>NC_137175.1:78562500-81357500 GCF_951804945.1 Podarcis cretensis | reverse complement strand
ATACTTCAAGGAAAAAGGGGGAGTAAAGACTGCTGACAGAAGAGATCTCTGATAAAAAGACAAGAATAAAATATGAGAAGATGCGTCAAGATACGGTACGACAAATGACTGAGGGGGGAGGGGGAAAAAAACCTGCCTTTCCTTTTCTTATGTGATTAAACAAGAATCCCCTCCCCTAATGAGTCAGAAATTAAGGACTTAAGCTGTGGATTTAAGACTGTGTGGAGATAAACTTTCGAACCAAAGCAATGTTTCAAGACGTAGCTGGAAAGCTAAGAGTTTTGGAATGACGCAGTTAAAAATGCCGTCGCCATTTTGGGAGGCATTGATGGAGCTCTTGGGTCTGGGAGGAGAAAGAGAGAAATCAACTTCTCGGTGGGACTTAAGAGTGACAATGCCTAATTTATGATGGAAAGAGCGATGTTATCTACGAAGGAGATATATGGAAACCATCTGGACCTAGTTTGGAGAAACGGGAAATCCACACAGGATCATTATACTTGCTTACTGGCTTAAGGAGACTAACAGAAGAGATCGTAAAGGAAAAAGAGAAATTATACGAACAAGATATGATGTGGAAACACCAAGATAAGACTGGATAGAATTATGAACTTTGTGGACTGATTGGGACTGATTTGGACATTAACGCAGTAATAAGAAGATGATCTGAATCCCCCTTTGGATCTTGAAGTATGGGTTCCCCCAACAAAATTTAAAAATTTGGCTTTGTAATTTGGAATTTATGCAGTGTGATTTAATTTGATGTGATTGGCCAGTTAATAAAAATTATTATTTTTTTTTTTTAAAAAAAGATTTCTGTGCTTAAAATACTGCAGTTTTGTGTGTTTCCTCCAATATGTTGACCAGGAGGAAACACTCAAGCAATGATATTGATGTAGCATAGACTGTCCCTATTTTCATCTGAGGAATGTTGGAGGGTATGCAATACTCAGAGATGAAACAGTCCAGAAACCTTGGGAGAGCCATTGCTCTATGCCTTTTATCCCTTGTATGAGTTAAAATATCCCTACTTTCTGAAGTGAGGTTGCCGAGTTGCAAGAAAAAAATAGTGTCTTTTTGGTGGTTACCATTGCTCCCCTAAAAAATTGGTAGTTCTCTGCCACTTATTTAATAATAGAAAACACACATTTGCTTGCGGCAAATTTGGTGAAGCGACCTGTGTATACAATTCAATCAGTCTCAGCCTTCAAGAAGAACTTACCCTGCCAGTTACTTTTAGCAATTGTGCCAAACTATTGATCCCCACCCACCCTTGAAGCAGTAATGATACAAAAAAAGGTGTCAAAAATCACCGCCCAATAAATCATGCTTCAAAACATTATAACACGTTGCGTTACCGATTACTCACCAAGTGACAATATTGCTCCTTTACAGAGACAAATGGATTGCAACAAACTTGGCCTTGTGTCAGGAAACAGTTTATTCATGTTTGCACATTGTCAACACAATTCAGAAATTGCAACTCTGCAGGACGCACAGTATTCAAGATTTCTCACAGTACTTTCTCTTTTATTTTCATTTAGCAGGGCTAATGTTCCAGATGACACCTTTTGAGCCTGGGTAGCTGTGGCCAAATAACTGTTAATGCAGGGATTATTGCCGTGCCATTGACTTGCATTGTTAGCCCCTTTTATGTGTCCAGGAGAGCAAATCTGGGCACAAAGGGTGGTAGGGATGGGTGTAGGCATGCCAGACCTACTTTCAAAGTCCCCATTCCTACATTCTCAACCCTTTAGCTTTCCCTGTTTGTCTGGACATGTTTAGAAGCCTGCCTGCAACTGTGAATCATGCATTATCATGGTTCCTGATCACAAAGAAAGCTTCCGACTGCATGCTTAGAAGACCCGTCCTGACCTTTCTGCTCAGTGTGGGAACCTATGGGATGGATCAGGAACACCTTGCATACCAGGGACACTGGTTGCAGGGCCACTACACATGCGCCTTCTCCCTCCGAACACTTTATGCCCATGTGCTTTCTTGTACAGAACTCTTGGAAATGTGGAAACTGTCAGGAGCTTAGCCTACACTCGAGTAGGACCCTGGTAGAGACACATGCCCAACTGGCATGTTCTCTCCCTCCTGGTCGATCGTTCGGGAGCTTCAAAAGCTTTCTTCTGCCCAAACATCGCAGCGACCGATGCCAACCAATACCGGCACACTTAGGGATCCGCAGAGTTTGCACATCGTACGTAACAGACCTCAGCAACTCAGCATTTTGGCTAATCTACTTTATTTACATATAAACACACACGGAGCACTGCAGCATGGTTCCCTCTCTCTCTAACACCAAACAGCAAAGAGGAAAAACAAACAAAGGACAATAGTCCCACTTCATGGAACACAGTAACACAAACATCCTGTCTCCTTCACTTCCCACTCTGTGGAGTCAAAACACATACCATCATGTGAAAGACAAAAATCCTATGACTGCAATCACGCAGCAGGGATTCTAACAAGTCATCACTGTGTATGGATCATGTCTCCGTCACTTCCCACTCTGTGGAGTCAAAACATATACCGTCATGTGATAGACAAAAATCCCATGACTGCAATCATGGAGCAGGAATTCTAACAGAAACTAGGGAAGTCCAAGTATTGATGGTTGAATCATAAGTAAAAAAGGGGCTGGCCAGCTCATGATTTCTTTGCATTTGAGAACCTTCTATGAATTTTTGTTGAGTTGAGCCCTGACCTCTTTGTAGTTTGGGCCTGGTTTGACATGGGGTCGTTCTGATGCCTTGCCATGAGCCCTAATCTCCAGTACTACCACATAGCTCAGATGTACAGCTTTCTTAAGAGTAATTGGTGAGGGGAGGTATGGAAAGATGATTTATCTCTCCCTAACTGAAAATGTTCTACTGCTGGTAGCAGCAGTTCCAAGGGCTGACAGTACACCCATGCAAGTCTGTTGTGACTTTTGTCACTGTGGGTGTAATGGGACCCAACCTTCCAGAAGAGGTGAAGCTAAAAAGATTTATTTCTGATTCATTTTGAAACAATGCAAACTCCTTGTTCTTCACTAACCCTTAGAAATGCTGCCTCCAGGATGGATCCCAGGAAGATGCTCCTCCCATTCAAGGAGAACCACAACTTTCAAGGAACCCCAAATGTCTGAGATTGAGGATAACATTTTAAGTAAGGTACTAGCTGGTGGTTTTCAAATTGTGACCGTTTCCAAAAAAGAGTAAGGTGGGAATTAGAAAAATAATACAAGAACAAACTGACAGTGAGATATTTAGGAATTTGACATACCACTATCTTTGCTGGCATCCAAAAATTAGTTATGAATCATTGTATAAAAAATACCCCTCCTTAATAGAACAGTGTAAATGCCTATATAAATATCATTTTCTCTTTGTGTGGTATACCAGCAGTCAGAATTCCTTTAATGCTAAAGCTACATTTACTTTTTTGATCCTTTTCCTATAATGTTGACAGAAGAGCAAATTAAAAACGGCAAAATTATTGTCAAACCTTATTTAGAAAGATAGAAGCTCACAAATTAAGTTGATATAAGTTCAGGATGGATAAAAAAGGGGAAAGATAACTTCCCCTTCTGTCAAAATATACTTCTATGCATATTACATTAATTGGAGTTTGGGTTGGATTAATTAAGTGGATTAATTAATTAGATGATTGATTGGATTCCAGTTCCACAATCACAACTATGCCATTCTGAAGAGGCACCTATTGACATTGCAGTGCAAGCAATACTCTGGTTCAACAACAGTTTATGTTTAAAACAAAGGTTGGGTTTTTTTAAAGTCCTAAAAGCAAATATTCTTTGAAAACTGGACAGTATAAGATACAACTAACACATATAGATACATATATATATGAATGATGAGATCATATTTTTGAAGAACAACTGATAATTTTCTTTTTTCTTTTGAAATGTCACTAAGTGGGTGTAGCAATGTGTGAAAGAGGTTTCGGACCAATTATTTACTTCATTTATTTTTTTAAACACTATTTATTAAATTTTCCACTTGAACAATCCAATCAAACCATATTAAATATTCCAAATTATACATATATTTCAATAATCAAACAGTCCAAATATTATGCCAAATTATATAAAAATTGGGAGGTATCTTCCCTTGTTCTGAGATCGAGGGGCTCTGATCATCTCATACTTCTACTGCTTTCATAATTTTCATGATAGTTCCCATAAATCATTCCGATGTTAATCCTCATTATTTTTCACAGCCTCTGAGTTTATCAAACAAGTGAGATAAAACAAAACAATATATTCTGTGTGGAATTTACATCCAGAGTTCCCTCTGTATGTTCACAATATCTCTTCACAAAATGATGTTTCTGCCAAGCCAGTCCAAAAATCTTCTCACCTCGGGCAGCAGCCAAGTCAGTCCAGATAAAATCAAATCAAGGCATCTGCCCAATGCTTTTAAGACCAGCTGTCCTTCAAATGGTTGACCTGTCCAGGGAAGGTTTTGCCATATAAAACTGGGAATGCAAATATTAAATAAGATATTAAAAGGCACCTATCCCCCCAAGGCCCCACATTTAATTCTACAAGCTGATCTACTTCCGGTCATTGCCGCTCGGTTAATTGGAGCTGTGTCATTCCGATTCTAATTCCAGGCAAACTTCCAAAGTTTTTTTTGGCGTCTCTCCAGTCATTCTCCAAATCAAGGTTGGGAAACTCTTTATCCTCTTTCAAATATATCTGCAGACAAATACTTTGAACTTGGTTTTCCACTTTTGAATAATTGTTATTTCCACACAGTGAATGATTATTAGAGTCATATTATATCACCAAATACACCACCTCTCCAGTTTCGCTTGCTATAAATAATCAGGCAGTTGGTTCTTTCATAGGAGGATTTTGCCATATAACATAGCAAAATGAAAAATAATGACAAAGGAGGCTCACCCCCCCTTCCAGTTCCAACATACAAAGTCTACGTAGATGTTAATCCTTCTACCATTCAAATCCTTTTTAGCACCTCAGTGGCTGAATTAATTAGCAAAGTAGTTTCTCCCCCTTTGCTCAGATCATGTCCAAAACTTAAATCCAATTTTTCATCTTAAGAATTGGAAGCTTGCTGCTAAATGGAGGTGACTTTGGAGAGTTGCCAAGAAACGTTCCGGGCTTTCCATCCAGTGCCCCCAGCCCCTCCTTCCTTCTGAATGTGGGGCCAAGTGTTGGGCGATCTGTGGATGAGCTGCCACTCCCCAGAGTGTAGGGAGGCTGATTACTCCCATCTCAGCCTCTGATTCCGGAACGTACGGCAGTGATGGAATTCAGCCACCCTCCATCGCAGCTCGCTGGAAGCTCCTTGTAATTATTTCCTTCATTTTGAATGGACCATTCCTGAACAGGCAGTTGGAGAACTGAAGGCACATTCTGACTGTGACATTGTTTCTGTAGTTATGAGCTGAGATTCAACAAATTTCAAGCACCACCCAGGGGGCATATTTTCTTCCTAGAAAATACACACCTTACTGACCTAGGCTACCGACCTAACACCACTCGACTGTGAATAAACCCCACTGTACTTCTAAGTAGATATTGTTAGGCTTGCTTGGCAAGAGAAGAGATGGTTACAGCCCAGGTGTGTTGATACTGCCTGTGTCACCTGACATTTCATTTATTTGTTGTTTCTCAGATATTCTTTCATTATTTGCTCCGACTAATCTTTATCCAGTTAAGAAATAAATCATTGTAGAATAATAAATCTGCAACTGAATCTGAAAGCTTGGCAATGAAAACTCCCCCCCCCCCTTTTTGCACAACCAAGCAATATTAAATGGGCACCTGCTAGGTCTGCTGTGACGGCTGTGATGGATTCCCTGCTCCGTGGAACACCAAATCCACACTTTGATTGAAGGATTACTTCATAAAAAGCAGCTGGTTTTGATCTTTAGGACATTTGGTTCCAAAATGCTTTTCAAATCATCATATTAATTTCTGGTTTGATGAATGTATGGCACCTTTCCTTTCTTTGCGGCAGTCGATGTACCTCTGTACTTTCACAGATAAAAGTGTGTTCAGCACAAGCAATCCATTATTATATATCGGGTTCATTGGGTTGTACTGACAAAGCTGGATCAGTGGTGATTCATTTACACACATAAGGGAATTTTTCTCCACTGTTTGCCCTTTCCTCAGCCACATGAGAACAGAAGAAGAGCCTGCTGGATCAGGCCAATGGCCCGTCTAATCCAGCATCCTGTTGTCACAATGGACAACCAGATGCCTGTGGGAAACCAGCAAGCAGTATTCACTCGTCTAGTTTCCAGCAACTGGCATTAAGAAGCATTACTGCTTCCAACTTTCCTTTGGGAAGCTGTGTTTGTTGTTTGTTGTGAGGATTGTAGCAGAGAGAAAAAGAGTGAAGCTCCCCTTTCTTGTGCCAGGCATGGGTTTAGGGCTGTGCAAGAGGTGTGCATGCACTGGGTGTAAACCGAGGGGGTGCCATCTCAAAGCCTGGTAAGCCAGGTCTGGGCTTAGGGAAGGAGGTGTGAGGCTTTGGCAGGGTCCCAGAGTCCTCCCTCCTCCTTCCCAAAGCCTAGTTGGCACTTTCCAAGCTTAGGGAAGGAAGTGTGACGGCCTCCTCCCCCAAACCAGGTAGTGGGAGGGTAGTGTGGAGGCTGGGGGAAGGGCACCAAATTTTGGCCTTGCACAGGGCATCATAATACCCAAGTTCACCACTGCTTGTGCCCCATAGGCCTCAGAGGAGAAGGAGGGTTGTGGCAGAAATGACCGGCAGAATCCGCGACCAAGAGAAAGAGACTGTGGAAGAAGATTGGAAGAAGTTTAAAATATATCTTAAGAGCTATTATAAAATTGAGGAGTGCTAAAATGCTGAGGGAGAGGAAGACGTAGAATTGCAGCGGTAAATTGTGTTTAGTTCAGGGTGAAATTGAAAAGGAGAATGAATTTATATTTAATTGGCTAAAAAGGGTTGTTGAACAATTGTTAAAATAAAGGATGCAAAAAGGGGAAGGTATGGGGAAGTCCGAGAAAAGAGGTTTATGGAAATAAGGTAAAGAAATTATGATTTTTTGTGTTTGTTTTTATGTTGTTTTTGTGTTTGTTAAAAATTGGAAATTAATAAAAATTTTATTAAAAAAAAAAAAAAAAGAAGGAGGGTTGAAGCAACCTCCAGTGGTGCCAAGAGACGGTGGAGAAGGAGCTGCCGGCCCTTGAGCCACATGGCCGTTGTGTATAGCTCTGCCCCAGGCTCCTCCCAACGTCCTGACATCACACACACAGTGTTGTATCTTCGCAAGCACCTCTGTTTTGCTGTGAATCCTCACCTTACAGTGAAATCTGGGAATCTTCCTCATGCCATACATGATGGTCACAAATATCAGATGGGTCAGTATTTATTTGTTTGTTTCAAGCATTTGTAACCCACTTTCCAGCAGAAAAGATTCCAAAGAAGGAAATCAACCAGGAAACGTAAATAATGCAATCTATAAAGCAATAAAACAGGCAAACTATCAAAAAACCCCAAAATAGGATGCTGCAGTGGCCTCACTAATATCTACAGATATCTTTAGAGATTGTTCACAGCAAGGTATTAAAACTTAACACAGCACAAAGTTTATTGAGAAGTTATCCTGAGCTCTTTAATCTTTTGTCATTACAAAATGTCATGTTTGAAAGCTTTGTGGTAGCACAACATTGTAGCTTATATTTTTGTCATTTCGTATGGGGATAATATTTCTAAACTAGTGACTGCTTGAGGAGAGAAACAGCTCCAACAATGAAGCAATTCTTTCTGCTGTGAGATTCAAGACATTTACCCTGACATGGATTACCAGGGACTTGGGGGGAAACTAGATTCCCCGCCTCTATGTCTATCAAGAAAATAAACTGCTACGTAGCACAGATCCAGTTCAAAATATACATTAGTCCCATTTAGCTGTTATTTGCAGGGCACTAGTGTGTTGAGCAAGGATGGGGGACCAGCCCCAGCCAGCATGGCCAGTGATCGAGGATGCAAAGAGTTGTAGCTCAGGAATTGTAGTTGCAAGCAGGAATTTGTGTGTTGGGTGTTCCTGTGCAGCTGATGTTGGGGCTAGGGATCAAGGTACATGCTGAAACCAAGCAGGTCTGGGTTTGGCCAGTACTTGGATGGGAAACCGCCAATCCATGCTTTTAGTCCCCCATTGAAAGGGTTTATACTATATAAACATTGGAAGGGAAAATACTAGATGGGGTAGAATTCAACACCACACTATTACAAATGTTCCATCTGAGCAAACATATCGGATTACCAGATAGAACTCCCCTAATCCTATGCACTGTTCCAGGGGTTCTTCTTACCCTGCCCCTGAGCCAATTTGGGGGGGCCCATGGGGGAGGATAGCAGCAAAATCTAAATTGCAAAAGGTGAAGCCCTTGTGCAGGGCTTCTGCTGATGGCTCTCCTTATGTGAATCCTGCACAAATCCACTTAGCCAGGGCTGGAGGTGGCTTTTGATTCTTCCTCTCCTTTCTTTTCCCATCTCTCTCCCCCCCCCCCCGCTTCCATTGACAGCGATTAATTGGGCCAGCTCCAGGACATATGTAGTTTTAATCCATGGGGAAAATAAGGGGATTTGGATCCTGCAGACCCAAGGCCACTGCCAGTCTGCCTCTGGCACACCCACAGAATGCTCCATTTTGGTCCTTACCATTGGCTGAACACTGCTGACAGTGCATCTCTACTACTACTTTTATTATTATATATATGCTACCCATGTGACTGGGTTGCCCCAGCCACTGTGGGTGGCGTCCAGCAAAATATAAACACAGCATAAAACATCATATATTAATAACTTCCCTATACAGGGCTGCCTTCAGATGTCTTCTAAAAGTTGTATAGTTATTTATCAACTAGAGTAGAGCTTTCTGTTGGTGCACTAGGGGGAGTAGCCTTGCTGATGCAAATGCCATCCTTCTGGATCCTTTTCACTGGCAGAGCAGCAGAAAATCACTTTCAACAATCCTTCAGCTAGCCTTTGGCTAACTTTTAAGTGACACTGCCTATGCACTACATGACTGCAAAGGTATTTCATTTTGGGTCTCTCTGACTCAAGGTCACCAATCTCTCTGCCTATACTATACCCATTACTGCAATGCATTAGATATTGTTTTCTGTGTTTTATATTATTGTTTCCAGAAGGTCTAGCCAAGTATTGCACTTAGAATTTGTGGTGTGTTTTCAATTTGATTTGAGTAATTAAGGAGAAAATTCAGGCAGGCCCATCCATTTCCTTTTGAAAGAAAGCAAATTTCCATTGGATGTGAATTGCTAATGAAAGCCACTGGCTGGATGATTGCTGTCCTTCTGTTAAATACAAACATGGCCATATGTATTGTGTTGAAAACAAACATCCCCAAATCCACATGCTCCGAGTGTGGTTGACTTTGTGGCTTGGCCCCAGTCTCTTTCCACAAAAAATGTTGGTTTTTATTTGAGTGTCTTCAAATTGTCATTGATTTTTCTAATCTAATTTAATTCCTGATGTAGTTAAGATCAAATCTGCTGAGCCATCTATCTACAAATCAACTTGACTTTACAAGGCAGTTTTGCTGTCCACCTATAAATCATTTTGACTTGAGTCTGGAAATTACAGACAGGTTTCATTTTTTGTGGGGGAGGGGAAGAAAAGGGATTCTTAAGGATACAGCCCTTTGCACACTTACTTGAACACATTGGAACTTACATGTATAAAAATTTGCATGGGTAAACATGTATATAAATCACCTTGCTCAACCTACCTTATGATGTTGGTTATGGTCGTCCTTAAGACACTGGACTTGACTCAAAGCCTGACAAATTGGATCAATTTTATTCCACCCAGAAGCATCATCATTTCCTGATATTCTAGAATACTTCAAGGGGAATTTAGATGATGTATATCTCCATATAGACGGTACGGCATATAAAAATGAGCTCACCAGCAGCATCTGCCCTCCTACAATGACTTCACTGCAGCTTACCTGGATGGAGATGGGGTTGAACAGGACAGTGGTGTTCCTGCTAGTTCACCTGTATAGCCCTTACTCTACCCTGCCCCATATAGGTAAGCTGCAGAGACACAGCTGTTGAGAGGACAGCTTTGCCCCACCACATGGGCAGCTACTGGAGCCCAACCAGATGTCCACCCGGTTCCACCTTATAAGGTGTACTGAAATGCATACCTCAGTGTACACTGTGTTGTATGAAATTGAGAAGGGTGGATGGAGAAATTAGTGGATGTTTCAAGCTTCTGTCTGAAAGTCTGAGTGCTGCAAAGAAATCCACGCAGAACCCCCACCTGCATCTCTCTCTTGGTGGATTCGGATGAATAATATTAGTGACAAATTCCAGAGAAGTAGTCATAGAGGAATGATGTGGTTCTACCACACATTTTGTATGGAAATGGTCCCTTTATATCTCCAAGAAGGGCTAGAAAAGTCTCCTGTTTGAAACCCTAGAGAGCCACTGCCAGTCAAATGATACTGAGCTAGATAGGCCAATATTCTAACTTTCCAAACCTAATATGCTAACTTCCCCCCTCTCTCAGATAGAATAGGTGAAGCTGGAAAGACAACAGGGTTAAATACCAGTTCAGTGTCTGACACAGTCCCTTCTAGCTGATGCTATTTAAGGAGCATAATGCTTTCAATGGTTACTTGCCATGATGAATGTGCTCTACTCTCAATGGTGGAGATAGTATGCTGCTTAATACCAGTTGCTGGGAATCACGTATCGGGGAGAGTGTTGTTGCATTTAGGTCTTACCTGCTGATGGTCTTGCCGTAGGCTTCTGGTGGGCTGCTGTGAGAACAGAGAAAAGAATTCAGCATTGTACTCTTCTGATCTTTCTGTAAATACAAGCATTTCTGTTTGCCAGGTGGAATGATTCCCCCCTCTTCTCCCCTTCCCCAGAGTGGCTGGGGAAACTCAGCCAGATGGGCGGGGTATAAATAATAAATTATTATTATTATTATTCATGCTCTGTTCTGGGGGTTCTCCAAACCCACCAGAGAAAATTGAGGGAGGATCAGGAGGAACACAGAGGGAGGAGAAGGGTGAAAGCCCCCTTGTGCCAGTGGGAGCTCTTCTGTTGCCTTCTGCAAGTGCCCTGGTTTAGTTGGATCAAGTCCAAAATGGGCAACTAGATGGGCATTTGGACTGATCTAACCAGCATGTTAAATGCAGTGGTGCATGTAACATCATGCCTAGCATGGCTCTTGAGTCTTAGAACTTAGTTTTCCGAGCATCCACGCATAGGTTAGTATCAAATAATTTTTCAGCTGCTCAGTACTGTCTCACGCATCTATCTTGTCATTCGCCATCTGCATCCAGTGTACCACATCAGTGGAGTAACCCTGATACTAGTGATAATAATGGGATTCTACCTCAATAATTGTCAGCCATGGGAATGGTTCCAGGAACAAATATAAAAGCAGAATCCCCACCCCCTTTTAATCTTGGTGGAGATAAGGGGCATGTCCATCTTGTATTGGACCTGTGAATGAAAAAAGCTGAAGTGGTTTCCAAATTGTGCAGAAACATTCAATCAATACCCCTAAAGTGCCTCCCCCCTTATTTATCATTTTATTGGGTGAAGAGCATCTATGTCAAGAAATTCTAGAAAGACATCACAACGAAGAACTGACAATTTCTGAACAAACTATAGAGCTAGCCGCCTGGAACACCTTCACATCAACACTGGGGACGGCATCATAATCTTGCACGGTGATAGAAATGAGCTCTGACAGGATAGGTTTTTCCTTCAGGCTCTTGCCCTGTCACTGCTTTTCTTGAGCCAATAAATACCTTTTCCTTTTCAAAAATACCACCACTAATGTAAAACGGGTGGTTTGCATTTTGGACTATATATAATTTTATATTTTATGTATTGTGTACTCTCTCTCTCTCTCTCTGTGTGTGTGTAGTATATTCAGTATGGTGTGTACTTATCTATCATATTTAAATTCAACATGAAAGAAGAACACAAGCACAGCCTGCTTCACCAGGCCTATTATTATTATTATTATTTTATAAAAAATATTACAAGTAACATTTTTCTTTTATAGGGAATCAAGGTAGCTTACAGCTACAACAGCTGAAACATAAGGAAAAAACTAATGTAAAACAATTAAACATTAATATAATTAAAAATAGATACATCAAAGTTATATTAAAGCAAACAGATCTTTACAATCAAACTATCACAGCACCAACCCTTTCCTTAAAAAACAGTCAGTTGCCAAACATCTGTTGGAACAAGACTTTACAAGCTAGCAGAAGGACAACAAAGAGGTAGCAGTCTAATTTATCTAGGAAGGGAGTTCCAAAGTCTGCGATCAGTCACTGGAGAAGGTCAATGGCTGATCTAGTTCAGCATCCTATTCTCAACAGTGGCCAACCGGATGCTTGTGGGAACCCGCAAGCAGGACCCAAGCACATGAGCACTCTCCCTACCTGTGCTTTCCAGCAACTGGTACTCAGAAGCATTGCAGCTTCTAACTGTAGAGGCAAAGCATAGGCAGCATGGCTAGCAGCTCTCTCCTCCATGAGTTTGTCCAATCTTCTTTTAATGCCATCCAGATTGGTGGCTATCACTGCCTGCTGTGGGATTGAGCTCCATCGTTTAACTATACATGCTATTAGATGTGTCTGGCTATGCCAGCCTAAGGATCGTAATAGAGGCAATAAAACTGGCTTGTTCTGCAGGACTGTTGCAGATACCAGACTAATAATGGACCACTGTGGAGAGCTAAAATGTGTTGTTTAAGTGTGAGGCATTATTATAGATAAGATGTGGTAGAGGTTGCCTCCTTGCCCCAAACCTCAAGCATCAGGATTGACTCAGTGTCTGGCAGCAAATCAGTGTTGATAAAAATTCCCAGCATACAAATTGATAGATAATACATTCCTCCAATTTCTCCATGAGCTTCTGGAAAGAATATGAAGACCAGCTGAGCAATGGAACTCAAGAAGGATGTTGATGGAGTTTGCAATTCCATATAGGAAGAGATGCAGAAGCAGATTTATCACACACGCACACAAAATTTCTGACTTCTTTTGTGCTGACAGTCTCCGAGACTCTGGAAGGCATGTTGAAAAATGCATCAAGTGCAGATTTAAAATGTTATTACAAAGCATAACACAGAAATAATAGAAGCATTTGCTGCAATAGCTCACGATTTACAAAGGAGAACTATTTAAATTTTAAGCAAGCTACAAGCTAAGATATATAAGTGGTTTCTTTCCCCAGGATCATTTGGATCAAACCAGAAAGGTTAAAGATTTTAAATATTTAGCTAGATGTACCTTTTAACCTTCACACCTCCTGGGAAGAAATCTAAACTCTACCCAAATCATTAAATTAATCCTTGGTGGCCTCTGTAAAATCAAAATTTCTTTTCTTCAGCATGCAAATGATAGCATTAATGTTTGAAAATATACAGCAACAGAAGCCCTTCCATCTGTCAAACTGGTGTTCCAGGCTGAAATCCTTACTATAATCACCATATAGATGCAAAACACAGAAGTTAAAAAAACCTGAAATCTTTCTGTTAGAATTAGATTTCAAGTGGTTGACAGCAGTTCATACATTGGTTACTTCTAGACGGGATTACTGAAAGTGCTCTATGTGGAAGCTGAAGTTAGTGTAGAATGCTGCAGCTGGATTGGTGCAAGGAGTAAGACCCTGTCAGCATGTACCGTATTGGCCTGAATATAAGCCTCTCTTTCCCCCCAAATTCCGACCGTGAAAAGTTAAAGTGCAGCTTGTATTTGTGACCTTACGGTATGCAGCCAGGAGCAAACAGCTCCAGGAGTGTGGCAAAGTGGCGCCCACCCTGTGCGTAGTCCCCCGTCCTCTTCCCCAAGACCGGGACGGGAGAGAGTAAGGAAGGGGAAAGGCCACTGGCAACTCAGCGCCTCCCCCTGCCCAGTATGCAGCCAGGAGCAGAGAGGAATGGAGTGGCTTATATTCGGGTATTCCCCCCCTCCAATTTTAAAGGTGCGGCTTATATTCAGGTGTGGCTTATATTCGGGCCAATATGGTAGTACTGCTGCTCAGGGACCTGCACTGGTTTCTGATCTGCTGCCCGGCCAAGTTCAAGGTGTTATTATTAGTATATAAACCCCTGAACAGCTTGGGACCACTTAACTTGAAAGATCACCTTACTCCATATATGCCCACTTGACTGTTTCAATCTGTGAACAGGCTTGGTCATAATAGAAGATTAGAATTTTATTATTACGGTCACAGACCAGTTCCAGGTCACTTACAATATCAGGAAAATCATAAAACACAACCCAAATACATTGAATTGCAATTGGGTATAACAGAGACAATTCAGATATAGAGGCAGTTAAAAATATATATTAAATCATGATCACTAAAATATAACCTAAAATTATCATTTAAAACCTTAATCATTTTGGTAGTACAGCTTGTTCCCTAAATTTTATGGCAGTCACACAGAATTTGGCCACCCTTAGCGTCCCCTACCAGGAATTTTAGACATTGAAATTTGGAAACATTTGGAGATTTATTGGTCATAATATAGGCATGGAAGCATGGGAAGGATTGTGGAATATAGATATAAAATGTACAGCATGTTATGATCTAAGAGAAAATGATATGAAAATGATATATCGATGGTATCTAACACCAAGAAAACTGGCAAAAATGTATAAATCTAAATCAAATAAGTGTTGGAAATGTAAAGCGAAAGGTTCTTTTTATCATATGTGGTGGTCTTGTAGTAAGGTTAAAGCTTACTGGGAAATGATATATAATGAATTGTAAAGGATGTTTAAAATAACCTTTGTAAAAAAAAACACCCAGAAGCTTTTCTTTTGGGAATTATAGTGACACAACTACCTAAACTGTATAGGAACTTATTCATGTATGCTACTACAGCAGCAAGAATGTTACTTGCCCCAAATTGGAAAGAAACAGAAGTCCCAGCAAAGGAAGAATGGATACAAAAACTTATGGAATATGCAGAAATGGTGAAACTTACTGGAAGAATAAGAAATCAAGACAACAAACTTTTTATAAAAGAATGGAAATGGTTTATTGAATATTTGCAGATAAATTGTAAACAGATAAGAACATTGGTAGGATTATTGTAATAACCTGCAGTTTTATAAGAGTAATATATTTAAAGTAGATAAATAAATGAGCAAATTAAGTCAATTTGGATATGTAGAAGATATTAAAAGTACATTTAAGGAATCGCAGAAAGAGGGGGAAGGAAGTCAAATTTTGAAACTATAAAATGATTGTAAACTTAATTAAATGTATTAAACTGAAAAGCATACCAAAAATTTAAAAAATAAATAAATTGGTGAACAGGCACTTTTACAGGTGCCCCATAATATTTATATCACACTTTCAAGATATCAGTGTTTTAGTGTGGCAGCACTGACACTTTGGAAACCCTGGCCTATTAACTTCAGCTAGGTGCCAACAAAGGTCCGTATATTTAAAGCTATGGTTTTCCCAGTAGTGATGTATGGAAGTGAGAGCTGGAGCATAAAGAAGGCTGATTGCCGAAGAATTGATGCTTTTGAATTATGGTGTTGGAGGAGACTCTTGAGAGTCCTATGGACTGCAAGAAGATCAAACCTATCCTTTCTTAAGGAAATCAGCTCTGAGTGCTCACTGGAAGGACAGATCCTGAAGCTGAGGCTCCAATACTTTGGCCACCTCATGAGAAGAGAAGACTCCCTGGAAAAGACCATGATGTTGGGAAAGATGGAGGGCACAAGGAGAAGGGGATGACAGAGGACGAGATGGTTGGACAGTGTTCTTGAAGCTACCAGCATGAGTCTGACCAAACTGCGGGAGGCAGTGGAAGACAGGAGTGCCTGGTGTGCTCTGGTCCATGGGGTAATAATAATAATAATAATAATAATAATAATAATAATAATATCTTTATTGTCATTGCCCCCTCTCAGGGACAACAAAATTTACTTGGCTGCTCCATCCACCCAGGTAGGGCACTCCACACAAAATCAGAACAACTATAAAAACACTAATTAAAACAATACAGTATAATACAGCAAGGAAGATTAGATAACTTTCAAAGTCAAGTTTTCCCATTCAGGGCCGAGATCGCTCTGGAGAAGAAGCTGTTCTTGAGACGGCTCGTTCTTGTCTTCATCGTCCTGTATCTCCGTCCCGACGGCAGGAGCTTGAAGAGACAGTGACCAGGATGTGATGGATCTTTTACTATGTCCAATGCCTTCCTATGGCACCTTGTGGCATAAATCTGCTCTAAGGTGGAGAGTGGGCAGCCAACAATGCTCTCTGCTGCCTTAACAACTCTGTACAACCCCATCCTGTCCTGGGTAGTACAGCTTCCGTACCACACACATAAGCCATAAGTGAGCACGCTCTCAATGGCACAGTGATAGAAGGCAAGCAGCAGTTTCTGCGGAAGATGAAGAGTAGGACATGACTAAATGACTAAACAACAACAACAGGTGCCGTCACTGTACTCCTTTCAGCACTTGCTAAAAAAACACATCCCCCCCCCTCCTCTCAGGTGGGTCCCATTGCTATTATAAGAGAACAAGGGAGGCGTTCATGGTGAGTTCCGGCACCTCTTCTTCTAGAAAAATAGCACTGGGCAAGCCTATGCAGACATATGGAAGCTGGCATGTGTTTTTTTCTGGCTTTAGCTTCTCACTGATTTTCATTATTTTCTGAATGTTTTAAATGCTTGTTTTTAAATGGGGGGGGGGGTTACTGATAATTTTATTGTTTTATTTTTTACAAACTGCTTTTGGGTTTGATTTCAACCAGGTGCTCTATCTCTGTGTGTGACGCAATCATTTGTATCTTTTTAAAGATTCTTAGACCTAAATTTTGTTTACTTGACAATACATGAGATTTAAAAAATGCAGTAATTCAGTAA
This sequence comes from Podarcis cretensis, assembly GCF_951804945.1. Lineage (NCBI taxonomy): Eukaryota > Metazoa > Chordata > Lepidosauria > Squamata > Lacertidae > Podarcis > Podarcis cretensis. The sequence goes on along the minus strand of NC_137175.1, from coordinate 81,340,584 downwards.
TAACCTTGTCCCCACACCCTGAAAGAAGACCCTAACCAACTTACTAAATATTTATTAAAATATAATGAAAACAAAGGATCTGCCAGTTAAGCAATTATGTAAGTGTGGGCAGGTGAAATTAATGTATGCATATGAGGAAGCATCCCTCTGACCCAGGCATAGGCAAACTCAGCCTGCCAGATGTTTTGGGACTACAACTCCCATCATCCCTAGCTAACAGGTCAGGGATGATGGGAGTTGTAGTCCCAAAACTTCTGGAGGGTCGAGTTTGCCTATGCCTGTTCTAACCTCTGGTCATGTAAGCTATCACAGTATTAGCTCCCCTGCCAAGGTTTGGAGGAAGACTCTCCTTCCTTTCTACATGAGCCTTGCGTAAGGAGAGCCCAACCTGTGCAGCTGAGCCCTACTGACCAGCATTCACTGCTCAAGCCAGGTCCTAAACTCACCTTTTTGTGCCCCCAAGCCTCAGGCTATGGGTGATTACTGCCCCTTACCCACATAATGCCTCAAGGTGGCAGTGATGTAAGGTCTTGCATTTCCTTACTTACCCAACTGAATGCAGAGCAGCAAAACTAAATTAAGGCAAGATGTCCTACAGTGTGAAGCAAGCAAAAAGAGGGAATCCTGAGAGCCAATCAGGGGCTTCCTCCAAATTCCTAATCAGCCCCATAAAAGCTGGCTACTCAAAGCTTACACCAGGCATGGCCAAACTTGGCCCTCCAGCTGTTTTGGGACTGCAATTCCCATCATCCCTGACCACTGGTCCTGTTAGCTAGGGATAATGGGAGTTGTAGTCCCAAAATAGCTGGAGGGCCAAGTTTGGCCATGCCTGGCTTACACTATAGAGGAAGGGTGCTGCAAGGCAAAAGTAGGGAGAAGAGGGGGTGGTACAACCCTAAATACTAGGCTGGACTGTCCACTCTCATTGGGCACTCTTGCCCCCCCTGGGAGAGACCAGCTTGCGTGTCTTTTAAGTTCAAGGGCGTGGGTAGAGCAAATTCACCTCTGCTGAGAGCAGGAACATTATTGGGTAAGAACAACAGCCCTTCAAGCCTAGATTCCTGTCTCTGACACTGGTCAGTATAGTAGCCTCACAGGTAGAGATGGACAAGTATATTAGTTTCAGTTTCTCTTAGTTTCTTATCTTTCTAAGCTTAAGATCATTTCTCCACATTTTTGTGATAAAGTGTGCACCCTAACATACAAATTGTCATAGGCATTTTGTCTATTACACAGATTTCTGTGAAGCAATTCCCCCTAATAAAATGCATTTTTGTATGTTAGTTTCACTAATATATGCATTTTAACACACACTTTACCCTAGTTCCTGCATTTTTGAACGCATTACCTGGCTGGAGAACTGCATTGCAAAATTCGGAGAAGTGCAAATTTCAAAGGAAGGTTTCATTTCAGGTGCACTGTTTCAGAAATTTGAGGATTTCAATTAATCATGAATCTGAATTGAATTCCACTGCCCACATCCCTTCAGTCACAGACAGGATATTTAGCCAAAGTGGTTAATGAAGAGCTCAGTTTACTCTGATCATACTGCTTGTTAAAAGTAGGGCAAACTCTTCCACTAATAGAGGTCAGGTGGGCCTTCACAGAATATAAAGTCTGATGACCCATAGCAGCAGCACCACTGAGAAGCCTGAGACCATGAAAAGCTTCTCAAAGAGTCCCTCCAAATACACTGATACACATAAGCAAATGAGATTCAATGTAAACAGATGAAAAGCCATGTTGGGAGCGGTGGGGGCGTGTGGACCATATGGGAAGTAATTTGCCCTCTCTTTTTCTCCAGTATAGTGATTTTAGGGTCATGTTGGATAGCTAATGAAAATATCAGATCGGTTTGCAACAGTGGTGAAAAGGGTAAGCTCTGTGTTAGGATTATTAAGAAAGACACCAAGAATTTTAAAAGGCCAGTATTACCATGTCTTTTTATAAATGTATGATACAGTCACATTTGGAACACTGTGTATAGTTCTGATCAAAAAGGGCAGTCTTAATCAAGGGGAAGGGGGGGCACAGAAAAAGGTAAGCGACATGATCAGGGAGTCGGAATATGGCTACCCACCTGAAAATAGTGAATCCCACCTGAAAATAGTGACAGTCTGGGAGCTCCCCTGGATCCGAGCCCAACATCAAAGGTCCAGGCATTTCCTGGCTTTAGATGTCCAGACTAATTGATTCATTAATTAGTGGTAGTTTGTTTTAATATATCTTTATCATTTTTTAAAAAAAAAACTGTGAACCACCTTAGAATTATTTTTTAATTAGAGAAAGTATAAAAATAATTAAAGAGAAAGTATAAAAATAGCAAAATAAATCCTCAGACTGATCTGTTTGGGCTCTTCTTCTTATATTCTCCTATGCATTAGATTATTCTGGACTTGCTTTCAGCTATATATTTTGCCTGTATATCTCTGTTGAAGTAGCAAGAACAACAACCCTAGGTATATATATAAAAAAGAAGTTAGTGGGAGCGAAGGCTGTTTGAAGGAAGACATTTCTCATTAATGTAGATGATTGAAATTGCTTGACTGGTCTATTGAGGAATTACAAAGCACATATTCATTCACTCCGTCTTTTTAAGACACCTTGCCATTATTAGTAGACACAGATCAATGAGTGTTACAGCAAAATAACATCTACTGTACTTATTGCACCTATGGAGAAGATTTTGCTTAACCTAATTGTTTCTATGGTGAAAAGGAGTACTGCTCAATAGGTTTCCACCGGTGGCTGGGAAAGGAAAATGTGGGAAAAGAAAAGAATGACACATCCAAGTGCTTTTGTATGAAGAGGTTTTATTTTTGGAAGGGAAGATTACAAACATCTCTTTAATAACAAGATTTTGTCCACCAGATTGGAAGAGCATACTCTATGTACATTCATACATTCATGCCTCTACATATTTCTTAGAACATCTAAAGAAAATGTCTAATTTTCCTAGTGGTACCTCTACTGACAGGGCTTTGCGGTGGTTAGGAAATCAGGAAGAGACAGTGGATGCATGACAAAATGTGGAATATTAATGATGTGGAAAACTAAAAATATATACTGTGGTACATCTGGTTGTGAACAGGATCTGTTCCGGAGGCCCGTTTGCAACCTGAACAGAACGCAACCCGTGTCTGCATGTCTACATGTGTGTGGGTCGTGATTCACTGCAAAATGACCTCATTTTGCGTGTCTGCGCTTGCACGAGTGGCAAAAACTGGAAGCAACACGTTTCGTTACTTCCAGGTCACTGCGGGACACAACCTGAAAACACTCAACATGAAGCAAACGTAACATGAAGCAAATGAACATGAGAGGGGGTTAATTTTCTTCATGTGTCTAAATCATCCCTTGGATGAGCTAATCGCAGGCACATGGTCAGCCAAGCCAGTTGCTATAGTAACAGCCGAGTGCAACAACTATATCTGTGATTAATTCATGTCAGTTCAGTAGCTGTCAGTCTGAGTCTGTTAGTTGTCTGGTGTTATGCCTTGAATTGAACTTATTTAGAGCAATGTAGATATTTTTACTTATATGTATCTGTACAGTATATACCTGTATAAACAAGTTGTATGCATCTACATCCAGAACTGTTTTACTGAGCCTTATCTTCCGCAGCAGTAAGCTATATGAATCTTTCTCTGTTTGCATGTGGTGAACTGGTACTGGGAGAAACTTCCACTGTGTGGGTATCTCACCTGAGATTCCGATCAAGTATCTCTTTTTCAGTCCTTCAAAGGAAGTTGAACTTTTTTTGGGGGGGGGGTTGTAATGACCTATGTGTTCAGCTGTAGGTTGGAACAGAGTCAATGCCCGCACAAGTTTGGAAAATAACTGCAGGAGAAACCCTTAAGTTAGTACACATAGGCTCTATGCAGATCTCCCCAGGAATATATGTAGGTCAGCAGCAGGGACAATTTAAGCAGTCTCTGTCCCTATCTGTTCTGCAAGTTAGTTGAAAAGGGCTGGTGAAATCTTACATTAAAGAGTGTTTAATTTAGAACCATTTCCCCATACGATTTTCTCTCTGTGGATATTTGTCACCCTTGGGACACCATCATCCCTAGTATGCATGGAAATTTAGTCTGCATCTAAGAACCCACTGTGAAAATGGTGTCTGAAGCACCTGCTTGGTGCACATTGGAACATTGTGTTGATGTACATCATAGTTGAATTTTAAGTGCATTGTTTTCTTTTACCAGTGAGCTTGAATTTAACATTGCAAGACAAGTTTCACAACCTGTCAAACAACCAGACAAAAATTCTTCAGGGCATTATTCAGCTCGCACTGGCCTCTGGCTATAGAGGCTGCAAGAACATCTGAGAAGAGATTGCTTTTTTGTTTGCTTATTTATTTAGGCTGGAACACTCCCCACATATTGCTTGCACAGTGAGATCAGTGGAACCCATTGTGGAAGCTCCCTGTGGCTGAAATTTTAGCCCACCACATCCCAAGCCCCAGGGCAAATAGCAATGCCTTAGATCTGAAAATTATTGCGGTGGGGAATATGGTATCAAAGAATCTGTTCATTTAAGGCAGCCACTGGAAGCCAGCATAATTGACAAGTCCAGAGATTTAGGATGAGCCTATCAATGGCTTCTAGCCATGTTGGCTATGTTTTTCCTCCACTGTCAGAGCCAGCAGGTATCTAAGGCCCAGTTGCTGTGAATCATAAATGGGGAGAGTGCTGTTGCACGTTTGTTCTGCTTGCAGGTTTCACATGGGCATGTGGCTGGCCAATGTGAGAAAAGGATGCTAGACTAGATGGACCTTTGGCAGGATCCAGTAGGGTTCTTCGTATGCTTTTATGAGAGCTCTACATTGCAATGAGTCTTGTAGCAAAGGGAGTTTCATAATAACAAAGCAGATAGTGAGATAATCTATGTGTAGCTGTGCTCTCGTCATATATAATTGTAATGCACATTACCCTAGTCTGAATGAATGAATGAATCAATTTATTTCGGCCACTGACTAAACATATACAAGAACAGAGAGCATACAAACATAAATAGATTAAAATTAAGCTCTATGAGATAATGCATAATAAATAAATCTGATATAAAACAGCTAAAATATGTAAGTTAAAACCTTAATTGCTAATTTAAAACATGTTAAGACATTGGTCTTTAGATTCATTGAAAGCTTGTCTCCTTAATTTTATAGCAGCAGCACAGAATTTAGCCACTTGTAAGGTAATCTCTGGTTCCCTGTCCTCTATTAAGTATTTTAAGAAGTAATAATCATCTGTTCTGCTTGGGGTTTGCTGCATGATAGAAGTGATAAATTTAGAGTGTATAACCTTGTAGTACTGACAATGTAGTATGGCATGAGTAGCAGTTTCAACTTCTTTCAAACCACATATGGTTTACCTTCAGGTCTGCCCTGCAATAATGCTGATGGAAGGCCATTAAATCTGGCAAAGGCAAAAGCTCTTCTAAATTTGGGTATTTCTATTTTGGATAAATACCTCGCTGGAGTAAACCCTTTCCCATTATCTTTAATTTCTGGATACCTTGTCATTTCACTCATGTGGCATTGAAGCTCAACATCCCATATTTGTTGCTTAATTGTGGATCTGGCTATCTCATATCCTCCACAGGTGATCAGAGCCTGCAGTGTGAACCTTAGGCTTTTCAGTTTCTCTTGCAGTGAGGAGTTCCATTTTGTTTGACATATGTCTATTAAAGTTAAGGGTGCCAGACCTACCTGGAAGAAAATTAGTTTTAGCCAATAATGGATTTTCAGAATCCATATCTGGGACCTAACTGGGATTTGTCTGACCGCCAGGTGAACGGCAATGTTGGGCACATAGGAAGGAATCCCCAGCAGACAACTAAATAATTTTGTTTGTAGAATTTCAAAAGGCGAAGTGTTTTGATAATTGCACACCTGGGAGCCAGTTGTGATATAACTTTTGCTATGAAATACCTGGGTAGCTGTGGGAATATACTGACCTCCTTTCCCATAAAAGAAACTTGTGATTGCTTTGATGGTTCTTTGGGTATTTGCAATTGCATATATAATCTGATCATTCCACGAACCATTTCCATGAAAAATTATGCACAGATATTTTAAAAATGTTACCTGTTCAATGGGCTGGTTGTCAATCTGCCGTTAATCTCTCTCTTTTCTTAAAAAAAAATCATTACTTTGAATTTCGTATAGTTAATTATTACTTGTTCAATTTTGCAATAGGCTGCTAAGGTTCTTAATAATTGTCTTAGTCCCACACAGGAGAGAGAAATTAAAACTTCATCATCAGCATATAAAAGGACCGGAAGGGACATATTTGCCAATTTTGGTGAATGGGCACATTCTTTCTCCATATTTTCAAGTAGGGAGTTAATATAAAAGTTAAATAAAATGGGTGCAAGGATGCTTTACTCCATTTGTGGGTGTGGATTTGCTTAGTTAAATGTCCCTGCCGATCATATCCTAAGCTTGATATAAAAGTAAATTCTCCATCTTTATCACCTTTGGCACATCCGTTCATTATCACCAGGTCTAACCTACTGGTCATTTGTAAAAGACATAGGCCTGCATAATTGCACCCCCTTTTTTAGAGTGCCTGGTAGGTATATAGTGAGCAGCATCCAGTTCAGGAGGAGATTCATGAAAGTGAGTGTATCTTTTTGACCAGTTGTAGCTTTTAGGTGTCCAGCCACTATTACTGAAGTTTCAGGGGACCTATTTGTCAAACTTCCAACTTAACCCAACCATTTTTGACCATCAGTTTTTTTTTTCTTTGAGGGGGAATGTATAGATTGATTAATAGATTATATATTTAGCAATTTACTAGTCCAAACAAAATACGATAACTACTACCAGCCATCTCCTTTGGAAGTTCTTATAAACCAGGAAGGGCAAGGATCGGTAGCCTCACTTCTCCAAGATCCTTACCACATCCTTGGACTACGCTAGTACAAAAAGAGCAACCAAACAAGCAAGAACCAATGTTACATCTACTGGACCTGTACTAATGATGGCAACCAAGTTAGCAAAGATAAAAGCAACTTTATCTGCAAAGTGGCCCCAACGGGCTATCACTTTTATCCTATGGGTCAAGATGCAGCAGATCTTTGCCCCCCACGAAGTGCTGTTGGATGAGCATGGGCTGGTTCAATAGTGGTGAATAAGTTCCATTTCTTTTACCATCATCTCTGCAACAGAATAGGCCTTCTAATGGGTTCTAGCCCATGTTCAGTCAGATTCATTTTGTGTTCTTTGCCAAAATTGCTTTAGCCATTGTCCCACCAGTCTCATCACTTCAACTCCCCCCAAAGAAGGGAGCTCATTTGGTTCTACCAAGTGGGAAATGGAATGTAGGAATGATTGTGTCCACCATCTGGGCCATTTCTCCATTCCAGAGGTCAACTAGGACTTCAACAGAATTGCCTTCTGAGATGACAGGAATATCCCTGGAAGCCATCAGAAAATAATTTTAATCCATCAGCTCCCTGGGTTATAATTTGTCATCCACCAACCCAAAGGCTCAGAGTTCTAACAAATAAAAGTCAATCCTATCAGGTAGAGACGCCAGAGATTGTGATACTTGCTCACATTCACCAAAGGATTACTGGAATTGTTAAAATTTCAAATGATATCCAGATGACCTTGCCACATAAGCTGGAATTTCTCTTCCCATGTGAGGAAAATATCATTGACAGGATGTGAAGCAGACACAGAACAAAATGAGAATTTATATTTACAACTCCTATCATCACTGACCGTACTGGCTGGAGAGGAATCTGACAATATCTGGAGGATAGTAGGTTCTCCAACCCTTATGTATATCTTATCCCCTGCCTGTAATGATACTTTGCTGTAGTGTTTGTGGATTTATTATAAGTTGAATGCAATAACTTCATTTCAAGTAGCCTGATGACAGTGATACCAGTTCAAATGTTAAGTATGAGTAAGCGTAAGACTCATCAGCTGAATCCCATTAGCTATCAGGGTGGAATACTCAGTGTTGCTCAACTTACTATTTCCCCTTTATTTCTGCCATAAAGTACTGTTAATTTTAATGACAGCTGCATACACTTTGCCAAAGCCTTCTTTCTAAGCATCTAATAGTACTTTCATAAACATTAATCAGTAAAACGGTTTAAGAAATCTGGGTGAGAGTATTAGCAAGATAAAAGAACATGCAGAAATGTTGATAAAGGTTTGCCACTTTCATGTCATTTTCAGTCCCAAGTCCTGTGCTCAGACAACTCTGGAAACCCATGTCTCTAGACAAAGACCAACACTCAGCTGACCTGATCATGATGCACACTTCAATGCTAAGTTGATATATATGTAGAAATCAGACATCATATTGTCCAGCCTCTCCTGTCTTGTAAAAGGAGTTCTCACCAACATGTATCAAGGGTAAGCTGAGGGCCACTTGACATAATAAGTTAGAAGATGAGTGGGAGTGAATACCTGTGCTGAATGAATCGCTTCACTTTTAATGGCCAACATAATCTTCACAAATTGGTGGGATTTTTTTTCTTCCTGCAAGCTTATTCCTACTTCTTCAGGCTCAAGTGACTGTTCTGAGAATTGTAGGTTGTTGAACTTAAGCACCATGGAATACACAGAACCTAAATTACTCATGACTTAGTTTTCACATTTATTTCAATGGAACCTAAACATGACTAATTTGCTCTTGATGCAGTCTTCAGCTGGGTCTTGCTAGTGGTACTGCCACCAACATGTTGGTTTTTTGTTTTTTGTTTTCTTTTTGCAGAGAAGGATCAAGGAGGAGGAGAATGAGAAAGATAAATATTAAAATAGCCAGGTGCAATATTTTAAAATACTTCCCCCTCCTATAAACTTCTTGAGACTTCTCCCCACCACCATCCTTATCCCAACAGTGGAGGTATAGCAGTCATGAATATTTATTTCTGCACAATGAGATGAAGAACCCCTCCTGTTGGATCTCCTTTAAATTACTGGGACGTGGTGTCAAATTGTATTTAACATAATGTTCTATAGCTCAGCGACTGTAGCCTCCCACATTCCCTGCCTTTAGATTTGAAAACCCTTCGTTGTATTTTTTTTTTTTTTTTAAGAAGAACTAGGGTTTTGTTCAGGATGAGTCTGTACTATTAATATTATCGCACAATGCGTGGCTCTGAATTACAACAAGCCATTTCATTAATCTTTTGGGACATCTACCAGCAAACTTGTTTAGCTTAATGAGAGAGTGGAAATGTCAGCTTCTTGTCTGGAAGTGTGCAGGAATGAAATCTATTTAATGGAACCAAATGTGGCCACTTGTAAATGATCATATAGTGTTTAAGCAGGTGTCAAGTAGGCAGGCAAAACTACATCCAGAGCGGTTTCATATTAGAAGTAGTGCAAAGAAAGACGAGGGCAGAAACTAGTTTTGCCAGTGAACCATTAAGTTTGAGAAATGAAGTAGACAACCAAACTTATTATTACGTGAGGTTCACTTTCGCTTAACTACTAAAGGGCAGGGGGAGTTGCACAACTCTGAGATCTTGAAGGGATAAGGAGATGAGTGTCTGTCCAAAGGAAGCTTAGATAGAGATATTAGGCATAACCAACATTTACATGTGAATGCTGGCAATCCCATATGAATTTCATGGATGACATCCAAAAAACATGTATCAATCTTCCCAGTCATCAGACACAAACAAGTTAATACTAACGATCACGTTTTAGTGACTGCCAACTTTTGCCAGGATATTTCTGCATTGTGGAACATTCCCAAAAATTTGTCTGGGACTGCCAGCACTCTCCCATGGGAATGGCAAGAGTCACCAAATACCAGACTTTCACTATTTTATGCATATAGGAAGGTGTGTGGAAATGATTTATTTTTGTAGAGTTGGCATTCCAACGTGCTTTTCTGAATAGCTATGGAAAGTCCCTGAAGTGTATAAGAAATCCTTGCTTCTCTAAACAACTTCTGTGCAAGTGGGGGATTACCCATGCCATCCACACCCCAAAAGCAGTTACACAAACTGATGTGCATTATAATGGCAGTTCAATGCGTAACCGCTGATGAGCAGAATTAATTATGGCTGGGAATGTGCATTGGAATGTGCTTCTCATTACAAGTAATGCTGTAAACACACACATAATCAGAAGAGTATTCTAATACACACTCTGATTTGCATTCAGCCTCTGTTTTCCCTCTCTCCACCTCCTTTGGGCAAGAGGTTTCATATCCAGCTGCAAATTATCCCTCCCACAACTGGACAGAATGGAACACAAGGAAGGTTTGGGATAACTATCTGCACTAGCAGATGGAGGCAGTAACACTTCTGAATACCAGTTGCTGGGAACCACAGGAGGGGAGAGTGCTCTTGTGCTTGAATCCTGCTTGCAAGTCTCCCACAGGCATCTAGTTGGCCCCCTGTGAGAACAGAATGCTGGACTAGATGGGCCATTGGCTTGATGCAGTAGGTTCTTCTCATGTTCTTATGATCAGAAGAGCAGCAATGGCCTTGGCAATGAAACCTGGTGGATTACCACAGCATCCTTAACATACCTTGCAGGACTGAGTGGACCAAGATGATCCAGAAGCCGGGAGTTGCATTCTTTTTGAAGACTGAAGCCATTTAGGTTGCAGTTCTATAATTCCAGTTTACCAGGGAGGCAGCTCCATTTAACTCACTCTGCCATACCTCTTAGCAGACAAGTATAGGATTGCACTGGTAACTAGTAATAGGTCAAAATACTATCTTGTACTCTGCCTGGAAGACAGCTGCATGGAAACATAGATGGTGGATGACTGGTGGAGTGTGCTTCCAGGGCTGCCCTTCCATGGTTACCAGGAAGTGTGATGTCACATTCTGCATCATTCAAAGAGACTGGGCAGTCATCAAAGAAAATCCTACGATGCAGCTGCAACTGAGCCTCAAAGTCCTCAATTCTGAGAGTCCTTTCATACATCACAAAGAGGAAAATCCAGTTTTGTCATCAAATATGCATTCTACAGCACACCAGTTATAGTTTGGAAAAAGATGAGTGTATAGGGACATGATAGAAGTGTGCAAAATTATGCATAATTTGGAGAAAGGGGACCAAGAGAAGCTTTCCTCTCTCTCTTAGAATATTAGAACTTGGGGTCATCCAATGAAGCTGAGTGTTTGAAGATTCAGGACAGACAAAACGAAGTACTTCTTCAGGTAGCACATTGTTAAAAATGATGGGATACATTACCATGGTCTGAAGACATATGTGGCAGCTGTCTTGCTGAAGCAGATCTGGGTCTGGTTCATGCCTGGATGTCCTAGTAAGGTTACATGGCAGCAGCATGGGATGTGTGTGCCAAAATGTCTTGGACTGACACTGCCATTTATAGTGGAATAGGTGCTGGGTGCCACCCCACCCCCTTTATTGGCATGCTGCCACATGATGTCAGCATTGTTCAGCTGGTATTCTGGAACAATGTGCTTTTTCTTATATCACAAGAGTCCAGCTTTTGTTAAGGATGCACAATGGCTTTCAGATAGGTTTATCAAGAACTGACACTGGCTGTTCACCAAATTTCCTAAACTGGCTCCAAACCAGAATGCCAACACGTATCTCTCAGGCTGCTGCGAAACTGCTACATAGCACAGATTCAGTTCATAAGATTCATTAGTCCTACTTAGGTGTTATTTGCAGGGCACAATTGTGTTGCGCCAGCATGGCCAATGATCAGGGATGCAAAGAGTTATAGTCCAGGAGCTGTAGTTGCAAGCAGGAGTTTGTGTGTTGGTGATGTCGGGGCCAGGGATCAAGGTACATGCCGAAACTAAGCAGGTCTGGGTCTGGCCGGTACTTGAATGGGAAACTGCCAATCCGTGCTTTCAGTCCCCCATTATTGAAAACTGCTCACATGAGCAGGCTACATGCACATGAACAGTTATTTAATAATCATAATATGTTTATTATTTATACCCCATCCATCTGGCTGGGTTTCCACAGCCAATCTATTTGGCAGGTGAGCCTCCATTGCCTTAAGGATTGCTTCTCTCCACACGAACAGACCCTGCGCTTGTCACTTGAGGCCATTCTCTGTGTCCCCTATCCCAGAGAGGTTCAGAGGGTGGTAACAAGAGAGCGTTCCTTTTCTCTGGTGGCTCCCCAATTGTGGAATGCTCTCCCCAGAGAAGTTTGCCTGATGCCATCACTACATGTCTTTAGGTGCCAGGCAAAAACATTCCTCTTTACCCAGGCCTTGTCAGGAGCTGTCCTACTCTTGAGTAGGACCCTGGTAGAGACACATGCCCGACTGGCATGTTCCCTCCCTCCTAGTCGATCGTTTGGGAGCTTCAAAAACTTTCCTCTGCTGGAACGTCACAGCGACTGATGCCTTGGAGACATCAGCACACTTAGGGATCCACAGAGTCTCCACAGCTTGCGTAACAGACCTCAGCAACTCAGCATTTTGGCTAATCTACTTTATTTACATATAAAACACTTAGTCTGACTTAGCTCCTTCTTCTTTCTCATCAGACAGTAAAAAGAAAGAACAAAGGACAATAGTCTCACTTCACGGAACATAGTAACACAAACACCCTGTCTACGTCACTTCTCACTCTGTGGAATGAAAACATACATCGTCATGTGATAGACAACAATCCCATGACTGCAGACATGGGGAATGAATCGCCAATAGTCCTATGGCTATTAAATAATCTATGGCCTGTGAAAGTGTGTGGGAGAGGACTGTTATTTTGATAACTATTTTATTGTTAGGCTGTCTATCAGTATGCTTTTTGTTATGTTTTTATCATTGATGTTCTGAAATGTGTTTTTAATGTTGTACACCATCCTGGGATCTTTTGATAAAGGGCGGTATAAAAATTGAATAAAACAACAACAACTGAAATCTGTTACTGTGGTTAGAAAATATGATGTTACTTTAAGAGATTTATGGATCCCCTGACCATACAAATAGGGATCATCAATTCCAGGATAACAGCTTTTGGCAGTCTCACAATAAATATACATACAGATGAAACAGAATCACTGAAGAGTCTGGTAGGCAAATTCAACTGAAATTTTCACTCTGTCCGAGATACTGTCTCAAAGGCTGAGTAAGCTTGAGCATATGATATTCTGGAAGGACCTTTATCTTATATTTAGTCTATGGTCTTTATTTTACAGAACACTTTCCTTCTTTCCCTCAACATGGTTCATTCCCCCTTCCATGTTTACGTTTCTTTGCCAAACCATAGGTTCTCCAAGCAAGCAAATATTATTTATGCCATTGGCAGGCATGCTGTGATGTATCCAGAGAAATGAATTTGAAACAGTAAAAAAGAAAGTGTTGCAAGGAATCTATTTTAATTCCATGAGTACAGGAATCTTAAATGTACATCCTTCACAGTTTCATCATCCCCAAGGTATAATTCAAAATCTAGGAAAAATATCATTTCACCTCATTACTTTGTTTAAATATTGACACTTTACATTTCATCTCTTACAAATACCCTAGGCGCCTTCCTAGCAGACAAATCCTTCTTTATTTCAGTATTAACACAGCACCCCCCATGGCCCTTTATTCTATATTGAGTTGGTTTGTTTTACATACTTTTCATGTCAATCAATTTAAACCTCCTTGAACTCAAATGCAAAGGAATGTGAAGTACAGCATGTCATTACTCTAAAAAGTTTTCTCCCCAAACTAGGGTAACTGGTGTCATTGACAACAGTCTTTCTGACAAGAGTTTACCCCAGTTTGACATGGAGATCAAGAGTCTGAACCTGAGACCTTTTGAGTACAAAGTATGTACTCTACCACCAAGCACACATATAACCCTTCCTTCCTTCCTTCCTTCCTTCCTTCCTTCCTTCCTTCCTTCCTTCCTTCCTTCCTTCCCCCCTCCCTCCCTCCCTCCCTCCCTCCCTCCCTCCTTCCTCCCACCCTTCCCTTCCCTTCCCTTCCCTTCCCTTCCCTTCCCTTCCCCTCCCCTCCCCTCCCCTCCCCTCCCCTCCCTTCCCTTCCCTTCCCTTCCCTTCCCTTCCCTTCCCTTCCCTTCCCTTCCCTTCCCTTCCCTTCCCTTCCCTTCCCTTCTTTCAAGGTAGCACTAAGCAGATCACTCTGTCAGTGTAAACATTTCTGCTTGACTAATGGAACAAGCTGCCCTCTCTTCCCCTATGCACTGTTCTAGAAGTCCTCCCGACTTCCAAAGAGCTATTTTTTTTTTTTAGGTGGGAGTCCCACTGGGATAAGTTGCTATTCCAAACTCCCCTGATTCAAACTTTGCCACAATCACTGCACATTCCTTGAATTGCATCCAGCTCAATCATTGCATGAGTGGAGAGGCTTCCATACAAACAACGGAACATCCCATTTTCCTCCCACTGTGCACCTCCTGCGCACCTTCCCCCAATAATATGTTTGGTGTCTTCTCCTAAGTATCCAAGACATATTGTATGTTTGTGTGGGGGTTGCTGGTAGAAGAGATGGAGGGGAAGTTCCATTGCATGAACAGAAATTGTTATACTCAATGACTTAGTTGGATTCCACCTCTTAAATCCAAGGGCTTCTGTGTAATTCTGTTGTAGAAGTTTTTATAAATAATAAAATTATTATCATCATTATGACATCTGAGGATAGCCCTATACAGTGGACGCTCGGGTTGCGAACGTGATCCGTGCGGGAGGCACGTTCACAACCCGCAACACTTGCAAGCGCCGCTTCTGCACAAGTGAGGGTCACAATTCGGCGCTTCTGCTCATGTGCAAAGCGTGATTTAGTGCTTCTGTGCATGCACGAGCACCGAAACCCAGAAGTAACCTGTTCCGGTACTTCTGGGTTTCGGTGCATCCATAACCTGAAAACATGTAACCCGAAGCATCTTAACTTGAGGGATGACTGTATAGGGAAGCTTTTAAATTTGTAATGTTTTATTATGTTTTTATATACGTTGGAAGCTGTCCAGATGGGCGGGGTACAACAAAAATCATCATCAGTGCTTTTTTCTGGGGGGATGCAGGGGTATGCACACTCCTAAACATTTTGTGAATCTTTGTACTTTTGTCCATTTGCTGTATTTATTTTCCCTGATTTGAACTATAAAATAGTGATTTTCTTGATTCAAAATGAGAGTACCCCTAAACATTTTTTAAAGAAAAAAACACTGATTATAATTATTATTTCCATGGAGACAACATAACGGAGCCAGCTATCTCTTCATGTAATTGGGGTAAAATAAGTTACTATTACATCAAATACCAATTTATCCCATATATATATAATCACCATACTTTGTATGTTGTTGCAAGCAGAAAGGAAGGCCTGCGGATGTTTTTGATTCATATAACTCTTGGTCTTAGGATATTTGATGTCTCTTTTTCAATGAAATGTTTTGCCACAGGTGAACTTTCATCTTCTCCGTTGGTATTCTTTTGTATCCTGATGTTCTGACCTTCAGTAAGCATCTAAGCAACATACATTAGACCGCAAGGGCACTTCATCATGTAAATGACAAATTCCATGTCACAGGTAATCTTTTATTTAATAGCAAATTTCTTACCAGTGCACATTTTGATGGCAGTGATGAAAGAATCTGATCTCCTTCCCCCTGTTGTTCTATCTTTCATGTTTATAGTGGCAAAAAGCCAACCTCCATGAACTGTAATTATAATAGAAAAAATATTTTTATGAGATTTTAGGTGCATTAAAGTCAAATTGGATTATAATACCTTCTTGATTTGCCCTTTATTTATATGCATTACAGAAGGTGGAAGGCCACATACTTCCAATAATATTTCTACAGGCAAGGAAATGTACTGCTCGTTCCTCATTAGTTTAATAATCCAAAGAGATAGTGGAGTGTGGACACAAATGAATTGCATCCAAAAGCCTTTAATCCAAACTCAGTTAATAGCTGTTTCAGAAGAGATTGGTGGTTTACAGAAGGTATCAAAATGTCCTGACTCGGAGTTTTTACAGTATGGAACAGGGCGGTCACTTGACAGTAAAGATATAACACTTCGCTAAATGGTGCTTTCCTTTAGCAGCATTCATCATTATTTTTGAGTGAAACTGATCTTGTCAAGAGAATAGACAGAACGACGTGCAGCTAGATTTAGGGGAAGATATGGCAGGCTGTTTCTTCAATAGCTAGATGGCTGGGGCATGGCATTCGGTTAGAAGACTTATTATAGCTTATCCCATTGTGATTTCTGGTGGAGGCACCAATAATGCTGAAGGGAACAGAGTATTTTACTAGATATACTAAGGTTTCTCCCTTAATAATGATGATGATGATGATGATGTTATTATACAAGACAGCTAAAAAGGTGGAATTATGTGTAGATAAAAGGTAAAGGTTGCAGATTCATATACAATACTGTCAAAAGAAGTGGTGCAGATACAGTGCTATTTGCAAGTGCAAGATATACATGACTTGTGAAGAATGAGGCACCACAAAAAAAATTAACCACCTAGGGCCCTTTCCACTAACGAAGACCAGCACAAGGACTCCCCCCTTTCCTTCCCTCAAATTATTATTATATATTAAGGGGTGGTGCTGTGGGTTAAACCACAGAGCCTAGGACCTGCCGATCAGAAGGCCGGCGGTTCGAATCCCCACAACGGGGTGAGCTCCCGCTGCTCGGTCCCAGCGCCTGCCAACCTAGCAGTTCGAAAGCACCTCCGGGTGCAAGTAGATAAATAGGGACCGCTTACCAGCGGGAAGGTAAACGGCGTTTCCGTGTGCGGCTCTGGCTCGCCAGATGCAGCTTTGTCACGCTGGCCACGTGACCCGGAAGTGTCTCCGGACAGCGCTGGCCCCTGGCCTCTTAAGTGAGATGGGCGCACAACCCCAGAGTCTGTCAAGACTGGCCCGTACGGGCAGGGGTACCTTTACCTTTACCTTTAAAAGGTAAAGGTACCCCTGACCATTAGGTTCAGTCGTGGCCGACTCTGGGGTTGTGGCGCTCATCTCGCTTTATTGGCCGAGGGAGCCGGCGTGCAGCTTCCGGGTCATGTGGCCAGCATGACTAAGCTGCTTCTGGCGAACCAGAGCAGCACACGGAAATGCTGTTTACCTTCCCGCTGGTAAGCGGTCCCTATTTATCTATTTGCAGTTTGACGTGCTTTTGAACTGCTAGGTTGGCAGGAGCAGGGACCAATCAATGGGAGCTCACCCCGTTGCGGGGATTCGAACCTCCGGCCTTCTGATCGGCAGGTCCTAGGCTCTGTGGTTTAACCCACAGCACCACCCCTTAATATATAATAATAATTTGAAGGAAGGAAAGGGGGGAGTCCTTGTGCTGGTCTTCGTTAGTGGAAAGGGCCCTAGGTGGTTAATTTTTTTTGTGGTGCCTCATTCTTCACAAGTCATGTATATCTTGCACTTGCAAATAGCACTGTATCTGCACCACTTCTTTTGACAGTATTGTATATGAATCTGCAACCTACATGTGTTCAGCCTCCTCCCTCCCTGTCTTGTGTGTGCTGTGTTCAAACCTTTAACTGTTAAATAATGAACCAGAAATCTCTGGCGTGGAACCTCTTCGCCCACACGTGACTCAACATCATCTTCTCACTTCAAAGCTCCTAAATATGTTTCTATTAGGCACATTTTATTCCTGTGCTTTTCTAAATAAGAAACAGGAATTGGCACTCACTGTCATTAAGCTTAAACAGCTTCCCCGAGAGATGTCCCAATAAATTATTAGAATGGTTTGTTCTAATTAAGTGCCATGTACTGTGTCATGGTACATAATCAACTGCAACAAGGCCTTTTCCTTAACAACACAAACAAGAGCAACATCAACAATAAAAAAGGGGGAAAATACAGTAACTTTGATCATAATGCCCGGGAATGTTGGAACCTAAATAGCATCTTATAATGCACCTTCGCAAAATATTCTCTGATTTTGACCATCACTTCAAAAGCAACAGAACAGACACAGCTGGGCAAATGACTGAGGCAAAAAATGCTTTATGAAATATTTGCATTGGTTTCATACTGTTTGCTGCTCCCTTTTTATCTTAGTTGCTGCTTCTGGGTCCTATTTTCTTTCTTATTCCTTGTCTTCCCTGTTTGTAGTTTCGTTTGCCTGCACTGCCATTTAATCCAATTGGCTGTGGGTTCCAGGCAATGGAAGCTGGTGCCCACTGAGACTGGTGGCGTGGAAGGCAGCGAGCCCAACAATGGAGCCATTGACTGGCAGAGCCAATTATTTTATGTCCTCCTCCCCGTTGAGTGCTATAAGGAGACTGAGGAGGAGGAAGCTGACAGGCAGTCGATTGGTTGCAAGTAAGGAAGCAGGCAGGTGGGGGCAGGCTGAGCACAGACGGAGAGTTTGGAGGCAGTGCTCCATTTGGCCAGATGGAGAAGACTTCACTGGCCCCAGGTTCAGTTCTGGGTATGTACAGGTGGGGTTTTGATAGACCCTTGCTTGAAACCCTGGAGAGTGGCTACCAACCAGCATATACAGTACACAGCTAGACAGACCAATGAGTCTGACTCTGTCTAAGATAGCTTCCTATGTTTTTAAGTTTGTTTAGGAGTATTTATTTCATTTCATAAAATTTATATACCGCCCAACTGTGGCAAAAACCTCAAAGCAGTCTACAGTGTATACGCCTGTTATATGCAGTGAGCATGCATGATATACACATTGAGCATACAATCTGTGTACCTGTGTAGTTGAGCTGTATACACTTAACTACCAACAAGTGTACAGTTTGTGCACACAAGCATTGAGCTGGGGAAATCAGCAAGTGTACACTCTTTCACTAAAATACTTGGATAGAGACAGCATGTACCTGTGTTCTGTATGTGAACAAGCTTATTGCCATGCATGTTTAAGGCACCAAACGAGAAGAGTCTCTAACTGGTACTTCTAGCAGTCAGCTTCCAGCATCTTAACTCATGCCACTAGTACTCTTAGAGAGGTAGTTACCCCCATGGGTGCCAGTGGAATCTTCCCTCTTGATGCAAATAGCAGCTATGGAGGGTAACAAGAATATTGTCAATGAGAAAATGGCAGAGGCAGAAAGGTTAAATCCCGCCTCTGTCCCATCACAGTGCAGAGTCTCACTGGTTCTCCTGTGGCTACCATTTGCATTTGAAATAGTTTCATACTCCTGGAAAATGCACATTTAGTGAGATGAGTTGTGTGACCCTAACTTACTCCATAATTGCAATTGCAATTAAATAATACTGACCTGTGGCTTGTTTGCACATTATACTGAATACAGGTACATGCTGTCTCTACACGTGCACAAGTATTTGTGTGAAAGAATATACACATAATGATTTGCACAGCTCAACTATTTGTGAACACAGGTATAATGATTATATAGTCACTGATGGTAATGTAGGAATATCCCTTCAGAAATGTGAAATTAGACCACTTGGATAAGAGAGAATATACAGCTTGAAAATATTGAGGCTGCATTTGACACAGCATATCATATAACATTGATCAAATGTGAGTTGAAAATTCTTAGCCACAGCTAAAAGCAGAAGGAAACTATGGCAGTTTCTCACTTTGTTTTTTGAGTCAATGATTTATTATTACTACTATTATTGGTGTGTGTGTTTTTTTAAAAAAATAAGCACCCAACTGCAGGAATGAGAAAGCCAAGCATTGCACTGCAGGAGAATGAGCAAATTGAAACCAAAGAGTTCTATGCAGGTTGCGAACCAACTTTCCCCCACCATCCTGCCGTCTCAGATGAAAGTTGCCAGCATGCTGAAAAACTTTAAAGGCAACCATATTCTGTGCAAGACAGGATATTGCTTTTGGGGGCATAATGAGACATTTAATTCAAGCAATAAAGGCAATTACTTGGACATCCTGGAGCAGGTAGATTCTACCCAGCTCTTCCTACTTTTAATTGGCATTCATCACTTCCCAGTATAACATTGTAAAAAAAGAAAAAAAAAGTGAAACATTCAAGAGAGACATTGAATTCTATGATTTATTTATTTCTTTATCCTTAAATGGGACTACTAAATGCTAAAATTTTATCTATTCGGTATTACATCTTGAAGTTTCATAACAATAGCATTGCTATGAAATGTTTCATATAGGGCTCATGCCTTATTGTATGAGTCACCAACATGGTCTCATGGACTCACATGTGACCATAGAGGTGCTCCTTGG
The DNA here is from genome assembly GCF_951804945.1 of Podarcis cretensis. Lineage (NCBI taxonomy): Eukaryota > Metazoa > Chordata > Lepidosauria > Squamata > Lacertidae > Podarcis > Podarcis cretensis. The sequence continues at coordinate 81,320,492 of NC_137175.1, read as the reverse complement.
TGTCTGCAGGTCCCATCTCCCTGCTGAAATTAGGATTGAAACAAGCCTTCTAGGGGGTGGGTGGATGGGTGAAACAACAAGGTTAGGAAAACACTTGAAAAAACAAAACACTCCTGAAATTTCCCAATAAATTAAACCCAAGTACACCATGATGACAATGTGCCATGTAGAATCAATCCACTCCAGAGGGTTGCTAAGACCTCCTGGATGAGCCTCTGTGCACACCACTTGTCCAGAAGAATAGATCAGTAAATGGAGGTCAGGATTGCGGTCGATATAGGTATGATCCTACTGTTCTGCATGTATTGATTCCACATGGCATGCTGACCACACAAAACTATGGTCAATTACAGACTTCAGAATGGGGGAGAACTTCAATTCAGTTCACATTTTAAAGTGAACTTGTCTAATTTACAGTTTCCGTAACAAGATGTGAACCATAACACAGCCATACTTTGAAATTTGCACTTCTCCCAATTTTGCAATGCAGTTCTCTGGCCAGGTAATGCATAGAAAATGCATATATTAGGATAAAACATACATAAAATGCATATATTAATGAAACTAGTATTAAAATGCATTATAGTGGGAGAAACTGCTTTGCAAAAATATGTAAGGAAAACCTGCTTTCAGGTATGTATATTATGAGAAATTCACACTAAAATTCTGGTGAATTTCCATGAGATGAGGACTTTGAGATATGTGTGTGTGTGTGGTATTTCTGCAGAAAGAAAGAGAGAGAGAGAGAGAGAGAGAGAGAGAGAGAGAAAGAAAGAAAGAAAGAAAGAAAGAGAATTATACCATAATCCTAACCTAAACATGTTCCTTTGGAAATAAGACCCAAATGAATTTTAAGGCCGTTCCTCCCAAGCAACTGTGAATGGGATTGTAATGTTAATCTTCTCTTCTGATTTTCTATTATATTTTACAAGTATTAGAGGGCTAATATATTTATCTTAATACCTGCCCCCAGTAGATAAGTACAAGAGGAATCTGGTGATTTCAGCAGGCTGACTTGTAATCTAAAAGTCATTAGCAAAATGTGATTTGACAAGGAACGGTTTAAACAGAAGCTGGTCGTTGTTTTTACATTAACCTTTACATGTAAGTCAAGGATACCTTAACCTTCATTGATGCCATCCGGAACTTATTAATCATGATTGGTACAGTAAAAAAAAAGAAGAAGAAGGAGGAAGAAGGTACAGCAAGCTGGCTTTGGTATAGTTACTTTTCCAGCTCAGAATTCATTTCAATGCCAAAAAGCTGTGGAATTCAAAGGGTTAATCTGGATTTTGCAATCATTGCCTTCCGGACCCCCAAGCATGCATTTTAATACACAAATGGCCAGTGGAACTACTCTATTCTTACATTGCCAAAGTTTCATTAAAAAAACACAAACACACACATTTTTGAAACTAAGAAATAAATGGGCCTCTTTGTTCTTTCAGGTGGATTAACATGGAGAATAACTTGGAGTCATAATAGCAATACCATGGGATAATGCCCAAGTACTATCCCACCTGTCCCTTGTGTAGACCAACCTTTGCAGAAATTGTGACCTCATCAGCTGGTTTTCTTTGGTGAGAATCCAGATTTTTACTTTTGGTTCTCTGTCCTGTTTCTAAACAGGCCCAATTAACCTCTAAATCACGAAACCAAATGTTGCTAACCAGACAGGGATTGTAACCTGACAGGATTTTGAAAAACAGTCACAGGTAGGCATAAAAAGAATTACATTTATTGAGCCCCTGATGTGCTGTCATAAATGACAGGTGGGCTGTGTTTTCTTTGGTAGAACACAAGGTGTCCAGAACTGTTTTCAACATAGCATTTTCAATTTGGAGAAACAAACAACACTATCTCTACATGGAGTAAGGTTTAACATGAAAACTGCTCAGAAGCTGCTGAAATTCATTGGGTATACTGTGTATGTGTGTGACAACCAGCTTCCATTTTGGGTGCTGATGAAAAAATGTATTTTAAAAAAGACCGCAACCAACTCCATATGGATGTACAAGGTTCTCAGTTTACTTAAAAGCACTTACTAGATCAGGGAATGATATTATTTATTTATTTATTTATTTATTTATTTGTTTGTTTGTTAAATTTGTATACTGCTCTTCATCTGAAGATCTCGGGGAGGTTCAGAACATAAAAATACTAGATAAAAGCACAAAATACATATAAAAAATCAGAAGAAAAACAAACCAATAGGGACTTCTGGGTTAGCGCCTCCGGCAATGGTGGAATTCCTCTGACCGGGAGGAATTTGCTCCGTGGAATTCAGGGTCTGGCCACCACGGCGAAGGCGGAGACCCATTAAAAATCACAGGCGGGAGAAGCCTGTGAACGTGGGATTCGGCCGGCACCTTTTGCGCCTCCCCTACTCGTGGGGAGACCCAGTTTCGGGGATCCGGAGTGATGTGGGGTGAGCGGCGCGGTGCTTGGAATTTACTGCTTCTTTCACAGAGTGAAGCCGCATTGCTGTTGCCGGAGAGCGCTGACTTTTTCCTGTGGACAATTTGATTCTAAACAACTATCCATGAGTAGAATGGAAAATTGGATTTTTAAACGTCTTAATTTGGCACCGAAACGGGGAGGTTTCAAACAGGAAGTCCGCCTTCCCCTTTTGTAAATAGATTGAAGCAAAGAATTTGCAAGCTAAAGTCCTGGAAAGTCCTATGTAAAGGATTAAACTTCCATCGGCTAAAATCATTAAACCCCCCTTGGAGGCAGGAGAAGAGGGGGGAATTTTTGGATCATGTAAGCCTGCACGAGAGAGTGAAGAAAGTTGGATCACCACCGCTCTGAACCTGGAAACGGACTGCTAGTAAGACTGATGTTTTTGGGAAAGTTCATTGACTGTGACAGTTAGTTAAATAAGAGAAATACATTGTTTCCATTGTCTCCTTCTGCACTTAAAAAGGAGTAAAAGTAGTTGAAAATTGAAACTAATCTTACTGCTTGAACTGTGCTTAAAAGGATTGACACAAATAGAAATTGTTTCCTCTAGAGGGAGCCTTTGAAATTGTCATAAGAGTTGGGCTGGTGGAATCTCCAGCTGCAAGAGAAAACCGTGAGATTGACCTTGGATCGCTTGAGAATGTCGACAAAAGAAGCCTTAGTGATTGCACTAGGCAAGATAAGTGAGTCATTGGAACAGCTGCACAGGAAGACGGATGTGATGAATATTAAAATTGATATTTTGGGACAAAAAGCGACTAATTTGGGACAAAAAGTGAACATCTACACAGAAACTATTCAGGAACTGATACAGGAATCTACTTTGACATGCCAAATGGGAGAGAAAGCGAGGGAGAAAGTTGTGGTTGTTGAACCTAAAGTAATACAAATGGAGAGGGAGAGAGCCCCAGCCTTACAGAGGCAATTTGATGACTACAAGTTGTTGCCCTCTATGATTGAATTCAGAGAAAGTCAGATTGGAACCCTGCTTGGACTGGAGAAGGAAAGTTGGATAGATCATCTCATGCAGGGATTTATTGACCTTTGGGATCTGGACTTGGGTCAGGAGGAAATTGGAGTTGTGGGGACTTTCAGATTTGGAGGGATTTTGAAACACGTCCTGAAATATCTTTTGGATTTTAGTTTTAACCACGGAGATATGGATGACATGTCGAGAAGGAATAAAAACATTGCTAGGTTGGAGCTCCCCCGAGACCTACTCTTCAGCATCAAAGGAAGGAAATTAACAACAAGATCAGCAGAAGACAAAGTATACGAAGAAGACTTGCAGAAGGGACCTGGAAAAGAGTTAAGAGCCTCGGATAGAAGATCACCAGGTTGATGGACTATATGGATTTGACGGAAATGACTGGCAGAATCCGAGACCAGGGAGAAGAGAAGGTGGAAGAAGATTGGAAAAAGTTTAAAGTTTATTTATAGAAATACGGTAAAATTAATGAGTGTTAGAAAAATGTTGGAATTAAATTATATGGCTTTAGTAGAAGTGTTATAAGGAGTTAAGCATAAATAAGTATTATAGTATTAATGGAAAATAAGGTTAAAATAAGTTAAGATATTTATATGACAGAAAATAGTGAAAGATGGAAAGGAATTGCTGGTTTGCAGTCTGTTTTGGAGCTGGGTGTTAGAAACAGGATGCAAAACCTATAGCAGGGGAACTGTTTTATCAGTAAACATTCTAACCTGGGCTACTATGGAAGATCCCTGTGTGGATGAATGCAGGTTTCTGCCCAGTTGAGTACTTAAAGACGACAAGAATCTGGAAAAATAATTGATGGACAAGGGAAACAAAGATATTGACGCTGAAGATCTGTGCTGTGAACTTATAGCAATAGCTGGAAAGCTTCCAAAGTCCATGTCGCCATTTTGTAAGTGTCATTTCCTTTTCAGTATAGGATGCTGCTGAAGCCAGTCTCCCTTCCCTCTCTTCTCTTCCTCACTGTAGGATGCCAGAGAGCGAATGAGCAAGAGGCTATCACAGAGAGCTAAACTCTCTGGCTTATTACACAGGTCCCAGCTTCAGTGAGCCTCTGACAGCATTCTTCATTCACCAATATAAACTGAAAACCTGGAATGGTGAATCTGTCAAATTCTCTGTTTCTCCGTTTCCCAATGTAAAAATTCAGTTCTTCACATTTTCACATCCGTTTGCATTTTTTTCAAAAAAAAGTCCTCATGAAAATTCAGCATTTTAATGCAAATTTCTCCTAATTTTATATGCAATTTTGCCTAATATACATAGTATTGCAAAGTGATTTTTACTCATATAGTGCATTTTTTGCATGCTCATTTTCACCAAAATGTGCCCTTTAACGCATATTTTACCCTGAATGTACAATTCTGGGCACATTACTTGGTTAGAGAACTGCGTTGCAAAATTCAGAAAAGTGTGAATTTCAAAAGATAGCTGTGTTTCGGTTTGCATATTGTTTCAGAAAGTGAACACGTGGGAGATTTGCCTTTAAATGTGAGCAGAATGAAATTTATCCCCCATCCCTGCTAACAGCAGACTTCCAATCAACGTTAAGTGAGCTGACATTTCTCCGAAGAGAGTTTGCGGAGAAAAATGTCTGGGAAATTTCACACACAATAGTGCTTTCTGTTTTCTCACCCACTGAAATATTTGGCAAAATGCCCACTGACAAAAATGAGGCTAGGGTATTTTACCTCAGTCCTATATTGTTTGTGTGCTGCTAGAGCTAAATATTTTACTTAGATGTATTTTATAAATTTATCACCATTCCTCCCAGATGAGCTCAGGGCAATGTAGTGCATAATGTAATAAAATATCATCACTTCTAATTAATGGATAAAATATATAAAACAATATATGTAAAAATGTTTGATAAGTCTCCTGTGCATATAACCTGCCCCTTTCTATTGCAGCTTTCAAAAGGGAGGTTAATAAAAAAAACTTGCATGCTGGAATTTATTGCTTTCCCCTTTCTTCACCCCACCGGTATTTCCTTGTGGCCAGATTTATAGCATTGCACCCCAACAAAGATTAGTGTAATTTAAAATAGATTTTTACTCCCCAAATCCTCACAAAACGTATTTCTCAAATGTGCTTAGAAAAGTACCTTTTTAAAAACAATACTTACAACCATAAATTATTCAGGCAGCTGTGGTTTGTGAATCTGTAGCTCCTTCTCTGCCTCCCCCCACCTGTGTGTGGGTCTAGCCTGAGAAGCTTCATGGATGTAATTTATAGACCTGACGCAGGGGCTACAGAAGTCAGAGCAAAGAGTGTGACAGACAGCCACATTCTAGGAATCAGTTTTAGTTGTCACACCATAAAAAAAAGAAGCTTTGGATTGTTACAGCTGTATTTTGGGCTTTGGAAATGGGGAAGAAACATTCTGCTTCGTCTCATTTACTGTTAGGGAACATCTGTGCAGTTTTATATTTCTGTTCTCAGCTCTGGGATCGGTGACTAAATTGCAGGGGATCACTTGAGGTACAGGTTCACTGAATTCAAGGTGCGCTCTTTGAATTTGGCCCGTCACTCTGCCTTGCTATTTACAGCATGTATCAGATATATCAGAGATCTTTTGATTGCTCCTGAGTCCTTCCAATCACTTCTGAAAGCAGCTCAACAAGGAAAGGCACCATTTTTAAAAATGTAGAACTGGGAGCACATTCTAACTGTGATTTAAAGTCGTGGCTGCAAAGGAAGAATCTCACATATTTGAATTGCACCTATTGAACGCAGTAACTGCTAGCCCAGAAACAGTGGCCATGTTGCTTGGCTCTTGGATCCTTTGCTGCCCCAAGGGAGCACAGGTGCTGAGTCCAATATGATTAATTCAGTGAAACATTGCCTATGAATACTACGACACATGAGTTGCAAATAAAAACAGAGATTTTGTTTCTGGCTTTATCAGGCCAGGCATCAGCATTCAACATCCTTGGGCATTCACTGGGCCAGCAAGTTCTGGCACTTGTTCTGGTCTATCCCGTTGCTTGCTGTCTGATTTAGTGAATGCCAATGGCAGGTGGCCAGGAAGCTGCCATTTTAAATTGCCTACAGTTCTTGCTGCATCAAGACATTGTGGAAAAGTGCACTAAAGGAAAGGGGGAAACAGTAGCTCATTAGGAACCTATTGCCTGGGGTCCAAACTTACCTATGAATCACAGCTCTGTCTTTACCCAATTGCTAAAAACACTAACAGGGAGGAACAGCCAGACTGGCTCATCTCACATAAATCACTTAGAAAGATACCGGCACATTTTGTTTCATAACTTTGTTTTTGGGGAGCTTGCAACTTACTTTAAAAAAACCAAAAAAAACCTCAGGTCTGTGCAGGCACCATGCCACCTGTGAGTACTGGGTAGGCAATCCTTGCCCTATAAGGTAAGGCTGTGTCCCAAATAAGCTTCAGAGGTAAGCAGGGATTTGAAACTGACTTTGCCAAACCTTTCATTTGAGCCATTGCACCACACTGGTATTCTACTTTTCAATATCCACCCAACAGAAGGAATTCGTCTTTAGTGTTTGCGTTAAAGAAATATGCTCTGCTTTTATGGAAAAGTTGAAATTAAAACAGTCTGAGTTTAAAAACAAAAACAAAATTACTAGTTTCCTGAGTCACTCAAAGTTATGAGGAGCCAATTATTATTGGTTTCAAAAAAGTCCTATTTAGATATAAAATATGTTTTTGTACAATTAATTTTACATTGCATAATGCCCTTCTGTTCACTAATCTAGGAAGGAGAAAGAGAGAGAGAGAGAAAGAAAGAAAGTGACACCTTAGGTAAATGGTATCAAATCAATAGCATTCATGAAAATCAATAGCACTGCACAGAATAATGTATTATTATCATTAATATTATTATTATTATTGGTTAAACCAGTTTCTAAACAGTTTGCAAAATACAAAAGCCAAGATTAGAAGATAAATATCCATAATATAGTATCTAAAAATGTCTTTCACGTAATACGTCTACTCCTCAAGTTGTTATTTTCAACAACAAAAATCAGAACTGGAGACCATTCAGCAAAGCCTTAATCTGAGTTTTTTCTTTCTGAAAGTCACTGGACATTTTCCTTCTTATTATTATACATATAATTTGTTTTGAATCAGATAAACTACATACAGAAAGGTAGGAGGTAGGACATGATCAGTGAGTGGGAAGTGAACTGTGACATTAAGGTATATTAAACCTTTAGGCTATCCTCCTCATTTATCCAGGGAAGGAATGCCTGTGGAATCAGCAACTAGTACAACAAACAGAGGTATGACTAAGAGCTAGGTATAAACTGACACTTTTATATTCTTCCCGCATCTCGTCTTTTCCCCAAACACCTACAATGAAAAAGAGGAAGGGGAGGGGGTGCAGAAATGCTCCACAAACTCTTTCACCACCACTTCTTACTCAAGTCTCTGCTACTCAAAGTTATAATCGTTCAATTTCAAACCCCAATAGCAATGGATTTAGAGTTATAGGGAGTTTGGTGACCCCTTCCAAAATATGTCACCTCCTCCTGATTCATTTGCTTCCTTTTTTGCTTTCTTTCAGGAAGAAGCCTTTGGGAAGCTCTCCATATATCATAATAATTTAGCACTTAATTTTTCTTCTTGGCAAACCCCAGGAGGTAGGATGACCTTATGGTTTTTACACAAGATTGCAAGTAAGGAGATATGGATCATATTTCCTTTCTGAAATATCACCTGCAGCGCAATTGGCTCAAAGGCTGTTTCTTTAGTAATGCATGCCCTGAAGTCGAGAAGAGGAGTAGAACAGCATTAATCCACCTAGGCAGGTGTGGATATAAACTAAGCTGTTAATATGATGCTACACATGGTCACTCAGTGTGGTCCTAATGGAGCTTGGTGGGTTCATTGCCACACATCTACTGCTCAACTTACTGTATGCCTCCTCCTTTCTCTACAATCTGAATTTTATTAAAACGTATTCAATAATTTGTTGGGTGGTAGTCAATTGCTGCTTGATAGAATAGAATTGATGCTTTTGAATTATGGTGCTGGAGGAGACTCTTGAGAGTCCCATGGACTGCAAGAAGATCAAACCTTTCCATTCTGAAGGAAATCAGCCCTGAGTGCTCACTGGAAAGACAGATCCTGAAGCTGAGGCTCTAATACTTTGGCCACCTCATGAGAAGAGAAGACTCCCTGGAAAAGACCCTGATGTTGGGAAAGATGGAGGGCACAAGGAGAAGGGGACAACAGAGGATGAGATGGTTGGACAGTGTTCTCAAAGCTACTAACATGAGTTTGACCAAACTGCGGGAGGCAGTGGAAGACAGGAGTGCCTGGTGTGCTCTGGTCCATGGGGTCACGAAGAGTCGGACACAACTAAACAACTAAATGACAACAAAGTCAATTGACACAGAATTTTGTTTTGGGGCCTGATCCTGGCTTGCTTCTGCCTTCAACCATCCTTCTGCTACCTTATACAGTAGTGAGTCAGATCACTTGTCCCTCTAGATCAGTACTGTTTACTATGACTAGCACTTGTTCTCCAGAGTTAAACACCACACTCCTCTACCATTAGCTTTGTTCCTCCCACACCCATGCGTATGACTGTGGTCATCACTGTAGAAGTGCTTTGTAGGCTGCAGCAAACCACTGCAACTTTTATGCAACTCTTCCTCCACTTCACGTCCATAAAGGCTGAGGTATTACGAATATTGCAAGAGAACTGCATTAAGGCTCTGTTTATTTGTGCATCCCTTCAGAGAATGGCTGTACTTTTTCAACAGAACAAAGCATCAGAGCTACACATCTTCTCCAGTAGTGTAAAGTGTTCACTATCCCTAGAGAAGCGCAGACAGGCCAATCACAGAGGACCTTCACATTTGACTTGATTTTCAAGGCTGCACCATGCTTTTGAGGATTCTTTATTAAAAAATGCTTTTTTATTAGATTATTACTACAACACATACACACCACACTTAAAAAAACTATAAAAGAAAATACAGACAAACTAACAAAAATCCTCTAATTTCTGCACTCGGACCTATGTTATCTTATTATCTATATCAGATTGTTATTATATTCTAATAGACTTCCTTCCTCCTCATCATAGGTCTGATTTCATACTTAGTAAACTGTTTCTTTCTCACTTTGTGTTCCTGCCTTTCCTCCTTATATTGTATTTATACACTGTATTTTATTTTGCAAAAATCACTCAAAGCAAGTCCAGGGCACTGGTTTTTTTTAAATATATAATCTATATATTTTCCCCATTCTCTTGGAAATTTTTGCTTGGGCTGTCCTCAAGCTGTCAACTTCACCTGTTCAAGGTAATCAAATAATCCGTCTTGCCACTCTTTTTTTGTTGGCACTGTTTCATTTTCCCAATTTTTGGCAATCAAAATTCTTGCTGCCGATGTCGCGTAAAGAAATATTGTCTTATTTTCAATTGCGATATCTAAATCTAATATGCCTAATAGAAAGGCTTCTGGTTTTTTAAGTAAAATGTTGTTTAAATGTTTTTTCAGCTCTTCATATATCATATCCCCGAAGCTATTTATTTTATTGCAGGTCCATCACATATGACTTGGTGTCCCCTCTGATTGATTACACCTCCAGCACATTTTAGATTTTGTTTTATACATTTTGCATAGTTTGCTAGGTGTTCTATACCACCTAAGGGACGCAGGTGGCGCTGTGGGTTAAAGCCTCAGCGCCTAGGACTTGCCGATCGAAAGGTCGGCGGTTTGAATCCCTGCGGCGGGGTGCGCTCCCGCTGCTCGGTCCCAGCGCCTGCCAACCTAGCAGTTCGAAAGCACCTCCGGGTGCAAGTAGATAAATAGGGACCGCTTACCGGCGGGAAGGTAAACGGCGTTTCCGTGTGCGGCTCTGGCTCGCCAGAGCAGCGATGTCACGCTGGCCACGTGACCCGGAAGTGTCTCCGGACAGCGCTGGCCCCTGGCCTCTTAAGTGAGATGGGCGCACAACCCCAGAGTCTGTCAAGACTGGCCCGTACGGGCAGGGGTACCTTTACCTTTTTACCTTTATATACCACCTATAAAACATCTTTGCAAGATTTTCCTTTATCACATCTTTCCTTTATATCAGTTAGAAGTGCTCCAAGCTTTCAAGTAGGTTCACTCTCAAAAATGAGCACTCCTGCGTGGTAATGCTCATGAACATTCATTTTGATCCTGCGGACCATCGTCGTTACCTACCATTGTCTTGGTCCTGAAACTTACCTTAAGACATGGGAAAGGGGTGCTCTTTGAGCATTGGCAGAGTACCCTTTCTTGCTGACTGAGAATACCAGTCCCAGAATCCCTTATAGGAAAAACAATCCGATTGCACAATCTTTCTTCTGGGAAGAAGTCCCATTTTCCAGAGGGGAAAGGCACAAGTACCCTCCCATTCAAACACCTTTCAAAATCTAAAGCCTTTGTGATTATTTAATTGGAACATGTGCAAAGTCTCCTTGTCATTCAGAGCACACAGTAAAATGTTCACGTATGCATTCATTTGTAAGTCTGTTCCATCCATCTTCACATTAATTTGCAATTTTTATTTTATTTAGAAAGGTATGCTGTGCAGGATTCAATTTAAGCCACCGGTTCACCTCGAGCTGAACTTGATTGCTGTGATGTGTTCCCTGTGAAATAATTGGTCTGTGTAAAATGTGTGTTCAATGTGTTTTGTTTGTTTCTTCAAATTACTCTTAATTGCTAATTATTCTTCCTATTTAAATACACACACACACATAAGCACACCATAAGGCTTCCAGGCAATGATCTGGTTCTACAAAATAGAACTCCTCACTCAAAGTTGTTCCTTTCACCTGTTGTGTGAAACCTTTTCTTCCATTCTCTTCTTTTTATCGACCATATAAAGTTGGTCACAAAGGTCAATGACACTTTGACCAGCTGCTCTTATTCCTAGACAGGATAAACAGGACTCTTTAGGTCAAAGAGATATAGGAGGGTTGTTCCTCACAGCTTGATGCTCATAATAAAAGATTTCAATTCTTTTCAAATGCCACAATGATATTTCGAAACCAGTACTCACAGTATTACCTCTTTTTGTAAGAGACAGGCTTGCTTTTTCTTTGAGGAGCCTCCAGAATGCTTAATTTCCTGCTAATTTCCAATATGCCTTTTAATTATTAGTAACCTTTGACATCTACTTGCCATAATAAAAACTGAAGAGAGAGAGGTAATAAGTATTCTGTGTCCAAAACATTTATTGCTATTTTCTTCTTGATACAGGACTATGAGATGGATAGACAACTTCAATATTCCAGCTTGATTAGGAAACCCTATTGTGTTTGGCATTTTCAACATTAATTTTTAGCTAATACCCACATGAATTTAAGACATACTATTATCTATATTCAATGTATTCTTAACAAAGAGAGCCAAAGCGTGCTATTCTTGTTAAGAAGATTGCATACCAAATTCATGTAATTTACTTTTGCTTCAATCTCTCATTAAGAGGACTGTAAAGCTGATGTGAGTTTTATGGTCTGAAATGGTACAGGTATAATACAATATTATTTCATAGATCGAACACAATAAAAATGCATTTCATTGACAGAACACCCCAGTAATCCTTTTAATAAGCAAAAGGTATATAGTGTGAACTCGAAAATCCTTTCTCTGATCAAAGTATTGGCAGGGGCTTTAAAAATCCTATCAGCTGGACCAAATCTCTTACATTCCTCTGTGGCATAGAGTATTTAAGGCTAATTATCTCCGAGTCCATTGTAATCTATTGCTCAGAAGAGGAGAAAGAAAGAAAAATTCACATTCCACCACTGACAATGCTTGGTGTACAGTCAGTGGGATAGCTGTGCACAATAGTTGTGTGTCACTAAGGAGAACATCCCCGGCACAGTGTGACAGAATTCTCACTGTGAGATTTGTGAGAGCTATGGCAATCAACAGGCAGCACAGCATGTGAAATCAAAGGTTACCTGAAATGTGTGAGTCAGAAATAAGAGTTCTCATATGCTCAGATTGTCCTTGACACTATAGGAAGATGCTTGTTCTGTTTTCTACTATCTTGCTGCTACAATTGGATTAGAAAGGGTGGGTGCCCCCACGGTCCCCTATAAGGAAATAAATGTTCTAGTGGGGGGGGGGGGTTTCCTTTTGCATAACATTGAAGCAACGATTGTACATTAGTGGTGGATTTATACTGGACTATCTACATGTAAGGGACACGGGTGGCGCTGTGGGTTAAACCACAGAGCCTAGGACTTGCTGATCGGAAGGTCGGCAGTTCGAATCCCCGTGATGGGGTGAGCTCCCGTTGCTTGGTCCCTGCTCCTGCCAACCTAGCAGTTCGAAAGCACATCAAAGTGCAAGTAGATAAATAGGTACCGCTCCGGCGGGAAGGTAAACAGCGTTTCCGTGCTCTGCTCTGGTTCTCCAGAAGTGGCTTAGTCATGCTGGCCACATGACCCGGAAGCTGTACGCCGGCTCCCTCGGCCAATAAAGCGAGATGAGAGCCGCAACCCCAGAGTCGGCCACAACTGGACCTAATGGTCAGGGGTCCCTTTACCTTTTATCTACACATAATTCCACCTTTTTAGCTGTCTTGTATAATAACATCATCATCATCATCATCATCATCATCATTGTCGTCGTCATTAACTTTATGCCACCCATCTGACTGGGTTCTGGGCAGCTCCCAACAGAAAATAGTAAAAACACAACATCACCTACAAAAACTTTCCCAGTGATGTTTCCCCAGTGTTGCTGCATTATTTCTGATACTATAGTGCCACAAAAGTGGGGCAAGCCCTCCCTGTAATGAGCATTTCCAGTATGCAAAGTTACAGGATTTTAACAGGAAACAACGGGGCGTGCACATACTGCAAACAAAGCAGTATGACCCCCCCAAAAAACGGCTGTTAGTCGCAAAAGGTGCTGAAATTGTGATGGTGTATAACTGCCCTGATAACATCATGAGCACAAAGTGTGATGAATGCTCCATAAAAAAGGACATCTGAAGTGATCCTTTTTGTTTTATTTCTGTGTGGCAAAACCAACAGTTTGCATTGAGCCTGGAAGCTATTCGGTAGCCAGTGCAGTTGAGCCAGAATCCGTGTAATATTCTCTGACCTTCTGGTCCCAGTCAATAATCTGGACTCTAAATTCTTCACTAGATGTAGTTTCTGAACGGTCTTCAAAGGCAGCCCCATTTATAATGCACTGGAGTAATCTAACCTAGAGGTTATTTGAGCATAGACGAATGTTAGCCAGCATCTTACCACTATTAAAGCTTTTTCAAATTAATTTGGACCCCCTTGCCAGGAAGGAGTTTCTTGAGGTCAAGAGTCAGAACTTCAGTGACCGCAGCTAACTCTTCATAGCCTGTACCATTATCATAACCCTGTGCCCTTTGACTGTCAGAAGAGAAACAACTGATAAAAATTCTACCTCTTCATGCTAGATCCAAATCTCTGCTGAAGGCACAATTAATTTTTAATGTCTTGTTTTCTCAAGCACCAGCCTAACTTCTTAAAAACTATAGACGATATTAGTCCAGGAACGAATGACATCAATTGAAATGTACTTTCCCCCCTCTTTCAATGTGATTGATGTAATTTTCTATTAAAGTTACCTTTGCTAGAATTGTTTTGACTTTAATGATTTTCTGTCCTTTTTACTCAGCAGTCAGAGCAGCAAAACTGGCATGAGCCTCTTTGAGCTTCTGGATGTTAAAATGTGAGAAGAAGTGAGCTGTAAAGCACTGCAGCTCTGCCTGACTTTGGGGACCAGTGATACAGGTAAAGGTAGCAAATGCCAGGGACTTCATGTAGAGAGTTTGCAGACTCATCTCTCAAGGCTCCAAATGACCTCATCTTGCATGAAATCACTTGGCATAGTTAGGCTCCACAGGTTCAAATTCAGGATGCCCCAGGTTTAGCTAGAAACTTTACCCGGTGGAGTGATCTTCGCTAGGAAGCTCTCCACCACATTCCACATTATTTCAAGCCTCCTTTTCCCTGAGCACAGACAAAGAATATATATAAGGATCGTTTCCATGGAAGAGCTCATCCACACATGCAAGTTCTTTTTCTTTTTTTAAATAAATGAATTTTATTAGTATTTTCCACATAACAACAACACAAAAGATATCAAAAAATAACAATACACAACACACAAAAATCAACATTCGAAAACAAAACAAAACAAAACAAAAAAACCAAATCCATATCTTACAAGTTAATATTATAAACACTAAAACAACAACAAGACAGTGACTTCCACCAATCCCACAGCACCTCCTTTATCTCTCATTGTGTCTTCCTGTTTTCCTGTATTCTTTATCCTCTCTATCCTAACATCTAGATATAAATCCTTCTTTCATATCCTTTCACTTCACAAGGTTTTTCCAGACTCAGCCCTCGAACCTTGACTTTTGACACGCATGCAAGTTCACTGCTCGATGACGGCAACATCCGATAGCTACTTGCATGACTGAACAAAGCCTCAGAGATAAAACACCAATGAGATAACATTCATATCACACCAGACACTTTGTTTGTCAGTAAACTCAGCTCACACCACACACTATGAAGGTGTGGGTGAATCTGCCAGTTTAGTTTCTCCCATTTCCTCCCATCCAGTCTCAAATTCAGTTCTCCATGTTTACGATTTCTCCCCCATCCTATCACCCACTCAGCTGCCTGCCAACTATCACATTTTGAAGGGTCAAGAGGTGAGAAATCACACAATGTGCATACATTGTGATATAAACCTGGAGTTTATTAAATTAGTCAGAACACCCTGATCTCTACTGTTGAATCTGTAAAACTGTGTATAATCATTTAAAATTCATTTGACACAATTGATGACAGCAGCTCCGGAGTCCTCTGTACAGTATATCTCTTTTTCGACATCATCATTGTCAAGGATCAACATTCTAAAAATAACTGAATACTCATGCTGCATCAAAACAGTGTTTGGTTTTGAATTTGCAGCTTTTAGAATGCACACTCTATTTGTAAACCCTTTGTGCCTGCGTGAGGTTACTCTGTTTCCATTTTCGAGTAACTGTGCTTGACTTTGACCTTTGGCCCTAATTTATAGTCGCTGTCTCTAACTCCTTAGCTCTTTGAGATGATGGGTATATTACATGATTATTACTGTGTCAATCAGTGTCAGGAATGTTGAGTGCAAGTGGCATAACATTAATAATGGGCATGTCACTTCATGCAACATTACGTGTAACATCCTTTCTTAATGATTTGTCTGTATTCAGCAGAAATGTTTTCATCCCTTAGCTCCATTGTTTGCACAGCTAGAAAAATCCTGCTCTCAAAGACAGAAAAAGTAAATTCATATGTCCCTATAAAGGAAATTATGATGAACTTACCTGTATAATGACAATGTATTTCATATTCAATGGTCTGTATTTTGCTGGGCTGTCTTGAATATCCAACACCTCTCCCAGGTAAATAATGATCCCCATTTATTGTTTGGGTTTTCTCCCACCCCGAAAAAAGCAGGGCAGCTATTACACTTGCAAATCCTCAGATTTTAGCCTCTGAACTGGATGCATATATTTCTTGTCTCCAGGATGTAACAACCATATAAACGCAGGTACATGAACACAAAGACACCATGTCAAACAGGAATAGGTAGGCTTGCAGGACCTACATAGATTTTTAATAGAACCCTGACCAGAGCCAGTTACAAAATCATACTGCAGAGATGGACTCAGTTCTCTTCAGCAGCCCATGATCCATACACAGTGATGACTTGTTAGAATCCCTGCTGCGTGATTGCAGTCATAGGATTTTTGTCTTTCACATGATGGTATGTATTTTGACTCCACAGAGTGGGAAGTGAAGGAGACAGGATGTTTGTGTTACTGTGTTCCGTGAAGTGGGACTATGGTCCTTTGTTCTTTTCTCTTTGCTGTCTGATGCTGGAGAGAGGGAGCTATGTTGCAGTCGTCCGTGCGTGTTTATATGTAAATAAAGTAGATTAGCCAAAATGCTGAGTTGCTGAGGCGCAAACTCTGCGGATGCCTAAGTGTGCCGGTGTCGGTTGGCATCGGCTGCTGTGATGTTCGGGCTGAAGAAAGCTTATGAAGCTCCCAAACGATCGACCAGGAGGGAGGGAACATGCCAGTTGGGCATGTGTCTCTGCCAGAATCCTACTCGAGTGTAGGTGAACTCTTGACAGACAACACTCCCCCACCTCTCACTGACTGGATAGGAATAAAAGACACAACATAGCTTGAATTTCATCAAATAAGGCCACAACATGATTGACTGCAGATGTAAGAGGTTTGGCATAGGCATTGGGCAGCCATTGACTTCTGGCCCACCTGCTGGAAGTGGTTCCAAGTCACCACCCAGTGGTGGGGGAGCCATGATCCATCAAGGGAGTTGATTTGCATATTCAAGTGCCTGAGTCATTACAGATTAAGGAATCTAACACAATTCTCTCAGCAAAGCTGCAGAAACATCTGGTTTGAGGGGGGAACCTCTGGCCTGGGGCCCAACATGACCTTCCAAGCCCTTGGGAGTCTGCCCAGGCCACATCCCTTTCCCAGGAAAGACCCTTGTTGTATCTTGGACTGGCCAAGTCAGGACAATGTGGCTGGAGGCTTGGCTCAGGGCAATAGATCAGTCCTCTGTTTGCATCATCCTGACTTGGCCAGTCCATGACAACCCCTCAACGGAGCTACTTCACACCATCTTTGAATATTTTTGCCTCCTCTCATAATGCCTTTTGCTTGCTTGGATGGAGGATAAAGGGGGCTGTGCAAGTCCGTGTTGAAAGTAGCCTATTGTGCAGAAATAACATTTACATTCATTGCTCTGCCCACTTTTGCACCTAGTCCTTGCATGTGGCCCCTAGAAGATTGCCCACAAGGGAATGCGGCCCTCAAGCTGAGAAAGGGTTCTCTACCCCGGACCTAATCAAAGGCAACCAATAAAGATTCATATTTAGCACTCAAAATTAAGAACACACTCAGCCTATGAAATTGCTTTCAGTGTCAGATTTAAGCTCACAGTCCTACACACCAACTATTCACTTCTGCTTTTCCTTTCTTAGTTTCAGAAGGATAATTCGGGGGGAAAGGGATGCGGGTTTGGTTTTTTTTGGTTATTGCTATTGATAAACAATTGGAAAACTGAGGTACCAAAAATACCCACCTGCAGTATTTTAATCTACCTCCTGCCTTCACAAGATCCATACCTCTTTAAAATGTGTGAGACACATCTTGAACAGCTGTTGATTTATACAACAAATCTCTTTATACTAGTATTTCTTTTACCCAAATATCAAACTTGGTTATTAGTCAGGGACAGGCTTTTGCACTGTTATTGAATGTGCCGTATAGCAACGAGAAGGAGCTTTCAGGTATGTATAGCTGAGTAACATGACAGACAATAGGGCGGTTCAGGAAGGAATCATGGATGTAAAATGGGGATAGGGATTCAGTCATCCTCTAGATGTTGCTGGGCTACATTTTCTATTGTCACTGACCATTGGCTATGCTGGCTGAGGCTGATGGGCACTGAAGTCTAACAACATCTGGAGGGCATCATGATGGCTACCCCTGCACTAGAGGGTGCCATTTTGTTTTGGGGTGAAAGTTGCTCTGAAGGTGAGGCTCTTGATGGGGGCGTCAGTTTTCTTGGATTCCATACTTTCCTTCCAATCCCCAAGTAGCACAATATTTTGACTATATCCTAAGGTTCCCCCCACCCCCCAAAAGGCCACAACCCGTGTCCCAATTTCAAAAGCAATCTGGGCAGGGGGCATTCTCAGTGGCTACTCCAAGACTTTCAAATTCCCTCCCTGTAGAAGCTAAACTGGTTCCCTCACTATTGCCCTTCTGTTGGCAGGTGAACACTTTATTGTTCTAACAGGCTTTTGGGAACTGACTGCTTTTGATTAAATGGCTGGTGCCATGCTATTTTCATTGTAATTATTTATATGGTTTAAATAGATTTGTGTGTGTATATATAGCTTTAATTCTATCCGTGTTTAATTATTTTTAATGAGGGTTTTTTCTTTGTTGTTCGCTGTTCTTATTTTTATCTGTAAGCCACCTTGAGTCCCTGTCAGGGGAAAAGGTGAGATATAAATAAATATAATAATTATGATTATAATTATAATGAAATATGAGTGCTACAAATGCAAACAAGTGCTTCTATTTTCATCTGCCAGATTTTCATCAGCAAAAATATCTTAATCCTGCAAAGTCTTCATTCATAGAATGATATGACAGCCTACACATAACATTTAGTTAATTGTTTTTATGTATTTTTTCTCAATACAACTGTGTATCTTGCCAGTCTCTGAATAGCAAGCCAAAGGTGGCTTGCAATGACAAAAATAAAGCAACATAACAATGAACAATGTAAAACATTATAAAAGAGCAGATTATTAAAACAATACAGAGTCAACAGAAACAAAAAAAACAACAAATCCCAACATCATTTAAAATATGTATGCAGAAGCAAGATTGTATGAAGTAGCCTACACATACCTCCTTGGGCACTGTGCTGAAAAAAATCATCACTCTTCGTCTCACCAAGCAAACTGCAAGAAGAAAATTGCTGGACAGGTTCATAAGGGAAGGAGCAATTTCTGAGATACCCTGGTCCCAGTCCATTTAGGGCTTTGAAACCAAAGCCAGCACCATTGTCCTTGGAAACAAATAGGAACCAGTGAAGCTGGCCTAGAACTGGCACAATATGATCTGTTCTGTTGGTGCTAGACAACAGCTTGGGACTAGTTTCTGGACCAGCTGAATGGTGGGGCTGTCTTCATGGACATCCCCACACAGAGTGTCTGAGAGGTTGCCACAGCATGGATAATTCAGGCCAGGTTAGTAGCAGGCAGAATGGTGTGGTAGGTGCTTACCTGATCTCCTAGCAGGTAAGCCACTTCTTACTGGGTGGGGTGAGTGATGGGAAGGGTGACATTTATGTACACATCACTTGAATGCACTGCAAAATTCCAGGAAGTTTGAATTTTAATGGATGGCTATGTTTTGGATCACATGTCCTTTCAGAAAATGTGGATTAGATGTGTTCACCTGTAGATGTGAGCTGAACTGAATTTCTCTCCCACGATGAGGAATAACCATGTGGCTCCTTCTCTGTAACATGTGGAGTGGGTCTTATGCCAGGCTCACACATGCATATTTGTCACTCAGTGGATGCAGTGATGACTTGCATGTGTGAACTGGTCACTGTAGGTTTGCAGTAATTTTTGTGCATGTAGTTCACACATGCAGCTGATGATGATCAAGTTCAGGGTATATGTACCAGGCTGTGTGAACCAACCCTAAGTGTAAGAACAAGCAAGTTTGTGGAAACATATGGAAGGTTATTCACAAAACATGGTAAATGGATTCTTCCCTCTAACTGAGAAACCCTCACTGCTTCTACTTCTTTATTCATGAATTCATAACAATGTCAGACACCCTTGGAATCAACTTATTTTTTAATAATAAAAAGACCATCCTGTCCTCTTTGAACTACTTCTGTACATTGGCTTATCAATAAATCATTCAAATGATCTTAGTCATCCACTGTGCAGCTGAGAGGCGCTACTTTGTCTTCATGAACAAAACTCTCCCTAAAGTTACCTATTCATGGAGATATGAATATTTATATGCAGAATATTTTTTTTCAGAGTTTCTTTGGTCTCAACTCCTTAAAGCGGAATTACATTTGAATTTACACAGAGGTATAATTGTTCTCTTCTAATTTTGTTTTTGGAACATCGTGAAAGGCAAAATTAAATATTCATTTATTGGTATACCCCCTTAATGGTGCTTATCTAGTTACAAGACAAAAATTAAAAGCAAACATAAAAGAACCCGGTGATAAAAAATAATAAGGCTGTTTCCAAACACAGTGGCACAATGTGTAATCTTTTCACAGTCTGAAAGCCTTATTGAACAAATATTCTCTGGCACAAAGATGTGGAAAAGAAAGCACATCCTGGCTTGGGTTAACTATAGGTAAGGGCAACAGATTTCATCAGAGCCAGGCTTTGACCAAGGGCAGAAGTGGTTAGCCTTTTTTTAGTCTAGGGACCACCACAACCCTATTACATCATCTCTGTGAGCCACATGACAGCAGTGGACATGTCATTCCACAGTCGCCGCCCCTCCCAGCACATGCAAACACATCACATTCAACATCTGAAGAGCATAGAGGGTGAAAATTTACTCGTCGTTTTGATGCTGGGCTCAGCAGAGAGGAAGCGTTGCTGTGGGGAGGGAAATTGCCTCCGTGGGGAGATCAGAGGGAAGGAAAATCATAGTGAAGTTGTTCACTGCTCCCTCTTCAGTCTGCATACAACGTTTCTCCAGTGAAAATAGGAGTGTCCTATTCCATAATAGTAATAATAATAATAATAATAATAATAATAATAATAATAAATTTTATTATTTAAACCCCTTCCCGCTGAATGGGTTGCCCCAGCCACTCTGGGTGGCTTCCAACATATATACAAACATAATAAAACATTAAACATTTAAAAACTTCTCTATACAGGGCTGCCTTCAGATGTCTTCTAAAGGTTGTATAGTTACTTATCTCCTTGGCTTGGGGATTACATAACTCCATACCCTCCAACATTTCTCTGAATAAAATAGGGACATCTGAAGGAATTCCAGGATCAAATCAGAAACCAGGACAGCTTCTGTAAATCCGGGACTGTCCTTGGAAAATATGGATGCTTAGAGCAGGCTTCCTCAACCTCAGCCCTCCAGATGTTTTGAGACTACAATTCCCATCACCCCTGACCACTGGTCCTGCTAGCTAGGGATCATGGGAGTTGTAGGCCAAAAACATCTGGAGGGCCGAGGTTGAGGAAGCTGAGTCAAGGCTGGTTCAAGGTGTTTTGTAAATATGCACAGAATGTCATCCTATGGCTCATTTACTTAGGAGTGGCACGTATGCTGGGTAAATATGAATAGGTTTCAGAGGGCAAAAACCAGCCATGGACAGTGCAATCCTATGTATGCCTGGATTAATGTGGTAGTGTGGGAAAGGGAAATTAAAATGGCAGCCAGCTGGCAATATCAGAGTGCTTATTTTAAAAAGAGATTCAAGTTAGGTATCAACCACAGTTCACTGGGGCCCTGGCATTTTCCCCAAAGTGCCACATGTTGACACCATGCCTGCCTTTATCAGACCTGATCTCGTGTGAAAAGGGGAATTGTGAAACCCCTTCTGATTTAAAAGAGGGCAGGCCAGCAGCTGGGGTGTCTAAGCCCTAGGTTTACTGTAACTCACTGCTGTCTCTTGTTTTTCAGCTCTTCTGGTTTTCTATTTTGGAAGGCCAGCTATCACCTCCTGAGTGAGGCATGTCAAATCATACAACAAAACAGGCCTCTCACATGGGAATGGAGGGAGAGAGGGAGGTGATGTTATTGTGAGGTGAAGCTTGATGTCTGTCAAAGCAACAGAAAAGAAAACTCTAGGTGAATGTTACTACAAAGAAAAAGAAGAAGTAGAATTACCAGCTGAGAATTAATCACTTTTCTAAGAAAATAAAATAGATAATAATGGAGAAAAGGGCTACCCTGACAGACTGATGATCCAATTTATCCTTGGGAAGGGATTCTGTAAGGAAGCATGAAGCAGATTTTCTCTGCATCCCAACCTTTTGCAGGGTCAAAAAGGGAGACAAAGGCAGATGGTTTCCGGCTTTGAGAAAGTATCAAACTTGTAATTTCAATTTGTTTAAAAGGGGAGGGTGATTAGAATAAAAAACACACACCCCGCCCCTTGGCCATTGAGCTCATGAACTCCGCCTCATCGCATCCCTTTTGAACTCTTACGAGGGGGGTCATCTTGAACTTTTATGACGATCATTTCTTGTTTGCTTTTGTTTCTGGCAATAAATAAATAAATAAATATGTGCACATAATGCAGCATCTTAGATTGACAGGATTATCCGGCATCACAGCCTTTTGCTGAGCGAACTCCCTAAAAAAAGAGAGAGCCTTTGTTTCCATAGGCAACCGAACAGCTCTGGCACTGTGGATCAAACACATCCGGATTTATTTTCATGTCCCTGAGGTAAGCAGTTGCCTGATGCACTACATAAATAGTGAAAGGGTGGGGAGGGATGTGGGTAGGCGGGGCGGGGGGGGGGAAGAGCTTCTCTGAGGAAAAGAGTTTGACCACCACGAACTTAACGCAACAGCAAGTTGCTTGGGAAATTTTAACTTGAGGAGCTTGGTGACAAAGGTTCTCCTGGAGAGTGCTCGTACTCCAACCGTCCCCTCA
Organism: Podarcis cretensis; assembly: GCF_951804945.1. Taxonomy (NCBI): domain Eukaryota; kingdom Metazoa; phylum Chordata; class Lepidosauria; order Squamata; family Lacertidae; genus Podarcis; species Podarcis cretensis. The sequence goes on along the minus strand of NC_137175.1, from coordinate 81,297,785 downwards.
TCAATGGCTGCAGCTTCTTGTCTGCAAGCTGTTAAATCATACTTTTAAATCTTCCCCCTGCCTATTCCACTTTTCTCTCAATTCCAGAACCAGCAATGATGAGACGATCGCTTTCTTCTACTAGGAAAGAAAGGCAAATGGGTAAGGTGAGGACTGAAAGTCTTGAGACTTTTGAAGCTTTGACCCATTTCAGCAATATAAGGAATAGAAAGTAAGATCAGATCTTACTTTCAAATGCTGTGGAAGACAAGTGAAGCAGGAATAGAGGATAAGGATTTCTGACATCGTAGCCCACTTTTCATCCAAGGGGCTCAAGGTGGTGTACATGTCCCACTTTATCTTCACAATCCTATGATGGGATTTGGCGGCCTCCTAAGAACTTTCAGCACCTTTAACAAACTATGGTTTATCTGTGCAAAGATGCAATTGTTTAAAGTGGTATGATCCTCCTTTAAATGTGCGGTTCACAATTGCATTGCAAGCTTCTCCAGATTCAGAAATAAACAATAACAATAACAATAACAATAACAATAACAATGATTTATTATTTATACCCCTCCCATCTGGCTGGGCTTCCCCAGCCACTCTGGGCGGCTTCCAAAAAAATATTAAAATACTGTAATACATAAGCTTCCCTAAACAGGGCTTCCTTCAGATGTCTTCTAAAAGTCTGGTAGTTGTTCTCTTTGACATCTGGTGGGAGGGCGTTCCACAGGGAGGGTGCCACTACTGAGAAGGCCCTCTGCCTGGTTCCCTGTAACTTGGCTTCTCGCAGTGAGGGAACCGCCAGAAGGCCCTCGGTGCTGGACCTCAGTGTCTGGGTAGAATGATGGGGTGGAGACACTCCTTCAGATATACTGGACCAAGGCTGTTTAGGGCTTTAAAGGTCAGCACCAACACTTTGAATTGTGCTTGGAAGCATAATGGGAGCCAATGTAGGTCTTTCAGGATCGGTGTTATATGGTCTCGGCGGCCGCTCCCAGTCACCAGTCTAGCTGCCATATTCTGGATTAGTTGTAGTTTCTGGGTCACCTTCAAAGGTAGCCCCATGTAGAGCGCATTGCAGTAGTCCAAGCGGGAGATAACCAGAGCATGCACCACTCTAGTGAGGCAGTCTGCAGGCAGATAGGGTCTCAGCCTACATACCAGATGGAGCTGGTAAACAGCTGCCCTGGACACAGATTTGACCTGTGCCTTCATGGACAGCTGTGAGTCCAAAATGACTCCCAGGCTGCACACCTGGTCCTTCAGGGGCACAATTACCCCATGAAAGCATGCAAACAAAAATGCATGTTCAACCTGGGGGTGGGTGGGGTGGGGTGGGGAAGCATACCAGCGAGGTATGTGTAGAGAAAGTTGCGTCTAATAGAAATCTGAATTTTCCGCATTAAAAAAATAAAATCAGAAAATGGGATGAAAAAATCTCATGACAGAACTCATGTGGAATGAACATGGAACAGAAATCGGCTGATACCGCCATCTCTACCAAAACAAGAAGAGGGTTGAGAAATTGACAATGAAAATCTGGGTGCAAAACTTTATACATAGATTAACAGGGCAAGCAACAAAGAAATGGCAAAGGCTCAATGGTGCTGGGGAGGCAGGAAATGGAATGCAAGGAGACAAGTGGATTTCACAGACTGATTTATAACTTGCCAAATCTTTGGGGCAATCATCTTATGAATGATGCATTTTTGAGGGAAATGTTAGAAGAAAGTTCCTCATGCCAGGATTTCACTAGCAGTTATACAGTTTTCCATTCCAGACGGACACCCGGGATGTTTTCTTTGAGCTTCAGTCCCCCTGTCCCCCTGTCCCGCATGTGCATTATTTAATGGGAATCTTTAGAACTCCACACCCACGGCAGAGTGAAATGGGGGATCTAGGGTAAAAACTGCACCTCTCAAGGCAGAAACCAAAGATAATTACTAGTGAATAGAACTCCAAGTACCAATGGAGTGAGTTTTGTATCCCAGATCTATTCCATCTCTTTCAGTTAATATTAAAGCTTTTCAAGGTCAGGAATGACAGACCGGTAATGATGAGCCTGCGGTAGGCTTATGTTAAACTTGTCCTCAATGTTCAGGTTAATCTTTTCATTTGTGTTTTCCTCATAAATAAATACACACAAAGACATTGCCTGTGTTGCTGCAGTAATCTCTGCCTCATAAAAAAAATAAATAAATCCCAGGTGATCTATTTTTCTTAGAAGAGCCTGACCCCTACCATTAAATAAATAGGAAATGTCACAAAGCACTGGAAATAACTCTGCTGGAGTAGTCTGTTTTAAGCACAGGGCAGAACACAATCCAATGGGAGAGCCAGTGAGGTGTAGTGGTAAGAGCAGTAGTCTCATAATCTGGGGAACCGGGTTCGATTCCCTGCTCCTCCACATGCAGCTGCTGGGTGACCTTGGGCCAGTCACACTTCTCTGAAGTCTCTCAGCCCCACTCACCTCACAGAGTGTTTGTTGTGGGGGAGGAAGGGAAAGGAGAATGTTAGCCGCTTTGAGACTCCTTAAAGGGAGTGAAAGGCGGGATATCAAATCCAAACTCTTCTTCTTCTTCCTGCATAAGCTGCATTGAAATGGGTCATCACCACAGGACCCTGGGTTTGGATAATGCAAAGAGACAACAGAATAAGGAATCTGTTCACCAGATTCATTTGCAGAATGATCCAAAGGCATGTTGTTATTTCCTTAAACCATGGAATCAATCTTACAGCACATGCACGCCCCAGACATAAAAGGTTAAAGAGGGCATAAGTCCGACTAGGATTTTTTTGGGTGTGTGTGTGTGTGTGAATGAAACGTATAATAATAATAATAATAATAATAATAATAATAATAATAATAATTTATACCTCACCCATCTGGTTGGGTTTCCCTCTGAGCGGCTTCCAACAGAATATTAAAAACACAAGAAAACATCAAAGATAAAAAACTTCCCCATATTGGGCTGCCTTCAGATGTCTACTAAAAGTCAGATAGTTGTTTATTTCCTTGATATCTGATGGGAGGGCGTTCCACAGGGCAGGCACCACCATAGCTGTCAACTTTTCCTTTTTCTTGCAAGGAATCCTATTTGGAATAAGGGAATTTCCCTTTAAAAAAGGGAAATGTTAACAGCTATGGGCACCACTACTGAGAAGGCCCTTATGGGTCCACTTGTGGAGATTTTACTCAATCTAATGGGCTCAATTAGACAACACTTTGATCATATATACTTTATATTTTGATCAATTAACTTTGATCAATTAACCTTTAAGCTGACAATAGAAACTATTAAAACACATCATTCATATCTCTCTCTCTCTCTATATATATATATCTATATATATCTCATGGATGTGTTTTAATGGTTTCTATTGGCAGCTTTAAAGTTAATATTATATCCTACATATTATCAGTGTCAGGATGGATGTCTCCAAATCAGTTAAAGCCCCCCCTTTCTTCCAACACAAACGCTACCCTCTGCACTGTCCAAAAGCAGGAATTTTAAAGCTCCAAAAATCCTAGCTTCCTCAGTACACAGACCTGAGAAGTACCATAACATGTTTCTCCTCACCTGCAATTCCCCAACTAGCAGAAAGCAAGAGAAAATCCTCCATCAGTTCTTCAGTGACCCAGCAGTCTGGATACTGAATTTAGAATCTGAGTTCCCCCTCAGTAACTCACGCCAAGCCTTTTATAGAAGCAGAATTTATTTGGAATTGGGCAGAAAGAGCAGAAAAGGATCCCGATATAATGTCTAACAAGCAGTTAGAAATTCAATAACATTTGGGGTATGGAACCAGCACGCAGTAAAATAAGACTTTCCCCCTAGCTACATTGTCATATACCTTGCTCACCGAAGTCGAGCCCCACACTCTCCAAGGGAAATTGGTTCCTCAAGCTTCCCTTGTAAAAGCAGCCAACAGAAAAAAGAGAATAGCAGAAAAGAAGGGGGCAAGAGAAATCTGAGTTTTATACCCTCACCCCAAAATCATCCAGCCAACTAGAACATAGGGGATGTCCTTATCCAGAACCTGATTATGCAAAGTTCCATGACAAGTCTCAGCTACCATTGGTTATCCTAATGCAGGTTTGAAATGTGAGGATGGGAATCACATTCCCAGGGAAAGGAAAGTTTTCCCAGTATGTGTAATGGACCAGGAGTCAGCTTCACTTGCCGAACAGCAGCCTGATGGGGGAGAAGGCAAAGGGACTCCACCTGCACCTGATCAGCCTTCACAGAGCAGAAGACACCGATGAAAGCCAGCTATCTCCGGGCTTCTTAAACAGAGCTCTCAGCAGCAGTCAAATGCTGGAAACAATGCCTTTAGCTCCCGGCCCTATCTTTCTGCTTCCTGCTGGATTCTTGGCTCTGTGACCATATGGATTCCCTGACCTCTGGACTAGACTCTTGGCTCTGTGATCATCTTGATCCTCTGATCTCTAGACTGTTGGGCTGTGTATGTTAATTCTACTCTCAGGCAAGTGTGCCTCAGAGGCTTCTAGCCCCTGCTTGTTTGACAATAGCATTTCACTGGTCTACAACAGCATGGGTCACTGTTTTCAAGGGATTTCTCCAAATACCCAAATCCACAAAACCCTCCTAATAATCAATTGACACAACACAGGGTATTTGCAAACTCTCATCACCATACACATCATCGCTTGCTGGGTTACTTAGCAGGACACAAGAGTTTGTTAACTTGCCACAATGAGCATGAATTGTTTATTTTGCATTTCAACTGCATTTTGAAAGGAATTGGTTCTAGACTGTTTATTGTAATTATGTATTTTTACAGTTGTGTTGTGAGCCACTTTGGGCACATTTAGGTGGAAAAGTGCATACAAATTGAAATAGCATTGATTTTGAATGTCTCTAAGAGGAACTAGCACTATAGGGGTTAATAGCTTCCTGAATTTGAAGAAAGCAGCGGGATAGTGGTGGTTAGTTAACAAACAGCAGTTAGGAGTTAGTTACGAGGCCTGGGGTGGATAGGGCCTGGAAAGTCATTAGGCATTAATAAGTCTGAGACCTGCCAATTAATTATCCTGCTTATTTCGTTACCACCATTCCCAAACCCCTCACCCATTTCTGTTTATGGTCACCTCTAGGATCTAATAATTATCAGGTATTTAATTAGAATTTAACATTAATTATGTGGTTGTTATAAGCAGAGATCTATGAGAATCATGGGAAGAATGCCACTCCAATCAAATTTTTCTGCTCTTAAATTGCTGTGGAAAAGCACTTGCTCCAGTTGCAAGTCACCCATGAATTTTGGTCACTCCCATCAGCCACTGCTTTTTGAGTTGTCCTGTTTAATCTAGGCCCTGGGTCCTATTTTTGGTGTGCATCTTCACACAAGTTTCCTTGAGTGCATATTTCATCTGAAGTGGCAGGGATAATAGGATCAAGGTATATGAAGAGCCACAGGGTTATTTCAAGTCCATCGTTGCTATAAAATACAATGTAGCTTTCAAAGCCCAAGCATTTCTTTGATATGCTTTAAATAGTTGAGATGGACTGGCAGTAGTTTTCACCCCTATCCCAGGTCATAGCATTCCACAGAACAATCCAAACCATAGGAAGCCAGTGGAATTTACACCAGTGTAACTTACTCCAATTCCAAACTTGATTCGGGAGTGGGGCTACTGCTGGTTGAGGTAGCCCAAGCCTGGCAGAGGGAAAACAAGCCTTTAAAACAACAACAACAACAAAGAAGGTGGTGAATTTAAATTACAAAGTTATGAGAAAATAAAGTCCAAGGTACAAGATTGGCTCCATTATTTTCAAATAATGGAGGCTTTCAAACAAGACAGGAAAATTGGTTTCCAGGTGGAGAAATCGAAATTGGAAACAGAATTGTTAGAACCCAATACTAAGAATTTATCAAGAATGTACAACTTGCTGTTGAAGTGGAATACAATAGATGAGACAGTGAAGTCTGCTATGGTTAAATGGGCACAGGACATAGGTCATGACATTATGTTTGCTGACTGGGAGCAGTTATGGACCACAGGTATTAAATTTACGGCATGCAATGCCTTACGAGAAAACATTATGAAAATGATTTATAGGTGGTACATGACCCCAGTCAAGCTTGCGAAGATTTATCATTTGCCCAATAACAAATGCTGGAAATGTAAAGAGACTGAGGGTACCTTTTTCCACCTTTGGTGGACCTGCCCAAAGATTAAGGCCTTCTGGGAAATGATTTATAATGAAATTAAGAAAGTGCTTAAGTGCACCTTTAACAAGAAACCAGAGGCATTTCTCTTGGGTATGGTCGGCCAGTTGGTGCCGAAGAAGGATAAGAATTTCTTTTTGTACGCTACTACGGCAGCAAGGATTCTTCTAGCAAAGTATTGGAAGACACAAGAGCTACCCACGCTGGAGGAATGGCAGGCGAAAGTGATTGACTTTATGGGACTGGCAGAAATGACCGGCAGAATCCGCGACCAAGAGAAAGAGACTGTGGAAGAAGATTGGAAGAAATTTAAGATGTATCTTAAGAATTATTATAAAACTGAGGAGTGTTAAAATGCTGAGGGAAAAGAAGACGTAGAATTGCAGCGATAATTGGGTTTAAAATTTAGGGTGGAATAGAGAAAGAGGACGAATTTATATTTAATTGGGCAAGATAGGTTGCTGAATAATGGTACTAAACTAAGGATGCAAAAAGGGAAAGGTATGGGGAAGTCCGGGAAAAGAGGGTTATGAAAACAAGGTTATGAAAATATGAGTTTTTTGTTTGTCTGTTTTTTGTTGTTTTTTGTTTCTGTTAAAAAATTGGAAACTAATAAAAATCTTTATAAAACAACAACAACAACAACAACAACAACAACAATCTTTATTAAGGTCCAGAGACCCAACAAATCGTTACAAAGCAACAAACAATTCATACAGCCTACCTCCAGGTTAAACAAGCATTTTGTTCAGAAAATAAGGATCGTTGGTTCTTGCAGCCACCGATAAAAACTTTGCCACTGCTAATGTTCTAGCATTTGTCCGGTCTTCCAATAGGAACCTGACATAGTGAGCCTCTGATTTTCCTAGGAAAGGTACCAGCAAGGGTAGTATCATTTCAGCCCTGGCTTGCTCATATTTTGCACAGTGCAACAAAATATGTTTTATGGAATCGATGTCTTGAGCACACGAGCAAAGTCTGTCCTGATAGGGAACTCCTCTCAACCTGCCATCCAACACTGCAGAAGGAAAGACATTTAGTCTGGCTTTGGTGAAAAGCCTTCGATAGTTTGGTACTGTCAGGTTTTTAATGTAAGATGTTAACTTAAAGACATGCCCATATTGTACTCCTACTGCCATTGGTCAGGTGTTGGTACAAACCCTTCCCTAGATCAAACACTGAAATCCTGAGCCTTTAAAACAGGGTTTGACTTACACCACCTCTTTTGCCTGTGTAACTTCTGTTAGGATGCTAGGTGACAGGTTAGGGACTCATGTCTGAAAACCTTTAAAATGTTCTTAAGGGAGTCAATAATATTGGCTGATTGCTTCTCTCCCCCCCCCCCAGTCACTTAGGTCCCATTACCCAGAAGCCCACAATTATACATGTATTCTAGTTGTTTGATAATTCTTGCGGGTTTGCCATATAATATATTATTGTCAGTTAAAAGGACAAGCAGATTTGGAATGTCCTGCTTTGCGGAAAAACAGATGTAGGAACTTTGGGAATTCTAGAGGTAATGATAAAAAAAATAAATCAATATATTCTGCTAAATTCTGACGAAGAGTTGATGGGGAGAGTTGATGGGGAGAGTTGAATTCAGAGAAACATCTGAAGGCATTTCAAGAGGTTTAAGTATATTTTATTTGATTAGCTAAAGTTCAGGAGGGATGTGTGTGTGTGTGTGTGTGTGTGTGAGAGAGAGAGAGAGAGAGAGAGAGAGAATGAGAGACCACTGCTTAAAAGAAATCTGATGTGAATTTGCAATATTTATTCCCAGGAATTTTGAGGGAAGCTTAAAAGTTATCAGTGAGATTAGCAAAATGTATTAGGTTTTGTGGTGTGTTTTTTTTTTAAATAGCACTTCTATTTAATGGGAAACAATGCAATACAAGTAAGGCAGAGAAACTCAGGTAATCAAGGAGAGCTGAATAAGAAATCTGAAAATATATTATGGATTTGCAAAAATCAAATGACTCTGGACTGAAAAATCTCCATTTGTCCTTTTTGTTTCGTGACATGTTTGTTGGGTTGTTGTTTTTTACTATAGTATTCTTTCTATACTAAATCTTCCACATAATACCATATTTGACCAGACAAGCATTAAGCAAAAACTAGAAAACTGAAGCAGAAGAAAAGCTGAAAGGTTATTACACTGTGCGATATTGGAGGCAATGATTTCCCCAATATTATTTATTGCATAAAGGATTTACTTTCCAGGGACTAGTAGTGACTGCAGATTATTGGTGCATCTCACATGCATGTTAGTGAAATGACAGTTCTGTCACACAGCTGGGTTGTGATATGAAGCTGGCAGCAAATGGCCTGTTACATCCTACATGGCATGGAGAGTGAAATGCTGTCACTCCCTTGGCTGAAACGCATGCAAATATGTCCTGCAGTATCAGACCATCTCAATGGCTCGGTTTTATTACTATTGTGTGGCTGACACATTTGATCCTAGGTGAGGATTTTACAACTATTTCCCCCCCTTCCCACTCTACTCTTATAAGATACCTTTTTTTGGTTTTTCTACATCAGGGGTTCAGAACTTGATCTGATCAGCAAGCCAGATTCTCATCTAAAGGTAAAAGATCCCTGGATGGTTAAGTCCAGTCAAAGGTGACTATAGGGTGCAGCGCTCATCTTGCTTCAGGCCAAGGGAGACAGTGTTTGTCCACAGACAGCTTTCCGGGTCATGCGGCCAGCATGACTAAACCACTTCTGGTGCAATGGGACACTGTGACGGAAACCAGAGCTCATGGAAACACCATTTATCTTCCTGCCATTGTGGTACCTATTTATCTAATTGCACTGGTGTGCTTTCAAACTGCTGGATTGACTGGGACAGAGCAGCGGGAGCTCACCCTGTCGTGTGGATTCGAACTGCCAACCTTCTGATTGGCAAGCCCAAGAGGCTCAGTGGTTTAGACCACAGTGCCACCCGCGTCCACTAGATTCTTATCTACCCCACTCCTCACAGGCCAACTTCCACCAGCTAATCACTCTACAAAATAGCTTGGTTGACAAACAGAACATGGAAACCTATATTATTCACATTTTAACCCCACTCTTTTTTTAAAAAAGGAGTCAGAACCACACTTTTCACCTCATAAACAATCCCATGAGGCTAATAAAACATTATGGGATGTGTGCCTACCCTCATGAGGTTGTGCACTTTACAGCAGGGGTGGTGGAGAGAGCTGGCAGATCTGCTTCTACCTCTCCAACACCTGGAATCACAGTGCTCCCTATGTGAGTGCCAGCCTCCCAGTGTTGCCTCTGCTCTTTCTGTTTCCTCCTCCTCCATCTGGGGATGCCAAGCCATGCCAGATCCTTATGGAATTGAGAGGCTCGTGACCTATAGTGGTTATACACAATAGAGTGCTGCTGATGTACTCAGGCTCTGTTTGTCGGCTTCCCATCCCTATATGGTTTGTGTTATGTACTGAAGTTCTCACCCTGGGCCAGCAGAGGGAAACTGTAGTTATGCAAATGGAGGATCGAAAGTGACGTTCAGTGATTGGATAGTTTTAGAAAGTTGCTACAGTTACGTTGTTCTGGAGCTCTATATAAGCAGGCTGACTGAGCTCTTGAGTTCAGTTCTGTTCTGGCCTTTGAATAAACAAGAGCTGTTTGAAGAATCGCTGTGTCATCTGATATGTTCGCCCACAACTTAACAGTTTGCTATTGTGAGGAAAAGATGCCCTAATCCAACAGGACTATTCTGATGTTATCAATATAGGATGGCTACCAATGGTGCTAATCAAACCTATTCGTTCTGTAACACACTACCTTAATCCAGAGTTCTCTGTGCACTTTGATGAGGAAGCAGATATCCTGAGCTGGGATCTCACTTCATTTTGGTGGAGTGAGCAAATCCGCTCATGCAAAGAAATGTGGGCGAGGAAATTTAGGGTGCTCAGGGTTACTTCCACACCCAAATCATATTGTGCTGGATCGAGCAATAATCTATGAGTGAATTTTGGGCTTTGAGAAAGAGCAATATTGAATCAATTCCTTCCTCCTCTCCAGTCTTATTATATTTCACTTGCTTTCCCCCTTGTATTGAGTTTGTTTATCTTTTACTGAAATTCTCTCCAGTCTGAGGGATTATGGTAGCCTAAGTTGACTTTCTTTTCATTTCCTTTAATGTCAACCTGTTTCATCTTTCTTTGTGAAAAGAAATAAAACACCTGAAGAGTTTGGGTGGATTAGCAGCATGTTAAATACCCCCCTTTAAACTCTGCTTTCAAAACAAGCATTTGTGTTTTTTTGTTAAAATTGTTTGGAGATATTGTGTGTGTGTGTGTGTGTGTGTGTGTGTGTGTGTATTCTTTTCTGTATGCATCAAATTAAAGGAAGATAATGCTGAAAACTGAAGCTTCCTTTTCAGTTTGGTTTTCATTTCTTAAATGTCACTCTAGACTTCTAGAAGGGTGAAATAACAGAATAAGATCTTGGAAGCAATTTCAACATCAGCAATGCAAAGTAATATTGGGAGATGCAAGGAGTTATCTGGTTATGCCTGGTAAGTAGGCTTTGAGTTTTAGGGTAATATTTTGCACCAGATAAGTACTCCAATCAATGTTTTCGGCTCATTTGTTCTCTGTGTTTGAGAAACAGCTGGTATGCACTGTCATTCAGGTGAGAGAGAATAATTTCAAGGAGTGTAAGATGGCATCAAGTAATCAGTTAGTCCAAAAGATTTTTTTTTTTTTGGATGGGGCAGTCTTAAACTCTGAAACATAAAAGCTAGGAATCTGGAGATTATGGTTAATCAGGGACAGGGGGAATTTCCCCTCTACTCCCCACCCCAGATGCTTATGTCAGTCATTCACTTACTGGACACCTTTCACAGAGAAGCTTCCATCAGGAAATATGGGCTTCATTTAAGTATTAGGTAAAAATGATCCTATGGCAGTGAAGGTTGGGCTGACAGAGGCAGGCACAGATAAGACATAGGTAGGCACATGCATATGGACACACACACACACACACACACACACACTTACATTCAGAACTATATATTTAAAAAATAAAATAAAGCCACCATATTGCAAAGAGAGCCAACTATGTATTACCATGGACCAATCAATACTATGTAAGACTGCAAGAGGCAAGCCTTGTGAAGAGCCAGCCAGGAAAGCTTATGAACGCTGATGGATGCTAATGAAAGTTGAGCTAAATAACAAATGTCTGTGCATAGTAAACGAATGCATTGGGATTGGGCAGCAGGTGGTGTGGGGAAGAGAATATGCAAACACTTCCTAGAAACATCTGGTCAGGAAAAGGGGTGCAGTAAGCCTCTGGCTGTGTGAGACAAGAAGAGAATTCCCACAAATTGTACTGGTTTTGCTGACTTCTCAAATTAGAGTTTAGTTTCATACTTGGTTAAAAATGGATGCTAGAATATCAAGCTGGCTCAACCTTAGGTGCCATGATCAACAGAGTGCAAAACATCACGCGAACTATGAGAGGTACAGCCATACTCTTTGTCTCCCCCTCTAGGGTGATGTGTTACACAAAGGCATTGTCATTTGAAAGGGCTGGATCATTCACTGAAAACCAGGAGACTATAAAAATCCATTCCATCCCTTCCGAGTATGCAAGAGAGTACCTTTCAAGAGTTGTTATTCTCCAATGGTTTTATATGTTGTCTAACTTCTAGCTCAGGCAGAGGGTGTTTTTTGTATTAGTTTGGTGTACACATCTCAAATATAAAACAACAACAACAACAACAGGGGGAGCCAAATATCAAAAAAGGGGGAGCCTATCAACACTATTCCCATGGGTAAGTTGTGCATTTTCAAGCTGCTATGCAGTTTTTTGAATTAAAGAACAACTGGGAAAAATCTAATGTTAACTGTAGTTAGTTGTTTGAAAAGAAAGAAAGAAAGAAAGAAAGAAAGAAAGAAAGAAAGAAAGAAAGAAAGAAAAAGACCCTCCAATGTTTGACTCTTGACGACTGTAAATTATTTAGAATTTTAATGTAGGAGACCAAATAGAATAATGCATGAAGGCAATAAATAAATAAACAGACAAATAGAAGCGGTACACAAATAGGTAGAAAGCTATTACTTAAAAATTGACTGATTGGCTTGGAATACATATTTTGTGGTTTTGAAAGAAAAGATGAGTTGGCTTTAGAGGTGCCTGAGTAATCTAGCAGGTGTGATTTTTGACACGGATATTACAGTTCCACTGCTGTGATCAACTATCCTGTCTTATTCTGATTTACATTTTGTTTTGTTTGTGTATGCATTTGAGAGCTGGTTGTACACATTTTTCATAAGGTTAGGGTTAGGGTTAATATAATGCATATCTATATATAATATATATGCAGGTTTATGCAAACAACATCCTGCTATACACATTTTTATACATATTATATGGTTGCAGAAATGCAGAGAAGTACGAATTTTAAAGGATTGCTGCGTTTTGCATCATTTCTTATTTCAGGAAGTGCAGGTTAGGTAGGTTCATATTAAAATTCCAAATGAACCAAATTTATCCTCCATCACTAAATGTCCATTCCATTGAAGCAAAGGACAGGTTCCACACTTGGATTAATTCTAATGTTCATGTCATTACCACCCATAAAAGCAGAGCAAGCTGAGACAGCCTATGGACTTTCCATGGGTACGGAAGACCTTATAAATAACTCCACACATCCCTGGCTGGTTTTTATTTTTAATAATAAAAATGAATTTACCCAAATATGCACATTTTTGGTATGCAGTTTTGTTTAATGCACACATTTTTATTTTGCAAAGCAGTTTTTTCTGAATATTATACATTTTGCATGCTATTTTCACCGATATGTGCATTTTTATGTGCACATTAGTTACTACATGCATTTCTATAATGCCCTTTATCTGAGGATTACAGGGTGGTTTACAATATAAAAGCACAAATAAAGCACAACATAGTAACAAACAAAAACAATACCCGTCCAGTTTAAAAGGCCATATATTGGGAGAAGAGGAATGTTTTTGCTTGGCTCCTAAAGATATGTAACCCATTGAATGTCTGCTTTTCCTATCTGCATCCAGGACTTTTCAGTCTCCTAGCTGTTGACCATGAATGCATATATCTGATTTGATGTTTGAGTAAAGAAATACTATTTATAGCATTTTGACCATTCAGGTACAACAGATCTCTGTTAAAACTAGTGTAAAACAGGCAGATGTGTTGCAATGCACACAGTCTTCAAGTTCCTAAGATTTCCAATGTTTTAATTAGAGTTGAATGAATAATTTGCAGTGCATAATTTACTGAAGGAATCCAGACTTTCTGCTTCTGTACTTGTGTAAGAACTGTGAGCAGATTGCAATTCCTTCCAGTGAGCTCATTATTCAAATTTAATCCACAATATTTTTTTAACGTTGTGGTTTGATTGCAAACAGTTTGTTGTGACTGTTCAGTGCCTGATATTTGGTTAGCTGTCAGCAGCTATATAAGACACGAAGTATTACTTCTGTTCCCTAATTAGATGAAGAGGCCTCTTATAAAATGAGTAAGGGTTACAAGATGCTGCCAAGGAAGGAGTGTGTATTCCCCCCCCCCCAATAATCTAAATTTTGAAGCTACAGCAGGATGCTGTTATAAAGTCATTTGCTCTCAATAATTTGAAGCATGCAGGAATTCAGAGGCAGAGAAACAGCTCCTCTGTCTGCCACTTCACTCAGCTTAATGGAAATAGCAGCATACATTCCAGCTATTTCTACTCAAAAGAAAGAAAAGGCCTCTATTTTACCATTACTATCCCTATTGATTGTTTATTGCCTCAAAAATGATAACAGTTACCAAGGCAGCATTGAATAAATAGGCCCATTTGGAGCTAATATGAGTGGGCCAAGTACAATTCAAAAGGAAGTGAATACCATAACCAAGGAGCCTCTCCCAAGGAGGTCTTGTGCATCAAACAACCTGACAGGTCCAGGGGTTATGAACCTTCAGGCCTCTCTGTCTGTCCCTATGAACTCTCTGCAAACTCTCCCGTCTGGCACATTCATACCCCATGTTTTCACCTCAGAAGAATGTGTCCTTGGACTCTTGCTCCTCTGAATGGAAGCTAGAGAGGGACATATGAGTTTGTTTGTACAAACTAGCCTACTGTACAAGATTAACATTTGCATGTGTTGCTCTGCTCTCTCTGACTAAAGGCCCTCAAAAGGATGCCCAGAATGCTATACGGTCCTCGGGCCGAAAATACTTCTCTGTCCTTGTGATGGATCTTACTGGCAGTTAAATGAATAGATCCTTTGATGACATACTTAAAGTGTTGTGAAAGCTCATATAGGTGATGGTGGTCCTTTAGGTGACCTGGTACAAAACCACGTAGGACTTTGGAAGTTAACACCGTCCGTTCCCCAAAGTTAGAGATATGAGAGATGGTGCGAAGCATCACAATTCCTTGGCGCTGAACGTAAATGTCAACTGTTTGTAATGCGCACCTCAAAGTTCTTTTCCAGATTAGCTATCAACCCAAGCTTGAAGATGACTCAATTTCCTTTCAACTAGTTTGCGCCCAACCTTTCTACTCCTTCTTGCTAACCTAACTGCAGTGCACCATTACCTGGCTTGCTACCATAGCAGCATCAGGTTAGGAACTGGGCGCAGGGATTTGGTGCACTTTGCACTGAAAACAAACCTACCAAATCTGCATTTTCTGAAACAATACATGAACTGAAATACAGCCAACTGGTACTGTTATGTGTCCTGAGTTCTCACAGCCGGGGGCTGGGAAAGGGGTTGTTTTAGGATTATACTCCCCTAGCTTGGAATTGCTGCTGGATTCACCACTGTCCCTAGAGGTTCAAGTCACCTTGGTGGGCAATGACTTGACCACTATACTCCATGCTCTGATAACTTCCAAATCGGATCATTGCAATGCACTCTATGTAGGTTTGCCCTTGAAGATGACTTGGGAACTTCAGTTGCTTCACCTAAGGGTGAGGAATGAGGATATAATAATAATAAATTACAACAACAGCACTAATACACTGAACAGACATGGTTTTTGTTATATTTCCCTAGTATTACAGAAAGGATCCTAAAACAGATTTTCAATTGCTTGCAACCCTAACAAGGTCTGAAGTACTTTTCTTGGTATTCAAAGACCCTGTTGCAAAGCATCTGAGAGCAGCAACTTTGTATGCCCCCATTATGGAACTTAACTGTTTATTTCTAGGTCAAAAACCACAATGTGTTGGCTCTACTTTGGCTTTAGTTTCTCTTTGCTTTTCATCTATTTGTTTATTTTGATTGTGTCTCCCTGTTTCCATGGCCTTCTGGTACCAGTGTTCATAATAAACCCATTAGTCCCACTCAAGTAAGTCATAGAAACTAAGGGCTCCTTGAAGGGCCCTGGAGGCTTACAAGTCATAATAATCTACTAAATGATGAGCAGGGAGAATGGAGCAAAGTTGGCCATGTATCCTTTTGCTCATCTCTGGGGGATGGCACGTGGCCATGAGAACAGGGATGCTGAAAAGCTGAAAAGCACCTTTGATGAAACCTAATGATCCATAAATGGTCTTCTCTTTAACCATGAATAGAGATCTTAATATCTTTGGTGTTCAAGCTCAAAAGCAGAGGGCAGGATGAATGCTTGACTATCCTATTCAACTGGAACTCCAAACTGTTCATAGTGTAAAATGTTTTTTGTTGAGTTGTTCTGTAATCAATTATGCCCAATCCAGGAAAAGCCAAGGAGCCATCATGTATAAGCACATGAGAAAGAGAGAGAACATGAATAATCTCTGATACCAACTAGACTCCTCCCACTGGCCTATCTAACAAGTCTCAAATTCTGTTCACCCAACCAACCTGCTGAACAGTGTGTGTGCAGGCTCAACATATCTAATTTCACAGAATTCTCATCCACGAAAAAGGAACCTACATGTGTTCATCTTTAATGTAATTATACCTGACATAATGGTGCACAAGATTGTTCTTCCTTTTATCTTCACTCTAACCTTTTGATGATACTTCCCCTGCATGTGATGACAGGCTCCGGCATACTGAGTGGACAAGACCAGTAGTGGCCCAACAGTCATGAAGGTGGTTGTGGAGGGAAGTGAGAGGCAGGTGGGGCTCATCAACTGTCATGGACTGGCTGGGAGCAGAGGAGTGGTGGGAGGCACCACCTGGGAAACCCCCAGAGGAAGAGGGTTCAGAGCCAGAAGACTGGTGGTGGGATAATGAAGAGTGGTCAGGGGGAGGAAACTGGGAGGAGGAGGTTTGAAATCTGAAGGGGCAACAGAGTTTAGTGAGCAGGAAGGGGCTGTGGCAGAGGGAAGTCTAGAACCAGAAGCAAAAGAGGAGGACAGAGAAGCATGCTGCTGAAGAATCCAGGCTGTCTCCTCCACCTGCTGTGACCAGCTCCGCTCTTTCATGGCCTCCTAGAACACACAAATAAATGAAAAGGGCAGACGAGAAATTGGTTGCACACAGACGCTTGTAAAAAAAAACCCAGGAGAGGAGGGGACTTAAGCAGCTGTGGGAAGGCGGGGACCTTTAGTTCTCATGACTGCCTCATTAGGTGCAAGACCTACTGGGAAGATTCGCTGGGATGCCAAGGTCTGCTTTGTTTTGCTTTATTTGAATATAGAGTTGACTTCACTGACAGCCACAGTTTTTTATTGCTGACCTGCACCTGTTTCAAGCTCCTGACATCAACCTGGGAAGGTAGTCCATGTAGGAGAAGGAAAACCTTGATCCTAAAATTCTTCAGCCTTGCAGGATATCTTCAGGAGAATAAAAGGCTAAGGTGTAAACCATACACAAATTCAGATTGGAGTCCCTAAAACGGTTGGATGGCGCCTTGTATGCCTCCTTCTGACAACTCCTGCAGTGAGTTGCCAGACGTATTGCTCTGCTTTCCTTTGGACCACATCAGTGAGGCCGAGAGGAGGGTCTTGTCTGAGCAGCCCAGGATCTCCAAACACACTGCCCAGGTGTGTGTTCTGGGGAGGTCAATTCCTTGCTGCTAACGCAGCAGTTTGACTTCACTCCCAAAGGTGCCTCTCTCGGGACAGATGGGTGGCAACAACAACCTTTTGAGATAGGCTAGGAGATGGTGACTGTTCAATGAACTTCAAGTTTGAATAGCGAGTTGAACCTGAGTCTCATTCTAGTGCTCATTCTAGTGCTCTAATTACTACACCACAACTCCTGTTTAAGACTATAATCTCCCTCTGCCACCCAACACATTCAACTTCAGTTCCCTCCAAAATCCCAGGCAAATGTAACAGTGTTGTGATGCAATTTATGCTTTACTTAAAACTATATCACCAACACACTATATCCTCTGCTTTTCCTTGGGTAAAACTACAGACGTAGCAGCATATTTGCTACATTAAAAAACCAAAACAAACAAATCTAATACTGTATTTTAACTCCTCTTTTTAAAGCTGAGTTATTGACATGTGAGAGGGACACCTGGAAAATTGGTTTACAAGTACTGTTTTCATCTATATTTTTGGTTCTTTACATAAATGATCAGAGTGCACATTCCTATGTGGGAGGAGTGGGTGTAAGTTCATACAAAGGAGGCAGGGTGTATTCTGCCATGATTCTGTCATCACTTAAAATAAATTGAACTGACATGTTGGCTTCTTTAATGGTGATTTTTCACACAATTCTTCTACTGAATCAGATCATCGGTCCACGTAGCTCAAGCTTGTCAAAAGTGATTGGCAGTGGCTCTGCAGGTTTCAGGCAGGGCTTTATCCTGACCCTACCTGAAGATGCTGGGGGTTGTTTCTGGGAGTATGCATACACAGCACATGCCGTACTACCAAGCTATGGCCCTTCTATCTTGAAACATAGCTTTGTACATACATGGCAAGTAGTATGAAGGACGGGGGGGGGGGAGGATAGAAAGGAAGGAATGTGGAGGAATGTGGCAAAAATAAATTATGCTACCTATGGTGTTGCTGTCATAATAAGGCAAATGCCCTCATATTGATTATAGATGTGGGTGGAATTTTGGCTCAGGTGTTGGATGTATATTCATTTCAACCTCCTGCTGGAGGGCTGGAACTGCATCAGGTTTGTTGCCCCTCTGCCACATGGTTGGCTTCTGGACAAAGACTTTCCACTGAGACCCCTGTAATGGGGTACCCTGGATACGGTGTTGGTTCAGAACAGGGTTCAGACCACTTCACCCAAATGCTTGAAGACTAGGCGGGAATTCTGCTTGGTACTTCCACCAGCCAGGGGGCTCCCCTAACAGCCTGCAAACACGCTGCTGGGGATAATAGGTAGGGTGCAGGTCCTCAACTGCCACCCACCTGAGAAGGGTGAGTGGCCACTAAGTTCAGGAAAGCTGTACTGGGCAGAGGGTTAAACACCCTTTCCCCAGCATCACTCCTCTGATCTGATACAGGGTAGGGTAGAGTGGGATGCAGGTCATGCTGTGGTCTAAACCACTGAGCCTCTTGGGCTTGCCAATCAGAAGGTTGGCAGTTTGAATGCCCACGACGGAGTGAGCTCCTGTTGCTCTGTCCTAGCTCCTGCCAACCTAGCAGTTCAAAAGCATGCAAGTGCGAGTAGATAAATAGGTACCGCTGGGGCGGTAAGGTAAACAATGTTTCTGTGTGCTCTGGTTTCCCTTATGGTGTTCCATTGTGTCAGAAGCAGTTTAGTTATGCTGGCCACATGACCTGGAAAGCTGTCTGTGGAAAAAAAAAGGACCTGAAAGCGAGATGAGCCTTTGACTGGACTTAACCATCCAGGCATCCTTTACCTTTACCTTAGGGTAGAGTATCTGCTTTGAACTCACAAATAAAACTCCAAACAACTGGAAATGCATTCAGTCTTCCCAACATCTTGTCTACTTTTGCCCTAAATAGGGTATTAAAATGTTCCTAGCTGGTTGTTGTTCTGATTGTTTATGATTATTATGCTGATGCATTTGAGGAAGAAAAATAGTAGATCCAAGATTAGAAATGCAATAGTTCAGTTGGCTAACTTGGCAGCTGTTGTGCTCTCAAAAAATAACTGACACGCAGCCTTGGAGATTACATGTTTTCCTTGAAATTAAGGTCAGGCTTCACATTAAGGTTAAGCCCTGCTCTTTTCGAAAAAAAGTGTGATGGGATCTTTTAACTTCCACCTGAACAGCCACTAGAGGCAAGCAGAAAGGACCTCCATGTAGCATCTTTGCAGAGAAGCAGCATGCAATTATTAATAATGCAGAGGATGAGAATGCAGCCTCTTTGTGGGTAAGACCTAGGGCAACGTTGGCAGTGGCTCTTTGAAAGATATAGGCACAGAAGTGTGCAGACATGCTCTTGAGCCCAGCAAAGGAGCCCAAAGCATGCCCACACCCACATGAAATCCATTTTTAGCTTTGATGGTCCCATTTTCTTCCCAGGCCATTGTTTCAGCCTGAAACAGCTGACACTTAAGGGACTCTCCAAGCACAACCGCGATCTGTGTTAACCTTCAGGGAATCTGTCTTCGTGTGGGATTGTATGATACCTTTATTGCCGAGTGAACATCATGGCATTTCCTTGATGTTTGTTTGAAGAGTCAGAGTTTTCTCTGCTTTTGATTCTGACCTTAGGCAAATTACACAGAGTACAACATCCAGCCTCAGTTTCACAATCAAGGTGAGGGAATCCAAGAGGGGAGGCTATGTGAGAATCTGCTCAGTTGTCAGGAAAGAGCCAGAGGTTGGGGGCGTATCTCAGCTCAGATCAAATTACATTTGAGGTCATGGCAACTTTCCTAGGCAGGGTTGCAGTTGCAGGTGGCAGATGGGAGAAACGTGGCTTTTGAAGGCAGGGGAAATAGCTGGAGGGAAGAGGGTTTTGCTAGGCTTTCTGGTGAGTAGTGGTAGGAACAATTTGGCCACTGTGGATGCCTTTGGTTTAATCAAGGCAGATGATGTTGGGTCTACAACAATTCTTTGTATTGTTGATACGTGTGATGCTGTCCTTCAGGCTGCTTTGGAAAATGCAGCTAGTGTAGAATGTAGTGCTGAGCAGGGAGATCTACCCATGGCCACGATTCACCGATTTTGAAGAGGCTGTATTGGCTGCTGATTGCATACCAAGCCAAATTTCAGGTGCTCTGGTTGACATTTCAAGCCCTGTACAATTTAGAGCCTGCTCCCATATAGATCTGCTCCATTTGTTAAGGAGGATGCTGTCCTGGGGGTGCTGCCATTGGCTGAGGCATGGGATGTTGCAACTTGAGGGAAGGCCTTTTCTGTGGGGTCAGTCAGCAAAGATGAAGAATTGTACAAACCAATTAACCTACCTCCTTGAAATACCAAGTTCTTCCACAATGGGTTTCCGTGCCGTAACTGCAGCAAAAAAGGTAAAGTAAGGTAAAGGTACCCCTGCCCGTACGGGCCAGTCTTGACAGACTCTGGGGTTGTGCGCCCATCTCACTCAAGAGGCCAGGGGCCAGCGCTGTCCGGAGACACTTCCGGGTCACGTGGCCAGCGTGACATCGCTGCTCTGGTGAGCCAGAGCCGCACACGGAAACGCCGTTTACCTTCCCGCTGGTAAGCGGTCCCTATTTATCTACTTGCACCCGGAGGTGCTTTCGAACTGCTAGGTTGGCAGGCGCTGGGACCGAGCAGCGGGAGCGCACCCCGCCGCAGGGATTCGAACCGCCGACCTTTCGATCGGCAAGCCCTAGGCGCTGAGGCTTTAACCCACAGCGCCACCTGCGTCCACAGCGCCACCTGCGTCCACCTGCAGCAAACAGATCTGCAAATAAAGCTTGAATCAGCCCTGTGATGTGATCCAGATTTTCCTCTACTTACCAGGTACATGAAAACCTAGGTAACCATATCTAGAATACTCTGGCTTTTTTGAGCAAGCTTTTGCCAAATAATTGCTTAACTACTTCAGCTTTTCAGTGTGTTCCTTCAGGTGATTCTTTGTGTCCTCAAAACCAGGCTGGCACAAGTTTAGGAAACAAAGGCTTCGTACTTCAGCTAGGAATGTGGGATTAATTCAGTCCAGTTCAAATTTCAAAGTGATTTAATTTGCACTTTCTGGAACAATATGAAAACCAAAACAGCAATTCTTTGAAATTTGTAGTTCTCCAAATTTTGTGATGCCGTTTTCAAATTAAATAATGTGTATAAAAATTAAATGTTAAAAATTCCAATTAAATAATGTGTATAAAAATGTGTACATATTGTGTGTGTGTGTGCGCATAAAATGCATATATTAGTGAAGATAAGCTATAGAATGCATTACACAAGGGGAAATTGCTTGCAAAAATGTGTATATGAGGCATAATTGCATACAAAAAGGTGTATAATTTGCATAAATTGGGACTAAATTATTTGAAATGGCAATCTGATACAGAAATGTGGAGAAATAAACTTAAAACTGGAAAAAAGAGGAATGGGGAGGAAATGAAATGGAAAAATTTCTCCATTCCTTAATTCAACAAAGAACTCTATACTCAGGCATATCTATGATAACAGCTTTCTAGTGATTTTTCTGTGTATGCTACTGTTTGCTTAAGGTTGCAGTCAAATGATGAACATGCACATATTAACTAGCCCTAATTTTGTTTTTAAAGTGTCATCCATTGCTCTCAACCTTGAAATGGGATCGTCTGACACTTTAAATAAAAAAATAAAAAAATGAATGAATGGATGAATGGATGCTGCAATAGCTCTTATATAGAGATGTCCGTACAAGATGTTAAGCGATATATGCTCTCACCCTTTAAACCCATTACAGCAGTGCAACAAAACTTAGGGATATAAGTGGTTGCATATGCCATAAAAATTTAATTAGCCTTTTGGTAGCTCAAGTCCATTTTAGAGGTTAAACGATTGCATTCAGAGCACTAGCTTCCACAAACTTTGATCGTTGGGAGCAGATCGTGGCAACCACCCAATTGTGAAAGATAATGTGTCTGTGATGTGAACCTTCTAGCTGCAACCTAATTTTAAAGCTCCCCAAATCTTTCCCCCGTGTTTCTCTTTTCAAGCTGAGAACCAGTGATGTGCAAATTTGTGTCCCATTTCTTCATTAATCTGTGGTGGTGTTAAAGGTAAAGGTAAAGGTACCCCTGCCCGTACGGGCCAGTCTTGACAGACTCTGGGGTTGTGCGCCCATCTCACTTAAGAGGCCAGGGGCCAGCGCTGTCCGGAGACACTTCCGGGTCACGTGGCCAGCGTGACATCGCTGCTCTGGCGAGCCAGAGCCGCACACGGAAACGCCGTTTACCTTCCCGCTGGTAAGCGGTCCCTATTTATCTACTTGCACCCGGAGGTGCTTTCGAACTGCTAGGTTGGCAGGCGCTGGGACCGAGCAGCGGGAGCACACCCCGCCGCAGGGATTCGAACCGCCGACCTTTCGATCGGCAAGTCCTAGGCGCTGAGGCTTTAACCCACAGCGCCACCTGCGTCCCCTGATGGTGGTGGTGTTAGCTGTTAGTTAAAAAAAGAGAATCCTGTGGAAATTCACTTTTAAATACACATTTTAAACATTTTCTCTAAAAGGTGCATTTCTAAATGTGCACATTTCTTCAATATGAATTTTTAAAGCATTGTAACATTTATTCTGTTTTTCGTTTAATTCAGAGACTGAGGAAGAACAATCTAAGACTATTTGGAGAACCCCAAACCTCCTCCAGCATTTTCAGGAGGCTTGATGAGTACTTTGTTACTTGAAGCAGGAAGGATGAGACTTGTCATTAGGCCCTCCTTTTTTGTTGTTGTCACTGATTACAATCTCCTTCTCCCTTTACCTGCATTCCATTTTTTGTTCCCTGAGTATCCATGTGTCTTGTAGGCCACTGATGACTACATAGTGATAAAGGTAACTGTTCTTCCTTTGTGCAATGCAGCTGTTCCTCCCTGGCTGCCTTTCCCCAATGGTGGGCTTTGGTAATATGGTGCCCTGAGCGAGGACAACATTTGGCACCCCTTCCCAAATATTTTTTGTTTTCACAGAAAATTCTCTTGGTACTGCTGCTTTTTAAATGGATCTTCTCAGTATGTACCTGTACAAATATAGATTTATTGTTACCATTGTTTTGCACTCCCTCAGCTTGGTGCCCTGTGCAGGAGAACTACCCACAGCACTCTAAATCCAGCATTGCTTTCCCCTTTAAGGCTGATGTGGAGGAGGGGGGCAAGCACATATGCTAATATTTCAAAGTGGCAAATGTTTCTAATACACACAATTTTCAATTACATTAATTGTGATGCAGTATGTTAATGTGAACTCCTACGTTAAAAACTACTACGAGGATATTAGAGCTTTCTGAATAAGTCTGAGAACATCAGTGCAGCATATTATTAGATATGTGTATCATCTATTAATATTTGTAATTAAGATGCATGATCTTTGCTGTTATGTTGTCACGCTGAAAACTCTGCTTGTCATGTTCTATTGCTTAATTATGGAAAAGGACTATATGATTTCAGGTTGTGCTGATTAAGGCAATTAGTGCAGAATTCTAACTAGATGATTTTATAGGGCAATGCACGAGTCTCTGTGCAATTCTGAAAAAGCCAGGCTTCATACACAGAGAATATTTCTTGTTCTTTCAAACAGTTATGCCAATCATTTTTACACAGGGAATATGGATAGAATCTACCCACCACTTATTGCATTAGTATGCAGCAAATTATTTTTCAACTTCAGAATGGTTATTTAAAATGGGATCATTCTTAACCTATGTCAAGTACACTGTAAGTAATTATGAATGATGTGTCTCCCCTCACCTGCGCTAGTACTATGTATCTTTTGAGACTTCAGTTATTTCTGATTTACACAGACATGAGCCTAAGAAAAGAAGAGAGAGAAAAGTCCAAAGAATGTTTCTTTCCAGCAAGAGAGAAAGAAAAGAAAAAAACAGCTTGGGGGGAAAACACACATGCTGTTCTGGATAGCCATCTGCCAGGTCTTCCTGTTCTTTCCTTCGCAGTGCTACTGTGTTCAGGCTGACCAGGAGTGATCCAAGACATTTTGCTGCCTAAAATATGGTGGCTATGTGCTTTGCTTTGCAAAGACAACCCCTCTTTTTGTAGAAGGTCTCCGTTTGGAGAGTTGTCTAGTCCATATCCAGTTTAAAGAGGCAGTAACCCACCCACCACAATTTCTGTTTCTCACTAGGGCTGGGCAATGTATTGATATATTGCCCAAAATTGGTTTGAAGTCCATATTGTGATATTGGTTTCATAGTTTTTGACCTGGCAATATATTGCAAATCATGATGTTTGTGTGTGTGTGTGTTGCAAAATCACAATGTGAGAAAAACTGTGAAGCCAGCCCAATGCTTCTACATAGCTCCATCCTTATTTCAGACATTGGGAGATATCAGTATATCATGATGCTTGGCTGGTGATATATCATAAAGCTGGAAAATAGCTCCATCCTTATTAAAGACATAATGATATATCCGTATATTGTGATGTTTAAATTGGTGATATCTCATGATGTTGAAAACCAGATATTGCCGAGTCCTATTTCTCACTCTTCCTCTCCCATGTAGAAGAGCAATAACTGAACTGGGACAAGGCCAGCAGGGGAAGGGATGCAGCTCCACAGTACAGCTTCTGCTTAACAAGGAGAAAGTCCCAGGTGCATTTCCTCGCATCTCCAGGTAGGGCTTGGAGAGACCCCTGCCTCAAACCCTAGAGAACTGCTACCAGTCAGTGTGTAGACAATCTTGAGCTAGATTGACCAATAGTCTGGTTCAGTGTAGAACAGTTTACTATGTTCCAGGGAAGGACCTGTCAGGCATCAGGGAAACTGATCTTCCCACCCCCACGGTAGGCTGCTAGGAATAGGTTGACAAGAAAAGTTCTTACCATTGTCTTTTATTCAATATTCACACAGAGAGGCTTAGAAATACAGCCTCTTGGAGTAATGGTGAGCTCCAAGTCATCTCCACCCCACTTCTCTCCTCAGTCGTCAACAGCACCACCCACCTTATGGTGGCCGCTTAGGACCATTTGCCTCCAAGCCCTTTGCTCTCCTATTTTCAATGCTCACTGGGTTCTGGGAGATGGTGGGTCTGGAATGCTTTCTAGTGATAATGTATCAGTCAGCTTCTCTGGCTCTTCCTCAACCTTCTCATCTTGCATTATTTCCCAACTTTGCCCCTCATTTACCTCTGAGCTGTGACCACTGTTGTAAATCTATACTGTCTTCCTCTTCCCTGGAAGGTTCAGGCTGGGGAGGAGGGGGTCTCCACCATTTATCCTCTATCCAGTATCTGACAGGACCTTCGGTCAGTACCCAAAAGTGACTTGCTGGCTGGGGCAGAACCACTGTGCTAGCCTCCCAGCAGGCAGGTCACTATTACTTACTGGGAGGTTGAGAAATGCAAACCCAGTGGCAGAAGTGCTAGATTGGTTCCGCCGGTATGCTGGTACCATGTCAACTCTCTTTCTGCCACTCCCCCTCTTTCTCCCAGTAAGCAAAAGCAACCGAGTATAGCAACTCTGCCCCATCTGAGGAACCATTTGTGCCAATTCCTGTCCAGGCTTGCAGTGCTTAATCTGGGATCCTGTCACATAGATGGTGCCCCGGACTAGCCACTTGCCAATTGTGTAGAGAAACAGAGTTGATGGCAGATTACCTCCAGGAGGAAGCTTGTCTATCCAAGGTGCCCTGGAGGCGAACAGAGGACTCAGAACATCAGGTGTGCGTTACAAGAAGGCAGCACAAATTAATCTGCCGATTGCACTGGAAGAAAGGAATTGTCCTTGTTGAGTATTTCCATTTGCAGCAGCCTCTCTTTTGATTCCTACGTTCAACAAAGGATCTCACTTTGCCTCTCATTGTATCTGTTATTTTCTCTCACCAGCAAAATCAGCAGCACCTGCCTCTATAACACATGCTTTTGTATTGAATGAATAAATATAGCATATGGTGGGCCCCAGCCTGACATTTTAATTCTTTTCTTGATCGTCACTGTGGAGCACAAGAGAGAAATCATCACGGAGCTAAACTGTTCTGGGTTTGCATGGATTTGTACTGTTAACTTGAGAGATGGATAGGGTATCATCCCCACACCAGTGCTTTGGGTTTCTGCACCAGCTTGCCTGTCAAAGAACTCTCCCATGGTTTCTGACATCCTAGGGGGTGCTGTCATTTCACACAGAGGGCTGTCCAGATCTTTTTGAAGTTGCTGCTTTGTATGAACTGAGAGTGCAACCTGACACACACCCTACACCAGGGGTCAGACACCTTTTTTTGCAGGGGGCCAGTCCACTGTCCCTCAGACCTTGTGGGGGTCCGGACTATTTTTTTTGGGGAAATCCCCCCCACTGACTCTCCCCTCCCTTCTCCAAAGCACTGGATGAGCCCCGGTGGCTGCTCACCTGTGCAGCGGCTGGCGGCGGCAGCGGCGGGGCGATGAGCGATGCAAAAGGGTTGGCTCCGGAGAGGGGCTGCTTAAAATGGCACTCAGCCAACCACGGCTCAACAAAGCCCAGCCCCCTTCCTCCTCTAGGCAGGGCGGGGAGAAGCCAGGAAGAGGGGGGGGGAGGAGGAGGTGCCGCTGTGGTGTGTGAGAGGGAGGGGGGAAATGGCACAGCCCAAATGATCAGAATCCCCATGCCGATCCATGCAGTGATTCCTGGGCCATTCATGGGCTGGATCCAGAAGGCAATTGGGCCAGATCTGCCCCCCCAGGCCTTAGTTTGCCGACCCATGCACTACACTCTCCTGTGGCTTCCCTCAGAGAGGAAGACTGATAGACTGGGAAGTCTGAACATTCAGAGAACATTGTCTACTAAGTTACTGATCTCCTTACTGATCTTTTTTTCCATCCCAGGAACACCAGAGATGCGAGGAACAAGCAGCTGAATCCAAAAGGCTGCTTGCACTTTCTCCTCTGCAAGTGGGATCCCCTGATTTCCATCAACTTCCCCTCAGTTCCTGTAGGGATGTGCATAGATGCTAGGAGAGGATATATTTATTGGATGTTATCATTCCTTCCTCACGTTTGTGAGTTCTGAAGAGTGCATCCCTTTGTAGCTTAAAAGGAAGCTTAGAGAGGCTACTTTTAGCCTTTTGGTTTAAGTAATCCAGGATGCTTTAAGGTGGATTGGATTCTCCTGGTATTTCCCTCTTTTCTCTCTCCCTGCGCCACAAACAGTCTTGTAGAAGGTAAAACTAACATTTACTTACTCAGTATTTCTTACTGAAGAATGACAGATAACAGCAGCTTTGTTCAGGCAGGCTTAAAATGGTAATCCAGTTACAAAGATTTAGTCTAGTTTAAAATGTTCTACTTTGCTGGAATGAGGTGAAAGAGCAAAGAGAAAGAGAAGATTATATAAGGCTATGCCCTCCCTCTGTCAGGGCACAGTGGGAGCGGCTCTCAGAGTTCTCGCTAGCAAATTTAGAGGAAAACTCTGAGCTTTCCTCCTATCATGTGCCCATCTAGTAAACATGCACTATTGGTTTGACTGCATTGTAAATATTCCACAGTTCCAAGCACCAAGTCCTAAGCCATTGGGCTAAGGTGGCCATGCATCCTACTTTACAGGTGGCAGTTCCCTATTTGAAGGGCTGTCTAATTTAATGAAGGAAGAACAGTGGTCCTGAAGTTGCCAATCAGCAGTTAGTACCTGGACAGCAGGCTGAGTAGGCATAGAGTCTTCTCAATATGGTGAGTGGTATTGTATTTACCGTATTTTTCACTCTATAGGACACACTTTTTTTCCTCCAAAAATAATATAATAATTAGTTTTGAACTAGCACCATCACATATTAGCACGTTGCATGTGCCATTGCCCTTCTTTTTGGAGAAGCATTTCCTCCTTTTCAGTGATTTGCTAGTGGCCGCCCTATCTGGCATGACGCAGTGCTGTCCCCAGATGGTGCTAGGCCTTGCTTTTTAAGTTTATGGGCCTCCAGCCAATCATTGCGTCTCAGGCATATTGGAGACCTTGGGGTACACATGGCGAGGACTTGTGGAAACAGAATGTGGATCTGAGCCATGCCAGTTCTTACTTTGCATGATCTGAGACAGAGGAGGATTTAGGGCAGTGCAACTGGTTCTGTCATACCGGGTGCCAAACCTAGGGGGTGCTGCAGGGCATTTCAGCTATGATCTAGTGAATCGAGCAGAATAGAAGGAAAGAGGCGGGGGCGTCAAGTTTCAGCTTTACATAGGGCACCACTGAAATTTGAAAGACAAAAGTCCACTCCTATCTAAGGGTCAATCTCTACTTGTTCCCAGGGTATATTGTGGAATCTGTCACAGTTTCCACTATGCATCCAGGTTTGTTTGTTTGTTTGTTTGGTGTGTGTGTGTCAAATGGAATATAATAGCCAGCTGAATTTTGAATAGAGGAACTGGTGAATGAGAATCTAAGCATGATGTATGATGAAGTGGAAAGACGAACAAAAACTAACGTTGCATAGCCACAGAAATGTTCCTGCTCACACCAGCATTGTGGGAAGTAGAAATATCCATGAGGGAAATGGAGAGGTTTTACAAATCCCTAATCTTAATAGGAAGAGAGAGCATACATTAGTTTTGTCTGGAAAAGAACAAAAGCCCAGTCAGACCACATTTTGTATCAGATAATTGAGCTGATAATTACTCGACAGAACTACAAGATTGTGATAGAGCCGCCTTCTTTATCTTTCTTGTTCAATTTACAGATCATGGGTTTGCTTTGATCATTCATTTCATGCCCTTCTTTAACATGACTGATTAAGTTAAAACCCACGTATTAGGAATTTGCTATGGGTTGGGTTTTCTTTTCTTCTTCTTTGAATGCACAAATCTTCTTGTGAGGGCAGGTGAAAGCACATCCAACATGGTGGGTACAAACCGGTGGTACACTCTGGAAAGAC
Organism: Podarcis cretensis; assembly: GCF_951804945.1. Classification (NCBI taxonomy): domain Eukaryota; kingdom Metazoa; phylum Chordata; class Lepidosauria; order Squamata; family Lacertidae; genus Podarcis; species Podarcis cretensis. The sequence goes on along the minus strand of NC_137175.1, from coordinate 81,268,782 downwards.
ATGAGTTGAGAGGGGCAGGAAGATAAATTTAGGAATTTTGATCCAAGACCAAAGTCAGAGTCTGTGTACTGGTCCAGTAAACGCTTCCGCTGCGCAACCAGCAACAGTTCTCTTTGCAGAGCATTAATTAAGTCCAGTGCAGAGATTCTTGTTGCAGTACAAGCTTCAGAGTCTCAGCAGCAAAGAAATAACGACACAGGGAAGCCTATCTTTCCAAAAACAGGTTTATTGCAGAAAGATAACAGAAACACTTCCAGAGCTTTCAGACATTTTTGCTTCACGCCCCACAGGCAGAGAAAACAAACACTCTTTATATACTGAGCAACTTAACAACTTAACGAGCTTGGCTACTTAAAGTCACATAACATTGCTAACTTGCCAGCATCTTAGGTTTCACACCCTAACAAGTTGGCATACACGTAAAAACATAAGAAAAAGCCAGGCTATATCAGGCCAAGGGCTCATCAACTACAGCATTTTGGAGTTGATCAACCAGATACTTACGACCAGGACCCAACTGTAACAGCACTCAGCCCACTCACAATTGTCAGCAACTGGTATTCAGACACATATTTTCAGCTCTTATCTTCTATTGAGTTCAACAAAGTGCAGGATATATTAACTGGTGGGAGTTTCTCACTATGCTCTTGGCATCGAGCCTGTACTATGCAAACCCACTCTGCCAATCCCAGCACCAGGAAAAAATGATATGTGTGTCAGTGTTTGTCACTGTGTGTTTGTGACTGAGCACAGAAAGGGAAAATGGCATTCACTGGGAAGGATCAAGTTTTGTCCAGGGTTAGATGTTTGAAAGAGAAATAATTTTAGGTTTCATGTTAATGCTCGTACCCAAAACTTATTTTGTCTGAAACAAGTACTTCCAGAGATAACTTTCAAGTAAGCCTGTTTGGGATCACAGTCACCACAAGATCAGTCTTTTGTGGGTGGAATTCAACAGCATATTGGAAATTTAGCTTTGCACAAATAAAGTGGATTATAACGCTCTGATGCAACTTTTAAAAGGGATTTTTTGTGTGTGATGAGGAAACGTGATGAGGGAAGGCATCAAAAGTGTGGGATGAACCACTGCTTGACAGGAAGGCACATGACCACCATGCAGGCAAATCAGAATGAATGTACATTGTTGTATAATCACCCTGAAAACAAATCAGAACAAATGCCCTAACATGGTATAAACTCCATGATACCTTGGAGCAAGCAAATCAGGGTGAATTCTCAATAAATGGATGATCTGGAAGAGACCTTACTTTATTTTCCACTTGTGGATCCCATTACAATTTGTAAATGGAAAGTGATTTGCTTTTCAATAACCACAGGGTTATTGGGTGAGGTTCTTGTCTGCTTGGGACATTTGTCTCTTCCTCATCTGGTGCTACCTATATGGTCTTCCTCTGCCTCTGTGTCTGTCACTACCAAGCAATGCTAGCAAGGAATCTCTCACACAGCAGCGGTATTCATCCTTATTCCCCACCCTTCACACACTTCCATTGCATCCACAGCATCCTTTCCCATGCGTGAACTTTTACCTCTGGCTTCAATAACGCTTAGGGTCACCCAGGGCTTTTCTTCAGCCAGAACTCACTGGAGCTCAGTTCTGACACCTCTCAGGCAGGTGCCATTGCCATTGTAAGAGAACAAGGGAGGTGTTCGTGGTCAGTGCTATTTTTAGCATATGCACCGCCGGGGTGCAAAGATCCACCCAGCACCCCCAAATTTAGTTTAACCCCCAAATTAACTTTTATTATGCTTATGTCAGACACCATGCTTACACCATATCTCTTGTTTACGAAAGACGGGAGGAAAAAGAAATAAACTTTTTTATTTGCTCATTTATTTACAATACACTTATACTTAAGTATACAACACCACCACACTTAAACTTATAAGTATTGTTTAGGCACCTATTTAGGAGAAACATCAGTCGTGTCAAAGGTGCCACTTACCTTGCTGTTGCATAGCAGTGCAGCTCAATACAATATGTAACATAATATTTTGATGTGAGAGTTAATTTTGCGTGCATGGCGCCATTGCGAATGACAAGCGCCATTGTTGAGTCTGACAAGTGGCGGTGTGGTGAATGACAAGCGCCGCTGCTGGCGTGGCGCGTCTCTGGTAAATGAGTGCACAAAGTCAAAAGTCGAAAGTCCTTTAGTGAAACAGTAGGTATACATTTCGGTAATACCTAGGTATATATGTATTTTATTTTTCTAGCTTGGTCAAAATTATTATTTCATAATGGGTAGATAGTTAAGAGCTTAAGTGGCTTAAGTGGCGGGCACCTGGCGCCCCCCAGAATTTGGCACCCAGGTGCCCTGCACCCCTTGCACCCCTGGGTAAAGACAACCCTGGTTCTGGCACCTCTTTTCCTAGAAAAATAGCACCGGGGTTACCTAAGGGCACACACAAAATGTGAAAGCTACACACTTGTCTATTGTATAAGTGGACTCATCAGGGAGCTGCTTCCATTACTGTGTCACATATGAAGTGGGTCTTAGTAACATACTGAAATGCAAGCATTGTTGGATGATTCATACTATCCATTTGAACGCATACCCTTTTGCGGTGATTTTTTCTTCTTCTAAAGAAAAAATCTTTAGAAGAAGATTTTCCTACTCATATTGATATATTGCCCCTCAATGAGGCCAAACTTACATTCACAAAATTTTTAGGAGTTTGCGTACCCCTGCATCCCCCCCCCCCCGGAAAAAAAGGACTGCCCTTTTGTTGGTCTACCATTTTCAGTAAAGGATATGTAGGCGGCTGTTTCCCTGTTTTTACTCTTTTTTTTTTTTTTGCACTTCTGGTCCTTTCAAGGGGATAGAAGAGGTAGTAAACACCTCCTTCAAAATTGCTTCGCTTACATGCCTTTTACTCATAACAACATCAATAAAAGTCCCTATTGCTTATGAGTGTATAATGAGGATGCTGCTAACTTGCCTTCACTTAAAGCGTGACATTTTCTGCTAGCATAACATATTTTTGTTTGATATCTTCCTTTACAAAGAGCCTAATAGGGAAGGACTTGGAGGACTTTCAAATGGATTCAAGTGTGAACCAGAACTGCTAAAGCCATAAGGTAACAGATATAATGAGGACACTGCTACATCTGTGCTCTCCGGCTGAGTCATACCACAAAGGCGCGTGAAATTTTGCCTTAGAGGACTTAGATGCTGAGCTTGTGAAGCAGCAGAAAACTTCTCTGTTTCTCTCCCTCTCTCTCTCTCTCTCTCAGTGGTGGTAGTTGTAAGGAGCAGAGACTAGTAAAAGATAAAGATGGCACTCCTCCCCTTCAACGATATCTTTAAATTTTAAAAATCAAGTTGATTATTTATTGATTTGCTGTGTGTGTTTTTTAGCTAGTTTCGCAGACAATGATGGTTTCCAAAAGAAGCTTGCATTGTCACACTTACAAACTGGAAGGGAAAGACATGAGATGCACAAAGACAACGGGAAGGTGGGAAAGAAAATGCAGAAGTGCAGCGAAGGGTTGCAGTAATGACAGATCAGTTCTACAAAGTGAGAATGAAGTGGTTAATTAAAAGTGGGCATGTATATCCAGTTGGGGCCAGGCTGGTCTTCCCTCCTAGGTGGTCTTGCTTGTTGGCTCTTGTTCCTTCAGTTGATGCATGGGACCATTCTTCACCACTGGCAACTAGCCATGAGGTCTGTGTTCTACCTCCACTCTTAATACCAGTTTCTGGGAATCACCAGTTGCTGGGAAACTAATGGACACAGCCTTGTGCTTCATTGCAGACCTGGTTTCCTAAAGCTGTACATTGCTGTTGGATATCGTGAGGTGTAGCCACATGGCATTAGGGTGCTGAGCACAGTGTAGGCACAGAGGTAGGAGTGTTAGATTGGCTCTGCCACTGTGCCTACTCTGTGCCAAGCTCCTTGCTGCCTTGACCCTCCTCATCTTGGTAAGGTAAAGGTAAAGGAACCCCTGACCATTAGGTCCAGTCATGGCCGACTCTGGGGTTGCGGTGCTCATCTCGCTTTATTGGCTGAGGGAGCCGCCATACAGCTTCCGGGTCATGTGGCCAGCATGACTAAGCCGCTTCTGGCGAACCAGAGCAGTGCACGGAAACGCCGTTTACCTTCCCGCTGGAGCGGCACCTATTTATCTACTTGTACTTTGATGTGCTTTCAAACTGCTAGGTTGGCAGGAGCAGGGACCAAGCAATGGGAGCTCACCCCGCTGCGGGGATTCGAACCCCCAACCTTCTGATCGGCAAGTCCTAGGCTCTGTGGTTTAACCCACAGCTCCACCCGCATCCCTTCCTCTTCATCTTGGTACCTGATAGCAATGGGTGACATGGGGAAGCCGGTTTAGCAGTGCTCCTCCTCTGGCTGCTGCTGCCACTGGCCACACTTCCCAGAATGCTCTGGGAGCAATGCTATATGATGTGACTCCCAGGGCATTCCAAATAGTGCCAGTCACAAGAAGTTGCAGAGAGAGTTTAATGCTTATTTCTTTTTTTAAAAAAAGGAATTTAAGGTGGAAGAAGGAAGTTCAGATTTATGAATGAACTCATGGGAATGTGATACTAGAAACAGACTGATTCATTTACCCCAGTCTGTAATACCATCTTTTTATTGCTTTATTTAATGTTGTTCATTGCCTTTGTGCCCCACATTTCCTCCAAGGAGCTCAAGGGGGGCATACATGGTTCTCCCGCAAATTTAATCCCCACAACAATCCTGTGAGAAAGTAGGTTGAGAGTGTGTGACAGGCCAGTGGTCACCCACTAAGCTTCATGGCCAAGGGGGGATTCAAACCCCATCCAAGTTGCTCAAGAAAAAGTGTCTGTGGTGCTACTAAGGCAGAGATGGGGAAACTTGGGGCCCTGAAAGTGTTGTTGGACTACAATTCCCATCATCCTTCATCTCTGGAAATGATGGGAGTTGGAGTCCAGTTTAATTTGGAAGGCCACAGGTTCCTCCTTCCGCACTGTAGTAACACTGAAAGGGTCAAACAGTATGATGTTGGGAGTGAATTTCAAGCAGAGAGGGGTCACTATTCTCATTCTCATGACAGCTTGCACCTGCCAACAATTCCTCTGCCATGCAGCTGTTAAAGGCACATGAAGGTCCTCCTTCATGTCTGGCTAACCTACAAAAAAACAGCAATGGCACTTCTTCTTCCACAATAACTGATAGAAAAGCATTTTGGTCTCCAGCATGTGTCTAATGTGCAGCTTAGAGCAGGTGCATGATTGACGTTTCCAGTTATTTAAATGAGAACTGCTTTGAGTTTGCTTCATTTAATTCTGCTTGTGAGCAGATTGGTGGGAGTTAGGCTGGTGGAGAACAAGCGCAATCCTTCAGCCCAAATGATCCTAATTATTGTGGGATGAGTAGATTTGTAAACAAGGATGGCTCAGCCATTGGGGAATGCAGACGCAGATACACAAAAACGGGACACTTTGAGAAGCATCGCTTCTGCCCTCCCAAGAAAATAAAATCAGAAAATTTGGGGGGAGGGGAATGGGAAACGGCTGTGGAAAGGGAGTCAAACTGGAAGGTGCAGCTTTCCAACAAGGTATGACTTTAAGAGCTGGATGATGTGCTAATATTATTGGAGATGCTTGAGGAGTTTGACCTTTGTGAATTCGGAAATGATCTGATCCACCTGTCTGAGACTACTTGGACAAATGTTGTGACACAGTTCTCGGCAGTTTAAACATATCAAAATGCTGCCTGCATTCCAGTATCTGTGAGAAAAGGCAGATTCAGACACAGATTTTGAAGGGCACACACACACATACACAGATCTGTGCAGAAAATGAATGGCTTTATGGGTGAAAGCATGCAAAAGTGACGTTAACTGAAAATAAATTCATCTGCTGATTTCTGAACATCCAACGTGAGCTGTGTGGGGCTGTCCCCACCCCTTTCGCCATGGACAGTTGCCAGCACAGGTGCATAATGGCAGTGACAGAAGAGGGGGGGCACAAGAATGAGCACAGAAGACTGGTGTTGGCTTGAATTAGGCCACAACTTTATTTATTACAGGAAAGAGTAGGTTTCACTAAGGCATTGGGCATGTATCCAGTATCCGACAGCCTGCCTGCTACCTGATAAGAACTTGGTGGGGTCAAACCTGTGCTGGGGAGTTGCCCCCGACATGGATTAGATGCCACAGCCCCACACGGGCTACCTTTGGCAGTGGTGTATTTGCCCATCGGTCCCCTAGTGGACTCCTAGACAGAGTTACCTCTCCTGGATAGATTTTGAAGGCAAGGTAGGTAGGTGTTCACAGATCTATGCAGAACAAGAATGCCTTTATGGGTAAAAACAAGCAAAAGTGACATTAACTGAAATCTACCTGCTGATTTCTGAACATCACACTTGAGCAATCCAGGAGGCTGTCTCCCCTCCCCCTGCCCGCCTCCTCTGGTCAGTTGGCCACCTAGGCCTCAACAAAGCACTTCAAAGATCCCCCCCTTTGTTTATACAGCAAAGAAAACTAGCAATGAGCTGTTGGCTACAAATGACTTTCATCGAAGCCTTCCCATGATAGCAAGCTTTGCTTGTTCGTGGTTTTTATTTTTATGAGGCAAGGATCAAACGAAAAACAGAGGAGAGGTACATACCTCCCACTGGAAGTTCCTCTTGTATGAGCTCATACCTCCAAGGTTATTGGAGAAGCCTGCAAAACGGACATGTTGCAACAGCTCCCGTCCTCTAACAATGGCAAGAGACTATTCATACTAGTGAAAAGAAAGTATTTCAGCTGCCTTATGTCTCAGTTGTTCATGGGGGGATAGCAGCGCTCACCTTACCTTCCAACAGCTGAGTTGGCTGCTGCTAACTGGAAGAAGAGGGTGAGGTGGTGGGGAGGTTGGCATGAGTGCCGGACAGAGGTGCCAACTTTGCCCCCTAATTTTTTTTGGGGGGGCACAGAACCTTCAATATTTTCTCCCCTGACCCATCTGCCTTCTCATCTCCAACCCTAGGTTTGCTGCCCCCCCAAGCTGGGTGCTGCCCTCTGTTTCCAGCTTGCCTCTGAGAAGAGCAAGAGGGCACAGCAGTGATAGTGGGCATGGGCAAAGGTGTGTGGTGTGTCCATGTCCACCCCCCACCTGGCTCCCCGACCCTCCTTTCCCTTTGTGTAGCTTGGCACAGAGCAGCCCAGCAGGCGCATACAGGTGAGCCAGCAAAGAAGGAATGGAGAATTTTAAAAGAACACTTAAAAAACCATGGTATAAAAGGAAACCACCTGGCAGAACTAGACTGACCCTTGTATTGTATAAAAAGTAATTGACCAGTTCGTAGGGATGTAAAAAGAGACTTTATAAGAAATACGTAACTGTGCGGTATAAGGTAACCAATAGATAAAGTACCGTGAGATGAATTGGAAGTCATTTTAAAATTTTCTCTTTACAAGATCCATAATTATTTGCATTGTTGAGTGTATAAATGATGTTTGTTATACTGTTATTGTTGTTTTTTCTTTTTCTTTTTTCCTCTATTGTTTGTTTGTTTTTCTTCTTTTTTCTATAGATGTATTTATTTTAAAACAATAAAGACATAATTAAAAAAAAGAAGAAAAAAGAAGAAGAAGGTGCCTTCCCATGGCGGGGAGAGCAGCCTCCTTGGGTGTCACCCCCAAACTACAGTGATGGCAGCCCAAACACCAATGAACATGAGACTGGCCAGTGGGCAGCAGTGGGTACAGGAGTGGTGAACACCTGACTGATGGGAGGCTCACTGTACCTGCCTGAGTGTGTGCTTGGAAGGAGTTTGGCATGGCAAGGGGGCAGTGGCGGTGGCGGGGGTCAGGAGGGGTGGGCCCAGTCCTTCAATGTTTAGTTCCCGTTGACACCATTGGTGCCGGCTTGGCTCTACTGGTGCAGCCACACTGCATCAACCTCCATGGTGCTTCATCACTCCCTATGACTCAGCAGCAGTGACTCAGCTATTGGGAGGTCAGGTGAACCCACCACACCATCATATCCATAGGCCTCAGCTTAGCCACAGTGAGAACAGAATTCTGGGCTAAGAGAACCTTTAGTCTTTTCCATGGGGGCGCTTCTTTAGTTCTTTATTCGAAACGTATTTACTTAGTGTTTTCTGTGAAAAATATAGTGCCTTGCATAGTCAAATCTATGTTTCAAAATAAGAAAGTCATAGAAGGGTATAAGTATTGAGTTCCACCAGAAAGTAATACAATTAAATCTAGCCCACTTGGGCTGAGATTCAGTTTCACACTTATTTGATTTATGGTCAGTCACAATGTTTTCTGTTTTGACTATCAAGCATCAGACTTCTGCTGCAGAGACAGCTTAGATCTTTTATGTGGGGGAAGGGAGGCTATGGGATCTTTCAGAAATGGAAAGGTCCCTTGTAATGGCCAATTTAAATCAGTGGTGGCTAGCAGCCAAGTATAGCAAAATAAAAACAAAAATAAAACAAGGAATCAAGAGCAGGACATAGGAATTTTGTGTTAGCCATAAAATACCCAACACATTTTAATGCAAGTTTTTCAATTATGAATTAACATTACTAGTGTTCATATTTTCATGTATTGGCGATCAATGGTGCTTCAAATATTAATTATTATTATTATTATTATTATTGAATTTCAAACATAAAAAATGAACAAGTCCAAAAAGCAAAAGCAAAACACGGACTCTAAAAGAATATAGTGCAGTCAACTGCAAAGGGTAAAGTAAGTACATTCTAAATCACTCTTTAAATTAGAAAATCGGACACATATCAATTCTTCATTTCCCTACTTTTAGATGGGTGCCCACACCCAAGCATAGAAGGCCAAGGACAAAGAAAATATGGAGATCTCAGTAAAGAAAACAACCCAGTTCCAGGATCATTTTGCACTGTCCTCAAACCTACATATGCAGGAGACAGAGTATGGTTGTGTTTGCCGTTGTTTGTATGATCATTAACATCCCAACAAGCAGCTGCAAAAGAAGCAAGGCTGTGTTGTCCCTGGAATAATTTGAATCTCTGTGTTAATTTCTCTAAGAGTACTACATGCTGTTTATTAAATCATAGCTAAATAGCTAAAAATGATCACTCAAAAAATGATGAATTGTTTAAAGCTGCAATCCAGACCCCCTTTGCACCAGATTGGGGGAGTGGTGGTTGAACTGGGTGAAGCTCTGATTCTGCTTGCTGAAGGAAACATTTCTTGGTCAATATACATACCCAGTGACAGGTCTTGGGGAATATGCATCTCTCATGTTCATTTTGTATATTCTACAGTGATCATGCATAATTCCCAACGGGTTGGAGCACATTGCCTGCAGAATGCACAGAACAGAATCAATATTATTGGTCTGTAGCTGGCAAAAGATATTCTTAGCCACTATGGCTACTAGTGTCTCTAGGGAAATGGATGGGTCAAGCAGCAGCTTGAGTTGCTGCCATCTTAATTTCTTAATAGGCCCCAGTGTAACACAGTAGGTGGTACTGAGAGGAGTGGCAATTGACTATTCCTGCTTACCTTGTAAGCTCACTGGGTGCAGCTTAGCCACAGAGTAGCACTGGAGACCTCCTTGCTTGGGTCTACCCTTTCACATCTGGGACTGACCTTGTCACTTGCTACCCATCTAGAAAAGCTTGTGTGCTCCGTATTAGCCATATGGTCAAAGAAAGGCTTGTTGTCATTATCAGTTTATGTATGTGCCACTTTCCCACAAAATTGTACCCAACATATCAACTGAAAAATAAATATATTAGTTAAAAACAAACAAACAGAACAATTGGAATTTTTAATTAATTCAGCAATTACAAAAAGGCATTCTGTGCAACATTCTGTGCAAAAAACAATACAAATATGCTAACCTAATTTGACCTCTCAAAACTAAACAGATGAGAGAATAATGCCTAAGCTCAAAATAAAACCATCCTATACAACTCGTCACCATGTTTGGGGTGGTACACCTACATCCATTAGTCTGGATCAGAGACTCATTTTTAAACACCCAGAGGCCCCGCTCCATCTCTCACCTGCTCAGCCATCGACAGCAACTCTTTCTGCTCACACCTGGGGTTTCTAATCAAGCCTCAAGAGAAGCCTAGTGCTGTGTTTGAGAAACATAGCTGGTACTTATATGTAGCCTATATCTATGCATGTTTGCTTGGATGTCCCAACACATTGTACTTTCAAACAATTGTGCATGGAATCACAGCTTTAACAGCCAGTTATCCAGGTTTTCGACTGTTACATTACCTCAGCTGGTCTGGAATCTGTATCATCCTGGAATTGTTAATATTTCTTCTTGCACTTACTGCTCAGAGAGGAATATTAAAGCAGTTCTCTCTCCTGTGTCTTCTGCCTCCACTGTGTTGACTGATATTTTAATAATTGAATATCTGCCTCTTTCCCCAAGATATCCTCTACCACACCAAAGTCCTGTTTATCATTCCGGTTCAAACAAAAAGTCTCTTCAATTAGATTTGATTTAGGATTTATATGTAAAATAGCACTCTTTCCTCCTTTAAACTTCAAGGGAATGGTCCTTAGAAACTGAATAATAGTTGGATTTTCAAAAGCAGCCTTTTAGAAAGGTTGGGGTGTTCTTGCTCATCACGGCATTGCCTGAAGCCTAGCACGGTGCAGAATGCTCATGTGCTACATTGCAAAAAGCAAACACATATTGTAAACGTTTGCTGTATGGGTATGACACACAGGTAATATCATCAGGATTCTTGAGAAGCTGTTCAACAACACTCCAATCCACTTGAACAAGTTCACACATATTCCCAGTGTGTAGGCTGTAGGACTGGCAGGGAGCAAGAGTGGGCATTAGATGCCCACAAGAAGCCGTGATGGCCACCAACTTTGATGGTTTTAAGAGGATTGGACAAATTCATGGTGGGTAAAGCTATTAATAAGGGACGCAGGTGGCGCTGTGGGTTAAAGCCTCAGCGCCTAGGACTTGCCGATCGAAAGGTCGGCGGTTCGAATCCCTGCGGCGGGGTGTGCTCCCGCTGCTCGGTCCCAGCGCCTGCCAACCTAGCAGTTCGAAAGCACCTCCGGGTGCAAGTAGATAAATAGGGACCGCTTACCAGCGGGAAGGTAAACGGCGTTTCCGTGTGCGACTCTGGCTCGCCAGAGCAGCGATGTCACGCTGGCCACGTGACCCGGAAGTGTCTCCGGACAGCGCTGGCCCCTGGCCTCTTAAGTGAGATGGGCGCACAACCCCAGAGTCTGTCAAGACTGGCCCGTATGGGCAGGGGTACCTTTACCTTTACCTTAAAGCTATTAATAGCTACCAACCACAGCCACAACCTTGAAGTTTGAAGTGGCTCACCTGGTGGTGTGAAGTGCCAACTTCCTGTCAGTGGGGTCACTGCTGCTTACCAGGAAGGAGAGGGATAAGGTGGCGGGGAGTTTGGCACTCCTGCCAATGCACCTGAACCATGCTAATATCTTCAGTGCCACAACCCTCTCACTCCAGGAAGCTAGTGTTTCTCGGCCAGAAGCTTCTGAGTACAAGGGAATGAATGAATGAAATTTATAGACAGCTTCATGCCATAAAAGCAGTATATATGGTAAAAATGGAATAAAAGACAGGAAGACAAAATCTAAGAATAATAAAATTAGTTCAACAAACAAGTTTAATAAACTGCTCCCAATCTCTTAAGGGATTTATATACCAATAGAAACCCTTTCAGTTCCCCCCGGTAACAAATTGGAAGTGAATGCAGACTCTTAGCAAGGATCTTATATGCTGACAACAGCTCACTCCTGCCAGCAACCACGCTGCAACATTTTGTACTACCTGCAGTTTCTGGACCAAGTGCAAGAGTAGACCCACATACAGAGTATTACAGTAATTGAATCGTGAAGTAATTGATGCCTGGACTACTCGTGGTCAAGCTTCCCTGGTTCAGGAATGTCCACAGCTGCCATGCTATCTGAAGATGCTAGAAGGCACTTCTGGCTTCCAAGGCTGTTTGGGCTTCCAGTAATTTAGCTGGATTTAGAAATACTCCCAAGATGTGCTCTTGTTTCTTCAGGGGGACTGCAACTCCATCTAGGGAAGGTGGTTGCTCAATTTCTCAGACACAGGAACTACTCACTCAGAGCTTGACCCAAGACAATCTATTTCTTTTCTCTCTTTTTTTAAATAAGGTCAATAAATTGATTGACACCATTAATTACATCAATTTCTTCCTCAAACTTCAGATTCTTATTCATGTCCAAAGAGATCTCCAGACCACACTTATGAAGATGGTTTTGCATATGTTTGTGAACCCAATCCTATGTTCAGCTTAATGGTTTTCATTTAGCTGTCATGTATGGCTTTGATCAACCCATGAATATTGATCTCACAGTCAAACACATATAGGAAAACATAACACCATCAAATATTTTCCTCAGACAAATCAATACATCAAGAAAGCAACTTCTTAATTTTCCAGATACACCAAGTTTGAAAAATAATCTGCTATGGATAGGTGCTTGTTTCCAATTAAATTCAAGATGATATACTTTACCAAAGTCAAGGGTATAAAAGCTAGTGGATAAATAATGAAACAGCAAACAAATACTTGAGAGCAAGGAAAAAATCTGCTGCATCACAAGCTAGGCAGGCTCCAAAGTACAAATAAATCAAAGTCTATAGTGATGTTTAACCTCTGTGTTTCAGGGACTGAAACCAATTTGTAATGGAATAACTAATAATTAAGAAATGGAGTTTTAAAAGGAATATTTGCAACTCAGCTTCCCTGAAAACAGATGATTTTTCCAATCTCCTTTTTTCATAATACTATCTGATGAAATGTGCAGGAGACTACTGCCATTTGAACAGACTGTGACACAAGGAATCTGCTAAATGCATGGAAGAAGGAACTTTTTGAATAATTTATTAGGGGTGTTCACAGACAATGGGATTTGTTCTGGACCGAGATTTGGTGCTCCAGAGTACAGCCCTCTTCAGTCCAAAGTGCTCTGCAGGCTGCCCTATTTGACTTGGAGCCAGAGACCAAATCTGCTTCTGGGGGGAAATGAAATTTTGCTCCATCTATAATTATGAGGAAATAAATACACAGCTATAACTTCTTTTGTCACAATCAGATGAGATTTGCAAGCTTAGTGATCTTCAAGAATGGATAGAGCATATGAAATACAGGAGATTTTGTGCTGGGTACTGCATGTATGGGACATAGGTGGTGCTGTGGGTTAAACCACAGAGCCTAGGGCTTGCCGATCAAAAGGTCGGTGGTTCAAATCCCCGCGGCGGGGTGAGCTCCCATTGCTCGGTCCCTGCTCCTGCCAACCTAGCAGTTCGAAAGCATGTCAAAGTGCAAGTAGATAAATAGGTACCACTCCGGCGGGAAGGTAAACGGCGTTTCCGTGCACTGCTCTGGTTCGCCAGAGGCGGCTTTGTCATGTTGGCCACATGACCTGGAAGCTGTACGCCGGCTCCCTTGGCCAATAAAGTGAGATGAGTGCCGCAACCCTGGAGTCGGTCACGACTGGACCTAATGGTCAGGGGTCCTTACTGTGTGTATATGTGTGTGCAAAAGAATTGGGTGGAATCTGAAGTCACAGTAGCTTCTCCTGTGGAGATTAATCCTACCAAATTTTAGAAGAATAGCTGTAGTAGCTTTCCTGAAATGACAGCTTTAAGGAATCACTTAATCTCCCCCACTGTTTCGGTTACTCTCCCCTACAGCACCCTCAGTTCCAAGAATAGTGTGGCTTCTCTTTACATTACAGCACCCATGCTCAGTTTTTTTAAAAATTATAGTAGCATCATGAATTCAATTGTAGTGCTGATAATGCCATGTTTGCAGGTTCGATCCTTGTAATTGGCACCTGCATATTTCTGCATTGCAGGGGGTTGGACTAGATCAGGCATTTCCAACCTGCAGCCCTCCAGATGTTTTGGCCTACAACTCCTATGATCCCTAGCTAGCAGGACCAGTGGTCAGGGATGATGGGAACTGTAGTCCAAAACATCTGGAGGGCCAAAGGTTGGGGATGCCTGGACTAGGTGATCCTCAGGGTCCCTTCCAAGTCTATGATTCTGCACAGTATGTCTTCACTTTACTGCATCTCCCAGTTTGTAGCGAACTGGCTATTTTGTGTGTGTGTGTGTGCTGTTGCTTGTTAAAGGTGCTAAGAGCTGTTAGAATATCCCACCCCTCACAGAACGACAGTTCTTGGCATTCCCTATGAAATGGGATCAAATGTTAAAGCACACCAGGAACTGTAACATTGGGAGATCCAAGTTTGGAAAACCCAGTGTCATGGGCCAGGAGTCAGCTTCACATGCTGAGCAGCAGCCTGAAGTGGGGAGAAGGTGGAATGACTCTACCTGCAGCTGATCAGCCCTCAAGGACACAGAGAAGAAGGCACTGATGAGAACCAGCTGGCTTCAGCCTTCTTAAGCAAAACTTCCAGATGCTGAAAACAACACTTGTAGTTCCTGGCCCTACTTTGCTGCTCATCATGACCCTTGATAATTGGATTCCCTGACTGCTGAACGATCTGATAATGTGCATTGCTGTTTGCCCAACCCTAGGACTGGACCTGACTTTGGATGCTGCCTCTGCCTCCAGGCAAGTACACCTCAGAGGCTCTTCTAGTTTGCCAGTCTCCTACTCCACTGAGCTCTGCAATGAAATCCAGATTTAGCTTATTGTACCAAGTACCAAGGTAAGAGTCCATTCACTTTTGTCTCTGCCCCCTCTGCAGTGCCATTAGCACTGCCAGATGGTTGCCCAGTGCAGCTCTTGGGTCCCAAAAGGTTCTGTGCCCCTGGTTCTAGACCAATCAAATGCTCTGAACGTTTTCATTTAGTCTGCTTTTCCCTGGGTTTCACCAGTGTTTGTTTCTGGCATCCATCCCAGCTCTGGCCTTCTCCCTTTGCTGGAACTTCCAGTTTCTGCTTCCTGGTCATTCGCCAGATGAACATAATCTTCCTTCCAGCTAGGCATATGGGGCCAGGTCTTCAGCCTCCTACACTTCCATGTGAAGTACAGCCAGGACTTGGCTTGTACAGAGATGCATTTCTAACCTAAAACCCATCTGTAGATCCAGAGGGATTTCTACCCTTTCTTCCATTGACTGACATGGTTTTTCTCTGGCCATACATTCAGCATTTTACATCCCATCTTTTTAGGTACACTTCCTAGGTGGTTCACATAGAAAATGCCAAACAACCAAACATGCCAATTAATCAAATCTATACAAAACCACCATCTGTCAAAATCCAGTTAGGTAAAAGCATGGTAGAATAACTCATCATCTGATGCCTAAGCAAAGAATTTAAAGTACATGGATATCTCTGGAAGGGCGTTCCAGATTGCAGTCTATCTAATTCATGAATGGGTAGGGGAATCTGCCCAAAGGTCCCTGATAAAGTTCTAAATCTGATGTGGAGAAGCCTTGAACCACCAGATGCTCTTGAATTTTAACACTCATCAGCACTAGCCATGATAGCTGATGGCCAGGTATGATCTAAAGACCTAATCTTGATGGGTGGGATTGTAAGGTAAAATGTGGTCCTTCAGATACTCTAACCACAAGTCATTTAAAGTTGCGTGTAGAATGCCCCTACACCTTACTGAGCCACAGATTTAATAGGTGTGGATGATAGAAACCTCAAGGATATTGAGGGATGCTGTTTATCATGAGATTCTGTAAGAAGCATGCATGATTGACATGTTAATACCAACAGAGTTCAATGTAAAGTTCTTTGTCTCGCACTCCAGTCCATGCTTGCATAAACTTAACCATGTTTGTAGCAGAAAATATAACTATAGCTGGGTCCCATAAGCATGGATTTAGGGTTAAAGTGTTAAATGGAAGGCATAATTCCAGAGAAGCTTCAATGTTCGTACGCTCTCATAACAGAAGTATGAGATCATACTAGGCTAAGGTGCAGTGGCCAAACACAACTTCCTTACCCAAAGGAGCCAGTTCTCTACTTTCCTCTGACTTTCCTCACTGATCCCTTCCATGGCCTTGACCTGATAGTAGCCAGAATATTCCTGTGCGGACAGAGTAGTCCTTCTGATACTCTTCCAACTATGGCCTCCAGTCTACACCTCCAAGATCAAACTCCTACTGCTTCAATAACTCATCTCAGGGCCTGGCTTAGGGTTCCCAATGCTTGAAATAAAACAAGCAAGCTGTGGACAGAGTCCTAAAGGGTCTGAAGTAGAACTGAAGGCTGCTAGTAGGTTGCAGAAGTGGAGTCCTATGGTTTTTTGGTAGGTTTGGTAGGTGGAGCTAGTTCAAAACCTGTCTGTTCACCTAAGGTATAGTGGAGAGCTTCAGGCCTGGGAGCTGAATGTGGTCTTCAGGCTTCTCAGTAGGCTTCTCCCCTAGACCTAGCTTCTCATGAGCCTTGTTCCATGTCCTTCTCAAGTACTTTAGCTTGGCTTGAATGTTTTCTTGAACTATAATACTGTACTTTGCTTTCCATGATGAATATGTTGGTGTGTGTACAAACCTCTGGCTTTAGTGTGATTGCAACAAAGGTAAATGTCACACCAACTGATCCATCCCCTTTTGCCTCTGACCACACCTATTCCCCATCCTTTGTACAGCTTAGAACAAAACAGCTGAGTGTGGAGGTACAAAATGGCTCTAGCCTATATTTGAACATAAGAAGCCTTAGATATCAGTTAATGTGCCTCAGTATTGTCAGCCAGGGCTGGCAGCAGCTCACAATTGTTTCAGAGTTGGTTCTCTTCCAGCCCTACCAAGCCCTAAAAGAAAACGCCCAACCATGCCATTTTATTCCTGGTCTTTTGGCTGTCCTGACATGATTCACACACTCTCTCCCAAGGCTCCAGCCTGGCTCTGAGAGATCTATTCTCCAGTAGCTGCTGCTTTGAGGGAGAACAAGCTAATGAACCTTAAGTCACTCTCTGAATGGTATGGAATTTTTAAGTGTTCACATCAAAACAATCAATCGAACAAAGGCAAACTGAAGGTTAGATATGGCAACTGAAAATGCATTCAGTTGCTCTCTGGTGTGTGGCTTATTTTTTTAAAAGGGATAAAACGGTCCTCGTCTCATTTGATATTTCCATTTTAAATACAGCACATTGTTTCCTGTGAATATGGAGATGACAAAGGAATCTTTCCCTTCCTATGCTGTGGCAGCAGAGCAAAAATCAATACCTGTTGCCTAAGTAAAATCTCACCCTGACAGCACCTCCCTGCTGGCAGTGCAACAATACTAATGGTCTTGTAGTGTTCTTTAGACAACACGGCAATGCCAATATAATTTTGTTCCACTTTTCTGGCTTGCCATCTTCCATCTGCAGCCAATCCGTAACTCATATACCTTGGCCTGAAAGACCTGCCTTTCCTCTTCCACTTTTAGCTGTCCTTTTCCTCACTCTGATGCTTCTCTGATCACTGTGACAACCCTTACAGTATGTCCCTCTAAATCTACTTTACCTTTAATATTTCACTCAAATGCCAATGAAAACTGCTTTCTCCCCCATGGGAACTCTAAATCTTTATCCTTCTCTCTCTCTCTCTTTCTCTCTCTGCAATAGACAAAAGCTTATTCCCATCAGGATAAACAAATAAGCGATACGGGCAGAAAATCAGGGACATATATTGAAGCCTTCAATTTTGCCCTCCAAATGTTTCTGATTTATATTATTTAACTCCTAAGAGGAAGGAGGGAGTCTAGTTTCGCAAAAGAGAAGTGTGCTCTCCAGCCAACTGCGCTTGAGAAAGAAGGAGGAGGGAAAAGAAACAGAACAACCGAGGACAGTTTAAGAGACCATATAAATCATTTGAAAGAAATATGTTTAAACCATTTGCACGTTGCAAACAGATGGATAGATCTAAACATGCATATGGACACACAGCAGGAAATCTGCTCTTTTAACCACTTCTACTTAGTTTCCTTATTGTGATTTCACTTTCCCCATCCCCCACCAAAACTTGGCACTTTTCGATAAAACAAGGAGAGGTTAGGGATGGCGATTTCCAACTGCAAAGTAGGCAACCCTGTGGAGGTTTGTGCAGTTGCTAGGGGAGCTGTGAGCTCTTCCACCGTCAACAGCGACAGTCTAGATTGTATGCATATGTCCTGTTACCAGGAGGTGCATTATGGTTTAACACATATGCAGAACCCTGCTAGTCAATGTCGCATCTAGCAGAACCACCTCAATATTTTTTTTATTGATTATTCGGGAAGTGGAAAGCGCAGCAGAGATCAGAATGAGGACCCATTACAAGTAGTTTGGATATGTGCATATGATTCAACAGAAAGATTTTCGGCTGGTTGCTTTGCTAGTGCGATTTCTTTCATTCAGAATAAAGGCTTGATCTACACATGCAGCAGAATGAGGTGATGGAATGGAGGGCAGCACTTCACACTACAGGTGCGCATTGACATTTTTCTGAATGCTCCCCTACATTAAAAACTCCCTTCATAGTGACATCAGGTGATTGACCTTGGAACCTTTTGTAGACAAAGCTTTTGCTACTGAACCAATATACTGTCTTATCCACCAACATTTCTCAGATGAAAATAGGGATGATGATGATGATGATGATGATGATGATGATGATGATAATTAATAAATTTTATTATTTGTACCTTACCCATCTGACTGGGTTACCCCAACCACACTGGGCAGCTTCCAACATATATAAAAACATAACAAAACATTTAAAAAACTTCCCTATACAGGGCTGCCTTCAGATGTCATCTAAAGGTTGTAGAGTTACTTATCGCCTTGGCTTGGGGGGTCACATAACTCCACACCCTCTAACATTTCTCTAATTAAAATAGGGATGGCCTAAGGAAAAGTGGGACATTCTGGGATCAAATCAGAAACCGGGATGGCTTCTGTAAATCTGGGACTGTCGCTGGAAAATAGGGACACTTGGAGGGTCTGTATCTTGTAAGGCTGCTTTTCCTTCAGATTGTTTTTATTATAAGCTGTTATGTCACCCAGGCAGTGCTAATTATTGGCTGGCTAACAAATCTAGTAAATGGATAGCTAAAAGATTCTGTGTTCAGTCCCTAGCCCATTGCCATTTTCAAAAAGGAAGCAGAAGATCTCAAGTAGAAGGCCTATGTCTGAGATCCTGGAGTGCAGAAGCGAGTATCATACGTATATTCCCTAATTGCTACCTTGTTCTCCCTTCCCAGTTGCACCATCAGTGGTGCCCCTTTGCAGAGCCTTTGCATAGACGCACACTTGCAAATAAACAGCGAAACTGAAGCTCAAATGCTTTTCTGAAACCTTTAAGCTGAAGATCTTGAATGAACCCATTTGGATTTCCCTACCAACAGGGGCATCATTATGCAAATTTAGCTTCAACATCTATTCAGAAACATTCCCAATGCATACTGTTTTGGAGCCTTGTTTTATAACAGCAGCTGATGAGCACCTGCTCATATTACAGTAAAACGGGCAGTGTTTCTCTCCAGTGTGAGTTGATGGTAAAATGATTTAAAGATAAGCGCTATGATTTTCATTTATTCACAGGGCCTTTTTTATTATTCTTGGAACCAAAGACAATGTTAACAATGGTGGAGGCTAAGTACAGCAATCAATTTAATTCTTCCTCTCCGTTGACAATGGGAATTGATGTCCAACTCCATCAGGTACTGTTCACTTCACTTCTGATGCTTTCTGTCTCCATGCATTCTCATCAGAGGTGATAACTTTCACACTGTTGAAGAGCAAAATTAATATAATTTAAACTGAGTGCTGCAAAAATGGCTAGGTAGGCATGAGGCTGAATTGCAATCTCACCTCTTGTTTGTCATAAAGTCATAGGTTCAAGTGTAACGTCCAATTCCCTACAGAATTAGAGTGGAAAATAGGAGTGACCAGATACTTTTTAGGTAATCTCAAAGTGGATCAGGGCATTTAAGCAGGATTTAAATTATATACAGGACTGCAGTCAGTGGCAAAGCTGCATGCTCTGGCACCAGGGGTGGAGAACAGGCGGCGGGGTGTGTGTGTGGCTGGCACACATCCTGGGGGCATGGTGCATGGGGGCGCTGCATGCGTCCTGGTGCGTGGCGCACCGCCTATGAGGGCATGGCGCCCGGCGCAGTGGGGGTGTGCACAGTGCGTGTTGGGGGAGACAGCAATGGTACCCCCCT
Organism: Podarcis cretensis; assembly: GCF_951804945.1. NCBI lineage: Eukaryota > Metazoa > Chordata > Lepidosauria > Squamata > Lacertidae > Podarcis > Podarcis cretensis. The sequence continues at coordinate 81,248,680 of NC_137175.1, read as the reverse complement.
CCCCAGTGGTGCCCGGGGCGGTGCGCTCCCCCCACCCACCCCCGTTCCACCAGTGATTGCAGTCCTGATCAAAATCCATCTTGGTTCCCGTGGAATTCCTCAAATGTTTCTATCAAGTCATGTTTATAGAATTCCATCAGCAATTTCCCCGCTCCAAATGTGTGATGATTTCAGTTCCCAGATGTACTTTTCTTTCCAGATTTATGTGAAGGTTATCAGAGCAGGTTTTCTATAATGCAAATGCCATAACCAGTGCAAATCATGTCAAAAACTAAGCACATCTGTTCAGACTTCTAGGAAAAAGTCTCTTAATTTGCGCAAGAAAATTTTTAAAGCTCGTCTAGTGATGGGTAAAATCTTATGAGCTTGATTTGGAACTGGCTCAGTATTCATTAGCTTCCTTCATTAAGAAAAAACTTATCCGATTTCCAGGAGTTCTTTCCAAACTCATACTGGTTCATTGCTCCTCAGAATTTCATCTCTCTGTGTTGTTTTTTTAATCCAAGACCCCATTCTGTGTTGGCAAAAGCCCTCAAAGGCGGGTTTTCAATCTTTCAAAAAAGATTGAAAAGAATCTTTTGTCCCTATGACAAAAGAGATTTTCCCCAATCTATGTACTAGGGGTAGATGGGTTAGTATATTTCCACCCCCCCTTCACTTTCACATGTGTTAATTCATAAAACCATCCCCACCATTTCCCACATTAAGCTGCAATTGGGTTTTTTTTTGGGGGGGGGAGAGCTCTGTGAAAATATGCATCTAAATATGTATTTTCAACATGTTTTCTCACAAAATAGTCGTTTTAAAATGTATTTCAAAATACATGTTTCTTTTTTTCTTGTTATGGAGAGATATAATAGGTAGGACAAATATTAAGAAACACTGTTGGTAATTTCAAATAGTCACTGGGCTGACCTAAATAGTATTGGTCCCAGATAATGAAAGTTCTAGAAGGCTTTGTGCAAACCATAACTTTATTTATTTTTTTTCATAATTGAAGGCACATTTATTCAAAATCCCATTAAAAATGTTGAGTTTGATTAGTTTAGCAAAACTGAGACTGGCTTTTCCATGTCTGATAGACATTGACATCTCCAGCCCTGCCCCACCCCCAGGGGGCAGCACCGTACACTGGGGTAGACCATAGCGAGTAACACAAATAGGCCGGTGGTCTGGCTCAGTAAAAGGCAGGTTTTCTCAGCCACAGAACCTTTTCTGTCTAGCTGGTATCAGCCGAGGGTCTCAAGAGCGATTGAGCCTCCTGGCTCTCAAGAGCGATTGAGCAACCCTTTGGCCTCTTTCTCTGTCAATTAACTATAACATTTTGAGAGTATTTTTCCCTCTTCCCTGCAAATTTACGTCTGCCTTTCCTCATCTTCTCCTTTTTTTAAAAAGATATTTTATTAAATTTTATCAAAGAAAAAGGTTACATGAAGAAAAACACAAAATATATAAACATATAAAAAACATCAAAATACAATAAAACAAACAGTTAACACATAAGAAAGAAAAATTAAAAAAAATTAAAACAGTAAAAGAGAATTCAAAAACTTAAAACAAAGAAAATCCCTCTCTTTAATTTCTTACCATTCATAAACCTATTTTCTTGACTTCCTCGCACCCCCCTTTCTTGTATTCCAATTTGAAATTAATTAGCAAATTCCTTCTTATTAATTTTATCCTTATTTATCTTTCTTCTCATATTGTTTGTTCCTAACTTTAAAGCACATTCAAAACACATTGCCACCACCTCCTCAAATCCTGGGAACTGTAGTTTGTTAAGGGTTATATTGTGACAGGACCTCTCTTGTAGGTATTTGATTTCAGTGCATTTGAAATATAGTGTGTGCTACCTAATCCTTAGCCCAGCAGTAGCCCTCATGTACCTCAAGCGAGGGTCACTGTAAATGTGAAATATTCTTCAATAATATTTAAAGTATAATTAATTACTATTTTGATAAATTTGAATGCTTTATAGAACACATCTGTGATGTAGACACTGCAACTGGATAGTTCAATTCTCTTCCTAAGATCAGATTTTTGGTGTTTAATATACTGGCTGCTACCGTGTCAAAGCGTTTGGCCTACATATGGCTTTATGGGTTCCTTTTCTAAAGGTCAGCACAAGGGGAACTCTTTGCCCATATTTAAAGAGGGTGCTAAAATATGCAGTTAAGTGAAATCTAGACAGATGTTGTGGAATGCATATTTTAGATGTTCCTTTCTTGAAAGTTGTGTTGCTGCTGCTGCATCTGTCCTGCCAGATAAAGACATCACACAGAGATGAGCTGGTATTTCTATAGGTTCATCTCTCTCTCTCTCTCTCTCTCTCTCTCTCTCTGTGTGTGTGTGTGTGGTGCAACTAGTTAAATCTCAATACTCTCCAAATAATCAAATAATCCATAAATGGAAATAAAAGTATTCACAATGTGTTCCCTGGAAATCATTCATTAGGCAACCATTCGCATAATGAGCCCACAGCTTCCATTTATTCCTTTGGGAACATTTCTAATTGGGGATTTGCCCAATCTCTCCCTCAGCTCCCTCCATGGTTTCTTCATAAAATGGCTACAGCCAACCAGCAAAAGAGAAAGGAGGGGGGAACTGATTTGTCCAGTCTCTCCTGCTATCTGAATTGTGCGATTTTGCTCCCTCCCTCCTTCCATGGATGGTTTCTGCCCCAAAATGGCTGCCAGCAACCAGCAAAGCACAAACAAGTAAGACTCTAGATGTTCAGATATCTAAATCTGTGGTGTACAGCAAGGTCTGAGCATAATTCTTTACATTCAGATAAGTGAATTTTCACATGGCAGAGAGGTAGTGGAAGTAATTATGTGTGCAATATTGTCTGCCATAGATTTAAGATATAGTGGTACCTTGGGTTAAGAACTTAATTCGTTCTGGAGGTCCGTTCCTAACCTGAAACTGTTCTTAACCTGAAGAACCACTTTAACTAATGGGGCCTCCCGCTGCCGCTGCTCCACCGTTGCACGATTTCTATTCTCATCCTGAAGCAAAGTTCTTAACCCGAGGTACTATTTCTGGGTTAGCCGAGTCTGTAACCAGAAGTGTCTGTAACCCGAGGTACCACTGTAACAGAGAAGACAGTCACCAGATTCAGATAGCTGCATTGTGGGGAATGAGTCAGCATTACCAAGTCATATAGAATTAACGCATGAAGCACTTTCTATAACAATGTCATGGTTCTGAACCTGACTGGGACGCTTTGGTTGTTATTTAGAAGAAAGAAAGCAGTCACATTAAATGCAATCACACATCTAGTTTGGCCCTCAGATCTCAAAAACTTGGGAATCCCTGCTGTGGGTGGGTGGGTGGGATGAAAGAAAAACATAGCAGTTTGTTCTGGGTGACAATTTCATTAACATAACAAGACTCTTTCCCCATTGAATCATTTTTCTGTTCCTTGCCAGGCCACTCTTTTTTCATTTGAGGGACATGAATGACTTTTTGTGAGGCGGAAGTACATATTTTAAACTGTCACAAATCATTTGTCTTTCCCACTCCTACTTTTGCCAACAGAGGCACTTGAAGAGCACCACAATGATAGGAAGCAATGTCAATGAGCCCCAGATGGCTTGCACTTGCACAACAATCAAATTGGGATGTTAATTACATTTCACTTATAGAAGTAATTATAAAAAGAAACATTAATATTGGTAAAATAGGGAGTTGAAATCTAATTAGCCGCTTGCTTTCAGTTCAGCGCCAATGTACATTTCACAATCTCAAGATGTTTAGAAAGCAGAACAGATGAAGCAGCTGGAAGTAGACTTCTGATATGACCAATATGAGCCACTCTGGTCCCCTTTTTTATATTTTATGTGTGGCATGGAAGCCCCTATAAGTGTGGCTCTTTCCTAGGCTATGAAGGTCACATGAGAATGCACTGGCTCATCTTGGAGAATTCTGTACTGTGACTTTTCTCCACATCAGGATTTCCCTAGACTTCTAAGTGATCAAGGCATTCTTGGCTGTATGGATTGGAGCTGAACAACATGCCAGAAAGAGGCCAGAGAGTATATAGCAGCAAAGGCTTTGAAGCCTTCTTTGGGAGTTGGTGGGAGCAGAGAGGCTGATCAGATAGTCCTCAAGCAAGTAAGCCTTTGTTTCCCACAAAATGAGGATTTTGAGGGGATATTGTCTGAGACCTTTTATTAACACCGTAGGCAGAATTGCCACACTGGTGCCCAATGGCAGCACATCGGCAACCCATGGTTCATAACAATCAACACTCAGTATTCTGCACTGAGTTAGGACTACACAGAAATTTCCTGAGGGTAGCTTTTCCTGTTTGTAAGTTCGCACACACAAAATTTTCTCAAGAGCAGCACCCGCCTAAAAGAGTGGTGGGAGCTCTCTCTCTCTCCCCCCCAAGTGCCTCTTGCCACTTTAAAGGGATAGAAACATTTTCAACCTTTGTTGATGTGCCCTCGTGAAAGATCTCCAACGGTGGTGGTGAATAAAAAGCCCCTCCCCTTTTCAGCTCAGTCTTAATAAGAAGTTGCTCATAAAAGTGCTTCTGTGAAGAAGAACTCGTTCCACTTGCAGTCTGAAGCAGAAGGACAGGACAACTCTCACCGTCTCTAAATAGCACTCCTGCCAAAAAGCAATTGAGATCATAGAATGATTGTATTTCACTTCAACAAGTATAGTGTGCACAGAATTAAAATGCCCTGCCTGGGTGACTCTACATTTTAAAGTCATGTAAGCTTATTACTAAAGCAGACTGCATCTAGTAATGCAACTGGGGGGGGGGGATCTACTTAAAGCAACAAAACTGCAGGGTGGTAGCTTATATTTCTTTGACTATGACATTACATGTGTGCATGTTATGATGTGGCTATTATAGATGCAGAGGCTGCATTAAACCCTCACACTAAAGTATGCTATTCCTTTCCTAGTATATTAGAGCAATACCTTACAGATATAATGTTTTTGAAGTTTACCTATGCAGCACTAGTCCATAAACAATTCAGTAGGCAAGTAGTGTTAAGTTGCGCTTGAGAGAATACATAAACACCTTGATGCATTTTGCCTGAGATATAAAAATTCTTCATTGTCTACATGATGGGGGCCAAGAGGAGAAATCTGACGTGAATTATGTAAATCAGGTTATGCAAATAATTTTAATCTTATTCCATAGCAATGCAAAGTTAATAAATGACTTGCTTCTTAAATGGATCTTTTAAATCACCACATTATATTATGTGCCTCTCAAGTTCCTTGACTTTAAGATCCATTTTGCACATTATGCAGAGGGAAAACCCTCTAAGTGTGCACTCAGCAAGACGTTTCAGCCTGTCGGAGCTCCCTGACTAATGGATCTAGCGAATACACGTGTGCGGACTTGGTGTTTGCTGCATTCAGTTGTAAGAACACACAAGTCCCTGCTAGGTCACACCAAAGGTCTATCTAGTCAAACATCTTGTCTCCCACAAGTGCCAACACAGACACCTGTGGGAAGGCCAGAATAAGGACACAAGCATATTGCTATCTCCTGCTGCTGTTTACCAGCTAGTGGTATTCAGCAGCACAGTGCCTCTAATCTTGGAAGTAGTATACAGCCATCATGATGATCGCTGACAGACTTTTCCTCCATGAATTTGTCAAATCCATGTTAAAGGGGTCTAAGTCAGTGGCCCTTGCATCTTGTTGAACTGAATTCCATAGTTTCGTTATGTGCCGCATTAAGAAGTAGGTCCTTTTTGTCTGTCCTGAATCTCCCATCTTTAGCAGAAGAAAACCAGGAGCGCCCTGCTCCTTCAGGCCAATTGTTCCTCAAGTGGCCAACCCAGATACCTACACACTTCGAATTCCCAGCAACTGGTAGAACAAAGGCTACCAGCCATGGATAGTGTTGTCCCCCATTCAACTACACTGGCACTGGTGGAGAAAGGCAGGTGCGGTGGGTGCAGCCTGCCCCGGGTGTCTTCTCTGAGGGGAAGTGACATCACTGCCCCACCCCATGGGACGTTTGCTGTGGGCAGTGCTCCCTGGGATTCACGCCGCTTGCTGTGGGCAGCATGCCCCCTCATGCGGCTAGCCCCCCCCCCCACGCACAGTATATGCACCGTTATGGGTGCTGGAGCACCTAGCTCCGCTTCTGTTCACTGGGCTCTATGAGAGGGCAGAAAACCTAAGAGCCACCCACTTCTCTCTGTCCATTTCTGTTTCACTACATCAGGCACCCCCAAACTCGGCCCTCCAGATGTTTTGGGACTACAACTCCCATCATCCCTAGCTAACAGGACCAGTGGTCAGGGATGATGGGAATTGTAGTCCCAAAACATCTGGAGGGCTGAGTTTGGGGATGCCTGCTCTGCGTCATGCATAAATGGACATCCATCATGTTCCCAACCTCTAATTTGCCTATATTCTTCAAACTTTGTAAGCTTGACTCATCAGGCAGTTGCTCCAACACTCCAACTGGGGAGTTGGGGGTGTTATTGGCTGTTGTTGTTTTTGCTGCCATTTTGTTTTGTATGTTGTATTCTTATGTTGCAAACTGCCCTGTGATGTTCGGATGAAAGGCGGTATATAAATTTAATAAATAATAAAATAACAATAATTTGGCCTGCCAAGGGTTCCCTCCCCCCAAAAAAAACCCCACACGTGCCTGCCTTTCAGCTGACATCACTGGTGTAGAGCTATAACTCTATGAGAAGGCCTAGCATACATGAGAGTCTAGATCTGGCCCTGGTTTATGGTTTCACAGGGGAAGGGAAGCAGGCAGGCACAAAGAGCATAGACACACACTGAATAGTGTAGTGTGATAGTCAGTGGTAGGAGGTGTCATCCCTGTCCCCGCCCAGTGGATGTAATGGGGAGGCTGGTTCACTTTGTGAGTATGATTCGTCTCCCCAGATTCTGCTTAATTTGCTTATTCTTGTGCAAGGAGCTGCTGTTCTCAAAGGGCTCACCCTGCCTACAGATTCTCTCTCTCTCTCTTTTTCCCATCATAGCCATTTTGCTGCATCCCACTTCCTGCGGATAGTGCAAATGCATTGGCGGTGCCTTGCTTAGCCATGCAGATAATGTAAATTATTTAGAAAATCAATTTCTAATTGCATCTGAGACTAAATGGTCCTTGCTATATATACACAGTTCCCAGTAGGAAATGTGGACCATAGCTTCTAAACCAAAATCTGTATTATCTTATTCCTCAGTATTTTCATTCCCCCCTCCCCGCCCTCTCTTACTATAGAACATGCAACCTTTGGAAATAAAACTGGGTCTAGCTTTTTCACAATGGAGAGCTACTTAAGAAGCACTTACTTAAGAAGAAAATCCTAATGTAGCATTTGATTCTTAGGCAGCTGCACAGATTCCACCAAGAAGAAAACATAAGGATTGGTAGTTCCGATCCATCCCACATTCAAAGAAGAAAATGCCCTTTGTGGATAGGTCTGCATTCATTACAGTTAAAGAACACACTGTTTTAGGAATTGTTAAGTCATAAAATTATAGGTATCTCCCGGTGGGAAACAAATGGTGCAATAGAAGTGACTACAACGACACTGAAAGGGTGTATATTGGTGGGGTTTAGACCAGTGATGAGAACCACAGGCTCAGGGGCTGAGGTACAGGCGCAGGTGCTACCTGAGGCAGTAGGGACGTGGGTGGCTCTGCGGGTTAAACCACAGGGCCTAGGACTTGCCGATCAGAAGGTCAGCGGTTCGAATCCCTGCGACGGGGTGAGCTCCTGTTGCTCAGTCCCTGCTCCTGCCAACCTAGCAGTTCAAAAGCACATCAAAGTGCAAGTAGATAAATAGGTACCACTCCAGCGAGAAGGTAAACGGCATTTCCGTGTGCTGCTCTGGTTCGCCAGAAGCGGCTTAGTCATGCTGGCCACATGACCCGGAAGCTGTATGCCAGCTCCCTCGGCCGGTAAAGCGAGATGAGTGCTGCAACCCCAGAGTCATCCGCGACTGGACCTAATGGTCAGGGGTCCCTTTACCTTTACCTTTTACAAAAGTATTATTTATTTCAATTGTTCCATTCACTTTTACTTCTGGCTGTGTCCCTCATAGGTATGTCATCATTGGAAGGTTGTCCAGAAGGGAATGCAGTCTTTGGCTAAAAAACGTTCCTTACCTCTGTCTTGAAAGTAAATACAGAGACCCTTAGTTTATGAAGTTGGATGAGGTTTATTTTCATGTACCTTGGTTTTCGAATGTAATCCATTCTGGAAGTCCATTCGAGCTCCGGAATGTTAAAAAACCGAGGCACAAAGGGCAGTCTGTAAATTTAATAGAGAAAATTGAGAAAAATAACATATACACTCTGCTGAAGCTGTTTGACTTCCAAGGCACGTTCGAAAATGGAAGCATTTACTTCCAGGTTTACGGCGTTCGAGTTCCGAAACATTCGTCAACAGAGATGTTAAAAAACCAAGGTACCATTGTATCTATCTATGAATCTATCTATGAATCTATCTATCTATCTATCTATCTATCTATCTATCTATCTACCTACCTACCTACCTATCTATCTAAGAAGACCGTTCATTAAAAATCTTAAGGGCAAAATGATGTTGAGACTGCATCTCAACAAGCAGGGGAAGAAGTTGAATAATGGTAAGTACAACTCTCCACAACTGCTTATGCTATTAGGACAATGGGTCTAAAGGAAACTGTTGGGCAGAAGTCAGGCAGGCAGGAGTTTATTTATATCCTGCTCAAATAGCCATGTCCTCTGAGTGGTTAACCAATTAAGAACAATAGAACGCAATCAATTAACAAATAAAACAATCAATACAAAACAGCCTCAGCACAAAATCTGCATAAAATCATACTTTAAATAGGCATAATTGCCTGCTAATGAGGCTTTCGTTGTCTGAGAGGTGTGAGATAAGTCTTGCAGGGTGAGCAAAATGCCTGCAGCTTTGCTGCTCCCTTTCCTGAGCCGAGCTGGTTTGCAAGCATTAAGAAAAAGTTATTGCTGCCTTCTAGCTGCTATCCCTGCGTGAGCTGACTTCCTAAGCTGAAATCACTGTTCTGGTGTAGGCTCTTCTTCCTGAGTACCCTTGAAGAGATCTGATCTCAGGGAAGGCCAGCTGGCTCCCAACAAATGAGATCATGTTGTGAACTAACTGCATCTTGCCAGCACTTCCGACTTGGATGTCGCTTCGTGGAGTGCAGAGCACATTTGGTGTTCTGAGAAAACTGGAGGTCTAGAGTTTTAGCTGTGCACCTAGCCTTTGGAGTGGAGCTTCCTTGGGTGTGGAGTATGTTGTTTGTGCTCCTTTCTATGTATTCGGCTCCTTTCTATGTATTCTCATATATCACAGAATCGCAGAGTTAGAAGGAACCAGGAGGATCATCTAGTCCATAGGTAGGCAAACTAAGGCCCGGGGGCTAGATCTGGCCCAATCGCCTTCTAAATCCGGCCCGTGGATGGTCCGGGAATCAGCATGCTTTTACATGAGTAGAATGTGTCCATTTATTTAAAATGCATCTCTGGGTTATTTGTGGGGCATTCATTCATTTTTTCCTCCAAAATATAGTCAGGTCCCCCACAAGGTCTGAGGGACAGTGGACCGGCCCCCTGCTGAAAAAGTTTGCTGACCCCTGATTATTCTAAGTCCAATTATTCTTATATCTCAGGTGAATGAGTGAGTGAGGAAACATTTATTCAGGCATACAAACTGGGATCCCAGACGAGGTGGGGCCATGATCCCCGATGAGGTGGTTCACTAGAGTGAATGGGACACAGCCTCACGATCTTCAACTTGCCCTCAACTAGTTCCTGCCTATCTGTCTTCCTCTTTACAACCAGACCAGCAGTTAGCCCTGCCTATCAACTTCCTCCTCCTCCTCAGTCTCGTTGTTGCTCCTTCAACAATACAGCATAGAGGAGGATGGGGACAAAATTAGAGTTGGCTGGCTCTGCCTCTCATTGGCTGTTGCTCTCACTTCCTTCCACCCTACCAGTCCCAATAGGCAGCAGCCACCACTGCCTTCTTATGTGGATCTACTACTACTTTTTTTAATACAAAGGTTATGCTATTAGATGTTTTGAAGGCAAGGTTAGGTGCACAGTTGCAATTTTGGTTGGTAACTGTGTATCTTTATCATCCCATGTAGTTTAGCCCTCTGTCTGTCCTACAATGATGCAATGTCATTGTGAGAATAAATAGGCTAATATCATAAATATTTCTCTGCGTGCTCTGAAGGAGAGGGTGGGAATTCAAATGTTATGTGGAAATCGATTCCTTTCTCAGACATTAAATTAAAAGACGGTGATAGACTTGTGTGTGATTTCATACACTCGTTAAGAAAAGTTTCTCCTTTTTTATAAATAATATTATTCCAAATGTAGTTGTCGTGAGTAGGATAAAGTGTGGTGTGGTAGTTGGAAGCTATTGATATGCTTGCACCATCTCATAAACAAATGCATCTGCTGGACCTGTTAGGCATAGAGTTAATATGTATGTGGTGTAATGGATGTCCTTGAAAGAAGAGAGCACTCCCTTCAAACTTGGCTTAATATCAACAAGCTGTACTTAAAGATTACATCTGTGCCTGTGAATGGATTTTCAGAGTTCACGTTTTGTTTGTGAGTGTTTTTATAGTGATCAATAAGGAAGCCCCATCCGCCAGCATTTATGTGCTCCCTTGCTGATAGTTCTGGCAGCAACTGTATCACTGTTAGAAGGAGATGTAATTGTTAACAGGTTTTTTGCTTTGTTTTTTGCCTGCTAATCTCACCAGCTTGAGCGAGCAAGGACTGAAAATGGCACTAAAGGGACATCGTAGCATGAGAAGCATTGGCGATTAGTTAAAGGGAGGAAGTTGCTCCCTAAGAGAGTGGCAATTTTTCAGCTTCTCGTCTTTACCCACAAATTGTGCAAATCTTTACAATGCAGGAAGCCCTTGTGAGAGGAGAGGGCTGGAATGTACCCCTAATGTAAAATGAGCTTCCAAAACCATGAGGACTCCCATCAGCCCTGCCAGCCTGGCCAATGGTCAGGAATGATGCCCATTACAGTTCAGAAACATCTGTAGGTGCCCACATTTGCTTCCTTTGATTGTACGACATTTTTCTTTGGGCGCATACATTTTTCCTCCAGTTGGTCTGATTCAACCTGACTTTCAGGAACCACCTGGGCAGTTCTGTCCACTGAAGTGAGCTTTGGTTTTGCCTTTCTTCAACAGTGGTTCCCCACACTCACCCTTCTGCAATTATTTATTTATCATTACATATCTATCCCACCTTTCTTCCAAAGAGTCCAAGGTGACTTATACCCCTCTTTTTACCTCACAACCATCATATGAGGTGGGCTAGGCTGAGAGACTGTAATTGACCCAATGTCACACAGTAAACTTTTATGGCTGTGTGTGGATTTTAATCCTGACCTCCCAGTCCATCACTCTAACCACTACACCAGGCATAGGCAAACTTGGCCCTCCAGATGTTTTGGGACTACAACTCCCATCATCCCTATCTAACAGGGCCAGTAGTCAGGGATGATGGGAGTTGTAGTCTCAAAACATCTGGAGGGCCAAGTTTGCCTATGCCTGCACTACACCATACTGGCTCTCATGCTGAATCACTTTTGAAACTGAGGAAAACCTAAAAGACTTTGCAACAGGGCACTGGGGATTCCTGTTCAAAGGAGAAAGTAAAAAATCCTGTTAGGAGCAGTCTGTCTCTTTGGATCCCAACTTTAATGTGCCATATCCGATTAACAAAGCAGTTATGTAACTGTTTTTGCCTTAAACTACACTATATTAATTTTATCTATGAGAAGAAAAGGAAATATTCAACAGTTCAAAGTAAAAAGCTCTCATATCTATAATATAAATCTTGAATGTGTGTTTTAACCTGCAACTGGATTTTCTTTTAAAAAACAACAAGAAGTTTCCGCTTTAAAAATAACATCCTATTTTAGACTTATTTTTATGCTGGTTATTTGCGAATGATTCTCTGGTGCTCCCTGCGGTGAAAAATTAGACATCTGTAATTATATTTGTTAAAAGGCTTATGTGAGGCAGGTTGAAAAATAGGTTTTAATTGATATCTTTGTTTAACACATCAAGGTTCACACAGTAATATTTATGGCTGTGCTCCAACCACAATTCTATCTGTGAAAGTCCCATTGGTTTTAGTGTGGCTTAAGCATGTATAATTGTGGCCTGGATTCCTGCCTAAGAGCTGGTTATTATGGATTGCTTAACAGCAAATATGAAGATTAAAAATTAATCAGACTGAAGGACCACCTAGCTCTGTTTCCAGTGACAGCTATCAGTGCCTTGCAGAGCTCCTAAGCAGGGTGTGATAGGCAGTGCACCCTTTTACATTTACATGGCCTCTGATTATGGACTAAAAAAAGAAAGATCCACCTAGCTTAATATCTTCTACAGTGACTGGCAAGAGCCCTCCAGCACGTTGGACAGCGAATTCTCCAAGGCACACCTGGAAATGCCAGGGACTAAACCTGAGACCTTCTGCATCTGTAGAAGATGCTCTGCTGCTCAGTCACAGTTTTCCTCTGTTATCTCCATAACCCCCATCTTGAAGTCATCAGTGCTGGTGAACATCTGATAAAGAATTACATAAGTGAATTATATGCAGTGTGCAAATCTTTTGGGTGTCAATCTTCTGTGGTTCAGTTTCTCCTAACTGTGGCATTTTGAGGCAGAAGAATAATTTCTCTCTATTTACTGACTCTATATAAAACTTCATATATATTCTCTCATTTTTCTAAACAAACAAACAAAACCGGATACTAGGTCAACACCAGCCCTAGTGTTAGTTTCTCCAGAATTATGTGAACTCTCATACTCTTAGCATTATCATTTTATGGAAATACTAACAGCTTTATTTTCTTAAAGGGATGGTTCCACTGTTTATTTCGATTATGGATGTTTATACTCAAATATTTTAGTGTAACTGGTTTTTATACCTTGTAAACCACATAGAAGATGATTATGAGATTGAGCAGTATATGCGTCAAGAACAACAACATCTCCTGTGGGTTTAACTGATGAATCTGTTAGTTTCAGTTTCTTCATTCCTTCTTTTACATTTAGTTCTCCGCATTTCCAATATTAGCTTGTGAACATTATGATCATGGTGATGGTTTTAAAGTCCTCAGGAAAATTCATCAGTGTTCTAGTGTGAATTTCTCCTAATCTACTCGGTTTGATGGCATTTTTGCAAACAATTAGCCCTAATATAATGCATATGGATATGCTATTTTCATTCATATGCATTTTTATACACACTTTCCACTGATATATACATTTTTGTACACATTACCGGTATGTGGCTGCAGGATTGCATTGCAAAATTCAGAAAAATGCTCATTTTGCAAAATGACCGTGTTATGGTTCACACGTTGTTTCAGCATTAGGTAGGTTTGCCTTTAAATGTGAACAGAATTCAATTTCTCCTCCATCCATACATCTGGGTTAGATTGCTTAGCAGCATGAGTGATATACCCATGTTAGTAACTTTGGAACTCCCTGCCTATTGACACCAGGCAGGCATCTTCACTGTACTCCTTTTGGAATCTGCTTAAAACATTTTTGTTTAAGTCTATCTAGACATGTGGGTGCCAATGTGCTTTAATCTCTTATAGGTCTACTGTTAATTTTAATTATTTTTTCAATGTTTTAAATTTTTAATTTTAAAATGTTTTTGTTGATCGTTTTAATGTTTCTTGTAAACCTCTTAGAGGTTTAATTACAATCAGTACATAAAAAGGTAAAGGGACCCCTGACTATTAGGTCCAGTCATGACCGACTCTGGGGTTGCGGCGCTCATCTCGCTTTATTGGTCGAGGGAGCCGGCGTACAGCTTCCGGGACATGTGGCCAGCATGACTAAGCCACTTCTGGCGAACCAGAGCAGCGCACGGAAATGCCGTTTACCTTCCCACCAGAGCGGTACCTATTTATCTACTTGCACTTTGACGTGCTTTCAAACTGCTAGGTTGGCAGGAGCAGGGACCGAGCAACGGGAGCTCACCCCATTGCGGGGATTTGAACCGCCGACCTTCTGATCAGCAAGCCCTAGGCTTTGGGCTTTAACCCAGAACGCCATCTGCATCCCACAATCAGTACACAAATTTTGCTAAATAGCTGGGCAAGTAAATAGTGATATCCAATGTAATGATGCCATTTTAAGTAGCCATGAAATCCTGCAAAGAATTCTGGGAGCTGTAGTTTGTTAGGGTTCCGAGGGTTGTTATGAGACCCTTGTGCCGTTAAGGTAGCAACAGTTTCCAGAGACCTTGGGAAAGGTGCTTGTTAAACCACTCTGGGAATCCTAGCTCTGGAAGGGGGGTTTCCTAACAACTCTTAGCACCTTCAATAAACTACAGCTCCCAGAAGCCTTTGAGGAAAGCCATGACTGTTTAAACTGGTGTCATAGTGCTTTAAATGTATGGTATGAATGTAGCTTTGGTGGACTATGTGAACTAGATGGGCCACTGATTTGATTTAGCACAATACTTAACAAATCCCTTCCCTGGCTAAATTTGTTAAATACCGTATTTTTCGCCCCATAGGACGCACCGGCCCATAGGACGCATCAAGTTTTTTTGGGGGGGAAATAAAGGAAAAAAAAATTATTTCCCCCCCAGGCGCTTGTGGGGCCGGCAGCGGGGAGAAGCGCTCTTCTCCCCGCCGCCCACCTGCAGACCAGGTCCGGGGACAGCGGGAGGACGCGCTGCGCCTCCTAACTGTCCCCGGAGCTTGCGGGGCTGGCGGCCGGGAGAAGCACGCGTCTCCCCACCGTCAGCCTCCAAACCACATCGGGAGACAGCGGGATGGCGGCGTTCTGCCTCCCCGCTGTCCCCCGACCTTGTGGGACTGGCGCTGCGGCTCTCCTGAAGCCTGGAGAGCGAGAGGGGTCGGTGCGCACCGACCCCTCTCGCTCTCCAGGCTTCAGCGAAAGCCTGCATTCACCCCATAGGACGCACACACATTTCCCCTTCATTTTTGGAGGGGAAAAAGTGCGTCCTATAGGGCGAAAAATATGGTAATAATAATTGTTAAGAATATGTGTAACTGAATGACTTTGCCCTGCTCTGGTAATCTGAGGAGGATTAGCTCATTGTTTCAAAAGAAAGTGTGTGAGTCAGGCCATATGTCTTGAAGTATTTTTGAAGAGATGGTAACAGGCAATGCACTTAAAACTCTGGTCTCTTAGGAATAATGCTGTCAGGTGTACGCAATGGCAAGCATCATGCATGCTTGGGTAGGTTTAAGTTGGCATGGGAAAGAATGCTGAGAAGGAAGATATATTTACAGCTGCAGGTGACTCTTTATTTCTACAACATTTGTGAATACCACTCACTTACCCCCTAAATGTATGGGTATGGACAAAGACTGGTACTACTAGTATTCTAAACCCCAGGTCAGTATGCAGGAAGCAGCAAGAGAGTTTCAATAAGTCATTTTTTTGTTTTTTGTTTGTTTTTATGGTTAATGTAGCGGTGATTGATACTTGTGATTATGGGTGCTGATGACCTGAAATATAACGATGATGCTCAGTGCTGGTTTTACATAACCTAACTCAAATTAAACTACCAAGCGGATTGCAAACTGGTCCACAACCCATCAGTTCCAAAACTAATGAACCATATGTCCTTGTCAACTTTAGTAATGTTTTGACAGTTTTTGCCTCGATGCCTTTGAATTACAAGTATCGAGATTCATTGTCTACTGCGACCGCAGGTCTTTCCCCAAGGATACAGCAGGTCACGTTCACAATATATGAATTTGCTAACTGAGCAAAAACATCATTCTGAAAGAAAAGCGGGAAAGGAGAAAAATCTCTTTATCTCTTCACCTGCTCTCCATACCTTCTTCCCGAAACCTTGCCATATAGCTTGGTGAGAGGAGTTTATTTTCCTTACGGCACATTATGGAACATTTGCAACGATGGTAATGGTTAATGTTTTATGGATACTACCACTGGGTTCTTGTGAGGCTCTGTTACAAAAGCTTGATGCCTTTGTAATAATAATAATAATAATAATAATAATAATAATAATAATAATATATAAAACATTTCTTATTGATGTGATCTTGCACTAGACTAAATACACACACATGGTGCTTCATGTAAAGGCTGCATGCTCATTCCTACCAAGAAATATTTTGCATTAAATTGAATCATATACATGTTTACTGAGAGTAAGCGCTTACACCTATGTAAGCATACAGAGTATGGCAAACTTAGTTTGTAAGTCTCATGGTAACTTTACAAACTAATTCTTCTCCCACTCATTTGGTTGTCTAAATGGGATGTGTTAAGTGATGGGCAAGAACATGAGCAGCATAATACATGAGAAGGTCTGTCGACTGATGCTTCCTACATTATTAAAGCTAAGTAGGCGAATGTCTAGTCAGTGCCTAGCTAGGAGGGCATGCTCCACATAGACTGGTTCAAAATATATAAGCAAAGTTTTCTTTTCTAGACACTTCCTGATTCTCTTTCTTATTAAAGAGATGTCTAACTAAGCAAGCAGCCTTTAAAACGAGAAGACAACAAAGGCATAATTATTTCCTACCAATAGCCTCCCCCCCTTTTTATATATAAAAAAATCAATCATGTATATTCCCGAGAGTTGACATAACGGACAGACTGTAATTCCCATTATTGCCCATTATATAAATATGCAATTATCTGCTCAATAGACTTAGTTTCTTTGTAGTCATCATCAAGTAACACATTACAGGCTTCTTAAAGACTGTTTTAGTTCATGGATCACTGACCTTCAAATCCATGTGACAGTCTATTAAGCAAACGCTGATAATTCAGCCTTTCGGAAGAGCCCTTATGAAAATGGTTTACGATATAATCCTGGACCTCAGAGATGCCTTTTAGCACTGCAGCCAGTGGAGTTTCGCTTTCAGAAATGGGGGTGTTAGCTGTTGAACTAATGCAATAGTTTGTTTTCCAGGGGAAGACAATGGTCCTCCTTGGTTGATTATTACAGTAACACACAAACACACACATAGATGTCAGAGTCTAGGAGTGCTAAGTTTTCCTTTGGTATATATATATAATTTTAAAGAGCAAGCTTTCCCTCTTTGTAAGGATTTTCTTTTAAAGGTAATTAATAGATTCCTGCCATGCACCCTCAAAATAATTTCCAGAAGGTTGTGCTGTTAATCACAACAGATTTTAATCACAACCAGATTTTTTCAGTTGTGTCCAGTATGCTCTGTCTCTAAGAAAAGACTTGCCAACTTTCAGTTTCTTGCTCAGCGTAATTTCTCTACTCTTGTTACAACAGAATGATTGACATGTGTTAGAGGTGCAAGTGAGTCAAGCCTCTTTAAAAATATTTAAGGCAGGAATGGGGAGAACAAATTCTTCGAACTTCTATTGTGAATGCAGAGGCCAAATTTCCTTTCCTTTCCTTTCCTTTCCTTTCCTTTCCTTTCCTTTCCTTTCCTTTCCTTTCCTTTCCTGTGGTATTATAGATTGCAAAAAACAGAGACACTGACAGGCTCTTAACTCTGTGGGCATTATAGCTTTTCTTACAGCTAGATTTAGGTCCCATTACAGGAAGAATGCGAATAGCGTTGGTTAACCAATATGTGGTAAAAACATTCCTGTGAGATATAGCATTTGCCACAGTGGCAAGGCTAACATATCATTACCTTCCAGGTCAATCTTTTAAAAAGGCCCTTTTGCTGTGAAACTAAAGGTAAAGGTAAAGGTACCCCTGCCCGTACGGGCCAGTCTTGACAGACTCTGGGGTTGTGCGCCCATCTCACTTAAGAGGCCAGGGGCCAGCGCTGTCCGGAGACACTTCCGGGTCACGTGGCCAGCGTGACATCGCTGCTCTGGCCAGAGCCAGATCCAGAGCCAGAGCCGCACACGGAAACACCGTTTACCTTCCCGCTGGTAAGCGGTCCCTATTTATCTACTTGCACCCGGAGGTGCTTTCGAACTGCTAGGTTGGCAGGCGCTGGGAACCGAGCAGCGGGAGCGCACCCCGCCGCAGGGATTCGAACCGCCGACCTTTCGATCGGCAAGCCCTAGGCGCTGAGGCTTTAACCCACAGCGCCACCTGCGTCCCAAACTATTTTGTGAAACTATTTTGTAGCAAATATATTGGAGCAATAGTGAGTCTTACTAAGTACCCTTTCATAAAGAAAACCAGAAAGGAACATGATTCTTACCTCATGCTAGAATACTGTTCCTTATTGACATGCCAGAGTAAGCCTTCAAATTAGCTGTGATTCTAAGGCCACATTTATTTATTTTATTTAGCAAAGATTCTATACTGCTTCACTGTAGTAAGACATCTAAGTCCATTGCTGTATCTGCTGCATTGTTAAATTTATCTGCACCATTCATTTACAGCACATTGACAACCACTTTAATGGCTTCCCCAAAAGAATCCTGGGACATGTAGTGTGTTTAGGGTGCTGAGAGTTGTTCCCCTCACATAGCTACAAGTCACACGGTGGTTCAATATTCAGTCCCTCTTCCCACTCTGTAAATGGTAGCCCTATGAGGGGAATGGGGGTCTCTTTAACAACTTTCAACATCCTTTAACAAACTTGCATCTGTTGCTTGGAAGACAGACATGTGAACACTAGGGACATTCCTCAGTTGGATCATGCCATTAACAAGGTCTGTCAAAGTGGATCAGGGAGTCCCCAACCTTCCAGGTAGCTTTGTTGCCTTGGTTTTTTCCTAAAAATTTGAACACATGACCCCCACCCCACCCCCGTTTCTTTTTTGAGAAACTAAACCAAGATGGCTGGCTCAGGGATGAGGGGGTGTAAAGGAGAGCGGAGGGAGTGAAGAGGTGGGGGGATATTTCTTATTGATGGACAAGTTGAACATTTAATTACAGTGGATTATTTCGCATTTGTGCTCCAATTGCAGTAATTTAGGTGAGGGAGATTGAAGTGATGGGGATGATCAGCACACGGACCATCATTCTCCTCCAAATTTTGGCAGTGAGAGCAGAGAATAGCATACCCTCCAACATTTCTCTAATTAAAATAGGGACATCCTATTCAATAATAATAATAATTTGTAAACAACAACAGCAACATTATTTATTACTGCCCAAAGACCCACAAAAACAGTTTCAAAAACAAAATGCTTTTGTACCTCACCTATCTGTCTGGGTTGCTCCAGCCACTCTGGGCACCTTTCAACATATATAAAAACATGAAACTCCCCTATACATGGCTGCCTTCAAATGTCTTCTAAAGGTTGTATAGTGACTTATGTCCTTGCCTCAGGGATCACATCGCTCCATACCCTCCAACATTTCTCCAGTGAAAATAGGGACTTCCTAAGGAAAAGTGAGACATTTGGGGATCAAATCAGAAACCGGAATGGCTTCTGTATATCCAGGACTGTCCCTGGAAAATAAGGAATAAACAGCAGAGTATGACTATGAAAAGAAAATGAAAAGCTATGCAGAGTACTTTGAGGGAAAGTGAGGGAGCGCTGAGGAAAAAACCCACCAGTTTCCCAGGTTTTCTTTTTTAAAAAACCAGTGCTTGGGGGGGGGGGCGCAGGGGTACACATACCCCTAAAAATTTTGTGAATCTAAGTTTGGCCTCATTGAGGGGCAATATTTCAATATGAGTAGGGAAATTAATTACCCCTAAACTTTTTTTTTAAGCACTGTTTAAAACCATGATAGGATGCAGGTGGCGCTGTGGGTTAAAGCCTCAGCGCCTAGGGCTTGCCGATTGAAAGGTCGGCGCTTCGAATCCCTGTGGCAGGGTGCGCTCCCGCTGCTCGGTCCTAGCGCCTGCCAACCTAGCAGTTCGAAAGCACCTCCGGGTGCAAGTAGATAAATAGGGACCGCTTACCAGCGGGAAGGTAAACGGCGTTTCCAAGTGCGGCTC
Source organism: Podarcis cretensis (assembly GCF_951804945.1). Taxonomy (NCBI): domain Eukaryota; kingdom Metazoa; phylum Chordata; class Lepidosauria; order Squamata; family Lacertidae; genus Podarcis; species Podarcis cretensis. The sequence continues at coordinate 81,228,813 of NC_137175.1, read as the reverse complement.
TGGCTCTGGCCAGAGCAGCGATGTCACGCTGGCCACGTGACCCGGAAGTGTCTCCGGACAGCGCTGGCCCCTGGCCTCTTAAGTGAGATGGGCGCACAACCCCAGAGTCTGTCAAGACTGGCCCGTACGGGCAGGGGTACCTTTACCTTTACCTAAAACCATGATAAAATCACCTAGGCCCTCAAGCTACTTATCTGAACTTCAGCAGATTTCCTACCAACGGGGACCTCATTAATCAAATTTTAAAATTGATTGCCCACAAAATAACAAAAAAACCCTGTAATTTGGGGGCGGGGGAAATCTCAGGCCCAGGCTCAGACCCTCCAAGTGTCCCTATTTTCAAGGACGTCCCTGATTTAGAGAAGCCATCCCGGTTTCTGATTTGATCCCAGAATGTCCCTCTTTTCCTTAGGACGTCCCTATTTTCATAGGAAAAATGTTGGAGGTATGGCGCTATCCAACCCCCGAGCTGTCTGAAAGCAATCCTGTATAGGGAAAGTTTTTTTAAAAAATGTTTAATGTTTTACTATGTTTTTATATTTGTTGGAAGCTGCCCAGAGTGGCTGGGACAACCCAGTAAGATGTGTGGGGCATAAATAGTAAAATTATCATTGTGGAATGGAATATCCCTATTTTCATCAGACAAATGTTGGAGGGTATGCAGGTCTCCCTTTTCTGATAAAGACCCAAGTGCCGTATACATCTTGCTGAGCCTTTTCTCACCCTGGACTTTTCTCTTCTCCATCTAGGTGTCACATTCTATGCTGAGTGCTTGCTTTGCTTCTACCCCTACCTTGGGATTCCATGAAGTATCATATAAAAACAGCAAACAATTACCTGTCGTTCAAGGTGGAAACTGATAACTGGCTGCACTGTGCTTATATTCTTTTGGGGTTACTTCAGTGCAGGCATGAGTGCAGATGATACAACTATCACCTTCGCGCAGCTGTCTTGAGTGATAATTTCGTAAGCAGATGAAGCATAGAAACAATAATAGTCGTTCATTATGTACATTTCAGTTGCTACATTTAACTTTACATTTAACTACCGTATAATTATCTTTTCATTTACCAGCACCCAAGAGCCTTTCCCCCCCCAGGTTGTTCTTATCTAAAAACTGAGAATTTGTGACAAGCATAGACTTCGCGTCCAATTCATTTAACTTTGCTAAAAGTTTTAAGATCACTGAGCATTCCTTACTTAAAAACTTTAGTATAAATTTGAAGTGGTTTGTTTGGAATGCCACATGAATATGATTCAATGATTTCTCGTTTCAAGGCGAATTTAGGCCCCTTCAGCACTATAAGTTTGAAATAGCATCATGCTTACTTAAACAGCTGTAGCTTCCCCCAAAGAATCCTGGGAAATTGTAGTTTGTTAAAGGTGCTGAGAGTTACCACACATTTCCAAAGTGGATTAACAATCAACCCCCACTCCTGATATGCACTGTTCCACTTTCTTTTTGGACAAAACTTCCTTCCAATCTTCCCCAATTACATTTTTAGGAGAGGAGAAGCCTAGTTTCTTGTTTATTTTTATAACAGAGTTTCCAGGAAGGGCCTTAAAGCAACCTGTGCAGCCATTGCTTCCCTGAACTCCTTTGGGAGGAAGCATGAGATATAATTGGAATAAATAGATTGGATCCATTCCAGTTGCCAAATTTGACTGGTTCTAGAACTCTTAATTAGTTTTATGAAGAATGAATTTCTGAAAATAGAAAAGATTCCATGAACAAATATAGCAACTAGTGACAGAGCAGATATGAACACAATCCTTGGTATTATTAGACAATAGTAGGTTAAAAAAAGGTAAAGGTTCCCTGGACAGTGACTATGGGGTTGCGGCGCTCATCTTGCTTTCAGGCCAAGGGAGCCGGTGTTTGTCCACAGACAGCTTTCTGTGTCATGTGGCTAGCATGACTGAACCGCTTCTGGCACAACGGGACACCGTGTTTGAAAACAGAGTGCACCGAAATGTCATTTACCTTCCTGCTGGAGCAGTACCTATTTATCTACTTGCACTGGCGTGCTTTCGAACTGTGAGGTTGGCAGGAGCTGGGACAGGAACAGGAGCTTACCCCGTCGCAGGGATTCGAACTGCTGACCTTCTGATCAGCAAGCGCAAGAGGCTCAGTGGTTTAGACCACAGCGTCACCCTTTAGGCAACAGTAGTAGCTGTGCAGGGTATCACATCATAGTAGACAGCTATGATGTACTTCTTCTGATGTCATGCTATAAAGAGACACATGGACCATAACCCATTTTTGCATGGGGTAATGAGCTTTGTGTACCACACAATCCCCATTTCTATGTCTCTTGCTATCCTTAACTTACGTGTAACTCTTCTCCCTTTCTCCCATTAGTCCTCTGCTCTATCAGTTGTTCAAGCCATTTTTTCCCTCTCTCCTCCTCTCTCCTAAGCTTCCTCTGCTCCAACATGGATTAGTGGCTGACTCAAATCACTTCTAGTTAGATAACAAAATGCTGGAAAAGATAGACTGGGGGGGGGGGGATCCCCTTTTATCTTGCTCTTGACTTTTGCTTAATGTCTCCAAAACCATCTATCAGTTTCTAACTCATGGCCTACGGACAAAGAGAGATCTGGAGAAAACTTCCCTGATCCCATATTTGACCTGATGAATATGACCATTGCTGCATTTAATACAAAAGCTTCCATTCCCATCTCGAAGTCCACACACACATGCCAATTTAAAATGCCCTGTCAGATACACATGGCACAGTTTCTGCAAATGGATCTGTTTTAATTGGGCATATTGGTACTGTTCTGAAAATGAAACACCCAAGCTTTACTCCTGGGTGTGAGGCCACTCTCAGACTAAAATGTGGCGAGGAAGTGAATTGGAAGTGCAACACTACCTTTTTTCTTTTCTTGAATGAGCATTAGCAAGGTGCTTATGCCATAACGCTGGATACATGTGAAATTATCTAAGTCATTTTCATGCCTCCTGTCAAAGCCTCACAATAGACTTTGTGTTGAACACTATTGAATATTGCTGCTTATTCCTAACCCTTTTCTGCACAGCTGACAGCTCCATTAGGCAATGATCACCACCTTGCACAGTTCTGTACTTATATTGTGACATTATAAAGAACACTCCAGCGTGCTTAGAATGAAACGAAGTAATCAACAGGAATGGTTTTAATGGGCAAATGAATGAAGATCATATGAGGATTGCACTAGTTCAGTTAATAGAGTCGTAGAGATTGAGTTGAAAGGGACACTGGAGGTCATCTAGCCTAAGCCTTGACATGGCATTTGTTTCGATATCAGGGAAGCCTTTATAAGAAAGTCTAAATTTGGCTGGGAATAAAATAGTGAGAAGCGAATTGTCAAAACCTGTTTAAATTTCCTCAGATTTACAGCAATTTTATCAGTTTCCAGAAGCAAGCGGATATTTTATTCTCTCAGTTTCTCATTTTTCCAATCTTAAATTCAGTTCTTGACATTTCTGCATCAGTTTGCTTATTCCCCTCCCCCCATAAAACCCTCATGAGAATTCACCAGCGAATTTCATCTAATAGACACATAGTTGTAGGCCATTCCTTCTCATATACACAATTTTTGCACAGCAATTTCTCCTAATACAATGCATGTTTAATGTTATACTATATGACTTTTTGTGCACACGTTACACTAGTATGTGCTGGAGAAGAGCATTTCAAAATTCAGAGATGTGCAAATTTCGCAGGATGGCTGTGTTTCAGTTCATGTACTGCTAAGGAGCATGCAAATTAGTTAGACCTGCCTTTTAAAAATGCAAACTGAATCAATTTACACACACACACACACACACACACACACACCCCTAGACCTAGCATAGGATTGCAACCGCAGTCCTAGAAATGCTTCCCATTGCAGGAGCACGCTAATTTAACAAAGGCTCCGTAAATCTGCTAAATATGCAGTGTATGTATGCCTGCCATCTCTAAAGGGTTAAGATTATCTCAGTAAATGAGGTAGTTCATCAAATGGCTGCTATTTATGGGGTTTGCTTCACATGCTGCTGAATTGGGAGATGCAAGGATGAATTTTAACACAGGTGGCAATTGGCTGCGAGGCTCCCTGTTGTCACTGCAGCCATGGAGGTCAAGCCTAATGATATGCCGAGCCCTCCTTGACAGTTTGCATACAGACATGGTTTACTCAGGGCTCAGGCACTGCCATTCTCAGAAGATGAGGAAGTATTGAACTGTCAGGCTGGGACTGAACAGAGGACAGCTGATGCATTTTACATCTCCTGCCTTCATGACTGACTTAGTAAACCTAACTGGGAGCAAGTGAATGCAGCCCCTCCCCTTGAATATTTCACTGTTCCTCCTTTTTTCTTTTTCAGGTGTCTTTTCCCCCCAAAGAAAAATATGTATATATTGAAGACAGCTATAAAAGCTCAGCATGTTTTGAACAATTTATTTGTGACCCTCACCCCCAAATGCTTCTTTCTTTTAATTTAAAATCCATACCCATAAATAGGGGGATTTAAAAACTCTGTGTTGCTTTTCCACCTATGTTCAGAGGCAGAGCTGTGTGATATTTTAATCCTTGCCCCATCTTTGTAGCAATTTAGGAAATGCCAGCCACCCTGCTTTTCCCATTCTGTGAGTGTTGCTTGACTATAAGCTGTCGCTGAGTGTACCATGTGTGACACAGGATGCTGAAGGAGTGGTTTGGTACCGACCATTCCTTAAAAAGATGCTCATCCTGCGCATGTGTACTCAGAAGTGAATTCCACTGTGTTCAATGGGCTTTATTTGTAGGCAAGTATGTATCCAATTCAGCCTTGATCTTTGAACAGGGACAGTCAAAAAGTAGGCTCAGGTGTGTTTATGTACGCGACAACAGCTGCACGGATGTTATTAGCCCAAAGATGGAAAGAAACAACAGTCCCGACTCGGGAAGAAAGGCAAGCCAAATTGCTGGACTATGCTGAAATGGCAGAACTGACTCGGAGACTCAGGAACCAAGAAGATAGACTATTAAAAGGAGTGGGGGGAAAATTATAATTTATTTAGGAGACTACTGTAAACGAATAAAAAATGTTAGCTGGACTTTAAGAACCACTTGTAAAGAATGAAAGATACAGATCATTTAGAGAAATGAAAACTGTGGAGAATGTATTGATATCTAGTTGTAGATTAATTGTTATAAGGACCCATGCAAGGGATGGGGTGAAGTCATGAGATTCAGAGAATCTCAGAAATTGATTATGTAAAAACTTTTTTTATTGTTTTAATTGTATTGTATTTAATTGTAAAAACCAATAAAAATTAAATATTTTTTTTTTTAAAGTAAGCTCTGGTGGGTGAATGTGTTATAGTTGTGCAGTTGGGCTGCTTCAAAAATTGTAGGTGGGGAACTGAATGTGCCTTCTGTCTAATGGGAAATTGGCATGTTGTTGGACAGAACAAGTGGGATCCACAGCATAATGTCACTTACATCCATACTCCAGGGATGCCCTCTAGATATTAGCTGCAACTCAAACTACCCCTAAATGTTGGACATGTTGCCTAGGGCTTCCAGGAAATTATTTGCTTGTTTGACCAATTAATAAACTGCTTCATAGGTTTGCAAGGCAAAAAGAGTCTACAGCACAAGCACAGGCTCTTAAAAACCCCAATAAAATCATTTCAACAAACTGTAAAAAAAACACCATAAAACCATCTCTACAAAATTATTATATAAATAAATAAAAGCTATCCCTGCAGATGTTGCTATTCATGTTCCATTAACAACTTGGTCAGGCCTCAGGGAAAGTCCTTTTTAAACAAAAATGTCTTCTATTTAGATGTGTTCATTCTGAAAAAGAAATAAATGTTTTTAAATGTTTTAAAAGTGACTTTCTGAAGTTGTGTAGATCTTACCTTGGGGGAAGGCAGCCTGAAGATTTGATGCCATTTGAATGGGAAAACACCAAAATTACAAGCAAGAGAAGGTGATGTATTTTTATTTTTTTTAAGAAAAATTGAAAGCAATGGGAAACTTCTAGGATGTCAGACACACACTTACACTTACTTTTATTGCCTCTAAAATGGGGATATTTAAAAGCAATTCTGTTTGAAATTTAGGAGATATAGGATGGGTCTGAATTAAAATCACTCTGTTTGTATCTCTCTGTGTGAAAACAATTAGGATAACACAAAACAAATAAAGCTTAAAAAAAACACCAAAGCAAGAATACCTCCCCATTTCCCTACTGAACATGTGAGCTTGGTGAGGAAGAGACAAGTGTGTGGGCTGAATCCAACACTGCTGTTCTGATGGCACCACAAATGTGCTCTCATGAAAGAGACTTTCCCTTTGCTGTCATTTCCCCTGCAGCCTACTCAGACCCTCAAAATCTTCCCCATGGGTTTAGGGGTTTGTGGACATGGGGGGAGATGAAAGGGAAGCACCATTGCATGACTAGAATGTTGCTTGCACAACATCAACTATAACACAAAGGTAATAAGTATCATAAATAACATAAATGCCGCCAAGTGTAAAAAGAAGAAAAGACAGGGTCACCTATGGTGGCAATATTCAGCGCTAAATGATATTGCAGGGAGGGGGATTAAATTTATAATGGAAAGGATTCCAGGCTATGAAATTCGATTAGACATGGGCCTTTTTCTTTTGAACAGTATTGAGGGATCAGTCCATAAGCTATATAAAGCAGTAGTTCCCAAACCTTTTTCCCCATGGACCACTTGAAAAATGCTGAAGGTCTTGGCGGACCACTTAATGATTTTTTCTGCTTGTTGTGGCAATTGTAACGTGCTGTGCTGGATGCTGTATGGTTGTTGTTTTTTTTAAAAAATGTATTTTATTGCTCATTTTATTTCTTATATCTTGCATATTATTGTATCACAATATGAACTCCAATTTGCCCAAAAGCTTGGGGTATAATTGCATATCCTTCTGTATGTAATTATATTGAGGACCTGGCAGGATCCATCTCAATTTTTGAGATAAATTGGACCTGCGCGCGCGCGCTCTCTCTCTCTCTCTCTCTCCCCCCCCCCCCCACATCCTGATTAGGTAAATAAAATAAATATAGCTAATAGATATATATTTATCTAAATGTATTTTATTTATTGCAATTAGTCCAATATACCTCTCTCCCTATGCTAGTTGAAGTTGTGGGTCCCAGTTTGTGTTTTGTATTGCTGCCAGTTGAGACTAGAGAGAAACTGAGCAATAGCAATTCTCGGACTCAATTATTCTGTGATGCGGGTTTCCCCTTGACTCCCAGAAAGATGTCAGAACAGAGTGATATCCGTTTAGTTTCAGTATTTAATTTGAGAGTGTCACATAAGCACCAGCCTTGGTTTACGAACTTAATCCATTCCGGAAGCCCATTCTTAAACCAGAACCGTTCTTAAACCGAGACATGCTTTCCCTAATGAGGCCTCCCGCTGCCGGTGCCCTTCCACCATTCGGATTCCGTTCTTAGACCGAGGTGAAGTTCTCAAACCAAGACACTATTTCTGGTTTTGCAGAGTTTGTAAACCAAATCGTTCTTAAACCGGATGGTTCTTAAACCGAGGTACCACTGTAATCTCAGACCTTCCATAATTTTCAGTGCTGTATTTCACTGTGGCTCCTCTTATTTGTGTAGAAAATGTAGATTGCTAGATGTCTGGTACTTCCCCGCCATCTTTCTCCCTCCCCCCCCTTTTCTAAAAAAAGGAATAAAAGCAAATGGAATGAAACTAATAGTGTTTATGCAGAAGTCACCTAAATTATATTCTTTCTCCATTGTCGGTGCAGCAGGGACTGCAACACTGCTCACGATGATTGACGTTTCCTCTCACCTCGCTGTCCTTTCCTCATGAAAATGCTTAGCTGCTCCCGAGAAGCGCCACTGTTGGACAAAGCACAGAATCCAAGGCTTTGCCTTGGGGAGGTCTTAAGCAGGGAACCAGCCAATCAAGAGACAAGTCAAACAATGTCAGATCAGATATGCCAATCACTATATGAAAGGTGATGACCCAAGGAGATGATAGTGTCAACTCAATGCTTAGCTCAATCTATATCGCACTTTTCTCCAGGGGCTTTTTGTGACTCTCTTTCTATTTTCTAAGAGAGCTTTTGTGCATGTGTGTGCAAGCGGGGGAGGGGGGGAACCTTGCAAATAATAATAATAATGCTGATAGAAAGCGGTAACGCTTTTATCAAATTGCAACGGAAACATTCTTAATTTGTTTTCAACACTGAGATATTTTGTTGCTCTTACAAGACTACTAACATTTGGTGAGGGAAATAGAGGCTGGAATTTTATTTTAAATCCTTTCCTCTCAGGAATTTATAATGTGCTGGTTATAAAACCACCTGGATTTTTCTATAACTCTTCTCACATTAACTGAAAACAACTTGTATTTAAGGTGTCACTGTCCTTCGAATGAAGGAGAAACTAAATGTTAATATAACCGCTAAGTAATTTCTCAGGTGATAATAATTTAGAGGGGAAATGGATGAAACAGAATAATACTCTTGTCAAGATCTATTACTATGTAGTTTGCAATTTTTTAAAAAAAAAAAGAGGGAGAGAGAGAAATTATTTTTAGCTTAGATTATCCCTGTGTTGGGTTTTTGAAATCTTTTCAGAACTCTGAGCCCTGGCGCCCTGTATCAATTTTTATTTTTGTCCTATCAGTCATGTACAAAAATACCCACATTTTCACAGAGATACAAAAAGAATGCCTAGTGCATGGCAGGTTACATAACTTCATAATTATATCCCAAATTTTAGAGCCCAGGTGTTCAGAGTTGTGAACCTAAAAAAACTTCACTGAATGTGACAGTGAGGAGCTGGCATGATTGTAGTGATATTTCGTTGGCACTCTGCCTCTGCCATTGATGGAATGAAAATACCAGGAATGTGGCGAATCAGAAGCCATGCAGGATTTGTTAAATAGGGCAGTGAGTACCTCACATTTGACTCAGTCATTTCATAAGGCTCGTAAATACACCTAGAGGAGTTATAGCCCTTCTGACACTTTCACTCTAAAAGGCTAGTCAGGATGTGAAGATCATATAGCAAGGACTCCCCTTTGTGGAAAGCTAGCTTCTTATGGATACACTTTTCCATGGTGTACTAGCTTTCTACAGGCAGAGGTTTTTTTTTGTGGGCACACATTCTATCAATGCATTTCCTTCCACAGTCAGTCTATATTCTAAATGGCACAGAGCCAGTGTGGTGTAGTGGTTAAGAGCGGTGGACTCCTAATCTGGTGAACCGGGTTCGATTCCCCACTCCTCCACATGCAGCTGCTGGGTGACCTTGGGCTAGCTAGTCACACTTCTCTGAAGTCTCTCAGCCTCACTCACCCTTCAGAGTGTTTGTTGTGGGGAAGGAAGGGAAAGTAAAATGTTAGCCGCTTTGAAACTACTTCAGCCAGTTTGAGACTCCTTCGGGTAGTGATAAAGCGGGATATCAAATCCAAACTACTACTACTACTCTTCTTCTTCTTCTTCTTCTTCTTCTTCTTCTTCTTTCTTGTAATAGTCCCTTCTGTTCAAAATTGCAGCCTGCCCAGAACTCCTTTGGACTTTGAAAACAGCATATACACAGAGGAAAGAATTAAAGAACTTTTCAGAACTCTGCGTAACATGTAGTTTGTGCTTAAGCCAATTGAAATAGAGAAATAAGGGAGTGGGGTGGGAATCAACTCAGAGAATTTGAAGACTAGACAAAGTTAACATCTCATTATAAGCCTGTAGAGATCCTCATGTTTGTGTTTATGTGTGTGTGTTAAGTCTGATTTAATTAAGAAGTGTGTAATAAATAAACAGAAGATAGAACACTTTGAAAACTGAACTGTATGTTGAGACAGTAGGGATCTCATCTAAGAATTTGGCAGCTAACTACCGTACACATGTTGACAGCAAGCTTGTTTCTAAAACTCTAGGGGATACATTTCAAATAGATTGACTTCAAATCTGGGTGGTCAGAGATGAATAGCATCATGTGGATGTTCTGAATGGAGAGAAATTTATGGGTAAAAGAAGAATGAATGTTTTCTTGTGGGCCCGCATTTTAAAGTAGAAGGGCTCAGATGTAATTAATTTGAACGATAGTAGCTGCTACCTGCCTTCCCACATGGCGAGTGATCTACTGTAAAAAGGGTTACGTACATATTCTCTTGCTTTGTTTACACTTAGAAGTTTAAAGAGTAAACATTTACATTTAAAGAGAAAACTGCTGTGAAGACCATAGGTGAGCCAGTGAACATCTGGATGTCAGAAGAAGAAGAAGAGAAGAGTTTGGATTTGATATCCCGCTTTATCACTACCCGAAGGAGACTCAAAGTGGCTAACATTCTCCTTTCCCTTCCTCCCCCACAACAAACACTCTGTGAGGTGAGTGGGGCTGAGAGACTTCAGAGAAGTGTGACTAGCCCAAGGGCACCCAGCAGCTGCATGTGGAAGAGCGGGGACACGAACCTGGTTCACCAGATTATGAGTCTACTCTTAACCACTATACCACACTGGCTCTCTCAGAAGATATTCTGAGCATTTCTGTCTAGTTTGGGGGAGGGGATCTCTATTATGACAAAGCAGATGTAGATGGATAGCAAAGGGTATCATAACAGACATTATCCCACACCTAGTGATACCTAGCATGTTGGTCATGGGGCGTTCTGTACAATTTTCAGAATTGGTTAAGTTATCCCCTGGTATTTTCCACCAGTTTTGTGCTATACCGTCTCACATGGCAGCTGTTTTGTGACTGGTGCCTACAGAAATCTCTCAAAATTCAATTCAAAGTAATGCTTAGCCCTTTGCAACATTGATCATGCAATGTGAACTATTCCAGAACCTGGGCTATTCACCACAGGGTATGGGGACTCTGAACATGAATTTCCTTTCTATTTGGGGGCAGGGGTGGTGGAGGAACACTTGCTAGCAGCATTACCAAAAGATCTGAGGATTCTAGAATATGTCTGCCTTATGCCCACAGCTGTGAGATATTTTAGATGTGTGTGTACTATAGCTTTCAGAAGACTCTTGGGATCCTGTATAATAAACACTGCCTAGTGAGGTTCACCACACATGTGTGTTTAATTCCTTTATATATAAAATAAATGCAACGTCCACCACATTAGTCCCAGGCAGCAAATGTTGGTGAAAAAGGCCGCAAGATTTAGAGAGGGTTTGGCCCATCTCTGATTCTTAGCACAGCTTCTATTTCTATATTACACAGGGCAGATTAGATAGTTTTATCACTTTTATTTAGTTGCTTTCAAGGAGATGGTCTCAAGTCTTATTTTCATTCTGCAGTCGCCACAGCTGCGAGTGCTCTTGAGTTTATATAACCATTCTTTGGTGCAAAAAAATATGCAGGAAGGTTTTCCATTTTGTTTAAGTAAATACGAAATAAATTATATTTGTCCTTCTTAAAATACCTCGCCATTGCTTTGTTTCTCCCTCTAGAGCTCTGTTTGAATGCTGACAGTTGGGAGGATTTTATTATGTTTCGCTTCTGTTATATTTTATTTCAGCTTGCAAATAGCACCCTCCTTCTAGGATATGGAAGATACTTTAGCCAGTTGGAAAACTCCATGCTTACTTTTCCTGGTCTCAGAGGTGTCACAATCAGGGATGCTATGTACCAAGTGGTACATGGAGCTTTTTTTTTTGTTCCCTAAATTTTTTTCCCCCTTGGCAGAACCCTTTATTTGAGCAGAAAGGACTGAGCCACAAAGCCCATTCCCGTCCCTGTGTGGCACTGCAGCAAGTCAGGTCACACTGAGCAGCAGCTAGCTCTGAAGGGTTTAAAAACAACTTTCTAGTCCTAAGGACCCTGAGGATGGCACAACCACCAGCCCTCCCAGTCTCCATTAATTTACCCCACCCTTATGGCACCCACTGCTGACGGACCCCTCAGCCCCCCCCCCCCACCTTGCAGGTGGCAAGAGACCCTCCTTAAGGATTCCTGCTTCACTGCAGCACCAGCTGGGAGGAAAAGGGGCTGTGGCTTGCCCTCTTGGCCCCTTATAAAACAGCTGGGCAAGGGGCAAACGGTGCCTGTGGAAAAGTGGTTCCCTCCCTCCAGAGCCCGCAGCTGGCCTGGCCTTCAATGCCTGTGCAAGGAGCTTTTGATGGCAAGGATTACAGGGAAAGGGAAACATTTGCTACATTCCCTTCTGGTGGTCACATGCTAGTGGGGGGCAGGGCCAGAAGCAGAAGTGGGCGGAGCAACAAATGCAAATTTTACCTTTGTACAGCAGGTTGAAGGGTAGAGACATCATCTGAGTTCAAAGCTATATTCCAGCTAGGCAAAAAATGCAAGGATGTGGTTGCTGCGGAGCACGGCCTAGGAAGAGGGAGTGAGCTTTAAGTCCCAAGAGGCAAAGGTTAGAGAGTGACATTTCCTGATATAAGGATCTGCTTGAAAACAAAACTCCAAGGTGGTTGTCACCAATGGAAGCAAAGGCTCTGAAAAAGCTCAATATGAAGGCCAACTGGCCGAAATATTGGGAAATATTGGAACAAGAAGGAGACAGATTAAATCTGCAGAGTTTTGAAAAACTAAAAAACAAAGTACGGGATTGGCTTCATTATTATCAAATAATGGAAGCTTATAATTTGGATAAGAAAATTGGTTTTCAGGTGGTTAAATCAAAATTGGAAACAGAATTGTTAGATCCTAAAACTAAGAACTTGTCAAGAATGTATAACTTGCTGTTGAAATGGAATACTCAGGATGAAACGGTGAAATCTGCTATGATAAAATGGGCACAAGATGTTGGACATAACATTATGATAGCTGACTGGGAACAGTTATGGACCACAGGTATCAAGTTTACGGCATGTAATGCCTTAAGAGAGAATATAATGAAAATGATATACAGGTGGTACAGGTGGTCAAGCTTGCAAAAATCTATCATTTGCATGCTGAGGTCCCCAAGACATCCCTACCCCAATAACTCACACACCACACATTAATTTTGTTTAAGGTTTTTGGCATAATTTTGGCCACAACTTTATTATCATACAAATTGTGAGTGGTTGCTTAGGCATTGGTTATGACTAGCTGTCCCCCCCGCCTTGGGGGACAGCACTGACTCCCGTGAGTCAGGGCGGAGGAACAAGATCAGGGTCAACTGGAGCTGCGACACAGACCCTCAGCTAATCCCCGCATGTTCCTTGGAATTTACGTGGCCCGCACCCTGCCCTCAGGGTTTGGACGAAGGGGATGGTAAGCTCCAGAATTCCTTTAACGGAATACCCGTGCAGCAGCAGCATTGGAGGGGCAGGCACAGCCAATTCATACCCCTCCACCAACCAATTTTAACCAATGCCTAACCGCCAACCTTACAAGTTGTGACAATTTGCTACGCAGTAGGCAAAACCCAATTGGCACACACTAATCAGCCAAAAGGAAAAATTCCTACCAGGCCCCCGCACCAATGCGGACGACCCCATGACAGGCACAGCAAGGTCAGAGCAAAGCCCAAACAAGGGAGGGCGGGCGGGAGATCCGGTGTCCACAGCGAAAGAGAAAGGACGAGCTGTGGACCTTGCTTAAATAACCACTGATCTCACCCCTAAATTGGCAACATCAATTTTACCCCAGTAACACCATCCACCAATCTGAATCCAAGCCTTCGATCCTAATCTGCCTAGCTACCATGAGGTGTCTTGCTTGGCCCCATCTGCAACCCGTGCTCTCCTTTAATGAGAACACGCTTTGCCCGATAATAAATGTTGGAAATGTAAAGAGACTGAAGGTACATTCTTTCACCTTTGGTGGACGTGCCCAAGGATTAAGACCTTCTGGGAGATGATCTATAATGAAATGAAAAAGGTATTTAAACATACCTTTCAGAAGAAACCAGAGGCCTTTCTCCTGGCATGGTCGGCCAATTGGTGCCAAAGAAGGACAGAACTTTTTTTATGTATGCAACAACAGCAGCAAGAATACTCATCACAAAGTATTGGAAGACACAAGATTTACTCACCCGGGAAGAATGGCAGATGAAAGTGATGGACTATATGGAACTGGCGGAAATGACTGGCAGAATCCGAGACCAAGGTGAAGAGTTGGTGGAAGAAGACTGGAAAAAATTTAAAGTTTATTTACAGAAACATTGCAAAATTAAGGAATGTTAGAAGGATGTTGGAATGAAGTAATGTGGTTTTAGCAGAAATGATATAAAGGATTAGATTTCTTTAATTGGAGAAAGACGAGAATGTAAAACTACAGTATATTAAGATAAATTATTAGGATAAAAACAAAGCTGGAAAGGATTTGCTGAAATATCTAATTGAACTAGAATACAAAAAAGGGAGGTGTGAGGAGGTCAAGGAAATAAGCAAAGGAAAGAAAGATATGTAAAGGTTTGAGCTGTTTTTTCTCTTTTTTCTAACTGTTTGTATTTTTGTATTGTATTTTTTGTATCTTATTTTATTTTTTTATTTTTTGTTGTTTTTTCAAATTTTTCTCTCTGTAATTTTTAAAATCCGAATAAATATTATTATTATTTTTTAAAAAGAGAGTGACATTTCCTTATAGTTCTCTTCAACTCCCCATCCCTGTATCATATGTACATTGCATGACCTGCCGCTTCTACAGTCCAAATTCTTCTCCCCACCCAAGATGCTATTCTAAAATAAATCAAAACTGGGTTTCCTAGAGGCATGTAATTGTATAGCACATTAGTATTAGATCTTTGGCACTGTTTTCAGCTGATGCCCAGCTGCTTTCATTCCTGCTGTAATGTGCTCCAGTTTGGATTGAGGGTGGGGGCAAGAGTGGGCAGGTGCCCTTGGTGGCAGATTAAGGGGGGCGGCAGCAAAATAGCAGGCTTGCTAATGGGTGCGAACCCCCTTTCAACTTGGGAGAAAGGATGGTGTGTGTATCTATCTTTGCCTTGTTGCACAGGAGGTGAAAAGAGATCGAAAGAATCCTTGCAGGGTGGCTTTTCCGAGCCACACAGCTCTTTCCAAACTATGCAATCACAGCTTGAAAAAAGAGGTGTGGGGAGGTTTGCCCCATGCCAATCCGTTTTGCAAGTGGCAACATGGGGCAGACTTTCCAAACCTCTTCATGCCTTGCAAAGCCTGCTCGGCGCTGCTCCTTTCAATCTCCGATTTGGAGGCTGTAAAGGGTTGCCAGGTGTCGGGCTTTTCAAAGCATGGGGAGGCTGGGAAATCCAGGGGTACTTCGAAGGAGGAGTGCAGGGATGTTCATAGAGTGTTGAAACATTCTGCCCTCTGCCCCCTCTCCTACTGCTGCTGCTGGGCTAGGTGACAGAAGAAGAAGGCCTGCATTTTGGAATGAAAAATAAATTCTTTCTGCTTTTTATATTCTTCTGCCACTACTGCTGGAAGTGCCCTGGGAGGGAGAAGTGGTTCCATCGAACCACTTTCTTTTCCTTGAGCAAGGCAGGCTCCTGCCACTCATATTCTGTTCTTGGCCCAGCCATTTCATGCCTGTCCACACCTGGTGGGCTTCCTGGTAAGCTTGGTGGGGATGCGAAGGCAGCAGTGGTGGTATTAGCCGCCCCAGGTGTGGCGATCACACAGGGTCCCCGGAAGTTTAACGGTCTATTGATCCCTGTGCCACCACTGTGCTCACTTCCCTGCTGCCACCAACCAGTTACTCTTTGGTAAAACACAGAGTCCAGTCAGTTGTTAAAAGTGAACCAAAAAACCCCCCAACAAGTTTATTTTACCAACATTAACAAGTTCATGGTTTCTCAGATAATATTTCTGTCAGTATCTTAACTTTAGTTTCTTTACCGGCCTATACCTTCCTAATACCTTCTGATTGATTATCTCAACTGTCTGACTGACTCCTCTTAACAAATTCTCTCACTCTCTCCCACCAGACTAGCCCAACCCGCAGACTTTTCTTATCTGTCTCATCTAACTCCAGCCTGTCTTCTCAACCACCCTAACTCTAATTCCTCCAAAAAAACCTCTGTGCTTAAACCTTATACACAGTTAACTCTGCCCTTTGGGTTCCCATTGATTAGTCATTTTACAATTAGTTAACCCTTTCCTTATGAACCCGGTATGATGTCACACATCTAGGAGGGCAAAGGTCACACCAGGTATTAAGGTTATGTAGCATGTGATGGAAGTGAGGAGAGAAAAATCCGCACGCCCAGCTGCAGTTTGAATCAGCCTCCCTTCCCCTCATTGTTTAAAGACAGGGTGGTGGGGAGGCTGATTCAAAGAACAGTTTTCACAGAGGGGCCATTGAATGAGCTGATCCGAGACTTAGGACACCCTGCCTGGCAATACCAGTGCAATGGTAGGCAATGGAGACTGGCTGGTGAGGTCCCTTGGCAACAGCTCAGGAAGGAAGACCACTTCACATGGGTATGTGGAGCTGGAGAAGTCTGGTCTGCCCCTGGCCATATCAGGAGTTGCCGCTCATTCCTTTCCTTCGTTCCTCTGACACACTTTTGTGGAACAGCCTGCCTGAAGGTATCCCTTCTGCCAAGATTTGTTTCTGAGATCTTCTTGCATAATTCAAAACACTTAAATGCTCAGGTTTTTCTGCACCTGTTTTTATAACCCGCTCCCTTCTCTTTAGATATTATTAGTGAGTTTGCTCTTTTGTCCTTGATTCTTTTTATATAAAAAAACTGTGCTCCTGTTCCTTCCTGGCCCCATCTGAAGAGCTTGAGAACCGTAATAATCTTATGTAGTGCTATAATGCTTGTCATTTATTACCAGACTTGAGCTGTAATGAAGATGTTCGTTGTTGTTTTTCACCTTTTGCTTTTGCCTTCCATTCTCTAAAAATTTCCATGTATGATTAAGTGACCCTATTACAGAAAGTCAAGAATAATTTGAACTTTCCCTGTATTCTCTCTCTATCTCTAAGTGCAGTACAGTTTTAGGCATGTCTACTTAGAATCAAACCAAATTAAGCTTAATCATGGTACTTACAAAAGGAAAGCAAGTATAGGCTTTCAACCTTAGTGTCACAAAATTTGTATTCTCAACACAGGGGAAAATACTTAATGAAGAATGCCACCCTTTCAGGACAGTACGGTACATGGATTAGTTATGCAAATAAAGAAAAGGATTTTTGGTATCATTATATGTGTGTGTGTGTTGGCTGTGACCATAGCTTTCCTTGATTTTATTTTATTTTATTTCCAGGGAAGGCAATTAGAAGGATGAAATGAAGAGCCCGCCAAAGAAGCCAGGGAGGAGCAGAACTTCAAGGACTGTTTGTCTAGCTCAGGGAAACTAGGTGTATAAATAAAAAAAAATTATTATTAAAAATTATTATTATTATGAAGCAAGGCAAGGCAGAAGTCAGGTTGGATTCAGGATGAGGTTCAGGCTCGAGACAAAATGAGGCACAATGAGGCAAGACATTTTAGGGAAGGGTTCAGGCTATCCTGTAGGAACACAGAGTTTCTGTGTTGGCTTTCAGTAAAGAACAACCTGAGACTCAGCCCTTTATTGTAGCAGCCATTGCTGTTTTTGTTTGTTACTACGCTACGTATTCTTATGTTTTTATATTGTAAACCATCCTGTGATCCTCAGATGAAGGGCAGTACAGAAATTTAATAAATAAATAAATGAATAAAATAAATAAATAGTTGCGTCCTAATTGTTCATCCCACCCATCCTTGTGACTTAAAGAGGCCCAGGGAGAGGAGGTCCAGAGGTCTTTTGATGCGCTGCTGGCCATGGAAGCCCAACACCTCCCATGAAAAATGCACTCGGCGTTTTCCTCAGCCTTGCGAAAGAGACAGAAAAGGAATGCCTTTTTAACAGGCCGCAAAGAACTTCAAAAAAGCAGTGAGCACAGCAGTAGTTTTCAGGCTTTTGTGCAGGACCACCTATTATCTCCAAGATGATTGTCCCCATGCCCAGCTCACAAGGCCTTTCATTTTGAGTCAAGGTTGAAAATGAGCTTTTGATAGACTTCCGGAGGCGGCGCGAACGGCAATGGCGGTCCTCTTCCTTCGGTGAAGGGGAAGCTCCGTGGGAAACGGGTCGTCCGCTACGGCGAAGCGGAGACCCACTTCGGAAACCCACAGGCAGTAAAAGCCTGTGGTCTCGGGACCCGGCGGGCGCTGGAAGCAACCCCTGAAACGTTGAAGGAACCCCGTAAGGGGCTCCGGAATGGGGAGGGGGTAGCGGCGCTGTGGGTCGTTTCGCAAGCTACGGAGTGAAGCCGCGCTGCTGCTGCTGGTGAGCGCTGACCTTTTTTCCTGAAACTTTCTGATGTGGAAAAGCAACAACCCGTAAGTAAAGAAGGACTTTATTAAATTGGAGACTAAAATCTATTGAATTTGGCTGAAAGCGGAGCGACGAAAAACAGGAAGTCCGTCTTCCGCTGTCATTGAACTTCAAAGCAAAGAGCTGGAGGAGTGGAGGTAAAGAAAGAACTTTTAACCTAATTGATCTGAGCAACCACTGAACTTTTTCTGTAAGCGAATAAGGATTCTAAGCATTTGATCTTATGTTCTATACTTGCATCGTGATACCTTTCTTCTATTTGGAAATATAATTTGAGTAAGAAACCCAGGTCCTGGAGCTGCCTGAGTAACTGAGCTGTCAGTTTGCAGATTTGGTTATTTTGAATCAAAAATTGCAACAATCTGAAGGAGTTTGGACTTGCTACTTTGAAGCATCATCTGAAATAACAGTATGCTCTGTTTGAAACAATGTGGCGCTAATACTAACTCTGCTTAAAACCTGTTATTGAAGGTTCCTGGACTTAAAACTTGACTTTAACAATTTTACTAGAATTGATCTCTTCCCTAAAGACATTTTAAGCTCCCCCTAGAGGATTTTGGATTTACAGCAGTGACATTATTTTACTTTCCTTTTCCCGGCCTCCTGCTTGACTGTTACCATCTGGGCTGTTGTTTTCTCATGGGAACAACTCAGCTTGACCTTGACTCTTAGATAACTCTGGAATGAGTGGCGCTAGAAAAAAGGGACCAAGAACTAGACAAACAACTTTAACAACTTTAACCGCAGCTTCCCAGGCACGTAGATCATCTGTACCTACTTTGCCTTCAGAGGAAAAAGCTGCTTCTCTGCCAAAAGCAGGGGAGGAAGAAATTGAGCAATTACAATTGGAAGATATGGCCTCAGGAGCAACTGCTTCTATTTTAGAGAAAATTTATGAAAAAATTGGAATCTCTGGATAAGAGAGTGGAATCTTTGGATAAGAAAGCTGATGAGCAAACAGCTAAAATTGATCAAAACACAGAATGTTTAAATAGACTAACTGGACAAGTATCACAGAACGCACAAGCAATTGGAGAATTGACGGGGGCCATAGCAGAAAATCGGAAATTGGCTGAGGATACTAGTCAAAGACTTGGAATTTTGGAACAAGAGGTAAGACCACTCCGTAAACAAGTAGATGAACATCAGACTTATCTTTCTATGACAGAACTGCGGAATCGGGAGAGTAACTTAAGGATAAGGTCAATACCAGAAGTGGAAGAAGGCAACTTAGCTGAGTTTTTGACTAAAGAACTTTCCAAGTTTTGGAACTTAGAGGAAAAGGACTTTAAAATCGTATCAGCTTTTAGGCTTGGAAGACTTATAAAGAAAGAGAAACCCAGAGACTGTTTGATAATATTGAGATCAAAGGAGGAAAGGGATAAGATTTTGGGCCTACACTACGGAAAGTCACTGGACATTTCGGACAAAAGAATTGAAATTTACAAGGATATTCCTAAACAACTGCTGGACCTTAGATCTGGCTACCTCGAATTGGTTAGATTGTTGAGGAGCAATTCAATTATCTTCAGGTGGGAGTTCCCCCAAGGATTATCCTTCACTTTTAGAGGGAAGAAGGTCAAAATCAGAACATTGGAAGATAGAGATAAATTTTTGACTGCATACGGAGAGGACCTTCAAAAAGGAATTGAATCACTCTCTGGGCCTGGAGCACCAGCGGTACCTGCACCCTTGGAACCAGAAGATCCAGCGAATAAGACACCACCCCCAGGAAAATAACCAGATTTATTCAGGATGTCTCTGCAACTTTTGAGTTGGAATATAAATGGCTGTAATATTCCGGAAAAAAGGAGGAAAATTTTCCACATATTAAAAAAGGAACAATTGGATATTATTTGCCTACAAGAAACTCACGTGATTAGGCTCCACAGAAAAGTGTTAATAAATAAAAGACTTGGCCAGGAATTTATATCTTCGGATAAAGAAGAGAGGGGTGGTGATATATGCAAAAGAGAGCCTGTCACCTAAACCTTTATTTAAAGATGAATATGGAAGAATTTTAGCAATTGAGATACAACATCAAGGAGAGAAGATCTTGATATTAGGAATTTATGCACCAAACGAGGGGAAATCGGAATTTTACAAGAAGCTGCATGAGACTATGCTGGATTATCTGGACTATGATAACATCATTATGATGGGAGATATGAATGGGGTCGTATCAACTAACATGGATAAGTCACAAAGCCAAAACGTTACAAAAGATGGCAGACTACCAAAGACTTTTTTTGAAATGACTGACAATATGGACTTGATTGACATTTGGAGAACGAAGAACCCCTTGGGAAGAGAGGGAACATTCTTCTCTGAAGCCCAGCTGACTTGGACAAGAATCGACCAAATATGGATATCTAGAGGTCTGGCACCTAAGGTTAGAAAGGTGGAAATCTGCCCAAAGACCTGCTCCGACCATAATGCACTAAAGATGGACATGACACTACTACCAACCGGCTCCTTTAGATGGAAGATGAATGACAATTTGTTTAGAGATCAGGAGATTATTAAGAAGGCCCAAAAAGTTTTGAAAGATTATTTTGAGATAAATTTGAACACTACGGTGGAAAAAAGAATCATCTGGGATGCAAGTAAGGCTGTGATGAGGGGGTTCCTGATTCAACAGAATGCTGTAAAGAAAAGGATACAAAATGAGAGCAAAGATAAAATCTTGGAGAAAATTAAAGAATTAGGGAAGAAGTTAAGATCAAATCCGAAGTCACAGCCGACTCTGAAAGAAATTAAACTTCATCAAGCCCAATATTCTAAATTGATAAATCAGGAAATAGAGTGGAAGATTAAATTAATGAAACAAAAAACTTTTGAATCGGCGAATAAATGTGGAAAACTGCTAGCTTGGCAGCTGAAGAGGAGACAAAAACTAAATACAGTTACAAATTTAGAGATTGAAGGAAGAAATATTCAGAACCCTGTGGATATTAGAAAGTGCTTCCAGAGATACTTCAAAAAATTATACACTCAAGGGCCGCAAGACGAGGTCGAGATTAAATAATTTCTGGAAAAAAATGGGCTACCAAAATTGTCACAAGAAAATAGATCAATCCTGAACTGCAAAATAACACGACAAGAGACTGAACAAGCCATTCAGAATATGCAAATGGGCAAATCTCCAGGGCCAGATGAGCTGACCTCCAAGTATTATAAGACATTAAAAGACTATTTGATACAACCACTGATGGAGGTTAGCAATGAAATTATGGAGGGGAAGAGGGCGCCGGAATCGTGGAAGGAAGCCTTTATCACATTGATACCAAAATCGGTAGCTGAAAAGACACAACTTAAGAACTATCGTCCCATCTCTCTTTTAAATGTGGATTACAAAATATTTGCAGACATTTTGGCAAGTAGACTTAAAAAAGTTTTAAATGAAGTAATTCACAAGGACCAGGCAGGCTTTCTCCCAGGTAGACACTTGTTTGCTAATACAAGGAACATTATTGACATCTTGGAACTTTTGCAAACAGATATAAATACAAAAGCAGTGTTAATTTTTATAGATGCGGAGAAGGCCTTTGACAATATTTCCTGGAAATTTATGAAGGGAAATTTAAAAGAAATGGGAGTGGGACGGGGTTTTGAGAATGGGATTGATGCAATATATTCAGAGCAAAAGGCTAAATTGATAGTCAACAATGTGGTTACAGAAGAGTTTAAAATCGAAAAAGGAACACGACAAGGCTGCCCTATTTCCCCTTTGCTATTTATTTCGGTTCTGGAGGTGCTCTTGAATATGATTAGAGGGGACCGGTTGGTGGAAGGAATTCAGGTCGGAGAGAAACAATATAAACTTAAAGCTTTCGCAGATGACCTAGTTTTGACCCTGCAGGAGCCAGAATCTAGTACGAAAAGAGTATTACAATTGATTCAAGATTTTGGTCGGGTGGCGGGATTTAAATTAAACAAACAGAAAACTAAGGTATTGGGAAAAAACTGGACAGATACAGAGTCAGAACGGTTTCAGAAAGAGACAGAACTAAATGTGGTTAAAAAAGTAAAGTACCTAGGGGTAAACATAACAGCAAAAAATCTGAGTCTTTTTAAGGATAATTATGAAAAATGTTGGTCAGAAATTAAGAGAGACTTAGATAGTTGGACAAAATTGAAACTTTCTTTGCTAGGCCGAATTGCTGCTATCAAGATGAATGTATTGCCAAAAATGTTGTTTTTGTTCCAAACATTACAGATTGTGGACAAGACGGAGTGCTTCCGGAAGTGGCAGAGAGATATTTCTAAGTTTGTCTGGCAGGGCAAAAAGCCCAGAATTAAGTTTAAGATATTAACTGATGCGAAAGAAAGAGGGGGCTTTGCCCTGCCAGACCTAAAGTTGTACTATGAGGCCGCAGCTTTCTGCTGGCTAAAAGATTGGCTACTTCTCGAAGACACTGATGTATTGGATCTGGAAGGTTTTAACAATGCTTTTGGTTGGCATGCATATTTATGGTATGACAAGGTTAAGATCAATAAGGCCTTTAAGAACCATATTGTCAGAAAAGCAGTGTTTAATGTCTGGACAAAATATAAAGACTTATTGGAAAATAAAACTCCAAGGTGGCTTTCACCGCTGGAAGCTAAGGCCCGAAAAAGACCCAATATGGAGGCCAAATGGCCAAAATATTGGGAAATATTAGAAAAAGATGGAGACAATTGGAAATTGCAGAGTTTGGAGAAAGTGCGAGACTGGTTACATTACGCTCAGATTAATGAAGTTTTTAAAAATGACAAAAAGCTAGGGTTCCAGGTGGAGAAATCGAAATTGGAAACAGAACTGTTAGAACCTAAGACTAAGATACTTTCAAGAATGTACAACTTGCTGTTAAAATGGAATACACAAGATGAAATGGTTAAATCGGCCATGATAAAGTGGGCACAGGATATAGGGCATAATATCATGTTTGAGGACTGGGAAAGGTTGTGGACCAACGGGCTGAACTTCACTGCATGTAATGCTTTGAAGGAAAATGTAATGAAAATGATATATAGATGGTACATGACCCCAGTTAAACTTGCCAAAATATACCATTTGTCTGATAACAAATGTTGGAAATGTAAAGAAAATGATGGAACATTCTTTCACCTCTGGTGGACTTGCCCGAGAGTGAAGGCCTTTTGGGAAATGATATATAATGAGTTGAAAAAGGTATTTAAGTATACCTTTACTAAGAAACCAGAGGCCTTCCTTTTGGGTATTGTCGGCCAGAAGGTGTTAAAGAAGGACCGAACATTTTTAATGTATGCAACAACGGCAGCAAGGATACTCATCGCTAAGCACTGGAAAACTCAAGATCTACCCACACTGGAAGAGTGGCAGATGCAACTGATAGACTATATGGAACTAGCTGAGATGACCGGCAGAATCCGAGACCTGGGAGAAGAGAAGGTTGAAGAAGATTGGAAGAAATTTAAGATTTACTTTAAAAAGCATTGTAATTTGGTTGAATGTTAAGATGGAGGCTAGATCATAAATAATTGACCACCACTAAATTAGATGCAATTAGGATGATAAGTGAGATTGAGGGAAAACCTTAAACCTTTGGGAGAACTATTAGATTATATTCTAAATGAATGGGACATAAGAATGTAAACAAGATGATAAATTGCGGGCAAGAATTGACAAAGATGCAAGTGGGAGCGGAAGACGTGAGGGAGTCCAAAGAAGTTAAGAAATTATGTTATGATATATGTTACATTGTTTATTATATTTGCATTTATGTTTAAAAATCTTAATAAAAAATGATTTAAAAAAAAAGAAAGAAAATGAGCTTTTGATAAAACAGTCCCAAATACTGTGCCCCAAAGTTGGGTCTGTGTGCTTTCATAAGTTGCTCAGAGGCAAAGCTTAAAGAATGTGTGCTACAGGAAAACTCCTCCACAGAGCTTGAACCTCAAACCGACAGGTCATATTCCAAATATTGAGTCTAATATCTCAGAGCTGATGAATGTTTGGGGTTTTATTGTTTTTTTAATATTTTGTTGGGAGCTGTCCAGAGTGGCAGGGGCAACCCACTCAGATGGGTGGCATATAAAGAATAGGTAAAGGTGGTGCTGTGATCTAAACCACCGAGCCTCTTGGGCATGCCAATCACAAGGATGGTAGTTCGAGTCCACACGACGGGGTGAGCTCCCATTGCTCTGACCCAGCTCCTGCCAACCTAGCAGTTTCAAAGCACGCCAGTGCGAGTAGATAAATAGGTACTGCTGGGGCGGGAAGGTAAACAGTGTTTCTGTGAGTTCTGACTTCTGTCACAGTGTCCCATTGCTCCAGAGGCAGTTTAGTCATGCTGGCAACATGACCCGGAAAAGCTGTCTGCAGACAAACGTAGGCTCCCTTGGCCTCAAAGCGGAGATGAGTGCCGCACCCCATAATTGATTCCTATTAGACTTAACCATCCAGCAGTCCTTTACCTTTTACATAAAGAGTTAAATTATTATTATTATTACTATTATTGTTCCAGATCCATTTGCGCATACAGCAGATGCCATGGGTACAACCTTCCAACATTTGCAGGTATTCTACTTGCTCACTATGACAAGGCCACTTAATATTCATCAGTGCTAGGACCCCACAACATTCCCATCCATAGCTCTCGTACGGAGGCAATTAAATGAACTAGACAAGTATCTGGCCACATCCTCTGCAGCTGAGAATGCACATTCGCATGCCACATGCAATTACTTAGCATGGCTGTGATGAGAGAAAATTGAATTTAAAACAGGAGCTCAGCCAATATTATTACATTAAGCTATTTTCAAGCAATAATGTCTCATGGAATGCCTCATCAAGTGGGCTCTCAAAGGGGAAAGTTTGCGTTAGGAGAGAAAACCCATCATTTTAAAGGTCTCATTCTTTGGGAAGCCACTTGTGCCTAATCTCCATGGGAATTTGTTTGTTCCCTTCAGTGATGGCTTTCCAAAATAGTATGGCTTGAATAAATACAATGTGATGAGGAGAAGGGCAGGGATCCCATGTGGGGAAGGGCTTGGTTAGTTGGTTCACAGCCAATATAAGATCAGTGAATAGGCCACAGAATATATGAACCATTATTAGACAGAATTTAAATCACAGCCACACTCCCAAAATCAAACCTTTAAGGTGGTACTATTCATATGACTTGAGACTCATTGTGCTGCCATTATGGAAGTATGGAGAAAGTAATGAGAAAAAACATTGGATGAATAAATATGCTTTTTGCTTTTCCTAAAAACTATTCACTTGTTTCACCTATGAAAGTGTGTGCAGCTTTGTTTCACCATTTACATTATTTAAAAGTGGGTGACAATCTAGAAATGTGTAAAAGGTTTGCTGAGAAGTATCTCTGTTCTCAAAGCTGAGTTTTAGGTGCACCTTTAATGCGGATCTAGTCATTATTGAGATGTTATGGGTCTTCCTCTTTGGGGAGGGCCAAAAGTTGAAATAACTTCAGAGTCCTACCACAAGAGTTACCTAGACCCATGAGGATTATTTTCCTTAAGCGCTCTCTGTTTGGTCTTGCAGGCTAAGCCTCTATAAATAATTGGCCACCAAACAACCTACTTGTAGCTATAACCCACTGAACCTTACTGTGGACAATTACTTTCTGGTTCTGATCACTGACAGCCCTGCCTAGATTCTGTATGGGGATGGATTTAGGTTTGATGACGCCCTTAGCTACTGAAGGTAATGGGGCCCTTTACATGTCCAGCTGTCCTTTGTCAACAACAAATTGTCACTGTTTTTTGTGCTGAATATATGCTATATGGTAATTTATGGACCTAACAGGTATCTAAAGCCATTTGCACATAACAAAATATGTATTTTATCAAAGTAATTGTTGAACTGAAATACAATTAAGAAGAAGTATATTAATAGTGAGATACAATTAAGAAGAAGTATATATTTGGGAGGGGCAAGAGAGTGGGGCCCTAAGCTATAGCTTGTTCAGCTTATACGCAAATCTGGCACTAATTCGGTAAAATTAAAAGCTTAACAGAGAAATAGCTTTCTGAAATGAATTTTGTAACTGTGACTTACTCTGAAACACTTAAATTTCCCAGTTTGGACGGCCATTGCTCTTTAACTCTAGCCTTATTTGGACAGCCACACTGTGAGGTGGGAGTGTAGGAAACTATGTTATACTGAGTCTCAAACCATTGGTCCATTTGTCTCAGTACTGGAGTTGCTCTTTAGCATTTCAGAAAGAGATTCATTTGCAGCTCTATCTGGGATTGAACCTAGGACCTCCTGCGTGGAAGGCAGGGGTTTTAATAATAATAATAATAATTTATTATTTATTCCCCCACCCATCTGGCTCCCCAGCCACTCTGGGCGGCTTCCAACAGGATATTAAAACACAATAATCTATTAAACATTAAAAGCTTCCTTAAACAGGGCTGCCTTCAGATGTCTTCTAAAGGTCTGGTAGTTGTTCTTCTCTTTGACATCTGGTAGGAGGGCATTCCATAGGGCGGGGGCACCACCAAGAAGGCCTCTGCCTCGTTCCCTGTAATTTGGCTTCTCACAGTGAGGGAACCGTCAGAAGGCTCTCGGGGGCTGGACCTCAGTATCCGGGCAGAATGGGGATGGAGATGCTCCTTCAGGTATACTGGACCGAGGCCATTTAGGGCTCTAAAGGTCAGCACCAACACTTTGAATTGTGCTCGTAAACGTACTGGGAGCCAGTGTAGGTCTTTGAAGACCAGTGTTATGTGGTCTCGGCAGCTGCTCCCAGTCACCAGTCTAGCTGCCGCATTCTGGATCAGTTGTAGTTTCCAGGTCACCTTCAAAGGTAGCCCCACATAGAGCGCATTGCAGTAGTCCAAGTGGGAGATAACCAGAGCATGTACTACTCTGGCGAGACAGTCCATGGGCAGGTAGGGTCTCAGCCTGCATACCAGATGGAGCTGATAAACAGCTGCCCTGGACACAGAATTGACCTGAGCCTCCATGGACAGCTGTGAGTCCAGAATGACTCCCAGGCTGTCCACCTGGTCCTTCAGGGGCACAGTTACTGCATTCAGGACCAGGGAGTCCTCCACACCTGCCCACCTCCTGTCCCCCCAAAACAGTACTTCTGTCTTGTCATGATTCAACCTCAATCTGTTAGCCGCCATCCATCCTCCAACCGCCTCCAGACACTCACACAGGACCTTCACCGCTTTCACTGGTTCTGATTTGAAAGAGAGGCTTTACAACTCGGCAATAAGGCTACAGATGTTTCCCTTCCCCTTCCCCTACCAGTCCATCCACCATGGTATCTACACATCTGTCTATGACTTCTAGTACTGATGGAAGCTATACTGTGCTTCCATGGTCACAGACAACATGCTTCTGAACAGCAGTTACTGGAAACCACAGGAAGATCCCGCTTGCAAGTTTCCCAAAGGCGTCTGGTTGGCTGTAGTGAAAGCAGGATACTGGACTAGATTGGCCATTGGCCTGATCCAGCGGGATCTTCTTACATCTGCGCCATGGGGCAGACTACTAAACCAGATCAGGCTGTCCCTGTGAGCTGGAATCTTGGGTGCTCTAGTTTCCAACACACGGGGACAGTATACAAGCACTAACAGGCTGTCCACACTGCAGACAGACTCCCAACTGCATGCAAAGCATTAAAGGAGGTCTGTATGGGTCACAATGGTGGGGACTGGACAAGTGAGTGTGACACTCCCTCCCACAAAAATAAACATTACTGCAAGTCCTGAATGCCTGAACAGGCCTTCTGAGATCTGAAGTTTCTATTTTTCATCAAACTTGGAATAGCTTCAGAATAGGTTATTAAAGCCATTTTTTGAAACCCCTTCAGAGA
The DNA here is from genome assembly GCF_951804945.1 of Podarcis cretensis. NCBI lineage: Eukaryota > Metazoa > Chordata > Lepidosauria > Squamata > Lacertidae > Podarcis > Podarcis cretensis. Next base: position 81,200,776 of record NC_137175.1, on the reverse strand, counting down.
AATCAAGCACATTTCCAAGATCAGAAACAGGTGTGCGTAGTATACTAACCTTTTAATTACCACATCAGATTTTCACATTTCCTTAAGTGAGGCTACCCAAAATCTGCTTTTAATAGTCTAGGGAGAATTTTCCTAATGCAAATGGTTGTCACAAAGATGAATATATATTCTATGTACTTATGATTTATTTTTATTTCAATAATTCTCTGATAAAGTTACAGCTGGTGCAGAATAGAACTTCTCCATAACTTCTTCAGTCAGGGTGACCTAAGCTTAGTTCTAACTCTAAAAGCTCCCCATGATGTGCTAAGTTTAAATGCAAACATGAGCTTGAATACTATGCAGTGGATTGATCTAATTTCACTGCTAAGAAGGCTCTCACGCTTCTCAGAATGCAGCCTCTGTAGGCTGCTATTATTGATGAGTAAAAGGGAAATATTCCCTTTGCTTCTGTGCCCCAGCTATTTACTGAAATGTTTAATTTTGTATATGTTCCAATGAAACGGACTGGAGCCTTGTGTGTTTACAGTGAATGCTAAGAAGGCACATGATGTCTCTGTCCTTTGCAATAACACATTTTAATTATGATCATTTTACTGTTTTTACTGTGCTTTATATTTTATTGCATGTATAATTTCATACCAACCATGATAGGGCTTGTATTAAATGGTGGGTGGAAATAAATAAATAAATAAATAAATAAATAAATATTAAAAGCTGCCTGAGACTACAAATCCCAGCACCACCAGCAAGATGCTCTGCAGACCAGGGACATTGAGAAGAATAGCCCCAAAAGCCTTGTTCCTGTGGCACAAAGTGCAGCTCTCTGGTGTAAGGGAAGTGTGGAGGAACCAACTATGATGGCCATTCAGCGAGGGGTCTGAGGGCACAGTGGCAAAGCTGGGCCAGGCTCTGGGGCTCGGAGACCCCTGGCGGCAGGCAGGGCGGGGAACCCTGGGGGGACACCTGGCTCGCACCCCCTCAAAAGCATGCACCCAGGGTTACTGCCCCTCTGGCCCTCCCCACACTGTGCCCCTGAGGCACCTAGCTGACCACGCTTGTCTGTTAGCAGGCTGTGGATTTAGATGGTTTGATGGCCTGATGGTTTGATCCAGAACCAGGATGCTGTCTTAAATTAGTTGGACAGACTTGCAGATCTGGAATTTAGCAACAGTAGCAGGTGGTTACCAGTAATCGAGAAAAAGTCATCCTATAAAAACCACAACATGTTTTATTCCCACAGCCCATTGAGACCATTTGTGCCTGATACCTGTATCAATTAATCATGAGCTCTGTGGGACCCAGAGCAGAATATTCTGAGGCTACCGCTAAATCAGTCACTTTGAGGGAAAGCGCCTTTCGCTGGAGGCTTCTAAAGGGAAATCGTTAAATCAAAGCTTCTTAAACAAGAACCATAAGAGCTTTCAGCATGCCACCTGAATAAGCAGCACTCCCAGATTTACAGGGCTTGCCATCCTTTGGCTGAGTTTAATTAAAGCCAGTGGTTAGACACTGAAATAAAGAAACAAAACAGAGTGAGCAGAGGGGGTGGGGTGGGAAACACACTTCTAACTTGGTAATCCTATTTACCAGGCACATTTTGTTGCCTACCTTGAGGGAACTTTAATAACACCTTTAGTGGCTGACGTACACAATATAGTGAATGAATAAATAAAAATGTAAAGGAAGGCGCAATATTCTAGCAGCCAAATGCTTGTGACCTTCAGACTTCATGTTTCAACGTGTTCACTCCTGCGTTCATTCGTTTTGAAGCCTTACTGAAGAATTTGGATATGAAGTTTTACAGAGAAGATCAAATTAGGAGCATCATTTTAGATTTCCGTGGTGTGGTATAGGGAGATATCATTGGGAATGGGTAAAATTCTTGGATATACAGTATTTAAGATTAAATGAGGGTGTCATAGGAGCTAGGGGCTGAGGTTCCTTCGGCACCCACAATAAAATATTTGAGGGAGTCAGCCCCCCCCCCCCCCCAAAGTTGATGGACACTGCCATTCAAATGGTGTGCATGCGCCACATATTGTGATCAATTATGTAGAGCGGGGCTTACCTGCCCCCCTTCCATATTTTATTCAAGTTGACATCCCTAGAGGGTGTTTACATTTTTTATAGAAAAGTTTTAGGGTGTAGAAAACTTACCAGCACAAGACAGAGTCATCTCCCTCCCCTTTTTAATGCACAAAGATGCCTAGTATGTACATATGCCTCAGTTATAACTGTTTGTAACTGTTATAAGAATACAGTGGCACCTCGGGTTACATACGCTTCAGGTTACATACGCTTCAGGTTACAGACTCTGTTAACCCAGAAATAGTGCTTCAGGTTAAGAACTTTGCTTCAGGTTGAGAACAGAAATCATCCTCCGGTGGCGTGGCAGCAACAGGAGGCCCCATTAGCTAAAGTGGTGCTTCAGGTTAAGAACAGTTTCAGGTTAAGTACAGACCTCCGGAATGAATTAAGTACTTAACCCGAGGTACCACTGTAGTTGCTTTGCGAGTGTGTGTCCCTCTCTGTGTACCTTGTGTGTTGATCAGAAACTCATGAGGTGTAATCACATGTAGTTTTTCACTCACAACAAGTCTATGAAGAGAACAAGTTCAGTTCATAAAGTCAATTGCCAGTCAAGCCACCATGAGGAGCATCACAATGAAAGCACTCAAAACTGCGCACATATCAACAAGGCCTTGTGAATTCTTTGTTGCTATTTTTCTTCCCCTCACCCTAACTCCACCAAATTTTCTCTCCTCGTCCCCAAAATTCAGTTATATGTGTGTCATTTTTCTCAATGTGTGGGAATTGTGGCTTTCATTTTAGCATTTGCTTTTATGTGCAATCTGTTTTTCAGAAGTGAAACATCATGTTCTCAGTTGTTACCAGCAGTTATGCTTTGTGAAATTCTGACTGAAACCAAACAGATGAGAATTGATAGGAGACCGCCTTTTTACCAGGTCAGATTGTTTGTCCATCCAGCCAAGTATTACCTAGTCTGGCAAATAATAAAAATAAAAATAAATCCCAAACTTTGCAGAGCCTTGGCTGGAGGTCTTTCCTTTCACTTCTTACCTGTTTCTTTTAACTGCAAATGCAAGGAACTGAGCAAAAGAGCTTCAAAGCATGTGTTATGGGGGATAACAAATGGAATGTAGAAATAAAAAGAGCCTTTTCCAGATCAGGCCAAACTAGTCCAGCATCCTTTTTCCCCACAGTGGTCAACCAGATATCCACAGGAAGCCCAGAACTAGGACATTAAAGGTAAAGGTAAAGGTACCCCTGCCCGTACGGGCCAGTCTTGACAGACTCTGGGGTTGTGCGCCCATCTCACTTAAGAGGCCAGGGGCCAGCGCTGTCCGGAGACACTTCCGGGTCACGTGGCCAGCGTGACATCGCTGCTCTGGCCAGAGCCAGAGCCAGAGCCGCACACAGAAACGCCGTTTACCTTCCCGCTGGTAAGCGGTCCCTATTTATCTACTTGCACCCGGAGGTGCTTTTGAACTGCTAGGTTGGCAGGCGCTGGGACCGAGCAGCGGGAGCGCACCCCGCCGCAGGGATTCGAACCACCGACCTTTCGATCGGCAAGTCCTAGGCGCTGAGGCTTTAACCCACAGCGCCACCTGCGTCCCGTATTAAGCAATAATTAATAACACATTAAGCAATAGTGAATCCAAGATGGGGAGACAGTATCAGTTTATTCTGTAACCATGATGGTCAGAAACTTGCATTTCTATTTTTTTTTAAAGAAAGAAGCTGAAAAGGAAAAGATTGTTCTTAAATTGCTTATTTCTAGGATTTCCATTGAATATGCTTATTTTAACTAGAGATCTAGTCAATTTTGCTTTCTCACCTTTCCAATCTTAAATGCACTTCTCCATGTTTGCATTTTTTAAGGGCATCATTAAAATTCATTAGCATTTCAGTGTGACTGTTTCCTTGTTTATATTTGTTTATATGCAGTTTTGCCTAATATACATATTTTTCACAACACAATTTCCCGACATAACTTTTTTGTCTGTCCCTCCCCCCCCAATATATTCATTTATATGCATACTTTACCATAGCGTATGCAAATTCTCTAGCCCATAATGTGGCTGGAGAAGATTGTTGCAGAATTCAGGGAACTGAAAATGTCAAAGGATAGTCAGTAGGTTCCTCTTTAAATGCAGACTGAATCGAATTTGTGGTTCGAGGACCCGACCACCGCAACGTGAAAAGAAGACACAGGGACACGTGATATAAGGTTAATGGGCTAGAAAAGGCCACAACTTTATTGATTACAGCAATGAAAAGGTATTGGCTTAGGCATTGGATCGCGAAACAAGTGGGTTTATTCACCAGGGGTTCATCACCTGTTGATGCTAATACAACTATAGGCTCACCCCTGCTGTCACCGAGGGTCGTGCCATGGCCTCCCGCCAAGCAGGCATCGGACAGAATACACGACTGCCAGATTCCTTTAACGGAATACCCCTAAACATTGAAGGCATAGGCGATGGCCACACCTAGCACTTTGACACACCACAGCACATTATTCCAATGCCTAACCGCCACCCGAGCCGAAAGGCTCGCCGCCAATACCCTCAAAGCTGTAACCAATCCCAGATGCATTTGCTGACACTAGCTAACCAACTGTCGTTCCCCAGATCCGATAGGTGGACACCGTCATTCCGGTATAAAGCTTGATCGCCGATCCGGATACGGTCATGATAAATGACTCGGCCATACAAAAAGTGCACCCAACGGGCTATTGCACGATTTAAGAGTTTCCTGGATTTTTCAATGGCCATACAGTTCTGCACACTGCGTCACACAATTCTCTTCAGGAAGGAGGACCAGAACACCGTTGTTCCGGGACACAAGGCAGCCACCTCATCCAAATCTCTCTTTATGTGCCACGACAAGTCCACACTTCTTCTGCTGATAAGGATGTCAGGAGGGCCAAATGCGGCAACTCTCCCTCTCAGCAATGGCATAAGCAATGCCTCGTCACGAAAACCAGGAAACTCGCACTCCAGGTGGCTGCCAGGAGGGCCAAATGTGGCAACTCTTCCTCTCAGCAATGGCATAAGCAATGCCTCGTCTCAAAAACCAGGAAACTCGCACTCCAGGTGGCTGTCAGGAGGGCCAAACGTGGCAACTCCCCCTCTCAGCAATGGCATAAGCAATGCCTCGTCTCAAAAACCAGGAAACTCACACTCCAGGTGGCTGCCAGGAGGGCCAAACGTGGCAACTCTCCCTCTCAGTAATGGCATAAGCAATGCCTCATCTCGAAAACCAGGAAACCGCACTCCAGGTGGCTGTCAGAAGGGCCAAACATGGCAACTCTCCCTCTCAGCAATGGCATAAGCAATGCCTCGTCACAAAAACCAGGAAACTCGCACTCCAGGTGGCTATCAGGAGGGCCAAACGTGGCAACTCCCCCTCTCAGCAATGGCATAAGCAATGCCTCGTCTCGAAAACCAGGAAACTCGCACTCCAGGTAGCAATCCGAGGTTAGGGGTAAGGCCACAGCTAACTGACCGTACGTGGGCCAATGGACTATACCATGGCCACAAATCCAGACACTTCTGAGAACGGCTGAAAATAAAGGAGAAGAAAAAGAAAAGAAAATTACGGATAAGTAGAGGTAAAGGAGCAGGGCGCATTCTAACGAATGTAGCCTTTATAAGCGTCGGATTCCACCGGCCCATTTCCTTAATCTTATCCACTGGCAGGCCCAAGCGTGCCGCTGTTGAGGCGGCGCCAATCCTAAATTAGTGTGCTGCATAATCCTGGGAAGATGAACCACAGGCATCAATAACTTTGCGGAGTGCCCTTGTGAATTGGTGTCTCAGCAAAGGTGACCCATCCTCGTGAACCAGGACCGGGCCAGGACCGGGCAGTCTGAGGTAAAGGTACCATCTAGTGTCTTTGACCGGGCATGGGCCCCGCTGCGCTGAAGCTCTAAGTTTTACGAGGGAACCCCTACCTGCCTGGTCCATTTGGGATTGACGTATGCGCACAGTCATGCTAGCTTCGGTCAACTGCAGTTTCTCCCACTTGCGTTAACCTTGGCTACCACTTCACCAACCCTCAAGGCGCCAAAGAAGGCGGTCGCATATGCTGCGGAAAAGAGGCGGGCCTCGAAATTGGCCCAGCAGATTGACCTAAGCTTTGTGCGTATCTGAGATAGCAGCCCGTAAGAAATTGGCTTACGGCTCTAGGGGGGTTGTAGCCTGCCCCAAACCTCAATAGCTCTGCGGATCAGGAAGTCACTACACAGGTCAGAGGAAAACATGGCTCTAACAAAGAAGCTGATGGCGACTATGTGTATCTTTAAAGTTTTGGGGTCCCGTCCCAAATCGTCAAGATGGGAAAGGTATTGCAGAATGTAATCCGTGGTGGGTGGCACGCTAGGCAAAAGCCCCAATATCCCTGACCTGAAGCCCATGAGCTCCAGGTGCTAGCCACCGGAAGCGAGACATCTGAGAGCGAGACCCTTAGGGTAAGAAAGGTTGTGGATTAATCTAAACTCACCATGGGTCTTTTTGGGTACAATACCAAGGGGCGAGATATGCAGGTTTGGGATAGGGGGGTGTACGAATGGACCAGCCACCCTCCCTGCGGCCACTTCCTTAGCTATTTTCTTTTTCTGCAACCTCAAGCCTTTCCCTTACTGACATCTGGTTAGGGGAAATCCTTTGCAATTAAAGAGTCGGTTACTGGTATTCTGAAACCCTCCGACAAAACCCTTCCAACGAAAGGATGCTGCGCTTCCATCTGGATAGCTAGACAAGAGGTTGCGTAGAAGAGGGAGCTGGATCAGTGAAAATGCTAGACCCGGAGGGTCCCTATCGTCTGTTCCCTGCTGCGGGGGCTCCTCTGGAGCTAGAATGATGGAACCCCCGACCTCCCTGAAAGGGCTGCTTCTCTTTGTAACACGCTGCAGGTGGGTGTACCCCTGCACACCTCTCGCATTCGTGCGGATACTTACCAGACTGCCTTGGCATGACCCCTTATTGAATTTCCAACACACCTTGCGCTTTGGCTCCCTTCTTAAGTCCGGCTTACCCATGCGATGAGAATCTAATGGTTTCTTCTCAACATACGGGATGACCGCCACCGACCAGATGCCCTTTTCAAATTGATCCCAGCGTGCTAGCGGGATCCTGGAAGCCTTCCTTCAGAACTTTTATCATAGCTAACGGTGGCGGCCCCCCCCCATAAGGCACATAGGCTGTTCTGACTCTTCTTCCGTGTTGCCCGTTTCCAACTTGCTCTTCTTACAAACATGCTTCTTCTTGGTGCGTCTTTTGCCTGACAGTTTGTCCCCCTCAGCTATCTGAAGTTCCCCCTCCAGCTGCTGTTCCTCACCGGCTGACGAGGTGCCCAATTCTGGAAGCTGGACCCAGGGCTGCTTATTCTGCGAAGGACTAGAAGAACTGAACACAACAGGGTTATTGACACAGGCCAGCGGCCTCCTCGCAGGTGACCCAGTGCAGTTCTGAGGACCAGATGATGCCGAGTGAGCCCGAGACCTAGTTTGCACTGCTGCAGTTACTGTCCAAGAGCATATCAGGGGTAGCAGTGGAGGGCATGGGGTTAGGGGATTGATTGGAAAAAGGCTGTTCATAATCATCAATGAACGATCTAAATGCATTTAGGCAGTGTGAAATAGGTTATTATCCCGTCCATGTGGCACCCCCGATGACTTACGGCTATTGGCACCCTGAGGTGTGAGCTGATTCCGTTGCAGAGCGCTTCCTCTTAGGCGCCATGGATAACATGCTAAAGCTACTGCCACAGACATGAGCTACCGCTTACAAGCAGTTGTACAGGGACATGTTATTGATTCTGGAACAAATATACTAATTAATGATTGTTTTACTTATAATAAACAATGATCCCCAAGCATTATCAGCCCCATGCTCTAACCAGTTGAGCTATCCAGGCTCTCTAGAATTGTGTGGGACCCCATGGGTCATTTAGTCCAACCCCTTGGAATGCAGGAATATGTAGTTTTCCATACAGGGATCGAATCTGCAACCTTGGCATTATTGTCACCATGATCTAAGCAACTGAGGGTTCTGAAATATATGTCATTTATTTATTATTAATTTTATTTTTATTTTTATTAGTTTTATTTGTCTATTTATATATTTATCTTTAGATTTACTTACTTAATTAATCAATTTAATCTTGGTATGTGGTGCTATTCCACTTATTCTCTTTATTTATTTTTTATTATATATTATTATTAATATTCTTTATTTTAATGTTTTATTTTAATATTATTATTATTATTATCATTCTATTATTATTTATCTATTATTTATTTATTTATTGTTCTTATTATTTATTATTATTGTTATTTACTAGAATCTAATCCAATTATTTGTTCAATCAATTACCACTGTAAGTATAATTAATTACTGATACTATCAATTGTCTACCGTAAGTGACGATAATATGAAATAATTATTCATCACTTGACTGTTCTGTTTGTATATGTCTATAAATTTATTTGACACCAAACAAATGGGTCAGGTGGCTAGACCTGCCTCCTGAGGAGCAACTCACAAGCATGTAGTGATGAAACAATAGGAACAGCAGAGCAACGCAGCCCCCATACTGCAATCAAATGGAATCAAAGAAAATCGCTCTCAGGGAAATGTCCTTTAACTAACACTTTGCAAAACAAAAGGTAATGCTGGAGGCCCAGCAGAAGGAAAATGCTGCCAAAAACAATGTTTCCTTGAGTTGATTATTAACGCTTGGCTATATAATGTTTCCTTGAGTTGATTATTAACGCTTGGCTATATAAATTCTTAACATCAGCTGAATTAACTACACTGTGCAAATTCCATGCAATAGTATGCTCAGAACGTACTTCCTTATTAATTTATGTATCTGTTAGTCAATATACAATTCAGGCAGATGCACACAATCAATGATATAGAGCTGCTTCCTCAGGTAAAACTCCTAGTGATTTAGAGGGATGGTACCATAGAACAATCAGAGAACAACAGACACAGGAACTGCTATCAAATGAAAATGTAGGAAAAATACACTTAAGGAAATGGTCCTTCTACCAGCATTTCGGCAGAACGGTGAGCCTTTTAAATCAATCAGTAAATAAAATCTCATTCAATCCTCTGCAATGCAGGAATATGCACGGTGTCCCATACAGAATAAGCTATACGTCACTTAAATGCACCGCTTGTATTTATTTATATTTATTAAATCACAACCCAGCAAGAGTTCAAGCAGCAGCGCTCAGCTAGTTGTTAGCACCTGGCTCCAAGGAACAGACCCATACTCAAAGAAACCTCAACTGCAATCAGACAGAATTGGAAGATAATTGCCTACAATTAAATGTTGCCCCTTTTAAATGATAGGCAAATCTAGGTGCATAGCAACATCAAGTAATCAGAATTGAAAATAACTGCTTACTAGGAAATGCCCAGAAGCTGCAGCCAAATTAAGAGAAAAGGAAATCAACAAGATTCCAGGCCCACACCAATGGCCCTCTGAAAAGGAGGGGTGAGGTTGCTCTTAAAGGGAATATTTCACTACTGGGAAAATGTCTACCAAACAAAGGAAACTTTGCCAAACAAAGAAAAGTAAATTTTTGGCCACAAGGTCAGCTCCATGAGAGTGCTTAAACAGACAAAAGACTGCAAATGGTCAAATTGCTGGTTAGTTAAAGTGACAATGCAACTAGAGCTGCTGAACTGCCAGGTGCTTAAAGACAATGCCTAACAAACTGCTGGTCACTCAGAGAGCAATCAAGCCTGCAGGCAAGCAAGTTGAAAAACTTGTCTGGTAACTGTGATGACTCAGGCCAGAAGCAAAGGGGACTCTGAAAGGGTGGGGGGTGCTGGGAGGGAGGAGGGGTGAAGGGAGGAGAAGAAAAGCCTGGGGGGGAGTTGGGGGGAGGAGGGGGTAAAATGAACATGCCGGGCAAGGAAAAGTTTAGAAGAAAAGGAAAATAGCTGTCCTTTACAGTGAGCCAAAATGAAGTGGAAATATAAACCGCAACCTGTTTTGTCTTGTTTTGTTTTGTTTTGTTTAAAAGCGGTTTTCTTTAGGGACCCTGTACTGGCAAGTGAAGCCAATGACAAGAACCAGGCAAAGGTACACCTTCAAAGCTTCTAAACATATAAATGTACAATGCTGAGGAATGGTTCCCTGGTCAGAAACCCTGAATTGTCCCCCCCAAGCCCTGCCTTATTTCTTCCCCCAAACGCCAAGTGAAAAGGGGGTGTGTGGCTTAGATAAAGTAAGAGGGGTGAGGTTTAAATGCACAGTCTATTCTAAGCCCCAACATCATTTAAAATTTCAGAGGGGGCTCCTGATTTAAGTGGTACCAATGGATGGCAGGGTAAATCAAATCCACACTAAAAGAGTAATAAATCAACAAACGGCAGGCACAAACACATGCTACCAGCGCACGCACACACAACTTAAAATTAGAGAGGAACAGTCAAGGGCAAGGGAGGGGGGAAAACGTACAAGCACCCTGGCCAACAAATTAAAATGTAAGGCAAACCCAAAGGCAAACCCACTCAGTCACCCAGACCAGCCAGGCAATCAGACGGGCAAGGGCAATAGAAGGGAAAAAACATACATGCACACTGGCCAAAATTAAAATAAAACGCACAGCCACCAAGGCAGAGGCCAGGGAAGGAAAGTGAGGAGACAAGGGAGATAGTAAGATGGCATTCACACTCAGACCTCGCTGGTGGTGGAGTGACCATGTGCTGGGCAAAGGAACAAGCTGCAGCTTAAGAATGGTAATTCGCACTTAAAAACACCCAAACAAATCCAGCACCAGGAGTGGGGGAAAATAAAAGGTTAAAAGTAGGTTTTTACACAGAAAAGAGGACACAGCAAGACAGCAAGGCAAACTTGAGTGCGTAGGTTTTTTAAAAGCAGTAAAGCAATAAGCGCACGCAAGCCTCCTAAATTTAAAATGGCAAGCCAGGAACCAGACAGCCTCCACACACACAAACACCCCCCCCCGACTCCAAACCTCGTGGCTGAGCTCTTCCCTACGATGACTCCTGACTCGCACAGGACGACGAAGAGAAATGAGGCCGGGGAGAGGCTGACGCTGCTGCAGCATCAAGGCTGCTGGACACACCCCCCATGGCACCTGGTTGGACGGCCACCGGGGGGGCGTGAGCGCCAGCCAGGTGAGCTGGAGGCAGGGGGCTACGCCCCATGCTAGGGGCGGTGTTCAGGCTCCCGCCCACAACCACTCCCCTCTCTTTCAGGGAGGAGAGTCTTTGTCCCCAATCCTACTTTCAACAAAAGGGCAAAGAAATCTGAGTGGGGAACATTTCAAATACTGGCACAGTAAGCCACAATATCAAGCTGGCTCATTGTATTTTATTTGCCATCCCTGATGTCATGAGAAAGTCACAGAAATATTCCAAATGTAGAAAGACTGTGAGGGAGGAAGAAGAAGAGATGAAACTGGAAAGAATGAAAATAGATACATGGCCTCCAGCATTGTGTTTATGAGATCATCCATCCATGTCTGCACAGGATGACAGAATGATATCAATTTTGTCCTGGTGGCGTGAATGGGAGCCATCCTGTTCCCAAACATTAATCCCTATCAGGCTTTCCGCTCCTTTTTAGAAATATGGAGCAGATTATAAATGCAGGGCTTTGCTAAATGCAGCCACTTCTGTAGTTCTGAAATCACCTCCTTTTTGTACTATTCCATGAGCTCCTGCCAGGAAACTCATTATCAGTTCACATTTTAGACAAAAGTATAGAAATCTCTCTCTCTCTCTCTCTCTCTCTCTCTCTCTGTGTGTGTGTGTGTAAGAGAGAGAGAGAGAGAGAATTCATCGCAGTGTATGCTCTGTTTTATTCACAAAGCAGAGATGGGTTGACTTTGGTCTTCTTCAGTCTTTTTTTTTTTTTTAAGTAGATTTCCTGTTCTTTGATTTGTACTCAGGATCTCCTAACACTCTAGGCGTAATAACTAGTCCGTATAAAGAGATTTGAGGGCGGACACTTCAGGTGCCTTTATGTTTCTGATCAAAGCTTTCCTGGTGAGGTGATTGATTATGGTCCTTTGTCCACCAGAGGACATCAAATAACTTCTGCCCAACCCTGGGCACTGGCCCAAGTCATTTTCTTGCCCAAGCTGTGACATCCTCCCAAAATATTATTTTTTATATATTTGATAATAAAAATACTTGTCTTGCTCTTCTGGAGCCCCGACTGTCCAAGTTATTTTGACACCCAAGACAGAAAATCCCACAAAGGTTTCCTTGGAATATAGTGTGTGTATTTGTGTGTGTGTGTGTGTGTGTGTGTGTGTATCATAATTAATTAAAAAGTAATCATTAACTGATGTGTCATGACACCCAAAATCCACTGCTTGAGGCAGGTGCTTTACTCTGTCTGATGGTAGAGCCAACTCTGTCCATCCCTGATTAAGTTCCCTATTTTTCCTTTCCCCTGACTGGTACTGAAAGTGATAGCAGCAGCTACAATAACCCAGACCTAGTCCCATTCTGGAAAATGGCAGCCAGAGCAAAAAGAAAAATAAATTTGGAGAACATGGGTTGTATTCAATGTAGCATTAAGCAGATTGTTTTGGCAGCAGAAGGATTTTTATTTGCACAGTGGCATAATCTCCTCCCTCTGTGTATCCCCTCAAGATGTTATGGGGTTTTCCCCCAACCCTTCAGAGCAGATTTGGAGATGGAATGGGGCACACACTGGGGGAGGAGAGGTGGGAAATCCTGTTGCATTAGCACTAATCATTTCACTAGCATAACTTATTTAATTGAATTCTGTGGCCCTTTTTAAATGGGGGGGGAGTGGTGGGTGGGGCCAGAGGCAAAAGTGGACGGAGGAATGCATGTGAGTCTTAGCTTTGTACAGCAGATTACTGTTCCACCCTTCATCCAGGAAGCAAGAGACATTATCACAATTCAATAGCACACTCCAGCTAGGGAAAAGCAATTGAGCAGGATGTGGTGGAAGCCCACTGAGGAGTGGGACTTGGGATGGAGTATGGCCTAGGAAGAGTCCTAAGGCCTGGATAGAGATGCCTGGATCTTTCCCCAGCAGTGGCACACAGTGAAATTTTTCATAGGGGAACAGTTAGGGTCACCAGCTTTGCAAGGGCAATTGAATGCACTGATGTCGTGTGTGACCTTACCAACATCCTGATGTTTTGTGTGTGAGCATTGTGCCTCCCTCCCCAACCCGGGCGGAAGCTTCCCAGGCTTTGGGAAGGAGAATCTAGGCTTTAATGCTTTAATACTCTAATTTACCAGGAACATTTAGGGGACTAGCCTAGTCCCCCTAGTTCACTGACTGCAAGCCATTGTTCCCTGGCCCTGCTCTGCACGGTGTGTGCTGCATGTGATTCCACAGCCTCAATGCTACCACTATCTCAATGTCTGCTCACTTTTACCATCAGTTGCAAAGTGCCAAAATCATAGTGCCTTCCATTCCATGTGTTGAGGAAGGTACTAACCATAGCTCAGCTCTGTTTGTCTCTGCGGCTGAGTTCTGTTCTCTCCACAAGCAAGAGCTGGTAAAGGAGGCCACCAGATATCTATGGTATATGATCTGTGCTCAAGTTGTGCTCCAAAGCCAGCCTTGTCTCTAGGAAACTGGCTCATTAATGCATGTAATAAGTGTGTGTGATTTGCAGATTTGTACCACGGGAAGAAAGTGGGAAGTGTGTGGAGGGAGGCATGGAACAAAATATGCATAGCTGTCAAGCGTCCCTTATTTGAAGGGACAGTCTCTTATTCCAGCACCATGTCCCGCTGCTGTCCCTTATTGATGATGTCCCTTAAATGTTGTCCCTTAAATTTCAAAGGAAGCAGCTCCTCTCCTCCCTCCCTGCCGGCCAGGGAGGAGGGAGGCTCCAACTGTGTTGCTTGGCTGTGTTGCTCACCCAATAAGAAGTCTAAGAATGACTGGGGAGCTTGCATGCCTTGTGCCCAGCCGCGTTGCCTGGGGACTCGCCTTTGCTCAGTGCTTCCCAGAGGAGAGGTGACAGTGGTTTTCCTTGAGGCTTCGTTTGGCTGCTGCCTGGGCTTTCTGCCTTTGGCTCAGAGGGGCTCAGAAGTTGAACATACCTGTGCTGAGTGCTCGGATCAGAATCGGATGGATACGTCATCGGCGGCCCACTCACCCTTGCCGGTGAAAAGGTCTGTCTGGAGCGGGGGCACATGGTGGGGAGAAAGGAAAGGAGATCTTGTGGCGAGGGGGGGGGAGGCTGTGTGTGTGTGGCTAGTTAATGCAAGCTGAGGGGGGTTTTGAATGCTGGACGCCATTTTGTTGCACGTGCTGCTGCAAACTTTGCAGTGCAAAGCCAGGCCGGGGAGCCATCTTAAGTTGAGGCTGCATAGGCCTTGTGGTGCATGTGATTCAGATTATATTCAGTTGAACCTCTGGTTACAAAGTTGGTTGGACAGTGTTCTCGAAGCTACCAGCATGAGTTTGACCAGACTGCAGGAGGACAGGAAGACTGGAGTGCCTGGAACAGGTGAGGCTGCAGGTCCCTTATTTTGGCTGCTGATCCCTTATTTTCAAGGCTGCTGGTCCCTTATTTTCAAATCTGTAAGTTGACAGCTATGAAAATACGTAATATTCGTCTTGAATGGGATGGTTGGATCATTGGGATACTAATAAAAATGATGCATTGGACAAATGAGATTATGCTTTCTTGGTGTTGATAGATGTAAGCCAACAGGACGTTCCTACCCTGCAACTTCCATCAGGAAGTTTTGCTGCCTGAGTCAAAGAGAAAAGATGGCTTCCTATCCTCCCAGTTCCACATACCTGCACAGAATTACTTCGTAAAACTCAATACACAAGATAAGCACTGAATATTTTATATTCAAACTGCACTGCAAGAGATATGGAAGGCTGTGTGTTTATAATTGTATACTTGATGGATCTGTACATTATTAATATTGTTTATACAAGGGCTATAAATATTTTTTTAAAAAAATTAAGCTGCTTGCAAGAAACTGGTAACAGAAGACAGGCAATGAACAATAGAGGGTCCAGAGTGAAGGAGGTGGGGGAGAAAGTTAAAAGGATCCATTGCTTCTGGACCCTGATGGAAGAGATTAATGGTGGTTGAGGAGAATGATCATAGAGAAGAGTGCAAGGTGGGTGTGTTCTAAGGAAAGGTACCTGGCCTTTCCCCTTGACACTTTGTCCAACCAGGTGAGTGAGCAGATGTTATCTGGGCAAGATCTTCCACACTAGTTAATGGAAGGATGCAGATGCAGACCATTGTGACAGATCCATGCTATAAGAACATCAGGAATGCCTAGCTTGTTTCAGAGCCACAGCTTGGGGAAAGAGTATCTGGTGGGGATAGTTTGACTGGGAAAGCAGCAAGTTGGGGAAGGGTTAGCAACCATTTGCACCCACATGCTTCTCTGCTTTAAAATACCCCCTTTCTCAATTCTTAGAGGTGTTCAGTGGCAACCTGCATTACAGACACCACTCTGCCACTTTTGTGTGTAGCTTAGGGTTGCCATATTTCAAATATGGACAGTGCATGTAAAAACCTAATACATTTATGCTTAATTTCCTTGGTATGTGATTTTGCATCGGTGATTGCTTTTAATAGGTAAATACGATTATTATTTATGAAGTCCCTGGTTTGATAGCCTTACTCTTGTTGCTTTATGGGTGCATTCAAAGTAGCTGTGACTAATACACAACAGAGAAGTATTGAGTTTGTGCCTTAAATGTTGACCACAGTCCAGCTTTTGCTGCAAGCAGTTGTGTTGCCCATTACTTGTGGCTGTGTATGGGATGCACATCTCAATCAATAATAGCACCCAGGGGTGCTCATCCCATTTTGCTGCCTGAGGCAAAATGGGAATGTGCTGCCCTGTCCCACTGCATGATTTCCAGTCCAATAAGGAACTGCAGAAAGAGCTCTCTCACTGGATCAGGAAAATAAACAGAGGAATTCTAACTACAGAAATCTGGTGTATGTTATACCAGCTTAAGTTACCCCATTCCAAATTCCTTTCGAGAGAATTTTGACTCACACTGCCTTTTCTGCTGGCTAAATTTCTCTGGGTTGCTAAGTCATATGACAGAGCTGAAAGGGGGTTAGAATAGTTAGTCTCTCCTTGCCACATCCTGCCCCCACTGCCTCCTATTAGGGACTTACACCAGCATAGGTTCCACCAGCTTAATTTCTACCAGCTGAGACCTAGCTGAGTTAGTCAAGTCCAAGATCAGCTGAATCCAAACTCTTGCATCTTGGTGCATCATGGGTTTGCATTGTGTGGTAACTGTGGAATAACTTATAAAATATGCGAGCTCTATAATTACACTGGGATTAGTTGACAACAAATTGATATCCATTTTCATCTAACCACAAACTGAAGATTACGTGTGCCGATATTATTTTATTATATATCCAGCAAGATAAACAAACAAATAAATAAATAAATAAATAAATAAATAAATAAATCTCTCTAAACACGCTTCCTTTGTGCTTTACAGGAAACTCAAACAGAATTTCCTTGTTTCATGAATAATATTAAAATTATGGATAGGTGCCATTTGTGCATCGTTTTGCTAAAAAGCATGCTGTGCTGGAAGTTAGGTGTCTAAAGGCAGCAGTGTTTTTTATGTGCTGTATAGATCTCTGAATGAAATGACAGAGGTGTAAAAATCACTAAGAGCAAAGAGCTCCCTAGTGATTTATACAGCGGAGGGAATTTCTGAGTTTAGAAGCAAGCAAATACATGAAAATCCTTCAATTCAGAAATGTGGATCTTGCATTTACTGCTCTGAAATACATGCACTTTCACTTGTTTGACATAAGAGATGGGCGCAATGAAACCACCGCCTAGTGAATTGTTGCACAGATGTAGTGTGCCTGCTTCAGGACAAACATATATCAAAACTGTGTTCTGCTGATCCTTCAACCTCCCCTCCATAGTTTGAGACTCCTGCCTTTGTCAGGGTCAATGCTACCACAAAGGACATTGAGTCCCCTGGGAGGAGGAATGGAATAAGCATGCATCCTCTGCTGTCTCCCCAGACCCTCATGCTGCCCAAGCCCCCACCACACCAGCAGAATGAGCATAGCCCCATCAGTCATGTTGCTCGAGCTCCCACTATTGGCCAGGGACTCCACAGCCAGGATGACACCCAACCGGGCAGAAGAGGAAAAGTGAGCCAAATAGATAGGCTGGCCAGCAGCTGGAACACAGCACTGGGCAACTGAAACAGTAGAAGGTGTGGTGACCATCCACAGGTTGAACCTAGGCAATGTGGAGAAGAGCCAGTATGGGAAACAGGATGCTAGACTTGTACAGGTGATGAGGGAGCTCACAGAGTCACTGTTTAGAACCTCTCACACTCCTGATTATGTCATCTAGTCAGGTTATGAACTTCAGAATTAGATTAAAAAACGAACTATTTCCCATTTTCATAGCTTCTTCCCACACAAACCAACCCAGACCCTGCATTCTTCATCTGAGGTCCTTATCTGTGTGCTCACTCCAAGGGAGGTGACAACAGAAGAATGGGCCTTCTCAGTGGTGGCTCCCCATTTGTGGAATGCTCCACCTTGGGAGGCATGTCTGGTGCCATCATTATATGCTTTTAGGTACCAGGCAAAAACACTTTCATTTACCCAGGTTTTGGGCCCTTAATTTGAAGGATATGTATCTGCAGTCTCTTCTTCTGCTCATCTTTTTAGTGGAGTGGGTTGCATTTGATCTTCCATTTTATATATAGTAGGGCATTCTAGGTTCTTATTTTACTTTTGTTCCTATGTTTGGTTTTAATGTTTTGTTTTGTTTTTTGCATTGTAAGAAAAAAAGTGAAGGGGGAAAATGCTTATAACAACAACAACAATTTCCAAAATAGAGGATGCGTATTTTCCATCATTATTTCTATGGGGGTGCCGATCTGAAAATTCAAAATATGTACTTTAACGTGGATTCTTATGCGTTTTTTTTCTTTTTTAAAAAACACACACAAATTAATGCAGAAATGGGATAGAACAGATTCATGTATGAACATTATTGTATTAATGGTACAGGCCAGAAACCTGCCTATCTCTAACTGGATCTGAACATTACACACAAGGCTAAATTCCTTGTATTAGCATAGTGCTCAACAACATGGTTTGTCTTGTAAGTTTCACTGTCCTGTCTTTTGGATGGCTTTGCCAGTTCCCTTCTTAGTATTCATTGCAAGGTTAAGCTTGCCAGCTTATCATGGGTTTCTCAGGTTGTTCCTGTACCCTAATTGTGGCTTGTTATGAGTTCTAAAATGTCCTCAGCCAAGCTCAATATAACATTCCTTCACTAAGAGAAAATACACTGTCTTTGGGTATGCACACTAGAGAGAAATACAACCTACCATGAATTTTCAGCCCATGAAAGAGCTTGTGATGAAGAAATAAAATGCTGTTTCAACTTCTGGATAAAGGTTATGAATCAAGAGTAAGACTGCTTTTCTTAATTGAAAATGATAAAATGTATATCCAGTAATTCAGCACCAACTGTTAAGCCTCCTGTAAGAACAGTTGCAATGTTTTGAACCAATGCTGCATTATTCTTTCTTCAGGATAGACCAATCTTTCATGCATTTTTGATGAGGAACAGCAACAATGGCAGAAAGCAATAGTGAATAATTCCATTCCCATTTTTTCTCCTCCTCCAAGCATCAGGGAGTTTAAAGAAAACCTCAGAATGGGTATGAAGTCATGCGAATACCATGTTAGGGATAACATCGCACACCATCTAGCAACCAAACTTTCCTGTCTCAAAATATACACAGAAGTGATATGACCAGCAACACCTCAGATAGATTTTCAGCCAAATCCTTTGCATTTTACATCTTTTGAAACCAAGGAGTAACAAAATTCGGTTCTATTTTCACTACAGATCGAAACAACAGAACTTGAAAGCAGATTATATGTAATATGAAATGGCTAAATCAGAACTGAGTATCATGGGGGGGGGGGAGTCCCGCCAGATATTCAAAATAAGTTTAGAACAAGGAATATTTTGTGGTTCTAGTATCTCTGAGTCCAGCATTAGATAAATGATGCAAAAGATTATAAGTAGGCCACTTGAAATCCTATTAGCCCAGGGGCCAAATGAGGCGCTGCCAGGCCCTCTGGACTCTCACCAGTCACGCCCCCTCTCCCGAGGCCACACCCCTCCCTTCTCCACCCCCTTTGCACATTCCTTTCTTTTCCTCCAATAATTTTTATTACATTTCCCACAATTGTAACAAATATTGCAACAAACATTGCACAGCCGAAGGTCAAACCAAAACCAAAACAAAAGAATACATCAAAGAAAAAAGACAACAAACAAACAAACAATAAAAACGAACTTAATTGTTTAAAAATCCAACCTTATGAACATATTAATTGACTTCCTCTAGCCTCTCCCTTCTGAGTTTCCTTGTATCTGAATGTAACAGCTTTCCAATATCATTATTAAACAACAATATTCCAATTATAATCAAATTTATTCACTTTTCTTACTGTTCTAAATCCCATTTAATTAGATCCTAATTTAATCCTACGCCTATTTAGTACTTTCAAGTACTTTCTAATTTTTTATATTACAATATTTATTCAAATAGTCCTTGAATTTCCTCCAGTCTTCTTGATATTCCTCTTCTTTCTGGTCGTGGATTCTTCCAGTCGGGTCAACTAGCTCCAAAAAGTCCATCATCTTCACCCCATTTGCACATTCTGTTTTGAATGACTGTAATGGACCCTTGAACTTTTATAATGAATAGCTAGAAAGAGGTGGGGGGGGGGCAAGAAATAAAATGTGCAGCTGTGGTGGCTAATATGGAGTCCCATAATCAGTTGGAGAATTTCTAGCCTCCTGGGGGAATTTGATGAAATGCTCCATATATATATATTTGCACTCTCAAATAGGATGGGGACTGTTGAGAAACCATTTGCGTGCATCTCTAGTTTTAAGAGCTTCGCAGTCTTTCTCGAGCACTTTTTTGTCATTGATTTTGTAAGTGGGCCTGCTGCTCCTTAAGTGCGTTGACTGCTGCTTTGGGCTTCTTATTGTCCTTTCAAGTTCATTATTTATATAAAGTAAATTGGACCTCGGCATATACGATGCAGGGAGATATATCAATCTGATGAAATGTGAGCAAATAAAAGAAATAACCAGTACCCCTTTGCATTTCAAGATTTATTGGAAAACTATTTTTTTCCCCAAATGAGAATGCAAAATCTTGGGGTACTATTCATCTAAGTTTTATTCAGAATAAACTTATTGAAATGAGTGGTCCATACTTGTCATAGTCATTAATTTTAATGAGTAAAATTTAGTTGAACACTGTCCTTAATAACATATAAGAAAACTCAGAATTTTCCTTTTAAACCATTGCAAAGGCAGGGAAACAAGTTTTTTTTTTTGCACTTTCCCCCCTGTCTGCATTAAAAATTCAGTCATCTCCACCTAATACCCTGTACTGCAAAACCTTTAGTATACCAGTTGAGATGAGCCCCAGATTGAAGGTCTGATGATTGACTGAGCTGTAACATTCAGAAGGCTTCAAGAAAGGTTTCTCTCTCTCTTATTTCACTCAACACTCCCTCCCGCAGGAGTTCACATTTTCTGTTTTATCTCTGGGAGTGAGCTTAGTGACAGACACACATTGAAAGTCTGTGTGAAATGCCATGGGAGCTGCTTAACAGCATTCAGATGCAGAAATGGCATTTGATTCCCAAGCATCTCTGTTGAAGCCACTCTAGAAGAAATCTAAATCGGGATGGGGAGAGTGGGGCGCCGGGCGGAGGGAAACGGCAGGGTAACAAAATGAAAAAGTTGAATCTGCACCCTTCAGCAATTAGAAGATAATGAAGAAGAAAAATCATTGAAATGTTACAAGAATAAGCATAAGTTATAAGAATACTTTTCTCTCTTCTGTAAAGACATAAAAGTCTTGAAAAATAAAAAAAGCAGATGTTCTTATGGAAGCATATGTTAGTTGTCAATTGAGGACCTCTGGAAAAATGTCTTTCAGATTAGGCCCTTTCCACATTTACCATTTATCAGAGATGGCTCATCAATGATGCAAGGTGAGGCAACTGCCTCAGGTAAAAAAGTAAAGGGACCCCTGACCATTAGGTCCAGTCGTGGCCGACTCTGGGGTTACGGCGCTCATCTCGCTTTATTGGCCAAGGGAGCCGGCGTACAGCTTCCGGGTCATGTGGCCAGCATGACTAAGCTGCTTCTGGCGAACCAGAGCAGCGCATGGAAACACCGTTTACCTTCCCACCAAAGCGGTACCTATTTATCTACTTGCGCTTCGATGTGCTTTCGAACTGCTAGGTTGGCAGGAGCAGGGACCGAGCAACGGGAGTTGCGGGGATTCGAACCGCTGACCTTCTGATCGGCAAGTCCTAGGCCCTGTGGTTTAACCCACAGTGCCACCCACGTCCGTACTGCCTCAGGTAGCACCTGAGAAAAACAGCACAAAGGAAAAGGAAGCTGCTGCCCCACTGCGGGGTTGCCACAGCCACCATGTAAGGCAGCAGCAGCAGCAGCAGCAGCAGCAGCAGCAGCAGCAGCGGAGCAATGGCTTCTTTTTTTCTTCCTCTTCCTCCTCTTCCAAGTGCCACCTGTCAGGGCTGGAGTCAGATGCAGGTCAGCACAAAGAAATCGAGTCAGTTGTCAGTGAAGTTAACTCTTTATTCAAGGAAACAGCATTCAACTCAGGAACACTTCTCAGGAGGTCTTACAACTACAGAGGAGTTGAAAGGACTGAAGGTCTCTGCCACCCACTCTTTCTAAGGCTCCTCCTCTCCCAGATGTTTCCAAAGCAGTCTCAAACTGCATCTGCCCACTTCTGACCTCTGTTCCACTCTCCTCATTATTCAGTGCATTCTTGGATACTGGAGAGAGGTGAGCTTGTTACAGCATGAGAGGGAGTCTCCCAGGATTCTTCAGCACTTTTGACACCCCTCGTCTGCTTCAGCATCAGAGTCTGAACTGCTCCCTGTCACAGGTTCTTCCTGCTCACTAAACCCTGTTGCACCTTCAGTAACCAGCTCCTCCTCCCAATCTCCCCCCTCTGACTTCTCCTCAGTGTCCCACCACCAATCGCCGGGCTCTGAACCTTCCTCCTCTGGGATTTCCTTGGGAGGTTCCCCAACTGGCACCTCCTTCCACTGCTCTGCATCCAGCCACTCTGACACCACTCCTCTTTGGATAACCTCAGTGAATAGGCTTGCTGCTTTTGTAGCCTATGTATGAGAGCTTCAAGCATATTTGCTGAGCCACCTGGAGAACAGCAAGACTATAGGAGAGCAGCAAGTTACTCCCCCCCACCCGCTGCTGCTGCTGCTGCTTTACATAGTGACTTTCATTATCATCATCTTCACCATCATCATTACTGGTGAGTGCTTGGTACTGTGTAAATGTGAAAAATGTCCTAGCAAGGTTGCATGGCAGTAGCGTGGGGTGGGGAGGTTCCCTGCTATTTATAGTGGAATAGGTGCTGGGGGTCACCCCAAATCTCAATTTTTTGGCATGCTGTCACATGCTGTCAGCATTGTTCAGCTGGCATTCTGGAACAACGTGCATATATATATATATATATATATATATATATATATATATATATCTCACAAGAGTTTGGCTTTTGTTAAGGATACATAATGGATTCCCATTATTATTATTATTATTATTATTATTATTATTATTATTATTGTCGTGTGGCAGATTGTTGACCAGGGCTGGTTCTAGGGAGCATATGACTCCCTTGATAGAGAATCTCCACTGGCTACCAGTCTGTTTCTGGGCACAATTCAAAGTGCTGGTTATGACCTAGAAAGCCCTAGGTCTAAGCTGTCACAAAACCTCATATGAACCTGCCCAGGTTTCGATATCAGCAGGGGAGGGTTTTAGTTGAGTCCCACCACCCTCATAGACATGCTTGGAGGGGATGTGGCAAAGGGCCTTCTCAATAGCTGCCCCCGGACACTGAAACTCCTTCCCTGGAGAAGCTAGACTGATTCCTTGTTGTCCTTCTGCCAGCAGGTGAAGATCTTCTTGTTCCAACAGGCTTTTGGGAACTGACTACTTTTAATGAAATGACTGGTGCCGTGCTGTTGATATTGCAACTATTTCTATGCTTTAAACCAATTTCATATATGTATATAGTTTTAAATTCTATTAATCTTTAATTCTTTTAATGATCATTTTGATGTATTCAGCAATTTTTGTTTTTATCTGTAAGCCGTCTCAAGTCTTGTCAGGGGGAGAAGGCAGAATAATAATAAAAAAAAATGATGATGATGATGATGATTATGTTTGAGCATCCTCTTTGTGTGTGATTTGGTGGGTGTGACTTGGGAAACATCTGTTTTGTTTTGCACCAGTTCCCTCTGACTGGTGTGAGCTGTCAGTTAATCATCTCAGTTAGTTATCAGAGTTCAAGGACCTATCACAGTCAGACAAAACCCTCATGGAATGTGCAAGGGATGGGGAGGGATGTGGCCTGGGGAGGAGGGTGTGGCTGATGTTTGTGCTGTGGGGAGAGTCCTGAGAGCCAGGTAGAGAGCTGGGGGGGGGGTGGTGCTCATTTGGCCCTGAGGCCTAAGGTGTCCCGCCATGGTCTACAGAAAGGAACCGTTTATGTAAATGTAGGCTTTTCTCATTCCTCACCCCTGGATTCTGGAGGAGCATTGTCATGTTCACCCTCCTATGAATGAAGAGTGATGGGAGCAGAGCAAGCATGCTAATCTCTGCTGCCTCATATACCCCTGCATATAACTACATCTGCCTTTTTATCTCTATAAAAGAGATACAGGCCTCGGTCCTGTATACCTGAAGGAGCGTCTCCACCCCCATCGTTCAGCCCAGACAGTGAGATCAGCACCAAGGGCCTTCTGGCGGTTTCCTCATTGTGAGAAGTGAGGTTACAGGGAACAAGACAGAGAGCCTTCTCGGTAGTGGTGCCTGCCCTGTGGAATACCCTCCCTTCAGATGTGAAGGAAAAAAGCAGCTATCTTATCTTTAAAAGACATCTGAAGGCAGCCCTCTTTAGGGAAATTTTTAATATTTAATGTTGTATTGTTTTTAACACTCGATTGGGAGCCACCCAGAGTGGCTGGGGAAACTCAGCCAGATGGGTGGGGTATAAATTATTATTATTATTATTATTATTATTATTATTATTATTATTAAGCCTTCTCTAGCAATGTTAGTTTTTCATTCATTCATCTGTTAGGCTTATTTCTTTAATTCTTAATTTCACAGAAGCTTTCGAATTAAGAAAGTGGCTGGAACTTAATGGGGAAACAAGTGACTAGATGAAAGAGGTGATAGGTAAAATATAACCACTGCAGCTATAAGATAGCATCACCCTTCACTTGTGGATGAAGGATGGAATAACTCTCAGTATCCTCTCCCTCCCCCACTATTTTTAAATTCTCCCAGAAAACAATTGATTTAAAGGTAAAACCTTTTGAGATGCAAAGAATCACACACCCTCCTTCCTGCATTTACAGCTAAGTGCTTAAGAGGTTAACTATAATAGAAACATAAATCTCGAGTAAGTCTTATTAAAGGATAAATATCTGCAGTATCTAGGTTAGACTTCTTTCAACCAAAAACTCCTCTTCTGAAATGCTCGCATTCTGACAGTGTGACAAATTGCTGGAACAAATGCTAAATAGTTAAATGGACAGGTGATGGATGGCCTCATAAGCCTTGCAGGGCAGCCGGTGTAAGATACTAATTGGTTCTGTGGAACTGGTTTTAGTCAATAAATTCACTTGAGAGAGGGTTTTTTGGGTTGTTGTTTTTTTGTTAGACATCCAGAATGCAGTGCTGTAGGTGACAAACCACTTGGAACATATTAGGCCACCAACAACTTTATTACTTTTCAAGGGTAGAATCTCCATCTCCACCCATCTTGATGTGTCAGCTAACAATTTATATAGTGTGTGTATTTATTTTTTTAAACCCAAACAAACAGGGAATGCCAGTCTATTTGTATCAAGCTGTTTCTACCCAGTTTTGATCTTATGGAATACTAGTGTCGGTTTGTAAAATAATTCAGAATTTCAGATCTGCATAATTATTTTCTTTGCAGTATTGCATAGTTCCATAATAATGAATGTATGAAATCAAATAGAAAGCCATTGTGCTTATGTATACATTAAACCAGAGTCTCCCAACCTGGTGCTCTACAGATGTTCTACAGGTAGAATACAACTCCTGCTATCCCTAACCATCAGGCATGGTCTTTGGAGCTGATGAGAGTTTAGTTCAAAAGGTGTGGTGAACACCAGGGTGGTGAAGGATATACTGAACACACATGAACACACACCAATCCTAAACATAAGAAAAGAATACTATGACTTTAATTATAAGAGTACATGGTTAACCTTTTTTCTCTTATATATTGGCAATAAAAGGATTCATGAAACAATGAAACAGATTTAATAAAGCATTCCATTGTCTTTTTTTTTGAATAATATTTATTCAGGTTTTAAAACATTACAAAAAAACAGAAAACACAATACAAAAAAGAACAAGACATTTCCAAGAAAAAATGCAAAAAAAGCAAAAAAACAAAAACAGATAAAAAGGAAAAAAAATAATTAGAAAATACATACAATCAAAACAGAAAAAAACACCAAGTTAAACCTTTACATAATTTTCTTTCTATGACTTATTTCCTTGACCTCCTCACACCTCCCCTCTTTGTTTTCTAGTTCAAATAGATATTTCAGCAAATCCTTCATCTTTATTTTTATCCTAATAATTTATCTTAATATACTGTGATTTTCCATTCTCTCTTTCACCAATTAGCCATCCACTTTTACTTTATTTAATCTTATTTCTCATTAAAACTGATATATTTAAACCTATTCTCTTAAGACATTTCCCCTAGGGTCATAAAAATTCCATTCCACAATTTCTCCATCTCTCATTAAAAGCAATTTTATTTTAAAATTCTCAATATATACACTTTAAATTCCCAATTTTCTTTCACTGTCTCCCCTCCCTGGTCTCGGCCCCTGCCAACAGTTCCATCGGCTTACAACAGTCCATCAACCTGGAGATCTCAAATCCGAGGCTCTTAAGTCTTTTTCATGTCCCATCTGCCAATCTTCTTGATAATCTTTAATATTAAGAAACAGTTCTCGAGGGAGCTCCAACCCAATGATGGTCATATTCCTTCTTATCAAGTCTGCCAGATTTCCATAATTAAAGATAGGGCCCATAAAGTATTCCCGATCTTGTTTCACACTTCTTCCGAGTCCAAAGGCCCCAGAAACTTCGGTCCCCTCCTGGCTCAAATTCATATCCCAAAAGTCATTTGATCCCCACATAGGGTGCTCTCTCCACTTTTCATTTTCCAAATCAAGCCAGGCTCCCATCTCCAAAAACTGGCTTCTCCTAATTACAGTCATGTAAGGCCTCAACTTGTAATCCTCCAATTGTCTCTGTAGGGTTAAAGCTCCCCCTTGCATCACTTTAACAACAACTTTCTCCTTCTCTGGTTCTTCAATTTGTTCAGTTGAGAAAGATTCTTGTGCCGGATTCTTGTCGACTTCTTTACTGATGCCTACTTTTGTTCCCAAAATATCCACACTGGTAGCCATGGCATCTATCTGTTCCCAACAGATAAAATGTCCTATTCAATTCAAGCGTAACTTTTTTCTCCGCCGACATCCTTGAAATATCCAAGGTCAAAGCTAATTTCTCAGAGTTTTTATCTTTAGGCTAATTTCCCAGCTGCATTCTTATGACCATGTCCCAAAACTAGAGGAAAGCAGACTATTAATCCTTCCAGCACAGTCCCAAAAGTCTCAAAAGTAAATTAATAACAATTCCAGTTACCTTTCCTTCTTTTTAGACACAGAAATAGACAATGGAAACAAAGTCTTTCTTTGTATCTTAACAGCTAGCTGTCAAATTTGACAGCTGTCAAACCTTTCTATTCACCCTTGATGGGCTCCTTGCGTACCTCTCCCAGGTTTGGAGACGTGACGCTTCAGTTCCTAAATTTTACCTTCTCCAGCAGGCTTCCCCTGCTTCCAAAGGGAGTGTAAGTAATAGTTTCAATCAGTGAAGTTTTAATCCTTTACGTAGAACTTTCCAAGACCTTAGTTAACAAACTCTTTGCTTCAGTCTATTTACAGAAGGGGGAGGTGGACTTCCTGTTTAGATCTTCCCCCGTTCCTTGCCAAATTAAATTGTTTTAAAAACCTAATTTCCCGATCTACTCACGGGTTGTTGTTTGGAATCCAATTGTCCACAAGAAAAAGTTAGCGCTCTCCGGCAACGGCTGTGCGGCTTCACTCCGTAAAAATAGCGGTCGATTCAAAACACCGCGCCGCTCACCCCACGTCATTTCGAAGCCCCCAAAAAGGGGTTTCCCTGCGAGTAGGGGGGCGCTCCTAGTGTCAGCCGAATCCCACGTTCCCAGGCTTCCTCTGCCTGGGATTTTTGAAGGGTCTCCGCCTTTGCCGCGGCGGCAAGAACCGATTTTCGCGGAGCGGGTTCCTCTAAGTCAGAGGAGCTCTGCCATTGCTGATGGCGCTAACCCGGAAGTCCCATTGTCTTCTGATTACTCCCTTTATGCTCAATATCAGTATTTTTGAGAGACTTTTAATTCATAAGCTGATGGGGTTGTCAGCTTTGTAGGAGTTGTGACCAAGACATCACCCCAATTCAGTCTGCATGCCTGCCTATAAGTACATGTGGCAATACACACACACACACACACACACACACACACACACACAGTGGTACCTCGGGTTAAGTACTTAATTCATTTCAGAGCTCCTTCTTCACCTGAAACTGTTCTTAACCTGAAACACCACTTTAGCTAATGGGGCCTCCCACTGCCGCTGCGCCACCACTGCACGATTTCTGTTCTCATCCTGAAGCAAAGTTTTTAACTCGAGGTACTATTTCTGGGTTAGCGGAGTCTGTAACCTGAAGCGTATGTAACCCGAGGTACCACTGTATATATATCCATGCTAATAAGAGAAGCTCAGACTGCAACACTATGTTAATTGACACAAGAACTTCAACTCAAAAAGAGGATTTCTCCCCACCCACCCTCACATGATCTTTTAGTAGTTTAGACATTTTCAGTATAGCTCAAGTCCTCTTACTTTTGCCAGTATACAGTTGCAAATTTTATTAAATTTCTATTATGCATTTGATATTGGCATAATAGAGATTGGCCTCAATTCCTTGTTGTGGGTGAACATTTTGTCTTAATTTGTGTTAAATTGTAAGCCTAAACCACCTGCTTTCCCTCCTCCAGTTTTGTTTTTGTTCTCTCTTTTTTCCTGAGTACAGTGGTACCTCAGGTTACAGACGCTTCAGGTTACAGATGCTTCAGGTTACAGACTCCGCTAGCCCAGAAATAGCACCTTGGGTTAAGAACTTTTCTTCAGGATGAGAACAGAAATCGTGCAGCGGTGGCAGTGGGAGGCCCCATTAGCTAAAGTGGTGCATCAGGTTAAGAACAGTTTCAGATTAAGAACGGACCTCCAGAACAAATTAAGTTCTTAATCTGAGGTACCACTGTATTGAGGGGAGGAAGAGGACTCTTTGGTTGTGTGCACACTATACCTTTAAAGCATGTTCAAAACACACTCTTTCCCTCAAAGAATTATGGGCACTGTAGTTTGTTAAGGGGTAAACTTCAGTGCGCAGAATCCTTTGAGGGAAAGAATGCGTTTCAAATACAATTTAAAGGTACAGTGGTACCTTGGGTTAAGTACTTAATTCGTTCCAGAGGTCCGTACTTAACCTGAAACTGTTCTTAACCTGAAGCACCACTTTAGCTAATGGGGCCTCCTGCTGCTGCCGTGCCACCGGAGCCCAATTTCTGTTCTCATCCTGAAGCAAAGTTCTTAACCTGAAGCACTATTTCTGGGTTAGCGGAGTCTGTAACCTGAAGCGTATGTAACCTGAAGCGTATGTAACCCGAGGTACCACTGTATAGTGTGTGGACAGCCTTGGGCTCCTTACTGTTAGGCTGTTTAACCTGCAATTTAGGCAATCTAAGATGGAGGCACCATATGAGTTGTTAGAATCCAACATGCCCCCTACCAACTTTACTATGAGGGAAGAAGGACTTCCCAGATGTCTGGTGACAAGTGAAGAGACACATTCTTCCCAGGCAGCTAAGATTTGGGTAGTCCATGGTAACTAAGATGTAGAAAGTCTATCTCTGTAACAATGCACCAGAAAACATCTGTATATATGCTATGAACCCAACTATGGTAGATTACTGTACAAAGACATGGCTAAGTGTTTTAAGTCTTAAGAGGGCTGAAGGAAGGTTTGATAGATTGACTACAATACATGCAAAATTAACAAGGAACTTTTCAAACTCTAATATTTGCTGTGTTGATTCTCTCCCCCTCCACCACTTACAGCACCAGTATACTTTTTGAAGTAGCTTTTCATTGTCAAGTACTTAGGGTGTATTTAGATGAAGCCTTTGTTGTGTTCTAAAATGCTGTGCTTAATTTATAAAAGAGGATTGCTAGGGCTCAAGTGTGCTTGGAAGTTAGAGCATTTCTGACTCTGAAGATTAATGACCACAATGGATCAAAGGACTAGAATGGGAGGAGTTTCCTCCCCACTCTTTGTTTCAATACCTGTGTATTTGGACATCATCCCAGTTCTACACAACTGACTGTGTAGTTATAGTTATAGTTCATTAAACAATTTAATGGCAGTACTGTGCCAAAGGAATAAAATTAACAGTTCTACAGATAATTATGATAATTATGATAGATATGTGTGTGTGTTTGTGTGCGTGCGCATATGTGTGAAAGAGACAGACAAAGAGTAAAAATGAGGATGTTTCTGAACTTGTGCCTTCCCTCCAAATTTCTCCCCAGACTGAGCAAACATTATTTACCTGGTCCTAGTATTTGAGTACTGACCATCTGCAATAAATATATTTTTATGGAATTTGTAAAGATCACTGCAATGATGCTTTGCATATTATGGGGTATATACATGGGATTTATACATATTGTAATAAAATTGTATGACTAGCTGTTCACAAGAATTTCTTTTTTAGAAATGTTATAACTTGGGATAGCTCAGTCAGTAGAGCACAAAACTCTTCATCTTAGGGTTGTGTGTTCAAGCCCCTTGTTGGGCAAAAGATTCCAGCACTGCAGGAGGTTGACTACACCTTGTGATCCCTTCCAATTCTATAACTCTGTGATTCTGTGGAATATATATACACATATTCTGTGCTTGTGTGTCCTTTTGAACACCCTTTTACCTTGGCTGGCTAGGGAAGGGAGGTGATCAACTGTCACTGGGTGATATAAGAACATTGCTGATTCTTTGAAGAAACTGACAAGTTAGATACAAAGCACACATTAGGTACAGATGCCGATATAAAGGTCTTTTGTATAGTCTTCTCAACTAACTAATCAACTTTTTATTGTATTATATATGTATTTCATTTTGCATTATGAAGACATTATGAGATCCATTTGTTACTGAAATTGGCTGGAATTTGTTTTATGGGATTTGTAAAGCATTTGAGCTAGTTAGAAGAGATTTGCTATAACTGTGGCCATATTAATTGGCATGACTTTTAATGCTACAGGGGTCCTGGCATGGGAAGGGAGGAGAGGGGGAACCTTGGATGCTGTGATTGTATAAGAAGCCTAACAAACTCCTGACAATGTACATTTTCCATGAGTTCTGCAGAGCCTTTACCATTACCAACTGAGCTTCTGGCCTACAGGTCACTTCAAGCATGAGGCTGCTTTGTGGTTAACCGCAGATATCTCTCTGAATTGAATGGTATTCATTTTTTTAAAAAGCATAAAAATAAAACTTGGACTTTGTACTCTTCTTTTTAAACTTTGGGAACATCTGAC
This sequence comes from Podarcis cretensis, assembly GCF_951804945.1. Lineage (NCBI taxonomy): Eukaryota > Metazoa > Chordata > Lepidosauria > Squamata > Lacertidae > Podarcis > Podarcis cretensis. The sequence goes on along the minus strand of NC_137175.1, from coordinate 81,169,854 downwards.
TTCTCTCCTGGCATTTGTCTCAAACAATGGGCCAGAGATTAAAACATCCTGTGAATCACCAGGCATTAGTCACTGCTGATTATGGGGCACCTGCCCTAAATTGACTCCAATTCTTCCTTCAGCACTGGAACCTTTATCATAATTCGTGTCCCATATGTCACTGTCTAAAACATTATTTGCTGTTCATTGTTAATTTGGAAATGTGAAAAATAGATTCCCCACCCCACACCCCCGTAAAACCATATACAGTAAGTGCATTGGTCTGAACTACTGTCATGGATACCAGCATTAGCTAGCAATTATCTGATAGAATGAGAGAGGATGCTGAATTGATTTGGAGCCGAGTTTTCCAATACCCTCCTGTGGTTTTGTTCTGTGATCAAACAGTGAGGGGATGGGCATTTTAAGAGTACTGCTGTACTGCTAAAGAACTGGGCTGGATTTAGAGCTATCCATTAACCTCATAATAATTCTATATCATTCCTTTCTGAATTAATTTTGCTTTATGATGTCTTACTAAAGGCATAGAGTCTCTTCAGAATAAATCTATCAATACAAACAAATTGTGGGCATTTACAACAAACAAATATTATGTGATTTCTCCAATGCCATTTTCTTTATATATATATGAACAATTGAAGCCCAGGAAGAGATGATTTAAGAAATTCAGCCGTAATATTTAACTATTGGATCAAACAACGCTGACAGATTAGGGTCTCTCTGTCTCTTTCTGTGACACTGAAGTAATAAGGTTTTATTGGCAAGACCTATTAAAATGACACTTACCATATATCCTTGAGATATTTTATTTCATCACGATGCAACATCCCTAGGCTTCATTCTGTGAGTTGTCTAAATCACCTTCCATGTGGAGGTTCGTGAGTGGATCATGCCCAGAACAAAGGCAGGATGAACAAACAGCAGTGATATCAGTCACCCTTTCCAGGATGAAAGAGGTGAGAATAAATATTGAAAGAGAATGAAAATAACAGAGAGGCAGGTAACAACTAAGAAGTGTGTTTTATGTTACAGGTTGTCAAGGTTGAAAAAGTTGGAGATGACTGTTATAAATTCTCCAAGGGCATGAGTAGAGGATTGCAGTAAGCTAAGTGAGCAATCACGGGATCCGTGTTATGTCACGCCTAGCAAAAAATTCAATGGAGGAAGGGGCTCATGTTCCTCCACAACTGGTGACTTATCCAGTTTACTGCAACTCTCTATTAAACCTACGATTTGACCAATCAAGTTCTCAAACCTCCAACCCCCATTTACTGTCCCAGGCAGGTCACAGTGTGTGACTTCACTGGGAAGATTGGGAAAATAAAAATTAAAGATTAAAGTTTATGGTTGGGGGTTGAGGGGCATACAAAGATGTGTACACCAGCTGTATGAACAAATGGCTAAAATACACTAGAATTGAATCAAATTTCCAGTCCCCCCTCAAAAAATAATTACTAATTTTGTCATTTATAATTTGCTTGAGAAATGTTAACTTCAAAAAGGGTGAGTGCCTTCTACTTACTAGTGCTACGGAATACGTAATGTAATTGCAAACTAAGTGTTGTCAGATATGAATATCACTGCATGTTATCTGTCAATACCATCTTCATCTATGTGGGTAATTTCTTAGGTGCTGTCAAATTTAATCATATATATCAAACAGATGCATCAGTGAGTATTAAGGAAATAGTCAAATATTCAGCAGATATTTGACACTGAAATTCCCAGCCAGCAGATATGTGAGGAAAATAATCCTTTGCACTTTTCTTCTAGAGGCTCCACAGGGCACAGGGGCGCCAACTATAGGGGGCAGAAGGGGCTTCAGACCCCTTAATATTTCTAGGCTGAGGGCTGAGCCCCCCCAATATTGAGGGGGCCATCATCCCCTGCTGCCCCGGGTGAGCGCTGGCCCGCCAAATAGGAGTGGGAGGCATGGAGGGCGAAGATTACCCTCCACACTCCCCAGCCCCTGCCACTACCAGGAGAGCATTGGCACGCAGGCGTGGATCATATGATGCTAGGCCTCAATGTGGGGGGCAAGTTGGCGTCCCTTACAGGGCAGGACCTGCCACACAACAGCAACAGTCCCTAGTAAGGCCAGCCAAACCTCATGGCTCTGGGGTTCACCAGAAGTGCCCCACTGGAAGATCTCCATGATGGAGATGAAGTATAGGGGATGCTACTTAAGGTTCCAAGTTGATTGGGACTTTCAGCATTAACACAGGAACCTTGAACTTGGCAAATTGGCAGCTCAACAGTTGTTGTTGAATGGCAGTTCACTTCAGCCCTGCTGACTGGCCATTCTTGCTGAGGCTGGGTGCGGTGGGGAGGAGGGGAGTTGAATTTAAGCAACTTCTGGAAGGCCAAGAGATCCCCACACCTGCTTTGAGGTGCCTCAAGATTTGTTGTTGTCAGAAGCAGGCAAACACAGCTACTCCTCCAGCAATTAAAAGCTACACTTTTAACACTGGCAATATGAGTCACAGAAAGCATTCATTGCAACATGATGAAAGTAATTATCTTTCTTTATCAGTGTGTAAACTGAAGCTTTGCCAAGTACAGCTGTTACAGCTGCAGTGGATTTGTACTTCTAGCTGCATGGGTGGGAAAAAAATACACGGTACTATCTGGGCCTTATCAAATTGCATCATCTTAACATTTGACAAGTTGTCAGCAGGGGAGGCAATTATTTCAAGCAAAACACTAAGAGCAAAACTTAACATTTTAGCGGGGACAGAATGTAAGAGACATGCATTCATTTAGTGAGAGTTCAGCTCTTTATTTCAAAAACACTATAGCATTTCAGATGACAATAAAAGAGTATTTCATTTAAATGGTTTAATTGTCCTCAGTCTCTTAAAGACGAAGGGGGGAAATATATGGAATTGACAAACGGAAGCTGCAAAATAGCCTGGGAGCCTCAGAACGAAAGCTTATATTTATGGAACAGTGTCATCATATTTCCAGTTTGCTGAGACTCATTGATTGCAGGAGCAGTTTGTGTTATAGAAAGAGCATATATCTCAGAGTGGTGGCATGTTGGGTCTCTGGGGGCAGCAGTGAAGAGTGTGAAGAGAAGCATGTGTGGTTATTAGGAGCTGAGCTGCTAAGATTATGAGAGGATTTTTAGCTTCTTGTTTCAGTTTTTTAAAAAAATATTTTTTAAAAACTGAGCAACGCTCCCAAGAACAGCAAGTATTTTTGAGCTAAATGCTAGAATACCTAAGAAGCTTAAGGGAGTTGGAGAGTGGGCCTCAGAGTGGCATTAGAAGCCTGCAGAGGACCGGAAGAGCGGTTCACATTGTCTGAAAATGGAACAGCTCTGAGAGTCCCGTCAATGGAAATGTTTCTGCTAAGTCTTAACTATGTAGCAAAAGGAAGAGGATACAGAGCTAGGAGTGGATTGAAATAATGTGAGGTGGTGGTAGTTTCAAAGCACACACAGAGGAAGTAGGTAGCGTATCAAAGCGGTTTTGAAATGGAGGGCAGGCACACCACAAATTGCATGGTGTTGGAACGAATTAATATCGTTTCTGCAAATGGTGATGGAGTGGAACTGGGCAATGAGCATAATAGCTGCTCAAAGGGCCATGGAGATATCAGGAGAGGGATACCTTGTATAGAGGTTTATATGATAAAGAGAAACTACCTAATCTGCACTTCCCAAACCAATACCTGCACTGAAACACAGCTGTCATTCAAAATCCACACTTCTCTGAATTTTGGGATGCAGATATTGCGAAGAACTCACCATCATGCAGTGGCGTAGGTGTTAGAGTATTTCCATTCCACCTTAAATAGTCAGGCATGATTGTTGTGTGTCACATGCCTGTTTACTTCCTGCTCACTAGGAGTTTCCATTTTGTATATAGCTTTTGTTCTGGCTGTTTTCCTGGACATGGATGCAAGCAGTCATGTTTTTTCCTTTGTTCTGATCAACATTGAATAAAGCTGTACATATGCTCTCCTGCCTGAATCTTCCATTGTGGAAACTCTGCAGAAAGGGTGTGCACGAGTCTCGGAATGTGTCTGAGGCTTGTGTCGCTAATTGACTGATGCTGTTCTACGGGAGACCGGGAGATCGTCCAGAGACGACATGGAGGCTGCCTGATGCCTCAGTCTCCCTGGCAGTATCCCAACAGTAGGAAGGGTGGGCAGAGGAGGTGGTCTGCCCCGGGTGCCACTCTGGAAGGGGTGACAAGATGGCCCCTGCCTCCCCCCAGCTGTAGAGCAACCGAGAGCGCCCACAGTCCGTATGGGCGCTGCTCTCGCGGCAGCCTGTATGGCCGCTGTGCAAGCGGCAGCCTGTATGGACTGCACATGCGTGGCATTCTGTACATAGTGTGCACATGCGGGATGCCGCACATGCACAGTCTGTACGGGTTGCGCCACCCCGGGTGCCGGAGAGGGTTCCTCCGCCACTGCCATCTCACTAAGGTGATTGTTCTATCTGGGCAATCATTTCAGCTTGTCAGTTGGAACAATTCCCCCTCTCTTCCTGCTATGCACTGTTCCAAGGGCTCTCTGAACAACACACCTGGGTTCATTTGGGGGATGCAGTGGCGGCAGGGGTTGGGGAGACAGGCGAAGTCTTGTTGCACAAGCAGGAGTTCTTGCGTAGGACTTCTGCTGATGGGACTCATTGGTTGAATCCTGCCCATTGTTTATCAATTATTTAACAAAATTTAAACTTGATTGTAACAGAACCTCTAAGTGATTCACAAACAAGAACCCATCGATACTATAATTATCAATAAAAGACAGAACAGGCATTCAAGAACCTTTTAAAAGGTCATTAAAATTAAAAGTAAACGTAAAAGATACTAAAACACATGTCGACATTCTGTATGTCTAGAGGGGCTTTAAAAAAAATGTTCAAAGCAGGTACTTTAAAAAGTACAGTGAAAGAACCTGCCTGTTTTCAAATGGCAAGAGGTTCCAAAGTGTTGCTGCTACCACACTAAAATACTGATTATTTACAAGCGCAGAACAAATATTATGTGGCATCTTTATCCATGCCAGTTCTGCAGATTGAAGTGATTGATTGGGCATATATGGTGTAAAGTGACCCTTCAGGAAAACTGGTCCCAAGCTGAGAACAGAAACAGATTGAACTTGCCCCAGTAGCAGTGCAGATTTCTAAGCAGAGGTGTTACACGCTGACAGTGTCAGCCCTGTCAGCAACCTTGTTGCAGCATATCTCTGGATAAAGCACAAGGGAAGTTGCCCACAGAGCAAATTGCAGTAATCTAATCATGAAGTCATCTGAATGGTATACCTTAGGGGGAAATGTGCAGAGAAAAATGCACATATTAATGAAAAAAAGCATGTTTTATATATGGGGAAATGGCTTGCAAAAATGTGTGCATTGGTTAAAACTGCTTACAAATATTTGTTTACTAGGAGAAATCTACCCTAAAGTGCTGACATGTTTTCATTACCATGTGGTTGTTGTTTTTTAAGAAATATGGAGATTTGAGTTTAAGACTGGAGAAATGAGAAACTGAGAAAATTAAAACTGGCATCGCTAGTGCCTGGATAGGTACACATGTGGGATTTCTAGAGTTCCTTCTTACTCTGCCCCACAAATGATGCTGAAGGATGATGCAGTGTCCCTTTTTTTGTGTAGGAGAGTTACAGAACGAGGCAACTGCATCCATCAACTTGCATGGGTCTTCAGTGAGCAGCAGATAATATATTGTGCAGATCAGGGGTAACAGTGTTTGGGGGTGCAAGGGCACCCATTACTGCTAGAGTTAGTGAATGTTAGAAATTAACAAATGGTAGAAATTCAATAATATTTGAAGCATTGAAGGGAAGTTGCCAGGCCAGTGAAAAATGCAGGCTAAGTTGTTTTCCCCCCCAGGCCAGGGTTTCACCTGGGATCGGAGTCTTTAAGAATGACAAAAGCTCGTGGAAGCAAGTCATTAACCCATCAGCCAGGAAAGAGGCTGTTCTGGTGAGAGGAGGAGGTTGCCAAGCTGTTGAACAGTGTGATGTCACACAGGGAAAATATCATTTTACACACAGGGAAAATATCATTTAAAAAAAACAGAAGTCTGGAGAAATGAGGGTAAGTGGACAGAAAGGGAGGTGTTGCATTTGGCAAGGTGTTATAATAATAATAATTAATACCCTGCCCATCTGGCCAGGTTTCCCCAGCCACTCTGGGTGACTTCCAACACATATTAATAATGATAATAATAAAAAAGTGATAAAACATCAAACATTAAAAACTTCCCTAAACAGGTCTGCCTTCAGATGTCTTCTAAAAGTCAGTTACTTGTTAATTTCCTTGACATCTGGTGGGAGGGCGTTCCACAGCGTGGGTGCCACTACCAAGAAGGCCCTCTGCCTGGTTCCCTGTAACCTCACCTCTCACAGTGAGGAAACTGCCAGAAGACCCTCGAACCTAGACTTCAGTGTCCAGGCTGAACGATGGAGGCAGAGACACTCCTTCAGATATACAGCGCCGAGGCTGTTTAGGGCTTTAAAGGTCAGCACCAACACTTTGAAGTATGCTCAGAAATGTAGATCTTTCAGGACTGGTGTTATATGGTGGGAGAGACTGGGGACAATGACTGACTGCTGCTTCAGACCCAAACTTGCTGAAGCTATAGGTGGAACAAAATGGAATGTTCTGCACGCCCTTCACTGAAGGCTTTAAGTGTAAATATGTGTAAACAACCCCATCCACCACCCACTATATTTCTTAAAGAAACTAGTCTCAAATGTGCCTTGATTCCCCAATGGAAATACAACCCTGGGTGAGTACCTGGAACTCCCTGGAATGTAGAGATTGGGGGTGGCATGCAACCTTTGTAACAATATTTTAAATATCTTTGCTTTATCTAAGTACCAGATTTTGTGTTGAGAGGACAGCTGCACTGTTATTTTGCTCAGGATCTGCAGCAGTGCCTGGGGCTAGCCAGGGGCATCAATCTCCCTTCCACCCAGAGCGCCTTCTCAGCTTTGTGCACAAAACAGAAAGGTTGAAAAAGAACCAGTAAGGCAACCTGGCACATGCTACCAATGGTCAGGCAGCAACAGATGTTTTGGGCTCTGAGCAGGTGCTCCCAAAGAGAGGGGAACTGAATCAAGACTCTGGGACAGAGAGGTAGATGCGATGAAGTTGGGAAATGTCCCTTCGATCTAGGGATGGATAGTGAAGGTGTGTTGTTGTTTAGTCGTTTAGTCGTGTCCGACTCTTTGTGACCCCATGGACCAGAGCACGCCAGGCACTCCTGTCTTCCACTGCCTCCCGCAGTTTGGTCAAACTCATGCTGGTAGCTTTGAGAACACTGTCCAACCATCTCGTCCTCTGTCGTCCCCTTCTCCTTGTGCCCTCCATCTTTCCCAGCATCAGGGTCTTTTCCAGGGAGTCTTCTCTTCTCATGAGGTGGCCAAAGTATTGGAGTCTCAGCTTCAGGATCTGTCCTTCCAGTGAGCACTCAGGGCTGATTTCCTTCAGAATGGATAGGTTTGATCTTCTTGCAGTCCATGGGACTCTCAAGAGTCTCCTCCAGCACCATAATTCAAAAGCATCAATTCTTCGGCGATCAGCCTTCTTTATGGTCCAGCTTTCACTTTCATACATCACTACTGGGAAAACCATAGCTTTTACTATACGGACCTTTGTTGGCAAGAGTGAAGGTGTAGGTATAGTTAAATAACCCCTCCTCATATTTTATTCAAATGGTTAAATAACCCCTCCCCATATTTTATTCAAGTTGGCAGCCCTGATATGGGTTCAGGCTATAGTGAAGGTGTAGGTATAGTTAAATACTGCAGAACTGCCATGGAGAAAGAAGCCTGAACCAATATCAGGGCTGCCAACTTGAATAAAATACGGGGAGGGGCCAGATAAGCCCCACCCCACATAATCGCTCACATGACATGGTGCATGCACACCATTTGAATGACAGTGCCCATCAACATTTGGGGGCCCCAGCTCCGTCAAATATTTTATTGGGGGACCGAAGACCCCTTCGCCCCTAGGAGTTGGCTCCTATGACCAACACTGAGCAGGGGTGAGGAACCTGTGGCCCTCCACATTGTTTGGAATACAACTCCCATCAGCTCTGGCTAGCATGGCCAGTGGCTGGGGATGATATGGGTAAAAGTATCAAATATCAGGAGTGCAGCAGGTTGGATCAGGCCACTGTTGGGAGTCTATTCTCAACCCTCTGAACTAGACCTGCCAATGTTCTCTGTGCACAGGATGTTTTGTTCTCCCTGTGGTAAAACAATTGTGCATTTTTTTCGTGAAACAGTTGTGCATTTTTGTGAAAACCTGTCTTCCTTCTGAAAAACTCTCCCCGACATGGTATTTACAAGTGATTTGATTAGTAAGACTCTAATGTGGTCTGTTGCTAAAGGTTCATCTTTCTGAGTAGTTTAAATAACTCCCAGCAGCGTAACTAGGAAGCGAGGAGGAAAAGAGTGAAGTGGGAAAGCGGGAAGATTAATAAATGCTCCAGGCACAGCAAATGTTCACATGTAATCCACCTTCAAGTCTTGACACATTTTAAACTGTAAACTGTAGGGTTCAGCTCTAAATTTTTGGCTTTAAATGTTCTGCTCCTGTGTAGATACCTGGCACCTGTCAACAGCAAGGAGGTGACACAAAACAATTTATCTCGTCTGCTGGTATTTTTGCTTTTTTTTTTAATCATTATTATTTTTAATGTGCATTACATGTTACCAAAGCAGTTGGAGAGAAAAGAGCTCGACTTTGAATTCAGAAGGATCAAGGCTCATATTTTCTTTGCATGACTGTTGTTAGGTGGATGTAAACTCATAGCCCAAATTTGCACAAAGTTTGCATATGTTATTTTTTAAGTGTCAATTGGGATGAGGGAGAAAAATTGGTACAGTTTGCTATTTAATACCAATTTACCAGCCCTTCTTCAAGCAATATGCAGTCCAAAGATGTCACAGCCTTTGGAAATCCATACCTCCCTATTTTGCAATGCAGTTCTCCTAAAATCTCTGCCCTTAATCTACACCACTGCAATAACTCCTTGGAGGACAAATTTTGTAAATATGTGAGAGGTGATCTTTAAAGCTCTTCATAGTTAGTATCTCAGCTTTCTGATTGACCACCTATAGCATTACCATATTGCCCACGCAGTGAAATCCCAACTGGAGAATAATAAGCAGCACGGTATCTAAAGTATAAAAGCAGTGCACAGATGCAGAATTTTCTTTCTTTCCAAAAGTAGCTCTTCATCCTGACCCCCACAGAAAATGATAGACCCTCTCAGGTCTCACCTGGGAGCTCCCCCTCCTCTCCCAGTCTCTCACCCTAGGAGATCTTCACTTCCCTGCCTGTCATTTTGGGGCCTTCTGCCATCAATCTGTATTCATTGACTCCTAATGGCACCCATTGCTATGGTCCTGAAAAAGTAGGTTGCGATATCCAGGAGCTGTGACTGGGGGTAGATCTATGCTCCTTTGAGCATTGATCATATCAGCCGCATGCTATAGCCGGCCAGCATTGATCAATCAGAGTTTTCCTGGAGGAGTTAGGCTTGCATCAGGGACACATTTCCCCTCCATCAATTTCCCCAGGATATCACTGAAGTTAGTTCCCATGCTAGTGATCTCTCGCTGACACCTGGCCTCAGAATGTTGGCAGCTTCCAACCAGGGAATTCTGCAAGAGGTTGCAGCGGGTGCTTGTGCTTGTGTTGATTGACAGGTAGCGTTCTTCTCCAGTAAACTGCTTTCTAGGGTCCAATGGCAAATCGCCATTTGTAGGTACTGTGTGTGGCTTTTTTAAACGAATCTTTAAAAACCAACACCGAGAAAACTGCCACTGCTTTTTAGTTTCAAAACTGCTCAGTCACCTTGGATAATTTCTGCGGTGACTTTACAACTGTTGCCCAGATGCATTTATTTGGAAAGTAAGGACCAAACTTATATCTACCTTCCATGTAAACCTGATAGATATATTTCATTTGGAAAACAGCTGCCCCATGCTGTCATTTTGTGAAGCTGCAGAAGACGTGGATAACCCTTCCCATGCTGGCAAATGTTCCAGTCCCCTCCTCCTGCTGCTACTTTCTGAAACACCCATTGAGGCACTGAATTGATTTCAGTGAAATTTATCATCAAGTATTTATTTATATGCATTTCTCACCACCACCACCTTTACCATGTAGTCTTGAGGTGGGTTGCATGCAGCTTAAAGCAGCAAGTAATCTGTGTGGTGCATAGCGATGATAGACCATCAATTAGACTGTTTGAAGCTGTGAGGAAAAACCAGAAGGAAGGCTGCAGAAGGAGTGATAAAGTGAACTCACCATCCATCCCCAAAGGACTGGTTCTTGGCCCACAGATGAAACATTTGCAATGATGGGGAAGACTAGAAACAGTAGAGGAATTAGATACAGTTTGCATTTAAAGATGAACCTAGCTAATTTACAATTTCTGAAACAATCTAAGAACCAAAATACAACCATCCTTCAAAATTCGCACTTTGCAGAATTTTGCAATGCAAGTCTCCAGCCAATGTGTACACAATTTGTATAAAAATGCAAATGATGGGGAAACTGGGCATAAAAATGCAAACGTTAGGGAAAATGACATACAAAAATAAATTATATTAGGAAAAATTGTACGTTTTGGGCAAAATTGTATACAAATGTGTATTTGAAGGGGAAATTGCATTAACATGGTGGTGAATTTTCGTGAAGACTTTTAAAAAAATAAAAAAATGCAAACTGATATGCAAATGTGAAGACCTGAACCTAAGGTTGGAAAAACAAGAAATTGAGAGAAACCATCATTTTCAGATTCATCCATCCTTAGCCCTAGCTTTAATGTGATGCTAAGTAATATTCCAGGATGCAGGTGGTGCTGTGGGTTAAACCACAGAGCCTAGGGCTTGCCGATCAGAAGGTCGGCGGTTCAAATCCCCACGACAGGGTGAGCTTCTGTTGCCCGGTCCCTGTTCCTGCCAACCTAGCAGTTCGAAAGCACATCAAAGTGCAAGTAGATAAATAGGTACCGCTCCGGCAGGAAGGTAAATGGCATTTCCGTGCACTGCTCTGGTTCGCCAGAAGCGGCTTAGTCATGCTGGCCACATGCTGGCCACTGGTTGCACGCCAGCTCCCTCAGCCAGTAAAGTGAGATGAGCACCGCAACCCCAGAGTTGTCCATGACTGGACCTAACTTTCAAGGGTCCCTTTACCTTTACCTTTTAAGTAATATTCCAGGAGCATCCTTTTCAGTTTCAGTGTTCATCTGAAAGCACTGGCAAAGCCTGGGTGAAAAATTTAACCTTTGCTACATGATTAAACAGATTGTCCATCCTCTGCCTTGCTTTAGATATATGTATCTTCTATTCCTCTTTGACAGCCGCTATTGACACTTTCGTTAAAATATAACCTCTGGCATCAATATAAAGTTGTTTTTACTAAATGACAAGCTGTAGTTAAATGTGTCCCATTTTAGACTACCTTTGATTCTTTTTTTTTTAAAAAAATCCCTAATTATTCCTCAGTCCCCTTAAAAAAAGAAAAGAACCTTGCTAGAATTTCTCATCTCTTCCCAGAATATCCTATGTGAATTCTAACAGGTACAATGAATGTGAATATTCAGTAGGGGAGAACCATCTCCAGAATGTTAAATGACTTTCTAGAGTGGTACTAATTGTAGGAATGGGATGGTAGATATAACTGTGTGCATGGCCTGGAGCAAACATTGAAATGGTGGGACAGTCAAATGTACTTTGTATTCAGGTCCCTAGGAAATGGCTGGCTGCAGCTGGGGATTAGAGACATGTGCATTTTTCCACTAAACAAGATCTTGACAACTGAATAGGACTGATAACCAACACCAGGAATGGCTCATTATCTAAGCTGCATAGCTTGTTGAAAACGGTACTTGATAGCATTTTCATACAAATGCCAGCACAAGATGAGACTTGACAGCACCCATCTAGTGCTGCAGTGATAAGTACAAGCCAAAGGTAAAGAGAATGTATTTGTTCTCATGATAATTGAAAGATGATTGCTTTAATGTACCAGAAGAATGATACAAAAATGGGTAGGATGTGGGAGAGTGGAAGCACTTCAAAGAGGACTGGTGTCAATGGGTGGCATCTTTGAATGGCATCCTTGAACACCTGCCAAGGCTCCAGCATGGCTCATCATGGGCAACTGCCCTGGGTCCGTTTTATAAACAAAATAAAACAGATGGAGGTCCTAGTGGCAGCAGGCAGCTTGTAGCCATCGTCTTTGCTTCTATCCATGTCCCAGATGTTGCATCATTTTGGAGCACTGGGAAGGGCAGGGGGATAGTCAGTGGTGCATGCCATGTTATTGTGGCAGTATTTTGTTCATTTCCAAGGCATTGCTAGAAACAAAGATGGTGGCTGCAGACCACTGGAGAGCCCAGCTGGTTAGAGCGTGGTGCTGATAATGCCAAGGTTGCAGGTTTGATCTCCATACGTGACAGCTGCATTGCAGGGGGTTGGACTAGTTGACCTTTAGGGTCCCTTCCAGCTCTACAATTCTATAATAATAATAATAATAATAATAATAATAATAATAATTTATTTATACACCGCCATCTGGCTGGGTTTCCCCAGCTACTCTGTGCGGCTTCCAACAGAATATTAAAACACAATAATCTAAATACTTTAAAATATTAAAATACAATAGTCTATTAAACATTAAAAGCTTCCCTAAACAGGGCTGCCTTCAGATGTCTTCTAAAAGTCTGGTAGTTGTTTTTCTCTTTGACATCTGGTGGGAGGGTGTTCCACAGGGCGGGTGCCACTACCGAGGAGGCCCTCTGCCTGGTTCCCTGCAACTTGGCTCCTCGCAGCGAGGGAACCGCCAGAAGGCCCTCAGCACTGGACCTCAGTGTCTGGGCAGAATGATGGGGGTGGAGATGCTTCTTCAGCCCCACCACAAGCTGTTGGGCCCACTCTGGGACCATGACTTCAAAGCAGGGAGACGAAGAGATAAATTCCACAATTTACCAAACCACCAACAACCAACAATGACAGTTGTACCTTGGTTGTCAAATGCCTTGGTACTCGTACATTTTGGCTCCCGAACACCACAAACCTGGAAGTAGGTGTCCCGGTTTTCGAATGTTCTTTAGAAGCCAAACATCCGATGTGGCTTCCGTGGCTTCTGACTGAGTGCAGGAAGCTCCTGCAGCTAATCGGAAGCCACGCCTTGGTTTTCAAATGGTTCCAGAAGTCGAATGGACTCCTGGAATGGATTAAGTTCGACAACCAAGGTACCACTGTATGCAGTTGTCAGTCTGAAATGTTAGGTAGGGGTATTTAAACATATTATTACAAACAACTAGCAGCAGTGAATAGAAAATGTAAAGTGCCACTAGAGCAAATATAAAATGTACTAGGAAGAAACAGGTGGCTTAAAAAAGAAGCAGAAACAAGGAATGGGGGTAGAGGTAGCAGAGATGTGAGGGTAGTGGGCACTCTAGCACAAGAGTGGGGAACCCCAGACCTGGAGTGGACAGGAAGTGCATCTCTCTTTGACTCTTGGTATTGTGTCCAGCCATACCTCTTACTATCTCTGATCTGGGTTCTCCTCTAGTGGCTTTACCTAGATGGAACATGTCAAACTGTAATAACTATAGCTGATTGCAACAATGAGGGCATCTCACTATAGCTGAATACTTCTGCAACTGCTAGAGACTGGGAGGGGGGGGAATGACTAAAAGATAAGTGGGCCGTTTTCTTCCTCTTCTTTTAGTTCTTCTGAAGAGCTTGCTCTGGATTTTTAGAACATTCTCCTTGCATAATTGAATGGCTCTCACTAGTACGTAAGCCCAGTCTTGTAAAGTTTCCCAGCTCACACTAAGCAATTTGCCAGATGCCACAAATATCCGACGCTCTTGGTACCCGTAATGGTAATTGGGTTCCTCCCAAGCTGCTCAAATTTCGTACGTTAGTCAAAAGTGTGTGAGTGCATATTGGGGGGTGGCGTGGCGGAGAGGAAGGAGTGAGTCTGTTTGTAATTCAGTGAGATAATTTTGACAGCAAAAGCAATCAGATGGTGATTGGGGCGATTAGCCCAGCTCTTTGCTGTCACATTGTATCACAATGTTGTGTGCTTCAGCGCAGTGTTTGCCATTTGTAGACCTGCCAACATCACAGAGCCTCAAAACGTGAGTACAATATTTCTGGGGATGTTGCCAAGGGGGAATTGCTTTCCTTGTTTGGTCCTTTCCCTACTTCCTGGATGGTGATCTCTGCTGGAGATCTGCCCATTTGGACTCCTGTCACATGCTCCTCCTTTCGCTCCACAGTGCCTGGGTGGGAAAGCAGGAACCTCTCCTGCTTGCAATTTGACAATTGTTGTTGTCTGCAACAGGAGAGCCTTACTAAATGGCGGGCAAACCAGAAATCTGTTAAAATGGCAAAGGGAGAGGTAAATATCTCATAGCATTTTAACAGAATTGCTGTAGTACCTCTACCAGCATTTGGGGTATGGAATCTACATCTAGGGATACATCTAGTATTAACTGAAGGTTTGTTCCTGATTTATTCATTCTTTAACTGAACCATAAAAATAGTGACTGCAGAAGAGGTGTGGGGAATGTGTGGACCTGAATGTGACTCCCAGGCCTCTACAGCTGGTTCTCAGAATTATCACCAGGCCATAACCCTACCCCCAGGCCATGGCCCTCACTGGCCCTGCTCTGGCCAACAAATGGTTTGGCTTGGCTAGAATGTGTCTTTAATCTCTAAAAATGCCCCTTGCCTTCCTGGATGGATGATAGAGAGGGGTGGGTAAGTGCATGTACAAACTAGCCTACTGTACAAAAGTAACACTGACATTTGTTTCTTCACTCACTTTTCTTTCTGGTCCCACCTACTGCTGGTATGTGGCCCCCAAAAGGTAGCCCAGAAAGCAACATGGTCCTTGGTGTGAAAGAGGTACTCCGCCCTCTTAGTTGTAGGGCAACTAAGGTTAAACCCATCAGGTAGAGCTGCAGGAGTGCTTTAAAAAAATAAAAATCTGTAAATAGGTCCTTGGGACCCTGATCGGAATCACATTGTGACAGGCAGAGAGGGAGCATTTCAACCTTTCCCTCTCATTCTAAGATTTTGATGAAAATTGCACCCAACTGCTATTCAGGGGATTCTCAGGACCACAGTTTGGGGGAAAGAGTTAATCCCCTCCCAATCCTGACCCAGAGTTCTCTTTTTAGTCCTTTTTTAAGAAAGAGAGAGAGATTTGCGTAACATCAAGTGATGCAATGTCTCAGGTAGAACTAGAAGTCATGTTGGACACCACCACCTGACCTCAACAAATACAGATGAGATGCCAGCACAGCCAAAGTATTCAAATTTTGAGTTTTTAAGCAAAATGTCACAATAAAAATGCAAAATGGGTATTTTCCATTCAAATTTGAATATTAAAAATTGACCACTATTTATACATACATACCTAAATACTTAAGTGTGTGTGTGTGTGTGTTAAAGGAAGGACATTCAGAAACCAGTGGCACACAACTCTTTTCAGCAATTGAAATCATGCCCATGTTTAAAAGGCTGGATTTAAATTATGGAATCAATCTTTACAAAATGTTTCCTTTTTCCTTCAGTAATAGAGTAACTTTGAATGCATTAGCAATTCATCAAACTTGATATTCAAGGACAAAAGTACATGCTACAGAGGAATGGGACTTGTTTTTGGTGGAGTGTGGGATTAAAACCTGTTTAATTCCATGGAAACCACTGAATGGACTGTGGTGCGCAAAGCTGGTTGCTCAATCCATTTCAGACAGGCTCTGTCTGGAGTCTTCAGAAAGCCTCATGTAAGCCCTGAAGGCCTTGAAAGAGCTCCCTGGATTGTGCTGTGCTTCCTCTTATCTTTCTGAAGCCTCTGAGTTTAGCATGCTGATGCGGGGGCACACGGTGTGTGCTGATTGGTGCCTTCCCTGCATGGTCAATGCAACAGCATTGTTGGTGAATAATGTGGTTCGTTAGGGTGACAGAGTTGTCAGTGATGGTGTGGCTGTCATTGTTGCCACCTGAGCTTTAGTTACTGTTTCCTTTAACTGTTTTATCTTTCCTGTAAAGGGCACATAAAATCCTAACAACATGACACGCTGGCATAGTAGATACTCCCCCCCTCAACCTATAAAATTGAACTGCTAAATGACTCCATATTTTCCCCCATTTTATTATTTTTTAAAAATGTATTTAATTTTTTTTTTTTTAAAATGTAAAGTGGCTGGGGAGACTCAGCCAGATGGGCGGGGTATAAATAATAAATTATTATTATTATTATTATTATTATTATTATTATTATTATTATTATTATGTATATTTGATATATCCATTTAGACCAGGCATGGGCAAACTCCGGCCCTCCAGATGTTTGGAACTACAACTCCCATCATCCCTAGCTAACAGGACCAGTGGTCAGGGATGGTCGGAATTGTAATCCCAAACATCTGGAGGGCTGGAGTTTGCCTATGCCTGATTTAGACAAAGCTTTTTAAAACCCACACCATCATGCAGTTGCCCTCTGAATTGCAAAAGCTTGTGATGAGTCTTCAATATTGTCTGATTGAGCCAGAGCATTGTATTCCTTTTAAAAGGGAAAGTGCCAAAGGATGAAAGACATCCAGTCGGATATCATTTCCCCACCTGATGCAGTTCAGTTTCCCCTTCCAAATGAATGATATAGTGTTCCTTCCTACCTCCTTAAAAAAGAACTATACACCAAGGAAATGAAATCATTCAGCTGCAATTTGACAGACTTATTAATGAGGGTAGTTAATTGCTGTTGAATATCACCTGTTTATGCTCATCTGAATTCTAAGATTATTTCCCCCTTCTTCTGTTCAAATCTTTCTTTTTGAGGTTTTCCTTCTGTAACTGTTCTTGTGGATCTGTTTACTGAGACAACAAGAAAAATGGTATTAAATGAGTACTGGGGTAATAATGTTTTCACAGCACTTTCTGAATTCTTGGTCATGATACCAGAGCCTGAGTTGAAAATTCATGCATTTTGAAAGAATGCATTTAGTACTTTCAGAATATTTTGGAAAGAACTACCTCGCTTTTGTAAATAGAAAGAATTAGGGGAAGAGTGTCTCAGCTAAATTCATTGGGCTCAGATCCAGAAATGAGATTCAGGGGCTCAGTAGCACTTGTATCAAAGGAGAGGTGAACATTTGATGTCCTCAAATTTTTCATCTGCTCAGATTGAAATGTAAGCCAGAGAAACTTTGCATGCCTGCTCTTGTTAAAACTGAAGCACATAAAGGCTTACAAAAAGGGTGAAGAACTGATAGTCTTCCAGATATTGCTAGACTCCAACTCCCATCAGCTTGAGACAGCATGACCAAAGGCCAGGGCTGATGGGATTTAGATTCCAGTAATATCTAGAGGGCTATAGGTTTCCTTATCCCTATGTTACACACAGTCAGCACTGGCATTTCTCCAGGGTTTCCAACAGGCTCTTTCGCCAGCTCTACCTGGAGATGCTGATTATTGAATCAGGCACTCTTTGCAGGCAAAGCTTGTCATCTCAACTACTGGTGGTGGTGGAGAACTTGCTTCCTCTGTGGACTTGCCTACCTGCTCCAAGGCTCACTAAAAGGGTGGCTTTCCCCCTACCTTCAGGTCCACAGGGATATCTCTTCAGTGCATCTCTTAAGTCAAAATGAGATGTTTCTCTGTTCACTTGCATAAGAGGCCGCTTTGATGATCAGGGGAATAGTTCAGCTTGTTTCCAGTCCAATCCAACAGAAATAGGAGGACCCAATACAAAGCAAATAGGGAGTCCATGGCCAATCTCCACACCATATATTGCAAGCAGAGCCAGTATGGTGTAGTGGTTAAGAGCGGTAGTCTCGTAATCTGGGGAACCGGGTTCGCGTCTCCGCTCCTCCACATGCAGCTGCTGGGTGACCTTGGGCCAGTCACACTTCTTTGAAGTCTCTCAGCCCCACTCACCTCACAGAGTGTTTGTTGTGGGGGAGGAAGGGAAAGGAGAATGTTAGCTGCTTTGAGACTCCTTAAAGGGAGTGAAAGGCGGGATATCAAATCCAAACTCCCTTTCTTCTTCTTCTTCTTCTTCTTCTTCTTCTTCTTCTTCTTCTTCTTCTTCATGTCTTCCCCCAAAGAATCCTGAGAACTGTGGTTGGTTAAGGATGCTGAGAGTTGTTCTGCTTCACAGCACTACAATTCTCAGAATTCCCTAAGAAGATGAGTTGGTTGATAAACTACTCATGGTTCACCCATGAGCATAGCAGTCCCAAACATTGCTTCAGCAGCAGATGACTCTAACCTAGACTTGTGGTTTAGATAAGGCTGCAGTTCAGCACAGGTGGCTAGGTCTAGGGGAAGCCTTTCCCCTTATTTAACATTGTCTTCAATGGCATTGTGGTTATCTTGGGTCTATTGTGATCACCAGGCTGGAGCTCTGGACTTGGAATATGATGGTCATGAGACCTCCTCAGGCTAGGGAGGTTTTTGTAAAATGGGTTTCTCTTTGGGGAGAGAGGGGGGTCATCCATGGTTGGTGCTAAGGTTAATTTCTCCCCCAGTCCCGTTTTCTTCTCCACAGAGGCAGTGGTCTCATCTCCCAAATGGGGAATCCAACACCAGAGCCATTATAGTAATGCAGAAAATTGCCTTTGTTACAGCCATGTAGATTTCTAGGCTGTCTGATTAGAGAGATGTCTGTGTGCATGAATAAATTTTATTTTTAAACATTATGTTGACAAGGACAAAATACCAGCCGCTGAAATTGCATTTGAGTAGCTCAGTGTGCCTGCTCACCATCATTATTTGTCAATGGTCTGTGGCATGCAGCTGTCGACCAACTTCATTATGACGCCAAAATTAGCGCTAAAAATCAACTTAGGAGGAACGAAGCACCAAAGTGTGAGAGTGTTTTGGAGACCGTGTTGGCAGTTGGTGACATAGTCTTGGAAAGGCTAAAGTGCAAGCTGTTCAACTGTAGGAAATGTGTTGAAAATGCAAACAGCTTATTCTGTGAGTAATTGTGTGCAAGTCAATGAAGGCATGCAAGAAAATCTGATTTCAGCAAAGAGAAATGCACAGGCATGATTATTCAGCAGGTGTTGGAGACTGGGAATGTGTGGAATTATTCCAATTTGGGAGGGGGCAGCCATATCTTTAAATTTGAGGTGGGTGAGGTTTCCATTTCCCTCTGCTTCAAGTGGTGGCTTGGCCACTCTTAGCAGATGGACATGTTTCTGGGAGAGAATGCCCCTGGAAACCTAAGAGTATCAGAAGATTAATGGATTAGGCCAAAGATCAATGTAGCCCAACACCCTGTTTTCACAGTGGCCAGCCAGACGCCAATGGAAAGCCTGCAGGGAGGATCTGAGCTCAACAGTGCTCTCCTCACTTGTGTTTCCTAGCAACTGGCATTCAGGAGCATACTGCCTCTGAAATTGGAGGTAGTACATGGCTATCATAGCCAGCAGCCACTTATAGCCTCACTATACATGTATTTGACTAATGAGGCTATGTCATGATTTCATGTTGTTTCCAGGGGCATTCTTGGGATGGATGGGAGAAAGATGGCTGCTACCCCAGGAACCAGAGCGGTAGGACCCATCACCAGAGCCAGAGGGGCCCCATCTCCACAACCATGGCAGGCTCTGAGGTGTAGGGAGCAGGAAGCTGAGGCAGACAAGGACTCACAACCCAGCTGCCTAGTTGGCCAGGTGTGGCTCACTAGCTCTAGGAGGAGGTGTGTGATTCCTCAGCTGAAGTAGGCTTGGAACAGG
This sequence comes from Podarcis cretensis, assembly GCF_951804945.1. Classification (NCBI taxonomy): domain Eukaryota; kingdom Metazoa; phylum Chordata; class Lepidosauria; order Squamata; family Lacertidae; genus Podarcis; species Podarcis cretensis. The sequence continues at coordinate 81,150,082 of NC_137175.1, read as the reverse complement.
TGAGGGTCACATGCCTCATGAAGCCCAGATGCTGTCATCAGCATGCAAAGTATGAAAGCAGAGCTGAGGTGCTGTGTCTGCTCAACTGCCCATGTTGATGGACCTCTGTTTGGATTCTTCAGAATCTCTGCAGGACTTTGGACACATGGATTGACCCCAGACTAGGAAGTTCACATACTGACTTGCCGCCAGATAGTCCAGGGGTTGAGGACACAGCTCTATGGAACTTGCAAAAACTGTTGGGCCAGATAATCTGCCCGATTACTACAGCCTCAGAAAATTAATAGAGAAGAGGCAAGGGATGGGTTACAGAGGATATAGACACTGTGCTAGCACTGAAAAAGTCTTACTGTACACCTATCCACACTTCTAATGTAATCTTTGAAAAACTAAAGAGTTTTGCTATGAGAAATGTTTAAAAATTGGAATGGCTAATTATGACTGAATTTGCCACCACAAAGGGATGTGGGTGGCACTGTGGGTTAAACCACAGAGCCTAGGGCTTGCCGATCAGAAGGTTGCGGTTCGAATCCCCACGATGGGGTGAGCTCCTATTGCTCGGTCCCTGCTCCTGCCAACCTAGCAGTTCGAAAGCACAAAGTGCAAGTAAATAAATAGGTACAACTCTGGCAGGAAGGTAAATGGCGTTTCCATGTGCTGCTCTGGTTCACCAGAAGTGGCTTAGTCATGCTGGCCATATGACCCAGAAGCTGTACACCGGCTCCCTCGGCCAGTAAAGCAAGATGGGCACTGCAACCCCAGAGTCGTCAGCGACTGAACCTAACGGTCAGGGGTCCCTTTACCTTTACCTTTACCTTTACCTTTACCTTTACCTTTACCTTTACCTTTACCTTTACCTTTACCTTTATCGCCATCACAAAGTATGATGATAGCCACTAACTAACAAGACATCTTGATAGAATGGGCACAAATTCATTGAGGAAGGGTCATAGCTCATTTGTAGCACATCTGCTTTGCATCCAAATGCTCCCAGGTTCTGTCCTCAGGTAGAACTGGATAACTACTGCCAATCAGTGTAGGAAATACTGAGCTAAGTGGACTAATGATCTCACTCAGTATAAGGCAGATTAATAGATCGATCTATTAATGTCCATTAGCATCCTTAGCTAAAGATGGGACCTCTGTGTTCCAATACAGGAGACATTTGAGGATCACATGCTTGGGACTAACAACAGAGGATGCTTATTATCATGATTATGTCCTAACAGTGAGCTTTGAAAACAATATAGCCAAATGCTTGTAAACTGGATGGACCTTATTAAGCACAAGAGCCTTTGGAGAGGAGGAAGAGAAGACAGACTGGCCAACAAATTAATTTTGAATAGCCATGCTCATTACTCTTGTAATGTTGAAAAGTTATTCAATTCTGGGTTTTAGTCACCAAAACTTTAGTCCCCTGTGAATAATTTCATGTCCAAGATAACAATGTTTGGTTATGGAACCAACATCCATACTTGCTTTTAAACCTGAGGGCAAAGATCACTTCAGCATTCATTATGGACAATTTACATCAATCAAGTCCAAGGCAAAATAAAAAATAAAATTCATCTGAATGGAATATGAAATTTGTTGCCTGGTCAATTGCATTCGACCTGCTAGTGGATCATTCCCATTCTGTTAAGCTAGAAATGTGAACATGGGATTGATATTGTTTAGAAATATGAAAATCAAAACCGTGTGTTAATGGGGAAAAACCTGTGCTTTCTGTTTGGGTTGCCGATATAAACAGTCTTATTACAACGAGGAGGCATGCTCTCTCCATGGCACAGAGCAATAGAATATTATATGGGAGGAAATCCCCGACACTTCTTTCTTTTCCTTTGAATATTGGACAAAATCTAAAACTAATTCTGTGGTTTAATGAGGGTTCTCAGGCCAACCCATAAAAACCCAGGAATTATTGATTGCAAAGTACGGCTTATAGTCAAACAGAATGGGAAGATGTAGATTCATAGGAGCATAGTCTTTCATTTATTGGTTTTCCTTTTTGAGTTTTGGATATTAGCAGAGATGTCAGTCAATTTGCCGGGCTTGGCTCCGAAAATGGAAACTTGGGGCAGGCTTGTTAAAGTCTGCCTTAGAGGCAGACTTAACAAGTCCGCAAACTCTCTCCTGTAGCTTGAGTTGAATTTGAGCAGGGGAAATTTTTTTTTGCACCCACTGCTCTTCCATGTTGCTTTGCCCCCATGATACCCTCACTAAACCACCTCCACTGCCCTCATCAGCCATCCTGACCAGATCACCACCACCTAAAAAAAGGATGGGGATCCTCAGATCCAGAAGCCATATTGAGCCCTCCAGGATTCATTATCTGGATCTCAGGACCATCCCCAGGCCACACTTCTCACTAGTCCACCTTTCACTAACCCTGCATTATGCTCCAAATGCTTTCACCTGGCTGGAATGTGGTCTGGAATTCTAATTCACCTCTTGTTTGTCTGGACTGAGAATAGAGAGGGATGTGTGAGAGAAACCACCCTGCTCTATAAAGGTAGCATTTATCTTTGTTGTTCCGCCCACTTTTGTCTCTGGCTCCACACACCACTGGCAGGCAGCCCTTGGAAGGTTATCCAGAAAGCAATGTGGTCATGAGTTTCAAAGGGTTCCAACTCCTGCTTCACATGGAAAGGTGGAAGATAGCCTAGCCTGTTCCAGCTTTAAAAGACATGTGTCTTTAAGATGGAGGAAGATTCACTCAGGGCCTCTTCCTTTCTCTCTCTCACCTACATGGAAATATTTGTGTGAACAGCGTTCCACATTTGAGGATAATATATGCTCACTTTTTGCACACTGTTTGGATCATTGCTCCTGTTCCTGAATCCGAAAGGTATGGTTTTCAGCAACAGAAAACTTGGCACTTAAAGGGAAAATATCCCTTTCTTCAGTAGACGCAAAGGCATGGATTTCTGACATCTTCGCTAGAACGCATAAACGCTACATCTGAGTACAGTCTGAAATGATCACATATGTGCACTGCTCTATGGATTCGTGGGTTTGCCATCCCTAAATAATTTATGTGGGAAATGTGCTGTTCGTTATCCATGGTGTTATCACTTTCTTGCTGTGAATACTGAAGTGAGAATGGGAAGTCAGATGCCATCAGAATAATGTACATTTTCTATTCACAGGAATTTTCTGCCACTTTTGGCTGGGGATAATTGACTCTCTGCATCAGCTAAATAACTACAGGCAATGACAAGGCAGGAATTAGATGTACAATTCCATTTTATTAAGAGAAAGGAAGGAATTGATTGAGGGAGCGAAACTTTGAGAACAACAAAGCTTATATCTTGTCACAGGCAAATGGTGGGGCTGATAGGAAACTGCTCATCTTGATTCAAAGTGGGTTCATGAGCTCTGCACATTTTTGAAAGGTGGGGAGAGTTGTTGGAAAAAGCCAAGGCTTTTGTTGCTAATTTTCTTCACATAGTTTCTTAACCATGTAGTATGGCAACAACAATTTTGTGTGTGGGGGGGGGGGGAATAAAGACACATACATGCAAGCCATGATTTAAACAGCTCTACTTGGCAATACCAAGCAATTTAAAGACAACATGCATATCAAGGGAGCTTTTAAGTACGCACTGACTAAAGCCAGTGGATCTGGTTAATGTGCCCCCAGGGAATAACATTAGAGACAAAGCATGAAAAAGGCTGCTTCACCAATATATGCAGATGATAGTGTGCACATAAAACTGGCTAAAAGGGTCTTTATATCATTAAAAAAAGCTCTCCCCAGATATTTAAGACACAGAACTTCATTACACCCTAATCAAGCCCTCAAGAAACCAATGGTCCTCTGTAATGCAATGGTCAGTGAAACTTATGCTGTTCCCAGACTATTGGGCATATGATTTATTAAGTGCTTCGAAAGAGACTAGGCATCTTGCAAAGATTAAGAGTATACAATCCCTGCTTGCAGGCTTACAGTCTAAGAAGACACATGACACAAACACAAAAGAGAAGGAAAATGGAAGAGGCAGAGCTGTACTTACAGTATTGTGGCAATAACATGTTTGTAAATAGCCATTTGCCCAGTCTTCTGTGGTGAGTAAGGATCTCCTCCAGGTGATTAGGCATGAAAGCATTTCAAGAGTTGGTTAATTCCTTCTTATGTGCCATAAAAATACCTAACATGTGCATATGGGGAAATGGGCTACTAAAAAACTTCTATGATCGAGGAACTGATTGGCAATGATGCCATTAGTGTGACAAGCCACCTGCTGCCAGTTTTTGGGTAATGTTAGAGCAGAGGTTGGGAACCTTTCTCATGTTAAGTACTGCTTTCCCATGGGGGGGGGGGATCTCTCATATCAAGAATGAATGGGGCCAAAGTTGAGGGTCGGTGGAGCTGAAGTCAAAAGTGAATGGGGCCAGCACTGATGGTAGTCCACCCACTTTCCTCCTGTCACCCTTTCTCTTCTTCTCCTCTCTCTCCTGCCCTCCTTCCTTCCCTCCTCTCTTCTCTCTTTGCCCTCCTCACTGAACCCACTTCCTAGGCAGACAGGAAGTGGAAAAGCAAAGAAACTAAAGATCAAGTGTTGAGCCAGTTGCACCTCCTGCCCTGCCTCCTGCCCAATACAGAACATCATGGATGCCGTTTATTTGTGGGAAGCACATTATAGTGCCACTGTCACCTTGTTGTTGCTGAGATTTTTGGCTGTTTTTATTTCAAAGGGGAGCAGGTTGGTCTTTGTTCATGCCGTATTCCTTCACACATACAACTTGTGTGCTGGGACAAATTGGGAAGTCAAACCAAGCTTCCTCCCGACATATAGAAAATGATACATGCACTAGAGAGAGAATTTTGCAACCTGAAGCCTGCAGAGACTCAGCTGCGCTTTTACTTACCATCCTTCAAAGGGTGTTTGATCCTTAGATAAAGCATTTGTTAATACTTTAAAGATTTCAACTTAAGATCTATAAAGAGCCTTTCCTTTCCCTTTTTTTCTTCTTCCTGAGGTGGAAAAACTACCATATGTGATAATTTTTCTTAAGTATGAAATTCTCTTCAATACCTGGAGCACAATATTTCCCCTCGAGGCTTTCTAGAAAAACATAATATATCACTGAAAAGTTTAAAAACTACTCCATTTTTGTGCATGTGGAGGAAGGCTTATGTTTTAAGAGATGGGCATCAAGCAGAAATACAAACCGTAGAGTTAAATGATTCAATTTATCAGAATCTTTTCAACTTCCTTCTTGTCAAAATAAGGCTGTGTATTTGTGTGGGTGTGTGTGGGTCATATGTTTTGTGGAAGAGACATTGGGGTGCCTCACTGCTATTGAGACTGTTTTCTTCTCTTCTTCTCCCACCTTCCTTGGTACTATATAAAAGCTGGTGACTGGCAAGGGCATGAACTGTAGGGCTCTTGTCCTGTGGTTCTCAGCGGAGAGTGAGCAGTTGGAGCACAAGTTGAAGAGGACATTTATGGATATAAAATAGTAGCATTACCCAAGTTCTGGAATATCTTCCTTCTGGAGGCATATGTTGGTTGGGTTTTAATGGAAATTTAAATAGTTTTTTCTTCTTCTAGTTTTGGGTGGCTATAGCTGGATTGGTTTTAAGTTTGTATCACAGTATGGGTGTTGTGTTTTTCTTTATTGGTACTGATTATATATTTTGGTTTATATATTGTAGTTTTGTTACTGAAATACTATATCAATATACACATTCAAACCAAGACCACCACAGATGGAGCATTCCATATCCCTGCATGTTTCTAGAGGGGAAAAATATATTTTGCAGTTGTTATCTCTCATAGGGTCAGGGTGGAGAAAGTTTCCTGATCTTGACAAATATATTCCTACTTGAAAAGAAAAGAAAAGAAAAGGTGGAAGAACAAGGATTTGCTTGATGTTGCCTTGGAATTATTTGTTCTGTTGGTTTTAAATGAATATGTAGGTCACTTTGAATATGCAGAGTGCTGGATTAAAATACATATGGGATCCCATTGATAAAGGAAAGTAAAAAGGTTGTGAGTTCCCATTATCAGTAGCTACACAGCTTGATAGGATCTCAGAGTTCCTCAGATTTAATTTTTGTCTGAAGGTTTGTTTCAATGTTAAGTGGCAACATAGACCTATGTGGAACAATCAAACATTTGCACATGTGGATCCTGTCCAGTTAAATTTGGGCTTCTCCTCAGAATTCCTCAGATGCCTACTTGGTGAAAGAACCTTCAGATTTGCTTTGAATTTCACATTAAGCAAATGCATTGATATATGTTTCCCCTCTGCTAAAAAGAACTTCTGAATGGTAGACTCAACAGTGCCTCATCTTATTGCAACACTACATTACAAAGGACATAAATGGCTATTATGCTCTGAGAAGCTCTCCATCAATTGCTCATTGGCCACAAGCTTTTTGTGGGTTTTTTAGGTCATCATTTTGAAACAGTTGCATCTCCGACAATTAAAGTTTTTGTTCTGATCTCCTTTACAGTAGGATCAAAAAGCCATCTCCCCTCCCGTTTGGGGGGGTGTGTGTTCAAGTGTCCATCATTTGTGGCTGGTAATAGAATTGCCTTTTATGAATCAAAAGGGTTCAGATCAAAACAAGAGAAGGAAAGGTTGTAAGACAATGAAGCAGATGTGTTTCTTATGAAATAGACCAGGCTGTGGTGTGAACTCAGAGGAATAGTGGTGTGTTAAGTAACTAAAGCAGAAATGGGAAACCTCAAGCCTAGGGGGCAAAATGTTGCAGTTCAGGTCTCTCTCTACAGTACTCCTCACACAGCACCTCTCACTGCCCCTGCTCCATACTCTCCTCGAGTGCTGTTGCTCAGCTTCAGTGTGTCCTTGAGCTGTAATGATGCCTCTTGCTTGCCCGCACAGAGGTGTGTGTGTGTGTGTAGAAACCTCTGGCATTGGGATGGCTGGAATGTAGGTAACTGTACAGAGCTAAGAACCACATCAATTGCTCCACCTACATTTTGCCTCTGGCTCCACCCACCACTTTCTATGTAGCCATTGAAGGAATGCGGCACATGGGCCAAAAATAGTACCAGACCTCTGATCTAAGGGATTCCCTTCCCATCTCCACTCTTCAATGGGGATTTTACAGTATTTATATACAATCCAATAAAAGAGGTTCTCCAGTCTACATATAATTTTTTTAACACACACACACACACACACACACACACACACACACACACATATATATATATATATATGGAAGCATGGCATCTAGGTAAACTTCATTATGAAGCTTACTCAGCCATGTGGTGAATTAGAATATAAACTTTAATGTGGGGTGCAGAGAGGAGGAGAGAGAGAAAGCAGAAGGTGAAATAGGACTGAGGAGTCATGATTAGTGTGACCTTCTAAGTATCACCCCAAAGAAGAAACATGTTGCCATAAAAGGGGGCACAGGTATTTATATAAATTTTAAAATTTTCATATGCACATTTTAAAATAATTGCAATGACTCAAATAAAGAATGCAATACAGATCTCACTATAGTGGGGAAGACTCTGACCAGGGTTTACTTCTGTGCCTGTTTAGTCTGCTGTCCAAGGTGCTGATAACTGTTGACGGGCAACATATAGACCTTGCTTTCCCTTCTTATGGTTCTTTATCTTTAAACCAGACTTGGACCTCCAAAGTCATCTGTCAGCCTGTCAAACAGAAGACACACAACTGACCTATTTGTGATTTGAGCAATGGCAACCAAGCAACAGCCATCAGAACAGCCAATTCACTGGGTGTTTCAGTAGTGGCTTATGACTGCCAGATACCCTACCTTTTAAGAGCTTCAAGGGAGTGAGAGAATACATGGAGCACCTATAGGGCTGCCTGCTAAAATGGTCATGAAATAGTCATATTGAGCACCGGGACAGGAAGGTACTGCTGCTTACTACGTTGCTGCATTCAGATACTTAAAGCTACAACCAACAGCCCTAGATCTGATCCTCGGACTTATTGCATATATCAGTAAATTTATACTGTCTGTAACAGAGATAGGTCTAAGTAATTACCTTAGAGCACAGACTGATTACCTTCAGGTTGACATTGGTTCAGACCTTTTTCATAGATGAAGCCATTGAGGTCAGAAGGTTGTATCCATCTAAGCAGTACTCAGAGTAGACCCACTGAAATTAATGGACTTGACTAATTTAAATCCATTGGTTTTCATGGGTCCACCCTGAAGATGACTTAGTTGGTTAAAACCCAGAACACTTTAACAGCTACTGGTTGGCTGGCTTAAAAACATGAGTTGACTTGGACATAACAAACTTGGCTTTATAAATCATGGCTTGTTTAGCTAGGAATCCATATTGTGCCTACTCACCCCCTTCCTCCCATCCTCTCCTTTTGTACCACAGTTGCCACTTTTATCATGGTTACTTTAAACCAAAGTTTCTTGTTACATCTGAATCAGAAAAAACTGATCCCCAATATAAAGCTATAAATGTGCTTTAACAGAACCGGCTGATGGTGTTAAACACTAAATGCATGCTAAAAGAGATTACTAATTATATTATCAGTACAATATCCATTTAGCTTAATCTTGGATTCCTTTCTCTACTGCCTTACACTGCTGTATTTAAAATGTACCTTAACAGGATGTGGGGAATGAACGTTCTTAGCATTTTAGATATTTCGTGCCTTGCATAGTTGTTATATGCATGTTTGTTACTAGGATGGCTCAAAGCCTCCAGTTCCTATTGTTGCAGAACATTATTGCTATGACAATAGTGTAGTCATAGCAATGTCCCAAGCCAAACTATGTTTGATCTTCAAGTGGATAAAAGGCTTAATTGGACAAAGAAATAAAAATAGCCTGCCATTCAGAAGTTCCATGACCTGTTTTTCAGTCATACATCTATGATCCTGAAGAAAATTGTAAGTCTGGAGTTTGCTAATAGAACTGAGAGCAGAAAATGAAGCTGAATGTTGGAAGGGTTGGGGACAGATAAAAGAAACTATTTCTTCATGTACAGTTAAACAATGGAACTTGTTCCCATGGGAGACAGTGATTCGCACCAACTTGGGTTGCTTTAGAGGAGAATTAGACAAATTCATGGAGGATAAGGCTATCGGTGACCATGATGACTATGCTCTGCCCTCATGGCTGGAGACAGTTGAGCTCTAAATACCAGTTGCTGGAAACTGCAGGATAGGAAACTGCTCTTGTGCTCAGGTTCTGCTTTGCTGGTTTCCCACAGGCATCTGGTTGACCACTGTGAGAACAGGATACTGGACTAGATGGGCCATTGGCCTGATCCAGCAGGCTCTTCTTATGTTTAACTGCTGCCCCATTGCACTTAATCTTGAAACCATACTCAAAAAACAAATAAAGTCAAATGTTGTCAAACTGAATGACAGCAAAATATTTGGAGCACTTTAATTTACCAGGCAGAAATCACAGTCCTCTTTAAATAACTTTTGTGAGTCAGATTAGGAAGGTCATAATGAACATTCACTGCATCTCAACCTTTTATTTCGGAAAGAGTTTCTGAAATTGATACAATTCCTTCAAATTTCAAGATTTAGCTGGCCGTGACAAGCCACACAGAAGACACAAAAGGGTGTCTGCTTTGCATGCAAACATCATCTCTCTCAAAATTATCCTAACATATGCAATTCATATACATTGAACTGTCTTTGCACTTATCTTCCCATGTCTGCATGTTCATCCATCCAAAAACAGCTGCACATTGAACTAGATGTCAAGCAGAAGGCTAGTCCTTTCTTATGATGACTCTCCAATGGTTTAAAAATAGAGATGGTTTTTGTTTTGTAAATCAATGAGGTAAAGATGTCAGAATCGGAATCTGCTGCCACGTTCGTCACATCCACACCACTCTTTTAAGGAACTCTCTACCATTTTGAGAGTCATGACTTTCCACAAAGAATCCTAGGAACTGTAGTTTGTTAATGGTGCTAACCTCACAGACCAGCAATTCCCAACAGCCTTAAAGAAACTACAGTTCCCAGAATTCCCCATGAATATTCAAGTGGTATAAGTGTGCTTTAAATGTATGGTGGGTGGATGTGATCCCCCTTTCCATTCCACATATTCAGCATCTTCTGTTCTTTTCTTTTTCTTACAAAAATGTATAGATGGCTTAATCAAATAAATCTCTTAAGCCATGCACATATTGAAATAATTATCAATAAAACTCAGATGAAATCAGCAAAACATTTTTGCATGTGTGTTCATGTGGAGAATGTGTGAAAGGGACTTTAATCTTTTCCAGGTGCTGTGATTTGGGGCTTTTCAGTATCAAGCAATTCAGTGCCTTAGTTTTGTCCCAAAACAATTACAAATGTCCGGCAGCGTGCTGGTCTACAGTCCTGTTTCATGATCAAGCACCCTGAGCATCCAGAAACCAGTGCAATAAACACAAGGCCCACCAAGGAAACCACAAGGCAATATTTAATTATTCACTGGCTTTCTTGCCATATCAAAGCACCACACTGAACCTGCCGCAATTGCATTTCAGAGGGCAAACACTATTCCTTATCTAAAGCAGCTGCTGTACAGCTGCAGCTCTTACTGTGCTTTATACATTTGTATCGGCATAGGAGAGGAGTATGACTTAACTTGTTGTGGTATTTAATTGGCTTATCCTATAAATAATGGTAAATAGCATGAGAGTGTAAGTTTTATGTGATTACCACTAGTAGTATGCTCTCCTCTTTTCTCATGTTTGTTACAACTTCTGGTCTAACTTCCATTGTTTTCTGTTGCTCCCCTTCCTCAAAGACCTGCTCCCTGCTCCAATATGTGTACAAATGGCCCTTTCTTTCTTTTGGAGGTTTCAGATGTTGCAAGATGCTATGGCAAGCAGATGTCTGAGTGTGCTTTGCTGCAGGGATGGATAATGTGTAGTCCTTTAGAAGTTGCTGGACTCTAGATTCCAGCAGCCCCAGCCAGCAGAGCCAATGGTCAGGGATGATAGGCGTTATAGGTTCCACAATCCCTGTTTTACTGGAAACATCTCAGATGTTGGTGACTTGTGGAGGTCAGTTGGTAGATCACCACACTTCAACCAGCGTGATGTATCAACAGAATAAGTGGCGCGCTAGCAGAGGCTTCAAAGATTTCCTGCTCTCAGCAGAACAGCTCCTTCCTGGTTAAGGCCAAAACTCATCTCCCACACAGTTCAAATTAACAAAGTGTTTATTGTCTCCAGACAAAAGACAAAGCTAAACCCTACTATCTACTATATACAGTTCTTCTGGTATTCAAAGTAAAGACACATATGCCTTGAATATTATTATTGTGAGGTGATGCTATTACAATTCCAAAGGGAATGTCAAGCAGGGAGGGAGGGGGAAGAGAGAGAGAGAAGAATTCTGGTGGAGACGGAAGATTGGCAGATGCTTGGAAAGGGAGTTTGAATGGGGGGGCAGGTGAGAGTCGGTTGAGAGCGGTGGGTTCTAGAAGGGGGCACAAGGGGAGGGGCTGAAGCTGAGCTGGACTTAGAAGCAGCAGCACAGCCGCCATCGCTCTGAACATGTGGCCGTTCAATGCTGAAAGAAGGGGGTCTCTCCCAACTTGGTGGCAAGAGGATTCCCTTAATTCAGGTGAGCCATGGAGCCAGGGCTTGGCTTGTACAGAAATAGTACTTCAGGTTATGAACTTTGCTTCAGGATGAGGACAGAAATTGTGCAGTGGCAGCACAGCGGCAGGCCCCATTAGATAAAGTAGTACCTCAGGTTAAGAACAGTTTTAGGTTAAGAACGGACCTCCAGAACGAATTAAGTTCTCAACCCAAGGTACCACTGTACTGCTAAAGACTCTCCTCCCTGAAAGAGAGGGGAGTGGTTGTGGACGGGAGCCCGAGCACCGCTCCTAGCAGGGGGCGTTGCCCCCTGCCTCCAGCTCACCTGGCTGGCACTCACACCCCCCCGGTGGCCGTCCAACCAGGTGCCATGGGGGGCGTGTCCAGCAGTCTTTATGCTGCAGTGCCAGCCTCCCCCCCCCCGGCCTCATTTCTCTTTGCCTCACACCCTCCTCCAAGCTTCACAGAACTGGGCTATGCCTGATTATCATCTCCCAAAGCAACTTGTTGTTGTTGTTGTTTGGTCGTTTAGTCGTGTCCGCCTCTTCGTGACCCCATGTACCAGAGCACGCCAGGCACTCCTATCTTCCACTGCCTCCTGCTGTTTGGTCAAACTCATGTTTGTAGCTTTGAGAACACTGTCCAACCATCTCGTCTTCTGTCGTCCCCTTCTCCTTGTGCCCTCCATCTTTCCCAGCATCAGGATCTTTTCCAGGGAGTCTTCTCTTCTCTTGAGGTGGCCATAGAACAGGAGCCTCAGCTTCAGGATCTGTCCTTCCAATGAGCACTCAGGGCTAGTTTCCTTAAGAATGGAGATGTTTGATCTTCTTGCAGTCCATGGGACTCTCAAGAGTCTCCTCCAGCACCATAATTCAAAAGCATCAATTCTTTGGCGGTCAGCCTTATTTATGGTCCAGCTCTCACTTTCATGCATCACTATTGGGAAAACCATAGCTTTAACCATACGAACCTTTGTTGGCAAGGTGATGTCTCTGCTTTTTAGGATGCTGTCTAGGTTTGTCATTGCTTTTCTCCCAAGAAGCAGGCGTCTTTTAATTTTGTGACTGCTGTCACCATCTGCAGTGATCATGGAGCCCAAGAAAGTAAAATCTCTCACTGCCTCAATTTCTCCCCCTTCTATTTGCCAGGAGGTGATGGGACCAGTGGCCATGATCTTCGTTTTTTTGATGTTGAGCTTCAGACCATATTTCGCGCTCTCCTCTTTCACCTTCATTAAAAGGTTCTTTAATTCCTCCTCATTTTCTGCCACCAAGGTTGTGTCATCTGCATAGCTCTGGTCTCTGGTCCCTCTGCCCCTTCGAAATCCAGCTTGCACTTCTGGGAGTTCTCGGTCCACATACTGCTTAAGCCTGCCTTGTAGAATTTTAAGCATAACCTTGCTAGCGTGTGAAATGAGTGCAATTGTGCGGTAGTTGGAGCATTCTTTGGCACTGCCTTTCTTTGGGATTGGGCTGTGGACTGATCTTCTCCAATCCTCTGGCCACTGCTGAGTTTTCCAAACTTGCTGTCGTATTGAGTGTAGCACCTTAACAGCATCATCAGCTGGAATATCATCACTTCCACTGGCCTTGCTATTAGCAGTGCTTTCTATTTTTTTAAAAAAATAATATTTATTAAGAGTTTAAAGATTACAAAAAGAAAGAAAAAGAATTAAACATGACAATATAATAAAATACAAAAACCAAAACCAAAAACACTACATGAAACATTGAATTAACAAAACAAAACAAAAACAATTAAAAACATTTCCAATATTTTCAATCTTAACTTTCATTAACTTGTTTCATTGACTTCCTCATGCCTCCCTTTTTGTATTCCACTTCAGTTAACTGTTTCAGCAATTCCTTTCCATCTTCCTATGTTTTCTGTCCTGTAATTAATCTTAACATATTCTAACCTTATTTTTTCCCTTTAATACATTAACAATCTATCTGTACCTAGTTCCTTATAACATTTCTGCCAAAGCCATATAACTTCACTCCACCATTTTTCTATAGCTCATTAATTTTACAATATTTCTGTAAATAATCTTTAAATTTTTTCCAGTCTTCTTCCACCAACTCTTCTCCCTGGTCTCGAATTCTGCCAGTCATTTTCGCCAGTTCCATATAGTCCATCAACTTCATCTGTCATTCTTCCCGGGTGGGTAAATCTTGTGTCTTCCAATACTTCGTGATGAGTATTCTTGCTGCTGTTGTTGCATACATAAAGAAAGTTCTGTCCTTCTTTGGCACCAATTGGCCGACCATGCCCAGGAGAAAGGCCTCTGGTTTCTTCAGAAAGGTATACTTAAATACCTTTTTCAATTCATTATAAATCATCTCCCAGAATGTCTTAATCCTTGGGCATGTCCACCAAAGGTGAAAGAATGTACCTTCAGTCTCATTACATTTCCAACATTTATTTCCGGGCAAATGGTAAATTTTTGCAAGCTTGACTGGTGTCATGTACCACCTGTAAATCATTTTCATTAAATTCTCTCTTAGGGCATTACATGCCATAAATTTCATACCTGTGGTCCATAACTGTTCCCAGTCAGCCATCATTATGTTATGTCCAACATCTTGTGCCCATTTAATCATAGCGTTTCATTAGCAGTGCTTTCTAAGGCCCATTTGACTTCATTCTCCAGGATGTCTGGCTCAAGGTCAGCAACCACGCTACCTGGAGTGTACGAGACATTCATATCTTTCTGGTATAATTCCTCTGTGTATTCTTGCCACCTCTTCTTGATGTTTTCTGCTTCTGTTAGGTCCTTACCACTTTTGTCCTTTATTATGGTAATCTTTGAACAAAATGTTCCTTTTATATCTCCAGTTTTCTTGAACAGATCTCTGGTTTCCCCCTTTCTATTGTTTCCCTCTATTTCTTTGCATTGCTCATTTAAGAAGGCCCTTTTGTCTCTCCTTACTATTCTTTGGAAATCTGCATTCAATTTCCTGTATCTTTCACTATCTCCCTCGCATTTTGCTTGCCTTCTCTCCCCCACTATTTGTAAGGCCTCTTGGGACAGCCACTTTGCTTTCTTGCATTTCCTTTTCATTGGGATGGTTTTCATTGCTGCCTCCTGTATAATGTTACAAGCTTCCATCCATAGTTCTTCAGGCACTCTGTCCACCAAATCTAAATCCTTAAACTTGTTCCTCACTTCCACTGTGAATTTATAAGGGATTTGATTTAGATTGTATCTTACCGGCCCAGTGGTTTTTCCTACCTTCTTCAGTTTAAGCTTGAATTTTGCTATAAGAAGCTGATGATCTGAGCCACAGTCAGCTCCAGGTCTTGTTTTTGTTGACTGTATAGAGCTTCTCCATCTTTGGCTGCAGAGAATATAATCAATCTGATTTCGATGCTGCCCATCTGGTGATGTCCATGCGTAGAGTTGTCTCTTGTGTTGTTGGAAAAGAGTGTTTGTGATGACCAGCTTGTTCTCTTGGCAGAACTCTATTAGCCTTTGCCCTGCTTCGTTTTGAACTCCAAGGCCAAACTTGCCAGTTGTTCCTTTTATCTCTTGACTCCCTACTTTAGCATTCCAATCCCCTATAATGAGAAGAACATCCTTCATTTCTAGAAGGTGTTGTAAGTCTTCATAGAACTGGTCAATTTCAGTTTCTTCAGCACCAGTAGTTGATGCATAAACTTGGATTACTGTGAGATTAAAAGGTCTGCCTTGGATTTATATTGAGAGCATTCCCAGACCTTCCCAGGTCCCCCACCCTCCTGCCCCAGACTGGGGCTAGCATGGCTGGGAGCCAGGCGCTGGCTGATGTCTCCCTTTGTTTTGCAGCGAGGAGAAGGTTCAGCCTGGAAGCCGCCACATCCTGGGAGAGACTGGAGCCGAGACAAAGGCCTCTCGCCTCCGAGGTAAGGGGACAGGGGGATTTTATTGCTTTGCTGCTCTCAATTTGTGGGTTTGGGGGTCAAGGGCAGGGGGCATGTCGCAAAGTCCCCCCGCTTTCAGGATGCCACCCGGGGCAGCCCGCCCCCCATCGGTACGTCCCTGGCCACAAACAGGATTCAAGCCCAAGAGCACTCTGCTCACCTAGGACTTCCTGCAACGGCTTTTTCTTCTTCTTCCTGCAAAGGCTTCTTTAGATCAGTGTTCTGCAATACAGTGCCCTCCTGATGTTGTTGGACTGCAACCCCCATCACCTTTGACCACTGACTGCACTGGCTGGTGTTGGTTGGCTGGCATCAGAGTCTCAGAGTACTAGATTGGCTACCTCTGATTTAAATGCTTTCTTTGTGTTTTATCTGTAAAGCTGGAAAACAGTGTTGCACTCCTTCAGTGTCTGTTCCAGTTTTGGGGAACCCTTAGGCAAGCTGCTTTCAGTGTCCCCACCCTGGCCATGTCCTCCTCCTTCCCATTAAGTCCCATGGCTCAGTGGTTGAGAACATGCAGAAGGACCCAGGTTCATTTGCAGTGCATGTGGGAAAAGACCTGAGACCTTAGGAAGTTCCTGCTGCTTTCAGTGTCACTGACCAGAGTTGTATAATAAAGGCAATCTTTCCTCCTCCACCACCTCCTCCCCTTCTTCTTCTTCTTCTTCTTCTTCTTCTTCTTCTTCTTCATCATCATCATCTCTTGCAAGCCTGAGCTCATTCTAAGCTTTGGCCTGCCTGACATTCACCCTGCAACTATTGGCTGCTCATGTATATTCCTCCTTTGTGATTTCCCCTTTCTTCCATTTCCTATACATGCCATTCTTAAATCTCAGCTAATCTGTAACCTTCTCATGCAGCCACACTGGTTTCTTGAGATCCCCCACCACAATAGGCAGACTTGCCACCCAGCAACCTGTTCATGAATCCAAAGAGTGACTTACGTCTTCCAATCTCAGCCAGAAAGAAAGCATTATCTCTCTGTTTCCACCAAATCAGGTTCAAAGTGCTATAAGGTCAAGGTTGTGATTAGCTGGTGCTGCAAGGTTGCCTTTTTGATAATTTACCATGTAATTAGCATAGGGATTGCACTGATTTGTTTGAAGGATTAGAGTTTGTCTTCATTTTGTTTTATGTTTCCAAGCTGTTGTTTTTCCACCCAGTTTTCTGTTTTAATGCTGCATGTGCAACCGCAATTTAAGGTCAAATTATTTTCTCATCACCTTGCTGATGCGTGGAATGGAGTTAGAATTTGATTTTAATGTGTTTTTAAAGATATAAAATGGCAGTGCCGCTACCGTAGCTACCAGGGATGTTTAATTCTCTGTGCACTGCTATGATGATCAATGGTAAAACCCAAACATCTGAATAATGACAAGTTGGGCTATTCCCTCTCAGCATCAAATGGTTAACAAGTATATCATTATTGTTTCTTTATATAGCATGCATTTTCCCAACCATTAGCGCCCGATTCAAACAGTTAAGCACATTACCAAGTTTTGATAGCTCTTTACAATCACCAATTTGATCCTAGTTCAGAGCACTACAATTCCAGCTCAGCTTGAAGTAGAATTAAGAGGCGTGTAAGTTTTACGTTGCTAGTGCAATCTTTAGATCTTTGCATGAAGTGGAACTCTTAACTTTAAGTTAAGTCTGCTTCACACACCCTTTCTCCACTTAAGGAAGCACTGCTCTAGGAGGACTTATGGTGTATCTCAACACTTTACGCAGCAGGCACAATGACTGCACGTTACACCATGGTTATGCGGTTGTTTCCTGCTGCGGATTCATAAGATATGGAAGACTTTATACGTATATATGGGTGCCCTGATGGGTCTAGACTTCCCAAGCACACACACACACGCGCGCGCGCACACACACACACACACACACACACACGGGTGTTCAAAGACACATCTTCAAGACCTTATTACTCAGGAAAAAACCACAGTACTTGTGATGTTGTGGTGCTGTTCTACTTCATTTATTTATTTATTATTTATTTATTTATTTTATTTATTGTATTTATATATCGCCCTTCATCCAGAGATCTTGCAGCAGTTCATTCTGAACTTTCTCAGAAAGCCACATTGGCTATTGTGGGAGCTGCCACACAGCTCATTCTATGCCTGTGTAGTAAGTCCTGGTGTATTAAATGGAACTTCCAAGTAAGTAGCCTAGGACTGGAGTCACAATGCAGTGGCCAAGAGCATGGGGTTGAGAAGTCCCTGCCTCAGCCACAAATTCAGTGGGTGGCCCTTTGATCTCATCATTGCCTTCCGTTAAGAGTTTAGGTGTAATCCTTGATGCCTCCCTTTCCATAGAGGCACAAGTTACAGCAACAGCCAAGGTGATATTTTTCCACCTTCGCCTCATCAAGCAGTTGGTCCCTTACCTTTCCTGCCCCGACCTGGCCACAGTGATCCATGCGACGGTCATCTCCAGACTTGACTACTGTAATTCGCTCTACGTGGGGCTGCCCTTGAAGCTGACCCAGAAACTCCAGAGGGTGCAGAATGCTGCAGCGAGGCTCCTCACGGGGTCTCTGCCATGGGAGCATATTCACCCAGTGCTTTTCAAACTGCACTGGCTCCCGGTAGAGTACAGGGTCAGATTTAAGGTGCTGCTTTTGACCTTTAAAGCCCTTCACGGCCTAGGACCCTTGTACCTACGGGACCGCCTCTCCCGGTATGCCTCACGGAGACCCTCAAGGTCCATAAATAGCAACACCCTAGTGGTCCCGGGCCCTAAGGAAGTTAGCAGGTTTAGTGGGTGTGCAGGGGAAAGGGAAGGGGAGACCTCCGTTGTGGAAGAGTAAATATTTGTACTGACAGAAAGGGTTACTTGGATATTGCCTATTGTGTGTTGTCAGAGATGGTATTGCATTTATATCTTGGTGTCTGCTTGCAAGTCTGTTTTTGTAGTTACAAGACAAGAGTGACGTGTTTGTGGTTATCCAAAACATACCGTAATTTTTCCTCACGCTCCCCCAGAACTGATGGGAAATGCCAGTTCTCCCCTGGAGAATATTCAGTGAAGTGCCCTCTTTTCAATTCATCACACACCCAAAAAATGCAGTATTTTGGGAAGTCATTTTCTCTCAGTCATTATTGGGTTTCAGAATGAGAGAAAGGAGGCTGTTGAGTTTTGTCTTCTATCCTTTCTTCATTGCACTGAGTTTCCCCTCCATCCCTCCTGTGTGCATCAAATGATTGATATCACATGTACAGTAAATCGTAATGAATGCAGTGAGGCAAATATTCATAGTATTGCAATGCAAATGGAATCAGTGACTCAAGTCTTCACTGATTCTCCCCCAGAAACTTTGCAAATCTTGAAATGCTTTTGATGTTGCTCAAATATCCAAAAATATTTCGCCTGATGAGGGACCCCTAAATATACTTAGAATTTTTATTTAGGGGAAACCCAGTGACAAGCTATTGCTGTGTATAGCCTCCCTAGAGATTTTGAAAATCATAGCAAAACTCTTGGATTTTCTTGAAATTCTTCAGATGTTTTGCCCCAGGAGAAATTTCTAAACTGCCTTCCAATTTTGTTTGAAGTGACATTTCAGTGGTAACTCTGGATTCATCCTTCTGGGAATGAAAATGGTGAATTGGGAGATACTTATGTCTTTTTGGACAAGGTACTAAGAGGAGAGAGACCTTTAGGGGAGAGACATAGGCCTAGGAGCTACCGAATAGGGTCTGATGCTATTTTGTAAAGCCAAAATCTCATTTCTGTTAATGGGAGTCTTGCCCAAGTAAAAACTATAAGAGGATTAAAGGATGGAAAAAACAAGAATGAGATAAACACAGGAAAAAAAATCACTTACAATAGCTGGGTTATTTGTAAAAAGGCTTCCTGTATGTGTTCAGTACAATGCTCCTCATTTTTAGCAAAGCATCCTTGATTATAACAGGCATCTGGTTACTGTAGACAATAGAGTATTTTTTTTAAAAAGCAGGCATTATTAACAATAAAAATGCATTGAGTTTGTTGAGAACAAAACTGCATTTTATGCAGGTTACAAGCTGTGTCTAAAAGGAGTGAAGAGAAAGAATAGCAAATGAGGTTGCAGACAAGTTAAATCATATTATGGCAATGAAGCTCATGTGTGTGTTTATGTGTGTGCGTGATAAGAAGAGGCAAGAAGAAGAATCAACCTAAAGAAATAAGAATTTGCAGTCACTGTTTTGGTTTAATGTCTTTTTTGGTTTAATCTATGAGGTTGAATTGTTTTTAATGTACATTACCACTAAATGTTTTGCCTAGCAAAATATGTGTGCACATTCTCTCCTCGCATAAATGATATTTTCATCTGAATGAGCAACATTGTTCAAAAGGGACCTATGCACACTTTTAAAAGAGAGCCTAAGCAAGCTGGAAGTCCATGGGTCAATCACAACATCTGTGAAAGAACCATTGGAGGTGCAAGTGTCAGCGTGTGTCAGTTTGTAGTAGTATATAGAATCATAGAATCATAGAGTTGGAAGAGACCACAAGGGCCATCGAGTCCAACCCCCTGCTAAGCAGGAAACACCATGAGAGCACTCCTGACATATGGTTGTCAAGCCTCTGCTTAAAGACCTCCAAAGAAGGAGACTCCACCACACTCCTTGGCAGCAAATTCCACTGTCGAACAGCTCTTGCTGTCAGGAAGTTCTTCTTAATGTTTAGGTGGAATCTTCTTTCTTGTAGTTTGGAACCATTGCTCCGTGTCCACTTCTCTGGAGCAGCAGAAAACAACCTTTCTCCCTCCTCTATGTGACATCCTTTTATATATTTGAACATGGCTATCATATCACCCCTTAACCTCCTCTTCTCCAGGCTAAACATGCCCAGCTCCCTTAGCCATTCCTCATAAGGCATCGTTTCCAAGCCTTTGACCATTTTGGTTGCCCTCCTCTGGACATGTTCCAGTTTGTCAGTGTCCTTCTTGAACTGTGGTGCCCAGAACTGGACACAGTACTCCAGGTGAGGTC
Organism: Podarcis cretensis; assembly: GCF_951804945.1. Lineage (NCBI taxonomy): Eukaryota > Metazoa > Chordata > Lepidosauria > Squamata > Lacertidae > Podarcis > Podarcis cretensis. The sequence goes on along the minus strand of NC_137175.1, from coordinate 81,129,654 downwards.
TGACCAGAGCAGAATACAGTGGCACTATTACTTCCCTTGATCTAGATGCTATACTCCTATTGATGCAGCCCAGAATTGCATATAAGAACACCATGAGCTCTTTGCCATGTGTGAAATGGGCTACTCCTGCAGAGACCCAGTCCATGTGGTCACCCATTCTCCCTTTTTTCAGGTGGGAAATAATGTAGACTAACGCCCCCTTTGGATGTTATTACCCTAAGGCAACAAGGGTAGAACAGGAATGTGGAGAGGCGTGTTTAGTCCTGCCTCAAGGGTCTATGTGATTCTAGTCCTTCATGTGATTAATCTTCTGCAGCAGGGGGCCTTGTGTATCTTGTGGATGGTTCCCATGTAATTGGGTGCCCTAATCACAAAAGGGCCAGAAAGAGGTTTGTGGCCCCAGGGTCATCCCCACATTCAGTTCTCCAGCCAAGTACAGTGGTACCTCGGGTTACAGACGCTTCAGGTTACAGACACTTCAGGTTACAAACTCCGCTAACCTAGAAATAGTACCTCGGGTTAAGAACTTTGCTTCAGGATAAGAACAGAAATTGTGCGGCGGCAGCGGGAGGCCCCATTAGCTAAAGTGGTACCTTGGGTTAAGTACAGTTTCAGGTTAAGAACGGACCTCCAGAACGAATGAAGTTCTTAACCTGAGCTACCACTGTAATGGGTACAAAAATGCATATACTAAGGTGTGCATATAGATGCCTATATAGTGAACTTGCATTATATAGTATATGTGGAAATTGCTTTGCAAAAATGTGTATATTGGGTAAAATTACATATAAGCATGTGCACATCAGGAGAAATACATACACTGAAATGCTGATGAATTTTTGGGAGGACTGAACTTAAGGGGAGGACTAAACATAAGCTTCGAAAAATAAGAAACTGAGAAAACGGAAATTGACACATTCACCCATCCTTGTATCATTAGCTTTTGTGGGCACTTATTGACAACAACAAATATGTATTTTGTTCCCCTTTCATTGCAAAACCCATCCAATGTAACATTCAGTCCATGGAGAGATGCAAACATGCTTTTCCATATAGGAAACAGAAATGATACCATAGCTATGAGCCACTCCCATCAGTATTGTTATGAGTTGTGGGTGCTAGATTTCCCCTAAAATTTTCGGATCAAGTTAGCATTAGAATTTAATTAAGGCTCAGAGCATTCAAACTGTGCTAGACCCATGTGTATTTAAGCTGTGTATTAGATGCTTCTAAACCTCTGGAATCATCGTATGTCAAAAGTTAATTGAGCCAAGCTGGTGCTTCCTGTGATGTGTCAAGAGCTAATTAAGCCAGTACTAGCCCCCTGGGACTAGCCTGGGGCAATGAACCATTAAGATATCAGAGGATCAAAGGGGCTGGGGGTGAGTAAGGCTCCTCTCGCTACAGATAATAAGAGCTTACAGTAGAGAGGGTGTAAACAATAGAAGCAATGTGGACTAGAAACTTAGCGTAGGAGGATAGGAGTGAAGTAACACAAACAGAGAGAGAATGATGCCTGGTGTCTGTCTGAATCCAGGACTGCACCAAGGGAGAAGCAAGACACTCTTGGAGTGTGATGCTGTGGACTCCTCCATTGTAGGCTCAGTTTGTATATATGTGTAAATAAACAATTTATCATAAAGACATCTGTTGTACCTCATTTCCAATAGGAAACATGGGTTCTTGGTAAGTGCACCTTGAACCCCTTGGAATCTCACACCACTTGGAGATTAGGGGTTGCAAGAGCTTGGGGGTGGCATGAAACAATATAAACAGCAATGATCTAGGTGCATAGATGTGACTTAACACTGAAAGCATGGCGGTGATAGAGTAAGATTGGAAAATACTGTGCAATAGTCAACTAAATGTGGAAGCAGAATGACTTGTATGATGGAACTTTCCTTCCTTTCTCCCTGCCCTCCTTGAATCTGCTTTGGATGGTTGTGCCCCAGAATAGTATTAGGCAGTGTTTCCCCCCCCTAAAAAAATGTTTAGGGGTACTCACATTCCACACTGCTCCACACATTAAATGCTCGCTTCCATCTGAGACTCAGGAAACACTGTGGCAGAAAATGAGGCCGCCATCAAGGGTATCAATGGAATTGACGATTCATTGTGCTATTCAATGGAACTGACAAATCACCGTGCTAGAAAAGAAACTAAAATTTTATTTTTTAAAAAGTTTCTTCTCCCATTAGATTGACAAAATGTTTAGGAGTATGCATACCCCTGTATCCTCCCAGGAAAAAAGCACTGGTATTAGGGGACATACCGGGGGAGGAGGTGGGGGGAGTCAGTGTGGTGTAGTGGTTAAGAGCGGTAGACTCATAATCTGGTGAACCGGGTTCGCGTCTCCGCTCCTCCACATGCAGCTGCTGGGTGACCTTGGGCTAGTCACATTTCTTTGAAGTCTCTCAGCCCCACTCACCTCATAGAGTGTTTGTTGTGGGGGAGGTAGGGAAAGGAGATTGTTGGTTGCTTTGAGACTCCTTAGGGTAGTGATAAAGTGGGATATCAAATCCAAACTCTTCTTCTTCATTACATGAACAGAGGTCATCCCACTTGTCCAAAGCACTATTTAGCATTCTGTTGTATCCAAAACATTTGTTGGATTGTATCCAACAAATTTCTACTCAGAGCCAGCCCACTAAAATTTATGAACCTAAGTTAGTCAGGTCTGTTAACTTCAATGGGCCTCCTCCGAGTAGAGCTAGTACTGGATACAACAAAATGTCGCACAGCATCATGTAGATATTTTTGTCCTTTAGCTGATGGAAGTAAGTGGAAAGCTGGCAAAACACTGGCAGAATTCTTGTTAAAGTGCTTTAGTTCTCATTTTGCATAACATTAAATGGTTTGTTGAGACATCTACATGCCTCCCAAACCTGAAAGCAAATGTTTAATTATAGATACAATAAAGAAGCACAGCTGCATACGGACAGAAAATTACTTCTTTTGAAGAGTTTGTCACTAAGATAATCTACATACATTATCTTCTAGGCAACACCTTCCAATTTAGGCAAACAAAACATAAACACACCGCAGCCCTCTGTGGGGGCGGGGAGTGGAGATCCATTCGCACCTCATAGAAAAAGCATTTGTTTCCAGAAACAGTTGTGATTCTGAACACATTGTTGTTTGTTTGTTTGTTTGTCTTTTTAAAGTAAAGAGCTTCTGCTTGATTTTCTGCCATGGATATTTTTTGCTTCAAATGTGCTTCATTATCTCTCCCACCCCCTCTTTCAATTTAAAACAACATGCCATGAAATGTTTTGAATGTGCTAGATTCAGTTGTGTCAAACTGAGAGAGGCTCATGCATAATTTCTTTCCACCTGGCTGAGAGATCTATTTGTAACATGCATGGGTCTATGTTGCTGTCTTGCAAACCCTAACTGTGTCCTGATCAGTCTCTTTGAGTTCAGGTCTTTGGACATAATATACCGATTTGATTGCTTTGCCTTTCCTGGAACAGTCAACTTATTTGCTAATCATCTATGCAGTCTGGAAAAGGTGTAGCTACCCAGCTCTAGGGCAAAGCATCATTCATGATTCACCCACCTTTAACTGTCTCAGGTACATGGAGATGTGGAGATTTCATCATACTACCAGATGGGATATTTGAAAGAATTTTGCTTTTAACAAATAGATATGAGAAACTTTCCTTTTATTCTTCTTGGCTTCTTCTTGAGGATGGGTGGCATGCTTGAAATGCCTCCTGAACCCAACAACCATGTTGCTGGAGCAATCTTAGACTGTTGGAAATGGTCTGTTAAAGAACTTTGAGAACTACCTCTTGCGATGTAACTAAAAGCTGCTTTTCAGACAGATTGAGAACAAGTCTTAAAAAGAAAAACAATCCAACCTCAAGTGTTACACACACACACACACACACACACACACCCCACTGGATTTAAACATAAATGCAAATATAAATATATATTATATTTAAACATAAATGCAAATATAAATGATCTGTTGCACTATATATGACTGATGAAACATGTTTTATTTTTATATGAGGATTTGAGCCCATCAAATGCTTTGATCTTCAGTGGTGAATCTCTGGTCCATGAGCCTACTTAGGCTTGTCAGGCCTCCTCACTTGGCCAGCAAGGCTGTTTGAGCCATACCAGGCCCGTTTGTCCTAAAACTGATGTCATATAAATGTCAGGTGGGTGGTTGTTAGGTAAAGATGTGGCTCCGATGGGGTTCCAGGTACCTTCAGACCTCTGTACTTCAGCAAGTGCCATCACTCTTGCCAGTGCCAGCAAAGTGGCACACTTTACATTTGGCACTGATCACCTGCACATGCAAAGCACCATGCCTTCCCCTGTGTGGTTTGATTTCAAAGGAAAATGGACCAGCTGGGGGCATTGTGATGTCAGGTGATTGGCAGATGGGAAGCCCCACCCACTTGCCCAAGTTGATCCAGAGGTGATGAAACAGATAAAGATCTGGCCCACTTGCCCGATCCAGTCCCCTTGTCTCCAGCACAGATGAAATACTAATTATCATGTATTAAGGATGATATGTAGCGACTGTAGAGGAAATGATGATTGGTTTTGTGTGTTGCGACTATTCACCAGGGTGCAAGCCTAGGAGTTTGTGGGAACGACTAGCATGATTTATTAGTTACTTTGATCATGTTTGTCTTTGTTCGGGCCTTTGTGTGATTCATCTCTGGAAAGCCCTCACATACTTGACAACAAGCTGCCAGGATGGTTGTGATTGCTGCACAGAGTGATTTTAAATGCTGACCTTTGAAATTGATAAGTCTGCAGCGTAATCAAGCAGCACAGCCTACCTTAAACACTTACTTACTGGGCTTGTCAATTGTCAAAGGCTGTAGCATCATCAATGTATACAAGAGTCTGGGGCCATTATTGCAGAGAAGAGGAGAATAAAAGACTCCTGTTTGGTCTCTGGGCTTACCTGTGCAGCAATAGCTTTTCTTAGACTGCCCTACAGAGAGATCAAGAGTTGTCCTTGTTACATTAAAAGCATACTTGAGGAAACCTTTTAATACTGTGGCAGCAGTGAAGAAGATTTCACGGTGTAAATGGCTTTCTCAGCACACCCCTCTGAAACAGGAAAGTCGAAAGGTTGGGCACTCTTGTTTGCCATTGGTTTATTGTTATTAATGATCACTGGAACAGAAGGTTTTGAGGTTGTATCAAGACATAAAAGTGTTCCCTTTAAAGGCCTCAGCTTTGGTTTCTACAGCTTGTTTTATAAGGGTAAAGGCCTTTATTCTTTCCTAATGATCAAGGCTAGTTTCTGCTTTGTGTACCCACAGGGAGTCCTCAATATTAAGCTGCTTCCTCCTCAGCACTGAATTTTCTCACTCCAACTGCTATCGATAGGCATGTGAGAGATCGACTGGAGGAATTCTATTCTGGCTGTTTCTCAGTCTTGGGAAGCTTTTTACAGACAACGTTGGGATGTATGAAGGTACCCTTGAAAATGTTGCTAGGCTTATCAGAACTTTTGACTGGAAACTGCAGATTCCCTTTGAATTTTGCTTTACATCAAACCTTTTAAAAAAGGAATATACATACAAAATGCAAAACAACAATTCAGAGAGGACTGGCAAAGAAATGGAATTTGGGTAGCATTGTACTCAGTCTTTTTGCCCCTTTTTAGAGCAGGAAAAGAAGTGATAAGAGATCAGGAAATGGCCAAGTTCAAATGTGTTAAATGCCCTCCAGATCTGGCACAGCATAAACCCAAGATGTTGCTTACAGATGGTCCAAGTAGGTCCCTAATTGTTGTTGTTGTTTAGTCGTTTAGTCGTGTCCGACTCTTTGTGACCCCATGGACCAGAGCACGCCAGGCACTTCTGTCTTCCACTGCCTCCCGCAGTTTGGTCAGACTCATGTTTGTAGCTTCAAGAACACTGTCCAACCATCTCGTCCTCTGTCGTCCCCTTCTTCTTGTGCCCTCAATCTTTCCCAACATCAGGGTCTTTTCCAGGGACTCTTCTCTTCTCATGAGGTGGCCAAAGTACTGGAGCCTCAGCTTCAGGATCTGTCCTTCCAGTGAGCGCTCAGGGCTGATTTCCTTAAGAATGGATAGGTTCAATCTTCTTGCAGTCCATGGGACTTTCAAGAGTCTCCTCCAGCACCATAATTCAAAAGCATCAATTCTTCTTTATGGTCCAGCTCTCACTTCCATACATCACTACTGGGAAAACCATAGCTTTTACTATACGGACCTTAGGTCCCTAATTATTTGATGTAGTTTGTCATATTTTTGGTAGTCCAGAATTGTTGTTCTCCAACCACCACCCCCTTTTTTGTTATTCTTCAGTGCTGCCAAAAGAAAACTTAAAACCTAGGACCACATGCTGTAATTCATCTTTTGTACTTCTCACTGTGGCCAATAAATCTTCATGGGAAAGTTCTAGTCTAACATGCTTTATCCAGTCCCATTGATATGCCTGCGAGACTTAGGGACAACTCTATAGCCACTAATGACTCTATAACTGCATTACAAGGCAGACACAGGAAGATGTGTGCAGGTGATAAGGGCTGAAAAATGGCCACAAACTGTAAACGATCTCTCAGAGTGTGACTGCAAATGCATTAACGAGAAAGATAAAAATGACAGGATAAGAGAACTTTAAGCAAGACAATTACATTAGCTCATTCGGAAGACAGGGTTATTTATTTAACTGCAGATATGTAATCTGGGCTGTTCTAGATGCTGCTAATAATCACTTACTCTGGTCTGCTTTGAATATGTATGCATATGTAAAGGCAAGGAAATGCCAAGATTGCAAAATGTTTGCCAGGGTTGGGCCTACTATGGTATCTCTTCCTGTAGGACTGCTTCCTCTTAAAACTGTAAATTAGAGACTCTTCTTTTCATCTTATTTTAGGGCAGAATGTTCTCTTCAGCCACAATATAATCATGGGAAAGCAATTATATTGCTTTAATATTAAGTACAGAGTTAGCAAATCAATAACAGGATTTACATTTCTTCGATGAAAATAGGGACGTCCCATTCTATAATGATAATTTTACTATTTATACTCCACACATCTTATTGGGTTGTCCCAGCATTCTGGGCAGCTTACAACATATATAAAAACATAATAAAACATTAAACATAAAAAACCTCCTCCCTATACAGGATTGCCTTCAGACAGCTTGGGGGTCGGATAACTCTATACCCTCCAACATTTCTCTAATGAAAATAGGGACATCCTAAGGAAAAGCAGGACATGCCGGGATCAAATCAGACAACAGGATGGCATTTTCCCTAGGAAATAGGGCTACTTGGAGGGTCTGTAAGGGTTCACACTATTTTTTTTTTTACTCACCAGTTTCACTTTTCTGGAAGGAGATGGGATTTATTTATTTTTTGCAAAACAATGTGTGCATACTCAACCCATTTTGAAAAACTCTGTTTACTGTCTCATCATACCTCTGAGTGGAGTCCCCATCTCACACATTACATTAAATGTTGCATTGGAGAAGAGGTTGTCTTATAATGTTACTGGCCACCCCAATCTCTGCCAAGGGGTCTTGGCACTGATCCAGGGTGTGTGTTCCTTTGGAAAGAGGCACAGTGGAGACTAGTGCCTTTCAGAAATATGGCTTATTTTACACATGTTCACAACCTGTGCTTTGGTGGAGAGAATGCAGAACTTTACACCACAAGAGTGTCTCTCCTTGCTCTTCTCACAGCTTCAGCAAGCTCAAGTCCAAAGCAGTAGCCAGTCAGCTGCTCCTAGCCAGTGCTCATGGCTGCTGTCCTTCAGTCCCTGCATGGAGTTTTGGCCCATCCTTTTCTCTTTCCCCCGAACCCTTGTTCAAAAACCTCAGTTTAAAAAGGAAACACTTCTTCCTATGGTGATGCCATACCCCCTATTATGCTGGCAGCATTCCCCTCCCAGCTTACATCATCAAACACTGAAATCTTGAACCTGGTCTTTGTTCCTGCTCACCATCCCCTCATGGCAAGAGGGGCTCATAGTCTTCTGCTTCCCAGCACAAGGTAACTGTGTCAATCACCCATTACTTTCCTTTGTACTACATGGTGGTTTTCCTTCCTAGGCGATTCCTGGCCAGGTATCTGAAAAAGTCTGCATTTTTACACTGCTAAGCAGTCTTGCACCCAGGTGAAGCATTCAGGAATCTCCTACATTTAGAAACTCTAGAAATTATTGGTGTGTGGGGGAATCTGTTACCCAGGACTTTTAGGAGAACCTACCCTACCATGCATAATAATAAGTATAGACTGGGATGTTGACATCTGCTGATGTTTTCACAGAGCTCCCTGCCTTTAGAGTGGTCTCACTTCTTAATAGAGCATTATCAATAACATTGAAGTATTCAAATAACGGAAAACACAAGTTAAAGTTTAAGTGCTTTTATCGATTACGTTTGCACAAGTAATATTGGTTGTTATGTCTATATGGATTTTATCTTTGCCACTGTAATGGACTATAAGTGCATTTTCAGAATGAAACTGTAAGAAAGCAATTGATCTTTTTATTTTTATTTTTATTTATTTTTTGCAGAGATTTCATGCTATTTTCTGACATCTAAATCTATTTAGACAAAGACATATGGCAAAGTCCCAGCCTCACTAACAACCCTTGAGATTGCGTTCACACAAGGGGTTGAAAGATCAAATCTATCTGCCTCAGAAATCAATAACAGATCAAGTTATAGCCCAGAGCAGTGTATTTCTACAAAACATTTTTAAAGAGAGAGGCGAGGCGATGGAGACATTTCTTCCAGAAAGGAAGCATCTAAGTTCATTAACTGTGTTCCCTTCAGAGTTGGCATGGTTGAGAGGGCAAGTCAAGGGACAACAGCAATGACTAGGCGCTAACACTTCCAGTCCAATATTACAATGAATAACTTTCAAATTCAGAAAATTTCACCACATCATTCCACACAGAGGTGGGCACCTCTTCTCTTGCAGCCAATGTAATATCAGCACCATGGTCAGCACCACAGCAGGTTGTTGTGCCAGTGTTGTGCAGTGCTAGGCCATGTTTCTGGGCCTGCCTTGACCAAACAGAGTCCCCAAAGTAGCCTAACTGCTAGAAGATGCCACAAGTTCCACTGCCAGGTAGTACTCATATATTCTTCGGCAGCCAAAACATGGTCTGACTCTCCATACATCGATGCTTTCTGCAGCTGAAAAGAGGACTAGATCATATAACTCCAGTTTCCTATGCAACTAGTATTTAGAAAGTGCCACAACCAGAGATCTCTCTATCAACTTCTTGATGCTTTGCGGGCCACCTTGCTTCCCACAGAAGAGCCAAGATTGCAGAGACTTGCTCCCTCTTCTCAGAGGTAAATATAATGGCCCTCACCCCCCAAACTACCCCAAAGTTGCTTCCCATTTGATGTCACCTCACTTCAGGGTTGACTTAGTTTGGGGCAGCCTACTCCCTGCATCAGACCTTGTGGGGGGGGGATACCCCAACCCACACTTAAGAGGCCTCTGGGGTTAGGCGTTCCAAAGTTCTTGGTGGTGCAGACCTCCATGATGCCAATTTTCCTTTTTTTGGAGACTATGGCTGCGAAGACAATGGCCATAATCTTGGTTATAGTATTGGATGGCTCTTTTCTGCTCCATGAGCTGCTGCTTCCCTTCCAGTGATGTTTCACTATGGCATAAAATCATGGTTCAGTTGATGCTGTAGAAGACACTTCAGTGTATGGAGGTATTCTTCAGATTTTTTGAGCTGTTTGAGTGGTTTCTTATGTGGCAGATTCTTCCTTAGCAAAAGTGACTGGTGGCTACTCCCCTGGGATTTTTTTCAAATTGGCTTATCAGAAATAGCTTGTTTTATTCTGAACGTATTTTAGTTACACCAGACACCGTCTTTCCAGGGTGCATTTACCAGAGAAATAACTCTAGTGAGCCCAGCAAGGCTTACTTCTTAGTAGACATGAATAGAATTGCTCTGTAAGTTGCAATCTATGCATTAGTCCAGGAAGTGAGGATTGGCTCAGTTCATAACGGAGTTCACAATATTAAATTCCTCAAGCACTCCTCCAGATTGATTGATTGTTTCGGCAATGGTAACTAATGATGCCAGGCCACCTGTTTATTAACATATGGGATTAATGGTACAAGAAATGCAACAACCACTATATGTTTGGCTGTTCAGTATGGCAGGAACAGCTTGTGTCACTGGCACATCATTAGACGTATATGACACAAGTAGGAAATGGTGATCCCTGTGCCTCTGAGTTGCAGCAGTACCTACCATGCCACAAAAATCTCCATTCTCTTGCATCATACAACCACTGGTTGAAGGTGACAATATATCTATCCATCACATCTGGAATGTAGACACCCCAATCATTCCATCTGTATGCATCTGCCTCTCTTAGTTTCTTTTAGACCGCTCCTCCTGGTATGCCCCGCAGAGGACCTTAAGTTTCACAAATAACAACACTTTGGAGGTCCCAAGCCGCAAGGTGGTTAGATTGGTCTCAACTAGAGCCAGGGACTTTTCAGTACTGGCCCTGACTTGGTGGAACACTCTGTCACAAGAAACTAAGGCCCTGCAGGACTTGACATCTTTCCACAGGGCCTGCAAGACAGAGCTGTTCCACCTGGCCTTTGGATTGGACTCAGTCTGACCCTTATGTTTCCCTCCCCTTATGGCTTTGATTTATGGGCTACTATTAAAATGAGGCTGCATTTTAAATTGTATTTTAACCCTATTTTAATAAACTGGTTTTTTGTGTCCCCCCCCCATTATGTTTTATTGTAATTTTATTGGTGTTAGCTGCCCTGAGCCTGGCTCTGACCGGGGAGGGCAGGGTATAAATAAATAAATAAATAAATAAATAAATAAATAAATAAATAAATAAATAAATAAATAAATATTATTATTATTCCAGTCTTCTGACAATATCATTCCCATTCTTCCAGCAGGAGGCAATTGTCCCCCCCTTCTCCTGGATTTTGTGCTCAAAAAGCACATGATAGCCCCTTGGCCAATGAATATGAAATTTGAGCCCACCTTCAAAAGTCTGTCCTCCCCCAAGCCTCCTTGTGAGTTTTGTTGCTCCCTCCTTCCATATATGGGCTTCTGATAGTTGGCAGTTTTGCAGGGCTGAGTGGGATTTCTTTCGGGGTAGGTTCCTCGACTGAACTGAGAGTCCCTCCTTTTTTCACCCCCTCCCTACTGCTGGGATGACAGACAGAGCCAACTAATTCTAGTTTTTCCCTCTCTACAACGGCAACATTGAGACTTAAGGAGGAGGAGGAAGACAGACAGTAGACTGGTTACAACCCTGGACGGGTTGTAAGGAGATGGGGGTTGACTGACAATAGACTGTGCTTGTTGTTGTTGTTGTTGTTTAGTCGTTTAGTCGTGTCCAACTCTTTGTGACCCCGTGGACCAGGCACCCCTGTCTTCCACTGCCTCCCGCAGTTTGGTCAAACTCATGTTCGTAGCTTCAAGAACACTGTTCAACCATCTCGTCCTCTGTTGTCCCCTTCTCCTTGTGCCCTCAATCTTTTCCAGCATCAGGGTCTTTTCCAGGGAGTTTTCTCTTCTCTTGAGGTGGCCAAAATATTGGAGCCTCAGCTCAGGATCTGTCCTTCCAGTGAGCACTCAGGACTGATTTCCTTAAGAATGGATAGGTTTGATCTTCTTGCAGTCCATGGGACTCTCAAGAGTCTCCTCCAGCACCATAATTCAAAAGCATCAATTCTTCGGCAATCAGCCTTCTTTATGGTCCAGCTCTCACTTCCATACATCACTATTGGGAAAACCATAGCTTTAACTATACGGACCTTTGTCGGCAAGGTCTGTGCTTACTGGGAACTATTCCATTTGCCTCCACTGACATTAAGGTGATAGCATATATACAGAAACTGAACAAAAATATGTAGATGTGAATATAACACTTATTTTGGGGAAATTGTTCTCCTTGAATGCTGTTGTCTCATATAAAATTATTGCATTCTACTCTCTATCCCTCGGTATTACAGGCCAATCCTCAAAATATGTTGTTGGTATTGGTTCTGCTGTTGTTAATGAAATTTCTCCAGGTAGAGTATTTCTGGAGTATTAACTAGTTTCTCTCTTTCATGGCATCTACTAGAACAAAACAAATTATTTTTTTCCTGGCAAAGTTATGAAACATTTTCCTCATAGGTGTTACAGGCAGAACTCATCTGGAATGTTTAATGTAAGGGAACATCCAGAGTTACAATCCACAAATTTCAGACATATTGTTCACATGTTGACCCTTTGCTAGCATCACCCAGACTACTTTTTTAAGATTAGGGTTTCAAATGCATAATGTTTCAAAGTTTATTTTGCAGTTCTGTGAAATAACTGTTGATAACTTGTGATGGCAGTTATTGTATAACAGTTTGTGATAAAAATAAAGCTTCTTCCTCCAGGATATTTCAGGTAACTTTGCACTGCTAACGAAAGGAAAGGAACAACTTGCATTTGGCTGCTGTTGATACAGGAATATGCAAGCTTCTTATGATGTGAGACCATTATGAGACAGTGCTACTTAGCATATCCAAAACTGTTGCTGTAACTATCATAACTAAAGAAGAAAATTGCCATATCATTAGAGTGCATTTTCTTTATGAATTCTGCCTCATACTTAAAAATTGTTTCCTACAGAAATAGGAAATAATTGACGAGAGGGACAGTGGTTTTGCCTTGCAAATTACCATTCAAGAAACATACTCAGTTGCCTTAATTTTTCAGTGATACCAGAATATGGCAGTTTAATTGTCATCTTGACAATAAATGCTGCTGTTTCACTTTAAAATTACTGTGTCGTTACTTAGAGGGATATGATAATTTTGCTGCAATACTCCCTTCAAAATCTGTATTTTGCCTCTGGAACTCCTTCCTGATTTCCCTCAAATTAAGGTTGCACAAAACTGCTCTAGGAAATTCTGCAGTTCTTACAGAAAAGTTGATTTCATTTCCCTAAAAAGCTCTTCAGATGTTATACTTGAACAAGAGCCTTTAGAATCACCACAAAGTTAACGTTATATCCTCAAGGGTTTTCTAGGTAAAATTTGGCTGCAAGTTTGAGATTTGAGAGAACCCATTGGGTAATTTCCCTGGCCTTATTAATGTTAATCAAGCATCCCTTGGTAACAATTGCTACCAATTTGCTTCACAAAGCACACAGATAAGCATACAACAAATGTGCCTCACATATTGTGTTAGGCAAAATGTTAAGTGCAAAGTGACCAGTATCTTGAATTCTACGTGTGTGTGTGTGTGTGTGTGTGTGTGTATAATCTATCTTGTACAAAACTGTTTTTTTTAATTTTCATCAGTCTTTCCAGTGGCTGGCGTTTATGTATCAAACTCGGATGCCTCCAAAAACATCAAATCTTATTTGGGACAAAATCCAGCTGAATGACAAGTAATTTTTTTCCACATGATGTTATGTTGAAAAGTGCAACCTGTATCCATTGCTCACAAAGCAGCAACACCCCAAACGATTGGATCATCCTGCTTACCAGCTGAAAAGGAATACCCCTTGCTGTGATGTTTTGTTGTGGGTGTCACTTGTCTAACCCTAATAGTTAAAGCCCTAAACGGCTTTGGCCCTGCATACGAGAAGGAGTCTCTCCACCCCACCCCCCATTGTTCAGCCCAGACACTGAGGTCCAGCTCTGAGGGCCTTTTGGTGGTTCCCTTACTGTGAGAAGTAAAGTTGAAGGGAATTGGGCAGAGGGTCTTCTCAGCATTGGCATCCACCCTGTGGAACACCCTCCCATCAGATGTCAAGGATATAAGTAACTATGTAACTTTTAAAAGTCATCTGAAGGCAGCCCTGTATAGGGAAACTTTTAAATGTGTAATGCTTTATTATGCTTTTATATATGTTGGAAGCTGCCCAAAGTGGCTGAGGTAGCCCAGTCAGATGGGGGCATATAAATATCATCATCATCATCATCATCATCATCATCATCATCATATTTCTCTCTATTTTTTTCCTTTTGGAATTTTGGCTCAGAGTAATTTGCAGCCTGGATTGCCAATGGTTCGGCTGTTTGCCTCTACAAATGATACACACTCAGTGGGTCAAACCTGGTTTCATTAATATTTAGTGATTCCCTGTAAATTGGTTGTTAGTACACGAGGAGAATGGTAGCTGAGTACAACATTCATTGTACAGCAGGGAAAGGGCACATAAATAATTTGTATATCTTGTTATCATGGCAGTCATTTAGCAAGGTTTCCCTAGGAGCAATGGAAACAGATGCGGCTGCCTTCCAATGTGTTTTTATAGTGACTTCCTTTGATTGAAGATTGATTGTTGGAGCTGAACATGCACTGCAAATTTTTAAGCCAGCACACAAAGAATTAGATAACTAGAGGGTCTTTAATGAGGGAGATTTGCCCAGTACTCTTCCATCACTTGACCAAACACACCTCAGAGATGCATTTTTTATGTTCTGTGCTGCTGTCCATCCGCCGTGAGTGTTGGCTTTGACGATGGGTAAATAGGCTGGTGTCAAGAAAGCAATCTAGGTCACATGAGGAACGATGCAAGATGTTTGTGACTGGGGATTAAATCTTTCCTATTTCTCCTAGGAGGAACAGACAAAAAGGATTCTACGTAAATGGGGGCTATTGGGCAGTAAGACATCACTTTAGGAGAGGCAGGCTGCCTTAGTAATGTAGAACCATGGATAGGGGAGAAATCAGATTTATTTCACATCTAAGGGTGAACTTACCTAACCCACAGTTTCCAAAACAATATGCAAACCCAAACACACCCGTCCTTCGAAATTCATGTTTCTTTGGAAATGGTAGTTTCACTTCTCCAGCCATGTCATGTGTGCAAAAATGCACATCCTGGGGCAAAGTGTGACCTAGCAGCCTAGTGTTCAAATCTCTACTGAGCCATGAAGCTGCCTTTGTAACCTTGGGCTGGCCACTGCCTTTCAGCTTAACCTACCTCACAGGGTTGTTGTGGGAATTAAATGGGGAGGGGGAGAACTGTGTGACCACCTTAATTAATAAGTAACATCAGTGAAAATAGCATAGAAGTGCATTTTATCAGAGAAAATTGCAGCTTCCAGTCAGTGGGGGCAACCAGATCATGGAAAATTGGCCTTAGGAAAATAATTTATGTTCTCCTCCAGTTAAGGTAAAGACAGTCTTCATTTTATCCCTGTTCAAGTGGAGCAGAATATAAAGTTGCATTTCACAGTTGAAAAGATCATGAATGTATGCAGGTTGTGGAGGGGTCTTTGGCCTATTAGAAGGGCAAAGGTGAAGGCATGGCTTAATGCTGTGGTGATTTCTCTGAGGTAAAAGTGGCTTTCATGTTAACGGAGTGGTTTTCCGAGAGAATTTCAAGATGCCTAACTCCATTGTTTCCATTTGTGTTGAAAGCGCCAGGGTCAGCCAAGTGGTCAGATATCTAGAGACACAGCAGCACTTGCCTAAAGGAAGGTTTTCTCACTCCTGCAGCATAAATCATTCCCCACTTATGATGCAACGTCTGGAAGGACAACACATTAACTTAGTGCAGCACCTGAGCTGATAACACTTCTTGTCGCTTGACCTCAAGTCTTGTTTGTTTAAATCCTCTTCCCAGATTTATGTCCCTGAGATCTGTTTTGAGCAGCAAACTAGAAGAGGGGAAGAGGTGTGTAATTATTGCCAGTGTCAGCTTTGACCTGAGAGGTCAGCTTGACATCTCTGTTTGCTATCGGGATGCAAATTGAAAGTCCTCCTTATCCTTTGTTTCCTTCTCCCCCTTTATCTTTGGTGCACTCATATACATATATCTTCTTCCAGCAACTCCTGCAGCCGAGCTAGTGCCAAACATATTGCTCTGCTTTCCTTTGGACCATCTCAGGGAAGCCATCTTGTCATCTGGGCAGCTCAGGACACACTTCCCAAGCTTGCACACCAAGGAGGTCACTTTGGTGCTGCTAACACAGCGGTTTGACCACCCTCAGAGGTGCGCTCCATTGTCTCTTGAGACAGAAGCATGCCAACAGTAGCTCTCCAAGTGTCCATATTTTCCAGGGACAGTTGCAGATTTACAGAAGCTATCCTGGTTTCTGATTTTATCCTGGAATGTCCCGCTTTCCCTTAGGATGTCCCTATTTTCATCAGAGAAATATTGGAGGCTATGGAATTAACTAGGGACGTGGGTGGTGCTGTGGGTTAAACCACAGAGCCTAGGACTTGCCAATCAGAAGGCCAGCAGTTTGAATCCCCGCAACGGGGTGAGCTCCCTGCTCTTGGTCCCTGCTCTTGCCAACCTAGCAGTTCGAAAGCACGTGAAAGTGCAAGTAGATAAATAGGTACCACTCCAGCGGGAAGGTAAACGGCATTTCCGTGCACTGCTCTGGTTCGCCAGAAGCGGCTTAGTTATGCTGGCCACATGACCCGGAAGCTGTACGCCAGCTCCCTCATCCAATAAAGCAAGATGAGCGCCACAACTCTAGAGTCGGCCACGACTGGACCCAATGGTCAGGGGTCCCTTTACCTTTACCTATGGAATTAACTGACCCCCGAGCCATCTGAAGGCAACCCTGTATAGGGAAGGGCTTTTAAAAAAATGTTTAATGTATTATTTGCAGGACTAACCTATTAACAAGGTTAATTTTTCTTTCTCTTTATCGTATCACTACAGCATAAACCATTGCATGTGTGTATGTGTCCATTTTTAACCAAAACTTTTAAAACTAATTTGAAAGCCCCAGGCTTGAACTATGTCAAAAACCAATGATACATTTCCTACCTTCAGCCTTTGAAGAATATTTGATCTACAAAGAAACACAGTTTATACAATGATTCATGTAGCCTTGAAAATCCAGCACAAGTTAATATCAAATTACTGTATTCTTGGGCCTCGTTATCCTCCGAGTATTGCACATTATGTTTAAAAGGCTTTGATGTTTTTGAGATAAAGTATTGGATTAAGCATATACTGTATAGAGAAATATAGGCAGCTTCATAGCACCCATGAACATTAAAGCTTAGAATGTAATCCATTAATAAGCCTCGTAAGGAATCTGACTCGTGTGACTACATCACATGTGACTACATGACAAAATATGGAAAATAAGAGAAAATTCATGATAGCAATAAGACAGATACTGAAAAAGATAATGATAAAACCTGGTCAAAATATGGAAAAGTGAAACTATGTTGAGTGTATATCCATGACCATTAAAAATGTATATCCATGACTTTTTTTTAGCCAGAACTCACCAGGACTCAATTCTGGCAGCTCTCAGGTGGGTGACATTGCCAGTATAAGAAAACAAGGTATAAGGGAGGCATTCATGGTGAGTTCCAGCTCCTCTTTTTCTAGAAAAATAGGTAAAAAAAGGTAAAGGTAAAGCAGAAAAATAGCACTGTGTATATCCCATGCAATTGACAATTCCCAGGGTAAGCTACTGATTATAGTTAACGGTAACTGATTTGGTTCAATATTTGAACCAAAACTTAAAACGAGTTAAAACAGAAAAGATTATAAAACCAACCCACGAGCATTAAAAAATGCTTAGCATGTGGTACAATCAGTGCAATGCACTCAGTATTCTGTCCCCAGGGAGAGCATTTGAGTCGTGGGATGCCATCAGTGTAAAGGCAGATCATAATGACCTTACGGGGTTTGGACAAAGGCAGGTGGTCTCCTTGGCTGTTGACGTACAAAGGGTGTTTTGGACTGCATGGGCTCATGCAGCTGGTGGAGGGATGACTAAGCATGAAGGCAAGGGGCTAAACTGGATGGCTTTGATACTCCCTGTTCTGAAGAGCCAAAGGGTAGGTCCAAATGATCTTTTGTGGTTTAGTGGCCACTTAAAGCTTGGAGACTACATTCTGAGGCAATCCTCTTATTACATTCCTTGTCATTGTAGATTGTTCTTTAAGAGAGCTTGTGTGATAGAGAATAGAGTGCTAATATTGTACTAGGAAGATCTGGGTTCAATTCCTGTTCAGCTGTAAGACTCCTTTGGGATGCCTTGCTCATTTAGCAGCTTATCTCAAAAGTTTGATGTGGCGATAAGGTGAGGAATTGTTTTTCAGGGGGAAGGGATTCTGTTCAGATTTACCCCAAAATTTCCCTGTGTTTATTTTTCTTCTTCCTCGCATGTAAGCAAATGTATTGGGAGGTGCGCACACGCAAGGGAAACAAAGCGAGAAAACATTCATTTCCATATTTTACACTAATGCAATCCATCCTGAGAGCATGCATTCAGTTTCCTGAAAGAGGAGGCGACAATATTAGCATTGTTTATTCTGCAAGGGAGAGCCCCAGTTGAAGATGAGACTAACTCCACCTAGTCAATGAATCTGTGTGCTTGTTAGGGTGACATCCTCACAATAGCTTCCATCAGCTATGATCTTCCTTTTATGACTCAAGCTCTTTTATTATTGCCCTTGGTGTCATCCATCAGCCTGAGTCGCTGGCCTAAATGCTTTTGCAGATTCCTAGGGAAACTGTTCTTAGCTTCAGAACACTGGGCTGTCAACCAAACACACATTCATTATCAAATATGTGTAGGACCAAATTCTTTGATAGCTCACATGTGCAATGTACAGTAGCCTGCACTCTTGAAAGACGTACCTCATGGAAGTTTGGATTTGGATTTGATATCCTGCTTTATCACTACCCCAAGGAGTCTCAAAGCGGCTATCAATCTCCTTTTCCTTCCTTCCCCACAACAAACACTCTGTGAGGTGAGTGGGGCTGAGAGACTTCAGAGAAGTGTGACTAGCCCAAGGTCACCCAGCAGCTGCATGTGGAGGAGCGGGGAAGCGAACCCGGTTCACCAGATTATGAGTCCACCGCTCTTAACCACTACACCACACTGGCTCTCCAGTTGTGTGTGTGTGTGGTTGATTCATCAGTTAGCAGACCTTGTAAAATAACAGTGACATTCATTTAATAAAACTGCATGAAAGGAAAAGGCTCAGCGTGGAACTATAAATTGTTTGACATAGCTCTACCACTGAAAATGGCATTGTTGTGTTGAGTTCCTCCACCTACCACTATTCTTTTAACCTTTAGACACACTTATCCACATCATTACCCCACAATTCCCAATAGCAGTCAATGATGTGGAATGGGGAGGGGCAGAAAAATAGTCAGTCTTGTGACAAAACATGGGCTGAAGTTACTGGTGGCAGAGCTCCTATCTGGAAGCTGCCATGTTTTATGGCAGCCCCATGTCAAGTTCAGCATATAGGATGGTAGTTACCCAAGTTAGTAACCAAGTTAGTAAACTATTTTCATTTTATTTATTCCAGCATTTATATCCTGTCCAAAATATGGTATATGTCCCCAACATACAACCTAATAATAAAAACTTGTTAAAAATAGTGCCTCCCACTTCTGAAAAATAAACAGCAAATAGTACTCTCCTCCTGTCACTCAAAGGAGCGGCAGAACAAAAATTAAAAGGTTTTTTCCCCTGCCACCAAAAGCCCATGAGAGTGGGAGCTTGCCTGAAACAAAGAAATTAAATTCTAAACCATTATAATCCATTATTATTTATAAATTGTGTAGCTAACAGTGTCAGGCAGCTGGTAATGAATGTTGAGCATTTTTGCAACATCAAACCACTTTTCTTGGTTTTATTTGGAGGCCCTGATATAGCCTGAGTAACTGTCAGTTTAGTTTTAAATTAAATTAAAGATGCTTGAAGCAACTATGAAAAAGACAAGAAACATTGATTTATTTATTTTTTAAATGGTTGTGCTTTGGGAAGGAGGTGGTTGTCCCTAATGAAGTGTGTTTGTCCATGTGTGGAGAAGGGCTAGGGAGCAAGGGGCCTTTAATTCTGCCTTCTTTTTTTTAGTCTTTCTTTGTGCTGGTTTAGGGATGGGGAAGGAATTTGATTCAGTTTACATTTAAAGGTGAACCCACCTGATTCACACTTTCAGAAACAATATACAGACTGAAAGTGCAGCAATCATTCAAAATTCAGCCTTATCCAATTTTTGCAGTGCATTTCTTCAGCCAAGTAATGCGTCCAAAATGCATATTCTAGGGTAAAGTGTGCAAACAGTGGAGTGAAAATGCTTTGTACTAAGTAAAATTGTGTTGCAACAATGCATACAGAAATTCATACAGCAATCTGTATATTTGGAGACAATTGCACTAAAACGCTGATGAGAATGTTGTAATGGTAAACTGAAGTGTGGAGTTTAAGATTGGAAAAATGAGAGACTGAGAGAAACCAAAACAGATAGATTCACCCATCCCTTTGTTGGGTGATACAAAAAAAAGAGACTGCCAGAGACAGAATAGCATTCTTGACAGTATTTGACTGCCGACCAATATACTTAAATAATAGGTAGGCACTTGACCATTTAGTCTATTGACTAGTACTCCAACCTTACTTTTTTCCCCCTTTAGAATTTAAACATATGTTTACATAGGCACACATTTTACAGTAGCAGATTAAGTTACAGTCATATCTCAGGTTATGAATGCTGTGGGTTGCGGATTTTTGGGTTGCGGACTGTGACGAACCTGGAAGTACCAGAACGGGTTACTTCTGGGTTTTGGCACTTGCGCATGCGCAAAAGTGCAAAATGATGTCACACGCATGCGCAGAAGCGCCAAATTGCGTCACGTGCATGCGCAGATGCGGCACTTCAGGCTGCGAATGCTGTGGGTTGTGAACGTGCCTTCCGCATGGATCACGTTCGCAACCAGAGGTATAACTGTATTGACAATCATCTCAGCATAACTGAGTGAACAAACACCTATAGTGGGGCAGGGAATCATTCACAAGAAACAGTCATAGATAGTAAATATATACTAGCATTAACAAGCCAATTAACAGATACCATTTATTCCCAGTCCTCTAAAAAAAGAGGTGCTATCTGCCCTGAAATCGTTGCTCTTTAATCTTAACAGTGACAGGCTGTAGTTGTTTGATGGAGGAAGTTCATTCTGTGCATGCTTATTCTGTACATATTCCAAGGCTCAGCCTACTAGAGCTGACCTGTCCATGAATTAAGGTTTCCTCTCTAACTCCATCCAACCCATTCTCTCCACCCACATCTGAGTGAAGGAAGAGATTTAACCCAGTGTGTTCTCTAGATAGCAAGAATTTTTCTGTCTTTCCAATTTTACTTGTACTGTAGTTCCGTAGTTGTTTTTCCCCCATAATTTTATTTTATTTTCCAAAGGTACACAATATTCAATTAGCAATAACAATACAAAATAATAACAAAACAGAAAACAGAAACAAAGACAAAAACAAATCATACACCCATGTGGCTTCCCTCCCCCAATACTCGTCATTTCTTAATCTTTAGATTCTTATTAACATTGTGTCTTTGGGTCATCCTTAATATCCTTAATATATTACTTTTTCTATTTTTTTTTAAATAATAATTTTTATTAATTTTCCAATTTTATAGCAAAGCAACAACAACAACAACAACAACATAAAAGCATCAACCAATACAAACAAACACACAAATATAGATTCTTAACCTCCTTTTCATAAGCCTCCTTTCTCGGACTTCCCCATACCTCACCCTTTTTGCATTCTTATTTTACAGTTTTTCAGCAACCCTTTTAGCCAATTAAATTTAAATTTATTAGATTTCTCAATTTCACCTTAAGTCATCAAACATTTTCAGCTTTAATTCTGCATCTTCCTTCCCCTTGACATTTTAACACTGATCAATATTATAACAGTTCTTAAGGTAAGCTTTAAACTTCTTCCAGTCTTCCTCTACCGTCTCTTTCTCTTGGTCACGGATTCTGCCAGTCATTTCTGCCAATCCCATAAAGTCAATCACTTTCGTCTGCCATTCTTCCAGTGTGGGAAATATATTACTTTTTCTAGTTCTGCTTTACAAACTTAGTCTATACATATCAACATATTATCCTTAGAACAGTGTATTTTTATGTAATCCTCAAAGCATTGCCATTCTGACCTTAAATGCTGATTAGTCTGATGCCTTATGGTTGCTGTTAACTTCGCCAACTTACTTTATTTTATGTATATACTTTTATCTCGAATTACTGAGTTTGAACTTTGCATCCTTCACCATCCATTCCCCTTGAAAAGGATCCTGAGTACCATGGAAGTTAAATTCCCTTTTTTAAAAAAAGTGCTTGCAAGTGCAAAACTGAAGTATTTTTAAAATTAAAATAGGCATGCTTTTTCATTAAATATCTGAAGTATAGTTATCTTCTTTTTTGCCTAATTATTTTAAAACTAGCAAGACAACAACAAACAAACCTATGGTCACATAAAACATACTCAATAAACACACGAGACATAACCAGCTGTGCTCTTAGATAAATAAGATATACTATTCATTGCATCAAATTGTAAATTTCAACAGAAGTAACTCATAAAGTTCAACAAACAAACAAAGCAGAAGACCCAGTGGATCAGCTCATTCTTTAGTCAGTTCATGCATAAGGTCAATCCATGTAATAGTGTCTATGCAACCTGTCAATTCATAAAGTCCAAACAATCCACGTGTAAGGTAGTTACAGTTCCACAGAATCCTTTCACAGAGTCTAAGATAAGGATTTCTGGAATAGTGGCCTTGTTTCGCCGTCCTGGGCTTCATCAGTAGTTAAAGCTCATATGTGATATTGCAGGACAGTGGATCTTATGGCATAGTAGTAGCTGTGGTCTAAAATTTACAATTCGATGCAATGAATAGTATACCTTATTTATCTAAGAGCACAGCCGGTTACGTCTCATGTGTTTATTAATTATTTTAAAAGACATTTAGACTGCAATCCTATGCACACTTTCCTATAAACTTAGTGAGTTTAGAGTAAACATGCCTAGATTTGTACTGTTAGAAAATCACACTTCTGGCAGAAGGGGGGGCGGGGAGACGTAATAACCTCTTTGGAGGTAATACGACTTGTGCAGTGATTTTACTGGATGAAACGGTTCTTGCTCAGAATAAAGGAGGCAACTGCTTCTCAGAGAAAGCAGCCAAGGTATCAGCGTGTGTTATACCTTATGGCCTAGCTGTCAGGTGATTGATTAAACACCTTTCAGAACTCTGTGAAATATCACAAGCAAATTTGCCATGCTTTGAAGGTGAAACAGATACAACCCTGAAACACAAAACTAGCAGCCAGCATGTCACACTTTTCTAAGTGCTGCTTGGTGGTGGAAGAAACATGGCAGGCTGTAGAGTTGACTGGAAATGTATAAACACAGGGTATACCTTAATGCTTGCTGTTGAAAAGCAAAGCATTGAAAGAGATGCGTTTGTTGTGCTACTATTGGAACTGCTGTCCTCTGGCTCCCTGGATGTTGCTGGACTACAACTCCCATCATTCCTGACCATTGGCCATGCTGGCTGGGGCTGATAGGAGTTGGCATATCTGCAGGGCCACAGGTTTCCTGTACTTAATCTCCAGACTGCCTGTACCTTGTCAGATGCCTCCTGGTGTCCTATACCTTTCGAATCTGGCCAGCAAGCAACAAATAGAAGGTCCATGGCTCTGTGTAGACTGGTTATGGCCCAGAATTGACACCAGCTCCTAAGTGCATGTTCCCACCCCAGAAACTGCTTGAAGGCTAGATTCGTTTAGAAGTGGTTAGTTGCCATGTACTGGCTGGATGCAGAAGAGGGGTGGGAGGCACCAGCTGGGGAATCCCCAAGGGAACCCCCAGGGGAAGAAGGCCTAGAGCCAGGGGATTGGTAGTGGGACAATGATGAATGGTCTGAGGGAGAAGAGGCTGCGAGGAGATGTCAGAAGCTGAAGAGGTAACAAGGTTTAGTGTGAGCAGGAAGAGGCTATGGCAGAGAGCAGTCCAGAAGCAGAGTCAGAAGCAGAGGCTGGAGAGGATGGGGGCAGGGCAGGGCAAGAGGCAGATTTGAGTCGAGCTGGCCTGTTCCTGGCATTGATATTGCCCAGAGGTGCATCACATTACATTTGTTTACAATGAACCACATTTGCTGTTTTAATGCCCAGTTTGGAGAGAGCTTTTTGAAGCCAAGAGACGGAGATCAGTAGGCAGCAGAAGAAGCTAGGGGGGTCTCCCCCTCCTGCTGCGACCATCTCCCCTTCCCTTGGTTTCCCAGGACCACAAGAGGTATGAAGAGGGTGGAGCAGAGACAGACATGGTACCAGAGTCTCAGATTGCTTGGGAAGGACCCAGGGAAGCAGGAGACTTACTGTAAGCAACTGGGAAGATGGGAACCTTCAGTCCTCATTGGGGGAAGATTTACTAGGAAAAGTTGCTGTGCTCCCTAGGTCTGGCCTCCTGAGCTGTTTGTTTCTTTGAATAAAGAGTTAACTTCACTGACGCAGTGTGAGTTATTACTCAGCTGGTCCTGGCATCCGTCCCTGACATCAGTTGACATCTGCTTGACCAGCCAGTGCTTCTCCCCAGCTTATCCACTCATGTTTTTAAGACCTTCCAACTCTACATTGCTATGATTCTATGCATTTTTCCTTTGTACGTTTACTGTGAGATACTTGGCTATTATCATTGCCATGCCATGTGTGAAGCAGCTCTATGCTCTTCCCTGCTTCCTGTCCCATCGATGCTTCAGAGTCCTTTATTAATTCTTAGGGGACTTTGGGGGTCTTTTTTTAGCCTTCTCAATTCGTAAATTGAATTTCGGCAACGGCGTTGCAGAATGTCAAGCTAGCTGCAGCTGTGCTATCTCCATTGTTGGTCGTCTCTTTCTCTTTGATCATAGTGGAGAGAGTTCAAGACAGAGAAAGAAAGTGGATTAGAATGGATGCTGGACAGATAACAATGTGCACAGCTGGCAGAGGATGTGAAGCCCATTTATTTGAACAGGGCAATGCCGTCTGGGATGTGGTGCTCAGAGAAAGGGAGAGCCATTGGTCACTAGCTCAGAGACTGCACAACGCAGCCAGCCAACATGAATAAGGGATATTTTTAAAGGCTATTTGCTCACTGCTAATTTGGTTTGGGTGCCAGTTTGTGATGATGATTTGCTTAATCAAGCTGGTGGAGAAAGAACTGGGATGTGTGATTAGTTTGGGAGGCTCTTCTCACTTTCATCAGAATAGAATTTTTGTTGTTGTTATTGTTGCTAGAAAGCACAGGAATATATTGAATTTATGGCAGTTTCTTGTTCCCAAGTAGAAAGAGGATCTTCTTAGGTAGCCAAACATTCAATAAAAGTCTTTAAAAAAGGGCTTCATGTTGTTTACAAGAGTGAGAAGAATTAGCATTGAGACACGCAACAAGAATTTATCTTCAAAAAATGAGGACACAACTGTCTTTTATAGTGCTGTGACAGACTCTGTCCTCCATTTTCTAAAAGCTTAGTTGCCTTATGAAAGATGCAATGAATGTTTTTCTTCTTCATTCACAGGTCACTTTGAAATTTCCTTAGAAATTCCATGGATAAGGGATGGAATCTATGCTATTGTTGCAAGGGTTTAGTTTTATTTCCAGGAAACTTTGTATTCTTTGACAAGACATCCATGCACAGCTGTGTTTCAAACTCTGAAAGTTTGGAGCCTGATCTAAATACCACATCTATAAACATATGAAGATATAGATGTGTGTCTTTAAGAGGCATCAGAGATGTGCATTTTCATCAAAGTTACAGAATTTTGGATTACATGGGCTAGATTTGGAAATCAGAAAAAGTATGAATTGTGTGTTTGTGTGTGTGTGTGTGTGTGTGTGAGAGAGAGAGAGATAGAGAGAGCGCAGTGGTACCAGAGGAAAGAAAGGGATAATTACTTAGTTCATCTGTAATGAGAAACTATGATTTCTCATATTCAGTTGAACTGTAATGAGCTTTGAGAATCTTCCTCTTTCAAGCACCAGAGGAAGGAATCAAAAGCATCCATCTGAAATTTTATACTAACCACAGTTCCTTATGAAGGCTGAACATGAGTAACTGTGGTTTGTTTTAACTATGGTTTGAGAACAAATCAAGATCAAACAGTGATTTCTGATCCTGGCTTGTTCTCAAACCCTAGCTTAGACAAACTGCTCTTCCCTGAGTTCAGATATTAAAACTTCAAGCTGTTGTTTCTGATCTCTTTCTGTGGTGCTTGAAAGAGGAGGAGAGGGTGGTAGACAATCCTGAGGCTCATTGGGGCATGAACACATACTAGGAAATGAAGATATTTCATTAAATTTGAACTGTTCCAATGCCTGGAGTTGTAGAGAACTACAATCTCAACTAATGACTTAAATTTATGTAACTCAAGACACAGAACTGTTGCCATTCAGCATCTCATTCCACCCCCATAACATGGATAGCTAATATAGTACCTTCACAACGTTGTTGGAATCTAACTTGAGATTTTGTTGAAGCCCAGCAAGGATGGGATGATTGAATTATGTGTTGCGCTGCTCCATATCTTATAACCAAAGTTGCGGTTTCCTAGCTATTATGAGGGAGCACTGGAAAAAGACATGAGGTGACAAAAACTCTAAGCCTTCCATAAATTTGCAGTGAGGAACCTGTGGCCTTCCAGATGTTGTTGTACTTCATCTCCCATCAACCCCCACAAACAATGTCAATGCTCTGGAATGATGAGTTACAATTCATCAACATCTGGAGGGCTGCAGGTTCCAAACCCCTAACTTTAGTTCTGGGTTGCAAGTATTTTGCTAAGCATCTATATACCGTATTTTTCGGCCCATAGGGTGCACCTAGTTTTTTGGGGGGGAAATAAAGGGGAAAAAAATTATCTCCCCCCCAAGCGCGGCACTGGGGCGGGGGAGGCCCGAGCTTCCCCCGACCCCAGCCCCCAGAACAGGCTGCTATCCACAAGCCGTGGGATCCCAGCGCCGGTCTCCCCAGGCTTGCGGAGAGCTGCCTGAAGCCTGGCGTGTGCTCTGCTGCATGCCCCAGGCTTCGGGATGCAGGCAGCTCTCCGGAAGCTGCCCGAAGCCTGGGGTGCACTCCGCTGCGTGCCCCAGGCTGCGGGATGCAGGCAGCTCTCTGCAAGCCATGGGAGCCCACGGGAACTCCCGCGGGCTCCCAAGGCTTGCAGATAGCTTCCTGAAGCCTGGAGAGCGAGAGGGGTCGGTGTGCACCAACCCCTCTTGCTCTCCAGGCTTCAGCGAAAGCCTGCATTCACCCCATAGGACGCACAAACATTTCCCCTTCATTTTTGGAGGGGAACAAGTGCGTCCTATGGGGCGAAAAATACGGTAGTCAGTGATACATCTTACAGTACCCGGTTCTGAACTTCTCTTTCTTCCTGAAGTGCTTCTCAAGTAGGTTCAGTAGTTTATGTCACTGTCTGAGAAGTGCTTGCATGTTCATTTTATTGGGAAACATGTTGATGGTGTAAGAGTAAGCACTTTGTAGATCGGGTTCTTATTTGCATTGGATGCTAAAATATATTCATTGTAGATGGTTTTTCTCTCCCACCCCTTTCCCCCATCTCTCTTGGAGTTCTGCATTTAAGCAAAAATCTCAGCATAAATATTCTGGGGAAAATATGCTGTAAATATTTACATTTATTCATGTTAATAAGAATAGCACAGCTCCATTCCAGGATGCTGTACTAAATATTTACTTTCCTGCATTGGTTGGTAAATGCACTGGAGAATGGAGCTATCATTCTCAATGTGCACAAATAGTAAAAAGTTTGATTAGCCAAGGGGAGTGGGTATTTGCCTATTACTACTGAGCAAAAAAAAGCTTACTAGTGAGGCGAGAGTGGGCTGTAAAATGTAAACGTTTTAGGCCTTAAAGTTAGAAATAATTGCAGCATTATATAACCAATTTTCTTCCTATTTATGTACTCAATACTACCTCAGGAAGCTTCCCTACATGTGGGAGCACAGGGTGATATAGGCAATTAATTTATGGGACTACTAAGTAGTCTTTCAACCCCATTTCTGAGTAAGAGAGGCTGAAATTCTGAGTAGCATTACTTCAAGCTAAGGAATGCCTTTAGATCTCCCCAAGTTTTACTTGTAATGTTTTACCAGGCTCATGTAACCTTCTCTTAAATCTCAGGCCAGAACTGAGATGATAAGGAGGAAATGTGGCTGCTGTATAAAAATAGCAAGTCCATGTCTTGCTCTCTCTGTTGCAATGCCTTGTAAGAACAAATTTATTGTGCGGTGTCACTGTGCTCCCATGAGACATTTTTCTCATATATATATATATATATATATATATATATATATATATATAAGGTAAAGGTAAAGGTACCCCTGCCCGTACGGGCCAGTCTTGACAGACTCTGGGGTTGTGCGCCCATCTCACTTAAGAGGCCAGGGGCCAGCGCTGTCCGGAGACACTTCCGGGTCACGTGGCCAGCGTGACATCGCTGCTCTGGCCAGAGCCAGAGCCAGAGCCAGAGCCGCACACGGAAACGCCGTTTACCTTCCCGCTGGTAAGCGGTCCCTATTTATCTACTTGCACCCGGAGGTGCTTTCGAACTGCTAGGTTGGCAGGCGCTGGGACCGAGCAGCGGGAGCGCACCCCGCCGCAGGGATTCGAACCGCCGACCTTTCGATCGGCAAGCCCTAGGCGCTGAGGCTTTAACCCACAGCGCCACCTATATATATATATATATACTCCTAGTGACGTCGTCACACTGCAGTTTGTGTGGATGCTGGTGGGTGGTGCTGTGAACTACAGTGTGATTACAAAGTGGGCTACCAGAGTTGCTGAGCCATCATAGCAAGTGTCCAAGGTCAAGGAGGAGGGAACCAGAGATGGAGGCAGGCAGATGTGTGAATGGCTGAGGCAAGTGGGCAGTGACTGGAGGTCTGGCAATGTCTAAGGGGAAAGAGGATAGGTGGTAGAGTGAGAGGTAGCTTTGATGAGGAGAATGGGGAGAGTTGGCTTTCAGGGGAAGGAAGGGGTGGTTTTGGCAAAAAGGAAGGAGTAGGGGTGGATTTGGGGATGGAATATACAGTGGTACCTCGGGTTACATACACTTCAGGTTACATATGCTTCAGGTTACAGACTCTGCTAACCCAGAAATAGTGCTTCAGGTTAAGAACTTTGCTTCAGGATAAGAACAGAAATCGTGCTCCAGTGGCGCGGTGGCAGTGGGAGGCCCCATTAGCTAAAGTGGTGCTTCAGGTTAAGAACAGTTTCAGGTTAAGAACGGCCATCCAGAACGAATTAAGTACTTAACCCGAGGTACCATTGTATAGGGAAGCTTTTTTTTAATACGTAATGTTTTATTATGTTTTTATATATGTTGGAAGCTGCCTAGAAATGTTGGGGGAACCCAGTCAGATGGGTGGGGTACAAATGGTGATGGTGATGTGGGTGGCTTTTGGCAAGGTAGGTGGAATGGGCAAGGAAAGCAAGCAGCGGTTCAGCCCCTAGTTATTACTAGGTATGTATGATAGGAATGGGGAACTTCAAACTTGGGAGGTGAATGCAGCCCTCCAGGCCTCTCTATCTAGCCATTGTGTCTCTCTCCAGGCCATGTCTCCCTTCCCAAGCCACAATCCTCAATAGCCTTGCTTCACATTTTATTTGAAGGCATTTGCCAGACTGTAGATTTTCTTGAACTCGAATAATACATTTTGCTTTCCTGGATGGAGGATACAGAGGTGTGTGTGAGCATGTGTAGAAACTGCTATACAGAAGCAAAATTTACATCAATTGCTCCACCCACTTATGCCTCTGGCTGCATCCACCACTAGTAATAATAATTATTATTTATTACTTTTACCCACGTATCTGACTGGGTTTCCCCAGCCACTCTGGGCGGCTTCCAACAGGCTATTGAAAACACAATAGAGCATCAAACATTAAAAACTTCCCTAAACAGGGCTGCATTCAGATGCCTTCTAAAAGTCAGATAATTGTTTATTTCCTTGACATCTGATGGGAGGGCATTCCACAGAGCGGGCGCCACTACCGAGAAGGCCCTCTGCCTGGTTCCCTGTAACCTCACTTCTCACAGTGAGGGAACTAGCACATTCCATATTTCCCCCCCCCTATTTTTTTTCTTCATTTTATAACACAAATAAAAAACACAAACAGAAAAGACAAACAATACAAACAAATTCTTGTCATATCCTTATTTTCCTAAACATTGTTAAGTGGGCTTCCACAAGTCCCACCTATCTGATTTTCATTTTACTTCATCTTTAGCAGTTTACATATATCATAATTTCTAACCATCTTTTTTTTTAAAAAAAAAAATCACACTTACTTTAACCATAAAAAACGTCACATGTTATCACTTATAAAATACACTATCTTCTACTTCTAAGGAACTAGCACATTCCAGAAGGGAATGTGGTCCTCAGACTGGCGTATAGTTTTTAGGTAACACCCATTGTGATATTTATGATGCAATTTAATGATGTAATTTTAAAAAAACAATAATAAAGTATACAACGACTCTGTCAATGAGATTATATAAAGAATAGAATTAGCACCATAGAAACCTTAAATATGGATTAAAAACTTAAATATATTTCTGATGTTGCCAGGCTTCATATCACATCTGCAGATGTCTACACAGATTTGGTCTGCCAATGGGCCTGGGGCCTGATGCCAGCTCCCCATAGAGTACGTGCTTAGGGATCCTGCCATCTTGCATGCTGTGAAAATGAGCAAGCCAACATAGACGTCACTAAGACAGGAGTGTGAACATGCTGAGAATGTGGACTTGGGAGAGCACATCTTTGTTTGAGATTCTGTCCTGCCATGTGATACCCAAAATCTTCCTGAGGCAACGCATGTGGAAGGCACTGAGGCATCGCTCCTGGCAGTTGTAAGTTGCCCACAACTCACTTTCATTAAAGCAGCATGCTCAGGAAGGTTGTAACTATTTTTAGATTCCCTATTATAGTGAATGGGAAAGCACAGAGCTTCATTTTATGCAGAGAGGCTCATCGTCACAGACTGAATTGGAGAAAGCACAGAGTAACTCAGAGTAGATCAGATTTTTTTTTAATGCACCGATTCAAGGCAGATTTGGGGGTCTGTGCACATACCAAGTATGCATGCATGTACACACACACACACACACACACACACACACACACAATTATTATGTCTATCATATCATCCATCCATTCCTCCAAATTGTTCATACCTGTGTACCTAACAACCTTGCAAGGTAGGTTTGGCTGGCAGAGGTGGCTGGTCCAAGGCCATCTAGTAAGTTCCTTTATTTAAAGAAAGTCCATGCATACGGTAATCTGCCCACTATATCATT
This sequence comes from Podarcis cretensis, assembly GCF_951804945.1. NCBI lineage: Eukaryota > Metazoa > Chordata > Lepidosauria > Squamata > Lacertidae > Podarcis > Podarcis cretensis. The sequence goes on along the minus strand of NC_137175.1, from coordinate 81,098,528 downwards.
CTGGGTTTCCATACACAGGAAAGCCTGTGTTGATCTGAAAGGAGCTTATTGTGTTTAAAGAAAGCTGGAGCTATTTTAAAAAAAACATCGAGACATGTTGGTGCGCTGGTGGCCAGAGATACACAATGACAAGTATAAGACAAGCGTAAGACAAGGTGTTTGGGTATCTGAGTTACAGCCCACTAATGCTGTGTGGAAATCCTACTGGTAGTTATTTATAAACCCAAGGAAAGAGCTTACACTATTACTCTTTTGCTCTTAACGCTTTTAGAGATCCAGAAGGGCTAATGCTGTTATAACAGCTTCTTCTTGAATGGGTGACTGTTGCAATCCTGGGCTTAACATCAGTCAGAAGTAGAAAGTTCATCACCTGTATTTTGTATTTGATAAAAGACAGCATGTCAGCTGTGGTTGTCATTGTATCTATTTCCTTGTTATAGGCGGGCTTTGGGTTCCTCTTGTAACTGTAATTTATAAATTGCCACGCACTTTCTTTTAATGCAAGGTGGATTCGTTCAAGACCGAACAGTAAACTTTATGGGGAAATGAGTCTCCCTAGAATGGTAAACAAGAAATGTGTGGCAGGCAGAACTTTTCTCCTGTTGTATACAGGGCTATTCAGCTTTGCAGGAGGTGGGGGCAAAATAAATTCTTATATTTGAGTCCTTTAATACTAATGCCAATTGCCACTCTGGGGAGAGGACGGGGGTTCAGATTAGAGACCCAGCAACTACTCAGCCCCAGGTTAGTGTCGGTTTCACATCCTGATACAAAATTCTAGGTAAAAACGGTGTGTTCTCACATCTCTGATTCACAGGGATGAAACACACATGTGAATGAAAATGTGAAGGAGATGTGTTGTTCCCATGGCAACAGTTACATGTTCTAGCCATATCGTTCCCTTTTAGCAATCTTACTGTTCTTATCCTCCTCTGTCTTCCACTGATAATGCTATCATTAGATGCATAAATCAAAATGCTGTTGCATGGATGAAATCTCCATGCTCTACCAATAGTCTACACCAGGGGTGGCCAACCTTGGTGTCATGGCACCCATAGACACCGCAGTTGGTGGTCCTTGTGTATTGCTTTGAGGGTTTCTAAGGAAATGGCAATCACTTCTTTCACCTGTAGAAGAGCTTTTCTGAAAGTGTGTTTGTGTGTTGGGTGCAGGGGGTTCGCTCAAGTATACTCAATTCTCACTTTCCTACGGTTTACTTTCTGGTACAGTTGCAAGGGGCAGCAGCACTGACTGTGGTGGCAACCTATTAAATCATCTCTCCTCATGATCTGGACTTCTTTCTGAGGAAGAAGAAGAAAATGACTTTGATCTCTCAACTTAAATGCCAAGGTCACCTCTTCTTTATATATGAACTGGAGTTAGATCTTTTCAGCTGGAACCCGTACTATTAATCAAGCTGCACAGAAAGGCAGAAGGTTTAAAGGGTTTACTTGTCTTGGATAATATATTGTTAAGGTAGTGACTTCTCTGTAATGGCAACAATTGTGCAAAAGGGCAGAGCAATTTAACCTCCATCCCTTATGCTGGGCTGGGAGTTGGAATGAGCAGAGGTGTCCGCCCAGCTTCGACAGCCTCCTGTTGCTGCCAGAGAAAAAAGCTGGTGGTGTGGTCCCACTGGCATAAAGAGATAACTGTAGCCTGTGGTCAGATGCCCTTGATTGCATGCAGAAGGTTCCTGGATCGATCCTTGATATCTCCAGGTAGGACTGGAAGAGACTCATGCCTCAAACCGTGGTGATCTAGAAACAGGGGGAATGAAGGCTAACTGACACCCGGGGTGGGACAAACCACTGGCTGCGCACGCATTGCGCCGCTACATACAACGCAGGCATGGCGTCGCTACATAGGATGCATGTGCAGCGTCGCTACGTACAGCGCATGCGTGCGACATCACACGTGTTGTACATAGTGGTTTGCCGTTGGCGCTGCTCAAGTGCCATATGGAATCCTCTGCTCACAGCAGCAGCAGCAGCGACAGTGGGATCCTCTGCTTGTGGCTGTAGCGGCGGCGGAGGGATCCCACAGCCATCTGTACGCTGCTCGGCCGGTGCCGGCGGCAAACCACTATGTACAGTGCATGAGTGGTGTCACTATGTACAGCGCATGTGTGCGACACCACACATGCATTGTACGTAGCAGTTTGCTGCCGGTGCCGCTCAAACGCCATACAGATGGTGGCGGAATCCTCTGCTCGCGGCTGCACCTGTGGACGGAGGATCCTCCACATGTGTCTGCAGCGACGCGAGCACCCTGCAGGCTGCCTTCTTGTCACCCTCCCAGACATGGCACCCGGGGCGCACTGTCCCCCCTTGTGATGCCACTGGCTAGAAAAACCAATGGTCTCACTCAGTATTTGCAAGATCCCTGCTACTGGCAGCATTCAGAGGGCAGGAAGAGTGAGGGTTGCATCCAGAGCAAGGTTTTGTGCCATCATGCAGTGAAATTGGGCTGGATTCAACTCACTAGTGGGAGCCAGTGCAGCAATGGGTCTTTCTCTTAGTTTCTGTTTGCCACTGAGCTGCTTAGACTCACAGGACTCTGTTTACATTCCAGAGACCTTCCAAGCTGTTGGAAGTCTCATGGGAGATGGGAGATGGATGTGACGTTACTGGTTTCCTGTTCCTTCGTTCCTTTGTTGTTCAGTTGCTCTCTGCTCTCACAGGGAGGGGATGTATTTTTCTTTGCTCTCTGCGTAGCTTAGTAATAAAGCATAGCATGTACTCATAAATCTCATCACTTCTGCTGCTTTGGAAACTCTGCTGGATGGAATGTGCCCGAGGACTCATCAAAGGCTCAGGTCGCTAATTATTTGTCGGGAGGGCGATTCCGGAGAAAAATGAGCTTTATCAGCTTGGCCGAGCGGAGATCCCGACACTTTCTGCCTTCTGCTCCAACCTGCACCCTGAAATCATCTCTGTGTGGTTGAGAGATCCCCCAGAACAGCAAGCTGGGGGAGAAGGGAGATGTTTCCTTCAGCACAAGCCTTCCTGCTTTCCAGATGGAACAATCGTATTAGCATGATGCTGAATTCCACCCATGGAGCCCAGTTTCGACCTGCTCCAGCACATCAATCCATTTGCCACCCAGCTTCTGGCAGGGCTGCATGTGTGGCAATGGCCCCACTCCACCATACTGGAGTGGATTGCAACCTGAGTCATATCTGCCTGCCTCTTTCTTGTAATTATTGACTGTGTCAAATTCTGGAAATTTGAAACCAGCTGGGGTGATTTGTTGCAGCCACAGTTTGCTCTGTGTCTTGTGAAACAGTTGGGGGAAGTAATTATGGGTAAACTGTAATATCTTCGGTAGAAAGGCTTAGGAAATAAAAGGCCTCGGATCACAGAGATATGAACCTGTTACCTCAGGCTAGTGCCTCATCTGTACATCTGGGAGAAAAGAAAATGTGGATAAATAAAGCCCAGCTAACCTAGGATAAAGTCTTTCACTTAAAGTGAGCATTTCAGCCTCAAATTGCCGGACTGCAATGTCTGGGGGGCAGGATGCTAAAGAGCGAAGGAAAGAGGGTTTCGTCTTCTTCTTCTTGCCATTCAAGAGGATTTTCTTGTAAAGATGATCAGTGAATTGGGTATTATTTATGATTGTGCTGAGTGCAAAGAGATGGCTGTGGCAGAAACTGGCCTTTGGCAGCACACAGCTGCCTGGTATTTGGGAAAGTGTGTAAGCTTCACAACCACACTGAGCCTTTCAAGCACTCTGATGCCATTTTAACAATTCATGGCTTCCTGCAAGGGAACTGTAGTTTGTTCAGGGTACTGAGAGTTGTTGGGAGATACCTCACAGAGCTACAATTGCAAGCACCCTTAAGGGTGAGGGGAGAATTAGGGATCTGACCCACTAGTTGCATCCAATTCCTTACCCGCAAATTAAAGCACCAGAGTATTTGGATATATATTTTTCTTGCCACTGAACTAGAAAATATAACATTTTTCTGATGCATTTAATACTTCTGTACTCCTCAAAATGTCCATAACTATAAAGGTAAATGGCCTACATAATGATGTGCATGGCATCTTTAGGGAAGTAATGTGTTTAGGGACCGAAAGAAAGAAATGTAAATCCATAAACCAAAAAAACTTTTTTTTTAAAGAGAAAATGATGATGTCTAAAGAGGTTCCTCCATTTATAGTATAGGGATGAAGTTGTAATGTAGTTAGATGAAAAGCCCATTAGACAGATTAATTTTTATATATATATAAAACAAAACACACCAATATGCATGTTAATTACTAGAAACTTGCTAAACAAAAGGCAGGGACATAAAACCAGCTGGGCAGGTTAGCCAATCTATTTAATATAGATACATAATGACAGTCACAGAAAACAGGATGCAATTTCAGGGCCTGAATGTCTAAATAAGAAATGGATATAGACATCTGCTTTGAAGGTAGATTGATTCAGGAAGGATGCACATTCTCTCAGCAAATTCCACTACAAAACTGTGGTTTGTACAGTCTTACACACACAGCAAACTGAAAATATATACAGAGAGAGAGAGAGAGAGAGAGAGAGAGAGAGAGAGAGAGAGAGATGTTAAGCATATTGTACTTATGAGTCTGTTGTAAAATACAAAAAAATAAAATAGCCAAGTCTTGCAGTCCAAGAGCGTAAACAATGTAATTGATTTTTTGTGGGTTGTAAGCAATGAAGTTGTCCTGTTAATGCTAGGAAGTTCAACAGGACTTCCTCTCCTCTCCCTGTACCCCCTTGCCCCCCAAATCTGCTTAGACCCAGAACAGATTTGTGGGGTTCAAGGGGCACTCAGGAAGAGGAAATGCCATTGCACAAGCAGAAATCCTTGCATTAATGAGATATAGCCCATAAGTGTCACAGAAAAAAAATGGAACATGCCATTTTTTTCATGAGAGCATGGTGGCCATTTTGTTTGCTGTGATCTTGTGTGATTTTGTGGTATGATTTTCCCCTAAAAAGCACATTTTCCAGGGTCACGATCTTGCCTAGATTGAATAATTTTAATTACTGCTCTTGTTGTCTCTTCAGTTTATATCAACAAAAATCCTTTTAAAATTTTGGTGTTTGTGTTTAATTTTCAGATCCATTTCACAATACCAGCAGGAATAATTTCATTTCTCCACCTCCACTTTCTTTTTGAAATAATACTGATTGGGAAAATGAGAAACTGAAATAAAATGAAATTGACAGATTCATTCATTGCTACTTTTCAATTGAAGACAAATACCTCCTGACATCACAGGTATCAGAAGTTTGAACTGGCTGTGTTTTCTTCCGAAAACAAAGATTTCACAAGCTCTGCATAACACCATGATAAACTGAATTTTATAGATCTCTGTTCAAAGAGGAAAAATATATTCTTATATGCTGAGTTCCCCTATACATTCCAAATGTCTTTTTCTTTATTTTATCATCCCCTTAGGATCTCTGTTTCCAAGTATTATCCAAAATATTTATGATCATCATTCTGTATTTAATATTCTTATAGGGCAATCTCATGCATCCCTGTTCAGAAATAAGTCTTACTGAATTCAGTGGGACTTAATTTACTGATATGGGCATTAAGGATTACAGCCTTAATTTTAAAACATATTCTCTTTCATTGACCAAACACCATACTGTGATTTGATTTGAATAAGAAACTTTGCATAAAAAGAGATACATGTTGCTAGATAAATCTCTTCTTTCTCTGAGTGAAAAACACTAAAAAAAAAAAACCCCACAAAAAACCTTCACATGATACAGACAGAAATATAAGTGTGTTGTCAAAAATGATGATGGACAAGAGCAGCGAGAAGCAAAAGGGAATGATTGGCATAGGAGAAACAGCGACCGTAACCCTGGAAAAATTGTGCATTCTCCCATGGTCCTTGATGTTGTTTTATACTCAAGAGGCAAAAAGGCAGAGTTTCATGAAATGTACTGCAATATTTTTTCCTTACATGTTTTATTTGCATTTGCTCAAAAAGTTAGACTCCACCAAACACCTCTTCCATAAAGGTAAATAGTTGTCCCACCATGGGAGAACTGCTGAACTATGATAGGGGACCACTGGTCTACTGATCAGCAGACCACTGCTTTCTAATGAGCCACCTAGTGTTGCAGGAATTCTTGCAAAGAACACTCAGGGGTATATACAACTAAGTCATACTCAGAGTAGACCCACTGAGATCAGTAGGCCTAAGTTCATCATGCCGGTAAATGTCAGTAGGTTTTAGACATAGAGTTGGAAGGGACCCCAAAGGTCGTCTAGGTGCTTTGAAGCTAACCAACAGATGGAATTGAATTCATTTGGTGATCATGAGCCTGGGTTCCATCATCTTCTGTAGGTCTGGTCCAAGAGACTTTGCTACCTAGGACCCTCGTACTTATGGGACCGCCTCTCCCGGTATGCCCCGCGGAGGACCTTAAGGTCCATAAATAGCAACATTCTAGAGGTCCCGGGCCCTAAGGAAGTCAGATTAGCCTCAAGCAGAGCCAGGGCCTTTTCAACACTGGCTCTGGCCTGGTGGAACGCTCTGTCTCATGAGACCAGGGCCCTGCAGGATCTGATTTCTTTCCACAGGGCCTATAAGGCAGAGTTGTTCCGCCTGGCCTTTGGCTTGAAATCAACTTGATCCCCTCCCCCTCTTTCCTTTTTCCTTTCTCCTTCTGAGATGGAACTCCTATTTGGGGACTTCCCTGGTTTTTTCTGGCCCACGTAGGACCAGTCTGGATAGTTGGCCTTGGTAGAGATTTGATGCTTTCATCCCCACAAGGTTTTTGATTTGAGTTTCTACTGAAATGAGGCTGCTTTTTTAATGTTGTACTTAATCTTCTTTTTAAGTTGTATTTTAATCAATTGTTTTTATACCTGGTGTTAGCTGCCCTGAGCCCGGTCTTGGCTGGGGAGGGCGGGGTATAAATAAAATTTATTATTATTATTATTACCTGAGCATGACAATATACATTTATTCCACATACAGAAGCTGAGTTGATTGGTAGTTGAATCCTTCTTTAAAACTGGTGAGTGGGAAGCATCTACCACCACACTAGCCTTGGAATAGAGGGCAGGTAAGGGAACACAGGTTGCATTGTGATATAACAGATGGGAGCAGCTGCTATTGACTCCTACCTGAGGTGGTTAACTGCTTTGTCCAGTAGCAGAACTTGATCTCGAGAGGACAAAATCTGCTTGTTTGACTTTGGAATGTCTGGAGACAGGTAGACATTTATTATGTTTTTTATATATGATGGAAGCTTTCCAGGGTGGCTGGGACAACCCAGTCAGATGGGCAGGGGACAGATAAAATAATACTAATACCAATATTAATACTAATAATTGCTTGCATTTCTTGTTGCTTCTACTTATTTGTAAGGTTTGACTGCAAGGAATATTCATCTTCTATAACCTGTTTTTGCTCTTTGTTGGACAGCAACAAATAATTGGGTGATGATGAACTCAGCCGGCTGAGCTTGCTTTGGGTTTTTCCAAAGTTGAATTTCATTATCCACTCACTGTGAATATACCACAGTTTGCATTTACTGAGAACAGAATAATTGGGCCCATGTTGACTAGACCTGTGGTCAATTTACGTAATATGTACATTTATGAAATGCCCCCTTTCAGCCTCATGCAGAAGGAAAGGAAGCATGCGTTATTATCTAGCCAATGCTGGGAATAGTTTTTGTCCAGCTGTAAAAGGAAGAATCTCTAACCCAGGATGGTCAGAATACATTTCCCTAAAGACCACCTAGGGTCAAAGAGAGAGTCAAACTGAAGGCAGGAAATGGATTTTGGAAAGAGACAGTTGGGTTTTTATATATACACAGGGAAAAGCACACCGTTTGAAGATCCAGCTATCTCTGTATCTAGGGGAGCTTTCTGTACAATCAGATGTCATGGTTACTATAGTAACCAGATTTTAAACAGCAGCAGGCTTGTGCCTGGACCTTGATAGGTGACTTCTCATCCTGCATTTTATTTTCTCACTTATCTCTTAAAGCGTTACAATGTCATTTTTTTTTGTAAAGAGGACTTGTAAAGAGGTCCGCAAAACGGCAGATAAAGTGTTGTGAGTTCAGGAGCTTACAAACTGACCGTGTGGTTTTGTAGAACAAGCTAATTAATCACTGGAAACAATAATGGCTTTCTGCACCATCTTTCATCAGAGGCTTTTGGGTGTTAACATGGTTAATTAAGCTTCAAAACACCCCATTAAGCATCTCTTTTATGCAATGCACACACTGGGATGAATGGAAACTGCTTCTGCACAACAGAATGGAGGCGTGGGGAGAAAAGTCTGGATTCGGTGGGTCTGATGCCCAAAGCACTCATAGGAGTGGCTTGCCCAGTAAGATGGGGTCACCACAATAGCCTACTGGCAGGGATGTTACTATGGTTAACTAGAAGGGGCAAGATGGTGTGGTCAGGGCTGTGCAGGTGTACAAGCTTTACCAGTGTGCCTGCACAGCCCTGACTTTCCACTGCCTGGGCCCTCCCTCTCCCATTAAGAAGCAAGGTTGCTGAAGCTAGGAGGCTGTTACTACAAGCCACTTCTCTGTGGTCACATGGAGTTGCTTTTCCATTCTTTTTTTCTGCTGGGGATGGGCACCTCCATCCCACACACAGGCCAGGTGTATTGTTAGATCATCCCTCAGCATCTAAGGAAAAGAGGAGCCCCTTTTTCATGTGATGGTCCTGTGTATATGTCAGGGGTTGAAACACAATCCTTCTTTATATTTCTGGGAAATAAATCCTCAATACTTTTGTGCCATAGGTAGAGATTGGGGATACAGTGAATTCAGTTCACATTTAGAGCTGAACATACCACATTTGTATTTCGGGGGGGGGGGTGCCAACTGAAACACAGCTGTTCCTTGAAGTTTGCGCTTCTCTGAATTTTGCAATGAAGTTGTCTAGCCAAGTTACCATGCAAAAAATATTCACATTCTAAGGTAAAGTGTGCGCAACAGAGTACATATTAGTGAGAATAAGAACCAAAAATGCATTATATTAATGGGAATTTATTGGCAAAAGTGTGCAAATTAGGGGACATTCACACTAACACACTGATGAATTTTCATGAGGACTTGCTTTTTTGTGCTTTTTTGGGGGGTGTAAACTTCCTTTTAAACTGCAAAATTATGTGGAAATGTGAGAACTTAAGAATGGAAAAAGGAGAAACTGAAAAAAAAAACCCAACCCTGAAATTCATTGTAGGTTTTGAAAGAGAGGTTGCATTGCCATCTGTTAGGGATTCTGTAGTTATAATTCCTGCATTGCTGGAACTTGAACTAGATGACCCTTTAGGTACCTCCCAACTATGGGTACCTCCCAATTCTATGGTTCCATGATTCAATGAGTGACTCATCCACCCTTAGCCATAGGGTTGCCTTACTTGTACACCTATAAGCTTCCTCTCATTCAAGCCACTCCAACAAACTAAAGTTTTACAGTTCACTTTCCAAATCTGAACAACTTCTCAGAGAAATGTCAGTAATCTAGCTGAATTAAAAAAAATAAAATCCTTGAATTTCTAGAGGTGTTTCACATGAGCAGTACCCTCCAAGTGATTAGGGTAAACATTAGATGGCCGTAATATAAAAAAAATAGTGGCAATCCTCTTGACTGGCAAAATACCACTTCATGTGCTTAGCTTGTTTGGGCAGGGATGCTTAAATTTACCCATCTTCAGCTGCCCCACTGGGACATCGGTATTTCGGGGGGTGAATCATAGAATCATAGAGTTGGAAGAGACCACAAGGGCCCTCGAGTCCAACCCCCTGCCAAGCAGGAAACACCATCAGAGCACTCCTGACATATGGTTGTCAAGCCTCTGCTTAAAGACTTCCAAAGAAGGAGACTCCACCACACTCCTTGGCAGCAAATTCCACTGTCGAACAGCTCTTACTGTCAGGAAGTTCTTCCTAATGTTTAGGTGGAATCTTCTTTCTTGTAGTTTGGATCCATTGCTCCATGTCTGCTTCTCTGGAGCAGCAGAAAACAACCTTTCTCCCTCCTCTATGTGACATCCTTTTATATATTTGAACATGGCTATCATATCACCCCTTAACCTCCTCTTCTCCAGGCTAAACATGCCCAGCTCCCTTAGCCGTTCCTCATAAGGCATCGTTTCCAGGCCTTTGACCATTTTGGTTGCCCTCCTCTGGACACGTTCCAGTTTGTCAGTGTCCTTCTTGAACTGTGGTGCCCAGAACTGGACACAGTACTCCAGGTGAGGTCTGACCAGAGCAGAATACAGTGGCACTATTACTTCCCTTGATCTAGATGCTATACTCCTATTGATGCAGCCCAGAATTGCATTGGCTTTTTTAGCTGCCGCGTCACACTGTTGGCTCATGTCAAGTTTGTGGTCAACCAAGACTCCTAGATCCTTTTCACATGTACTGCTCTCAAGCCAGGTGTCACCCATCTTGTATTTGTGCCTCTCATTTTTTTTGCCCAAGTGCAATACTTTACATTTCTCCCTGTGAAAATTCATCTTGTTTGTTTTGGCCCAGTTCTCTAATCTGTCAAGGTCGTTTTGAAGTGTGATCCTGTCCTCTGGGGTGTTAGCCACCCCTCCCAGTTTGGTGTCATCTGCAAATTTGATCAGGATGCCCTTGAGTTCATCATCCAAGTCGTTGATAAAGATGTTGAATAAGACCGGGCCCAAGACAGAACCCTGTGGCACCCCACTAGTCACTCTTCTCCAGGATGAAGAGGAACCATTGGTGAGCACCCTTTGGGTTCGGTCAGTCAGCCAGTTACAAATCCACTGAGTGGTAGCATAGTCAAGACCGCATTTTACCAGCTTCTTTACAAGAATATCATGGGGCACCTTGTCAAATGCCTTGCTGAAATCAAGGTAGGCTACATCCACTGCGTTCCCTTCATCTACCAGGCTTGTAATTCTGTCAAAAAACGAGATCAGGTTAGTCTGACATGACTTATTTTTCAGAAATCCATGCTGACTATTGGTGATCACAGATTTCCTTTCTAGGTGCTCACAGACTGTTTGCTTAATGATCTGCTCCAGAATCTTCCCTGGTATTGATGTCAGACTGACTGGGCGGTAATTATTTGGGTCCTCTCTTTCCCCCTTTTTGAAAATAGGGACAACATTTGCCCTCCTCCAGTCTGCCGGGACTTCGCCTGTTCTCCAGGAATTCTCAAAGATGACTGCCAGTGGTTCTGAGATCACATCTGCCAGTTCTTTTAATACTCTTCGATGCAGTTCATCTGGCCCTGGAGACTTGAATACATCTAAACTAGCCAAGTATTCTTGTATTTTCTCCTTAGTTATTCTGGGCTGTGTTTCCTCTGCTGAATCATTTGCTCCAAATTCTTCAGGTCGGGCATTGTTTTCTTTATCGGAGAAGACTGAGGCAAAGAAGGCATTGAGGAGTTCAGCCCTTTCTGTGTCCCCTGTTTGCATTTCACCATCTTCTCCTCTGAGTGACCCCACTGTTTCTTTGTTCTTCCTTTTGCTATGAACATACCCATAAAAGCCTTTTTTGTTGCTTTTAACCTCTCTAGCAAGCCTGATTTCATTCTGTGCTTTAGCTTTTCTGACTTTGTGTCTACACGTGCTGGCTATTTGTTTGAATTCCCCCCTTTTCCATTTTTTGTACACATCCTTTTTTTAATCTTAACTCAGTTAAAAGTTCTTTAGATAGCCACCCTGGCTTCTTTAGGCACCTTCCATGTTTCCGTCTCATTGGTATTGCCTGAAGTTGTGCTTTTACTTGTTATCATCAGCCAATAATTTTGCATTTTCTCCTTCACCAAAGCAGACAAGTAAGCAACTTCTCCATGTTAAATTCATGGAGAGAATGTCTAAAAATAGAAAGATCTCCCATCAAATCCCCTACCCATCATTTCAAATAGTCAAATGATTTCAGCTCTGCTAAGGGTTCTGTGCAAATCAATGGACTGGTTTAAAAGGGAAAAAAGGGGGGTGAATGTCTTCTTCTAGATTCTCCCGGGCTTTCCTCAGTGGAGCTTAGCTCTGAACTTGCATTTTCAGGTCAAACCTGAAGAACTGAAAATAAAATTCAACCAAAACTGCAGGAATGCCCATAGGAAGAAGAAAATGAGAGCTTCATATATGGCATTCTTTGAAATGTTCAGCACTTTTCATCCTTTGCAGATACGTCTAGAGGTCTGGGTTTCAAACAGTCTCTGTGTAGGGAACACTTTCTAAATCAACTTATTTGCCAAGCACCCCAAATATAGAAATCCATGGAGTTGTCCTATACCTGGTCACACTATTTGTCTTAAGGTAAAGGTAAAGGGACCCCTGACTATTAGGTCCAGTTATGGCCGACTCTGGGGTTGCAGCGCTCATCTCACTTTATTGGCTGAGGGAGCCGGCGTACAGCTTCCAGGTCATGTGGCCAGCATCAGTAAGCCGCTTCTGGCAAACCAGAGCAGCACACGGAAATGCTGTTTACCTTCCTGCAGGATTGCTACCTATTTATCTACTTGCACTTTGATGTGCTTTCGATCTGCTAGGTTGGCAGGAGCAATGGGAGCTCACCCCGTCGCAGGGATTTGAACCACCGACCTTCTGATTGGCAAGTCCTAGGCTCTGTGGTTTAACCCACAGCACCACCCGCATTCCCACCCACAACACTATTTGTCTTATTAGCTTGCTATTCCCTGCTCGGACTGCCAGTGACTCCTTAGAACCTCAAACAGAGAACCTCACCCTGCAATTACCTTCTAACTGGAGGTGCAAGAGATTGGAACTGGGATCTTCTGCCTGCCAAGCATGTGCTCTGTCATGTCTCCCTCCCCATATGTATGTCATGAAGGCTTCCCTGTGCATTGCAAAGAATTATACAGGTGTTTTAAGTTGCCCACTGGAATAACACAGAGCAGGGGGTTGCACAGAGCAGGCTGTGAAAGAGAAGGCAGCTGAACCACTGTATCATGCCCATCTGTTGTCTGGCTGGGGTTAGGATTGCTCTGGCAGAAGAGCTGATTTCAAATCCCAATCAGTAATGAAAATTGTAGCTCCAGGCCAATCACTGCCTCCCAGCCTCAGAAGGTTATTGGGAAAGGTGACGCTGAAAAAGCCCTTTGCATGCCAGTCTGATTACTTGTTTGCTGAAATCATATTGTTATATATGTAATCTATGATGCAGTGCAAGTGTAATGTGAATAACAATAATAAAACAAAAATATTAACAATTCAGCATACGTTTATGTAGATAAGGACTGTCTAAAACAGCAAGCTATTGGAAACATAATAAGAATAATGCTTCTTTCAAACACGTTTTTACGATGTCCTACACTTACTAGGATTTGGGAGAAAGTATTGGATTGTTATAAACATGAATGACTGTGAGGGAAAAGTTAACATTTTCAGAGGAAACTTCTTTTTTTTTTAATTATGTACTTACTATAAGGACAACTTAAATGGATTCTTCATGCTCTTACTATGGCCAAAAGACTTATATTGATGCACTAGAAAGATAAACCTATGGCCCCCTTTAGTCAATGGATTGAAGATATGACAATACATTCAAAACTTAAGAATGGGTTGCTATCAGACGTAGACTTTGTATGGACAAGTATAATGATATTTGGAACATGTTTATATATAAAAAGCATAGTAGGCACTGGCGGAGGAAGAGGAGTGCGGGGAGAGCGCACTGCCCCCGGCAGTGCGATCCCAGCAGGGTGCCATCATGACTGCCCCACCCCCACAGGTGGCACGCCATGCCTCAGCATGCGCACCACACCTCCAGGACACGCACCATACCATGTCCCCGACTGCTCTCCACCCCCCGGTGCTGGAGCATGTAGCTCCGCCACTGATAGTAGGTATTTGGATAATAATAACACTTATATACTTATACTCTAGACCAGAGTTTGTTTAGCACAGGGTTCCCCAAACTTAGGTCTCCAGCTGTTTTGGGACTACAATTCCCATCACCCCTGACCACTGGTCCTGCTAGCTAGGGATGATGGGAGTTGTAGTCCAAAAACAGCTGGAGACCCACGTTTGGCAAACCCTGTTCAAGACAAACATATGAATATGTAGCTGTTTGCATATGTTCATTTCTTTTCTGCACTTTTTCATTTTACTTTATTTGGTTCAGTTGAAATACTTTCAATTTTTTAAAAAACACCAATTCAGAACATTCTATTTTTGTTTCAATTCAGTACATAATACATTTTACATAAATTCATTACTTTTAATAATTAGCATATAAATCTGTTCATTGTATTTTGATCACATATCCAAATGGATATTTGTTGTTTTTGTTGTTTAGTCATTTAGTCGTGTCCGACTCTTCGTAACCCCATGGACCAGAGCACGCCAGGCACTCCTGTCTTCTACTGCCTCCTGCAGTTTGGTCAGACTCATGCTGGTAGCTTTGAGAACACTGTCCAACCATCTCGTCCTCTGTCGTCCCCTTCTCCTTGTGCCCTCAGTCTTTTCCAAGGAGTCTTCTCTTCTCATGAGGTGGCCGAAGTATTGGAGCCTCAGCTTCAGGATCTGTCTTTCCAGTGAGCACTCAGGGCTGATTTCCTTAAGAATGGATAGGTTTGATCTTCTTGCAGTCCGTGGGACTCTCAAGAGTCTCCTCCAGCACCATAGTTCAAAAGCATCAATATTTTCTACCTCGCAATGCGTTTTGCTCAAAAATATTGTTTTTGTTCATGCAACTTCAGTGTGTTATGCAGTGAACACCAGAATCCATGAAAAGTGATTAGCCCTGGCCAGCCGTAGATATGTAGATAAACCGAACCTTTTCTGTACATGTCTGTTGATAGAATGACCATTAATACACATCACACATTTCCCCTGTTTCCAAGTCTATAAAGCTAGCATGGAAAGATTCCACTAGTTCACTTCACACATCTTCCCTTTCTTCATTGCACATCACATACCTAATCGAGAGACGGCACTTGTCATTTCCACTCGTGATGCAGGTCCTTTCCTTCCCTGTTTAGTATGGATTCCTTCACCTCCCCCAGCAGAATACTGAGGCAGGGATGTGAATTAAATCCGGCAGCATTCCCTTTCAAGTGTAGGATCACTGGGTTAATCTCTACATGAAACAGTTTGGTTACCAAATGGGGAGGCTGCCGTGTGGCCTGTGGCTGGCAAAGGCAATATGTTTTAAGGGATTTATCATGACACATTCGCAGGAGCAACTTCACAAGAACTCTGTGTGGTTGACAATAACCTAACGGCACAGAGTCGTTTTGATGTCTAATTGCAGACTAGCTTGCCTTTGGATCTCATTTGAGGAAGAAGTGGGAGAGGGTGTTTTGAAGCTGTGGTGACAGGAACATAGGAAGTTGTCTTAGACAGAGTCAGACCAACAGTCCAGAGAGCCCAGTATGGTCTGCACTGACCAACAGTTATTCTCAGAGGTTTCTGACAAGGGTCTTTCTCAGCCTACCTCAAAAGGCTGGGGAATTGAAACTGGGATCTTCTGAATGCACAGAAAATGCCCAACCCTGACCTACAGCCCTTCTTTGAATTGTGTGTGTGTGTATGCACATGCACACACACACACACACACACAAGCTGAATGGATAAACACCAACTTCCTTGTGGTCTTAGCATCACTAAGAAATGATGCTGAGAGCTGATTTCTACTGAATATATTTGGACCAACGTTTATATTTCCAAATTCCCCCCTTTTTTGCTACAGAGAACACAACTCTTAAATACACAGAACTCTTTCAACAAAAGATCAGCAAATGTTCTAGGATGTATCTAGCTAGTTATAAGAATATGTATAAATGGCAGTCTCATTTTTTTTTAATAAATCATGGTGGTTCACAATAAAATAATTAAAACACCACAAAGAAATAAAGTGCGTAACAGATGACCAGCACTGAATCAATTTAATTCTCAAGAAATGCTTGCTGAAACCAAAACGTTTTCAGCAGGTGATGCAATATCAACATTGTAGGTGCCTGTCTGATTTCAATAGAAACAGTGTTCCAAAACACCAGCACCACTATTATAAAAACCTTAGTTTGCATAGAAATGGAACAAATATGAGATCATTGTGGAGCAGTCTCCTTTCTTTGGAAACGACGAGACATTTCACCTGAGCAAGAAGTTCAGTCTCCTGGTTGCCGAGTGCCTGGCAACTAATTAACAAAGGTTTGTAAGGAAGGAAATGAAGTTAGATGTCAACAACAAGATCAGAAAGATGTTTGAGAAAAACACTTCATTCCTGCGGAAACTATTTGGGCCAATTGTCATTGGAGGAAATCTAAAATTGGAGACATCTGGGCCAAGCACAACAGCTTGTGATAATTATTTATCATCCTCACAGAGTGGTGGTCTTTCTGCCTGGTACTTTGGATGGGGTGGGGGGTTTTTTGCCTCCTTTTCCTTTGCAGAGAGGGAGAGCACAACCACATTTAGCCAGACAGGACAGCCAATAGGAGGAAGGAAGCAGGTGGTCTTATAGTGCTTATGGGTATCCTTGGTCTTTGGAGAGTGTGAAGAATTTAGTTTCTGGGAATTCTAATGCAAACTCATGTCTTTCCTGGCTCCTGTCCATCCCTAGCTTGTCCAGCTCAGCTCACAGTATATGACGTACTGGTCCACAGAGAGCTACTCCTAGCCTATGGGTACTCTTGCCTCCCACGAAACTGGAAAGTTCCTCCACTGAACCACACAATGATTTGATTGCAAAGCACAGCATACAATCATTCTCGACGCAAATAGCCCTCATTGGGAAAAAACCTAAAGATCTATGCTGCTTTTTAGCAGAGAGATCAGATTTCCATTAATATGTACTTTGGAGAGTTTGTATGACTGGGTAACCTCGGAATTATGTTACAAATGGCAAGGTGACAGTTTGCAATTGTATATGCATTATGTTGTTAAATAAACTGGGAATTAACGTGTGGGAGGAAATGCCAGGCCAGGTGAAGTGTTACTCTAACTGCTGTGATTGCTTTATCACAAGCTGGCACCAACTGTTTGTAATTCTAGTGCTAATGCTGTTTCTTTCTCTTCTGCATTGTCAAACCTTTTCCCCACCAGTGAGTTTTCACTTGAGAAGCACTGATGAAACAAAACTGCAGCGTAGTCATAGCACCTTTTGGTTGGTTGGTTTTATTTATGAGATTAATATTCCACATTTTCAACACACATTCCTTTCCAGAGTGCCTTATAACAGGTTGCCCCCCCCCCCCGCCCGATACATTTTTACTTAGAGTAGACCCGTAGATATCCATGGACCTATATTGATTTCAGAGGGTCTACTGTGCATGTGTCTAACATTAGATACACAACTGAAGGAAAAGATGAAAGCAACACAGTCAAGCTGTAAAATTAAGCAATATGATGTAGGACTGACTTGTGATGGAGCCGAAAATGCACTAATACAGTGGTACTTCTGGTTAAGTACTTAATTCGTTCCAGAGGTCCGTACTTAACCTGAAACTGTTCTTAACCTGAAGCACCACTTTAACTAATGGAGCCTCCTGCTGCTGCCGCGCCACCGGAGCACGATTTCTGTTCTCAACCTGAAGCAAAGTTCTTAACCTGAAGCACTATTTCTGGGTTAGCGGAGTCTGTAACCTGAAGCGTCTGTAACCTGAGGTACCACTGTAGTAGTAGTAGCAGCAATAGTAGTATTAATAGCAACAGTAATTCGTAGTACCCAAGGTTGACCAGGTATTTTTGTATCTGAGGCAGAAAATCCCACGTGTACCTCTCCCTTGTAATAAAAATAAATAATAAAGATAAATCAAAGGAGAATATCTGTATGCGATCCCCCCTAAAATTCTCCTAAAAATTATCAGCATTTTCCTGCAAATTTCTCATACTCATTTTTGTATGCTACTTTCCATCAAATACATGTTTTTGCAAAGAAATATCCTTTAATATAAGGCATTTTTACATATTATTTTCATGAATATATGCATTTTTATGCACACAACCTAAGTAAATGCATTTTTGTACACATTGCTTGGCTGAAGAACTGCAGTGCAAAATTCAGAGAAGTGTGAATTCAGAAGGATGGCTATATTTCAGTTCTCAGGTTGTTTTGCAAAGTACAAAGTAGGTAAGTTAACCATTCAATGCAAATTGAATCAAATTTCCATCACCATCCTTAGTAGCAGGAAGGAGAGAAGCAGCCTTTGAGGGTGGGAATTGGGTGTGTCTGAAAGCACAGGGAAAATCTTAAGTTGAAAGGGCAATCAGAGAAAATGGAAGTGATGTGATTCAATACATGAGTTGGAAGAAGGACAGACCATGACCTCTAATATTTCCAATGTCCTTTTAATTCTTATGCCTTCCTAGTATTGCAATTAGGAGTCCTGGTTTGCAATGGAATGCCAAGGCATTGCTCTTTGCAAATTTGCTTGGTGCTTGGTAAAATGTTCATCATGCAATTCAGTTCATGCTTTAGCCCCTTACTGAAAGCTTTCAGAATGAAGAGGAAAATGAAGTTTTGCATTCGGCATTTTCCATATTGCAAGGTTTTTGCTTGATGTTTTTGTGAGCCTGAATGGCAGAAAAGAAAATCTAAGCTTGATCCTGTAATCCCCAATGGGAGAAAAAGAAATGGAACTGACTGAAAAAGCTAACGTTGAAAAACTTCTTTTAAACTTCCATAAAGTTAGATGACCATAGGAAGAAATCTCCACATATCTCACATGGCTCTTGACTGGATGAATGCCACAATACATAGGCATCAGGGAAAACTAGGAAGATGTCTACAAGACAGAGAGAATGATTGAAATTTGCAGCATGGCACAGTTTGCTGTTGTCAGTTCATGATTTACAGATATGCAAATAGAGGAAGAGCAGTGATTGGTTTACTGGCTCCTGATGTCACAGAATGACCCTTAACTCTGCACTGCACTGAGAGGACATTTTCCTAATGCTTTCTCCAAGGGGGCTGTGATATTTGGAATTCACTTTCCCAGGTGAAGGTGGGTGAGCCAGTGTGGGGTAGTGGTTAGGAGCGGCAGACTCATAATCTGGGGAACCGGGTTCGTGTCTCTGCTCCTCCACATGCAGCTGTTGGGTGACCTTGGGCTAGTCACACTTCTCTGAAGTCTCTCAGTCTCACTCACAGAGTGTTGTGGGGGAGGAAGGGAAAGGAGAATGTTAGCCGCTTTGAGACACCTTCGGGTAGTCTAAAGCGGGATATCAAATCCAAACTACTACTCTTCTTCTTCTTCTTCTTCTTCTTCTTCTTCTTCTTCTTCTTCTTCTCAAACAAATCATTTTTTCTATTTCCTCTCAGATTTCTAAGCAGCTTTCTGATGGAGAAGAGAGAGACTCAGATGTGCTCACATAGAGACAGCTGAACATAAATATAGATAGAGATAATGGGTTGTGCACGTTGACCAGTTAAAAGTGGACAAAGGGGGTGGGGTGAAAAGCAACAACCCATCTTGCACAGTGCTGTCTAATCTCAGTGGCAGACAATCTAGGAAAGGAGGTGAACACTAAACAGCTTCAGCCCTGAATACATGAAGGAACGTCTCCACCACCATCGTTCAGCCCAGACACTGAGGTCCAGCTCCGAGGGTCTTCTGGTGGTTCCCTCACTGCAAGATGTAAAGTTATAGGGAACCAGGCAGAGGACCTTCTCGGTACTGGCACCCGTCCTGTGGAACGTCCTCTCATCAGATGTCAAAGAGATAAACAAAGATATGACTTTCCATAGACATCTGAAGGCAGTCCTGTATTGGGAAGCTTTTAATGTTTGATGTTTTGTTGTGTTCTTCTATATTTTGTTGGAAGCTGCCTAGAGTGGCTGGGGCAGCCCAGTCAGATGGGTAGGGTACAAAAAATAAATTGTTGTTGTTGTTGGTTGTGCCACTGGGCCTGTAAGTAGTATGCATGCTGCCTAAAGCACTAAAAAAACTAGAATCTTATCATATGCAACACAATAGCTCAGTTGATAGAGCAAGAGACTCTTAATCTCAAGGTTCTGGGTTCAAGCCCCATTGCAAGGGGTTGGACTAGATGACTCTCATGGTCCCTTCCAATTCTACAGTTCTATGATAGTCTCTATAATGAGATACAGGACGATGAAGACAAGAACAAGCCGTCTCAAGAACAGCTTCTTCTCCAGAGCGATCTCGGCCCTGAATGGGAAACCTGGACTTTGAAAGTCATCTAATCTTCCTTGCTGTATTATACGATATTGTTTTAATTAGTGTTTTTATAGTTGTTCTGATTTTGAGTGGAGTGCCCTACCTGGGTGGATGGAGCAGCCAAGTAATTTCGTTGTCCCCGAGAGGGGGCAATGACAATAAAGATATTATTATTATTATTATTATTATTATTATTATTATTACCATTGGGTAAAGATAGTATCTGGATTCCTAGCTCAGCTGCCTTCTTTTCACTGCTGGTACATTCCAGATATTTTAAGATGTTCTGCTATCCCTCTCCCCTGTCTTCAGCAGCCCTTATGATGGAGCACTGAAGCACAAAGATTTTGTGGAGGCTCTAAAAATATTTCATTCTAGTGCAAAACTATTCATCTTAAAGCTTCCTCCAACCATTTCCTATGCTAGAATTTGAAACATGAGATCTTAAGATGACATTTGTGCAATGTGGAAGAGTCTATAGGAGATATCAGGTATGGAGGATTTTTTCTGGGTGGGTGAAGAGTTTTATCTGTGACTACCCTGGCTAGTCACATTTGTCTGTTAAGCTTTAAAGATTTTTAATCATAACCCATGGGATAGTCTTTGATGTACAAGCTTTCCTTTTCATCTCTGCTCCAAAATTCTCTTCTCTGAGCCAAAAATATTCATCCTTACCATAACTGTAGCTGAGATATAATATAATTCACATTCTAAACCAAGGATAGCCAAGTTTGTCTTGAACCTCAAGTGATGGGTTTAGACTTTCCTAGTCCAAACTTCTCAGGGGCTGGGCTACCAGATTCCCAGTCATAGAATCATAGAATTATAAAGTTGGAAGGGACCACGAGGGTCATCTAGTCCAACCCCCACCAATGCAGGAATCTTTTACCCAGTGTGGGACTCAAACCCCATGAACCTGAGATTAAAAGTCTCATGCAGAACCTGAGGGCTCTCTCCTTACTTGTGATTCCCAACAGCTGGTATCCAGTGCTGCTTAGTCTTTGACATTGTTTGATACTATGGTGCTTAGGGTTGGAGAGCTGATTGTTGTTTAGTCGTTAAGTCGTGTCTGACTTTTCGTTACCCCATGGACCAGAGCACGCCAGGCACTTCTGTCTTCCACTGCCTCCCGCAGTTGGTCAAACTCATGCTGGTAGCTTCAAGAACACTATCCAACCATCTCATCCTCTGTCGTCCCCTTCTCCTTGTGCCCTCCATCTTTCCCAACATCAGGGTCTTTTCCAGGGAGTCTTCTCTTCTCATGAGGTGGCCAAGGTATTGGAGCCTCAGCTTCACGATCTGTCCTTCCAGTGAGCACTCAGGGCTGATTTCCTTAAGAATGGATAGGTTTGATCTTCTTGCAGTCCATGGGACTCTCAAGAGTCTCCTCCAGCACCATGATTCAAAAGCATCAATTCTTCGGCGATCAGCCTTCTTTATGGTCCAGCTCTCACTTCCATACATCACTACTGGGAAAACCATAGCTTTTACTATACAGACCTTTGTTGGCAATGTGATGTCTCTACTTTTTAAGATGCTGTCTAGGTTTGTCATTGCTTTTCTTCCAAGAAGCAAGCGTCTTTTAATTTCGTGGCTGCTGCCACCATCTGCAGTGATCATGGAGCCCAAGAAAGTAAAATCTCTCACTGCCTCCATTTCTTCCCCTTCTGTTTGCCAGGAGGTGATGGGACCAGTGGCCATGATCTTTGTTTTTTTGATGTTGAGCTTCAAACCATATTTTGCACTCTCCTCTTTCACCCTCATTAAAAGGTTCTTTAATTCCTCCTCACTTTCTGCCATCAAGGTTGTGTCATCTGCATATCTGAGGTTGTTGATATTTCTTCCGGCAATCTTAACTCTGGCTAGGGATTCATCCAGCCCAGCCTTTCGCATGATGAATTCTGCATATAAGTTAAATAAGCAGGGAGACAATATACAGCCTTGTCGTACTCCTTTCCCAATTTTGAACCAATCAGTTGTTCCATATCCAGTTCTAACTGTAGCTTCTTGTCCCACATAGAGATTTCTCAGGAGACAGATGAGGTGATCAGGCACTCCCATTTCTTTAAGAACTTGCCATAGTTTGCTGTGGTTGACACAGTCAAAGGCTTTTGCATAGTCAATGAAGCAGAAGTAGATGTCTTTCTGGAACTCTAGCTTTTTCCATAATCCAGCGCATGTATGCAATTTGGTCTCTGGTTCCTCTGCCCCTTTGAAATCCAGCTTGCACTTCTGGGAGTTCTCGGTCCACATACTGCTTGAGCCTTCCTTGTAGAATTTTAAGCATAACCTTTCTAGCGTGTGAAATGAGTGCAATTGTGCGATAGTTGAAGCATTAATTATAAGGTCGGTCTTTCTGGGACTTTTCCATGCATGCAGAAAAGAAGGGAAAGGGAATTCCTCTTGCCTGAGCACCTTCAGTGAGGGCAGCATGAGATGCAACCCAGAAGCCACACTATGGATATCAGACTCTTTATGAAATGCCTCTGAATGAATGAAAATGGGACTAGAAGTGACTTCATCCCTCCCAGCCTCTGAGTGTTCCTGAACTCTTGAGTTGTGGGAATTATACAAGCAAAGAAAAAGAGATCCTGGCATTATAACAAAAAAATGCACTTGTTGGGCAATTCTGCTGAGCCCTAGAGAACAGATGTTTAAATATAGATGTTAGTGACAATGATGTGCATTGTGACTTCATGGTAGAAGTTGTACCATGACATTGATGTTGTAGCTTTCTGGCTTTTTGCAACATGTGCCTAGTGTTGCACATAATTTTTATAATGCTCATGCCCGCTTTGGTCATAGTGCTGGAAGGTTGCAGTGAACATGAAGAATCCTGCTAGAACTGGTCACAAAAAGGGGTTCTGATGCCTGATTTATGCCACTCACTGTGTTTATGAGAATCTTCACTTGCTTCCCATCTATCAAACAATAGACACCAGCAACTAATCTCCCTGCCTTAAGGAGGATTGTGGGAATCAGCAAGTTGGGCATGTACCAGTAATTAATATCTGCATGATGGTGGGGAGGGGTATATGAAAATTTTTGTTTGCTCAATGAATGGATGAACTGAGCTTAAATGTATTCAGGATCTCAAGCTTAGGGTCAGTTTGGACATTACACAACTGGAACTTCAAGCCACTATAATATACCACCCCTTATTTATGTCCTGAATTTATCTCACACCTGTCCTCCCAAAGGAGCTCAGGGCAGTGAACACGTCCACAACAAGACAATTTTTAAAACCCCAGATTTCAGTCCCTGACACACGGCTTTGCAAGGCAGCTGAGCTTTTAATGTGTTCTTTATATGCTAACATCTGAAATTGGGGAGATATTTTGCTCTTTTGAATTGTAAACCAATTCTTGGTTGCTGAGAATGGAGCTTCTCCTGCATTTCAGCTTTGTTTTGGCAGCTTTAAATAGTGTTTTTCTTCTTCTTAAAGAAGTGTTCATTTAATCTAAGCAAGCCAGTGTGAAGGCTTCAGCATTTGGCCAGTTCCTCTGCTTGGTCAGGCTTTAAATTTCATCATTTCTGACATGATGCTGGAACATCTCTTCATTCCCATGCTTGCCAACTCCATGGACAAGTCCTGAACTACTTAATCAAAATGTTTAAGCAGAACTGAACACAACTGCAAAGTGTCTGCTAACATCCAACATCTTTCAAGTGAGATGTAAAATAAGACTCAACACTGGGTCTCCATATTTTTTGGACTTCTACTCCTGTCATCCCTTTCCATACTGCTTGGGGATGATGGGAGTTGCAGTCTAGTAGCATCTGGGGATGTAACGTTGGGAAATGCACTCTACGAGGGACAAGTCCTCCCACACATCCCCCCACACATATTTCAACTGTGCAGAGTGGAGCTGTGCCTAGTCTGATATACCTAATAAATGCATGGTGTATTCACTTTAATCTGCAGTTGCTGTGTTTTAGTTACCAGCAGTGAATCCCAGAATGGTGTTTGTTTATAATCAAACTGTTTGAAACATGGAGTTGAATTTTGCAGAGAGGAAATTGCAAAACTGGGTTGTTTTAATGTTTCCCCCTAATCCTTTCTTTTTATTTTTATTTTTAAAAAAGTTCTCCGTGATAGTCACCATATGTGTTTGTTCAAGTGTCTGGAGGTGAAAAGCACTCAGAGACAATGTCGGAGAGAGGAACTTGCAAATTAATTCCTGCACATTGGGATGCAATGCCCCAGTTAACAACAGGAGGTGGTTTGGTTTTAATTTTGAGCAAACTCTTCCCTGCATATACCAATGTGTATTTCTAACTATTTTCTTTCCTTGAGCAACTGTGAGAGCTTGAAGAATCTCAGGCTTCCGTTTTGCTTGTGGTTTTTCATTTTGCCTATATGTCAAAACCTACCATTACAGATTGCAGGTGAAATCCAGTGCTGCTGAGAACAACGTTGTTTTTTTACCTGCTAACAAAGGGCCAGGGAGCCTCCATCCCTTAGACCAAATAAGGCCTGCTGAACCTCCCATGATTTGTCCCATAAGGTCATATCAGGCAAGCAAGGGGCAGCCAATGTAATGGCTTCAGCTACAACTCCCATCAGCCCCAGCCAGCATTGCCAAGGGTAAAATATGGTGGTGGGCCCCATGTTGGCTAGCCTTGGGGCAAGCCAAGCCTGCATGCCCCATACTTGACATCATAAAAAAGGACTTTTTAAAACAAGCATTTTTTTCCATTTCCGAAATAAGCATTGTATTCCAAGCATTTCCCCCAACACTTTGAACACTGCTTTCTCAGGAAAGGGGGAATTTTCCACTCTTGGGAGCCTTTTCTCCTTTGCAGAGACTTCAAATGGGCTCCCTCTAACCAATAATCAAGTGATTGTCACTTGAAGGTGTGTTCCCCTGTGCCAGTCACCTGATCTACTTCCAAAGCACCTCTTCAGAGGAGATTTCTCTAAACAACCACCAGCTGACTGGTGTTTACAAGTGACCTCCTTGGATGTTTGACAGCTGCCAATCACCTGGTGTAATAATTATATCAGGTGACTGACAGATGGGTGGTCCCATCCATCATTCAGCCACGAAGCGCCCTGGTTGACCTTGGGCCAGTCAGTGCCTCTCAACCTTTATGAGGGTGCGGAGAACCCATCACTTTGAGTTCCTTGGAGAAATGATTGGGATATAAATGCAACAAGTAAGTAAAATTAAATAATTAAGACCACAGGGAGGCAAGTTAAAGCCTGCACGCTCTTGTGAAATTGTATGCGACAATGGGGGAAACATTTGTGTGTCTGGTTGTGAGGAAGGCAGTGTTGAAGGGAGGCTGAACACCTGTATATACGTCTACGGTCTTCTGAAGGCAACCTGCTAATTGAACACTGGTTCTGATTTGCTTGCCCAAAGCTAATGTTCTCTTCTTTATTTCCTCATCCTATAAATCCTATAAAACCTTTCATGGAGGCCATAAGTTGTGCTGGTGGACAGCTGAGCATCTGGTGATGTGGAAATCACATAATGGATGGCTACACACAAGTAATGTGTGTCTATAGCTATTGTTTAGAGAATTCAGGGAGCTTATGAGAATGCACAAATTCAAATATAAACCACCAACTCACTAAGAAAACTTTATATACAGTGCATGCCTTCACAAGATGGACTCACATAGTCACTTTTGTTTGCCATCTGCAGTGCTAACCTCATCATACAAGTCTACCTGGCACGTGTATTGAAAGGATTACTGAGATAATGTATGTGAAACGTTTGAAGAGCACATGCAATTATTGTCACTACAAATAGAGGTGCCCTTGTTTAGGCTTGAGTTATTTCAGCAAGGAATGATGTTGCCCTAAGCAGGCTAGGCCATCTCTCATCATAGAACTTTGCATTTCCAAGGGGTCTTTTCAAGCATCACAAACGCAAAGTAATCAGAGGAGTGCAGTTTTGGATTTGCAACTCCTTTTAAATATAGAATTATTTCCTTAGGTTGTTTCTTTTTAAAAAAAGTCTGAAAGCATTTCAGAGCTTTCACACTTTTATTTTTGCGAACACACCTTTGACTTCTGAGTCAGCAGCATAAATTTGTACAGAAATATAACAGGACTTGCCATAGCTTAGTGACAGAGGGCATGCTTTGCATATCAAAAGACCCAGGATCAATCCCTAGTGTCTCCAGTTTTAGAAAGATCATAGAATAACAGGGCTCCGTGCCTGAGATTGTGGGCATCAGCTGTCAGTGAGAGTCAACAGTACTGGACTAAACAGGTCAAGGGTCTCATTCTGGACCAGCACCAGGTAACTGAGAAATTAACCACGTTTCTATGAGGATTGCCACTCAGTTTCTCTTAAAGGTAAAGGTAAAGGGGCCCCTGACCATTAGGTCCAGTTGCGGACGACTCTGGGGTTGCGGCGCTCATCTCGCTTTATTGGCTGAGGGAGCCGGCGTACAGCTTCCAGGTCATGTGGCCAGCATGACTAAGCTACTTCTGGCAAACCAGAGCAGCGCACGGAAATGCCATTTACCTTCCCGCCAGAGCGGTACCTATTTATCTACTTGCATTTTGATGTGCTTTCGAACTTCTAGGTTGGCAGGAGCAGGGACCGAGCAATGGAAGCTCACCTTCTGATCGGCAAGCCCTAGGCTCTGTGGTGAGTGTTTGTTTGGCACTCACAGTGCCACCCGCATCCCTCCTTCAGTTTCTCTTAGGGATGGGAAATCTGTTCTTTTCAGTTTCTCCCACCTTCTTATTTTCCCATATTAAATTCTCCAAATTTCCACCTATGTTTGTAAATTTTTTTCTAAAAAAAGGGCACATGAAAATTCACTAGTATTTTACTCTGAATGCCTCTCAATACACAAATTTTTGTATGTGTTGGAGCTTTTGGGGTTCCATGGGACAGCATGGGGTTGGAGTGTGGAGCTTGCCTGTGTCTTAGGTAATAGCTTAGAGCTACAACCCCTGATGAAAGCAGCCCTTTGAATTCAGTGGGGCTTAACCCAGAAAGGTGGGGTGAGGACTGCAGCCTTAGATACATGATAATACTATGAAATGGCAATGTACAGGTAGTAAGAAGTATGCAAAATTACTAGTAATTAATTCAGAAGTTAAAAAAAGAAAGGGAGGCACTCTCTCTCTTTCTCCCCAGTGTCAGCCGTTGAATCTTGAGGCAACTGAGGACTCATAATCTGTGAATGATGTACTTTACTTCTTTGGCAGCCTTTTCTCTAAATGTGACACCATTCAATCCTTTCTTGAGATGACCTTTGAACCTCACCTGCGTTCTAGCAGTTTCCTTGGCAACTGACATACATTTGACATAAGATTCTATGAAATCACAAAAGAAGAAGCACCCACTTCACTGGGCTACTTGAGATTGAATGGAGGGAACCTATTTCCTTCCCATAAAAAAATGAGGCCTTCAGAACCATCCTGTGATCAGTCAAAGCCAGCCTGACCATGAGTTGGGCTGAGAGTCACTTGTCTTCAAATAGCGATTGGGTGGGGACACACATTTAGTTCAGCTCTTTTTAATGCGAATCTAATCTACCTAATTCACACAGCTATCCTTCAAAATCCACACTTCCATAAATTTTGCAATGCTGTTTTCCAACAACCACACCAAAAAGATAGTGTACAAAAGTCTTTATATTAGGAGAATGTGTGCCTGAAAATAGCTGCACTAGCAGATCCCTGCTTGGAACATAGAGTTGGAAGGGACTCCAAGGATCATCTAGTCCAACCCCCTGCAATGCAAAAATATGCAATTGTCCCATGCAGAGCTTGAACCTTCAGCCTTGGTGGTATCAGCACCGTGTTCAAACCAAATCATGCAAAAACCAACATTATATTGCATAAAATTCCTTGCCAAATTTGCATACAAAAGTGTGTACATTAGAAGTGAACACTGAAATTATGGTGATTTTTTGTGAGGACATTTTTTTGGGGGGGCGGGCAAACTGATGTGGAAGTGTGGCAAACAGAATTTAAGATCGGGGGGGAAACAAATAAACAAAATTGATAGATTTGTTGATGCCTCACGTCAGGTGCCAGATTTGGGGTTTGATTGTTGAATGGCAGATTGGTTGGGATTCCTTGTGCACTGCCCCTTGTACACTTTTATGATCCAGAGAGATCTGCTTTGTGTGCATTTTGAGCGCTGTTGATGTGTTCACTGATTGCCATGGAAATATTTATCTCTGTTCTTTGAATCTGTTGGAAGACATATCTTCAATCCCATGGGAAGAGGAAACAGACTGGCATAGCAGCGTGCATTAGGTAAAGGTAAAGGGACCCCTGACCATTAGGTCCAGTCGTGACCGACTCTGGGGTTGCGGCGCTCATCTTGCTTTACTGGCCAAGGGAACCGGCGTACATGTGGCCAGCATGACTAAGCTGCTGCTGGCGAACCAGAGCAGTGCACGGAAACGCTGTTTACCTTCCCGCCGGAGTGGTACCTATTTATCTACTTGCACTTTGACATGCTTTCGAACCGCTAGGTTGGCAGGAGCAGGGACCGAGCAATGAGAGCTCACCCCGTCGTGGGGATTTGAACCGCTGACCTTCTGATCAGCAAGCCCTAGGCTCTGTGGTTTAAACCACAGTGCCACCCACATCCTTTGCAGTGTGCATTATGTATACTCTAAAACATACCTGTTCTGTGCATGTTCATGGATACTATGAGGGCACTGATTTCTTTTTCACCACAGCAGCAAAATGGTGTAGGTCAGCTCTGTTTATCATTACAGTGGTACCTCGGGTTAAGTATTTAATTCGTTCTGGAGGTCTGTTCTTAACCTGAAACTGTTCTTAACCTGAAGCACCACTTTTGCTAATGGGGCCCGCTGCTGCCGCCGCACCGCCAGAGCACAATTTCTGTTCTCATCCTGAACCAAAGTTCTTAACCTGAAGCACTATTTCTGGGTTAGCGGAGTAACCTGAAGTGTATGTAACCTGAACCGTATGTAACCTGAGGTACCGCTGTACAGTGATTTTAATGTTAATTGAGATAGCATGTTTCAATATGAACACTTTGGCCTCTGTGATCATCTGACATGAGCAGCTGTGGACATATTTTCTCTCTGAGATTTGGTACATCACCACAATGAGCAAGACTTTCTTAGTGGTGGCCCCCTACTTATTCTGAGAAGGCTGGCTGTGTCCATAATATATTAATACAGATGGGAACACTTCAGTGTTTTGTTATGCTTTCTAGATTTAAAATTTGTTTGTGTGCAATTGATCCATTTTAGCCTTTATGCAGATGCTTCTTTTATTGTGCATGTTGTTGCAGCCCTTAACTGTATGCCACCTTGAGAGCTCTCTCGAATATAAAGGTGGGCTATAAATGGGAAATAAAATTAATGGACAGAAAGAGTTATCAAGATACTGAAAAGATATTCATCACAAGGCCCTTAATGGGCTTTCTGTCGATAAGAGGGATGAACAATTTCAACCTAAGAAAAGACTTTAAGAAAATCTATCTTAAGGTTTGCTTTAGAATGGTTTGGAGATCATTCCTGTGTTTTCCATATATAGTGGAGTTCAATAGCCACTAGAGATGTTAATGGAGAAAGAGTTGCATAGTGTAGTTTCACACAGAACTCGACTCTCTAAACCATGGGGAATGGGTTGAATGGATTATTACTGATGATTTGAAGAGGAGGAGGATGAAACATCACTCATACCCACTTCTTGTCATCCTTGAACTTCCTTTGCACAACGGAGCGGATCCGGGGGGTTAGGCAGGAGCAGCTCACCTGGTGGAATAGCTTCCTGGCAGTGACATCGCCTCTGATAACTACAGTGGTGCAAATGCAACAGTGGTGCCAATCAAGTTCTTCTGCTGTTGCATTTACAGTGCACTGACCTCCCCGGCACCTCCCAACACCCACTTCCCAGGAAGCAATAGCCACACACCTGCTGTGGAGGTAGCATAGTGGCTCTGCTCCACCTCTCAAGCTGCTTCTGGATTTCCAGGAGAAGGAATGTCAGGGCAGCAGCAATGTTGGGTTAGCAGAGGCTGAGCCAGTCTAGTGTTCCTGCCATGATCTCATTGCCAGCTCAGCAATCCCCTCTCTTTTCCAGTGAGCAGTATTTTTGCTTTGCCCCACCAGGTGAGGCACTCCAGGGATCAGCGGTGTAACTCTATTCTTTTATTTATTTGTTTTGTTTTCTCTGTACTTCCCTAAACACCAGTTACAGATGTGACTTTGTATACAGTGGTACCTTGGTTCTCGAATGGCTTAGTTGGTGAACAAATCGGCTCCCAAACGCCGGAAACCCAGAAGTAAGTGTTCCGGTTTGCGAAAGTTTTTCAGAAGCTGAATTTCTCACGCGGCTTCTGCTTGAGTGCAGGAAACTCCTGCAGCCAATTGGAAGCTGTGCCTTGGTTTTTTGAACGATTTCGGGAGTCAAACAGACTCCCAGAATGGATTAAGTTTGAGAACCAAGGTACTACTGTATTAGCTAAAACAAGGCAGGAATGGATCTGTTTATCACAAAACAATTTCCCTGAATCCCACCTGTGCATATTTATTTATTTATTTATTTATTGCATTTAAATCCCACCATTTTCCTCCAAGGAACTCAAAGTGATGCATATGGCTCCCCCTCCCCATGTTATCTTCACAACAACCCTTTGAGATAGGATATGCTGAGAGGCAGTGACTGGCCCAAGGTCACCCAGTGAGCTTCATGGCTGAGTGGGGATTTGAACTATGTTCTTCAAGATCCTAGTCTTACACTCTGACCACTATACCACGCTGCTATCTTTCTTGCATCTCTGGTTCTATAAGGGCTGGTGACTTGCTTTCATGGAGGGAAGGAAAGAAGTGGGGGGTGGAGAGAGAAATCTAGGTTGGTTACATTTTGGGCAGATTTTGCAAACAACCCTATGCAAACAACCTTTCCATATTTTTCATCTTGTTCCTCCAGTTTATTAAATTAATATTGTGTGCTGCTAGGAGTTCTGTTATGGTCTTTGGGTGAAAGAGTTTTGTTTTGAAAATGGAAGGCCTCTCCTCCTTCTGGAGGGGAGGTGTTGTGGGCGGGATGTGATTCCCGCGTCACGCAGGGGGCGTTATGCCCCCTGCTCCACTCACATGGCTGGCGCGCCACGCCCCCAGTTGAGCGCCCAACCAGGCGGCTTTGTGGGGGTGTGGTTTGCTGCTCAACATGCAGCCGCACCAGCCATTCTGCCTCATTTCCTCACCTCTTCGCCATGAGTCACCCACCCACCACTCCCTCAGGGCTTAGGGCTTAGCTTTTCTCTTGACCTTCTCTTGACCTCTGGACCTATGGTTGGTTGCCCTGGTTGCCCAGGGGGCCTGGTAGGATTTTTTTCCAACTGGCAAATTGGCCTTTTGGTTTTTTTTTTCCGCCTACCTCATAGCAATCGTCACAACTTTCTTGGTATTTGGCGGTTCGGCATTGGAATGTGTTGTTGGTGTGTGAAAGGGCAAGGTGTGGCCATCGCCTACCCCTTCGAATTTGGGTATTCCATTAAAGGAATCTGGTGGTCGTTGATCCTGTCCGATGCCTGTGTGGCGGGGGGCCATGGCACGACCCTCAGTGACATCAGGGGAGAGCTTATAGTTGTATTTGCATCAACAGGCTCCCCCTACTGGTGATTAACCCCTCTTCAGACTCACCCCTCTCCGAGTGGGTGGAGTCAATCTTCCGTGGGTCCAGTGCCTAAGCCAATACCTTCTCACTTGCTGTAATCAATAAAGTTGTGGCCTTTTCTTGCCCATTAACCTTATACACTGTGTCCACGTGTCTTTATTCCTCCAAGTGGGGATCGGGTCCTCGAACCACAACTCAGCCTTTTTAGTTAAAAACTGATACAAGATGCTAAAAGTGTGTCTCTCAGAGATGTCAAGAGCTTTAACTACAGCAAGCCATACATAAAATATGATCAACTGATGGAACCTTATCTTTCCAGAAACAATTGCTCCCTAATAAAAATCAATGATAAGAATCCTGTGGAAAGAAAACATAGATGGACACAATGGAAATCCGGAGAACATGCCTTAAAAATATCCCTACAACCTCAACAAGTTCCTTATCATATCCATCCCATGTGAAAAACAAAGTTTATTCAAAAGCAAGCTTTCATCCCTTCCCTCAACACCCAGGCTTCCTCTTCTCAGTTGTCATCATTATAGAGTCAACAGGTGATTTATGTGCCATGAACAGAGTTTGAAAGAACAACTCCTGAGGCATGTGAGCAGACATTCCTTGAGAATCCCTGTTGGTGAAACACAAAATTTGGCATGGTGACTGCAATGAAGTGTGGAATCAATTGTAAAAATAAAGATGAAAAGTTAAAAATAAAAATCCTCAATATAGCCAGGACAAGAGTTAAAAGACAGGCTGAAAGGTGGGAGAAGGGGAAGCTGTGTCAGACTTCTTCCATATGCTTCTCTAAATGTCCAGTTTTCTTTTCCCAGCTTTTTTTTTTTTTAAGTAAGTCTACAAGAAAACATATCATCAATGTTCTATACAGTTGCTCTCTCATGAATTTGCTACTGGATGCAAATGGACCAGCAGGATGATTGACAAGCACATGGCATTTTTAATTATTATTGAATATATTTTTATTAGATACCAAATTAACATTTTCAACAAGTTCAGACTCAAGTGAATAATGAATTCAGGATACGATTCCACTGGATCCAATAGGATCCACTGGGACTTATTTCTGAGCAGACATACAGGAATGCAATGTGGCAGATCTATGGCAAATTTTGAAGCCCTGTAGTTCAGGGTTACTAGTGTGGATGGGGGGGATGCACCTCTCCTTTTTGCAGTGCAGATCCCACTTTATTGGGGTGGGGTGTCCGTTATGTCAGCTCTAAGCTGGAGGGCCCAGTCCTTGGGTCTCTCTGATGAGGAAAAGTGCTTTAGATCCAGTAGAGATCGCAAGCTGCCTCTGTCCTGGTTCTGTCCCTGCCTGGCATGAAAAGTGGGGAGGAAGACTCCCACCAGATGAGAAGGAAATCTTGATCTCTAATGCTCTTTCGTACCTTCTGAGCACAGATATTTCCATCACTTCGTTTTACTGCCCCATAAAATGGACTGCTTCCCTCACCATTCACTGAGCTTTTAAGATATTAGGTATCAATAAAATTACTGCATTATAGGACACATCAAAACAATTCAAATGTTTAATTAAAATGGTGAAGATAAAGGAGTTCATTCTCATCCTAATGTGCATGCACAAGACCCATTAGTATAATAGGGCCAAGATTGGTTCAATGAAAGGAACACTCAACTACTCTCTCTCACACATCTAAGAACTTAAAAACAAAGTCTGAGAATTTTAAGCACTGGTGGAATTGTAACAATCCTCCGTCTTTACCATATAAGATTAAGTGGTTCAAAGAACCTTGTTAGCTTAAAAAAACAGTTAGCTATATTTTAAGATATATGTTATTATGAAATTAATCTGAAAACTGGAATGAATTACCTGGAATAATGTATATATATGGTATAGATACTGTGCTATATTTTCAGTTGGATATATCTGTGCCAAAACAACAAAATTGTGATTTAATCCCCAAACGGCATGAGTACATGAATGACTTAAATCTTCTCCATTTTGTTTTGTTGGTAAAACTTCTCTGCCATATAATCTTCCAAACCTCATGTAGTCCTCTGGTTTCTTTGCTCTGTTTCTTAAAACTGGCTTTCTCAAATCAGGTCAAGTACTGAACGACAGTAGGCCTTAACAGAGGCCTTTTGAACTTCCAAAAAACACCCCTTAAGGAACAGTTACAAAGAACATACAAGCTGAAACCAGAAAGGATGGCCCATACAAATTCCACCCGGGATTGTCAAGACTGCTTGATCACTGCCAGCTCTTCATGATAGACAGGCAGCACAATGTTGGTGTCTCCTTATTAGAGGACCTGTTTCATAATGATTTAGTCTCCAGCAGCGTTAGTAGACTGTCTTTTTGTGATCATGGTTTGAACCTTACTTCTTGATCGAGGAACAAGACGGATCTGGTTTATGGCTTCCTGTTGGGGAAAAAAAGCCAAAGTCCTGAGCAGTGAGCATATGCCTGTCGCCAAAGTGAAGTCACTTCTCAGGTCCTAATAATGGAAAGGATGAGCCATAAGGAGAAAAGATGCCATGCTTCGGTGGCTAGAGTGAGTCAGTTTCAGCCAGTCGCTGTGGAGCCTGCTGTCAAAAAGTGTTCCCCTTTCAAGTACTTCTATGCCCTCTTCTCTGACTCACTACCCTTGAGAAAGGGATGGTTAGGAAGCATAAGCGCTAGTCATAATTGCCACATTATTTCATGCAAGCAATGTAAGCAGTGTTGGCTCCACCGCTGAGCCCTTTTGAAGAGCTTGGCTTTTGTGCTCCCTGTGGCAGTAATGCATAATAAAAACCACTTACAGAAATAGGGTTCTTTTCCATGAATCCAGAGTTCTGGTGCCTGTGTGAGGAGGGAGAGGTGAGCTCTAAAAAGGAAATGTTTTTGTGTACATCCTTGCCTTCAAGGTGGCAGGATCAGTTTATAATACCATTGAATTAACAGGTTTCGATGACACTCACATGACTGAATGCCCTCCTCTTCCATAAGAAAGAACATAGAAAGTGCCAATGCTCCCCTCTGGGGGAACTCAAGAGTATGCAGTACCAGCATCTCCCCCATCCCCAATGTTAAGGGTGAGGCGCTTACTAGTGAGTAAAGTAAAGGGACCCCTGACCATTAGGTCCAGTCATGGCCGACTCTGGGGTTGCGGCGCTCATCTCGCTTTATTGGCCGAGGGAGCTGGCGTACAGCTTCTGGGTCATGTGGCCAGCATGATTAAGCCGCTTCTGGCGAAGCAGAGCAGCACACGGAAGCACCATTTACTGTAGCTTCCCGCCAGAGTGGTACCTATTTATCTACTTGCACTTTGACGTGCTTTCAAACTGCTAGGTTGCAGGAGCAGGGACCGAGCAACGGGATTTCACCCCGTCGTGGGGATTTGAACCGCTGACCTTCTGATTGGCAAGTCCTAGGCTCTGTGATTTAACCCACAGCGCCACCCGCGTCCCATTTACTGGTGAGTACTGGCACCTTTAAAACAAACAAATAAAACCCTGGGAAGCACTGTAATATTCTAAAATAGCCTCATCCCTGGTAGGCTTGTTTTCCATGTGCAAGATTAATTCTTTCCTTTCTTGATAGGGAAGAACATTCAATCATGTGAGCCCTCACCTCCTGTTTGAGGTGCTTCATTGAAAAGTAGACCATTAATTACTTATTTCAGGTAGGAGAAACTTCTGGCCTACAGATCTGTCTCCCCAGACCACACCCCATTCTCAAATTCCCTAAGCAGGTTGTCTTCCTGGGATCATATTTTCTCATATCAGCTGATGCAAGAACGTAAGACGCGCCCTGCGAAATGAGACCAAATACCTCTCTGGTCCAACATTCTGTGAATCCTGAAAGTGGAACTTGATCACAAGAGCACTCTCTCCATCTGCAATTCCCAACAACATACAGGGGATCCTTCTGACCTGGCAATACAGTTTGAACATATAATGCCAGTCATGGACTGACTGCAAAAAGTTTATTCTATAATCAGGTGTTTGACCTTTAACTATGTGTGGTCTTTTAGAACTGGGTGGGATGTTTTTAATGTGTTCCTCTCTCCCTTTTGGTTTTAATGCATCTATGTGGGGTTTATTGTCTGGTTGTAAATCACTTTGAATTGACTGGGGCAAGATGACTCAAACAGCAAATTAAATATACAGTGGTACCTCGGGTTAAGTACTTAATTTGTTCTGGAGTTCCGTTCTTAACCTGAAACTGTTCTTCACCTGAAGCACCACTTTAGCTAATGGGGCTTCCTGCTGCTGCGCCGCCGCCACCACGCGATTTCTGTTCTCATCCTGAAGCAAAGTTCTTAACCCGAGGTACTATTTCTGGGTTAGCGGAGTCTGGGTTAGCGTATGTAACCCGAGGTACCACTGTATAAGATTAAATAAATGCCTGAAGAACAAGGCTCATCTGACTTTCCAGGAATTTAAGAATATAGCTACATTTAACTACATTTATCACCAACCTTGATTTTTCAAACCGGGGTTCCTTGACAATCCCTAATACAGGCATTGGCCAATCTAAGACCTACTTATAATGACATCTTTTCCCTTTTGAAGTATTCACAGTAGTATGCATATAGCGATGGGTGAATCTGCCAGTTTTGTTTTATCTCAGTTTTTCACTTTCCCAGTCTTTCATTTCTACATCAATTTGCGTATTCTTTTTTCTTTCAAAAACTGTCATCAACATATGTTGGTGCTTTGGTGCAAACTTCTCCTAACAAACAGACCATTGCCTAATATGCACATTTTTTTGCAGTCCACCCCCCTCTAATGCGATGTACTCTGGAATGTTATTTTCGCTCACACAAGCATTTTATCCACATATCACTTGCTTGGAGAACTGCATTGCAAAATTCAGAGAAGTGCAAATTTTTGAAGGATGACTGCTTTCCTGTTCACATACAGTTTTAGGAAATCTAAATGGGGAAGTTTCACCTTTAAATGTGAACTGAACCAAAATTTGGTTTCCCCTCCAGCCCTGAATGCACTCAGAGTGCCGATTCTCACCATGTTGCGAGAGCTGTGTCTTGCACTAGTTTCCAGGGCTGATCACAGTGGTTGTCCAACTGAGCTTTGGGGACATTGACATTTAGCATTGCCGCTGAAGGCTCTCAGCAAGCCCCTCTCAGAGCAGCATGCTAAAAGTCAATGCATGCAAAGTCTGCATGAGCTGTTGGCCTGTCCATGGCCACTTTTGCATGTCTCACCAGCAGCTAGAAGTTAGCATATGCAGAAGCAGCAGCAGCTGTGCAATTCTGAGAATCAAGGTCTAAATACAACCCAGGAAGGAGATGTGCACTGTGAACCTATGCAAATTTACTCAGAAGTAAGTCCCATTGGGCTTGAGGACATGCAGTCCCTGGGTAGTCTGTTTAGGACTTAAGCTGTAATCCTTCTTTCCTTAATTATAGCTTACACAGAATATAAAGCTTGTCAGAATAAAACAACAAAAATGCACACAGGCCTTAATCTATAATGCATGTAAAATGAAGCTTTTAATATGTATATGAAGCTCTGTTGCCTAAAATAATACTCATCTGCTCTGTGGTGTTTCTCTCACCTTAAAACTTGAAATCCTACTAAAATTGGACAGGGAACAGTGAGACTCCTTCCCAGTCTTAGCCTAAAATAAGCATCCTTTCAAATAAATTTAACCTAAAATATTTATTGTAAATATTTGTCAGGAAGTCCTATGGTGGGATATAATAAGGAAAACAATAATACGGTATGCATTTTATATGTATTAGGTGTCTGTCCGTCCCCCGCCATCAAAAACTGTATCCCAAAATGCAGAGAAGTACCCAAACCCAGTGCTTTTTTCTAAAAAAAATGTTTAGGGGTACTTCCATTTTCCTACTCATATTGAAATACTGCCCCTCAATGAGGCCAAACTTAGATTCACAAAATGTTTAGGGGTATGCATACCCCTGTGTGTCCCCCCAGAAAAAAAGCATTGCCCAAACCTAATGATAATTTTCATTCTGATATACATACTAATCTGCACAATACAAATCAGTTTGGTTCACTTAACACTGTGTACCAGACCAAGTTGATGAGCATCTTTTCTTTAAATGATTCCATATTTAAAGACCCATTTAATGATCCAATAACTACTTCCCCCTGCTGCTGTACAATATAGGTTTAGTTCATACTTCCAGGAGGTGTTACGTTGAGGGGGAAAGTGGATGAGTAAGGTACCGGGCTTAGGGCCTTCTCGGTAGTGGCGCCCTCTGTGTGGAATGCCCTCCCTTCAGAGTCAGGGAGATAAAGAACTACCTAACTTTTAGAAGACATTTGAAGGCAGCCCTGTATTGGGAAGTTTTTAATGTTTGATATTTTACTATGTTTTATATATGCTGTAAGCTGCTCAAAGTGGCTGGGGAAACCCAGCCAGATGAGCAGGGTATTATTATTATTATTATTATTATTATTATTATTATTATTATTGAAACCCGGAAAGAATGACCACAAAAGGTCATCACAGACTCCAGTTATGATGTCTTCACCATTGTGTCCCTACCCTATATACAATAATATGCAATAAAACCATTTCAGACTTTTACATTTAACTGGAAGTATCATCAGGTCTTTCTCTTTTCCAAAAGCTATGCCTTAATTTGGAGAGTTTTTACTTAATTTGTTGTTTTCATGCATGCATAATCCTTTGTACAAAATTGTTGGAGAGGGGACAAAACAGAATAAATAAGTTAAGTAGTATCCTTTTCTTTGTCGTTTATTTGTTAGTCACCTAACACAGGGCAGACTCTAGGCAACTTGCAATCAAGTTTTAAAATGTACTTTAAAACATTAAAATTTAATAAATTGTACAATCATAGAACTGTAGAGTTGGGGGGGACCCTGTGGGTCATCTAGTCCAACCTTTTGCAATTCAGGAATCTCAACACACAGCCCCCCATCCAACTTGAAACCAGACCAGACCCTGCTTAGCTTTGTAAATGTGCTAGCAGTTTTGTTGCTGCACTACTTCTACCAACCTCCACAGATAACAACAAACAAGCTTATTAGCAACCAAGGAGACTAACACAAAAGCTTGACACTGCTTTATCATAGTCTAGTGGATCAAATGCTTGTTGGCGCCAGGTGGGCCTCACTGGGAAGAGCATTCTGAGATACAGAACTCAGCTGGAAGGTCTCTCTCCTCTGTTGCCACCCTGAGACTCCTCAGAGGGGCACTAAGGGAAGGCCCTCAGGGGATTACCTTAGGTTCCAGGTATATTCATGCTGGTATTCTGGGATCCTGGGCTATAAAAGGCTTTATAGCATAAACAAGCCCTTAAACTGGGCCTGGAAACATGTTAGTAGCCACTGTGCATCTATTCCACCTCAGAAAGAAGACCAAGGGGGTCAATGCAAATCCCTAGCCAGCAGTGATGGGCTTGATGGAACAGCTTGAGCATCAGTACTTCCACAGCTCCACTACTTCCAGGCAGTTGTGGTGAAGAGGCCCACATCTGACCCGATGTGTTATTGGCTGGGTTGACCTACCCTTATCCTTCCCTGCCCACAAAATTCTCAGGTTCAAGAGGGAGTCCCACTGCCTACCACTGGTAGGGATGTTGTTGGTGGTAACTTCTGCCCACCATGTGGGTGGCTTCTCCTCACCAGTGAGGCTTCCCACTTGATGACCTATAGATGCTTGTGGAGCTGGGCAGAAGGGCATCTCCACCCCATTCAGCATGGTAGATTGAGGTTTTGGATTGCTTTGATAGCCATTTAAAACTCCAGCATCCAGGGAGAAGTTCAGATG
Source organism: Podarcis cretensis (assembly GCF_951804945.1). NCBI lineage: Eukaryota > Metazoa > Chordata > Lepidosauria > Squamata > Lacertidae > Podarcis > Podarcis cretensis. The sequence goes on along the minus strand of NC_137175.1, from coordinate 81,059,084 downwards.
AGGATAAGTTTGAAAGAACCACAACTTCTAAAGTCACTGAGGCTGTTTGACGAGCCAGTTGTGTGCCCCATGGCATGTAGGCTTCTCTCCATTTTGTCATTCCAGCTGTGCCGCAAATCACAAACTGTTTTGCTTCGTGCAAGCTGTAAGGTGGGGTTTATATCTCATTAAGCTTACGTCTTGTGACTGAAGCTGCAAAGAAATACTTTTGTCAAATGAAATTTCTTTTCTAATCTAAAACCCACCAGAAATAGAGTATTATTGCATTCCCTCCCGGCTTCAGCCTTTTCTAATAGCTGTCAGATTACGGGGATGAAAAATGTTCAGCCCATGAATTGGCTTGAAAACAGAAAACATTTACCACTGACTATTGTTAGGCCAGAGTAGCCCAATAAGCCAAGCATCTGTTCCCATCACTTTTTGCAACTCGATTTGAACTGCTGGGATTGCCAGATGGAATGTCAGCTAGTAAACAACACAGAAGAGTGATCCTAATGTATCTGATCACCTGAGAAACCAATAGCAGCTGAGGGAGAAATAGCCCCATTTACTCCTCTTGATTCCAGCTATCTGTCCCTAAGGATCCTTTCAATGGTAGTGCATAAAAGAGGTCCTAACAACTCAGTCACACACAGACACACACCCTTCTCATTGTTGACCCAGGGGTCTCCCTCAATAGTGAAAGACAGGGATGGGCAAATGTGTCCATTTCAAATTCTCTCACTTTCTCATTGTTCCCATCTTAAGTTCCTAAGAAAATTCCAATAAAATCAGCAGATTTTAAAGACAAATAAACATCATAAATCTATCAATATATACATTAAAATCAACAGTTTTTTTTTTTTTAAAGACCCAAAATACACTGAATAAAATGACATGTCTGGGTAGGCTTGCCTAAAGAAACAAAAAGGGATTTAAGTTGTGGTAGTGATGGGGACCAGCTTTCAAAGATGATTACATAAGTTCATGGAGGATAAGACTGGCAATGGCTACTTGTCATGATGGCTATGCTCTAACTCCATTCTTGGAAGCAGTATGCCTCTGAATGGCACCTGCTGGGAGTCGCAAGTGGACAGAGCGCTGTTGCATTCAGGACTTCTTCCCAGCTTCTTGTGGACATTTGGTTGGCCACTGTGAGGATGGAATGCAAGATTAGATTGGCTCTTGGGCTGATCCAGAAATGGTCTTCTTATATTCTTAACAGGCATGGAGCAAAGGTACCTGCCTAATATTATGCCTTTGTGTGATGTTTTGCCATTGCACATTTGCACGCTCAGGCAGCTGAAATCGTAGAGTTATCTCTGCCACTGCAGAAAAAGAGGAGCAGAAATTTGTTTTAAACTTCTCTATTGTACATCACTCAGACAACCATTTTATGGACTGAGAAACGAGAGAGAGAGAGAGAGAGAGAGAGAGAGAGAGGAGCCAGTGTTAATGAGACACCTTATAATTAATTATTATTATTTTAAATCATTTCACCCATACCCTTAAAAAAAGAATCTCCAGAATGCTTTCTGAAAATTGTCATTTATGAATAGGGCACTGAATTTGGCTGGAGGATTGATTGGTTTGCTATTCTGTGCTGGACTGAATGTTTCAAAGAGAGTGGAGCTGAAAGTTTAGGTGGTTCTGAATGTGAAAGGTGTAGAAGCACACAAATGTTTCTAGTTCCACACTCCACATACAGTTTCTGTACACTTCTCAGGCCTTTCTTATGTGAAGTCTGTAAGTAGCGTTCCCCCATTGAGACTTCCCTAGCTTCAGTACTGCTCAAGTCACTTAATGCTCCCTTTCTTTCCTTTCCATTCTTCACTGCACTGTTGCCCATTTTAACTTCCTCTCCAGGATTTTCAATATCCCGTGGCACTAAAAAGGCTGGTGTAAGTCAGCAAGCTCCAAACTCCCGATTCTGACTCATTAATTCTGATTGACGAGGGGTCTTGAGGAAGCAAAAATGGAAAGGGGTTCTTTGATGGTGATTTATGCACTTTTTACAGCACAGCAATATATGCGGGAAGTTAAAGTTTTGTGATACAGATAATCCTGATAGTGTCGTAAATTTATTATTATTATTATTCAGGAGAAAGGTGCTTGCATCTATCTCTGCCAACTCCAGAAGATGGCAGCCCTGATCCTTCATTCTGTCAAGTAGAATTGAGGGATGGAGAGATAGGGCAATGTCGTCATCTTGTCTGCACATCTCTCCATTGCTAACTGGTCAACCAGGGATCTCATCAATTTGCAGCACAAATTAATTATAAGACCCCTTGCACTTCTCCAACAAGTGGCAAGTGCTAAGAGCACTGTCAAATTTTCTACTTTTTATGCATAGGGAGAGATGTGGTCTGACAAAAAAACAAAATAGAATAGAAATGAGCAGTTGGTGTTTGATTCAGGCTGCAACCCTACACACTAAGCCCTCTTAGGAACATAAGAAGCCGCCTTATATTGCGTTAGACCATTGGTTCAATTAGTTCAGTATTTTCTGTGTTAACTCACTTCTCCAGGCTTTCAGGTCAAGATGTCTCCTAGTGCCATACAGAGATGGCAGGGATTGAATTGGGAACCTTCTGCATACAAAATACATACGCTATCACTGAGCTATAAAAAAGGTAAAGGACCCCTGACAGTAAAGTCCAGTTGCAAATGACTATGGGGTTGGGGCGCTCATCTCGCTTTACTGGCCGAGGGAGCCGAGGTTTGTCCGCAGACAGTTTTTCTGGATCATGTGGCCAGCATGACTAAGCCTCTTCTGGCAAAACCAGAGCAGCGCACAGAAATGCAGTTTACCTTTCCACCAGAGTGGTACCTATTTATCTACTTGCACTTTGGCATGCTTTCCAACTGCTAGGTTGGCAGGAGCAGGGACCGAGCAATGGGAGCTCACCCCGTTGCGGGGATTCGAACCACCGACCTTATGATCGGAAAGCCCAAGGCTCAGTGGTTTACACCACAGCGCCACCCACGTCCCAGATCACTGAGCTATAACCCTTCTGTATGGTTTGTTGTTGTTTAGTCGTTTAGTCGTGTCCGACTCTTCGTGACCCCATGGACCAGAGCATGCCAGGCACCTCTGTCCTCAACTGCCTCCCACAGTTTGGTCAAACTCATGCTGGTAACCTCGAAAACACTATCCAACCATCTCGTCCTCGGTCGCCCCCTTCTCCTTGTGCCCTCCATCTTTCCCAACATCAGGGTCTTCTCCAGGGAGTCTTCTCTTCTCATGAGGTGCCCAAAGTACTGGAGCCTCAGCTTCACAATCTGTCCTTCCAGTGAGCACTCAGGGCTGATTTCCTTCAGAATGGAGAGGTTTGATCTTCTTGCAGTCCATGGGACTCTCAAGAGTCTCCTCCAGCACCATAATTCAAAAGCATCAATTCTTCGGCGATCAGCCTTCTTTATGGTCCAGCTCTCACTTCCATACATCACTACTGGGAAAACCATAGCTTTAACTATATGGACCTTTGTTGGCAAGGTGATGTCTCTACTTTTTAAGATGCTGTCTAGGTTTGTCATTGCCCTTCTCCCAAGAAGCAGGCATCTTTTAATTTCGTGACTGCTGTCACCATCTGCAGTGATCATGGAGCCCAAGAAAGTTAAATCTCTCACTGCCTCCATTTCTTCCCCTTCTATTTGCCAGGAGGTGATGGGACCAGTGGCCATGATCTTCGTTTTTTTGATGTTGAATACCATATTCTGTATGGTATAATTGTGGTATAATTGTAAAGAGCATGAACTATGAAGCAGACATCATTTCAAACCTTAGTTCTACAATGAGGTTGTAGCATAGCTGTAGTCTAGCCCCACTCTGCTATGCCTCACCTACCTCATCTATGGTGCCAACCAACTTTAGAACATGATATCTTAGGGTGGGAGATGTGGAGAAGACCCTGACTATGATGGAAGCACACAAAGACAGAGACATTGTTTGACCACATTGGCATGCCTACTGGAGCGCCTCACCATTCATGCATCCTTTCCAGAAAAGGCTGTGAAATTGGCTGCAAGGGGGTAGGTATCTGGAAGAAGAGGGTAGGCATTATCCTTGTCCTGGCCACCTTGCCAATACTTTGCTGTGCAAAGCAACAGCATCCTGAAGAACTTCATCATTTTTCAATATATGCCAAGAAATGAGGAACCTGTGGTCCTTCAGATGTTGTTGCACTCCAGCTCCCATCAGCCCCCAGCCACCATTGCCAATGGTTAGTGAATGATGGAAGTTGCAGTCTAGCAACATTTGGAGGGCTACAGATTCCTCCACCATCCCTAGTGTGTCCCATTAAAAGCAATGCATTCAAAAGAGCAATATCCACATTTAAAAAAACATTTTAGCATGTGGCGGATGAATTCCCTTGTCCACTCCTGAGCAGCAAATAATAATAATAATAATAAATTTTATTTATATCCCGCCCTCCCCAGCCGAAGCCGGGCTCAGGGCGGCTAACAACAATAAAACAGTATGACATTATAAAACATTATAAAAATGAATTAAAATCTCTGACTTCACTAGGGTTGCTCAAAAGCATGGGTAGGCAAACTATGGCCCAGCGCCGGATCCGGCCCAATCTCCTAAATCCGGCCTGCGGACAGTCCGAGAATCAGTGTGTTTTTACATGGGTAGAATGTGTCATTTTATTTAAAATCCATCTCTGGGTTATTTGTGGGGCATAGGAATCCCCCCCCCCCAAAAAAAAATATAGTCCAGCCCCCCACAAGGTCTGAGGGACAGGGGACCGGCCCCCTGCTGAAAAAGTTTGCTGACCCCTGTTCAAAAGTAAGCATGAATAGGATTCCAGTCAATTATAGTCAAGAAATGTAACTTTAACAAAAGAGAGATTGCATGCTTGAAAGTGGGCCTTGTGCCTTACTTTGATATATGACCAGAGCTCTCCAAATAAGCAAATGAACAAAAGATTAAAATGTTTTTATTGTGTTTTCACAGTCAGGTCCGACAGCAAGATGAAAGTGATGCTGATGGGATTTGGGTTTGTACATTTGTTGTCTTATTCTTCAGCAGCAGTTAAATAAAGCCTTTCTGAGTGTGCAATGATAAAACACTTGATACCACTAAGGGAATATGTTACAGGATATGAAAAATGTCTCTAATGCCATCTGATGCACTCTTGAAAGAAATCATTTTCATAACCCCTAGCTTGCATGCCTCACCATGAATATCCTGACTTACCGGTGGTTGGGCATTGTGGAACTTTGTGAGGTTTTTCAATGCTATTTGCTCTATTTGTTTTCTATGCAATGCTATTTGCTCCAAAGCACACATATCTCAATATATACAGTATTTTAATCTATTCCAAAATGCATGTACCCCCAATGATGCACCATCAGTATATCACATCTCATGTCCACGTTTGGACTAATGTTTTCTTCCTTCTTCTGGTGAACAACCAGGCAATCCTATTGAATGGCTGGAATATTTGATTATGGATTATCAAACTAATATTTAAATGAATTTTCAAAACAAAAGAATTGGATGGTTCTGTTGGCCTGAAGAGCATTGGCTAGAAATCTTTTTGGCCTTGGACTATAAAATAAAAGGACTACCATTGCTGCTTGGGAAGGTGGGGTTTGTGTCTCAAAGTACATTCTGTGAAAGACATCCCTCTATGCTGCTCTCTGGTTTCCAGTTCTAATTAGAAACACTGCATTGATAACTTGATATTTGGCTTTAAGAAAAATATAACTTGTTGTAAATAGTTTACTAGCTGATCTATGTCAAGTATCCTTGCAGGAAGGGCATATCCCATCAGTCAGGAATGAGAGATCTGTAACTGTACCAAAAATCACATTATCCTTTATTGCCCACACTGGCTGGGGATGATGGGAGTTCTCTGCAAGAACAACTGCAGAGTGAGAGGTTCTGCTTCCTTACATTTTACTTACATTTCCAGTGTGTCTATTGAACATTCACCCCATATCCATCTTGAGTTGCTTGCCTGGTGTTTACATGTCTTCTCATTAGTCTTGCATTCACCCTGCATTTCTCAGTGAATTTCTCTGACACTTTCTTAGGTGCAAGAAATCCATTCCTTTTAAAAATGTGATGTCGTTGTGCCAGGACACAACAGGAGCTCTTTAATTGCCAAACCTAAAGATCCAGTATGCTCTTGAATCCATCTTCCAAAATTCTGAAGCTCCTCTACAGGTGAGTCTGGTTAGGAGTATGTCCTGATGTAAACTCAAAAGACAAACTGTGCCTCATGAGACAAGGGTTTGAAGAGTCTGCTTTCCAGATGGGAAGTCTGAAGATATGGAAACTGAAGTCTATCATGTAAAAGAGCAACAGTAAAACTAACCGAAGACCAAGAGTTGGAGGTAAACAGTACCCGTGTTGATTTCAACACAATTGTAGCATCATTTAACACAAAAAGGGTGTTCTGTGTCATGCAAACAGCCAGATTGCAATCTGTGGACAAAATGTACATGGAAGATTACGAGCAGCCTGACTTTCCTCTTGGGAAGATACAAATGAAACATGATATAACGAGAGAAAGGCATTAGTGTTTGAACAAATGGAGCAAGTGCATAAATATATTGCACAATAGTTCTATGCAAAGTTGCTGAATGTGTGGTTAAAATGTTTGGAACTTTCAGACAAGGAGGCTATAGACGATGTCTTGAAGGATTTGGAAAGGCATATTACAGGGCCAAATAAAGTTGTTGGCATTCATCTGTCTTGACAGAAAATGGAGTGCACCTCCGGGGGTGAAGTCAAATCACTGTGTTAGCAGGACTGAACTGACCTTCCCAGGGCACAAGCCTGGGAAATGTGTATGGAGGTCCTGGGATGTCCAGATGACAAGACACTCCCCTCTAGGCCTCGTGGATGTTGTCCAAAGGAAAGCAGAGCAATAAGTTTGGCACCTGCTTGGCTGCAGGAGCTGCCAGAAGGAGGCGTACAAGCCACCGTCCAACCATTTCAGGGACTCCATTCTGGATTTCGTAGAATCATAGAATGGTAGAATTGGAAGGGACCTCAAGGGTAATCAAGTTAAACCCCCTGCAATGCAGGAATCTCTGTGACAGATGGCCATCCCACCTCTGCTTAAAAACATCCAAGGAAGGAGAGTCCACTGTGAGATTTTGACCAGCTTCGGCCCATCTGAAGCTGAAGCTGATACAGGCTCATCTTATTTTGAGCCCAAGCAGAGCGTCATCACACACAGCGGAAGGATAAGCAGTATGTGCCACATTCTTAACTTTATTTACACTTCTATGCTGAGAGAATACAAACATGCATCTTGCCTCTGCGAGAGCAGAGAAGCAACTCCTCTCGGAAACAAAGAACACCGAGAGAACAGTGAAAAAAACAGGAAACCAGTGTACGTCACGTCCAGTCTCCCATTCCTGTGGGAATCCAACAGTAACACTGACTGTGGAATGCAAAACAATGTCCCGTGACTGCATTTGCTGCTCAGTGAGGGAAATAGAAACCAACATCCACAACCTCCCGAGGAGGACTGTTCTACTTGCGAGGTGAGTTTGTCCTACGTGAATGTGTAGGAAGCTAAGTTTTATGAGCTGGCTCTTCCTCACATATTGCACTCTTATTCTTGACGTTTTCTTCACCACATATTCTGTATGGGCTTTGCTAGTTGCCTGTTTGGGGGCAAAACAGGGATTTGAAAATGTTCTGCAACCTCCTCCACCATAGGCAGCTGCAAATAGCCAAGAGAAAGAAAGAAAGAAAGAAAGAAAGAAAGAAAGAAAGAAAGAAAGAAAGAACAGTAAAAATGAACTAACCAAATGTGAGTCTAACAGATAAATTATGAATCAAAAGCTTTTAACAACAACAATGAATAATGGAACAAACAAACAACATGTCCTTGCACACCCCTAGAAGGCAGAGGTGTGGTTGAATAAAATTTCTCTTGATGGAAGGCAGGGCATCTGTATCCCCCCTAGATTATTGCTCCTCCCTATGATTAGAAATAGCAGAAGAAGCTCTTCAAAATACTAAATGTTGCAGGGTGGGGGGGATATTCAAAACAAGAACCATTATGCAAATTTGCTCAAGTTGTATAATTTACACTAGCTGATGAATTCAACTTTTTATTTTCATCCCTAGCCTTGGGAATACTTTGCCTGGGATTTCATTTTCATTTTATTTTTAAAGCTCAGAGTACAAATTGCTCTAGATATGTTCAAAAACGTAGTTCGCCATACATAGGCTTCACATTCAGGGAAAGTTACCCTTATTTCAAGAACCTGATTACTGAATATGTGACACACTTCCTATTCCCATGCTGGGAGTCACATCCATTTTTTTGCAACCCTTGTCCTTCCAGCTGTTCTCCTCTGTGATGATCCCTTTTGTTAGTAACCTGTAGCCTCTTGACAATCGGCTAAAAACATCAGACATATCAAAGTGGAAAGGACTCGGAACTTTCTTCTGTGTTCTTTTACTTTGCTGTTTAAACAGACCCCTCTCCAACAAGCTATTATGGATAACTGAAATTTAATATCTGATAGGAGATAAAGCTTGCATAATCCTTTGACATGGAGAGAGATTAGGAACAAAGGAGAGATTAATTTGAGATTTGTTTATGTCACTCCTGCAAAATCTTTTCTGGGAAATTCTGAAGTTGCTTTGTAATCTATGATTAAATTGAATTGCTCTTTGTCAGGGTCCTAATTATTATTATTGTTATTTTCCTCTTAAACAATGTGGGTTCTGCAAGCACACACTAAACATCAAATCTGCATTTTCCCTATTATTCATTTAAGCTATGTGTGCTACGTACATTTTTATGGATCAGATTGTTTTCTGCATGGGGAATAATTGATCTGTTCTGTTTGCTTACTCATAATGAAGACAACACTTATAGTATCTATCTAGACATTAGTCTTCATGAAGATCAACATGGGAAGGGTTTCTAAATCTTTTGCTCAAAATACAATTTTTAGTGGTAGTTAATATTTGGAATTTGTAGCTTTACTGATTACAGATAGCAGTTTAATTATAGTTGTTACTGTCTTTAACTTCCATTCCTCTTGATGCAACCCAGAGGCTGTAATTGGTGACTCTACAAGCTTACTACTCTCAGAACTATTCTGGGGTGAATTTTTTAAGCAAAGTACTGGCACAAGTAGATTACTCTTGGCAGCCCATACCTGTACGATGGGTGTCGGCCAGTGTCGAACCTTTCCGTGGTGCAAGCCAACCAAGCAAGGTCTCACTGGGGGACCAGGGTGCAGATTCCAAACAGGCAGATACCAAACCCACGCTTGGGTTTGCCATGGTCATTCCTCCCCTCAGGCCCTTTATGGAGCCCACCCCATACTATGTTGATTCTAACCAATGCTATTTCCTCCCTCATACAAACAACCTTCTTCCGCCTAACAAAGGAAAGCCATAATTTCACTGAGGGAAAGGCGAAAAAAGTTCTCAAAGCAAAACAGGGAGCTCCAAGGGGAAGCAGCCTTACATGGGTTTCCCTCTCCCGTCTTCAGCAAGGTTTCATGGGACAGCTTTTTCTCATGAGCCCATCACACAGAGAAGCTACTGGCCAAAACCTTGCACAGTATTTTGCTGCAATCTATGGACCACAGCAGGGACATGGGTGGCGCTGTGGGTTAAACCACAGAACCTAGGACTTGCCAATCAGAAGGTCGGTGGTTCGAATCCCCGCCACAGGGTGAGCTCCTGTTGCTCGGTCCCTGCTCCTGCCAACCTAGCAGTTCGAAAGCACGTCAAAGTGCAAGTAGATAAATAGGTACCGCTCCAGCGGGAAGGTAAACGGCGTTTCTGTGTGCTGCTCTGGTTTGCCAGAAGCGGCTTAGTCATGCTGGCCACATGTCCCGGAAGCTGTACACTGGCTCCCTCGGCCAATAAAGCGAGATGAGCGGCGCAATCCCAGAGTTGGTCACGACTGGACCTAATGGTCAGGGGTCCCTTTACCTTTATGGACCACAGCACCGCTGGGCAAAGGCTTCCTATGCTTATTGGCAATGGAACAAGGCTTAAATTCATGCCATTTCCCCAACCTGCTCATTGCCTCCCTTCTGAATGATACCAGTTAGTAGTCTTTTGAAAAGCAATAAGGTTAAACACTTAAGAACAGAACAGTTAAACACAAGTTTTTTAAGAAACACATTGTGCATGCACTGAAAGACACAAATTTTACTTCCATACTTCATAAATATTGTGCTTTATTAGCCAACTTGGCATAGATTTCAAATACCATAGGTAAAGCTACCATTCTACATGCTTATCACATTGGTTCTTTCTTGTTTAAAGAATCTATTTCTTGGAACTGAAACGAACCCTCATGAGTGAATTTAGTATCCTTAATAAGTCCGCAAATTTATATTGTTGTGATCTTTTACAATTAAATCTGAATATCATTTAATTTGCCTGCTTAACGAAGCTGAGCAATGCTTGATCAATTCATTTGAACTTTGTTTAATCCAGGCAGACTCCCTGTTCATTGAAATTGAAATGCTTATGTCAGATAGATGTATAGTCAAATGCGCTTCAACCATAAACATAGAAGATTCTTAAAATTATTTTATCCTGTTCTTGTTTCAGAAAGTACTTAACATTCCCCTCACCACCTTTTAGGTGCTTTACATAGGCCTAGTTTTTACTGATAAACCAGTGTCTAGGTTCTACTGTTGACAAATTGTAGGGATGGTGGTGTCAGTTGATTAAAAGCTGCTCAATGTAGAAAACAAGTTTTCAGGGTTCTAATCTAGTCTTTTATTTGATGTTCTAGGCTATGATTTTTGGTGTGTAATGGTACTCACCAGGATGGAGTACCATCAACTGTTGTTTTTTTGAAGCCCATGGCAGCCATTTTGTGCTGGCACACATGACACTTTTATCAAGTAGCAGCATCAGCAGCAGCAGCAGCAGCAGCACATCATTTCTTTATTCTTACCAAAAAAGCACTGTATATAAAGATTTATATATGGAAGAGCATTCAATTATGGGAGCCCCAGCTGTTCAGGTAGTCACTTGTGCATTCCCCCAAAAGAGGAATACAATAGATCAATTACCTTCAGCAGGTGAACGGTATTGTTAGCAGGTGTCCTGTGTTGCCTGATGAGTGTACTGCACAGCTGTTTACTGCTGATGGGCAATTAAGGCTCCACCCCCTGATTTTTGGACTGCACCGCACTTCAGTAGAGGGCTGGCCTCTGTAAAGTAGGACATGTGTACCACCCCCAATCTGAAGTGATATAATTTACCACATTGTTGAGTAAGGCTATAGTCACTTGCAACCCCTGATTTGCCATGAGAGAACTCTGCATTCTTCCACTTATATCCTACCACATTCCATGGAGATTCTGTGGGAAGAATAAAAAATAAAATCCCCTCCACCCCTATACTTCTATGACCATCTGTACAAGCTATCACCTGTGACACCTGCTAGCCATTGGCTGAGCTGCTGTGATGTCACAGAATATTAGGGACAAAGGAAACTGCCTTATACCGAGTCATATTATTGGTCCATCCAGCTCGGTATGGTGTACATGGATTGGCAGAGGCCCTCCGGGTTTTCAGTTGGGGGTGTCTTTCAGCTCTACCTAGAGATTATGGGGGAAATTCTGAGGGAAGTTGTGAAAAATTGGATGTCAAGGGTGCAGCTCCAGTAAAGGGGTTGGAGAAGAATGCAAGTTTGGTTGTGAGAAAAGCAGAAGGGGAGTTGTAAAGAGGGTTCTGCTGTTGGTGGGAATGGGGGTATATGTGGAGTCATGCGCAAGCAGGTAGCTGAGGCCAAGGAAACTGAATGGAGCTAAGAGTTTAGAGGCAGGGTTGCTGAAGGACATGTGGCAAAGCTGAGGGAAGGATAGGTGGAAGAAGCAGAAGAATGGAGTGTATGTGAGCTATACATAGCAGTTTGAACTGTCAGTGTGAGAATGTGCATAAGAAGACTACTTGCTGTGAGTGCTAGGAAAGATCACAGAGCAGTGAGGCAAAACGGGCTACATGAATATGCAATCTTCGTCACCAGCATTGTACTGCATTTTGTATTATTGCAAAGCTGCCGGCAGGTGAATCTGCTCATTAGCTCGTTTTGCACAAGAATAATTCCACGGTTGTTCTTTTCTTTGTATGAAACAAAAACTCTGCATTAGCATGCTCTCGAATGTAGAAAAGGCAAATTGAATAAACTGAATTTTGCTAAGCAGTGTATGTTGTAATTGTCAACTGAAATTTGCATGTGCATAATGATTTTCATTAAAAATCCAAGAAGATGGATGCAATCAGTGATGATAATACATAGTACTTATTACTGATAATATGAGACATTTTTAATTCATGGGAACCTAATGCCTAGTTATTTCTATCAGTGTAAGTGATGAGATTTGTTTTGTGCTGCTTTGTCATATAAATTAATGTGAAAGAAATTTTCTCCTAATTTATAGGCACTTAGGTGACAAAACAATGCCTAGTGTGGCTGTAGTAACTCTGAAAAGGCATAATAAGCCTGGCATCCAGGACCAATACTATCAGTCAGAGAAGGCCAAGGAACAAAGCTGGATCTCTAAATGACAGCAAAAGCATCTCAAAGTAGTTCTGTTGCCTAATTTCAGTGGGGAGAACATTCCTCATGATGGGCACCACAACAAAAACTCACACCAATCTTAAGTTCTTCAGAGCTTCTTAAACTGATTGACCGATACAGGAAGAGGTGGTCCTGCCAAGCTGTTTGTGGCTTTGGAAACCAAAACCAATCCCTTCAACTTTCCTTGTAACTAACCAGCAGCCTAGAAGGAGGAGGCCTAGATTGGCTCCAGCCAGGGCATTAGCACCACACTGACCTCTGCAGCATATCCAGAATTTACCCCAGCTCCCTCTAAACATGCTGAGCTAATGGCACTAATAATAGCTGCTGGAAGAAAACAGATAGTTTGGCAGCTAGGAAATAATAATAATAATAATAATAATAATAATAATAATAATAATATTTTATTTATATCCCACACTCCCCAGCCAAAGCCGGGCTCAGAGCGGCTAACAAGAGTAAAATAAATACAACATTCTAAAATCATTTCATTCTAAAATTAATTCAAATCAGATTAATGGCAACCATTGGGCTAGAGTTCTGTGAGGATTGCCAAAGGAGGGGATCAGGCTGTGCCCTGGCCAAAGGCCTGGTGGAACAGCTCTGTCTTGCAGGCCTTGCGGAATGATGTCAAGTCCCGCAGGGCCCTAGTCTCTTGTGACAGAGCGTTCCACCAGATCAGAGCCACAGCCGAAAAAGCCCTGGCTCTGGTTAAGGCCAGCCTAACCTCTCTGTGGCCCAGGACCTCCAAGATGTTTTTGTTTGAAGGCCATAAGGTCCTCTGTGGGGCATACCAGGAGAGGCGGTCCCGTAGGTACGAGGGTCCTAGGCCGTATAGGGCTTTAAAGGTTAAAACCAGCACCTTAAACCTGATCCTGTACTCCACCGGGAACCAGTGCAGCTAGTATAGCACTGGGTGAAATGACACATGCAATAGTTTGTTTCATTTTTTTAAGGCTAGTCGTTTTATTCCTTGATACCCTAGATACTGTAGGCTGTCTTCTGAGAATGGTTAGCATCTTGCAAAGTGCACAACAACAACAACATTAGTCTGACATTGCCCATGAGCATGCATTTAATTTGTTTGAATTTTACAGAATCTGTTGCAGGATATAAACCAACCAAGGTTGTTTTTCCATGAGAAAAAGACCAGATGAATAATTCAAGTGAAAGTCAAACAATCACGAAATTGAGACACAGGATCTCTTGGTAAGTAGGCACGTGCTTAAAGGGCTGGGAAACCACAGTAAAGCAGCATGCTAAGTCTGCAATCATAATTGTACTTATCAAGATGGAAGTGACACTGAACTCAATGGGACTTACTCCCAAGCCAATCTGCTTAGGATCAGGCTGTGCAGCTGTGAGCTCAGGCACACTTACTTGGAAATGAGCACTATTAGAATCAGTGGGACATGCATTGGGCTGGGCTGTGCATGCATTATAACTGAAAGAACATTTAATTATTAATTTAGACTGTAAGCGCCCTGGGGTTAGGGATGCGCCTTATCTGTTCTTTGTAATGTGTCATATGCCACACAGATGATATAAGTAAGTAAGTAAGTAAGTAAGTAAGTAAGTAAAGGTGTTGGGTACTACTCTCAGTGACTGAATACAGTGCTTTGCAAAGTCTGAAAGAAGGGCCTGCTGCATAAGAGCTTGAAATCAATATTAGACAATGGGGAGAACACAGCAGATGAAGCAGTGGATAACAAAGGATGAATGCAAGTAGACGGCGCTGCATGTCCTTAAAGCAGGGCTAGGGAAAAAGATTCTCTAATTCTCTCTAAAAGTTCTCTAAAGAGAACTTACATCTGAAATGTTGGGAAACTGAGGAAGAGAACACCCCAGCCTACATGATGTGGAGAAAGACCACAGCTCAGAGTTAGAACATCTGATTTCCATGCCGAAAATTTAATTCCTGCATCTGTGGGTGGGACTGGGAATGTTCCCCTTCTGAAACTCTGGAGTGCTGCTGCTGCATTCCCTGTATTGCTATAGTCACTGTAGATTCAATTGAACTAAATGGACCAATGGCCTGAGTCGATATGAAATAGCTTCTGATGTTTCCTCCTATGCTGTCCCCTGTCGATCTTCATGAATGGAGGCTGCCATTCTCTCCCTCATCCTCCACCCCTTCAATTCCTCCCTGAATGATCCAATGTCACAGTGGAAAGCCTAGGCAGTTGAGAATACAGCACAGAAGGAATTCCTAATTGTTTCCCAAACTATGTGTTCCTCCTTTCAAAACTCAATGGCTGTCAGTTCCATCCTCTCCTCCTACCAAATCCCAACTCCTGTTTCCCCAGCTTCATGCCGGTGTTTTCAAATCTGTTCATCACTTACGATGCTGATGCTTCTTGTAATACGTTTTCCCCAGTTGGATATTTTCTCAGGTGCAGAAGTCTGAATGAGAAGCTTAGTTCATGGTCTCTTGTTTATTAAAAGTGAGCATTTTAACAGCTTTCCATATTAATGTTCAGGGACTTCTCTGCCCCATTTCTATCCTCACCTACCTCATTTTAATCTTACCCTAAATACTGGGTGATTGGATTTAGTATTCTAAGCGGTAAAATAAAAGGCGTGAGAAGCACTTAAATTGGCTCAAATGAAGTCTATCTTGACACTGTACTTGCAACTAAGTAAGGCATTGAGTGGCATGTGAGAAACCACTAGGAGGCTGCGATCCTATCCTCACTTACCGGGGAGTAAGCATCACTTACTCCCTATGCAGCCTACTTCTGGGGAGATATGGTTAGGATTGCACAACTATTCCTTTTGTACAGGCAGTTCATTGGAGAGGAGAAATAGTCTCAGTCATTGGAATGTTCTTATTTAAGAAATTCTGTTTTGCTAAAATGAATTTTGTTGTTTAGTCATTTAGTCGTGTTCAACTCTTTGTGACCCCATGGACCAGAGCATGCCAGGCACTCCTGTCTTCCACTGCCTCCCGCAGTTTGGTCAAACTCATGCTGGTAGCTTCGAGAACACTATCCAACCATCTTGTCCTCTATCATCCCCTTCTCCTTGGGCCCTCCATCTTTCCCAACATCAGGGTCTTTTCCAGGGAGTCTTCTCTTCTCATGAGGTGGCCAAAGTATTGGAGCCTCAGCTTCACGATCTGTCCTTCCAGTGAGCACTCAGGGCTGATTTCCTTAAGAATGGATCGGTTTGATCTTCTTGCAGTCCATGGGACTCTCAAGAGTCTCCTCCAGCACCATAATTCAAAAGCATCAATTCTTCAGCGATCAGCCTTCTTTATGATCCAGGTCTTACTTCCATACATCACTACTGGGAAAACCATGGCTTTAACTATACAGACCTTTGTTGGCAAGGTGATGTCTCTGCATTTTAAGATGCTGTCTAGGTTTGTCATTGCTTTTCTCCCAAGAAGCAGGAGTCTTTTAATTTTGTGACTGCTGTCACCATCTACAGTGATCAGGGAGCCCAAGAAAGTAAAATCTCTCACTGCCTCCATTTCTTCCCCTTCTATTTGCCAGGAGGTGATGGGCCCAGTGGCCATGATCTTAGGTTTTTTGATGTTGAGCTTCAGACCATATTTTGCGCTCTCCTCTTTCACCCTCATTAAAAGGTTCTTTAATTTCTCCTCACTTTCTGCCATCAAGGTTGTGTCATCTGCATATCTGAGGTACAGTACACATAAACAGAACAAATGCCAAATATCTGGAAACCGCCATAGGGGAGAGTGCTCTTCTGCTCAGGTCCTGCTTGCTGGCTCCCCATAGACATCTGGTTGGCCACTGTGAAAATAGGATGCTGGACTAGATGGGCTGTTGGTTTGGTCCAGCAGAGCTCTTCCTATGTTCTTATGCCACATGTATCAATGTGTCTTGGATAGATGCTACAGAAACATGAATGAAGCTTGCAGGAGTTCATATCTGGAATACTGCAGTTGGCAACAATGTCTGGGCAGAAATCGGTCAAATGTCCAGAAGAATGCTGCCCATGTCAGCAGTGCTGTCTTTGCCGTTTTCCCATAAAAATAGCTCAAAAATGACATCCCCCTCCCCGATTTTGCCCAAAAAGCTGAACAACTTTGGACAGAACTAAAAAGAAGCTGAACAACTTGGTCCCCAACAACTTTTCTGTCCGGATTTTCACTGTTTAAAATATGTCAACTCTACTTACTGGGCAGATCAATACACGATGAGGCAAGTCCTCTGTTGAACCCATTTTGCAAATACATAGGTGACTTTCTTCCTTTGTTTTTTATAAAGTTCTGGACATTGTTTAGAACTATAATGTTTAGTTAGATGTATGAGCAGTATAATAGTAGAGTACAGGAGTCGCAAAACTCTACACATCAGTATCTAGGAGCAGAACAAATATTGATCCTAAAAAGCAACAACACCTGTGGTTTAATGCATGTTTTCATTAATGCTTCAGCATAAAAATCTATGTTAAACTGGAAAGCATAGGAGAGAAGAATGGGGATATGGGGAAAAGATGGAGGAGAGGTGCTTTTTTGTTTTAAACACACAGCACTATATTTAGTATGTCACATAAAAAGCCAGAACTGAGGGAATAATCTAGGGATCCTGAGGGAATTCAATATTTTCAAATTCCAATATCAGCTGACCTAATCTACACAACCCATACTAATCTGCAGATCAAAATTAAGATATTACCCGACAATAAGTCCAACTGAATTCAGTAGACATGGATAAGATTGTGCTGTAAATTATTCTCTGCTTTTCAAATCTTTTGATGTATAAGCAACTAATTTGAGTTATATCTCTCTGTATCTGTATTGGTATTGGTATTGGTATCGGTATCGGTATCGGTATCGGTATCTATATCTATATCCAGAATCCATATTTCAAGAGAAAACACATTTGGAAAAATGTGTTTGGAGAGAAAATGTGCTAAAATACATATTTAAATTGAAACGGATAAGCATTTTGTGTATGAATTTCTAAAAAGAACATTTGAAGTTTAATTCAGAAATGGGATGGAACAGAGTTATGGAGGAATACATGTGAATGTATTACAGACCGTAAACAGAATTGAGTCACCCATATCTAGCATAACCAGGTATTTCATTTATTTCCTGTGGGTATGTTTTATCTGGGCAATGTGTTCAATCCCTTTGAATGAATATTCTTCAGCATTATTGAGTGAGTCTGCATATTGCCTGTGCAGTAATGCCTAGATACTGCTTGGAAACCAAGCCCTATGAGGAACAGTTGAGAAAACTGGGTTTGTTTAGCCTGGAAAAGACGGCATACGATAGCTATCTTCAAATACATTGTATCTCAAGGGCTCTCACATGGAAGATGGTGCAAGCTTGTTTTCTCCTGGACTCAAACCAATGGCTTCAAGTTACAAGAAAGGAGATTCCGATTAAACATACAGTAGGACGCAGGTGGCGCTGTGGGTTAAAGCCTCAGCGCCTAGGGCTTGCCGATCGAAAGGTCGGCGGTTCGAATCCCTGCGGCGGGGTGCGCTCCCGCTGCTCGGTCCCAGCGCCTGCCAACCTAGCAGTTCGAAAGCACCTCCGGGTGCAAGTAGATAAATAGGGACCACTTACCAGCGGGAAGGTAAACGGCGTTTCCGTGTGCGGCTCTGGCTCTGGCTCTGGCTCTGGCCAGAGCAGCGATGTCACGCTGGCCACGTGACCCGGAAGTGTCTCCGGACAGCGCTGGCCCCTGGCCTCTTAAGTGAGATGGGCGCACAACCCCAGAGTCTGCCAAGACTGGCCCGTACAGGCAGGGGTACCTTTACCTTTACCTTTTTAAGAGTAAGAGCTGTTTGACAGTGGAGGTGGTAGACTTTCCTTCCTTGGAGGTTTTTAAGCAGAGGTTGGATAGCCATCTGTCATGGATGCTTTAGTTGAGATTCCTGCAGGATCCCTTCTTTGAGTCCATGAATATATATTAGTTCATGTTCATGGTCTTTGTGTTGTGTCCATGCTCTGTACATTCATTTGAAAGTGCAGAATCTTTGGGCATTTATATCTGATATTCCACTCACATGAACCCCAACATATATAATTCAAAGCATATTTATACAAAATCCTGAAGAAATCTGTATTCACAAATATTGTACCTTTTATCAATGTTTCTGATATTACGTGAATCTACTTTATCTCTTCGGTGTGGGTGCATTCGATAAGAAAGGAGGGTGGATTATTTTCCTTGAACATCATACTTTGTTCTGCTTTAATCTCTTGGTAAATGTTGGTGCTTATAAAATTAGCAGACCTAGTTCTGGCAAAAATAAATACGTCTTTCTTCAAAACATACTGCCTATTGTGTTACAACTGTGATCTGAAACCTTCCAATCAATGGTGCTTACTTAAAAGCAAATGGCTCCAACCTGGAGAGCCACACGCTCATTATTCTTTTCCCCTTTGATCATCTGAGTACAGGAAGGAAATGGTCTGTGGGGAGAGGGAAGAAATGCCCAAGGCGTGTACAATTTTCCTAACTGTCAACTGGAAAACCTTCCTTGTGAGACTTGGAACAGAGGGTGAGAGATCCAGAGGGGCACCTATGATTCTATGTGCATAGGGCTACCATTGTCTTGTACAGAATACAACTCCACAAGCACATAGCAAAGCCCTTTCTGTAATCAACAGTTGAAAAGATCAACTTGTATACCTGGAGAGAGAATGTGGCCTGTAAAATGATTGGAATGGGGGAAGGGGAAGGGAATCTAGCAGTCATGAATGTTGCAATAGGAAAAACAATTGTGTTTTTATTTTAAGCACTCTTTTCCTTTCGTCTGATTATGATCCAATCATGAAACTTAACTTTAATTCCCATAGTGTGCTGATGCCCAGATTTGCTTTGACAGTTGATTCCCTTCTTGCATAAAGCACAGAGCTCACAAAGCAAAGGGTTGTTTTTTATTGTTGATATGCTGGCTCCTGCCCTTCCATGCAGTCTGCTTTCTGCATAAAAATGACTTAAACTCCCTGTCTCCACAATATTCTTTGTGCATGCTCCTTCCCTTAGGGATAAGAGAATGTGCTTGAATAAATTTCAAGTCTAAACTTTGTTGGCTTGAAATTTACCCATGATAAATGGGAGATACCTGAGCGAAGGAAGGAAGGAAAGAAGGAAAGAAAGAGAAATAGAGGGCTTTACATGCTCCACAGGAAAAGAGAGGAAAACAGAACTTTGTAACCTGAAAGATGGGGATATATGAAGTTAGCAGGGCCTGTTCTGACCCATATTTTTTGCAACCAGCTCTGCTTGCAATCTAAATATGTGTAAGTAAACCATATTTCATAAAGACACTGCAGCCTCCAAATGGTTAACTGCCAAGACCCTGTTCAGCCGAGATCGGGGTGGCCTGCAACATTATACACAATGACTGGAGAAAACACAAAGAGGAAAAACAGAGGGTGTGCATGTGTGTGTCTGTACACATGTACACGTGTGGTTTAATGTCCACATTTTCCCCCTCTGTAGTACTGTAAATAATAATGAGAACAAGATCATTGAAATTGGTTTGGTTCTGATTTAATTTAGTTCCTTTCAGGTGTTTGTGTTTTACATGATTATGATAATATAATACACAGCTGTTTGACTAGGAACATACGCCTATCCTGAAAGAGAAAAGACTCAAGCCCAAATAATTTTAAGAGATGTAAATTGACTGAATTTTCATAAATTGCCCAGGGGCTCTGTGTGAGCTTTCATTGCATTGTATAGAGACACACAGAGGCAGAGGGAAAAACCCTGCTTGTGAAATACAATTATAAGTCTATAAATATTAATTTTGACAGAAATGGCAGAAAGAATGGAAAATGTTTGTTCTTTGATTTGCATAGGTGATTAGCAGATACAGTTTCCCATTTGTGTTGTGGAAAAGTGCCCAGTGATATTAATATCAATGAGCATGGTGCTTATAGGACATGGTCCATAAAGGACATCACAATGAGTGATCTGACGCAGTGTCAAGATGTACAAACAAAAGCAATTAATGAATAATGGCCTGGACAGCGGTGGTGAGAGCCAGCTACTGCTGTGTTTAGTTCTAACAGCTTTCCAAAGCCATGTTATATAAAACGGTAAACCCAATCTATATCATACAAACCTGATTATTCTGAAGCCTGTCCCATTGAGTTCAATGCAGTTCTCTATGACATGTGTACAGGATTGCAGCTGTCTCCATCCTCAGATCACTAATATTTCCCTGAAACTAAATCCCTTATAGTTTTTCCTAAGAAGGATCCTTTAAAATCAGGACCATCCAATGAACTTAGTTCATTCACTAAGTAAATCATATGTGATGTCATTTATGGGGCAGGGAGTGGCTGGGATCAGCTGTGCCATGAGTTTCCTATCAGGAACTCCCTAGTGCAGCTGATGGGGCTGTATTCAGTGTCCATCAAGTGCTGGGTGCTGGGAAGTAGCACTTTGGAACGTGTGCAGAGCATGCGTTTAAAGGAGCTCACCCTTAGCCACTGACCATCAGCACTGAGGGCAAGCTCATTTGACGTCATCACCTTGAAGTGAAGGCACAAGACCGGGAGTTGGTCACCAGGTGAGCTGCGCATAGGTGAGCTGCATGCAAGCTGCTGGCTAGCCCTGTGGAGCCTCCTTTTATTGAGACAGATATGCAAGCTAGGCAGATACATTTTGTACTGTGACCTTTACACATCTTCCGTCCCGAGATCGTGGGGTGGTACAAAGTTATTTTGGCACCTGTTTCCACCACGCCATTTTCCCCTTGCACAGTGTATGACGAAGGAGACAAAAGGTCTCAGGGACAAAGGTTACAGACAGGACACCGCAGACTACTGAGACTGCAAAAGGTTAGACAGAGGGAATGATGTACAGACAGCTGTGGCTTGTCTGGGGGTGGGGGAATGTGTTATGCACCCCAGGGTCACGCGTGCAGGCAGACTGTGGCTGCCTGCTGGTGGGGAGTGTGCTCCCTCCGGACCCCACTGCCCACTCCGTGATTATCCCTACATCACCTGACCTTAATCAAGTCAGGTGACTGACAAGTGGGCAGCCTCCCAGCTGATGCCAGCCACCCCTATAGTAGAAGTATATGTTGCTTCTTGACTGGAGGCTACATAGCATTAATGGAGCACAATGAATACATTTAAAATAATACAAAACAGCAGAAATGGAACTGGAACAGGCACCAGACATTATCGCCACTTGCTTCTCTGTCTCTCTCTTGGATTCCTACCTATATGACATCTGATGTTTGACAGTTTAGTAATGACCGCTCCCCACTTAAAACGGGGGGCGCCCTTTGCGGGGACGCGTGCAGCCCTGGATCTGGAGTGGCAAATTACTAAACTCCTAAAAACCAAAACAAATTTTCTCAGGATTTGCCTTCTCTTCTTTTCAGCCAGTTGACTCTTTCAGTCCAATTAACAATGCTTTAAAATATACAGCAAAAAAGCAAATAATGGCAAATCTTGTAAAAGATACTTGATCCTGAATTTTGTCAGCACATTATTGCTTAGACGCCCTCTTTGCTGTGGTTCTTGTTGGCATTTGTCTGTCTCAGAAGACAATGGAGGAGTACTCCTTTGCAGGAAAAGTCAAACCACTGGAGAGTGATGGGACCTGCTGTGGCTGTTGAAACTATTGTGAGAGAAACATGTTTTGTCGCAGATGGGGCAGTTGTGCTGCCGCCCATGCACTAGGTGTTTCTTCTCTCTCTGCTCTTCCCAGCTGTCATTCCTCCTCTGGTCGCTCCTGACAGTTGTAAGTTGTCCACAACTCTCTCCCAAAAAGCAGCATGCTCAAAAGGCAATGCTGGCAGACTTTCATCTTTGTGTCGGTCGTTAGCATCACATTATCCTATACCCTTTCGGAGAGGTCATTCTACAGCTCTGATATCTAGATGGAAAGTGACATTTTCCTGGGCTGTGTTCATCCACTGCATTTCTTCACGAAGCAGAATGCCACACAAAAGTTTCTCGCAAAAGGGGAGGAAAAAACAATTTAAAGGTTCCCTGCTGTGCTGGATCCTCTTAACTCCAGCTGCTTCCAACAAGAGTCAAAGGTACTTAGCATCTTCCCAGAGGCATCTGATTCCTGGATAATGTTATTTAATGCTTGATTTCCATGTGTGTATGTCAAATAAAATATATAGTCTCTTGATCATATTTCGCAGAGAAATAAATGCATTGCGCATTTCAACTACTTAATGCCTTTAAATCACTCATGCTTAGGCTTGAATTTATGTGTGTCAAATGATATTTGCTTACTTGCAGTGATCTGTCTAAAAGCATAGTCCTCTTAAGGCTTGCTGAGCTGGCAACAAAACTCAGAAAATGTGACATGACCAGGTTTGATGGCAGCACAGTACCTGAGGATTTCTTCCTACCTGCATTTTTAAGCAAACTGAGCTGGACTAATATCCAGATGGACAAAAAAAAGATTCCTTTCATTTTTGAACTCTTGCCCCTTGAAATGCAAATAGCTGCTTCTGAGATATTTAATCTGGACCATGGAAAGAAAAGACAGTTACATTTCCCCTTTGCATCCCTCACAATCCAGAGCCTGTTGTGGATTCCCCATGTGCATATGAATTCCATTTGTCGGAATGTAGGAAAGCTGCATTATACCAAGTCAAACCACCAAGCTTGGAATTGTCTACAATGACTAACAGTTTCAGGCAAGGGACATTCACAGCCCTACTTGGAGATATCTGGAACCTTCTGCATGCATGCTCTTTCAATGGCCTATGTCCCTTCTCATCCCCTGATTTGGCACACCAAGTTCCACAGAGTTCAGCGGGAAATATTTAAGCATGCACCATTGAAATGAATGACGTGTGCATGCATCCTGTAATATGGCAGGTGGCGAAGAATAGGACTTATGAGTTCCTGTGGCTGGATCATGCCCCACATATGCAGTCCAAAAATGTAAATTCTTCTCAAAGCCTGGAATTGTTCTCATTTTATTTAAGTGAATCTCTTTCCTGAAAGACACTGCAATTAATTCCCCTCCCCCCCTTCATCATGATACCATAGAGCAAGCCGTCAGCATGTTGAATGGGCTCTGTCTGCAGCTTTGGAGATTAGTCACAGAAAGCTACACCTCTGGGCCATTTTATATACAGCAGCAAGACTGTGCAGAAACTTCACATAATAAGTGTGGCATGGTCTAATGCCTTAGCAGTACCTACTACGGAAGAATTTGTCAAATTTCTGCCAAAACTGAGTCCAGCAACTCAAGGTAAAGGTAAAGGTAAAGGTACCCCTGCCCGTACGGGCCAGTCTTGACAGACTCTGGGGTTGTGCGCCCATCTCACTTAAGAGGCCAGGGGCCAGCACTGTCCGGAGACACTTCCGGGTCACGTGGCCAGCGTGACATCGCTGCTCTGGCCAGAGCCAGAGCCGCACACGGAAACGCCGTTTACCTTCCCGCTGGTAAGCGGTCCCTATTTATCTACTTGCACCCGGAGGTGCTTTCGAACTGCTAGGTTGGCAGGCGCTGGGACCGAGCAGCGGGAGCGCACCCCGCCGCAGGGATTCGAACCGCCGACCTTTCGATCGGCAAGCCCTAGGCGCTGAGGCTTTAACCCACAGCGCCACCTACGTCCCTGTCCAGCAACTCAAAGGAAGTGTTAATTCATGTTTAGTAAAAGAAAAACAGTGCCCTCAGCACTTTATTTTTTAATTTAATCTCATAGACAGGGAGGCATGGGGGGGGGGGCAAACAGCATTTTGAAAAAAGGAGGGAAAGCGACTTGCTAACAAGTACAGCAGTTAACACAGAATAATACCTGACCATTCATAGAGGTGTCTCTGACTTATGGCTTCCAACCCATTCTGTCAATGGGGCACTTTAAGTAGGGAACAGTATCGCTCCCCTCATATCACCAGGCTAAGTTATCTCTTGTCAGAGAAGCCACTGGGTATATCAGCCCTAGTTGACAAAAGGCTGCCTGTGCCACAGTGTACATGTTTCATGTTTCAGTTTTCTAAAAACCTGGATCTGTTTTATTAGCTCATATACCTCATGCAGACTTTTAAAATTACTATTATGATCCTTAGGGCAGAAATTGCTCAGGGACGCTGTTACAGATTTCTGTAATGGGAAAACCAATAAAATGTATATGTTTTTTAAAAAGGTAGTTAAATTAAAGATTGAACAAAAACACATTTGCAATAACGGTGCGCAGCTACATAATGATTTCTTCATTAAATGAGGTTCAATTTTCCATCAGGTTATAGTCCAGTTGATGGTTTATAAAATCAGAGATCATTGTCATCGCAGTTCACTGCCATATTATTTCGAAATATACTCCAACCTTAGGAAGATTCTTTTTATTCCACTACATAGGGCTGAATTGAATGTTAGTAATATGTGCTACATACTGTTGCGAGTTGGGAGACCCACCCTAAACTCTAGAAATTAATAAATGGTAGGATTTTGATAATTTGGAATATTGAAGGGATGATTGCAGACCAGTGGAAAAATACAGGCTAGGTTTTCTTTCCAAGCCAGGTCTTCACATGGGTAGAAGTGTTTACATGACAAAAGGTGTTGATGGTCCATCTAAGAGGAATCTTGGACCTAGGCAGAGAGAGGTTGCCAAGGTAATGCAGCATGTGTTTGAGGTGACAAGAGAAGAGTGGGTTTTTTAGTAGGATGATCTGGGAAGAAGAAAGGAGGAGAGAGAGAGAGATCCATCTTGGGCAGGTTGGCTGAAGGAAGCTGGGAGAGATGCCCTGGGCTTCAGTGTTGCGCTCTTGTGGGGAACAACCCCTCTTGAGATGACCATGTTGTAAGATCTGGACTCCCTCCATCTAAACTCAGGTGTAAACATGTGAATCAATCATCTTTCTTAAAGCTATGGCAGTCTCTGCTATGAAGGAGCACAGACCCTGGGTGAGTGCCTGAAACCTCCCTGGAATCTTGCTACTATTCACCAGAGACTGGGGGATGGTGCCCAACTTCTGTAACACTGGTGTTAGAAGTGGGATCTGTGTTTCCTGAAGAGGAAGGCCAAGGAGCAACATGCACCTGGTGTCAAAATGGAGGGAGAAACAGGAACACCTTTTGAGCAATTTGAGTTGAGGTTGGAGCAGCACCAGAAGTAGTAAGAGCAGTGGTTTAATAAAACGAGGAAGCTTGCGATAGAGTGGGGCAGATGCCTCATTGAAGAGCGAAGTGTGACTCTATGACAGGAGCCAGTGATGGAAGAAAAGGGTACCAAGCTGGCAGAAGCAGAGGAGGGGCAGCTGACTGAACTCTCTCCTACTCCTGAAGTATGAGAGGTGGAGGAAGAGAAGGGCTGGCTGGCTGGTTGGCTGGCAGAGGTATTCTTGATGGACCCCTGGGAGCCTGATGTGGAAGAACAGAGAAAATGTGCAGGCTACTACGATGAGAAGAGGTGGAGGGGGTTTCTGCTCTTGAGACTTTGAATTGATTGACAATGGGACTCTTACTGCCAATTCAACAATGGTTTTGAAATGCTGTGGTGTGTTTTGTTTCCTTGCAAGCAGTTGGTGGTGGGAGTTGGTAGGTGACTGTGGGAAATTACCCTGTTTAGGGAAGTTTTTAGTGTCTGATGTTTTATTGTGTTTTTAATATTTTGTTGGAAGCTGCCCGGAGTGGCTGGGGAAACCTAGCCAGATGGGTGGGGTATTAATAATAATAATAATAATAATAATAATAATAATAATAACAACAACAACAACAACCACAACAACAATAATGGTAATTATTTACGTTTTGCATGCTTGTGATGATGGAAACTGTTTATCATGTTTAGGAATTGTTCTAATGAGTAACCTTGATAACAATGAAGGAAGGCCTACTCAGAGTATGCTCATTGAAATTAATGGATATAAACTTAGGTCCATTAATTTCAATGAATCTACTCTACGTATAACTTAGACCCCCATCTGCACTATACAATTAAAGCAATATCTAATAATAATAATAATAATAATAATAATAATAATAATAATAATAATAATTTAAACCCCACCATCTGGCTGGGTCTATGGCTTTCTCCAAAGCATTCTGAGAAGCACAGTTTGTAAAGGGTTCTCAGAGTCATTAGGATAACCCTGTTCCCTTCCCAGAGCTACAATTCTCTCTTTTTTTTAAAATAAAATTTTTATTAAGATTTTTACATTACAAAAAAGGGAAAAAAAGAAAAAATACAAAATACAAAATAAAAATTGTTAAAAACAATCAATCTTTCCATCACATTATTTTTCATTTACTTGTTTCTAGGACCTTCTCATACCTCCCTTTTTTGTATTCCAAATCAAATTATTAATTCAACAATTTCTTTCCCTCTTTACGTTACCCAAATCTTATTTTTAAATTATTACAATCTTAAATTTTTACTTGTATAAACCCATTTTTTTCATACTCTTTTAACCCATTACAGCTAGAAACCACTTAGTTCCAATCCAACATTATTCTAAAATTCATTAATTTTGCAATGTTTCTGTAAATAGTCTTTAAATTTCTTCCAGTCTTCTTCCACTGAATCTTCTCCCTGATCTCGGATCCTGCCAGTCATTTCGGCCAATTCCATATAGTCCATCACCTTCATCTGCCATTCTTCCAAAGTGGCTACAATTCTCAGAGGAAATTAACAATCAATCCTTTTTCACAGTGGACTCTGGAAATTTTAGCTCTGCGAGTGGAATAGGAGTCTCCAAACAACTGTCAGCACCCTTAACAAACTAGAGTTCCCAGAATGCTTCGTGGGGAGCATGATTTGAGTGGTTTGATACTGCTTTAAAGGTGCAGATAGGGGCTTAGTCTGTCCCAGTAAAGTCAATGGATCACATAAGAACTTTTGCTGGATGTGCCAAAACCCACTAGAAGGAGCCTGAAAGGCAAAAAGGGAAGGGCTAAGAAATAAAAGTGCCAGAGTTGGGCAGCTTTCCATTCTTCTCTTATTTGCTTGAAGCCTGCTCTTAAATGACTTTAATCCACCTGTGTTTCAGAATAGCTGAACTCTATTTAAACCTGCATATGGCATTTACTCATTGTATCTCCTTCTGCAAAACTTGATACTTGGCAAGCAAACTTTCAATATTCAAATATGTTGGTGAAGCTTTCGTATCTATTAAAAAGGGTCTATTTATTTTTGCAGTCTGCTCTTGACAGTACTTCCAGATCCATTTGCAGAAGACGACAGTGTGAAAAATTGCCTTATTTTTCCAAATAGCTTTACTTTTGAATGAGACATTACTCAACATTATTCAGTGCATTTTATTCAATCTACATTTTTCTATTTGAAGCATACGATAAAGAAATAATAAAAAAGCCCTTGTCCCTGAATGTCTCCATGTGACAATTTCACTGTTTCCGATTCTGAATAAGAATGTGATGGAATGGTAGGTTGTTATGCTGAAAGCATGTTTCAGGCTTGGCTCAGCAAATGTTTGCCTGATAGTGAATTAATTGTATGGTCACTTGAAGGCAAGTGCCTATGATAAAACCAATTTCTACCAATTCAGCAGAGATGAAGATAGAAATCTGATGATTTGTTCCACCATAATACTTTTAAAGCACATAGATAGACATCAAAATTATTATATTATATTATATTATATTATATTATATTATATTATATTATATTATATTATATATTATATATTATATATTATATATTATATATTATATATTATATATTATATTATATTATATTATATTATATTATATTATATTATATTATATTAATATCCTATCCATCTGGCTGGGTTTCCCCAGCAACTCTGGGTGGCTTCCAACAAAAGATTAAAAATACATTAAAATATTATATTATATTATATTATATTATATTATATTATATTATATTATATTATATTATATTATGCTTTTATACTATATTTTATGCTGTTTCTCTGTTGTATTACAACTAAGTGTTTTAAATTTGTTGTTAGCTGCCCTGAGCCTGGTTTTCTGAACCGGGAAGGACAGGGTATAAATATATATATATATATATATATATATATATATATATATATATATATTGTTTATATTATTATTATTATTATTATTATTATTATTATTATCATCATTATAGCATTTATTTCCCACTATTCCTCATTTACACTCCCCACTACTCTGTTGTGTAGGTTAGAGTAAGATGGTGACTGTCTTAACTTCTTCTTCATCATCATTATTATTTATTAAATGTATATACCACCCTTCATCAAGAGATCTCAAGGTGGTTCACAGAATAAAACACAAGATAAAACACAAGTAAATAATTAAACCAAACAACAAAACAATAACACCCCTCTTCCCACACATACATTTAAAAGGCTGTAAGATATTAATCAGTCAAAGGCCTGGTTAAAGAGGAATGTTTTCACCTGGTGCCTAAAAATCTAGAATGATGGCACCAGGCAAACTTCCCTGGGGAGAGCATTGCACAAATGAGGAGCCACTACAGAAAATGACTATTTTCGGTTGCCATCCTCTGGACCGCACATGGAGGCAACACACAAAGAAGGGCCTCAGATGATCAACATAGAGTCCGAGATGGTTTAGTGGTCTAGTTCAACTCTCTAACAGCGACATCACACTAGACCACTAGTTAAAGACTGTATTAGTTTAATGTCGGTATTATTTGTGCTTTAAAGATTGGATTATTGCTGCTTTTGTGCTTGCATTTTATTTGTAAGTTGCTTTGAGCAGCTCCTTTGTTGAGCGCGGTGCAAATCTTTTAAATAAACAGCCCCCTCATTTGCATTCACTACTGATGAAATCAAAGTGCATTTGCATATTGCCAAAAGTAAAATAGAAGCCTTTTTGATATCCAGAAGGATGTGTGAGACAAGTTTCATTTTCAGAACTGCCACTCTTGAAAAATATTAAAGATGACCTTTCTGTCATAAAAAACCCTTTTATGATTACAGTAAGAAACATCAAAGTGTCTGAAAAAGCATACCACTATCAAAATCTAGCCTTTCCTTTAGTCATCCACCTGAGAACTCCAGTTGTTTAATCTCTAGATGTTGCACGAGAATTCCAATCATTGTGCCCAAGAATTCAAGAAAAGGAAGAGTTTGGGGTCAGACCCCATCTGGACCCTTAGTAGCTAAGCGCTGGCTGGCCTAGGATCTAAATTTCTCCCTAACTAGACAGGGGCCAGCATAGTTAATCTATCTCTCAGCTTCACTACTCAGCCTACAGCTGCCCCATCAGCAGATTTCTCCCTGAAGCATACTTAGTAAATAAAGCAAACAAACAAACAAACAAACAAACTATTGGTGGTGCCTATAAGCAGGGAGGAAGAATTGTACAAACCATTCAACACATCTCTTCAAAATAATAAGGCTTCTGCAGTAGGCTTGTCCTACAGGTGGCCATTGGATTTGAATTTGATATCCCGCTTTATCACTACCCGAAGGAGTCTCAAAGCGGCTAACATTCTCCTTTCCCTTCCTCCCCCACAACAAACACTCTGTGAGGTGAGTGGGGCTGAGAGACTTCTTTTTTTTTTTTTTTAAATGATATTTATTAAGTTTCACAAAATATAACAAACTTCAAAACAACAGACAACAGACATCAGAAATACAAACGATATCAAAAAAAAACATAGAAACAAAAAAAAACATACAGAAAATTCAACATAATAGTAAAAGAAGCATTAAAAGACAACTCTGGTTCATTCTAATGGTCTTCAAAACCTTATTTTCCTTGCTTCCTCCCGCCTTCCCTTCTTGTATTCCACTTTAAAAGTTTTTTTCAGCAAGCTCATTCAAATTCGTTTTATCCTTTATCTTTCCCTTTGTACACTTCCTTATCCTAATCACTGGATCCCCATCATTTCATTTACACTGCCCTTAGCACTCATAAATTTTACAATGATTTTGTAGATAAACTTTGAACTTCTTCCAGTCTTCTTCCACCAACTCTTCTCTTGATCTCGGATTCTGCCGGTCATTTCTGCCAGTTCCATATAGTCTATTACTTGTATCTGCCATTCTTCCAAGGTGGGTAGATCCTGTGTCTTCCAGTGTTTTGCGATGAGTATTCTTGCTGCTGCAGTAGCATACATAAAAAAGGTTCTATCCTTCTTTGGCACCAATTGGCCGACCATGCCCAGGAGAAAGGCCTCTGGTTTCTTTAGGAAAGTGTATTTAAATATCTTTTTCATTTCATTATAAATCATCTCCCAGAAAGCCTTAATCCTTGGGCACGTCCACCAAAGGTGAAAAAATGTACCTTCAACCTCTTTACATTTCCAACATTTATTATCGGGCAAATGATAGATTTTTGCAAGCTTGACTGGGGTCATGTACCACCTATACATCATTTTCATAATATTCTCTCTTAAGGCATTACATGCCGTAAATTTCAAACCGGTGGTCCACAACCGTTCCCAGTCAGCAAACATAATGTTATGACCAATATCTTGTGCCCATTTTATCATAGCAGATTTAACCGTTTCATCCTCAGTATTCCATTTCAGCAGCAAGTTATACATTCTCGACAATACCTTAACCCTGGGTTCTAATAATTCAGTTTCCAGCTTCGATTTTTCCACCTGGAAGCCAATTTTCCTGTCCATGTTATAGGCCTCTCTTATTTGAAAATAATGTAACCAGTCACGCACCTTATCTTTAAGTTTCTCATAACTCTGCAATTTCCATTTATCTCCCTCCTGCTCCAAAATTTCACAATATTTTGGCCATTTAGATTCCATGTTAAGTTTTTTTAAGGCCTTAGCCTCCATTGGAGAAAGCCACCTTGGGGTTTTATTCTCCAAAAGATCTTTGTATCTGATCCAAACATTAAACAGCGCTTTCCTGACAATATGGTTTTTGAACGACCTTTGTACTTTATCCTTGCCATACCACAAATATGCATGCCATCCAAAAGCATTATCATACCCTTCCAAATCAAGAATGTCTGTGTTCTCAAGAAGTAGCCATTCCTTCAGCCAGCAAAAAGCTGCCGCCTCATAATATAGTTTAAAGTCCGGCAGGGCAAACCCCCCTCTCTCCTTCACGTCAGTAAGAATTTTATATTTAATTCTGGGCTTTTTGCCCTGCCAGACAAATCTAGAAATTTCTTTTTGCCACTTCTTGAAACAATCCATCTTGTCAATTATCTGTAGTGATTGGAACAAAAACAATAATCTTGGCAATACATTCATTTTAATTACTGCTATTCTACCCAGTAAGGATAATTTTAAATTTGTCCATATTTCAAGATCTTTTTTCACTTCAGACCAACATTTTTCATAGTTATCCTTAAATAAATTAACATTCTTTGAAGTCATATTCACCCCTAGGTACTTTGTTTTTTTCACCACTGTTAAACCTGTTTCTCTCTGAAACCTGTCCTTCTCCATTTGTGTTAGGTTCTTCTCTAAAACCATAGTTTTTGATTTGTTGAGTTTAAACCCTGCCACTTGACCAAACTCTTGTATTAATTCCAAGGCTCTTCTAGTACTAGGGATTGGCTCCTGTAATGTCAAAACTAGGTCATCTGCATAGGCTTTTAATTTATAATGTTTCACTCCGACCTGTATACCCTGAATCTGTTGGTCCCTTCTAATCATGTTCAGCAATATCTCCAGGACTGAAATAAAAAGTAGAGGGGAGATTGGGCAGCCTTGTCGTGTCCCTTTCTCTATCTTAACTTCTTCTGTAACCGCATTATTCACAATTAACTTTGCCTTTTGTTCAGAATAAATCGCCCCTATACCGTTCCCAAACCTTTCTCCCACCCCCATCCCTTGCAAATTTTTCTTCATAAAACTCCAAGAGATATTATCGAAGGCTTTCTCAGCATCAATAAATATCAATACTGCTTTCGTATTGAGTGTTGGGAGGACCGCTCCCTCTCCTGCCAACTCCATCCGGCCTAGGGGGCGGGGCCTGCACTCGCACCCACAGCATAAGAGGCCTGAGAGAGGCCTCCGGGACACGGCTGCTGCTTGCGTGAGTGTTGGGAGGACCGCTCCCTCTCCTGCCAACTCCATCCGGCCTAGGGGGCGGGGCCTGCACTCGCACCCACAGCATAAGAGGCCTGAGAGAGGCCTCCGGGACACGGCTGCTGCTGCTGCTGCTTGCGTGAGTGTTGGGAGGACCGCTCCCTCTCCTGCCAACTCCATCCGGCCTAGGGGGCGGGGCCTGCACTCGCACCCACAGCATAAGAGGCCTGAGAGAGGCCTCCGGGACACGACTGCTGCTGCTGCTGCTGCTGCTTGCGTGAGTGTTGGGAGGACCGCTCCCTCTCCTGCCAACTCCATCCGGCCTAGGGGGCGGGGCCTGCACTCACTGCCACAGCATAAGAGGCCTGAGCAGCTACCGGCAGCAATGGACAAAATGGTTTTAAATGTTTTAATCGCTTTTAATTTGCAGCACTTTAAATGGTGGTTGTTGTTTTTTATAATATTATATTATTTCATTATTTTATTTTTGCTTGGGGTGGGATAAGCACTGAGTCAGCACTATTGTTCCTTGTTTTGTTTTGTTTTGTTTTGTTCTGTTCTGTTTTATTATTATTATTATTCTGTTAAATTATTATATAGTTTGTATTTTGCTTTTTAAGGGGGAGGGTCATGGCTGCCTGGGAGTGGGCCTCAGCCAATAGATTCGGTGGGGCAGGTTCCACAGGGGGAGATGTATTGGGACACCCGATCTCAGTGATCACGGGCAGGAGGAGGAGTTATGCTAAGACCAGACCATGTCATTACCGAGGAGGCAGGTTTAGTCGTTGTTTGAGGACTATCCCTGCCTCCAGGTCTGGTCCTGACCGGAAGGATACAGTAATCAGCAAGGGAAACCCACATGACCTGAAAGTGTTGCTGTGCAATGCCAGGTCAATGATGAATAAAACCACTGCCATCCACGACCTGATTGTGGATGGAGGATTTGACCTGGCATGTGTGACAGAGACCTGGTTGGATGAGGCAGATGGGCCTGTCCTTGCCGCTGCCTGCCCACCAGGTTTCTCTTACGCACAGCAACCCAGGTCATGTGGGCGGGGAGGGGGGGTTGCAGTGATTTTTAGGAAGTCATTAGTCTGCACCAGGCGTCCTATTGGGAAGACCCAGTTTTCTGAGTGCATGTTCTGGAAGTTGGGCAATAGGGGCAGTACAGGATTCCTACTGGTGTACCGACCTCCCCGCTGCACCAAGGATTCCCTGCCCGAGCTGCTTCAGGTCGTGGCGGATATGCTCCTGGAGACACCTAGCTTGGTTGTCCTGGGGGATTTTAACATCCATGCCGACACGACCTTACAAGGGGCAGCTCGGGACTTCGTGGAAAGCATGGCCTCCATGGGGCTGTCCCTGAATAAGTCTGGCCCAACTCATAGCCACGGACATGCCTTAGACTTGGTGTTTACCTCTACGGATGTTGGTGATCTGACATTAACTAAAAGCGAAACAAAAGAAGTGCCATGGTCAGATCACTTCCTGGTGCAACTGGACTTCTCCGCAACCCTTCCCCTCCGCAGGGAGGTGGGACCGATTCGGATGGTCCGCCCCCACCACTTAATGGATCCAATTGGCTTCCAGAGAGTGGTAGGGGATGCTTTATCCCAAGTTGATGGCCTTTCAGCTGATTCCCTGGTGGCACGCTGGAATGCGGAGTTAACCAGGGCTATTGACTGTCTGGCTCCGAAGCGCCCTCTCCGATTGCATGGAGCCCGGACAGCCCCGTGGTTCTCCCCGGAGCTGAGGGTGATGAAACAATCGTTGAGACGGCTAGAGCGCCGGTGGCGGAAAACTCATTCTGAATCAGACCGGACACGGGTTAGAGCTCAACGTCGAGCCTACCAAGTGGCAATGGCGACGGCGAAGAGGGCCTTCTTCGCCGCCTCCATTGCATCTGCAGAAAACAGCAGCAGGAGACTTTTTCAGGTGGTTCGCAGTTTATCGGAACCACCTGTACCACCGGGGCCTGGTAGGGACCCCAAGATCTCCTGCAATGCTTTTGCAAAGTTTTTTGCAGATAAAATCGCTCAGATTCAGAAGGAAGTAGACTCCACAGTGGGAGCAGGGCCAGGGCGGGAGAGTGCTAGAGTTCTGTCTGGTCCTGTTATATGGGATCAATTCCAATCTGTTACCTCCGAGGATGTGGACAGGCTGCTTGGACGAGTGAAACCGACCACCTGTCTTCTTGATCCTTGCCCATCCTGGCTGATAAAAGCGAGCCGGGAAGGGCTGGGCGATGGGCTTTGCGGGGTGGTGAATGCTTCCCTCTGTGAGGGAGCCTTCCCAGACCCGCTGAAAGAGGCGGTCATTAAACCGCTTCTTAAAAAAACATCTTTAGACCCGGCCAATTTGGCCAACTATCGCCCAGTCTCAAATCTTCCATTCTTGGGCAAGGTGATTGAGCGGGTGGTTGCTGAACAACTCTAAGCACGCCTGGAGGAAACGGACCATTTGGATCCCTTCCAATCGGGATTCAGGCCTCACCATGGGACTGAAACTGCCTTGGTCGCGCTGGTTGATGATCTCCGGCGGGCTAGGGACAAAGGTGAGAGCTGTTTCCTAGTTCTGCTGGATCTCTCAGCGGCCTTTGACACCATCGACCATAACATCCTTCTGGACCGTCTAAAGGGGCTGGGAGCTGGGGGCACTGTTATACAGTGGTTCCGCTCCTTCCTCCTGGGCCGTGTTCAGAAAGTGGTGGTGGGGGATGAGTGTTCAGACCCCTGGGCCCTCACTTGTGGGGTACCTCAGGGTTCCGTCCTCTCCCCCATGCTTTTTAACATCTATATGAAGCCGCTGGGAGAGATCATCAGGGGGTTTGGACTGGGTGTTCATCAGTATGCAGATGACACCCAGCTCTACCTCTCCTTTAAATCAGAACCAGTGAAGGCGGTGAAGGTCCTGTGTGAGTGCCTGGAGGCGGTTGGAGGTTGGATGGCGGCTAACAGATTGAGGTTGAATCCTGACAAGACAGAAGTACTGTTTTTGGGGGACAGGAGGCGGGCAGGTGTGGAGGATTCCCTGGTCCTGAATGGGGTAACTGTGCCCCTGAAGGACCAGGTGCGCAGCCTGGGAGTCATTTTGGACTCACAGCTGTCCATGGAGGCGCAGGTTAACTCTGTGTCCAGGGCAGCTGTCTACCAGCTCCACCTGGTACGCAGGCTAAGACCCTACCTCCCCGCGGACTGTCTCGCCAGAGTGGTGCATGCTCTGGTTATCTCACGCTTGGACTACTGCAACGCGCTCTACGTGGGGCTACCTTTGAAGGTGACCCGGAAACTGCAATTAATCCAGAATGCGGCAGCTAGACTGGTGACTGGGAGTGGCCGCCGGGACCACATAACACCGGTTCTGAGAGATCTGCACTGGCTCCCAGTACGTTTCCGAGCACGATTCAAAGTGTTGGTGCTGACCTTTAAAGCCCTAAACGGCCTCGGTCCTGTATACCTGAAGGAGCATCTCCACCCCCATCGTTCAGCCCGGACACTGAGATCCAGCGCCGAGGGCCTTCTGGCGGTTCCCTCATTGCGAGAAGTGAGGCTACAGGGAACCAGGCAGAGGGCCTTCTCGGTAGTGGCACCCGACCTGTGGAACGCCCTCCCATCAGATGTCAAAGAGATAAAGAATTACCTGACATTCAGAAGACATCTTAAGGCAGCCCTGTTCAGGGAAGTTTTTAATATGTAATGCTGTATTGTTTTTAACACTGATTGGGAGCCGCCCAGAGTGGCTGGGGAAACTCAGCCAGATGGGCGGGGTATAAATAATAAATTATTATTATATTATTATTGATATTAACTTGTAATTTTTCCAAAATATCAATTAAATTCCTTGTATTATTTAACATATGTCTACCTGGAAGAAAGCCTGCTTGGTCTTTATGTATAATTCCTGCCAAAACTTTTTTCAGTCTTTTAGCTAAAATATCTGCAAAAATTTTATAATCCACATTAAGTAGGGAAATGGGGCGGTAGTTCTTAAGCTGTGTCTTTTCCGCTTCATTTTTCGGTATAAGAGTGATGTAAGCATCTTTCCACGACTCCGGCGCTCTTTTCCCCTCCATAATTTCATTGCAAACCTCCATTAGTGGTTGAATTAAATAGTCTTTCATGACTTTATAATATTTGGAGGAAAGCCCATCTGGGCCTGGAGACTTGCCGAGTTGCAAATTCTTTATGGCACCTTCCACCTCCTGTTCAGAAATTTTTCCATTCAATATTAGTTTGTTCTCTTGCGAAATATTTTGTAATCCATTTGTTTCTATAAACTCGTCAATCTTGGTCTCATTCTGTGGCCCTTGTGCATACAGTTGTTTAAAATATCTCTGGAAACAATCTTTAATCTCCTGTGGGTTTTGTACATTCCTTCCATTTACTTCAAGATTAGTCACAGTATTTAATTTTTGTCTTTTCTTCAGCTGCCATGCCAGCAGCTTTCCACACTTATTGGCTGATTCAAAAGTTCTTTGTCTCATTTGTTTAATCTTCCATTCTATGTCCTGATTGACCAGTTTCAAATATTGTGCCTGATATGATTTAATTTCTCGCAGGATCTCCTGTGACTTTGGTTTCGTCCTTAGCCTCTTCTCTCCATCTCCAATTTTCTCCAGAATCTTTCCTTTTCTTTCTTCTTGAAGTCTCCTCTTTAAAGTATTTTGTTGAATCAGAAAACCTCTCATAACCGCCTTACTCGCGTCCCAGATTGTTCTTTTTTCTACAGTTGTCTTCAGATTTATTTCAAAATAATCTTTCATAGTTTTTTGGGCCTTCTTGATAATTTCACAATCTCTAAATAAGGTGTCGTTCATTCTCCATCTAAAGGAACCAATCGGTATTAATTTCATGTCCATTTTCACCGGGTTATGGTCGGAGCAGACTTTTGGGCAGATTTCCACTTTCCGTATCTTAGGTGCCATCCCTCTTGTAATCCAAATTTGGTCAATTCTTGTCCATGTCATATTGGCTTCAGAGAAGAAGGTCCCCTCTCTGCCTAGGGGATTTTTAGTTCTCCAAATGTCAATCAAGTCCATATTGTCTGTCAATTCAAAAAAAGTCTTTGGTAGCCTTCCATCCTTTGTAACTACCTGTCTTTCAGATTTGTCCATATTTGTTGACACAACTCCGTTCATATCTCCCATCAAAACGATGTTTTGGTCCATGTAGTCGAGCAACGTCTCATGCAGTTTTTTATAAAAGTCTGATTTTCCCTCATTAGGTGCATAGACTCCGATTATTAAAACTTTTTCTCCATATATTTGTATTTCAATTGCAATAAATCGTCCCTGTTCATCCTTAAACAGAAATTTTGGTGCCAATTTCTCTTTTGCATATATCACTACTCCTCTTTTTTTGACTTTATCCGATGAGATAAATTCTTGGCCTAGTTTCTTGTTTATCAATAATTTCCTGTGGAGTCTAGTTATATGTGTTTCTTGTAAACAAATCAAGTCCAATTGTTCCTTTTTTAATATATGAAAAATTCTCTTCCTCTTACTGGGGGAATTTAAGCCCCGGATATTCCAAGTTAGCATCTGCAGAGACATGTTGTAATTATTGTGGCGTTCCTCCGACTGCTCCTAAAAGTTGTTCTTCCTCCGATGGTTGTGTCTCTTTCTCTGGTCGATCCAACCCCAGGGGGTGCCTGTCCAAGTCAGGTGGTCCCAATCCTAGTGCCTCCAAATCTTTTGTTCTTGCCTCTTTTCGTAGTTCTTCACCAAAATCTTTCAGGAAACTCACTTTGTCTTCCTTTGATCTTATCTTAATTTTTTTTCCTTTGAATGTGAACGAGAGGCCTTGCGGAAATTCCCACCTGAACAAAATATTGTTCTTTCTTAGTAGCACGACCAAATCACTGTAGTTGGCTCTAAGATCTAATAGGTATTTTGGAATATCTTTAAAAATTTCAATTCTCTCACCTCCAATCTCAAGTGCTTTCTGGTAATGTAGGCTCAATATTTTATCTCTTTCTGAGAGACTTCAGGGAAGTGTGAGTGGCCCAAGGTCACCCAGCAGCTGCATGTGGAGGAGCGGAGACGTGAACCTGGTTCACCAGATTACGAGTCTACCGCTCTTAACCACTACACCACGCTGGCTCTCCATTGGTCAGAACTGATGGATACTGGTTTCAAACAGTAGCTGGTGAGTCAGCCAGCACTCTGACATTAGT
This sequence comes from Podarcis cretensis, assembly GCF_951804945.1. NCBI lineage: Eukaryota > Metazoa > Chordata > Lepidosauria > Squamata > Lacertidae > Podarcis > Podarcis cretensis. The sequence continues at coordinate 81,020,508 of NC_137175.1, read as the reverse complement.
TTAAAAAACAAAACAAAACACACAATGGCTTTGTTGGGGGACTAATAGGTACTCTTGGTGTACTCTTTGTTGGGGTACTAATAGGTCTTACTGTGAACACGTGGCCTCTGCAGTTTATGAAGCAATCTGAAACAAATGGCATCAAAAGACACCCTCCCAATCAGAAATGTGAATGTAAATTGAATGATATGCTCATTTCACTCTTTAATCTGTTTCATCATTCTGAAAAGGCAGCCCCCCTTTTTTAAAAAAAGATGAGAACTGTAGTCAATTTCCTTTTTTAATTTTAGTTTTGCATTTCAAAGCTGCTTTAATACGCTATTCTTTTGCCACACACCATATTTGTTGACAGTTCTAATTGCTGTGGGTAAGGATCAAGCTAATCTCATTAATGCAAAAGAGACAGGCATACAACCACCTCCTTACCTGCACTTCCATGTATTTTAAAAGTCCTCTTTTTCTGTAGCAGGCAGGCAGGCAGGCAGGTTTCTAAATGAAGAAATTTGTCTATAAATGTTTGTCCTTAGTACATTAAACACATAAACAGCCATGTTTGTGATACCGGCGCGTCATTAGCTCTTGAAAAATTCATCAAATGTCCCGAGATCTGCACTGCTTATTTAAAAATTCATACAAAGTTTTGAAGAGTAAAAAATGGTTTGACAAGTAGGCAGGCCACAAAGAAACTGACACATCAAGGAAAGAAGATCAAACAAGAATATAGCAGGCATATTCATACTGTAGACTGTAGAGCCTGGCTGCTCTCCAAGGGGCTTGAAAGAACAAGTCGACATAAAATATAGAGAAAGAATAGAAACAGGAATCTCAAGGTGGAAGTATGAAAGACCATTTGACATTCAAAAAATGATTGTGTTTCCCCCCATTTTTGACATCCAGTCAATAAATTCACCTCTGCATAGTTTATTTAACTAGATGCAAAAGTTTCTGTAGCCTTTGAATGCGACAGCTCCTATTTTGCTCTGAAATTAAACTCTCTGGTTGCCATTGGCTGAATGGTGCCATCCACACACAGCAGGAGGAGATTAGCCGACTTCAGGGAACCCCAGAGTTTGCAGAAATGCTAAAACACATTAGAAATAGGGGACCCTGCCAAACCAAAAGCCCAGTGATGACTGAGAATGGTCAAGAGGCAAGATTAACTTTTTTGAGAGGGAGCCCAAAGCTGGGCTGGGAGTAACTGGGCCATTGAATGGTGTGTCTGGAATCCTGAACAGCCGAACCTTTACACTACACTATTGTGTTGTAGGTTCCACTTGCATTTACTAACTTACTATCACACAAGAGAAAGGTATCAACAGGCATGGCAGAATTCTTTAGGTATGCGTTTTCATTAAAAAAAACAAAACAAAACACCTCTAAGTATTGAGAGCCAGTGTGGTGTAGTGGTTAAGAGCGGTAGTCACGTAATCTGGGGAACCGGGTTCGGGTCTCCGCTCCTCCACATGCAGCTGCTGGGTGACCTTGGGCCAGTCACACACTTTGAAGTCTCTCAGCCCCACTCACCTCACAGAGTGTTTGTTGTGGGGGAGGAAGGGAAAGGAGATTGTTAGCCACTTTGAGACTCCTGAAGGGGAGTGAAAGGCGGGATATCAAATCCAATAAAGCCCAATGAGGATTGAATATGTTAATTGGGCACAGAACGCGAAGTGACTGCTCATGAGGAAATGGGTGAGGGAAGGGTGAATTACTTGTATAATGGGTGAATTATTGTAACTCACTCTATGTGGGGCTGCCCTTGAGACAGACCCGGAAACTCCAGTGGGTGCAGAATGCCGTGGCGAGACTCCTTATGGGTCCTTGCTGTGAGATCACATTCACATGGTGCTATACCAGCTGCACTGGCTCCTGGTGGGGTACAGGATCAGGTTTAAGGTGATGGTTTTAACATTTAAAGCCCTATACGGCCTAGGACCCTCGTACCTATGGGACCGCCTCTCCTGGTATGTCCCACAGAGGAACTTACGGTCTTCAAACAAAAACATCTTGAGGGTCCCAGGCCACAGAGAAGTTAGGCTGGCCTCAACCAGAGCCAGGGCTTTTCCGGCTGTAGCTCCGATCTGGTGGAACACTCTGTCACAAGAAACTAGGGCCCTGCAGGACTTGGCATCTTTCTGCAGGACCTGTAAGACAGAGCTGTTCCACCAGGCCTTTGGCCAGGGCACAGCCTGACTCCCTCCTTTGGCAATCCCCACAGAACTCTAGCCCAATGGTTGCCATTAATTTGATTGGAATTAATTCTATAATGAATTGATTTTAGAATGTTTTATCATTTTACTGTTGTTAGCTGCTCTGAGCCCGGGTTCGGCTGGGGAGGGCGGGATATAAATAAAATTTATTATTATTATTATTAAGTAAGAGGGAGGAAAAAAGCCCAATGAGGACTGAATATGTTAATTGGGCACAGAACACTAAGTTCATGAGGAAATGGGTGAGGGAAGGGTGCATGGAATGGAGATGTTGAGAAAGGCATGGAAAACTGGCTGGCACCATTCCATACTGCAACACTTATCAGGCTCCAGGCTGGGTAATGGAATGGTAGCCACTACAGGATTGCAGCCTAAATGTATCTGAACGTGTTGTGTAATGTTCAGTAGCATCGATTTATCAATGTAGTCCTTTTATTTGCCTAAAGTTTCCAGATAATGCTGTGATTTCCAGCCTCTCCAATTAACTACCCATGATGTACCCTCTGACTGGGAAAGGGTTAGCAAGAACGTTTGAAACACCAGTGAGTATTGAGGGTGGTCAGAACAATAGAGATGTTGTGCTCTCTTTATGCATATGTCATACGGACAGACCAGTCCTGCATGTTAGGGACTCCAGGACACTATGACCTAAGGTCTTTTCCTAGCCTGGCAATGTACCATGGATTGTGTATGCTTAGATCTTGGAGCTCTTTCTAGGAATAGAAGGGAAGGTCTTAAGAAAGGAAGAAAGGATAGGAATATTTTAATCAATCGATAAATCCAGCAATTAACCTCAGGGGCCTTGGTTGAAGAATATCTGTTCCAATATTTGCCTGTTGACCTAACACTGCATGCTCAACAGTGAATCAGGACAGATGAGATTCAAAATTATTAAAGGAAGCATGCAGCATTCCTCTACTGATGCCAAAAGTTACACAATAAAATATTCAGCAGCTATTTTTTTTAAAAATAAATATGCAGTATTCAGAGAGCCGAATCAGGTGGCTTTTTATTGTGCACAAAACTTTCAAAATGCTTTCCAGATTGCAATACACATCCATCTACTTGATCAAAAAGCATAAAGTCAGTTTGCAAGGTATGCCTAAATGCATTTCTTTGATTTCAAATATGAATGTTGTCATGCAACAGGAATTACAAAGCTTATTGGCATTCAGAGTGAGCAAGCACACATAACCGCATTCCATATGGGACTATCTGGAGAATGTTTATCTTCATACCATAGCGGTAATTGCAGTTTAATTTCAGTGAAAACTTATTTTCTTATCCATTGGGAATATTTTGAGTCTAATGAGACAAATGCTTTACATTTGCAGAAGGGAGAACTTCTTCTTCTTCTTCTTCTTTTTACAAGGATGCTTCCTTGGGACATACTTTTGGTAAGAAAATTAGATAATTTTTTCTGCTTCAATATTTTCATAATTTGGTCATTCTGCATAAATTGATTTCTAAATAAATGTAAACCTTCAATTTCATCGATTAGGGGTGGTAAATGGGCTGCAACCAAAACCTTGGCTGTTTTAACTAGTATTCTAAGCTTAAAATGAGATACAAGGCTATCAGTAGCTAGTTTTTTCTTATGTTCTTATCTACCGTATTTTTCGCTCTATAACACGCACCCGACCATAACACGCACGTGGTTTTTAGAGGATGAAAATCCATAGGCATGCCACCTGTAGGCATTTCCTCCATAACACGCACAGACATTTCCCCTTACTTTCTAGGAAGAAAAAAGGGAGTGTTATGGTGCAAAAAATACGGGTAAATGCCCAGTATGGGTGAATCAGTCCAGAGAATATTTCCCCACAAATGGGGAAAGGTGGGTTGAGTTAGTAAAGGACTGGGGCTGGAAAACAAGGTGATTGGTGCTAATGCTTGTGTGTTTGGCTTGCAGGGTGATCACAAACTCAATCAATCAATCAATCATTTTATTTGTATCCCACCTTCCCAAATTAAAACCATGTTCAAGGTGGCTTACGACATATACATACAGTGGTATCTCGGGTTAAGAACTTAATTTGTTCTGGAGGTCTGTTCTTAACCGGAAACTGTTCTTAACCTGAAGCACCACTTTAGCTAATGGGGCCTCCTGCTGCCGTTGCGCCACCGCTACACGATTTCTGTGCTCATCCTGAAGCAAAATTCTTAACCCGAGGTAATATTTCTGGGTTAGCGGAGTCTGTAACCTGAAGCGTATGTAACCCGAGGTACCACTGTAGAGTGCTTTTTTCTGGGTGGGGACAGACACGCAAGGGTAAGCATACCCCTAAACATTTTGTGACTCTATCAGGAGAAGAAACTAAAAAAAATTATCATTTTTAGTTTCTTCTCTACCATGGTGAATTGGCAGTTCTGTTGCTACCCCTGATGGTGGCCTCATTTCCTGTCACGGTGTTTCCAGAGTCTCAGACAGAATGAGAGTACCCCTAAACATTTCTTAAGAAAAAAAAAAGCACTGTATATATAACTACAAACCTAATGAAAGTAGCCATAAACAATAAATAAAACATCAAAAAGTACACAGCCAAACTGGACAACTTCCACATCATAAGATCCAAAATAAAGATGCAAAAGTCAACAGCAAGAGGAACAATGACCACAATAAAAAAAACACCAAACAATGCCCCAGCCCAAATACATACCCAGTTTCGGGGGGAAGTAGGGAATCTGTACATTAAGAACTAGCATATTGGGAGAATGCCAGACTAAGCCTTCTCCCTGGTGTCCAGTTTTATGGAGGAGGAGTTTCTCTTTTAATATGGAAATCCATTCCTTCATCTGATCCCCCACTGATAATGTGAAATGCTATCTATCTAGAAACGTCTTTACCTGTTTATTTGCTACTTGTGTGAATTAGTCCTCTAGCCCCATAGCTTATGTGAGTGAGCCCCATTGCCCCTGTACAATACAAAAGACAAAGAGGAAGGGTTGATTTGATAGGCTGGTGAGAAAAAGGACATGGACACGACTGTCACCGGATTGTAGGCTGAGACATAGGCGCCGACTCCATGGGGCCTGAGGGGGCCCGAGCCCCCTAAAAAATTCGTTTGGGGGGGCTCCGCCCCCCCAATAATTTAAGAAAATTATTAGTTATATTATGCTTTGTAAAATCACAAAATTATGTTGGTATTTTTTATTTTCCTTGTTTGACGATAGTTACCTTTTAAAATACATTCAGTAATGAGTTAAAACAAAGCCACTCCCGATCTAGAGAGGGGGTGGGGTTGCGGGCTCTCGACCCATCAACAATCTCGCGGGGCTGGCGTCAGCCCTGCGAGAAGCGGGGATTCCCCCTAGCTCATTAATATTCACCGCCCACGGCGGCAGCCAATCGGCTGCCGCAAAGGGCGGGCCCTCACAGGTTCACTTAAGGTCGGGGCAGCCCGGGGGCTCGCCCCTTTCGTTCCCCCAGCAGCAGCGGTTTGGAGGTCTTGGCCCCCCCCAATATTTTTTATAAGTCGGTATGGGCCCCCGCCCCCCCAATATTTTTTATAAGTCGGTGCCCCTGGGCTGAGAGGGTTAATGCACGGCACTTAATCTCTCATCATTTCTCTTGCTCTCACATTGGGAGGATTTCTGAATAATCTGTTGTATGATGCTTTCTCTGACACACTTCAAAAGATATCTTTATTGCGATAGATATTGTATAAGCAATGAGTAAAGAGATTTGGATTGAGAGAGGGGAGGGGGGAGGGCGTATAGTCTGCTTGCAAGACCTCTTGTACTGCTGAGCCAGATAAACACACTGTGTTAGGTCAAAGATCATATTACTCTGGCTCAGTCAATGGCTAGCCAGTCAATACTTTTTTGACATCAAAAAATGACTCCATGGGTAGAAGGTCAATAGTACAAAACTACTGTACATCACATTGCTCTCTCTTAATCAATTCCTCTGTGCTAGGCAATCTAAAATTGCAATTGCACTCTATATTTAACACTGGACTAATTTGGGGATATAGGACATCTTCTTTGAGAGTGAGGGAACCTATTTTTTAAAGTAATCTTTTGCTACCCAGCTGAAAAATGTATGATTATTAATTTAATTTTATACCACCCTATACCCATAGATCTCAGGGCGGTTCACAACATGAAATTACAATACAGTGGTACCTCTGGTTACAAGCTTAATTCATTCCGGAGGTCCATTCTTAACCTGAAACTGTTCTTAACCTGAGGTACCACTTGAGCTAATGAGGCCTCCCACTGCCACCAGGCCGCCGGCATGCGATTTCTGTTCTCATCCTGAGGTAATGTTCTTAACCCGAGGTACTACTTCTGTTGTTGGTTCATATGGGGAGAGGTGCTCTTTGAGGTATTGCCGTCCTGAGCCATTTAAGGCTTTACAGGTTAAAGCCAGCACTTTCAATTGGGCCTGTAAATTAGTTGGCAGCCAATGAAGTTGGCCCAGGGTTGGTGTACTATGTTCAAACCATCTTGCCCCAGTAAGCAACCTGGCTGCCAAATTCTGCAGTAGCTGAAGTTTCCGAACCGTCTTCAGAGGCAGTTCTACGTATAACGCATTGCAGTAATCTAATCAATAGTTTACAAGAGCAATTTAATCTGAGGAAGATTATACATTCATAATGTCCAAAATTTATTTATCAAGTTTATTTATCCCAGTTATCTTTCAGCAAGTGGCACCTGAAACAATGCACAGTTTAAATAAGATGGCAATTTAAACCACCAATAGAAAACACTCCCATAATGTGACTGACATGAGAAGCCTAGCCACAAAGGAGATCCTTGAAAATTAAATAACTCTCAGCAAAATCACAGCCACAAAGTCCCCCCCCCAAAAAAAATGTTAGCACTAAAACAAATGGTTCCTAATACACTGAACAAGCACAAAACCCTTCCCTTAAAAGCCAAGTTTCTATTAGCCAATAAAGAGGACTTGTGTTTCGGGGGTCTTGGCATGCTGCTAACCCAATTAGCAGAAGAGAGTGTGTGGACAATCTGAACTTTCCCATTAGATACATATGCTTAAATGTCAGCAAGAAGGCCATTGTGTACCCTTCCTTTCTATGACGCTAGCAGGGTATTGATGCCAAGCAACAGAATTCAAGTGGATTGTTATATTATAAAGGCATTAAGCAGAGAAGGAGCGTACAATGCTCGTGCGCCTAATCAGAAGTCTTCTGGGTTTTATAAGGGGAAAGGTGTAATCATGCACATCAAGGCTGAAGATGCTGGCATGTACCTCAGGAGCCCATTTATTGAGTCCGTGTCAGTTCAGAAGCAAGGAACGTGGCTCCCTGAGAAGTATTAAAGCCTGTCAGGCTCACTGACTCAAAACTAAATTACCCCCAGCTGGGTAAAGAGCAAACACCAGTCAAATTGCCCCATTAATGGTTGGCTTCCCTATTAAGGTTCATTCCATCCCCATATTTCCCCTGCCCCTGTCCCTGATTTTCAGTGCTGAATGCTTGGATATCTCTTTGGTGAGGCACTAGCTTTTTGGCCTAGCGCTACAGAAGAGTAAAAAGGTAAAAGGTAATGGTACAGGATCTCTGGATGGTTAAGTCCAGTCAAAGGTGTGGCGCTCATCTCGCTTTCAGGCTGAGGGAACTGGCGTTTGTCCACAGACAGCTTTCCGGGTCATGTGGCCGGCATGAAAAAACTGCTGCTGGTGCAACGGAACACCATGACAGAAACCAGAGTGCACGGAAATGTCGTTTACCTTCCTGCTGTAGCAGCACCTATTTATCTACCTGCACTGGCATGCTTTCGAAGTACAGTGGTACCTTGGGTTAAGAACTTAATTCGTTCTGGAGGTCCATTCTTAACCTGAAACTGTTCTTAATTGGAGGTACCAATTTAGCTAATGGGGCCTCCTGCTGCCGCTGCGCGATTTCTGTTCTCATCCTGAAGCAAAGTTCCTTAACCCGAGGTACTATTTCTGGGTTAGCAGAGTCTGTAAACAGAAGCATCTGTAACCCGAGGTACCACTGTACTAGGTTGGCAGGAGCTAGGACAGAGCAATGGGAGCTCACCCCATTGTGGAGATTCAAACCACCGACCATCTGATCGGTAGGCTCAAGAGGCTCCGTGGTTTAGACCAGTGTTTCCCAACCTTGGGCCTCCAGATGTTTTTGGCCTATAACTCCCATCATCCCTAGCTAGCAAGACCAGTGGTCAGGGATGATGGGAATTGTAGTTCAAAAACAGCTGGAGGCCCAAGGTTGGGAAACACTGGTTTAGACCACAGCACCCCCTGCGTCCCAAGAGTAAAAAGGTAAAAGGTAAATGTAAAGGACCACTGGACAGTTAAGTCCAGCCTGTTGTTGTTTAGTCGTTTAGTCATGTCCGACTCTTCATGACCCCATGGACCAGAGCATGCCAGGCACTCCTGTCTTCCACTGCCTCCCACAGTTTGGTCCAACTCATGCTGGTAGCTACAAAAACACTATCCAACCAACTCATCCTCTGTCGTCCCCTTCTCCTTGTGCCCTCCATCTTTCCCAACATCACAGTCTTTTCCAGGGAGTCTTCTCTTCTCATGAGGTGGCCAAAGTATTGGAGCCTCAGCTTCATGATCTGTCCTTCCAGTGAGCACTCAGGGCTGATTTCCTTAAGAATGGAGAGGTTTGATCTTCTTGCAGTCCATGGGACTCTCAGGAGTCTCCTCCAACACCATAATTCAAAAGCATCAATTATTCGGCGATCAGCCTTCTTTATGGTCCAGCTCTCAGTTCCTTACATCACTACTGGGAAAACCATAGCTTTAACTATACGGACCTTTGTTGACAAGGTGATGTCTCAGCCTAGCGCTACAGTAAAGTAACCCACCACCAAGGCTGATGCTATCATTAGGCCAACTAGGCAGCAGCCTAGGACACAGACCTCAAAGGAGCACCATAATGACTTTTGAGGGGCTCAGTTTTATGCAGATTTATTTTATATTTTGAAGAAATTTATCATTTTTGCAGTAATTGATGCATTACAATTGTTTTCCTGTATACATGAAATAGTGTCCCTATTTTCCAGGAGCAGACTCGGATTTATAGAAGGTGTTGCACTACTTATTCTTGCAATTTAAAATAAATGTAGCCATTTCAAGTTTTGTGTTTTACATCTCCCCCACAATACATCTGCTTTTGAAAATTGAAGTTAGCATTTGGGGGGGAGGGGGTGCAAGTAATTAGCCATCTGTAGGGAGCAAAATATCCTTGCACTGCACATAGCACAATCCTATGGTATCAGTGTTCCTGAAAGACCTACATTGGCTCCCAGTACGTTTCCGAGCACAATTCAAAGTGTTGGTGCCTTTAAAGCCCTAAATGGCCTCAGTCCAGTATACCTGAAGGAGCGTCTCCACCTCCATCGTTCTGTCCGGACACTGAGGTCCAGCAATGAGGGCCTTCTGGCGGTTCCCCCTCTGCTAGAAGCCAAGCTACAGGGAACCAGGCAGAGGTCCTTCTTGGTAGTGGCGCCCGCCCGCCCTGTGGAACACCCTCCCACCAGATGTCAAAGAGAAAAATAACTACCAAACTTTTAGAAGACATCTAAAGGCAGCCCTGTTTAGGGAAGCTTTTAATGTTTAATAGGTTATTGTATTTTAGTGTTTTGTTGGAAGCCGCCCAGAGTGGCTGGGGGGACCCAGCCTGATGGCCGAGGTATAAATAATAAATTATTATTATTATTATTATTATTATTATTATTATTATTATTATTAGTTTCCATGTAGTACATGCATGGAAGCTTCCTTCAGATCTCCTGCTCAATGTGGGAAGGTCGGTGACGGAGCAGGTAGAGTTGGTGGGGTGGATATAACTAAGTTGCCATTCCTTATTATGCCTCTATAGGGAATCATGCCACAGCATTCCTACTTGCTCTTGATGCCAAATATAAAACGATAACCAGCTGTTCAAGCTACCGCTGGCAGTCTCAGCAAAACTACTGCTTGAAGCTGCACGGCGGGATTTTAAAGTGCATCTCCCCACCTTGCTTATACTTACTATATATATATATATATATATATGTGGCATTTTGGCTGTGAGATTGGTAGGCACCTAGGTGGCCACGGTCACCCACATGATACCTACCTGAGCACGAGAAAATTAGCATAAATTCTGCTATGTGTGGCAGAGAGGAACAAGATTGTGTTGGGAACTGAATTCTGAGTCAAGATGGCTAGAAATGCAAGCCTGAATTCATGCTTCCTTACTCCATCCAATTTGGTGGCAGATAAATATATGAAGACTTTAGGGCTGGGTCTCTAGCTGCCAGGATTGCTTGCCTGTAGCTGTGATAACACGAAACAGAAAACCAGGCTATGTTCCTGGAGCCCTTGAGGTATGTGAATGCATAATTGGATCAGAACTGATATATTATGTGTGTATGTTCACATGTGCATGTTTCATAGGGGACTGCGACCATTCTGTTTTCCCATTTAGACTCATTCATTCTCATTCTTTTTCTCTGTCTCTTTCACTCTCTTGCACACTAATATACCCTTTGAAAGTGCTTTGGGCTTCTTAAACACCTGGTAACAAGCCATGTGTGGCTCCGATTCCTATAAGGAAATAGCAAGATGATTACAGCGGCTTGATGCAAAGGGGTAAAAAGCCATGCAGATGTCTCTTATTTCACCCTCCATTACTGCTAACTGCAGGGTAACTTTCAAAGCTTCAACCTTTTCTTGCACTTTTTTTGTAATCTTACATCAAAGTCTATTTCCAGCTGTGCTAAGTGATACTTTGTTTTAACCAGATATGAATCAGGCTTCTTCACTGCCCTTATTCTCTATTCTTGCCTGACCCATTTCTGTTTGAGACAGCGACTGAATTATTGCCTCCATGCTGACAGCACTGCTGTCATTTTTGCCTGCAAGGTTTTTGAGATATATATATATATTCTTCAAAAAATGTTTTTTTTCCTTAAAAAACAACAGCACACCACCCTATCTTTCTATGAAATTGTCATTATGAGAGCTTAGGGCGATTCCTCTGGCTTTTTAACAGTAGTTATCACATGCATCAAATTATTGCAAAGCCAGTTCTTTGGGGATAGTTTTGCAAAAATGGCACAAACCAGTGACTTACTTTGCCAATTCTTCAATGGTGTGTGTGTGTGTGTAAACATTTGAGGAAGAGGCGGGTAGGTGGGTGGGGGGAAAGAGTGCATTAGGAACAGGTACCAGAACACAGCACTACTCATTTCAATGTGTAATGGAAGATTTTCAAACCATGAGTGCCACATATCTTCCCAAATATTTTAACGGGCACTAAGCAAGCAATGGAAATGCTAGCATCAAAATGCACGGCACATTGCCATCTCTGTAAAGAAGCACCAAATCCCTAAGGAAGGCAATGCCTTTGTTAGAAAGACCAACTTAAAATGTATTTATTTTCCTTATTGCTTTTATATCCTACCTTTTCCTTTTCCCGAAGGAGCATACATGGTTGTCTCCCCCCTCGCTTAATCCCCCCAACTATCCTAAGAAGCAGTGACTGCCCCAAGGTCACCCAGTGCACTTCATAATTGTGCGGTGATTTGAACACAGGTCCTAATCTGACACTATAACAATTGCACCACACAGGCTCACTAAATAGCAATAAATAAATAAAAATAAAAATTGCCAACAAAACTCTAGAATTCTTCATCAGACAGGAAAAACCAGTGGTTGGATGGGCATCTGTCATGGATGCTTGAGTTGCATTGCGAGGGGTTGTACTAGATGACCCTGAGGGCTCCTTCCAACTCTATAATTCTGTGATTCGATGAGAGATGGTGGTGTGGTGCAAATGCACTGGCAGGAGTATCAGATTGGCTTGCTAATGTAGCATAGCACAGCATCATTCCACAGATGGAGGTCAACACAAGGTTGGCTAAAGCTGGTGGAGGGATATACCTTCACCAATCCAATTCCCCTTTCCCCAGCCTGGAAAAAATGGGGTTTGGATTGCTCTGTAATTCACTAAGCATCCCTAGGAGAGAGGCATCCCAAAGGCACAGGTGATCCCTTTGCTTTAAGGTGAGTGACTGTTGACAATGTTGCTATGATATTATGAGGTTCAGAAAAGTTAATAACAAGAAATGTCCTCACAATACAGACTACTTACTTAATTTTTAAAAAATATACCAACGAAGGATCATTGATACTTGGATGGGGGCAGTCCTTTTTTCTTTTCTATTTTTTTAATGTTTAGGGGTTCTCTCATTTTGACTCAAGAAAATCACCATTTTATAGCTCAAATCAGGGGAAATAGCACACATCCACATTCCACACTGCTTCACACATTAAACGCTCGCTTCACTCTGAGACTCAGGAAACACTGGGGAAATAAATGAAGCCGCCATCGGAGGGGGTAACAACCAAACTGACCCATCACCGTGCTAAATTCCAACTCCTACTTCACACATTAAGCACTCACTTCCGTCTGAGACTCAGGAAACACCATGACAGGAAATGAGGCCGCCATCAGGTGTAGCAATGGAACTGACGATTCACCGTGCTAGAGAAGAAACTAAAATGTTTAATATTTTTCGTTTCTTCTCCTGTTAGATTCACAAAATGTTTAGGGGTATGTGTTCCACTGTGTCCCCCCAGAAAAAAAGCACTGGACAGGGGAACCCCAGAACACTTGGGAAGCCATGAAGCCATGACATCCCTTGTCTTTTAGGTGGTTATAGAAAGCATCAGCTCTTCCTTTCTGAGAGTGGGGACAGCGAGACAGTCCTAACTTCAGAAAGTGAGATCACAGAAGCCTCCATCCCATTAGTAGTGCACTGAATGAATGCCTAGGTGTACCACAACCCACACACCCCAACACACACCCTACCTAGGGCTCCAAACTAAACCAGTCCTGGAACTGGCAGACCAGATTTCCGTTTCATTGTTTCCAGGGTTCAGTTAAAAATAACTCATCCTTCTACTCTACTGATACAATCAGGGCAATGGCCATAGCAGCGCAGTAGAACAGCAAGTTAATATACACATGGTACCTGTCTCAATCCCTGGCATCTCCAGGTAAATCTGAGAAAGACCCACTGTCTGGACCCTGGAGAGCTGTTGCCAGCCAGTGTGTATGATACTGAGCTAGATACCGGTAGTCTATGTTAGGATATTTCCGTTCCACCTTAAGAGGGAGCAGGCTATGTGAGTCACAGCCTGCGTATTTCCTGTTCACAGGATGTTTATGTTTTTCTGTTGCTTTCGTTTCTCTCTCTCTGTGCCTGAGCAGACCGAAGCAGGCAGTCATGTGTTTTCTTTGTTCTGACCAACGCTGAATAAACATTCTAAATGATGCTCTCCTGAGTGCAACTTTCGCTGTGCATTATCTGCTGATAGAGCGTGCATCAGTTCTGGAATGTGGAAGGCTATTTTCTGGAGCTCATGTCGCTAACTGCTGATACTGTATCTACGGGAGTTCAATGGACGTCCGGAGTCTGGAGTCGGCGTGGAGGCAATGGTGGCCTATGTCTCCTTGGCAGTATCCCAACAGTCTAATGGTCTAATCCACCATGTTTCTAGGCAGGTCAGAGGGGGAACTGGACATGTTGGTTCAACCACCTTCATCTATTTATTTCTCCTACCCTTCCCTGTCAAGATGCAGTCTAAACCTTCCTGAGGATCTTGTCCCCGCCATATTGAGCGAAATTTCCAGCTCCCTGTCAAAATCTGTCAAACACCCCTTCTTCCCACCCTTCCTTTTTATGATGTTTTGAAGAGCGGATCTTAATAATTTTAGATAATTTCCAGGGGAGCGAGAACTCTGCATTATCTTTGTCAAAATTCTTAGAAACATATGCCTCAAGATCTTCCCCATCATTCATTTTCCGTGTAGTAATAATAGTTTCCATGTTTTGTTTAAAATGCAGGGCTTTCTCTCTTTTTTTGTCTAATCATGAAAGCTTAGTTTCACAGAGAAAGCGTGTTAGGATTTTTGTTCAGCTTAATTTTTGTTCCCCTTTTACTATTGAATTCTTGAGGGATTTGAAGATACGGGATTACTGGAATACAAAAGGATCAAAGACAGGGTGGCAAATACTAAAGAAAATAATAAGAGCTGCCACTTTAGCTTCTTAATCAAAGTATGGTTTTTTAAAAGACCCCATACAGCCTATTATAAAATAAATATGACTCTAATTTGGGATCTGAAAGAAAACATAATACTTTTCCCCAAAATATGAAAAGTGTGTACTTCTATACTTCTGCAGTGTTTTCAGTTATGAAGTTGGCACATTTCTTGCACAAAATATCATTCTATTATATTTCCCCCCCTTTTTGACAATTACTTGATACAGTGGTACCTCGGGTTACATACGCTTCAGGTTGCACACTCCGCTAACCCAGAAATAGTGCTTCAGGTTAAGAACTTTGCTTCAGGATGAGAACAGAAATCATGCTCCGGCGGTGCAGCGGCAGCAGGAGGCTGCATTAGTTAAAGTGGTGCTTCAGGTTAAGAACAGTTTCAGGTTAAGTACAGCCCTCCGGAACGAATTAAGTACTTAACCCGCGGTACCACTGTAGTGATTAATTATAGCAGGGATAAGGAACCTTTTCTGAGGGTCACTCTCCTTTCTGGGCAATCTTCTGAGGATGAAATGCCAGTAGTGGGTAGAGCCAAAGGTAAAGTGGGCAGAGCAACACATGTACCTAACTTTTACCTTTGTACAATCGGCTGCTTTCTACAGACTTTCCTCTCCATCCGGGCAAAATGCTGCAAGGGCACATTCCAGCAAGGCAAAATGAAACTCAAGGAGGGTGTTCCTAAGCTGCGGTGCTGCTAAAGAAGAGGCTTTTTCCATTTAGCCAGTACAGGGACAGTCCTGGATTTACAGAAGCCATCCCGTTTTCTGATTTGATCCCAGAATGTCCCACTCTTCCTTATTTTGATCAGAGAAATGTTGGAGTGTATGGAGTTATGTAATCCTCAAACCAAGGAGATAAGTAACTATACAAACTTTAGAAGACATCTGAAGGCAGCCCTGTATTGGGAAGTTTTTTAATGTTTAATGTTTCATTATATTTTTATATATTTTGGAAGCTGCCCAGAGTGGCAAGGGATCTAAAAGGGGCAACCCAGGCAGATGGCCAAAGTAAATAATAATAATAATAATAATAATAATAATAATAATATTTATACCTTGCCCATCTGGCTGGGTTTCCCCAGCCACTCTGGGCAGCTTCCAACAAAATATTAAAATACAATAGACTGTTAAACATTAAAAGCTTCCTTAAACAGGGCTGCCTTCAGATGTCTTCTAAAAGTCTGGTAGTTGTTTTTCTCTTTGACATCTGGTGGGAGGACGTTCCTCAGGGTGGGTGCTACTACTGAGAAGGCCCTCTGCCTGGTTCCCTGTAACTTGGCTTCTTGCAGTGAGGGAACTGCCAGAAGGCCCTCGGCACTGGACGTCAGTGTCCGGGCAGAACGATGGGGGTGGAGACGCACTTTCAGGTACACTGGACTGAGGCCGTTTAGGGTTTTAAAGGTCAGCACCTATAATAATAATAATTAATAGAATAGAATCATAGAAATGTTGGGGGATACAAAGTTACTCAGAGAACGATTAACGCACACATGTCACTTAAACACCCTGATAAAAAGTTAAGTCAGAAAATGAGGGCATTTTGACATCTAACAATGGAATCTTATAAAGGTTCACATTCTAGCAAAATTCAAGTGTTGGGCTGTGCAGTGGAATGTGGCAACCCTGTTCCTCTTCATCTTCCTCAATGATTCTTGGATTAGGGGATGGTGGGTTTGTGCAGCAGACAGGAACACACACATAATTGCAGAAGACAAGTTTTGTTATTAAGCTAACTGTGAGTCAGTCCCTGGGCTTAAGTTTAGGATTGCACAAGCATGCATGTGCTTGGGTACTCAGCCTCCGAGAACAGTTGCCTGCATCATACAGACTTCCACTCATTGCAACACAAAAATGGCAACCTCCTGAGTAATAGGATTCTTTGAAATATTTTCATTTCATATGTCTGCTGAAGTTATTGGTAGAAATCTAACACCTCATAATAATGTTTACCGGTATAGTTTGGACGATGGCAGAAAAGTCATACTACTTTTAGCCTTGAAATATATGTCTTGTATTTAGCAGGTGAGCATTCTATTTATCTTTTTCCCCTGTGGTGCAATATTAAGCCTGCAAGCAACTAAATAAAGCAATGACTAGTAACAGCAACAACAACAACAAACATCAAGCTTTGAAAAGGTCAGACTGGAAAATGTTGTGCCAAGGGGCAACGACTGGCATGAATAAATACAATTTATGGCCTATGTTTTATTTTTGAAAAATCCATAAAAATATATTTTCAAACAATGTATTAAATAGTCACTTTCCCCCTTTGCCCTTATTTTAACAATAATTCCGGGAAATAAAAAAATTGTGTTAATTACTATTCTTGATTTTCTAATTGCCATTACCAAGAAAGTTTCATTGCCAAGTAGTTTCAAAGTGCAAGCTGCATCCCTGAGCTACAGGATCTCAGCTCGTGAAATCTGTAGAAAATCTAGTCTGATCAGAACTGGGACTATTCCTTCTGTGACTCTGCAGGTTACTTTGTATGATGAGGGGTGAACTGTTGTTGTTATTCCTGGCCCTTCACTGTTGGGCTCCACAACATTCTGTGTACTGGATAAATGAAAAGAAGATGGTTTTGAAAGAGATGCCAACAGTAAGCTAGAATGTCCCATGTCCCTATTTTTGGTCGGGGGGTTTTCATGGGTGGGATAAGAGGGAGCAACATGGAAGACCTTCCACCACCACTGGAATGCAGTCAGTGGTTTGTCCACCCAAAAGCTGTCTGGCTCTGCTGTGAGTTGAGGCTATCTCTGGGAGACAAATGGATCTTCTGGCTGGATTCTGGAAACAGAACCTGGGGGTGGATTTGCAAGAATCTAGACTAGAGGAAGTCTGCCCCAAGTATCATGAAAGTATAAAGCACATTGTTCAAGCTAGTAGCTTTGTCATTAGCTCGTTGCTGGGGATGGAGATGAATTTTACCCGTAGTTTGGATAGAGCTCTGAAAGCTTGAGTTTTCATTTGCTATTCTGTTAGTTCTTTGCATGGTCGTATATTTTCATTTTGATTTGTTACAGGCACAACTTTGTTATTGGCAGAGAAGAACTGAGAAGTAAGGAAAGTGGGAAAGGATAACAGAGATATGAGACTCGGAGAACAGAAGGAAGAGTGGCAGAGAAGGGGAAGGAAATAAGGAGGAGAAGGTGGAAGCAAGGAAAGTGCCCTAAAGCCCAAATGTCAAGCCAATATAGCGTAGAAAGAAGTTGGCCAGGACCACTCCATCACATCAACTGTATTGAAAGGACAGGATCCAGTGATGAAAAGTGAGCCCAATCTCAAAGTGTAAGAGACTCAGCAGGTGGTTTCCGATGGTGAGAAATACCCTGGGACTCTGTGAAAGGAGACTAGAAAAATCCTCACACTACCCTAGTCTTTAGGGGACGTGGGTGGTGCTGTGGGTTAAACCACAGAGCCTAGGACTTGTCGATCAGAAGGTTGGCGGTTCGAATCCCTGTGATGGGGTGAGCTCCCATTGCTCGGTCCCAGCTCCTGCCAACCTAGCAGCTCAAAAGCACGTCAAAGTGAAAGTAGATAAATAGGTACTGCTCTGGCAGGAAGGTAAACGGCGTTTCCGTGCACTGCTCTGGTTTGCCAGAAGTGGCTTAGTCATGCTGGCCACATGACCCGGAAGCTGTACGCCGGCTCCCTCGGCCAATAAAGCGAGATGAGCGCCGCAACCCCAGAGTCGGTCACGACTGGACCTAATGGTCAGGGGTCCCTTTACCTTACCCTAGTCTTTATGTTGAGGCAGAGCTGTGAAAAATGGCAAATCACTCGTGCTTTTAGTTCCGCTACTTCTTAGAACATCTCAACTTGTTATTAGATCAACTTGCTCTAGTCATTTAGTATGTTTTACATTTAAACAATGGGAAATCAGTTAGGGAGTCATGCTACACCTACTGAGTGGTCAACTGATGGGCTGCAGAAAGTACCCCGTGAAGAGGGAGGTGTCTCCAGTATGGCAGAGAAAGACTCTGCCACAATTGCTCTACCAATTGCTCCAAGGGAGATAGAATCATGGAACCATAGAGTTGGAAGGGACCACAAGGATCATCTAGTCCAATCCCCTGCAATGCAGGAATCTCACCCTATGTGGGGCTTGAACCCAGGACCCTGAGATTACGAGTCTCATGCTCTACCTACTGAGTTATAGTGTTGCACTGAGCAGACAGGGTTGCTCAGGAAAGGTCTTTGTTCTCCTCATTCCCCTGAGACTGCAGCTAACATTCTTATTTCCCCTTCCATTAGTGTCAATGGTGGGGGGGGGATGGGGAAATGGAAAATCTGCCTCCTCCATCTTCTGTCCAAATGGGATGATCCAGTAGGTCTTAGTAAGTGGTGAATTCTCCAGCATGGAACCTCCCACCACCAACTTAGTCTGGCTTGGTGTGTTATTGGTGGGGAGGAGAGAGCTTGTGATGAATCCCTCTCCTTCTTTAAACAATTTGAACCCTACATTCCCTTCAACATATTTAATGTGAAAGCCTTAATGCCAGTTGTGCTCTGTAACACTTGTTGTTTGCCAACTTCCTCACTGGCACTTGTAGTAGGCTGCCATGGTACCGTTGTTGGACTGAGAGGAAGAAGTCCAGACCCCCTTCTCTGCAGAATGAGCAGGAATGCAGCAAGGTTGGCTCACCACATTTTGAAGTTGCCATCTAACAGAAGAATCTTGTACGAACATTAAGCCCAGAGTCTAAAATTAGCTCAACTCCACCACGGATGCAGAAGAGGACAACTTCACCTTGGTTTCCATAAAGTTTTTCTGTTCAAATGGCAGAGGTAACAAGGAGCTTTTTAACCCCATAATCTGTAACTGAGTTAAGTAGAACATGAATTCCTACGAAGTCCCTGAAGAAGGTCAAAAACCGAGCTCTAATCCATGGGAAATCGTATGTTACTCAGTAGAATTATGGCAGGTCATGACTTAAGAAGTCCAGCCATGCAGCGTAATGTATGCAGGAACTCTAAGCATCTTACTCTTTCCAAGTAGACCTGGTGTTATTGAGAGGGCAGGCAAATACAGTAGGGGGTCTCATGTCCTCAAAGAATAGACGAGCCCTTTCATTTTTCATACATTACCCCAGGAGCCAAACAGGAAGAAGGTAACTCTTTCCCCTTTTGTAGTTCTGCTCAATAAAATGGGAAAATAGAGCTGAAATAAAACTGCATCCCAAAATTCTCCTTTGTGGATGTTGATAGTAGTTATCCAAATATTCTCAGAATGGGTGACTGTTTAACATCCATTTCCCCCGAGTAGCAGTCAACATTTCACCGTATCTGGCATGTAGCAGTTAAGGATTTGATAGCGTCAGACAGTTGACAAGCAGCTGTAATAGGTATATGACAGAATCTTGCATGTATCAGTCAGTGTTAGACAGTAGATGACAGCTAACTTGCATCAACACTTCTGTAAATGTGATACTTCCCTGATTCATTAAACCAGGGGCCACAAATTCCCACCCCTCACTTAGCCAATCAGGAAGCACTGACTTGAATGGGTTAAAAAGGCAACAGTCAAATCTTGTAAACTGCTTTGAGCTTCTGCTTTTGTGCTATCAAGCAGTATATAAATGCCATGAAATAAATCAATCTCAAGTAAATAATTCCAATGTTGATGACAGATTTAACAATCAAAGTCTGCATTCAAATTCTGACACACACAAAATTCCAACAAGATGGAAATTGCCTTTTGTCTCTAGCCACAACACAGACGCTGCTCCCAAGCTTCTGAGGCTAACTGGTTTAAGCTGAACATGAATAGGGGTGAGCATTTTCCTTAGCCTGACATCCACAGAACCTGGGAGCTCACAACGTACAGGTGTTGCAGGTCAGTCCTGTTGCTGAATGCTGGAAAACATTCAAATATGGTGTCTGGCAGAACAAGACAAGAAAGATTATTATTTTCATCCTAGTTATTAACTTGCCTCTTTTGAGAGAACTGCAGCACAAACAGAAACACTCAGCTGGAGGCTAATGAAACAACGTTGTGGTATTATAGGAAACCTAGCTTTCCAGCATCGTTTTCTGTTTTCCACTCAGACAGTCACTTGCTATTCCGTCACCTCCTTCGCTGAACAACTTTCAGCAAATGTGCAAATGATCCTACTCCTTTCACATTGTGCAAGTGCTGTGTCTCTTACTGATATGCAGAGAGATGGGATTTGTGACTTTGTTAATGAGATGTTCTTCTTGAGAGTTTTTACAGTTTTTCCCCCAGGCCGAAAAAGTAAAATCAAGACAATCTTCCAGGATTGGCCTGGAAATGTGGAAATGAATGTAGACTTAAGGCTGCCAACTTATTTTGTTTTTTTATATATATATAAATGTTTATTAAGATTTTTTAAGTACAAATGCAAAAATGATCAATAATATAGCATGTATCATAACATATTTTCAAAATCTCTTTGGACTCCCTCACATCTCCCGCTCCCACTTACATCATCTTAGATTTTAACCAGCAAATTTTCATCTTGTTTATATTCTTAGGTCCCATTCTTTTAAACATAATCTAATCATTCTCCAAATGGTTTATATTTTCCTTAATCTCACTTATCGTCAAAATCAAATCTAATTCAGTGGTAGGCAGTTATTTATGATCTAGCATCCTTCTTAACATTCAGCCAAATTACAATATTTTTGTAAATAAATCTTGAATTTCCTCCAGTCCTCCTCAACCCTTTCTTCTCCCAGGTCTCGGATTCTACCAGTCATCTCGGCCAGTTGCATATAGTCCATCAGCTGCATCTGCCACTCTTCCAGTGTGGGTAGATCTTGAGTTTTCCAATTCTTAGCGATGAGTATCCTTGCTGCCGTTGTTGCATACATAAAAAATGTTCGGTCCTTCTTTAACACCTTCTGGCCGACAATACCCAAAAGGAAGGCCTCTGGTTTCTTAGTAAAGGTATACTTAAATACCTTCTTCTACTCATTATATATCATTTCCCAAAAGGCCTTCACTTTAGGGCAGGTCCACCAGAGATGAAAGAATGTTCCTTCATGTTCTTTACATTTCCAACATTTATTATCAGACAAATGGTATATTTTGGCAAGTTTAACTGGGGTCATGTACCATCTATATATCATTTTCATTACATTTTCCTTCAAAGCATTACATGCAGTGAAGTTCAGCCCAGTGGTCCACAACCTTTCCCAGTCCTCAAACATAATATTATACCCAATATCCTGAGCCCACTTTATCATAACCGATTTAACCATTTCGTCTTGTGTATTCCATTTTAACAGCAAGTTATACATTCTTGATAATACCTTAGTCTTTGGTTCTAACAATTCTGTTTCCAACTTCGATTTCTCCACCTGGAACCCTACCTTTTTATCATTTTTAAAGACTTCTTTAATCTGAGCATAATGTAACCAGTCTCGCACTTTATCCTTCATTTTCTCCAAACTCTGCAATTTCCAATTATCTCCATCTTTCTCTAATATTTCCCAATATTTTTGCCATTTGGCCTCCATATTGGGTCTTTTTCGGGCCTTGGCTTCCAGAGGTGAAAGCCACCTCGGAGTTTTGTTTTCCAATAAGTCTTTGTATTTTGTCCAGACATTAAATACTGCTTTCCTGACAATATGGTTCTTAAAGACCTTATTGATCTTAACCTTGTCATACCATAAATATGCATGCCAACCAAAAGCGTTGTTAAAACCTTCCAGGTCCAGTACATCAGTGTCTTCGAGAAGTAGCCAGTCTTTTAGCCAGCAGAAAGCTGCGGCTTCATAGTACAGCTTTAGGTCTGGCAGGGCGAAGCCCCCTCTTTCTTTTGCGTCATTTAGTATCTTAAACTTAATTCTGGGCTTTTTGCCCTGCCAGACAAATTTAGATATATCTCTCTGCCACTTCCGGAAGCACTCCGCCTTGTCCACAATCTGCAATGTTTGGAACAAAAACAACATTCTTGGCAATACATTCATCTTAACAGCAGCAATACGGCCTAACAAGGAAAGCTTCAATTTTGTCCAACTATCCAAGTCTCTCTTAATTTCAGACCAGCATTTTTCATAGTTATCCTTAAATAGACTCAGATTCTTTGCTGTTATATTTACCCCTAGGTACTTTACTTTTTTAACCACAGTTAGTTCTGTTTCTCTCTGAAACCGTTCCGACTCTGTATCTGTCAGATTGGCTGCCAACTTATTTTGAAACACCAACAACACCACAATCATACCTCTCTCTCTCTCTCTCTCTCTCTCTCTCTCTCTCGTTACTGCATTTGTAATTTCTGGATCTGCAGCTGCATCTAAATATTGTGGGGGGTTTTGTTTTTTTGTTTTTGTATCTGGCTTATTTTTAGCTTCTGCCAAAAGCACATCATTCATGGAAGGGAATAGATGAAAAGCAAAGGTCCTTCCTGGGCTGATCTGCCAAGGTGAACTCAAATGTATTTATTACATTAGGTGCCTTCTCCCACACACTTACATCTCTGCCCCTTCTTTCCAGGAGGTTATCGACAAATCAGTTACCAGGCCAACAAACCAACCTCTCTTGTCATTGTTCACTCAGAAAATATCTACTGGCTGTTTGTCCAAGTTTATATATGAAAGTTCAATTCCACTTAGGTTCTGCTGGGGCCTTCATAGAGGTGTGTTCTGTACCTCTGATTCCTCTACTGCAACCTGTAGCCCTTTTGGCGGAAGCTTGCTGTTCTTTTAGTAATGTAGAAAGCAGATCCTCTTTTGATGACCTCAGTGAAGGTTAGGTGAAGAAGGCCACAATGTGAGCTCTCTCTCTCTATGGAGCTTTTATCTAGTGTAGTCAAACATCATGTTTATAGGGAGCCAACTATATTCTTCCATCAAACTGCTTCAACTTGTAAAAGGAAGAGGAAGAGCACTGTCCTTAACTTTGAAATGGTGACTATGGTAGCCATAGTTAATGACTAAGCATACATACCCAGTTGTTCCCAGGTGCCCCATGAATGGAGTTAAACTCTACTTATGAGAATG
Organism: Podarcis cretensis; assembly: GCF_951804945.1. Classification (NCBI taxonomy): domain Eukaryota; kingdom Metazoa; phylum Chordata; class Lepidosauria; order Squamata; family Lacertidae; genus Podarcis; species Podarcis cretensis. The sequence goes on along the minus strand of NC_137175.1, from coordinate 80,997,280 downwards.
CCATTCTCTGTGTTAATATAGTAATGTAATTCACTGAAATTGTGTGCATAAATACTTGTATGCTTTACTATGTGTTTAAATTTGATTGGTTGGTGACTAAATTCTAGAGAGTTCTCTAGTAGTTCTCATGTGATTGGCTAATGTTGGTCACATGGGAGGTATCAAGTGAAGGAGAGACTCTATTTTATGTGAAGCAAGATGACTGTGTTTTAGAATCCACTGTGAACACTGCTAAGTTGAACAGAGTGTTGGAATGCTTCTTCTCTGCTTGAAAGAATGAGAGCAAAGCTGCAGGAGAAGGTAAAAGTGGAAATCTGTCCTAGGAGCTGCAAGGCTAATGGAGATACAGAAGGCTGAAAGTGCTGAGCTCTGGAAAGAGAGGAAAATACAATTGTTTGGAAGTTAGAAGAAGAGACTGTAAGACCATCCTTTGAAAACCATGTGACTGTAAATATTATGTTTTAATTCATCTATAACTTTTAGTTTCTTCAAGTATAGTTTTTGAATGTTAAAGTCCAGACATGGGCTTACTATCTAAAGAAGTGTGTCAGTCATTATTATGATGTGAGCTTCTTAGCTGCATTTTTCACTACTATGACTTCAACACTAAAATTCTGCTTAAGTGGGCTTCATGACATGGTGCCTTCATGGTGGTGGCTCTGGGGGTTGATGCAGGAAAGGAGAATTGACAAAAGTGGTCTCTTCCTTTTCTCCAGTGAGATCCTCTGCAGGACAAAGTCCTTGTGAGAACTGAGTTGTGGGGAGACATCTGAAGTGAGCCAGGAGCTGGAAGCAGTAGGACAAGCTAAAAGTCAGGACAAAGTGAGGTACAAAGGATGAACTAGCTAACAACCAGAAGTCAGAACCAAAACGTTACGTAGGAACAAAGCATAACAGGAAGACCCCACTACTTGAACAATGCTCAAATGGAAAAACAATCCCTTTTATATTCATTCCTATGCAGGAGGATCCAATGGCCAGCATGAGAGGGCAGGGTCATCCCAGGGTCTGAAATTTGGTCACATGCAGTTCTGGGACTCACCACATGGGGCAGATGCATGCAGATCCCAGCAGCCCCTTCTAAAAATGGAACAAATCTTTCCATTCATGAAGAGGCAAGTAGTCTACATCCACCTTGCAGTCCCTTTAAAGTGTCATAGCCTTTTTTAAAAATCCAAGGAGCCATATATCTTTCTGCTTAGGATTTTTTAAAGCCTCAAATTTCTCTTTAAAAACTGCAGGTATTTCACTCGCACGTGAGAATCCTCCACGTCCAGCATGACTTCTGCTTTGGAACAACTAAGAAGGCACCCTAAAAATATCTTCCTCTCACTCACACAAACCCTCTGCTTGATCCTCAAGGTCCCTTCCAACTTCACAATTCTATTATTCTTTGGAGGGAAATTCACTAATATTACATAATTTCTGACCTCAAGAAAGTAAGTGGAGGGGAACAGCATCACAGTTAATGATCAGAAACATGTCTGAAAAACTGTAGCAAAGTAGTATTAAGAGAACAGTTATGTGATATGTGCATATGTTTAGGCATAGATAAGCTTTTATTCTTTCATTACTCATCCCTTGCTAATCAAAAACTCAACAGAAACAGGTAGGGAGAAGTGGGAGAAAGATCTCTGCCTTGCAAACTTACATCAGATCTGCAAAGATGACATTCATGCGAATGCCCCCCTTCCCGTTTTCTCGAAGACAAAATCGCAGGATAAGAAGATAACAATTTATTGCTAAAAATACCAACTGATATTTTAGTAAGCTATAACTTCCTTGCTAAATCACATTTTTTCCCTGTCAGCTGTTAATTAAATGCTTACACATTCCTTGCAAATTTAATTTATTAAGTGAAGGCCATTTATTGCTTTCTGCAATTTGGAGTTAATTAGAAGGTGGCAGAATTGTTCCCTGGTATGCTTAGTCATCCTGAGCACATATCAGTACAGCAAATGGATTTTTATGTAGTGCTCGCAATTGGATTAAATGTTCAAATGGTTGCATTTGGAAATGCTATATCGACCACAAGCACACAAGCTTCATTAGCAAAAATGGCTTGAATTTTGCTAATTTCCCTCTGTGGCCCCCAGCTCCAATAACCACGTTGCTCCAAATGGCTGGGGGACTCTTTGGAAGAATTTGTGGGGTGGCTCTGTGGGCTACAGAGGAAAGAGGGGATCTGCGAATGTCTCCCCCAACTGCCTGGGGGATAGCTCCACTTGATCCTGTGCAAGCAACATTTCTTTGCCTGAAAGGATAAGTCTAGATCCAACCAATAATTACCTGTAGGCTGATCTGTTTGTTCTTCATAAGTCCAGTTAGTGTTTATGGGGCAGGGGGAAATGTCTTAATTATCTAGTAACAGGCTATTATTTCTCATTTCGATATGACTTCATAGATGGATTGATCTCTCAGAAAGTCTCTTATCAAAGGACTGCACAACCTTTTTGTAAGCTATTTTGGATCCACATTTAAAGCAGGATATAAATTCTTAAAACAAAAATGTATACCAGTAGCTTGCAGCCGAAATATTCAATTTAAGCGAATATTAAAACAATAAATGTGGGGGGAAATATGAGGGGGGAAATCTATTACATTTCTAAATGGGCTACATTTGCGGCTATGATTATTTAGTTCTGGCTCAACTAATAGATGCTTCCAGCCAGGATAAATACAGATAATCACATCCGATTTCCCCTGATTGAATGCTAACTGGCCTTATGAAATTTTAATTCCTCCAAGAAAACTTGATTGCTTATTTCCCACACATTATAATTTGCTTTTGAGAAAGTTCAGAGTCAAAATAGTTTGCAATCAAGGGACTAGATTTTATTTTATTTTTTTTAATTCATTTTTTTAAGTGTCTTTAGACTTGGGTTGAAAGTTTTAATAACATCGGTAAAAATTTGCTGATTGACTAGCTAAAGCGAAAGGTGGTAAACAAGTCCTATTAACTTTAGTAAGTTGTAAAGTCTGAATTAATTCACTATGAATTCCTGCAGGCAGCTCCACTGTGGAGAGATCATCACTCTTACTTTTTAATTTTTGAAATTTTATACCTTACTCTGCCATAGCAATACTCAGGGCCATTAGCACAAGTTCATCTGTAGTGACCTTCATGTTGTTTGGGAATTATTTTAGGAAACCACCATTCATATGTGATGGTGCAAGACTCAGCAAGAAGATTGTAGTCTCTATGCAGAAACACACTTTGCCGGGACAGGTGCATAATCACATAAAGATGAAGGGAGAGCCACAATAATGAACACAGGAGACTGGTATTGGGTTGATTTAGGCCACAACTTTATTTATTACAGGAAACAGTAGGTTTGGCTAAGGCATTGGGGATGTATCCAGCATCAAGCAGCCTGCCTGCTACCTGATGGGTAGTGGGTTCAAACTTGTGCTGGGGTTCAAACTTGTGCTGGGGAGTTGCTCCCCACATGGATTGGATGCCACAACTCCACACAGGCCACCATTGGGAGAGGTGTATTGGCCCATTGGTTCCCCAGGGGACTCCCAGACAGAGTCACCCCTCCTGCACCTCTTTAACAGGGTACCCCTGTAACTAAGGATCCAGCCCAATGCCTGATCTGCCAAAGTTGTCACAGTTGCTATGAGGTACGCAAAAACCTGCAAGCTGGCCAGTTTGCTTGCTAGAGAAAATACCTCTCTGGCCCCAAATATGGCGACTGAACTAATCATAGGAAGGGTCATAGGCAACGTGCCCACTTTCTCTCCACCCGGGTGGGTCCCTAAAGACTAGGTCGGGGTAGGCAACCTAAGGCCCAGGGACCAGATGTGGCCCATTCGCCTTCTCAATCCAGCCCGTGGACGGTCCAGGAATCAGAGTGGTTCTTACGTGAGTAGAATGTGTCCTTTTATTTAAAATGCATCTTTGGGTTATTTGTGGGGCATAGGAATTCATTCATATCCCCCCCCCCCGAATATAGTCTGGCGCACCACGTGGTCTGAGGGATGGTGGACTGGCCCACGGCTGAAAAAGACTGCTGACCCCTGGACTAGGTGGATGGAAAATCCCATTACAATCGGCCAAGGGGGCAGCCTGCACCTGGCTGCTCCCTTAAATAGGATAGGCTGGTTGCAGTCCCCAAGGCCCTGCCTCTGATTGGCTAAGTGGGCACTGCCCACCCTTATCTGGAAGACTGAGACAGCTTGAGGTAGGCAGCACCAGATGAGCATCACCTTCCACAGCTGTGCTGGAAGATGTCAGCCTCCCCAGACCCACTGCAGCCACACAATGCGGCAAAGGCCACCCACCCAGAGTCCTAGGTGAGCAGCTACGTGTGTGTGTGTGTGTGTGTTGGCTTTCCCCACTGTATCTTAATTGTGGGGGGCTGCAGGGGAGAGAGGGACAGGCCACATTGAAAAACAAAAAGTTATTGCACAGGACTCGTTAGATGAATCTCACCCACGGGTTAACTCCAGAGGATGTCAGTTGCAATTAGGTCATGTTGACATCAATGGGACAACTTATTCATGATTCAAGCCCACTCCATTTCAATGAGAATTAAGTGCAACCCACTGATTCTGGAATCAATTTTTGGGTTTGCCTGTCAATGCATTTAAATTTATGCCGAGAAATTCCCCAGTACCTTTAACATTTCCTTTGCCAATCAGCAGAGTTGGTTTAACGCACAAAGTCGTTTTTACCTCTTTTTCCTGATCTCCAAGGTAACACAATTGTGGGTTTTGGAGTGACCTGAAAGCAAACATCAGACTCATATTGAATTAGTAGATAATTTATATAAGAATTTGAAAAAGAAGAAGAGTCAACAGAAAGAGTATTCTGTATTTCTCTAGAAACATGGTGGGGGGCATGGAAATTAGCAAATACTTGACACAGCGAAATAAGATCAAGAGGGAAATTTCATTTTAAAAAATGCATGCTCATAGCTAGGTATTTCAGAAAAATATATCTGATAGTTTAATACAATTATGCAATATATTGTGTGTCTATTTTATGCATTTGGATATTATACCTCTGAAGATTAGCTTTCCTTGGGCATTGGGTACCTATGAGCGAAGGCACCCATCTCCTAGACATCAATTTGCATTCATGTTTGATGTCTGAAAGGAGCCAACAAATGTAAAGATCCTTTGCAGGATCTGACACCCATATTATTACTTTTATACTCCACCTTTCCGCTAAGAAGCTCAAAGTGGCATACACGATTCTCCCCTCCTCAGAAGAACTCTCGTCCAAGTTCACCCAATAAAATTCATGGCAGAACTCTAGTCTTCCAGATCCTAGTCTGACACCATGGGACACACCGCATTGGCCAGTTGGGATGGCTGCAATGAACATTGGCTCTTCCTCATAGACTCTAGTCTATTCATTCTTGAGAGCCCCTTCATGTGTTCACATTGAAGAATATTATCTGGCTTAAGACATAGAAAGCCTTGATATTGGAGACTTTATTGAGGGTTGCTTTTCAGATTTAAGAAACAAAAGATATCAATCATTGCTAGACAGAGAGTCTACTGTTAATATTCCCTTCTTCATCTCGCATTGCCAAAACCAAAATAGCATAAATACAGTACATGCATTAAGTGATGCATCAAGTAAAAGTCCATTCTTAGAGAAATATCAGATGTTAAAAACCATTGATTATAAGCAAGCCTAAAAAATGAGCTTGGAAGCTTGGGCTATAAGTGAGCTCATAAGAAGCCACAGAAGATAAACACTGCATCCATCAGAAGGAGGCACAAACCAGTGGTGGAGAGTGAGGTTCTCCAGTAGCAACCATGGCAACTGCTGCAGGGTGATCAAGAGAAGAAATAAATTTGTGCCCTTAATTGTTGGGTGACAGCAATTGAGACAGGAGGCACCTTGCACAGTGTGCTTCCTGATTTGCTAGAATGGGTAGCTAGCCAGTCAGCACCACGCAAGTGTGAACTTGCTAACAATTGTGCCCTCTGCTTTATTGCTGCCTCCCAGTGGTTACAGGTAAAGATGGGAGTTCCTCCTTATCTTCAGTTTCACTTCTAGCAGCTATCAATGGAGAGAAGCACCTGCCCCAACTTTCATTAAACTGAACTATTGCAATGTCTTCCGTTATCACGAGAACCCTCACATCATCTCTGACATCACAGGGTGCCTGGTGGACCCTTGCTTCTGAGACAGTTCAGGATTCTACTCATCACAAGGTGTCTCTTTTTGGCTCTTTAAACAACATTCAAGTTACAAACAGCTTGTTCTGCTCAAACCCCCCTCCTCACCTTTGTACAACTTAATGTCCTCTGGTTTTTGGCCTTGCTCATCCCTTTTCTGCACTCAGTGATGGACGATGCCCATTGGGACTTGTGGGGCGGAAGATGTAGGTGGAGTCAGAGTCAATGAGACCCAACACCAGCTAATTCTAGTTTTGCCCCCTTCCTCCTCCCCACTGAGTTTTTACAAGTTGTTACACTGAGTTTCTACACCGTACACTGATGAGTTTCTCCACTGAGACTAAAGAGGGGGAGGAAGCTGACAGACAACTCCTACAGTGGTTTTAAGTAAGGAGGTAGGCAAGTGAAGACTGGCTGAGAGCAGATGAAGATTGGTGGAGCAGAGCTCACTTTGCCCCAATGGATGAAACAGCCTCCACAGTGCTTCACAGAAGAATATACAAGCTGTGAAATTAGAAGAATTTACAAGCAGAAAGTCTTATGTCTGTCCACCTAGAACACTCAGGTTGGAAAAAATGGCTTTGAAAAATGTTTCTTAGACCCTGTACATGGATTAGAAATTTGCCAACATACTTTGCCAAATATAGAGGCATAAACTTACTAGCCAGGGCAGGTGGGAAACAAGGATGGAAGAACCTTTTTGTAGACAGTTGCATCACAAGAAGAGCAGTGATTGTGGGTGTTCAGATGGCTGAAGCAAAGACCAAGAGGATATTGTCTGAAGGACAACATGTTCCTAGGCCCAGAGATGAAGCCTGGATGAAATGCCATCTTCACCGGATAAGGTTCATATGTTCATATGACTGTGTAGGTGGTTGGAAATGATGCAAGAGACTTGGTAAAGACTCTGTAAATAAAATCCATTTTCTCACAGAGGGGTTGTAAAAAGCTCAAGAAGGCTTGATTAAAGAGGAGAAGTTTTAATTACAGAGCAAAACTTGATTCCAGTTATCGGCTTCAATGCTTTGCTTCTTGTAACAAAAAATCTGTCCTGGAATATGATCTTGCTGAATGCACTTATTTTGCATGAGATATTGAGTGTTGATCCTGATGTAAATGTATTTGTTTGGATAAATACATATGAAATAAAATGAGGTTGGTGGAAGGCAAAATGCAATATCTGCAAATAGCATCTCTACCTGAATCATTGATTATTGCCCCCCTTTTAAAATTCACTGGGTTTTAAATTATAGCCTGCCTCATTGCGTGTGTATTCGCGTGTGTATTCCTCCATGGATAAAAATTGGAATTGGTGATCAGCACATAAAATTGAACTTTACCACCACTCTGTTTCATTTCTGCATTAATCTTTGAATTTCATTTTTTAAAAACAAGTATCAGCACAAAAATATGTTTTAAGCTATTTTTTACCACTGAAATATTGAAAAAGATGACAAATATTATTAAGGTATTATCAATACATCCCAACATAATGAAGGGAAAATGGAAGCTGCAGAGGAACTCCTGGAGTATCCTATATAAAATGACCTGGCCAAGCTAGGGCCATGATACAGGACCATTGAGGTCTATTGGCAATGGAAAAGAACTGGCCTTCCCCGCTGCTGTGAGGGGTGACAGGGGATTTGGATGGTTGCCAGGGTAACTGGGCTTGAAGTGACAGGAAAAGAGTGTCTTTAGCAAGGTGTGCTGAGAAGAAGAAGGGAAACCAAAAAGACAGAAAAGGGAGGCTGGGAGAGATGACTTAGACTTTGGCATTGCACTGCTGTGGGGAACAAGTCCCTCTTGAGATGACCATGCTGTAAGATATGGGCTCCCTCCATCTAAAATCAGGTATAAGTATGTGAATAAATCATATTTCTTAAAGCTACAGCAGTCTCCATTGTGTCTTAAATTCTCCAAAAGACTACAGACCTTGGATGTGCACCTGGAACCTCCTTGAATTTTGCCACTGCTCAGTAGAGACTGGGGGTGGTGCCCAACTTTTGTAACTATAAGGTAAAGGTAAAGGGACCCCTGACCATTAGGTCCAGTCGTGACCGACTCTGGGGTTGCGGCACTCATCTCACTTTATTGGCCAGGGGAGCCAGTGCACAGTTTCCGGGTCATGCAACCAGCATGACTAAGCCGCTTCTGGTGAACCAGAGCAGCACACGGAAACGCTGTATACCTTTCTGCCGGAGCGGTACCTATTTATCTATGTGCACTTTGACGTGCTTTCGAACTGCTAGGTTGGCAGGAGCAGGGACAGAGCAACAGGAGCTCACCCCATCGCGAGGATTTGAACTGCCGACCTTCTGATCGGCAAGTTCTAGGCTATGTGGTTTAACCCACAGTGCCACCCGCATCCCACTTTGTAACTATGTATTCTCTCAAAATATGTATTCCATCAAAATAGCTGCACTCTCACAACATAGATATTTTAAAGTACAAGTTGATGTGCTTTTTGAGCTGAAAACTGTGGGACATTCAGGGAGTGTAAAAACCCAAGTTCTGGTCTACACAGTAGTCTGTGAACTGTAGCTTAGATTAATTCACCAAGACTGAATTCCTCAAGCACCTGCAAAGGAGGTTCAGCTGAATACATGTCCTATAAATGGTTTGGGCATTTGATACAATAGCTGGTCCACTAGACACAGACCAAGTTCGGTCTTGCAGTACTTATAGCTATCCCAGCCTTTTAAGACCCTGCTGTGAATCAGTAAGCATAAGAAAGCACAAGATCAGCTCCCCTCCCCTCTGGGCACAGATGTGCTAGCTCTGCAAAACCTCAACTCCATGACGTTCACCCGTCTCAAACAAGAATGAAAATGCTGACCAACATACAAAAGGGAATCAGAGTTCAGGCAGAGGCTCCATCTCAGACACATTTCATTGTTTACTCTGTGCTCCACATAATGCAGCTTCGAGAATGTCATTCTACAGCGTAAGAGGCAGGAAACAGGAATATGTATCCCGAGTGTCAGAATGTCCTAGCTGTTGGATGTGAGGGAAGGTAGACACCTTGTGTTGCTTTGGCGCTCAAGTAGTTTTAATTGCTTCATTTTATAACACACACACACCACCAAACAGCTTTTAGGAAAAGTGGAATGAATGGAGAGAAATGCCTCCGGCAGCCTGAGAACTTGTTAAGATAATGTAGATTTCTGGAGAAATCTTCCTAATATGCATTCTCGGCATATACTCTTTTGAGTCTCCCAAGGAGACGTTCCAGTGTATGCTGTGAATGTTTTTACCAATATGATAAATCATTTAATGAAGCACAATCAAAACAGATTTACTAAACAAGTTTAAATTTAGTTTCTTATTTTTTAACAAGGGGGCCTCTGGAGTGTTGCGAAAAGTAAACACTTTCAAGTGTCTCTGCATCAACAGCACACACACACACACACACACACACAGGCATGCACACAAACACACAATACGCCTTATATTGTTTGTAACCTGGGGAAGCTGTGTTAGTGACCTACTTAATACGCTTGCAGTGTTTCTGAACATTTTCGTATCTGGGATGTAAAGCAACACATGTCATATCCTGTGGCTGAAGGACATGGATGTCACATATTTTTAACAGCAATACAACAGGAGTTATATATGCTATTCTGTGCCCACATGTAACAAAACAAAGCCCCATCTCTCTGTTCCTTTCAGAGTCTCATCTTCATCAGCTAGAGATGATTCAAGCACATCCATTCTTGGGCTAAGATACAAATTGTCTAGCAGTGAGAAAGGAATGTGACATCTCCTTTCTAGCTTTCCCTTCCTGTGAAGTTTTAAGCATTCCCTTGATTTTTCTTTTCCTCCCAAGACAAATATTTTCCTCTGGATGCTTTTGTCTTTCTTTTGCCCGAAGATGCTTTGCCTACTGCTCATGTGCTTGGTACAAAGAAGGGATTTCTTCCTTCTGATTCAAGCCATCCATGGCCATGGTCATAGAGCTGGGCTTCAGATTTGGCTCAGGGCTAAGCTGAATCAGGCATATACTGAGGCCTGGGGACCTCAGATGAGTTGGATATATGCAACCACAGATCACTGTGAGTCAAGTTGGACTGGTCCAGAGAGCTCCATGGTTGTTAGGGGGTTGGAGAAAAGACAGGAAGAAGGAGCAGGCAGGGCAGGGAAAAGGCTTAGACATCCCACCTGGTGGCTGCATCTTCCTAGAAGTCTGAACTCTGTGGTTCTCCTTCCTGGACTCTTCTTATGCATTCAACAAATCAGATTGTTAGACCCCGTCGAAATATATTCTAAATATATTCTAAGCACAAGAGCTAAAACCTGTGTATAAATGACTGCATTGAACTGCATGTGGCCCTGATTTTGTTTTAAGAAAATGTAATCTAACTACTTCCATAAGACGCCGAAGTGAAAAATAGGCTTCATTTCTTTTGCTGCACAAAATATACACTTCAGGAAATGTTTGCTGTGGGGCAGGGGGCGGGGAAGAGAAATGAGGAATGTGTAGCAGTGAGATAACACATGCCTGAGGAGCTTGAGGAAAGTTGACGACTATTAAAAACATATTTCTACATATTTCCTTTAACAATGCATATAAAAATATTGGAAAGCGACATGAATGTGCGTTGATTGACACAATGAGCAAACAAAATAAAAACTCATTTCGCTAGTCCTCCAATCTCTAAATCCTATTCTATTACCTGAATTAGATGCCTACAGCCAATGTTTTGTCTGGCTGGTTCAGGTCTTTGTTAGAAATTCAGCCTCCTTCCAAACACCATGTTACTTCCTTGGTCTTTAGGTCTCCATAGATCATGGTTCACCAGTCTCCCATGCTTCTTCACATGTATCTGTGAGAACACTGCTCTGGAAATATTCCAGGAATCCAGGAAAAAGTAGCTTTCCCAGGATACCCAAGTATTATTATTTTTTGGTGGGCGATGGGGGATGTTAGTTATTCTGGAAATAATATGCTCCAGGACTCTGGATGTTACAATTATTATTATTTTGGCTAACTTTGGCCATTCATGGGGGGAAGTGAACCAAAGATGCTAGTCTGAAGAATTTTCAGAGAGTTTGGTGTTTTAATCTTGCCTTAAAATTATGAGAGAAATGTGCCTTCTTCTTTTTTTGAGGGTTTCTTTGAAGTGATGCAAGGTCCTCTCACAGGTATTCTAAGAAATTTGGCTGGTTGGGATGAGGTTGTGGAGTTGCCAGAGAGCAACTCCAGCTATTGCTTGTTCCCTATGAGAACAGGATGCCAGAATGGAAGAAAATTTGATCCAATCCAGCAAGGGTCTTCTCATGACCTATGTTAACCCCAAACCTCTACAAAAATACCGTGGAAATTCAGTCCCCACTCCTTCAAAACAAAAACAAAAAAACCCTGCTGGAAGAAAATCACTACCCACTTTTACAAGTGGAGAAAATTTTCACCCACACAAAGTTTGCATAGGTAGATTTGGCAGAGCACTAGAAATTTAGCATTCAAGATCTTGCAAAGGAGAAACAAGATGCTTCCACTGAGACCTCATGGTGCCAATGTTGCTGCCATAACTGCAACTAGGACAAGCAATTGGGAAAGGAGCAAAGGGACAAATTTTGGGGGTATGGGTGCAGTAAGATTGAGGAGACCTTTAGATCAATCCATATTACTGATGCTAATTTTACGTATTTCTGACTCAGCTTATATTTGGCCATTTGCAGCAAAGAGGACAAAAAGAAGACACACATCCCCCCCCTCAAAAAAAGCTAAGAACATTTTGGTGGTGGGTGGGTTAGCTTACCGTACTTTACAGATTACATGACCAAGGGTTGATGGGGTTGTTTATACTTACAAAACAAAACCCTCAAGCTGCTAGATGTAGCCAGAAAGACACTTTTTCTTCTCAGTCTCCCAAGTTACCTCTGGCCGCATTTCCTATTCCTGTGCCAGACGGTCCCTATGGAAATTATTCTGTAGCTACTGTACAGGATTGTTTCATGTGGGACACATAGGAATCCTCTGGTGCACAAGAGTCAAGGAATTTGTGAGACAGGCAGACCATGGCTATTTTAACACTTTTTTTCAAAAGTGCTAAAATAAATAAATAAAGGGAGGTAGAAACTCTCAGTCACCTCGTCCGTCAACACCCCCAAAATGCCAGGCGTCCACCTGCCTCCCTGAAATCTGCCAAAAATCTCCCACTTTCACAGTTGAATGACCTACCACTAGTTAATTTTCTCAAATTTTCTGAGACAATTTGATAGTTTTTAGATATCTTCTGTCTGTAGTGTACTTTAGGGAGCAAGCCAGACTTCAGTTGTCAGCAAATTCCAAAGCCCAGACGTTCCCTTGGGATGAGTCTTCATGTAGGTACTCCCAACAGAAACTGCTGGTTCCTAGAGAAAGTGCAGTCTGCCACATGGAAAGAATACAGGCAATTGAGCATGGATGATAACGATGATTAAAATGATCCCGCGGAGGGAATCCAACTGAAAACATTTCAACACCTTGTTCTTATTCATCTCGCACAAAGCATATCAACATCTGCATTGTTCAGGTGCTTTGACAGATGATTATTTTCATAATGAGCGATGCCAGTGCATACATAAATTGGGTGCCAAGTCTTCAAACGTCGGCAATTGCTGCTTATGAAACTGCTTTTACAAGTCGGAACATTGACTCAACTAGGCCAGGGTTAGGTCCTCTGGTTGGCTGGGGGGGGTCTCCTAAATTCCAAGGCATTCCAGAAAATATGGCCAGTGGGAAGCTGCAGAGAGAATTTTGCACCATTAGGACTTTTTTAAAAATAAAAAAGAAGTTTAAAATGAAAAAAAAAATAAACAAATGAACCAGCCTTTGGTCATCTGATAAAGTAAGGTAAATAGCAAGAAGGGGGCCACTTGAATAAAATATTGGGGGGCAGGTAAGTCTCACCCCATATAATTGATCACAAGACACAGCATACCATTTGTAAGGGGAATACCCATCAACTTTGGGGGGCTCAACCTCCTCCAATATTTTACTGGGGGGGCCAAAGGTACCTTGGCCCCTAGGAGTTGGCTCCTAATGTTAGCAAGCTGAAAATGTTAAGAGAACTTTCTCTCCTGCCACATTTGTGTGGGTGGGGAGAGGTTAGGATTTCATTTTGCTTCCTGCCCTGTGAGAATCCCTTGCAGATGATTACAGTGTCTGGAGGCAGACAGATAGGTTGTGTATCCACAGCAGTGACCGGAAGAGGAATGACCACTGGGAGGAACGCAGAGAGATGAAATGCCATAGTGCATCTGCAACAGCACAACTGGGTGCCTTCATCTGCCCCGACTGCAACAAAACATGTCTCTTCTGTATTGGTCCTTAAAGCCACAGCCAGGCACTGCAACCTTCCAACAGTTTTATTTCACCCTCAAAGGAACACTCCTTCAATGTGTCCCAGCAATGTCCCTTCTGGCCAGAAAAGAAATTCCAGCACAGCTCTACTGTATCTGCAATTTTTATTTGCAAATATAAATGACATTTATATACCAGTTAATTATTAAAATTTCTAAGCAGCGTACATTAAAACAAAACATATAGAAAATTAAACAATCAAACAATGAAAATTTGTTATAAAGCCAAACACTACCTTTAAAATGCCTGCAGGACATTCATTAACAGAAAAGTTAACAGTTGTTAGCTTGCTGAAAACTTGGGATGTTACCAGCATAATAATAATAATAATAATAATAATAATAATAATAATTTTTATAATTTATTATTTATACCTCACCCATCTGGCTGTGTTTCACCAGCCACTCTGGGCAGCTCCCAAAATAATAATAGTAATAATAATAATAATAATAATAATAATAATAATAATAATAATAATGCAATAAAACACCAACCATTAAAAACTTCCCTGAACAGGGCTGCCTTCAGATGTCTTCTAAAAGTCTGATAGTTGTTTATTTCCTTAACATCTGATGGGAGGGCATTCCACAGGGCAGGCAACACTACCAAGAAGGCCCTCTCAAGAACATGTATGTGGCACAGGAAATCACCCACCCATCTCTTGGGAAAGAAGGAGGGCAATGTTCCAGTGGGAGAGAGTATTGTGACTGGGTCCACCTACATGGTTATCAATTGAATGGATTTGCTCCTCTTGTCCTTGATGTCACATATATGCTAATAAGGTCTGAACTGGAGGTGAATGACGAGGAACGAGACTTTGGAGTTCTTGTAGATAGCTCAATGAAGATATTGACCCAAGGTTGTGAAGTTGTTAAGAAGGCAAATTCTATGCTAGAGATCATTACGAAAGGAACTGAAAATAAAACTGCTGATAAATTGCTGTTACACAAATCATGCTTAAATTGTATCTAGATTACTGTGCACAGTTCCGACTGCCTCACCTCAAAAAGGATATTGTAGAGTTGGAAAAGGTTCAGGAAAGGGCAACAGCAACAAAATCCACAGGATGGAGAAACTCCCCTGAAGGGAAAGGTTGGGAGTAAGAGTTGACTTGATAGAAGTTTATAAAATTATCCATGACTTGGATAAAGTGGATAGAGAATTCTCTCTCTCTCTCTCTCTAGTAATACTAGACCTCGATAACATCCAATGAAGCTGAGTTTTGGAAGATTCAGGACATATAAAAGAATTTCTTCATGCTGCACAGGGGGCACCAATAGCCACCAACTTGGAGGGCTTTAATAGAGAATTAGATGAATACATGGATGGAGAGACCTATAGATAGCTACCAGCCGTGATAGCTGAGCTTTGCCTCCACATTTTTGATGTAATAATGCTTCTGAATGCTAATTGCTGGAAACCCCAGGAAGGCAAAATGTTCTTGAGCTTAGGCCCTGTTTACGGGTTTCCCGCAGGCATCTGATTGGCCACTCTGCTGGACTAGGGTGTTCTTTCTTTCTTTCTTTCTTTCTTTCTTTCTTTCTTTCTTTCTTTCTTTCTTTCTTTTCCATTTCATATCTTTGTTAATGTGAACAATTGTTGCTCAGATTTCTACATTGTTGTACCTAAGGTGGTGAAAAAATCAGCAAGAGCCATCTTGCCGTCCTATAACTATTCAAGGCATAACCAAAACCAAACAGAATTCAGCAATGCATTATACATAAGGTACTAATGTCAACAAAATATTAGCAAACAATAAAAACAATCCCTCCCAAAGCTATTCCTATATCTATCTATCTATCTATCTATCTATCTATCTATCTATCTATCATCTATCATCTATCTATCTATATCTATCTATCATCTATCTATCTATACACACACACACAAACACCGCATTTTCCGCTCTATAAGATGCACCAGGCCATAAGACACACCTAGTTTTTTGGAGGAGGAAAACAAGAAAAAAAGTATTCTGAATCCCAGAAGTCAGAAGCCCAGATAGCCGCGTGAAGCCTCTTCAGGGCAACGGGATGAAGGTTCCCCCTGCCCTGAAGATGCTTTGCACAGCTAAGCCAGAAGCCAGAAGCATTCGCTCCATAAGATGCACACACATTTCCCCTTACTTTTTAGGAGGGGGAAAGTGCATCTTATGGAGCAAAAAATACGGTATATATAAAGGCCCAGCCCTGAAGCTAGATGGGCCAGTGTCCTGATCCAGCAGTCCCCTCTTACATTGTTATGTTCAATAAATAAGTTGGTAAGCAGGTTCCAATTACATTGTATCTTCCTCTCTGATTTCTCAAATGGCGTTGACATTGCTTTCCATGCTCGGCTTCCTCACATATTATTTGCTGTAGGTGTGTAGTTGTATCAAGTTCCTGGTGAGGCTGAACAATGCGCTGAAATGTAAGATCTTCACTCTGACATTTTCCTGTGCGAGGAAATTGCACTGAAGACACCATAGGCTTTGAAGTAGTCAATTGTATTCTGTTTGTATGAAATCGCTGTGATTGTATTCTCGCAAAAACCCATCAGAGAGGAACTAGACAGGAAGTTCCACTAAAACAGCAGTTTTGAATAGGAAAGGGGACTGGGAGCAGGGGAGCAGGGGAGCAGGGGAGGAAGATGGGGGTGCCATTTCCAGAGCCAACAATCCCCCCACCCCACTGAATGTCAAATCCACCTCATTTCCTGACCCCATTATGATTGGACCTGGCTTGGTTGCTTCTGCCTATGTTAACTATATTTATGGATCAAAAGAGTCTAGTTTCCATGGCAACTTCCCCAGGTTTTGAGCAAATATCATCTTTGAAAGTGCTCTTTCTTTTCATTTCTTTTGTTCTCTTTCTCTTTCCCCTTCTTTTTTTGGTCTGTGTTTTATAGTTATTCGATTAACCTTATGAGTTAATAAACGCCCCACAGACTTTGTTTATAAACAGTAGGCTTAAAAGCAAAGTTCAGAGTTCCATGGGGGCATTTATTCTATTCCTAGATAAGAAATTCAGCTGGAGACTTCTACAAGAACCTCTGAAATTCTACATTTCCTGAACCTAACAATGGCTGTCATACATTCCTGCTGGTTTTATCACATCAGACCCTCATGTCTTAGCAGTAGGGATTGGATTTTCTGAAAAACACGATTTTGAGCTTATCAGCACATGTTTTGTTTTCCCAATTCCCATTTTTTGCTGGGATTTGAGCACTGGACATAATTTTGAAGTTTCCTTCTTTGACCTCAGATACTGAATATTTACCCAGGTGCAGTAGAGTTCCACCTACAACACCAACTCAAATGAACACAGCAATAACATTTTAAAATGATTTCTTAAGAATACAGAATGAAAACTAAAGAACATAACGCAGGCTACAGATAAAAGTGTTCCTGCACATACAAGAATAATTCTGCTTTGGAAGGTCACTCCTAGCCAGCTGACAATTCCAAGCCTTTTTATTTAGTTGCAGTCTTTGTAGGCCAAAGACTTTGTAGGCCAAGCTTTAATCTTGAAATATGATTGGCCTTTCAGCCCTTCTGATACCTGGTTGTGCTGACGCTTGACACTTTTCTTGACATGTGCAGAGGGCTCAGCAGAAGCTGGAAAATGCAGCGAACTATAAGGTCATGTCCCAATAAGATGATATATAGGTTGATACCCATTTTAGGATATTTTCATTATGATAAGAAATCAAATCTCAGTATAGGCTTTTGTTCATCCATCCTTCAAAGGTTGTGATCCAAATCACAGCTACTTTTGAGGTGCATTCCACAGAAAATGAGCAGAACATCTCATTCAGGACTGAGGTGTGAGGCCAGTATTATTTACTGCTAGCTATAATTACAAAATGCACTCATCTCAAATTCATGAAATACATATCAAATCATTAAAAAATAATGCTCCTATTATCTTAAAAAATGGGAATTTTTTTTTTTTTATAAACTAAGTGTTCTCTGTTTTCCTACTGATGTGACAAAGCAAATCTTTTTATGTGGCTTATCTGTCCAGACATTCATTTTATGAACAGATTCCAGGGTGACGTTTTATCTGTTTCATTACTGGGGGAATGGTAGGCTGGCCAAAGGAAGGAACCAGTTTCCCAAAACTTATTTATTTGATGTGTGTAGATATTGGCATTTTCAGGACATTGTGATGTTTAGGTGCTAAATACATTAGGTTTTTTTTTCCTGAATACATTGTGTTACTTACAGATTCTCCTGTTTCAGTTCAATTGTTCCCCATTGACTTATCTTGGCTCTTTCATGGACCTTTAGGCTCCCATCTCCTCAAAGTGAATTTCATGGCTTATACATCTTTTTACATCTAACCTTCACTCTGCCTTTGCCATTAAAAAGGTCAGTGCTCTCATAGGGTTGCTACATGTAATATCAAACAACATATTTCACTTCGGCTGCTGCTGCATTACAATTCCTGACAAGTATTAACTTGTTAGTGCACGAGGCAGAAGAAGTGATTTATTTATATCTATATATAACTGTGATATAATAATTTAGAAATGAATGCAGGTTGTTGGTTTTTGTTTGTTTGTTTGTCTGTTTTTGTTCAACATCCTGTATTCTTGTGATGCCTGCTTTGGTGTTTTTGTATGTGTGTAATACTGGATGTATTTCTTGGTGTTGATATATTACAAATGGTTTATAAAATCAGATTCTAAGCTGTAGCCATTAGGAATGTAAATGGGAAGCTACTTTATAGTGAGTCAGAACATACAAATACTTTGTATTTGTTACACAGAGGCCAATGAACCTCTTGGGCTTGCCAATCAGAAGGTCGGCGGTTCGAATCTCCATGACAGGGCAAGCTCCCGTTGCTTTGCCCCAGCTCCTGCCAACCTAGCAGTTCAAAAGCAACCAGTGCAAGTAGATAAATTGGTACCGCTGTGGCAGGAAGGTAAACAGTGTTTCCATGCACTCTGGTTTCCATCCCAGTGTTCCGTTGCACCAGAAGCGGTTTAGTCATGCTGGCCACATGACCCAGAAAGCTGTCTGTGGACAAACGCTAGATCCCTCAGCCTTAAAAGCGAGATGAGTGCCGCAGCCCCACGGGGTCCTTTATCTTTTTACCTTGTATTTGTAACAAACACACACACAACTGTTGACTGACTACAACATAGCAGTGTGTGTGTGTGTGTGTGTGTGTGTGTACACCCACATACAGCTTGGTGTCTATGCTTCTTCAATCACATCTGTGCAAATTTTATAGGAGATCTCCATGCCAGCTTCTGGATGTATTACTAAGAAAGCTTACTCTAGGCACAATCATATACTCCCATCACCAGTTTGCAAGCTATAAAACTATTTAGCTTTATGGCACTTCTCTAAATGGGAGTGACCAAGAGTCATTGAGACTGCTTTTCCAGTGAAAAGAGGTAATTGCCTTGCCGTTCTCCATCATGAATGAATGACGCAATATCTGCAAGACGACCTTCTTATAACAGAGAGGTCAGGTTAAGAATGCTGAATGGAAAAGGGACTGAGGGACCACAGTAGGTGTGACCTGCACATGTTTTTTATGGCTAATGAATTTGCTAAAAATAATGAAGAAAATCTAATGTTATCTGCTAATATGACCTGGATCATCTTTTGTGCGTGCATACATTCTTCATGAAATACTAGGCTGATATTGTATAGAGTTTTAAGCATGCTATCATGATGAAGCTGCAGTGTATCTGGTTGAATCTAAGTCAAGGTCAGATGAGTGTATTTTTGAGGTCAATTACTTGAGCTGGACTTGGAGCTGCAGCAGACGAAAGGTACTGATCTATAGACTAGGCAGGAGCAAAAGGCCAGAAGTCTTCTATTTATAACCAGGTCTAACCACTTCAGAGTAGCTGGGGCTGGGGAAGTTCATCTGGGTCACATTTTAAGTGAACCTACCAAATTTTCACTTCCAAAACTGATATGCAAAGTAAAATGTAGCTTTCCTTCAAAACTCACATTTCCCCCCTGAATTTTGCAATGTAGTTCTTAAACCAGGGAGTGAGTGCAAAAATGCATCTATTAGTAGGCACACAAAAATGAACATATAATAGTGAAAACAACATAAGAAAATGCTATCTATTAGGGGACAATTGCTTGCAGATATATATTTTGTGCAAATCTGCATAGAAATCTGCACATAGGAAGCAAAATGTGCACAAAACATGCATGAATTTTTATACAGATTTTTTAAAGTATGGGGAAATGGGGCAAAGGAACTTTAGATTGGAAAAATTAGATATTGGAAGCAACTGAAAGTGACAGGTTCACCCATCCCTACTCCAGAACTGTTCATGCTGTCTGAGATGAAGAATTCCTGGGTTCACTGTTAGACCTTCCAAAAGCTTCTAACTCTTTCTTTACATGCATGCAGGAAGCAGCAAAGAGGGAGACCTGCCCCTTCTTCCAACAGGGTGTTTGATTATATGACTGCCAAGGTCCCTTATGTCCAACCATAGGCATCAACTCCTAGGGGTCAAGGCACCTTGCCCCCTCCCATGTGTTTCTTTAGGGGGGCACTGGTCAGAGGGCAGAGAAAGGTGAAAGTGGAGTCAGGCATAGCACAGCTTCAGTGGACAACGGTTGCTGCTGCTGCTGCCACAGTTGCCACTAGCTGGAGGTGGCTTCCCCATCTTTCCTTTGCACGGCAGAGGGAGGGGGTGGATATGTTCAGCTTCACACCCCCGGCTCCTTGTGACATTGTGTGCATGACGTCAGGACATTGGATCGGGCCCCCACAATATATTCTAGAAGTTGGCACCTCTGTGCCCAACACTGTAATTCACCTGAGTCATGAATTTGCTAAGCAACCTGCTCTTCTAGGTGTATTAGCTCAGCTGTAAAGTATTATATTATAAGATTTTTTGAAATAATACATGAGAAACGCTTGAAAAATTCTGTTTGCTATTATTAGCTCCCATTCTTATAGTATGCACTGTGTATTGGTTTTTTTTCTCTCTCTCTCATTAAAGTAATATCACTTGTAGAGTCTACATTTGGAAGCAAACACATACATACCAAAAAAAGTTAAGTGGAACGGATGAACTTACACTATTTTTGGTAAAAGGACAACGTAATCACCTTTGTTATTTACAGTTCAATCCTTTTCTTTCTTTCTTTTAACAACCAGCAAAAGGATCTTTCTCCTTTTGTGCTCAGAGAAATCAAACCTTGTTCCTACCAGCAGCACAGAGACCTTAAAGGTCACAGGGTAAATTTTGCCTGCTGGGCCTTCACAGCTTACAAGCTGAAGCAATATTCTCTGGCCTTGAATGAATGCTCACCCCCTTGCTGTGTCTCCATGGTACTTGAAAGGAAGAGTAATCTTGTATCGCTTGTCTTTGAGGGCTGCACACTTGATGGATCTGGGCTTTTCCATTAAAAAAACATCTCAAGGGGAGTCTAGTCAAAGATCTCCTCAGCACAGGTTTCGTTGGCTTCATTGACTCGAGTTATGGCCCTGCTACAGCCCTCAACTTACATCAGGCCTTCACCAATCCTATGCCTCTCACAGAGGCCAAACTGGGTTGGCATGTGGGTGGTAAATGCTGAGAACCAGAGTTGGACCTCTAGCTGGGTTTCACCCTTTGATTGTCAGTTCAAGTCTCCTCTCTTCTCAACAGGGGGAAGCAGCAAGAAATGGAGTTAGTTGTCCTCAGAGTTCCCCACATAATTCCCCTAGTCAAAAAGTGCCAACATTCACCTCAGATTTCCCTGAGGGAAAAACCAGAGGGCTGCCATTGCCTTAAAAGCTGATTTCAGCAGGTATCACAGGAGGGAAGCCTATCTATGAGTGGAGGTGGAAGCTCAATGCAAAAGGCCTCATTTTCATCTGCAGAGTACAGCCTTGCTCATCAGTCTGCTTTTCAAATGAATTATAAAAAAACTAATGTCGCTCATTATGACATTCATGCACCCAGAAAGAGGAAATCTGTTTTGTTTTCTTGTTCTTCTCCCATCAAGTCTTACGTTAGGCTTCGTGAGACTCAGTAAATCAAATATTGTGGCAAAGGGGGGGGGGGAGATTTTCAATCTCAATGTTTTTGGAGTATAGATGTCCTCATTCTAGTTTTCAGACTGTAAGAACTCTCATCTCCCAAAAACAAACTTTCCTCCCAAAAACAAATTTCATTAAAAAAAGAACACACACACTCAAAAATCCATATTAACCCTGGATGCCATTGAAATGCCATTCTTGGGACTTCAGGCCATCCTCCTGTCCACTATATTGTATCCTACAATTCGGAGAAGCCCTGATGAATGATCTGGTTTTTTTTTTCATGAACCCATTTTAAAGTTCAGTCTTTCCTCGCCTCCATGACTCCTATGGACACTGAACTACCTATAAATATTTCTAGGTCACCTTCCAGCTTGTGTCTGAAAAACAACTCAACTCTGTATTTGGGGCCCTTGATTCTTGTTCCTGGATCTTTTCTTGTTGCTGCCCTTCTTATATGCCTACCAGGAGTGTTGCTTAAGATTACTTAGATGGAGAAGATACTGTTGTTTCTTAACAAGGTGTAAATATCTGCCTACTTTTCCCCAGCTAAGCGTGCTGCTTTTCTGGTCCTCAGAAGGACCACACTTTGCTGCCTCTTTCCCTGGCCTAGATAGCCTCTCAATATAAAAACTACATCTCCAATTTGGGAAATATGTTGGATCGTTATATTGTGAGTGTATCTTTCCACAGCTCTTAAGTAAAGCAGCCATTAGCACTCAAGCATAATGACAAAGAATATCCAGACAGGACCATATTATAGATGCAGTATTTTCCGTGGTAAAGTACTTCTAATAATAATGACCTTATATCAAAGCATGTGAGTTTCAGAACAGGGTCATAAGAACGTGCATAGGGAATGAGCCCCTAGACAAAGCCCTTTATTCAGCTAATGCATAGATCAGGTATCAGCAGAGAAGCAAGTGAAGGAAAATGCAATGCTAAAATATGAGAGAGAGAGAGAGAGAGAGAGAGGGAGAGGGAGAGTGCATGTATTTGTGTATCACAGTATTCTAACAGAATCTGGATACAATGCAACCAATTATACAATCACGTCTATATTGCATTTGTATGTTATATTATCAGTATGCAAAACTATACATCTGCACAGGTAAAATATGGCACAAAACAGCCTGTCACTTTAGGAACCCACAGAAGAATGATGGAACATGCCCTTTTAGAATGTGTTGAGGGGGTTTGTTATTGGGTTGTTTTGCTTTGTTTTTGATTATGTATTTGTGTTTTTATATTGTGATTTTATCTTGTGAACCACCCTAAGACCTGCGGGTATACAAATTCAATAATAATAAGGAGGAGGAGGAGGAGGAGGCATTCTTCCACAGCCATTGTGTGCTATGGGAGAAGATCTGTCAGCTGGAGCCAACCAAGAGAATGAAGGGGAGAATTAAAAAGCATCCTTGAGGATAAAGTGATAAAAGTTGCAGAGCGATCCAAATGCAAATGTGGAAAATGCTAATATAAATAGTGAAATAGCAACTGGTCAATTTGGCAAAGGGATGCTGAGTTTTAATTAAAAGGCACTATGGCACATTTTCATGGATCTTACACTGGGCATTTGGATTTTGGCCGTACACTGGTGTATTCCTCACAGCCATGGTGTCCTTCCTCAATTGCTCCTCCATCTGAATGTTTTATTTGCAAGGTCAGTAGAAATAAAAGGAAGAAAGTATCTCAGATGCAGCTGCAATTTGGACGAGGATTACTGAACACTCTTCCTGATTTCTCTTCTTCTTTCCATTTGCTGAAACCACTTTCTTCTACAGTTCATCATATACCTGGCATATCAGTGCTGCTGATCAGGGCTGTAATGATTCATTCAGGGATTATGCAGAATGATACTTTTGACAAGTGAACCAAGTTGGAAGTGGAGGGGAAAGACTTGGAGATATCTTTTAGTGCTCTGATTCCCCCACCATTAAGATTCTCAGCTACATGAACACAGGGGTGCGGTCATGATCCAATGAAGTCTAAAAACACTAGCTTTTGCGGGATATCTCTGTTTCTCCATGGTTTTCGAAACATTTTCAAAGGACAGCGGGAAACTTCCATGGGACAGGGTAGAGTGGCATTCCCTAGATTATTGTGGGTTGATATATGATTGGTTGAGGTATTGTCAATCCATAATTGAGTCATAACTGGTAGAGGCAGTGTGAGAAAGGAAGGTGAGAATTGTAGAGTACGCTGGTGGCATCATAGTAGACTTGCTTACACCGAAGGCTTATGGACTTTTCAGTACCATCTATCTCCAGCTTTGTTCTCATATCTTTTCAAGTTGCCAGTTCAGCTAAGGGCAACTCCAGAAGATCTGTTTATTGAGCATTTGTCCTGTTTTGTTTGCACAAAGCTCGTATGGAGCTTATACAATGTCTGCTGTTTTTTAAGCATTTCCTCTAATTTTGTTTGCACAGCTATTACATGACTTCCTGCAGTACATTTTTTTCTATTACTTTCCTTACCACAAAAGGTCAACTTTAAAAAAAAGAGAGGGCTTGTTGTGCAAGTGCACCAGACCACCTAAATTCACTTTAATTGTGCAGACCTAAATTTGTACATATGCTATTGAATCTATTGGAAAGAACCCAACTAACAAAAAAGGATGGGGAAACCTGGACCACTCTTTTATGCTTTCATGACTCTTCCCATTTTCAATATGATTATTACTGCACCCACTACTGATGTGATCCTCTATTTCAGACTCTCCAAGTGTCCCTATTTTCCAGGGGCAGTCCCTGATTTACAGAAACTCTCCCGGTTTGTCCCACTTTTCCTTAGGACATCCCTATTTTCATTGGAGAAATGTTGGAGGGTATACTATTTGAATTGCATCAGTATTGCTAAAATAATATGCATAACATATTGCAATGATGCTGTTCCTATTGGAAGCCCAATGATCTACCCATTGTCAGGGCTTCGGGAATTCTACTCCCTCCCTGGTGGCAGCAAGAAGCAGAGAGAAGAAGATAGAGTCCTTTTTAATGAGTTTATTCATTCATAACAGTGAGAGACAAAAGAATGTGGTATTCCCTGATGAGTGTGTTGCTCCAGCTAAACTCCTCCTCCCTTCTTAGTAGCAACAGCATTTACCCTTACAGTAGCCACTTGTGGTCAATTGTCTTTGAGTCCTTTGTTCCTGCACTCTTATCGAGCGCCGAGTTCTGGGATAAGGGGGGGGGGGGTCAGAAATACAACGTGTCAACTGGCTGGTCTCCTGTCTCCCCACTCCCTTCTCCTAACACTTCCCAACTCTTTTGTTCGTCTCTGAGCTGTGACCTTCCTCAAAACCCTGCTGTAATTCAAAGCCACATTCCTCTTCTCCTGCAGTGTCAGGAGAAGGGGGGGGGGGTGATCTCCACCATTCCACCTCCATCTCGTCCATTTGAGTCCAATCCCTGACACCCATTATGTGAAAAACCAGTCCCTCTGACATCAAAAGGGCTTCCTTTCACGTAAAGCGGAGGTTCCCAAACTTACTTGGCTTACCGCCCCCTTTTCAGAAAAAAATAAATAAAAATACTCAGCATCCCCCTGGAAATTTACCTTCTTTAAGCAAACAAGCAGAAAGATGCAGTGACAAATTTGAGTTCTTATATGTATCTACCGTATATTGCTACATACGTCTTACAACATAGTAAATTTGCCATTGGCCAAATAGGCAGGCAAGCAAGCTGCCATCCGCTTCCCAGGCCTTGGTGAGCTGGGAAGGGTTCATCCAAGCCCAGGAAAAAACCCAACCTGTCACACAACTGCCAGATCCAGGGGAAGTGTGGTTGATGTCCATCAGTGGCATCTGACCTGGTGGTAAGCATCTTTATGAAACATGTTTGAACAGTTTTTCAAAATTTTCTTCTCTTCTTTATGCTTCCACCGCTCCCTTATTTTTATTCAATGCCCTCAATTGCATCCATGGCTACTACTGCTCCCTGAATCATTCCAGCAACCCACAGGGGGCAGTATCACTCACTTTGGGAAACACTGATGTAAAACAATAGTGTTATTTTCCCATCTGCAGATAGTAAAGTTTCTTACTTTACTATTTTTTAAATTTTCTACTGTTTATGTATTTACTGAGGAAAAGCATGCCCACCATATTTCATAAAACTGGCGCAATGAAGTGGCAATGAATGCAGTCTCTGAGCCAAATGGTCTCTGGTTCAAATCTAACTGCCACAATAAAATCCTTGCGGTTTGCTTTAACCCTCTATATTCCCAGAATTCCCACCTCAGCTTTTAGTGGAGAATAACTGAGAGTGCTTTAGGTTCCTTTCCATCAGAAAATCAGTTGCAATCATTGATCTGGACTGGTGTTAAGATTGTTTTAATTTGTGCTCTTTCTCTCAGACTTGCTTCCTTCCGCTGCTGTCGAAGAAGCAGTCGTGCTTTCCGACAAGGCAATGCGGCTCATCATTCTGCACGACTTGACTGATAGATCTCAAAATCAAAGTGTAGGCTCTGAAATGCCGTCTCAAATTGGCAGGCTTCCACTTTGGAAACTCAGCAGTGGGCTACTGTGATTTTTTCTTGCCGTTGTACAAGATAGTTTACTAACATGCACCACCAATTACAGGCACAGGAACGTCAAGCAGTTGTTTTCCTTTTTCTGTTAATTGACATAGTATGAATATATTGCTGTGCTCGCTTTTCCTAGCCAGCTGGACTTACTGAGGCTAGGAAGGGTGCATGTTTCTGCAAGGCAACTGCCAACACTCCTGGTCGGTGCTATAGAATACAACTGGAATCCCAGGAAGTGTCCCTGGAAAAGGGAAGTTATCTTTCCCCTGAAGAAGAAGAGGAGGAGGAGGAGGAGGAGGAGGAGGAGTTTGGATTTGATATCCCACTTTATCATTACCCAAAGGAGTCTCAAAGTGGCTAACATTCTCCTCTCCCTTCCTCCCCCACAACAAACACTCTGTGAGGTGAGTGAGGCTGAGAGACTTCAAAGAAGTGTGACTAGCCCAAGGTCACCCAGCAACTGCATGTGGAGGAGCAGAGACGCAAACCCTGTCCACCAGATTATGAGTCTACCGCTCTTAACCACTACACCACACTGGCTGAATGTTCACCCAGATCTTCATTGGAGACCCTTCTCTAGGTGATTTCTGGGCATTCACTAGAGAGAGAGGTTGCTATCGAATGAAATTGTCCTATACATGCAAGGTCTTCTGCTTGCAGAATTGAATCCTCCCCCCCACCCCGTTCTCCTCTCCTTGCATACTGCCCCCAACCTGTGCTAGGGTGATCCTCAACTCTACAGATCAGATGGGGGGCACAGGGACACAATGAAAATTATGATGCAATTGCAAGAGTATTACAACTATTACATTTAATTAAAATATAGTAATCATCAATATAGTATTGTTGTTAATGATGTTTTCATGATTAATTCAATTTATGAACTGCTTGACACCTAAGAAATCTCCAAGCAAGTTGAAAAACTTAAAAACATAAAACATGGGATAGCATTAAAAAGAGCAATGCATAAAAGCCACACAATAGGCTATAAAACAAACAACAGAAAGAAAGACTTCAGCTGAAAAACACACCACCAGCAAATAGCAAAATCATCATAATTTGACCTGGTCCCAAAAATATTTTAATTGTGGTACTTTCCTCATTGAACTTGTCCTGTCTTGAGCCATTAACCCAGTTTGTCAACTGGGTTGTGTAGATCATGGATTACATTCTAAACTGCTTTGAACATATTTTGGTAGAAAAGAGGCAAATTAAATTCAATGCTTAAAAAAGCCCAGATATTTTGGATCTTTATGGCAAAAGTCACAAATTCACATATCACACATGCATTGCCATGTAGTCTCCATAACAATTTTAACATTGAAATTATTTTAATTATGAAAGGCAGAGCTAAGTGTTCCTATATCGAGACACTGCCTGAAAATGCCATCAGGCTAATGGTGATATAGGTCACTCTGTTTCTGTAGAGGGACCGCTGATTAATGCAAGCAATGAAAGCAGTAAACCCATAATCATATATGAGTCACAATTCATATGAAATTTACCGTGAGCCATGGGGAATTTTGTTTTTTATGAGAAATATTTCACAACACAGAAAAACATGGGGAGTCACTTTCCAACATGTTATTATATACTTACTATGGATGGATCTCCCTAAATATGAACAATTTATAAAATTACAAACAGGTGGCAACTATGCTTGCTGTGCAATTTTTTTGTGTATTTGTCTGATAGGCATTCTAGGGAACTAGAAAAGAAGAGTCAGCTACGGTGTGTAGTATTGTGCAAACACTCCCTGTGCTCCCCCTGGGGCTGCAAAGGAGTTAGTTTAACCTCCGGTTTGCTAGTAAAACTGAATCTGTGTCGTGAAATGATGCATGTCTTAAAAGGTGTGTCACCAACACGAAAAGTTTGGAAAGCTCTGGTGTAAGATTTTCCCACTATACTGCACACTTTCTTCAACATACAGTCATACCTCATGTTGCGTTTGCTTCAGGTTGAGTGTTCTCGGGTTGCGTCCCGCGGCGGCCCGGAAGTACCAGAAAAGGGTTACTTCCGGGTTTCGCAAGTCGCACATGCACAGATGCTCAAAATGATGTCACACGCATGCGCAGAAGTGGCGAATCGTGACCCATGCTCGCGCAGACGTGGGTTGCATTCTGCTCATGTTGCGAATGGGGCTCCAGAACGGATCCCGTTTGCAACCAGAGGTACCATTGTACGTTAAGTTTTGGCTGTGCTGAATTATATGGTGCATAACTGAGGAGTCCTTATTGCTAGATGGTGCAAACTGTTCCACGGGGCTGATTATCCATACAGGAATGAGCTTTCCTAGCAAAATATGTTTGTGACCCTAAGCCAGATAGAGAGACACTGCTATGGAATGTTGCAGTCCCACTCACAACAGTTCTGCTGGATGACAACCCAGGCAAGGCTGGGTGCATTGATACTCTGTAGAACAGACCCTTACAAAAGAATCCTGGCCAGGCTGGAAAGGAGTCGGGGGCAAATGGAGGAGGGAGGGGTTGTAGCTTACTGAGAGAGCACCAGCATTGCATGAAGAAGGTCAGGTTTAATACCTGGCTTCTCCAGTAAGACTGGGAATGCCCTCTGCCTGAAATCCTGGAGAGCTGCTGCCAAACAGTGTAGACAATGCTGAGTTAGATTGAGCAATGGTGGCTTCCTCTGTTCCACAATTATGCAATCTGAAAGCTGCCTCCAGAAACCAGTGGAGGTTGCTTGCTTACACCTTCCAACAAAGCCATGTTTGTCTGGACAAAACGTTGAGCCTATCTGAGTCGAAGAAGATCCAGGAATGAGAACTCGTAGCCTTGAATGAGATGTCCTAACCCTGATCACCTAATGCTTTTACTGGTCTGACCAATTCCAGAAGCAGGGAAGAAGTTCCAGCAACTGTTTGACAGGTGGGAAATCTCCAAGCCTCTCTTGATCTCTTAAAGAGGCAGTAATTCTTGGTTCTGGCCAATGATGATGGATGGCAGTGGCAACTAGAACAGTCATCAAAAATTACAAACCTTGTCTATTGGCCAAAGCCCTCTCCTCTTCAAGGTTTTGGTCTAAAATGGTCAGATTATCAAGTTCTGGCATCTAGTTGTCATCTACCTTTCAGATCTGGCTTTATGACCTCTTCATTGTTACTTGGTTCATGTCTAACCTGGGACTTATACATTGCCCTCTGAAGGCTAAGCAAAAGAAAAGAATCACATCCTTCTTCTCACAACTTTTCATTGTTCTTCAATGAATATTAAGCTTCCATGCATAAAAAGTTTTCATATACATTCGTTCCAGGAAGGGGAATATGAAACACACTTAATGCAAATATTATCAGATCTATAGAAAAAGTTAATGTAAATCAGATCTATGAATGGAATGTATTAAACATGAGTCCCTTTTTGAGAGAAAATATTTTCATGAAGCTTTTTGTCAGAAAGTTTTAAAGTTCATGCATTTCTCTGTGTGTCTGTCTTTTGTTACCGTAGCAGGTAGATACTGAACAGGGTCAGAAAATATGCCAGTTTGGCTATCAGATGGAAAATATGTAGGAAACTGAGAAAGACAGAAAAGGATAATATTTCTCCTCTAACTCTGTCTGCAATACAAAAGTGGAATCCTAATTCAACCCATATCTAAACTTTTTTGGGGAAAGTATGGTTAACAGTGTATGGCTTTAGACTGTCAATATTCATCTTGATGAAGTGGACTACACAAATTTATACCACAATAATTGTATTAGGTTACAACACCAGCAACTAATTTGGGCAGAGGTGTTCTTTAGTTTGGTTCTGCTGGCTGAGGACCTCCCATCAGCTACCGCCACTGGAGTGATGCTTGTATCACTCCTCCAATACAGACCCCCACCATTCTACCCACCAAATGAGTGGAAGGCCTGCCAGCCATATAGTCACGGACAGAATATGGCAGCCTCAAGATGGGACATTCCAAGTGCAGGGCTGGTGCACCCTGGAATCTGCTGGATCACGAGCTGCTCTTAACAGTTGGTGCCAGCCAGGATCAGGTCTGGTTCAAGGCTGATCACTGCATCAGGCTGAAGCTGGAGAAAGGATTTGACCTGAAGTCTCTAAGGTACCACACATTCTTTTGCTTTTGCTGCACAGCTACCACTCTGGAAATGGTCATCTTCTAAGATGCCTTTCTAAGATCTTGTCAGCAGCAAATCCCTCCAGAATGATGGTTCAGCTGTCAGAGGTCTGACTGCATCAGTTCTATACTTTATATCAGCTAAAAAGGGAATCTAATATATATGAACTGATCTTGTGACTGGCCCAAGGTCACCCAATGAATTTCATGGCTGAGCAGAGATTGAAACCCTGGTCTCCCAGGCCCAAGTCCAGCACTCCTGCCATTAGACCACATTGACTCTCAATGTACAATGACTTTACAATGGATCCTGCTCCTACAGGCTAAACACGTTTGCTTTTAGGAAAATATAAAATGTAAAATAAACTGAGACATCAAAAAATGATAGAAAGTAGCATTCTATGTGTGACACTGATTTGAATCACAATGCAAAGGCATATCTAGGGGAGCCCAACTTGTTTGCCAAGCTGAGAAGGCCCAAAATCCACCACTGTTGTGATGCAACCTCCATAAGTCCTTAAATTACGAAGGTTTGGTTGATTTTACCTATTCACAGTGGCAATTGAATCCTTTGCTTTTGTAAAGGTAAAGGTAAAGGTACCCCTGACCATTAGGTCCAGTTGTGACCGACTCTGGGGTTGCAGCGCTCATCTCGCTCTATGGGCTGAGGGAGCCAGCGTTTGTCCACACACAGCTTCCGGGTCATGTGGCCAGCATGACTAAGCCGCTTCTGGTGAACCAGAGCAGTGCACAGAAACACTGTTTACCTTCCCGCCGGAGCGGTTCCTATTTATCTATTTGCACTTTGACGTGCTTTCGAACTGCTAGGTTGGCAGGAGCAGGGACCGAGCAACGGGAGCTCACCCCGTTGCGGGGATTTGAACCGCCGACCTTCTGATCAGCAAGTCCTAGGCTCTGTGGTTTAATACACAGTGCCACCCGCGTCCCTCTTTGCTTTTGTAGTTGAGTAGAAATACAGGCATCCATGCAGACCTCCTGTCTGTGCAAACGGCAGCTCAGAAAATCCATAGGCTAAACCAACATCTAAACTTTTCAGTGCTGCTCCCATTACATAAAACAAAGTGATTTGGGTTAAATGACTATTATAGTTAGGCCCGTTTTGTGTATATTGGACACTGTTTTGCCATTTTGGGAGAGTTCAATATAATGCAGCAATTTTTTCGAGGTCTGGTTAGGTTTTGCTGTTGTTGTTGTTATCATTATTATTATTATTGATTTTGGCAACAGCTGCTCAATCAGATCCAATTTCCTTTTCAAATTTCTTCAAGCCCTCATAAATCAAAATGATCAGAAAACAGCAAAGGTCTTCCAACTATTTGCAGCACAGATGCAAACATAAACAGCAGGAGGCTGGAAAATTGCTACATTCAAATCGCTTCTGCTCTTGCAAAAGGCTGCTTTGAAACTAAATCACTATCTGATGAGAACAGATCAGCTAACAACAAATAGCTCAGTTCCGGACTGGCAAAGAGGGAACCCCCCCCCCCATTGGCATCATGCAAGAAATGTGGGGAACTGGTCTCCTATTATGCAACTTTTGCACCAAGAGACCATGTGCAGTCAAGGTTTTTTGAAACACAAACAGGTGCAGATCAAAGGCTCTAGTTCCATGTGGTAGAGACACACAAGCAAACATGTGGATGTTGAGAAGCCCAGAATACATAGTGGCAAAGTAGACCCTTTTTGTTCCACATGACAAAATAATTCACTGACCAACTTTTTTCTAAAAAGCCTTCCAGGATGAAGCAGCTTACTGGAATATCCAATGGAGAGGGAACATAAATATGCTTAGAACTTTGATGCTCCACAAAGTTCTTTTAAACTTCCCTTCTATCTTCAGCAGATTATGTGCAGTACATTCTCCATGTGGCCTGGTGAATGTCCAGAATTACTGGTGGTTATACACATTAACTGCTCAAGTTATATTGCATTTTTGTTTCATTTTGAGCAAGCTATTTATAATTTTTTAAAATATATAAATTATGTTTTGCAAAGCCATTTCCCCTAATATAATATGCTTTTGTATGTTCTTTCTGCTAATACTTGCATATAATAGGTCCAATTGTGCATGTAAATGCATATATCAGTGAAAATAACATACAAAATACATTCTATTATGGGAAATTGTTTTGCAGAAATGTGCATACAGGCAGCAACAATTTTGCTTGGGGGTTCCGTTCCTGGCCCCTGTGTGCATTAGTACATAAGGCCCCCCACCCACATTCTGCCCAGTTCTGCTCTCCATTCTGCCCCCATTCTTCCCTCTTCTGAGTCCCAAAGGAGCTGCATGTCAGCAGTCATGTGTCAATGGGATGCACGCAAAATGGTCGCCAGCAGTATCAGGGAAAATTGCATGCAGAAACATGTATGTTAGAAGAAATTTGCACTTAATTTTTCATGAAGTCTTTGAAAAATGTGCATAGTGATGCAGAAATGAGAACCAAATTTAAGGCTGGTAAACTAAGAAATAGAGAGAAACTGAAATTGCCATATTCACCCATTCCCAAGGAAAAGCAACATTGGCAGTGTTGCCCTCCCCTAGTTGGTAGAGTCCAAGGAACCTTCGCCCTACACTTTTGTGAGCAGAAATTATATTCCACACACACTTGGATCTCTTTTAATCCAATCAGCTGGGAATACTCAAAATGGAAAACACATAACCCTAAACCAGAATCAAATCAAACCAACTCAAAAGTATTTTGTATAGGGCATCATTCAGCTTCGTTTTAGGCTAGCAATATCCCATTGATTGAAATGAATGATTTGGGAATGCCTCCCAAGCCAATTAGATATGTAAAAATAGATTATAGGTCTTTCAGCATCCCATAGGAATCTGTCTCATGAGAGGACTTCATCTCAAATTATACTATTATGGCAAGTAGTGTTTTACTTTACAGATGGCAACTGTTTCTAGCATGTTTTAACAGTGTTGCATAAGGTAACGTTGAGTTACTTGAAAGCCTGGGGAATACTGAAATGTTTAATTGAATGTGAAGCCGATCATATGCATATTTAACTAATATGTTTTTAGGGCATATTTAGTAAGGTTATTATCTTGATTTGAAAGGAGCTGAAGTAGAAGAAGCAACAGAAGGGCCTCCGAGGACTAACACAGACACCGAGATGGTGACAACCACAATGATTCATTTGCATTTAATGAAAAATGTTTGCTAAAAAGAGACTTCAGAGTATATGAGAAAACCCATACATAACTTATATTTGGTTAAGATGCAGCGTGCGACTGTGCCCTTTTCTCAATCTGAATGTGGGCTTCATGGGAATCTGAATGTCTTCTTGATGCCAGAAGAAGGGGCTGTACCCCCAAACAAGTTTCCAAATCTGCACTCCAGGAACCCAGTATATGCTTTTAACCCAGTATATGCAGTTTCGCCCAGATTGGCAAGAAGGAAGGCACTCCCTGCCTCAGCACCCTGAGTAGAATTTGAAGGTTACTTTCACTCTTACAACTGAATCACTTTTCCCCAGAAAACCATCTTTCCCCTCCCCAGTAGTTCTGAATGAGTTACAGCCCTAGAGCAGCATTCTGGCCCCTCTTAGGTGGGTGCCATTTAGGGATGGCGCTTCCCCCACCTGTTTCCTGCCTTTACTTCTGAGAAGCCCAAAACAAACAAGTCAAAATAGAAGCTGGCCAGTGTGTACATGTTTACACTTATTTTTTAGATCTAGGACTCCACCTAGCTCCTAGCCATTCCTAACCATGATTGGTCAAGCTATGGGGTGGAGCCAATTCATGGTGGTGGGCTTTAAGCTTTCCAGCCAGGCCTTTACTGTTGTGTGAAGGCCCTTCTGAGCTGCTCTAGCCACCCACCTGAATCTAAGAGAATGAGGGAGGCAGGAGCACATTTATTTAGCCTGCACCAGAACCAGGGGCAACCCTCAAACCAGCTAGGGAAACAGCTTGCTGTAGTTTTTAGCACCTTCACAGGCAGTGAACATGACTGTTGTCAAACTGGCATCTGTTCAGGGCTGCCCTGAGTCGCTCGGCGACTTACTGTAACAACTGAGTTCCCGCACCTGTTTTTCTTCGAAAAGAGCACTGGTCCTAGATATACATCTTGATTGCAGGAGGTGATCCCAGCATGGAGGTTCATGGAAAGATTAAACATACAGCCATTAATGAGGCAGTGGGGGAGTACAGTCATACCTTGGTTGCTGAACACCCTGGAACTCGTATGTTTTGGCTCTCGAATGATCGAAAACCAGAAGTGAATGTTCCGGTTTTTGAACGATTTTTGGAAGCCGAACGTCCGGAGTGGCTTCTGCAGCTTCCGATTGGCTGCAAGATGCTCCTGCAACCAATCGGAAGCCATGTCTTGGTTTTTGAACAGTTCTGGAAGTTGAACTGACTCCTAGAATGCATTCTGTTCGAGAACCAAGGTACAACTGTATTTCTGTTTGGAAGTGACTGATAGCTCACCCAGACTTCCTTTTGTGTTGCGTTTCTAGACACAGGTCGACACTTTAAAGCTCTTTGCCTGTGGAAAGTCCAAATTGTCATTTGTTGCATTTCAGTGTTAAAGAGAGGGTTTTTCTGGGGAAAGCAGCAAGGATTTTTTTTTTTTTTTTTTTAAGTGCTCAGACATGGAGCTTTAAAGCACACACTTGTGCCTGGACAGCATGGGGGGAAAGGTAAGTGTGGATAAGCAGTTCTGCACATGTTGACTCAAAAGTAAATCCCATAGAATTCAATGGGGCATGCTCTTGGGTTACTGGATTTAGGATTGCATGCTGAACACCAGTCACACCAGATATGAAGACGTGGCAGAAAAACCCACTTACAAAAATGAAAGAAGGGTGTTGATGTGAAAGTTCTGTCTGTGGTAGTTCATCTGCCATAGCTTATTCTCACATGCAAATCACTGTTATCAAGTGTTGACATGTTTGTATCATCCACCCAACATAACTGATTTGGGTGCTTTTGTGCCAGTTTCAAGTGCAGAGCAGAGATGGATGGATGACTTAGCCCAGTCCATGCCACTTTGACATGTGTTCACCCAAAGTCTATTTCATCATTAATCAGTGGATTTAATAAAAAATAAATAAAATCTGTACAAACGGTTGAATTTAAATGTGCAATTGGATTTTTCTTTTTAATGCACTGTCTCTCAAAATAGACATTTCAAAACTTTTCTCTCCAAGAACTCCTTCACCTTGCCTCACTGTGTTCCTTGGAGGACAAACAAAATACAACTTGACACGACAGCAACAATTGCCATGATTTCAGCAGCTCCAATAAGGGCCGTCAAGATTGCAAGAATTGCCATAGTTTCCTTTCTACACAGGACTGGAGTCCTTGTACTTTTGCCTCACATGGAAAGAGGACTGTCTCTATGCAGTTGCAGACACATGAATGTGCTCATGCTCATACATTTGCGAACAGAAGCACCCTGAGATGATTAGGAGTAAAAGACAAAAGAAATTAAAATAATACAAAGCTGTAAAAATATTATTATGAGCTAAATAACTCATCTTCTCCATGAAAATGGTAGGGCATTTATCAGGGAAGTATGCTACGCTTCCATCCTGATAACACTGATGTAACTTCGCCTATCATCTTTATAGTTGTCAATTTCAGTTTCTCAATTTTCCTCTCTGAAGTTCAGTTCTTCACATCAGTTTGCATTTTTAAAAAGGACCTCAGGAAAATTCACAGTGAGTTTCTCCCAATATACAGGTGTTTGCATGCAGTTTTGTTTAACGTGTACGTTTTTGAAAAGAAATGGTTCATAATATAAGGTATCATTTTGTTATTTGCTACTTTCACTAATATATGCATTTTGGCCTAGTTTATGCATTTCACTTTTGTACATAGTATGATTGGATCTTACTCAGGGGTCCATTTCAAAGGGTTCCACATAGACACAGAAATGTTTATATTCAGACCCTTGGAACCCTTTATATTCAGACTCTTGGAACCGCCCCCAGCATAGGCATCCCTAGCTTTTCGGAGCCAGAAAACCTAGTGTAAAAATAGCTTTTAAGTTATTTGCCTTGCTTACAGGCTCTCTCATCATGCCAGCTCTGGGATGCTCCCATGAGATCAGGTGGGACCATCTTGAGTTCCCACAAGATCTTGTGACATCTTATGTGACCACCTCCAGGCTTCCATTGCTGGTGTGCAAAAAGTCCCTGATCTAGTAAGCAAGAAAAGGCTCTTTTTGGGCTGGGGAAAAAACTTTACATGCATCTAATTTGAACAATTTCAACTGGCCAGCCTCCAACAACACAAGGTTGAAATTGCACATGTTAAATGTGCATAAGATGCAACCATTCTTTACGTTACTTGGCTATAGAACTGAAGTGCAAAATTCATGCAAATCTTGAAGGATGGCTGTGTTTTGGTTGTTGTGTTGCTTTGGAGAATGAAGATTAGGTAGGTTTTCCTAATGGAATTTCTCTTCTCCTACACCAGTAACCTTCTCATTTTCTGATTCTTTCATTTTGGTCCCGTCTACATACAAGTATAGCCATACAACACCTGGGACAGTTTCCTTCATTTGGTTTCCCCATCCAACAGCCATCTCATTTAGCTCAACTGTTCTCCTAGCATCTCTGGAAATGAACGTGACAGTTGTAAATTTAATTTCCTTTCCTGCTAATAGAAAAAGAGATTAAGAACACAAAGCCAACTTTATACCTGATGTTGCACATTACACAGCACCTGGTAACCCCCACCCAATTGTTCCTTCCCTACCAACAGCTTTCTCTAACAATTAATTAATTAATTAATTAATTAATAATCTACCATCTTATCAGATTCAGATTCAGACTTAAGCTGCAACCAGATCCAGTTTATCTGAATTGCTGACATGAAAAAGAAGTTTAAAGTGTCATCGCTGAGGCAATAATAATAATTTTTTTTCCAACAAACCCACAGATGCTTATTCTATTACCTATCATGCAGGCTAGGTGAGTTTCATTTCCATTCTATAAAATATTTCTCACTTGCCCTTCCAGGAAAAGAAAAGAAAAGAAAAGTGTTTTCTCTCTTCGCCAATGCTGTTGTTAGACTCCTTGTAGCACTGCTCAAATAACCCATCATCAAATGACTTAGCAGACATTCGAAGGCTGTCATTTTGTGTTATGACCCCAGGTTTACTAGAATTCAACAAAGAAACGTATCTTTACAATATCGATGAAGTCATGTAGGGAGCTGGTGATGCTTTCACAAGGCACTGTACCTCTGGTGTTTCTTTCTTCCTTTTTATAAAATCAGAGCAAGTCTTTATATTTGAAATTAGAAGCATCTTTAAAAGCTTGCATACTTTTTGAAAGAAGGAGTACTGTATTTTTCGCTCTATAGGACGCACTTTTTCCCCTTCGAAAATGAAGGCTAAAGAAGCCCCCCGTGACCCTCTCCCGGCTGGAGAGATGACGTGCGGCTATGGCAGGAGCCTCTATAGCCATGCATCACCTCTCCAGCCAGGAGAGCGCGTGCGGGGCTAAAGAAGCCCCCCGTGACCCTCTCCCGGCTAGAGAGGTGACGCACGGCTATGGCAGGAGCCTCTCTGCTGCGCCTTTCCGCTGCTCCCTGACCTGCTCT
This sequence comes from Podarcis cretensis, assembly GCF_951804945.1. NCBI lineage: Eukaryota > Metazoa > Chordata > Lepidosauria > Squamata > Lacertidae > Podarcis > Podarcis cretensis. Next base: position 80,959,608 of record NC_137175.1, on the reverse strand, counting down.
TTGGGGCTGGTGGTGGGCTTCCCGCAGCTGGCCCCAAAGAGCAGGTTGAAAGGAACCTGAAGCCTGGAGAGCGAGAGGGGTCGTTGTGCACCGACCCCTCTCGCTCTCCAGGCTTCCAAGGTAGCCGCCTGAAAGCACCTTAAACGGCACCTTGTTTTAGAGCGGGAAAACAAGAGGGGGAAAATTCTCCCCCTCTCTGCTCAGCGCCTCCTGCCGCTTCGCTAAAGGGGTGCTGGGCAGAGAGGGGGAGATTTTTTTTTTCTTGCTCTCCCCCCTCTAAAACAAGGTGCGCCCTATTGTCCGGTGCGTCCTATGGTGCGAAAAATATGGTATTTGCTACCCTGTACCTAGGAACATAGAAAACTGTCTTATACCCAGTCAGACTATTGGCTCATTTAGCTCAGGTTCGTCTGCTGTGACTGAAAGCAGTTTCCTGTTTCAGACAGGAGACATCCTCTGCCCTACCTGGAGATGATGGGGATTGAATCTGGAACCTTCTGTGTCATGAGGTTGCCTGGGAAATGCTGGGTCTCTGCAGGTCAGGAAAAGGCTGGAAGCTTGGGATGCAATTGACTTTTATTCACAGAAAGTAACACAGCAGGGTATCCATGGCTCAACTCCTTCAGCTTGGGACGTTGCTGGAAACTGACCTCTGGCCCCACCTTTCCCCTCTAGCCTCTGACTTTGGAGCCCTCCCCAAAAGACAGAGGCTGCGATGTGGGGGTGAGCTCCTCCTCTGGGCCTGCCTAGCCCTTTGCTCAGCAGTATGCAGGAGCAGAGCCAGCAGGACTGAGACTGTCCTGCTGGGGGACACCAGTTGTACCCTCTGATTCCTCCCTGTCTGCGTCTGTGCTCACACTGAGACACTCCAGCCTTGTCCTGGCAGGGCCATCTTCTGACCCTGCCTTGATCGCTCCAAAGTCCTGCTTCCAGCACCTCTCAGCTCGTCCCTTCCCCAGCCTCCTCTCCATTGTCCCACCACCAGGACCTGGGGTCTAAGCCACTCTTGGCTGAAGGGCTCCAACCACTCCTCCTCATCCAGCCAGTCCTGGACATTGTGCCCATGCTTTGCCACTGAGCTATGGCATGACACTACACACCCATCAAAGTATTGTGATTGATTCAGTATTAATGTGGCAATTTAGATGAAGGGCTGCAGCTCAGTGAGAAGGCATCTGCTTGCACGCAGAAGGTCCCAGTTCAACATCTGACAGGGCTAGTTGAGAAACCTTCCTAAAATCCTGGAGACATGCTGCCAGTCATTGTAGGCAATGTAGAAGGATGAATGATCTGGCTCAGAACAAGGCAGATTCCAGTCTGTTAGCCATAAGAAGTAGGGCTGGTCATTGGGCAGTAGGGTTGTCGTCCAGTCCTCACCTCCTGGCTGGGTCCACATTGTGCCCTTAGTAACTATGGTCCATATCCTGAGTTGGTTGTACTGAGATGGTTTTGTGTGCGTTTTCCCACTCTTCCAAAACAACAGCAAAAGAGAACTGCAGAACAAGCAGAAATGTAGCAGGTGAAGCGGAACTCTGGATCATAAGAAGTCAACAAGGCTTCCGATCCCTCCTGCATTGGAAAGCCTTAAGTATCAACAAAATAAGACAGAAGCTCATTAATATCAAGCAGGTCAACCCATCTCACAAACAACTTTAATGGATTGGTGTTGGAGACACAGCTACCCAATACAACATTAAAAAGGAGGGCTGCCCCCCTTGTCTACAGCAGTTTCAGGAGGAGAGAGGAAGACAGGCTATACCGTTCAAGGAGGAATTACCTAGTTATGAGATAGTGGAGGAGGAAGGGGAGATGAGAGCGCAGCCGGCAGTGACCTCCCAGGAGAATATGGAGGATCCTCCATCTCCTCAGGCAGAGGAGGACACTTCTGCCCAATCCAACCCTCCCTAGCCTAGCACAGGAGGCCTCTGGATTACTCTGTAAATGTCCAATGTTATTAATTTAATTAAATCTGGTCTACAAAACAGTTCACCAGGAGCCTCTCACAACCTCCTTCACTGATATCATTGTTTGTTTGATATTTCACAGCTCTTTCTCTGATTCCATCCATAACTGGCACTGACTCACCTCTTTACAAGTGGATACAGCCCGACACAAGCCACATTGTAGGTCATGCAGAGTACCCGAGAAAGAATGGCTCTTTAAATAATATCCCTGTCATGCAACATAAATAAACAAGAATGAAATGCCAATTAAATATGAATTACAGGGAGCTCGCTGGAGGTTTCATGTACTTGACTTGTGGAACAATCAGAAATCAAAACCATGGCAGCAGCGTGGAAGGAAGCTTCTTGATTAAAGTAGAGGTTCAGTTAGGGAGGGAAGGCTGGTTGGCTGTATAAACGTATGATCCCTGTAAATATAGGTATCAGATACAGGATGAAAAAGAGTTCTACTAGGTCAGATCACAATTCTTCTTTTCCAGCATCATGTTTCCAACCGAGATCATCCAGGAAGCTTGAAGCCCATCGTCAATTAGCTTCTGGGCCAGATTCAAGCAAGGTGCCATTTAAAAAAAAAAAAATCAGACCCCTTCGTAGCCTGGATCTACATATCCCATAGATATTAGCTTTATTCAGGCATTGCTGATTTAACATGATTTATAAAGAGTGGAGAATGAGTAGGACTGTGAATGCTGTTTTCCCCCACCAATGTGTTCACTATCTTTTTTTTTTTTAAATAATATTTATTAAAGATTTTCAAATATAACAGAAAAAGAAAAACATCCAAATTTAAAACCTAATTTTCATTGGCATCCTTCCAGGACTTCCCCTCCCCTCCCCCTCTTGTATTCCAATTCTTTCAAATAGATTCAACAAATTCTTACCCCAAATTTTAAAATTATTTATCATTGACCCAATTTAAAAAATATTTTCCCATCCCCTAAAATCGACCTGTTCCCTTCCACGAGTTCCCCTCTTTAATATGCAATACAGATTAAAATAAACAGAAAAATAGAAAAAAGAATAAAATGTAATTTAACACCCTTTGGATTCCAAATTTCCCTCCCCCCTTTCCCAGTTGCGTTCCCAATGTCCGTCAATATCTACTGTCATCCTGGAGCTCCCACATCTAAACCACAGTCCTTCACCAGTCCGCTTTGCTGTCTTTTTATTAGTCTTTGCCGTCTTTTGGTCATCTTTGATTTCACATGTCCAATCTTGGAAGGAGTCTATCTTCCAACTTTGTCCAGTTCTTGTTATTCTTGTTGTTCTTGTTGTTCTCTCTCCTCCTCTTTTTTTTTTTCCTGCTCTCCTGCACAAATGTTCTAATTCCAAAAAGCTTCTAATTCCTCTGCAGAGGCTTTGTTATTCAGGAACAAAACATTACGTCAAGTCCCTTCCATTCTTCAATAGATAAATCTATTGTCTCCTTTAGTGTGTAGACCTCTGTAGACAAAATAGTGTTCCATTTCTGCAGTTTCCCAGGAGATAAAAAGTCCTATTCAAATTCGATGCCAACAATACTTGTAGTGTCCCACAGCTCCTCTAGAGGGATTATAGTAGCTCAGTTTCCTTCCCGATCACACCCAACAGTCAAAGTAACTTATTATTCCTTGTTTTAAACAATTTATATCCAATTTGTAACAAATGTGACCAGCAAAGTCCTCGTAACAAAGTTCTCTTTTTGTTCTTCCGCTTTGACAGCTCCTTTGACAGCTGTCAAAACCTCTATTTCTCCTCTTCCGGCGCTCTTACGGATCGCTCCCGGGGTTTCCGGGGGGGGGTTGCCTTTTAATTCACATTCCACTTTTCTCCTCCAGCCCAGTCTTATAATTTTCCATCGCGAAGTTAATAATTTCAATGTGTTCACTATCAGCCCCAGCCCCATTCTGTTCACACGCTGGGGGCATATCTGCATGGGGGAAGCATGCCCCCACAAAAGGTAGGCTCTCCCCATGAGATCTCACATATGAACGGCCCATGATTTTTAATTTATTTTCTAAATGCATGTGATTCTGTCATCTGCATGTGATTGTGTTGCCTGATTAGCTGGGATCATGCACTGAATACAAAGTATCCCTAAAAATAGTGCCTAAAGAATATTAAAATAGGACCGCGAACAAGCACATGAAACTTTGAGTGACCACTAATGTGGTGTGTTGCTTTGCTAAGGATATTTTTAATTTTGCTTTGATAGAGAGCCCATGTTTTGAAATCAGACCCCTTAAATAGGCCATGGGTTGGCAGGGCACATTCCCCACACACCTGACCTCAATTGAAATTGAAAAACTTTATTGTCACTTGTATAGCTTGTATACAGTGAGATTACACAAGTACCCCCCACTCAACTCTCTTAGTCTTAATTTCCCTTGTTTACTGACGCACACCCACCAATCCCGAAAGTCAGTTGCTCTGTTGCTATCTTTTCATTCAGCAGCCTAACAGCCCACGGATAGAAGCTGTTCTTTACCCTGTTGGTGTGACTAATCATGCTTCTATATCTTCTGCCCGAGGGCAGGAGATCAAAAAAGTGCCGGCCAGGGTGTGAATCAACCCTAAGAATTTTCCTCACTCTCCTGAGGCAACGTTCTTCCACTATTTCATCCAGCGGATTTACAGGACAATCCATAATATCTTGTGCTGTATTCACCACCCTCTGTAGGCACTTCCTATCAGATGATGTCAAACCAGCGTACCACACCGTGATGCAGTATGAAAGGACACTTTCTATTGTGGAACGGTAGAAGGAGATCATCAAATGTTGATTGACATCGTTCTCCCGCAATACTCTGAGGAGATGGAGTCTCTGTTGGGCTTTCTTAACCACCTGGGTTGTATTGATTTTCCAAGTAAGGTTTTCACTGAGATAAACTCCTAGGAATTTAAAGGAAGAGACTCTCTCCACACAGCCCCCTCCCCAGTGTACAATGGGGCTAGTTCTCCTCTCTTCCTCCGAAAGTCCAACACCATCTCCTTTGTCTTGCTGATATCATTAATTGGCCCAGTGGAAGAGGCCTGGCCCACATTGGAAGTTCCAGCACAGACAGAAGTGGGTGGCAGCAGGTAGCCATACCCTCCACTGGCTGTGCAGGAGGATGATGGCCTCCCAAAACCCGCTGCGGCCATGCCGTGCAGCAAATGCCACACCTCCCCGGAGCCCCAGGTGAGCAGATATTATTGCTCAGGTTCAAAATGGAAGTCCCCAGTGATCATTGCAAAGAAAGGCAGATATCAAGGGCAAAGAGAATTTTTTTTAAAAAAAGTAATAACCTATTCTACAGCTGTTTTCAGTGATGTAAGGGTTTACAATACAGACAAATAAGACAGGCAGAAAAGTGTTGTTTACAGATTGTGCTACAAATTCTAAATGGCAATGGGTAAATGAGCTCTCAACTTACTTGACATTGCTAAGGTTAAATCAAATGCCATTCTCAGAAACACTGTAAACAATAGTGTCTTTTATACTTTGCTCTTGATCTTTAGCTTAATGTTGGTGTCTCAAAGAAAAATGCTTTCTGGTTTGCAGGGAAAGTAAGTAGATGGTTGCGGCCGGGTTTTTTTTAAGGCTTTATTTCATTTATTTCAATGTATAATCCCCCCCCCCCCGATCTGTTTGTGTGCTTTTAAACCCCTCTTTCAGGGATGGGGAGCTGAGCTCCAACTCCCATCATCCCTTGACAGCACAGCCAACAGCCAGGAATATGGCAGAACCCAGTCCAACAAAATCTACCCATTTGATCAAAACTTTGACCATTATACTTTAAAATATCATTTCCCTAGGATGTCTTGAAAATATAGCATTGATAAGTTAGATTTGCTCCCTCCCCTGTTCTCTCTTTCCCTCTCCCCCACACACCCTACCTCACTGGCTTAATTTCCTAATTCCTTTAGCATATTTATTGGGAGCTGGGGGAGGGGAAGAAAAACCTTATCACAAATATGTTGGTAGTTATTCTAAGAAGGAAATGCTTTTCATGCTCATAATAATTACATCACTTGACTCACTTTTCATGTATCTGCTGATCAAGGCCAGACTTTTAATTAAAACACTCATTAGGAGAATCCACTGCAAAACCACATCGACATCACCTTCTCTTCCATGTTGTGCCAACGTTTCTCAAACAAGAGTTACCTGAATCTAAAAAGCTACATGGTGCCACATTCAGAGGGAGGGCTCAGGGATACTTCGGAATTCCATACCTACCAGCACCAACACCAAGAACAAAGACTGAATACCGACCGGTGGGTGGTCAACTGTTGTAAGTGAAAGTTAGTCAACACTGAAAGCCAGTGTGGCATAGTAGTTAGAGTGTCTGACTAGGACCTGGGAGATCTGGATTCAAATACATTGGATGGCTTTGAGCTAGTCACTGCCTCTAAGCCTCTTCTTTACAGGGTTGTTGTGGGGATTAAATAATGAGGGAGGGAAACCATCTACTCCACATTGAGCTCATTGGATAAAAAATTAGTACAGTGGTACCTTGGTTCTCGAACTTAATTCGTTCCAAGAGTCAGATATTCAGCTTCCGAAAAACGTTTGCAAACCGGAACACTTACTTCCGTGTTTGCAGTATTCGGGAGCCGATTTGTACGGGAGCCAAGCCATTCGGCCATTCGGGAACCAAAGTACCACTGTATATAAATGCAATAAATAAATATTGCATTTCAGGCCTGGCCAGGACGCAGGGTCTTCCTGTTATATCCTCTGGGCTTTACGAAGCATCTGACCCTCACCTGAGCCTACTCCAGCTGAGGCATCACACACCCGAGGCATCACACACCAAGCTACCGAGCCCCACCTGGGCTATTTCACTATTCAGGTCAATTTATAAGGTTTACTTTCCTTTCCTCTCACCAAACCGTTTTTTGGCAGGTTTGCTATAATCCTGATTCTGGAGCAAAGCACACCCCCCCCCCCGCAACAGATCCATTATTTTCAACATCTTGAGCATACAAAACGCCATCTTTGGCAAGTGCAGATTTGTTGTGATTCAAATTTACATTAAAACCATGCTTGGTCAGGGTTGGCACACTCAGCAAACTGTCTGTTAATTCGGGCAAGTAAACTGCACCTCTCACCTCATTTCAAACAGTTTTTCTACTTCCAACACACTTGAGCAAACCTGTTCCTTTTCCTTGTACAGATATTTTGTTGCCATTTGCAGGCCTGCCTCTGATGAGTTGTCACTTAACTCTGAAATCATCTGATTCACTCCAAAACATCTGCAAACGTCAGCACAAGTCCCATTGCAACGTTTGGCGGTTAAAACAACACATTTCACAGCGCCCCACAAAATGACCCCCTCGGCGTCCTAATCTGCGACGTCAAGATTTAACCAAAAATGACATTGTTCGATTCAGACAAAAGCAGATCCAAACACCGGCACAAGCCCCCTCCAAGGTTTGTTTGTCAAAACTTCACATTTCAGAGTGCCCCGAAAAATGTCCCTTCGACACCCTAACCCACGGGTGTCAAGATTTAGTCCTAAATCTGATGTCGTCCAATTCACCCTAAAGTGGCGCAAGATGCCAGGTACTTCTTCATTCAGTTAATAGCTGAACTGTTAGTATTTTTACGGCATTTATATTTTACAAAGAATAAATTGTACTGGGGTAAAAAAAACCTATGTCATGTCATGTCATGTCATGTCATGTCATAGCTGCAAAATCTTATGACTCCAGTTAAGGTCACAGAAAAGGGATGTGAGTGGCACTGTGGGTTAAACCATAGAGCCTAGGACTTGCCAATCAGAAGACCGGTGGTTCAAATCCCCGTGACAGGGTGAGCTCCCATTGCTCAGTCCCTGCTCCTGCCAACCTAGCAGTTCGAAAGTGCATCAAAGTGCAAGTAGATAAATAGGTACCGCTCCGGTGGGAAGGTAAACGGCATTTCCGTACGCTGCTCTGGTTCACCAGAAGCGGCTTAGTCATGCTGGCCACATGATGAGGAAGCTGTACGCCAGCTCCCTCAGCCAATAAAGTGAGATGAGTTCCGCAACCCCAGAGCCGGTCATGACTGAACCTAATGGTCAGGGGTCCCTTTACCTTTAAGGTCACAGAAATGCTGAATCAATGCCTTGTCAATCTGTGAACTCCCTTTAAAAGTGTGTGTGTGTGTGTGTGTGTGTGTGTGTGTGTGTGTGTTTTAGGTAGTGATAGGAGGGGTGTGAGTTGGCTGGTTGTTTTGCTGCTGTTTTGCTGCTGAGTGTGAAAACACCAATAACACTGTCCTTGGTGAGCACCAATAAGCTATCATTTATGGACTGCTTCGAAGGAGTTTTAGAAGCAAGAAGACCCTCTCTTGGGCTCAAGGGAAAGAAACACATTGCATTGGACTTGATACATCTATACTACTGCTTGTAATAGTTGCCATCCTGCAAGTAAAGAGTCATCTTCAAGGTCTTGTGTGTGGAGTCTGCTTCATCACTTTGAGGATGAAACCACTGTATCACTCTGCATGACTCAGAAAAATAGCCAACAAGACGATAGCCAACATAAACTATGGAATTTGCTCTTATGGATATAAGACAAGCCTGCTGAGTCAGGCCAGAGGCCTATCGAGTCCAGCGTCCTATTCTCACAGTGGCTGACCTGTTAAAAATATTTCCATCCCGACATCTGTATGCCCTGAAGAGTTCATAAAATGGTGTAAAAGCAGGCATAGGCAAACTCAGCCCTCCATATGTTTTGGGATTACAACTCCCATCATCTCTAGCTAACAGGACCAGTGGTACTTGATGATTGGGGTTGTAGTCCCAAAACAGCTGGAGGGCTGAGTTTGCCTATGCCTGATAAAAGACTACAATTACAGGGGGAAAGGGGGATATATGCTGCCAGAATGCATATATATATATATATATATATATATATATATATATATATATATATAGTTATTTATCAAAGTGGTTTTCTTGCTTATAAGCTGCTCCGTGGGCATCTGTTGTCCATTTAGGATGCCTCTAAGATTATATTTGTACCAAACAGGAAGATTTATCTAGTGCTTAAAGAAGTGCTTTAGTTGTGCTCAGCATACCATGAGTCAGGAATTCATGAAACTGAAAGGATTAAAAAAATAGCAAAGGAGAAAGCAAGAAGCTACAGAGTCCAAGGAATCACATTTTATTTACATTGTTTTATACAATTCCGACTCTGATTTTCTGAGGTTTTTGCCATGCTCCTTGCATGGACATCACAATAAGGACTTAAGAAGAGCTTGCTGGATCTTGCCAATGACCCATCTAGTCCCTGCATGCTATTCCCATGGTTCTCTGACAATTGTTGTAGAACAGTCGTTGTGGCCAGTAAGAGCTGACAGTAAGAGCTGTTCGACAGCGGAATTTGGACAGTGGAATTTGCTGCCAAGGAGTGTGGTGGAGTCTCCTTCTTTGGAGGTCTTTAAGCAGAGGCTTGACAACCATATGTCAGGAGTGCTCTGATGGTGTTTCCTGCTTGGCAGGGGGTTGGACTCGATGGCCCTTGTGGTCTCTTCCAACTCTATGATTCTATGATTCTATGGCCACTAGCCATTGAGAGCCTTATCCTCCAAGATGAAACAACGAAACACAGAAATAAAATTCAAAGGGAGGGGACAAGTGTGAGAAATAGAATGGATGCCATCCAGCTGACATGTATCATCTGTGCAAGGCCTCTCTTTTCCCTAAGATCAGAATGATGAATTTCAGCTTTCTCATGTTGCTCCATATATTTTCCTGCTCCTTAGCAACATTTCAAGAGGAAGCATAATATTGTGAGCTTTGCTTCAGCTGCTGTTTTTAATAACGATTACTTCTGGAGAGAGAGAGTGCAAAAGTTATATAGGTTATCCTTATTTCAAATTTAGTTACATAGGGCTGGGAGAAGGGGAATAGTTCTTTCCTCGAAATATAAAATCATTCATGTACAAGAGTAAGACTATTTGGGAAAGAAATTGTGTCCTCCCCCCGTCATTTTGTGTTTCAGAACTTTATCGTTACTTTCTTCAGGTCTTTTTAACTATACTTCCAGTTCCAACTATGTACAGGCATACCTGGGAGATATTGCGGGTTTGGTTCCAGACCACCACAATAAGACGAATATTGCAATTAAGAGAGCCACACATTAGGGGTTGCTGTTTCGTTTCCCAGTGCATATAAAGTTATGTTACTGCAGTCTACTAAGCCAGGGCCCCCTGCTGCTGGGGTGGGAGAGAGGAAACCCATCTCCAGACCTAGCCGGCCCCACTCCCCTGGCCAGAAGAGGGGCAGTGTTGGTGTGGGGGGTGGGGACTTCCTTCACCTGGCAGTACACCTGCATCCTCATAAGGAGCAATATATGTGAATCTGAATACAGTGGACGCTCGGGTTGTGAATGTGATCCGTGCAGGAGGCATGTTCACAACCCGCAGCGTTTACAACCCACAGTGCCACGTCTGGGCACGCGCGGGTTGCGATTCGGCGCTTCTGCGCATGTGCAAAGCATGATTTAGTGTTTTTGTGCATGCGCGAGCGCCGAAATCCGGAAGTAACCCATTCCGGTACTTCCAGGTTCAGCGTGGTGACCTAAGGTATGACTGTACTGCAAAATGCAATAGAACAAGGTACCCCTGTATTCTAGCCTATATGGTTAGACACCATGTTTATTATATATGATGAAGTAACTTGTATTGCATACCTGCCAACTATCTTGCTTTGAGCAGGAAATCCCAGGTTAACTGAAGCCGCCCTGGCTCCTGTTTCAAACCGTGGATGTCCTGACTCCTCTGCCACTGCCACCACAAGGCTGAAGAAGAAGAGAAGAGTTTGGATTTGATATCCCACTTTATCACTACCCGAAGGTGTCTCAAAGCGGCTAACAATCCCCTTTCCCTTCCTCCCCCACAACAAACACTCTGTGAGGTGAGTGGGGCTGAGAGACTTCATAGAAGTGTGACTAGCCCAAGGTCACCCAGCAGCTGCGTATGGAGCAGCGGAGACGCGGACCCAGTTCACCAGATTACGAGTCTACCGCTCTTAACCACTACACCACACTGGCTGAAGTCCTCTGTGGTCGCTGACATACTTCAGGAAGCCAGGCTGCATTTCCGGAAGTGCTGTGCTGGCTTTCGGCGGGCCTCAGTTGAGGTCTTCCCATGGTGGATAGTATGTTGGATAGTATGGTACTGGGACATGTTTATTTATTTGTTGATTACATTTACATCTCACCATTCCTCCAAGAGGTGGCAAGCACAGTCTGGGATGTATCAGCAAAAACATTATGCTAAGGGAATTACTTGCACTCATGCAATGGGGCCTTCTGTCCTTTTGCCCCTGTGTGTCCCCCTGACCCCCGGCACGTGGGGAGAGGAGAGGAAGAGGGAATTTTACTGTATGAAAGTCATTATGCAACTGTATTGGCTTTTGGGGATTCAACCCTAAATCTTCAAATAGGTTAAGACTGTTTTAGAGTGACTGGGCCAAGGTCAACGTTAGAGGCACCTCCTTCTACCCTTATGAAATTTGGTAAAATTAATCTCTACCGAAAGGGCTAGCATACTTGCCAATTGCATCAAAGTCTGCTCCCAAAATAAAATGGCTAAGAAGTTAGGGCTAAGAAGACCTGAGCCAAATCCAGCATCCTCAGAGGACCTCTGTCAAGTTGGGTATAGACAGATTCTGTCGGTGAGATGGATCCCTGAGTGCTTACATGTGCTCAGCAGAAAATGCCACTACAAAATTCCTAGAAAGATAATCAACAGCTCACACAAACCTCAAACAAGCTGAGATTAGAGTGCTATTAAGCAAACAGATCTCTATTTCTCTTTTTAAAAAAGACTTCATCCCAATCTCAATCAGATTTTACACTTCGTGAGGAAAAGCTGGGTGGTTTTTTTTTCCACATGGAGAAAACATCAGGATGTATCATGTATATCATCTAGCTTGTGCACAGATATCTTAAGCTATTTCACTACCAGATGAATAATATTGCTAGGGACTGCAAGGTCTAGTGGGAGAAAAAAATATCCCACAAGTGCCAAAGAACAAGGATATAATTTTCAGGCTTTATTTCCTGGACCCAAATAAGTTAATATATCTACTTCACTGAAAATTGATCCAATCCATATAGCTGCTGCAAAATAAACATTCATATGCACGCACTTTTTCTACACAGAGCTTGTCTACCTTATTCTTTCATCATTGCAGATTTTGACTTTGGTATTTACTCTTTGCCAGTGCTGGGTGGAAAAAAATAATACCCATTTTTAAAGACCCAGCTGCAGGCTACAGAAATCAGAAAGTATGGGGGGGGGCAGGACAAAGATAAAAATAACAACAACAAAAACGTTGGAGGTGGTGGGACTGTGCTTTGGAATCAGATCACGGTTTGTGCTGACTCCATTATTTTGCTTATGACCATAGCATGGGTCAAAGGTAACATGGGAGCATAAGAACAACTCTTAAGAGAGGGAATAGATTGAAGATGGTCCCAGCTTTATTCACTGTAAGTTAAGTAACCATGTATGCACGAGCCAGATCCTGGTCTCTTCACGCTATGGGCCATTTTCACAAGAGGATGGGACCTCCCACCTGCCAATCATGTGATATCACAGTGACAACAGATAATCCATACTAAAAAATAAAAAATCTCTTTGTGAGCATGGCTCAAGCTGCAGCCACAGATGAACGTCCTTTGCATTGCTAGCTTGAATTCAAGCTGGTGATGCTAAGGTTTATTGGCCCTTACAGCAAACGACAGCAGTGTGTCATACATTACAGAGGATATAGGGGAAGAGAGTGAGCTCTTTCCCTTCCTCTTCTGTGGGAGCTGCAAAAAAAGTGGGGTGAGAAGGCAAGAAGGAGCAAGTGGCACAGAGAGAGCTGGGAGGTAGAATGGGTAGAATTCAAGGGCTTAGGGAGGCTACAGTTCTCTGGCTTGGATTTTAATCCAAGCTGGAGAAGATGTTACTTCATGCTGATACAAACACTATAAGTTCAGTCTTATTATAAACTATGCTCAGGTAATCTTCAGATCCATCACTAGTTTAAGCCATATGTGAAAACCAGCTGAGCTGAGCTACCAAGGAGTTTGTGGGGCAATATCCTTGTCTGATCGCCAAAGAATTGATGCTTTTGAATTATGGTGTTGGAGGAGACTCTTGAGAGTCCCATGGACTGCAAGAAGATCAAACTTATCCATTCTTAAGGAAATCAGCCCTGAGTGCTCACTGGAAGGACAGATCCTGAAGTTGAGGGTTCAATACTTTGGCCACCTCATAAGAAGAGAAGATTCCCTGGAAAAGACCCTGATGTTGGGAAAGATGGAGGGCACAAGGAGAAGGGGACGACAGAGGACGAGATGGTTGGACAGTGTTCTCGAAGCTACCAGCATGAGTTAGACCAAACTGTGGGAGGTAGTGGAAGACAGGAGTGCTCTGGTTCTGGCGTGCTCTGGTCCATGGGGTCACGAAGAGTCGGACATGACTAAACGACTAAACAATAACAACATCCTTGTCTGGAACCTTCTCCTTGATGGGAACCACTGAGACCCACACATTTGCTCCTTGATGATTCTTCTTGGAAGGCTCACTGATGGTCATGTATCTATAGAACTCATAGGCACGTTGCTTGGCTTCTCTGTTTAAACCTGTGACAAGAAACTAAAACAACAACAAAAACCCATCTCTGCAATCTCATTCCATTTCCAAGTGCCTCATAATCAGCAGCACAAAGCCTCATAATGAGTAGCTGGGTTTTGTCTCAAGGATCGAATGGCGCAGCGCCTGGTGTTGAAGTAAATCCTGCTAGTCATGTGTGAGTACAAGGTTTTGGCATCCGGTACTCAGAAGACGTTTCCATTTTAATGTCCTCCTTCATTGCAAAGGCAAATGAAGTGCCGAAGAGCAGCTCCTCTAGTATTATATTTGTGTATTGCACTGGACTGTAGCAATTATCCAAACATATCCTGTTATCCTTTCTGCAAGCCAAAAAAACAAAAACAAAAACCTACTGCTTTCTAAGGGTTTTCATTTGGAGATGAATCAGAGTTCTTAAAAAAAACACAACACTAACCAAATCATTCAGATTCTGATGCCAAGTGGGGAAGTTTCACATAGTTGCTATGACAAATTAGTTAGAATGATATGAGGATGATATTGAATTTGTGCCAGTGAGGGCATCAGTTCTGGTTCCCTCTCTCCAAGCCTTCCAGCACAGATCTCATGGCTCCTTCTGAGGGAAGAGAAAGGGAGCCCCTGACTACTCAGTCCTCTACTACACTATTTAGATGTGGGGAAGGAATGGGGAAAGGGTTGTATCACACCCGTAGTACATTCACATTGACATTTAATGAAAATTCAGAGACTTCCAGAGAGCTAATTTCCATGATGAAATTTACTCATCTCACTTGCCAGTTTGGCACCCTTGTGCAGTGCTTAACGTCATATCAGTTTAACAGGCCAGATTACACTTTTTGCCTGGAACATTTGCTTAGACGTTGAACGTACCATGTGAGGATGTTACCGAAAGCTCTCTGTTTCAGAAAATGTGAACTTCCTGGATTAATAGATCAAGGGCTCTAGCCTCACTTGTTGGCAGGACAACAATAGATAACTTACAAATATATGTAATAAGGAATGCACGATCTTCCAATTTGTGATGTAAAGCAATGGTGGATTTAAATCCGAATGAGCTCCATCATCGCCAGACATTAAGTATATTTTTATGCATATATGTCTTTAAAAGTTTATAGGCCTACAGAGCAATCATAAGCCTGTATAACTCAGAAGAAGGTGCCGTTAACTTCTAAGGGGCTTATTCCTTAGTAAGCATCCTTAGGACTGCACTGATGTCAATGTTATGTGCTGGTTTTGCTTCAGTGTTAAAATGAGATTTTTACTGATGTGTGGAAGCATTGTTTGAAACCCCTTACAGCAAAAAGTAAGTCCACTTACGTGTTGCTGTTTCGCTTCTGATACATATTAAAGATTCAGTAACTGAATTTGCAGTTGTCTTGTATCAGTTACTGCTATAAAACCATGTACATTATATAATAAATTGCAATTAGCACAAAAAGAAGCGATTGTTAAAATGTGAGGGTTACTAAGAATAGTGAAACAGATTGCATGTCAGCTTTGCTTTAAAGGCAGCCTTAAAAACCCAGTCTATAATTGGACATTGGGCAACCGTAGTAAATAATTTATTGCAGAAGAATTTAAATCAAAGAGGGTTTATATTTTATTTAAACGTAGTTTCACCCAATATATATGTGTGTAAGCATTTTTTAATTGTTTTGATTTGCATGTCTGTTTATTTTATAGGATAATACTTGATCTGGCTAGGTGTTTGAGATGAATAATAATAGTAATTATTTTTTTTAAAAAAAGAGTACACAGAACAACAAGCTATTACTTTCTCCCATAACTGCTATGATACATTTCTGAAGTTTTGGGGGGGGGGTACTCCATTGGAGACAGCAATATGATGAGGGAAAGCCTTCCTTCTAGGTACGGGGAATAAATTTGATTCAACTGCATTTAGAAGAGAATCTAGCTGAATTGCAGTTTCTGAAATCATATATAAACCTAGACACAGTCAACCTTCAAAATTCACACCTCCAAATTTTGCAATATGGCTCTACCATCAAGTAATGCATGCAAAAATGAAAATATTGGGTAAAGTGTGCCCAGAAATATTAATGAAAATAATATACAAAATGAATTATGTTAGAAGAAATTACTTGCAGAAATATATATATATATATATATAGGCAAACTGATGTTGAAATCTGGAGAACTGAATTTAAATTTACATTTGGAAAAAAACAAATAAAAACCTGTCCGAAATCTAAAATGACAGAGTCATTGGTTGCTACTACCAATGACTGGGTAGACCAGACTTTGCCGAAAAGCAGCCCTGAAGCACCTTTCTGAGTAACCTGCAATATGTCTCAGGGAACACCCTGCACATGGCCAGTCACACATATGCACTAATAATCTAATAATTCTTCCTCATTTGTATCTTGACTTGTAACACACTCCCATGACATACAATGCAATGTAAAATGTGACTTTCAGGCAGTACCTAGTGAATGTGTCCATCTTTTTTTGCCAACACATGATGCTGCTTTGCTTGAATAAAAGCAATATACTTCATGCACAGGACAATTCATTTCATTACTAAAGTATACTGAAAGTGGTTTAATGCAATCTGGTCTCTCTACCCAGAATATATAGCATTCTGACTCAAACTTGATTACTCCTCCTTCCCCGTGAGGCACGTTCCTAAGGTTCTTCTGTGGAGTCTGTTTCCAAGAAGCTAATGTACTGCTAGATATTCCATATGCCCATAATTTCACGCAGAGGATGGTGTGGCTGGAGGTATTTAAAGCATACGTCAGATCCTAGGAACACAATCCTACACAAATGCCACATTCATATACAGATCTGGTTGGCACATTTGAATGAAACTTAGGAAGGTGCAACAACTTGGGAGAAATTCAGGCTGGTAAATATGTATGAGCTGAAAATTGTAATGGGATAGTGAATGGGTTTACGTTCAGGCTTTGCAGTAATTTTGGATGATGGAGGCAAGGTAACTGTGCCCCTGAAGGACCAGGTGCGCAGCCTGGGAGTCATTTTGGACTCACAGCTGTCCATGGAGGCGCAGGTTAACTCTGTGTCCAGGGCAGCTGTCTACCAGCTCCACCTGGTACGCAGGCTAAGACCCTACCTCCCCGCGGACTGTCTCGCCAGAGTGGTGCATGCTCTGGTTATCTCACGCTTGGACTACTGCAACGCGCTCTACGTGGGGCTACCTTTGAAGGTGACCCGGAAACTGCAATTAATCCAGAATGCGGCAGCTAGACTGGTGACTGGGAGTGGCCGCCGGGACCACATAACACCGGTTCTGAGAGATCTGCACTGGCTCCCAGTACGTTTCCGAGCACGATTCAAAGTGTTGGTGCTGACCTTTAAAGCCCTAAACGGCCTCGGTCCTGTATACCTGAAGGAGCATCTCCACCCCCATCGTTCAGCCCGGACACTGAGATCCAGCGCCGAGGGCCTTCTGGCGGTTCCCTCATTGCGAGAAGTGAGGCTACAGGGAACCAGGCAGAGGGCCTTCTCGGTAGTGGCGCCCGACCTGTGGAACGCCCTCCCATCAGATGTCAAAGAGATAAAGAATTACCTGACATTCAGAAGACATCTTAAGGCAGCCCTGTTCAGGGAAGTTTTTAATATGTAATGCTGTATTGTTTTTAACACTGATTGGGAGCCGCCCAGAGTGGCTGGGGAAACTCAGCCAGATGGGCGGGGTATAAATAATAAATTATTATTATTATTATTATTATTATTATTATTATTATTATTATTATTATTATAAGGTCTGTTATACAGGTTGCAGGGAGTTAAAAACCATCTTGATTCTAAATTGAATGGCAATTGGCAATTTTCCAATGGAAAAGAAAAGTTGGACTGGAAACAGACTGTTGTTTATTTTTTAAAAGAGAGCCAATAGTGGTTAGAGGAAAGCATGGTTTGTCCTGCTGTCACCTCTAGTCATGCAGGGTTTTTTCCTGGTAGGGGAGGTGACAATCGAATGAATGTACCTACTACAAAACCGCAACAAGCATCCTTTCAAAATGCTTTCAACTCTTCTCCAAGACTATACTGTTGAGGGATAGTAAAGCATAATATCTCTGGCATTAAATTCCAAGGATGATCACAACAGGGGCATTTCAGACCCTTGCTTTCAGACCAGACCAAAAGGCCCACCTATTCTAGCACCTTGTTCTCTGGAACGACAGTGGGTGATTCAAGAGGAACAATAAACATGTTGGAGCACATGCTAGCCACAAGGAGAGTCAGAAAGATATTGACTTTATTACTTGGTTGCCATCACTGGCATCTGAGCTCACACTCTTTGGGTTTCTTATTAGTTTAGAATTTGACATTCTATTTTCTTCAAATATTAATCCAATACAATGGTTTAAACGTGAAGAGTGCATATTTTCCTCTTCTTTTGAGATAGCAACAAGAGTGCAAACTTGTCTTCTCTTAAAATAGACTAAGCTTGCACTCTTATAGGTGCCTATTCAGAAGGAAGTTCAAGTTCAATGGAGCTTACTCCTAGTTGAGCACAGGATTGCAGCCCAAATTGCAAGGAACTCTATGAAACACTCATAGAAAATACTGTCAGAAATGTTACCAGGTGAATCTTTTTGCTGGCACTATAAACTTAAGCCCAGCAATTAAGCTACAAGTGATAAAGCCTAGAAGGTTGTGGGCTCTAAAGCTCTTTGATGGCTCATAATCCATTCTTCCTCTTGGGCATCTGAAAATTCTTGATGAAGTAGCCGAAATTGTTATCACCCAGCCCGATGGGGATTTTTCACTTGGTCTAATTCTCTGTGGCTTTGTGTTTCATGTAGCATCAAATCAAGGAGCATGAGAGTGGCCTCTTGGATGGTGCAGGAGAAAATGGGAAACTGTACGTTGAAGCCTACCCAAACTTTAAACAAAACTGTGAAAAAATAAAATCATCAGCAAGTCCGGAACGATCACATTTCCACGTGTCAAAGTTTGCCTTTGGGATTTTTATATGGTTGGAATCAACCACGGATTAATTAGAAGTTGGTTGCTACAACAGGAAACAGTGCATGCCAGTCAGAACGAAATGGAAAGGGTAAAAATTATAAACAGGCCTCTCTCATATTCATGCAACTACATAAGTTTTAATAGAAATTGTTTCTCCAAATTATGTGGTGGAAGAGGAAATGGGAAGAGTGTGGGAATGTTCAGGGAGGCAGGAGAGGATATATTGTTTAATGATATCGTTCTGAACTTGCGTTAGCAAGTTCTATATCTTAGCAGAGTTTAAACATTCCCCTTTAAACGCACAGTGGTTTGCTTATTGCAAGCTCATCTGAATCTCTCTATATAAGATTCCTGGTAAGATCCCTTCTTGTCTCTCTTAAAAAGAATAGACACGACAATCTTATTGAAGTCAATATAAAAGTAGTTTACTCACATTCATTCAGTTCACAGTTGGATCCCTGAAGGCAGACTTGGGTTACAAAAGTATATATACATGTGGAACTATCCCATAAACGAGTTAGTCCCAAATGACTGCAGACACGCAGTCACTTCTGCTAACACGTAGAAAAGCAAAATGGACAAAAGGAGCAAAAGAAAGAGGTGTGCTCCCCTACCCAGATTATGCCACGCCCACATCTAGTCACATGCAGAGGAAGTTTGTCAGGAGGAAACAGGAAGTTTTCTCCTAGCTGGTACAAAGCACCCCCTAGCATGTCCATTCCAGGAATGCTTTACTTGACTGTTATGTGTTTCACATCCCACAAAGAGAAGGGATAAGAAGTAGACAAAGAATACATTTCACCCGCACAATCACTGTGTGTGCATGTTAATTTTTGCACAACCTTTTATATAAATAAAATAAAATAACAGATTAATGTGACAATGGGGTTAAATGGACTTTTGAATGAACACTTGCTAAGTGACACTGACTGGAAATAGATGGACTTGGCCCACCTGACCATCAGGGATTACATTTGTAAAGGCAGGAGGACATCATTTGCTTCAGGCAGCACTACATATTTCGTACACATTGAGAGTTCCATCTGTGGCAATGGAACAAACAAGTATATGTCAATGTATAGCAGTGACTAATATCTGGAATAGCAAAGAGTCCATGAACTCTTTGTTTACAAGAATCCATGATGCAGCACCTTGATGTGACTGTACAAAAGCAAAATAGGACAATGACAAACCCACCATTAGGAGCAGCATATAATAATAATAATAATAATAATAATAATAATAATAATAATAATTAATACCCCGCCTATCTGGTTGGCCTTCCCCAGCCACTCTGGGTGGCATCCAACAAGATATTAAAATACAGTAATGGATCAAACATTAAAAGCTTCCCTAAACAGGGCTGCCTTCAGATGTCTTCTAAAAGTCTGGTAGTTGTTGAGCTCTTTGACATCTGGTGGGAGGGTGTTCCACAGGGCGGGTGCCACTGTGAGTGGGAGTGCATTGGGAGTGGACATTTCCCATTGTTTTCATCTCCACCAGTCCCTCCTGTGATCAGACTGTCTGGCTGGCCATGTGAGGAGATACTCCACCCCACTCCCCCAGGGACTAAACCATCTGGTACTACCAGAGCCTCGATTTATAGGTAGCATACTTAGAAGTGGGAATTATTCTCCCCCGTGGTATCTGTGGAATCTTCCAAGAGCAGCAATTGAAATACAATGACCACCAGCAACAACATCTAATTCCTGTTGTTGTTCCCTAGATCTTCTGTTAAGTCTCCTCTGCCTTATGAAAAAATCTTATTATTGTGTTATTATTTATCCATTTTCACTTATTGCCATTCGCCCCGGAGGCCTGCTGTGAGTCAGAAAGACAAGGCATAATATTGCAAGTAAATAAATTAAATCACATATTCCACCCAGCCAGGAGAATTGTATGACAGTGTAGGCAAAAGAAGCTAAAGATGGCAAGAACAAAGAAATCTATACTGTTGTCAACCCCCCCCCCCCATTGCAGTATAATCTGTGGTGGTTCCTTAACTGCCTAGTGGTAGGACTGGGTGGCTCAGCCAATGAGAACACGGAAGAAAGCAGTGCTGACTACCCCAACAAGAGAATGTAAAGGTAAAGTAAAGTAAAGGTAAAGGACCCCTGGATGGTTAAGTCCAGTCATAGGTGACTATGGGTTTGCGGTGCTCATCTCGCTGTCAGGCCAAGGGAGCCGGCATTGGTCCACAGACAGGTTTCCGGGTCATGTGGCCAGCATGACTAAACCGCTTCTGGCACAACGGAACACCATGACAGAAATCAGAGCACAAGGAAACACTATTTACCTTCCTGCCACAGCAGTACCTATTCATCTACTTATACTGGTGTGCTTTCAAACTGCTGTGTTGGCAGGAGCTGGGACAGAGCAATGGGAGCTCTCCCCATCGTGGGGATTCGAACTACCGATCTTCTGATCGGCAAGCCCAAGAGGCTCAGTGGTTTAGGACACAGTACCACCTGCGCCCAAGACACAATACAGTACAAGAGAATGTTTTTGTGGTGAATTTAGAAAGCTGGCAGGATATGCTTTTTAAAATGAGGTCAGTGGTTTGGGCTTGCTATTAACTGAGCTGAAACAGAAACTTAAGACTACAGGACTGCCCTCCCTTTCCAATAGATTTTGTCCATTAGTCCAGGAACAGGGAGAAGGAAGCACATCTCTGCACTGCTTTGGCAGCAATAGGATGCTTTTCTCTTTCTCCATCCACTCAGTTTCAGCCTTGCATCAGCCACCAGCTGGCTCTTCTTGTGATGGTCTAAGAACCACCAGATATGCATGGACTGTCTTCCAGGTGCATTGGCAATGTGGAGTCATTTCCTTCTCTCCTAGCAGTGTACAGTGGCTCACAGCACAGCACAGGAAGATGAGGAGGGCAGCCTAGCTGCTTAAGCAAGTGGGTGACTCTTTTAGTCTTCCAGGGCTGCACTGTAAGCTACCTGGAAGAGATGTCTGGTTGCCTAGTTACCTTGGTTAACATCATGACAGATTGCTATCTCCCAGTGCTATGCTATGGACCACTCTGGAGTCATGCTTGAAGACAGGAGCAATCCCAGAAGTAGTGAATTAAACGTACAACTGGGAAGGCACTGGGAGGCATTTCAGGAATCCCAGTGCTCTAATTCCCACCCACCCCTTGCAAACCCCAGCTCAATAATACTTTAGCTCAGCTCTTTCCTGAGCCCTAATAAGTACAGACAAGCAAATTAGAATGACTCTGTTTCAATATATTTCAGGTACGTTCAGCAGATTTTGAATTTATGATGCTAACTAGATGGTGAAATGTAAAAATATATTAGGAAGAAAGGGCCATATAACTGATGGAGTCAGGAAGGAATATGGATGTAACGGATTAGTACAACTAAAACCACATTCAATGCATTCTCAAATAGGGTACTTGTACAAATTGCAATTGTGGTAATGAAAATTAAGAAAGCAATTCTGAAAAGGATAAAGTGACAAGTAATTTGGCGCTTTATCAGAGGGGAAATCAGCCAACCATAAACTACTTCCTTTGCATTTGCATCAATGTCTTCTTGCTCTCATCTGGCTCTGGTTATCTATTGCTTGAAGTTATTTGTACTTTTATGTTTTGGCTTAGAAGCTCTGAATTACTCCAAAAGCCTTTGCCACTCTTCCTGATATCAAGTGGTAGAGGTGTGTGGGTGGGTGTTTGTGTGGGTGTTTACTGAGTAGAAAGAGAGAGAGAAAAACCCTGCAACATTGTTGTTACTACAAGCAAGTTACAGATTTTTACTGGCAGTACTTTCCTGGAATAGAACTAAATTGGAACCATGGGAGGAACTGGAACAGGGTGTGTTTGAGCATGCAATTGTGTGCACAAAAAGTTTTGCTGTGAAGTGTCTATGAACAAGAAAGTACTGTATCTCAGGGATGGCGTCATGGAACCACAAACTTGTGGGCAGAGAAAAGGACTATTTGGGCTGTGGCTGGCTATGAGGGAATCACACTTTTGGGGTTATTGCTTATAACCCCTGTTTCGTAAGTGACGCGGGTGGCGCTGTGGGTTAAACTACAGAGCCTAGGACTTGCCGATCAGAAGGTCGGTGGTTCGAATCCCCGCCATGGGGTGAGCTCCCGTTGCTCTGTCCCTGCTCCTGCCAAGCCTAGTAGTTTGAAAGCACCTCAAAGTGCAAGTAGATCAATAGGTGCCACTTCAGCGGGAAGGTAAATGGTGTTTCCGTGTGCTGCTCTGTTTCGCAAGAAGCGGCTTAGTCATGCTGGCCACATGACCCGGAAGCTGTACGCCGGCTCCCTCGGCCACTAAAGTGAGATGAGCGCCGCAACCCCAGAGTCGGCCGCGACTGGACCTAATGGTCAGGGGTCCCTTTAAAGGTAAAGGTAAAGGTACCCCTGCCCGTACGGGCCAGTCGTGACCGACTCTGGGGTTGCGCACCCATCTCACTTAAGAGGCCAGGGGCCAGCGCTCTCCGGAGACACTTCTGTGTCATGTGGCCAGTGTGATGAAGCTGCTCTGGCGAGCCTGCACCAGTGCAGCGCATGGAAACGCCGTTTACCTTCCCACTATAAAGCGGTACCTATTTATCTACTTTCACTTAGGGGTGCTTTCGAACTGCTAGGTGGGCAGGAGCTGGGACCGAACAACGGGAGCTCACCCCGCCGCGGGGATTCGAACCGCCGACCATACGATCGGCATGTTCTAGGCGCTGAGGTTTTACCCACAGTGCACCCGTGTCCCTCAGGGGTCCCTTTACCTTACCTTTAAGGGCAACATGACATTTTGTCAGTCCTTGTTAGACCCCACACCCCTTCTAGATGATCTTTTTGGCAGAAGGCAATATCTCTGTCCAAGGCTAAGGAAATTTTTATTTCGCATGAACATCACTATTTGTGTTTTGCCCTAAATGTTCTCCTGCAGCACTTTGGCAGCCGCTGCTTATCCTGTCAAGGAGGTGAGCAACCCAGTGAATCATCATCATAATTCAGGTGTTCCTTGGGGTGCTTAACAAGGACCATCTAACCTCCAGCCCTACTTAGTATGTGAGATGGGACTGAATCAGCATTGTATGACTGCTGTCCCACACAGGCTGACTGTCCCCCAGCAGCCTAAATTATACATCATTTCTCAGTGACCTAGAGTACAGCCCTTTCCCCAAGTAATTGCCACAAGCTGCTTTAAGTCCATGAATATTAATTTTCCACTCATTTTCTGACTTTTCTCAAGCCTTCAGGAGAAGCATCTTCATTGTGACCTAAGGACTTGCCACCAAACAACTCAAGCAATGCAAACTGGCTTTCCTGGCATATTTTGGATAAATGCTACTCTTTTTTGAATGTTGGTGGAATGTCAGTGCATAAAGGCTTGATGCCTTTATAGATTGATTTTCATAAAGTTGAGTAAAAGTTTGCTGTGCTGGTCCTTATTTTACTGATATATTTTTTTAAAAAAACACACACAACAACCTAATGTTGTTTCTTTCTAATATGTAATTCAAGACATTATATAATTCCCTTTTATTTGTGGATTGCATTGTATAAAGGGAATTAACAATCAAAATGCATGTGCAACAATTTTCCTCTAAAAGCAATTTCAAATTCAATACAAATAAAAAGTGAGATAAAATAAATTATCCATGTGGAGAGTTAGAAGGGACCACGAGGATAAGCTAATCGAACCCTCTGCCATGCAGGAATGTTTCGCCCTACGTGGGCCTTGAACTCACAGCTCTGAGATTTAGAGTCTCATGCTCTACAACTGAGCTATCCCTCAGGTCCACAGTCAGAACATTCTCTACCAGATCAAACTGACTGCCTAATTTATTCCATGTGCCAAATCAGGGAGGGAGACAGAGAAGCAATTTAACAGTTTTTGCAACTGTGAAATGTAAACAGCTCTGCAATTGTCCATCAATGCAATGGTATTTGAAAGCTTATATATGGAAAAAGCAGGTTAAAAAAGCTGCATATGCAAACGTCCTGAAGAAGCAATAGGTACCATTGGGAGCAGAATATCTCTCTCCTGAATGTTGTATGCTGGTTGAAGAAATGTCAAATCAGCACTTTAAAAGATGTGATCAGCAAATCAGATGACAAAACAAACAAACAAACAAACAAACAAAAACCTGGCTATTTGAAGATCCCTGTTTTTATTTGCCTCCCTCATTATACAAAACATTTTCTTAAACAGATGGTCTAAAATATATGGGCTAACAAGCAGGGTGCATTTCAAAGGCTGGATTTTGTTCCCTCTTCTCTGCCCAGTGGGAAGTACCTTTCCTCACTGACTGGGCTAAGTGGAAAAAAAAAAATGTGCAGTCGAAGCAAAAATACATGAGCTGAGGTGGGTTCCCTGTACTTAGCTGGTGTTATGGTCAACAGTAAATCTGAATAAATGGCCACTCCTTTCAGCCTTATGGGGCTTGTTTTATGACACACACAAGATCACTGTCATGAGCAGCAGTTTATATCTCACTCTCAGACACCAAAGACCTTGCTATAACAATTGTGAATTATTGTAGAGCTTTCCTTGGCTGCTCACTAGAGGCCTCTTGTATTTTGGGCTGGATTTTATTGACAAGAGATATTCATTTTGTCATATTCATACACACAGACACACACCTGCTTTAGACCTTGTCATTACCAACATGTGATATGTTTATGCTGTGTGTGTGTGTGTGTGTGTGTGTGTGTGTGTGACTAGCTAATGATATATTACCACATCAAACCCCACACCCAGGGAGGGGCAGAGGGAGAGAAAGAAAATGATTACACATACCAGAGAGAGCATTTAGTATTTTGACACTAAAGGACGTATGTATTATATTTTTACTTCCTTCCCCACCAGATCTTCAACTTTACATTCCTTTATTCTTTTAACTTCTTTAAACTGATATGACAATTCTGAGTTCAAGGCGGGATGTGTATATATTTCTTATATATTTTTATTTTGAATGTAGAAAAAAGGAAGTAACAACATAGTCATTCCCCAAAGGGATTTTAACAAGGGAATCCAGGAAAAGTAACATTTACTCACTTTACATAGCTGAGAGACCAAATTTATGCTGGTGTGTACATTACAGTTAAGTCCTACTTCCTCTCTCCTATCCTACATGTTGTCAGATTTCAGGCTGACAGAATCTAGCCTCCTTTTTACTAAACCCCCCAAAATCCAACAGCTGGCTGCAGGTGTAAAATGGTGGCTCAGGGGGAGGAGCCAGTTACCTGCCAAACCCGAATCAGACTATATTGGAGACTTCATCCTGAAACTTCATCTAGGTAGTTCTCCATGCTCAGGCATCATCTAGTTTGGACTTCCTACAATTAATTCTCAGCTGCTGCTCCTCCCACACCTATGCCACTTTAAGAACTTTTAAATCTTGTTTTTTTAAAAGAAGAAGTTTATTTTTCATACTCTGTATACCCTAAGCCTCACTCAGCCCAATTTCATGATAAGAACATTAATTCCCTCCCCCTTCCCCTCATCAGTTCAATCATCTGGTGGAGAGGGTGCAATAACTGACAGGTGTCAGTTGAACAGGGGAGAACATGTGTGGGCATGCATGTGTCCTGTACATGTATGTTCTGTGGTGCATGTGTGTATCCTGTATACACAATTAAAAACATACAACTAGACAGTTAAAAGCAGACACAGTATGCCAGCAACTAACTAGGGAGGTACATTCTGAGGCTTGTGCCTAAAGCCAAAATACTGTATAGTTAAAATGCTTTGGGAGCAATAGCAGACAGCATTGCAGGTCATTTATCCCAGAACCTTCCTCCCCCTTTAATAATAATAATAATAATAATAATAATAATAATAATAATAATTGCTGCATGTGCAATGCTGAACACACACAAGTTAAATGAGCTTAAGTTGTGAGCTTACTTTATATAACTATACTTTTTTTCCTCCAAGAAACTCATCAAAAATTCTCCCGATCTACACCAAAAAAAGTTATTTAAAAAGGAACCCTCTCCGTAATGTTGGAAGATACATCGGTGAAGCAGAACAATCCTAAATCTACAGAGGATCTCCCCATGAGATTTATTAATATGGAGAGAGTCAACTTACCTCTCACTACATCAGTTACAAAGCACCAGAACATGATCAGCAGACTCTATGGCTCCAGCCCCACAAAGACATAAAAGTTTGTTAACCAGAATGTTGTTAAAGTGTCTAATTTATCAGTGCAGAAGGCAGCACATTGAAATGAGCGAGCGTAAATGCTCTCCTATATTTGGAGATAGTGTATGCATGTATGAAGCTCTAACGATTCCATAATTTAGGGGATTAATGAAGGAATAATGGAGGACAGGATTTGCCAGCTGCAATTCTTAGATACTATACATCTAAGTCTACTAATATGTAGACGTTTTATGCACACATTGCGCTGGTACATGCATTTTTGCCCGGACGCTGAGGTCCAGCGCCGAGGGCCTTCTGGCGGTTCCCTCATTGCGAGAAGCAAAGCTACAGGGAACCAGGCAGAGGGCCTTCTCGGTAGTGGCGCCCACCCTGTGGAACGTCCTTCCAGCAGATGTCAAAGCGATAAACAACTACCTGACATTCAGAAGACATCTTAAGGCAGCCCTGTTCAGGGAAGTTTTTAACGTGTGATTTTACTGTATTTTTGGTTTTTATGGAAGCCGCCCAGAGTGGCTGGGGAGGCCCAGCCAGATGGGCGGGATATAAATAATAAATTATTATTATTATTATTATTATTATTATTATTATTATTATTATTATTATTTTGTACATGTTACCTGTCTGGATAAATGCATTGCAAATTTCAGAGAAGTGCAAATTTCGAAAGATGGATGTTTTTCAGTTCTTATAGTGATTAAGAAAGTGCAATTTAAATTCGAGCTGAATCAAATTTTACCCTCATCCTAAATCAGTCTTGTAAGTGTGGAGCAGAGAGGAAAATAACCCCCAAACCTTCCGGCTGGTGTTAAAGGCGAGGCTAACAAGGGTTTATTTATGTTTGTATTTTTTAAATTTTATTTTTATTAAAGATTTTCTTGGTTTACAAAACTACATGCCTTGTCTCTTTCTTCAGGTTGTACAGCCTTTCTTACAAATCAGTAACATTTGTGTGAGACATCAGTGCTGAGTACAGTATAAGCTTGGGGAAGAAGGTGGGGAGAGGAGGGGTCGGATGGTGAGACTTATATCCTTTTGTATAGGGTACATATGGGGTTTTGTGTCAGTGCCAACTGGTTAGGTTCTCTTTCTATTCGTTTATTACATTTCTTTGGCAGTGAGATATATTATGGAGAAGGGTGTGGTTGGTTGTCTGTGGTTGGCTACAATGGGATTTGTTTGCATTTGTGAGGGTGGGGAACTTGCTAGGTCAGATAAGCCAGATTGATTTGTATGCTATCAGTGGATTCCTATTGTTGTCTTGTTGGGCTGTGTATGTAATAAGGGGGAGCCATACTGGGGTCAAGGCACCCTCTTCTATTTGTCCCCATGTCAGTTTCAGTTTATTGGCTAGCTTTTCTAGCAAGGCTGTTTCCCATACAATTTGATACCATTGGTTCATGTTTACTCCTGACAGGTCTCTCCAGTGTCTGGCTCTGAGGCTTCTGGCTGCTGAGAGTAGGTGGGTTATAAGCTGTCTATAATGTAAGTGGCCTTCATGATCTTGGAAGAGCAGAATCAGTTCTGGGGTGAGTTCTAATACCTGATTAGTTATTTTTCATATCTCTTGTAGGAGTGCTATCAAGAAGGTTTGGATTTTAGAGCATTCCTACCACATGTGGAGTTATGTGCCTGTGGAGGTGCAGCTTCTCCAACATCTTGGTGAGGTTCCTGGGCATATCAGCACCAGTTTCTGTGGTGTTAAGCACCACCTGTAGGTGAGTTTCAGAGTGAGTTCCCTTATTTTGTCTGATATGGACTTAAAGGGAGGTTCAGACCACATTCTAACCCATTGGGTGGGTGGGGTTAATTTCATAGCCCATGTCATGCTCCCATTGTTCTTTGTGTCAAGGGGGGTTGCGGGATTTTGGAGCAGTATTTTGTATATTGTGGATACCAACCCTTTACCATGTCCCTCTGCTGTCAGGAGAAGGTTTTTGAAGGTGGTCAAGGGCCTAGTGGCAGCTGATTTTATTGTTGGATTGTTTAAGAAGGCATGTAGTTGTTGATGTGTTAGCCAAGGTGTATGGGTGTCCCCTAGTTTGTCCTGTATTTCTTGTGTTGGTATGAGTTTGTTGTTTTTGTAGAAGTCTTTTGCACAGGCCTTTAGCTTGCCAGGTTGTTATCTGGAGGTTTTGTGCTGTGTGTTGGAATTGTGGGTGATAGGCCAGGCGGGTTAGTGGGGATGGGGATCGTTTGCCTGCTTCCCCTTTCCATGCTTTAAGCTTGGACTGTGTGAACCTGTTCAGTGTTGTGGGGATTTTCTTTAGCTTGTTTTGGAGAAATGGGTATGATGTTGTGGGGATGTTTGTATTTTCTTAATTTTTTGTTTTGTTTTATTAGCCTCCCTTCAGCAATCAACATCCCAGGGTAGCACACAACAGCTAAAATAACCAACACAACAAAACCACATAAACATGAATGATAACTTTAAAAACCTAATTGTGTGATGGCTGAACCATAGCAATGCATCTGACCCTGAAGCACATCAAGTACTCTCAGAGGCAAAGAGGAGGTCCCCTTTGGCCCCTATAGCGACTCTTGCTCAAATACTGTATATGGTGTGGTGAAGGAAGCAGGGTGACCTCTGGAGCCATGCCAGAGGAAGGGGAAAAGGAGAGCATAGGGGGATCAAGGCCCGTGAACTGTGCTGTCTCCTCTTATTTACTCTTCTAATAATTTAATTTATCATAATTATCCACTTTGCAGCGGAACTCTTCACAAATCAGCTTACAATACAATGAATACCATTTTAAGCCAACAAATTGGCTTAAAATACAACTAATAAAAAATGACTAGAATCTGTTTAAGCTATCGTTTTACTTCTGGGCCACTAAAGAAGATTCTGATAATTTTCCTTATACTTACACAATATAGTTAAAGGACTAAACAGGTAGGAGATTAATTTTCATACCTGGATCATCCTCCCCCCTTGTGGATCACGGTGAAATCAACTGAAGTATTCACCTGTTTAGGAAATCTTGCCCTGGATAGGTTCGGTTTGCCCGATTGGGTGGGATCATCATGCCACCCAATCTGCTTGGCTATGTGGCATCTTTTACATGCTCATGTTCACAATGTGATCCCTGATTGGATGGAATCACTCCATCAAAGAGAGAGAGAAGCTCTGATGAACGGGGAGGGGAAGTGTCACAGTAGCAACGACAAATTCAAAGAACGTGTGGGGGAAATGGCAAGCATTGTCAAAGGAAAGAGGTACGGGCTTTTCAGAAAACATTTCCCAGAACACTACTTTCACCCTGAAAATAGAAGCAAGTGAATATTCGACACAGCCTTATATTTTTCTATAGCTACTTTGGTACAGTCCTGCTGTATAACTTGTAGGCCTGTTCTGGATTTTTTTTCCTCCTGGTTTTAAAGAATGACAACAAAAGCACCTTTATCTGACATTTAGGATGATTAAATTTTGAAAAATCACTTGGCATATTCAGTACGACTCCACAGGGTACCCTTGCTTTATAAGGCAATGGATCATGTTAGCTTAACTTATATTTAAGATTTGCAGGCCTGATATTATTGTGTTAGGCAGTGCAGCTGGAATGGAAACATAAAACTTTGCTACTATGAGATCAAGTCAGTGGCTGCCCAGTGCTATAAATTAGGTCCATAAAATTTTAAAAAGCAATATTTGTTTGAGTCTAACTAGTATTGTGACCCAGCAAGCTCTGTGTAAAGATATGAAATAAAACTTTGACTGGGTCAAACCCCCGTGCTGCTTTTATAGGCCCAGTGTGCTAAATGTCCCTCAGTCATCATATGCTGGCAAGTATAATGGGCAAATATAATGAAGTTCACAGATAGACTAGCTTCACAGAAATCAATAAAGTAGAGGGCGGAAATCTACACTGACTTGTGTGCGGTTCTTGTCTCACTTGTGTGATAAAGCAAGAGATCCAGATAGCGTTACTTCTCCACTGTGAGTTATGACGCTACACTCACATAATATCGTGGAATCAGATGTTTGTAATCAGGACCCTTAGAAGATGCTCAAGAATTTATTTTGTGAATGATTGTTTTGTGTATTGGACGGAATATAGGCTTTGGAGCAGGGAGTTTTGGATTCAAATCCCAGCTTGTTCTCAAACCTACCAGTCTGATCTTGGGCTGCAGGGAGGATAAAATGGATTGACCCCGCCCAGCCCATAGCTGTCAATTTTCAGATTTGAAAATAAGGGATCAGCAGCCTCGAAAATAAGGGATCAGCAGCCTCACCTGTCCCAGGGACAGTCTACAGGATATCTAACAATCCGGGATAGCAGCGGGAAGTAGCGGGAAACGGCTCTGGAATAAGGGAATAACCTGCCAAAAAAGGGGAAGGTTGACAGCTATGGCCCAGCCCTATGCTAAATCCCTCACAGAGAAAGTGAGGAGAAGCTTAGCACGGCTGATGTGCGGGGGCATAATGGCTGAAGTGGCAAGCCTTTCCTACTTGTGCAGGCTCACTGTGTGATTTAGTTCACTGTGTGATTTAGTTCACTGGGTTCCAAATCTTGCTGGGAGCTAAAACAGCTAGAGAAGGAGGGAGAATTCATTTGGCCCGCTTTTCCCAGCGGACTGACCCTGTTCCGCTGTTGGCAAACTTGCATCTTTCAATCAGATTACACACTCCTCTGGGTTTTGTAATGCACTTTCACTGCACAAAGAGGATGCACAAAAAATAGTTATTTTATTTAAGATGCACACAAAGAGTGCATTTGTGACTACAGTAAGTGCACAACCTATGTTCCGGGGATCATGCCTAATGCCAAAATTGTATATGAGGTTCAAGGGTGGGTGGAATTGTCAAAGTCATTTTTCCTGGAACCCCCCCCCCCCCCTCTCTTTCTCGCTCCCTCTCTTAATTTGCCAGGCACATAAAGCTGGATAAACACACATTAAATGTGTGTAAGTTGTGGGCTTATTGTACACTTAAAAGTGTATATTTTATGTAA
The DNA here is from genome assembly GCF_951804945.1 of Podarcis cretensis. Taxonomy (NCBI): domain Eukaryota; kingdom Metazoa; phylum Chordata; class Lepidosauria; order Squamata; family Lacertidae; genus Podarcis; species Podarcis cretensis. The sequence goes on along the minus strand of NC_137175.1, from coordinate 80,928,015 downwards.
CTAGGGACTGGTGCCCCTGGTCAATTTCTTCACCTACCCATTGCCCCCCACCCCACTAATACAAGAGTAAAAAGAGTTATGTAGGAAAGTCGTAAGACATTTGCTAAAAGATGGCATATAGGATCCTCCTTACAGAGGGTCCTGGTTACATGCGGGCCCCGGGAATAACACCGCAGGGTTAAAATGATTAGCCTTGGCCCCCTCATCCCAGGAATCATGCCAGGCTGTTTGGGCCAATTGTGTGAGGTGGCATGATCCCTGGGCTCAATATAGGCGGCAGTGCGATGCAATTGGGGCACTTGCTTCGCACTGCCAGACACCCTCCCTCCCTCCCTCTTATGTTAGGCTGTGTTGCATTGGCCTTGCTTTGGATTGGGTCACCTGTTTTGGAACAGGGGCTGGGTAGGATTTTTTTCATTTGGCAGATTAGCTTTGGCCACTTGGTTTTCACCTACCCCCTCAGCAATCGTCACAACTTGTAAGTTTTGGTGGTTAGGCATTGGCTTTTGGAATGCGGGGGAGGGGAGGTGTGGTCATCACCTGCCCCTCCAGGAATAGGGTATTCTGGTAAAGGAATCTGGGGGTCCTAGTTCTCGTCCGAAGTCCGCTTGAGGGGCTAGGGCCATGCCAGGACCACAGGAACCCCTGGGTGAGCTTCGGTCGGTCTTCATCGATGTTGCTCCCTCGTTTGGTGTTTACCCTTTCAGACTACCAGCTGTAATTAATAAAGTTGGGGCCAAAATTTGCCCAATAACTTAAACTAAAATATGTTCCTGTGTGAAGTTATTTTGGGGAGGTCTTAGGGCCTTGAAGCGCAACCTTAATCTTCTAGGAGGCGGACAAAGTATTTCATGTATTCTTACAAAGAGCAGGCGAGTACTGGTCCTTCATACATTGTTGGATTCCAAGTCCACAGTCTCAGCCAGCAGGCCAATAGTCATGGATCATGGGAGTTGTATTACTGCAACACCTGGATGGCCAATGTTTTCACATCACAACTCTATACCGGCCTTCATTACTTAGTGTAGTCACTTGATGAGCAGCACTGAACATGTGTTCTAATTATGCTAATATTTGAAGTAAAAAAAAAAATGCAATACACTTGAGGGGAATATATCCAACAACTCTCATCCTCTCATAAATAGTGTGTAGCTGCATCATTCTCTGGAACTGACTCTGAGGACTTCTTCCCCCATATTTTGGCAGACAGGCCCTTTCTTCTCTATCATGTTGTTATGGCAGGTGCTTTTGCTGAGTAAATGATCAGCAGAATGTACTCTATTATCTATGGCACTAAGAAATGACAAGAAAAATGTCCGCCACACGAATACAAATGCCAGGAAAACAATTTTGCACAGTCACTCTCATAAAGAGCAAATGACAAATATCTACATTTGTTTTCTGCCACCTCTCACATCTTTGATGTGTGGTATACGCATAATAAAGTTTAGGAACACAGATATCCACCTTGTATCAGGTCAGACTGTGTGTCTGTCTTACCCAGTCACATCTACTTTGACTGGCAGTGCCTCAAGGAGAGGTCTCTCCCTTCACCTACTGCTGATGCCTATTAAAGTGAAGATGCCTGCAATTGAATCTGGTACCTTCTGCGCTCCACCATGGACCATCACAGACCACTTCCCACAGAGTGACTGACAGAGTGGCCAATTAGCAAGCCACTATCTCCCAACCTTATCCCACTTTCCCCCTCCCATCTGTAACATGCTCCATTTTACAGAGCTGCTTTACGGCAGGTGTGGGGAAATTTTGGCCCTTCAGATGTTGCTCAACTGCAAATCCCATCATCCCTGGCCATTGGCCATGCCTTGCTAAGGCTGATGGGAGTTGTAGTGAAGCAACATTTGAACTGCCAAAGGTTCCACACAACTTCAGGGAGAGCACTATGTAAATAATAAAAATAGTAATAGGTTCTGTGGGTGGTACTTGAACTTCAGCGTAACCAGTCAACATCTATGGTCCAGCAGATAGTAAAGCAATGAATTCTGCACAGAGTTACCAGCAGTAGACCATAAAAACAAAGCAGCAGTCAAAGTGGGCAAGTGATGTCTGTTTAATCTTCACCATAGCCATTATTAGCAGCTATAGAAGGAGGGAATAACTGTGCCTACATGTCTCCTCCTTCCTTTCTGCTTCTAGAAAGTTATTGCCATTTCCTCATGCTAGGGAGTGATAGGTTAAAAAGTAGAAGGAGCACAGAAACATTCACCTCATTGCTCTGGAAGTGTCAGTTGCAATAGCAACTGGGGGAGTGAAATATTTGTCCCAACATGGCCCTGAGAGTCTGAATAATAATAATATTATAATAATTTATTATTTATACCCTGCCCATTTGACTGGGTCTCCCCAGCCACTCTGGGCAGCTCCCAACAGAATATTAAAAGCACAATACAGCATCAAACATTAATAACCTCCCTAAACAGGGCTGCCTTCAGATGTCTTCTAAATGTCATATAGTTGTTTATTTCCTTGACATCTGATGGGAGGGCATTCCACAGGGCAGGCACCACTACCGAGAAGGCCCTCTGCCTGGTTCCCTGTAACCTCATTTCTCACAGGGAGGGAACTGCCAGAAGGCCCTCGGAGCTGGACCTCGGTGTCCGGGCTGAACAGTGGGGCTGAAGACATTCCTTCAGGTATACAGGGCCAAGGCCATTTAGGGCTTTTCTTCAGGGGGTACTCACGGGTATGTAGTACCAGCACCTCCCCCCCCCCAGAAGAAAAGCACTGGTTAAAAGTGTAGCACTTACTATAACAACTGCATGGTGAGTACCGACACCATTTTTTCTAGTAGAAAAGCACTGCATTTTCTATTATACTTATTTCACAGCAATGGGTTCTCCAAAGAATTCTGGAAACTGTAGTTTGTTGAGGGTGCTAAGAGTCATTAGGAGACCCATATTCCCTTCACAGAGGTAGAATTCTCAGAGTTTCCTGGCTTTTAAACTGCTCTGGAAATTGTAGCTCTGCGAGGGGAACAAGGGTCTCTTAACAATTCTCAGATCAAACAGCAAACTACTGTTGCAAGGTTTCATTGGAGGAAGGCTGTTAAAGGGGTATAATAGTGTTTTAAATGTACGATGTAGCCTGGGAGCCAGTACTGTGTTCATCCAACCAGCTGTGCTGCCTATAGCCTTTTTGTTTTCCAATTGAAACTGGGCTTACAGTTCTCGCCCAGTAAAAAAACAAAAACAGTTACTATTACTTTGTGAAACTTACATTATCTTTGCTGTTTGGTTCTGTGTGGTCACAGTGGGAAACATCTTGCCCACTGTTCCTGACCCTCTGTTGGCATGCTGGGGAGGGAGGGGGAGAATACATAGAAGTGTTGTGTTGCCTGCAGTGAAACCCCCAATATGATCACCTATTTTCAAGTTTTCATTACAAAAAAAAAAAAAAAAACTCACCAAGAAAAACCCCTGCAACAAAGACTAAGAGAATGAAAAATGAACTCTACAAGAACAAAGAAGGATTGTCAGAATTAGTTTTAAGATGAAGGAATATTGCACACTGAAAGGGAATCAGATTGGCATGATACACAGATGGGTTACTTTTTCAAATTCTTTAAAAGGTAAATTTGCCAAGCAAACATCCCCCCCCCCGAAATATTGCAGCATGTTGACAGACAGCATAATACATTTTTTAAAAGGCCTCTGTGTTAAAATTCTCACTAAGTTTCTATTTTATAGTCAAGTCAGCAGAATTTTTCTTTAGAAAAACCACACCAAATGATTTGTATGCCCTTAATTCATTAAATAATAGCAGTACAGTTTTGCATTTTATGAATAGATCCACATGTATTTAATACAGGCAGCACTCCATTCTACCCCTCTTGTTTTACCCTTTCAGAGACGTTTCAGTGACACCTTCATGACGTTTCCGTGTCACTTCTGGGTTTGGCACAACACACATATACATGATCACGCACATATTAAACATACATAAAGGGGAGGTGCTGCCTGTACAGAGTTTTGTTACAACACAGCTGATGACGCTGGTGAGCTTAATAAACAAAAGTGCATTATATTAGGAAAATTTGCTTGCAAAAATATGTACATTAATCAAAACCACATATAAAAAATGTGCTTATTGGGAGAATTTCACATTAAATGCTGAGGAATTTCCATGTAGGTTTTTTTTCATATCAATAGATTAATAATAATAATAATAATTTATTTATATCCCACCCTCCCCAGCCGAAGCCGGGCTCAGAGCGGCTAACAACAGTAAAATAATACAGCATTCTAAAATCAATTCATTCTAAAATCAGTTCAAATCAAATTAATGGCAACCATTGGGGTAGAGTTCTGTGAAGAATTACCAAAGGAGTGGGTCAGGCTGTGCCCTGGCCAAAGGCCTGGTGCAACAGCTCTGTCTTGCAGGCCCTGCAGAAAGATGTCACGTCCTGCAGGGCCCTAGTCTCTTGTGATAGAGTGTTCCACCAGATTGGAGCCACAGCTGAAAAAGCCCTGGCTCTGGTTGAGGCCAGCCTAACCTCCCTGTGGCCCAGGACCTCCAAGATGTTTTTGTTTGAAGACTGTAAGGTCGTCCGTGGGACATACCAGGAGAGGTGGTCCTGTAGGTACGAGGGTCCTTGTATAGGGCTTTAAAGGTTAAAACCAGCACCTTAAACCTGATCTTGTACTCCACCAGGAGCCAGTGCAGCTGGTATAGCACTGGGTGAATGTGATCTCGCAGCGAAGACCCCGTAAGGAGTCTCACCACGGCATTCTGCACCCACTGGAGTTTCTGGGTCAGTCTCAAGGGCAGCCCCACGTAGAGTGAGTTACAATAATCCAATCTGGAGGTGACCATCACGTGGATCACAGTGGCTAGGTCATTCTAGAGATAGAATACTGCCTGTATATAACAAAAAACAAACAAACAAAGTACCGTATTTTTCGCCCTATAAGGTGCACCGGCCCATAGGACGCACCTAGTTTTCAGGGGGGGAAATCAAGGAAAAAAATATGATTCCCCCCCCCCCGCAGCTCTGGGAGCAGCGGACAGGCTGCACTCAGCCTGTGAGCTACTCCAAGACCTTCTCCCTGCTTTTGTGGGAGGTGGAGGAATTCCCCCATCTCCTGCAAAAGTCCACAGGAGGGAGAAGGGACTGACTCAGCCAGTCAGTCCCATCTCCCTCCTTCGGGAAAAGGCCCCAAGAGCTGCGCAGCCTTTAAAGAGCGCACAGCTCAAAGTGGGGTCGGGGAGCAGCACGAAGGCATCGCTCACCGTCCCGCTACCCCCCATCCTCTGGGGCTGGCGATGGGGGATGCGCTGCGCTCCCCCACCGCCAGCCTCAAAGAGCAGACTCTCCTGGCTTCAGCGAAAGCAATGTGAAGCCTCCAGAGCGCAGGCTTCAGAGGCTTCGCGTTGCTATCGCTGAAGCCAAGGAGCCTGCATTCGCCCCATAGGACTCACACACATTTCCCCTTCATTTTTGGAGGGGAAAAAGTGCGTCCTATAGGGCGAAAAATACAGTACATAACAACCCCCCTCCCACAAACAGATTTAAAAGACCACCAATTGTTTAATCAGTCAAAGATCCAGTTATAGAGAAGGCACCCGGGGGAGAATTCCGGTATTGTTAAAATTGTCTACAAGTCTGAAAGTTTTATTGTAGCAGATACAAGGGCAATGACAGTAGTTCTCAACAATCCTTAGTTAGCATCCAACAGATCTTAATGAAATTATGGTCTTCCTAATTCATCACTAAGGGACGTTGGTGGCGCTGTGGGTTAAACCACAGAGCCTAGGACTTGCCGATCAGGTCGGCAGTTTGAATCCCCATGACGGGGTGAGTTCCCGTTGCTTGGTCTCTGCTCCTGCCAACTTAGCAGTTCGAAAGCACGTCAGAGTGCGAGTAGATCAATAGGTACCGCTCTGGCAGGAAGGTAAATGGTGTTTCCGTGTGCTGCTCTGGTTTGCCAGAAGCGGCTTAGTCATGCTGGCCACATAACCCGGAAGCTGTACACCGGCTCCCTCAGCCAATAAAGCGAGATGAGCGCCTCAACCCCAGAGTCGGCCACGACTGGACCTAATGTTCAGGGGTCCCTCTACCTTTACCTTTAATTCATCACTGCACCACACTGGCGGGTCTTGTAGTTGAGGGCGGAAAGGACTACCAACTATAGAATTATTCTGTGACTAAAATAACCTCAAAGTGTGGTCCATTTAAACATGGGCTGGGCAACTTAAGTTGGCCTACAGCCCCCATCTGCTCCTGCTAGTAGGGTCAATGGTCAGGGATGATGAGAGTTACAGTCCAACCTGTGGAAGGCACCACAGAGACAATGAAGCTGCTTTCAATTACTCTGGTTTCTGCAATCATGGGATGAAGGAATGAGATTGGCTCATTTTCTTCTAGCATGACTCAGTAATGTCTTGGCCTAATCAAAAGTCAGCCTGAAAATGGGGAGGGTGTATATGTAGAGCTCTCTTTCCCAGTGACCAGCTTACTATACTGCACAAGCTTTTTCTAGCCTTGAGACGATATTTTAGCAAATACATATTTGAAAACATACTTTGGGAAATCATCCTGTGATTTGTTTTCACATTACTACCAGGCTGCTATCTCAGAGTGTTAACATGTTCAGTAATATTGTTGACTCCAAAATACTGGAATTCATATTTCCCCTCCTTTTTTTCTAGCTAAAAGGTTCCTTTTATTTGTGGTGTTAGTTCTCACTTCCTTCTGTGCTGTGAAAACATGATTAGAATTTGTTAGCTTGGAATGCATTTCACCGTTGACTATGCTGACACCCTTTTCTTTAGCGAGACTATTAAATAGCATGAAGGTGTAATTCTGGAAGTTACAAAGCTGCTCTATGAAATACTTACCTTGCGTTGAAATGAAATGAAATTCTAGAAACTCCCTGCCCCCAAAATATTTAGCACCTTGGGGTGCAATCTTATGACCCCTTGGAGGGGTATCCCAGGGGCCATAGGGTAATTGGTTTCCTCTCTGATGTCAGAGAGAGAGCTTCAGTGTCAGAGAGGGAGAGCCAGTTTTGGATCCCCCCCAAAACACCTTGACCCAACTGATATGTAAGGGTGAAAAAATAGGATTTTTTAAAGGGGGCTCAGAATATGTTTGGATAAAGCACCAGCAAACAGCTTTGATCTGAAGGATTCAGAGTCACCCCCATCTTCTGACATACCACCCAACCAGGAAGTGATTTAGACCAGCTCAGAAATTGGTTTGCATCTCTTCCTCTACAATAGGAGATGAAATCTATTTTAAAAATAAATAAATCTAGAAACTGACAAAGGAGTGCAAGTGTTTTCCTCCACCCTCAGTTCCACCCTAACTTCCCTTGAGACCCCATGAGACTGCATTTGCAGCCTGATTTCATGTACATTATGAAATGCAATGTACGCCTGTTTGGGCTATAGTGTATGCTGAAACTGCTTATCATGTACCATGTTCATTTTAGAATGTTTTGAAAAATACCTCCCATTTTGGGGGGTATTTTTGTCTTTTGGTCCTTGCTGTGAACATCTTCCTGCCTATTTTGGCAATGTTCTTCTTACCACAAGGGAGAACTTCACTTGACCCCATTGGCCTGGACTGCTTTTAATGCTATTGGCTGTTGTAAGCCAGGTGATATGCCTTGCTGATGTCACGATGCTAATTCCAAGATTATGGATGTTGACCAACAAAATCATTGCAGTCATAACTGAACAGGTTGCCATAGCTCAGTGATGGCCAAACTTGGCCCTCCAGCAGTTTTGGGACTACCATTCCCATCATCCCTGACCACTGGTCCTGTTGTTGTTGTTTAGTCATTTAGTCGTGTCTGACTCTTCGTGACCCCATGGACCAGAGCACACCAGGCACTTCTGTTTTACACTGCCTCCCGCAGTTTGGTCAAACTCATGCCGGTAGCTTCGAGAACACTATCCAACCATCTCGTCCTCTGTCGTCCCCTTCTCCTTGTGCCCTCCATCTTTCCCAACATCAGGGTCTTTTCCAGGGAGTCTTCTCTTCTCATGAGGAAGGATCTGTCCTTCCAGTGAGCACTCAGGGCTGATTTCCTTAAGAATGGATAGATTTGGTCTTCTTTCAGTCCACGGGATTCTCAAGAGTCTCCTCCAGCACCATAATTCAAAAGCATTAATTCTTCAGCGATCAGCCTTCTTTATGGTCCAGCTCTCACTTCCATACAACACTACTGGGAAAACCATAGCTTTAACTATATGGACCTTTGTTGGCAAGGTGATGTCTCTACTTTTTAAGATGCTGTCTAGATTTGGTCCTGTTAGCTAGTCCCAAAACAGCTGGAGGGCCAAGTTTGGCCGTCACTGCCATAGGTGATTGAATTAAACAACATTGTGAGTTTAATTAGGCAAAGGACAGTGAGGTCAAAGATGAAGAAAGAAAATAGGAGCAGGAAGAAGCAGATGTCACTCAAAAGTGTGTAGTAAAACAACAGAAATGTTCAGTGGACCATTTATTAATTTATTCTTACTAACCTGTGCAGCTGTATCACTTGTGCTACTTTTCAATTAGACAACAGATCACACGCATGTCCATTGGTTCATGTTACAACAGAGTTATCTAGTAGAATAATTAAAGTGTTTTGGAAAGATTCTAAGGTAATCAATTTTACCACGTGAGAGCAATTTCTCTTTTCCAGTGTTGCCAAACCAATTATATCAGCTTTTATAATAGATTATTTGGATGGTTGAGTTAATCCAATGATTTTGCTTGTTCAGACTAACGATGTGCAAATTGCAAAGAAGAGTGTATGTCCAAGGCTCTTAACAAGGTTTACTAATGCCATAAGCAGCCGTGGAAAAAATATGAATTTTGAACTGTAATACTATATACATATATAAATGTCTTTATAATAAGACATTTTTAATGAGATGTCTGGTTTTGGACACTTCTGCAGTTCTAGGCTTCAGAATTCTTGCTCACCAGACAATTTAAATCACTGAAGTACAGTAGAGTGATTCAGGTGGCAGGCCACTGGAATTGGTTTATCATGATATGCAGCTTTTAAAAATCCTTTGTCTTCTCATTTAGTCGGCATAACAGTGCTTCATGTTGGGCCGTGTTGAGCTTAAGAGTAATTATAAAAGGATAAACCTTTATTGGTAATCTATACCTTTCACAGAGTTGTGTTGATTTTAACTGAACAGCAATGCCAAGAAATATATTAGTTTCACTGAACCAAACATTTGCAATTAAATCAGAGGATTGAGAACAGATTAAGCACTAATGAGATGAACAGTATGGATTTCAAAAATCTACATTTTGTTCTATTATCTTCAAAATCCTTATAATTAGATAAAACAGTGTTGGGAATTGCTAATGCTTATTAATTGCTGTACACAAAACATAATTCTGTCGGCATACTTCAAGGGGAGATATTTCCACGTGCCGTCGAAATAAATATCACCTCAGAAACACTGTCAAGCATGGTTTGCAATTTTCTTAACTACAATTTAATGTTCACCCACATCCTTCAATATTGCAGTAGCATTAGATACAGGTGTTAAGCTGCTTGTGGTCAGTTTGGGGCTTCAGATGTGTGGCTGAATGCTGCAACTGTTGGTAGAATCCCTGCAAACATCAGAACCACCAATGTTTGTGCTTAATTCATATGCATGCAAAAGGTAGAAAGAGCCATCCAGCTGAGAATTGGCTTGCAGGCTGCTGCCGCCCTCAGCTTTGTATATTTTAGCTGATTTTCCAGGTTAATAATAATTGTCATAATAATAATGAATAAAGTGTTTCTGTTGCTGCTGTTACTAGTACTGCTATATTTTTAAACTGTCCTTCACATATTTACATCCAGAGGGATTTTGCGTGTCGAGTGTCAGGGAGAGGCAAACGGGAAAAGATGAAAGGACAGAAACCAGCAGTTATAGAGAGACTAAAGTGATTATCAGCAGCTTGTCATCTGACAGTCAGTCTGACGTAGAGGGGGAGGAGGATGAGCCTGGGACAAGTCATGCTGTACACAGAGGAAGTAAGGGGAGGAGTTTTCGCAGACTTGCATGCTGGGTGCGGAAAAGGAGGAAGTAACATTAGAGGGAGCAACTGCGCACAAGGGGAAGGAGGTTAATGGAAACGCTGGAGATGTACATTTGAACTTTGTCAAATAAATCAATTGTTTGGAACTGGCTGGGAGCCCGGAGTCTTATCTATGGCCAGCTGGACAGCACTAAGCCTCTGACATCGAGGTCCCCAAGCCAATAACTCACACATCACACATCAATTTTGGTTTGGGTTTTTGGCACGATTTTGGCCACAACTTTATTTAAATACATCCAAGTGAGTGGTTGCTTAGGCATTGGTTCTGACTATCTGTCCTTGCCCAGGGGACAGAACTGGACTTCCGGATTCTAGTGAAAGCCAGTGCGGGAAACAAATTTTGGGGAGAAAATGAAGCTGGGCCTCAGTCCCTCACTTCTCACCCTCATGCTCCTGGTGGCTTGCATGGCCCAAGTCTGATGCCAGGGACAAGGACGAAAAGAATGGCAAGCCCCTGGATTCCTTTAACGGAATTGCCTTTCCGCACCACCATTGGAGGGGTAGGCACTTACCCCTCCACCAACCAATTTGAACCAATGCCTAACCGCCAACCTTACAAGTTGTGAAGATTTGCTACGCAGTAGGCAAAACCAAATGGCACCAGCCAATCAGCCAAATGGACAAATTCCTTCCAGGCCCCTGCCTCAAAGCAGACGACCCCATGACAGGCATAGCAAGGTCAATCGAACAACCCCCCCCCCCCCCAATACAGGGAGGGTGGGCGGGTGATCCGGTGCAAGCAGCCAAGAGAACGCTCAAAGTTGAGCGACCAGTATTTAAAACCTCTGACCCCTCCTTCAAAATTGGCAACAAGCAGTTCTCCCCAGCGACCCGATTAACCAATACACTGCCTTGGTCCCTCCACAAATCCACCCAGCAACAATGAGGTGGCTTGTATCCCCCACCGCAACACACGCTCTCTGCTAGGGAGAACACTTTTTATAAGATGATCAAATAAAAATTAACCTCACTAAGTGAACAGCAAAACATTTAGAATGTCATGGCTTTTTGTTTGTTTGGTTTTTTTTAAAAAATGAAGTCATAACCAGTATCAGTACAGCAGAGACAGGATTCAGCTGTTGGCCTCTAGATAATCTTTAACTCTTAAAGACCTTAAGGAAAAGATTAGTCTTCAACTACCAACAGAAAGCCACCAACAATAGGAACAGCCACATCTGAAGAGGGAGAAAATTTCATACCCAGCAGAGAGCAACAAAAGGACTCTGGTCCAAAGAGGACATAGTGCTTCTATTAGAGGCATCAAAGTTTGTTTCCTTTAGCCAAAGTGATGCAACTTTGTGTTGTAAAGGGACATGTTTCTTTGCCGTCATACCTCAAAGAAGACTCAAGGCAACAAAATCAGGGAAAGGTTATATTTTATTTAATATAATGTATTGGAGGATCTGCAATAGAATTAACTAGATTAACCGAAACAAAACATAGTCCGGGAAAGGATAAACGCACTTCCCAACTTCTGGGCATGCCTACAGAATCCTCCTGCAGTCCTGTCACCAGGTGCAACAACTAGAGGGGCAGCCAGGCACCACCCCCAAAAAAAAAATCAAAGAAGGGTCTGGGCCCCCTCAAAATTCCCTGGTGGCCATGCTATGGGGCATGCTTGTGACACACACACGTTTCGGGGTGTTCAAACAACGCATCAGTATGTCCTGTGGCATGTGTGAATGACATCAGCAAGCCCCACAGTGTGCAAGCATGGTGCGAACATGCAGTAGGGCGTGCTGAATATGCTGCGCACATGCCGCGTGATGTGCTGACATCGCACAGGCCTGGCCCCCTCAGTCGCTGGGGCAAGGTGGTGCACTCGCCTGCCACAAAGGATTGGAAGGAATCTTTCCTCCTTGCAGTGAGAGCCTTGGGAATGAAAGTTGACCGGCACACCGTGGTCCCACTGGTTCAGTATTCACCCCAATGACAGGCGAAGCTTAATAACACCACAGAGTCACAAAACCAAGCCAGCAATGGGTGACCAACAGCGCCCCCAAATCCAATAATGCCACAGTTAAAAGCCCCATGCCATCTTGTTAAACACTTTCCTGCCCAGACTAGCCAATCAGAAAATACACCACAGCAGAACAAGGTAACTCCAAGCAGTATGGATTAGGCAAAAAGAAGAGTTCCTAGGCCAAATTGGGGCTCTCCACAAAATCCCACTCAGCTCCCTGAAATGAGCAACTAGAGACTGAGGACCTTTGTAAAAATTGGAGCAAAGTGGGGAGCAGCTGTCTAAATAAAGTGCAGCGATTTTCCACACAGGATTCACCCTTTACGACCTATCTGTCACTGCATACTCCTCCACAGGGTAATACCACTAAGTCTTGGTTTTTAGGGGAACCCAGGGTGTGGCATAGAAGCCACGATTAAGTTGGGAGTGGCACTATTGCCCCACCTCCCCCCCCCAAAAAAAAATTCAGTCTTGTAGATGTCTACTCAGAAGCAAGATTCACTGTGTTAGAACTTATGTCTAGATAAATGTGTCTTAGGATCAGCCTAAGTTTCCAGGCTGTTTTCAAAGGCAGCCACATGTCTCAAGGTGAATAGTTATTAAGTTAAGGTGTTGACTCTCTTGAGAGGTTTTCTGCTTAGAGTTTTTCTGCTTAGAGGAAGGTGAATAGTTTTTACTCATACCTATGGCTCTTCTTCCTTGAATGTGCTGCATGACATCATCACAACTATAAAAAGCCAAGTTCAACCCACAAATATTATTGTAAAATAAGCTATATTTCATGGTAATCTAATGTAACATGAAATCTATGTGACCATGCTGCCCATCAGCAGGCTGTAATTATTCTGTGTTGCAAATTAGCATGGTGATGGTTAGTGACGACTAAGGAGCCTGAAATTTATGTTGCTTCAGACTCCCCCCTCCCCCCCGCTATTAAAATTTCATGCATAAGATTGATTATGTTTATAGAAATTGACGTTCTTAGATTGCAAACGTTTGCCTGAAGGAAACTGGCTTTGCTTTGGCAACACAGAGAATATAATCATGAAAATATAATGAAGAGTTAATGAATGCGCAGCAGATCAAAGAACAGTGTGGTGAAATGAATTTTTCAGATAATGTTGGCTTTTTCCCTTGTTTTCCCCCCTATGCTCATTATTTGTAAAGGTGCTTAACACACAAAAGATGAACCACTGCATAATTAATTTACAAATGTAACATCATGTATACCCTAAACAAGCTGCAAAATTAGAATATTAATATATTTGCTGGTGATTATGTCAAATTCTTTTTTGCCCAAACCATGTAATTATTTAATGCAATATTTAACTGTGACTAACGTCGAGGAAAGGAAAACAAACATTCTGGAACTGCAAAACTATTCCTGTGAACCCAAAGAGGTATTAAACTTGTTGGGTTTTTAGAAAAACAGAAGTCTTCCACATGAGGAAGCATGAGCCCCAAAACTCACCTTATGTCTGTATCTGTGCATTTTTAAAACTTTCTGGTCTATTTCTGAATCACTCTGTGTCCTGTCTGCTTCTATCTGCTCTCTGGGTTCCAAGCTGATCTGTCAAATACAAAGCTCTGTGTTCCCCCATTGACTATGATGGGGAATCTGAAAAAGACTATAACTTTTCTTCCTTTCGACCAAAGTGGATGGAATTTATCAGCACCAGGAGTTCCTCTAGGCCTGACAAATTGTAGGCAGATATATGGGAATGGGATTGCAGGACACATTTTATCACTTGATTCAAAAAAGAAATCAGAAAGCCTCCAACTCTTTCATTTTATACCAGAATTAGATGCAATTTGAAGGTAAAGCCAATGTTTCTGAGGGCACGAATTCTCCCAAATTTCAGAATGATAACCACAGTGGTTGTCTCACGTGGATCTTACAGAGTTGTTGAGGGAAGAAATGAGGAGGAGAGCCATGTACGCAGCTTGGAGGGTTTTTTGGAGAAAAGCAAGTCATAAACATAGTAAATAATAAAGAAATGTCCTACACATAAAAACTGACTATCACGTAAAAACACTACTTCATTGGAAAAATCATTTTCTAGAGCTTCACTGCCATCAATATTGGGGAGGATTCTGAGAAAATATTGTTGTTCATCCCAGCAGCTACTGTGCTATGCACCAACAACTCCAAAGAGGACCTCAAAGCCATATCCCTCAACCATGGCAAAATAAACGTTTCTTGTTGCGTACACATCCCACCCAAACTAGCCTAGATGTTGAAACACACATTCAAATCAACCTCATTCCTCTGGTAACTCTGAAGTGGTCAGAGGGTGCCTTCGCATAGCTCAGGCCTAATAAACACAGAATGCCTCTCCAGATACAGTGGTACCTCAGTTTAAGAACAGCCCTGTTTAAGAACTATTTGGTAAACAAACTCCACAAAACTGGAAGTAGTGTTCCTGTTAGTGAACTTTACCTTGGTCTACAAACAGAAGCTGAACATTGGAAGGGCACCGGCGGCGGGAGGCATCATTAGGGAAAGCACGCCTCAGTTTAAAAATGGACTTCCGGAATGGATTAAGTTCATAAACCGAGGTACCACTGTACCTTACATGCAGGAGTTAAGATGAACCACAATAGCTGGAATAATGAGTTATCCAACTAACAATGAGGTTATTATTGAGAAATAATCAAGGGGATTTTTAAAAAAAGTTTAGCAACAGTTAACTGTTGCCTTAATAAAACGTTTAGGAGATACAGCCATGCTTTGTGCTTCATGGCTCTCACATGTCGTTAGTTAGTTTAGGCTAATAATTTAGTCTGTTCTTGCCTTCACCATCCACTCAAGTATTCCCTCCAACATCTCTCCAATGAAAACGGCATTTTCTGTTCTGCATAATGCTTACAGACCTTTGAAATGTCTCCAGCACAGTTATTTTAAGGCACAAGAATAAAAGAGACTGCAAAGAAAAAGGGAGGGAGAGCAGCCATAACCGCCCCCCCCCCCGGCCTTTTTAAGCGGCGATGGTGATCGGGGGGAAAGTAGAGAGTTTTATCTATTCCATTCAAGTTTTATCTAGAAGATATAAAAAGTAGGATCAGGGAGTAAGACAGAAGCAATAGGCAGGATTCCAGGGAGAAAAATTAAGCAAATGAGGAATTTTTCTCACGGGAATCATTAAATAGACTGTTTTGCACTGGGGCTATATAATTGAGAAGGTTGTGGCATCTTCGTAACACAATATAAAATAGTGTGCTGACCCTGGTCCCATGCTAAATTATCACTTTTAAGGAGAATTAAAAATGGATTGAAACTTCAGCAGTTTGTGCTTTAAAATGGTTCTTGAAAAAAGCTTGTTCTTTTTTCAAGGTCATGAGTATTCAGGTAAAACTCACATATTTCAAAGGCAAAGTTCTGTGTGAGTTCCATGGCGTACAGTGGTTCCAGAGCATTTAATCTAAAAATGGAGAACCCCATTTGTTCCAACAAAGCTGATCGGAACAAGAAAAGGATTGTTGAATCACTTTGAACTTTGTCTGCTGAAAAGCCTGAGAAAAATGGATCTCTGGTTCTTGTGCTTAACAGATGGTTCAGATTACCATCATACCTTGGATCACGAACCCCTTGGTATTCGGACATTTTGGCTGCCAAACACCACAAACCCGGAAGTGTGTGTTTCGGTTTGCAAACGTTCTTTGGAACCCAAACGTCCGACGGGGCTTCCACAGCCGATCAGAAGCCACGCTTTGGTTTTTGAACGTTTTGGAAGTAGAATGGACTTCCAGAACAGATTATGTTCGACTTCTAAGGTACGACTGTATTATTATTTTCTATGTCAAACCAAAACAAGGAAGGGTTTCTAGTGCATTTAATAGATATGGCTTCAGAAAATATGTTCTGGCAATTTGGAACTCTGAACTCCTGGTAGAAAAATTGAGGGGGAACATTTTTTAACCTTCGCTGTAGGTGAGGGAAGCACACAACTTGCAATGTTCACTCGATGATGCGCCTAAACTATGATGAATAAGAAAGTATTCCATTTTCATTGGTTTCTGACCTCACCACTGGAGAATTTTCAGATGTTTGCTGCATTTTATCAGAAGCAAAGTTTGTTGTTGCGGTCAAGGGGAGGGAAACTGTAGACTGTAGAGGTGACATGACTGATATATACCTGAACCAGACACTTCTTTTCAGATTCAGCAATCAATATATTTATTTTTTTAAAAAAAATTGTTTGCAACTTTTAAGAATTTTACAAACCTTTCCCCAAATAACTTATAATGATGTGTTGGATGGAACCATTAATTTTCCCATCACAAAAGAATTCCATGAGGATATTAATCATGCAGAGCCCGAATGTTTCACATGGTGTGAAGTTTCATAGTCTTCTTTCAGAGGCTCTTCTGTGTCTCATAAAGAGCACAGACGCCATGTGAAGTGGCAAATGCAAGCTACTAATGGGTATTTTTATTGAACGGCAGACTAAATAGGCACATAAAGCTTCCTGAAAAGGTTACTGCTGCCTTTCAGCCATAGTAACCCACTGGGGTACACTTTCTAAGAGAAATGTGGGGTCCAGAAGTAAACACACAAGTCTTTTATTTGTTGCTAGCCTTACAGCAGGATGCTTTTCAGTGCTCCTTGTTTAATTTGCTCCACTGTGAAAATCCATTTACATGGCTTTTTTGTACCCCACCCCCTGTGGAAAGCAAGTCCAGAATACTTCCATAGGAAATCACAAGACTGTTCAGTCTCTGTTAATATGTGCCGGCAGTGATCTGAACGCACTATTGCATAGTTTGCCAAAATACTTATAAGATGCTTTCTAATGGGCAATGCTGGCGGCAGCAGGAAGATGAACCAAGTGTGCAGCCATCTACAGATATTTTTAAAATAGAAACTAGAGACTTTGGTAGGCTAGAACATCTCACCACTGCCAGGGACTTTCTCCTTCCTGAATGAGTCAAGGATCATCATGGTAAATAGGATGCCCTCACAATACCGAATTAGATTTTGTTATGCAGCGAGTGCACTGAAGGCAAATAAGAGCATGTTGGTGTGTGAGGGAAATTTATTTATAGAAATATTTATATTCCACTATATATAAGAAAATAGGGACGCGGGTGGCGCTGTGGGTTAAACCACAGAGCCTAGGACTTGCTGATCAGAAGGTTGGTGGTTTGAATCCCCGCGATGGGGTTAGCTCCCGTTGCTCGGTCCCTGCTCCTGCCAACCTAGCAATTTTAAAGCACCTCAAAGTGCAAGTAGATAAATAGGTACCGCTCCGGCGGGAAGGTAAACGGCGTTTCCGTGCGCTGCTCTGGTTCACCAGAAGCGGCTTAGTCATGCTGGCCACATGACCCGGAAGCTGTACGCTGGCTCCCTTGGCCAATAAAGCAAGATGAGCGCTGCAACCCCAGAGTCGGCCACGACTGGACCTAATGGTCAGGGGTCCCTTTACCTTTATTCATAAGAAAAACCTGAGCACTTCACAACAATTGTATATTAAAACCATACAATTGAAAATGCATTGAAAAGTTAAAATCAGAAATTAGCTAACTACTATGGAAGGATATAGTCTTAATTGCCTGTGTACGCCTAATGGGTGGCAACACAAGAACAGGCCTTTTCTGCAGTGGCTCCCTGCTTGTGAAATGCTGTCCCCAGGGAAGCTCGACTGGGGTTTTCATCACATACATTTAGGTGCCTGGCAAAAACATTCCTCTTCTTCCAGACCGCTGGCTAACTGAACAATCCATGACATTTTAAACTGTGTGTTTGTTGTTTCTGTTTCCTACTATGCTATGTATGTTTGTGCTATTATATTGTAAACAGCCCTTTGATTCTCAGATGATGGTCAGTATAGAAATTTAACAGCAGCAACAATGTGATAAAGAAGTTTTCAGTAGGCATTTAAAAGTTGAAATAGAAAGCACGTGTGCGGGAGACTTTAATGGACGCTTGTCACATACTGACCAAATCTTATTCTTTAAATTTAACAAGTACCCTTCTTCACCTCTTATGACCACAGATCTTTTACCAAGGAAATTCAAAGATAACATAGCCACTTATGCAGGTTTCAAATGCAGGCAAACCTTGCTGGCCCTCAATTTCCTTTTACTAAATGGGGCAATCAGCTCGGACTACCCTGCCGAATTCACCTATTGGTCAGGTTCACGTGCCTCCACTATTGATTTTGTATGGATATCTCCCGACCTTACCCCAAAAATATCCAGCTTTAAGGTGGCTACAAGATTGGAGAGTGATCACTTCCCTCTAGAAATTTCCTTGACTCTGGCTGACAAACTTGATAGACACTCCTTTGTGCACCTATCAAATGATCATCTGGAGATAAGACCTACAGCCCTTAAATGGACCTCCAACTCGGCCCAGCAGTTGAACGAACTTCTCTGGTCTGATCAGCTCCAAATAAAAAGGGCTTCCCTTATGCAGGCGGATGATCCTCTACCAATATATGATGATTTAGTAGAACTTTTAAAACCAACACTAGCTCGGTCCCCCACAAAGTATGGTAAACAGTTTCTTCACAAAAAAATGGTTCGATGAGGAGTGTAAAAACTTCAAGAATCATCTGTATAATGAATGGTTGGCATACAGAGCATCAAATGACCCCATGCCAAATAACCGTCTTATCACCCTCAAGAGAAGTTACAAAGCCCTATTAAAGGAAAAGAAGCTCGAGGCAGAAAGAAATAATTGGAACAACCTTCTGATAGCTGCAGAGAACAGAAATCCAGCCTCTTTTTGGCAGTTAATTTCCAGATACCTGGGTAGGCCGCTTGCAAGAATAGAACCCCACATCTCAGCGGACACTTGGGAAAGATACTTCACCGATCTGTATGCAGCCCACGATGCCTGCGGAGATATGGTGGAGCCGGAAGCACTGCCCGATTGGGACCCAGTTACATGCCCTGAAGTTGAAACTCTCATAGACCGATTCAAAGCAGGCAAGGCCCCCGGTGATGACCTTATATCCATTGACGCCATCAAAGCAAATAAAGATTGGTGGATCCCACTCCTAGCAGCACTTTACACGTATATAAACAAAACAGCAAAATTTCCTTCAAGCTGGAGCTCTGCGTTGATTGTATTAATGCATAAGAAAGGCCCACGTACAGAGCCGAGCAACTTTAGGCCAATCAGCTTGCTAAATGTCATTGGGAAAATTTACTTGAGGTACCTGTTAAACAAAATATCGAAATGGATGGAGGACGACAATATCATTGCCGATGAACAGGCGGGCTTTCGCCCTGGAAGATCTACTACAGACCAAATATTAACCTTGAACCACCTGGCGGAAAAGTATGCCGGCAAAGCCCCAAAGGTCCTTCACGTGGCTTTTATTGACCTTAAGCAGGCATTTGATCGAATCTCTAGAAAGCAGCTATGGACAAAATTGGCTGCTACAAAGATCGATCGTCGTCTCCTTCATCTGATTATCAGCCTCCATACAAACACCTCTTTGAGAATCAGGCTAGACAATAAAGGCCTAGTCTCCAACCCTGTTACCACCACTAGAGGGGTAAGACAGGGTTGTCTACTGGCCCCAGCATTGTTTAGTTTTTACATTAACTCACTGGTGTCTCACATGGCCAACGATGCATTCCACCCCCCCCCCCCAAATTAGCAGGCCGATCTCTGAATGTTCTTCTGTATGCGGATGACGCCGCACTTCTTGCCAGATCCCCTATTGGACTGAGGAGAATGTTGCAAGCTCTACAGGAATATTGTGTTCAGCATGAGCTCCAACCCAACTACGCTAAGACCAAGATCATGGTCTTCTCTGCCCGACCGAGACTCCATCAATGGTCGATGAACGGGATTCCCCTAAAGCAGGTTAACTGCTTTAAATATCTGGGACAAGTAACACGGTCAAATAGGTCTTT
The DNA here is from genome assembly GCF_951804945.1 of Podarcis cretensis. Lineage (NCBI taxonomy): Eukaryota > Metazoa > Chordata > Lepidosauria > Squamata > Lacertidae > Podarcis > Podarcis cretensis. The sequence goes on along the minus strand of NC_137175.1, from coordinate 80,908,117 downwards.
TCTGGCTCATAGAGACTATATAACAACTAATGCATCTAAAGCAGCCATCCAGATCAGATCTCTATATGCTAAGAATCAGTGAAGCTAGCTTTGAGACTCTTCCAAATGAAAATCCTCCCCCTTCTTTTGGTGGGCATCTCTTTAGGCTCCCGTAGGGATTTTTTGAAACTGGATTCTATCCAAACACGATTCCTTAGAGCCATCCTTAGGATTCCCCCCTCGGTAGCGGGTGCAGTCATGAGATTAGAGGTCGGCTGGCAAGCTCTACGGTACGTGGCCTTGAAGACGAAGCTCTGGCTATGGCTCAAGCTCTGTTTTAAACCAGTGGGTATTGCCCCCTTGATATTGAGGGATGATTTCCAATCATCGTGGGAAATGGAGGTCATTAACGAGGTTCAATCCTGTGGATTGTCTCACCTTTACTTTGAGTCTATGACGTACAATCAAGCTAGAGATGTGATCTCCCGGAGACTGAGTGATATTGCCAGACAAGAGGACATAGCACAGGTAAAACCAGGGATGTTCCTAGGGGACCAGATTTATCGGACCATACCAGCCCCCTATCTTGCAGAAGTCCACTATGTGGAATACCGCATACTTCTTACAGCGGCTAGATTAAATGTCCTTGACTCTGCGATATTGTGGGGAAGGTACAGGGGAGTACCATACACCCAGAGAACCTGTCATTGTGCTATTGGTGTGGTTGAGTCCACCGAACACATTCTCTTGACTTGCCCTTCTTATGCAGAGCTTAGACAAAATTTTATAGACCCACTCCTATGTCAACTTAGCTTCCTACCCGGAGAAAACCAGGTTTTACACTTGCTGAATAATGTCACTAGAGCTATACCTTTTTTGGTGGCCAAATTTCTTTTTTTAGCCTTTAAGCGTCGCAAGACCATAATTGATATGGGGCTATCTGTTTAGCCCTTTTTAGTGTTGGCTAAGCTCTAAAATCTTTCTGGATGTTTTAACTGTGTATTGATAAACGTATTTGTATTTGTATTTTCTGACTGACGGTCGAATAAAAGGTTGATGATGAGAAAGCACGTGCTGAATCTCTATTAGTAGAGTGTTCTACAATACTGGGCCAATGACATTAAAGGCTCAGTTTCTTTTAATTTAAATGTGTAATGCAGGTCTACTCAGAAGTCCTATTAAGTTAGCTCCCTTAGCTAAGTGCATGTTATGCAACTTCCATCAGCTCAGCCTATGTTCAGGGATGAGTGGGGTTGTTATTCACAACAACTAGAATAGAGACATCACCTTGCCAGCAAAGGTCCGTATAGTAAAAGCTATGGCTTTCCCAGTAGTGATGTATGGAAGTGAAAGCTGGAGTATAAAGAAGGCTGATCGCCGAAGAATTGATGCTTTTGAGTTATGGTGCTGGAGGAGACTCTTGAGAGTCCCATGGACTGCAAGAAGATCAAACCTATCCATTATTAAGGAAATCAGCCCTGAGTGCTCACTGGAAGGACAGATCCTGAAGCTGAGGCTCCAATACTTTGGCCACCTCATGAGAAGAGAAGACTCCCTGGAAAAGCCCCTGATGTTGGGAAAGATTGAGGGCACAAGGAGAAGGGGACGGCAGAGGATGAGGTCACGAAGAGTCGGACACAACTAAATGACTAAACAACAACAAAGAAGGCTGCCCCATTGGTTGTTGGTGGTGTTTAGAATTTCAGGCTAAGTGAACATTCTTGCAAGGAGAGTTTGGAGGGGAGGACTGCTGAAGAGAGGCATTTTCCAGCACTGCTGAAGGCTACAAAACACTGAGTAGCTTCCACTTAGCTCTAATCGAAGATGTGTTTGTTCTTCATACTATATAGCCCTGTCTGGGTGTTCTCCTTCATATGGTGAGGGAGAGTGAAGATCAGCATACAATCAGCTGCAGAAATAGTCTCCGGAGAAGGGCCTTTTCTTCATGTGTGGACTCTCCAAATTAGAACCCTGATTTTTCAAAGATGGAAAGATCCATCATTACCAACCATGGAAGAATGGTTGTTAAAATTAATGGAGTTAGCTGAGATGGCAAAATCGACATGTTGAATCAGAGAAAAGTCATTGTTGATATTTACTGAAGATTGGAAATCACTCATAGATTTTTGGCATGAAAAAGAAATAATACATTTGGATTTGGGAATTGAAGAGAATGTTTGTTTACAGAAAGTTTTTTTCACTAGGTGTTATAATGGAGTGGATGAAATGATTATTGTTTATATATAGTGGATAGATGAAGAATTGTAAGTTCTTTAATCTGTGAACTGTATCTTTTCTATTTCCTCTTGAAAGCTCTTTTCTGTCTCTTTCTTATCTCTCTATCTCTTCTTTCTTTCTTTCTTTCTTTCTTTCTGTCTTTCTGTCTTTCTGTCTTTCTTGTCTTTTTTATCTTACCTATATTAATGTTAATTTTGGATAAAAAAGATATTTGAGATTAAGTTTTGTATTCCTCTTTATGACCTCTAATAAAAAACAACTCTATTTAAACTCTATTTAAAAAACAAACAAGAAAGAAAAAAAATTAGAACCCTGTTTTGCCAGGGTTCTAAATCCTGCAGGGAATCTGCATGAGTAGTTAAGTTATCCCTCCAACTCATTCGGCCCAATGATGATGGTGACAGGGGAGGGCAGCGCTAGAGTGAGGGAATCATGGGAGGGAATCTGAATGCCTGAAAGGGGCTTACAGCTATCAGCAGGAAACGTGGAGCAAAAACACTTAGGCATTTCAAATACTTTCAACTTATTTCTCCTGAGTCTTTCAAAAAATTAGCCTGTCTCTTGTTATAGAGTGTGATTTTGTGATCCAAGGAAGGCTGTCTTATTGTATGCAGAACATAATGGGGGGGGGGGGATCGTACCATTGTTGTGATCAGACTCTGGGTTTTGGCAGAGCAGGGCAGGGAGAGCAGGGAGAAAAAACACTTACTAAAATCACTGTTGAAAAGCTCCAAAGCTGTGTGAAAAGCAATGGGCGCCTGTTTCTAGTATTGCTTCTGACTTTCCTTTAAGTGAAAAGCAACTGGAACTTGACTCTCAGGGAGGGTTTGGCTTTTATTATAATCAGCATGCAGTTCAATTAAACAGTGTTTGGGCTTAAAAGGTCTGAGTTAGGCTGCCTCCTTTTATGTATCCATAGAGCTTCATCCTTATTAAATGTGTTTGGTGATTCCCCCCGCTGCTTCCACCAGATAGATCATGTAAGGAAGTGGAAGGAAGATGGAAAGTAGGCCACAGCTAAGCAGGTGGGGCAACTTGTACAAAGAACGTGAGGCCATTTTATTCTCAATTAAATGTTAACCCATTTGGATCTACAGTATTATTTACTGTCTTCATAGAATCATAGAATTGTGGAGTTGGAAGGGACTTCAAAGGGACATAGTTGGGAGTTTCCATTCCATCTTTAGTTCCAGACATGCGATTGTTATGTGTCACATGTCTGTTTACATTCCAGCACAGTTTGCAGGCGTAAGTGGAACTTCTGCTGTATTGCTTTTGTTTTGACTCTCTCTCCAAGAAGACGGCAAGCAGAGATGACATGTTTCTTTGTCCTGATTTATGTTTAATAAATCCGTAGTTCTTAGTGTGTATCCTCAAGCCTCAGCTTCTTCTGTTGCACAGTTCATGTTGCTGAGTATAGTGTGCTCAAGTCTAGGAGGCTTGAGTCACTGAATTATGTCAGAGCCAGAGGTTGATGGATCTTCACAGTGGCACGGCTGAAGAGACGATCCAGCTGGGGGCTAGCCATCTGGCCTTTCGACCCCCAGATGCTGACAATAGTTTCAACTTACTCCAATCCATAGAGTTGAGTTATGCATTACAAAAATTTGTGGTTGTCAGCAAAGACAGGAATATTGGTATCAAATCCTTCCCAGCTCCTTTATAAGAGGCAGCAAACCCAAGCCATTTCCTTGCCCTACTTAATGTCAGTGGCTGCAACTGGCAGGAAGGGGCAAACACACAAACCATGTTCAGAGAGAAGCATCCATTCGTCATAACATGAAGTTGTACCCATAAATGTAGCTTGCTCAAAGCTGTGAAACTCATTCATGTTGAAAAATCGCTAAAAGCCAGGTATCTTTCAGAACCATGGGATCACTGGACTTTTCATGGGCCATGAGTAAGCAGAGGTCTTTTGTTGTAGTAGTCTTTGTTAATAATTGAACTCAACTCACGTTTTAGGATTGAACTGGGCTATTCGTGTGAATAAATACATTTCTAACTAACAAGTAGAGTTCAGAGAAGTTGGGGTCCAACTACAGCCTGGAAGAATCAGTTTCTTCTAACTGCATCCTCACTTTTCATTCATTATTTGTAGCTTAGCAATGTCATTCGTACCACATTCATAATGATGACTATAACAGATATGCTTCCTATTTTATAAATTACTAAATGGAGATTTCTTGAACTGAATGATAAAAAAATACAGCAAAACCAACCAGCTCAATGCAAACAAATAGTACATCTGATTTATTTCTCTCTTTTTTTAGAAAATCCAGATGCTTCTTTAATTTATACATCAACCTAAATAAAGGAAGAGCAATTTTGCCTTGAAATGGGATGTGTCTCATTTTCTATCATTTTCTTTCATCTAGGAGATACTTCATCAAAACTCTGTTTTTAAAAATTGCCCAGTGTTCTAATGAATAACTAGCTTCCAAAGAACCACACAAATAATTCTGTGAGCACATGAAAAGGTTGCAGTTCTGCTTCCCAAAGAACATCTCCACCTCTACATAAAAAACTGAGGTAAGTTTCAAAAACATTTTATGATACATCTCATGGGAGCCGGCTGTTTAAAGAAGTAAAGACTTGAAAACTCTACTGGGCACAGAATCATCACACTTGTGTAAGCCTAAATATCACTTTGGAACTCGGCCTATATTTCCATTTGAAGGTAGAAGGAAACTATAAAGAAAAGAACTAGAAGCAATTTTGAAAAATTCATTCCTTTCACACATTTCTAGATCACTTTGTTAAAGGTGCTTCCAGATGGTCACCATTTTTTGGGGGGGTGGGGATACCAACACAAACTGGCAAATTCAGGTTGTGCAATTAGAGTTACTCTGGAGCTCTTGTGCTACAAAAGCACTTTTTGCCATTGTCATTGCATCCTTTGGGATGGGCGGTGGGATTTAACAGTAACAACCACCTACTGTACCAGCAAATAAGAATGAATAGTAAATAGACATCTCACATTGTCTAGCCTCCCTATTTATTTATATATTGGGCAAATAAATCAGGATTAATGCTCATTAAGCAGGTTACCTGGAAGCAAACTGAGTTTGTCGCCTGCTTTTAAAACCATGCTTCTTCTGCATGTTGGTGGCTCTCTGTAGGGCTCATTGAGCAGTTTAGCCACGTTCATTGGCCCAGTCTCGTGAAGAATCCCTACACGAGCAGCTACCTTTCACATAGTAATAATCAGCTTGAAAATGTTACAGCCCGTCAACCACCCATGGAGCAAAAAGCCTGTAGTTTGCAGATCAGGCACTGTAAAACTGACTCTCTGATACCGGCTTTCATTACTGGGATGACCGGCTGGAAGGATACACTGTTGGCAATTTCAGTCTATAAATTCACAATAATCCATAAGCCTTTCGGCATGGGAATTCAGATTATGCAGTAGGCCCTACACTGTAAACTGGATTCACAACACAAACCATTCTGAGTTTATTGACTGGCAATGCCTACTCTGTAGGAGCAATCAAGTGGAACCAGAAAACATCACTGACTTCCTAAGTCCAAGTGAATTTTATTTTAATTTTTTTTTGCTGTGGAAGAGGCCTGTTTACTTGTTTACCTTTGCCCTGATTTCCTTCAAGTTACCTATCTGACCTCCAGCAAGAGCGTCTGATGCAGCCTCCATATAGAGCTGCTGCCACACAGTACCAAGGTGATGTCTTTACATGGGTGGTGCTGTGGTTTAAACCACTGAGCTTCTTGTTATTGCCGATCAGAAGGTCGGTGGTTTGAATCCCTATGACGGTGTGAGCGCCCGTTGCTTTGTACCAGCTCCTGCCAACCTAGCAGTTCGAAAGCATACCAGCGCAAGTAGATAAATAGGTACTGCTGCAGTGGGAAGGTAAATGGTGTTTCAGTGTGCTCTGGTTTCCATCACGGTATCCTGTTGTGCCAGAAGTGGCTTAGTCATGCTGGCCACATGGCCTGGAAAGCTGTCTGTGGACAAACACCGGCTCCCTAGGCCTGAAGCAAGATGAGCACCACAACCCCATAGTCCTTTGAGGGGACTTAACTGTCCAGGGGTCCTTTACCTTTTATCTTTACCTTTATGTTTAAATAGTTCCTATGTCTACCTCTCTCTTTTCTTTTAACCAAGACTATTCATTTCCATTCTCTTCTCTTCCTCCTGCTGTATTTTTGCCCAGTTGAACAGACATCTGAAAAAGAATTGTGAATAAACACATTAAAAAAAAATTCCTGCTGGATTAAATCAAAGGTTCATCTAATCTAGCATTTCTGTGGTGAACCAGATATTGATGGGAAATCCATGAGCAGGACACACTTTCAGATGCTCTGGCTGGGGAGCAGAAGACCTCTGTTTTTCAGTATGATGTAAGTCAGTGCACTTCACCAGGAAATAAACTATTCAGATTTAAACTGAATTTTCCATCACTGTGCAGTTTTGCAATTCGCATTATCAGGTTTAAAACCACTTTCCGTCCTCCCCCATCACCCTCTATCTCTCCAGCACATATTCTTTCATTGGAGAAAGACCATCTGTTTGGTAAGAGAAGTTAAAAACTAATATTCAACATGAGATTTGCTATGAAATATCCAATGTCAGGTAATGACAGTGATGAAAGTAATTATCTGTACTGTGGCTAATTCATTTATTTTAATCCTAATCCATCAACGTCAGATAAAATGGATTTTCCTTCGATTCCCAGGTGATATTTTTAATAAGCTAATATCATCTGGATGCCAGACTGGAAATCTAACCATGTCTTACTGTTAAATAATGGGAAGCTAAGTAGCATTCTTCAGTGCTTTGGGTGAAATCTTGACTCCAGTGGGAAATAGATGTAAAAATATGGATGCTGAGGGTGCAGTTTTCTACCTACCAGTGGTAGAAAAGGCTCAATAATTGGGAAGCAAAGTTTTCTTTACTTAAAAATATATCTATACAGGTAAGGGCACATTTTCATTTCAATGAAGGGGAGCGGAGGAGAAGATGGAGAAAAATTGACAACAAGGTTCAAAGGCCTGCTTTTGACCAAAGTTGAGGATAAACTGGAATCAAAAGCCAGTGTATTCTGGCTGTTGTTTTTAAATTAGATAATGACTTTTTAATATGAAATAATGAAATGGCTATTAAAGGATATAAGATACTCTTGGAGAACGATCACTCATTATTTGAAACTTCTTTGAGGTTTTATTAAGTTCAAGTAGTATTTAAACCTTGTGGAATAAAATAAAAAGAAAGAGAAAAGCTTTCTCCCTTCTTTAAATGGATGGCATTGAGTAATAAGTGGACATAATAAAACCATGCAGCTATAGATAAATACAACAAGGTTTAAGAACAAATATACATAATAAAATTGCATGTCTCAGTAGGCTTACCCAGACAAAAATGTTTTATGCAGGCCTTGAAACCCAAATGGCCCCCACATTCCAAACTGAACGGAGGAGTTGCACACCTTTTAGCTGTATGAACATAAACTATATGTGCTGGGCTCATTCTTATTACTCCAGTACCTGTTGTGACTAGAGGCAGTGCTTTTTTTCTTTAAAAATGTTTAGGGGTACTCTCATTTCACCTCCTATTTAAGCAACTGGCCCCTCCTCCCTGTGATGCAGAAAATCACCATTTTATAGTTGAAACTGGGAAAAATAAAAACGGTAAATGGACAAAAGTACAAAGATTCACAAAATGTTTAGGGGTATGCGTCCCCCCAGAAAAATAGCACTGACTAGAGGGATGTGGCTAGCCCATGCATCTGTGTTGGGGTTGGGACTAGGAGGTGCTGGTAACCTTCTCACATATGTGTTATCATTATCATTATCAATTGAATTTATATACCGCCCTATAGACGGCGGTCTCAGGGCAGTTACCAAAAAAACCTCAAGATTTAAAATAGCAAAATACACAATAAAAATAAAAGCAATAACCCAATAGACCCCTCCCCATACAAAACACTTTCTAAAAGGGCATAGGATGTAAATAAGATCAACCAAAGGCCTGGTTAAAAAGGAACGTTTTTGCCTAGCGCCTAAAGGTGTATAATGAAGGTGCCAGGTGAACTTCGCTGGGGAGAGCATTCCACAGATGGGGAGCCACTGGAGAGAAGGCCCTGTTCTTGTACTGCAACCCTCCGGACCTCTTGAGGAGGAGGCACACAAAGGAGGGCCTCAGAAGATGATCTCAGGGTCCCAGTAGGTTCATATGGAAAGAGGTATACCCTTGAGGTATTGCGGTTCTGAGACACTTAAGTGAACATCCCTTAAGTGTAAAGAGAAACCTTACTTCTAATTGCATCTAGACACAAGCAATGATACCGCCTTTCCTTTTCCTTATCTTTCTTTTATGCTTTTTTTGCTTTTCATAACCTAGAGAACAATTTTGCTGAAATCTTTTGGGCCATACATACTCTGTCAACACTTCCTGTCAGAATTCCATCTATAGGTTCTGGCTATAAATTCAGTGACAATGATGAGATGAAGTCTGAAGCAACGCATGAGTTAGTTTATAAAAGGGGAAACCAGATGGCAACTGAGACCTAAGAGTAACATTTAGCACAAGGGGGGGCGGGATCATATGCTACATTCAAAGAGTGTACTACAATCTGTATACCTGTGTACACAAATAGTTGAGCTGTACAATAGTATTATTCCCATATAACAGGCATAGGCAAACTCGGCCCACCAGATGTTTTGGGACTACAACTCCCATCACCCCTGACCACTGGTCCTGTTAGCTATGGATGATGGGAGTTGTAGTCCCAAAACATCTGGAGGGCCGAGTTTGCCTATGCCTGCCATAAAACATTCACCAAGTTAATGTACTGTACTGGTGTACACATTAGTTGAGCTATTCAAATCTACAAGGGTACATTCACACAAACACTGGTGCATATGTAGAGACAGCTTGTACCTGTGTTCAGTGTAATATGTGAACAGGCCTACAGCTCCTGCACCAAATAGGAAAAAAAACTAGAGATCAAAGGCAACTAGCAAACTGAAATAACCGAACTGTGAAGTCTGACCATGACAATAACTGAGAGGAATTGGGTTAAGGGTCTATTGGCAGAATCTATCATGAGATTAATGGGAGCAGGGTTGACCACTATTAGACGAGATCTGACCTGTTAAATGATTTTATCTCACTCACTCACTCTTGCCCACTGTGGAAGGCTGGGAGATTACACACACACACTAAAAAAACAACAACCTTGTCTCAAGTGTTTTAACCAGTGCCATTTTTCTAGAAAAAGAGGTGCCGGAACTCACCATGAACACCTCCCTCATTAGAATGGCAATGGCACCCACTAGAGAGGTGCCGGAACTGAGTTCCGGTGAGTCCGGCTGGGGGGGAGCCTTGGCTTTAACTGCAGGTGTGGGGGCAATAGTAGATTGTATTTTTCCCCATTTCTTCCTCCCCGCACCATGAGAATTTCACCAAAATTTCCTCTCTCCACTGATAGTTTTGAAATGCAAATTATTTTTCTCATTAGTTCAAGGAGTATAGCTGGGGGTGGGTACAAGAGAAATTTTCAGCAAGGCACTAGTTTGCACTGACATTGTCTTTCCTTAGTAAATTTAATTGAAATAACCTTTTGAGTTAAGTGCTACATGATTTGGGAGTCTATTGACTCCAAGTTACCTTTACAAACAGAGCTGAAAGGTTGGGGGGGGGACAAAGCATGCAATCCTCCCCTCCCAATGTTTCCTTTTGATCTATTATGAGCAGGACAAAAAGCTTTTGTTGGAACTAAATCCTCCCTCTGCCAGAACTGTGAAAAATATGACAACTACATCAAATAGATTAATCCTCAAACTTTTAATCAGTGAAATGTTTTCTCCCCCTCCTTTCTTTCAGTTGCTCCAAAGTGTAGCATTCATGATACGAAGAGCTTTCCTGCACTTCTATTATAGATATATATATATCGAGAGAGAGAGTATTCATTTGGTAAAATCCTTTAATCTGAAAGTTTGATTTATGTAGGCCTGGTTTGTTCCATTTTATTAATTTGCACTATGCAAAAACCCAGCTGTGTTGAATGACTTCCCATTTACAAAGGGCAGGGGAGGGAGGGTCTGAAATGGTTTTATCCACAAGTATTCTAAGCCTTCTCCTTATTTTCTTCTTTGAGAGAAGTGAATGTGAAAATTATAGCTGGGAAATATTTCAGTATTATGAGATGCTGTAAATGCTGTTCACTCCTGATCTGAATGCTTTCTTTTATGATTTGGGGATGTGAGAATATGAACTTTTATTGATAGGTTAAACTTGAAGGTATTCTATTTTCTACATTAAGCTTATATGGTTAGCAGTGAAATTATTGCCTTATCAATGGTGTGTGTGTGTTAATGTTGCATATGTGTATATGGGGTGTGTATCTACAAATGAATCTCATGAAGTTAAGAGCTAGAAAATTATGGACAGACAAAAGAAAACAGTTGAACTATGGAATTTGCTATCACAAGACATAGTGATGGCTAGCAACTTCGATGGATTTTTTAAAAGGATTAGGCAAATTCAAGGAAGACAAGGCAACTGCTAGCCATGTTCTACCTCCCCTATAAAAGACAGTCGTTAATCCTTCCTCACAGCACCTTTGGGGTAGTCCTGTCTCCTCACTGAAACTTAAGGTTGTGGTATTTATCTTCATAAAGGAAACTAAAGTCATTAGAAGTTGTACTTGTTAGTGCATCCAATGTTTGAAATCTGCACTTGCCTTGCATCCAGTAAGTTCTCCTGAAATTGCCTTCAGGTTGACAGGTCCATGTTACCTGCAGCAATTAGGACAGAAGGGGAAATGCTCTGGTGGGATATTTTGATCATTAGACCAGGTTGCAGTTTAGGTTTCAGTACTTTTGAGCAAAAGTTTATTTCCATTCTGTTGGATCCTTGTCAGACATCTCCCATTGTCAAATGAATGTGTTTAGCAATCAAAGAGCAGCTGGTGCTAGAAAATAGATTCTGACTGTTGGATTAAATGGTGTTTTGTAGAAGTATGACTATTTGTTACTCTATTAAATATATCTAGTTGGTAAGTTGGAAAACTAGGGAGCTAAAATGTAACATTTCTTCCAGATCTGCTATGAAAAGCTCCTTAGAACTATTCACTCAACAGTACTTGCCTTAGGCACACCATCTGTAAAATGTGTATGTCACACTGTAATAAGACATCTTCATGTAATCTTATGAGATCTTTGTGTGAGGTGTGCTTTGTAAACGTATACTGCTTTATTATTGAACACCAAGATGATTCATTAAAACGATACATAGATTTCAGCTCACCGCTCATTTCTCTGGGTTGTATAAGAAACCCGAGAGTAGTTGGTATCTTGGCAAGATCAGTTTTGCAACTTGGAAGATCAGGATAAGTTTAAGCGGCACTTGTGGACTACCTATGTTTCCGATCCTCCCTTTTGTGGTGACAATTGGCTTTAAACAAATAAAAAATTATTGAACTGGAACACAGCCATTTCTGGGTATGAACTGGTGGAGACCAATTTAGGGATCTAGAGTAGCAGGGCAATATCAGAAGCCAGGCAAGTGGTAACAACTGGTGAGATCCTTTTATGAGGAGCAAGGAAATGTTGGTTGTGAATGCAGGGGATCAGGAGAAAGTTAAATGTTATGTTCCTTGAGTAGGAAAATTAGGCTGAATTAAGAGTGGAGCCAAGAGAAATGAACCTGAAGGTGTGCACAAGGGTTGACTCATGGAGGACTGAATCCCTGGAGAGCTGCTACCAGTCAGTGTAGGTCAGGGGTAAAAAATGTGGTGTCCTCCAGATGTGTTTGGGCTACCATTGATCATTGGTCATGTTCGTTGGGGCTGACAGGAGTTAAAGTCCAACAATATGTGGAGCATATCAAGTTGGCTACCTGCGGTCTACACAGTACTGAGCTAGGTGAACAACTGGTCTGACTTAGCATGGGGCAGCTTCTCCTGTTCCTTGAGACCTCTGCTGGGCACCTTTGAGGATCGCTACTAGTTGGAGTAGAGCCCTGGGCTAGATGAACCAATGGCCTGAATTGTTCTTGAACAATGTTCTCTTATTGCCTCAAACTGTTGCAGCTGACATCAATTTGTCAGGCAAAAGAAAACTCTTGGAGAACTTATTGGATGATGCAGAGGAGCTTGTGCTAGGTACATGGAGACATGCTATGGCCAATGCTTGTCTTTTAAATAAACCCATCAGAGTTTCTGATGGAAGTTGTGGACCAGTTGCCAGATTATTTTCACAATTGCTGGCCCATCTTACCAAGCAATGACCACCAATTGTGTTTTGAACCTTTCAGATGCTTGGTATCATTCCCTCCAGCTCAGTATTTTCAAAGAAGGACACAGAAAAACCAGAACCCCGGTGATCACCATACATGGCTGGAAAGTCACTAGTCATGCAGACCTGATGTCCACCTTTGCTTTTGTTCTTTCTCCCCCTCTCTCCTTGCTAAGCTCCATTCTCTAAATCTGCTCTTTATAATCCTGACAAAACTAAATGATTCCTATTAAAAAAAATACATATAAGTGCTTTTATCTTCATTCATCCTAAGCTTCTTTTCTTTGTTTAGTTTTTCACAGAGGAGGGTATGAGAATACTGACTCTCTCTCTCTCTAAAAAAAAAAAAAAATCAAGAAGGGCACTATTCCCTAGATACATAGGAATCATATTCTCCCTGTCTCTATGAGATATAGATATATTATATGAAAACTATTTTGGTATTTAAGTATTTGGGGAAATTGCTGGGAATTTCTGGAGAAAGCATTGAATGAAGAACATAAAAACCACGCTTTGCCTTCCAGCACTTTGCTTTTCATGTGTAGTACATTTTGCAAGCAAATGAATGTCTCAAAGTATGTTGAGACTAGAAAAAGAAAAGTGTGCATGCAGAGGTGACTGTGGGGGGTGGGGTGGGAGCTAAAACCAGACACATTTTTCCCCAAGTTCATCCTTTGCAGCATTTGAGTCATTTTATTATCTTTGTATAGTTGGATGTTATTGCAATTATTTGCTGTCATCATGACTTCTCATTATTATTATTTTCCAAGTTTAAATATCAAATCTCATGTTTGCCTTGTAGTGGGTGAGGGAAATTCTGGTACTATGCAACCTTTGTCTTACTCACCCATGGGGCAAAACACAGCTTTGGGCAGGCAATTCAGATTGGACTGCGCTGATTCAATTCTCTCCCCTTCTCCTCCCCTTTTAGAAAAACCAGTCACAGATTTCCTCATATCACATCTAGCTTGATTCTCATTGTTTTGACTATTGGACTGTCTTAAAACTACAGTTGGTTAGGAACAGGGCTGCAAGCTTCTTAACTGGGACTGAACTGATTCCTCATATTACTTATGTGCACATTTAGCTGTGAATTGGCTGAAATCATTTATTCATTCACAAGCCTTTATAAACCACTTAATGTTTTCAAAATGTCTGAGTTGAGTACAATATAAAAACAAATAATATCATTAAAGAGAAAACAAAGCATAAAACAAACAAAAAACAGTATAAACATACATAAGAACAAAACAGGAATCCACACAAATTCAGACACATAAACCATAAAACAGGGTCCACTCTTACGGATCAAGGAAAGCCTGAACAAAAAAGACAAGTTATTTGAAGCAAATGATAGTTGCTACTTCATGTATAACAAAGGGAAGGGCATTCCATAACATTGGAGAAATAACAGAAAATGCCATTTTCAGTTCACCACTCTCAGACCCTCCAAGTGTCCCTATTTTCCAGGGATGTTCCTAATTTAGAGAAGCTGTCCCAGTTTCTGACTTGATCCCAGAATGCTCTGCTTATCCTTAGGATGTCCCTGTTTTCATTGGAGGGATGTTGGAGGGTATGGAGTTATCTGACCACTGAGCCATCTGCAGGCAGCCCTGCATAGGAAGCTTTTTAAAAATGTTTAATGTTTTATTGTGCTTTTCTATATGTTGGTAGGCTTGCCATATGTCAGGAAAATTCCTGGCATGTCCTGGTTTTCTGTTGTAAAAATGGCGTCAGCAGGGAATTTTGCCAAACTGGCAAAATGTCAGGGGAAACCCGGAAATGCGATGGTAAAAGCAATGGAAACAGCTCCCAAAACTCAAGAATTTTGCTTTGTTCCCAAAGAAAGTTCAACAATTTTGTGGGTGTCAGGAATTTTACTTTTTGAAATATGGCAACCCTTTATGTTGGGAGCTGGCCAGAGTGGCTGGGGCAACCCAGTAAAATGTGAGGGGTATAAACAGAAAAATTATCATTATGGAATAGGACGTCCCTATTTTCATTGGAGAAATGGGGCAGACAGTCTTTCCGATACCCTGGTTTCAAGTTGTTCAGGACCTTATATAGAGAGCAAGACCCTGAATATGGTCAGTAGGGGAGGGTGCAGTGCGCAAATTTGGAATTTTTTAGAGTGTATCATGGGTAGCCGGTAAAAAATGGCTGCCATGGGATGTGTGTGGCATACAACACAAAAAGGGCAGAAACAAAGGCAAGGCCACAAAATCTTGTTGGCATTCCACTCAGCAGCCACTCCCATTAATGTGGAAGGGGGAAAGCATCTATATCAGCCACCACAATGCTTGCTCAGAGAGGGAGAAACATTGTGTACCTCTCCTATGTTCAGAATGCATCATGGGTCTTAAATCCTGGCATCTTCTGTGCCCATTCTTAAGTGCCTGCTGGAAACTATTATATTCTGTCAGGCCTATTCAGGCAGTTAAGAGTACAACCCTCACAATGGGTTACCAATCTTTGTTTTTAGATTCGCTGTTTTAAAACCTGTTTTTAACACTTAATGCTTTTGTCGTCTGGTTTCATCTTATTTTTACTGTTGTAAAGTGCTTTGATACATTTTGGCGATACAGCAGTATATATTTTATAAATAAATAATAAATAAATAAATGTGGCCATTGAGGAGAGGCTGCACGCATACTAACAGGAACTGAGCACGAGGAATGTATTATACTGCTTTTATCTTATATTCAATCTGTCACATCCTATTTTCAGCATGAAACCTTGAGTTTCCACCCTCACTACTGATATTATCGCCACAAGTTTTGTTGTGTGTGTATGTATGCGTGTAATCCACTCATTGTGTTTGTGTTGCCCTCTTTCAGATCCATTGTTCTGTCAGGTGTCGTTACATTCAAATGGTTAGCACCTCCACTTCTTATGTCCCGCACTCTAAGGATTAGTTTGCATTTTTAAAAAAAAATCTTCTCTGCTTCTGGGACTTTGGCAATAGCATCAATGATTATTTGTATTTGCTAATAATATTATTTTGAACCTATATCTAAATTAGAAGGTGCCTCTCCACCACACATGTAGAACCTGTTGCTAAGCAACGAAACCCCATTATCTAGGGAATAATATTATACTGTATTGAAAACCGACACAAATGGTGAATGGTCTCAGAGGAATGGTTTTTCAGTCACAATTCTGTTGCCAGACTACCACTCCATTACAGATGGTGGAGGAGAATTAAAAGACTAGCATTTCTAGTTTAATAGCTTATAGCTCTGTCATCCCGAAAACACACATTTCAGTTATATCAAGTCCAAATCACCAGAGTACATTAACCGATTAAATATTAAGAAGCCTACAGGATAGAGAATGATGAATGCTGTATGTCTGCTTACCATTCCAGTCTTCTTCAGGTGTGCATTGAAGGGTGATGATGAGGACCAGAGCCAAACTTCAGGGGCCTCTTAGCATAGGGGTGCCCTAGTGCAGGTTTAAGGAACCTTTGCGCCTGCAGAGGTTGCTGAACTACACTCCCATCATATCTGCCATGCTTCCTAGGGCTGATGGGAACTGTTGTCCAGCAAGATCTGGAGGGCCAAAGCTGCCCAAGTTCTGCCATTGTAGATGTGACCTGGCTCCTCAAGTAAGCACTGCACTTTAAACCTGTCTCCCTGGGAGCCTTGAGCTTAGTGAAGGCAAGACAGTTCCCACCAAATGACACCTAAGATGCTCCAGCGGGAAGGTAAACAGCGTTTCTGTGCGCTGCTCTGGTTCGCCAGAAGCAGCTTAGTCATGCTGGCCACATGACCCGGAAGCGAGATGAGCGCCACAACCCCAGAGTCGGCCACGACTGGACCTAATGGTCAGGGGTCTCTTTACCTTTAGTGTACCATCTAATCTAATGCACACCTCAATTTTCAAAACCTTGAAAACAAAAAATGCATTTGCTGGTGAATGTGAATGCATCATGAAATCTAACGTGCACCCTAATTTTTGCAATTTAATTTGGCCAAAAAAGGTGTGCATTATATTCGAGTAAATACAGTATATGTTCTGAATCAATGACCCAGTTTGTTTTCACACCAGGATAGTTCTCTAATTTGTATTGTGGAAGAACCGGTTGCTCTCTACATCCAATGTACACAAGCCCACCCTCTGTTGTGTTTCTACCTGCTGCCCAGGGACTAAATAAACAGATTTTAAAATTCAGTCATTCTGACTAAAACACCCCCTAGTTATAGGATTCGTGTGTAACTTTTACTATTCACTTCCTAGACACATGGTTCTTTTTATTATCTCAAATTCTAATTTCTTCGTTTGGATACCAGAGCATTTGCTTTGTGTTGCAACTGTGAATTTGATAGAAGGTGACATTTACCAAGTCTGAAGGAGTCACTGAAGGGACACATTATTTAAGTAAACATCTTTTTTTTTTCCTCCTCCCCTCATTCTTTTGCAACCTGCACTGATGTACCCCAATCGGCTACAAGTTCAGGGTGACGTGGCTTCAGCATGAAAACCTCCTACAGCTACATCAAAATTTCAAATATACTGACACCATACCTTTAAACTTTCTTATTTCTAATGGATGATCATGTACGCTGCCCTCCAGCGAGCAATGTACTGAATTCAGGGTGTATTACTTACAGCACTAAAACATTACTAGATACCCGGAAGGCTTCCTATCTTAGTGTGTTTTCCACTCTCCAGTCAGGTCATTATAATGCTGAGTGATATAACCTCCTCTTCCCCCTTTTTGGGGATGCTGTGAAATACGCTGGCAATTTAAATGTGGATTAATTAATAGGCAAAAATCAGATGTGCATCTGTGGGTGTTTCTTTGTAAAAAATATGTGTTGTTTTTTCTAAAAGAAAATACATTGGGCACTACCCAACTAGCTCACTCCATCAGTACAAGGATTTATATAGAACTCCCAATCTCCACTCCTTTTCTCATTGTAGATGCCCCACACCCTCCCCAAATTTTCTCCAAAATCTTGGAGGAACTTGTATAATCGTTTACTTGACAATGAAATGGAGAATGGCTAAATGTGTATTGCTAACTTTGGGGGTTTCCCATGGCAACATGCCAAGAGCTCTAAGCTCTGACTAGTTGATAATTAACTCTGCTAGCTCTGATGAATGTTTAACTTTAGATCACATGAGAGGCCATTGAATTGCAGATTCGCCATCTTGGAAGGGTGGCGGGTATAATCTTTGTTCTCAGACATCAGTGGAAGTAAGATGCCTCTCTAAGAAGCTGCATGGCCTTGGAGCTGAAATGCGGGCTAATGGTGCCTGTAAGAAGGGGGGCTATGTTTGTCAGCTCTGATGTTATTTTATTTATTGTAAGATGCTGAGCCTGTCCTGGAAATGCACAAGATATTGTACAGCTGTTTGGATGTATCATCTACAGTTTTTTGTTTTGTTTTGAAGAATGTTCTGCAAGTGAAGTTTTGAATCAATCTAATGGGTCTGCTTTATTCCAAAAGGAGTCAGTTTTTATGCATCCACTTGTATGCACAATGGAAAGTTCAGCTCTGTAAACATAAATCCATACATTGTTGGAAATGAGTTGAATGCTGCCTATTCTTGATATCACCAATTATACATACATAGGGCTGCCATACATCTGGTGAATCCAGATTATCGCCAGGATTTTGATCCCTAAAATGGGCCCAGGTGGAATTTGTTATGTCCATTTTAAATGTCCAGGAAAACCCAGACATATGGCAACCCATGCCATAAATGGATTTTTTTTTTTTGGGGGGGGGGTGCTGATCTTCTTAAAAGTAGCCAAAAAATATGGTGACCCTATACATATGTATGTATAAAAACAAAGATATTATACAGATTAATGCTTTCTTGAAATTTGTCGATCCGAAGCAAGAGACAATCTTCCTTTGACCCCATGTGATTGGTGTTTCTGTCAGTTTGGTCAACGTTACAATAATCTAACTCCTGTTAAACCAGTCTATAATTGTTGTTGCATTGTTGCCCTGCACTCACCCTGCCAGCCAACCAATTTTTAGCAATACAACTTTTTGTATTTAGCAATACAAATTGCTAATTTCCAAGTCTGCTTCTAACATTTTGGTTTTGAGATTCTCCAACACAGTGGTATTTGGAACTAAGATAATGAACATCCTGGTATTTCCTATTACTTATTGTAATCTAGACGGCCTGAATAATTGGGCACAGTATGTATAATCTGTTTGCTGAGGATGATTGAATGCCTAATGTCTTCAATCAAAGCACATATTTGATTGAAAAAAGGGGGGAAGTTCCACTTTTAACATTAAAATTTACTCTCTTGCCCATTCAGTTGAACCCCACAGCAAGCATCTCTTAGGTGAAGTACAAATCCAAGGGAAAATGTTAAGAAGACTGTGTTTTATGTTCTTGGTAGTTCTCGAATACCAATAAAATTAAAATCTGAAGGTAAATACATTACTGTATAATCCAAACACTTAATTAATGTGGGATTTGGGATTTTTTTATCATTTCAATACCATTTCTTTCTTTCTTTCTCCCCATACACACACACACACACACACACACACACCCCATTAAAATTACCAGTCACTGAAAACTTTTGAACATCCCGAATAGATAAAAAGCAACATTAAAGTAAAACAAACAAAACCAGTTGAAATCATAGCTACACGTTATGAAATCGTATGCAAAATACCATATCTAAATAACATACATACATACAGTGGTGCCTCGCAAGACAAAATTAATCCATTCCGGAAGTCTCTTCGTCTAGTGGTTTTTTCGTCTTGTGAAGCAAGCCCATTGACAGCTTAGCGGATTAGCGCTATTAGCGCTATTAGCGGCTTTTAGCGGCTTATCGGCTTAGCGGATAAGCAGATAAGCGCCTTAGCGGCTTAGAAAAAAGGGGGGGAGGAAAAAAACCCCGCAGGAACTCGCAAGACATTTTCGTCTTGCGAAGCAAGCCCATAGGAAATTCGTTTTGTGAAGCACCTCCAAAACGGAAAACCCTTTCATCTAGCGGGTTTTCCGTCTTGTGAGGCATTCGCCTTGTGGGGCACCACTGTAATTTTATTTGTATGCCACCTTTCCATAGCTCAAACCATGCTGCTCAAGGCAGCTTACAACATGAACAAAATACATGAATAAAAAACATACATAGATGAAAAAACGCATAATTACAACATGCCAAATGTCGTCATAAACAATAAGTAAAACATCCAAAAATACACAACCATAAATAACAGCAACACACACACACACACACACACCAAACCCCTTAAACAACCCCCCAGTCCAAGAGTCTGTTCAGCAGCCTCAACTTTTGTAGCTGGAGTCAGTCAGGGACCTGCCCTCCCAAGGCCAGGTGGAAGAAGTTCAGCTGATCTTCTAGGATTCACAGCTAAGATGGTCTCTTGCCTCTTCAACAGCCTCGGTTTTTGCAGAGAGGGGAGAAAACAAGTGCAATGGGTATTGTTTTCTCTATAAAACACAAATTTGACCATTAAGTACAATGTTTAACATTTCTGCCATTGAAATCAATGGGGCCACTTTTAGTGGATCGTTCCCTATAATTACCAATTTGCAGGTCACCTCTAGCATCAGTCTGATGACACACATTGTGATTAGATCATACATAAAGAGCTGTGGCCATCGTTTAAGAGTTTTATGTCACAGTTATTTTGATTACATTGTAAATGAGATTAAAACAGACCTGGCAGGTGAATTTGTTAAAAGTTTCTTTAAAATCTCTGTATAATTAATTCTGAATATAGATGAGATGAAGAACTGGTTCCCATTTGCTGCAGATCACTTTATTATTTAGTCAGCGTTCGATGACTAGCAAACTGAGATCTGCAAAATACAGCGCTGGAGGAAGCATTAAGCAATCAAGCGATTACCTTGCCACATTGACCGTAGGGTCGACAAATCTGTGGAAAGGACACAGGACTCATTCACGCATATGCATGTCCATGACTTGATTGCGTAGAAGTTATCCCTGGGAGAAACCACACAATCCTGGCTGTGAGGATAGATCAGCAGTTCCACAGCCTCTTGTACCTGCTGTGTCCCTGCATACAAATAATGCAGTGATTTTCAACCTTTCTGAATCCACAGCTCCATTGCAAGGGGAAAAACTTTAGTCAAATGCTTGGGTGATCAACCACACTGGTACCAATTTTATATCCCATGTGATCTCTATAATCATTCTGCCAGATAGGTTAAAGGTAAAGGTAAAGGTACCCCTGCCCGTACGGGCCAGTCTTGCCAGACCCTAGGGTTGTGCGCTCATCTCACTCTATAGGCCGGGAGCCAGCGCTGTCCACAGACACTTCTGGGTCACGTGGCCAGCGTGACAAGCTGCATCTGGCGAGCCAGTGCAGCACACGGAATGCCGTTTACCTTCCCGCGTAAGCAGTCCCTATTTATCTACTTGCACCCGGGGGTGCTTTCGAACTGCTAGGTTGGCAGGCGCTGGGACGGAACGACGGGAGCACACCCCGCCGCGGGGATTCGAACCGCCGACCATGAGATCGGCAAGTCCTAGGCGCTGAGGTTTTACCCACAGCGCCACCCGCGTCCCCACCAGATAGGTTAGGGGGACCAAATGTCACCCATCAAGTGTATTGTCTGAAGAGGAAGTTCACTCCAAGTCCAACACATCGTACTCTCTCAGTGGCTGGCAAGTGAAATGTATGAACTTATTCCACTTGGGGTCTCTTGAATATTCCACCTGTAGTTTTGTATCTGTGATAGTCCATTCACAAAACTGGTCCAGTGCTTAGAAATTAGCAACGTCCACAGAACCAGTGCTTAGAAACACAACCATGTTGTTGAATGTAATCTCTCTCTCTCTCTCTCTCTCTCTCTCTCTCTCTCTCTCTCTCTCTTTCTCTTAAAGGAAATGGAAATGGGCAATAAGAGCCTCTGTGGACTTATGGGGACAGCTGGTATGACAGCACTTTACATCCTGTGTGTAATTGGTTTTGAATGCTTGACAGATTTTTATAATGGTGCTGAGGCACTCAGACCGCCAGGTAACTATTGGGAATAGATTGAGTGGTGGTGAACCCATTTTCATATAACTTTTTCCTGAGAACCCTTTAGACACACTTGACATCAAAGATGTATTCTCTTTTAAGTTCAAGTGCTTGTCAATTGGTACACCCTTTTCATCAATTTGAAGAAGAGCCGAACACCTGAAACTCCACCTCTCTACATTATTTAATTAATATATATATATATATATATATATATATATATATAGATGGAATGTAGTTATATAAGAGGAAAGAAAACACTGCCATATAGCTGAAAGAGAGAGACAGGTCTTTTTGTTGTTGCTATATCCTTTGTTATAGGTACCGGAGAACCTGAACTAATTTAGGATGCAATCATATACACACTTTATTGGGAGTTAGCCCAGGGCTTTTTTTTTCCAGCTGGAACTCGCCAGAACTCAGTTCAGGGACCTCTCAGGTGGGCGCTGTTAAGTTGTGGGTGAACATATCAGACGACACAGTGATTCTTCAAACAGCTCTTGTTTATTCACAGGTCAGAACAGAACTGAACTGAAGGGCTCAGTCAGCCTGCTTATATAGAGCTCCAGTACCTTGCTACTGTAACAACTTTCTAAAACTATCCAATCACTGAATGTCACTTTTGATCCTTCATTTGCATAATTATCTACAGTAATTTTGCCCAGAAAGCTCAACAACTTTGCCAAGTAAAGTTTAAAAACTTTTCTGTCTGGATTTTCACTGTAAGAAATAGTACAACCCTATTATAAGAGGAGGGAGGTGTTCATGTTGAGTTCCTGCACCTCTTTTTCTAGAAGAATAGCATTGAGTAAGCCCCATTTAACTCAGCATAACTTACATTTGAGTAGACATAATAGGACTGTGCTGTTAGGCAGTAGTCCTGCACATCCTTCCACAGCCCACACATTCTGTGGGGGCAGGGAAAGGAATGTGGTTCATGCTATTGCGGTCCCACTTGCAGTGACCACACCCCAAGCCTGGCCAGATTGCCTGCAGAATTCAAATTGCTGGCCGGTTGAACTCCCAATGTGACAAGCAGCTGGCCTAGTGATTTCCCAACTGCTCCCTGCCTGAATAGACATTGCTCCCAGTGGTCTTGGAGCCTGACATGATGGGCCACAACCTTCTCCCACCTCTGACTGGGTAGGTGGCCATTTTCATATTCCATTGTGCTGCTCCATATTCCACCAGATTTGGTTGAAAATAAGAGCAAACGCTGTAAGACGGAATGCTTTTGTTTCCGGTACCAGTGCTTTTAAATGCTGCTCACCCAGCTGCCGCCACCCCATCCGTACACACCAATGTGACAGAGATATAATTAAAGCAATGAAGGTGGGAGGGAGAACTCTTCCCAAATGCCAATTCCAGAGATCTGTCAAAGTCCATTTAGCATGTGAAAACATCCTGCATCTGCCTCCTCCCCAAAGACAGTAATGTATCACTGCTATGCATCAACACCCCATATTTTTGAATATCAGGCTTCCCTACTGTGACCATTTTAAAAGGCCTGATTAATATGTACAGCAGCTGGTGACAAGATATTAGAGCTGTAGCTTTTGGCTAAGTGAAGATGTGGAGACACCTGGCTGTAAAAAGTGCTTTAGGCAATAAACACTAGCAATTCCTAACTCCTCGACCAAAATGTTTAAATTGAAACAAAATCAACTATCTTTAATAGCTTTTGCATGGAGTGACTGCTGGGGCCAGGTTAATGTGTTTTCATACCTGAGACAGAAAATCCGGATTTTGCCACCACCACCCCAGTAAAAATTGTATGTTCCTTCATGAACATAGAGTAAGGTAAAGGACCCCTGACAGTTAAGTCCAGTCATGAATGACTCTGGGGTTGTGGTGCTCATCTTGCTTTACTGGCCGAGGGAGCAAGCGTTTGTCTGCAGACAGTTTTTCTGGGTCATGTGGCCAGCATGACTAAGCCACTTCTGGCACAACGGAACACTGAAACCAGAGCAGCACACAAAAACGTTGTTTACCTTCCTGCGGGAGCGGTACCTATTTATCTACTTGCACTTTGCTTTCAAACTGCTAGGTTGGCAGGAGCAGGGACTGAACAACGGGAGCTTACCCCGTTGCGGGGATTCGAACCATCAACCTTCCGATTGGCAAGCCCTAGGCTCAGTGGTTTAGACCACAGCGCCACCCGTGTCCCATTAACATAGAGAGGGCTAGATCTTCCCTGCTCTGTTACTGTTCTGTGACTTCACTCTGAGTAATGTGGATAATTCTTAAGGTTGATTTCAGAATGCGCACACACAAGGATTACTACACTTTACAGATTTTCTTTTCTTCTTATAAATGGCTGATGTGCAATGGTGAGCATGAACATGGATGAAATAAGAGGAAATGAAGGACTCTTGAAGTGATCACCAAATCAATCATTTTCCTTTTTGTATGGTGATATAATAAACGTACGTGAATGTTAGTACGTAATGGAGGGAAAATAAAATGAGTTTCAAACTGAAGAAGTGCATCATATTCCACCTGTGCATCATGATTTGAACAAAATCCAGAAAATCAAAAGTAAAAGGAGGAGGGAGGATTTGTAATCCATTGGAACCACTCTAGCAATAAGAGCACTGCAAGACACCAGTCAGTACCTGGAAGAGGAGCAAAATCAACTAAATTAACTTAACTTTGAGCTATTTGGGGCCTTCGCCCGCTTGCCCCTCCCCTGTTGCCACTGCTGCTGAGCTCAAAACAGAGCTTGAGCCTGAATCCGAGCCGCCCGTGCACAGGAACATTTTTTTAACCCCCCCCCCAAACCCAGACATTTGCTTACAATTGCAAAAATCTCCCTGGATGTGCATATAGGCCCCCCAAAACAAGACAAGTCTGGGGTTTCCCAGATGTATGGCAACCCTGTTCTAATATATGTTAGAAATCAAAATTCTGAGTTATTGTATAAATCCCAGAGACAAGGAATTATTTCTCCTTTACACTCAGCAGGGTGCAGATAGCAGAATCAAAGTCCATCCCCATAACTGTCACCCCCCCCACATGTATATGTGACAACTTTATTGTGAACTGTTGTGTCTCTCCACGCCCCTCTCTGCATCGCTTCACCCCCAAAATACTGTGTCATTACATCTTTTGTAGTCACCAAATTGTTGCACGTAGCCCAATTTGCATGTACCACCAGGTATTTGTAGGGATCCCCACTTGAAATTTTTTGGTGGTGCTGCAGAAACCAAGCTGCCAGGATCTGCCAGCTCTGATGACTCCTTCTCCCCTTCCCTTGCAAACTTGGCTGCTTATCCTGATGAATATAGAGGCCCATTGGGTGGCAGTTGTTTCCAAAGCTCTTTATTGAATCAAGCTCAACAAAAGCTGCCTGGGTGAAGCGTTGGGTCTGTGGATCAATTAATATAATTTATGGCTGCAAATACGTTTCACCTACCTAGCAATCAAGAGTGTTACTCAACGTTTGATTTATTATCCCAAGTAGCTGTTGTTTAATATCAACATCTGCAGGGGCTAATTTAGTCTTCAAAAGAATGAGCAGCGCTATTGTTGTAAATAAACCCTGAGTGCAGAGCGGCAATAAAGCAGCATCCACCATGTGGTTTTCATTCACAGGGAATGTGTGGATATGAGCCTGCTTCTCGATGAGGCTGGAAGTGAAACGTTGCCATGAGCCTGGTGATAAATGAAGATACAGTGTCCTCTAACGAGCGTTCAGGAACTCCAGAGGCATTCGGAAGTTGGGCTGTAATGATAAACTAGGATCTGATGGGGCTGCCCAGTGTCTTCGAGCAATGCATAGTTCAGTGAGTCGCATTACTCAGTCAATTTTTCTTTAATGCATGGGAGTAGTCAGGACCAAGTTTCTAAGGCTCACCCTGAAACAATTCTGCTGAAAGAGGTTTATAATGGATGGCTGGGAAGCTGTACGCTTCCAGATAGTCATGCAGACGAACAGGAGATGGATGGCTGAAGGAATCCGAAATATATTTGAGGGCAGGGTATGGAGGAGGAAATGAATTTGATTTTTATGGTTTTGGTTTTAAATACAGTTGTACCTTGGTTCTTGAATGGAATCCATATGGGAAATCCGTTCAACTTCAAAAACTGCTTCTGATTGGCTGCAGGAGCTTCCTGCAGCCAACCAGAAGCCGTGCAAGCTGCATCAGAGGTTCGGCTTCCAAAAAACATTCACAAACCAGAACACTCACGTCAGGGTTTGCGGAGCCAAAACGTTTGAGTCGCAAGGCGTTCCAGAACCAAGGTACGACTGTACATTTGCTTCAAATGCTCCTAGGCTGCCTTCTGAGGTAGCTTACATAGAAAATGTGATAAGGTACAATAATAACCGTCCCTCCAAGTGTACCTGTTTTCCAGGGACAGTCCTGGATTTACAGATGCAGTCCCGGTTTCTGATTTGGTCCCAGAACATCCTTTCCTTCAAACATCCAGTATCAGTATCAAACTTTATTTCGGTCACACACCAGCATAAGATAAACCTTACGGATAAACTGAGCTCATAAGACTTAAAGCAGGTAAGGGATAAAAACTAATACTTATAAGGTGATTATACCATTTGTAACTTAAAAAGATAAAAACAAGGACAAACCGTTAAAAGTGATTACAGTGGTACCTCTGGATGCGAACGGGATCCGTTCCAGAGCCCCGTTCACATCCTGAAACGAACATAAGATGCGACTGTGCGTCTGCGTGTGCGCGGGTCACGTTTCGCCACTTCCACGCATGCGCGTGACGTCATTTTGAGTGACTGTGCATGCGCAAGAGGTGAAACCCGGAAGTAACATGCTCCGTTACTTCCGGGTCGCTGCGGAGCGCAACCCAAAAATATTTAAGCTGAAGTGTATTCATCCCGAGGTATGACTATATAAGGGAGGAAATGTAAAGGAGTGCAGGTCTTGCATCCATATTTTCATTGGAGAAATGTTGGAGGGCATGGAGTTATGTGACCACCAAGCCAAGGAGATAAGTAACTATATAACATTTAGAAGACATCAGAAGGCAGCCTTGCATAGGGAAGTTTTTTAATGCTGCCCTCTCCTTGGCTGGGCAGTGCCACACAAGTATTCTCACACTGCAGGTGCAGTGGGCTCCCTCTGAGCCCTGCCTCCCTTGGCGTGTGTGACCCCAGCACAAAAAATTGTTGGTGCCTGGCCCCTTCATGGGAAATTTTGTGGGGGCTGGTGCTGGGGCGCCTATGGTGAGTGCTGCAGAGCACGCGTCAGGGTGAGTTTTGGTTGTGCTTTTTGCTCTAGAGGGATTTTATTCATTTTATTTTTTGGTTAGACACACACACATTGTATTTTTTGCATTTTTGCATTTTATATTCAGCATTACATATGAAATAATGAAGAAGAGGAAGAAGAGGAAGAAGAAGAGGAAGAGGAAGAGGAAGAGGAAGAAGAAGAAGAAGAAGAAGAAGAAGAAGAAGAAGAAGAAGAAGAAAAAGAAGAAGAAGAAGAAGAATTCTTACCTTTATGTAACAAGCTGCATATAAGCTTGGAAAGAAAAATCCCCCTATCTGCTTTAGAGGATAAATATTTTTGAGGGTCATGGCACAGGAGGAAAAGGTTAATTTTTTCCCCTCCTCACCCCTGCTGTCATTTTCCTAATAATAAGTCCCCCCCCCCCGCTTTCTGCATTTTTAAGAACCTCTATATTAAATTAAAAGAATCAGTTTTGACTCTCAGGTACATAGTATATCACAGTCTTTTTGTTGGTTAGCTTGTTTTCATTTAGATGGCCATTTGACACACTTTTAAAGCATTATCCACCCCCCACCCCCCAGATATGAATTGATCCTGTACAGTATCCATGCAAATAGAAAGCAGCCTGCTAATTTTAAAATTCAAGCCACATTGGTGGAAATGTTAAACGAGGCAACCCTGTCTCTTTGGATTCAAATTAGACTTTATCACCATTTATAATTCATTTTGTTCCCTCCTTAACATTGCTTCAAGCACCTCTTAGGTGTTTATATTGTAGAAAGATAAAAAATTCATAGATCTACAATGCTGACCAATAAATTACTTTCATGTCTATCACTTGCCAGGACAGACAATCCTGACCTTGGGAAAAACTCTAATCCAGTGCCTTTCTAGGGATGAGAATGCAGCATTGACAACTAGAAGTTAAAACCGAGAACGGCCCAGGACTATGTTGTCATTGGTTAATCTTCTTAATATGGTAAGGCAAATCCCATTCTTCATTTTTACATTAACATATTTCACTTTTATTACCATTTTTAACTCTTAAATCGAGATCATTAGAGCTTGGATAGAATGCCAAGGGGAGAAGCCATCGAATTAAGGCAGGAAGAAAAGAGAATGTTCCGGATTATTAGCAATCATTACAACACGGTTTTCATTTCAAAGTTTAGAGGCACTGCTGTTTGCGGCACGCAAAGACCAGCTGTGATACAGTGACCTGTTAAGCAAATGTTGAATAAATGCACCTCTCTTCTCTTCTCCCTTTGCTGAAGTGTGTTCGTTTAAGGCACTAATTGTAGAAGGCGCTGCACATATTCTTACTGGGGTATGAAGAGTATTGGATATATCAGTTTGTTGGCTCTAGATCACTCATTGAGGGCCAAACTAGGCAGAATGTGAAATGTGTCTTTACATTTAATGTGTCTGTTTTCTTTTAAAGCAAATAGTACCTACTTTGTAGGGACGTGGGTGGCGCTGTGGGTTAAACCACAGAGCCTAGGACTGGCCGATCAGAAGGTCGGCAGTTCGAATCCCCGTGACGGGGTGAGCTCCCATTGCTCGGTCCCTGCTCCTGCCAACCTAGCGTTCGAAAGCATGTCAAAGTGCAAGTAGATAAATAGGTACCGCTCCGGCGGGAAGCTAAACGGCGTTTCCGTGCACTGCTCTGGATTGCCAGAAGCGGCTTTGTCATGCTGGCCACATGACCCGGAAGCTGCTCCCTTGGGCAATAAAGCGAGATGAGCGCCGCAACCCCAGAGTTGGTCACGACTGGACCTAATGGTCAGGGGTCCCTTTACCCTTTACCTTACCTACTTTGTGGTGGGCAATGATAATTTGGGGGACCAAAGCATGATGGGAGGGAGAGACTAACCCATTCCTTCTCAGCTCAGGTCCTGACAAACGTTAGTCCGTTTTATGCTGCTATTTCCACCCTTGGCTGCACATTAAGTGGAAAGATTCATTTAACATGGCTTCTAAGTTTGGTCATGAACAATCTACATTCGATGGCAATGATTCACACATGCTTGCCTTATTCTCATTCCTTGAAGCTTCAGTGTTTGAAGAATTCCAGCTAAATCTATGCATAGAATGCATAGGCTCCACTCCAAATTGTTTGAGTTGAGGTGGTAAGAAATTTAAATCTGTGATAGCTCCTTTGCATGTGCAAGTAGCTGCTAGAGGTCATGTTCATCATGAGATGAACATGCATGTGTAACCCAGCCTGTCTGCAAACATTTCAAGAGTATTGTCAGTTTTTAAAACCTTTTCCAGTGTTTATTTATAATTTATTATTTATACCCCGCCCATTTAAATTTGCTGTATGTGTTGAGATTTATCCATGTAGCCCTGTAGCTACAAAATATTAGCAAGGGCAAGGAAGTTTTACAGAACACAAACACACCCACCCCCCAAAAAAACCCCACCTCTTTTTGATACGTGTTATCTAATAATTACAATAACTTTGAATGTGGTTTCCACCATTCTGTTTGAAACAAAGTGTAAGTTAACCTAGAATCAACAACCAGGCAGAGGGCCTTCTCGGTAGTGGTGTCCACCCTGTGGAATGCCCTTCCACCAGATGTCAAAGAAATAAACAACTATTTGACTTTCTGAAGACATCTGAAGGCAATCCTCTTTTGGGAAGTTTTTAATGTTTGATCTTTTACTATCCTTGCTTTTAATATCCTGTTGGATATAAAAGCTGCCCAGAGTGACTGGGGAAACCTTGCCTTTACTCATGCTTTGTGACCACATCTTTTGGCAAAACAGGTGCAAATTCTGAGGGACTTTTTGGACAATTTGCTCCAGCAATTAGTCAGATCTCTTTCTGAAGCAAATGGTTACCTTGGACTTCCGCATGATATCAACTTTTATTTGATCCCAGCCATTCTGATGGAATGTAATGTGGGACCCACCAAGCAAACAAGAGGAAACCAAAACTAAAAGACTACGTCACTTTTATTTCTGTTCACAATGTCAAAAGAAGACTTACAGGAAAGTATTTGAATAGATCAGGGTACCCATCATGGTGCTCTCTAGATGTTGTGATCAACAACTCCCATTATCCCTATCCACTATCCATGCACCACATTGGCTCCCTCTGGAGCAAATGCATGTTCATTGGATGAAAATCCCACTGTATTCAAAGAATATTTATCAGATAGGCACTCTGTGTAAAGTATACAAAGATGTCAGTGAATCAAGGGTGGTATCCAATTAAATATATCTGCTAGAGCAAGGATTTTTACTTGCATAACAGAAATCCTCCTTCCTTTCCTCTCTCTATATGCCCCACATCCCAGAGAGAGAGAGAGAGAGAGAGAGAGAGAGAGAGAGAGAATCTTTGCCCTAAATATTCTTCAGCTGTTGCTCAAAACTTGCGTTAGGATTGATTTATTTTTGCTGAATTTTTAATCAGTCTTCTCCAACATCATTTTTTAATTCTTTCCAGTCATATGTGGATTTGTGGCGCTATTTGGGATTTTGTTCCTTCTTACTTGAAAATGATAAATCTGCTCAGCTACTGCTGGTCAAATGAAGGTTAGCTTTTGACCTCCTGGATCATCCAATTGATTTGGGTAAAATTCCCTCCAAAAAAGAACTGCGAGAAGCAATTAGGCTTGCTAACTGGTCAGATTTTGTCTGCCCTGGAAGGTCATGCCCTGGAGATAGGTAGGAGGGCCTTTCTTTGAAGAATGCAGGAAAAGCCTTTTAATTACACACAGAAACACAATTCTGAATTTTTTGGATGTGTATAGGTACTCTACAAGACGGCCCACGTTGGCTATAATCATCTATCACATTTGTAAAATGGTTTGGCAAATCAGAAATGAGCAATGAGTTTGGCTGCACATGCAGAGCTCACAAGACTATTGCTGCTCTCAGCTGCTGGGGCTGGCTTGCCTGATGGTGAGAAGCTTACCCGCTACAAGGCTAGCAAGAGAGAGAGGCTGGCTGTAGTGTAGATAGTGAGAGGATCAAAGTCTCACCTCTTACCCGCCCCCTTTCTTGTTCTGTTTGCCACAAGCAGCAGTCCATTAGTTCCTGAACCCCACACATATCCCCTCCCCACAGAGCAGGAGGAAGAGGGGGGAGGGCTCCAGATAAACACCCCACCCACTGCATTTTGAGTGTTTGACTTGTTATGTACTGAAGTTCTCACCCTGGGCCAGCAGGGGGATACTGTAGATAGTTATGCAAATGAAGGATCGAAAGTGACGTTCAGTGATTGGATGGTTTTAGAAAGTTGCTACAGTAACAAGGTACTGGAGCTCTATATAAGCAGGCTGACTGAGCCCTTCAGCTCAGTTCAGTTCTGGCCTCAGAATAAAGAAGAGCTGTTTGAAGAATCGCTGTGTCGTCTGATATGTTCGCCCACAACTTAACAAGACTTAACCAACAGATTCATGTTTAAACAACTTGGAACTTTGCCTTTCTGGATTTTTCCTGGATTTTTGCTTTTATAAATGAGAGAACTTCACAGCTTTGTATTTTCTAATCTACACAAAGAGTGAAAATTTGCCAAAAGGTGTGTTTTTCAGGCACGCTTCTCAGAAACCTGAGAATGCCTATAGTTCTCTGCTGAATGTATACACAATGGAAAATGTGAGATTCTTGATGCAGATACAAGAATTCATATTAAGTATAACAGAGTATAAGAGTTGACCGTATGGGACAGGTAGGATACTTTAACTTTTTTTACAACTTGTTAAACTCTCTAGAATTTTTTTACATTTGAAATGCATGTGCAGTTCATTAAAAAGAAAGGAAAGAAATTGTCATTAGGGATCCTATTGAAAGTTCTGGTACAGAAAAGAATTGGCGAGGGAGATTCTTTTATGTACAGATTAATAGCCATAGACTCTTGTCCAGTAGGTGGTTTTCTCTATTGAAAGGATATCAGAATCCAATATCATATTAAGATGAACAACCTTGATAAAACACTTTGATTCTTATCTTTGAAATATCTCCCATATTGAAGTTATCTCAGCTGGTACCATAGTAGTTCAAGGGTCTCTGATGCTTTTCTTGGTGGGGGTGGGGTGGGGGTGGATTTCCTGTGCTAAAAAAAGTTTTTAAGACTTAATTTTACATGTGTGAAATCAGTTTGTTATCATCGTAGGTTTTAATAGTGCATCAAACCAACTTTCCCCCCCTTTTTGTCATTTTTGTTCTTTTGACTGGCATGGCAACTAACCATGAATCAACTGTTCCCATGATTAAATTTTGGGGGTTTGAGTCACTATTATTATTGACTATATGTACTGGGACTGTGTTCATAGGATAGGGATTGACTGCAGTAGAGATATCAGGACAAAAGTGTTAGAACCAGGACAGTAGTCAAATTCCAGTAGATTTGGTGGTAGACTTGAGACTTAATTGGGAAGATCTGTTTGTGGAAACTTGTGGTGAATTTGTGTGTGGGGGGGGGCATTCTCGAGGTCCCAGAAAGTGACAATAAAAGCTGTCAATTTTGGAGAGTTCTGTATTAGCCATTTATAGACCTGTGTTTCAGCTGCCTCTTATCATAAGTGCTCTTTTTCATACCTTGTACTGAATGCATTGAAGAGTGAGGAGAGCCGTCACAGTTCTACTTCCCCAAGTTGTCTTGTTTCTGTTTAAGATTAACCCCAGTTGTTGTTTAATTAATTTATTTATTTTTGCTGGGTTGGACACAATGGGAAACTGTGGTTAGTTAAAAATGGATGTGAAAGATTGTTTTCTCCTCCTCGTGACCATGCTAGTGGAACAGAAGGGGGAGAGAGATAACAATCTCCAGGATCAGACACTAAACTGTAATGTACTGAAGTTCTCACCCTGGGCCAGCAAGGGGATACTGCAGATAGTTTTCACTCAGGTCCACATATGCAAATAAGGAACTGAAAGTGATGTTCAGTGATTGGATAGTTACAGAAAGATTCTTACTGTTGCATTGTAGTGGAGCTCTATATAAGCAGGCTGGCTGAACCCTTCAGTTCAGTCCTGGCCTGTGAATAAACAAGAGCTGTTTGAAGAATTGCTGTATCGTCTGATATGTTCACCCACAACTTAACATAAACCATAGTTTTGCATTACACTCAGATGAGGCTATTGTGTAAAGTCTAGACAAAACATGCAATATGAAGTGAGACTGTGCCTGATGTCCCCATTTCTTAACACAACGTGGAATCACTGCAAAGTCTGAAAAGGGGTACCTAGTCACACAAAGCCGGTGCTAGTAATGTACTGTCATTTTGTGAGTGGAGTCAGTATTGTGATCCTACTCCCTCCTTGATGTGCAGAATGGGTGGAAAGGAAAGCCTGAAAGTCTTAAATTTCTCTGTTTTTCTGCTAAAGAGCTCTGGTGACTGTTGCTAAGAGACTGCACTAAGGACATTCTGTTTCAAACATCACCTCTACCATATACTAAATAAGTAGTCTTAGATAACCTATTCTGCCTCCCAGTCCCCCATGTGAATCATAGGAATAACTTACTCGCTTGCCTTACATCAGGGGTGGCTAATCTGTGTCCTCCAGCTGTTATCAAACTCCAGCTCCCATCACTTCTAGGCAACATGGCCAATGGTCAGGGTTGAAGGGAGTTGTAGTCTAGCAACATCTGGAATGCCTTAGGTCCGTGATGGCCAAACTTGGCCCTCCAGCTGTTTTGGGAATACAATTCCCATCATCCCTGACCACTGGTCCTGTTAGCTAGGGATGATGGGAGTTGTAGTCCCAAAACAGCTGGAGGGCCAAGTTTGGCCATCACTGCTTTAGGTTCTCTATCCTGGCCATAAGGATCCTGCAATAATGAACATGAAGCTCTTGGAACACCCTGCTGGCATCTGTCTGTCTCAAGAGACAATGGAGTGCACCTCTGGGGGTGAAGTCCAACATGACCACTCCAGAGCATAAGCATGGGCCGTGTGTGTAGAGATCCTGGGCTAACCAATGACAATACCCCTCCTGGCTTTGCTGATGTGGTCCAAAGGAAACCAGAGCAATATTTTGGCACCAGCTTGGCTGCAGGTATTGTCTGTAAGATGCCAACTAACAATCTTACAGATGCCATTCTGGATTTGTGTAGAGTTAACTCCTTACCCTTTCCTTCTCCCACAGATGTCTTGCAAGGCAGCAAGTATGGATTTCCTGCTACAGCATATGCACCTTCTTGGATCCACTATTAGTCTTGTCCACTCAATCCGCTGGAGTCTTTCTTCGCATGCCGGGGATGTCCCTAACTCACTGAGGGTTTGAGACCCAGTGGCTACCCTCACCTGGTTTAACTGGGCAGTTGACTCAGTTTCCTGGGGTGTGGCCACTGTTGCATGCTGACAGCTTCTAGGAGACACAAGTGAGAGAAGAGTACAGGGTTGGGACCAAAGGTGGACAAACTACCCCAGAAGGAGCATGACATGTCCCCCACCAGAGGTACTACCCTAGAGTGCTGTAGAAGCATGAAGTATTATTACTTTGGCTAGTGTCCACCTGACGATTCAGAAAACCCAGTCACTGAATTCTCCTTTTTTCATGTTCCCCCATGCCCTTAAATGCACTGCTTATCCATGGAAACATTCAGGGCCTTCAAACAGGCTGCAAGTCACATGGCATAAATCAGGTGTATCCTGCTGCAGCACTCTGAAAAACCCACTCGTCAATGCTTATTACTTAGTGCAGACTTGCAGCTTGGATCTCTGCAGCTTTTAGGAAAAACTTGATTTGGTTTATTGGTACTATAAAGCCAATTGATGTCGGATAGCTGTAATGCTGATATAATTTGGCTCTTGAAGGTCAGGCTGAAAGGTTGCACTTTGCAATCCGCCCCCCCCCATTTTGTTTTGTTTCCTAGCAGGATTTGTGAATCAGGAGAGAAATAAACAGTGAAGTGTTCTTGAGGTCAAGCCAGCTGGGGTCTAGCAGGTAATGGAGATTTGCCACTTCATTTTCCAGAAAGGAAAAGAAAATCTACAGCTTGGGGTGGAGATGAATGAGACAAACTGTAGCACATCAGAGTTTCATTGGATTGTTTCTGTCTGAGAGGGAGGTTTGTTTGCCTGGGAAAAAAAGAAAGAGGGGGAGATATAGAAACATTTGTGGTTGATATCACTGAACAGAGTTTTGAAATATTCGTGTTGTTGTTGTTGTTTAGTCATTTAGTTGTGTCCGACTCTTCATGACCCCATGGACCAGAGCACGCCAGGCACTCCTTTCTACCACTGCTTCCCACAGTTTGGTCAAACTTGTGCTGGTAGCTTCGAGAATGCTGTCCAACCATCTCGTCCTCTGTCGTCCCCTTCTCCTTGTGCCCTCAATCTTTCCCAACGTCAGGGTCTTTCCCAGGGAGTCTTATCTTCTCATGAGGTGGCCAAAGTATTGGACCCTCAGCTTCAGGATCTGTCCTTCCAGTGAGCACTCAGGGCTGATTTCCTTCAGAATGGACAGGTTTGATTTTCTTGCAGTCCATGGGACTCTCAAGAGTCTCCTCCAGTACCATAATTCAAAAGCATCAATTCTTCGGCGATCAGTCTTCTTTATGGTCCAGCTCTCACTTCCATACATCACTACTAGGAAAACCATAGTTTTAACTATACGGACCTTTGTTGGCAAGGTGATGTCTCTGCTTGTTAAGATGCTATCTAGATCCAGAAAATTCAGTCCACAGCTGTGCTGTGGTTAAATCTCCCACAGTCAACCCCCCTCCCGGCGTTGATTTTTCCGTGGATCCACACTGGGCATGGCTCCACCCAGCGCCAGTGACACAACGGGTGATGCAAAAGGGGTGAGTCTCCGCCCCACAAGCCAGATCACTCTTAAGTCCCATCTGCCTGGCTGCAACACTGCCCACTGGGAAAGGTGAATGGATTTCCCAAAAGGAGTTCTGCATTCAGCATTGTGAGTCAAATTCTGTGAAAATACTTCCAGGAGATCAGAAAGGTCCCTTTTCTATTGAACATCAGGTACTTGGTGAATATTATTATTATTATTATTATTATTATTATTATTATTATTATTATTATTATGGCAGGCATTTTAAGTAAATTGTTTGGGTCTTTATTTATTTTAGCTGATTATAGCTCTACAGTGGTACCTCGGGTTACATACACTTCAGGTTACATACGCTTCAGGTTACACACTCCGCTAACCCAGAAATAGTGCTTCAGGTTAAGAACTTTGCTTCAGGATAAGAACAGAAATCGTGCTCCAGCGGCGCAGCGGCAGCAGGAGGCCCCATTAGCTAAAGTGGTGCTTCAGGTTAAGAACAGTTTCAGGTTAAGTACAGACCCCCGGAATGAATTAAGTACTAAACCCGAGGTACCACTGTATTGCATTTTATTTTTTTTTGTACCCTCACTCTACAGTGTTTAGAAATTAGAGCGTTAAGCAGTACATACATTGATAAAATAAATAAAAATAATTCGCTGCTACTGATCTACCTATCCTGCATCGATTTCTCTGCTGCTATAAGATCTCTTGGGCAGATGATCCAGGCTTAATGGAGGAGTCACTCTCAGAAGAATCTAATGACTAGGTATAGCATGGTAGTACTGCCTGAAACATATTGTTATTTTATTTATTTATTTTAAATTGTATAAACTATTCGTTATCCAAAAGCAGAATTCAGAGTGGTGTGCAGAGAAATTTAAAACTGCAAAAATATTGTAATGCAAACCAGCAATACAATAAAATTAAGATGAATACAACTATTTAGGATGTGATGTTGTTGTTGCATTTATGTCCCATCTTTCCTGTGAGGAGCTCAATATGGCATACATGTTTCTCCCCCTGCCCCAGTTAATTCTCACAAAACCCCTGAGAAGTAGGCTAAATTGAGAAGCTATGACTGAAATGTTCGAGCAGGGATTTGAACCCTGTCTACCAGGTCTTAGACCACACTCTAAACTACACCATCGCACAGTTCTAGTAACTGCTTACTTTGTTTACATTTTTGTTTAATTCCCTCTAATTTCATTTCATACACATAAACATTTCTTTTTTTACCAAGGCCATTATCCTGCATCAAGAGCAGAGGGTGCAGTGCACTCCAGCTGCCTCCAGCATCACATTCATGCTCATTCCTCACTGGGCATGCAGCTGCTTTAGCAGAAAGCTGGTCATTGCAAACTGAGGGTTTCTGGCCTTTTCATATTCTGAAATGGCCCATCGCTTCCAAGGCCCCTGTATGTGAAACCAATCTCCACCTTCAAGCAGGTTGTGTGGCAGGAGCTCTGGAACAAACTGATGCTTGATTCTGGTGACTAGCATGCAGAAGGTGCTCAAGTTCCAGCAAACAGCCCACCACATTACAGAGCACATGGTCCAGCAGCAGCACATGCAACATGGAGGGTGTGGACAGAGTGGGAAAGACAAGGGATTCACATATGGAGCTATTCCACTGCATACCACTTTGCCTGCATTGAGGGAGCAAGACATTGGTCAAAAGTGCTTATAACCATCTACTTAAGTGCCAACAAGAGGTCCTCCGGACTGGTGGTATTCTGCAATGTGCCATTGATACAACAATAGTGTATTAGTTGTGGATATATACTGGATGGTCCACTCGTCATTCCACTTCACTCGTCATTCTGCAATGCTCCCCCAGTGTTACCACGGTACTGAGATATGGAGGGTATTCTTGTACAACAACAAAAGCAGAACAAAACCCACACATACACACCACACCCAAACATTTGTGGCCTAGAAAGATTTCAGCAGCAAGCTACAGGACATGAACTGGTTGGAAACGAAGCAGTATGTCTGCTCCGAAACCTCTGCAAAAGTGAACTGTGTTGAAGACAGGGACATGTATAACTGCCCTGATACTGTCAAGATACGCAATAAAAATTATGTCTGTCTAGGGGTGTCTCAAGGGACCTATTCCAAATGCTTGCCGTACAACGAAGGGTGTTTACTTCAGAATGAAGCATGGTAATATCTTCAACCCCATGTCCTGTCTTCTTGACATGCTTCAGTTAAGATGGGTAAGTGGCTGATGCATTAGGCAGGAGTGTATTTGGAGAAGAAATAATTTCAAGAGCTTCTGCCATCAGTGTAAAAAAGGAGGGAAGTGCTTTATGCTACTTTAGATAATGCAGTTCTGGGACAGCCCTTCTTGCCCTGCTTTAGACATAATCCATATAATAGCTATACTGAAGAGAGGCAGGAAGATCATCTTATAAGTACCATAAGAGTGCAATCTCTCATGCTTTCTCCATTTTTTTCTTAATTTTTCCCCCATTCAGACTTAAAAAGACTCCCAGAAGTAGTTTATCCATCTTCTGATGCAGATGAGATATTCTGAGTTGTTTTTCTAAAAATCTAGGAAGTAATTGTGATGAGTAGTTAGCACTCAGAATGCAGCATCTAGCCCTATTTCTGGGACAAGGCAATGTAATGAGAATCCAGTCAGAATGACTCAAACAAAACACACAGAATCCCATTCATTAAAAGAGGTGTGTTTTGATGGAGAAAAACAAATTTGAATATGGACGGTGGGTTTTGCTGTAAATATAACATTCTTGTGTGTGTGTTTAAAATCCTTTAATATGGATTTGCTGGAATCATCCGCAATTTTTCATGGCCATTAGTGCTGAAAAGTGTCTCCAAGTTTTGGCATTCCTTATTTGTTTATGTTTTCTTCACTTTCAGCTGCCTGAACTTATGCTCTGTGTGGCCTAGTGTGGTTCAGTTCTCCACACTTCCACATTTTCTCCCAATATACAGATTTTTTTGTATGCAGTTTTGCCCACTGTATTCAGTAATATATGCATTTCTGTGCTGCAAAATTCAGTGAAGTGTGAATTTCAAAGAACGGCTGTGTTTCCCTTAGCATATTGCTTCAGAAAGTGCAAATTAAGCAGGTTAGCTTTTAAATGCCAGCTGAATTAAACTTCTCTTCTATCCCTACTATCTGTGCTATATGTGGGATTTCCTTCAATAAATGGTCAGTGTAGCAGAAACATCGGTAATGTCAGGATAGGATTCCTGAGTATTGCCATCATCTTACAAGGATGGGCAAGGGAAAGAGCTGATGATTATTTAGGGGACACTCACACAATCTGCCCATACAACCTTTGTCAAATTCCTTGTTCACACACTCAGGCATGTGCCTTTTAAAACTCATTTGCACAATTTCTATGATGAGCAGCAGCTAAGAATCTACAGATGATAACACATAAACAGTGCAGGAATGAACCAGTAACATCCATCCCACCCACACATGACACACAACTTCTTATGCTCTTCCTACTTGCAACCACAACATATTCTGCTCTGGCACCATGCCATAACCTCCTACAATCCAAACAACATGTTTTTACAGCTATAATCTTAAGCAGACAGATACTACCGTGGAAAACCCTAAAAAGAAAACCCCCACTTGGAACAGGTGGGGAAATGCAGGTTCTTAGATCATGCTAGAAGTTACTGATATTGGATCTTGGTCTGCTTTCTGCAGTGCACCAATCCAGTTCAGTGGTCCCAAACTTACTTGGGGATCAGAACCCAATTTCTGATTGGTTTAGTACTTTTCCAGATTCCGCCATGCAGTTTCAGTATGCAAAAATATGTAGTTTGTAGTTAAAATACATATAAAAATCCATCGTTTTCAGGAAAGTGCATTGGAAATGACTCATTTTGAGTGGATATTGTGTTAATAACAATGTGAACAATTTAAGTGTGTCCATTCTTCTCAAAATCCACAAAAAACCCCAAAAACAACAACAGTGGACGCTCGGGTTGTGAACATGATCTATGTGGGAGGCACATTCACAATCTGCAGCGTTCGTATGTCTGCGCATGCGCGGGTCGTGATTCGGCGCTTGTGTGCGTGTGCAAAGCGAGATTTAGTGTTTCTGCACATGCACAAGCGCTGGAACCCAGAAGTAATTGTTCTGGTACTTCTGGGTTCGGCACGGTGTGCAACCCAAAATTGCACAACCCAAAGCATCTGTAACCGAGGTATGACTGTACATGACTGAGCACTGGTGAAAAAGAAAAAAGGTCAGAATGAGGTTGCTCTGCCCATCCCTAGCTGTTTTGTCCCTTTCCAGAAAAGAATTTAGAGAGCAGGGCTGGGCAACCTGTGGTCCTCCAGGTGTCCTACAACTCCCAACATCCTGATGGTTGCTGATGCTGGGCAGGGCTAATAAGAGCTGGAGGACCACAGACCCAACCAGTTCTTAAATTCTTTTTCCTGCCCAGAACAAAAGTCAAATAAACTAAATCAGAAAAAGCACCACTCCCAAAAAGATCCCTCCCAGTAATGTGATAGGTGATAAAGAGGAGTCCCAAGGGCAATTAGAGGCTCCCCCCCCCAAAAAAAAAAATCATACCAAACCCCCAAACAACCAGATAGCAAAGCCCACACTGCAAAAAAAAGAAGGGAGCCACAATGACAAGAAATGGAGTTTGGCGCAGAACAGGTTTATAAAGCCTGATCCTTATCCCTTCTTGATTTGCCAGTTGGCCCCACATGACTGCCCCAGCTCCTCCCCCAGGAAAAACCATTACAGTCTTTTTCCCTGGGGGAGCACAGGGTGCTGCAAATTCACCCATCCGGGAGTGGGAGAGACATTCTCCCTAAGCTGTTACCTCTTGATATCTAAGTCCATTAATTGCCTTACCTGAATTCTAGACTGATATAGTCTACAAGGACTGTACCATGTGCTTTCCCTATATGTTTGAATCAAGGTGTGCAGAAAAATCTGGTGTGACAGCAAGGAAATGATTTCAGCCAGCAGATGGTGGCGATCATATGTCACAGAAGGTAGCATTCATTTCTGTATTAAAATTGATGGAATTGTGTAAGTCTACCTATGTCCTCCTTTCTCTGAATTCTTCCTCACCACCTACATCTTCACTCTTATGATGCATTGTTCAGGATGGACCTCAGGAGAAATGTGGCTGTTTTCATAGTTTGTCATGATAAAGCCATTTCTCCTGGACAGGTGTAAAGATGCAAACTGCAGACAAAATAAACGAGGCATCTAAAGAGAATTTAGTGAAGGATTTTGTCAACCTTGTCTAGTATTCCAGAGTACCACCTGAAAGCACAGTGAGAACAAACCACGAAGGAAACTTCTTACATAACTGAGTTTTAGCTGTAAGGAAGGGATGCATGAACCTCTCTGTTCCTCATTTTTCCAATTTTAGTTCTCCACATCTGTTGGTGATTTTTAAAAATAATCTCATCAGCATTTTAGTGTATCTCTTAATATACCTTTGTTAAATGGATGTATGCTTCATATACACATTTCTGAAAGCAAATTCCCCATATATAATACAGTGGTACCTGGGGTTACAAACACCTTGGGTTACAAACACTTCGGGTTACCTGGAAGTAGTACCTCGGGTTAATAACTTTACCTCAGGATGAGAACAGAAATCATGTGCCGGCAGCACGGCAGCAGCGGGAGGCCCCATTAGCTAAAATGGTAGGTTTCAGGTTAAGAACAGACTTCCAGAATGAATTATTTACATAACCAAAGGTACCACTCTACAAGTTTAATGTTATTTTCACCAATGTTTACATTTGAATGCAGATACTGCCTTACCAAATCATTTGTGTACACGGTCGTGGAACTGCATTGTCATATTCAGAGAAGTGCAGATTTGGAAGGATCACTGCATTTCTCTTTGCCTACTCATTCAGGAAGTGTGGATTAAGTAAGTGCACCTGAATTGAACCAAATTTACCCCTCGTCCCTATTGCAGATACAGGATCTCCTATGCAGAACAAGAAACTTTCAAACCTTCTAATCAGACTATTGAAGCAGATTTTCTTTCATCCCACAGCATACACCCACAGCCAAGTGGGCAAGGCCAATTGTTTATACCCTTACCAAACCATCACCTGGGAAACACATGGTTTGTCCCACCCACCAGTTTGCAACCTATAAATATTGCATGCATGATGTTGCATTCTTCTTCTCTGTGAATCTGTGAAAATAATTGTGGAATCTGAATTTAAACACCTATCTTTTAAATGTATTTTCTCTCAGAATGAGCGTATTCTCAATGTATTTTGATATAATTTTTATCCCAGAAGCACTGGAGGTCCATGGATCGTGAAGTCCATTAGCAATGATTAGTCCAAAAAGTGAGGACCAGAGCAAAGATCAAATCCTTCAAGCACCCCAAATGGCAGGGAAGCCAACAGAAAAGAGACCCCAAAGGATGCCATCTTCTCAGATAATTGAGGGGACCAGACACAATGTCCTGATGCCAAAATTGCACAACGTTGCAAGGAGCCAGGGAGTGGAGCCAAATGCCATCTGAACATTGAGGGGCTCTGGCCCCCTAATAATACATGGGGAGAGAGAAAGTGCACGGCCCCCAGAAACTGGCACCTATGGCTATGGTGTTTAAAAGACACTACAAAATGCTGGAACATATTGTGAAAATGGACCTTTATCAGGTTGCAGCTGAACACTTTGCCAACTTCACACCACAATAGCCAATCACGTTTACCCAGAGGCTGCAATGGTTTCCCTCTCAAGTGTGTTTAGGATTGTCTCAGACATTTGTTCAGAGCACTCCTTCGGTCTAATATTGCAGTCATGACAATCCAAGGAACGTCTCCACCCCCATCGTTCTGCCCGGACGCTGAGGTCCAGCGCTGAGGGCCTTCTGGCGATTCCCTCACTGCGAGAAGCAAAGCTACAGGGAACCAGGCAGAGGGCCTTCTCAGTAGTGGTGCCCGCCCTGTGGAACGCCCTCCCATCAGATGTCAAAGAGATAAACAACTACCTGACATTTAGAAGACATCTGAAGGCTTTGGAAGGCATTTGGAAGACAGGGAAGTTTTTAATGTGTGACATTTTAATGTATTTTTAATCTTTGTTGGAAGCCGCCCAGAGTGGCTGGGAAGATCCAGCCAGATGGGTGGGGTACAAGTAATAAATTATTACTATTATTATTTGAAATATACCATTTGTGATATGCATTTTTGCAATTAATATAATGCATTTTTAATGTTGTTTTCACTAATATATGCATCTTTTGCAAACTTTGCACTAGTATATGCATTTCGGTAAGAAAAACTTTCCTGGAGGACTGTGAAATTTTGGGAAGTGAGAACTTCAAAAGATGGCCCTGTTACAGTTCAGGTCTTGTTTGGGGAAGAGCAGAATATCATGTTCTCTGCTTCGACCATCACTGGAAGGCCTCATCTTCAAGAAATGATAAGACGTGGTCTTTGTGAACTTTTCTTCTCAGGTGAGCTGTGGTATCTGTTCCGAAGGAGATCTGTGCTTTTCAGTGACTATTTCCCTCTGCACTCCCCCCCCCCTGTCTATATTGCATTAGCTGAACTACCTGTCAACTCTGACATTTCTTCTCACTCCAAGATCTGCTGTGCAATTTACATGTGGATTAATTCACACTACAATACAACTGACATTTCCAAAAACAAGAGCATGGACTTTTTTGTGCTTCAGGGAGGTTTCTTTGCTTATGTGAGGAGACATAGCTTCTTGTGGGCCATCTAAACCTCTCAAGGCCTTGACAAACGGTGTCTCACATAGTAGATGGAATGACTCTGCTGGAGCCTGAGGCGAGACACCAGGCAGATACTTTTCCAAACTCCAGGGCTGATACTTTGGGGAATACATCTTAACCACTGTAATTTCGGGAGATGATTCAATTGCCCTATGGCTTATTTATAACCTGCTAAAATGTTAAACACAATTAGGAAAAACATCCATTCTCCAGAGAGGATTCTCCTCTTAGTAGCGCTCAAAGTCCATGTTAAGCAAAACACACTAGGTCTTTTCCTTCTCTGTTTGTTTGAAATATCAGATGTCAGTGGAGGGAAGACGAAGAGAAAAGCTCTCGGGGTGCGGTGCTATGGATTTGTTACACTTTCCCCCATTCCTTTAGCAAGATCTATTTATTGTATAATGTTCATTATTTCTTCCCACTTGCTCAGAGCAATGTAACTATAATTATATCCCATTTTTAGACTTCTAGCAAGCACAGGTTGGTCATGCAGGCAGTCGCTGGAGGTGTCGTTCAATTTTGTCTACACAAAATTTCAAACTGAATGTGGCAATTTTGGCATGTGGCATGCAGGATGGAGGGATCCAAGGAATTTTGAGGAAAGCAAAAGGCTTCCGGTAAGAAGTGTGAGAGTGGGGTTTTGTCACATTCGTTGCTGGTACATGACCCTGAAAAGTTGGCCAAGGATGAATGAGCCCCTTGAGGCAAAGAAGGATGTTAGTCACCTATGGCCTAAGATCAACCTAAGACAGCAAAGGATTCCTAAAGAGTATGGCAATACACATGGCTGCAATCTCCA
Organism: Podarcis cretensis; assembly: GCF_951804945.1. Lineage (NCBI taxonomy): Eukaryota > Metazoa > Chordata > Lepidosauria > Squamata > Lacertidae > Podarcis > Podarcis cretensis. Next base: position 80,864,165 of record NC_137175.1, on the reverse strand, counting down.
CCCAGCTATGATGCATCTTAAAACCTCTTGACATCAGTGGGTCAAACCACAATATTCAGTTAGCTCTGTTCGTTAGAGCATGCATGGTGCCAATAACACCAAGGTAATGAGTTTGATCACCATATGGGTGCATATTCCTGCATTGCAGGGGGTTAAGCCAGATAATCCCTGGGATCCTATCCAACTTGATGATTCTATGATCTGTTGTGATGAATGTCAAGCTCTCTTTTTGTCAAAGGTCATAAATGGCATGTAAAAATGCATGGTGATTTTTTAATGGTTCCAGTTGGCAAGATTTGTCTTTATTTTATTGCATTTAACTTTTTTTTAATTAACCCCCCCCCCCCTCGTATTGCTTTCTCATAATGTGCTCAGTGGCACAGAAAAAGACACAGAGCCTTCCACTTCCAGATGAGAGAAGGTGCATGAAGAAGGAAGAGTGGAAACAATTTAAAATATGATCGCTCTGCATTAACATGGTTAGCAATTCCCAAAATCATAGCGATAAGACCTTTTCGTACATAACAATCCCCAGTCCCTTGACACTATCAGAAACACCACACGCAGAGGCCTGGGCAAGAATTAACACATTCTTGGAAATCTAAGAGATGTCAAGAGGAACTAGTGCTGTTTGCTTTGACTGGCGAATGGTGGTCTGCTCAGATTCCCCGAGGCAGAAAAATGGAATGAATCTCAAGTGGAATCATTACTAGACCCAAGAAAAAGGTCACATCATTTATAGCTTAACAATTTCTTGTATGTACTCCACAGTGCCCACTGTGTCCAAATGGTTCAGTAATTTGAAAGTTTGTGAAGTGGAGATGTTTGCTGGTCCATAAATGAACTGTATTTTTTTCTCTCTCTCTCCTTGGCATTTGCCCCGGAAAACAAATTGTAATTGAAGAGAAATAAATGCATTCCTGGTGAATAATTCCTATGTATTTGGATTGTAACCGTTTTCTCTAAACGTTGACTGCACTGAATATCAGCTACAGGGCTTTGAATTATTTTATTGTAGACAAGATGAGATCATTACATCAGTAGTGGTTATTCATGCAGCTGAAAAAGCAGCCCAGCAGGGGAAATTTGATGTTTTTAAAGCATACTATTATGGTGTGTTAATTGAATGTGCAGATATAGAAAGATGGAAAATAGTGGTATTTAAAAACAAAGAATTAAAAAAGAAGAGAGCCCTATGAAGCCTTGTCGGGCCTTTCAACTTAATTGTACACTCCAGTGAAAAGAATCAGCATGGTCTTGGATTCTTCCCCTCCCTGTCCTCCTAGTTCCACTTTTTCTACCCTACTTTTCATATCTCTCTCTCTCTCTCTCTCTCTCTCTCTCTCTCTCTTTAGAACACCTATGTTGGTTTTCCAGACTATTATTTCAATCCATACAGTTATGTACATACGCATGTTTTGGCCCTGTAAGGCTAGCCATCCTGGAAGTAGAAATAAATATTGAAGGGCAGGGTATAAATGCATCTATGTCTCTATATATGGCTCACACAGGCCACTAGATTCTATGTGTATATAGGTGCGTTAAAAAACCTATTTTCTGCTTCTGAGTCACATTATGCTCTTTCCATTACAATCTGTTTTTTCAGGTTCCGAGTTGTGTTTCAAGTTCCAAGCTTCTCTCTGTGTGTTTGTGTGTGTGTCTCTGTGTGTATAATATATATATATAGAGAGAGAGAGAGAGAGAGAGAGCGTGCGCTATGTGTCCCCCCCATTCTGTATAACGGGAAATCTAAAGGTAGTCATAACTTTCCTTGCTTTTGGCCAGATTGAATGAAACTTGAAGGCACTTCAGAGTGAATTAAGCCTGCCAAATTCCATACTAATAGGTCCAGGAGCTTTTCATTGGGGAGGGGAGGTAAAAGAGATTCACTTTCCTCGATAATCCCTCGGGGTAAGAAAGTGGGGTTTGTCTCTTTCTGAGTTTAAAATAATTAAGAGGTCTCCAAGCGGTGTGCATTCTTACTTGCATTTTTTAAAAAAACCAAAACAAAACCTGGGTATCTCATAGTCCTGGGTACTAACATAGAAAAAAGTACAAGGGGGGACTGTAACGCTTCATGTCACATTGTGGCCAATCTGGGATTCTTAACGACTAAACAAGGGACTGCGGCCAATTGGAGCTCTTCACCAATTGCATGCATATATGTGATACATGTGTGTTTGCAAATACAAATTTGTAATGGCCGCCCTGCACATTTTCAACGGTATACCAGAAGACAAGTCATATGGGAAGAGCCCCTAAAAGTAAAATGTAAAGAAAATGAATAGTGGATATATGCAGATAACAAACTCTCTTTAATAGACAAGCTTAAGAAATAAGCTTGGGTTCATAATGCCCTGTTTCAGCTTGTCTGAGAGCTCGCGTGGTACTAGGCAAGTTCAGAGAGGTGGTCCATCTAACTTAGAATGAGCTCCTTTTGCTCTGATGTCCTGATTTCTATCACGGATCAAGAGAAACAGATGCTGATGACTTGCTTAGCAAATACATTTGTATTGTATACATTTGCCTCTTAGACCTTCTTCACTCTTCTATTTTTACATCAAGTACTTAAAAAAAAAGTGGTTTAAATGTTACTGAATAGCTTGTTTCCCTGAACATTCTTGATGTTATATATTGCGGGCCATCTTTCCTCCTTGCCTTTTGTTATTTTTCAAAACTGTTCAAAAACAATGGGATTTTAAAGGGTTGGGTGTGTGTTTTTTGGTGGTAGTTCATTTGCTCCCGCAGTTTATTCTTCACCTGGAGTTAATAATCTTCTGTTTGAGGCACCCTAATCTTCTCCACAGAAACTAATTGTGATGTCAGACAAAGGATTATGATTGCGTGGACAGGCGGAGTCCCCAGATCCCGAGTGGTCCCCCCCGTCATGTGGAATAACGACTCTAGACAACGCGCTATGGGATTAAATTGGCCACAACTTTATTAAATTTCAAATGTGGGTAGACCTTGGCTCAGGCATTGGGCGTTCTCCCTCCCTAGTCCACAGCCGGGGACCTAGGGAGCATCAGGGTTATCCAGTGTGTGTGGGGGGGATGGGCCGGCTCTGGAGAACATATGTTCAAGCAGAGATAGCCGCCCCCGTTACGCCGCTGCCGCAGGGGAGAGCAATGACGACCTTTCGGCGTACGGCCAAAGCCTCCCTTCAAAAACCCCTTTAACGGGGAACCCTGGTATCGCCGCCGCAAAGAGGAAGATGGACTAAAGGATTCCGCCCAAGGCCTGATACCGCCAAAGTTGTGACGTTTTGCTACGGGAAAGGCGAAACCTGCCAATGCAGGGAAATTCCTTTCCGGCCCTTTAACAGCGACCTTATCGTAGCAGCGCCCGCATACCTGTGGAGACAGGTTAACCTGCAAAACCTATGAAGAAAAGATAACCTGCAAAAGAAGGCATTAACTGAGGGTGGGTAGGGTGGGAGAAGCTCTGGAGCCAAGTGAGGATTAACAATTAAGATCCACCCTCTATTGTGTGGGCAGGTAATCCCTCCCCCTACCTGGCCTGGTTTCCCTGGCAACGCTTCCCCCAGGTGGGTTTGGACAACTCACTGGGGTAGGCGGGGACCTCCAGGTATCCCACCTGAGGGAAGGCAAAGCCTATGCTGATGGGGCCACTCCAGATCCAGGGCTGCACGCGTCCCCGCAAAGGGCGCCCCCCCGTTTTAAGTGGGGAGCGGTCATTTCAGACAGAAATATAGGGGAAGAAAATGTGCGTTAATAGAAAAGGTGCTCCTGTTCACTGTGTGCACCATTTGTATTCCTTCGTTGCCTAACCGTGTCAACTCAGAAGAAAGCCCTGTCGGATTCAATGAGAAAGGAGGGTGAATCTGTCAATTTTGGTTTCTCTCAGTTTCTCATGTTTTGTTTCCCCAGTCTTCAGTTCTCCACATCGGCACATCATTTTACAACTGTTCATCAGCTTTCATTGTAGTGCTGATTTCTCCCATTATGCAAATTTTTGTATGCAGATTTGCTTAAAGTACTGTATGCATTTTGCAAGGAATTTACCCTAATATAATGCCATTTTGCATGTTACTGTCATTAATATGTGCATCGTTTTGCACACTTTATCCTAGTACTGGCCTTTTTGTGCACACTACGTAGCTGGAGAACAGCACTGCAAAATTTGGAGAAGTGTGGATTTCTAAAGATAGCTCCATTTCAATTCACATGTGTTGTTTCAGGAACTACACTACTTTGGAGTGCTTCTTTACAGCAGATCCACTTCCTGGTGGTGTCAGGTTGCGGCCCGTGTCTCCTAGCCACTCCCCCTCAGCGTCGGGGCAGAACAGAATCCCGTGTTACGCTGGGGGAGACCCCAGCCATGTCAGGATGTCAGGAGGTCAATCAGCTCGCCTGGGGGCATGGCCAGGGATGATTTAAGCCTCAGCGTGACTCTGAGCCTTCCTCTTTCAGCCTCGCACCAAGGATCTCCCACAATCCCACTCTTCTTTTAGGTTGTGTCATTGGCCTTGCTATGGACTTTGGTTGGTCATCATTTGAGGGGCCGGGTAAGACTTTTTCCACTTGGCAAATTGGCACCAGCCACTTGGTTTTTGCCTACCTCGTAGCAATCGTCACAACTTTGTAAGGTTTGGCGGTTAGGCATTGGAATAGCGATGTGTGGGGGAGTGGAGGGGCGGCCATTACCTGCCCCTCCATGTTTAAGGGTATTCCGTTAAAGGAATCCGGGGGTGTGGCTCTCATCCGAAGCCAGGGGAGGGGCTAGGGCCATGCCACGACCCCATCGGGAACCCAGGGGGTGCTGGAGTTGATCCGCATCAGCGGGGCTCCCTCCACAGGAGGTTTACCCTTACCAGATTTCCTGCAAGGCGGGCAGGAGTCAGATACAGTCTGTTGATACCAATGCCTAAGCCAATACCGCTCACATTCTGTAACCAATAAAGTTGTGGCCTACATTTTGCCCATTGACATTTAACTTAAAATTCTGTGTCCTTGTGTCTTTATTCTCCTTGAGGTGGCTTGGGGGCCTTGACATACAACTGGAAGATATAAGGTCATAGAAATAATTGAAGAGGGGGATCAAAAGGCAGTGCTGTTTAATGCCCTAATAGGGAAGGGGGAGAAAAGTATGGGCTGCCAACAAACATCCTATGGCACCAGACAGTGAAAGGAGCACCTGTAGACCAGCCTTCTGGGGTATTGGGAATGGAAAACAGGGAATGAGGAATGGGGAACAGGACCCCATTGAGGTTTGCCCAGCTGACCCACCCAGACCTAATGGAATCAAAGAATGGTGATGCAGACCTCATCTTGTCTTCACCATAAACTGAGCCTGTAGCTAACAGTAATGTGGCAACTTTCATTTCAGCCCCAATGGTTAAGTCCACCCTGGGGATGGGAGTTCAGAGTGAACTAGATGAGCGTTATCTCATTGGAGATCCCACTGCAAAGCTGCAGTAAAGTTGAAGCCCTCATCTGACCCCAATTCAATATTGCCCCTCTACTTTCTTTCAAGATCTGCTGGCATGGGAATGCAAAGCATACCTCTGCTTCCTGGTCCAGTAGGAGATGTGAATATAATGTCTTCACTGGATTAGGGTGAAAATATTTTATTTATCCATTCCTTTATTATACATATTTCTACCTGCCTCTGCAAGCCAGATCCCTTGGGGAGGTCTTTGGATGGCGATTCCAATTTTCCAAAACATTTACCAGAAATTCTGCTCTGTACATTGCCGATAAGGCTGTCTTTCGTGCATTTAGTTCCAAGGCAATCCATTGCCTTTGACATAAAACAATCTTAACTGAATCCTGAGACCGCATTTAATATGCTGTTTGCAGAAAGAAAATCCTGGATTTATTGAATATGAGTATGGGTTCACCTATTGGCCATAAAGCTGTTTTCGTTCTTTTTAAACTATCTTTCATTAACCTTAACGAGCATGTGTGTAAGGACTATACTTTATAGCTTTCCGTTGTTTCAATTAAATTGTTCTAAGATCAAATCAAATAACTTGGGGATTTGCTGAGCTGAAAAACTGCCTTCACATATGGATTGCTAGGAGATTATCCCACTGGGGGTTTGCTATCCGGGAAATTAAAATAAAGATATATATCTGAGTGTCTAACTTTTTTTTTTTCATAAGAGAAGAAACATCTAAAGTAATGAAACTGAGTCTATTTTAAAATGCAAGACACCCTCTGGAAAGTGAGTGCTAAGCACACTATAGGAACAAAACAAACAAAAAAAACCCCATTGAGCTCTAAACATGGTGCATTATGATTATGAAACTGGGTCTGATTTAATCCATTGATTTCCTCCCCTCCCCCGGTATGTTTAATATTTAAAGACTCTTCTTAAACCATTACTCAGACACGCACAAAACCCCTTGGATTTTTCAAAAGATTTTTTTTCAAATAACAGAGTATGAGAACAAAGGATAATTTGACCATTATCCTTTCATTGCTGTTATTATTAAAGACAAAATCCAGAGGTAGCTGGAGCCTGTGTGTGTGCGTGTATAATCCGTGTCTATAGAAAACATATTTAAAAATATGGTGGTCTACATTTTGATGCTTTCAAAAATATGTATGTAGTGAAGGCAGACAAATTGCATACATACAGTCCCTATATGTCTGACGTAGTTTTCAACTGCTTTTTTTCCTGCTTGAAATGCATGGTTTGATGGAACTCATGGCATTGCTGAAAAGAAATTTATTTTGCTACATTCAATAATATCAACTTATATTCTCTCTCTCTCTCTCTCTCTCTGTGTGTGTGTGTGTGTGTGTGTGTTGTTGTTGTTGTTGTTGTTGTTGATGCAGCAACAAATAATCTTCCCTTGACCAATACAGATTTATTCTTCGAACTGGAAATAGTGTGGTCATTTCCACCCTGCAAGAATTTCAGAGAAGTAGATAGGACTTTTCACTTGATTTCAACCTTGCAACAACCCTGTGTGGTAGGCTACCCTTGAAGATATGGTGATAAGGCCAGTGTCCCACAAAGAACTTGGTGGCTGAGTGGAGATTTGAACCTTGGGCTCCCCACTTTCATCACTATACTTACCAGATCCCATCCTTAAACTCTGCATGACAAATAGTCTTTACACTACTTCCTTGGGGTGCCTTTCATTCCATCTCCTTCAAATATGATCCCTGAGCTGCTTCTGGTATTAAAGAATGTGATGTCCCATGAAGCTGCTTCCACTACCCATTGTAGACATTTCTACCTTGTGAACTGCCCTGGGATCTAGGACGAAGGGAGGTGTAGAAATTTAATGAATAATATTGATAAATATCTACCTACCAAGATTGGGATGGAGTAGAATTCTACCAAATGCGAAATTCAGTGCACATTTGAAGGGTCCTCCTTAGGGGACCATACTTCTTAAGCCAATGCATGATCTCCCATAGACTTTGCTGTGTTCACCTCTGAGAAAAGAAAGGGTTGATATACATATTGCGCAGAGTTGTCTTCTCCATTACTGCTGAATCTCAGCCAGGAATATTACTGTTCCCATTGCAATGTCCATAGCTGTTGCCGTTTCCGGAGTGTGAGGGCCTTAGAGACTCTCTGAATAAAGCTTTTTTTATATAAAACCATTCCCTGTTCTTGGTTCCTCTTACTGAACCCAGAAACACTGCAGCCATGGTTCCCATATCACAGCCATAACATCTGAATTTTGACCACATAAGACTATACTTTCCCTCCTTAAGATAAACCTGTGGTTTTCTTTCTTTCTTAATATAGTAAAGGAATGTTCTGTACTTTTCATTCACTTAATACAAATGCTCTCATTTTGCTTTCTTCATTCTTATTTAAATAACAGTGTGTTAGAACTGACTCCATAGCTTTATTTGAAATGTCTTTTCTTGCCAGTGAAGAAAAATACTGAAAGGAGCTTGAAAGAATCAGAGAAAAGCTATCTTGAGCTACCTGTCCTCTTATACGCAGCTTGCTCTTGAGAATCTTGCATTAAGTGAATAGCAGCACTTGTAACAATCTTAACTGCTTTTGAACTTTTAACATTTTCTCCCAATAATTGAATACTTGTGTGAATTTTACTCTAGATATTGTTATGCACAGAAAGCACATAGCTTTAAAAGTTCCACAAGAATGCTGCCAGAGAAGGTGCCATCACACCACATGATCAGTAGGTTTTCCTCTTGCCAAGTTTATAGGATGTCTTATGGTGTGGACAGATGCTCTCATGTGGCTCATCCATGCATGCTCCCAATCCATGTACCTGAAGGCTGCAGGTGAGGCACGAAGATTCTCATTGCCATGGCAGCCACCTGTACAGTTAGATATTCTAACCATTTAATTCCAGAAGTGGAGATCTCATTCTGAAATCAGGCCAGAACCAGAAGACATTCCTATCTACCACTGCCTTAAATCTGAATAATGGCTGTTATCCGGAGATCTGAGCTGGTGCACAACCATTTGAGAAAAGGTCAGGTGGCCTACTTTACAGAAAACACCCCTCTGTTTGAAGCATTGTCATAGGACAGTTTTTTCTGGAAGGTTCTCTCTACTTGAAGGGCTTTATTTTAAATGTAAATTAGCCTAAGAGACAGGGGCGCTGACTTGGGCTCCAGGTTATGGGTGCCCAGTGTATGCGACATGATGTCACATTGCGACATGATGTCATGTGCCCCGCAGCCTCAGAACCCAACTTCTGGTGGCACAAGGCCTCGCAAGGCCTTGGACAGCATCTCCGAGGTCTTGCGATTTTTGTGGGTGCTCAGGCCCCCAGGACCCCCTAGAGATGGCGCCCCTGCTGAGAGACCAAAGCAGGAAGGGTGCTGAAGTTGCCCATCAACACTAAGCACATAGACAACAGACTGAGCAGGCCACCAGGCCACCTGGTCACACTCTTTCCCACTAATAGGAGCTGTGTCCCACTTTTGGGTATGTGTATCATTAGATAAAAGAAGGCAGTGTGCTGTCATGGTGCGATTTGTTGATCTGAGGCCTGGGAGATCAGTTTTCAAATCCCTGCTCAACCTTTAAGCTCTCTGAGTGATCTTGGGCCAGTCACTGCTCTCAGTCTAACCCAGTGTTTCCCAACCTTGGGCCTCCAGATGCTTTTGGACTACAACTCCCATCATCCCTAGCTAGCAAGACCAGTGGTCAGGGATGATGGGAATTGTAGTTCAAAAACAGCTGGAGGTCCAAGGTTGGGAAACACTGGTCTAACCTACCTCACAGACTTGTTGTAAAATGGGGGAGGGGAAGGGTCAGGTACATGACCTTGAATTCCTTGGTGGGAATGCTGGGGCAGGGGCGATATACCTTACAACAAAGTCAACCTGCTGTTTTTGGCTACCGTGCCCTCATAGACCTTATGTTCTTCAGGCCTGAAACCAACAGGAACTTGTCCCTTTGAAAATACAGCAAGATATCAGAAGCAGTAACTTGGAGTTGGGCTTTTAGTGTGGCTGCCTGTATTTGGTGGAATTGCATTCCTGTCGAGACATGTCACACCTCCTCTATTTGCACTCTCCAGCGAGGAAATGAAGACATTTTTGTTCCAATGTATTTTCTAGGCTGCATGAATGAGCTTCTTCCATGGTTGTTCACTTTGTATTATTATTACAGTGGTGCCCCGCAAGACGAACGCCTCGCAAGATGGAAAACCCGCTAGAGGAAAGGGTTTTCCGTTTTGGAGGTGCTTCGCAAAACAAATTTCCCTATGGGCTTGCTTCACAAGACGAAAATGTCTTGCGAGTTCCTGCGGGTTTCCCCCCCCCTTTCCCCCCTTTTCCTAAGCCGCTAAGCCGCTTATCAGCTGATCCGCTGATAAGCCACTTAATAGCTGATCGCTAAAAGCCGCTAAACCGCTAATAGCGCTAATCCGCTAAGCTGTCAATGGGCTTGCTTCACAAGACGAAAAAACCGCTATACGAAGAGCCTCATGGAACGGATTAATTTCGTCTTGCGAGGCACCACTGTATTATTATTAATAATAATAATAATAATAAGTCTGCTGTTTTCTGATTGTTTTTAACTGTTTTCATGCACACTGCCTCAAGAAATCTGTGTGGAAGGTTTCAAATGAACAAATAAGGCAGGCTTCCTCAACCTTGGCCCCCCAGATGTTTTAGTTCCCATCATCCCTGACCACTGGTCCTGCTAGCTAGGGATCATGGAAGTTGTAGGCCAAAAACATCTGGAGGGCCGTGGTTGTGGAAGCCTGAAATAAGGTTTAACATATCTTTTCCTTACAGCACATTTCCTTAGTGCTGGCTGCAGACTTCCTGTAGGTTGCTTGTTAGGGCTGTGGACCAGATTTGATTGAACCCCAAATCCTGAGCCACATTGGGCCTGTTTGGAGGGATCTGGCCTCCATTCAAGCCAGGTTGTGTCAGTCCTAGATCGCTACAGTTCAGGTTGATATCCCAGAGCCATCTGACATGCAGGGAAGCTGCTCACACCAAAGTAGCACTGCATGGTATCGCATTATGTTAAAATATAGCTTTTTAAAATCTTTAAAAACCTTTAGCCCCACCAAGGGACAGATCTATGTTGAGATGGGTGTCCCCTGGGACAGCAGATGGCTAACTGGCCCCAAATGGGACCCACACACTGGAGCCACAGTGGCGGTGGGGGTTTCTATGGGGTTGTCCTCTTTTCCTTCCCTTACCATGCCTTGAGCAGGGGGAAGGAGTTATCACAGTGGAAATATAAATAACAAAAATAAGCAATCTGGGCATACTGGTTTCCATTTAGAGACTTAAGGCCAAACCAGATGTGTCTCCTATGTAAGGATTAATTGAGCTTTGCAATAGCTCCTTTCACATTGCGTACCAATCGTATGCATTGTCAATATAATAACCAACAATAAATATATTTTTTTTTTAAATGAAAAGGCTTTTAACAGCTTATTCCCTGACAAATTGGTTTTATGCTTCTCTTATTTTTAATTTTTAATGCATCATCATCCCTTAACTTATTTTTATTTTATCTCTTTTAAGGACACCTTTGAAATGGAAGTCCTTTGAAGGCAAAGGCATTAATCCTGTAATAAACAAATAAATGAGCATATTGCTTATTAATTAGTATGAACTGTTGTGCTCTGACAGCTTAGAAATTCTGTTGTCAGGAAGTTTAATTGTCATTAGCATTTAATTGTCATTAGATATTTTTTTCTCTCAATTTGTTGCACAAATTCTGTACTGATCAGCCAAATGGCTCTGGCTGCCTGCAGTCAGGCACAGCAAAGAGTAATTTGGTGACAGCAGAAACATGTTTTAAATCCATGTTTAAATTTCATTGAGATTCCCTCTGAACAACCAGAGAGAAGAAGAAAACTGTTTTTATTTTCACAGTAGGCTATTGTCGATGGTGACCATTTGGAACAGTGCAACGTTGCTAAATGACTGCACAGAAAAGACCATTATATTGTCAGCAGGTACTTCCATGCAATACGTCCCACAAATATTATTTAACACACCAAGGGGGAGACGGTTATACTGGGATGCATTGCATTATGTTCAATGATGGGCAAACTGACCCCATTACAATTTGGAATGAGGCAGACAAGTTACAAATCCAATATTATAAACCAAGACAAAAGCTTTCCTCCATTATAACCTTTTGAAGTATCTTTATTTTTTGTGTGTATATACATCACCAAAGTCAATATTTGCCTCCTAGCATGACATTATTTCTCTACCATGTGCACCAACCATATTTTCTGTTAGAAGTAATTATTATTCTGAAGTACTAATCTGATTTGATTGTTATTTGGTTCTGTTCTAGTTGGGGGTCAAATAGACTTTCAAATGACAATTTGAAGTTTGCAGTTCCTGATGTGTATAGATTATGAATTGCTATTAAACTTTGCCACATATAAATATTAGCGATTTATCTTTATTCTTGCTAAAATGATGCACATTGTAAAGTGAAACACGTATAAGATACTAATAATGATATGTCAACTAGAGCTATATTGATTGGCTAAATCTCGCACCCCATGCTCACTAACTTAGAAGTAATATTCACTCTTAAGTCCGCAACCTCTCCTTCCCCATCTTCAGGTTTTTCTGGTTTGTACCAATCATGGCTACACCCCTCACCAGAAGCCTCTTCCCCTTCCTTGGTGCCCTGTAAGTTCATGACAGATTATACATCTGAATATTCAAAATTGCAACCCCTATTGCAACCCCTATTGTAAGTAAGTCAGTGTCAGTTCCCAGTAAGTCAGCCGCCCTGAGCCTGGCTTCGGCTGGGGAGGGCGGGATATAAATAAAAAATTATTATTATTATTATTATTATTAGCACTGAATCTGTGAAGTGGCTTCTGAGAATGAAACAGGTATGGATGGCTTGCCTAACATTGTAGTCTACCAAGAGGCAATAATTCTCCCAGTGATTTTAGGCCAACCCATGCATGGACAGGAGTCACCTGAACCTATGATAACGTCACCATTGTTACAATATGAATGCAACGCAGCTGCAAGCCAGCTTGGTGAAAACATCACATGATGGGGCTGACTGTGGGAAACAATGTTACAGTCAGTTCACAGGGCGATTCACCGGAATTTGCTCAGTGTGTAATTTGAGACCTTCCTGTTGTGTTTGTAAAGGAAGTCTTCGTCACTTGCTTGCTGAAGTCTGAACTGATCGGACATGTTTTGTGTAGTGCTGCAAAGTCAGAAATAAAGAGATGTAAATAGACTTTTCTGACTATCTCCTTTCCCTGCAGGGAAGCAAGGAGGGAGGGGGTGTGCATTTTCCCATGCTGGGAGATGTCGCCTATTGAGACCTATCCTGGACTTGCGGGGATTGCAGCCAGGGAGGTTCACTGGTAAACAAGCCGAGAGCCGGGGAGAGTTGCCAGTCTCTCCCAAAGAGGCTTGTTTTCCAACAACCATAGCGTGCCAGTGCAAGCTTCTTAACCAACCTGAGCTGCTATAATCTGATAGGGTTGTCATCTGAATCACAACACACAGAATCTAACAGGGATCCTGGAATAATGGTGGTAAATTGGATAATAATAATAATAATAATAATAATAATAATAATAATAATAATACAACTTCCTTAAACAGGGCTGCTTTCAGATTTCTTCTAAAAGCCAGATAGTTGCTTATTTCCTTGACATCTGAAGGGAGGGCATTCCAAAGGGCGGGAGCCACTACCAAGAAGGCCCTCTGCCTGGTTCCCCGCAACCTCACTTCTCGTAGTGAAGGAACTGCCAGAAGGCCCTTGGAGCTGGACCTCAGTGTCCGGGTGGAATGATGGGGGTGGAGACACTCCTTCAGGTGTACTGGACCAAGGCTGGGTTTTAAAGTTCAGCACAAGCACTTTGAATTGTGCTCGGAAACGTACTAGGAGCCAATGTAGGTCTTTCAGGACCAGTGTTATATGGTTTCGGTGGCCACTCCCAGTCACCAGTCTAGCTGCCGCATTCTGAATTAGTTAAGGTTCCTAGGTCACCTTCAAAGGTAGCCTCATGTAGAGTGCATTGCAGGAGTCCATTGCGTTTGAGCTGGAGGAAGGATCGATAAGCTCAAATCACAGATCTTAGAATCATAGAATCATAGAATCATAGAGTTGGAAGAGACCACAAGGGCCATCGAGTCCAACCCCCTGCCAAGCAGGAAACACCATCAGAGCACTCCTGACATATGGTTGTCAAGCCTCTGCTTAAAGACCTCCAAAGAAGGAGACTCCACCACACTCCTTGGCAGCAAATTCCACTGTCGAACAGCTCTTACTGTCAGGAAGTTCTTCCTAATGTTTAGGTGGAATCTTTTTTCTAGTAGTTTGGAGCCATTGCTCCGTGTCCGCTTCTCTGGAGCAGCAGAAAACAACCTTTCTCCCTCCTCTATGTGACATCCTTTTATATATTTGAACATGGCTATCATATCACCCCTTAACCTCCTCTTCTCCAGGCTAAACATGTCCAGCTCCCTTAGCTGTTCCTCATAAGGCATCGTTTCCAGGCCTTTGACCATTTTGGTTGCCCTCCTCTGGACACGTTCCAGTTTGTCAGTGTCCTTCTTGAACTGTGGTGCCCAGAACTGGACACAGTACTCCAGGTGAGGTCTGACCAGAGCAGAATACAGTGGCACTATTACTTCCCTTGATCTAGATGCTATACTCCTATTGATGCAGCACAGAATTGCATTGGCTTTTTTAGCTGCCGCATCACACTGTTGGCTCATGTCAAGTTTGTGGTCAACCAAGACTCCTAGATCCTTTTCACATGTACTGCTCTCAAGCCAGGTGTCACCCATCTTGTATTTGTGCCTCTCATTTTTTTTTCTGCACATCTTACATGTGCAGTCCTGCCCATGGTTTAGTGTGCTCACTCTAGATCATGGCAGCCAAAGCTCCAAATTACTTTCAAAAAACTAAAATGGAAAAAAAGTTAGTCTTGTGTATAAATGAGGAATGGATTGATGTCTCTTCTGTACATATAAGCACATGTTAGTTATCCAAACTCAGTTATAAGCTGTAATTCACTGATACTCAGAGAATCAGATTTTTTTTAATGGAATATGGTATATGTTGTTTCCAAGTAAATAATCTAATAATGAACTGGGTCATCCAATTATTGAAATTTATTATTTGATTGCTCTTCAATCATTCTAAGAATGAGTTGCCCATCTGAGCTCAGTTTATGGAGGACAGATGTTCATAGTGCAGACTAAAGCAAATACCAATTACCGTTCATTAATATCTTGCTGGCCAGATCATCAGAGAAGGCAAAGAGGGAGGGGGCAGAGTGAATGGAATACACTCATTCTTAAAGGAGCCTTTGCCTCTGTATCACCGTTTATAATAGATACTTAATGACCTATGAAGCATGTCTAAGATTTTTGTTTTGACTAAGATATTCTTGCTCTATAAACATACGGTTTTTTATTTTCATTGGTTGCCAAGCAGGGGCTTTTTCCATTAACATTAAATTCAACATGGGGGAAAACGTTTCTTGATGTCTTCTGCTACCTTAATCTTCATCTCTCTGATGTGATAGCCTTTTTCCTTTTAAAGATCTCATTATATTATTCTCTTCCCACAGCTGAATATGGTGTTAGTCACTCACTTTCCATCTCTCTTCAAAAAGTGTTTCATACGTGTGGACAGCTTGATTTCTCAATGTACTTTGCTTTGAACTTTTAAATCAAACATTTAATGAGCATCCATCTTATTCTGCTCAAACAGTGCAAGGCTTTCGTTTTGGCTGCCATCATATTGCCTAGATCATATTGTTGTATTATTATACAAAATCTTCCGAAATCGTTGTTACAATTGCTTTCGTACAACCTGTGAAAATTCAATTTTAGCACTTCCAAAGAGCTGTACTTTTCTAGATTTGTATTGCAGTGCCAGATTTACCACATGATCTATGCATGCCTACTCAGAAGTAAGTTCCATTAAGGGTGTGTAGAACTACAGTCTTACATCTTATATTAGCAACTGCAGAAATAGAGATCCTATTTATAAATAATTGTTCATTATTTTTGCATATTCCAACTATGAGTGCAGCTTTGATAATAGATGTATTTGATATAAAATTATAGATATGAATTAGTTTTCCAAATTTACAGGGAGTCATAACCTGCTTGAGTAGGATTTCTGGGGGAAATATAGTCTTCAGGAAAGGAATATTTTCACGACCTGATATGTCTAAATGAAATGTCTTTTTACTTCACTTGACCCCGATAGAATAGCATTTTATGCAAAGAGAGTTTCTTGGGTTCTGACTCAACAAAGGAGCTACTTATACTGTGTGCATAGCAGAAATTCACAGTGAATGAGTATGTTCACCTATGTAATCATATTAGCAATGCACCAAACATCCTGGGGGTGGGAAGAGGAATCCTGCAAGAATAATATCTGTGAGTTTTGTTCAGGAGTGCTATAAAGATCAATCACACCAACATGGCAGCTATGTATGAAACATGTTTACAACCTTTTTATTTCTGCTTTGCTGGTTACTGCCATTCTTGTCTGAATATTTTCAGCATGTAGCTAAATGATAGATATCTCTATGAAATCATCACTTGGGGTAGGTCACATGCCCTTTGCCCATACTGTTGATTTTTTTCTGGAAGCAATTAACATGGAAATGAGGACAACTTTCCCACTAGATTCCACTTGATTTCCAGTGCCTGCTATGTTATGTGCAATATAATATAAAACTTATCATTGAAAAGTCAGGAAATCCAAATAAAGGCTGTTGGAATGGAGCCTCATTTTCTAGCTCATAGCTTTTTCTAGAAAATAAATAGATGATAGATGATAGATGATAGATGATAGATGATAGATGATGATACATAGATAGATGATGATGATGATGATGATAGATAGATAGATAGATAGATAGATGATAGATGATGATACATAGATAGATGATGATGATAGATAGATAGATAGATAGATAGATAGATAGATTGATGATAGATAGATAGATGATAGATAGATGATAGATAGATAGATGATAGATAGATGATAGATAGATAGAGATAGATAGATATAGATAGACAGATGATAGATGATAGATAGATGATAGATTGATTGATAGATTGATAGATTGATAGATTGATAGATTGATAGATTGATAGATTGATAGATAGATTGATTGATTGATGATAGATAGATAGATAGATAGATAGATAGATAGATGATAGATAGATATCAGGTGAAGATATCACCTGATAGATAGATAGATATCAGGTGAAGACCCCCTACTTGAGGCTTTGGACTAAAACTGCCACTTGGAGAAGACAATAGAGAACTAGATGAACTGTAGATCTGATTAGACATAAGACAGCTTCATCTCTCAAGCTCTTCTTATATCACCTACAGTTCTTTCCCCCATATCTGCACAACATTGGCAAAGTTATTGTGACGTCTCCTTACAAGAAATGTAGGTTTGACTGTAATCCCTGCCACTCTAATCATGATCTAAGCTACCCGTGGGGTTTAATATATTCATCTTCTCAACAGTCATATATGGGAAAGTTGGTCCAATCAATATTTTTAGACGAGGACAATATCTCAAACAGCAGAATTTGTCTAATATTTCACTTCCTTGGTTTCACTTTTTAAAAAATCTTTCTGGATTAATTCGGCAGTTTGGCATGATTTATGGGCATCTGCCTTTCGCAAATACAGGGTCCCCTGTTGTTTAATATTTATCTAGTGCTGCTCCGAGCTATCATTTGTAGCCACTATTAGTCTATTTTTGTTCCTATGCAGATGATACACAGCTTCGCTTGACATCCCTTCTGATTCAGGGACCAGGTTCTCTTTCGATACTGTCACCTTTTCAGACATTTATCATTCAGCAGAGAGGAACCGACTGAGGCTCAAGATGGGAGTAAGAACAACAAATTGTAATATGCTGACTTCCAACATAACCCTGGTAAATTTACATATCTTCCTTTCTTTATATGGATTGCTAGACTGTGGACACTTCACATCCTGACTAATGCTCTGCTTACTCATCTGCTAAAATATATTCTGATGCGAGGAAGTTCTCTCTTTCCAATTCACAAAAAATTGTAAGTGTATATCCCTGTTTCCCGCTCCCTGGGATTTTGGAATTTATATAACCTATCTCAGCCAGACTGAAAATTTAACTTCTGCTGGAACAAACATATAAAGTGTTAATTAAAAGCAAATAGACACACACACACACACACACACACACACACAAATGTTCAGCTGCTACAGCTGCTATTTCAGCAGCTGGAAAAAAGCAGAGAACCACATTTGCCTTTAGTATTTAAAGTCAAATACCTGGGATTATTTAAGATCAAACTTTAATTGAAAGTAGCTAGATGAAACATAGATTTGGAAGCAGCAAAAATAATATCACATTCTCCCTAAAAGCCAACTTTCTTACCACCTACCCACATGTATAAAAAGAAAATAGACTTGTCCATTTCACTTCTACTGAGTGAAACGTACCAGTTCTGTCTTCCCAGTCTTAGTTCCCATTGTCCCTGATCATTGGCCATGCCGACTGGGGCTGATGGGAGTTGTAGTACAAAAATCCGATGGGCACAAATTTGGTGAAGGCTGATCTACTGAACTGCATTTCCCTGCATATTGATCCTGCATCCTGGAAACTTGGTATACTTGGAATATATTTTGCAGCGTAATGTGAATGTGTTTCATGTACTGAGCCCCCCCCCCCGAAAATCCTTAAAAATAAGAGATGTCCTATAGCAGCTGCCACCCAATTAAGAGCTGGGAGTATTCCCCTCCCCCCTTCCAATTCTGTATGGCAACATAAAAAGGAGATAAAGCCTGAAATTCTGGCCATACGTATCGTACTAGGCAAGAAACCCAGTTGAATGTAGTATAAATTACCTCTGAGTAAGGATTGAGGAGCAGTTCAATTCAGGTTGCATGTTAATGGGAATCAACCTAATCCACATTTCACAACAAAATACAATTGCTGAAATGCAGCTATCATTTGAAGATTGCACTCCTTGAATTTTGCAATGCAGTTCTCCAAGCAAAAGAATTAGGATAAAATGTAGAGAAAGGTATTAGAGGAAATTGCTTGGGGAAGCGTGTCTATATTAGGCAAAATTGCATTCAGTTTTCTGCAGATTAGGAGAAATTCACACAACAATGCTGAGAAAGTCTT
Organism: Podarcis cretensis; assembly: GCF_951804945.1. Classification (NCBI taxonomy): domain Eukaryota; kingdom Metazoa; phylum Chordata; class Lepidosauria; order Squamata; family Lacertidae; genus Podarcis; species Podarcis cretensis. The sequence goes on along the minus strand of NC_137175.1, from coordinate 80,845,561 downwards.
GAGACTTTTTTAAAAAGGCAAACTGATGAAGGAATGTGACAAACTTAAGAACGAATGACAACCTGGGAGAAATGGAAACGGACAGGTTTGTCCATACTTACCACTGAATAAGCATGCTTATACCTTGTTGCATGAATGCCACAGATAAACTTACATCAGGGAAGTACACAGTGTGTGTGCACCAGCATTGTCACCTATGGAATCTGGGCTACTGCGTCATAAGCAAAGATTCAATGCACCACTGACTGTGAATAGCTCATTCAATAGCAGGGGTGCCAACTTGAATAAAATAGGGGGTCAGGTAAGTCCCACTTCACATGACACAGCACACACAAACCACTGGTGCCCATCAGCTGGGGGGGCACCCTCAAATATTTTATTGGGGGGGGTGGAGGAGACCTTGGCACCTAGGAGTTGGCTCCTAGGGTAAGTAGTAAACGAGACTCTTTATCACGTTGGGCTCAGGAATTCCTCTGCAGCTTGTATTTCTCCCTTCACTTCCCAAATAATGAAAATTCTACCATTTATTAATTTCTATTAAATATTTATTAAATATAATGATTGCTAGAGGGTTTCTGGAATGTCAAGAAGCCAAGAAGCCATGGTTATGAGATTGCTTTCCTTTATTTAATATATGCTTGATCCATACATTTCAGTCATGTGAGATTCCCATTGACTGCCTCATCTCCAGTAATGTGCAGGAAATGTGGTACCAAGCTACACAGTTCCTTCCCACAACAGTATTACCTTCCCTGGTGAGAGATGGATATTTATGAGGAATGATACATCATTCAGTTGCAATTCCTACTAAAATGTATTTAGAACCAGCTCTGTAGAGGGATAAAGTGGCATTGTACCTGTCCCCAGAGCCTGAAACCGAAGCAGATATCATTATTAGTTAATATTTTTCTTCGATTCTAAAGACTTGCAAACTTCTCAGCCAGAATAAATGCAAATGTTGCATATTTAATACTGTTGCTTCCCTCCCCAAAGACGAAGCATGGGGGGGGAAAAGATTTTTGTTTGTCCCACAGCCAGTATAAGGTACCAATACAATATGATCTCCATTATAATAACCTACTTTATGAAGATTAAATGGTTTTGCAATTCAAACAAGGTAAAATTGGTTTAAAGCAAAATCAAACACTGGTTTGCTAGTTCAGGATTTGAATAGCGGAATGAGAAATCTTTTTTATATTGCTATTGTGCACTGGTCAGCCAAGAAGTAATTGCTTTTTACAAGGCAAATTTGCTTTTACTTTTCTAAGGTAATGAAATGAACCTGAAACATTTCCTTTGAAATCAAAGTCACTATCACTCAAATGTCACTGGCAGAATTCCATCATATAGTTTCGGCAAACACATAATGGGAAAGATGTGCCTGGAATAGATTGACAGAATTCTATTAGGAAGCCTTATCATACATTCATCTATATAATTATCTGTGTTGTAAATCAATAATGATTTGATTTCTTCACATTTATGCATTACTAACAGGATGTGGGAGAGCAAGCCAGAGGATTTTATAATCCACCTCAAGAAGAAGAAGAAAAGGAAGAAAGACTGGTATAGGTTGGTATGCACTAAAATAAATGAATATTTCTGATATTAAAGAGATATCAATTACATGTTCACAACAACATAATATTAAGACTGTGACGGTTAATCAATAAGTTAATTTGGTCAACTAAAAATGTGTTACCAATCAATCAGGCAATAGCTCTATACAATAACTGCCAATCATTTTAAATAAAATTGTTTAAGAAAAACACCAGAGGGTTTTATGAGTGACAGCAACTTATTCAGGATGATAGGAAAACCCAAAAAGAATGCAAAGCGATCCAAACAGATCTATTCAAATTGAATTGAAGAAACTTGAAGATTTCTATCTTTGTGGATTCTCATTTGAATTTACCTAATCTGCACATCTGGGACTAACCTGTGGATCAAAATGTAGCTGTCCAGGTATTTTGCAATGTTGTAACATAGTTCTTAGGGACGCAGGTGGCGCTGTGGGTTAAAGCCTCAGCGCCTAGGACTTGCCGATCGAAAGGTCGGCGGTTCGAATCCCTGCGGCAGGGTGCGCTCCCGCTGCTCGGTCCCAGCGCCTGCCAACCTAGCAGTTCAAAAGCACCTCCGGGTGCAAGTAGATAAATAGGGACCGCTTACCAGCGGGAAGGTAAACGGCGTTTCCATGTGCGGCTCTGGCTCTGGCTCTGGCTCTGGCTCTGGCTCTGGCTCTGGCCAGAGCAGCGATGTCACACTGGCCACGTGACCCGGAAGTGTCTCCGGACAGCGCTGGCCCCTGGCCTCTTAAGTGAGATGGGCGCACAACCCCAGAGTCTGTCAAGACTGGCCCGTACGGGCAGGGGTACCTTTACTTTACCTTTAACATAGTTCTTGGCAATGGGAGAAAATCAAAATACACATTGAAAGGCATATATTGGGAGAAACTAAAGATTGAGGTGATATTAAAATGCTATTTAAAGAGAGGTCTTTTTTAATAGAAAAAGCAAAATTATAGGCAAAAACTTTTGAAAGTGATAAGGATGGGAAACAGACAGATGTTTAAGGTGATGGACCAGCAAAGAGCAAACAAGATCTAAAGTGGAGTGTCCCAACTTATATATTCATGCCTGTAATTAAATAAAGAGATATTGGGTTGTGTAGAAAGCCCAAACATGAGGGTCAAACCAGTGTGTAGCAGTGTTAAAAAAAAGGGCAAATTCTGCACTAAGGCAGAGACTGAGAACAAAACAGGCAGCAATTATGTTTAGAAAGAAAAGTCCCACTGTTGCCAATAGAAATGTAATTGACATGTGTGTGCCTGATGGGGCAATGATTTGGAAAAGGTTAATGGTTGGGTGGAAAGAGAAGGTTTAAGTTCCCCCTTTTCATGTGCTATCATCCTGCTCAACATCAGGGGTGGACATGGAATAATAACTTTTGCATCAAATAAATATATACATCCTTAAGCTACAGAGGGTGCAAGTTTTTCTTCTGGTGCCCAATCTGAGATGTATTTATAAATAGGCATTTTGGGTGGCTTCCACAGAAGGCCACTTAGAATAAAGAAGGTTACCAGCACTTCAGGTTACTGTTATGTTGAAATGAGTACCGGCATGGTTGGCGTTTTTTTGTTTTGTTTTTTTGTTTTTGATAAAAAACAGCATTTACTCCAAAGTGGTTGAGAATTCTGCTTTTGTGGCTCAATCACATTCATTGCGTGTGCTGCGTTACGTACTGTGCTGATTGGTGTCAGGACCTTTCCATTCTCTTTAACCAATTTAGTCTCTCCCGCTTTATTTGAATTTACAAATGAAAGAAAGAACCTGCAGAGAAAAACACATCATAAATGCATTAGCAAGGGCTTTAGAAGAACATACTAGAGCTGTTTCCATTAGCATTTAATTGCTCCTTTAGCCTAGTGCTTGTGTGTATGTAAATTTTTTCACCCTCTGTAATTCTCAATAAAATTATGTTGTGCCGAAGGGGTGATCTGAAGCAATTCTGTAGTTAATTTAAAATTCTTAAGAAGGGAAAGGTCTGCAGTAAATAAAGTCTAATATTTCGTATGAAGTTTTCTTCAATGGCCATCAAACACAGAGATCCCGAAGATTCAGTCCTGAATATCTGCTGCAATACCAGAGAAACTGTTTACAGAACTGTGTCTCTTATGAGAAGTTGCACGCACGCACGCAGGCACGCACACACTGATCTGCGTCTCAGAAATAATTAACATATTCACATGGTGAATGAGAGTAAATAAGTAGAATGATTAGGGGCACGTTAACTGACCTTATCACATTAACATTAATCCTTCTCCTTTCTTCTGGGTGACCAGCACAGTTCTATATTGAGATGGATTGAGTTTTTATGTGTCACAGCAAATGCAGACAATGGGTGTTACTAACACACACTTCTATAGTTCACAATAGCTCTCTTCTGGAGTTATTCACATGTAAAGAAACACACCCAAGGAATGGGGGTATTCAGGCAAGACCTGCCACCTTTGACATGTCCCTTTTATCTGGCTCCCAGTCCTCCACATTCCCGGTACAAGAGTCTAAACTGCATACCCTCCAAGTGTCCCAATTTTCTAGGGACAGTCCTGGATATACAAAAGCCATCCGTCTTCTGATTTGATCCTGGAATGTCTCTGTTTCCTCCATCAGTGCAACGGCTGCAGAGCTTGAAGAGGAAGATGAGTTGGTGCTTGTCCCAAACAACAGCGGCTGCTGCAAGGGACCATCCCATTGCCTCTCCATAGCCTCTGCTGCTGGCCGCCTCCCTTGTGTGTCTCATAATGGCTATTGGAGAGCAGCCAATAAGGAGGAGAGGCTGAGGGCACTGAGGTCCAGCTCTGTGTGATGCACTGGCTCTGAGAGGCACACAGAGGGCAGGGCCACCCTGGGTGGAAAGAAAGAACTACGTCAAGGAAACCTTAATAACCTTTGGACCTCTGTTCAGAACTTCATGAGAACAGCAGACCTGCTGAAGTCTGAATGAAGTACATCAGTAGTTTTAGCTAAAATTGGAAAGAAATCTATGAAACGCCTACACAAATAAGAAGAATCAATGTATCAATTTCCAGAACTCTTTGACTTCCTGTACTTTTGACAATTTGAAATTGATCACATAGATCACATAGGCCAAGATTTAAATTCTAGCAGCCTGATACCAAACATTGCTTGGGAATTCTACAAAATAAAACAGGGTAGTTTCAAAGATTCCAGCTATATTGATTCAAAATGGTGTCCAACTGAAACTAAACGAAGACAAAAACCTGTGCTTTTATCCTCAGGAACCATAAAGGATTCTCTTTCTTTCTTTTTTTTTGTTATGAGATCTAAAGAGTTGTCCATTTGCATAGCAAACAGACAAACAGCTTTCCCAAATATATAGCACATAAAATTTAGAAATTTACCCTGGCAGGAAATCTTTTTGCTACTTGCCTTAAGTTAAGGCACGCTCCTGTGCCCCTTTACTTTATAAAAAAGTCTTGCTCATACTTTACAAGAGATTATTTATTTTCCTTGAGGTGTATCCTGCTTATGGGATCATTTTGCCTGGCCTCGCAGTGGTTTGTACAATGGTGAGGACACATGGTTTTTGTGGTGCTGTCGTGAGAAGGAGGAGGGTCTAGCCTCTTTCTAACTCCCCCCCCCCTTTTTTGAACAGTTTGACATTAAAGTGACAATTCTCGAAAACTTTCTCTTTAAAAAAATCAGAACATTTTGTGTACATCTGTGCCTTTGTGCATCCACTGACATATGGAAATTATTCCCTTTTTAAACTGATGCACAAAGTCCCCTTCTTTTATTTATTGAAGACCCACAACAAAGCAGCGTGCCATAAATGTCTTATCACTCTGGGTCCGCTTGTGTTTATCATTTAGCCTTTTATATTTTCTAATTAACGTTCCAATTTCCAACTAATGTTCTATAATTAGATCTATAACTCTCCATGATGAGGAATCATGTAAAATTCACCATTTGGGACAGCAAACTGGGAGAGTTTTATTATTAATTTAATGACAACTTTGAATGCCCACTGTAAAACAAAAGAAAAAGAAAAAGCGGGTTTCAATCAGACTTAACATTTGATTCTAATTGTTTCTCTTCTATTTAGCTGGAGTTAAATGCTCTAGTTAACTCAAATGATCTTGTGCGTATAGATAGATGTGTCACTAAAAGATTACATGATAGTTTGTCTTTCTTTTTAAGATGATGGATCAGTTCATCAAATCACAAGTTTAAATGGTTTGATAAGGGATTGACACACCCTCCAACAATATTCATGTGAAAATAGGTACATTTCTCACTTCCCTCCCAGCTGACCCTCCTCACACACCCACACCCATTTTTGTCCCTGCGCCACCACCCACAGAGTATTTCCATCACCACTACACCAATGGGACAGAAAGCAGCACACACACTATCCTTCACTGTCCTGAGAAAACCCCTTAACCCTGATTTGATTTGATTTGATTCTTTGGTAGATTCATGAAGGAGGAACATGGGTGGCACTGTGGGTTAAACCACAGGGCCTAGGGCTTGCCGATCAGAAGGTCGGCGGTTCGAACCCCCGCAACAGTGTGAGCTCCCGTTGGTCGGTCCCTGCTCCTGCCAACCTAGCAGTTTGAAAGCACGTCAAAGTGCAAGTAGATAAATAGGTACCGCTCCGGCAGGAAGGTAAATGGTGTTTCTGTGCACTGCTCTGGTTCGCCAGAAGCGGCTTAGTCATGCTGGCCACATGACCCGGAAGCTGTACATCAGCTCCCTTGGCCAGTAAAGTGAGATGAGCGCCGCAACCCCAGAGTCGTCTGCGACTGGACCTAATGGTCAGGGGTCCCTTTACCTTTACTTAGATTCACGAAAAGAAAAGCACACACCAATAAGTAATTAGATGAGGATGCACAAAGCTTTAAAAATAATAATTATCAAGACTCCTTATGCTCCGCTCTGCTCTCCCTTTATTTTGCCCGGGGCGGCCTTGACCCCTGCCTGCTTGCCCCTCAGAGCTGATGCGTCACATGAAGAAGAAGAGTTTGGATTTGATATCCCGCTTTATCACTACCCGAAGGAGTCTCAAAGCGGTTAACAATCTCCTTTCCCTTCCTCCCCCACAACAAACTCTCTGTGAGGTGAGTGGGGCTGAGAGACTTCAGAGAAGTGTGACTGGTCCAAGGTCACCCAGCAGGTGCATGTGGAGGAGCGGAGACGCGAACCCAGTTCCCCAGATTACAAGTCTACTGCTCTTAACCACTACACCACACTGGCTGGGCCTCAGAGATGGCAGCTTCTTCTCCTCTTTGCTTGCTCTCCAGTAGCCGTTACAAGCTGCCCAAGGGAGGAAGCCTGACAGGGGTGGCCATGGAGAGGCATTAGGATGCTTCCTCACCACTGCCGCTGGACAGGACAAGCACTGGCTCATCCTTCTCCCCAAGCAGTGGCACTGGTGGGAAAATAGGGACTTTCCAGGATCAAATCAGAAGCCGGGATGGCTTTTGTAATTCTGGGTCTCTCTCTGTAAAATAGGGACACTTGGATGGCATGGAATGAGCTCTCCTGGAACTCCTAATCAGCTAGGCCAGGTGGTTTGAAACATCTGGTCTTCCAGATGTTGTTGGACTCCAGCTCCCATCAGTCCCAGGCATAATGGCCGGTGGTCAGGGACAAGGGCAGCTGAAGTCCAGCAACATATGAAGAATCACAGCTTCCCTACTTAGGCTCAGTTGTGCCGAGTGGAGCACTTCAAGAAGGGATGGCATGATCTCTCGTCCTCCCAATGCAATGCACCACTTCCAGTTACCGAGAGGGGGAGGGGTTATGCAGCATGGCACAGTGCAGGCAAAATGTCCAGAACAGGAGTCGGCAAAGTTTTTGTGGCTTGGGAAGCTGGCCAGCATAGCAGAAGGCTGTCCCTGCTCTGCTCCGCACCGGTTTAGTGCGGTGCATGGGACCCGACCAAGTGGGCAGCAGGGGTCCCCAAGTGGGGGTCCATGGGCTGGTTAAATGACACCCACGGGCTATTTGCTTGCCGACCCCTGATCCAGAGTACACTCATACCTCGAGTTAAATGCACTTCGGGTTGAGCATGTTTGAGTTGTGCTCTGGGGCAACCCAGAAGTAACGGAGCGCGTTACCTCTGGGTTTCACCACTCACGCATGCGCAGACACTCAAAATGACATCACACGCATACGCGGTAGTGGCGAGATGTGACCCGTGCACGCGCATATGCACCGTCGCAGCTTGCATTCCGTTCGGGATGCGAACGGGGCTCCGGAACGGATCCTGTTCGCATCCCGAGGTACCACTGTATCAAATTGGCAAGGCATAGGGGTGGCAGGAGAGTAATGTAGCCTCACCAGTGCCACCCTGCTGACTGTCACTGCCTTGGGTAGTAAACTTAACAGAGTGCAGCACCAAAATATACTGGGGTTACATTAGTGTAAGAAACACAGTGGACAAAAATATGTGCAGACTGATGCATATAATAGCTAATATCTTGTCTACTGCAAGGCACTCAACAAACACTGAAGCTAAGGTCACTTTTCTCATGCCATGCTCTTCAGCTGTAGCAGAAAAAGCCTTTTGGTGAATAGATCCAGCTATGGTTTGTATCCGATAATACTTTGAGTTTGTTAATATATTAGTGGCACCATCAACAACATCTGCAGCACTGAAGGGCTGCCCAGTTTCACAAAGCTCCATTCATTCTTATTGTCTTGAGATCTACTTTAACATTCACATGGAATTATGAAACATTAGCTGGAAAATATCTACAGTGGTACCTTGGTTCTCAAACTTTATCCGTTCCAGAAGTCCGTTCCAAAACCAAAGTGTTCCAAAACCAAGGGACACTTTCCCATAGAAAGTAATGCTAAACGGATTTTGCAATTTAAAATGAATTTTACTATCTAACGAGACCATTGATCCATAAAATGAAAGCAATAATCAGTGTACTATACAATCAATCAATCAGTCAATCAGTAGCTGAACTGGGTTCCACACAGTCACAAAAACAAATTAACCGAAAAAGCCTCAAAAACATAACCACAAAATAAATAGCATAAACAAAAGCGCCACGCTTAAGCTGTTCTGGAAGTCCATTTGACTTCCAAAATGTTCGAAATCCAAGGCACAGCTTCTAATTGGTGCAGGTGCCCCAGAAACAATAGCCGACAGCCACATCCGACGTTCGGCTTCCAAAAAATGTTCGAAAACCGGAACACTTACTTCCAGGTTCCCAGCGTTTGAGAACCAAGGCGTTTGAGAACCAAGGCATTTGAGAACCATCTGTTTGTATTACAAACAGATGTTAGCATTCCTGCACATAGGTAGTATTTTAGGTGAACATAAGGAAATAAGTAGGAGGAAGAACTCTCTGAGGATAATTTTGTAAATTTGTGCTGTGGCTTTTGAAGATTCAGAAGGAGTTGGGGATGGTGGGTGGGTCATATGGTGACATGCTACAGGGTGTGGCTTTTTTTGTAAACATGCAGCATGCTGGTGTACGATTGCCTCTGTTCATATTTAGCAAAGGTTAGTCTTTAAAATGGTTGTGTGTTGTTGTTTTTTCAGGCAGTACAACATCCAGAGAGGCTATAAAGAGAATTCAGCTTCAATGAGCTCTGAAAAAATGAATAGGAGTCATTCAGGACATCTTTGCACAACCTCCATTCTTTTCAGCACAGTCTGCTTAGAAGATGGCAATTCGAGATGCCATTCCACACTTTCCGACTGGTTCTACATTGGTCAAAGTCAGCCCCTGACTTAGAGATGAAAAAGAGATCTCTCTTGATAAACTGGTGCCACCTTTTGGAATTGATCATTTTACTAGCAAGGAGCTGAACCCCTATGACTTTGGCATGGACCTCTGTCCCCAAATAAGGAAGAGTATTTTTAGCAAATCACACAGTGTTGAGCCCAAAAGCTATTAATTTTCAAAAGGTGGCTTACCGTTAGGGTTTATATACCGGTAGTTCTCGTTTCCTTCTCCCCCTATATTTTAAAGAGTATTGTCACCAATTCAAATAGCAGTGCTGAAATCATAAGCCTGGCTACAATGTAAAGCCTTGAAAATGACCCAGAGGGAATGTCCTTCCCTAGGGCCTTCCCTATATATTTTCAACTCCTGCTCCCCACTCCTTTATTTCTTTTAAAAGAAGAATCATAAATTTATCACATGTAAAAATGAATGACTTGATTCTAACTGCTAGTGCACTTTCAGTCTTGGCTAATGCTATCAATCCCAGTGTTTTATAACAGGAAAATAGAGGAGAAAACTGTTGGTGCAATAGTAATATAGAAATAAGAATTCCTGAATACCAAGATCCAAATTTGGGGCAAGTGCTCTTCGGTGCAAGAACCCCAGGAGAGATTTAAAAGTCACAAAATATGCAGCAAAGTAAATTATGGAAATATAGGCTGCTAGACTTTTTAAATATGTCATTTCAAGTGAGTTCCAAAATTTCTCTCTTCTCCCCAGTACAGGAAAACTTATGTCCGGTAAGTTAGAAATTGGTTTACTTACTTACTTCCATACATCAGTCAGAAAAACTGCAAAAGCAGTAAAACTCAGCTTAGTTACAAAGTGGTAAAAGTTCCTACATAATTGTGCCACTCAGTAGTGGCTTGAGAGAGCCATGCGGTTGAGCTGAAGCAACCAGCTCAAACATCTTCACACACACAGCATCACAGGTAGACTGAAGGGGAACAATAGGCTTGATTACCTATTTTCTCCCAAAGTGAGGGAAGTGACATAGCTAAGCCTGGCATGACAGCCTACTCTGTGGTAAGGTAAAGGTAAAGGGACCCCTGACCATTAGGTCCAGTCGTGACCAACTCTGGGGTTGCGGTGCTCATCTTGCTTTATTCTCTGAGGGAGCCGGCGTACAGCTTCCAGGTCATGTGGCCAGCATGACTAAGCTGCTTCTGGCGAACCAGAGCTACACACGGAAATTCTGTTTACCTTCCTGCTGGAGCGGTACCTATTTATCTACTTGCACTTTGTGCTTTCGAACTGCTAGGTTGGCAGGAGCTGGGACCAAACGACAGGAGCTCACCCTGTTGCAGGGATTCAAACCACCAACCTTCTGATTGGCAAGTCCTAGGCTCTGTGGTTTAACCCACAGCGCCACCCGCGTCCCCTGTGGACTCTGTGGTATTAACCCCTTAATGAATTAATTAGACTTAAGCATGTTGGGCATATGAGAATGGTTATCTCTCAAAAACCAAGGCATGGCATGGCAACACTGCCCTGAACTGTGCAATAGTACAGCAGTAAAAAACAACAATCCCTAACTCTATTTTGATTCTCTCCCCCAGTTTGCTCATTTTAGTAGTGAGGAATTAGCCTTGTTTTCTCCGAAAGAAAGGAAAGAAGGTAAAAGTTACCAGCCATGCCACAAAGGCCAAAAATCCAGTCTTTCTGTTTCTCTGCTCCTACAGATGCCAGGGTGTTTGAATCAGACGCAGCTCACTCTCTAGCCCAATCTATCTGGTTGATTTACAAATGTTGCTTCTGTCTGCATGGTGCTAATAAGGACTCTTGCTGTGCTTGGCCTTGTGCAGAGATAAAGCCAAGAAGCTGAGCCACATGATTAGGCAGTGATATACAGTCGCAGGGGAGAAAAGGAGGCAATGGGGTAGAGTAGGCACTGGATCTTATGCTTCAGTTTGGAGACAATCATCATTACTCATGGGAACACCTTCTTTGTCAGGACTCTGTGACTTCTTAATGTTCAGATTAATCACGATTTCATTACTGGTTCCTTCCAGCCATGCTGGGACCTTCTGCTTCTGGCCATTCTGATTTCCTCAATAGTTTCCTCCTCTTAGAAGCAAACTAAAGCATTGCTTGTAGACACACAAAGCAGGCAACAGGAGCTGATTTGCCAACAGGAGATTTAGAATGGAGAAGCAATGGCAAAGGGGAAAGTTCCCTCCCATCAGATGTCAAGGAAAGAAACAACTATCTGACTTTTAGAAGACATCTGAAGGCAGCCCTGTTTAGGAAAGATTTTAACATTTGATGCTTTATTGTGTTTTTAATATTCTGTTGGGAGCCGCCCAGAGTGGCTGGGGAAACCCAGTCAGATGGGTGGCATACAATTAATAAAAGTTTTCTTATTCTTATACCCTTTCCGGAACTCCAATTTCATTTCTTGGATTTGTCTATTCCATTCCCCCATCACAAACCCTCGTGGCTTTTCTCCTCTTGGGGCTCTTAAACAGATTTGCATGGACATTTGTATTCACTCTGTATTATTTCTTGGAGTGAATTATTATTATTATTATTATTATTATTATTATTATTATTATTATTTATTTGTGCCACACCCATCTGGCTGGGTTTCCCCAGCCACTCTGGGCGGCTCCCAACAAAGATTAAAAATACACTAAAATATCACACATTAAAAACTTCCCTGAACAGGGCTGCATTCACATGTCTTCTAAATGTCAGGTAGTTGTTTATCTCTTTGACATCTGATGTGAGGGCGTTCCACAGGGCGTGCGCCACTACCGAGAAGGCCTTCTGCCTGGTTCCCTGTAGCTTTGCTTCTCACAGTGAGGGAACCACCAGAAGGCCCTCGGTGCTGGACCTCAGTGTCTGGGCAGAATGATGGGGGTAGAGACGCTCCTTCGGGTATACTGGACTGAGGCTATTTAGGGCTTTAAAGGTCAACACCAACACTTTGAATTGTGCTCGGAAGCATGCTGGCCTTTCTCAGAAATCATAATCATAATAATCTAGGCTGACTTTCCTAAAGACTCACATGAAGAAAGAATTATCTACCATCAAAGGGAGTATCATTCAAATTCAAACCAAGCAACCTTTCTGCACGGAGGCAAGGGCAATATCATAGCCAATGAGGTTAATTTAAAGCATGATTATTGCTAATTGAAAACTTTCCTACTTAGCCTGAGAGGATGGTGCCCTCACTGACTCCAGCTAAAAAAGCTGAGGTTGCTGAACAGACACTTGGGCTGTGGGGCTGGAGGGGGCTTTTGCTGTTGTGGGGTGTGTGTTTTTTGGTATCTTTATTTTAGAATTTGTTGTGACATATGTGGAAATCGGTTGTGTATTTTTTAATGTTTTATTTGTTGTTAACGGCTGCTTTTGTTATGTTGTAGTTACGTATCTTTTTCATGTTGTAAACCACCTTGAGCATGGTTTGAACTGTGGAATGGCAAGGACTTCCGGGTTGGTGCCTCCGGTAATGGCGGAATTCCTCTGATCAGGAGGAATTTGCCCCGTGGGAATCTGGGTTTGGCCACCACGGCAAAGGTGGAGACCCATAAAAAATCACAGGCGGGAGAAGCCTGTGAGCGTGGGATTCGGCGGGCACCTTTTGCGCCTCCCCTACTCGCGGGGAAACCCAGTTTCGGGGGTCCGGAGCGACGTGGGGTGAGCGGCGCCGTGCTTCGAATCGTCTGCTTCTTCCACGGAGCGAAGCCGCATAGCTGTTGCTGGAGAGCACTGACTTTTTCCTGTGGACAATTTGATTTTAAAGTAATTACCCGTGAGTAGAGCTGAAGCGGGAGAATTGGATTTTTTAAAAAAGTTTAATTTGGCATCGTAACAGGGAGGTTCAATACAGGAAGTCCACCTTCCCCTTTTGTAAATAGACTGAAGCAATGAGGCTGCAAGCTGAAGTCTTGGAAAGCCTACTGTAAAGGACTAAATTTCCACTGGTAAGGAACATTAAACCCCCCCCTTGGAGGCAGGAGAAGAGGGGGGAAAGTTGTGGATTGAGTATGCCTGCAGGAGAGAGCGAAGAGAGCTAAAATACTGCCGCTCTGACTCTGGAAACGGGCTGCTAGCAGGACTGACGCCTTTTGGAATGCTTATTGACAGTGTTTAGAACGTTCATTGACAGCTAGCTAAATAAGAGAAATACATTGTTTCTATTGTCTCCGGCTGCTTTTAAAAAGGAGTAAAAGTAACTGAAAATTGAAACTAACTTTGGATTGTTGGAAACTGTGTTTAAAAGAGGACATTACTGATTAATATAAATAGAAACTGTTTCCCCCTAGTGGAAGCCTTTGAAACTGGTTGCTTTACAAGAGCTGGGCTAGGGGAATTTCCAGCTGCAAGATAAAGAACTGTGAGACTCTGGGACTGACCTTGAATTTTTTAAGTGTTATGGCAAATGGAAAGGAAAAAACAGACCAGTCAATTGCTGAAAAAACATTAAGGTCTGGGAGGACTTGGCAGCAATCCAGGAGAGGCTCAACATCAGGCCCCTCTGCCTCTTCTGCTGCTGCTTTTGCATCAGTACACTCAAAATCAAGAGGAATGTCGACAGAAGAAGCCTTAGCAGCTGCATTAAATAAGATAAATGATTCACTGGAACAGCTTAACAAGAAAACAGACGCGATAAATGTGAAAGTGGATGCTGTAACTACTAAAATTGACTTAAATACAGAAAGTATAAATAATTTGGGACAAAAGGTGAATACCAATACAGAAACTATCCAGAAATTGATGCAGGAATCTACTTTGATATGGCAGACTGCGGAGGAAGCCAGGGAGAAAGCCGTTGCTGCTGAATGTAAAGTAACACAACTTGAGAGAGAGAGAGTCCCAGCCCTACAGAGGCAACTTGATGAACATAAGTTGATGTTTGTTATGATTGAACTTAAAGAAAAACAGACGAATTTGAGGATCAGAGCCCTACCTGAATTGGAGAAGGAAAGCTTGACAGATTTTCTCATACAGAAATCTGCTGACTTTTGGGACTTGGACTTGGGCGAAGAAGAGTTTAGAATTGTGAGGGCCTTCAGACTTGGAAGAGGAGGGGGGAAAGAGAAGAATAGATTAAGAGACTGCTTGATCACCCTTCAAATTAAAGAAGAGAGAGATAGAATCTTGGGTTGGCATTACCAGAAGAACCTAGAAGTACAACAGTCAAGAGTGGACATTTTTAAAGACTTCCCAAAATATCTTTTGGATTTTAGGCCTAACTACGGAGATATTGTTGCCCTGCTGAGAAGGAACAAAAGCATCTTTAGGTGGGAGTTTCCCCAAGGTCTATCCTCCAGTTTCAAAGGAAGGAAAATAAAAATAAGATCAGTAGAAGATAAAGTAAAGTTTTTGTACAAATATGAAGAAGATCTGCAGAAGGGACTTGGAAAAGAGCCAAGAGCATCTGATAGAAGATCACCAGGATGAAGTTGATGGACTATAACGGACTATACGGAACTGGCGGAAATGACTGGCAGAATCCGAGACCAGGGAGAAGAGTCGGCGGAAGAAGACTGGAAAAAGTTTAAAGATTATTTACGGAAATACTGTAAATTTAATGAATGTTAGAAAAATGTTAGAAAAATGTTGGATGAATGAACACCTACTCGAAATTGAAGAGGTGATAGAAAAAGCCAAAAGTACCCTGAAAAATTATTTTGATTTAAATTTGAATAGAGATACCCCTATAGATATAGTCTGGGACGCCGGGAAGGCGGTCCTAAGGGGTTTTTTAATACAACAAAATAATTATAGAAGGAAATTAAGGGAACAAAAGAAAGAGGATATTCTTACTCAGTTAAAGGATTGTGAGAGAAAATTGACTATAAACCCGGGAGACGAAAGGATCAAACAAACATCTAAAGTGCTGCAGGCACAATACTCAGCTTTATTAAACCAAGAAGTAGAATGGAGAATTAAATACATGAAGCAGAAATATTTTGAGTCGGTGAATAAAATGGGGAGGCTACTGGCGTGGCAGTTAAGAAAAACAAAAAAACAAAATGTGATTAACAAATTAATAATGGAGGATAAGACAATAGAAGATCCAGATGAAATAGAAAGAAGGTTTATTCAATTCTTTGAAAAGCTGTATGAAAAAGGAGAAGAAGACAGTGTAGAGATAGAAAAGTACTTGGATAAATGTGGAGGGCAATATCTAACAGAAGAGGATAGAGTACAATTAAACAAGAACATTACAGTGGACGAGATCAAGGAGGCTATTAAGAAGCTGAAGCCCAGAAAGGCCCCTGGGCCGGATGGACTGTCCTCTAAATATTATAAAACGTTAGGGGAGCACCTAGCTCCAGTGCTTGCGGACGTTATTAATAATATTTTCCAAGGAGGGAGGATCCCCGATTCCTGGAAAGAGGAAAGAGGAAAACGGAAATCGAAAAAACAGATATAAGAAACTATAGGCCAATTTCTTTGCTTAATAGTGACTATAAGATCTTCGCAGACATTTTGGCAGATAGACTTAAGAAGTATTTAAAGAGATCTATTCATAAAGACCAAGCGGGATTCCTCCCTAATAGGCAACTGAAAGATAACGTCCGGCACATATTAAATATTATTGAGTATCTAGATATGAGGATAGACATTCCGGCACCCCTGATTTTCATTGACGCCGAAAAGGCCTTCGATAATGTTTCTTGGAATTTTTTATTACAATGCTTGAAAACTGCAGGAATGGAAGGCCCTTATATGGAGGGTATAAAGGCAATATACTCAGGGCAAAGGGCCAAGTTGATTATTAATAATAACCTCTCCAAGTCTTTTATGATCATGAAAGGTACAAGACAGGGTTGCCCACTGTCCCCCCTTTTCTTTATTATGGTTTTGGAAGTAATTGCAAACAAAATAAGGGAGACTTCAAATGTAAGGGGGATAAGAATTGGAGAAAAAGAATATAAATTAAAGGCTTACGCCGATGATTTGGTATTATCTTTAGAAGACCCAGTGGATAGTGCCAGTAATGTAATAGAACTTTTAGAGGAATTCGGTAAACTGTCGGGATTTAAATTAAACAGGAAAAAAACTAAAATCTTAATAAAGAATCTGGATGATCATGCAAAAAATCAGTTGGAGCAGAAAATAGGTATTATGGTGGCGAAAAGGGTAAAATACTTGGGAATTTGGATATCCCCGAAAAATATAAATTTAGTAGAAGATAATTACGACAAGGCTTGGAAAGAAATTAAGAAAGATCTAGATACTTGGCATAGGCTGAAATTATCCTGGACAGGAAGGATGGCAGCGATTAAGATGTGTATTCTCCCAAGATTGCTATTTTTATTTCAGAATATTCCAGTAATTAGAGGTATAACATGTTTTAAGAATTGGCAAAAAACCTTAGCTAAATTTATATGGCAGGGGGAAAGGGCTAGAATCAAGTTTAAACTTCTCATGGATTCAAGAGAGAGAGGGGGCTTTGCAGTCCCGAACTTAAGGCTTTATTATGAGGCAGCTTGCCTTTGTTGGATAAAGGACTGGGCCACTCTAAAGAATACAGACTTATTAGACCTAGAGGGCTTTAACATCAGGTTTGGTTGGCATGCCTATTTATGGCAGGAGAAAGGCAAGGTCCACAGAGGCTTCTCTAACCATATTATTAGAGGCTCGCTACTCGAAGTCTGGAACAGGAATAAAAATTTGATTGAAAAAGGCACGCCCTGGTGGCTCTCCCCAATTGATATTATAAAAATAAAAAAATTAAATATGACAGGTGAGAGGTGGACATATGAAGATCTCCTAGTCAAAACAGAAGAGGGGTGGAAAGTCAGACCATATGAGGAGGTGAAGGATAAGCTAAAGGGATGGTTACAATTCCACCAAATCAATGCACTGTGGTGTGAACATAAAAAATTAGGGATGAGCGAAAAAAAGTCGAAATACCTGGTGGAAATTCTAGAAAGTAATACTAAACTTCTCTCCAAAATGTATAAACAATTACTGGACTGGGACACTAAAGATGAAGAAGTGAAAGGAGTGATGGTTAAATGGGATAGAGATCTTGGTTATAATTTGGAATATGGCAGATGGTTAACACTCTGGAAGAAGGGTATGAAGTTCACAGCATGTGCTGCTCTCCGAGAAAATCTAGAAAAAATGATGTACCGTTGGTACCTCACCCCGGCAAGGCTGGGGAAGATGTATAAAACCGGTGACAACACCTGCTGGAGGTGTAAAACCAAGGTAGGAAACTTCTTTCACATCTGGTGGACCTGTGACGCGGTGAAAAATTTTTGGGGACAAATATACGAGGAATTGAAGAAAATATTGAAATATAATTTCCTCAAAACACCTGAGGCGTTCCTCTTAGGCATGATTGGTGAGGAGATTAGGAGTGAAGATCAAACATTTTTCCAGTACGCCACGGTGGCGGCTAGGATCTTAATAGCGCAAAACTGGAAAACCCCCGACATGCCTACGATCAGAGAGTGGCAAGTGAGACTGTTTCAATACATAGAGCTAGCGAGATTGACACAAAGAATTAGGCATCATAATAATGCAAAATTAAAAAACGAATGGAATAAATTTATCTGTTATATAGAAGTTAATTTGGGAAATATTAACATAACAGCAGACGGTACCTAACACCTGCAATGTACAGAATTATTGTAACGATCACTGCAGAAAGATTATAGGATT
Source organism: Podarcis cretensis (assembly GCF_951804945.1). NCBI lineage: Eukaryota > Metazoa > Chordata > Lepidosauria > Squamata > Lacertidae > Podarcis > Podarcis cretensis. Next base: position 80,827,656 of record NC_137175.1, on the reverse strand, counting down.
ATTTAACCCTAAACCGGGTTGGACGGAGGTCTTTTGTTTGCAAGCATGTTAGACTCTGATGCTGATTTCTTTTAGCTTTCTGCATTCTTTATCTTCTTTCTTTTCTTTTTTCTTTATTGTTTCTATTTTTTCATTTATTCCTGTATGTAGCTGGTTCTTCTTTTGTTGTTATTCTTTATGTGATATTTATTTGTCAAAGTGTGTGTTGTCCATGATATATTTTAAAATTGTTCAATAAAGATATTTGTAAAAAAAAAAAAAGAAAAATGTTGGAATGAAGTTATATGGCTTTAGTAGAAATGTTATAAGGATTTAAGTATAAATAGATTAATAGAGTATTAAAGGGAAAATAAGGTTAGGATGTGCTAAGATAATTATAGGATAGAAAACAGAGGAAGATGGAAAGGAAACAATTAACAGAAGTGGAATACAAAAAGGGAGGTGTGAGGAGGTCGTGGAAATAAGACATTGAAATTATTTGATGTGCTTTAAATTGTTTTTGTTTTGTGTCGTTAGTTTAATGTGTTAGTGGTTATGTAGTGTTTGTGTATTGTATTGTTCTTGTTTTTTGTAGTGTTTAAATTGTTGGAAAAGTAATAAATATTTTTTTTAAAAAAAAAAATGAACTGTGGAATGGCAGCATACAGTGGTACCTCTGGTTGCAGACAGGATCCGTTCCGGAGGTCTGGTCAGATCCTGAGGTTTCTGCAACCTGAGGACTGCTTCTGCGCATGCGCGCGGGGTGAAACCCGGTAAAATACTTCCGGGTTTGCTGCGCGTGCATCCCAAAGTTTACGTAACCAGAGGGACGACTGTAGAAATAAAATTATGTATGTATTTATGTACGTATGAGATATTTTGCATTTCTGCAACATATTAGCTTTTCAATAGTTCTGTAAGAAAGTATTATTATTCCCCCTCCCTTCCAGCTCCCAGCTCCTCTATAATCCAAGTTCAGTTTTGCCTTTGCCACATCCCTGATGCTCATTCAAGAGGCAACCTCTTGCTTCTCTTCTGCCTCATTTCCGTGACATCCTCTGAGGCTTATAACTGATTGGGAAAGGTCTGGGAGGTTACAGCATCTGACTAGCTGCATCCTTACCCACTACCAGTGTATTCAAGCTGATTGCTGATCAGGCAACTTCTTTCCATTCCTCACATCTCTACCAACCTTCTTAAAACCAGTACCTGGGGACAGTTGCGGCCTTACACGGGGTCACTTACTGCTTGCCTTATCAGCGAAGAATCTTTTGCTGTTGTTCATGATAATTTGGTGGGGCCCACTATGAATCTGGGCAGTCCTATTAAATCATGTAAATGTTCTCATGCAAAATTCTGAATTCCATATGTATCAGATTAACCTACATTTAGCCTCTGGCAAATGGTAGCCCATCTTTGTGTTTTCAAGTTGCCAAATTTATATTTCTCATAGAATATATTTAATTCAGTCCCTGAGTAATTAATATTTGGCCCTTCCACAAGTGTTAATCTCTTTTTTAAAAAATATGCCGGGAATGCAGTAAATAAATTGATTACCCCTTTGCTAACCTGTCTACCAGCACTTTGTTCATTATATATAGAGAGAAAGAAAGAGACAGAGAGAACTGGAAAATATCTGAAAATCAGCAGCAAAACCAGTAAGTACAAAAAGTCTAAATAAACCCTATTGTTTATTTTTTCTTGTGGGGAGGGGATTTCATTCAAAATACAACATTGACTACAACGTCTTTCAGCTTACCTTCAAGGAATTGCAAAGTGTTTATTTCAAATCCAGCTCATCTTGAGGAATGGATGCTGCTGCTGCTGAACACTTCATATGACACGTAACAAATCAAACAGCTCCATCTATCTTGCTTCCCCTTTTTTGTGCCTCTGCTCAGTAGCTAAATGAAAACTTTGGAAGGATCAGAATAGCTATTAATGTGTGGCTGGCGTTCCATCAGCTTCTCAGCACAGGCAATTTGTTTAAAACACTTTTAAAAGGGGGTGACAACTGAGATATATAAATGATGCATTTGGAAACTCTTGGCAAATTTATTTTCTGCTACTTTACTGAGAGATGCTTTCTTTCTTTTTTTCCCTCCCCAAAATAGGAGGGGCGGAGAAAGAATTCCCTAAAAAACCCAATAACTAAGCAAAATTTCTTCTAGGAGTTTCTGTCAAGCTTTGTACATGCCTCTTTAAATTCTCCAACCCCAACAAGGTACATAGCAATAAAGAATTGCATGTTCAGAGCCAGAAACCTCCCCCCTAAATAAATTCAGACTTGACTCAAATTTTGGTTTTGGTTTTTGGCAGAATCTAGGCCACAACTTTATTGATTACAGAAAGCGACTGGTTGCATAGGCTCTGGTTCGACTAGCTCCCTGCCTTGCAGGTAGCGCTGACCCAGGGCACCAGCATAGGTCAGCCAAGGGTGAACACCTGGATAAGCAGAAAACCGGGAACAGGCTAACTCTGCCACCCAAATGTCCCCCTGGACTAAGGCATGGCCACAACCCCCTCTCAGGGGTTGACCAAACCACTGAGTCCATGGATTCCTTTAACAGAATACCCTTCACATAGGGATGGCGAGAGCGTTCTCCCATCCCTATCACCTGAACCAGTGCCTATCTGCAACCTTACAAGTTGTGACGATTTGCTACATGGCAGGCAAAACCCAAATGGCAACAGCCAATTAGCCAAGTGGGGAAAATTCCTGCCACGCCCCTGTCCCAACAACAGACAACACACGACAGCATAGCAAGGTCAAGCGCAAAGCCCTAAAAATAGGGAGAAGTGGGCGGGTGTTCTGAATGCACGCACCAAAAGAAGAAGCTCTGGGTCATGTGCATGGGCATAAATAGGTCCCTCGAACCATTTGGACTGCATCCATTGACCAGATTGTACCCAGCTATGAGGGACCCTACCAATCGGGTGTTGTGGCTGACCAATCGTACCCACCCACACAGGGAGTCGGTTGTCCAGGTCTCACCGCAATACGTGCCCTCTTTAATGGAGGACCCTATTTGGTGTAGCATAATGGATAAGGCCTTGAACTATAAACAAGGGGAGGGCTTCAGCTCAGTGGTAGAGTAGCTGCTTTGCACCCCCCTCAACTACAATCTACTTGAGTATCTGCATGAGTATGTTCTGGTATGTTTCTTCCTCTGAAGTTTCCTACTGTAGACAACCAAAATAAGAGAGGGTCTGGAAACCAATCTTTATGAGGAATAGTTGAGGGGATTGGGTATGTTTAGCCTAGGATAGAGGAGACTGAGAAGAGATATGATAGCCATCTTCAAACACCTAAAGGGCCGTCACATGGAGGATGGAACTAGCTTGCTTCTGGAGCAGGGTAGGACCCTATAGATGCAAGTTACAATAAATGAGATTCTGACTAAACATCAGGAAGGGCTTTCTGACAGAAAGAGCTGTTGGACAGTGGAATGGACACCCCTGAGAGATGGTGGATTCTCCTTCCTTGGAGGTTTTTAGGCAGAGGTTGGATGGCCATCTGTCCTTTATGATCTAGTTGAGATTTTATTCTGCACATTTGCTTCAAACTGATGGTTTTACCTGTTGTTTGACACATGTTTATGTTTACCCGCCTTTGAAGTTTTATTGATTCAGTATTATCCTAAACCACTTAGAGGTTGTTGGTTGTTTTTCAAATGAGTGGCATGGAAACTCTATTCAATAAAATACAGAAAAAAATAATAAAGCTGATCAGAAAAGAGCGAGGTTGACAGCTGCATCTTTTGCAAAATTGAGCCTTCTCTCTGGGTACAGCATTCTTTATTTAATTTATTTCTTGTGTCAAACAACAATGGGTTGTATGTGATGCCAGTCCTAGTTCAAGTAGTACCATTGAAGTTATTGAAGATGACTAAATTGGCTTCCTTCTATTCAGTGTTTCTACTCTGAATATAACTTAGCTGAATACAACCTAATGCATCCTGATACATTATTCCCTGGTTTGCGGATTCACTTTGTGTACTGTGGTAAAACATTGTTTTGGGTTTGTAGGGCAGTAAATTTGTGTTTTCCTTCAATAAATAAACAAATAAATAACACACTGGTACACTAAAGGGTGTAGGATGACAGGGAAATCCATAAATAAAGCTAAGGTTCTTTGCAGCCTGCCATTCTGACAGCATATTTTGCAAACAATCATAAATAACACTCACTGCACCCTATCAGAGACAATTATACCACAACATCAGCTCCATTGTTTTGATTTATTGGGGTCTCTGAAGTGAAAGAAATAGCTACCTGTCATCCCTAACGGCAAGACTCTAATACACTTGATTCCATCTCGCCCCCTGTTCACAACATTCACGTCTTGTTTGTGTTATTTGCATAGTGCCTTTTCTCTCTTAAAATATACAAAAAGCTTGTATATTGGCTTGAAGGGTGGGGGGAGATAATAGACCCTGTGAAAGTTGCAGAGTTAAGGACTGAGGCTAATCTGGTACCAAAGTTCAACTGAAGTTGAAATCTGAGTTTCCTGCTTTGAGGAATTTCAAGGGACTTTTTCAACAGAAGGGGGAAGGTGAGGCAAAGAACGGCAGATTGGCTTCCTTCACCCCACTCTTCCCTTCTCCCTCCAGTAAGCAACAGCAACGCACTGAGTTTGGAAGTTGGCAGAGCAATGGTGTCCTGCCTCTGCCACCTCACTTGCCACTACTGGCGGCTACTGAGGCAAACCAACGTCCCGTCCCCCCATTTTTTCGGGGGGGGGGGATAGAAATTTTGGGGGAAAGTTCACTGTAGAATAGTTTTACAAATTGCATGAAACGCAGTGCATATAAAAGTATTATGTTTGAAATAAAACAGGTAACCACCCTCCTTTTCCTCAAAAGCAACAAAAAAGCAAGAAACCATCAGCATAAGAAGAAGAAGAAGAAGAGTTTGGATTTGATATCCCGCCTTTCACTCCCTTTAAGGAGTCTCAAAGCGGCTAACATTCTCCTTTCCCTTCCTCCCCCACAACAAACACTCTGTGAGGTGAGTGGGGCTGAGAGACTTCAAAGAAGTGTGACTGGCCCAAGGTCATCCAGCAGCTGCATGTGGAGGAGCAGAGACGCGAACCCGGTTCCCCAGATTACGAGACTACTGCTCTTAACCACTACACCACACTGGCTCTCATAACAAAATAATCACCAACAGCAAATGAAGTTAAGGTCCACCTCAATATTTAAGCCCCATAGAAGGTCTACCCTTTGAGTAGTGCTTTTAAAAAAAGAAACAGAAGAGACAACATATACATGCAGTTTATTCTATCTCATTTTCTGAACTACTGCTACCATTTTCCATTTCTTCTTCCTCTTCCTCTTTGTCATTTTTCTCAAGGAATTCTAAAAAATGACTTTTTCCCCCAAAGTCATTTTTTCTGTTGTTGTTGTTGTTGTTGTTTTTTGGCAGGCCTTCCTATCTCTACTTGAGGACAGCTGGGGCAAAGAGTAAGACAAAAAAAAATTGCATGCCAGACCCAGAAGTAACAAACATCCTGTTACTGAATAGTATGTTGCACTAAGGTTCAAACTTTGTTTGAAAGAAAAAGGAGTGTGTGTGTTTTTTTAAATTGAATTTGTTGTTATATATCATAAGCCACATGATGGTAAGAGAGCTTCTAATCAGTTTACAAAAATGTACAACAAAACATTAAAATGATTGATAAAACAGTTAAAAGCAGGTATTTAAGAGTATTCAAAAGATAATTGAAATCAGCAGTAGTTAAAAGGAAGAAAATTGCATGCATCTTCTACGTGTTCAGATGGGCTGGCCCTAACAAAAATATTTTCAGCAGTTGCCAGAAAGAGTTGCCAGGTTCTCTACATTGGCCTTGCTATGGACCTCAGTTGGTTGCCATTGAGGGGCCTGGTAGGAATTTTTCCACTTGGCAAATTGGCATGGGCCATTTGGTTTTTGCCTACCTTGTAGCAATTGTCACAACTTTGTAAGGTTAGGTGGTTAGGTGGTTGATCTTATGATGGGGGAGGGGAGGTGTGGCCATTACCTGCCCCTCCAAGCTAAAGGGTATTCCCCTAAAGGAATCTAGGGGTGTGGATCTTGTCTGAAGCCTGGGGAGGGGCTAGGGCCATGCCGCAACCCTGTCAGGTACCATCGAGTTGGTTTGCATTGACAATGCTCCCCCTACTGGTGGCTGACCCTTACAGGACTCCCTGCATGACAGGCAGGAGTCAGATATAGTCGGGTCAATTCCAATGCCTAAGCCAATACCGCTCACATTCTGTTACCAATAAAGCTGTGGCCAAAATTTGCCCAATAACCATTAACCTAATACCTGTGTCCTTGTGTCTTATACATCAACGAGGGGGTGGCTTTTGGGTCTCGACACACAAATATATACCGTATTTTTCCATGTATAAGACTAGGGTTTTTCCCTAAAAAACAATTTCAAAAATTTGGGGGGCGTCTTATACACAGATACATCTTCCCCTATTTTCTTAAATCTGTGTCCCCCAAAATAGGGGGTGTCTTGAACATGGGGGCGTCTTATAGACAGAAAAATACGGTATATTGTAACAGACACCACAGGGGAGGATGGATACAGGTACTAAGGCACAATTTATTTATGAAAATGTGCCCTTTGGATGCTTTATCTGAAATACTTATTGCTTGTAGTTGCTTTCATTTTTTTTATATATATAAAAAAGGCTCTTCAGCAGTAAATGGACCTAATTCAATAAATTAATGCAAATAGATTGCTATTCCATGGTGGCCATCTGGAGGGAAAGCAAAAAATTCTACTTGAGGAGTTTCAACAAGCAGCTTTTAAGATGCTATTTGAGTGGTGCTTTGGAGTGCTCATTTTCTGCTCAGCTACTCATCCTTTTCACAGTAGCTGTTAGCACTCATATTACTGAAGGCAAAACATTCATCTTAGTTTAAACAATAACTCTGTTAGGGCCTGTGAATTGAGTTTGAAATGGTGCTGGCCATTGTCTAGTCTGGAGCAAAGGAAAAGGTGTAAGCTGCATTACTATGCATTTAAAACATCACCATACCCCATTAAAGAGTCATGGCTTCCCTCAAAGAATCCTGGGAAGTGTAGTTTGCACAGGGAGCTGAGAGTTCCTTGGATATCCTTAGTCCCCTCAAACAGCTACAATCCCAGCATTCCCTGGGAAGAGGAAATGACTATTGAACCACTCTGAGAACTGAAGCAGAGAGAGGAGGATAAGGGTCTCTTAATAACCAACCCTTAACAAACTACAGTTCCCAGGTTTCATGGGAAGAGCCATGATTTCATAAAGGGGTATGATACTGGTAAGGGATGCAGGTGGCACTGTGGCACGTCTGGTAAATGAGCCACCATAGCCACTAGAGGGTAGTGAAAATTTGAATCCCAGGCTTTTTAGACCTGGGTGGTGCTGTGGGTTAAACCACAGAGCCTAGAACTTGCCATTCAGAAGGTCGGCGGTTCGAATCTCCACGATGGGGTGAGCTGCCGTTGCTCGGTCCCTGCTCTTGCCAACATAGCAGTTCGAAAGGACATCAAAGTGCAATTAGATAAATAGGTACCACTCTGGTGGGAAGGTAAACGGTGTTTCCATGTGCTGCTCTGGTTCTCCAGAAGTGGCTTAGTCATGCTGGCCACATGACCCGGAAGCTGTACGCCGGCTCCCTCGGCCAATAAAGCGAGATGAGCGCCGTAACCTCAGAGTTGGCCACAACTGGACCTAATGGTCAGGGATCCCTTTACCTTTATGATACTGGTGTATCTCTTGAAGGTACAAATGACATTGCGCCTCTTTAGTCCCTTAGGTAAGTGGGAAGAATTGCTGTTGCTCCAGCAATACAAAACACAGACTCTGTCTCACAGATAGACAATACAAAACACAGACTCTGTCTCACAGATAGATTCACTCACTGACCCCGGACTGACAGACATACTGATGAACTGACACACCTTGATCATTTACAGTTGGCACTAGGCTGTTACCATAGCAACTGGCTTGGCTGACCATGCACCTGTTGGCTTAGCTCATCCATTACTATTTATTAAATTTATATACTGCCATATACTCACACACCTCAGGCTATCCATGGGGTAACATGCTAATGAAGGAAATTAACCCCTTCCCCATGTCCACTTACTCCAACATAACTTACCTTAGGGGTCGGGGTTGCTCCCAGGTTAAACTGCTGCTCTAAGCTTTTGGAAGTAGGGCATGATACTTAAGTAAGAGCAAATTATGCACTAGAGTTTTCCACACAGGCAATATCAGTCTCCTTTGCTGGACTTATTTTCCCCAGTAGATATATTGTCCCCATGTGGAGCCATAGATTAATATGCTCATCCTTAGGTTATGGGTCACCTATTCATATTTAGCTACAAGTCACCAACAATATTGACTGAAATTTTATTTTGCAAGATTCAAATGGCAAATGTGAGTGCTGTTTATAGTATGTGGTGGGTGTTAGGCATTCTCTTTTTCAAAAGTTTGAGATCTGGTTGCCTGGTAGGAAATGAAGGAAATGGCCTGTTTGCAGCAGCTGAAATCTTTGGGCAAATCAAGAATGGCACATTAGCTTCTCCAATGTATTAGCTTTCACAGCTCAATCTTTATTTTCTTTTTTCTTTTTTTAAGTTAACAAGAAATGCCCCTTTCTTTTAGAAGCTATCACGTCTGTATCAAGAATGTCTATCTTCCTTCTTCTTCTTCTCCACTGAAGTTTTTAGCTGACTGACAGGTGTTCCACTGATAGGAAAGACAACATCGTTGTGGTGTCATTTAAGAGACAAGCAAAATTCCAGAGTAGAAAACGGAGGTTCACATTTTAGTCTCATCCTGAATTGAGTACAAAAGAATTAATGCAGCCTCCTTGCTTCTTACAGGACCGTAGATTCAAAGGCAGATGAGGTCCCATTCACACATACACAGCAGCAGCAGTAGCACACAGTCAGGTGGGAAAACAACTAAACAATTGGTCCTACCTACAGGGCTATTTAATTTGAAATATATAATGACCAGTGGAATGGGATCACACTGCCTTATTTCTATTGCAATTTCATTCCTTCAAAGAGCTCAAGGTAGCATACATGTTTCAAACCCCCAGTTTTGACCTTGTAACAACCCTGTGAGGTAAGTTTAAAAAAAAAAAAATTGAATTTAGGAACCTAGGAAGCTGCCTTATAGTGAGTCAGACCTTTGGTCTGCCTAGCTGAGTACAGTCTACACTGACTGACAATTGCTCTTTCCAAAACAATACGCAGATCAAAGCAAAACCATCCTTCAAAATTCACAATTCTCTGAATTTTGCAATGCATTTCTCCAGAATATGCTACAATAAAGTTTGCCCGCAAAAGGAATATATTAGTGGAAAAGACATTAAAATACATTACAGTAATTGCTTTGCAAAAAAAAATGTATGTATTAGGTAAAACTGCATACAAACATATGTATATTAGGAGAAATCTGCCAATGAATTGTCACGAGGTCTTTTTTTAAAAAAGCAATGTGAAGAACTGGAGAAAGGAAAAAACAATAAATTGAGAGAAACAAAAACTGACTAGTTCACCCATTCCTAATCTGAACCCAGACCTCCTTAGTCACCAACCTGCGGTCTGGGGGCCGGATAAGGCCCAAGGCACTCGTTTATCCGGCTCGCGGTGACCCCCGCCACCTGCAGCCACCCGCTCTTACCAGTGTAGCACAGCATGGGGGCCCACTTCCAGGTCGAAGGAGCACCAAAAATAGCTTGGGCGCATGCGCATGGGCTCCTCCGCCCCGGATTTGCGCCGGAAATAGCGTGTGCGTGTGTGTACAGGCACATGCTCCCCTGCCCTCCGGCCCGCCGCACGATTGTCGCTCGAGACACCGGCCTGAGTCAAGGAAAACTTAGAGACCCTTGTCCTTAGTCATAGCCCAACACCTTTTGTTTTATTATTTTACTACAGTGGTGCCTCGCAAGACGAAAAGAATCCGTTCCGCGAGTCTCTTCGTCTAGCAGTTTTTTCGTCTTGCGAAGCAAGTCCGTTGACAGCGTAGCGGATTAGCGCTATTAGCGGTTTAGCGGCTTTTAGCGGCTTTTAGCGGCTTATCGGATAAGCGGATAAGCGGCTTAGCGGCTTAGAAAAAGGGGGGGAGGGAAAAAACCCCGCAGGAACTCGCAAGACATTTTCGTCTTGCGAAGCAAGCCCATAGGAAATTCGTTTTGCGAAGCACCTCCAAAACGGAAAACTCTTTCGTCTAGCGAGTTTTCCGTCTTGCGGGGCACCACTGTATTTGCTTATTTAAAATCATTTCTATGTTGCCTTTCAGGAGAATGATTATGCTTTACAAAATTAAGAGTAATGCTATAAACCACACAGCTGCAATAGGAGTTGCCAAAAGATATGAAAAGGTTCATTAAAAGCCAGGGCAAAGAATTAACAGTTTGAGAATGTTTGACTAAACACACAGGTTTTTAAGGAGTACAGAACACCAATGCTGTAGGTGTTCTACCTCACTAGAACCATAAGACCACACCGGTTCATCGCAAAGTACACTTTAGATACTCTTAACACACCTTAGAAATGCTGCTGATGTTATCATTATGGATTAAGGGGTGATCTCAGGGTTCGTAAAGAAAAAGAAAACAGTGATCATTGCCACCCTTGCCTCTACAGGCACACACTTCAGGCTGGAATCCTGTGCCCACTTTTCCAGGAAGGAAGTCCCATTGAACTCAATGGGACCCATTTCTGAATAGATTTGTACAGGATTGTGTGTATAGCTGCCTATGCTTCTGCCAGCATGGCTGGAGTGTTTGTTTTGGAAGCAGATAGGATCAAGGTACCTCTTACATCAGCAATAACCAAAGGCCTTTTTGCACTATCCAAGGCAAAATCATCTCTTCACATCTTGCATTTGCTGATGTGAACTCTATCCCATGAAAGTGTGTGCTATAAACAATTGTTAAGTTGTGTACACACCATACATTTAAAGGACATTTCCCCCCCGCCATCCCCATAGTTTACCCACTACAGAGTTACAATTCTGAGCATGCTTAAGAAACTAGTTCACAGGATTTAAATGTATGGTGTATTGCAAGAAGTGAAGTTACAGGGAACCAGGCAGAGGGCCTTCTTGGTAGTGCCGCCCTCCCTGTGGAATGCCCTCATGTGTCAAGGAGATAAAGAACTACACAACTTTTAGAAGACATCTGAAGGCAGCCCTGTATCAGGAAGTTTTTAATGCTTGATATTTTACTATGTTCTTATATATGCTATAAGCTGCCCAGAGTGGCTGGGGAAACCCAGCCAGATGGGGGCTGGGGTATAAATAATAAAATTATCATTCTTATTAAAGCCTTAAACTTTAAATGTACTTTATTGTAGGAGTCAATGCAACAGACTAGCACAGCAAACGTGCATGAGTTTTCAAGACTCCAAAGTCCAGTTCAAAGCTTAAAAATTGAGATCTGAAACCAACTGATGTCAACTGATCAGCGGTGGATTAGTGAATAAAAAGAGGAGGAATGAAATAATGGCAATAAGTCCATTTTCTAATAATGGTGCAGTATTACATCATGTTCTGCCTGGAAGACCTCCCTGCCTCATTAGAATCACCCGAGCTGTAATATTTTCCATAATGATTAAAAACAATTGACTTCCCAGTATAATAGGATAAGGATGAGTTCATAATGTAAATAGGTCACCGCTTCATTTGCTACAAATCTAAATAAGCTAAAGACTAGCTTCCCGAGCTTTTGCTGGTAAATTCAAAAAAAGTAAGAATCTCAGTTCTCCCTCCTCCCAGTTTCAGTTGCTTCCAAAGATCTATTGGATCCATTGGTGGCCTCCCTGATCCTTTGCCCCAGAACTCACAGCCTACCACGTCCCAACCAGAGCTGAGTTGAAAGTTATTATCTGAGAACTATTGGGCTGGAAAATTTGGGGTGGGTGGGCAGAATTCTGGAGTAACTTATTTACAGTTACAGGGAGGGGTCTTCCTTCCTTCCTTCCTTCCTTCCTTTATTTTTGTATTGCTGAGAGATGCTTTATTAAATACAAATCCCAAAATTTGGGATCACCTCCAAACTGATGCCAAAGCTTTGTACTCATCTTGTTCCATTCTGTACTGTGAGCCCCATGTTTTGTGCCACTCCCCCAAACTGAGCAATTGCAAATTTCAGGGTTTGTATTTAAGAAAGCTACAGAAAGCAGCCACCCTGGGCTCACCCTTGGCCACCATTTCCCTCTCTCAATGTCCTGTCTATCAAGCCCTATGAACTCTTCCAAATGAAGAGTTCCCCAAGTATTTGTACCCCAAGTATTTGTGCCTGGCTAGAAAGTGTCATTGAGTTCAGATAATGGCACTTGCTTGTTTGGACAAAGGGCATCTAAGTATGTGTAGAAACCTCATACAGTGGTACCTCAGGTTAAGTACTTAATTCGTTCTGGAGGTCCGTTCTTAACCTGAAACTGTTCTTAACCTGAAGCACCACTTTAGCTAATGGGGCCTCCCGCTGCCACTGTGCCACTGGAGCACGATTTCTGTTCTCATCCTGAAGCAAAGTTCTTAACCTGAAGCACTGTTTCTGGGTTAGCGGAGTCTGTATCCTGAAGCGTCTGTAACCTGAAGCGTATGTAACCCGAGGTACCACTGTATTGGACAAAGATAAAGTTGACATGAGGTGTTCTGCCCACTTTCACCCATTGTCTCACCCACTACTGACATGTGGCCCTTGAAATGTGGCCCCCAGGCTAAAAAAGATTGCCCACCCCTGCAACCCCCAGGCAGAAAGATATAAATGGATTTGTCCCAGTCCCTTTACAGATACACAGACCTTCAAACATCGCAGGGCAGGCGTACTTGCCCACCATGTAAAGCATGACTCGGTCTTGCTGCGAGATCAATTGAGCTGAAGACAAAGGAAGTATTCTCATGGTTCATTTTTCTACACAAAGCTTTGCAAGGACCGGCAGCTGAACCCCGCACCCTGAGCATTACCTTGGTGCGGGGAAACGAGCTGAGAAGAATGCTTTAACAATTGAAATGGTAGTTGAAATCTCTGAAAGGCAGGCTATCATTATTTCAGCTGGAGCTTTGCCAAGATATCAGGGTTAGCAACCCTGTACACTGGCACAATGGCTTGGGGAATCTTAATGACGGCGAGTGCTCAAGACCTTGTTTTAGGTCTCATTTAGAGACCGCGCAACCTGCAGCTCATTGACCTTTTGTACCACACAGGAGCAATGAGTCAGTAACTCACTCCGGCAAAGGCGGAGGTGGGGGAAATACCACTGAAAACATCTCCAGAACCATTTCTGCCTCACTCCTTAGTCACGGCTTTGCAGGCAACTTTCTGACAGCCTTTAGCTGCACTGAGCTTGGGATGAGGGGATGGGCAGGGAACAGAGGCCTTCTCAAAATGCTTTGGTACCCTACCTGTGTACATTGATGAGACGTTTTCTGGTCAATAAAGGCTTATTCACAAACTGCTGGGCACAGGTATAAGTTGCCTCTACAGTAGCTTTTGGGATAAAGATAGTGCACTTGTTGATTTGTACATCTCAAATGTTATGTACATACTGTACATTCATGGCATGCTAGTTGTGAACAACAGTGCAAGTGTACAGAGGTACACAGATTGTACACTCATTAAATGAACATCACTGCAATGTATCAGTTCCTGGAAACAAAAACCAAAGTGGGGAGATGGGGAGATGAAAGTAGTGTTGTGCTGAAAACTGTCCTCTAATTTCTGGAATGTTTTCTTCTGCTGGGAAGGAGGCTGCCATTATTTCTGCACCTTTTTCAGGGCACTTCACAATTTTGGTGGACGTGGTGTTGAGCTTATTTTATTGTTAAGAAGTGGCTGTGTGTGGTGTGTATGTGTCTTTTCTATTGAAATGAATGCTTGAAAGAAGCAATTTATTGTAGCCAGTAGAATAGAAATGTGGTACCCACAAAAGTTTCTGTTGCTTGGAAATGGTTTGAAAAGTCGTGACCCCTATGTTATGCTTCCTCACACAGGGTGGAATTCAAAATACTGCTAAGGAGATTTGAGGAAAAGGCCCCATTCCACTAGCAGGACTTGTCATGCTGTCTCGTGCTAATACAGCTATTCAGTCCAGGCTTGTTGTGTGTGCATCTCCCTCCCCCAAGTAGCTTTTTTGTGTTATCATTGAGATTTTATTGAGAGGATGTTGTGGATAAAGCCATTTATTTATATTTTCCTTCTTTATTTCATGTGGCAGGGAAAAGACTGTGGGCATTGGACTTGATCACTAATTTGTAGCATTATAGTACGATTGTTAAGCTAATTGAATTTTCCGTTTGGAACGGGATTGGGTGAAATTTGTTCTCATTAAAACCTTAATAGCAGGCAGACAACAGTTACACTGGAGGGAATCATATCTCATATTGTTCACTAGGAAAAAAATAGAGCTGCTGTAGGTCATTACGGGATGCATGTGTGATGTAAACATAAATAATTTATCACCATAAATTTGGCAAAACCTCATGCTTCTGTATTAACCGATTGGCACGAGAGAGCAGAGATGAAGAAGAGCTGCATTTCTCAACAGCATTTGTTAAAATATCTCAACAGGTGACCTACATTATTGAAGTCAACTTTGGTCTTTCACAGAGAATAGGAAATGGCAGGCAGGATGGAGGATCATGTAAATAGGGTGGCCTTGTGTGAAACAGGACAAGACTCCTGCATCTTTAATGGCTGTGCAGAGGAGACAGTTTTAGAACAATCTACACCCGCTGAAACGTCCTCTGCCACACAACTAATAACATTTGCTGAAACATTTTCGTGAAAGCCCAGCCCTACACACAGAGAGACATGGGAGGCAGAGAGTTCAAAGTATTAGGGGGAAATTTGGGGGGAGTGGAACGAAACGTACCAAGGTTCTGAAGTGGGCAAGGATGGACAGAGCCCCACAAAACGAGACCCAGTTGGAGAGGTACCTTGATCCTTGCCCCTGCCATCTGGTTTGTTCTCTGTTTCTGACCTCCCCTTCAGTCCTGACTTCTGGCTGGTTCCGTGGGTCCTGGTTCTTGGTTCAGCCCAGATTGCCACTCATAGACTAGCCCTGAGACCCAGGGATTCTGTCATCGTAGAAGCAATGACTACTGACACACGGTTATAGATACAAGCAACTGTCTGGCTGTAAGGAGCGGCCTGCATTAGTTGTGATAGGAAGAATGCTCATGAGTGTGGTAACAGGGGAAATTCAGGTTGCAGCAATGACCCTTCTTGGGTGCCTTTGGGTCAGATTAGGTGTGGAGACCCATGTGACCTTATTGTGTCATCTTCTTTTAAAATGTCACTGCAGAGGAGAGAAGTGGAACAGGGTTTAAGAATATCACACAATGCAATTCATCTGTAAATAATGTTTTTGTTTCTTTTTAGTGTGATATGAGTATGTTTCACTGAACAATTTCCTCCTACAAAGAATTTATATTTTGAGGCAAAAAAATTTAAATGATGTTGTTCGTCTCAGTCTTGGATTCTTGCTCAATAACCAGGTAGAAACTGAAAAAAATGACTTTTCTGATTTCAGTAGCCAGGCTGCAATACAGTGGTACCTGGGTTTTTGGACGTAATCTGTTCTGGAAGACTGTTTGAGTTCCAAAATGGAAAACTCAATACAGAAAACTCAGTACAGAAGCCGCGGTTCCGGTTCAACTTCTGAGGTACGTTAGAAAACCGAAGCATTTACTTCCGGGTTTACGGCATTCAAGTTCTGAATGCCGTAAACGCATTTGTCAATGCCATAAATGCATTTGTCAATGGAGACATCCGAAAACCAAGGTACCACTGTATATGACAGGCACAGGCAAACTTGGCCCTCCAGATGTTTTGGGACTACAACTCCCATCATCTCTGACCACTGGTCCTGTTAGCTAGGGATGATGGGAGTTGTAGTCCCAAAACATCTGTAGGGCCGAGTTTGCCTATGCCTGGTATATGAGCCTCACTATTTCCCTCCACCTTAGGCTAGAGATGGCAGCTGGCTGTTCCTGTGATATCCCCAATCCAAGTCCATTGGTACTACCTTTGGAATTTCCTATCGCCCAGGAGCTGCCAGTGCGGGGGGGGGGGGGGGAAGCAGTGCTGTAGAGCTACGCTCAAGCCATGGGCATCACTGCTGGAATGAGGCAGGGCAGGGAGCTGGTGAAGCCAGCACTGTGTGGACACACCAGTGGGAATACCAGATTGGCTCCACCAGTGTGCGTGCACATCCATGGCCTTGCAATGCCACTGGGCCATCCTGCTTAGCAGTAGTGATGCTTGTGTTGTGACAGTCAATCTGTGCTACTGTGCTGCTGCCTGAGCCCACCCTGCTATCATCCACTGAACCCATCCACCTGAAAACCGAAATGCTTTGAACACCTGTTCCAAGACTGTTGGAATATGCACAAAGGTGATTCCAAATATAGAAAACACAAGAGGAGAGAAACAGAAGGGTTTTCAACGCTTGACATTTTACTGTGTTTTCATATGTGCTGTGAGTCTCCTAGAGTGGCTGTGGAAACCCAGCCAAATGGGCGGGGTATTATTATTATTATTATTATTATTATTATTATTATTATTATTATCATTATTACTGTGTAATTAAACGAGGTAAACGCCCATTTACTGCATACAGTGGTACCTCGGGTTAAGAACTTAATTCATTCTGGAGGTCCGTTCTTAACCTGAAACTGTTCTTAACCTGAGATACCACTTTAGCTAAAGGGGCCTCCCACTGCCGCCGCGCCGCCACCATGCAATTTCTGTTCTCATCCTGAAGCAAAGTTCTTAACCCGAGGTAATATTTCTGGGTTAGCAGAGTCTGTAACCTGAAGCGTCTGTAACCTGAAGCGTCTGGAACCCGAGGTACCACTGTATATCATCGCAAAAAGATATCACTGTTTTTAACTGGTTCATTCATTCTTGGAAAGCTTTTAAATAGATAGTTTTGAGACATAGATAAATCAGGTTTTTTGTTTTTGCTTTTTCTAAGGCTCAAAATATTTAAGAAACTGTCTCCTACACTGTGAAACTTCGGTGAAACTTCAAACTACAGATGTTGAAGGAATTTGAAATGAGTAGGAGTCATTCAGGGCAGCGATCACTGCCACAATGCTGCCCCCTCTCTGCCTGTGCATGCTCATATATCCATTTGCATTGTCTTCAAAAGGCTTTCGCCAGCTCTCAGAAAAGGATTTTGTCCCCATGTAAGGGTCACGGAGAAACATAACAAAAAGATCTGATTCCTGCATCTCTCTCCCCCGCCCCCCCAGCCTGAATATATCTTAAGAGTTTGAAACCTCTTGGGAAAATGTAGTCTACAAATCTAAATGTGATTTTCAGATTTACAAAACGGAAATAACTGAAAGTGACTGTTAAACTTTTAAAGTCGCTTCCACATGCCATTCCACAGTGGGGACATAGGTTTCTGGGTGGGAGCTGATCACGGTGAGGGTTTGCCAAACGTGCCTTCCTTTTAGCATGCTTCTCCCTTTTGTCCTGAGTTCGTGCTTCTTCAAAGTCCATGACGCCTTTGGTAGAGGCTGATCTTCAATTGTAGCACTTGCAGGCCAGTGTTTCCCAGTTACCAGTGCTTATACTGCATTTGAAAATATAAACCCCTTTTGCTGCCCTCTGGTATTTCACTTTTCATTCTTAATTTGGGACCAGAGTAGTTGCCTTGGAAGATCAGTGCGATGTTGAAAGGCTCAGTTCACCATCCTGATTTAAAATGGTGTCCAATTGCATCGAAACAGAAAGGAAAACCTGCCCCTTGATCTCAGGAAGCATCATGCAAAATTTGGTTACAATATCTTAAGAGGTGTCCAAATGCATAGTGAACAAAGAAACAACATTCAAATTACGTAGTCGATTCACCCTGATTTGCTTGCACAGATTTTGTGGGGAGGATAACAGCTATTTGTTGAGCATTCATCACTATTTGTTTCTGCAATGTTGTGTTGAGCAAGTGTTATCCCCTCAATTTCCATTTCATTTCCCCCATCACTTTCCTTATCACAAAAGTCTGGTTTTCTCAGGATTGATGGGAGAGCAGGTTTCTTGTGGAAAAGCTCTAAATCAAGTTGAATTGTGCAACTTGAATTTGCTGGTCAATGGTTTGGAAGTTGGCTCAAACCAAAGATGGGTTTCCCGCAACATTTCCTCTGAGAGTGGCCCACCAGAGTTCTCTGGAAGTATAGTATGACTAGGAGAACATATCTCCTATTATTTGTTCCCAGCTTTCAGTAATTTGTCATATACTGTCAGTGAACATGGATGTTGCTTTGTTGTACCATGGCTAGCATCTGTCCCTCAATGCCTGGTCATTGTAGCTACATGGCTGGGCTCAAAAGATCATGAGTGGAAGGAAAATAGCTTGCAACACCAGGCCTGAAAGACATACATTGGCTCCAAGTATGTTTTCGAGCACAATTCAAAGTGTTACTTCTGACCTTTAAAACCCTAAACGGCCTTGGCCCAGTATACCTGAAGGATGGTCTCCACCCCCATCATTCAGCCTGGACACTGAGGTCGAGCTCCGAGGGTCTTCTGGCGGTTCCCTCACTGTGAGAAGTGAGGTTACAGGGAACCAGACAGAGAACCTTCTTGGTAGTGTCGCCCTCCCTGTGGAACACCTTCCTATCAGATGCCAAGGAAATAAACAACTATCTGACTTTTAGAAGACATCTGAAGGCAACCCTGTTTAGGGAAGTTTTTAATGTTTGATGTTTTATTGTGTTTTAATATTCTGTTGTTAGCTACCCAGAGTGGCTGGGGAAACCCAGCCAGATAGGCAGGGTATAAATAATAAATTATTATTATTATTATTATTCAATTAAATCATTTGGGGGTGGGGAATGTGTATATCGGGGAAAACTGCATGCAGAAATGTGCATATGAGGAGAAAGCTGCCCTAAAATGCTGACCAATTTTGAGGAGGAAAAACAGCAACCAGTGCTGAAATGTGAAAAACTGAACTTAAGAGTAGAGAACTGAAAATGACAGATTTCCTCATCTCTAGCCTCCAGGTGTTGCTGGACCAGCTCCCACCACTCCTGACATATGGTTTATGTTGGCTGAGGCTGATCAGAGCTGCAGTCCCTCAGCAGCCACAGAGGGCCACAGGTTCCTGAGCCCCGGCCCTCCTAAGCTATTTACAACAAACCCTTGCAAAAAAGAAAAGAAAAGAAAAGATAGAAAAAGAACCTTTGCAAGCATGGAGCAGATAAGATGTGCCTGGTTTGTTAATAAAGGAGAGGCTAGTTCTGTGCCAACTGTAAGAGTCTGCCACATGCCAGATGTACACAGCATGATTATCTAACTAATAGGATTAGCTAAATAGCAGGCCTTGGGCTTGTGGCAAGAGTCCCACTGCCGGCTCTCTGTACCCACCAAGGGTGGAAGTTATAGCATCTGTGCCTTAATTTGTTTGAACTACAAGAGCCCACCTGAAAATCCTCTTTAAAAGCCATTCTTTCCCTTTCACGTTTGGAAAGAGGGATTGTTCAAACAATGCCTGTGTCTTTCTGTGCTACCGTTCGACTGCCAACTGGGAAAAGCTCTTGGGAATGTTAAACAAAAAGTGTGCAACTGATGCTGGGGAAGAATGAATTACATCACTTTTGGCAACAGCGCTCGCCCATTGGATCTGAAACGGTTGGTAAATTCTAAAATGGAGCCTCGGAGAATCTAAGTGTTAATGTTTTAAAAAGAAAGTAAAATAGGAAAAAATCTACTCTTCTGTTTTAAGGCAACTGGCAGCAAAGTGCTAGGAAGACTTCCACAAAATTCATTTTTGAAAGCTACCTTTTAACCAGGATTTAATTACAGCGCTCCTTTACTGCTGAGACTCTAAAGATTCAATATTGTAGCCTTAAAGGATCAATAATGATACGTTAAGAAATAGCTGCTCCTAAGAAATATAATGGTAAGACAAATTAAGGCAAATGGAAATAGTTCAGATTTCTGAATGTATGTGTGCATATGTGCATAGATGATAGATAGATAGATAGATAGATAGATAGATAGATAGATAGATATAGATAGATAGATGATAGATAGATAGATAGATGAAAGAAATGGCAACATAGGAAAACACTAAATACCTGGTATGGAAGTGGAGTTTCCTCTTTTTCCCTGGCATTTATGAACCTGAATTATTCTGCTTGTTAGGGTCCCTTTTGCTAATCTGGGAAAATGGCACACATCTTACTCATTCTAGTTTTTTCTGTTCTTCCTGGGTAGCCTGTTAATGGAGAAACAAAAATCCCAGCCCATCTGGTAAGTAACAGAGCAGTACAAAAGGTCGTGGACTGCCTTGGTAAAATATGTTCCTGTTGCCAAATTATCTTTTTTCAATATATAAAAAAAAGCCCTACATTTCCACCCCACACTTACCCATTTTTGTTTAAAAGGCACACATCTCACATCCAGGGCTTTTATATTCCACAGCACTGGAAAACCCTAAAGGTAGCAAAGCGATGTTCTGTGGAACCATTCTAACCTTTTCTACGGCCCTTGAAAAGCCATGCACATCAACTGCGAGTGTGTTGTATAAATCATAGTATTTAGCCAACAGCTGTGGTGTCACACACACTTGTTTTCCAAATGTCAACCCCTCCTAAAATGCTACTTGGTGTTCTCCCCCTGCCCCAATCACTATTCACGGCTTTGCTGTAGGTATTAAAATGAACCGCTTGTCGCGTTGTATGGATTACACCTTTTGTAAACCATTCCTTATGATGATGTATGACCCACTGTAATGTACCTCAGAAAAGCAGCAGCGCTCTTGTGAGTCACTGGATTCGAAGAAACAGGGGAAGGGCTGGATCTTGACAGGAGAACACTTGGCCAGGGATGCAAAGATCCCTGGTTCAATCCTCCACATATTCAGTTTATTATTATAGGGAGAAAGGTGATGGCAAACCTAGACAGCATCTTAAAAAGCAGAGACATCACCTTACCAACAAAGCTCCATATAGTTAAAGCCATGGTTTTCCCAGTAGTGATGTATGGAAGTGAGAGCTGGACCATAAAGAAGGCTGATAGCTGAAGAATTGATGCTTTTGAATTATGGTGCTGGAGGAGACTCATGGACTGCAAGAAGATCAAACCTATTCATTCTGAAGAAAATCAGCCCTGAGTGCTCACTGGAAGGGCAGATCCTGAAGCTGAGGCTCCAATACTTTGGCCACCTCATGAGAAGAGAAGACTCCCTGGAAAAGACCCTGATGTTGGGAAAGATGGAGGGCACAAGGAGAAGGGGATGACCGAGGACGAGATGGTTGGACAGTGTTCTCAAAGCTACCAGCATGAGTTTGACCAAACTGCAGGAGGCAGTGGAAGACAGGGGTGCCTGGCATGCTCTGGTCCATGGGGTCACGAAGAGTCGGACACGACTAAACGACTAAACAACAACAGCAACAACAAATTATTATTATTATTATTAATAATAATAATAATAATAATAATAATTTGTACCCTGCCCATCTGACTGGGTTGCCCCAGCCACTCTGGGTAGCTTCCGGCATATATAAAAACATAGTCTGGAGAGGCCCAACAGGTGTGGGGAGATAAAGGTCCCCTGGGCAGCAGCTGCAGGCAGGTCCTGGTCTTGCCCCCAGGGCAGGCATGTTTTATAGAGCTGCCACAGCATAGCCCCAGCTCAGCTAGAATGAGGGATTTATGCTGGATCTGTGGGTTTTGGACTGCACTGTTAATCTCCCTATTGGATTTGCACAAGTTGGCAGGGCCATACGATTCCACCTTCTAAATCCATACTGATCTGCACGACTTTAGGTTTCTCCTCCTGCTAAGTGCCTCTGTTTATATCCTGCAAAATGGAAAGCAGCCCCAGGCACAGAATGCTTGCTATATTTCATCTGTGAAATGATAGTACTTTGATATTTCCCTTGGTTCTAGCTTTATATTGTTGTCGGGGCACTTATACATTTTATACATTGCATTACATCTTGCAGTAACATGAAGCTGTGCTGACTTTGAATGGTTTAATGGGTACAAATACAATTTAATGAGAGTGAAAAAAATTAAATAAATCATCTAATCTTTACATCTGGGATAGATCACCCTCATTTCAATTTTATTTTATTTTAAGATTTTGTCCTTCTTTACCCTTTAAACGGCAGTTTTAATCCATACCTTTGCCCCCAAACTCGTATTTTAATATTTTCTGTTCATTTATTATTAAAATTGCAATAAAGGGCTCAATAGCCACTTAATTTCTGGCAAACAAGAATGTCCTTAACTTTGGTTTATAGATTTACCACACATTGTTCCACAGTTTCGGACTGACCTGGGGAGGTAGGTAGCTCTCACTTTGAATAATCTTTCTAGCAGTGCTACATGAAGTTGTTACAGTAACTGCTACACGTTTAACACTTTTGGGGGGGGGGGATGTGCCAGTACTGCGTACCTTTGAATACCCCCAGAAAGAAAAGCACTGCTTTCTAGAGATACAGACGTAAGGCATCCTGCTACATAATGCAAACTGACATACTGTTCAAGCACTGCTGGTGCTGAGGGGGTAATGAATTGACCCTCTGAACTGCCAAGTCAGGAAATAAGTTGTGTGCAAGGGCTGATCATCTATGCAAAGGCAGCTCAAACTGTTTTAGGATGTTGCAGCAGTACCAGAAACAGCTGCCACTGCTTGCAACCATTGCCTGATACTGGGGCTGCCAGAACAGGAATCAGTCTTCATCATAGGAGCTAACTCCTAGGGGCTGAGGTCCCTTCAGCCCCCCAATAAAATATTTGAGGGGGCTGGGGCCATCCAAAAGTTAATGGGCACTGGCATTCAAATTTTGAGTGCACACCACGTCTTGT
Organism: Podarcis cretensis; assembly: GCF_951804945.1. Classification (NCBI taxonomy): domain Eukaryota; kingdom Metazoa; phylum Chordata; class Lepidosauria; order Squamata; family Lacertidae; genus Podarcis; species Podarcis cretensis. The sequence goes on along the minus strand of NC_137175.1, from coordinate 80,804,844 downwards.
GAACAATGATGAGGGCCAGGGCTTAACCCCCCTGCTCCCCAAATCTTATTCAAGTTGGCACCCCTGGTCTTCATAAACATCTAGGGGCATACTTTTCAGTGGAACAGATCATGCAACATCATTTTCCCCACAAGGATGTTGGCACTTGCAGAGAGCCAGTGTGGTGTAGTGGTTAAGAGTGATAGACTTGTAATCTGGGGAACCGGGTTTGTGTCTCCACTCCTCCACATGCAGCTGCTGGGCGACCTTGGGCTAGTCACACTTCTTTGAAGTCTCTCAGCCCCACTCACCTCACAGAGTGTTTGTTGTCGGGGAGGAAGGGAAAGGAGAATGTTAGCCGCTTTGAGACTCTTTCGGGTAGTGATAAAGCGGGATATCAAATCCAAACTCTTCTTCCAGTCCAGCCCCTAGCATAAAACGATGCCATAATCCAGTGCCTGCTTTTCTGTTTCTCTGCCCAAATGCAAGTTTCTGGGGAAGCTCGGGGAAGCAATGAAGGAGCAGCTCACAGGTCAGGGCGAAACACGCTCATCTTTCGGACAAGAGTGAAAGCCATTCAGAATCTCACATTCAGTTACAAATCCAGAATACGCAGTGTATATTTGCATACGTGTTCTCCAATGCGGCAGGGTGTGGGCAGACTGAAACAGATGTTCCCTGCCACTTTGCAGCACTGGAATCAGTTCTCAAGTGCTGGCAGACATTTCCTTAGGGCGGGGGGAGCCCTAGTGCTATGAAAGTCTTATTTTATTTGACTTGACAAATACCTCTGAATAAATTTGTGTAGCACCTGAGTGTTTTATCAGTCTCTGGAGAAAAGCTCTTGAGATCCGAAAAAAGGCTTATGTTCTCAGTTCTTGCCTGAGTATGACAGATACTGCTGCTTATCATTTGCCACAAAAAATATACTTGAAACGGAAACCCTTACAAACTGCTGAGTTATAATTCGATTTACTAACATTGAGCACCAATCTCTATCAGACCAAGCTAAGCACTTTTAAGTCCCATTGATTTCATCGGGGGAGTTAAGGACATGCTCAACTTTCTCCCCTGGAAGTTCAAAGGAATTAAAAGTACTTAAATGTGGGTGGATCTTGTCCACTGAGTTCATGTTAGTTTGTTGAAATTACCATGTGCCAAGGGGAGGTGGGAATCTGACTCGGCACAGTGCAATGCACTCCCAACTTTTTTCAGGGGTTGAAAACCCATTTGAAAACTCTTGTCCCTGCTCCTGAATTGTGTTTAGTTTAGGGTGAAATTGAAAAGGAGAAAGAATTTATATTTAATTGGCTAAGAAGGGTTGCTGAACAATTGTTAAAATAAAGGATGCAAAAAGGGGAAGGCATGGGGAAGTCCGGGAAAAGAGGTTTATGGAAATAAGGTAAAGAAATTATGATTATTTGTGTTTGTTTTTATGTTGTTTTTGTGTTTGTTAAAAATTGGAAATTAATAAAAATTTTATTTAAAAAAAATGAATTGCTTTGGGGAGAGATCTTGGGTGGGGTGAGTGGCTCCTGGGGTAGCATAGGGTGAATTTCTCTGATCTATGGGTCACAGATCAGGAACACAGGGTGGATGGGGTGGGTGATCCTGAACAACCCTAGTGAGAACTGTAGCTTGGTTTGCTGTTTATCTTAGAGTACTGCTTCTGGCTGCAGTACAGTAAATCTCTAGGGGTACAGGGAAAACTCGGTTTAAATGTGAACTGACGCAATTCCTTTTTCCTGAAAGTGTCTACTAGGGGTGCCTCAGGTGGACTTTCTGGGATTTATGGTGGATGCAGAAGGGCTCCACCCGACTGGGGACAAGGTATATAATATACTTGGAGTCGAGAGTGGATTTCATGCTCTTTATTCAGCTCATAGTGGTGAGGAGGAATGAATGTTCCCCCAAAATATCTGCTTTATATACATTATTTACACAATGGACTGCACATGACTGGCTAATTCTGGGATTCTCCTGTAGGCCAATCAGGTTGTGGATTCACTTCCATCTGGAGCTGGATTGGGTGGCTCCTGCGGATCAGTCAGACTGCTGCATTGTTCTAGGACCAATCAGACTGCTGCATTCTGAATCCTATTGTTGTAGGACCAATCAGACAGCTGCATTTTGGATCCTATTGTTCTAGGACCAATCAGACTGCTGCCTTTTGGATCCTATTCAACTCAGTACATAACAGACACACAAACAGCGGGGCCATTTCATGGCCTCTCTGAGGATGAGGAGGTGGAGGTAGAAGCAGAGCTGCGGTCAGGCTTGAGGGTCAGTGTCCTCGGGGCTCAGACTTGCACTGACCTCTCTCCTCCCTCAGCCTCCCATCCCATCTGTTTCCCCTTTCCCACCCTGGCAACTGGTGGCAGCAATGGCCTCCGCCACTCCAGATGAAAATAAAAGTCCTGCTTCTAATCTACACTGCTATCTGTAGGAGGTACAGACTCAGCAGATTATCAAGATGCCCCTCCTTACTAAATGAGGGCTTGTCTCTCTTTACATCTGATGAACTGACTGTGTAGTAAATACAAGCTACTCAATTGTCTGAAAACTATCTGATAGGAGCACAGCACATTTCCCCCTGATTTTTTCCGCTCCTGAAAGCCCCAAAGATCTGGGAGTGGTTTAGCAGGCTTTCCCAGTAGTACGAAGTTGTAATGAATCTTTCATATGATGGATTGACACTGAACAATGAGATGTTGAGCCCAACGGGAAATAGAAGAAAGGTTTATTAACAAAGATGACTTCTGAAGGTCCCATCTCTTTTAACACAAATGCTCTTCCTCAGGGACAGCTACTCAACGTCTAAATTAAGAAAACAATACACTGATTGAATCCCGCCTCCCCCCAGATTAATAACTTATTCAACAGTTGTACATTTGTTTTTGTTTTTGTTTTAAAGTATTCCGTTCAAATGTACTGATCATAAAGACACTGTTGTCTCAATGCCTGGCTGCCTAACGTAGTCAGACATTTCTAACTTTACTTTTCAATCTAGTTTTATTTCAATCCAGTCAATGTGAATTGATTTTTTATACATCAATCCACTTGTGGAAGTGGATGAGTGTAGATACAGTTGTGAGCATGAATCAACATGTGCCAAGTTTTTTTGCCTGCCTGTTTTGAGTTGAATGGATTTTCTTTCTCTTTTTTTGGACCAGTGTTTTAATTGATTTTTTTTTTAAGAATTGCAAATTCATTAAGGAAAAGAGGAAGAAATAACAAACAAAAAAATCACAAGAAGAAAATGATCTGTCAGCTCATGATAAGAATTTATCTAAACATCAATGCATCCAACTTTATTTTACATTTATATGCCACAGTATATGCCAACCAAATGTCCAAATATGTATCCAAATGAAGTTTGTTTTTATAGAATGTATGTTCAAATGTAGCAAGGGTGTTAAGGTCTTCAGACCACTGTATAATGGTTGGTGAGTAACTATCTTCCCAGGCTTTCCAGGTCTCTTAGTGACTATTAGGGCATGTAAAATGAACGATTGCCCTGCCATTAACTGCCATACACAAGGAATATAATTTAAAGTAGATGAATATCTGCAAACTTCAAGGATTTTGAAAAAGAAAATATCCATCATTTCACCTCCAGCATCTATCTCAGTTTAGCAATGCCTCCCTATAAAGGCATTTGAAAGTCCACTAAACCTGAAATATCAAAGTTTGCTTAATCAGACTCCATTTTAAACCTAAAGTAACATTTTGTATGGATCTCAAAGCAATTTCCCATTGTTCCAATGTTCTCCTTTAGTTCTTGAACAACTTCACGGGCTTTCAATAGATAGGTTTGGTCCTGAGTGGGGCAACTTTGCCCTTGAAGGAGCAGATGTGCAGCCTGGGAGTCATTTTGGACTCACAGCTGTCCATTGAGGCACAGGTCAATTCTGTGTCCAGGGCAGCTGTCTACCAGCTCCATCTGGTACGCAGGCTGAGACCCTACCTGCCTGCAGACTGTCTTGCCAGAGTGGTGGATACGCTAGTTATCTCCCGCTTGGATTACTGCAATGCTCTCTACATGGGGCTACCTTTGAAGGTGACCAGGAAACTACAACTAATCCAGAATGCAGCAGCCAGACTGGTGACTGGGAGTGGCTGCCAAGACCACATTACACCGGTCCTTAAAGAACTTTATTGGCTCCCAGTACATTTCTGAGCACAATTCAAAGTGTTGTTGCTAAGCTTTAAAGCCCTATAGAATCATAGAATCATAGAATCATAGAGTTGGAAGAGACCACAAGGGCCATCGAGTCCAACCCCCTGCCGAGCAGGAAACACCATCAGAGCACTCCTGACATATGGTTGTCAAGCCTCTGCTTAAAGACCTCCAAAGAAGGAGACTCCACCACACTCCTTGGCAGCAAATTCCACTGTCGAACAGCTCTTACTGTCAGGAAGTTCTTCCTAATGTTTAGGTGGAATCTTTTTTCTTGTAGTTTGGAACCATTGCTCCGTGTCCGCTTCTCTGGAGCAGCAGAAAACAACCTTTCTCCCTCCTCTATGTGACATCCTTTTATATATTTGAACATGGCTATCATATCACCCCTTAACCTCCTCTAGTCCAGGCTAAACATGCCCAGCTCCCTTAGCCGTTCCTCATAAGGCATCGTTTCCAGGCCTTTGACCATTTTGGTTGCCCTCCTCTGGACACGTTCCAGTTTGTCAGTGTCCTTCTTGAACTGTGGTGCCCAGAACTGGACACAGTACTCCAGGTGAGGTCTGACCAGAGCAGAATACAGTGGCACTATTACTTCCCTTGATCTAGATGCTATACTCCTATTGAGGCAGCCCAGAATTGCATTGGCTTTTTTAGCTGCCGCGTCACACTGTTGGCTCATGTCAAGTTTGCGGTCAACCAAGACTCCTAGATCCTTTTCACATGTACTGCTCTCGAGCCAGGTGTCACCCATCTTGTATTTGTGCCTCTCATTTTTTTTTGCCCAAGTGCAATACTTTACATTTCTCCCTGTTAAAATTCATCTTGTTTGTTTTGGCCCAGTTCTCTAATCTGTCAAGGTTGTTTTGAAGTGTGATCCTGTCCTCTGGGGTGTTAGCCACCCCTCCCTGTTTGGTGTCATCTGCAAATTTGATCAGGATGCCCTTGAGTCCATCATCCAAGTCGTTGATAAAGATGTTGAATAAGACCGGGCCCAAGACAGAACCCTGTGGCACCCCACTAGTCACTCTTCTCCAGGATGAAGAGGAACCATTGATGAGCACCCTTTGGGTTCGGTCAGTCAGCCAGTTACAAATCCACTGAGTGGTAGCATAGTCAAGTCCACATTTTACCAGCTTCTTTACAAGAATATCATGGGGCACCTTGTGAAATGCCTTGCTGAAATCAAGGTAGGCTACATCCACTGCATTCCCTTCATCTACCAGGCTTGTAATTCTGTCAAAAAATGAGATCAGGTTAGTCTGACATGACTTATTTTTCAGAAATCCATGCTGACTATTGGTGATCACAGCATTCCTTTCTAGGTGCTCGCAGACTGTTTGCTTAATGATCTGCTCCAGAATCTTCCCTGATATTGATGTCAGACTGACTGGGTGGTAATTATTTGGGGCCTCTCTTTTCCCCGTTTTGAAAATAGGGACAACATTTGCCCTCCTCCAGTCTGCCGGGACTTCGCCTGTTCTCCAGGAATTCTCAAAGATGACTGCCAGTGGTTCTGAGATCACATCTGCCAGTTCTTTTAATACTCTTGGATGCAGTTCATCTGGCCCTGGAGACTTGAATACATCTAGACTAGCCAAGTATTCTTGTACTATCGCCTTAGTTATTCTGGGCTGTGTTTCCTCTGCTGAATCATTTGCTCCAAATTCTTCAGGTCGGGCATTGTTTTCTTTATCGGAGAAGACTGAGGCAAAGAAGGCATTGAGGAGTTCAGCCCTTTCTGTGTCCCCTGTTTGCATTTCACCATCTTCTCCTCTGAGTGACGCCACTGTTTCTTTGTTCTTCCTTTTGCTACGAACATACCCATAAAAGCCTTTTTTGTTGCTTTTAACCTCTCTAGCAAGCCTGAGTTCATTCTGTGCTTTAGCTTTTCTGACTTTGTGTCTACATGTGCTGGCTATTTGTTTGAATTCCTCTTTGGTGGTTTCCCCCCTTTTCCATTTTTTGTACACATCCTTTTTTAATCTTAACTCAGTTAAAAGTTCTTTAGATAGCCACCCTGGCTTCTTTAGGCACCTTCCATGTTTCCGTCTCATTGGTATTGCCTGAAGTTGTGCTTTTACTATCTCCCTCTTAACAAACTCCCAGCCATCATGAACTCCCTTTCCTTTTAGTATTACTGTCCATGGGATCTCACCCAGCACTTCCCTAAGCTTTATGAAGTCGGCTTTCTTAAAGTCAAGAAATTGAGTCCTAGTATGCTTGGCTGCTCCTTTCCGCTGTATAGTAAACTTCAGAAGAGCATGATCACTCGCGCCTAATGATCCTTCCACTTCTACCCCACTAACCAGGTCATCAACATTGGTTAGGACCAGATCTAAAATGGCTGTTCCTCTTGTTGCTTCTCCCACTTTCTGGACAACGAAGTTGTCTGCAAGGCCAGTGAGGAATCTGTTTGACCTTATGCTCTTGGCTGAGTTTGACATCCAGCAAATATCTGGGTAATTGAAGTCCCCCATTACTACTATCTCCTTTCCTTTTGCATGCTTGGCCATCTATTCCAGGAAGGCATCATCTATGTCCTCCGTTTGGCTTGGGGATCTATAGTAAACTCCCACAATGAGGTCCCTGTTTTTCTTCTCTCCCTTAATTTTGACCCTAATGCTCTCACTTTGGCTTTGAGGTTCTAAATCTTGGATCTCTTCACAGGTATACACATCCCTTACATATAACGCCACTCCTCCTCCTTTCTTGTCTGGTCTGTTTCTCTGAAATAGATTGTATCCCTCCATTATTACATTCCAGTTGTGGGACTTATCCCACCAGGTTTCAGTGATGCCTATTATGTCATATTTAGTTTGCTGTACCAAGAGCTCAAGCTCATCTTGTTTATTTCCCATGCTTTGCGCATTAGTGTACAGACATTGAAGTCCATTAATCATTCCCCCATGCCTCTTATTTAAGGATTTTTTCCTCACACCACTAGGTCTGCGTGCTGTTTGCTCCATTTGGTCTATGACATTTGGAAGATCATCTTCATCAATTGATAGACTCCTACCTTCAGGAGCACTGTCTCCCTCCCCCACATTAGTCAGTTTAAAGCCCTCCTGATGAGGTTTCTGAGATTTTTGGCAAAAACATTCCTCCCAACCGTTGTGAGGTGCAGCCCATCGCTTGCCAGAAGGCCTTGGCCCAGTATACCTGAAGGAGTGCCTCCACCCACATCATTCAGCCCAGACACTGAGGTCCGGCACTGAGGGCCTTCTGGCTGTTCCCTCCCTGCAAGAAGTGAGGTTACAGGAAACCAGGCAGAGGGCCTTCTCAGTAGTGGCACCTGCCCTGTGGAACGCCCTCCCACCAGATGTCAATGAAATAAACAACTATCTCACTTTTAGAAGACATCTGAAAGCAGCCTTGCTTAGGGAACTTTTTAACGTTTGAAGTTTTATTCTTTTTTTAGTGTTCTGTTGGGAGCCGCCTGGAGTGACTGAAGAAACCCAGCCAGATGTGTGGGATATTATTATTATTATTATTATTATTATTATTCAGATATTCCTTTCAGTAATTTAGGAGATAATGTTTAGCACTTGCAGCTGATTGATCATAGACAGTCACCAACAAGTGTAATTGTAAATATTGTCATTCAGTGCAAACTGGTGAATGATATGTATAGTGCATAGCTGTCAGCGTTTTCCTTTTTTAAACGGAAATTCCCTTATTCCGAATAGGATTCCTCGCAAGAAAAGGGAAAAGTTGACAGCTTTGGTATAGTGCTATGTCAGAAACTGCAAAAATTATCCATCTGCTCCTGTCAGTTGATCTAATGTATAAATCACACAATCTACCAATTTCTTACATGAAAATGGTTGCCTCTTTATCTTCAAATCCAGGTTATCCCATAAAGTTAAATCAGGATGAGTGCCAATTATAACCAATGAGGCAATATGCACTTTGTCTCTCTAATAACTAAGATTGAAGGTAGTACAGGCCCCTTCTAGACCCCAGTACCATCCACCCCAAAAAGATATTAGGTACTCCATCTCTAAAATTACCCATGTGGGGATATTCATAGAAAACGAAAGTTGTGAGTCTCATGTATGTGCTAACAGATATGCCTTATGGTAAAGACCAATGTCTGGACAGGTAATCCTTCTTCTAGCACAGACAAATGCATTTTTGAAGTGATAAACAGGGTGGAGAATTACCCCAAATAAATTACTGAAATACCACATTGATCTTTGGGAAATATGAACAAACACTACGCAGCACATTGATCATTTGTGGTGGAAGATCCATCTAAAGTGTGTTAACCTCACCCCAAGTTTTCTATTTATTGGAGGTTTCTGTTATAAACCTGTTAAAAATTACTTTGATCATTTGAGTAATATCTATAGGAATCAGAAACCCTAAATACATTGTAACATTTTATTATAGTTTTTATCTGGGACATTATAACCTGTGGGGCTTGTATAGTAAAGGAATTATTTCATTATATGACATTCTGCCCATTACCCTTTGAAGCTAGATCTAAAGTTTTACAGTGGGATCCTATACATATCTGCTCAAAGCCCTGCTAAATTCAAAAGGGCTTATTCCCAGCTTTTTTGGTAGGAGATTGCAGTCTTGGGGCCGATGTGGATACACACCTGCCTGTATCTTCATGATAAATCACCCGATGGTGTTATGGTTAAATGGACAGAATATGTCCATTCAGTAGACCAGTTCTAATTCAAATTCCACACTAAATTAAAATGATCTGAAGTGGAAAAATGAACAAAAAGTGTATTATGCCTGCACACTAACACCAATTTATGTATGCATAATTCCATTGAAATTAGTAGATTTAAGTGAGTGTCATAGAAAATATGTCCTAGATATTGGTTTCAACAGGAGATAACTAGAACTGTATTTAAAACTGAATGAGGATGGGGAGAAAACCAAGACAGTTCTCAATAGATCATTAGGTGAGTAATCTTGTTCTGATTATCATCCTGAACAACATTCTTTGTGAAATGGGTATCGAGGGAATACAGCTTGTTTCTCAAGAACACATTTTATGATTATGTAGGAATGCTATAATGCTACATTAAATTAAAATGCATGTACATGTAGTCACAGAAATTGGATCTTTTTCTTCCTTGCTGCAAACAAATAAACTCGGGCAGCAAAATTCTCTTTAATCCACCCCTCCCTCAAAGACTGTTTCATTTGTAGATTCATCTAAGGTGCTGCTATCATGAGAATGGCTTCTGAATTTGTCTACAAGCTCCATAGCATTTTCCCTGCAACATTTTGTTTCAAACCATATTCTTTTCAAACTCATTTCGTTTGAAAAGGATGATGTCCAACACAGCAATCACCAAACGTTCAAATGATATCAGTGCTGCTATCATGATGTTGTCAGTACACCATAATATAAATGCTACATTAGCAGTGGGACATTTAGTGTGGGCAATATGTTAGGTACCAATAACTAAAGCTTAAACCCAAGTTTCAACATTCAAAAAGGCAGGAACAATTATACAGAGACTGCTTATTGAGTTACCGAATGAAAACCAAAAAATGTTGATGCTTCAATAAAAGACCCGTGGCAAATAGGCAATCAAAAATGTTTTTGCCTAGCTTGCAGCTAGCACTAAACTGGTGATCTTCAAAATATAGAACAGGGTGATAGAATGGATTATACCCAGTGTGGGGAGACAATCACAATTTTTAATATCCTTCTACACTTTTTTATTTTCAAAACTATGCAAACGGGAAATGAGAACTGCTTTAATATATTTATACAGCACAGTGGTACCACAGGTTAAGTACTTAATTCGTTCCGGAGGTCCGTACTTAACCTGAAACTGTTCTTAACCTGAAGCACCACTTTAGCTAATGGGGCTTCCTGCTGCCGCCGCGCCGCCGAGACATGATTTCTGTTCTCATCCTGAAGCAAAGTTCTTAACCTGAAGCACTATTTCTGGGTTAGCGGAGTCTGTAACCTGAAGCGTATGTAACCTGAAGCGTATGTAACCTGAGGTACCACTGTACTTGATCTGAGAGTTTTCTGGTGTGTGTGTGTGTGTGTGTGTGTGTGTGTGCTGGGGGACGTTCAAACTGGGAATGCACAACTATAGTCCTAAATTCTGCAGTCCATTCTACTACCTCATTTGCCTACATATGTAGGCTAGGATTATCTTTCTTTGGAATCCTAGTAATCTACTGAAGGATTTCATACGTTCTTTGACAAGAATGGACAAGTTATCTGCCATAACATTTTCTCAGTGGCATTCTCATCTTTTGCACAGTGCGTGGAGAATTATTGGATGTTCTCCCAAATTCTCTGTGATGTACAGGGTTCCATAGCAGATGAATATAAAGCACTGTCCAAAGAGAATAAACTTGAAAGTCACAGTACTAAATCATCAGTCAAATAACAGAGATATTTGACCAGTTTCAGAAGAAAAGATCACACATAATTGGATGAAAAGACCTTTGGAGAATACACTTTTCACTCCTGTCTGTGTAGGTTTGTGGGACTATTCCTTAAAATGAAAACACAAAAAAACCCCACACAATTTTTAAAATATTGAAATAGAGCAACTAAATGCCATCTCATGAGGGACATTTAATATTATTTCTTCATTAGTTCTACATCTAGTAGTAAATGCATCTTTAAATGATAGTAAACCTTTTTCATCACAAATTTATCTTTGAAGTTTTACCCCCTTCCGAACTCTAAGCATTTGAGACCAAACCAAGATGACTAAAGATATACTACATTTATTAAAAATTAAGGAAATAATTGAAACTCTGTGCAGTTAAACATCTGAAAAAAAGAATTAAAAGGAACATAAAATAGTAGCAATTAGGATCTTGCATATATGAAAGCATTTTATTTATTTATTAAAATATCTCAAATATATACTACTTATTCCCCTTTCTGTCTGTTTTTAAATTTAGAATGCTCTAGGATCACCCATTGCCTCCAAGAAAAAGATCTCATATTTGAAATGAAATTGATAAGTTTATGGGTACAACCTAGCACAAACTGGACACCTTAGTCCACACTGCTTGCTTTTTTATTTGTTTGTTTGTTTGTTTGTTTGGATCTGGTAGACCCCATTTGAGTTACACAACTCAAATTGATGGGTTATGTTGTACATATTTCAACAAATTTTGAGCATTACTAGCACAGATATTGTATGGTGTGGGGATCTATCATGGAAAAACCCCACGGAACTTCCGGGTTGGCGCCATCGCCGAATGGCGGACTCCCTCCGAGCTCCGGAGGGAGCCTGCTCGGCAGGGGCTGGGTTCTACCACGCCGGCAACGCGGGGACCCTCAAAAACCATGGGCGCTGAAACCCATGGGCATGGTGACTCGGCAGGCACCGTTTGCGCCCCCCCGACCCGCGAAGGAGCCTTTTTAAAGGCTGCGGAGTGGGTGACGGGGGGGTGCTGTGAGTCCTCTGCTTCCCCTGCCGAGCGAAGCCGCATGCCATTCGACGGAGAGCGCTGACTTCTTCCATTGAAAATTTGGTCTTTAAAAGAATAACCCGTAATTGGAACTTGGATTAAAAAAGGGGGAAAATTCTATTTAAATTCGGAGCGAGCGGGGGAGGTGCAAAAAGGAAGTCAGCCTCCCCCCTGTTGTAGAGGAGCTAAAGCAAAGGATTTGACAACTAAGATCGAGTGCAACCTTTTTTTGATAAAGTTATTAACTTCGCGATGGAAAATTATAAGACTGGGCTGGAGGAGAAAAGTGGAATGTGAATTAAAATGCAACCCCCCCCCCCCCCCCGGAAACCCCGGGAGCGATCTGTAAGAGCGCTGGGAGAGGAGAAATAGAGGTTTTGACAGCTGTCAAAGGAGCTGTCAAAGCGGAAGAACAAAAAGAGAACTTTGTTACGAGGACTTTGCTGGTCACATTTGTTACAAATTGGATATAAATTGTTTAAAACAAGGAATAATAAGTTACTTTGACTGTTGGGTGTGATCGGGAAGGAAACTGAGTTACTATAATCCCTCTAGAGGAGCTGTGGGACATTACAAGTATTGCTGGCATCGAATTTGAATAGGACTTTTTATCGCCTGGGAAACTGCAGAAATGGAACACTATTTTGTCTACAGAGGTCTACACACTAAAGGAGACAATAGATTTATCTATTGAAGAATGGAAGGGACTTGACGTAATGTTTTGTTCCTGAATAACAAAGCCTCTGCAGAGGAATTAGAAGCTTTTTGGAATTAGAACATTTGTGCAGGAGAGCAGGGGAAAAAAAAAAGAGAGGAGGAGAGAGAACAACAAGAACAATAAGAATAACAAGAACTGGACAAAGTTGGAAGATAGACTCCTTCCAAGATTGGACATGTGAAACCAAAGATGACCAAAAGATGGCAAAGACTAATAAAAAGACGGCAAAGCGGACTGGTGAAGGACTGTGGTTTAGATGTGGGAGCTCCAAGATGACAGTAGACATTGATGGACATTGGGAACGCAACCGGGAAAGGGGGGAGGGAAATTTGGAATCCAAAGGGTGTTAAATTACATTTTATTTTATTTTTTAACTTTCTGTTTATCTTAATCTGTATTGCATATTAAAGAGGGGAACTCGTGGAAGGGAACAGGTCGATTTTAGGGGATGGGAAAATATTTTTTTTTAAATTGGGCCAATGATAATAATTTTAAAATTTGGGGTAAGAATTTGTTGAATCTATTTGAAAGAATTGGAATACAAGAGGGGGAGGGGAGGGGAAGTCCTGGAAAGATGCCAATGAAAATAAGGTTTTAAATTTGGATGTTTTTCTTTTTCTGTTATATTTGAAAATCTTTAATAAATATTTTTTTTAAAAAAAAACCCCACGGAAGAAGAGAACAGTGGTTACCCAGACTTCATTGGTGGCTGCCCATGGGCCCCCATGACAGTTCAGGCTTCAGGGCCCCCAAAATGTAGGTCCACCGCTGCAACCAGAAAACTGCAACTAAAACTTGTAATGTGCAGTGATCCTTTTCAGTGTTTTGTTCAGACATTCCATCCCACTTTCAACCCAACTTTTCTTTCCTTTCCCTCCAGCTCAAAAACCAGCAGCCGGTGACTGCTCTATCCACTACCACCACCCCAGGTTATGGTTATTTTGCCTGTTGATACCTCCCTCATGTGTGTGCAGTGCTGGGTTTACATATAAGCTAAACAAGCTGTAGCTTAGGGCCCCACTCTCTTGGGGGCCCAAAAAAAATGTAAAAGAAAAAAATCCTGTTGTCAGGGAACTGCCATCGGAGACAGGAGAGGAGGTAAGGCGCAGCAGCGATGCAGGAGAAGGACCCAGTAGGGAGAGAGAGCTCACTTCCGCTGGGGAAGGAGATAGGCGTTACGCTAGGAAGAAAGGGGAGGTGGAGGGAGCTTCGGAGGGAGGGCTCCAAGACTGTTCCAGCGAGACCAGCAGGGAGAGCACAGAGCCTCCGCTTGGGACGCCCACTCTGCGCAGAAAGCTTCCGCGCAGGGAGGCGAGGCGTCGACTTGGTGTCAAAGAGCTTTTATGTTGGAAAAAGTTCAGGAAACGCCCACTGACGGATTCTGCCAGTGATTGAGACAGCCACGGAGGAAGGGCTGTCCAGCCGGGGAAAAGTTTGACCAAACTACTCAGCTTGGAGCAGTTTGTGACTTATGCACAAGCAACCCCACATCCCATTACTGTTGGTTTCTGCTCTCTTCACTGTGCAGCGAAAGGCTTGTCACAAGACAATGTTTACATTCCACAGAGTTACTGTTGGAGTTTTCCCACGGGAAAAGGAGACTGGATGTGACGTACACTGGTTTCCTGTTTTTCACTGTTCTTTGCAGTTCAGTGTGTTTCTCTCTGAGCTTCAGAGGAGAGAGGATGCAGTTTTCTGCTCCGGCAGAGACAAGATGGTTTTCTGTAATCTACCAGCTATGAAATGTAAATAAAGCAATAAAGAGTATGGGCACGTATTCCTCATCATTCCGCTGTGCACTTGGATGCTACAAATCAACATTTTGGTTAGGGCCCAGAAGACGCAGTCATTGGAATTCCGGAAAAAGGATCGGAATGCAGAGGGACGGATCGGACGGTATCTGCGCGTCAAGATGATTGATGAGGTATGTGCTACTGCTCCGGGCAGCCTGCCAGCATCTATTTAATGGCTTTATGGCTGGACTTTGAACTTTTATGTCTGTTTGCCGGCTACAGGCAGCGGCTATGCCTATGCTGGGGAAATCGAAAGTAACTTTTGGGCTGAAGCAGCTGCTGATAACAGTGACGCAGCATGATTTAGGGCAGAGAGAAAGCTGTTTTGAACTTGCCTTTGGAATGAGGCTTGAAGCAGCAGAGATGCAGCTTGTATAAAGCAGCTTGTTTAAAGCAGCAGAGATGATGCAGAAGGCTAATGCCAGAGTCATGATGGCCCTTCAGGATGCTTGTGGGATTCCCAAGCTCAATAAGAAAAATTATACGGACTGGGTTATCTATGCAGAGGCTATTCTGCGGAAAGAGGGTCTGTTTGAGGTTATTACAGACACCCCCCCAGCTCCAGTTACAGATGCATGGAAAGCTAAAGATTCCAAAGCAAGGGGAACTCTTACATTGATAGTATCCCCAGAAGAGCTCTGTCTATTGCGTGATAAGACCTCAGCCAGAGAAATTTGGGGCGTTTTGAGAGAGGCACACATGAGGACAGAAGCTGAATCTACTATGCATTATTTTAACAAGCTGCATAAGATGGCTAGCTGCAGAAGGCTGGCTGATGCACGTGGGGAATCTGATGCCAATCAGCCACATGCTCAGCTCAGAGTAGCTTGTGATACTGCCATGATTCAGGATGAAGCAGATTGCCAGGGTGATAGCTGCATGGGTAAGGGGGAGTCTTCACAGACGTCATCCCATAGTGCAGTGGAACCACCAGATGGCGCCAAAGCTTTGAAGGCAGTGAAATGCTACTCCTGTGGACGTCTAGGCCATATGAAGAGGGAATGCAAATATCCCAGGGCCAAGACAGAGCAGCGCAGCGAAAGCTCATCGCGTGGAAAAGGCCAAAGCAGAGGCAAAGGTCCGGTGTCCAGGACAACGCAGTACAAGGCAATGGTCTCACGCTTCACTCCAAAAGTTGCAGAGGTCCAGAAGACGTCTAGATCTTTCTTCGTTGTTGATTCAGCGGCAACCCACCACATGTGCAACGATAAGCGACTGTTCGTGTCTTTTACACCGCAGGAAGGTGCAATTCACCAGGCGGATGACCACACAATCCCCAGTAAAGGCTACGGAACTGTTGTTCTTCACAGTTTGGACTTATCGATACAGAATGTACTTTATGTTCCAGATGCCAAACATAATTTGCTCAGCGTCGGACAGCTGAATGAGCGGAACATTGACGTTTCCTTTAAGAACAAAAGGTGCATCATCACAAAGAAAAATGATTATGTATTGTATGCTGAATATGTTGATCGTTTGTATGTTTTGTATTATGATGATGTTGTGCAGGATGACACTTGTTGCATTGCAGGTTCTAACAAATGTTTGCATGCAGAATGTATTCATGATTTTCATCGAAAATTTGGACATTTGGGTTTTGAGGCAGTATCTAAAATGCCTGCCTTGGTTGAAGGTATGACTATTAAACCCTGCAGGTACCACATGAAGTGCAAGGCATGCGCAGCAAACAAGGTGAAAATGGCTGCGAAAGGTAAGGTGTCTAGTAGGCAAGCTACAGAACCATACCAAATTGTTCATGCTGATTTGGTTGGACCACTAGCGCCCTCTTTGGGTGGAAATAGGTACTTCATGGTTCTCATTGATGCATTTTCCAGGTATATTCATGTGTACAATCTCAAGCAGAAATCAGAGGCTTTTCCTAGGTTCAAGGAATTCTGTGCTTGGTTGGAAAATGTGCATGGTAAGAAGGTAAAGACTCTTTTCACAGATCGCGGGGGGGAATTCACTTCTCAGCAGTTTGAAGCTTTTCTGTCTGAGAAAGGAATTCAACACGATTTGTCTAGTCCTCGCTCGCCATGGCAGAATGGACTTGCGGAACGAGCAAATCAAACATTGCTTCAAGGGTTAAAAACCTTGCTGCATGATGCAAATCTTCCAGAGAGTTATTGGGCCGAAGCTCTCTCATGTTTCACTTACAGTTATAATCGCAGGTTATCTTCAGCGATTGGTTGTACTCCCTATGAGAAGATGTTTGGCAAGAAACCATACATCAAACACATGAGAATTTTTGGTTCTGACATGTGGGTTCACTCACCACAAAACTCCAAGTTAGACAAGCGTGGTTTGCATGGTATCTTTCTAGGTTATGAGAAAGGTTCTTACAGAATAAGGATGACTGACTCTAAGACTATTAAGCTCACAAGAAGTGTTGAGTACAATGCCAAGTGGGGGGAGAATGTGGGAATTTTCCAATGTTATCCTGATGACAGTGATGAGACTGAGGATAGTCAAAAGCAACCACAACCACCCACACCCACTGATGAAAGTTCTGATTCTGAGACTGAAACTGATTCTGAGTCTGAAACTGAATCGGGTGATTCAGAGGATTTCAAGAGTGCGAAAGCCTCTATGCGACCCTCTGAAAGCTCTGATCAAGAATTGGAGGAACCATTGTTCACAATAGGTCGCTTTTCTCCTAAGAAGGAAGAGGAGAGTGTTGAAGACCTAAGGCTAATTCGCAGGTCACAAAGAGCCACAAAAGGCAGACCTCCAAAGAGATTTGCTGATGAGTTTGCTAAGATAGCAGTAACAGCTGTTAAAAGCTCCAAGAAGGTATTTGAACCTTCAAGTTTCCAAGAAATCCAGGATTTGGATTCAAAGGAAGCTGAACCATGGTTAAATGCCATGAAGGCTGAGCTTGATTCCTTGGAAAGGAACAAAACATGGGAACTAGTTCCAGTAGTTCCAGGAATGAAACTGCTTGGAAGCAAATGGGTCTTCAAAGCGAAGACTGATCAAAATGGCAAGATAGTCAGACACAAAGCCAGATTGGTAGCCAGAGGTTTTGCACAGGTACCAGGTGAAGACTATCACGAGACCTACTCACCCACAGTAAGGTATGAGAGCATTAGGCTTATGCTCAAGCTAGCTGCAGAGGAGAATTTACACATTAGTCACCATGATGTGAATACAGCTTTTCTGTACGGATCTCTAAATGAAACACTTTATATGCTTCCACCTGATGGCGTACAGGTAAAACAGGGATTTGTTTGTGCTCTGAAAAAGTCCCTTTATGGTCTCAAACAAAGTGCACGGTGTTGGCACACAAAACTCACTGAAGTATTGTTTTCTCTAGGTTTTAAGCAAGGGAAAGCTGATCCATGTGTATTTGTCAAAGAGGAGGGGCAAAAGAAACTGTATTGTTTGTTTTATGTTGATGATCTTTTATTCTTTTGGGATGATGTCACAATGTACAATAACGCCCTAGCTCAACTGAAAGAACACTTTGACATGAAAGATCTTGGTGAGGTAAACAACTACCTATCTCTGGAAATAGAGAGAGATCAAGATGGTAACATTCTAGTACACCAGTCACGGAAAATTGCTGATGTGTTAGGCAAACTAAACCTGATGGATGCTAACCCTGTAGACACACCGATGACAACAGGTTATCAGGTAGATGACACTGAAGAAGCATTTTCTGACACTACACTGTACAGAAGTGTGCTAGGCAAGCTAAACTTCATTGCCAGATGTTCAAGACCAGACATTGCTGTTAGCTGTAATTTGCTAAGCAGACAAGTCAACAATCCTACTGTTAAGGATTGGAAAGCTCTGAAACGCATAGCGCGGTATTTGAAAGGCACTATGCATTACAGACTGAGATTTAACAATCAGAAGTCTGGTGGTCTTGAGATATTTGCAGATGCAAGTTTTGGAAGTGACACTACAGACAGGAGAAGCACGTCTGGAGTTTGCTACATGTACAATCAGGCTCTATTTGATTGGTCATGCAAGAAGCAAACAACAGTTAGCTTAAGTACTTGTGAAGCTGAACTGAATGCACTGTCTTATTCACTCAAAGATTGTGAATGGTTGTTACAATTGTGCAAAGACATGAAAATTCCTGTCAAATGTCCAATCCAGGTTTACCAGGACAACAAAGCATGTTTGGCTTTGCTGAATTCTGAAGGTTGTAAGCAAAGCACGAAGCACTTGCAATTGAAATTGCAACATGCTAGGGAACGTATTCAGAAGGGACTCGTAACGGTGTCCTATATGCCAGGTAATGAAATTCCTGCTGATGTATTGTCCAAGATTGTATCAAGGGATCAACACTGTACCTATGTGCAGAAGTTGGGTTTGTACTGACATTGTACGAACATGCTGCCCAGTGATGTTCACAGAAAGGGGGAGGATGTTGGTTTCTGCTCTCTTCACTGTGCAGCGAAAGGCTTGTCACAAGACAATGTTTACATTCCACAGAGTTACTGTTGGAGTTTTCCCACGGGAAAAGGAGACTGGATGTGACGTACACTGGTTTCCTGTTTTTCACTGTTCTTTGCAGTTCAGTGTGTTTCTCTCTGAGCTTCAGAGGAGAGAGGATGCAGTTTTCTGCTCCGGCAGAGACAAGATGGTTTTCTGTAATCTACCAGCTATGAAATGTAAATAAAGCAATAAAGAGTATGGGCACGTATTCCTCATCATTCCGCTGTGCACTTGGATGCTACAAATCAACAATTACAACCTGGATCTACATTTCCAAAATATAAGATAAAAAACAAATAAAATAAAACCTACATACAGCAACAGTGTTTTGTGTTGTGTAGGCTTCTATGATGTAACCTTCTCCCTAAAATAACACTGGTTTGCTATTATTATTTGATATTATTGAAAGTTTCTAGAGACTGGATTATGAGTCTTTGTACATTGTAGTTCTAAAGGAACTTTTGTTATTGCCAAATGCCAATGTGTTTGCATTATTAAGTTTGTTATGAATAAAAAATCATTTTAAGTTAGAGCTTTATAATTATTTCACTATTAATATACTTCTTCTTAATTGTATTTCAGTTCAACAATTACTTTGATAAAATACATATTTTGTTATGTGCAAATGACTTTAGATACCTATTAGGTACAATAAATTACCATATAGCATATATTCAACACAAAAAAGCGACAATTTGTTGTTGACAGCTGGACATATAAAGGGCCCCATTACCTCAGTAGTTTAGGGCCTCATCAAACCTAAATCCAACCCTGTGTGTGTGGTCCCTCAGCATTCACAGGTGGAACTTTAGAAACAAAGGGAGCATTTCCTTTAAGGAAAAGCTTGCATGGAACTGTAAACTTATGACAACTCAACCCTTTCAAATAGTCCAGGACCGATGTGGAGGGTGAAGAAGCATTGTCCTGAGCTTTGAGTTTGGACCAGGAGTCAGTCAGTCTCAGTCTCAGTCTCTCTCTTTGTCACTCAAACACATATATCTTAGACTAGCAAATTGTACTCTAGAATTAGTCTCCCATAAGATAGGCAGGGGACGTGGGTGGTGCTGTGGGTTACACCACAGAGCCTAGGACTTGCCGATCAGAAGGTCGGTGGTTCGAATCCCCGCGACGGGGTGAGCTCCCGTTGCTTGGTCCATGCTGCTGCTAACCTAGCAGTTCAAAAGCATGTCAAAGTGCAAGTAGATAAATAGGTACTGCTCCAGCAGGAAGGTAAATGGCGTTTCTGTGCGCTGCTCTGGTTCGCCAGAAGCGGCTTAGTCATGCTGGCCACATGACCCGGAAGCTGTATGCAGACAAACGCTGGCTCCCTTGGCCAATAAAGCGAGATGAGCGCCGCAACCCCAGAGTCGGTCACGACTGGACCTAATGGGCAGGAGGAGTCTCTTTACCTTTAAGATAGGCAGGGTGGATTGCCAGAGCATACAAGCAAAGTAAGGCCCACTGAGGTGCAGTGCTGCAAAGCTTTATGGATTCCGTTTTTGTCCCATTCAATAGCTGGATTCTTTTAAAAAATACAGCCGGAATCCATGAGGAGAGCAAGATATGTGCAGAGTTGGCAAAAATGACTTTTTCACCCCAAACATTTAAAGCACATTCTCTCCTCTCCACCCCAGAAGTATGCTTAGGAACTGTAGTTACCACTCAAAGAGTTGCAATTTTCAGTTCCCTTAAAGTAATATAATAATAATAATAATAATAATAATAATAATAATAATAATAATAATAATAATAATTTTATTTATACCCTACCCTCCCCAGCCAAGGCGGCTAACAAGCAATTATAAAAACAAATTGAATGAATACAACTTAAAAACAAAATTAAAATACAACATTAAAATATTAAAAGGTAGCCTCATCGCAGGAGGAAAAAGAAAAAAGGAAAAAGGAAAAAAGAAAAAATATGGTACATATATTGGGCAGCTCATCTTGTGATGAGGTGGGAGGAGATGGAGACCACACATGCGCGCACACACACACACACACACACCCCATATATCTAGAGTTTGCCATGCCCCAAACTCTAGCATTTGTCCATTAGGACAAATTGGGTACTGTGCCACCAACTCCAGTCTGCCCTCAGCCAGCTCCTACCTGCCAGCCTTCTTACAACAAGTTGGGATTGGCACTGCCTGACGGCTTCCTCCTCCTAATTCTCAGTGTTGCCTTTGCAGAACTCAACAAGGAGGAGGATGGGGACAAAACATGAATTAGGCAGCTCTGTCTTTCATTGGTTCTCACTTCACCAACAGTCAACCTTTCATTCTACCCCACCCGTCTCAATGGTCACTGACCACCACTAGGAAGGTGACTTCCTTGTACAGTACATGGTTCCTGGACACCTTTTTTTTTTTACCTCAATTAGCATTAGCAAAGGAAATGAAGTACTGCTCCACTATTTATGCAGAGAGAGCCCAATCTTGCTCTCATTACTCAAGCAATCCCCTAATTGATTAGTAACAAATTTCTAATCAGCGGGAGGCAAGAAATCAATGGAAGTATTTCTTGGGTTAGGAATGTCAGGCTTGGACGAAAGAGTAAGTGATTCCTGATGGGGAGCGAAGCCATCAATTAGTTTTTGCGTGGAAGATTCACACATCTTAGTCCTTTCCCGACGAATTAAAATGCACCCCTTTGCAGATGTCTCTGCATTACTGATGGTTCCATTAGCTCAAAGTGTCAGAGTGAGCTAGAATGTGGCAACTCTGAATTATTTCAACTGAGTAAAACATTTATTCACTTTTTTGCATTCAGTATGCAGTAGCAATGTAAGAACTTGTAAAAACAGTTCTCTGTGATACAAACATACACATTCTATAAATAGTTTGAGGTGTGCAGGGTGGTGGTGTTTTAGTTCATTTTTGTTCAGATGCAGTCCCATTTGTAATATCTCAATGACCTGTTTATAGTATCAAGTCCTGTTTGTCTTCTATAAATCTGTGTGCATAGCATGCGTGTTTTGGTGTATTATTATTATTTTTTCTTTATTTGCTTTTCAGGGAGAGGTTGTGGTCTCATTCCCATGTGCAGGGATATTTCTGGATCTGCCATGACTTTGCCATTCTCACAGATAATTATATAATGTAAACTGCTTCCACTGAAAATGCTTTTTGAGACATGATCTTATCAGACCATGAAGTTAAGAAGAAATGAAAAGCAAATCTCGATCAGGCAGGCCAAAGGCCCATCTAGTCAGACATCATGATGTCTCATTGGCCAACCTTTGGGGTCATGACCTGATGATACAGTCACCAAGAAATGAACATACATGAACTCCCTAGTTTTAAGGCTCTTTCTACTGCTCTGCTACTGAATAGCAATTTTAGCCTGGTCCATTTGTTACTTGCTTCATTTCTGAATTGAACTGGGCTTGGAAGTCAACAATAAGACTTCCATCTTTCAAAGAAACTTGTTACAGGTAAATAAATAAACAAGTCAGCAGAAAAACACTGTAGGAAGCTTTTCCTTAGAGTTGTCCATGTTCTTCTTGACCTGATATGCTCTTACCAGTCCACATCCCTTAGGGCAGGCATGGCCAAACTTGGCACTCCAGCTGTTTTGGGACTACAATTCCCATCATCCCTGACCACTGGTCTTGTAGCTAGGGATGATGGGAGTTGTAGTCCCAAAACAGCTGGAGGGCCAAGTTTGGCCATGCCTGCCTTAGGGTCTCAGTGCTGGAGGGGAGAGGGTTAAATCCACCCATTGGCTTTTTCTTCTTGTCTGCATTATGCTCAGGCTGTCTCCTCCCTGACCATTCCCTCTGTGCCTTTGAAGCCTTGGAGGTGCCAACATCTATTGTGAGACATCTGAGACAAAAAGGGCTCCGCTTGTTCACTGGCACCATCTCCTGGGCAACCAGGTTTGTTTCGTACCCTAGTCATGTCTGCACAGCTGTGCCAACTCCCTTCTCACATGCTGGGGCAGGATGGCTTGGTGTTGTGATGATCTTGTCACATGTAGGCATCAGTCCAGGAAGTCCAAGGACTGAAGAGCGGATTCTGATGTGGTGGGGAGAAGGGAGCACAGCACAAAGGCAGCAACAATCTTTCTATTACCATCTGCTCATAGCGTGTTTTGTCTTTTGTTCATATCTTATTTTATGTTTTGCCTCGTACAGTGGGAAATGCAGTTTCATTCCCGCTTCGAGTTTGTTGCTACATATGAAGTGCCAAAGGGGTGGGGAAGGGGAGACAAAATTGCAGTGACAAGAGTAGGGTAAGACATTTGTCCTGTTACTATAGGAACTGTTCACGATGAATTCTGTTTGCCACAGTAGGCAGTATGGTCAAGTGGGTACTAAAAGGCACTGAGTATCTGCTTTCTTTTCTTGTCTAAAGAATGTGGGCTTGTAACCAGGTAAGATCATATGCCATCTATAGTTTAAAAAATATTTTATCTCACAGATGAGTCGCATTAGCAGATGAGTAGGTGTCCTTGAACCATTAAGCATTATTTCCTTTTAGCATTCAAGTATTGTTCTTCCTTATATTTGGTCCTCATATCCCAGTTGTTGCATGCCTGTATTGGCATGGACTGTGTAGATAACACTGGACTGGTGCAGGTGGCAGTGCCTGCTAAAGAACGGCAGACTAGAAGCTAAAAATTATGGGTGATATAGTCAGCATAGACCCACTAAAACCAATGTACTTAAACCCATGACTTTTGGTAGGTCTACTCTGACTCAATTGGCTATCACCCTACATCTACAGATTACATTAAGTGAATTCAGTTCAAATCAGGTACACCTTTCCACTTGAGTCTATTTTTAACTTTGTTTTATACAGCTAAGCAAATTTTAAGACAATATGTATACCATAGTTCATCTCAGCAAGCATTCGTTTTTGTAAGGACCCTCTTGAAACTTGAGATCTCCCGCGGATTGTATGTCATGAGGAAAAAAA
Organism: Podarcis cretensis; assembly: GCF_951804945.1. Taxonomy (NCBI): domain Eukaryota; kingdom Metazoa; phylum Chordata; class Lepidosauria; order Squamata; family Lacertidae; genus Podarcis; species Podarcis cretensis. Next base: position 80,781,378 of record NC_137175.1, on the reverse strand, counting down.
AAACATGATGCTTATTGTGTTTTGATGTTGCAGAGGGGCTGCAACATTAAAACACAATATTAATAACAAAAGTTTGGGAGGTTGTTGCTTTTGGAGGCTGGGGCAGGAAAAGTTAACTCTCCTGCTCCCGCAACCCCATGACTGAAAACTGCCCACCCCCAGAAATTAAATTTGGAAAAAGCCCCATATTGTCACCAAGGTCACTTGTTTCCCCCAAATTGTATGTGTGCATAGGAGTCAACCCCTAGGGGCTGAGGTCCTTTCAGCCCCGCACCAATAAACCATTCAAAGGGTCTCAAAGTTGATGGGCATTCCCATTCAAATGGTGTGGTTGTGCTACATCTTTTTATTCAAGTTGCTACATTTCATTCAAGTTGGCACCCCTGTATGTGTGTATGGTAGTGGGGTATTTTAGGGAAGCGTGTTTTGGGGGAGGGACTGCAGAGCCAGTGTGGTGCAGTGGTTAAGAGCGGTAGTCTCGTAATCTGGGGAACCGGGTTCGCGTCTCCACTCCTCCACATGCAACTGCTGGGTGATCTTGGGCTAGTCACACTTCTCTGAAGTCTCTCAGCCCCACTCACCTCACAGAGTGTTTGTTGTGGGGGAGGAAGGGAAAAGGAGAATGTTAGCCGCTTTGAGACTCCTTCGGGTAGTGATAAAGCGGGATATAAAATCCAAACTCTTCTTCTTCTCTCCTTCGCATGTGTTGTGACCACCCTCTTTCCAAATATTGCTTTTCCTCACGTGGCAATTAGGCTACAGATCAGCCTTCCATTTGTACCAATGGAAGGGCATTTTTGAGCCTAAATTGCTATGCCAGGATAGGGGGAGATCTTTGTGGAGTGCGGCGGTGGAGAAGGGAGGGTTAACCCTCCCTACCATGGGCTTCATGAAGACCACCCCTTTTGTCAATTAGGCTGGGAGTGAGATCTTGAAAATCATTCATGCAAAGTGAACAGTTTCGCTGAAAGGTGCTTAGATCTTTATGGCTCATCTCATGCTTGAAAAACTTTTTTATTGTTGGTTTTGTAGGATTGTCTCCAGGTTGTTAGCGTGTGTGTGTGTGTGTGTGTGTGTGTGGAGCTATTCAGATTTTCCTTGATCAACTAGATTTGCGGCCACACTGCCTTCAAGCGAAAATGCAAGGAGGTTTTGAAATGAACATTACACCTGAGACAAACATTCCCATTAGACAGCTAAGCTGCCTTATGGCCCTCCTGAATATCATCTTAAAAGACAGAGATGGGAAGCTACAAGGGGCTTTAAGTCACTAGAGAATTGGACTGCAAAAGCTGCTCAGGTTGCTGAAGGAACTCAAGGCAGGAAGGTAGTGATATTTGGGGGGTTTTGTTTTGTTTTTAAGTCAAGTCCCCAGAGGGTGTTAGCTGGGAAACTGCATCCTGTGGATTTGCCCAAATATCAAATATTTGGCACACTTTGATTTTCTTGGCTCCAGCTAATAGCTGTAGGATTGCTGAGACAACAAAAGCAAAGCACCGTGGATGTGTTTATAGCTGCATAAATTTCTTGATGTCTTTTAACTTGTTAAATTGAGCAGCTTTACAACTACAGCTAGATGGTGAGTATATTGTTACATCAGAACTCTGCATGGGTTACAGTACATCTAACAAATTTAGCTTGATCAAGACAACTAGATTTGTGGTAAATTTGCCATAAGCTAAATGCAAACACTTTTTTAAAAAATATATATGAATATATGGATACTGATGATGATAATCAATTGTTAACACATGGGACAAACCATTCCTTCTGTTAGGAAAGCCCAGTTCTAATGGACCTCCTGAATATGCTTTGAAAATACATCATTCTTTCTGGAAATTCATCATTCGCTTCTGTCTCTTTCTGTATTAATCTACTTTTGTTGTCACTTTCAAAATCTAGCATTGTATGTTGTGTACTCCCGATGTAGTGGACTACAGCTCCCATTAAGTTGAGCCAGCATGGTGAAGGTTCAGGGATGATGGAATTTGTAGTCCAGAATTTTATTTTTTATTTTTTTATTAATTTCTATACCACCTTTCATCCAAAGATCACATGGCTGTTTGCAATGTAAAAAACAAAAAAGATACTGTAACAACAAACAAACAACAAACAATAACCCCTCCACCACACACACACACACACACACACACACACACACACACAGAGTTTTAAAGCTCATCAAATGTTTAGCTAGCCAAAGACTTGAGAGGAAGGGAATGTTTTCTTTCCTGGCACCTAAAGATATGTGATGAAGGTGCCAGGCAAACCTCCCTGCGGAGATCATTTCACAAGTGAGGAGCCACCACAGAAAAGGCTCATTCTTGTGTTGCCACCTTCCAGACCTCTCACGAAGGAGGCACATGAGCAAGGGCCTCAGACGATAATCATAGGGTCTGGGTCAATTCATATGGGGAGAGGCAGTCCTTGAGGTATTGTAGTCCTAAGTCATTTAAGACTTTAGAGGTCAAAACCAACACTTTGAATTGGGCCCATAAACTGATTGGCAGCCATTGACATTTATTGCTCAAGCCGTCTTGCCCCGCTGAGCTACCTGGCCACCAAATTCTGCCCCAGCTGGAGTGTCCAAAACACCTTCAGAGGCAATAGCACACATAACACGTTGCAGTAGTCTTACCTAGAGGTTATCTAGAGCTTACCAGGGCAGCATACACAACAGAAGTTAGGCTATCCCTATCCAGACAGGGGTACCACACTCCTCGCCACTGAGGCCACTTGAGCATCAAGTGACAGCACGAGGGATAAAATTGAACCCAGAAGAATGCCACATTGGAAGTTTTGCAGGGCCAAAAAGCACTCCCCAAGCACCACTCTCTGGAAATGACCATTCAAGTAGGAACAGAACCAAGTAGGAAGGGACCCATCCCAAACTCAGACAGCTGCTCCAGAGGGATACCATGGTCTAAGGTACCTAGAGCACACCACATTGGCTACCCTTGATGTAGAGAGAGTGTAAGACATGCAGCGAAATGTAAGACCTGCTGACATGATACCATGGATGTTGAAATGTTGCAGAAGTAGGGAGGGGATGCAGTTTTATGTGGCAGCCACGTCAAATAGGTCTGGACGATAACTTGTTTTCAACATCATGATATATCACCAGCTAAACATCACAATATGCCTGAAATAAGGATGGAACTATTTAGAGACATTGGCTGGCATTGTGCTTTTTCCTGCATCTTGATTTTTGCATAACACACATACACCATGATTCACAATATATTGCAGGCATAGGCAAACTCGGCCCTCCAGATGTTTTGGGACTACAACTCCCATCATTCCTAGCCAACAGGACCAGTGGTCAGGGATGTTGGGAATTGTAGTCTTGAAACATCTGGAGGGCCGAGTTTGCCTGTGCCTGGTATATTGCAAAGTCAAAAATTATGAAACCAATATCATTATATGGACTTCAAACCAGTTTTGGACGATATATCAATATCAAGTATCATCCTAATGTCATGTATCATCCAAAACTAGAAACTCCTCTGGTTTCACCCAGTGGCCCTCCATCAGGCAAGTGAGCCAGCAACCCAGGACCTGAACCTTTCTCTGTCAAAGTAACCCATCCCTTGTCCCCTTCAGAGAAGTGGCTTGCCAAGTGGAACAGAATCTCTATGTTGGTTTATCAAAAGTTTGGTCACTGTTTCTTACCGGGAAGGGAAGAGGTAAGGCATTGAGAAGGTTGGTGTGGTGCAATAACACCAGCAGGAACACCACCCCAATGCCTTGCCTGTCCCTGGTCAGAAACAGTGTCTCACCTGCAAGGAATCTAGTATAGCAGCTCCACCCCAACCAGAAAACTGCTACTGGCCCTTCAGATTAGGGTATTCCAGTCTCTGTGTTTGCTGCCATCTGTGCTCCTTGTGCTCTGTCTCTTGTTTTGATGAATGAGCCAGCGCAGCTCTTTGCATATTTGCTTTGTATGTTTGCCACTTCTATGGTACTTGTTTGTAAGCCTTTCCTGTAAATATAAAATCATAGTGGTGAGCAATGGGGATCCTTCATTCCCATTGCTTCTACAAGTTAATTTATCTCCCTAAATTTTTAGTGTTGCAATGCGCGCCAAGCTCTTTTAAACCCGATTTAGCTGATATATTTTTTTGATTTCTTCAGGGAGCAGACAGTGCAGATTTATAACCCTCTGCATAAGGCATCATTTCTAAAATTGCTACCTATCACATTCAATGATTGTCCCAGTGTTCTTGTGATCTGCATATACAGTGTTGTGCTCCTATCTTCCCCTTGCGAATTTGTCTGAAATTTGTGCTTCTGAAAGGTAATTGAGAACTCTCTTGACTGTTGTACAAAAGCTGAGAACACACTCCTCTGAGGTCTAACAAGTTCTTCATCTGACAATGAAGCTGTATCAAAATAAATTAATGCTTAGAGGAGTTTTGCAGATTAACTGGAGATTGCTCATTTTAAGGATTTTTTTGGGAGGAGGGAGGGAGAATATAAATGACATAATTTGAAGTGATTCAGTTTTCTGCTTTCAATGTCAATGAAATGTTGGGCTCTCTTGATGGCACTTAACTGAATATCTTTTTCAGTAAGTGGCTCCCTTGCCACTTTGATACTCTGCGTGAAATACCGTAGGAAGAAGAGCGAGCTTCAAGGACTGTGGGTTACATTTTACTGCCTGGGCAATTGTTTAATGGTTAGAACTTCTCAAGCAGGCTGAGACCCAAGGAGTATGGAGACTGTCTTGGGAATGTCCTCCAACTGAGACTAGAAAAATCTCAAGAGAGCACAATGAAATCTTTCTCCACCCGACTTCTGGATGTCAACAGGTAAGGCGTTCTAGAGGTGTGAAGTCACCAAAACACCAGCATCTCTATTGTGCCTGCCAGTCACTTAACTTTTTCCCCCTGAGGAACTCAGTGTAAGAGCTAAAGTGAATATTTACAATTTTTTGGAATACTGTGATTTTTCTCATTTCACCACTAAAAAATTCGAGTATGAAAATTGTAATATTTGAGACTCTTTGGCGTCTTTTGGCTCCTTTTGCTTTGGCAAATGGAGATCTCATAAACTGTCAGAAACTAATGCCATTGCATGTTGTTAACCAAAAATGAAACACAGAGCTTCCTTGTCAGGAGAACATACAGTGGTACCTCGAGTTACAAACGCCTCAGGTTACAAACTCCGCTAACCTGGAAGAGTTACCTCGAGTTGAGAACTTTGCCCCAGGATGGGAACGGAAATCGTGTGCCGGCGGCACAGAGACAGCCCATTAGCGAAGGCACGCCTCTAGTTAAGAACAGTTTCGGGTTAAGAATGGACCTCTGGAATGAATTAAGTTCATAACTAGAGGTACCACTGTACATAGATATTGCTACCTGGAGGTAAGGAATTTTAAAAACACTCGGATACATTGTTGTTATATCAGCTGTCAGCACTGATAACTACAACGCGCCATTTCATGCTACACATGAAATACAGCTAAATATCAATTCTAATGCCCTGGGTTTAAAAATCAAATATTATTGGGTTTCAGGATATGTCTGTGGAATATTCACCAATGCAGTCTGAAAAGCCAAATTTAAATGGAAAAGATGTCTGATCTACTTATGCAGAAGCAATGGGGATTAGAATTCAGAGTTGGTAGAACAGACTGTACCACTTTAGATTGCAGGTGGGGATATCACTGTTGTTTTTATATTTTTTTATTAATTTTCACAAAATTATAAATAAAACAAACAAATAAACAAACAAACATGGATCATAACCTTATTAAAATTACACTTATTAAGATTGTTAAGTGACTTCCTCGCTTCCCCTTGGTTGAATTTCCATGCACTTCCTTTTAATGGTTTTCCAAATCAAAGTTCTTATGAAATTTAACTTAAACATTAACATCCTTATATCCTTTAATTTTAAAATTAAACATATTGATTCATCACTTAACTTATATGAAATCCTAAGCCAATTAAATATCAGCAAGCTATTTCCAATTAATTTAATTTTACATATTTAACTTAATAATCATTAAATTTTATCCATTGGGGATATCACTGTTGTAAGGTTGTCATGTGAAAGAAAATAACATACACCACTATGTAGAAGAAAACAAATAATGCCGGCTTCCCTCTGTGCTGCTTCTTTATAATATTTTTTTTATTCATAGGGATTATTTTTAAAAATGTGATTCTACCACATGGCATTAGATATAGTATTAGCCTTTTTAACCCTTCATCCCAACCTCATCATGTGACATGTGTAGATGTCCCCATCATCCAACCAGGCTGTTGATGGGGATGCTTGAGGAATTTGACATTTGTGAATTCTGATACCAACTGACCTGATCCGCATGGATAAATATGCAGATTGTGTAGGAATGTGTATGTATTTCACAGTGGTGTGTGTGTGTGGATCACGGGTTGTTGTGTGGGATTTAGACTGAAAATAGACTGATTTGCTCATCCTCAGGCACACAGAATGCAGTTTAATGGGAAGGAATTGTGATCACCATTGTGATATGTTCATGAATATGTATGTGTGAGCACTGTGTGAATATGTAGAAATAGTAAAATATGATTCCCACAGACAAGGGATTTAGCATTTCCCCCCTGAAATTGGTCCAGGCTTACTGCCAGCCTTTTAAAAGTCAAAATATGTGAGGAGCTTCGCATGACAGATAATTCCCTGCACCCAACCAAATCTTCATGGAGCATGCTTATTACAGATCAAAATAAATTCCTTACAGACATCTTCCACTTTAAATTAATCTCCAGGATTAACTCCAGATGGCTCTAAATAACAGTGTGAATATGATTAAGATTTCACACAAGTGACTTTTTTAAAAAGAAGAAGAGATGATACCTGCACTTCCACGGCGTCAAAAAAAAAGCCTTCTCATTTTAATGGAGATCACACAACTGAGCCTAGGATGGAGCCTCTGAAGACATATTCCTGACTGAGACACTTCAATTATATTGGTAGATTGCTCAGGATAGGATGCTTATAATTGACCAGTGACTTATTTCATATTCTCAAATCCAGCTGAGTTGGAGACCGTCTGAAGTTTCCTGACTGTTTTTCAGACAAGTTTCAACCTGTGCTGCATTTTGATACTCTCCTTGGAAATGGTTTTCTTGAGTTTCCTCCTGAATACTCAAACATATTTTCTATATAGCTGCAGCTGTATACACTTGCCAGCTTGGACCTCACTGGCTGGATAGCTCACTCAAACATTGCGGTGGCAGGGGGTATATTTTGCTGGGAACGGAATGGAAGAAAGTCTTATACAAAATTAAACAATTGCAGATTGTGGAGTAGGTTAGGCTGAGAAAGAGAGTGACTGACCCAAGTGAGCTGCAGAATGGAAGACAAGAAAACAAGAGAGCAAGACCTCACTTCACCTCATAAGTAGTTCTCCTGGTATGTATGTGTTTTGTGGCTATTTTATGCACATATTTTTAAAGGATTTCCCTTAGTTTATCCTCCTCCCTGGACAGGGGCAGGGTGTACTTGGAAGACATCTACATTCAAAACCAGGATGGGACATACTGGGATAGGTTAAACTATCCCATTTCTTGTGTTTTTTATATTGTAATTTTATGTTGTGAACTGCCCTGAGATCTACGGGTATAGTATACATATTTAATAAATAAATCAATAAAAAATTCCCTGCAGACAGCCCACCCAAGCGATCTCACTCCAGAAATGGAGAATCTAGCCTAACAAAATGCAACCTCCGAGATGCCCTCCATGCTATGGTAAACAAACTCAGTGGGAATGACTGCTCCCCACATTAAATGGGGAGCGCCCTTTGTGTGGTTGCATGCAGCCCCCTGGACCCTATGTGGCACCATTAACACAGGCTTGGCTTTGCCTTCCCCAGGTGGGATACCTGGAGGTCTCCACCTACCTCAGCCAGTTGCCCAATCTCGCCTGGGGAAGGCGTTGCCAAGGTGATCAGGCTAGGTAGGGGGAGGGACCACCCTGCCCACACAATAGGGGGAGGATCTTACCTGGGAATCATCAGTTGGCTCCAGAGCTTCTCCCACCCTACCCACCCTCAGTTAACCTTTTCTCCACAGGTACGTGGGCGCTGCTACATCAAGGTCGCTGTTGAAGGGCCGGAAAGGAATTCTCCTGCATTGGCAGGTTTGCCTTTCCTGTAGCAAAACATCACAACTTTGGCAGTATCAGGCCTTGGGCAGAATCCTTTAGTCTGTCTTCCCTAAATTGGGGGTGGGCGTGTAGCAGTGAACCACGTCCCCCTTCTCTTTGCAGCGGCAATACCAGGGTTCCCTGTTAAAGGGGTTGTTTTGAGGGGAGGCTTTGGCCGTACGCTGAGAGGTTGTCATTGCTCTTCCCTGTGACGGCAGCATCATGGGAGTGGGCTCTCTCTGCTTGAGCATATGTTCTCCAGAGCCAGCCCACCCCCCACCCCCCACACTCTGGATAACCCTGATGTACCCCAGATCCCCAGCGGGGGACTGGGAGGGATAAACGCCCAATGTCTGAGCCACCCACATCTGAAACATAATAAAGTTGTGGCCAATTTTAATCCCATAGCACATCATCTTGAGTCGTTATTTCACACGGGAGCTGTCCAGGGTTTGGGAGACTCCGCCTGTCCACACGAATTTGGTTGAAATTTAGCCTAGGCAAAGCTGGCAATGGCAGCTGTGAAAATTGAAGCTAATGGCTGGATGGCAGACCACATTATCCCAACATTACAAGGCACCAGGAGACTCATTTCACACTCTCTCCAGTCCAAGTAACTTCAAAGGCTGATGAGGACATTGTGGGGTGGGAGGGGTGGGATTATAGACTTGAGAGCCAAGCAGGCAGCTAAAAGCCCCACAACGTCCCAGAAGGTTTTAGTGTGAGTGAGAGAGGAGCAGCCTGGGTGGGGATGAGCAAGAAGAGGCTAGCTGGGATTTGAAAATGGCATTGGAAAGGAACTAGAAAGCAATGAAACAACACTATGTAATTTTCTTTCAGCTTCCTCTTTACTCAGTTAATGGAACCTGACCACCTAGCCAGGGCTGCTGTGGATCCACTCTCCACAAAAATCACCATTTGGTACTTTTCTAAGAATGTTAAAGTACTTCCCCATCCACTTTGCTTATTCCAGCTTTAAATTCAAGCCTCGACTCAAAGTCAAGTCTGGGGGAGCAATGAGCAGCCCCCTAGGCTCAATCTAGGGTAAGGATAATGGTCAGTTGTATCCCACCCCATCTGAGAGGTAGGGGCTGTGGTACCCTAGACTTCTGCCCCAGAGTCTGCATGCTGGATTTTTATTGTAGAAAATATAGCTGTGTGGTGTTGTAATAATCTACCGGTGACAGTCGAGCTCCTTTGTTCACATTGCAAGTGGATCTTGCTTACAATAGCTGCATTTCACAGCAGAAGAGGAGGGCATGGGGATTACTCAGACATTTCTTCTCAACTCAAGCACCTAATTTATTGTTCAGGGATTTTATACTATTAGCTGCTTGTGGCCGGAAGAGAGTTACAAAATAGGCTAGAGTGTTGAGCTCACGTTTATTGGTTTTCCATTATCTTTGTGTTTTTTTAAAAAATGTTTCTGGATCATCTGTTTATCAAAATGCACTTCAGCCCATCCATTGTGACACAATTGTGGTTGCCGATTCATGACAACAGAGACAAAGGTTTAGCAGGTGAAGTGATTATTAAGCCATTTCCTGTTCCCGGGGAGATGATGGTGCAGGCTGGGAGCAAGCTCTCCCCATGCGCATGGGGCGGGATAGCTCCTGTGCCATTGGATGGTCCTTGGCCACATCATCCTTAAGCCATCCAATCCGGATGGTCCAGGGGCATGGCATGGGCTATTTAAACTGCCCGCGGCTGAGGACTCACCCCTGTTTTCCCCTGCTCGGTCAGTTCTTTGGACCTGCTCCATAGAGCTCCTGTTGTTTCCCCAGATTGCTGAGGCTCCCCTCGGCCTCCTTCTTTGGTGTAGAACAGCGTGCAGTGATCACAGCCTATCCCCTTGAGCGCTACTGATTCCCCACTTCCAGAAAACAGCTGTAGGGCGCTGTTGGGGATCAGCCGCGAGGCACTCTTCCTGCTTCCCTGGTTCGCGAGCTTGCTCAGAAAGATCTGTCTCTCGGTTTTCTGGCTGCTGATCTTCCCTGGAATTCCTTGGTTTACCAGTGGTCCATTGACTTCACCACAGAGACAAAGGTTTAGCAGGTGAAGTGATTATTACAAGCCTGGGTGTGGAGTGATGGAACAAACTCTAGCTATAAAGCTACTGCATGCTAGGCAGCTAGTAAAGGTGCAGGAGTCCTGTCTCAAAAAATATTTGGCAATTGTAGTCTACAAAGACAAAAGTTGCCTATGGGGGCCTGTGGAGAGACTTGTATTCATTATGCATTTAAATGAGTATGTCAGGAAGATATGTGGGTGTGTACTGGATTGGAACTAATCTTGCATCACAAGTCAAGACGGGTGCCTTGGAAAGTTTTTTAGCTTCTCGGAGGTGTAGTGGGATGTGCACAAGGTGGCACACTGTAGAGCAGAAACCTTTGAAATGGTTTGTGGCACCTCACTGAGCCAGTTATTTTTTCATGCTGCTGAAAGGAAAGGTAGTATCTGTAAGCTTATTATATTAAAGAATAATACAGTGGTACCTCGGGTTACATACGCTTCAGGTTACATATGCTTCAGGTTACAAGCACTAGAAATAGTGCTTCAGGTTAAGAACTTTGCTTCAGTATAAGAACAGAAATCGTGCTCCGGCGGCATGGCGGCAGCAGGAGGCCCCATTAGCTAAAGTGGTGCTTCAGGTTAAGAACAGTTTCAGGTTAAGAACAGACCTCCGAAACGAATTAAGTATTTAACCTGAGGTACCACTGTACTAGGTTGGGGTTAAGGGGAAAGGGGAACGGGGAACAAACAACCAAAGAGTGGGAAGAGGGTGGGATGACTCAACTATAATGTCAGGCTGGAGCCAGCAAGTGAGCAACAGCAGCTGCCAGACTTGTACTGCAGCCCAGGGGACAAAGGGAGGTTTGTTATGGGAAGAACAGAGGAAAGTGAAGAGGGGCATTCGCAGCCCAGAGAAACACAGGACTTAGAAGATGATAGCTTGTCCGAGCCAGTCTCCAAACCTCTCAGTGTGCAAGAACTCAGAAGAAGAGGGGAACAAGAAAAGGGGAAATTGACATCACAGAAGCGATGGAAGAGATTCATTTTCATGCGTTGTTTCTGGAGGAAGAGGAACAACGCTGAGGATTTAGTTGAGTCATCATCAGGGTAGCCATAAGTCACGGGGCAGAGCGCTCCAGACAAGTGGCATGTTTTTCTGGAGTAAAACCAACTTTTAATTGACTGTACGTGTACGCATCTTCCTGCTGCTACATATAACTGCCAGGCCAGACTTATAATCCGAGGGAATGAATTTACCTGGAAAATGAAACCATTGTAGGTCTTCCCATCACAAAATGAATGTTAAAGGGAAGGAACCAGTGAAGGTGGTGAAGGTCCTGTGTGAGTGTCTGGAGGCGGTTGGAGGATGGATGGCAGCTAACAGATTGAGGTTGAATCCTGACAAGACAGGAGTACTGTTCTTGGGGGACAGGGGGTGGGCTGGTGTGGAGGACTCCCTGGTCCTGAATGGGGTAATTGTGCCCCTGAAGGACCAGGTGCACAGCCTGGGAGTCATTTTGGATTCACAGCTGTCCATGGAGGCGCAGGTTAATTCTGTGTCCAGGGCAGCTGTCTACCAGCTCCATCTGGTAGGCCGGCTAAGACCCTACCTGCCTGCAGACTGTCTTGCCAGAGTGGTGCATGCTCTAGTTATCTCCTGCTTGGACTACTGCAATGCGCTCTATGTGGGGCTACCTTTGAAGGTGACCCGGAAACTGCAACTAATCCAGAATGCAGGAGGTAGACTGGTGACTGGGAGCGGCCGCCGAGACCATAAAGCATCGGTCCAAAAGGATCTTCACTGGCTCCCAGTACGTTTCCAAGCACAATTCAAAGTGTTGGTGCTGACCTTTAAAACCCTAAACGGCCTTGGCCCAGTATACCTGAAGGAGTGTCTCCACCCCCATTGTTCAGCCACTGAGGTCCAGCTCCAAGGGTCTTCTGGCGGTTCAAACAACTATCTGACTTTTAGAAGACATTTGAAGGCAACCCTGTTTAGGGGAGTTTTTAATGACTGATGTTTTAATGTATTTTAAATATTTTGTTGGAAGCCACCCAGAGTGACTGGGGAAACACAGCCACTTTGGCAGGGTATAAATATTAAATTATTATTATTTTATAGTAAGTGACACTTTCTATCCACTTCTAAAACTGTAATGGCTGCCCTTACAGGAAAAACCAAGGCAACTATCCTTTTCAAGACTGGCAGATTCATGTTTTTGGAAGAAGCAAACTTGCCTGCAAATTTCACCCAGTTCTGACCCCAAATTAAGATGTATATGTGTTCCCTTCAAAAAATAAAATAAAATCAAACAAACAAACAAACTTTAAAGGTGGCCATCACAAATGCCTATGAACCTATTTGTGTTTCATTAGTCAGGCGTTGCCCACTCTGGAGGGGCTAGTAAGCCTGCAAATTTCATGCATCCTTTTCTAAGTTGTAAGTTTTATAATCATTCTTTGATTTCTGAAAAATGTGTGGGATGGTGGACCCTATGCTGAACCAGGCAGCCTATGAAGTATCTCTGACTGACATGAACTAGACTCTGAAGTACTGAATCAGGCTCCAAATCAATTGCTGCAAAAAAGAAACAACAATATTTTTGTGCTGCTTTTTTGCAGCTAAACACTTTTGCAGTCCATTTAAAACAGCGTTTCTCAACTTCCAGATGTTTTGGGCTATAACTCCTGTCAATGCTGATTATTGACTATATTGGCTGGGGTTGATGGGCTCTAAAACATCTAGACAGCACCAGTTTCAGGAAAGCTGATTTAAATGAAGGAAGACCAAGCCAGACATAGCAGTTAGTATAAAAGGAATGGGGGAAATTCCTGTCAGGAACATGCCACCAAAATTTCACTTAAAGCAAAAGTTAAAGGTTTCAGTTGGGGTTTTATCTTCAAGTAAAGACTGTCAATAAACAGGTCAGGACCGGACAAGTGAGGTTTTCAGTGAGGTTTTGCACTTCTCTAGTTTGCATATGTATTGTATTGAAATATGAACTGAATTTAGAAGTTTTCCCTCAGTAGAAACATCTGGGTTGGGGTCTTTTTTAATGGGAACTTAGAAAGTTTCAAATACTCAGCTAGCAAAATTTTTCCAAGCATCCCTAAGTTTTCACAATACTTCACTCACAGCAAGTTTTGATTCAAGTTTAAAGGTTACTGTTCAGTAGGAACCTTTGAGGAGAAGTGCAGAAGCTTAAGACAAGTGAAATTTCCTAGGAAACTTTCAGTTATCCTTAAGAGCTGTAGCAGGAGGAAACACTATCATTGCTGAAAAGGTAGGTTCTCCATATGTCTCTATGTCTATTTCTTACACTGTGGAAAGGGATAGTAGCTGAAAAAGTAAAAAATAAAATAAAAAATAGTGTGTGGTTTATTTCCTCTGAACTCCCCATATCTTTATTCTCTTGCCTGACTGCTGAATTATAAATAAAGATCTTAGGGCTCTGACATTTCCAGCAGTCCGAAATATTTTCATTCCAGCAGTTGGTACAGCTATAATTTCAGGAGGTCTTTCCCCACTGCTAGGCTAGAAATGTTATTTGTGAGGGAGATGTGTGTACGTGGAGTGGATGTTTGCTCCTGGAATATCTCCTTTTCCCCATCTTCCACTATTTCCATTGACATCTTAGAGTACTGCTGGTATCACAGATTCCTCTAGTCTGTTTCAAAACAATGGGCTGTGTGTGAGAGCAGCATGGAAGGTGGGTTGGGAATTCTTCGTTTGGTGCTGAGAATGTCTTTTTTTTTAAAAAAAAATTTATTAGGTTTTCACATTTTATAAAACAAAAACAAAAACAAAACATATATATTTTTAAACTCTTATTTTCATTACCCCCTTTCCCTGACTTCCCCCACCCCCTCTTCATACATCCCAATTCCAAAAATTAGTTCAGCAAGTTCTTATCTCCCATCTTTAACATATTATTGTTATTTTTAAACTTAATCCTTTTTACTTATCCAAATTTAATTTATCCAATTCTCTTTTAAACATTAAATCTTTTTTTTTCTAAGGTCGACCTAATTACCCTTCCACGAATTTCTCCCTTTGTATTTTTGTTAATTATATGTCATAATGGCCAAATACAAAAATCATAAAATTTTGAAATTCTGTTCTCCCCTCCCTCCCTACCCCAGTTTCCATCCCTTCCCAAGCAATTATCCTAGCCCGGATTCCTCACATCAGAGGCCTTCAAGTCTCTATCAGTCTCTCTCTGCCAATTTTGTTGGTAGCCCTTTTTGTTGGTCCTCAGGTCTCGAAGGAATTCTATCTCAGTCACATCGTATTTTCTTCCATCCAAGATACTTAATAGCAGTTGCTGCAAAAAGTCAGTTGATCTCCCATACTCAAGGAGGAAGTCCCAATCATATTTCTTTACTCTTTTGAATTCCAATATTCCAAGTGCTCCCGGGACTTCCTCCTTCATCTTTCTCATCTTTCGCAGATTTGTAATCCAAAGATCTTCTTCTTTATTTCCTGACAATATGGGCTTCTGATTGATATTTTCCTGCACTTTTTCCATTCCTTCTGTTCTCTCCACCGGTTCCAAAAAAGTTTTTTCTGGTTCAGCTGCAGATTCCTTATCAGGCAAATCCTTTATGCATTCAGTCGTTTGTTTTGGAATTCAAGGTCATAAGTTCTTTGTTCATAGCCGTACTCTGCTCTTGCAGGATTCCCACGAGAAAAAACATTCTTTCTATCTCTACCAGTAATTTTCTCTCTGCAGCCATTGTAATGTCTCTAGTTCCCCCTAGGGGGATTACAGTTGCTTGATAGTCCTTTTCCAACAGCCCGTTACTTTGTTGTTTATGACTACGTTGTTTCCAGCCACCTCAGTTCAAAAGCAACACTTTTAGTTCAGAAAGTTATTAAATAACAAAGTTCTTAAATTTTAGCCGCCCGTTTGACAGCTCCTTTGACAGCTGTCAAACTCCTTGTTCTTTTTCCTCCGGCTCACACACAGGACGCTCCCGGGTTCGGGGGGGGGGGTTACACAAAAGCTTCCAAAACTCCTTACTTTCTCTCCAGCACAAAGACTTCTGTCAAACTCATGGAAATATTTTTTATCTAACACCAAAAACAGTACTCTCCACCTTAGTCCACCGATCCTTGCTTTAGATCGTTTGTAGATAGGGGGGTGCGGACTTCCCTTTAGCACATCCCCCGGTTGTACCGAATTCAAAGATATAGATTTTAAAGTCCAAATTCCATTCTACTCACGGGTTATTTGTTTCCAGTCCGAATTTTGGGAAAAAAGTCAGCGCTGTCCGGCCATGGCACGCGGCTTCGCTCCACTGAAGTAGCGGTCTACTCTCAGCACCACGCCGCTCCCCGTACCCTCTCCGTAGCCTTTAAAAAGGCTCTTCGTGGGTCAGGGAGGGCGCTTAAAGGTGCCCACCGAGTCACCAAGTCCGCAGGCTTCCGCGCCTGTGGTTTCTGAGGGTCCCCGCGTCGCCGGCGCGGTAGGACCCGTCTTCAGCAGAGCCGATTCCCTCCGGAGCTCGGAGGGAATCCGCCATTAGCCAATCGCGCTAACCCGGAAGTCGTTGCTGAGAATGTCTTGTACCTGCAAGTTGAATGGATTTTTTAAAAGGAAAGTTGCACTTAAAAGGGCTGTTTATCTTCTCAAAGGTCTGCGGGAGGCTGCTTTGTGGAAACTCTATAGCTTTACAAAAAGCTTTCTCTCTCTCTCTCTCTCTTTTGTTAAAGGCTCTCTCTCATTTTGGCATTAGGACTTTGTCCTACTGGCTCCTTTATGTAGAATGTGTTCCGTTTAAAACAGAAAAGAGTATCTTCTTTTTTTACGGTATTATATGGAGTAGATTTCGTTTCCTTTGCAAGACTTCTGTAGTCTTTAAATTTTGTTTTGCTATTTCCCTCCAACCCAGTTGCATCCCCTGGTTCTTGGATGTTTTCAGCTAAAACTCTGATGTGACCAGTCAATGCTAGGTCAGATGGTTAATGGGAAGTAGATTGAGACTAGATTCCTTGATTATCCCACCTGTTTTGCATTTATATAAGGTATTTTGAAACGCTTGTCTAATTGCAAGCTTGTTGACTTTTGAAGCTTTCAGGGTGATTTTGAGATAATCACTGGCTTTCTATTCCCATCCCATATCCAAATGTATTCAGTAGGAACATGATTTTTTTTTTTTTTCTAAATTGCTTTCCATAGCGTAGGCCTATTGACCTCATTGAATCTACTCTGGAGCTGAAATTTTCGCTCAGTCTGTTTGAATTGGGCGATCATAACTAATTGTCCCTCTAAGGTTTCTATATTATCACCAATTGTTTTAGCAAGCAAAAAACTAAAATAAATAAATAAATAAATAAATAAATAAATAAATAAATAAATGTTTTCTATAAACTCTGCAGTGTTTCAGAACAACTCTGTACGAAAGCTTTCATTAGATCATCTGCAGAAGTAGTACCATTATGATTGAGTGAATATTAGATGTAATTAGGAAGCGCATTATATGTATTCCTGTATTACTTTCTAATTGATCTCTGCCAAATGAAATGCAAAATGCTGTGCCAATTACAATCTCTCAATTACAGATTCATTCATTGCAGAGACAAACACTTCCAAAAATGCCATCAGGATGACATGCTTGTCTGACATTATGATTATAGAGTGAAGTTTCACATACTAAACATTTTCCGGGCTGGGCTGAAGTCCAAAACATGGCTGATACTGAACATGCTAAGATGAAATCTATTTTGCTTTGAAAAAGGTAATGCTGGAGGAAGAGGAGGAATGGACAGAGGGTGATAAAAAGAGTTGTGAGTGGAGGAGGGGGGCATTTTCCCATCCTCTAGACCAGCCTTTCTCAACCTGTGGGTCCCCAGATGTTGATGATGGACTACAACTCCCATCACCCCAACTAGCAAGGCCAGAGCTCAGGGATGATGAAAGTTGTAGTCCATCAACATCTGGGGGTCCACAGGTTGAGAACCGACTCCCTGGGAACCTAAACAAACCTGCTACACCTGGTGTGAAGAGTGCAACTGAATAGGACACAGCTGTGGGCAACCTGAGAAATTACCACCCACTTTGGGCCTTCCCACAAAAAGCAAATCTAAAGTGAGAGACTAGTGGGATGTCCGCTGTTTCTGGGAACTCTGCTCATTGTAAGACTTTTGTGAGTGAGCTGAGAGTTTGCATGGCCCATGGGTGAGAAGCTGGAGGCTGAGAGGGAGGGTGTATCAGAAGGAAAATGAATACATGCACGCATGTGTCTGTGTGTAATTTGTATTAATGTAACATTTTAATAAGTAACTGTGTACTTTTGTAATAGCTAATTAAGTTGTCTGTTCTTGCTTCAGTTATTTTGTACATGGCTCATAAATATTTTTAATAATATCAAGTGGCAGAGAAATTACATAATCAAAATATTTTGGTTTCCCACCTCTCTGAAGAAATCTACCCATTGGTAGCCACTAGGGATGCGTTCTCTGTACTGTACCTGTTCGTCCTTTAATTGTGCTATTGTTACTCAAAACCAGTTTGTTAAGTCTGTTTGCCCCCTTATAGGGTGGGTGGCTTTGTGGGCAGGGCATGAGCTTCCCTGGTAAACCGGCCTATCACAGGCCGGATCATCTTCCTGCCACCCAGTGGGCCAATGGCGACAGGAATTAGTGGGCATTTCCCTGGGCAAGGGACCAACCAACCAGTTGTGCCCTTGGCTCAGGGGGAATTTAAATGCCTGGCTTGCAGGGATTTTCAGCCTCTCCCTCCCTCCGCTGGTTCTCCCACTCTCTCCCTCTCAGATTAAGGTTTCTCACAGATGGTACAACCTTGCTATGGACAATGTCAGTCGCCTAACTTTCAGGGGCCAGGCAGGAATTCTTCCTGCTTGGCTAATTGGCACCGCCATTTGGGTTTTCGTCTACCTCACAGCACTTGTCACAACTCTGTAAGGAGGATAGGCATTGAGTAAGCCTAGTCATGGTTGGAGGGAAGGTTTTAGGCCCTGCCTGCCCCTTCGCAGGTAAGGATATCCTGTTAAAGGGTTCTAGGAGGAGTAGCTCCTGTCTAGGGCCATACCACTCCTCCAGCAGGGACCATTTGGCAGATGCCCGGATTTGAGGAAGGGCATAGGGCATCCCCCCCCCCCCATGCTGGCTTCATCCTTAGAACTTCCTGACAGTAAGAGCTGTTCGACAGTGGAATTTGCTGCCAAGGAGTGTGGTGGAGTCTCCTTCTTTGGAGGTCTTTAAGCAGAGGCTTGACAACCATATGTCAGGAGTGCTCTGATGGTGTTTCCTGCTTGGCAGGGGGTTGGACTCGATGGCCCTTGTGGTCTCTTCCAACTCTATGATTCTATGATTCTATGAAATACTCCCACCAGAGTATTGCGTTGCTTACCACAATGCCTATGGCAAACCTCACACCTGTAATGTTGTGGCTTTATTTGATCCCAAACCAATATGCTGTGCATCATCTAGTTAGTTGCACCTTAGGGAACAGGGTGGTCACGGGGCCTCAGTATACAAAATGATATGATCTTGGTGACAGTTTGCAGAAATGGCTGTTGTTTTCTATTCTCCTGATGGCGTTGTGTAATGACTATCACTATTTACAGTCTTGCTGCTGTTATTGATTGCCCATCTTCAAGTATCCATTTGCATGTCCCAAGGGGTATTGTAATAAGTCTGTGTAGGCCTTTGCGTGATAATATGTGCTGGCCACATGTTTTTGAAAGAAGACAAACCACCAAGAAAGTGGCAGTGGGGGTAGGACAGAGAATTAGATGTGTTTTATTACAACAATAACAACCATAGAAACAACAATTTTTATGAAATGCTTTATTAAAATGGCTTATTAGTTTTTTGGGGGTGGGGATGGGCATATAAATCCATATGCAAACTCCAAAAGTTATAGATCCTCTTTCTAATAAACCACACTAGCCCCAAATGTATTCTCTGAAACAAAAGGAAATATCTATAATAATTAAATGTGAATGTGAATGACACACACCACCAGGCAGCAAGACATCCTCTGTCCTCCATCGGGGGCAGGGGTAATATTATAACAAACAACAACAAATCCAATCATCTCCCTAACCTTTCCTTTCCTTTCTTCCTGCAAAGCTGTGAATGGTCACAAGCAGAAGGAATGTTGGTGAATGCTACAAAATGCAAAAAGAGCTCGGAGCTCGGTGCGTCCTCCAACATCAGAGCATGGGAAGTCAAACAAAGATTTGTGATTTGGCTTAATATTTGGACTGTCTGATTATTCTATAATTCGGAATGTCTTTAATGTGGCCTTTATTGGATGGTCAAATTGGAAAACTTAATAAATATTATTTTTTTAAAAAATGCAAAAAGCAGCAGTTTTGTAAATATTGACCAATATTTTGGACTGTGGTGGGAAGAGGAGGTCACAACACACACACACACACACACACACACACACAATTTGTAGAGCTTGCTATATTTACCTTTCCTTGGAGTTGGGGGATAATTCACTTCAGGCATTACTGCATGGATTAATACAAAAAAAGGGAGGGGAAATAAATCAGTAATTTGTTTATTTAACGTAAGGATTTTTATATCAAAAATATGTGCTACATTGAGAAATTATTTGCTTCTGTATTTATAAAGCTACTACCATTAAACATTACGACCTCTCCAGCACCACTCGCCACAGCTTCTCTAAATTAAGCATGCACACATTGATGGACATGAGAACAATGCATTATAGTAGGGGAAATTGCTTGCAAAAAATGTGCATATTAGAAATACAAAAGTGTGTACGTCGGGTGAAATTAGCACTAAAGTGCAGAAATGCAGAGAACAGAACTTAAACAAACCATTCAGAACAGAACTGAATATATTTTGGACGGGGGGGGGGGGGTCAGATGAGAAACTGAAATTGAGATCTGCCCACACAGATCCAAAGCTTGATGGCTGTAGTCCAGCAACCTGGGTGTGTTTGGGGACACAGATCACCCATCCCTGGTATAACCCAGCGGCAGGAAAGAGAGCTGGTAATTTACTACTCGATAAATAAAGGTCTGCATGTCATCAACATCTGTCCTTTTGATTTTGACAATGCTTGGATCAGGCTACCCCATTTGATCGCCGAGACCCCGCAGCTGTTGTTTTTACTGATTACATGCTGCTTTAATTTATTTTTGTCATTTATTTATTTTGCTGCATAATTGTTTCCACGTGGCCAGTGGAGAAGCTACTGTGACAGACCTCGCAAATAATCTTTGACATTCCACTTGGCCGGCTGTGTTTACAGCAGTCGTGGGAAGGCTGTGAGGAAAGTGGATTCCTTCCAGGCGACTTGCTGGATGAAGGGCCTCTCTTGAATGGTGGTGTCATGTCAAGATAGATTAATTGTAAGCATATTTGCAGATACTCCAGATTGTTATTTTAAATAGACATTTAATAAGAAAGTTGTGTTTGCTCTGCTACGATATGCCTGTTTTGAGCATATGGAAGCTTACTGACAAACCACTGTAAATTGTCAGCAAAACAGGGGCAGAGTCCTAGGCTGGATCCACACTGATCTGTTTAACATTATTTCCCCGTATTAGAACAATATTAGATATGTCGTTCCAAAATGTCACAGGGCATACTGTAATACCTCTACGAACATCCACCTTGTCTAGCGTCCATTCCAGCGAATGTCCACAGCAAACCCGGAAGTACTGGAATGGGTTACTTCCAGGTTTGCCATTCACGCATGCGCAGAAGCGCAAACTGCTCCGCGCATGTGTGCAGATGCGGCACTTTGCACTGCGTCCTTTTCAGCTAGTGGCTGGGGCTCCGGAACGAATCCCGGCCGCAAAACAAGGTACGACTGTACTAGTTAATTAAAACTTTTTTTTACATTGGTTTCTTTCGTCAAAGGTAAGTAATACCTGGCCACACCATTCCCCTAAATGCTCTTTCTTTCCCTGATGCTGGTCGATGCTGCTTAGGTTGCCAACCTCTGCCCTTAGGGGTTGGGGCTGGCAAAAGGGTACCCCCCTTTCCCTGATTGAAGACCCTCCAAATGTCCCTATTTTCCAGGGACAGTCCCAGATTTACAGAAGCTGTCTCGATTTCTGATTTGATCCCAGAATGTCCCGCTTTTCCTTAGGATGTCCCTATTTTCACCGGAGACATGATGGAGGGTATGGAGTTATGTGACCCCCAAGCCAAGGAGACAAGTAACTATACAACCTTTAGAAGACAGCTAAAGGCAGCCCTGTATAGGGAAGTTGGTTAATGTTTGATGTTATATTATGCTATTACATATGTTGGAAACTGCACAGAGTGGTTGGGGCAACCCAGTCAGATGGGTGGAATATAAATAATAAAATTATCATTATGGAATAGGATGCCACAATTTTCACTGGAGAAATTTTGGAGGGTATGTGATTGTTTAACAGCTAGGTTTCCCAACACACTCTGTAGATCATTTCTGCAATTTATGCATAATCTTGCACAATTGATTAAACGGAATCAATTCCAGAAGTCCATTTGACTTCCAAAACATTCAGAAACCAAGGCACAGCTTCTGATTGGCTGCAGGAAGCACCTGCACCCAGTTGGAAGCTGCAGAAGTCACGCTGTACATTCAGGTTCCAAAGAATGTTCACAAACTGAAACACTCACTTCTGGGTTTGTGGTGTTTGGGAGCCAAAATGTTTGACTTGCAAGGGGTTCAAGATCCAAGGTACAAACGTATTGCAGAATTTAACTGAGGCCAAATTCAGGAGAGAAATGGAATATCCAGATTTTTAAGAAATGTGTCCTAAATACAGTCACATATGCAATATCTATTATTGTTTAGGATAAAGCGCTCTTGCTAAACACTAAATTTATAGAGCAGGGTTTTTTCTCTTGGAACTCTGCTATAGATTATAGGAGTCCTTTTGGTTATTTCTAGGCTCCAGTCTTTCAGCTCGACACTCTTTCGATTTTAGTAAACCACAAGTTACAACACAATTTCTCAACGAGAAGTAAAACAAGCAATCCTTCTAAAGGATCTGGAAATTACAAGCAATCCATTCTGGCTTTGCTTTAAGTGATCTCATAAATTCCTCGATTCTTTCAATGTAGAGAAGCTCAGAATGAAAATGTGTTAGAGCAAAACAAAATCCAGGGAGAAGTTTGTGCGCCTGCATTTTATTTTGTTTTTTACAGACTTTACTGTTGATCTTGCAATGTCACTCTGTGTGCTATAAAATAAAGCTCAGCAGGATAAGAACATGCACAGTGCTTACATGAATCGTAACCTTGAGCATTAGGGCTCTTTGTGGACAAAGAGAACAAAAGACAGTTTCAAGAAGGGCAAAGTAAAATTGTCAATCCATATTGTGTGTGTGTGTGTGTATTTTCAAGAGGCCACATGGCAATTTAACCACCAAATAAAGTCCATGTAATATCAATAGTAGGGACGCAGGTGGCGCTGTGGGTTAAAGCCTCAGCGCCTAGGACTTGCCGATCGAAAGGTCGGCGGTTCGAATCCCTGCGGCGGGGTGCGCTCCCGCTGCTCGGTTCCAGCGCCTGCCAACCTAGCAGTTCGAAAGCACCTCCGGGTGCAAGTAGATAAATAGGGACCGCTTACCAGCGGGAAGGTAAACAGCGTTTCCGTGTGCGGCTCTGGCTCTGGCTCTGGCTCTGGCCAGAGCAGCGATGTCACGCTGGCCACGTGACCCGGAAGTGTCTCCGGACAGCGCTGGCCCCTGGCCTCTTAAGTGAGATGGGCGCACAACCCCAGAGTCTGTCAAGACTGGCCCGTACGGGCAGGGGTACCTTTACCTTTACCTTTAATATCAATAGTAAAATGGAAATCCACAAACACTACCTCTCAGCTGTCTGGAGGCAGTTGGAAGTGATGTCTAGCTTCACCATTCTTCGGGAACATGCAGTTTCCATAGATATTCCTCCCACACCAAAAATTGCCACTATATGCTTATTATTATTATTATTATTATTATTATTTAAATAATAATAATAATACCCTGCCCATCTGGCTGGGTTTCCCCAGCCACTCTGGGCTGCTCCCAACAGAATTAAAAGCACAATAAAACATCAAACATTAAAAACTTCCCTAAATATGCTAGGAATGTTTAAATTATCTTCAAAAAGTGGATATACAGTGGTACCTCGGGTTAAGAACTTAATTCGTTCTGGAGGTCTGTTCTTAACCTGAAACTGTTCTTAAGCTGAAGCACCACTTTAGCTAATGGGTCCTCCTGCTGCCGCTGCGCCGCAGCTGCACGATTTCTGTTCTCATCCTGAAGCAAAGTTCTTAACCCGAGGTACAATTTCTGGGTTAGTGGAGTCTGTAACCTGAAGCGTATGTAACCTGAAGCGTATGTAACTCGAGGTACCACTGTATCTCCTTTTCTTTTGTTTTCTTTGTTTGAAAGGGTAGGATTTTCCGAATGGTTATGCATGTTCTCATTAGGTACTTCAAGTGAGGGTCATTTTGTGTTCCAAGTCCTGCAGGGTTTGTCGTTTTGCATTTTAAGCCTGCGTGCCAAGGGGAAAGGTGGAATAAATTTCCAGAGCATGGAAATGTATTTATGGAGCAAAATTTCAAATACAGTCATACCTTGGACCCCAAGCACCTTAGTACTTAGACAGTTTGGCTCCCAAACGCCACAAACGGGATGGATTCCATTCAACTTCCAAGGTACAACTGTATCTTCTTCAGAGGCCATCCAGTTTGAGTCTTTGTCCTCCAATTATGTTCTAATAAGCTGCTGGTCAATGTCCTGGTAGGTTTGCTATTGTGCCATTATAATATATTAAAAAATTATTCCCTACCTAAGTTCTGACTGATATGCTTTCATGTAGTGCAGCCTGTTCATTTTGATACATCTGTAGGTCAGAAGAATTTATCAGCCATGTTAGGCTCCCAGACATCAGCCAACCTCCTACATAATAATAATAATAATAATAATAATAATAATAATAATAATTTATTTATACCCTGCCCTTCCTGGTTCAAAAACCAGGCTCAGGGTGGCTAACAACAAATTTAAAACACTTAATTGTAAAAGCAGCATAAAATACAATATAAAAACATGATTAACAATAAAATTCAAAAAATCAAAAATCAATTTAGGGGAAATAAACATTAGATAATCCTCAGGGCTAGCTGGCTGAATTGGTCCTACTTGGGCCAGTGAGGAGGCCAGGGGAGAATTAGCTGTGGGGTCTCAGAGTGGGTAATCTTCATAAAAGGGGAGGGGGAGGGAAGAAAAGGGAAATAAAATATCAGGCTGAATTCAAATTTAAGGCCAGGCGGAATAGCTCTGTCTTACAGGCCCGATGGAAGGTGGTTAAATCCTGCAGGGCCCTAGTCTCATAGGACAGAGCATTCCACCAGGTCGGAGCCATCACTGAAAAGGCCCTGGCCCTGGAGGAGGATAGTCTGACTTCCTTAGGGCCCGGGACCTCTAAACTATGGTTATTCATGGACCTTAAGGTCCTCTGCGGGGCATACCAGGAGAGGCGGTCCCGTAAATACGAGGGCCCTACATGAGTCCCTTGACTTAAGCTACCCATTTAATGACACCACAGAACGGATCATAGAATCATAGAACTGTAGAGCTGGAAGGCACCCTGAGGATCATATAGTTCAACCCCCTGCAGTGCAGGAATATGCAGCTGTCCCATACGGGGACCAAACCTGCAACCTTGCCATTATCAGCACCATGCTCTAACCAACTGAGCTACCCAGGCTCCACAAAATTGTAATTCATTTAACTGGCAATTAAACATTTAGCAAGAACAAATGGGATTGATAGTTATGGTGTGTGTCCTGATTGAAGGCTGCATCAGGGTCTAAAGAACATTGATTCCTACCCCCCATTCCTTCTTTTATTCCTCCCCCTCCTGGGCAGCAGCCCAACTCTGTTTACAGCTGCAGCCTATGCAACTTGAAAGGGCATCATCCCACACAACTCAAGTGAGGCAGAATCTGTGCGGCAACATTCTGAGAAAACCGCTCCTCTTCCTAGGGGGATGGAGTTGCAGGTAGGCCACGAGCACGCCCTGTGTACAGCGGGGGCTGTGGCAATGCCGCCCACATGATTGGGAATGCCAGCCGCGTCATGTCCCATGGCTGACCAATCTGGTTGACCGGGGGGGGGGGCATGGCTTACCTGATTGAAACCTCCGCGCGGCCAGGGCTCATTCTCCTTATCTCCTCTTGTATTGGATCTCCCGCCCTATTTTCATGCGTTCGCCATCTTGGCCTTGCTATGGACTAAGGTTGGTCACCTGTTGAGGGGGCCAGGTAGGAATTTCCCCACCTGGCAAATTGGCACCAGCCATGTGGTTTTCGCCTGCCTTGTAGCAATCATCACAACTTTGTAAGGTTTGGTGGTTAGGCATTGGTAAAGGTAAAGAGACCCCTGACCATTAGGTCCAGTCATGGCCGACTCTGGGGTTGTGGCACTCATCTTGCTTATTGGCTGAGGGAGCCGGCGTACAGCTTCCGGGTCATATGGCCAGCATGACTAAGCCGCTTCTGGTGAGCCAGAGCAGCGTTCAGAAATGCCATTTACCTTCCCGCCGGAGTGGTACCTATTTATCTACTTGCACTTTGACGTGCTTTCGAACTGCTAGGTTGGCAAGAGCAGGGACCGAGCAACGGGAGCTCACCCCATCGCGGGGATTTGAACCACCGACTTTCTGATCGGCAAATCCTAGGCTCTGTGGTTTAACCCACAGCACCACCCGCGTCCCTTTTAGGCATTGGTAAATCTGGTTTAAGGGAGGGAAGCTTGTGGCCTTCACCTGCCCCTCCTCTTTAAGGGTGTTCCATTAAAGGGATCCAGGGGGTGTGGATCTTGTACAAAGCCCAGGTAGCCTAAGCCAATACCGCTCACATCTGTAACCAATAAAGTTGTGGCCTTAATTATCCCCTTAACCCAAAAAATTGGTATCCGTGTGTTTCATTATCTAAGAAATGGGGTGGGGCTTGGAACCTCGCTATGCAAATGTGAATCCTATGGATAGAAAAGTCCATTTTCTAAGCCAGGGATGGAGAGCTTTAAGCTTTGGAGCACCAAATGTGGCTCCAGGATCTCTCTGTCTGGCTTTCATGGCTATTCTCAGGGCATACTTCTTACCACCTCTGGCTAGAATGTTTCACTGAACTCTGATAGTGCCTTTTGCTTGCCTGGCTGGAGGTTATAGAGGGGTCTGTGGGAGACTGTAGAAAGTAGCCTACCGCACAAAGTTAAAATTAACCTTTGTCGCTCTGCTCGTTTTTGCCCCTGGACCCATGCAACCAGTGCCAGATTTAGGCTGCAAAATACATGGATACATACATACATACAGGTAAAGGTAAAGGGACCCCTGACCATTAGGTCTAGTCGCAGACAACTCTGGGGTTGCGGTGCTCATCTTGCTTTACTGGCCGAAGGAGCCAACATTTGTCCTCAGACAGTTTTTCTGGGTCATGTGGCCAGCATGACTAAGCCGCTTCTGGTGAAACCAGAGCAGTGCACGGAAACGCCGTTTACCTTCCTACCGGAGCAGTACCTATTTATCTACTTGCACTTTAACGTGCTTTCAAACTGCTACATACATACATACTATATTTATATGGACACCTACTGAGGAGATCCATTGAAAATCAACTATATTAAAAGGAATTATGATGAAAATCAGTAATATTGGGGGTTGGGGTGGAGCATCAATTTTTGTCCTCACTAAGGGCGCTGTATTACCAAAGTCTGCCCCTGATGCAACACTGGCAGGCAACTAGCAGAAGATTGCCCAGAAGGGAATCCAACCCTTGGGTTGAAAAAGTTTCCTCGCCTCTGGACAAAGCAGTGCAGATCAAGTCATTTAGCATGTGATTTTGCAAAGGATCAAACTGCTCAAGCATCCTTGTTTTCAAGTATGGCAAGCCATATGCGTCTCGAAGCTCACAAGTAAAGGTGATATCTGCAGCATCTGCTCTCCAGAGGTCCACTGGCTCTGTACATGGAGGGTCTATTTAGTTTTCCTGGCTATTATCCCTTCATCAGCAGATGCCCCCCATTGGTGAATCCATGCCTGCAGTGAAAGGAGGAAGGGAAGCTCATATATATATATATATATAATGAAGGGCCCAAGCATGTTACATTTTCTGGTTTTGATTCAATGTGTTGTTTGGCTTAGTTCTCAGTACGTTCATCCAGCCAGCCAGGATGTGCTTGAAACTCTTTCCCTTGCTTCCTGAAAGCAACCCTTTTTATTGCAAGACTCGACTTATTATTGTTTGATTCTTCAATTCCCTTAAGGCCAGCATTAACAGTTCGTGTCAGGAAATCCCAGCTGCCAGTGCCAAGGGGTTAATTGTATTTTACCGTTTGATCTTCTCCTTTCCACTTTAAATGCTGCTTGACCCTTTTTTAACTGTCGGACAGAGGTGCCTGTACTTCCTCATTGGCCTAGTTCCTGAATCCCCTCATGGCTTCCCTCAAGGCTGACTCTACAGTTTCACTCCTCTTTCCGATGCTCCTTCCAAATGAGAGCTGACCTATTTCTCCCTCTCCTTTTTTTTTTTTAATACACATTTTCCCCATATCCCCGGTGCCAATGCTATGAAATAGTTTAGATGGCCCTTGTCGTGACTTGCTCTGAAATGCACAGTTTGGCAGGTAGGGTTTACAGCTGGATCCTGAACAAGCTTTTCTCAGAGAAAGAAGTTTTGCTGGTGTCTGTGGGGTTTACACACAAGTAGGGACTCATCTAGACTTCTTTTTGTGCCATGTTTCTAGGCACAGGTCTGTGCTTTAAATTACCCTTTGCCATTTGCTTAACACTGCCATTTGCTCAGACATGAAGCCTTAAAGCACTGACCTGTGCCCTCGAAATATACAGCAAAAGGTATCAGTGAGGCCTAAATGTTATAAGGTTGGTCCAAGGGCACGGACTGAAGGCGCAGGATGCTGAAATGATGCTGGGCTAAATCTAGCTAGTGCATGGATGGGAGATTGCCTGGGAACCCTAAACAGCTGGCCTGGAGGTCCAGCGCTGAGGGCCTTCTGGCGGTTCGCTCGCTGTGAGAAGTGAGATTACAGGGAACCAGGCAGAGGGCCTTCTCAGTACTGGCGCCTGCCCTGTGGAATACCCTCCCAGCAGATGACAAGGCAATAAACAACTATTTTACTTTTGAAAGACAACTGAAGGCGGCCCTGTTTAGGGAAGTTTTTAATGTCTGATGCTGTATTGTTTTTAATATTCAGTTGGAAGCCACCCAGAGTGGCTGGGGAAACCCAGCCGGATGGGCGGGGTATAAATAAATGATGATGATGATGATGATGATGGGGAAAGGGCATCACATGTGTACGCATACACACACACACACACACACACAAACACAAACACAAACACAAAACACATCATAGAATCATAAAGTTGTAGAGTTGGTGGGGACCACAACAGTCATCTAGTGTAAACAACTGCAATGCAAGAAACTCAACTAAAGCATCCATGACAGGGGGACATCCAACCTCTGCTTAAAAATCTCCAAGAAGGAGAGTCCACAACCTCCTGAGGGACTACATCCCAGTGTTGAACAGCTCTTACCACCAGAAAGTTATCCCTGATGTTTAGTCTGAATCTCCTTTCTTGGAACTTAAGTCCCTTGGTTCAGGTCCTACATTCTGGAGCAGAAGAGAACAAGCTTCCTCCATCTTCCATGTGACAGCCCTTTAGATATTTTAAGATAGCTATCATATCTCCCCTCACTCTAATCTTTTCCAGGATAAGCATACCCAACTCCCTCAACCATTTCTCATAAGGCTTGGTTGATCATCTTGGCAACCCTCCTCTGCACACATTCCAGTTTGTCAATATCATTCTTCAATTATGGCATCCAGAACTGGACACAATACTCAAGGAGTGTTCTGACCAAGGTAGAATAGAGAGGGACTATGACTTCCCTTGATCAGGATACTAGAGTCCTGTTGATACAACCTAGAAGAGCGTTAGGGTTTTTTTTGCTGCTGCATCACAAAGTTGAATTAATTTAAATTTAAATTAATTTAAAGACGCTAGGTGTTCCCTCACCCCTTTATCTATCTTGGGCCGAAGCTCTTTCCTCCCATCATTTATTCTGTTATAACCAGGTTGGGTACTACTTTCCTTTTAGGTGAACATAGAGCAGGCATAGACAAACTTGGCTTTCTAGATGTTTTGAGACTACAATTCCCATCATCCCTGACCACAGGTCCTGTTAGCTAGGGATGATGGGAATTTTAGTCCCAAAACATCTGGAGGGCCGAGTTTGCCTATGCCTGACATAGAGGCAAAGTACCGTAAATTTCGCTCTATAACACGCAGATTTTTTCTCCTAAAAAGTAAGGGGAAATGTCTGTGCATGTTATTGAGCGAATGTGTGGTCCCTGGAGCTGACTCGCTGGAGCGCTGGGGCAAAAATAAGATCGGGCGGGTGGGCGGAGGGAAGACGGAAGCTGCTGCTTTCCTGCATTCTGCCTCAGGGTCTTACTGCCCTCCCGCTTCTGTTGCTGCATTTGCTCAAACTCAACAAAGAGCAGGGAATCCCCTGCCCTACTGGCAAGCAGAGGGTTAAGGAAAGGATCGAGTCCTTCCTTCTAATTCTTTCCTAGTCACACTGCGTGCAGGCTCCAGCCCACCACCTCCTCCTCTCCTTGCTCTAGGGACTCGCAGGTGGGAGAGAGAGAGAGAGGGCTGGCTTGGGGGAGGGGGACTTTAGCCTTCCTTTCCTCCCCCCCACCCCGTTATACCCCTCTCCTGCATTCTTAGCCAGCTGCTTCTCCGCACACCCCTCTTGTGCTTCTTGTCCCTTCTGTGTTTTTCCTTCCCTCCCCATTTAAAACGTGGTGACAAAGCACGGATCCACATGGATCCTCAGGATTTTTGCATTGGGTCACCCCAAATTCACCATCAGATCACATTACATGTCCATGGCTACAGTCTGTACCAAAAAAATCACGCACCCACTGTTGCCTGGGGCTGCAATGGTGCAAAAACGTGGTTACAAAGCATGGATCCACAGGATCTTTGCACTGGGTCACCCCAAATTCACCATCAGATAACATAGCATGTCCATGGCTACAGCCTACACCAAAAAAATCACGCACCCACTGTGGCCTGGGGCCACAATGGTGCAAAAACATGGTTACAAAGCACGGATCCACATGGATCCTCAGGATTTTTGCATTGGGTCACCCCAAATTCACCATCAGATCACATAGCATGTCCATGGCTACATCTTGCACCAAAAGAATCACGCACCCACTGTTGCCTAGGGTCACAGTGGTGCAAAAACGTGGTTACAAAGCACGGATCCACATGGATCCTCAGGATTTTTGCATTGGGCTACTCCAAACTCACTGTCAGATCACATGTCTGTGGCCACAGCATGAACCACAAAAATCATACATCCACTGTTTCATTTAGAATATTTTTTTCCTTGTTTTCCTCCTCTAAAAACTATGTGCGTGTTATGGTCGGGTGCGTGTTATAGAGCGAAAAATACGGTAGGTTTGAGCAGTTACGCTTTTTCTCATGTCTCTGAATAGCATTTCTCTGTCTCCTCCACACAGATAACCTATTACTTTCTTGCTCATCCTCTTGCTTCAAACATAGCTGAATGAAACTTAATTTTAAGTAAACAGGTGTTGGTTTTATTCAGTCATGCATTCTTGAATGCGTGCATTTTTATTTGCATTTACAACAATTCGTGTTCTCCAATGAATTGGCACTTGAAGCATTGTACAAAAAGAGGTAAAAATGTAAAAACATTATCAAAACCCTCCATTAAAAGCCCATTAGACAACAAGTTAAAATACAAAAGCATAGCCTAGTCCAGCAATTAAAATCCACAGGTTTGGATTGGGGGTAGGGAAGCGGGTAGAGGAAGCCAAACATATTTATAATTACAGGATAATTGTCCAAAAACCTTGAAATGTCTTCTTCTTCTTCTTTTTAAAAAAGACATTAAAACAATCATTTTAACAATCAATTAATAAACATCTTCACTTCCTGTTGGGGGAAAAATAGCAATGGGCAGCATACCTGCAATCATTATTTCCCAGTTTCTTTGAATTTAGAGGAATATGCTTTCATACAAACTTCTTAAAAGAACTGCCTGGAAGTGGAGATGTCCAACCCCTATCCACCCCTGTGCACCCTGTAAAATGTACTAAAAAATACCAAAAATCTTCCGGAACAATTTCTGCAGACACCTTGTCCTAGTGGGACCTGCAAATTTACCTTGAATTTTGCTTTGGGCAAAATTGGATGCCACTTCCCCTTCTGCCCCCACCCGATTTGCCTTCAGCCCAGCACTAGAAATGGTTGAAGTCGCACGCTACATTTTCCACATCACTGTATTTCTGGAGACAGTTGTGACACCCTGAAGGAAGGTGAAACAGACCATTCGAAACAACCATTTGGGGGGGGGGGGACACGAACTGGTACATTGGTTTTGTGATAATGATTTGACACTGCAAAGGGTTTGAATGCAAAGGAATTAACAGTGTACGTGGCTCTATAATTTATTGGGTACTTTACTGAATGGTTGTATTTACTGCAAGCATTTACATTGGCCATTGGGGAAATATTGACATAAAGGTCAAACACTGAGTAATGACAAATGAGGAATAACTGGTTCAGGTTTAAATAGGGAAAGGTTGCATTCAGCATCCTTTTTTTTCTTTTTTCTTTTTTTTTTAGTGCTAGTACATAATGAGCTGAGAGTGCTGGAGGATGCTCTGAGCTCACATTCACTGTCAGGTTTGTTCATTCATCAAGTTACACCGTTACAGGTATGCCGTGTAAGACTTTGTAGGAAACATGGCAGTTATCAGATCACTAGAAAAAGACTTGTCTAGGCAACTTCAAAAGGAAGTGAAGGGGGATGGAAAATTTCCATCCTTCCCACCACCCAACATACAACTGCCCTACATGTTCGCTACGGCAAACACTTCTCAGATGGAGAATGTGGCCTCGCTCCACTATTGCAGCTTACCTGCATTGTGGGGCAACATCTTCACCAGTAAATGGAATGGCAAGGAGGAAAGTGTGGGGACATCTTCTTCTACCAATCCACCATCTTTCCAACCATAATTGAAACCATTGCCATGGGGTGGTCAGTAGGGTACGCTAAGCTTTTTCCAAACCATTGCCATTCTTCTGACCAGTTTTCTAGCCCTTATCTTGTGCTTTGAGCCCCCAAACCCATCCCAAATGGAAATAAAGACACAGTGGAGACAGAATTTAGTTTAAATGTTAATGGGCAAATTTTGGCCACAACTTTATTAAAATACACAATGTGACCAGTGACCACAATGTGATAGGCATTGGTATCAAACTATATCTGGCTCCTGCCCCACCCTGCAGGATGTTTGGAAGGGTAAACAACCAGCAGGGGGATCTCCCTCAGTGTATATTGACTGGTGCTCACCCCTGGGGTTCCCGGGGGTCCTGGCATGGCCCTAGCCCCTAGCTTCGGATGAGATCCAGACCCCAAGATTCCTTTAACTGAATACCCTATTCATTGGAGGGGCAGGTGATGGCCACACCTCCCCTCCCCACAGTCCCCTAAACCAATGCCTAACTGCCAAACCTTACAAAGTTGTGACGGTTGCTAAGAGGTAGGAAAAAACCAAGTGGCTACAGCCAATCTGCCACATTGGAAAAATTCCTACCTGGCCCCCATTCCAAAAACAGATGACCAACCAAAGTCCAAAGCAAGGCCAAACACGACCTAATTGACGGGTGTGTGGGCGGGTGTTCGGCAGCGCGAAGCAAAAGGAGGTCCCTACGTCGTGCTGCCAAATAGATATCCCCAACCCCCAACCTTACCACGCCGCTGATTGGCTAAAGGCCATTGGCATAACTGTGGCACCACTGGCTTGGATCGGGGCAAGCCCTGCCCACAAGCCGGTTAGGGAAGAGTTTCAGGGCCAAGCACAACATGGACCCTCTGTTAGGAGGATCCAACTTACTAAGAAGGATCGTTCCCGTTCCTCTGTGTTTGAGATGGGAGGTGAAGGAGAGAACGAATTAGGCATTTTCCTTCTGGAAAACTTGATCTGGATCTCTGTATAGCCTTATCCTGGTTTGTACTCCTTGGTCACATGGAAGTGGCTTTCAGACAGTTAGGTGTCTTCCGTTGACCTCTGGTATTTGCATTTGGAAAGCTGCTGCAAAGCCTGAGTTTTATGTTTCTCATCTTATTGCCATTTAGGGTTTCTGCCAAAAGTTTAAAAAGGTACCTTCCATTTAGTGCTCTGCTGATGCTTGCAGATATCCATTACCAGCAGAGAAGTGCAGTGACGTAGTGTGTGTTGCCAGCACCCGTGCATAGGGGGTGGGCTGGGAGGGTGGGAAACGGATGGAGTCTGCATGTGCATTCAACTGCCTAATGGCATCTGCATCACCAATACAAAGGAAAATAAATAAATATAAAAGCCAGTCTGGGAAATGCTTCATGATTAAATAGAAAAGTTCTAAATTTGAGGAAACACATCAAATTTGTTATTGCAACTAAATTTAAAGTAATTGGTTTCTCATGATCTTTTTGCCTTTATCTTTAATATTTAAATTGTTGGTAAGTTTTCTCTCTCAAAAATGTCATACATTTTGAGTCTTTTTGTAAATTTCCCTTTTTTTCTTCTTTATGTGTGGCTTTTTCAGTCTCCTCTCGATTATTTTAAATAGCACAACTTACGTCAGCCACCAAATGCCCCCTGTATTCAAGAGCTCGAGTAAAATGGTACAAAATTAGAGTTGCTAATTAAAAATTTGTGGGGTTGGCATCTGTTTAATATATATACTCTTTCCACAGCTCAGTAACGGACCACCTCAAAAGTGGCAAAAGGTCTGTGTTAGCCTCTTTAAACAAAGTAATTATGAAGTACAGGAATATGGATGTAAGTCTGGAACCTTTCCAAATGGAGCCATAAAATATGCTAAGTGGTCCTGAGAATTAGAATGCTGTAAAAGTCAACTTTACAACACAGACTGTTTTAGGAAGGAATTAACTTTGTGACCCTAAAGGTTTTTAATGCACCTAGCCAGTAGGAAGAAAGTCACTAGATAATGAAAATCTTACATGAACACCATGAGAGAGTGACAGATCCACTTTCATTGGTATAGATTAATATAACACGTACAACCTAATTAAGGAATATTTAGTTAGCTGAGGAGATCTGTACAATGTTACATATTTGAGCAAATGGGAAATACCTGTGGTTTTGATTGGGCACTTGTTGGAACTGTACCTGATTCCGAAGTAATGTTTTAATTAAACTACTTACTTGCTAAGAGGTCAAATTGTAATTAATTAGTTATGTCATGTTTACTTAATCAAAGCAATTGAGTTATTTAATAATTTTAAATATCAGCATAACCCCAGCATTATAAGAGAGCCTAATACTAGAATGAGTGCCAATTTATTGTACCACTGTTAAACATTGCTGCTTTTTTAATAGTATTATTGAATAGTATGGGTGAGAGACAAAAAACAATGAACTGAAAAAAGAAAATTTCACAAGAACTAAGAAGAGCTTAGTGGGACGGGGGTGGCACTGTGGGTAAAACCTCAGGGCCTAGGACTTGCCAATCACATGGTCGGCGGTTTGAATCCCCGCGGTGGGGTGCGCTCCCGTCGTTCGGTCCCAGCGCCTGCCAACCTAGCAGTTTGAAAGCACCCCTAAGTGCAAGTAGATAAATAGGGACCGCTTACCAGCGGGAAGGTAAACGGCGTTCCGTGTGCTGCGCTGGCTCGCCAGATGCAGCTTGTCACGCTGGCCACGTGACCCGGAATTGTCTGCGGACAGCGCTGGCTCCCAGCCTATAGAGTGAGATGAGCGCACAACCCTAGAGTCTGGCAAGACTGGCCCATACGGGCAGGGGTACCTTTACCTTTACCTTTAAGAAGAGCTTGGTGGATCACTCTCCTGTCTTGCAGTTTCCAGAAACTGGTATTCATAAGCATATCTATTGGAATATCATGGAAGACCTTCATTATTTTGAGGAGTTCCAGGTGGCCTACAACAATGCTCCTTGCATGCCGAAATAAATCCTGTAGGACTGGATCTTTAATTCTGTTCATTCCATAAACTGGTAGTTTTTCAGGCTTAGTTAGATATCTGGAGATGCCAATCTTGAAATTGGCATCTTTTGCTCTGGGAAGTATTGGAGGGAGTATTGGCTACCCTTTGAAGCATTTAGTCTTTCACTCTGGTGGAGAACTGGTGTGTTACCCAAGCACCAGGTATGTAACCCCAACAGTACAAAGTTATCTTTTACCCCAAATTCTGGAAGAGGTGGCTAGTACCTTAACTAGTTTCTTCAGCATGGCCAAATAGTATATAAGCCCTAATAGCACCCTTGCTTAATGAGAACACTGCTGCACAACTTAGGTTGGCATGAGGGCTGCATCCTGGCTGTCAGGACTCTGTACCCATTTCCATTCAGAGGAGTTTAGACCCTCCAAGTGTCCTTATTTTCCAGGGACGTCCCTGATTTAGAGAAGCCGTCCCGATTTCTGACTTGATCCCAGAATGTCCCACTTAGGGTGTCTCTATTTTCACTGGAGAAATGTTGGAAGATATGGAGTTATCCAACCCCGGAGTGGTCTGAAGGCAATCCTGTATTGGGATTTTTTTATATTAAAAAAACCTTTAATGTTTTATTATGTTTTTATATATGTTGGAAGCTGCCCAGAGTGGCTGGGGCAACCCAGTAAGATGTGTGGGGTATAAATAGTAAAATTATCATTATTGAATGGGACGTCCCTATTTTCATCAGAGAAATGTTGGAGGGTATGGGAGTACTTCCAAACAACACAAAGAGGCATAAGATATTTTGCCTTTGTTCTTTATATCCTCATGCCGTGAATAAAACCTGCTAAAGAGCAGGTTCTTTATTGCCTACATGAATCAAAAGGAACCACTGGCCCTTGGGCAATAAACTGCTTCTGACCATTGTTGTTGTTGCTTTGCTTTGTTATTTGGGACCTGCAAAAAAGGCAAAACAAAACACAAACAAACAAACAAAAGCCCACATAGATACATTAAAACCAAGGGGATAGCTAGTAGCCATTGATTGCCAATCACCTCATACTTTAAACTAAAATGAATGCCCAGTAATGTATTTGTGGAATTCTACTGAGCAGTATCCAATGTTGCATGAGAGAGGAGAAGCTCACACTACCATTCCCCCCCCTCTCTCTTCCCCACTGCAACCCCTAGAATCATAGAATCATAGAGTTGGAAGAGACCACAAGGGCCATCGAGTCCAACCCCCTGCCAAGCAGGAAACACCATCAGAGCATTCCTGACATATGGTTGTCAAGCCTCTGCTTAAAGACCTCCAAAGAAGGAGACTCCACCATACTCCTTGGCAGCAAATTCCACTGTCGAACAGCTCTTACTGTCAGGAAGTTCTTCCTAATGTTTAGGTGGAATCTTCTTTCTTGTAGTTTGGATCCATTGCTCCGTGTCCGCTTCTCTGGAGCAGCAGAAAACAACCTTTCTCCCTCCTCTATGTGACATCCTTTTATATATTTGAACATGGCTATCATATCACCCCTTAACCTCCTCTTCTCCAGGCTAAACATGCCCAGCTCCCTTAGCTGTTCCTCATAAGGCATCGTTTCCAGGCCTTTGACCATTTTGGTTGCCCTCCTCTGGACACGTTCCAGTTTGTCAGTGTCCTTCTTGAACTGTGGTGCCCAGAACTGGACACAGTACTCCCTATACGATGGGTGGGAATTCCAGTCCCATCCCAGTGGTGGGTGAGCCAGGAGGCAACAGTGGGTTGAGTAATAAATGTCTTACCTTCATACAGTAGACTAGGTTCCAGCCACACCATAATCGGACGTCTCTGCACACATCTCACTATCCAAGCAAACAAGCTGTGTTCTCAGCAGTGCAAGGACACAAATCAGCCAGACAAAATCATTCATGGAGTACAGGGAGCAAGGATGTGGCCTGGGTGTAAGGTGTGTTACCCAGAGAGAGGGCACTGCCTAAGGAGACTGAGAGAGAGCCACATTTGGCCCAGGGTCCATGGTTTTCCACCCTTGTCCTATATCCTTGAAAATGTTCTTCCAGAGAGTATGGGGAAACTTGGGTGTGTCATATGGGGCTGCAGAATCTCTTGTTCCATTCTCATTTCCAACAGCTTCGGTTCCCAAGGCTATCTTCCACTTGATGGTCTTAATTTATCAGCTAACCTGGGGAAGGGAATCAAATGGGACAAAGTTCTCCTCAATGTGCACTGGAGCCATGTAATAGTGAGGTAGTGTAATTTGCCAGGATGATGTAATCAATCAACACAAGATAATTTCACCAAGGCAACTATTTGTAAACAAACACTAAACATCCATAAAAATGGCGAAAGTAGTTTCTTTCCCAAATAGGTTTTATCTTAAACAATAGTAAACACAGTAAATAAAGAGTCCACTTGTGATATACCAGTGGTTCAGTGCTTAGACATAGTTCCGGTAATCTGATGTTTCGTCACTAAAGAGCTTAATCATTGAGCTTTATAGTAAATAATATACAAGAGAAGACAGTATATAAATGACTTAAAGCAGGGGTATATCTGTCCCCATCTGCATGTTTCCATCTGGAGGAGCATAGAAAGAGGACAATGTCCTTCAGTTTGTTAAACTTCTTCCTAGTGTTTGTTTACAGATATTTGCCTTGGTGATATTATCCTGTGTCGATTGCAGTAGTCATTATATCACTCTAATTGTTTTAGGATGGGACGCAGGTGGCGCTGTGGGTTAAACCACTGAGCCTAGGGCTTGCTGATCAGAAGGTCGGTGGTTCAAATCCCCACGATGGGGTGAGCTCCCGTTGTTCGGTCCCTGCTCCTGCCAACCTAGCAGTCCGAAAGCACGTCAAAGTGCAAGTAGATAAATAGGTACCGCTCCAGTGAGAAGGTAAACGGTGTTTCCGTGTGCTGCTCTGGTTCGCCAGAAGCAGCTTAGTCATGCTGGCCACATGACCCAGAAGTTGTACGCCGGCTCCCTCGGCCAGTAAAGCGAGATGAGTGCCGCAACCCCAGTCAGTCACGACTGGACCTAATGGTCAGGGGTCCCTTTACCTTTACCTTAAGAGCTGTTTGGGAATGGCACATTGCCTTGTCATTGATTTGAAAAACCCATGAAATATGTGTTCGTGGTAGAGATGCAAAAGCATCCTTTTGTTCTCCCCAGACGGGGTTGACTCAATGTGAGAATGCACAAAAGGTCTTAGGCACCCACAACCACCACCCCTCCCTTCCTGTGCACCCCACTGGGACCCAACACACATATCCAAGGCAGAAAAAGGGGAGTCAGGAATGGGTGTTCCAACTCCACACAGTGGAGCATGCTTTCCCACTGAAGCGGAGTCGTAGACTGCAGTCCCAGTATCCTGGCAGGAAATTGTTGCTATTTGCTAAAATTTCTGCCGATGGAGGGCATCTTTTGGTATAAATTGATGCAAGCAACATCGGTTTCCTATCTGTGACGCTGGGAGTTGTAGTCCTAATGTCCTCCTCAGTGCAAACTCTTGTTCTGTAATGGGCCTTGCTACATCTGGACCTGCTCACAAGTAATTGAAAATGGGGGACTCACTTTCATGAACTCCCCTGCCGCATTGCTCATTTCCTTTATTTAACAGAAATTTATGTCCTGCTTGATTGTAATGAAACGTCTAAGTCTTTTATGAGAAATATTAAAAACATCAATAAAAGCAATTAAGCCCAAGTAATTTAAGCATTACAAGATAATTGAAAATAGCATATCCCTTTATTTAACTATACTTGCATACTATTTGATTGTAATAAAACAGTTTACAAGAAATATTAAATTATCAATGAGAATAGTTTAAAACAAGTGACTAAAACATATAAAAGTTAATTATTTTTCATTAAAAAAATTAAATTTCCAGTTCATGACATCCCTAGCATATTGTATTAAGTTCTTTGTTTAGAAAATAGAAAAGGCAATGACATTTCTTTCAAAACAAACAATCCTACTCAGGAATTCTATAACGCATTTTACGCATTATATATGAGTGGGATATTTTTAACCAGCCTTTTTACAATATGGAATGCAAAATACAATTATAATAACAATTCACAGTAGAAACAGGTGCAACAGTAGCAATATTTAAACTGTATTGGGGAGGATGAGTGTTCGTCTATTATCAATCAACAGCTGTGAAGCAATTGCCCTTTTAAAATTTAGTTATAAAATTGCTGGCAAGGAAAATATTAAGGCAATGTTTGCTAATTTAAAAACGGAATCACTAGCAGATGCTCAGCAAAGTACATTTTTCATTGACAACTTTCCTTCCATTTTTTTCTTCCATAAGCAGAATTACAGAAATGACCAGAGAGTCATGCCCATTGTTTTGTTTTGGGTTGTTTTTTTTTTTGGGGGGGGGGTTTCAAAATGTGAACATATGTTTATCTTGCAAAATTACTAAGCTACTAGAGACAGCATAGTTTTTAGAGAAACGCAAAAATTAAATTATATAGCATATTCTAGTCTTTAAAAGCGCAATGTGCTTGCATATTGATATTTCACTGCTAACTAGAGGATGTGAGTTCATTTCAGAAAGCATGAGCAAATGAAGCAAATGAGACTCTATTCAGTTGATTTTTCATTCATTCAGAAATGAAGGAACAGAGGGACAAATGGATTTGACTCCCCTTCATATCATTCAGAGGGTGGCAGAGATTACCACTTTCTGAGTGGAGGTAGAAGGGGATGAGCTCAGAAGTTGATCTTTTCCCAGAATATCCCCCAAATGTTCCCTATCAGTAGTGGTCTGTTCACACATTACATTCAACAATTGTGCATGGAATCTGTGTACACAACAATTGAGCTGTACACACACAAGGTTATTCACACTAATACTCAAGAAGTATACAGTCTGTGTACCTGCATACACAATAGCTGAGCTGTAAAAAAAAAATCAACAGGTGTACAATACCTGCACACATGTAAAGGCAGCTTATACCGGTGTGCAGGGTAAAATGTGAACATCCCCAAACCTGAGTTGTTCTCTGAAAGGAAAATGATCACCACCTGGAGCAATTGCTGGATTCAGGTAATTCTTCTTTTTTAAAAAAATAAGCTGAAGGAAAAGAAAGAACCCCAAGACAAATATGACTAATGGAACAAATTCAAACTAACCATGATAAATAACTTTTGTGAATAAATAATGAAATGAATACAATCTTTAATCATGAAAATGGTGTTAGATATAGGGATGTGGAATATTTTTTCCTAACTAGAGAGGCTCGAAAACATGGCATGTGGAAACAGCGGTCTTTGTGTTGTTGTTGGGTTCCAACTCCCATCATCCCTAGCCAGCCATGGCCACTGGTCAGACTGGAAGGGAGTTATTCAAACAACATCTTGAGGCTCTCAGGTTCCACATCCTTGTTTTATAAACCATGTTGCCCTAATAGTGCACTGGGGTATATTGGTTTTTTGTGTGTGTGGCTGAAGAAGCACTTTCATCTACAAATTCTTCTGTCCTGTTGAATGCATCAAGCATTCAATGCCCCTTGGTTCACTGTCTGTGGTACTGATCCTCCCACCTGCCTCTGAAAATAGATATGGGCAGTAAAGGACCCCTGGATGATTAAGTCCAGTCAAAAGCGACTATGGGGTTGTGGTGCTCATTTCACTTTCAGGCCGAGGGAGCCGGCGTTTGCCCACAGACAGCTTTCCAGATCATGTGGCCACCATGACTAAACCACTTCTGGTGCAACAGAACACCATGATGGAAACCAGAGTGTGTGGAAACGCCATATACCTTCCTGCCTCAGCGGTACCTATTTATCTACTTGCATTGGCATGCTTTCGAACTGCTAGATTGGCAGGAGTTGGGACAGAGCAACGGGAGCTCACTCCGTAGTGGGGATTCAAACCACCAACCTTCCAGTCGGCAGGCCCAAGAGGCTCAGTGGTTTAGACCACAGAGCCACCTGCATCCCTTCTCAGCTGGTGGAGATTAAACGGTACACTGGTATTGCCATTATTTTCATTGATTATAGATTAGTAATTCTTTATTGTAATTGAGAAGTGTTTCTTGTTTAATTATTATTTGCTGGTGTTTAATTTTACTGTTTACTATTAGATTTGAATGGATTATTGAATATTGTTTTATTTGATATAAGTTGTTTATTTTAAAGTTATTGTGACTTTAACATTGAATCAGATTGTCATTATTAATGTCTGAGGTTTGATTGTGTTTTTATATGTGTTGGAAGCCACCTGGAGGGCTGGGGCAACCCAGCCAGATGATGATGATGACGATGATGATTGCCTTAGCCCACACTACAGCTGAAATATTTCGGTAGGCAGGTACCACCTTGCCCCAGAAAACAGCAGGTAAAGTGGAAGGGAGTATTCTAGGTAGCAAGAACAGGCTGTCCCACAGTTGCAAATTCTCTAGGAAATGACTGGGGAAATATGTATACATTGAGTTCAGTACACCTCCAACTTTAATCAGGTAAAATAAATGCATCTTGTATATTTAAAAAAGGGAAAAACCCTTACACAGCTCAGGACCACAATACCTCAAGGACTGTCATTTCTGGCAGTTGTTACTGTGCGCCTCTAAATTACCCATATACTTGCTCCTCAGTTTCACAATATTACTATATTTGACCTATGATATGAGGGGTGGGGGAATTAAAGATCCAGCCTCCTGGCCTGATCTACTTCTACTCCCTAGACAGGGGTTTCCAGTATCTAATGAAATTCTTGGTTTTTGTTTGCCTGCCAATGTTGTTGTTGTTGTTTTTTGTTGTTGTTTTTTTGCTCAAGCAATAATCTCCAAACTTACCTGGTATTTTGTACAGAAAGAAATTTAATGCCAAATGTGCATTTCCTAGTAAGAAATCAACAATTGGTATGCAGACATAGTGAAACATTTCATTAGGGTGAAAATCATCATGGGAAAAGAGGATTTGGATAAAGTCATTTCTGCAGAAAATATGAATTTGTGGTATGAAATATTATAACACCTCTCCCTTCTGTGTATACACCTGCAAGCTGCAACCTTAATACAAACTCAAATATTTGTTTAGTTTTATATAGAATCTCTGTGCCTAAGCCACTCATCCAGTTGCAAAGCACAGAATAGGCATCTGGAGGAAGGGCGTCTGCTGGGAAAAGAACGCTCTTCTGAGGCATTACGTTTTCCACTCTCTTTGTCTTCTAGACTTATTATTCCTTGTAAGGCTTTCTTCCTACTGCCAAGCTCTAAATAAGATTTTGCACAATGACGATGAGGCAAAATGGAGCAAACTTAGGGTACCTTCCACCATTTGCAGGAAAATACGGTATTTCTCGCTCCATAAGACGCACCTTTTTCCTCTTAAAATCTATGTGGAAATGTCTGTGCGTCTAATGGGGTGAATGTGTGGTCCCTGGGGCTTGGGGGGGGGGACCCGGGCTTCTCCCACCAGCCCCGACCTGTTCTTTGGGGCTGGGGGTGGGGGAAAGCCAGGCTTCCCCCACTGCCAGCCCCACAAGCTCCTGAGCAGCTCTGGGGTAGCCCGAGAAGCCTCTGCAGGGCAGCGGGGAGCCTTCATCCTGCTGCCCTGGGGAGGCTTCACACGGCTATCCCTGGCTTTTGCGGGAGGTGAGGGAAGGGACAGAGTGTGGCTCTTTCACTCCCCCCACCTCCCGCAAAAGCCCCAAGAGCCGCATATTTTTTTTCTTGAATTCTCCCCCCAAAAAGTAGGTGCGCCCTATGGTCAGGTGCGCCTTATGGAGTGAAAAATACGGTAGCTTTTTTATCTCTGGGTGAGATCCATCTCAGTCATACTTTGCCAGACCCACTGAAAACAATGGACTTAAGTAATAGAACAACAGCATGAAGCTTTGTCAGAGTGAACTGCTTAACTGTAAAACACCTCAAAGTGATTTAACAAGAAATGCATCAACAATTCCAAAACAATTCCAGATACACAACAATTAAAATGATTTCATCCAATATAGATACAGACTGCATAGAAGCATTATCCATATTAGAAAAGTTTCCGTATGTGGAAATAATAACCTTTCAGTATATTTTGAGAATAAAAAATTAGCTCCTGAACCAATAAATTTGGAAAGAGAATTAAAAATTAGTTCCCAAACAATCTGGTTTACTTCTTGCTTTGAATATATTGGCTTCAGTCCATGAGGTATCATACTATTTCAAATGCCCCCACCCCAGAACAAATCCATTTATCAAGATAATTATATGATCACTGCGGCATTTGTACCAAAAAAATGTCCTCCAGTTTGAAGGCAATGTTGTAAATTAGGATAAAGGAATGAGTCGCTGATAATAATAATTAAAGTGACTTCAGTATCAGTCAGGTATGTTAGTCATGGTATTTTGTGGTGGTGGTATGTATTTGGGGTGTGTATGCATCATTGCCTAGGGCCTAGTTTTAGTGGAAGGTCCCACAGCTTCTGAGAGACTAAACAGGGCTACACTGCACTGCTCACTGTGCTGTGTCATCAGCATGAGCAAGTTCCACAATTCCGATCTTAATCCTTTGTTCTAGTTTGCTTATTTCTTTGACATCTGAAGGGAGGGTGTTCCACAGGGAGGGCTCCACTACCGAGAAGGCCCTCTGCCTGGTTCCCTGTAACCTTGCTTCTTGCAGTCAGGGAACCAGCAGAAGGCCCTCAGAGGAGGACCTCAGTGTCCTGGCTAAACAATAGGGGAGGAGATGCTCCTTCAGTTATATTGGGCTGAGGCCATTTAGGGCTTTAATTTTGAACAACACTTTGAATTGTGCTTGGAAATGCACTGGGAGCCAATGAAGATCCTTTAGGACTGGTGCTATATGGGCCCGGAGGCTGCTCACAGTCACCAAGCTATAAGAGTCTCAGCCTCACTCAAAGCCAGACCTAAACCTCAGTTGACACTGGATTCGCTAGAATAAAGTTATCACAAAGAGGCCTCAAATGGTCGGGATGAAGGAAGATTTGGCAAAAATCTAAAGAGTGGTGATGGCATTGGTGTGTAGGGTTTTTCAGGTGGTCCAAGTATGGTAGCAGCGGAGCTGGGTGGAGGCCTTGCAAGCAGTCAAAGCTCTTGAATCCAGGTAATGGGGCAAGGGATGGGAGTGTGGGTTTCTCTTGCCCTCCCACTTTCACCATAGTACCAAAAAAAGGGGGGGAGGACTTTTAAGTGTCACTTGCTGAAATAAAGACACTGTGGTCAATACTGTTGTAACTGCAGACCTGGAGGAGAGTTGCAGAGCCTGCGTGAGTCAAATGCACATGGAGGAAAATTAGGAAAGCAATGAAGCACCTGGGTGTTGATACTCAGGCACTGACTGATTCAGCACCCTGGCATCAGTTTTGACAACGGGGGCCCCTATATAGACCCCATGGGGTGCATTTTTCTCCAGTAGGTAATGAGGTTTCGTCACTTGATATATGCAATAGCATTAGAGATTGGTTGCAGATGTGACCAGTTTGGCAGGGAGGGGCATGGGGTTGGATCCTTAGTCTAGATGGATGGCAGGTTGGGAGCACCTGCCACTCCCCAATCCAACGAATCAGGCTATCC
This sequence comes from Podarcis cretensis, assembly GCF_951804945.1. Classification (NCBI taxonomy): domain Eukaryota; kingdom Metazoa; phylum Chordata; class Lepidosauria; order Squamata; family Lacertidae; genus Podarcis; species Podarcis cretensis. The sequence continues at coordinate 80,736,672 of NC_137175.1, read as the reverse complement.
CTTTAAAGGGATCCAGTGAGAGGTGCTTCTGACACCCTGACAGAGACTGATGGGCCATAATGGTGACCTTGAGGGACAGTTGTTCCAATTTGATGTACATCATGGGGCAATCCTTAACCTTCGTTAAAGACTGTCAGATAATCAACCAGCAGATAGATTGGTTGATTCAGGATACACATTCAATGCCTGTGCCAAAACCTGCTGACATCTGCAAGCAATAAAGTTGCGGCTGGTTTAAATCCTGAGTGGTTGCCCTGTGTTTATTGCAACTTCACCATGTCTTGGCCTGCAAGCCACGGCTTCGCTACACCCGAGCCCAGAACAGATGTCTTGTAATCTCTCCCTAGAGACATTTATAGAGATCACTGTAGGCTGTTTCAGTTCCAGATAGGCATTGCACAGTTGAAAACTCCTCATCACTGAGGATGAAGCACAGTTCCTTCTCAGGATGGCACCACAATCCAAATTGCACTGCATTTGGCTGGGGGACTGTAGAACTTTCTTGTTCTGCTTTGTACTAGAGCTGGAAATAAGCAATTTTCCTAACAGCATGCTGCATTTACAGACTTACAGTGGCACCTTGGGTTAAGTACTTAATTCATTCTGGAGGTCCGTTCTTAACCTGAAACTGTTCTTAACCTGAAGCACCATTTTAGCTAATGGGGCCTCCTGCTGCTGAAGTGCCGCTGCTGCACGATTTCTGTTCTCATCCTGAAGCAAAGTTCTTAACCCAAGGTACTATTTATGGGTTAGTGGAGTCTGTAACCTGAAGCATATGTAACCTGAAGAGTATGTAACCCGAGGTACCACTGTATTAGATAACATAAATACCTTTCTTTGTCATGATAAAAATAAAGATTACTTGAAGCAATCCAAGTGAGGTTGCATTTGTGGTTTCTGTACTTGTAAAAGTTGCTCCTTTTTTGCTTCCTGTTTTGCACAGTCTCTCTCTCTCTCTCTCTCTCTCTCTCTCTCTCTCTCTCTCCATTCTACTGCTTTCCAGAAGACTTCAAGCACAGTGAGATGTCAGACAAATGGTTCACCATCTAGGTTAGTTACTTTTTGGTCCACCAGTCACTAGGTCTGCTAACTGCCTCACATTGTCAATCTTAGCTTTTTTTATTGACAAACGTATTGATTTCCTGATTAATGTACCACTCATTTATTGGTATTTTCCACAGGAGATGTAATTTTAATGTTTGTATGATCAATAGCTCCATCAGCACCTAGAGTTCCTACAGTTAGTCCACATGGCTCTCACAATAGGGAGTTGTATATACATATACAAGGAAGAAGTTGTAAACATTAGTCAAGCAAAAGAAAATTGATGGGCTGCATGGATTCCTATTGTGTTTCTGCCCAGGGAGATAATGCCAAAAAAGGCACCCTCATACACAACCAAAAGGGAGAAAATATTCCAAGTAATTTCATTATGGAGAAAGAAAAGCAGTGGGCACTAATGGTTTGGAGTTGAATATAAATGCATGGCGAGTAATTACTTCTCGCATTCCCATTGAAGAGCCCCTTCATATCAAATTGTGTAAATAGTCATAACGGAAATTATTTTTATTCCATTTTAGATTATGAAATGACATTTTAAGCAGCCTGGTTAGTTAACTTTGTAAGAGTAATGGAATTCTGTGGCTGTCATGGGTGTTTCTATAGTTAAGGCAATTCATAAATTACCTAAGGCACCTGAAGGCAGCTGCTTAAAATGCAGATAAAGCTGTTCTTGTTCTTTGAATTGTAATCTGTGTGTTTTTTCCATTCTCTCCCCCCCACCAAAAAACCTGCTTGTTGCCAAATAGTTTACTTTCGTTTATTATTTTTCAGGTGGAAGGAGTGGAGGAAGCTGCTTTTTGCATACAGATAGAAAGAGTGTGGTGCAACTTTATTCTAAGGAACTGATCCATGCAAATGGATTTGTGTGATTCCAATGGAGTCCCACGTTACCATAGCACTACTTGCTATGATCCCCGGATATTAACTGACATAGCAGTGCTGTCCCTTAATGCCTACCTTAGTTTGTACTAGGCAGACAGACATCTTGTAATGCAGCCAGTGCTGGATTTATGTATAAGCTAAACAAGCTATAGCTTAGGGCCCCACTCTCTTGGAGGCCCCAAAAAATTTTAAAGGAAAAAAAACCTGGATGTACATTTCCAAAATATAAGATAAAAAACAAATAACATAAAACCTACATACAGTTAGAGCTTAATAATTATTTCACTGTTAATATGCTTCTTAATTGTATTTCACTATTAATATGTAATAAATGAAAATCTGCCCTTATTCCCTTATGGGGGACACAAGAGCCCTTATACAGTCCTTTGTAGGTTCTCCATTGTTCGGAGGCAAAAACAGAGGCCAAGCAGAGAATATTAAGAAGCAAAGCACCTTGTAAGCCTGATCTTTATTGAACTGTTGCAAAAGGGTGCTCCCCTCACACACAGGAAAAGGAAGAGGACCCAGAACCTCCTAAGGTGTGTCCGCCCTCATATAGACATTTTAAATTGCCATCCCTGGAGTCCAAGACCACTCCCAGAAACATCATACCTACATCATAGAAAGGGCGGGCTAAAGCAGAAATCTGAGTGGGTTGTTTACCTCCTGTCTGGCAAGTTACCTGTTAATGCTCTTACTGGGAGCCTGGCCAGTCTTTTGTAATGATAAATACTTAGTTCCTGAGCCAGATCACAGGCTCACCCTATTCATACACATATATACCCTTAAGAAAGGATTTGTGAAGGAAAAGACAATGGGGAGACTCTTCCATTTGACCTTGCAGAGAAAACACCTGGTCACCTGGGAGTCAAAATGGCTCCAAGGCTGCTCACCTGTGCAGCTTCAGACATGTGGCCTATATATCCATGTACGTGTTTGCTTGGTACATTTATGAACCTTTATTATCTACATAAGACCTTAACTTATTTATTTCAATATATGTCTTCTTAATTGTATTTCTTTTTTTAAAAAAAAAATAATATATTTATTTGTTTTTCCAAATACAAAAAACACATACACCATAAACAGTACACCGAATAAAAACAAAAAATCCAATTTTCAGGCTCATGTTTACAGAACCTTCTTTCTTGACCTCCTCACGCCTCCCTTTTTTGTGTTCCTCTTTGTCCAATCAGATACAGCAAATCCTTACCCTTCTTCAAAACTCATTTCTAATTATTGTAATCACTTCTATTATGTCTCCAGTCTTTCCTCCTTATAATTGAACACCTTTAACATATTATTTACTTTGACATAATATAACCTTATTTTTTCACCCTTTTTCTATTACATTTTTTGCATATTTTTAACACTGTACCACTGATGCCATATTATTTCATATCCAACATCATTTTAGCATTCATACACTTTACAATGTTTCTGCAGATAATTCTTGAACTTCTTCCAGTCCTCTTCCACCGCTTCTTCTCCCAGGTCTCAGATTCTGCCAGTCATTTCTGCCAATTCCATATAGTCTATTACTTGCATCTGCCATTCTTCCAAGGTGGGCAAATCTTGTGTCTTCCAATACTTTGCAATGAGTATTCTTGCTGCTGTTGTCGCATACATAAAAAACGTTCTATCTTTCTTTAACACCAATTGGCCGACTATGCCCAAGAGAAAGGCCTCTGGTTTCTTAGGGAAGGTATATTTAAATACCTTTTTCAGTTCATTATATATCATCTCCCAGAAAGCCTTAATCTTCGGGCACGTCCACCAAAGATGAAAAAATGTACCCTCAGTTTCTTTACATTTCCAACACTTGTTATCAGGCAGGTGATAAATTTTTGCAAGCTTGACTGGGGTCATGTACCACCTATAAATCATTTTCATAATATTCTCTCTTAAGGCATTACATGCTGTAAACTTCATATCGGTGGTCCACAACTTTTCCCAGTCAGCAAACATAATGTTATGACCAATGTCCTGTGCCCATTTAATCATAGCTGATTTAACTGTTTCATCCTGAGTATTCCATTTCAACAGCAAGTTATACATTCTTGACAAATTATTAGTTTTAGGTTCTAACAATTCTATTTCTTAATTGTATTTCAGTTCAACAATTACTTTGATAAAATACATATTTTGTTATGTGCAAATGGCTTTAGATACCTATTAGGTCCCAGGAGAGTGGCTGGGGAAACTCAGCCAGATGGGCTGGGTATAAATAAATTATTATTATTATTATTATTATTATTATTATTATTATTATTATTATTATTTTATTATTATTATTATTATTATTATTATTATTATTATTATTTAGCATATATTCAACACAAAAAACAGTGACAATTTGTTGTTGACAAAGGACAGCTGAACATATAAGGGGCCTCATTACCTTCAGTAGCTTAGGGCCTCATCAAACCTAAATCTGGCCCTGAATGCAGCTGAGGTAATGCTTATATTTTCTGAAGGCGTTAAGTAGAATGGTTTAATCCACACAGAAATGAAAAATGTATATATTAATCAGGGCTTTTTTTCGGCCTCAAGTCAGTTCCGGCACCTCTCAGGTGGGCGTCATTTCCATTATAAGAGAACAATGGAGGTGTTCATGGTGAGTTCTGTCACCTCTTTTTCTAGAAAAATAGCACTGGTATTAATTATGGTTTAAAATGGAAAAATGGGTAAATGTGTATTGCTAACTCCAAGAGCTTTTCTAAAGGACTCTGAGCTCCTTACAGAGTTAATGGTTAACTCACTGTTTGTTGTTCTCTGGTAGCTAACCTGTGAGGGTTGTAAACCTGGGATCATGTGAGAGGTGTTGGGTTGCAATCTCCATTTTGGATGGAGTTTCTTTTGAGTCTTTTGCCTCCCAAAGCTGAATGGAGTGAAGATGCAAATGGAGTTGTCTCTCTAAATGCCACAGGGAGAACAATGCAAGTAAATGGCTCTCCTGAAGGGAGAGCAAACAGCCTGGAAGCTGGAAAGCAGACTGGGGAGAAAGAGAGACCTTTGCTTATAGGTCTGTTTGGATTATTTCATATTTTGCAACATGCTATGCCTGTGCTAGACAGCACAAGATATTGTATGGATATTTTTGATGTTTTAAATGTGTTATAAAGAAAGTTCTGCCAGTAAAAGTTTAAATAATATTTCTATTTATTTTTTAAAAAAATAATATTTATTACTTTTAAAGCTTACAAAAAAGAAAAGGAAGAAAGAAGACAAAAGAAAAAAAAGAACAAAAAAGAGAAAAAACAATACAATACATAAACAATACAAAACACAACCTTAACACATTAAACTAACACAATAAACTAAACCAAACCAAACAAAAACAATTTAAAAACATACATCATACCTTTTCCATATTCTATCTTTCATTCCCTTGTATCATTGACCTCCTCTCACCTCCCTCTTTGTATTCCACTTCCATTAATTGTTTCAGCAATTCCTTTCCATCTTTCTCTATTTTCTATCATATAAATGTCTTAACATATCTTTAATCTTATTTCCATTAAAATTAGTATACTTATTTAAGCTTAACTCCTTATAGAATTTCAGCTAAAGCCATAAAATTTCCTTCCAACATTTTTCTATCACTCATTAATTTTACAATATTTCTATATATAGACTTTAAATTTCCAATCTTCTTCCACCATCTCCTCTCCCCAGTCTCGGACTCTACCAGCCACTTCCGTCAACTCCATACAGTCCATCAACCTAGAGATCTTATGTCCGAGGCTCTTAACTCTTTTCCACGTCCCTTCTGCCAGTCTTCTTCATATTCTTTGATGCTAAAGAGCAGGTCTCGGGGAAACTCCAATCCAACGATACTTTTATTCCTTCTCGACAGGTCAGCCAGATTTCCATAATTAAAACTAGGGTCCATAAAGTATTTCCGGGCATGTTTCAAAATTCCTCCAGATCCAAAGGCCCTCAGAACTCCAATCTCCTCCTGACCCAAGTCCATATTCCAAAAGTCAGTTAATCCCTGCATAGAGGGATCTTTCCGACTTTCCTTTTCTAGTCCAGGCCAGGCTCCGATCTTCAAAATCTGACTTTTTCTATTCTCAGTCATAAAGGGCCTCAACTTATAGTCCTCAATTTGCCTCTGTAAGGCTAAGGCTCCCCCTTGTATTACTTTAGGTTCGACAACAGCAACTTTCTCCTCCTTTTCAGCAATTTGTCCTGTTGAAATAGATTCCTGTGCCAAATCCTGAATAATTTCTGTATTGATGCTCACTTTTGGTTCCAAAATGTCAATTTTAGTAGCCATAGCATCCATCTTTTTATGAAGCTGTTCCAACAGGTGGCTTATCTTAGAAAATGCAGTCCATAAGGCTTCTCCTGTCGACATTCTTGAATATCCAAGGTCAATCTCTAGTTCTCACAGTTCTTATCAAGCAGCTGGAGATTTCCCAGCTCCACTCTTGTAACAGTTTCAAAAGCTCCCTCTAGAGGGGAACAGTCTCCACTTGTATCAATCTTTTCGAACACAGATCAAAAAGTAAAGATAGTTTCAATTTTCAGATACTTTTCCTCCCTTTTAAACGCAGAAGCGGACAATGGAAACAATATATTTCTCTTATTTAACTGACTGTCAACATCCGTTCTCTTCGCTGTCAATCACTGGGAGCCCGTTCCCAGGTTCAGAGCAGTGGTAATTTAATTTAAACACTCTCTCCTGCAGGATACACAGTCCAAAATTTCCCCCCTCTTCTCCTGCTTCCAAGGGGGGTCTAATAATTTCAATCGATGGAAGTTAATCCTTTACATAAGGCTTTCCGAGACCTTAACTTGTAAGCTCTTTGCTTCAGTCTATTTACAAAAGGGGAAGGCGGACTTCCTGTTTTGAACCTTCCCTGTTCGATGCCAAATTAAGATATTTAAAAATCCAATTTCCCGTTTTACTCACGGGTTGTTGTTTAAAATCCAATTGTCCACAAGAAAATGTCAGTGCTCTCCGGCAACAGCAATGCGGCTTCACTCCATGAAAGAAGCGGTCAATTCAAAGCACTGCGCCGCTCACCCCACGTCGCTCCGGATCCCAAAACAGGGTTTCCCCGCGAGTAGGGGAGGCGCAAAAGGTGCCAGCCGAATCCCAGGTTCACAAGCTTCTTCCGCCTGTGATTTCAATGGGTCTCTGCCTTCGCCATGGCGGTTCAGACCCAACTTTCCACGGAGCAAGTTCCTCCCGATCGGAGGAGCTCCGCCATTGCCGGGGGGGCCAACCCGGAAGCCTAAAGTTTAAATAATATTTCTATGGGTCTGGACAATGTTTCACTTCCAAAGGAGTCAGTTCTTATGCTGCCAGTCACTTCGATCTGTGCAACATTTAATATCTGCAACAGAAGGAAGAAGGGAGCGGAACCTAGGTGTAGTGGAACTCCTACACAAGCATCCTAGCAGTTGGGTCATTGAGAGAGGGGAAGGGGTAAAGTGGCAGGGGATTTGCGCAGTGCAAACACACAGACAGCAATGCTGGGTTGGTTCCACTTGTGTGTTAGCACTGCACCAACCTGCCTGCTACAAAAACAGCAGAGATTCACTTCCTGGGGTGGAAGCTATGTAAGGCAGCCAGGGGAACAGAGGATATCTCAGTCAACATTCTGCAAATGTGTGGTTGTTGATTGGCTAGCTGCTTTGCTTCAACTTAACCATCTATATGTCCACAGTGAGGCAGGAGCTAGCCAATCAGAAACAGTCCAACTACAGAGTATTGACAGTAGTGCTTGCCTCCCCACCATGCATCATTTGCTAGTAATTCCCTCTCCCCTCCAATCACTGCACAGCAGCAGACATTGCCAGACCCTTCCAGCTGCCCCCACTGCTAACAGCAATACTCATCTATGCTCGTATTATTATTATTAATTATTATTATTATTATTCGAGGGTGCCTCTAAGATATTTGGCAGCAAGAAAAATGCTCCAGATTAGAAAGGCTATGTAGGTGTGAGGATAATAGAAGACGGAGTAATCATATGAAGGCCTACATATATTTTCCCTAAAGAAGATAAGTGAGAGCTTTCCCATAGACTCAGAGAATAGGACAAGAAGCAATTACAGATTTGCATTATGATAAGGTGGATTCAAATAATAAAACAAGCAGAGTGTAGAGGTGACAGTCTATCTGTATCAACCCACCCTTTCCTTGAAAACATCTAAAGAAATGCCTGGCTGCTTTAAATATAGGCCAGATATAGGGCATTCCTACGATGAGGCAAACAGTGGGCACGTGAGGAATTGAAATGCAAGTTGCAGCAAGGTTCGGACTGAAGTGAGATGGAGTGCTAAGGAAGCTCCACAAGCAAAGAAATCCAATGGTAAACTCAACTGCAGGCCAGGATCTGGGCTTCAAAGTTTATACTGGGAGGGGTGAGTCTGGGACAAGAGTTTGCCGGCAGAAGGGCTGTGAAGCAAAGGGCAGGATGCTGGCAGACTAGGAGAGGAGCACGTAGAGACAGGAGTTGAGGATGCAGGAGAATTTCATTCAGTCTGCATTTTAAAGCAACCTATCCTAATTTTCATCAGACTAATACATAGGTCAGAATGCAACTGTCCTTCACATTTCACACTTCTCCTCATTTTATGAGTTCTTGATTCAGAAAACATACCACAATAAATAGCAAATAGTATTTTAGGATAAATATGTATGAGATAATATATGTGTTTAGAACATACAGTGGTGCCTCAGGTTACATGCGCTTCAGGTTACAGACTCCGCTAACCCAGAAATAGTGCTTCAGGTTAAGAACTTTGCTTCAGGATGAGAACAGAAATTGTGCTCTGGTGGTGCGGCAGCAGCAGGAGGCCCCATTAGCTAAAGTGGTGTTTCAGGTTAAGAACAGTTTCAGGTTAAGTACGGACCTCCAGAACGAATTAAGTACTTAACCTGAGGCACCACTATACTTTGTGTCAAAATACATATTTAATGAAAGAAAGGGGTGAATGTATGAATGGACATGTGTGCATTTGATGCAGTCACCTCGGTTTATATAAAAATTTGTCACCTCAGTCTATATAAAAATTCCCAGAGAACAATTTTTTCAAGCATCCCTATATTTGACTTACTTTTTGGGCTCTTCCCTTTGAAGCAAGTGTTTGTTCCTTTCCTTGTCATCCAGTGCTATGCCAGTACGGCTTTGAGTGCCAAAGTTAGACAGGGGGTGGCTGCTCACCCCTTCCCACATGGGCGGTGGTTGTGGTCCCTCGCTCTCGGCCGCCATCACCAGCAGCCAGATCACAGGGCGGGACTTCCTTGATGCTAGCTTCAAACAGGCCAATCAGAGCTTCCCCTGATGAGCAGTGCCTTGCTGGTTGGCTCTGCATTGGCTACTGCCATGCCTGGTCAGGCAGCAATGCTGTAAAAAGCCAACCGCACGTGTATTCCACATCGCAGTTGAAGGGGAGAACTCCAGTGAACAGACAGAAAACACATCCTAAAAGATTATGTTTGTCAGATCTGACTCGTTTCTTTTTACAAGTCTAAACAAATGACTGCTGTGGCACAAGACATATCTGGCACAGCTTGATGCACAAATCATGCAATGTGGGTCAAAGGAGATCAGTTGTGATTAGCTGTCACACTCGTGTGCTTACAAATAACATCTGCGCAGTTCATCTCTACCATCCAGCCAGTTTTGTTACCCTGTGCTTTTAATGGAACATATTAAATCAATATGAACTTTGCAGTGGCCAAATGATCTCTGATTTGAACAGCATGGGTTTGATGAATACTCTTTTTAAGGTAGACATATAAAGTTCAATTTAAATAAAATAATTAAAATAAAGCACCAGCGTGCCACAGAAGCAGGAGAGAGAGAGAGAGAGAGAGAGGGAGAGGGAGGTCAAGCTAACAGATCTGATTATATCAAGGGGTCCTTCTGATCTGTGTTTGCCACTGAACCTCACTTCCCCAATTTATTTTATTTTTATTTTGTACTCGAGTGATTGAAATTGATGTGGAAACTTTTCAGGATAAACAATGTTGAAACTTTCAAGCATGATTTGGTGTTACCTAGGTAACCACTTGTAATTAATTTTAAGCACCAGCTGCCTTGTGATGAGCATGAAACCTGACAAAGGTTCTCCAAAGGACTGTTTACCCATTCCATTTCCTCAGCTGCACTCCGAAAACTATTGGAATTTTCTTTCAGTACCATGAGCACCATGACAACAAATGAAGTGATGCTGAGGGTTTTTGAACCAGAAACCAGGAAGGGGGAAATAAAAACCCACACACAGTGTAGGAAAAAAAACCCATATATTATTTTTAATAGCACAGTTAGCATTTCAGGATATATGGAGCTACAGTTGTCTCATCTAGCCTGGTAGTGTGTTAGCCCGAACTGGCTAAAACTCTGAGTTGTGGCTTAAGAGGCAGACAGCTAGACACAATGTAGTCTCTGCATTTTTCATTTCGTTTATTTCCAAGCAACAGCCTCTCAGGCCTTGGGTGAAATGTTCTCCACAGAACTTCTTGTGGGGCTTGTCGGTAGGACACAACAAATAACCCTAAAATCTAATTTGGTGCAGAGTGTTAAGAGGCTGGCGCTATACGTTTCACATTTACAGCCCAAACTGGACTGCAGGGGGTTCAAAATGACGAGAAGAGATCTGCAATACAGTGGTACCTCGAGCTACAAACGCCTCAGGTTACAAACGCTTCAGGTTACAAACTCTGCTAACCTGGAAGAGTTACCTCGAGTTGAGAACTTTGCCCCAGGATGAGAACGGAAGTCGTGTGCCAGCGGTGCAGCAGCAGCGGGAGGCCCCATTAGCTAAAGTGGTGCTTCAGGTTAAGAACAGTTGTTTCATGTTAAGAACAGAACTCCGGAATGAATTAAGTTCGTAACTAGAGGTACCACTGTATAGCGAAATGGTTTGTGGGAGCATCATGAAGTGGATTGCTGGATGGACAGCGCAAAATGATACATCATGTAATTGCAACCTTTATAGAATCATAGAAATGTAGAGCTGAAAGAGACCCCAAGGACCATCTAGTGCAAACTCTTGCAGTGCAGGAAGATGAAGCTGTCTCTCTACCATCTGTTGAGGGATGTAACAGGCAATATCAGTGCTCGATGACACAGTTTCAGGTGGACACACTCAAAGTCACGGAGCTGACAGGGAGTGCATGTCTGAGAGGGAGGTGTGAGGCTAACGTGCAATTAGTTTCTTTATTAAGGAAAGGGAAAAAATACAAGGAGGCTCATAAGGCCAATGCTCCCTCCATGAAGAAGTTGCCCAAACTGGTATGCAGCCCCTCCTTCACTCTCTAGCCTTTTGAGTCAGGGCTCCACCCCTATTATAATCTGCTACTGTGAGCCCTAGGAGCCTATCTCTGTGCCTGCCTGGCTCATTGCTCATTAACATGTAGCATCTTTTGCATTCTAGGAGTAAGTGGGGCCAGAGACACGTTAGCAGAGAAGCTGTCGTGATAGAGCTGCAGGGTCTGGCTCGTCTCTGTAGGAGCCTGCATCCAAACTAGGAACCTCACTGCCCTGTCCTGCTTCTGCCTCTTCATGATCCCTCAATCTTCCTGTTTCTAGTACCTCCCAGCTTGTCCCCTCCTCTGAGATGCGGCCAGTATCCCATCACCAGCAACCATGATCTAAGTCATCTTCTTCTGTGTCTTCCCTGGGGGGGGGGGGGCTTTTGGACGGATGGCTTCCACCACTATCCCACATCCATTCAGCCCCTGATATCCAAGGAGGATGCAAAGCAGCGCCAGAGGTGGGGGTGGCTAGTGAGAGTTAATAAAAAGAAAGTAACTGAGGCTCCAATACTTTGGCCACCTCACGAGAAGAGAAGACTCACTGGAAAAGACCCTGATGTTGGGAAAGATGGAGGGCACAAGGAGAAGGGGACGACAGAGGATGAGATGGTTGGATGGTGTTCTTGAAGCTACTAACATGAGTTTGATCAAACTGCGGGAGGCAGTGGAAGACAGAAGTGCCTGGCGTACTCTGTTCCATGGGGTCACGAAGAGTTGGACATGACTAAACGACTAAACAACAACAACAACAACTGCAACAAAATGTTCTCAATACAGACTGCTTTTTGCCTGCTCACAATGCAAAACTTTCCTTGTCCACTCAAAAGTCAGCTGCATTGAATCCAATGGGGTTTCTCCCAGGTGAGTTGGCCTATATCTTGGGCTTGTCTGAGACTAAGCCTTTATACTCCACCAAGGTATTTACTACTCCTTCCTCCCACCACCTGAAACTGAGTCTTGGAGAGATTACAGTGAGAAATTGCTGGGTTTCTTTTTCTCATCACTGGAGGTCAAAACAGAGTCTATCTTCAGTGAGGTGTGAAACATCTTCATCCCATTAATGCTGGCAAAGGTAGAATCAGATGAAGATCTGATCCTTGGTAGTCAATGATGACAGAAGACCCATCCTGATTTAACACCACTGTGTGTTTTGCCTGCTGTATAATGTATTATTTAAAAAGGCTGATGTGTTGTTAATGACTATGACTGCACAGCTGTTTGAACCTCGGTGTGAGAATCCACTCCACGGCTAAACAAAGCATTTGGATAGTTTTGAAAATTTTGAAGGATAATGTTTGAGGACTCAGAGCATTTGCTGCCTCAGGCTACGCTCTGAAAAAGGCTTGGCATTATGCTGCCCAGGAATCCACAAAACAGTTTTAAAGAATCTTTGGGGAAGTGGAAAAAAGTCCGCTTAGAAGTGTTTGACTTTTAGTATTTCTGACTACACATAAGATGAAAAGTATTAAAATAGACTATTACCATATCTAAACCAGTTCAGCGTCTGTTTTACAAAATCTCTTTTGGGGTTGCTTTAAAAAAAGAAAAACTTTAATAAAAGAAAAATACCATGGAAAGATCTAGGGAGAAAGAAATACAATTGCCATATTAAAACATAAGTGAATACTGTTTAGGGTTTATATTAGATTCAGCGGTTTATCTGAGAATAGCAATAAAAAAAACCTCTAATAGGTTACTTTCAAATTTAATGATACATACTTATGAAATCACATGCAGGTAAAGCAGAACGTTATGTTTGGTTATGGAGAATTTATTCATGCGGCTGAGCTGCAGTCTCTTCATATTTGGTTTTTTAAGCAGATCCCTGGCAACATAGCTTTCTTTTCACCCAGGAGGCTTACTTAGAATGATTGTCTCTTAATTGCCCTCCGATTGGAGTTGTTTACTGCCAACAGTCAAGAATTAACCACAGGGCTAAAAAAATCCCAATTTCCCCCTCACCCACTCAGAGCTGCCTGTGCCTCTGCTCTTAGAAACCTTGAGGCTTATATACAATGGGAAAGCGCCCTATTAGAAAAGTTAACCAACAAATTCAAACTAGCACAGGGACAAGCAAAGGAGGCCTTCACCCCAGTGTAGCTCCTCTTTATCACATATACAGCACAAGAAGACAATGACCTATCCCCCTAGCAGAATACAAATCAACATGGCTAATCAGAACCCACAACTCCTCACCCCTCACACATTCAAACAAACCACACTGCAGCCAACCGAACGCAACCAACCAAGTTCTGGACCTTCCGATCTTGTGCAATGCTATCAAGAATAAAGAAATATATAAATAAAGGACCTACCCACACGATGATAACACAAAACTCCTGCACAAACATTACTCAATAGAATGAAAGATCAGTATGCCCCAACTCTCTCCCCCCTCTCTTTTCGCCCTCAACAACACAATGCACATGACAACAGTGTCTCATACTGCATGTAAAGGAATTGTGAAAAAGACTGTGAATTGAAAGTGAAGACACTATGTGTATTTTTTGTTTGTTTGTTTGTGACGCAAGAAAATCTTTAATAAAAACTAATTTAAAAATTTAAATTTTAGTAGAGGTGTTAGAAAACATTTGTGAATCGGTGTTCTAAAGTCCAAGATGAGGTTATTGATATTGCTAAATTTAAGGGTTGTCAACAAATGAAAATATTTCTACTTGATTAATTATATGCCTAAATCAGAGGCTGGGGAAGCTTTTTCAGCCCAAAGGTCGTATTCCTTCATGGAGAACTTTCAGGGGGCTGCATGGGTGGAGTCAAAGACAAAAGGGATGTGACTGACAGGTCTGAGTCTTAACTTTATACAGTAGGCAACATCTGAGCAGTGGCGTACTTTGGTGTGTGATGCCACAATTCTGTGTCCCCCACCTCTTGCCTTCCATTGTTCATTGTTTTGGTGCCCTCTGTGGTGCCCTCTCAGCTTGGCACCCAGTGTATGTGAACCAGACGTGCTCTCCTAAATCTGCCTCTGGTCTGGGCCATGCAAAAGCCAGAGGACCCCCCCCCCCACAACTGTCTCCAACCAGGCAAGAAGGAGGCATCTTTACAGTGAGAATTCACATCATCGTCATGCAAAAGCAGTTGAGGAGGGTGCAGAGCTAGGCCAGTAAGGGGCACAAACCAGGAAGAGGGAGTGTGACCGAGGGAAGAGGCCCGGAGGATCACACTTAGACCATTGGCTGGAGATTATTATTATAAACAGTTCAAGCAAAACAATGTCTTTGTTCAAGTAAGTAACCTCCCCAGGGCACAATCCTGGGCACTTTGTATGGAAGTCCTGGGCTGCCCAGATGACAAGACCATCCTCTTGGCCTTGCTGATGTGGTTCAAAGGAAAGCAGAGCAATATATTGGGCACCAGCTAGGCTGCAAGAGTTGCCGGAAGGAGGAATACAAGGCACCATACAACCATCCTAGGGACTCCAGCCCAGATTTGACAGCTTCTAGGATCTACAGGAGGGAGCTAAGTGCAGGGTGGGGACAAGGGTGGAAACCCCTCCCCAGAAGGAGTATGATGTGTCCCCCACCAGAAGTGCTACACCCCATACACCCCATATCCCATATATTTTGTGGGTTTTTTCACATCTTAGAGTTAAGTGCCCAGCTTTCTGTGCAGTGATGAACAACTTGTTGTTCTCCAGATGTTGCTGGACTCCAACTCCCATCAGGCCTAGCTAACATGGCCAGTGTTCTGCAATAATGTGAATTGGAGTCCAACAATGTTTGGAGGGCCACTGGTTTTCTATCCATGCTTTGGCACAAGGAGGGTACGTTTTCAGGATCTTCTGGCACCATCCACCATCCAAAAGCAAGTTCTTCCTGAAGCTTTCCCAGCACAGGGAATGCAAAGGCTGCTTCAGTAGAGACAGAGAGTAACTTAGCTTTTAGTAAACGGGGGGTATTGTTTTTCATCCTTAACAAAGAAGTGCACCGTGAGACTACTTTCTCATCTCCAGCGCTGTTTTGACAGCATATAGCACATCTTGCTACGTGCTCCTTTTGTTGGTTTCATTCTCCTGGAGCATCAAGTGCATGCAAGCTGAAACAAAGGGGAGGTGGGAGTGGGAGGACAAAGGCAGCCCTCAACATTTTAATTCCTCTGGTCCCCTGTGAGAGACAGGCTAGTCTTGGGCATCCTCGTGCTCCATGAAAGACATTTACTGAACGGGGAGGGGGAGGGGGCCTGGAAATCAGCCATTTTGTCTTGTGGCATGAGAGAGAGAGAGAGAGAGAGAGAGAGAGAGAGAGAGAGAGAGAGAATGAAAGAAAGAAAGAAAGAAAGAAAGAAAGAAAGAAAGAAAGAAAGAAAGAAAGAAAGAAAGAAAGAAAGAAAGTTTTTGATTATTAAGAGATCTCTTTGATGGCTTCCACTTGCATTTGTGAAGAAAAATGCCCACACCCTTGACGAACCCCTCATGACAATAAGGAATTGCAGAGAGTTCTCTTTCAGCTTACAAACCAGCGCAAATTCTTTAGCCATGGGACATACAAAGAAGTCAGAGATTGCTTTGTACTAGCAACACAGCACAGCTGGAACAGGACGCAGTAATAAGGGTAGCTTCGAAAGTTATGTGTGAATTTAAAACAACAACCACTGGCTAATGCAATAAACATTGTTCTCACTTCAGTCATTGATAGGTCTTTTTGATGCATATGTAGCTATGCATGAAGAGCTTGACAAGGCTCTGTGTAGCTGCTGTGCTGAATATGCATATGAAAAGATATTTTCCTCTTCCTTCTTTGCGCCTCCCCTTAACAAAATCTGGGCAAGCTGAGGAACTTACTACATTTGTATGCTGTCCTTCCTTCAAGGACCTTAGGGTGGTGTTCTAGTTTAACCTCGCAACAGCCCTGTGGTATCGGTTACCACAGAGTCAGTGACTAGGCAAAAGTCATCCAGTGAGCTTCATGCCTAAGCTGGGGTTTGAACCTGTCTCTCTCCACTTCCACAGAATCCAATTCCACAGAATCATAGAACTGTTGGAAAGGATCTTGAGGATCATCAGGTAAAACCCCCGCAATGCAGGAATATGCAGCTGCCCCATATGGGGATCAAACCCGCAACCTTGGCATTATCAGCACCACACTAGCCAGTGGTGAGCTATCCAGGCTCTAGCCTTTGTGACAAGTGTGGCTAATCTGTACCCCCCCAGGCTCCAGATATTGTTGGATTCCAACTCCCAGCAGTCCCAGCCAGCATGGGCAATGATCAGGAATGGTGGGAGTCATAGCACAACAAATCTCTGAAGGACCACTTTTGCTTTATATCACCCTGTCTCTCAGTCTTAGAAAAATGAGTGTGGAAGAAGAGAAAAGAAAAGGCAATGGTGATTAAGATCCAAATCGTTCCACCGTGAATTGCCCTGAGCTGTTAATATAAAATAAATGCCTTAGGTGAAGGATAGATTCTAAATTGTTGTTCATTTTATCATCCCTGACCACCAGCTGCACTGGCTAGGGCTGGTCTGAGTTGGATTCCAGCAACATGTGGAGAGCTACAAGTTATCCAACCTTCTCTTAGGTTAATCTGTAGCATCTGGGACTACACTGATTCTTATGATGGCAATTGGAGAAAACTGATCTCATTGCTGGTGGTTTCTTTCTTGTGCTGTAGGTGCTGAATGGTATGTGAGGCTCCCCTTTACACAGGAGGAGGTGACTTTTGTGAATGGGGGAATGCCTCTTGCTGCTATCATGGTGTTGGATTTGAGTCCATCCTTAACTTTTCCATTTGAATCAAAGGGATTTTAAAGGCTATATTCTATCAATGGCTCTGGTAAGAAGGACTGATCATTTTCTTTCTGATTTTACAAACTGTCCATTGTTCTAATTAAGAATGAAAATAGCTAAGAGGAGAAAGAAAAGAAACATCTAACTCAAATTCTAACATCTCAAAATATTCATGCCATAACCAAAGAGAAATTCAAATCGTGCAACATAAAATGGGCAGATAATCTTATGTGAAATTTCATTTAACAGTATGTGAATGCGTATTTGAATGGGAGAAGAAAATAGTCTTGGCAGAAGACGAGGGAAGGACACAGCTTGGAAAGAAAAGAGAATTAAAGGAACATAATGATGCAGCAAAAAGATACAAACTACTGATAAGATTTGGGGAAAGTAGATCCAAACTAAAAAAGGAGGAATGGAAACAGTCAAGAAGAAAAATGAAAAGCAAAACAATATAGGGAAAGCATGTTTGTAGTGGGTATTTCTTATGCTTTAATGAATCCCATCGGTTATCTGTTCTGGCCATTTTAATTTATACTACTGGGGTCAATATATTCATATGATGATTCCAAAAAGTTGCACAAAACATTTTCTCCATATATCCCAATGCATAACTCACCAATTTACTGCAAATCTGTTGACATTTCTGAATATATTATTGGTAATGAGTCATGAATGAGAAATTGCTGAAATGTAAAAGAAAAACAAAAAACTGAACCTTGGGAGGGCTACTGTGTAGTAAACACTGTTTTGCATTCATTCTAAGAGTTCCTAACTTGCTATTTCCAGATCTATGCACAGATAATATTCAAATAATGAAACTTAACTCGAGAACACAGAACAAAATGGATTTAAATCCCTTCCTGCTTGGAACAACATGATATATATGTTTGTCACTGTGATTCTTCTTGTTGTAGCCTTTTGATTGGCCTTTGCAAATCTGCAATTCCCTCTGCTCAACCTTTTCAGGTTAGCCTGTTCTGAAATAAATCCCACCAACAATTAGGCAGAGGAGGTTAAATACTATCATTAGTAAACTAGACCTGGAAAAGCTTCCACAAGTTAGGCATGCATTTTAAGTGTTGATTAGAATGGAAGCTACAGCTCCTGAAGTTTGTGGCTTTTTTTTTTTTTTTTTTTTGAAAGCAGCAATCAGGAGCTGTACCACCACCACATCTGTACACACAATATTTAAAAATAAAATAAGAGTTGTGCTCCTATCTGCAGGGCCACTACCAGAAAAGACTGTTGCTTGGCCCCATAGCTTTTGGCCTGTGGGATCCCAGAGAGGTCTATCCTTTCTCCTAGGCAATGCAAAAGCTGGGAATTTGCAGCAAGGCATCATCAATATGCCAGTGGCACACAGCCAGGGGCGGAGGAAGGGGTGTGTGGTGGGGTCGGGTCGCCCAGGGTGTCACCACTGAGGGGGTGACAAAATGCCAGGTGGCACCCACTGTGGGGCCTGCAGCACACCCTGCTTATGTCCAGCTTAGGTTGGTTCACCAGCTATGGCCATGATGAATTGGCACAAACCTTGCGATCATTGTCTGAGGACCTTTTTTGCATGCCCCCTCCATGAAAGGTCTGGAGGGCAGCAACAGGAGAGCAGGCAGTTTCTGTGGTAAAAAAATCTTTAGCACTAGGCAAAAACATTCCTTTGCTCCCAGGCCTTTGGCTAATGAAACAATCTATGACCATTTAAACTGTGAGGGGAGGAGTTACTGATTTCATTTGTTACTGTGTTATGTATTTTCGTGTTTTGATATTGTCAACTGCCCTGTGATCCTAGAATGAAAGACAGTATAGAAATTTAATAAGTAACAAACACAACAATAAAATAGTGGGACTCTGATTTGGAAACGGCAGCCAGATGCTTGCAATGGGTGACTGACAGGTCATTGTGCTGAATTTCCCTCACCTCTCACCACTGTTCCAGTTTTGCAAATATCAGATGGTTATGCCTCAGTGCCTAGGACTTGCCGATCGAAAGGTCGGCGGTTCGAATCCCTGTGGCAGGGTGCGCTCCCGCTGCTCGGTCCCAGCGCCTGCCAACCTAGCAGTTCGAAAGCACCTCCGGGTGCAAGTAGATAAATAGGGACCGCTTACCAGAGGGAAGGTAAACGGCGTTTCCGTGTGCGGCTCTGGCTCGCCAGAGCAGCGATGTCACGCTGGCCACGTGACCCGGAAGTGTCTCCGGACAGCGCTGGCCCCTGGCCTCTTAAGTGAGATGGGCACACAACCCCAGAGTCTGTCAAGACTGGCCCGTACGGGCAGGGGTACCTTTACCTTTACCTTTACCTATGCTTGACCTTCAGATAACTATTTTGCAAATATCAGCTTGCAATATCATCTATTTAGACATGGGGTGTTAGGGAAAGGTAGAGGTGCTTGCCTTCCATTGAAATCAGTAGAACTTATGCATAGCTAATTATTTTTTATTTTGGTCTTGGATTCAAAAGATGTGATGGGAACACTAACATGAGCCCAATAGCATCACTAGTCCTTGCAAAATAATAGCCTGTGCAAAGGTGAAAGTATTTTAAAGGTCTCTGGATCCAGAATGCTCATTCTGTAGCAATTTGAGTTTCGCTTCTGTCAGAGCAAGGCAACTGCTTCCTTCTCACATATCAGAAATTGGTAACTGTTAAAATACCAGCCCTCTCTATCAAATAAGATTTCAGTGTTGGTGTAACTGGGATGGAGCTTGCAGTGTTGTGGGGGGGGGGGGGGGAGCCGGGGACGCTGATAGCAGAAAGACGTATGCAATCTCAGAAAGTCTTCGGCATGGCATTCTATTAAAATCTAAATCATGTACGCCACTTGATTAAAAAGCGAAGAGAACCTTGGGTGGGTTTTATGGGATACCTGTGGTTATTGTGCCTCAGTGTTCTCATAAAGCAAGCACTCACTTCCCTGGGGAGCCCAGATGTTCAAAGAAAGAACAGCGCAATCTGTTGTAGGTCAAAAAGGCAATAGGCTTCATTTTGGCTCCACACCCAAATAACATTCTATTTAGCATCCTCTTCATGGATTTATGAACAGTCACACAGGATTCTGGCATTTCTCCCCCATGAATTTTTTATCGCCTCCATACATGCACACAAAAAAGCGCTTGAACTTGTACCAGTGAGGATTTTTTCCCTCCTGCATTAATATTTTCCATCTAATAAAATGGAGAGCAAGAGGCAATTATGCCCATAGTTGGTAAATATCATTGCCTAAGCCTATTATAATAACTCAACAAAGGTTTATTTTATGATGAAATTCAATTTAACACTTGAAGTTGCTTTGAGTGAGTCTGTAGTTTGAGGGAGAGTATTTGGTTTCGTCCTTTTAATACTCTGTCACTGTTTTCATTATTGCACATCCTGCACCTGAGAAGCTACAGAAAACCTCTGATTAAATTGGAAAGGTGAAACATGGGCAAACTTATCAGATAGATCTGCAAGATCCTGTTAACTGAAACACCTATTTCCTTGGCCTAAGTCAACATTTAAAAAATTTAATTAAAAATAATGCCAAGTGGCGCAGTCTTCCCCAACCCAGAATTGAGCTGAAATTCAATGTATTTTGTGGGCGGAGGCTCAGATCCTATCATTATATAACTGATATCGAGCAATGTAAATAGAAATGTTTTATGAAAAGGTGTTTTTGTAAGATTCCGAAAGTTTCCAATGCAAATAATATTATTATAACTTATTCTGCTTAAAATATAAATTAAAAATAGTATGGTATCCCAAGGGAGAGGCATAAAAAAGCAGACAAGAAATGAAATCATGTGAGGGGAGAAATCCTCCTATGGCCCCAGATAGTATCAATGACTGGCAGATTTTCATTTTCTGGCAACTCTGAAAAGTTTGAAGGTGCTAGTTAGTTCCAGTCAGACTGGCTTGTTTTTGTGTTCCCACTATCTAGATTCCCCACTATATTTCACCTAATGTGAAACTGTGAGGCATTTTTGAGGTTCTTGCTTGAGATAAACATCTTGGGGATTTTTAGGGAAACAAAAATTTCTCAGAGTTGCGTTCCACACATTCCTAGCTAAAACCTTTCCTTCAAGGTGGCATACATGGTCCCCCGTCCCATCAGATAATCCCCACAACAGAGAGAGAGAGAGAGAGAGAGAGAGAGAGAGAGAGAGAGAGAGAAGAGATGTGCACACCATATTTCATTTCTTGAGACGACTATTTAAGAAATTATGCACACCACATTTTGGAATTTAGCTTTCAAAAGAATATTGTCAACCAACAGGTAACGGTAATGGAGCTGGACTGGAAAGAAGCCTTTTCTTGATTGGTAGTGGCAAGCATTGATGTTGTAAATTTGCAGCACTGGAGTTTCAGAGAACTAATTGTTACCCTGTGAATTGCTTTGCACGCAAAGTAGTACAAGGTTACTGCAATGTTCTCTCCAGCTCAGGGAAACTGCTTTAAAGGTCACCCTTCCTTGCCGTGCATGTCAAGTTGAGAACTTGACTTTCACAGTGGCTTTGACACCTAACTCGGCTACCAGCTCGGAGAACTTAATATGTCTCTCGTAAGTAGAATCAGACTGAGAAGAATCTTTATTTGTATCAGCGACCAACCATAACAATAAAATAAAATACCATGTACTGAAGGCAGAGGGGAAAATGTAACTATACAAAAATCATTCTAGAGGTTTACATCAATAATCAAATAATAGATCTTATTCTAATTGCCCCTGCTAATTTTTTTTGCAGTTTTTGCTGTCACCTGGTTATCCTGATCTGCTACAAGAAAAGACACAGTAGCAATGATTGAGCGACCAGGTATGGATAGTAGTACAGGGGTAATAATCCCACTCCTCAAACCTTTATAAAGAGTGCAAGCTATCAGCACGTAAGCTACTGATTCAATACTGCCCTCTCCACACAAAAATAAGCATTTTTCCAGCAGAAATTTTTGAAATCGACCCTCAACTACAGCTGAAGGCAGTATATTTAATCTTGCAAAAGGGAAAGCGCGCCTGTATTTTGGAACTGTTAAATTTTGCAAACAGGGTGCCAACGTATCAAAATGACTAGATGGAAAATAATCATACCAGGGACAGAATTTCCTTATTATGGCAAAATTATTCTGTCGCTCGATATCATGTATCGTAAGTACTTAATGTTACCTCAGAGCACAGTTGTGGGTTGGCTGGAGATGCATATAGATGGCACTGTATAGATATCGTTGTGGTTTTGCTTCAATTCTTTCTGGGTTTTTGCTTTTAGCAGGCAGACAATGAATATGCAAATTGGCTGATGTTGCTGGCACAGATCAGGAGTGTAATATCGCCACACTACTCTCCCAGGAAATTGCACTATATCTTTTCACTTTCCCTCAGAATTTCTCTTTGGACAAGATTCAGCGGCAGCTGAAGGAATATGTGCAGCAACTGTAAGCCCTAAAAAATGAAATCCTAAAACTGAATGTTATGCTTCATGTGTCTGAGCTTCCTCCTTGCATGGCTATAGTGAACTCGAGGATATATGGCAAAGATCACATTATTTGCTTTATAGTGTGATGCACATAATACATTTCCTCATTTGGGGGTAGAATGTGCAGGCATAATCTTCTGAAATGCTTCACTCTCTGCTTTTACCTTTAAACTGACAGTGCTTTGTAGCAAAACAAGGAATCTGAGAGTGGAAGCCATTCAAAGCCTATGTGATTTGCCATTCTAAAAATCTTCTTTGAAACGGTTTTCCTCATGAATACATATCTGTACCTACTTTAATATTATGGTTGCAGTAACAGACACATTCCTACGAATCCAATAAAAATATATGTATATCTTGTAATATATTTTAAAAAGTGCTAATACAGGTTAAGAGGAGCAAAAGAGTCCCCTGAGCAAAAACATTAAAAAACCCTGCAAAAAAACAGGAAAGAAACACAAAGTAGAAGCCGCAGAGAGTAGCAAGACAGCAAGTTGATGTTATCTGCCAGCCGTCTGACACAGCTGCCATTTTATAGCTTTGGGCAAATGCCCGTTGGAATAAAAATGCATTTACACGCCAGCAAAAAGAGTTCCATGATGTGGGAGCCACAATGAGCCAGCCTCTTCCTTGCCTTTGCTAATTTATCAAGGTCTTTGTGTGCAATTTATAGGGCTTCAGTCGATGAATGAAGTATTGGGCTATATCCAATGAAGTCACTGCATGAGCAGAATCATTTCTTGCACAACCAAACTTCTGCTCCTTCTCGTCCCCTTACACACCCACCAAAATCTGCTCTAAGGAGTTGGGGAGAAAGTGGCAACTTCGAGTCACTCTGTGAGTTTCATGGGAGACAGAAGATTGGAACTCTAGTCCAAGGCCAGCACTGGCATCTACTGTATCATCATCAGCATCATCAGCATCATCAGCATCATTGGCTCCCAACAGAATATTAAAAATGCGATAAAGCATCAAACATTAAAAACTTCCCTAAACAGATGTCTTCTTAAAGTCAGATAGTTGTTTATTTCCTTGACATCTGATGGGAGGGCGTTCCATAGGGTGGGCGCCACTATCAAGAAGGCCCTCTGCCTGGTTCCCTGTAACCTCACTTCTTGCAGGGAGGGAACTGCCAGAAAGCCTTTGGAGCTGACCTCAGGGTCCAGGCTGAACGATGGGGGTGGAGATACTCCTTCAGGTATACTGGGCCGAGGCAGCATTTGGCTTTAAAAGTCAGCACCAACACTTTGAATTGTGCTTGGAAACATACTGGGAGCCAATGTAGGTCTTTCAGGACCAGTGTTATATGGTCTCAGCAGCCACTCCCAGTCACTGGTGACTGGGAGTGGCTGCTGAGACCATATAACACCGGTTATATTAGTTGTAGTTTCTGGGTAACCTTCAAAGGTAGCCCCATGTAGAGTGCATTATAGTAGTCCAATCATATGCCAGGCGGCTGCTGATTAGTTTTTCTCTCTCAAAATCCTGTCATTAAATGGATGGAAATGTGCTTATTTTAAAAATTAAGTTTTAACCATTTTAACGAAGGCAAAAGTAGAATGCAATTGGGAGTAGTCAATTGTGTATATTTGGAACTAAAAAGCCAGGTAGGGCAATTTCAAAAGAAGGTCTGGGGTAGCTGTGTGAATGTGATTGCGCTTAAAGTCTTGCCTGGATTTGATCTTATAGTTTATTTCTCCAGGCAATGGTGGGTGTCACAACTGTCCAGGTGCTATTTTTAGATCTACCTGTTTTGCTTTGCCAAATAATTCATGCCATTATATTTTTGCAGCTCAGTTATAGATTCACAGGAAAATATATATTTAGTATCACTGAAGACTTACCACTTTATATGAAGTTCAGCCATAGTTTGGCTGTGTGTACCTATCTGATGTGCTAATAGCATTTTGACAAGGATCCAAGAAATCTGAGTGCATATGCCAAACTATATCTCCCTCAAACTATAGTTCCTTCTACTGTATCAAACTGCTTTAGATCTAAAAAGTCTCTCAGTTTAGGGGGGTGAGATGAGAATGGGGCTTCATAAATCTCCTTCTAACAAGACACGCTACTTAAATTACATACCCTCCAACATTCCTCAGATGAAAATAAGGACATTTCTCACTCCCTGCACCAAATGACTGTCCTCAACTGCCCATTTTTATTATCAGCTCATATCCAGGTCTCTGCGAACAACATCTTATACCATCTACAGGCCTGTGGCATGACTTCAGGCAAACCATAATAAATTTATGTGACTACCTCCCTCCACACTACCCACCAACAGGAAATACAAGAATGATATGCCTTTTATGATTGTTAGGGTTAGTTAGATGGCATTTGTTAGATGAAGGTTTAGTTAGATGATGAAGGAGAAGAAGAAGGAGAGAAATGCCATAATGATAACTCCCCCTCTACCCAGAACTGCAAAATATAATTTGATATGCTTAGGATTCATCTAAGAATCTACCTCTGAAATTTCATGAGGGGTAATTAAGTTTGAACCCTGATCATTTTTGCGGCACCCAAAACACGAGCAATGACCAGCTAACCCCACATATTAAATCAGCTGTTTTAGGACACATATTCGTAAGGCGAGAAATTTTATGGTTTGTAAAATATCCATAAACCAAATTATAAACGTTTTATATTATTAGCACGCATATTCCCACACAGATATAAAAACTAATGGCTATGAAAACACTCTGAGGCAAACATAACTCACTATAAATACATCATGTCATTTAATATTTAGTGGGTGGTTACAGTAAAAAAAAATATCTTCAAGACATTTGTGGTGTAATTGTTCTTTATCTGCTTCAGCCATTGAATGGAAAATAAATGAATTGCAAATAATAAAAAGGTTAATTTTATCAATATCAGCTTTACTGGAATTGGAAGAATAGCAGGGGCAAGATTGCTTTTCTGTGAGTAACTCCTGCAATGGCACTTCACAAATTATAATTAAAGGTATTATGACTCCAAACCTTTCCAAAGCCTCCCCAGTGTGAGATAATTCAAACAGGTTCAGCTATAAAGAAAAATAAAATAAAATAATACAGTATTTCACAATGATACATTGGACCGCTGTTCACTGCGATTACACTAAAGAGTCTGGAACCTAGGAATTGATTTTTTTTTCCCCCTGAACTACAGTACACTGTAAGGGAAAGCCCAGTTATTTAAGAAACTGCCTGTTCAACCATAAAAATAATCCCATAGAATGTCATGACATTGCCAAGAGAATAAAGAAAAGAAAAGCCCAACCCAGAGCTGACTCAGATGTTCAGTGAAGCATGTGAGATAGTCTTTGTGGGACTGCACTGCCTCTACAATACACACCAGGGCAGGGGGAGATATTTGTTTGACACCTCTTCCACACACAAAAATCTCATGATTATTCTTATAGCATTATACTAATGAGTATTGTTTTTAATTTTATGGCTTTACCATAAACTCCTCTGGTCATTTTTGTATTGAAGGGTAAATAAAAAGAAGTCCTCTCTCTACCATGACGGCCTTGCATATACAGGGAAAATTTGAGGAGGAGAATTGCAATGCTCACTGAAGCCAACATATTCTTTTCTGGAGGTCCTCTGTTGCCTACCTAACTGATTCGAGTCTCCTAGCCTTTCATAATCTGCCTGGCAAAAGTGTTGCAGGCCCAGTCAGAGTCATCCTGCCCCCCATAAGCAGCTGGATAACCTGTGGCAGAACAGACTGTGACGTTAATATATGAGAGTGCTGGAGGTGAAATAGTTAAACAGGTAACCCAATCAGAGCCCAGGGGGTGGAGTCAGAGGGACTATAAAACCAGCTCTGGGAGGGGCGAAGGGAGGCGTTCGTTGAGAGTTGGGTGGTTGGTTGGAGTGGGAGTGAGAGAAATAAGCTGAGTCAGGAGCAGTTAGGAGCTAGGAAGACAAGTAAATACAGTGGTGCCCCGCAAGACGAATGCCTCGCAAGACGGAAAACTCGCTAGACGAAAGAATTTTCCGTTTTGGAGGTGCTTCGCAAAATGAATTTCCTATGGGCTTGCTTCGCAAGACGAAAATGTCTTGCGATTTCCTGCCGGTTTTTTTCCTCCCCCCCCCCTTTTCTAAGCTGCTAAGCTGCTTATCCGCTTATCCGCTAAGCCGATAAGCCGCTAAAAGCTGCTATACCACTAATAGCGCTAAGCCGCTAAGCCGTCAATGGGCTTGCTTCGCAAGACGAAAAAACCGCTAGACGAAGAGAGTCGCGGAACGGATTCTTTTCGTCTTGTGAGGCACCACTGTATCTGAGAGGTGGTTTAGTGAGTGAGAGCAGGTAGCAGAAGTTATAGGTCTGGATAGGCACCCCATGATTGTAATTGACCGATACCGTTTATGAAACCACACGCTTGTTAAACTGTAATAAATAAACAGAAGTTTATGTCCCAATTTAACCCTGACTGGACTCAGTATTGTACCAGGCAGGGCCTGGGTGGTGGCAGCGAGAAATAAAGTGGTGGCACAGGGATCAATAGATGGTGAAAAGTCTGGGGACCCTGTGTGATCGCCACACAGACTCAGGCAGACAACCAGCTGGATTGAAAATGGCCACCATTTATTGATTACAGGTCTTTGGCTCAGGCATTGGGTGTCTATCCATTCCAGCCTCCTACTTGAGGGCTGAAACTGCTGAAGGGTCATGCCACGATTATGGCTTCCCCAAGACGTTGATCTACTGAGGTGGCCATCCTAAAGCCGCTGCTGGAAGCTCTATGGCCCATCTGCCCCATGTGTGGCTTCTGGACAGAGACTTCCCCCAAGACCCCTCTAACAGGGTACCCTGAATACGCTGCAGGATAAGTACTGGGTCATGCACCACTTCCCCCAAGTTTGAAGGCTAGGATTCCACCCAAAGCCCCATCTGAACCTGGCTTACTGGCCAGGAGCTAATGCTCCTATGGTTGTGACAGCCACCAGGATTTCCCCATCAGCCATGTGGGTCTGGCTGGTTGGGAAGGATGCAGAGAGCGAGGGTGTACCACATTATATAATTGCTAGTGAGTGTCAATAGTCATTAATGAGTTATCATGCCCACCTTATTGTGGTAAAGCTAAGACCCGGCCATGTTCATTGCCTCCCCCCTGAACTCATGTCTCTAAAGTGTGTGGTCTAAACCAAAATGCACCAGGACACCGATGGAAGGGGTGTGATGTAAATACTCCCCACATGCAAAGGCTCTGAAAGACTATTAGGACTATCCAGGCACTCCAAACAGAAGGCTCGTGTCATGATACAATTTCTTTGGCACAAATGTTTTCTTTTTTTCCTCCAACTCCTATCATCTGTTTTTTTTTTTTTTTTTATAATAATTTTTATTAATTTTCCACACAGATAATAAACAGCAATATAACACAATATAACTTCATACTCATCGGTTCATAACCTTTTTTCTTTGACTTCCCCATACCTCCCCATCCCTGCATCCTTGTTTAATAATTCTTTAGCAACCCTTAAGTCCATTATCTTAATTCCTTCTCGTAAATATTTCTTAAGTTTTTTTGTTTACTGCTGCAATTCTTTACTTCTTACCCCCTGACATCTTAACATTCTTCAATTTTACAATTATTTTTGAGATATATTTTGAAATTCTTCCAGTCCTCTTCCACTGTCTCTTTCCCCTGGTCCCGGATTCTGCCCGTCATCTCGGCCAGTCCCATAAAATCAATCACCTTTGTTTGCCATTCTTCCAGAGTAGGTAATTCTTGCGTCTTCCAATACTTTGCCAGTAGAATTCTTGCTGCTGTAGTGGCATACATAAAGAAAGTCCTATCATCTGAAATAAAAGTATTAAAATGAAAAGCTGGCTAGGCACACTAGGATCTTTAGAAGCCAAAGACAAAACACAATAAGAGAAGCTAACTGCCTCTTTTTTTCCACAAGCAACACATTAATGGCGTCCGGTACTTAACACTGAACTTGTATTCAATTGATATCTCCATCATTAGGGCCTCGTGAAACCCTTTTAGAAGTGCAGAGAATTTCCATATATTATCTTAAGCATAAAGATCTTTTGGTGCTTCAGTAAAATCATCGTCCTGGCCATTTTATGCTTATTTTGAATTTTTATTAGCTGCAGAATGTGTAGTTCATGTGACTTATTCTCTTCTGTGTTTCTTTTGTTTCACCTTTGATAACTTGCAAGTGTATATAGCTCATTCTGGGATTTTCTTCTTTTTGTCCGTGCGCAACAACCTTTTCCCATGCATTTTTTTGCAAACCCATTTTAAAAACTGCAGCCAGAGACTGAAGTTCAAACAGGAATGTAAGTCATCTTCTACTTCACTGGAGTGATAAAAAGCCATTTCTGATTATTTTGGTTACAGACGTTTCACCCGATATTTTTCTTCCTTACATCAACCATGCATTCCATCCTGTTGAGCATATAACATCTAACTATAGAAATCAACATATTTCTTTCTGGTGACTGAAATACTGATAAAATTGACAGTATAAATGGAGTCATCCATCACCATTTCAAAACCAATCTCCAGCCTTAATGGCGGCGGGTCTTGTCTGTACAACTCCGAGAGAAAGAGAGATTATCCTAAAAGTGGAGTCAATGTACGTATACTTGCCTTTTATATTTCATAATATCTATCTCCTTGATATTTCTAATTTTATACTTGGACCATCTGGTTCATTTTATCCCTACTGACTCCTTATTAAAGAGTGTTGCATGTAAATGGAGATCTACATTGATTTCATCAGCTCCGTGCACTTTGCTCCTAGAAAGGCACTTTGCCAATCTCTTACGGAAAACTTTTTTTTCACTTTTAAGAAAAGGGAAAATGCAAGAATCATATGACTTTGTAATGGCATGGAAACTTCCTGCCAACAGAAATGTCTATAGTAAGCTCTTTCATCAGGTCTTGATCTACAATAATGGCACCGGTTGGCAACTAAGGTAAACTGAGCAAAGGGCTTGCCCACCTAGACTCACTTGGGTCACAGGAAAAGGGCCCTCGAACCATTCCTCCCTAGTGAGAAAATGAGGAGGGAAAGGTCATGGCTAAGTGTCACAGCATCTGCCTTGCATGCTGAAGGTCCCTGGTTCAAGCCCCAGCATCTCCAGGTAAGGCTGCAAATGATTCCTGCTTGAGATGCCAGAGAGCTGCTGCCAATCAGTGTAGACAATACTGAGCTAGCCTGATCAATGTCTGAATGGTGATAAGGCTGTTTCTTATGTTCCAAGAAGCACTGGCAGAGCCCTACCCTTTGCGCCAATCAGTTAGTCTCTTAGCTTTGCTTTTCCTTGCATGGCAAACCTATCACCTATCTAGTGGGGTAGAAGAGCTGGGGGGGGGGATCACATCTGGCAACCAATTTCCCCCTTCGGTTTGAGATAGTACATGGATAATAAGGTAAAGGTAAAGGGACCCCTGACCATTAGGTCCAGTTGTGACCGACTCTGGGGTTGCGGCGCTCATCTCGTTTATTGGCTGAGGGATCTGGCGTACAGCTTCCGGATCATGTGGCCAGCATGACTAAGCCGCTTCTGGCGAACTAGAGCAGCGCACGGAAACACCGTTTACCTTCCTGCCGGAGCAGTACCTATTTATCTACTTGCACTTTGACGTGCTTTCAAACTGCTAGGTTGGCAGGAGCAGGGACCGAGCAATGGGAGCTCACCCCATCGCGGGGATTTGAACCACCAACCTTCTGATCGGCAAGTCCTAGGCTCTGTGGTTTAACCCACAGCACCACCTGTGTCCCAGTACAGTGGTACCTCGGGTTAAGTACTTACTTCGTTCCGGAGGTCCGTTCTTAACCTGAAACTGTTCTTAACCTGAAGCACCACTTTAGCTAATGGGGCCTCCTGCTGCTGCTACACCACCAGAGCACGATTTCTGTTTTCATCCTGAAGCAAAGTTCTTAACCTGGAGCACTAATTCTGGGTTAGCGGAGTCTGTAACCTGAAGCGTATGTAACCCGAGGTACCACTGTACATGGATAGATGAGTCTAAAAAGCCCGGGATTCAAATTTTCATGACCCTCTAGCAGCCTTCTAGCAGTGGCTCATTTACCAGAAGTGATGTATTTAGCATTAATTCTGAAAGTGTATACAATGGTACCTCGGGTTACATACGCTTCAGGTTACAGACTCTGCTAACCCAGAAATAGTACCTCGGATTAAGAACTTTGCTTCAGGATGAGAACAGCAATTGGGCAGCGGCGGTGCAGCAGCAGCAGGAGGCCCCATTAGCTAAAGTGGTGCTTCAGGTTAAGAACAGTTTCAGGTTAAGAACGGACCTCCGGAATGAATTAAGTACGTAACCAGAGGTACCACTGTACTCAATTCTGACCAAACTCAGCCTCCTGGAGCAAAATATGCATAACGGAGGCTTTGTATGGTCAGCATCAGGTATACACTTAGTAGTAGGCATTGCATGGCAACAGTGCAGGCAGGAGGTGGCTGGTTTAACACTGTGCAACTGAATGAATCTGACTGGGTCAGCGGCAAGCAGTGCAGGTGCAGATCCAGGAAACCCAGGACTTGCTGTGAAGGGTGCGTCTTCTCCCTTGTCACCCCCATTCAGCAGTGATGACCACTTGTTGCCCTCTGTCCAGCTTCATTGTCCGTTGAGGGATGCAAGCCTTGGGATCAGTCCCTTGTAACGATGAACATGAGCTGTGACTCCTTCCCTGAACCATCTCTGTGGGCTAGGGATGAAGGAAAAATTTGGTTCCGTTCACCTATCTGGTTCCCACTTCCCAAAACAATGAACAAACAGAAACACAACCGCCCTTCAAAATCTGCACCTCTCCGAATTTTGCAATGCAGTTTTCCCACTAAGTAATGCGTACAAAAATGCAGAGGTTACTGAAAATAACCTACCAGAAATGCATCATATTAGGGAATATATAGACATTGCAAAAATGTGTATTAGGTTAACTTTCATGCACAAATTATGAGAAATTTGTACTGATGAATTTTCAATTTTTAAAGACACCAAACTGATATGGAGAACTGAACTTAAAAGACTGGGGAAATGAGAAAGGGTAAGAAAGCAGGATTGACAGTTTCACCCATCCCTGCTGCACACTAATACAAATAACCCAGCTGCTGCCAGCTCCTTTTGCACCTCCACCACCCTGCCACCCATGATTGGGTACATGAAGAAACACTTTTCTTTGGCAAAATACCCAGAATGAGTTTTGAGTACCACACGGAACTAATAGGAAACATTTGTTTTAGTGAAAACAATCTGCCCTGCATTTTCCAGGCACCACTATTATTTATCTCTGCCTTGTTACATGCTTCCAGCAGAGATTTATGCA
Organism: Podarcis cretensis; assembly: GCF_951804945.1. Lineage (NCBI taxonomy): Eukaryota > Metazoa > Chordata > Lepidosauria > Squamata > Lacertidae > Podarcis > Podarcis cretensis. Next base: position 80,704,947 of record NC_137175.1, on the reverse strand, counting down.
GTTGAAGGAGGTACTATGGATTGATTTTATTCATTCTAGTGTGTAATGGCCAAAATATGTGTTGCGAGGCTCAGTGTCTTTATTTTTTATTATTATTTAGCATACCAAATTAGTATTCTAAAAGGCTGTCTCTTCCTCCACACACCAATTGAGGAAAACAATAGCGAAACCAGGAAATGTTCTCAGAAGTCATATCTTTACAGAGCTATTTTCTCCTCCTATCTACTGTCATCAGAAGGCATCCTTTGAGCCAGAAACACACAGTTCTTATTCCCTGATGGATTCTTGAACTGCGAAACCCAGAGATGAGCTCAGAATTAAGATAAGTCTGTTGGTGAATGGAGAAAAAAGTGTTATCAATTCATATAACATGTTTACCTATGTGCAGATGCACAGGCATGGATAGCTGTGAAGATTCAAGTTTGCAGGCAACTTAATAAGAAAAAAAAAACTGGCAAGATGAAAAATTTCCAAGGTGGCCATGTGTTTTACTTTACCAGGGCACTTCTCTGTCTGATTGGCTGTCAGAGGTTGGTGCTCTGTTTGAAGAGCACTATAATTAAAGGTGACTTAAAGGTCTGAGTTATTTGTAGTAACAGTAGTAATTTATTATTTGTACCCCGCCCATCTGGCTGGGTTTTCCCAGCCACTCTAGGTGGCTTCCAACAAAGATTAAAAATACATTAAAATGTCATACATTAAAAACTTCCCTGAACAGGGCTGCCTTCAGATGTCTTCTGAAGTTAGTTGTTTATCTCTTTGACATCTGATGGGAGGGCATTCCACAGGGCGGGCGCCACTACCGAGAAGGCCCTCTGCCTGGTTCCCTGTAGCTTCACTTCTCACAGTGAGGGAACTGCCAAAGGGACCTCGGCGCTGGACCTCAGTGTCCGGGCAGAACGATGGGGGTGGAGACGCTCCTTCAGGTATACTGGGCTGAGGCCGTTTAGGGCTTTAAAGGTCAACACCAACACTTTGAATTGTGCTCGGAACCGTACTGGGAGCCAATGTAGGTGTTTCAGGACCAGTGTTATATGGTTTCGGCGGCCACCCCCAGTCCCCAGTCTAGCTGACACATTCTGGATTAATTGCAGTTTCTGAGTCACCTGCAAAGGTAGCCACACGTAGAGCGCATTGCAGTAGTCCAAGCGAGAGATAACTACAGCATGCACCACTCTGGCAAGACAGTCTGCGGGTAGGTAGGGTCTCAGCCTGCATACCAGATGGAGCTGGTAGACAGCTGCCCTGGACACAGAATTGGCCTGTGTCTCCATGGACAGGCTGCAGTTGGTTTGCATAGCTGTGTCTGAATGATGTCACATATTGAAAACCAAAAGCCTTGCACCTGACAATGCTTAGGAATTTGAAGAAACACCCTGCCCTCCCCAATCCAAAAAGGGCAGTTTTGAAGTCAGTGGTAAAAACTAGGTAATTTTTTTTTTAAAAAAAAATGCTTTATTAGTTGAAAATTGCATAACATAACAAAGATGATCAACGAACAACGAAATAAAAATATACAGTCTTTCCTTCCTTAATTGATTCTTGCTTTGTACATCATTTTGTAATTCATTTTAACCAAAAACCAGATAATTTTGAAAGGTTCTGTCTGCTATCTTGATTCAAAATGGCCTCCAATTGCATCCCAGCATAGACAGTACCCTGCTCCTTGATCTCAGGAACCATCATGCAAAATTTGATTACATTTCCTTGAGAGGCGTCAAAATGCATAGTGAATAAGCAAGAGATTATTATTGGAAATGAAATTTACATATCAACTTTTTAATGAATCTTTGGGGATTTTTGATGTAACTAATTCTGTACTGTTTGCATCATTGTGCCATCAAAAGCTTTCTCCCTTAGCTTGTTTTCAGTTGTGTGTGGATCCAGAGCTGGACCTACCTCAGGATCTTTTTACTGGAACAGTCAAAACACAAAGATGATTTAAAATAGCTGCAAATTACGAAGTGAGAAGCATAAGCTTAAAATAACAGAGGTGCCAGTGATATAACTTAAAATCACCCATCTGAAAATGGAAACGGGTGAGATGCTTAATTGGGTCATATTGAGAGGGGGGAGGGAGTCATATTCTTTCACACTGTCATGGTTTAAAATATCCAAGATACCACACAAAACAAATTACGACATTGACACAAATACATGGCTAGAAAAGATGGGCGCGAGCCAGCAAAATTAAGCACCTTTGTTTCCTGGTAAGGATTAATTCCATATAACTGAAGCCAATAGGATTTAAATTGCTTAACTTTGTCCAGATTATGATCCTGGACAGGGGCCATAGATCAAAGGGAGAAGCATATAGTTTGTATACAAAAGATATCGTGTTCAACCCCCTGTGTCACCAGGTAAGGCTGGGAATGATGCCTCTAAGAAACAATGGAGAGCCATTGCCAGTTAATGGAGATGACATTGAGCTCCATGGGCCAGTGGTCTGAGTCAGCATCACGTAGCTTCCTATGTACTTAGTGCCATGAATCCTTTTGTGCCTTCAGCATGGAATGAGTTGGGGTGCAGAAGCAAGAACAACACTGGGAGAGTAAAATAGGGTTAAAATGGGCCACAATGGGTGCAGCTTCCACAGATTTTGGCATGGCATTCTGGATTGCTGATTGCCAAACTACTGAAATCCAGGGCCAGCTCACCTATAAGGCAAGGTGAGGCAACTGCTTCGGGTGGCAGGATCCACAGGGGCAGCAGATTCAGCATCCAAGGAAAACATTGCTCATCCCTGCTGCTGTGTTGCCAGTGGCAGCTGCAGTGCACTGCACTCCTTGGATACTGCTGCCTCCTCGACTGTCCTACCCTCCGAATGCTGTCTCCACAACAGTCTCTCAATGAATAGGAGGCACTGCTCGTCTCCTCCCACCCCTGGTTTCCAATGCTGATCTTTATTTCTCCCCCACAACTTTGTTCCTGGCATAGATCTTCAGTCCCTTTTTCTTCCCTGGTGGGTGGGCACCATTTTGTGCTTCACTTCAGGTGCCAAAATGCATTGTGCTGCCCCTGCTGAAACCATTACCAGCCCACATGCTGGGGGAACACAAAGGATTAGAAGCAGTAGGGACTGCTCCATTAGGGCAAGTGGGACATTGGCCCACCAAGATCAGTCTATCCTCAGCCAGCTCCCACCTGCCTCACTCCATATTTACAACCAGCCTAGCATGGGAGGCACCATTTCTCACTTTCTTCATCTTTGGGCTCAGTGTTGCCTTCAAAGAACTTGACAGGAAAGTGGATGGGGACAAAAGCAGCATTGATTGGCTCCACTTGTCATTAGCTTTGGCTCTGCCGTATTGTTGGCCTCCCTGTCTTCTACCCTAGCAGTCCTGATGAGCGCCAGGCATCACCAGTTCGAAGGTAAACTCAGGCCAACATTGGTTCATACTTATAAGGTGGTCACTACTACCAACTTAGGGACGCGGGTGGCACTGTGGTCTAAACCACAGAGCCTAGGGCTTGCTGATCAGAAGGTCGGCGGTTCGAATCCCTGCAACAGGGTGAGCTCCCTTTGTTTGGTCCCTGCTCCTGCCAACCTAGCAGTTTGAAAGCACGTCAAAGTGCAAGTAGATAAATAGGTACTGCTCCGGCAGGAAGATAAACGGTGTTTCCGTGCACTGCTCTGGTTCGCCAGAAGTGGCTTAGTCATGCTGGCCACATGACCCGGAAGCTGTCTGCGGACAAACGCTGGCTCCCTCGGTCAGTAAAGCGAGATGAGCACCACAACCCCAGAGTCGTCCGCAACTGGACCTAATGGTCAGGGGCACCTTTACCTTTACTACCAATTTAGGAGTGGGGATGAAACAATTGACCTTGAAGCAACACCCCTAAAACCTCGCCCTATGGGAAGCTCACCTTTCCTGCCCAGTGCCTCCTATGCCAGCCAGTTGTGAAGATCCAACTCAAAACATTGCTATGAGGAAGGCAAAGCCCTTAGTTCACTAGGCCAGTCACAAGGGTGAGGAAGGGTCCCCCTTCCAGTGACTAACATGAAAGCCAGGGAAGGTGGCTAAAATGAGTGTTGCAAGACCGGGATGGGGGCAGGAGACAAGGTAAATCAAATCTACTCTACCAGGTGTCATAAGAAAGCTGTAGAGATAGAGCAGGAAAGTGCGCACCCCAGAAATGATCTCTTTCACCTTCTGCCTTCTGGAAGAAGGTACAGGGTTATAAAGACTAGGACTAGCTGCCTGAGAAACAGTTTCTATCCAAATGTGATTTTGGTTTTAAAAGCAGCGTAAGGTAGTCTCTATGGGAGTATACTATATTTAATTGTGGGGTATCAGAGTGTTTAGGGGGCTAACCAGATTGGGATAGCTGGGATAGCAGGCTTCTTGGTTTGAATGTCTGATGTAGATTTTTTTCAATTTTGTTGTTCTGTATGGGACAATGAAAATAAAGATTATCGTATCATATCATAAAGAAGGCACTTGCCAGAAAGCAGGATGAGCCTCACATTTACCCCTTAGGAATAGACCTGCTGGAAAATTGTTCCTGTCTGTCAAAGCTTCACCCTACGAATCTAGCAAGTGTAGCCAATTGGCTTCAGGATGTAGAATGAGCTATTGGGTGGCCAAGCGGTAGACTAGGCCCACCACAGCCTGCACAAATGTGGCTCCTTAGTGAGGAGAACTTGGGCATTTTTACTACTATTATATGCACAGAGTCAAAGAAATGGCATTTTCATATCTGAACTGGTGAAAACCTGCAAGAAGCCCCCCTTAACCTGAGAAACAGAGAGAGTATCATCTAGATTCTAACAGCCTGATCTAAATCTGTTGATGCCTACATGATATGATCTCTTGTGGGACTCAGCTTCCTGTGGGATTCTGACACATGCCATACTGTGAAATACCCCACCCCCTCTCTCTATATATAACAAAATCTAAAGGCACTTCTGCATACACCCCGTTGAAAGAGAGACTGTAGTAGTTTTACATGCCCACATATGCATTGGTTGTGTAAATCTTGTCACTGCTGTTAAAGAAACAAATTGAATGAATAATCATTGCAATCTGAACATTCAGAAGTCTCTCCCTGGGCTCACAGTGTGCCCAGTTGTGCAGATGTCTCTCTCATGAATGTTCTTCAGGACACTTCTTTGCAATTCAAGCTTCACACTGGGAATTGAATATTATGAAATCTATTGTATCCCTCGACGCTTTTGGTTGTTGCATGTTTGTCCCCCCCCCCCCCTTAGCATTTTCTCCATTCAATCTGCTTCTGTTTCCTGACAGCATTTCAGTATTTGCTTTAGCATTCCTTAAGTGATTTCATCCATTGTCTTTGGGCGGTTCCCCTCCATGACAGTATTTCACCACTTGGTTTGTTTCTCTGTGTTTTAACACATTTCCATGAATTTTTCAAAAATGTCTAAGTGGGTATTTCAACAATCTTTGGGTGGCCCTTGTGTAGCGATTCCTGGGATGCCTTTGCCATCTCCTCATTCTCATCATGCACCCTTTTCAAGTGCATGATATATCTTCTGTCTTGTTCGTGTGACCAGGGGAAAGCAATCAATTACATTTGTCTCAGCAGTGAGTCTTCCAGACTGTATTTAAGCCTTTCCCAGCCCATTCAGGAGTTGACAGGTGACATGTCATTACATGTTCCTTAACTGATCACAGGGAGCTCAATCTATTTGACACGAAGCATCTCTTCACCCCTACCCCACCCCCTTCCTGATAGGTGCCTTTCATAACAATGCTTGTTGTTGGAGAGGGAGCAGGAGACAGAGAGAGCTAGACCCAGCCATGTGGAATATTCACTGTTAATAATTTCAGGAAGACAATGAAGGCATGCTTTTTAACAGATCCAGTCACTGTCAAGATCAAACCCACATGGCAACATGCCAGAATTCCTAGCATGATACTAAATTGTAGTGAACAAAGCTTTATTTCAGTACACAAGTGACAATTCATTTAACGATAAGGATGAAACAGAATGATTTGGCCATTTTGTTTCGATGGGAAAAAAATAAGAGAGACTCATTTAAGTTGTATTCCTTTCTAAAATATGAAAGATGTCATCTTATTAGTTCTGCTAACCAGGCCAATCAATTTATATTAGAGGCATAGGATATGGCTCAAAGGAATACGCTGACATCTTTACTTTCACAGCACTTCTTTTCCTCGCAGAAATATATGCTGCTCATTTCCCTCATAATATACCTGCTCAGTATGAACAGGTAATTGTGTCGTGGAAAAAGGACTATTATATTGGAAATGGATATCAAAGTCTTAGGGACAGCCGCTGGAGCTGTGGTAAAGTCAGCTCATAACACCTTTTCCAGATGATGACTTAGCGCAGGCTCAGTTTTCACTGACCCATTCAGTTCTGTGGAAGAAAGTTACTGGTTTGCAGCATAGAATAGAGTAACCACATATCCCTATTCCACACACTGCAGCAAAAGGGCACCAGTAGTATACAGCTGTCTCCTAATCAGCCCACTATAACAGCATACATTTTTGGCATGCACTGTATCTAATTCCTATCTTAAACATCATCTTTCCTTGGAGTATGGACTTGAAGCTATAAAGCTTCCACAGACAGGTACAGACATTCTGCGGGACAGTTACGCAGCTTAGAGATCCAACCCATTTTAAAAATTGCTAGCTTAAAAACATAGGGTGGTATTTGTGGTGTTTGCTCGTTCTTTTGGAAATGTCTGTACAGGGGGAGAGAAAGGGTTAATAGGTAGACCAATAGAAAAGCCCAGAGGCGGAGCCTACCTGGTTTTAAAAGGCTTAGCCAGAGGTTTAGACAGTTGGGAAAAAGCAATTGGGAAAGCAGTTGGAAGACAGATGGAAATAGAGAGACAGTGCAGTTGGTTCTTGTGTGAGGGGAGGGAGGAGAGTTAGAGACAGGATAAAATAAGACTAAGAGGGTAAAGGGTAACAGCGTTTCAAATGCATTTAAAGTTTATTTGCGTTTGCAATAAACTACAATTTTCATTGTTAACTTGAGAACCCGGCTGAGACTAAGCGTTTTACCGGGGAGAACCTGGTTGGTGGCAGCGGATTAGTGGTGTACGGGTCAATAGTCTGTGATACGACCGGGGGCTCCATATGAATGCCACACTATTCAACTAAGTTTTACTCTGAGTAGATGCGTTGAAATTAATGGGTCTTGGTTGTGTTTATTAATTTCAGTGAGCCAATTCTGAATAATACTTAGTTGAGTAGCACCCAGAAATTCTAAGGCATAGTAGATCGCAAGTCTAACTTTTGGCATTCTGCTGAAACATATAGTTTAAAATTATGTGGCAAGTCATTACAGGGTTAGAAAGACATGCTGCAGAAGAACCAATCAAATACTGTAAAACTACAGTACTATCTATTACATATTATAGTACCATGCGGCATCCATTCTCCCAGGGAGTCATAAGGTAGCAACCTTCTTTCTTTTTTTAAGCCAGGTATGCCAGAATCATCTGCATAAACCTTCCATTTCTATAAATCTTCAGTAAATGTGCAAAAATTTCTAATCCTTCACTGAATATAATGCAGCTAGTTATCCTTAAGGCACAATGAAAAAATGCCATGATGTGAATAAAAATTATTAGAGTTTTATATCAAGTAGAACACATTATTACAGTATCCAGAATGCAACAGTTCTGATTTTTTTTTTAATTGTCTCAAAACTGTCTGTCATTTAACCATCTTGCTGAGTGACACACTAGATATTTATGATGGCAGCTGTGTCTAGCAACATATTTTCTTACGAGCAGGTATTAGATGATTAATATTACACCCCTTGCGTTGCTATAGTGAACTCACAGTACAAAGTCACAAGGACACAACGGCTGCTCATAGTCTCTTGTGAGCATGTCCGAAATCTCTTTCAAGCTGGCATAAATGTTTTCTTACAGAGACTTTAAAAAAAACCTAGTCGTGTGTTTGAAGTTGCCCTGTGTGACCGTTAAGAAGAGGATAACAGTTTCCAACGGTGAAATCTCTAGATAATTTGGAGGTAGTAGGAGGAGGGAAAGAAAGAGTTTCGGATTGTGTCTTCAATGGAAACCAAGTTGAAATGCAAAGCCAGGGGACACACTGATCCACATTCCACAGATGCTTACAACGGAGAAACGTTGAGTAGGAACAATTTCCAAGGGCAGCTAACTTCCTAGAACTTCATTCTTTTTAGGCAAGAAAAATAAAAAAAGGGACAGAAATCGCATTTTTGTGTTTACAATGGTTACAATGCATGTCTATGGAATGCCACAAAAATGCCAAGTCCGGTTCAAGGTTCAACTCTTCAGAAATGTGCAATTTGCAAAGGGTTGTATCTAATGGTAGGCTTGTGCTAGCTGGACTGCTTCTCCACGTACAAGACAGGGCCCCAATTGCTCCTACCTAATGGAACTAACTGTGGCACCCTCCCTGTACTATTTTTCTAGAAAAAGAGGTGCCAGAACTCACCACGAATGCATCCCTTGTTCTCTTATCCCTCTCACCCACCTGAGAGGTGCAGGAACTGAGTTCTGGTGAGTTCCAGCTGAAAAACCCTTCTGCTCAGGGTTGGAGAATCTTGTGGAACAGTGTGGGATAAGGCATAGAAGTCTGCAAATGGTGGGATAGGGTTTTCTTTTTGTTTTGGCAAAACTGGTTTCCCTTGCACAAGTGCCTCCAACCACCATACAGCCCAAAAATTCTTTTGATAATATGTTGTTTTTTAATCCACAGCTAAATAGTAGAGATTAGAAGAACAGCTGTGTTAAGGCTGCGATTCTGATGAAAACCACTCCCCTCAAGCTGCTATTTGCATCAGGATAGAATGCTCCATTGGCAGCAACGGCTGCTTCCCTTCTGACATAAATAGCAGTGTGGGAGGGGAAGGATTAAGCTGTCTAGGTCATTACTTGAGTTCTGCTCATGCAATGGAATGTCTCTTCCATCTCCTCCCCATGCATGCCCTCAATACATCCCAAACCTCCTCTGGTGGCTTGGGAACCCCCAGAGCAGGGACTGCAGGACACAAGGGATGGGGCTGGGAGCACTGGTGGAGGAACGGGGGTGCGGAGGGAGCGGACTGCCCCCGGCACCACTATTCCAGTAGGGTGCCATTGCGGCGCCCCCGGACATGCACCATGCACCCCCAGGTGTGCTGGGCGCCACACCCTCATGGGTGGTGCTCCATGCCCCCAGAACATACGCCACGCCCTCGTGGGTGGCATACCACGCCCCTGGGATGTGCACCACACCCCCAAGGTGCCAGCCACGCCCCTGCCTGCTCTCCGCCCCTGGTAGTGGAGCATGCAGCTTCACCGCTGGCTGGAAGGAAAGCAAATTCCATTCTGTAAGTAATTCTACTTGGGCTCCCTTGCACCTGCCTATTTATTTATCCAATTCAGGCCACATTCTATTGCAGAATAAACAGCAGCAAACTGATGTGGCAGCTTAAATACTAATACTTTTATAGTGGGATGAGCTTTTGAAGACAAAAGCTATAGAGCACCATGTTGAGTATAAGGAAGAAATAATGGATGGCTAGAGTGATTGTTGGAGATCCCAAGGGGGAGGCTACCTTGACATCTGCATGGCTGTCAAAAAGCCAGACGGCAGAAGGCAAACTTTCTAGCTGTAGCTTATGTCAAACAAATTTAGAAGGCAGAATAATTAGTCTCCGATTCAGGTCTGCTGAACGGAGTAAGGCTTTTCAGTTACAAAAGGGCAAGGAAAAAATAGCAGGAAGGGATGTGAAAACATCCTGATGCAGTGGTGCCAACTTGAATAAAATATGGGGGGGGGGTCAAAGTAAGCCATGCCCTGCATAATCGATCATAAGACACAGCACATGCACACCATCTGAACAGCAATGCCCATCAACTTTGGGGTGTGTGGCCTCCTCAAATATTTCATTGGTGGGACCACAGGGCCTCAGCTCCCAGAAGTTGGCTCCAAGGTGCTGATAAGTGCTGTTAGGATCATATGGCCAAAGATCTTCCTTCATCAGGGGATCAGGAGGCACTGGTAAATGACTATTTGTGCACCCACATATATTTGATTCCCTAGATGTGTTCATGAAAGTTTAGGATGCCAAAAGTAAAAAGAATATTATTATTTTTAAGAATAGTACGGTCCATTGACTGCCATGTGCCAGCATACCCAATACAAGACACACCTGGCTATTGACAAAAGGGGGCTCATTAAATGCCTAAGCACCCCCCCCACACACACACACACACACTAACTCATCTCTTCACATGCAGAAACCTATATTCGTTGCTATTTTGCTAGAAAAATCCCTCTCTAATTCTCTTAAAATGGCAATGGCACCCACCTGAGAGGTACTGGAACAGAGTTACAGTGAGTTTTGGCTGGGGGAAAAAAAGCCCTGGGTAACCCTAAATGTTGTGAACATAGACTAAGTTATGAACATAGACTCTGATCATAAGATGGAATGGATCATTCCCTGAATAAATGAATGAATAAATTAACCTACTTTGACCAATGTGATAACCATCTCACTATAAATCAGTGGGCACAGCTCAAGCATATGTAACATTTTTTCTCACTAATTAGGGAAAATTAAGATGTCAAGTTATGATATGATGCAAAAAAGACATTTCAAATTAGAAATGGGTGATAGTTAGATATGCTGTTGACCTGATGCAACAAAACATATCTGCACTTAATGTTACAGATGGTTTCATGCATGGATCCCTCAACCCCCTGATTTGTGTTGTTTTTATGATACAATGGTATGCTCAACATTTGATCACAATCCTATATTGGCTAGCAGTGTAATCCTATGAAGGTGTTACTCCATGCTTCTTCAACCTCGGCCCTCCAGCTGTTTTTGGCCTACAACTCCCATGATACCTAGCTAGCAGGACCAGTGGTCAGGGATGGTGGGAACTGTAGACCAAAAACATCTGGAGAGCTGAGGTTGAGGAAGCCTGGTGTACTCAATAATGTCCCACTGTGTTCAGTGGTTCTGACTCCCAGGTACATATGCCTAGGGTTGCCTCCCAAAGTGTTTGGTTCCTAAAACTCATGGCATTCTTGTGTCATATCTCATATTAGAGATTTGAAAAAGGAGTGTGGCTAATAAATAGAGAACACTTTAGATGCTAGGGAAAAAATCTCTTGGAGAGCAAGAAGACAAATTGCCACACAGGAGAGACCAGCAGGTAACTCCACTAATAATAGAAATAGTTCAAGTAGCTAATAATTGTATGATAATATAAAAAATAAAGCATGTCGACAGTCTGAGGGCAAGGGCTGCAAAACTGATCACACTTGACGTTTATAGTTCCTTTATTCTTCTATAGCATAAATCTAGCAAACAGGAAATGAAAGCTGCATTTTTAGAAAGCCTTTTCCTCTGCTTTGGTTTTGCACCCTTGGCCGCAATCACTTAGATCATCCGGGGAAATTCTCCCTGTGGCACTGCACCCTACAGAACAGGAAATGGGCATTTTTCCTGTTGCCCCTATACTGCAGCACGCCCTTCTCCTCTGCCATATGAGAAGGAGCAGCCGTCAGTTGTTTCAGACTTACCTCCCTGTCTTTCCTTGTCCCATAAGATTGGATCCTGTTTTACTTGTTTGAATCATCTCAACTTCTGTTTTGTTCACTTTAATGTACTATTTCTATATTACTGTTTCATTGGCTTTAGGCTGTGTGTTTTTGCTGTGATGATTTCTTGTTGTTGCTTTTTTGACTGTGCGCCGTTTAGAGATTTTGTAAAAATATTAGGAAGTACAGAGATGTTTTAAAATAAATACATAAGTTTAAAAACCCCCAAAGAGGCTCCTGTAGGTGTCCACAAGGAAACTGAAGGTGATGGGAGTAAGCAATAGCTAAGAAAGGAGGTGCAGTTTGCCTTGTGACACATACTGTACTTTCTGTCTATTAGATGCCGCCATGTATAAGACCCCCTCCCAGTCTCAATTTTAAGAAAATGAGGGGAGATGGCCCAAAGTTGTTGAGCCTCTTCCCCCCACGGAGCTGTGGGCAGGAAACACTCCCTAGATCAGGGGTAGGCAACCTAAGGCCCAGGGACCGGATGTGGCCCAATTGCTTTCTCAATCTGGCCCATGGGCAGTCCAGGAATCAGCGTGTTTTGACATGAGTAGAATGTGTCCTTTTATTTAAAATGAATCTCTGGGTTATTTGTGGGGCATAGGAATTCGTTATTTTTTTCCTTCAAAATATAGTCCGGCCCACCACATGGTCTGAGGGACGGTGGACTGGCCCGCGGCTGAAAAAGGTTGCTGACCCCTGCCCTAGATCATTTCCTGCACTCAGTGGCATTGGGGAACCGGTGGGCAGGCGGACACAGCGCTTCGCTCCCCCACACAGCTGTGGGCAGGAAACACTCCCTAGATTGTTTCCCATGCACTGCAGCATCAAGGGAAGTTGCGCTTCAGCCAGCCAGCCGGTTGGCCAGAGGGCACCTTCCCCTGATGCCGCTATGTGTGGGGAAACTATCTAGGGAGTGTTTCCCTCGCCCAGCAGCATTGAAGGAAGTAGCGCTCCAGCCAGCCATACCGCTGCATGTGGGAAATGATCCAGGGAGTGCTTTCTGGGTGCAGCGGCATGGGGGAAGCTGTGTGCCACCAGCCAGCACCCCAGGATCGCTCCCTGCTCGCTGCGTCATTGGGAGAAGCTGCACACCACTAGCCAGCACCCCGAGATTGCTCCCTGCATGCAGCTGCATCAGGAGAGGCTGCGCGCCGCCAGCCAGCACCCCCAGATCACTCCCCACGCGCAGTGGCATCTCCCCCCCCCATGCCACTATCTGTGTATTGGACGACCCCAGCTTTTTGACTTGATTTTTGTGTCAAAAAACCTCGTCCAATACACGGAAAAATACGGTATATGTTGTAATTGTGCAGAGGTCATTGGGTTTTGGCAGGCCCTGCATCAGCACCTTGGAGAGCTCCTAGAATTCCAGTGCCTAGAAGGACTCATCAGTGCCTGTCCTGCCCAATCCTTCCTGGCAATGCCTGTCAGCTGGGTCTGTGAATCACTGTACAAATTTCCTACATTGTCGTGGAAACATACAACCTCAGGCACAGTGGAACTTGGTGGGAACATAGGAAGCTGGCTCATACTGAGTTAGACCATTGGTCTGTCTAGAAAAACACGGCCTGCACTGACTGACTAACTGACAGTGACTCTCCAGGGTTTCAAACAGAGGACATTCCCACCCATACCTAGAGATTATAGGGATTGAACCTGGGACATTCTGCATGCAAAGAAGATGCTCTGCCATCATTCTGCCCAGACACTGAGGTCCAGGTCTGGGGGCCTTCTGGTGGTTCCCTCACTGCGAGATGTGATGTCACAGGAAATCAGGCAGAGGGCCTTCGTGGTTGTGGTGCCCACCCTGTGGAACGCACTCCCACCAGATGTGAAGGAAATAAAAAACTATCTGACTTTTAAAAGAAATCTGAAGGCTGTTTAGGGAAGTTTTTAATGTTTGATGTTTTATTGTGTTTTTAATAGTCTGTTGGAAGCTGCCCAGAGTGGTGATAAATTATTCTTATTCTTATTCTTATTACCACTGAGCTATAACCATTTCCCATCTGCTTTAATGTTGTATTTAAAATTTTGAAACCCACTCAGAGGCCTATAGGTGAAGGGTGGGTAAATAAAAATATTAATAATCGTAACAACCACTCTCGCCTGAACATATTCAACTTCCTTTGTTACTAGACCTGCCAGCAAATTTTGCGGAAAGTGAAAGTGGTACCAAGTCTGAGGGTTCTTCCCGAAGCAAAATCTTTGAGGAATTCTAAAGAAAATGATTTCAGTGACTAGGAATATTTATTACAAGGAGTTCTTCAAACCACTATTTCTGAGCAAATCGCCATGGATTAAATTAAGCGAATGCCTCCACCTCTGTTGGGATCAATCCCCTGCCTAGCCCTCAGCTCCACACTTGAAATGTTAACAATCCAGTGACAGATTTTCCTGGCTTATTCAAATCCTGACCCAGTTTCTCAGTCATTAGGTTTACAGTGGCAACAATGAATGTGTTAAGAGTAGAAGCTCCAGGTTTTGCCACACATACAAACAATGTTAGTTTCCAGCTATGTGAACGGGAAATTAAAAAAAAGCATTCCTTTTCCAGTTACCTATGAAATGACTTTCAAATATGAGAGAGCTCAGTAATTTAAAAAAAAAAAATCTAAGGAGAATAGTAATATTTCCCTTTTAGAAAAAAATATTTTAATTAAAGAGAGGGCTCTGTTGGTGAGGGGGGTTGTGGAATTTTTTTTTTAACAAGATACTGCAAAAATGTTAGCAGCAGCCTCGTTCAGTGTGTGTGTAGCAGGAAGCCTCATAAAGATAAGTGAGCCAGGCATTTGCATTAATGTTCTTAAGTAACACAGTTTAATATTCACATTAAAATGGACTCCATTTACTTTGGAAGCTTTTAGCATTGAAATGGTTAGTGACACTAGGCTGAGTTAAGAGAAGAATAAATTTGGGATATATTCTGAATGAGATGCTCTTTCGACATTATCCCAGCTGCCTTCTCCATTCAAGCAGCTCTGAAATGGCTGGGAGAATGCTTAAAATTGGGGTGGGGTGAAAGTTCCCAGAGAAGAATGTTCTAACAGTTTTTCGAAAATTTTCATTTACAAATGTCTCCCAAGCCACTGGAGAATTTCAGCTGTTCCCTGCAGAAGATTTAGTGTAAGGCACCCCTGACCCCATTCCTAAATGTTGGTTGCAACTGTGGGACCTTCTTTTTTTAAAAAATAATAATAATATTTTATTAGATTTTACAAAGAGAAACAATACAAGAGAAAACCAATACATATCAAAAATACAACAGACATCCAAACACCAACAAATACAAACAATAAAACAACAAGCACTCACAATTATAACACAGCAAAAAAAGAAAAAAAGAGAAAATTATAACAGACATAAAAAACTTAAAAAATTAACATAAAAAGAAAAAAGAACCTCTTTTCAAATTCTTATCCTTCATAAACTTATTTTCCTGACTTCCACCCGCCTTCCTTTCTTGTATTCCACTTTAAAATTAATTTAGCAAATCCATTCTTATTAATTTTATCCTTTAAAAATTCCTTCACGTATTGTACTATTCAAATTTTCGTCCAATGTCTAACCCTTCTTTCATAGTCTTATTTACCTTATTTACTAGAACCCCTTCGTTTCATTTCAATGTCATCAACATTCAAAAATTTTACAGTGTTTTTGTAAATAGACTTTAAACTTCTTCCAATCTTCTTCCACCTGCTCTTCTCCTTGATCTCGTATTCTGCCGGTCATTTCTGCCATTTCCATGTAGTCCATTACTTGCATCTGCCATTCTTCCAAGGTGGGTAAATCTTGTGTCTTCCAGTGCTTTGCGATAAGTATTCTTGCTGCTGCTGTAGCATACATAAAAAAAGTCCTATCCTTCTTTAATATTGTTTAATGCTGTCTGAGAAGGAAACGGTTTGACCCTCCTTCCAGCTTTCCCCAATTTTTTCATTGCTTCCTTCAGCCACCAATATAAACAGCACTATATTTTCATTAAACATGAAGTAAGCTGAAGAGAATTTTGTTAGAAAAACACATGCACACATTCAGCAAAGTTGACTTCCCTAATTTCACTGCCCAAAATGGCCTGGAGAATCCTGGGAGACCACATAGGCAAAGCCCAGTCAATTGCTCCTTCCACGTAGACCTGGAACCGTGCCAAGAAAGGGACTGATTCCACAGGAAAGCTGCAGGCTGTCCATTCTCCACCCAAAGAATTGAGTCACTGAAACTTTCTCAAGCCACCCAGGAGCTTCTTACAGATAACCTACTCTATGGGTTATATGAGCAGTGATGAGCCAGAATGCTGATGGCTACCAGGAAGTTGTTAAATCACATTCTTGGTTGCAGACAGGACAGAAGGAGTTTGCCCACTGAGATTTAGTCAGCAAGGAAGACATAATCATCATAATCAGGCACCACATACAAAATTCCTACTCAGCTCCAAAACACAACTGGCTGATCCCACACTGCTTTATGAGGATGGTGGGGAGGGGGGAGTTAGGATGCCATGTAGCCCAAAAAAGGAGGAGGAGGTGACAGTGCTAGCTTAAAAGGTCAGATATGCAACCCCCCCATACCACCTGTGCCAGATCATCACACAGGACGATGCAGTCTTGCAGTGTACCCCTAGAACAGGGGTCAGCAACCTTTTTCAGCCGTGGGCTGGTCCACCATCCCTCAGACTATGTGGTGGGCCGGACTATATTTTGAAGAAGAAAAAATGAATGAATTCCTATGCCCCACAATTAACCCAGAGATGAACTTTGAATAAAAGCACACAATCTACTCATGTCAAAACACCAGGCAGGCCCCACAAATAACCCAGAGATGCATTTTAAATAAAAGGACACATTCTGCTCATGAAAAAACACGCTGATTCCTGGACCATCCGTGGGCCAGATTAAGAAGGTGATTGGGCCGCATCCGGCCCCTGGGCCTTAGGTTGCCTGCCCCTGCCCTAGAAGGTGGGTAGAGGCAAAGATGTCGCTACTGGAAGATGGAGGAGTCCCTGATGGAACGGGCAGGACTGCAGTTCCCCAACATTCCCCTATCACTTTATTCAAACATCTGCACTTTGCTGAAATCTGCTCTCCATTTATCTCTTCTCATAGGTGAGACCACAAACCGAGCTTCCTCAAATCACTTTAAGCTTTCATTTCCACCGACAACCATTTGAGTCCTCCCCCTGCACTCTTTGTGGCCTGTGGCTTTCAAAATGAAGGCAAAAAAAATGAGGGCTGAGAGCACAAAGCAGATTTGAGTTGTGTCACACTAGCCGCAGAGAGGAGCCAAGTTGTTTTCTTCCTTGCGTGTCTACTTTGTGATGCATCTTCAAAGTCATTACCGAAATGCAGCCTGTCTCCATTCACTTAGATATCCTTCATGTGAAGTGCACTCCAGAGGATGAAATTAATGATTACAGTAACAACACCGGTGTGCTCAAAAACACCAGAAGCGTAAGCAATGAAGGTCGCTTTTATAAGGAGCTGCTGTAGGTACACGCAGCAGAATGCTGCATAGAGTTCAATCAAAGAGTCCCTCACACATGCAGTCAAAAAAAGGAGAGGCCTGCACTTGACCTCCATATCAGAGACACGTCTTCCAAGTGAATGATATGCAATTGAACGGATGCCGAAAACCTGGTGCTCAAAGGTGCTGGAGCCTACAATTCTCACTGACCTCAATTAGAGATAAAAAGTACGCAGGAGCTGTGGAAAAACCAGACATTGCTATCCTCTATTTTTATCTTTGAGATCTAAGATGTGGCATAGCTGGTTTTCATAGTAAAGGCCTGGTTTTGTAGTAAAGAACAGGCAAGATGAAAGGAAAGAAAGGGGGGAAAGGAACACAGTGTTTCCTATTTACACCACCATACTAACAAATATGGGACTTGTGGATAATTTGTGGAGAGGGCAGATGAATGCAGGGGATCAAGGGTGCATAGAGGACTTTAAATTCTTTTCCATCTCTCCACAATGCATGTTACCCACTCTGAAGCAATCTCTCACATAGCTGTGCATGGGGGGGGGGTTGAGGGGTTTCAGAGGGTATGCTTTTGAAGACCACAATTTTTAACCCTCTTGAAAACTTAGCATAAGGACATAAAGTTCTCTTGTATGTCTAAAGGAAGAGGACCCACACCCATTCTGTTTACTCTGCTCTGCAATTTCATTCTCTTCACACACAAGTTCCTCCTTCGACATCCCCATACACACCATTTAGCTAGAGATTGTGCCACCTGCGGCAGGTGTAGGCCTTGCGACCCCCATCCTTCTCCTCTTCCTGGTGCACCCATTCTTTTCTTCATGAGAACAGTGATATCCCCCTCTTTTCTTCCCACCCCACCATTCCTTTTCTCACTTGTTCCTTTTCTTTTTTTTCTTTTTTCTTTTCTTTTCTTTTTTTTTTTCTTTTTTTGCTGCTCACAGTATGTCCATCACTCCCTCCCTGCCTCAGTGCCTCACTCTGAGGAAAGGCCAAGAGGATCCTTCCTCAGAGCGAAGCATTCTGGGTGATGTGACCAGGGCGTGGTGGCACAAGTTGCATCATGAACTCTTGCACATTGATAAAACACCACACAAAGAAAGTATGAATAGAACCATGTATATGATCATATCAAGTTAGCGTTGGGTGTCATTTTATCAATGACACAAGTGCATGTGATGAAAATCAGTAAAAAAAAAAGTGTAAAGTGTGTTTCATCCCACAAGCAATTGCTGCTTACAAATGTTGGGTTGGCTATGTAGTAGCAAGCCTAAACCATTTGCCCTCCAAATGTTGGGGGGCTACAAATGTTGGTGGACTGCAACTCCCACCAACTCAGATTATTTTTTCATGTTGGCTGGGGTTGGTGTGAATTTCCCAAGGGCCAAGTCTATACCCTGGAGTTGGTTTACTGAAACCATATTCCAAGTTTGGTTTCGATAGTTTTGCCCCTACCTATAGTGCAAGAGCTACTAGCATGAGTTTTGACCAAACTGCGGGAGGCAGTGGAAGACAGGAGGGCCTGGCGTGCTCTGGTCCATGGGGTACGAAGAGTTGGACACGGCGAAATGACTAAACAACAACAACAACATAGTGCAAGAAGAGAATCTCCTCAAATGCAGATGTTTGGTCATTGCCATTCCATTGGTGACCTGACTGGAGGCATTCAACCAATACACAGAGCAATTAGAAGATAATGATGAAAGATAAGGAAATATGTTTTTGTGAATTCACATATTATTAAAAGGAGAAGGTTGTGGTGGGCAGGTCAGAAGAGCCAAAGGATTGCTGAGTGGTTTACGGATGACAACAGTGTGATGTAACTGTGTACTTGTGAAGGGAAGGATTGCTGTAATTGCTGTAATTGTCTGATTGGTTAAGTGGTCATCATTTGTGTAGATGCACCTATATAAAATATTATGCCAGGCAACATCAAAGTGCAGCCTCTCTGATTTTGAGGAGGGTGACCCTATGTACATTTGTATTCAATAAAGGCCTGTCTTTTCATTTGCAGCCTGCAGCCTTTTCTTTTGGGTTTCTGGGCGGGATACCGTCAGTGTAGGAACTCCTTTTAAATTTCTCCATATACTTATACTTGGTTATGCTTTACCAAGTTTCTGATCTCCTCCTCAAATTTTCTCCCTCTGCCCTCAATTCCCTTTTAAACAGCTTATTATTAGTAGCGCATGCCTGTGGGCCATGCTGTGTTCATTTTATCCTTGCACTGAAGCAACTAGCCATTTTAGGCACCTCCTGATGAAAAAATACTATTATTAACATAAAGCCTTTAAAAAAAAAAAGTTTAAAACATTTTTTAACTTTGTTCATGGCTTGCCTTCTGCTCTCAGGTTACCAGCTGACCATTAAAAAAAAAGGCTTTTGGTTTTAACAGCAGCTTGATTGCTTGCCTCAGCCATGTCAGACTAACATTTGCCTTCTTTAAATTAAGAAGGGCTGGAGCAATGGAGCTCTTAATGAGCAATCATAATTGCCCTCTCTGGATTTCCCTGATCAAGGAGCACAGAGTGAAATATGTGGAAGCGAATGCATAATAATTCCAGCAGTGACACAGAAGAGTGAACATTATGTGGGCCTGGCGAGAGAAGCCAGGCCAGCTCTTAAAGTGATCTCTGTGGCATTGCCGAGTGCAGATATGTCTAAAACAGCAAAGATTTTTCTGAGGACAAATTGGAATATAGGTAAGGTATCCTTTACAGCATAGGTAAGCAAACGAAAGCCTGGGGGCCAGATCTGGCCCAATTGCCTTCTAAATCTGGCCCATAGCTGACAACTTTTTCCTTTTCTTGCGAGGAATCCTATTCGGAATAAGGGAATTTCCCTTTAAAAAAGGGAAACGTTGACAGCTATGATCTGGCCCGTGGACGGTCTGGGAATCAGCATGTTTTCACATGATTAGAATGTGTTCTTTTATTTAAAATGCATCTCTGGGTTATTTGTGGGGCCTGTCTGGTGTTTTTACATGGGTAGAATGTGTGCTTTTATTTATAATGCATCTCTGGGTTATCTGGGCATAGGAATTCATTCCTCCCCCCAAAAAAGTATAGTCCAGCCCCCCACAAGGTCTGAGGGACAGTGTAACAGCCCCCTGCTGAAAAAGTTTGCTGACCCCGGCTTTACAGCAACAGCGTCAGACATCGCCACCCCCTCCACCCGTGAGGAATATACAGGGGAATTCCCCACTTACACAGTGCTTGTGTTCTGGGACACGCACAAATGGGTATTTTTCCAATTCCGCCTCTGCCCTTTCAGTGCCATTTTTGGCATGCATATGAGCAGGAGCACACATGCTGATTGTCAGGGACTTGGCAGAGGAGGAATGGTGGAGACCCCCTCCCCAGCCTGTCCCTTCCAGAGAAGAAGAAGACAGTTCCGAATTACAAGAGGGGTTTGAGGGAGGTCCCAGCTCAGAGGAAGATGAGGAGAAAAATTGGGAGGAGGAGGAGGAGGCAGCGCCGGAACAGCTGGCTGACACATTATCACTAGAAAGCATTCCAGACCCACCATCTTCCAGAGCCCGGCAAGCCTTAAAAGTAGGAGAGCAGAGAGAATTATATGAAAATGATGTATCGATGGTATATCATTCCTGTAAAAATGGCAAAAATGTATAGAACAGGCTCCAAGAAATGTTGGAAGTGTAAAGAGAAAGAAGGCACATTTTATCATAACATAATTTTAAAAAAAATAAAAATGGGAAATGATTTATAATGAAATGAAATGAAATGAATGTTAAAGATAACCTTTCTTAAAAGACCAGAAGCTTTTTTTTGCTAGACATTATAGATCAAGACTTAGCAAAGGAGCAGAAGAAACTATTTAGGTACGCCACAACAGCGGCTAGAATATTGCTAGCCCCAAAATGGAAAGACGACAAGATACCAACTAAAGATGAATGGCAAGAAAAACTGATGGACTATGCGGAAATGGTAAAGCTAACTGGGAAACTTAGAGACAAAGATGATAGAGAATTCCAAAAATTCAAATACAAGGTTCTTTTGAACCTTTGGACCTCCTTCCCTCCCTCCATGGATTCCATATTTGAATTTAAGTTTACCTCATCTTTTACCCTTATCTATCTATTAAATAACCATAATTATCATAGATAATTCCACATTACAAGTGTCCTTACATCCCTGCTAACTGTTTACAGTTTACCACTGTAAACAGAGTAAATTGTGCTCCTGGATAATTTGCAGTGCCCCCTCTTTAAAACTGGATGGCTATAAGAAGTGATTCTAGGGTGGCTTGGGTGCGAAGGAGGACATGACTCTTTTCTTACAATAGTTATATAAGAAAGAGTTTCATCAGGTGCAACGTGATGTTGAAAGGGTAGGAAAAATGACCTCTACTAAAATTTCCACTTGTCTATGGAAAGCTAGAGAGCGCCATTGTTGTTTTTTTCATCTGGCCATGGTAGAACATGAGACTTTTAATCTAAGGCTCGTGAGTTCGAGCCCCACACTAGGCAAAAAGATTCCTACATTGAAGAGGGTTGGACTAGATGACCCTCATGGTCCCTTCCAACTGTACAATTCTATGATTCTGTTGTCAGTTGGAAGAGAATGAATGAATCCAAAAAGCTTCATGGTGCTTTCTGAATATAGTGTGTATATATGTTAAAGGGAATGTAAGTTATGTGTATAATAACTGGCTATTGTTCACATGATCCTTCCTTGAGGAGGGAACTGTGTGCATGTCCAGGTTGATATACAACATCTCCAATAGGCCTGGAGGAATGTGCCTATCTAGGCTGAATTATTACATTTTCTGACAATTATGCATAATATGTTGCATATTGACTGAATGATTTCATATCTACAGGTGTCTTAACTGTTTTTATATATGCAATTATTTTATATATATTCTTATTGCATTGTGAAATCACTTTCAAATGAAATAATAATAAAAACAATAAAAATAGACTACAATAGAGCCACATAAATAAAACAACTGCTGTATGTGTTTTCAGAGAGCATATTCTATAACCAATTTCTACAAACACACATATATATAATTAAATCTGTAGCACAAGCTTACCTTTCTGAAACTTTTTCCCTAAGCAGTTTTATGAAAGTCAGACTCCCTAAGGAGACAAGTATCTTAAAGGACAACGAATTTAAACTTTCAGTGAATTTAAACTTCTATTGCTAAGCACTATAGTTGATCGTTGGGGGACGCAGGTGGCGCTGTGGGTTAAAGCCTCAGCGCCTAGGACTTGCCGATCGAAAGGTCGGCGGTTCGAATCCCTGTGGCGGGGTGCGCTCCCGCTGCTCGGTCCCAGCGCCTGCCAACCTAGCAGTTCGAAAGCACCTCCGGGTGCAAGTAGATAAATAGGGACCGCTTACCAGCGGGAAGGTAAACGGCGTTTCCGTGTGCGGCTCTGGCTCGCCAGAGCAGCGATGTCACGCTGGCCACGTGACCCGGAAGTGTCTCCGGACAGCGCTGGCCCCTGGCCTCTTGAGTGAGATGGGCGCACAACCCCAGAGTCTGTCAAGACTGGCCCGTATGGGCAGGGGTACCTTTACCTTTACCTTATACTTGATCGTTAGCAGTAGTGAGCACTGTAGATTTGCTTCAAGTTTAGTCTCTGCTTTTTATAGCTTAAAGCAGGAATTCCCATAGATGCCTTTTTCATCTAGAGATACATTTTTTGAAACAATGAATTTTTAGATTCACTAGAAGGAAAAGGCCACCTTTCTCATGTGTGTGTGTGTGTGTGTGTGTGTGTATTATCATTCCCGTTAAAGAACCATGACAGGCTCAAGAAACAAATGGATGTGTCCTCCGCTCACAGTACCAGTGATTAAAACTGACCTTCTCCAATTAATCAAGTTAAGTTTTAGTTGATTAAAGTTCGTAGCCCTATTCATTTTATGTGTGCTTCACAGTCTACCACCACCACCACACCTCTTCAAGTCCCTGTAGATAAAAAAGCTGTGTAGGTACGATTTGGGTTACACGCCATGAACCACAGAACTGCCAGTGACAATAAATAAGAACACTTCATTATTCTCTCTCTTTCTCTAAGGGATTTCTAAAACATCTATCACCTTAGTTTCGAAACACAAAACATATAATAGCGACAACGGCAGAAGAAATAGCAAGGAGTGTCCTTTACATCAAAGGTGCATTACAGAGCTCTCCAATATACCGTTTGAAAATAGACTCCTTTTTTTTCCCTTTGAGAAAGCAGGGAGGAGAAATAAATTGCAACTTTGACTCTCTTGCAGTCGCTTTGATGCCTTTTCAGACCCCATGTTAATGGAAGGGTTCTGATAACGGCGGATTTTCTTTGCACTTGCAAAATGCAATGACTCCACAGAACATGACACCGGTTTTAGGGGAAGGGGCTGAGAATGTTAGTTTATTTTTGGACTGTGGATGTGATGAGCTTGATTCTCTACACACCGAACAGACCTTTCGGGTCATTTCTTGCTATGTGGTTGGAGCAGACGTTGCCTCATCTTGTTGCTGGGCTGGCACAAGACATTTTGCCACCTGAAGCTAGGGGTGAAATGCTATCCCCACTCTAGGGCTGGGAAATATTTGGTTTTCAGCATCGTGATATATCACCATTGCGATATACCGAAATATCACGATGTCTGAAATAAGGATAGAGCCATGTAAAGGCAAACAGGGTGTTGTCCTGGCAACTGCTACTACTTAGAAGTCTAAAACCGATATATTTTTACTTACCTTTAACTGAAATACTTTATTGTCACTTGTACAACTTGTATACAGTGAGATTACACGAGCACCCCCCACTCAGCTCTCTTAGTCTTAATTCCCCTTGTCTACTGACACCCACCCACCGATCCCGAAAGTCAGTTGCCCTGTTGTTATCTTTTCATTCAGCAGCCCAACAGCCCACGGATAGAAGCTGTTCTTTACCCTGTTGGTGCAAGTAATCATACTTCTATATCTTCTGCCTGAGGGCAGGAGATCAAGAAAGTGCCCGCCAGGGTGTGAATCATCCCTGAGAATTTTCCTCACTCTCCTGATTATTATGAAGCCATTATCATGATGGGGACTTCAAACCAATTTGGGATGATGTCTTGATACATCTCCCATCCCTAGTAGTGACTCAGTTGTTTCTCAACCACATACTTAACAGCCCCAGACCTTCTTAGCTCTGACAAGATGGCAGCCTCATGCACCCTCAGGCCATACCTTGTATTTTCAGTAAAAAGCCACAGCTTTATTACTACTAAACAGAGATCTTTATACAGACTCAGTGATAAGCAACCAGTATTTTAGACATTTCCATACATTTAATACATGCCGAATGTGCACTCAGAAATACAACACTTCTAAAAGATATCAGAATCCCGGGAGAGAAATGGTTATTGGAAATGGTCATTACTCATGAACTTCCACACACAAAATTTAAAGGTCACCAAAAATTGAAATCTCAAAGAAGATCTTCCTCCAGGGAAACATTATTATGAACCAAAAGCATTTATGGAGTATAGTCTGAAGAGATCATGAACATCAATGCTACCGGACGCGCTAAATATTGCATGTCAAAGAAAACACTGACATGCCCTTGACTAATGTGTGTTAAAAGCCCAGAAGCCGACAAATTCGTATGTTTACCTTCTGAGAGACAGTAGATAATTACCTGCATGTCATAGTGCTTAAGTAGTACATTTAGTTCCTGGCAAAGTGAACACAATAGTAGAATGCTACAAGGTCAAGATGCGATTAGGGGATGGCACTAATTACATGTCCTCGCGGTGATGGGACGAAAGGGAGCTATTTGGCCCAGCTGGGACAGAGGAAGACGAGGCAAAGAAGAGCTGTTGTCTTTTCAAGGCACAGGATACACAACCTAACCAGCTGACAACACACTGGCAGAGAGCCGGTTCTAATGACCTGCTTCCTCTGACTTCATAGATGTGGCCTGCTCAATTGTGGAATGAAGGCGAAACTCACACAGTGCTTATCAGTGGCACTACTGGGCACAGGGCTGAGACTCCACAGTCTGCCCTCCAGAAACACGGGCTGGATCTACTCTGTCTAACATTATTTCCCCCTAGTAGAACAATATTAGATATGTCATTCTAAAACATCACAGGGCATCCTTGCTAATTAAAACTTTTTTACCTTGGTTTTTTTTTTGGGGGGGGGGGTTGGTCAAATGTAAGTAATACCCAGTCACACCGTTTTCCAAAACACTGTTTCTTTCCCAGCTGCTCGTCGCTCATTGCTCTGCTCTACCCTCTGGGGTCACATTTTAATTCTCCCTCCCTCCATGCCCTTTGTTTTCTGCACGTCAGCCTTTCAAATTTAATTTATGAATGGTGTTTCACCAATATAGCAGCATGAAATGGCCAAAAATTAAGCGATAAAAAAGTCAAGGTAATAACGCATTATGAACATAAAAAGGAGGTTGCCATGTGTCCATCTACATTATCAAAACCATCCCTTAACCCTTCCTTAATGTTAAAAACCATGAGTGTAGATCTGCCCACAATTGTGCCCCATCAGTGGCAGTCTGCCACAGTGTATTTCCTCTCCCTTTTCTAACAGATTGCATGGCAAAGCCCCAGACAGTTACACCAGCTTGTTTTCCAGATAGCTGTTCCTTTGTGCCCATGTGGGATTCTGGGAAATGAAAACGGTGAGCACAACTATCTGGAGAATTGCTTCATAGCACCCCTGCTCTGTTAAAAAAAAGTGCAATGTTGGCCACCACTGCATTCAAAGGTTTTTAACAGATGTGAGCAGATGCACGGACAACCTCTGCAATAAGTTGTAGAAAATGTAACATAGACCCATTCCTTCCTTTTCATGTGCTGCCTGGTAAGCCATTTTCTCCTCGCTTTTTTCTGAAACTGATCTTAAAACATTCCCAAGCTGCATTGATTCTTATCTTGCAAAGTTTTAGCTCATGGGGTGGGGGAGAACTCTCCTCAAATGAAAGGCCCATTTACCTATAGAAACTTGGGGGGGGGGGGGAGCCAGTGTCTGACTAGACCCTTGAGAATTTCAATTCAGTTCTGCTAATAGCATTAGAAATGTTAATGTAATTGCCAGAGCAACATTATGCAATTTAGATGTAAGATTCATGACCAGCATTTGATTTACCAAACCCTTCTTTCAAGTAAATGTGAAATATATTCCTAATTGGCATTTTAAAATCTCTGTTTGTGCTATTATTTAATCCTCTAGGAGGAAAAAATGGCATTTCCCCATCAATTTAATAGAACTCATTTCTTAGATAATACATTCCCAAAGGGATGAAATAGGACAAAATGATATTCTTACATATATATTTCGGGTGTATGTGTGTAAGAGGCACAAGCAATTTAACATCAGTACGACGGGAGAGATATTTTCTATCTTCATGTTGAAAAAGAAAGAAAACACTGGTATGCACCTACAGCTGTACAAAGGAGTTTAATTCTAGGTATTTGGTATACAGTGTAGCCAGGTTTTCTGCTGCTCCTTAAAAGTTTCCCCTGTGACAAATAGGGCCGCTGGCTGCTGCCGTTTTCATTTTATGGGCATGCAAAGGAAAGGATGGAAGTGATCAGCAATGGAGACTGGATCACAGCCAGGAAGAAGAAGGGAAATGAAAC
Source organism: Podarcis cretensis (assembly GCF_951804945.1). Classification (NCBI taxonomy): domain Eukaryota; kingdom Metazoa; phylum Chordata; class Lepidosauria; order Squamata; family Lacertidae; genus Podarcis; species Podarcis cretensis. Next base: position 80,678,333 of record NC_137175.1, on the reverse strand, counting down.
ATCTCTGAAGTTCATTTCGAAGTAGTGTTAGAACTAAGCCCAAGGTCAGTCAAGACAAATATCCATCCAAGCATAGAGAGGCATCCCTAGTCACACCTCTTAGCTTCATATTTGTTTAGCTAGGCCAGCCTTAGCCCTGGCATCCTGATCCTGATCACCTTCTGGATTTGTGGCATCAATTGTTGGTGCCTGCTAATGCTATAAAAAATTTAACATAATGCACCAGTGGTTCCTTGGATCCATTCCAGTCTGGTGTCAGATCTGCTCAGGTCACTGAAACTGCATCATTGCCCTTGTTGATGACATTATCAGGAGACATGGGGAGCAAGACTCATTCTCATGGTGGCCTTTGATACTGTTGACCTTGGTATCCTTCTGGAGCATCTCAGGTTGGCGGGGGTCAAGGTCACTGCACTTAAGTGTTTCCACTTCTTCTTCTTCTTGTTTAGTCATTTAGTCATATCCAACTCTTCGTGACCCCATGGACCAGAGCATGCCAGGCACGCCTATCTTCCACTGCCTCCCGCAGTTTGGTCAAACTCATGTTGGTAGCTTCGAGAACACTGTCCAACCATCTCGTCCCCTGTCGTCCCCTTCTCCTTGTGCCCTCAATCTTTCCCAATATCAGGGTCTTTTCCAGGGAGTCTTCTCTTCTCATGAGGTGGCCAAAGTATTGGAGTCTCAGCTTCAGGATCTGTCTTTCCAGTGAGCACTCAGGGCTGATGTCCTTAAGAACGGATAGAATCCTCCTAGAGGATTTTGATCAAACCTATCCACTTCTTGTAAGTTGCTCTAAACCATTTTTAATATTGTAACCCACCATGGGACATTAAGGTAGAAGGAAAAACAAAAGCAACAATTTGGCCCTAATGGAGGCAGTATCCACAACAATAGGGCCAGACCCTCCAAGTGTTGCTATTTTCCAGGACAGTTCCAGATTTACAAAAGTTTCTGATCTGATCCTGAGATGTCTTGCTTTTCCTTAGGATTTCCCTATTTTCATCAGAGAAATGTTGGAGGGTATGGGGGTGTCCTTATTTTTTATTGGAGAAATGGAGTTATGCGACCCACAAGCCAAGGAGATAAGTAACTACACAACCTTTAGATGACATCTGAATGCAGCTATGTAAAGGGAAGTTTTTTAAATGTTTATTGTTTTATTGTGTTTTTCCATATGTTGGAAGCTGCCCAGAGTGGCAGTCAGATGAGTGGAGTATAAATAATAAAATTGTTGTTGTTGTCCCTATTTGGAGGCATTGGAGGGTATCAGGGCCTTCTATAGAGGGCCAACCTCAAGAAGCATTCTATTTGGGTAACACCAGATAGGTGTTACTACAGTGGTACCTCTAGTTACGAACTTAATTCATTCCGGAGGTCCGTTCTTAACCTGAAACTGTTCTTAACCTGAGGTACCACTTTAGCTAATGGGGCCTTCTGCTGCCACTGCAAGATTTCTGTTCTCATCCTGAGGTAAAGTTCTTAACCCAAGGTACTACTTCCGGGTTAGTGGAGTCTGTAACCTGAAGCGTTTGTAACCTGAGGTACCACTGTAATAGCAATCTGTGCAATTTGAAGTTTACCTCACAAGCATTGGTCCTTTGCTGCCTTCAGAGCTTTTCCCCTTGCAAAGGAACCCTGAGGACCCCCGGTAACGGCACGGCCAGGATGCAGGTGGCAAAGAGAGATTTCTCTCCAGAATGCAAGCCCAGAGTGTTACCTTCCAGTATTCTTTGGAATTGTTTTATGCTCCCATTGCAAGTCTCTGCATTACCGGCTAATTAATGATTTATGAAGGACTTGGAAGAGCTTTAAAGGACTTTGCGTCAAGAGAAGGATGTTTTAAATATTACGGAAGATCCCGGTACTTATGTCTGAGGCAGTACAGAATCTAGAGTAGAGTATCAGACAGTTTTTACATCCCCTTGGAGGGGGACAATAAAAGAATATACTGCACCAAAAGGGCTTTTAAAAAGGGAATGTGTCTAAGGGGAACATGTAAATAAGCAAGATGTTGCCATTTTTTTATGGGATGCAAATGCCGGCATGTGTGGTTGCCTGAGTGGGGAACCGCCTATAGATAAACAGACACAAAAGACAAGGGCATTTGAATCACACCGGCAGACCATTCATTCAGCAGCCTCATTTTGGGATAAATGACAGATATATGAGTTGGGTTTTCATTTGGCCACAGGAGTACAAGTCAACGTGCAAAGTCCCCAAAATAAAAGATGATCTAATATACAGGATAGGGGAACCAACCTGAAATGGTGCAGGGCTTCCTACTTATTCATGATTTGTAGCAGTCCTCCAAGTACATTAGTAACAGCCTTTCAGAAGTACTGATTACAAAGTGAGATGCTCTGCATATTAACAGCCAAGTTTTGCCCAAGAGGATGGCTGCAACCACTCCGACAGGAACGGAAAAAAAGGAAAGGAAACGAATGAATAAAGCATTGGCACAGGGAGTAAATCAGCTGGATGAATTGAATGATAAAAACACAATCGAAATAAAGTGAGTCGAGCAGGTGACACTGCAAAGAGAGATAAGCAAGGAGGGAGCCAATTATGAGTGCCAGGACTTCCCTACGCATTGCTGAAGCCTCGCGAATGGATCTCCACACCAGGCAAGCAAGCAGCAGGTTAGAGGCAGACTGCTGTACTTTGAGGGGGCTATGGAGGGTTCAATGTTGGGTCAAATATTGAAACTAGTGAAACACTAGCTTAGTGTTTGCCAGCCTGGCAGCCTCAATATGTTTAGGACTGCAACTCCCCTGAGCCCCTGCCAGCAGGGCCATCTGGTAAGTGCTATGTTGCCAGAGGCTGGCATAGTTGCTACACCAATGCCATCTTGAACTGTCTTCATAACATAGCTCTGCAGTGTGCCATTTGTGTATTGCCTCCAACACAAGACTTTTTTGCCCAAGAGTTACGGCACGAGAGTATTTACGGCTGTAGAGGGGAGAGTTAATTCTTCCCAACTCTTCCCTCTCTCACAAGAGGAGACTGAGAGGAGATAGGATAACCACCTTCAAATATCCCAAGGGCTGTCACAAGCTTGTTTTCTCCTGCTCTGGAGGGTAGGATCTGAAGCAATGACTTCAAGTTACAAGAAAGGAGGTTCCAACTGAACTTCAGGGAAAGCTTTCTGACAGTAAGAGCTATTCAACAGTGGAATTGTCTCCCTCAGTAGGTTTTGGACTCTCCATCCTTGGAGGTTTTTAAGCAGAGTTTAGAAGGCCATCTGTCATTGGTGCTTTAGCTGAGATTCCTGCATTGGACTAGACGACCCTCAGGGTCCCTTCCAATTCTACGATTCTATGATTCAGTGAATTCTGACCCTCCCAATACGAAATATGCCACCTCTACAACAATTAGGCTTGGAAGACGCTTTCTATCATTGCTAATAAGGCTGTGTGTGTGTGTGTGTGTGTGTGTGTGTGTGTGTGTGTGTAATTGCAATGGGCAAAAGACAATTGTAGTATGGAGAGACAGATTACCCTTTCCCTCGCCATCTGTTCCCCCTGCCCCTAAAATGGCCTCTTCCCCACTGCAACTAGACTTAGGAGGAAGCCTTCTCTTGCTTCAAGCAGAAGCTTTCGTCCAAGCCTACTTGTTGTGAAGGGGTGATTTTCTTGGAGAGTGCATGCGGGGTGAAGATAACCTTTGCCTCCTCAGCTGCAATATCCAGGAAGATCACCCCACACTCCATGAATTTAGCCTTGGGGATGGAGCGCAACCCTCTTTTTTCATGCCTAATTTCTGGTGGGGAGGAGGTATAAATGTATACCTTTAGCCATTTTTTCATTTCTGTGTCAATTAAACCATCATACTTAACTCTGATGGGCCGCTTAACTCTCTTTTCTTCCAATAATAGAATATTATTAAATTTCGCAATAGAAGCAATTCTTCATCTGTGCCTTCAAATGTTTGGCGTTGCCACAGCTCCCCAAGGAAAACTTGCCTTTGTCTCCATTGTTCTTATGGCCACCCGATGCTCGGTCAAAGCTGGCTTAAGTAATTACCAGCAAAGAAGATGGGGCTGATAGGGTACTTGCAGATTTTTTTTAAAAGTTTGGCTCCGAGGTGTATTAATTATTTTGAAGAGCATTTAACACAGCTTAATAAGACAACACATTGACCATAAATGTCACTTCCATTTGTTTCTGTTGTTGAAGAAGCATTGCTGTTGAGTGCTTAATGGCCTGTATCATGCAGGTATATTATTAGCTTGCATTGGCACATTTTACTCAATTGTCATTAAGGCCCTGAGATGCCTCTCCCTTCATTTTCATTTGGAATTTCAGATAGTGAACAAGATCAGTGACAGCCTTATCAGAACAATTACATTGGGCTGCATTTTGTCACTCAGGAATCAATGGATTTTTCATCTCAAGCTGGTTCCTGCTCTGCATATGTCAATGCCAGAACGCTCTCTCATTTACCAAATAAGCAAGCCCTGGTGTGTTTTTTTAAAAAAAATGACTGCTGTTAAATTGCCACCATGGTTTTTTTTAGTGTTCTACTTCACAATGCATCTCTGAGCACTTAAGCTTATTATAAGCACAAAAGAAGGGGGGGGGATACCACGGGCGGGTGAATAATGATGATACCTTTAAGGGGGAGGGGAATTGTTGTAGAGATTCAAAATAAAAGCATAGATGGTCATTCATAATACTTTTTTATTTGCATGTAAAAGTTCTGCCAAAGTATGCATCTCGTTGAGCAGCACACCCTTCCATCACTGGTAATTTAGCTATCCCCATTTTAGAGATGAAAAACTGAAGCTGAGAGTAAAATGTTGAGGGTGACTTAAAGAGCCCATCATTGAGGTGTGTGCAATGACATGCTACTGCTTTAATTCTCAGAGTTCTGCTTTAATTCCCAGAGTTTAATTCCCAGAGTCCTCTGGGAAGGAATTGATTGTTAAACCACTCTGGGAATTGTAGCTTCATGAACGTAATATTTGCCTCCCAAGAACTTTGTGTACCCTTGCCAAACTGTAGTTCCCATGATTCTTGGGAGGGGGGGGAACTATGCCTGATTAAAATGCTTTAGCACTGCTTTAAATGTATTATGCAGGCGTGGTCCAAGACTTTTCGTCGCACCTTATGCTCATATTTTCTATTTAGCCCTCCATCGTTCTTTAGCACATACTCTCTCTGCTTATTTCAGCCTTAAATATTCTGGTGGCCACAGCCTTAGATGAATAGCATGTCTCTACAGTGGTACCTCGGGTTACATAGGCTTCAGGTTACATACGCTTCAGGTTACAGACTCCGCTAACCCAGAAATATTACCTCAGGTTAAGAACTTTGCTTCAGGATGAGAACAGAAATCGTGCTCCGGCGGCATGGTGACAGCAGGAGGCCCCGTTAGCTAAAGTGGTGCTTCAGGTTAAGAACAGTTTCAGGTTAAGAACGGACCTCTGGAACGAATTAAGTACTTAACCCAAGGTACCACTGTACTTTGCAAAACCCTCTTCTTTTGTTCTTTGCCCAAGAGGCAATATGAATTCTTTCAGAATGACCCTCAGAACACCAATCCAATTCTAATGCCCTGATCAATATAATGAACTACCCAGTGGAAAGGATTGTGGAAAAATGGTTGTTGTTAAAAAAAATTGAAGCTATGATATTGAGATGTACAGGTTTTGTTGATTTACTGAATGGAAGACTTTGTTCCTGTGCCTAAGAGTGGATGCCAGGCCACAGAAGGAAGAAGCCTTCACCAAAGAAGACAAAGACTGGCAAAATGAACTATTGAACCATCCAGGACAAATTGGTTAACCTGAATCCCAAGCAAGAAAGAGGACTTTGGATTTTTTTTTTTTAAGGGATAAATTTTTAATGCATATCTTTTAAGCTTTGTGTTTAGATTTTTTACATTAGGATAACTTTTAGAAGTCACTTGTAATAAGATGAAGAAGGTTTAAAATGAGGATATTAAGAATATAAGTATCAAACAATGAAACCAAGAAGGGGAGGGGAAGAAGGTCAATCAAAATTATGGTTTAAAAATTTGTTGATGATGCTTTTGTTGTTATTTTTGAAAATTGTATATATATATATATATATGAGCGTGCACGCGTGCACACACACACACACACACACACACACTACCCAGGACGTTCACTTTCAATACTACTAACTGCCCACCGTATTGTCCTCCTTAGCAACAGTAACCATGGCTCTTGTTCGTGGTTGAGCCCCATACTTCGTAACTATCATGAAGGTCTGAGGCCCACCCACTCAGATACAGATTTACCTCATGTCTCATGGCAATGCATGGCCATTGTGCTACACACATGCAGTCTAAGGGTGCCTCCAGACCACCTGTTTATTGAGCATTTATTCCGATTTGCTTGCAGGGAGATTAGATATATTAAAAACAAGTATTAGCTCACATTTTCAAGTGCATGTCCCCCATCCCTTTCCTTATGACAAAAGTCCAGACCATTGGGGAAGCTGGTTTGTTGCATGAATCACCTGTAATTGTGCAAGCCTAGTGTATGATTGAACTCCACTCAAAAATAGAGAATAGAACTGCTTGTTGGATAGACCTGATTTATTGGCAGCTATTTATGACCATGCCATGCCATAATTGTACATAGTTCCAAGCACTCTTGGGAAAGAATTGGCAAACGAAACCCAGAAATTTGCAGGCCTCTAGCTTGATACTTAAAAGCAGAAGTTGAAATCCTAACTTCTGTAGCATCCGTAGTAAATACCAAGAGACTGAAAAGCCATTTGCAAAGGTGTTAAACTAAAATATAAAAACCCTCCTTAAAATAATAGAAAAGAAGCCATGGATCAGATCATTTATCATGTTAAACTTTCCTATTGGCTCAAAGCAGAAAATCTATTTCTTTCCATTTTGAAAAATATTCCCTCTATATCTGTCAGATGCCTTTGCTAAAGTCCCTCACAAAAGCGGCTAAGAAATTGAATTGTCGGTTTTAGTCTTTCATTCTGTGGGGCCCTGACTGAATACAGGCACAGGAATTAATGCGACCAATGAGACATTTGTTTTCTTCCTGTTCCTTGTCACAGCTAAGATGTATTTAGAATAATGAGATATAAGAGGCTATGATAATAATAAAAAAGTGCGGTACCGATATCAACTCAGCATTGTCATGGGAGTAGCATTAAACAGTAGATACACTGTGTGGTCTAGTTTGAAAGAGGTGAGCTAAGGAGATTGTGGGGTATCACACACACACACACACACACACACACACACACACACAATTTCCCCCCATTTTAATGCCCAAATTCAGCAGCATTATCCATTGGTGAGTGCAGCAAAGAATAATGACACTTTTTCAAGGACAAAAGTGAGAATCTTAACGGAAACTCAAATGTCAGAGCAAACATATTGGGAATAGTATGATTTTGGAGGGGGTTTTGTAGGATGATAGCAGGCTATGGTTTCGATATATGTAAGAAAGGACTTATTGTTTAGATATGAGGGAGAATAATATTCTAGATGCCCTTTCTAAGACCTCCTGTATTGTGTCAAGCTATCTCCACTGAGATGTAGGAATGGTTCTGCTTTTCTTCTTGTTCGGCACAAAGTGATTTATTTATAGCACACAAGTGAAAAGTGACTGACAGAAATCTTTTTGTTGAGACTTGGACCGCTTTCATAAGTTGTTCAAGTATGACACAGGAAAATGACAGAAAAAAGGGCAAATGCTAGGTGAAAGTGATAATAATTCTGCATGCATAAATGTAACAGCAACTTTTCTGGTAACTAAGGTCTAGGATTCTAGGATTAGACACAATCTGTATCTATCCTGCATCAATCATTTTCATGCCTTTTGAAATATTGTATTTTGATGGATTCCACACACACACACACACCCAGCTTCAATCCAAATTGAGAAAAACAATGACCAAGATGCATTTTAAGCTGGTAATGTGTACAACCCCTTTGCGTTGCCTGCCTTCCAAGAAAGGGAAAAGAAAAGGGGGAAAACTCCGTTCAGAACAACATATCTAACCAGCATAGCTAGCGTTTAATCTTCTCCTTTCATGGTTTGTGTTCATTTGTATTTGCACAATGAAGATTAATTGTGATGCAATGCCTTTTGACCATCCCCATGCAAATATTTGCAATAATTGAAAAACTGACTACATGGCATGTGTATTTAATTTGGCTGATGGTGGAAGCTGAGTGTCAGCTGCACGATAATTTGCTATAAACAGCATATCATTGGAAAAGCTCAAAGCAGTGTACATGGAGCTCTCAAGAGGTTTCCCATCCAAGCTGTTTGGGAGGCTGCACGCTGCTGGAGAAGAGTGTAATAGAAAGAAAAGCACAGCAGCCACACAGCCACCTCACAATGACAGGGTAAACTTGACCCACAAGCTCAACAACATTATAAAGAAATTCCAATGTGTCCCGAGAAAGATGCAGAAAAATAGAAGCCTCTTATGCATCAGAACACAAGCGATGGCTTGTGACCATTGAGACTGCTGGGGTGGAAAGCAGAGCCCAATCTTAGGTGGTGGCAGAGCTAATGACAGGCAGAACTAATGCTAGTTTTGTCCTGCAATGGAAGCTAACAGGCAGGGTCAGAAAGGTAATACAAGGTGTGACCGGAAAGTTCAGTGAATGGTCACAGAAACTGGACAGTGAGAAATATTTGAGCATACATACCGTACAGGCCTTTAAAGTAGGCCCCCTCTGATACAATGTTCGTAGAGTTGGTGGAAACTTCTAGAGGAGTCCTCTTTCCGTACTGCTTTCAGTTCCCTCATCACAGCAGCTTGGAAGTATGAAATGTTGGGAAATCTGTGCCCTTTCAGTGCAGATTTCAGTTTTGGAAAAAGAAAGAAATTCGGTGGGGCCAGATCGGGAGAATATGGAGGGTGGGACAACTCAGTAACCTCAGTAATGATTTCACGGGGAATATGCAATTCTTCCGCCACCATTCAGAAGGACAAACGCTATCCTGCATCAATAACTCACAAACTCTGTCAACATTTGCCGCCGTTCTCCTCGTCGACAGTCTGCCAGACCAAGGGTCATCTTCGATGATTTCCCGCCCTTCACAGAAATGCTTAAACCACTCATACACTGTCTTTCAAGTTACAGCTTCATCTCCGTACACAATTGTGAGCATTTCGTGGGTTTCTGATGCTGATTGAATGTTCGAATATTTGTCGCTGTCCGATTTCTGTAACCATTCACCGAACTTTCTGGCCACACCTTGTAATGATAATAATAATAATAATAATAATACCTTGCCCATCTGACTGGGTTGCTCCAGCCACTCTGGGCAGCTTCCAGCATATACAGAAACATAATAAAACATCAGATATTAAAAACTTCCCTATCCAGGCCTGCCTTCAGATGTCTTCTAAAGGCTGTATAGTTACTCCTTCACATCTGATGGGAGGGCATTCCACAGCATGGGTGCCACTACCAAGAAGGTTTTCTGCCTGGTTCCCTATAACCTCACAGTGAGGGAACTGCCAGAAGGCCTTCTGAGCTGGATCTCAGTGTTCAGGCTGAGTGACGGGAGTGGAGATGCCAAGGCCATTTAGGGCTTTAAAGGTCAGCACCAACACTGTAAGAAAAGATCTGTAAGGAAGAAGGGAGGCAACCTGAGGTTGGCCCATTTGCCCTAACAGACCAGCCACCACTGCAGAAGGCATTTGACTAATTAGAGGAGAGGTTTTGCCACAGCACAAGAATGCATCATCCCTGCTGGCTCCCCTTCTGAATGGAGGTTTTAAGCACATTCAGCACTCAGAATCTCCCTCCTGACTGTTGTGCTAAATATATGAAGATGGGGATCGGGTGGGATTGTGGTGTGCACACACCTTCCTTGAATGCAAGTAGACCTAATGCCTATTGACCATTTGTAAAGCGTTATGGGATTTTGTCCTGTAGGTTTCAGGTTCCAGGCGCTTCCAGAAATAAATAAATAAAAATCAATAGTAATAAAGTAAGAGGACTGACAGACCAAGGAGCAGAGCATTATAACAGGCTACAAAGTTAAAGTTCTATGATATCGCGTGTTTTTTAGAGTTGCACTCCTCTGGCCGAGAGAAAAATGCTTAAAAGCAAGATGATTTAGATTTCACCTCTACTGTTGGAGGAAGTATGTTTCTGCATACCAGTGGCTGGGAATCACAGGTGGAGAGTGCTGTTACACTCAGTTCATGCTTGTGGGTTTCCCAAGGGCATCCAGTTGGCCACTGTGATGGATCCCTGGCCTGATCCAGCATGGGTCTTCTTGTGTTGCTAGCATCCCTTCACAGAAAAATAGTGTTAAGCAGGTGCACCGTCTCTTTCTCTGTTATCAATAAAGATTTAAATGCAAGTAAGTGCTTGTTGCTTGCTACTACTCTACAATAATAGGGCCAATCAAAGCCTACTTTCTTAATGCATGCTATCATTATATTGGATTACTATCACAAAGATTCAGAATTATGTGTTTTGCGTGCCATGAGGCTGTTAACATCCTTTCCTTGTCAAAGTCCTTAAAAGCACAGGCAGGTTTTATGCATATTTTTGAATGTTCATCTCACCGAAATAATGGTACAAGGTGTCCTAAATGGAACATTTTATGTATTTGGAATAAATTGTCACGTATAAAAGAGAACTGTAGAGTTGGAAGGAACCCTGAGGGTCATGTAGTCCAACTTTCCGCAATGTAGGAATCTCAACTAAAGCATCCATGACCAACCTTCAAGGAAGGAGAGTCCACCACCTTCTGAGGGAGTCCATTCTACTGTCAAAAAGCATTTCCTGTCAGAAAGCTGTCTTCTGCAGCATTAGCTACCCCTCCCAGTTTGGTGTCATCTAAAATTTGATGAGTAGCTCCTCAATTCCTTTGTCCAAATCGCTTATAAACATGTGGAACATGCTTAGTCATGTTTTTCCAGGATGATGAGCAACCATTAGTGAGCATTCTCTGGGTTCAGCCAGCCAATCAGTCAGTCACCTAACTATTACCTCATCCACCCCAAATTTTACCTGCTTCTCAACAAGTATATCACAGGGGACTTTGTCAAAAGCCTTACTGAAATCAAGACACACTATGTCCACAGAATTCCTCTGATCCGCAACCTTTTAACTCTAGCAAAAGAGAAATGTGATTTGTCTGGCGTGACTTGTTTTTGAGAAACCCATGATGGGTCTTGGTAATCACAGCATCCTTTTTTAAGTGCTAACTGTTTAATTACCTGTTCTAGGACTTTTCCTGGTATCGATGTCAAGCTCACCGGTCAGTACTTACCCGGATTCCCCTCCCCCCTTTTTGAAGATGGGGGCATTTGCCCGCCTCCAATCTACAGTGACCTCACCAGTTCTCCAAAAATAATCATGCATTAGCTATCCTTACTGAAACCCCTTCACCTTCTTTCTATACGTACTTGGCATATGGTTGTCAGCTGACCAGGATTACCTTTTGCAGCCCAAAGATCTGAAGAGGAATCTTTTCATATCATGAATGTTGTCACCAGCCAATTTCTGTTACTCAAGTTGCTGTGAAAAGGCAATGGGGCACAGGTTAGTTGAAAAGTTGGCCACCTTTGGTTAGGTTAAAGAAGAACATGGATGAGAAAGAATGCTTACTGGTTGTGTGCATGTGTGCACACTCATGCTCGTACATAGAATCATAGAAATGTAGCGTTGGAAGAGACCCCAAAGGCAATTTAATCCAATCCCCTGCAATGCAGGAATTGCAACACGCGTTCCTCCATCCAAACTGAATCCGTACTTTGCAAATGTGCTAGCGCTTTTGTTGCTGTACCACCTGCTGATTTATCATTTCAAACATGTCGGTTCAAAGTTTAACCTTGGAATTCAATGACTGAACCAAAAAGAACACACACACACACACACAACCCTAAGGTCACTCCTGCTGCTCTTGAGCTTAAGAACTCAAATATATGGGACAGAGCCAAGTTGTGCGCTGGGGGCAGGGACTGGAGTTCATTTCTACCTTAATTGGATTAAATGGTCTCTGTTCCATACTGTGAGGATGAGGCTTCACCGGAAAATGTAACTTCTGCATTGACAGAAAGGGATTAATTTATGGGCCTCTGTCAGCTTGTTGACTAATAATGTATTGATTGTATCTTTTAAGATAAGCAGGGTGTCTGTCAGAGAGGGAGGCACTGTGGAAAGGGACATTTGCTAGCATATCTGACGTGATCAAAGTTAGATTAATATTAGGCAGCTGTGAGCATCCCCCATGCCTCAGAAGCGCAGTGTTTTATGTTCGCCGTCCTGGAGCAGACATCATAACCACTCATAATATCCACCCACAGGGCCAAGGGACCTATTTGTGTAGTTTCTGAGGGATGCCCCCCCTCCTTTTCTGCTTCCCATTAATGTGTTCCTGCAGACATATTGAGCTACTGCAGTTTAATCCCAGTGGAGCCTGCAGGTGGTATTGTCCTTGCATTGAAGAGTTATTAAATTCTTAAGGTCACCATGAAAAAAAGGTTCCATTAAATTGAGTTAATAAAAACATTGGGCAAAGGTTTGCAAAGAGTGCAGGTGTCAAAGCCTGGGAAATTGGAGTGTCTTATATGACATCAAGCTAAAAGAATAATTTAAAACATATCACAATATATAAGGATAATAATAAGAAGAGGAAAATACTGCATGTGAGGGGGAACTTGGGAGAATACAAGGATGCTGCTGTTTTGCTGGTGAACAAGCTTCTTTTAAAAAATCCTTTTTTTTTATAGGTGGCAATTTCTGTTCTGACACTGTCCCTCTTCCTTCAGTCCCCCCCCCCTTTGCTCCTTTTTCATCCATGTTTCAGAAGATAGATAGATAGATGATTTAGATAGATGATAGATAGATATAGATAGATGATAGATGATAGATAGATAGATAGATAGATGGATGATAGATATAGACAGACAGATAACTTTATATATATATATATATATATATATATATATATATATATATATACACACAGATGATATTAATGCCAAATAAAACCAAGTCAGGTATGTGTTGGAAGTGCAAAATGATGGAAGTAATGTTATGAATTAGAACCACTCATGGCTTCCCCCAGTGAATCCTGGGAACTGCAGTTTGTGCAGGTGGCGCTGTGGGTTAAACCACTGAGCCTAGGACTTGCCGATCAGAAGGTCGGTGGTTTGAATCCCCGCGACAGGCTGAGCTCCTGTTGCTCAGTCCCTGCTCCTGCCAACCCAGCAGTTCGAAAGCACCTCAAAGTGCAAGTAGATAAATAGGTACCGCTCCGTGCGCTGCTCTGGTTCGCCAGAAGCGGCTTAGTCATGCTGGCCACATGACCCGGAAGCTGTATGCCGGCTCCCTTGGCCAATAAAGTGAGATGAGTGCCGCAACCCCAGAGTCGGTCATGACTGGACCTAATGGTCAGGGGTCCTTTTACCTTTACTTTTATTACCCCCACAGAGCTACAATTCCCAGTCTGGTTTAGGAATCAATCCTTCTTCCCAGGGAATTCTGGGTAGTGTGACTTTGTGCACATATAACATCACTGCCCATTTGCTCCCTGGTGAAGTTAAAGGTATTACCGTTGCTATTTTTTAGGAAAAGAGGTGCCAGAACTCACCAGGAATGCCTCCTTGGTCCCTTAGAATGGCAATGCCACACACCTGAGAGGTGCTGGAACTGAGTTTGGGCTGGGGAGAAAAAGCCCTGGGTATTTGGGTATTATTATTTGTAAATAGAGCCCTTAACAGCTTGAGAACAGTTTACCTGAGAGATCACCTTAAAGGTAAAGGTACCCCTGCCCGTACGGGCCAGTCTTGACAGACTCTGGGGTTGTGCGCCCATCTCACTTAAGAGGCATGGGGCCAGCGCTGTCCGCAGACACTTCCGGGTCACGTGGCCAGCGTGACATCGCTGCTCTGGCCAGAGCCAGAGCCAGAGCCAGAGCCGCACACGGAAACGCCGTTTACCTTCCCGCTGGTAAGCGGTCCCTATTTATCTACTTGCACCCGGAGGTGCTTTCGAACTGCTAGGTTGGCAGGCGCTGGGACCGAGCAGCGGGAGCGCACCCCGCCGCAGGGATTTGAACCGCCGACCTTTCGATCGGCAAGCCCTAGGCGCTGAGGCTTTAACCCACAGCGCCACCTGCGTCCAGAGATCACCTTACCACATATATATACATTCATCCACTTCCATTTGTGCAACTGGCACTGTTGCAGGTGCCACATAATACTTGTTCCATCCTTGTATTATATTGATCATTTACTGCAGGAGCACCTAGACTTTGGAACTCCCTGCCTCTTGATATCTGCCAGTTGCCTTCACTGGTGCCTGCTTAAAACATTTTTGTTCAGGCGAGCCTTTCCAGAAGTTACATGTGTTTTATTTCTTTTTAGCTTCTATTGATTTTAATCATCTTTTGTATATTTTCAAATGCCGATTTTTGAATGTTTTAATCAACAACGCTAATGTTTTGTTTTATATTTTTGTAACCCGCTTAGAGGGTTTTTTTCCTTCTTCTTACAATCAAGTTACATATAAATTTTGCTAAATAAAACAAGCAAGCAAATGCTGGGCAGTTGTAGATGTCTGAGAGGAAAAGTTGGATAGCTTAGTTGGCAGAACATGATACTCTTAATCTCAGGGACATGGATTCGAGCCCCAAGTTCGGCAAAAAATTCTTGCATTGCAGGGAGTGGACTAGACGACCGCCATGATCTCTTCAGACTCTACAATTCCATGATTCTACGATCTCTCAGCTAATAATATTAATAATAATAATAATAATATTTTTTTTATACCCTGCCCATCTGGCTGGGTTTCCCCACCCATTCTGGGTGGCTCCCAACAGAATATTAAAAACTTCCCTAAAGAGGGCTGCCTTCAGATGTCTTCTAAAGGTCAGATAGTTGTTTAACTCTTTGACATCTGATGGGAGAGTGTTCCACAGGGCGGGCATCACTACAGTGGTACCTCGGGTTAAGTACTTAATTCGTTTGTCTGTTCTTAACCTGAGGTACCACTTTAACTAATGGGGCCTCCCGCTGCCGTGCGATTTCTGTTCTCATCCTGAAGCAAAGTTCTTAACCCGAGGTACTGTTTCTGGTCTATAACCTAAAGCGTCTGTAATCTGAAGCATCTGTAACCTGAGGTACCACTGTACAGAGAAGGCCCTCTGCCTGGTTTCCTGTATCCTCACCTCGCAGGGAGGGAACCGCCAGAAGGCCCTCGGAGCTGGACCTCGGTGTCCGGGCTGAACAATGGGGGGGGGGGGAAGACGCTCTTTCAGGTATAGTGGGCTGAGGCCGTTTTAGGGCGACAGTTCCCAGGATGCTCTGGGGGAAGCCATGGCTGTTCAAAGCAGCATGATACTGATTTAAATGTGTAGTGCAGAAAGTACTTTATTTGGAAAGCAGAGGAAGTACTCTAGTGAGCAACAGAACCTGCCTTCTCCTTACTTCTTTGTGGTTTCTAACCTGGAATGTTTTGTGGTATAGGGTGGGTCAGTACTTGCATGAGCCCCTTTGCTGTGATCCAGACTGTCCTGTCTGCATCTGGTTTCACATCCAAATGTCAGAAGACATATGAGAGGAATTAATGGGGAGGTGTCTTCTAAGGACTCGG
Organism: Podarcis cretensis; assembly: GCF_951804945.1. Taxonomy (NCBI): domain Eukaryota; kingdom Metazoa; phylum Chordata; class Lepidosauria; order Squamata; family Lacertidae; genus Podarcis; species Podarcis cretensis. Next base: position 80,662,754 of record NC_137175.1, on the reverse strand, counting down.
CTAATGGAGTAAAAATGAGTTGTTCTTTCTTAATAACATTCATTTAGAACCAATCTCCCTGGGGAGGTAGTTTTTAGTAACAAAATATTTAATGAATCCAAATACATAAAAGACAAGTAGGTTTTATGCTGCCATATAGGAACAAACCAAGGATTACTCTGATGCATCCCCATTATTTTCAAAGAAAATTATGTTGACTTGGGGTGTTTTCAGGATCCTTAATTCGTGCAAGTAAACATTAGTCTTAAAAAACAACCACCACCCTGTTCTATACATGTATCCATCTATTTATGCTAAACAAACTAATAATTTAACTAGCTTTTAAATAATTATCTTAAACATTTGTCTGTTCTTCTTAGTCCCAAAGTACATTTTTCATTATGACTTCTAAATTTTGTTGAATTCCTGCATCTGTGAATTGTGGGCTTGCAATTTAAAAGGATATGGCACAAAAGTTAAAATGGAATGGGAAGGAGGAGGAAATAAGCAAAACTTGTGTTCAAGTTCTTAGTTATAAGTTGTTCTAATGACCAGCAAGGAAGGAAAAGTTCAAGGGAAATTTCAAAATGCCATCTGTATTTTGGCAGCCATGAGAAACGAGGCTTCTAGTGGCTCTGTATTGTACAACTTCCTCTCCACAGAGATGTGTTTGGCCTCAAAACCATCTTCTCTCTCTCTCTCTCTCTCTCTCTCTGTGTGTGTGTGTGTGTGTGTGTGCATTTTACAACCCATTATTTCCAAACTACCATTGCTTGAATAAGGCTATTTCTAGAGAACTATGTTAAAGTGGATAACTTTGTTAGCTGTTCCACTAATATTATTTAATGGTTAACACCACTGCCTTTGTTGTTTGTAGATTATTGTTGATACTGTGAGCATGTTGAGTGGGCTCTGCCCGCAAAAGGTGGCATATAAATAATTCTATGAATATTATATAATAAATATTTTATTCTGAAAGGGAAAAAAACCCACGAATATCTATGTATGAATTTAGAACTATGCCTAGTTTTGAGACATTACTGCATTCCTAGCTCAAACTTTATGCAGCGGGTGGTGGAGAAAATTGACATTCCTTTCACATTTTCAGACACAGGTACATACATCTTAAAAGTCTCTACAAATTAATACATTCCCTTCCTTCATTCAGAAGGCAAAGATACAATTTTTAAAGAGACCATATGGCAGGTGCTTTAATGCTCTAGGGTGACACTAAAGCATACGACTCTAGCTCATTATAAGTATTTCCTGGGATCTTCTTAATTGCTTCTGTAATTAAAATTCTCTCTCTCTCTCAACACACACACACACACACACACACACACACACATCCCTTCTTGAAATTGTGAAAATGCCAAACAAATAATACAGAACTAATATAACATTAGAAATGTTACATAAAATTTTAATAGATTGTGAATGTAGTGGTTTTTTAAACAATATATTGGGGAAACTCCTTGCACAACCATGTGTTTCCAAAGAGAATTCTAAAAATTTCATTTTCTAACCCCATAACATGAGAGATACCTGAACTGAGTTCTGTTGAGTTCTGGCTGAAAAACTCCCCCTGAATATTAGTAACAATAACATCTCAACCAGAATTCCCTCTCTTCTGAGGGAAACCCACTTTGAGAAGAAGCCTGCTATGATCTTCCCTTTCTACAGGGAAAGAGAAACTATTTTATAATCTGATGAAAACACTGACCTAGAACTTTCAAGGGTGTGCCCATATCTCAAAACAAGGCACATCTCCAGCTTAACACTGTCCATCTCGCAACCAACTCATTTCCAGGGTAGTATTCTCCTCAGTAATTTAACAAACATTTTATTGCCGGGCTGTCTGCCACCTAGCACACCAATATCTTAATGTCCCGACCATGTTACTTGTAAATGGGAAACAAAAAAATACAAATCACTTTGTCAGACTGTGTCTGGAAATGTAATTGGCTAAATGTCAAGAATACATCAAAACCTCTAGCTGTGGCTTCATAGTTGCTAAAGTCAAAGGCTTTCAGACAATTCTGGTGGTCCCCTGAGAGTCTGTGGCAGCCTTGCTGAGGACAGCAATTGCCAAAGGTGTCATAAGCAGTCAGTGAGTTTTGCATACATTTTACTCATGTCTCAACCTGCCTAATGTTTAAGATGATATTTCTCTCCTCAGTTCTGGATGTCTAGACTTTTCTCTATGAGGTTCAGCTTATGCAGGATTAGAAAATGCTTTTCCCCGCCTTTCTTAATTCCATTGTCAAGGGTGTTGTAGATTGTGGCCAATACATGTGAAATAAAGTTGGTGCACCTTTCTATGTGAAATATCAGTCAATGCTTTGATGCTACTATTATTTATTTAAGACATTTATATCCTGATATCCAAAATGCTCAGAAGAGAAGTTGCATCATCTCTCTGCAGTTTATGGGATTTGGGGAACTACTATTAATATCTCTCTCCCCCCAGCTCGCCTCATATATACAGTCGTACATTGAAAGTTGAATGGAATCCATTCCGGAAGTCCATTCAACTTTCAAAAAGTTCAGAAACCAAAGTGCAGTTTCTGACTGGCTGCAGGAAGCTCCTGCAGCCAATCAGAAGCCCCGTCGGACATTGGGTTCCAAAGAACGTTCACAAACCAGATTCAGGTGGATAGCCATGTTGATCTGTCATAGTCATAATAAATAACAAGATGAAAGATGAAAAAAAATCCTTTTTTTAATAATTCCAGTAGCACCTTAAAGATCAACTAAATATAAACTTTCAAGGTATGAGCTTTCGTGTGTAATACACACTTCAGCAGATACTCTGAAGCAGAGGTTGATTCAACCTTATAACTGTTGGTGACTGTTATGGCAGGTGGTTCCACAGGCATTTTTAAAGGGATAGATGACCAAAATTAGTTTTAGTATGTATAATGGAACATGTGGACACAGGTGGTGCTGTGGTCTAAACCACTGAGCCTAGGACTTGCCAATCAGAAGGTCAGTAGTTCGAACCCCAGAGACGGGGTGAGCTCCTGTTGCTCGGTCCCTGCTCCTGCCAACCTAGCAGTTTGAAAGCACGTCAAAGTGCAAGTAAATAAATAGATACCGCTCAGGTGGGAAGGTAAACGGCATTTCCGTGTGCTGCTCTGGTTCGCTGGAAGTGGCTTAGTCATGCTGGCCACATGACCCGGAAGCTGTACGCCGGCTCCCTCAGCCAATAAAGCAGGATGAGCACCCCAACCCCAGAGTCGTCCAGGACTGGACCTAACAGTCAGGGGTCCCTTTACCCTTTACCTTTAATGGAACATGAATCCAATATCTGTATTCAGACCAGGTCTCTCCATAGTTTTTAGCGGCATTCAGGAGCCAAAACATCCGAGTACCAAGGCATTCAGGATCCAAGGTACCACTGTTTATGAGAAAAACTTGGAATAGGGTGGTATCCCATTGAACAGAGCTGTCCCCTGATAACCATACATGTTCCAAATTAGTTTGTTCACAATCTGGAGGGTTTGAATCATGTCTGCATTCATTTTGAACAAACACAACCTTCTTGATATTTTAGAGTGGTAAATCACGCAAAGCATGTGCATGGGAGTCATCTCAAAAATCCCCGCTTTTCATTTCTTGACTCAGATCTTTTCCCTCTTGTAATATCTTCCTCCAACATCTCTGGCAGACTAATGTGCTTGATGCCAGCCACATGTACACCATTGATGCTATCGTGGCACTTTTCACAGTCATGGCTACCCACAAAGAATCCAAGGAACTGTAGTTTTTGCTGAGAGTAGTTTGGAGGCTCCTGCTCCCTTCACAGAACAACAATTCCCAGCATGATTTAACAAGCAACCCCTCTTCCCAGGGTATGCTGGGAAGTTGATCTGCTTGGACAGATTGATCCGTCAGGGTCCCTCTGAGTGCCACTGGCTTAGCTGCTCTGATGTCAAAGAAAGGCTAAATAACTTTCACCTAAGCAGCTTTGTGCTAAAGCAGAGTCAATGAGCAATTTTTGCTTAATTCTTTTGTCTATACGTGCCTGTTGAATGAAACCTTTATGGTACAAAACAGCTGATGTGCTTTAGAGCCTTACAACAGATTGTTTCGACACTTGCTTCCTATGCTTGTGGATGCCCGCACTGCCTTGCCTTTGGAGACAGGAAGCCCTTAAACGGCTAACTCTGACATCAGAAATCCTAGGAGCCCACCTCCTTCCACAGCAGTTCCAAAAAGGTTTCTCCATCTGGCAAAACTTTGCTGAACCCCATTCCCATTTTCTATAACCCTCCACCCACGTCTGGTGACTCACTGAGGACTCCATCAACCTCTTGGCTTTGCCATCTGCTTGGGACTGTATAAACAGAGGATATTTTCAAGCATTTTGCCGGCGTGACTGCTAAGCTGCAAAGCATGAACCAGAGGACTCAAAAGACCTAATGCAATCTCACTAATAGCGTATCTCACCACATCCGCCAATTTATTATTCATTTTATTTATGAAAATAATGTTGATCCCTACACAATACCCAAGTGGCTTACATCAGAATAAATACTTAGAATAAATTATTCTTCAATCCGCCAAAACAGTCCTGTGTGTGATGTCTTCTTGGCTGCAAAGAATGTCAGCTGAAGCTTTCATCCAAGGATGCTGAGGCCTTGTAGGTTCTCTCCTCAGATGCACCAGCTATTTGCAGTGGGATACCTTAGGGATTGATAGAAAGCTCTGCAAATTCCTACACTCTCGGGTGGGGGGTCTTAGCTGCAGCTAGAGAACATTGTGCCAGGGTCTTTGGCTACAAATGACTCTCAGCCAAGGATTCCCCATCAACTGCAAGCCAAAATGGTGAAACTGAGATGGGAAAGTTTGCAGCCCAAGCTCCCCTCCCTCCAATATGCCTCATCCATGATGATGCTGGTGCTGATGATTATGCTGTACAACAAAGACTAGATGACAGATAGATTTAATGCATCTGGTATATAACAATTTTTGATGTGTGCATTAGTGTTGTCTTTGCCAATAACGCCAACAGTTTCTTAAGGCACATGATTAGTTAATGTAGGCTTTGATTCCATATTTTTTTTCCCATCAAAAAAAATCTTGCAACCACCATTGCAAAATCCCAGAAGCCATTTACTGAAACCGGAATGAGATGAAGTTAGCAGGTGTTATTAAGAGAACATGTCTGTTGCTTTTGCAAAATGCCAGAAGTTGATTGCAGACCAACTGGGGAAGACCTATGAGATTCTTCCAGTGTACACAAAAGGAATGAACCTATAATTAAATTACAGTTACACACAGATGGTTATTTTACAGCAGGTGCTCAACTTTGAAAGTGCATCTCTGGACTGTTTTTTTGTTCCAACACGATGTCCATCCCCTATTGGTTTTCCAGTAGAATTTTATGGTTCAATAGAACTATTATTTTATATAAATTGAAGTCCTCTTTTTTTGCCAGAATAAAAAGCCACTGCGTGTTTTAATATTTCTAAAGGGGAGATTGGAAAGGAGGGGGGAGTAATTATCATTCAGAAATTAAATTTAACGTTGCAAGCTATGCTAATTTATTGCAGACAAATGTATAAGATGTAAAGCACTGATGCGTTTAATGTTTTGCTAGCTAAGATAAAATAGATGCTACAAGTTTTTGTGGTTACAGAAAATAGATTCTGCTGGGAAAGGAAAGGACTGAGAGAAAAGACCTGTTATAGTCAGAACCTGAAGTTATTTTTAAATTTTACACACTAACAATGGCTCATCCAATAATGGCTAATCCATAAATATGATCCAATAATCTGACCATCCACTGCACTGAACATCACAGGTCTTGTTCTATATTTTGCCTTCCTTGTTGAGGATACTAGTGTATTTTGAAGTTCCCACTCTAGAGAGGTTCTTATGATCTTTTGAAGTGGCATTAATCCTTTTTTTTTCTTATTTCCACACACCTTAATTTCCGTGCTGTTTCCCCACTGCCATGTTCGTTTGGGTTATTCTGTGCCCTTCCAGATGTTGATAAACTTCAGCTTCCATCATCCCTAACCATTGGATATGCTGGCTGGGGCTGATATGAGTTGGAATCCAGAAACATCTGGAAAACCACAGTTCAGGTCTTAACATGCTGGTTCCTCATTCACCCATTCATTCAGCCATTATGAACATAATTTAGACGATAAAAACCACCCATAAAACATTGGTAATCCAGACATATTAAACACATAAAATGTATAAAAAGACACAATACTTAAAATTAAGTAGTTTTAAATTTGACTTTAAAAATCTCAGCTAAATATCCTGAAATCTCAGTAGTTTGGGGAATATCAACCCTCAACAGATATTGTATTACAAATTCTTTGCAAGTAGATACTTTAAGTTTCAAAGGAGTTGCCAGTGGGTCTCTCTGAAGAGCACTGAAGAGAAGACAGTCCAAAACTATATGATATATTGTATCTGGTGTACTCATACCAAAAGAACAAAGTCTATTTTGAAGTAAAATCTATGCTGGTTCCTATTCTATTGGTTTTACACTCTTTGATATTTACTGTATTATATACTCTCTTTTTTGCAATTTGTACTTTTAAATTATAGGACATCTAAGGGGCCCCTGTTCATATCAGAAGGTAGAATGCACTTTTAAAAAATAAAATCCGTAAATAAATTTGCATGACGTCCTATGAGAAATGAAGTATCTGAGGCCACAATCCTATAGTCACTCACCTGGAAGTAAGCCTCATGGAATGCAAAGGAGCATACTTTCAAGTAGACTTTTTTAAGGCTGCAATCCTATCACATACCTGTCAATAAGTCTTGTTGAGCTCAATGGGCTTAACTTCTGAGCAGACAGGCCTCGGCCCAGCGTACCTGAAGGAGCGTCTCCACCCCCATTGTTCAGCCTGGACACTGAGGTCCAGCTCCGAGGGCCTTCTGATGGTTCCCTCCCTGTGAGAAGTGAGGTTACAGGGAACCAGGCAGAGGGCCTTCTCGGTAGTGGTGCCCGACCTGTGGAAAGCCCTCCCATCTGATGTCAAGGAGATGAGTAACTATGTAACCTTAATGTTTTATGGTTCAATACATTTTTATATGCGTTAGAAGCGACCCAGTCAGATGGGTGGGGGTACAAAATTATGTATTTATTCATTTATTTATTTATGGCAGCCCTGTATAGGGAAGTTTTTAATGTTTTGCGTTTTTATATGTTTTTATATTTGCTGGAACAGGGACGCAGGTGGCGCTGTGGGTTAAAGCCTCAGCGCCTAGGACTTGCCGATCGAAAGGTCGGCGGTTCGAATCCCTGTGGCGGGGTGCGCTCCCGCTGCTCGGTCCCAGCGCCTGCCAACCTAGCAGTTCGAAAGCACCTCCGGGTGCAAGTAGATAAATAGGGACCGCTTACCAGCGGGAAGGTAAATGGCGTTTCCATGTGCGGCTCTGGCTCGCCAGAGCAGCGATGTCACGCTGGCCACGTGACCCAGAAGTGTCTCCGGACAGCGCTGGCCCCTGGCCTCTTAAGTGAGATGGGCGCACAACCCCAGAGTCTGTCAAGACTGGCCCGTACGGGCAGGGGTACCTTTACCTTTACCTTTACCTTTATATTTGCTGGAAGCTGCCCAGCCTGGCAGGGGCAGCCCAGTCAGATGGGTGGGGTAAAAGTAAAAGAAAAGAAAAGAAAATAGTAAAATAAATAAAATAAAATAAAAATATAAATTGTACTGTAAACAAAAGATTTGTGGTGTGCATCAGCTTTGAGAGATTTAGAAAACATTGGCCTAATCCTATGCAAGCATAAATACTTAGATAACTTTGGTAGTAACTGAGGGAACATAAAACTGAGGTGGAAAGACAAAGGATGGACAATTTTGAAAATTTTAGTTTCTTTCTGTTTTGCATTTCCTCCGTCTTCAGTTCACTGCATTGTAATTTTCCCCAGTTGTCATGAATCCGCATTTTAGCGCATGCTTCTGATATACACATCTTTGTGCGCAGGATTGCCTAATATATTGAATTTTACTCAATACAATGAATTTTTGTATGCTAGGTTCACAAGTACATCCACTCATGTTCCCCTAATATATGCACTGGCTGGAGAACTGCAAAATTTGAAGAAGAACTGCTCTTATGCATTCCAACAGTGATAGCAACTCAACGACTAAAAGAGGCTGAATTTATGACCCACAGCTTGTGATTTACAACCTCCCACGTGTAAGAAAGCAGAGGCTTTTTGTGGGGGGTGACAATGCCAGTTGTTTTATTGTTGTTCAGCACATTGATATGTGATGGTTTGAGAGGGATGAATCTCTGCAGCAGGCCATGTATACATGACAGCAAGGGAGTAGCGTAATATGAAGGGAAACACAATGAAGGAACAGAATAATCTTGTACATGTTTCAGAATCTCTGGATAGCTGCTACCTTGGTTTCACAATTTCAAGCAGGTGACTAGAATAGAATTAGATCTAAGAATACTTTGGTCATTGCTTTGTGAAGGCCATTTAGCTCATATGGGAATAGAGATACAAAAGGCCCTGTGACTTGTATGGAATCAAATGCCTCCATTAACTAATTCTTGGGCAATATGCTTCCTAATGGATAGTTTGTCTCTTCTGACAAGTTGGAAGGAAAGGAAAGGGATCATTTGAAATGGTTAGTCATCAACCTCATTATAAAGCCACCTGCTGTAAGGCTTTGACTCAGTCTGATATATGACTTTTACGAGGTAGTTTTCTGAGCAGGGATAAACCCATTATGAACACTTTACGTGAACAAAATAAAATAAAATAAATCATTTTGCTGGAGCGCTCCATATAGATGAATCACCAACCACACCAAACTCTTATATGACAAGGGGGAGTGTAATTCGCAGGATGATGCCAACAAAGGCTTTTGAAACCATGCCATGAAACTTCTCAGTGGGGTGGCTTTTGCTGAAGACTTTCAGGTCCCGAAGCACAACAACAATCCCAGCAAACCGATTCATTACTCTTCATGGCTAGCTGAATAAATAGCCAGCATGATGTGTTAAGTTATAAGACGGGGGGGGGGGGGGTTGTTAATATTTGCCCAAATAAATGGCCAATGGGGGAAAATGGAGCAAGGATTTGTCCAACTTGGAGCACTGCTGTTTAAATGCAGAAAATGTATTCAAGACTTTTAATACACATTTTTCCTTTTGTGTATAGATCCATGGGGCAAATAAATAGATAAATGAATATTGTTCTAGTTAAGGCAGGCAGCCATAACTAGGGGAGTACCATAGGTAGGATCCTTCATCATTTTTTCCCATTGACCCTGCCATTTTCTCCCTCTTTTTAATATAATTTTTTTAATTAGTTTTTTTAACATATCATTTTCAACAGTAATTAAACATACTTTTACATCTTATTCAAATTTTTGACTTCCATGAATCCTGTCTGAAAATTTTCCAATCTAATCTCTCAGTGTGCATTTCTTATCTTCCCTATTACATTTCAAACTCATAACCAATATCTCTATCTTTTTATACTTTGTACCACTTCGTATATTTCTCCTTACAAAAAAATTTGCTCTTCAAATAATTCATATACTTCTTCCAATCTTCTGTAAATCTCTGGTCCTGCAGGTTTCGAATCCTTCCTGTCATTTTGTCCAATTCTGCATAGTCCATTAATTTTGTCTGCCATTCTTCTTTTGTCGGAATTTCTTCTTGTTTCCATTTCTGGGCTAATAATACTCTTCCCCCCTTCCATTTTCTTCCTGTGATGCCTCAAACTTCTATGTTGTCCATATTATCCTTCCACTCTATCCTGCATTACCCAATGAACCAGCTATGCCTTCAACACAATAAGAGGAGTTGCTACAGTGTGCTTCTCAGGGCTAGTTAATGGGGGAAAGTCATCTTTCCAGAGAACAAACTTTACACACATACACAAAACTTTACTGTGGTAGTTCTGGCTAGTTATCTGAGACTTTTCAGAGCCCATCCATACATCTTAATTACTTACTGCAAGCCTGAGCTTTCTTCCATCAGAGCCAACATAACCAGATGTATCACTGAAGAAACCTTTGGCCCTCCAGATGGAGATGAACTACAGCTCCCATCAGCCCTTGCAAGCATGGCCAATGGTCAGGGATGATGGGAATTGTAGTTCAGCAACATCTAGAAGGCAAAAGATTCACCACACCTTCTGAAGACACTACTTAATGTTATCAGTAAATAGAATTGCTGCATTTCTCCTGGTGTAAATGTTAGAAACACACATATGTGTACACATATATATATTTTAAAAAAATGTATACAACACACACATCGTCTTCACTGCTTTAGCACCTTGAACAATTTGCATCTAACATTTTTTTTTTAAAGGTGCAATTCCAGATTTAGTAATACTTAGAGCAGACCCACTGAAAACAATGGGCTTGGGTTCCTCAAATCTAGCTGCTTCCGATGGGTCTACTCTGAATGTAACTCAGGATGTAACCCTAACCCTGCCAGGGCAGCTACCTGCAGGGCTTAACTAGAGTGGCAGAGTCACTGCCACATTTGCAGCTCTATCTCTCAAGCTAGCCAGGGCAGAAGGAGAGGGACACAAAAATCTTGTCTTGCTTCTTTGGCAGTGCTCAAACTGGTGCTGCAAACAAGCCTGGATCAGGCCCTGCCACAATTTATCAGCAGATTAAGATCCAGCAGATGCTCTGCTGGTCAAGCTCTGTTTCTCCCCACTCCAGAAACCCCAGTGGTTTGTGCTGGCTATACATCATTTGTAGCTTTTGTCCATTTCCAGTTTGTGCAGGTACATCAAGGAGCTGTTGGGTGGTCCCCACCACCTATTGTTGGCAGAGTCCAGGGGAGTGAAATTTATGCTTCATCCAAAATCCCTTCAGTGTGATGGACTGAGTGGTGACCTAGAACATGGGTAGGCAAACTAAGGCCCGGGGGCCGGATCCAGCCCAATCACCTCCTAAATCTGGCCCGTGGATGGTCCGGGAATCAGTGTGTTTTTACATGAGTAGAATGTCTGCTTTTATTTAAAATGCATCTCTGGGTTATTTGTGGGGCATAGGAATTCATTCATATCCCCCAATACAGTCTGGGCCCCCCACAAGGTCTGAGGGACAGTGGACCAGCCCCCTGCTGAAAAAGTTTGCTGACCCCTGACCTAGAATGCTCTGTTAGGCTAGATCCAACCCATGAATTCTAAATATATATTTTTTTCGTCTTCCTTTTTGAAAAAGGGAATTCATTTTTATTCACAGTTGCAACACAACAAGAGAAGATACAATGCCAGTTCTTAGACTGCAGTATAATAATAAAGGATCTATGTTTTGGGGTGTTCAGTTTTCTTGATCATAATTAAGGATAGAAGAAATTACGCTTGCCAATTTGTTTTCCTAACCTTTCAAGTGTTTTGCTCAATTCCTCTCCTCAAAAAAACGCAGAGGGTGCTTTTTCTTCTTCTTTAGAGCACTATAAACTCAAACGCTCCAGAAATATCATACTGAAATATGGTGAGATAATATATGGGAAGTACAGATTTTTATAGTGATCAGCAATGCAGCAAATCAGATACAGCTGCAAAATATAACAGTGAAAGCTTACCAAAAGAGGCAGAACATGATGGGGAATGCAGTGCTATGTTGAATGATAAAGCAAATCCTGGGTATCTGATATTTCCCTCTTTCTCACAAGAATTTTACTGCAAATGCATAATGAGAACTGTACACTGTTGTATTAAAATCACAATGAAGCTAAACAAATGTGAGAAATTAGACTAAAGCTGCAATCCTTTACTCAATTACATTGGGATCAAGCCCCTTTTAACTCAGTGGGACTGTCTTTGGAACAGACAGGTATAGAAATTCATTATATTGTTAGCATCCTGTATACACTTATTTGAGAGTTAGCACTGCAAAAGACACTGGAACTTATTTCTGAGTAAGAATCAACAAAATTAGGCAGTAAGATACTTGAAGTTTTCAGGTTGCTTGTTTCTGAGTGGGTTTTCTTCTTCTTAAACAAAGATATTTTAAGAGGTCAGTTCTTGAATGCAAATACAAAATAAAAATAAAAATCTCAAGGTGGCCACACACTGTCCACCCATTTTGGGGATGAGTACTTTCACAGCTCTAATTTAGGTCAGAGGTTACATAAATACATGAGAGCCACTGTGGTGTAGTTGTTAAGAGCAGTAGACTCGTAATCTAGGGAAGCGGGTTCGTTTCTCCACTCCTCCACATGCAGCTGCTCGGTGACCTTGGGCTAGTCACACTTCTCTGAAGTCTCTCAGCCCCTCACCTCACAGAGTGTTTGTTGTGGGGGAGGAAGGGAGAGGAGAATGTTAGCCGCTTTGAGACTCCTTTGGGTAGTGATAAAGTGGGATATCAAATCCAAAGTCTTCTTCTTAATCCAGTCTACCTTTGTGAAGAAATATCACTATATTGCAAATATTAATATTGCACAGTCTGAAGCAACTGGAAGCACAAGAACTGAACCTTTTTGGAAGAAATCATTGTTCAGACCCATAAAAATTTTTACTTGCAGAACTCTTCAAAAACAGAACATAAGCATCAAAGACATATCCAAAATATACATACAATGTCTTCTGCTGTCCAACACAAGCTCAGCATCTTAGAAAAATATGAAATAATCCAAACAGATGAATAAGCAAAGGTTACTCTCTCTCTCTTTAACAGCATCCATTTCCCTGGAGCTGTTTTCCTTGAGAGCTTCATTTACATCTTCTGTTCCCTGTGGCGTTCAAAGAAAGACTAACAGCCACCACCTTTTCAAGATGGCGAATTTGCAACTCAATACCTTTGACACCTGATCTAAGGTTACAACACTCACATGTTAGCTAGCAGAAAACAACAATGAGTTAATTATTAACTTTGCGAGAGCTCAGAGTCCACTTTGAAAAGCTACTGTGCAGAAACCCCAATGTTAGCAATACACATTTAGCTGTTTTCTATTTTAAACCTTCATTAATGCACATACATTTTCATTTCAGTGTGAATTTTTATTTATTTATTAGAGTTCAAGAAAAAAATTCCACATATGCACTCCAAAACATAATTTTGCATTTTGTTTTGTCAACTTCCCATCCCATTTCCCACAATGTCTTCATTTCAGTGTGTACTAAGTCAACTATGCTTAATGCACCTTAGGGTATTATGAAGCCTAGCACCACCAGTACACGTCATCAGGTTGTTACTGCGACTGGGAGTCCTCCACATGCCTCCTGTATACCCAGTAGTGGCCAGTGGGGGGCACATGTGGGGCTGCAATGCTCTGCTGGCTTGCATCACTGGCAGGGAGCTGGGCACAGCATGGGTGCAGCACTGGGAACATGGGAATGGCTCTGTTGCCATGCCCACACGATGCCTAGCTCCCCACTGTCTTTCTCCTCCCCCTCAGTACATGGCAGTAATGTGCGACATTGGGAAGCCAGGAGAGCAACACAGCCCTCCATCACCAGCATTGCTGTAAATACCCATCCAACCCGCCCCTTCATTTGATCAAAGAATATGAATGCACACAGACACACAGAGTAGTGTCCCCTGGGTACCCCATAGCACTGCTCTCATAGTCAAACCCTAGGTTTCGCTAACCCATATCACACAGGGAAGAGATGGCCAAGTTGTTGCTTCTGGGCCTAGCGATCAAATGATGTGGGCTTTCCGAGTGCCGAGTCCTGAAAACTCACCTAGCCCTGAAATCCCTGCACCAACAAAATGATAAAACAGGAAGCTCTCAGCTGGTTGCTGCCTGTCTTTTAACAACATATGTGATTTTTATTCCAGCTGCCCCTCACCAACCCTTCGCTTTCCTGTTTTGCCTTTAATTACATCGTCATCTGATCATCTCTATATACCCAAGCCCCAGAAATGAAATATTGGCAGACAAACTTGTACTGACAATATTGTCAGAAGACTGATGCGGAGCTATTACATTCATGTTAATAATAATAATAAAATCCCACTGCTCATTTTCGATGTGTGTGTCATTTCCAATCAAGCTGTAATATCACTAGTCCCTGCAGGTAAAGACTTTTGAGTCAGGAGGGGAAACTTTGATACCTTTTTTTTTGGGGGGGGGGGGAGGTCATTGCTACTAGGGTTTTTCAGAGGATCTACAGCACAGCACTGCTGATGTTGGTCTGATGTGTGATCCTGGTGAGAACACAGTTACTACTGCTCCCACTGCTTGGCACTTCAAAGGAAAGTTGGGGCAGTCAGTTTTATGGATCCGAATGGCTGGAAAAACCAGGAATTTTTCTCCAGCTAGAATTTTGAGGCAGGCTGTTACAATCTTCCCTAATTCATACATCCGTCCCAAGGTCAGAGAACATAGTCAAACATCCCAATGCTTAACTACTTACTTAGCAGGTGTGATGATGATGATGATGGCCAAGTTTAATTCAAATCCATCAAATCTCCTTTGGGGAAGGTTCTCAGGCAGGGTGGAAGGAGAAAGAACTTGCCCATGTGAAGACCAGCTGGTGGAAACCCTTACACATATGGTTCTTAATTGTAAACTATATGCTGATCTCTGTCAGCAATTTCTAGATCAACTCTGTATCCTCAAATGGAAACCAGAGTTGGAGGTCATACATTTTCTATTACTGGGGAATGATCAGGAGCTCACCAAGTTAGTGGCTAAATATCTCTATTTGGTTTTTTGTCATCGAAATACACTGCAGACGTCTGATCTCCCTGGAGACCAAGAGATGTGACAATAGACTGCTCTGCCTCCTTTCTTTTAGCAAATGTTTTGTGCCACTGGGGAAGTGGTAATTCTGTATTGATTTGTTCTGGAAGTTTGTATGTGATGCCAATAAAAGGTTTGATGATGATGATGATGATAATTTTATTTATACCCCGCCCATCTGGCTGTGTTTCCCTAGCCACTCTGGGTGGCTTACAACATATCTAAAAACATCCATCTTTAAAAACTTCCCTAAACAGGGCTGCCTTCAGATGTCTTCTAAAAATCAGGTAGTTGTTTATTTCCTTGACACCTGAAGGGAGGGCCTTCCACAGGATGGGTACCACTACCGACAAGGCCCTCTACCTGGTTCCCTGTAACTTTGCTTCTTGCAGTGACCGAGCCAGTAGAAGACCCTTGTAGGAGGACCTCAGTGTTCGGGCTGAGCGAAGGGGGTGGTGATGCTACTTCAGGTATACCAGGACCAGGCCATTTAGGGCTTTATAGGTCAGCACCAACACCTTGAATTGTGCTCAGAAGCGCACTGGGAGCCAGTGAAGATCTCTTAGGACCGGTGTTATATGGTCCCGGTGGCCACTCCCAGTCAACAGTCTAGCTGCTGCATTCTGAATTAGTTGTAGTTTCTGAGTCACCTTCAAAGGAGACCCACATACAGCGCATTGCAATAGTCCAAGTGGGAGATAACCAGGGCATGCACCACTCTGGCAAGACAGTCTTTGGGCAGGTAGGGTCTCAGCCTGCATACCAGATGGAACTGGTAGACAGCTGCCCTGGACACAGAACCGCACCTGGCTTGCCCAGGATGGCTGGGCAAGCCAGAAAATTTTCTCCAGGAATTTTGAGGCAGTCTTTTACAATATTTCTTAATTCATACATACACTCAAGGTCAGAGAACATAGTTGAACATCCTAACACTTAACTAATTTGCTTAGTGGCTGCTATCAAAATGATTGCTGTATACCAAGGTAGAGGACCCTTGCCAAATATGAAATAAAGGCAGTAATTAATTTAGTCGCACATGCAGAAAACAGGAGGTAAGAGATTTTCAACACTTCACACCTGGATTAGTTAAAGTGGCAATGGAGTGCAACAAGGGCACTTCAACAATGAAAAGAGACAAAGGAAGAGGGTGGGATATTCCTCTCCCATCACTCTCTGATGGTCTGTGTGAGCTTCAGTTTTCCCCAAAGGCCATTGGGACCTTCCTGGCACCCAGAAGGGTTTTTGTGGACTGGGGGACAACTGAGAGGGGAGCTGGTGGTGGCGGGAGCCAACCTCCAAAATGTTATTGGCTTGTAAAGAAACCAATGTATGTTTTTGCCTATTTAGGAAATGCTTTGGTTTTATTCAAATTCAGGCTGAGAGGAACTGTCGCTAAGCTTTTATTTGAATATTAAACAAGTAAAAGAAAATTGTCACAAGCCCAGTTTAATGCATATGTAAAAAAATATGAGATAACAGAAATTGTTCTAAAAGCCTGCAGGGATAGTGAGCTTAAAAATACATGTGTAAAGTGGGAGGGAGGGCTGTCTTTTCTAGAAATGTGCCTTAAGAAGTACATTTGTTGTTTAAAAATAGTGTCACAAAAGGTGTTTAAATTCTTTTCATTAATGCTCTTCACTGGGAGGTCAGAGATAATTCTCTGAGGGGCTGGTGGGAGAGGTGAAGGTTAGGGTTAACTGTTAAGAAGTGAAGTGTTTCTGTGCCATGCTCCAAGTATTGCTGCCGTTATACATAATTTCAAACTTCTTTAATATTAAGCTCTAAATAAAAGTGTCATTAATCAACACCTGCCGAATATATTGCTTTCTCAAAGACTTCATTGCCTTTTACAATTCAGCATTTGTGTGTGTTCAGTCAAGCTTTGTTGTTCAAGGCCGTGATGCTTTCAAATTTCAAATGGTTACAGTTCTCTGGGTGTGAGCCCAAGTTGCACTAGAGATAAAAATGACAGTGGAATCTGCATGCAGAGAAAAGTATTGCCGTGTGTGTGTGTGTGTGTGTGTGTGTGTGGAGAGAGAGAGAGAGAGAGAGAGAGAGATAAGCACACTATTCCAACTGCTATGTAGTATGATTCATTTACGCTGCTTCCTCCATTCTTCTGCTTCTTCCACTCATCCTTCCTTCAGCATTGCCCCGTGTCCTTCAGCAATTCTACCTCCAAACACTTAGCTCCAAACTCTTCCACTTCCCTGGCCTCAACCAAGTGTTTGCTCAGGACCTCATCTCTGCCCTCATTCCCCCTTGCAGCACAACCCTCTTTATCAGTTCTAGCCCAAGACATTTTGGCACCTGAGGTGAACCACAAAATGGCATCCCCCTCCCTGCCAGGGAAGAAGGGGTGTGTGAAGATCTACCTCAGTAACAAAAGGGGAATAAATGACTACATCATGATCTGCTGCTCCTGTGGATCCTGCCGCCTGAGGCGGTCACCTCATCTTGCCTCATGGATTGGCCAACCCTGCTCTTGACAACCCACCCCAGACACCACTTCAGATTTCCTTGCAACCCCTCCAGCCGCTTCACCATGAAATTCTCTCTTTAACTGCTTCCCTCAGAATGTTGGTGTTCTCCAAAAACTCCAGGAGAAACCCGTCTGAAATCCTATAGAACCATGCCAACCAATGTGGACAATACTGAGCTAGATGGACCAATGGTATGACTCAGTATAAGACAGCTTCCTGTGCCCCTACGGCATCACAGCATCAGTCAGTGGCTAACAAGTAGTAGTCATGTGTGGAAGTGAGAGCTGGACCATAAAGAAGGCTGATCGCCGAAGAATTGATGCTTTTGAATTATGGTGCTGGAGGAGACTCTTGAGAGTCCCATGGACTGCAAGAAGATCAAACGTATCCATTCTTAAGGAAATCAGTCCTGAGTGCTCGCTGGAAGAACAGTAATAATAATAATAATAATAATTTATTATTTGTACCCCGCCCATCTGGCTGGGTTTCCCCAGCCACTCTGGGCGGCTTCCAACAAAGATGAAAAATACAGTAAAATGTCACATATTAAAAACTTCCCTGAACAGGGCTGCCTTCAGATGTCTTCTGAATGTCAGGTAGTTGTTTATCGCTTTGACATCTGATGGGAGGGCGTTCCACAGGGCGGGTGCCACTACCGAGAAGGCCCTCTGCCTGGTTCCCTGTAACTTGGCCTCTTGCAGTGAGGGAATCGCCAGAAGGCCCTCAGAGCTGGACCTCAGTGTCCGGGCAGAACGATGGGGGAGGAGACGCTCCTTCAGATATACTGGACCGAGGCCGTTTAGGGCTTTAAAGGTCAGCACCAACACTTTGAATTGTGCTCGGAAACTTACTGGGAGCCAATGTAGGTCTTTCAAGACCGGTGTTATATGGTCTCGGCGGCCGCTCCCAGTCACCAGTCTAGCTGCCGCATTCTGGATTAGTTGTAGTTTCCGGGTCACCTTCAAAGGTAGCCCCATGTAGAGCGCATTGCAGTAGTCCAAGCGGGAGATAACCAGAGCATGCACCACTCTGGCAAGACAGTCTGCAGGCAGATAGGGTCTCAGCCTACGTACCAGATGGAGCTGGTAAACAGCTGCCCTGGATACAGATTTGACCTGTGCCTCCATGGACAGCTGTGAGTCCAAAATGACTCCCAGGCTGCACACCTGGTCCTTCAGGGGCACAGTTACCCCATTCAGGACCAGGGAATCCTCCACACCTGCCCACCTCCTGTCCCCCCAAAACAGTACTTCTGTCTTGTCAGGATTCAACCTCAATCTGTTAGCCGCCATCCATCCTCCAACCGCCTCCAGACACTCACACAGGACCTTCACCGCCTTCACTGGTTCTGATTTAAAAGAGAGGTAGAGCTGGGTATCATCTGCATACTGATGAACACCCAGCCCAAACCTCCTGATGATCTCTCCCAGTGGCTGCATGTAAATGTTGAAAAGCATGGGGGAGAGGACAGAACCCTGAGGCACCCCACAAGAGAGAGCCCAGGGGTCTGAACATTCATCCCCCCCCCACCACTTTCTGAACACGGCCCAGGAGGAAGGAGCGGAGCCACTGTATGACAGTGCCCCCAGCTCCCAGCCCCTCAAGACAGTCCAGAAGGATGTTATGGTTGATGGTATCAAATGCCGCTGAGAGATCCAGCAGAACTAGGAAACAGCTCTCACCTTTGTCCCTAGCCCGCCAGAGATCATCAACCAGTGCGACCAAGGCAGTTTCAGTCCCATGATGAGGCCTGAATCCCGACTGGAAGGGATCCAAATGGTCCGCTTCTTCCAGGCATGCCTGGAGTTGTTCAGCAACCTCTCGCTCAATCACCTTGCCCAAGAATGGAAGATTTGAGACTGGGCGATAATTGGCCGACAGATCGTGAAGCTGAGGCTCCAATACTTTGGCCACCTCATGAGAAGAGAAGACTCCGTTGGAAAAGACCCTGATGTTGGTAAAGATGGAGGGCACAAGGAGAAGGGGACGGCAGAGGACGAGATGGTTGGACAGTGTTCTTGAAGCTACGAACATGAGTTTGACCAAACTGCGGGAGGCAGTGGAAGACAGGGGTGCCTGGCATGCTCTGGTCCATGGGGTCACGGAGAGTCGGACACGACTAAACGACTCAACAACAACAACAAGTAGCACAGGTGGTAGCTTGTGCTGATGGTTATAGGACCATAGGGTTGGAAGGGACTTTATTTTAATTTGATTCTTCCCATGGAATATCAACAGAAGGTGGTTGTATACAATTAGAAGCATGTAGAGTTCTGGACTGATGGATCAGGGTTTGCTAGTGAGTATAGACTACATCTCACATGTGTAATCTCATTGAACACTTTTCTAGTATACCTTTGCTAGCCTAATCTCCAGTTCCCTCTCATTATTTTGGGGTTCAGCAATATACTTTCTGAGTGCTGCATGTGTCTTCATTCACATTTCTTATTTTTATATTGAAAAATAGATTTCCACCTTCACTGTTATCCCTAGAACATATCCCTAGAAACAAGAATGAGAGAATCAGGTAAAATTTTAAAGCAATGCTATCTGTAGCACAAAGCAATCTATGAACAAACCAGGGAAGCTGAGGGTTTTTCTGTTTCTGTTTTTTGTTTTTGTTTTTGGTTAATTTTAGCATCCAGAAAAAAACATGATTTAAATTCCAGGACTCTCTTCTCCTCTCCCACCGACTGAGTTAAATTAATTTCGCCAACCATTATAGGATCCTGCGAAAGGACTCGTCTGACATGAATCACAGGCCTAATTATGGCAATGTCAGCGCTCTGTTAAACTTGTAGAAACATTTATTTTCGCGTCGAGTTACATCTCTGTAATAATTACTGAGAGTTGCCAATGCTTCTTATGTAAGCTCTGACCATAAATTACACTTTAGTCCATGCATTTTTGAAGACTGGAGGCAAGGTAGCTGACAGGTTTAATTTACGGGTCCCGTTGTCATTAGTGTGGGGAAAGTGGGAGGTAAGGTGAAAAGAGGGTCAAGGCTAAATCCTTCATAAGTTGAGATTCTGCCCACAACTGTAACAGATGATTACCCATCCTGCACAATCACTTTGACAGTCTCTTACCATGAATGACATCTACTGGCAACTGAGAGCAAACAATCAGAGTCAAGGCCTGGTGCCTTTTATCATGGTGTCAAGCCCTGACGTTCTCAAGGCAGGTCAGCAGAGTAAATAAGAGAAATCACATCAATAACCTCAGTACTAGCTATATCTCAGTGCTTTTCTTCTAGAAAAAAACCGGTGCCGGTACTGTGTACCCCTAGAGGGTACACGGTGCCGGTACTTTGAGTACCCCTAGAGGGGGGAAAGCACTGCTATATCTTACTGAAATAGTATTAATGGAATGTTTGCTGTAGAAGAAGCTGATCAAAACATATGATAAAAAAGCTGAATTGCAAACTAAAAAATAAGTATTATTAAAAATAAAGTTGAACATATAAAATAAAATATTGTTTTTAACACTCAATTGGGAGCCGCCCAGAGTGGCTGGGGAAACTCAGCCAGATGGGTGGGGTATAAATAAATTATTATTATTATTATTATTATTATTATTATTATTATTATTATTATTTTGCAGGTTTGATCCCCGTATGGGACAGCTGCATATTCCTGCATTACAGAGGGTTGGACTACAAGATCCTTGATTCCCTTTCAACTCTATGATTGTATAAAGCAGATCCTGCTCACAGGTTTACGGTCTGAAGTGAAAGACAGGATACGTTAGTGAGGAAATAAAAGGAAACAGTTCGTTCAGCAATCAGAACATAATTCATTCCATTTTTTATAAGCAAAGTAGAACTTTGTAGAAATTCACGAATTGACCAAAAGTCAAAAGTTAATACATTCAGAATGTCACTATCCAGCATTAGTCAAGCTCCGAGGAGACCCATTGAAATTAATGGACATGGAGACCACCAGAGACATGATCTTTAGAATGAAAGAAAGGAAGGTCATAAACACCCCTTGGTTACCTTGGAAGTAAAGTAAATTCAATGAAAACACTGCTCCAAACTGATGAGAATTTCACTATTTCTCTCTCTCTCTCTCTCTCATTTCTTAATTTTCAAATGCAATTTCTTTTCGTCATAAATAATTGGAGGAGAAATTTTCAGCACAGCACTTGTTCAAACGCTTGTGTTTGAATGGATTCAACTTGAAATTGTTAAAAGGCGAGCAGCGTCTTCTGAGAACCTTTGCTGTGATTATTTATTTATGCCTCATAATAACTTCAGCAATGTGATCAGCGCAGGTCAAACAGTCCGCTCTTTCTTTCTTTCTTAGCAAAATGTATTTCAGCCTTTCATTGGGAAGCTGAACTTAACAGCAATCGGTCCCCTTCTCCCTCATTTGCTGCTACAGTAAAGTCCACCCCCCGCAAACTGCATTTCCCTGGAAAATGTAGCACACCAAGAAACCAGATACTAATACTAGTCTACACCAAAGGTTTGTCACACATAACATACTGCTGTCTCTGTCGCAGTGCCTCTCACTTCACAATACTGGTGGGCTACTTTGCAGTTGACTTATCCAATGGACTCCAATCCAGTTGACTTATAAGGTTGACTTATGCTCTCTCAGTTACAATGCCACCCTCCTCTGCCCTTCACAATATAGTCATTTTAAATGGCAGCATAACTTTTTAAAACGTTTTAAATGAATTTCTTAAAATACATTTCCCCTCTTTAAATTGCTTGGGAAATAGTGTGGACACAGGTCTTTGCTGCACGCAGGTGAATATGCTGTAATAATCATAAATCCTTGTATTTTTACATTGTTTGCTCGGAATAGTGACCACCAACGGCAGTTTCAAAAGGAACCATGGAGGGATAGAAAGTTGCTCTTTTTTTCTTTGCTTTTCTTTATTCCTTTATTATTATTTTAATGAAAGTGAAGAGCCTAGGCAGTGAACATAAGCCAATTCTCTACCAAAAAAGGGCTTCAAAATGAATGAGGAAGCCCCTTCTCCAAGCAATGGGTATGTGTTATTTTAATTTTCTTTACCTTGTGGATTCCTAAACACAAGCGCCTGCTGTTACTTAATTCATTGGCTAAAAATACAAAGATGGGAGCAAGCTCATTTCTTACAAACCCATCGGTTGGAAAGGTGCCTGCATATTTTGCCTTGTATCATTCAGTCGATGAAAGCTAGACACTTTCTCATTGTTTGAAAGGCGAAAGTTCAGAGACCAGGCCTCCTGCTGGATTTGGTATATCAGATGAATCTGTATCTTCCTACTAGTGAGCCTGAGAAAAGCTCTCCAACTTTTTAGTCTAGGCCACACATTTCAGGAATCCCCTAGAGATAGCCACATGAGTTTTCAATTCTATATATCAGCTCCATCACATGCCTCCTGGGTGCCCATTGTGCTATCCAGCCATCGATGGGTGTTCAGCCCCTTCAGAATATCTTAGTAATGTACTCAAGATGTTGTTGCTGATTCGACCCACTGGACTTGACTTTACACTCCTCAGATGGTTTGAAGCTGACAAAATGCAGGTCTTTGTTTTCTGTGTCTACTGCTGTCCCCTTTGAAAATTATAACAGGAACCCCGCCAAATGAAGACAGCCAGCTGCTTTTTCTAAGCAGCCAAGAGTCCCAGTTTTCAATATCATAATGCAGGGATCCTGACAGTGTGTTAGCATTCATATTCATCCAGCTTTTTATCACCAGGCAATCATCAGAGGCATATAGCACAAGGCAGGGACAAGGGAGCTTTTTTATTTTTTAAATGAATGTGCTGCCTGTCTCGTTCAGGGCAATTATAGCCGTAAGTACTTCACATTTCTAAGGCTGCACATGGCAAATAAATAACCATGGCAGGAGCTGAACATCTTGCATCTCCTTAACTTTGCAACGTGAAAGGCTCATATACCAACTGTGAAGATAAAATTCTCTCTCTTTTCTTGCATTTTAGAGAGGGCATGGGGAGGAAAGATCAGTGATTTATGTGAACAGAATCTTCTCATTGCCATGCTCATCGTTGTTGGAATTACTACAAAACAGCCCTTGGAAATGTCCTTTTCTGTGTTTATTTATTTATTGTGCTTGCATCCCACTCTAAGAGCAGCATATGTGGGACTTCCAGATAGCTTCTCTTCCAAGTAGACCAAGGTCTGCTTAACTTTAATAATAGAATGTGTGCTCAGATCCATGTCTGCTAAAGTACAATTTCACCAGGGCCTATGCCTGCAAGCAGGGCAACATTCTGAGTTTTCCTTTTTTAAAAAAACAAAAAAAAGGTAAGTCTCCAGTCCTCCTGGAAGGAAAGTTATGAATCAAAATGTGCAGGCAACATTCTCATCAATGAGGCAGCTAGGCTGTTCCCACCTTTTGGTGTTTTTAGAAAAGTAGTCAAAGCCATGATAGAGAAATGAGTTGTCTGCAAACCAGGCAATAATCGGGGTCCTAAATAAATGCTGTTTCACCCTCCCCTTTAGTGCACTTTTCATTCCCGCTTCTTTCTCATGTTCAAGTCCTTGAAATCTCTGTAGCTTGTCCTTCCTTTTCCCGCCTAGCAACCAGGATACATCTTTCCTGTGGTGGGTTCTTATGAGATCAGGTTCTCCCTAGAAGTTATGCGCAAATACCACTACACAATACATGCTAGTGGATGTTAAATATACCCCCACCCCCCAAATGACAAATGAAAAACGGGGAAATTTTGCAAAGAGGCTTAGGCAGGTTTCCTGCTCCACAGAATTCACTATATAGTTATCTTTCAGTACCATTGCATGCATGGCTAGTCAGAAGTAAGTCTCTTCATGTTTCATGAGACTTACTCCAATATAAGTGGGTAAAGGTAAAGGGACCCCTGACCATCAGATGCCAAAGAGATAAACAACTATCTGACTTTTAGAAGACATCTGAAGGCAGCCCTGTTTAGGGAAGTTTTTAATATTCTGTTGGGAGCCGCCCAGAGTGGGTGGGGAAACCCAATCAGATGGGCAGGGTATAAATAAATATTATTATTATTATTATTATTATTATTATTATTATTATTAGCTGAGAGATCGTAGAATAATAGAATTGTAGAGTTGAAAGAGATCATGGTGGTTGTCCAGTCCACCCCCTGCAATGCAAGAATCTTTTGCCCAACTTGGGTCTCGAATCCATGTCCCTGAGGTTAAGTTATGAGATCATGTTCTGGCAACCAAGCTATCCAGCTTTTCCTCTCAGATATCTACAACTGCCCAGCATTTGCTTGCTTGTTTTATTTAGCAAAATTTATATGTAGCTTGACTGTAAGAAAAAAATAACCTCTAAGCAGTTTATAAAAATATAAAATGAAACATTAGCGTTATTGATTAAAATATTCAAAAAGCAGCATTTGAAAATATAAGGTAAAGGTAAAGGGATCCCTGACCATTAAGTCCAGTCGTGACCGACTCTGGGGTTGCGGCACTCATCTCGCTTTATTGGCCGAGGGAGCCGATGTACAGCTTCCGGGTCATGTGGCCAGCATGACTAAGCCACTGCTGGCGAACCAGAGCAGTTCACGGAAATGCCGTTTACCTTCCTGCCGGAGCGGTACCTATTTATCTACTTGCACTTTGACGTGCTTTCAAACTGCTAGGTTGGCAGGAGCTGGGACCGAGCAATGGGAGGTCACCCCTTTGCGGGGATTCGAACCGCCAACCTTCTGATTGGCAAGTCCTAGGCTCTGTGGTTTAACCCACAGTGCCACCTGCGTCCCTATATAAGTGGGTACAGGGATGCAAAATTAAATTATAATTTTAAGGCAATCATATTGCTATTTATAAGATAAAGTTTATCCTAAAACTTTTATAAATTCTGTTGTTTATCTCATTTTGCCATCAGGGCAGAACACTGGGAAGTGGGAGCAGGGTTTTGTTTTTAACTGAGCCATTAGGGGAAATACTGACACTTACTACTTTACTTTCAATTTTAGGCTACAAGCCTAACTTAGCTTCTCTTAGGAATCAATCTCCTGTGACCACTAACCTGAGAGTATGCTTGGCTGAACTCAAGTGGGATTTAAGCATCTGAAACTTGCAAGAACGAGACCAGATTAAGATTGGTTGACACCCTGGGGGTAGGTGGGAGGGAGGGGGAGGCCCTTTATAGTACAAATGTATATCACTCTGGTTAAATGAAGCAAAAGTTGATGCCTATAATACAAGCACTAATTTCCCTTTTGCAGCCATTTTATAGCCTCACAGCAGCTATATAAGGTATTTTAGGATGACAGTAGGTGGTTGGCCTAAGGCAGAATGTGAGCAAAAACAATCGTGAGCTGAGTGAGTTCAACATGTGAAACTACATAAACTCAGAGTATTTTCTTTTCATCTTCCAAGGTTGAGAGAAAAAAATGGTTGTGTTCACTGAGAGTTTTGAAAATCCACATGCTTATGGTAATTGTTGTAGTCTATGGAAGCCATAATAAATTTATTAGTCATTAAAATACCACACAATTTGTTTTCTTGCAGCCTATTTCATGCATTTATTTACTTATTCTAATATGGACCCTATATCAGGAACTACTCCAAGGCCCCCAAGCACGCTAATCTGGTCTTCCTCAGACCATCACGGGCACTTGGTTGTGATTCAAACTGAAATTATTTGCCTGGAGGGGAATCTTAAGCAAATTCTCTTCACAGATAAATATGAAAGCCCATATTAAGATGGCCCCAAACCTTCATCTATCCTGACATTCATCTTGAGTTCTTTGGGAATATATTACCTTCTCTGTAAGAATTGCATTGGTCAGCCTATGTTGAGAGTTTCATTTCTTTTCTAATCCAGTCCAATTTGCCTTTGACTGATTTATAGACCTCACCCACATCCTTCATGTCAACTCCATTGTCATAGAAAAAGCAATCTGTTCTTTTAATTTGAGAATAAGCAATCATGTAGACAATCTATGCCAGGCACATTCACAGGTGTTTCTAATCGAGTTAGGTTGATTATTGGGTACGTTTTTCCAAGGTCATCCTGACAGTCATTTTTTACTTTGGGCAAATTGTTTGTAGTGTGGGTGATGGGACAAGAATATTACTTGACTGTGGCAGGCAATGAAAAAAGAAGATAATTTATTTTAGATTATGAGCTTTTCCCACCAAAAGGCATCACTACTAATAATAGTAATTTATTTATTTGCAAAACACCCAGTGACTTGATCTCCAGTATTCCATACAAAAAAACTCCAGAGAATTCTGTTGATCCAGGACACAGTCCACAAACAAAATTGTCAGTAGGTTCCAATGGACACCATCATATCCTAAGTATAATTGAAAATAAGCACCACAGTTCTTAATTAGTAGCACTACTGTGTTAAATGATTGATTCCAGGCAAATGTGTGAATAATTTCATAGTTCCCTGGGATTATGCCACATTTGATGTAGCTGTGCTAACTTTCAAGTAAAGAAACATCACATCTGGCCACTTGTACCATCGTTTTCTAAGCTTTGTTAGAGGACGTCCCCAATGACAATTTTTCAGATCCCTCTCTTGAGGGTGGTCCATCCTTGGTGACCAAGGTCTGACACTATAAGCCCCTCCTTCCCACACCTGCTGCAGAAACCCCCTCACCCCTTCCCTTACCGAGGCCAGTAGATTTTATTGTTTATAGCCAATGGCCGTCATAATACACAATGAGCACAAATCACACAGCTACAAAGCGAAAGACATTTCACGCACCAGACCAGGACCCTTCCCTTTCCAATATTTGAGCTCTGACACTGGAAAAGGCGGCTCATCTGCCTTCAATTCTTACCCTCCCAACATGGTAAGCTTGCTTTGCAAGTGCAATGTTTCGTCCTCCAATGAATATTCTGTCCGCTCAGAGTTCAGCTGTGAAGTAGCCTGACAAGAGTAACAGGCTCACGGTGTGTTCTCATCCCTCCTCCAAACAGCTGCCTTAAAAATACACAAATGGTGAATGTTAGATTGTACAGAGGCCTGCAGTCTGTTTTAGAATATTCACCCCATAGCTAGGTAGGTAGATAGATTACCTGCTGCTCAATGAATGAAATCTTGATTATAGGTAATAGTATGTTCTGCACACAGATACAAACACACCACATATGAATAAACAATTGCTCTGGGGGGCATTCTTCATTTTTTAAAAGATGATGATGATCATGAATTAAATTTCCATACTTCCCTTTATCCAAAGATCACAAGGCTGTTTACAACATAAAAACACAAAAATGTATAACATAGAAAGAAAACAAAAACAATAGCACTCCCCATGCAGCCATCAGGCCGCCTTTTTGGGAAGGACAAAGGGATGTATGAATATCTCTTCTAAGATGGCATAAGATGCCACATATGCATTTTTGTACATATTTTTATATTTGTAAAATTATTTTTTAATAAAAAAAACCCAAGTTGGTGCCCATTTAATTTAGCTTACATTTTTGTTGATCAGAAAAAGAAATCCTGTTGTGCTTGTATTTTTGTTCCCTCCCTCCTTCTCTTTCTTTCTGAAATATATGTATGGATTGCTGCTCCTCACACTGCGTGAAAGTAGCCTTAAAGATCTCAGCAAGGGGCACATGGCTTCTTTGTACCCTGAGAGGTAACCGGGCTGCTTCACCTTCAAAGTATTTCTTCACACAGCCACTGTTTTAAACTGTAGCATTGAATATTGGCAGCTTTTCTCGCTTCAGGTTAAAAGAGAATGGCCGGCAAAAAGAGGCAACGAAGTGGCAGCAGCTGTCCAGAAGGCCAAGGTGACTGAGGACTTCCAGCAGCTGTTTTGCAAGACACATTCCAAAATACGGTCTTTTTAAAAAGTACCGGTTCAACCCCATGCCAACCAACCAGCCCATTATTTTGTGTTCTTCGTGTTGAGCTTGTCTTACAAAGAAGAAGCCACTGGAGTCAATAGCAACATTGCTGACACTTGACATGATCCTAGTTTGTTACCAAATGGAGATCTAGATTTTGTTGTGCCTGATTGCCTGGTTCAATGACTAAATTGGAGTCATGACTACACAGACTCCCCCCCCCCCCCCAGGGACTGGAATTTGTCTTTTCATACATTGTCTTCCAGCATAGCTCAGCTCACTTGAATTGTATGGTCCACTTGTCCTTTGATGGTCTATGGACATGGCAAGATTTCTGTGATAGCTGCACCCTCCCCATAATTTTATTTTTCACTACAATGGTACCTTGGGTTAAGAACTTAATTTGTTCCAGAGGTCCGTTCTTAACCTGAAATTGTACTTAACCTAAAGCGCCCTTTAGCTAATGGGGCTTCTCGCTGCCACCACACCGCTGCTGCACGATTTCTGTTCTTATCCTGAAGCAAAGTTCTTAACCCAAGGTATTTCTGAGTTAGCGAAGTCTGTAACCTGAAGCGTCTGTAACCCGAGGTACCACTGTACTCTGGTAAAGCTTGAAGCCCAGAGAAGCTGTGTGAATGAGAGAAACTATGCCCACCAAATCCTTAGCAAATCTATTACATGGGAGGGTTCAGTTGTTCCACTCTGTGGGGTGGATTTGACCGAGCCATTCACCAACCCCCAAAGCTTGGCTGGACATCAGGACTTCCGGTCGGCGCCAGCGCTTAATGGCGGCTCTCTCCCCGATCTCCGGAGAGAGGGCTGCTTCACGAGTTCGGGTCTGACCGCTACGGCGAAGCGGGGACCCCTAAAATCACAGGCGCGGAAGCCTGTGAACAAGGAGACTCGGTGGGCACCTTTTGCGCCCCCCTTTACTGCAAAAGAGCCTTTTTAAAGGCTCCGGAGGAGCATCGGGGGATCGTGCGGTGCTGAGAGTCGCTACCCAGCCCGTGAAGTGAAGCCGCGTCGCCATAAGCAGAGAGCGCCGATTCCTTCCTGAAATCTGGACTGAAATTGAAATACCCGTAAGTAGGATTGGGAAACCTACTGGGATTACAAAAAAAAAGTTTGAAATTTGGCTGAAAACGGGGTTGGTAAATAAAGGAAGTCTGCCTCCCCTGGTTTGCATGGCTTTTAAAGCAACGGAACTGGAAAGCTGCAATTGAAGGAAAAGTAACTTTGAACTTTTGAATTACCTAACTTTGGCATTGAACTTTAACTACCCCTCCAGCAAGCAGGAGCAGGGGGGGAAGAAAAGGAAACTTGGCTTAACCTGCGTGAGAGGAAATTTAAGTGATTAATTTCTGCTGTCTCTGACTCTGGGAACGGACTGCCTGGGTGAAGCGCTTTGACAGGAACTGTCTGATAGAACCTGCTGCAAAGCGGAGAGCTTAAATAGATACAATTCTTGGGACTTTACAGATACAGTTTTTGGGACTTTACAGAAATAAATACTGTTGCAATTGGAAGACTGAAAGCTTCTTTCTCCAAGAGGGCTTTTGGTTTCTTTGTTTCTTCTGCTTATTGGATATAATGTACTGCTCCCTCTAGAGGGCTGAAAGGTTACAGTTTGTAACATAGACTGTCAAATAAAAATAAGTCACTGGATTTTTCCACTTAAGAGCTGTTCCTGTGGGAACGACCTTGGGACATGAGTGGTTCCGCAGAAGACATAACAACAAGATCTAAGGCTAAAGCTGCACAAAAGAAAAGAGGCTCAATATCAGGCTTAGCTGGACAGGAGAAAGGAATAAACGCATTCATGGAATCAGTGACTCAAGCATTACTCAAAATAAATGAATCTTTAGAAAATTTGACCAAGCAGAGCACGGAGAATACCAAACAACTGACAGAACTTTCAACAAAATTGGATTTGAATACAAAAAGTATTACATCTAACACAGAAACCATAAATAGACTGGTTCAAGAAAACGCTACAATTCGAAAAATTGCAGAAGAGGCTAAAGCCACTGCTGAAAATACACAGGAAAGTTTAATACCAGTCTGCAAGAAGTTGGACCAACATGAGGCGGCCCTGTCTTTGTGGGAGATGCAGAGGAAAGAGAGGAACTTGAGACTTAGGCTGGTCCCTGAAAGTGAAGGGGACAACCTAGTGGACTTTCTCACAAAAGAATTATCAGAATTTTGGCAGGTAAATTCAGAGGAAGACGACTTTAAGATAACAACCGCCTTCAGACTGGGCAGAAGGCAAGGCAGGAAGACCCCAAGGGATTGTCTGATAACTCTGAGATCCAAAGAGGAAAGAGATAAAATTCTAAATTTACATTACCAGAGAACCCTTCAGATTGGAAATGCTTCTGTTCAAATTTACAAGGACATCCCAAAATACATTCTGGAGGTAAAAACTTATTTCAAGAATCTGGTTGACCTGCTGAAGAAGAATAACATACCTTTCAGGTGGGAATTTCCACAAGGCTTGTCTTTTAACTTCAAAGGAAAAAAAGTCAAAATAAGAACAGTGCAAGATAAAGAACAATTCCTAGACAGAAACGAGGAGGACCTTGTGAAAGGAGTGCTTGACTCGACCTCTGATACAGACCTTGGAAACTTGACATTTGGACTGAAATCACCTACGGAAGAAGAACAGCTGCAGGGAGCAGCTGGAGGCAACTAACTAATAATGTCTCTGCAATTTTTAACCTGGAACTGTAATGGGCTCAACCTTCCCAGAAAAAGGCGTGAGGTCTTTCATATTTTGAAAAGAGAACAATTGGATTTGATATGTCTACAAGAAACCCACATAACAAGGACACACAGAAGACTACTTATAAATAAAAGATTAGGACAGGAATTTATCTCGTCAGATAAAGTTAAGAAAAGAGGAGTGGTGATCTATGCAAAGGAAAAATTAGCCCCAAAATTGATCTTTAAAGATGAACATGGAAGAACTTTGGCAATTGAGATACAAATCCAAGGAGAAAAACTTTTGATAGTTGGCATCTATGCACCAAATGAAGGGAAGGCAGAATTTTATAAGAAATTGCATGAGACATTAACGGACTATTTGGATCATAAGGTGATTTTACTAGGAGATATGAATGGCGTGGTCTCTACAAACATGGATAAAGCACAAAGACAGGTGGTCTCTAAGGATGGGAGACTACCTAAGACCTTCTTTGAAATGACTGAAAATATAGATTTGATTGATATCTGGAGAACAAGAAACCCTCTTGAGAGAGAGGGAACTTTTTTTCAGAGGCACAAATGACATGGACAAGAATAGATCAAATATGGATTACTAGTGGAATGGCCCCAAGGATAAAAAAGGTGGAAATCTGCCCAAAGACATGCTCCGACCATAACGCAGTGAAGATGGAAATGAAACTAACAACAGCTGGATCCTTCAGATGGAGAATGAATGACACCCTATTCAGAGAGGTGGAGATTTACAAAAAGGCCCAAAAAACCTTGAAGGACTACTTTGAGATAAATCTGAGGACAGAGGTTGAGAAAAGAGTGATTTGGGATGCAAGTAAGGCCGTGATGCGAGGTTTTCTGATACAACAGAACTCTTTAAAGAGAAAGAAACAAAATGAAAGGAAGGATAAGATTCTGGAAAAAATAAAAGAAGGAGAAAAGAAACTGAGGTCTAAACCAAAGTCTCATGAAATCCTGAGAGAAATTAAGTTCTACCAAATGCAATATATGGAATTGATGAACCAAGAGATAGAATGGAAAATTAAGCAAATGAGACAGAGGACATTTGAATCAGCGGATAAATGTGGGAAACTTCTAGCATGGCAATTGAAGAAGAGACAGAAACTAAATACAGTCACAAGCTTGGAGGTGGATAGAAAGAACATTTTTAAACCAAATGAGATTAGTAATTGCTTTCAGAGTTATTTTAGGAGATTATATGCACAAGGGCCGGAAAATGAAGGAGACATGGAAGATTTTCTTAAGAAATATGGATTACAAAAAATTTCGCAACAAAGTATGTTGATTTTAAATGAGAAAATAACAGACCAAGAAGTGGAGGGTGCCATTCAAAACATGCAACTAGGGAAATCTCCAGGACCAGATGGACTAACCTCCAGATATTATAAAGCATTGAAAGAATGGTTAGTACAGCCGCTTAAGGAGGTTTGTAATGAAATATTAGAGGGGAAAAAGGCACCTGAATCGTGGAAAGAAGCCTTCATCACACTTATACCAAAGACCAAAACTGAAAAAAACCAGATTAAGAACTACCGCCCTATATCACTACTTAATGTGGATTATAAAATATTTGCTGACATTTTAGCAAAAAGACTGAAGAGGGTGTTAATGGAGGAGATTCATAAGGACCAGGCAGGCTTTCTCCCAGGAAGACACTTATCAGATAATGTAAGGAACATAATTGATATTATGGAACTGCTAACTGTAAATATTAACACGAAGGCAGTCCTGATTTTTGTGGACGCGGAGAAAGCCTTTGATAATATCTCTTGGAAGTTCATGAAGAAGAATCTCCATGGGATGGGGGTAGGCCAAAGGTTTGAAAATGGTATAAGTGCAATATATTCTGAACAAAAGGCTAAGTTAATTGTAATTAATGTGGTTACTGATGAACTCTCCATAGAAAAAGGGACACGGCAGGGGTGCCCGATATCCCCATTACTTTTTATATCAGTCCTGGAGGTTTTGTTGAACATGATTAGGGGGGACCAGCTGGTAAAAGGAGTTCAGGTCGGAGCTAAACATTATAAATTGAAGGCATTTGCAGATGACCTAGTATTGACTTTACAAGAGCCAGACACTAGTACAAAAAGAGTTTTAGAGTTAATTCAATTCTTTGGCCAGGTGGCAGGATTCAAGTTGAACAAACAAAAAACTAAAGTTCTGGAAAAAAACTTAACAAATGTTGAAAGAGAGAGATTCCAAAATGAAACTGGGTTAATGGTGGCAAAGAAAGTAAAATATTTGGGGATTAACATGACATCTAAAAATGTGAACTTATTTAAAGACAATTATGATAAATGCTGGACAGAGGTAAAGAAAGATCTAGAAATATGGTCGAATTTGAAGCTTTCCTTGTTAGGCCGAATTGCAGTGATCAAAATGAATGTATTGCCTAGAATGTTATTTTTGTTTCAGACATTACAAATTGTGGATAAACTGGATTGTTTCAAGAAGTGGCAGAAAGATATATCTAAATTTATCTGGCAGGGCAA
The DNA here is from genome assembly GCF_951804945.1 of Podarcis cretensis. Classification (NCBI taxonomy): domain Eukaryota; kingdom Metazoa; phylum Chordata; class Lepidosauria; order Squamata; family Lacertidae; genus Podarcis; species Podarcis cretensis. Next base: position 80,629,620 of record NC_137175.1, on the reverse strand, counting down.
AAAGCCCAGAATAAAATTTAAGATACTTACTGATGTAAAAGAAAGAGGGGGGTTTGCCCTGCCGGATTTGAGACTGTACTATGAATCGGCAGCTTTCTGCTGGTTGAAAGATTGGCTACTTCTTGAGAATGCAGATATTCTGGATTTGGAAGGATTTGATAATAGGTTTGGTTGGCATGCATATTTATGGTACGACAAGGTTAAAGTTCACAAGGGTTTTAAAAACCATATTGTTAGGAAAGCATTATATAATGTTTGGATCCGGTACAAGGATTTGTTGGAAAATAAAACTCCTAGGTGGTTATCACCTATGGAGGCTAAGGAGGTGAAGAAACTTAACATGGAATCCAAATGGCCAAAATATTCTGAAATTTTAGAACAAGAAAGCGGTGAATTTAAATTACAGAGTTTTGAGAAATTAAAGCCCAAGGTGCGAGATTGGCTTCATTATTACCAAATAATGGAAACCTTTAAACAAGACAGGAAAATTGGCTTCCAGGTGGAGAAATCGAAATTGGAAACAGAACTGTTAGAACCCAATACTAAGAATGTATCAAGAATGTACAATTTGTTGCTGAAGTGGAATACAATAGATGAGACAGTTAAATCAGCTATGATTAAATGGGCACAGGACATTGGACATGACATTATGTTTGCTGACTGGGAACAGTTATGGACCACCGGTATTAAATTCACGGCATGTAATGCCCTAAGAGAAAATATTATGAAAATGATTTATAGGTGGTACATGACCCCAGTTAAGCTTGCGAAGATTTATCATCTGCCCAATAACAAATGTTGGAAATGTAATGAGACTGAAGGTACCTTCTTTCACCTTTGGTGGACCTGCCCAAAGATTAAAGCCTTTTGGGAAATGATTTATAATGAAATTAAGAAGGTACTTAAATGTACTTTTCATAAGAAACCAGAGGCATTTCTCTTGGGCATGGTCGGCCAATTGGTGTCAAGGAAGGATAGGACTTTTTTTATGTACGCCACTACAGCAGCAAGGATCCTTCTAGCAAAATATTGGAAGACACAAGAACTCCCCACACTGGAAGAATGGCAGACGAAAGTGATTGACTTTATGGGACTGGCAGAAATGACTGGCAGAATCCGTGACCAAGAGAAAGAGACGGTGGAGGAAGACTGGAAGAAGTTCAAAGCTTATCTTAAGAACTGTTACAATATTGATGAGTGTTAAAATGTCAAGGGGAAGGAAGATGCAGAATTACAGCTGAAAATGTTTGATGACTTAAGGTGAAATTGAGAAATTTAATAAATTTAAATTTAATTGGCTAAAAGGGTTGCTGAAAAACTGTAAAATAAGGATGCAAAAAGGGTGAGGTATGGGGAAGTCCAAGAAAGGAGGTTTATGAAAATGAGGTTAAGAACTTATATTTGTGTGTTTGTTTGTATTTGTCGACGTTTTTATGTTGCTGTTGTTGTTTTGTTTTAAAATTGGAAAATTAATAAAAATTATTATAAACAAAGCTTGGCTGGACATCAACTAGAAGACAACATGCTGGTGTAGAAGTAGGTATTCTTTGTTGCTGCCACCTCTGCACTGTAGGTGCCATTTGGTGGTCTCACCTGGGTTTGGTTGTATTGGTTACAGGACTTGTGCCATCTGGGATCCATCTCCAGGCTGTTTCATAGCCCAAAAACTCTCAAGAAGACCAGAAAGCCACCTGAGCTGTGCAGTGCGAGCACTTAGGAACTGTTGTGCCAATGGTCCTCTCCACCTCTCCATTCCACAGGCAGACTTGGGCCTTGTCCAAAGTGCCAGACAAGCCAACCAGAAATCTACCAGAGCATCTAAGAATCTCTCCAATTCCTTAAGTCTCTAGAGGTGGACCCTCTTAATGGGTCTCCTATCCCTGCAAGGAGGAGCTCCTGCTGCCAATCCAAACTTCACTAGCAAGTAATCTGCCTATGACAATGAATTGCCTACATACCCATTACCAGAGCCCTCCCAATCCACTCTGCGGCAAAGTACAGTATTTATTGCTTTTATGTTATAAAGCTACATAGAGCAAAGCATCGGGAAGCAGTGTTTTAAGTGCTGAAAGGGAGTGCAAGCGACAAACACTCCATAGATGGATGTAAAGTATATAAAGTAAACTAACTGCTCGGTTTTTCATTACTATAAAGTGGAAGAAATGTTTCAGCCCAGTCAGCTGATTTTGAAACTTTTCAAGTTATTAGCTCTAATACTGAAAGAGCTACTGCTATAAGCGCTCACCCAATACTCCCATTGCCAGCTCTTGTGCAAAACACAGTCCAGCTAGTCCCCCCCCCCCCAAGAGAAATGATGTTAGCCAAATCTGGCTATTTTAATTTGAAGAATAATTGAGTAGATACCAGTCTTGCATTTATCTATTACCTTCCATGGCAATCCTGATGTTTCATTGGAATCTGCATTCTAGCAACTCAAAGCTATTGGTTCGAATCCTACCCTCCAGTGCAAGAGAAAACAAGCTTGTTCCATCCTCCATGCGCCAGCCCTTGAGATATTTGCAGGTGGTTATCATATCTCCTTTCAGTTTCCTCTTTTCCAGGCTAAACATACCCAGCTCCTTCAACCATTCCTCATAAGGCTTGGTTTCCAGACCCTTCTTCATCATCTTGGTTGCCCTCCTCTGCACACATTCCAGCTCATCAACATCCTTCTTAAACTGTGCTGCCCAGAACTGGACACAGTATTCCAGGTGTGGTCTGACTAAGGCAGAATAGAGCGGTACTATTACTTCCCTTGATCTGAATACTATACTTCTGTTGATGCAGCCTAGAATAGCATTAGAGGGAAAGCATCAGAAGAAAAGAAAAAACCTATGGGACCCGTGATTTGAAATCATGGGACAAATGAAAGTGTGGATGGCCCCAGTGTTCCAGTAAGTGACACCACTTTTGTTCGGATATAGAGAATCAATGGCCTTCCAGAAGTTGTTGGAACTTCAGCTTCCATGAGCTTCCATGAGTCCCAGTCAGCATAGTCAATGATTAGGGATGCTGGAGGTTGGAACCCAATGACATCTGAACAACCACAGGTTCCTTATCCCTTATTATAGCTTATAAGTACTGTTTGGGGGATCACAATTAAAATAAAACCAAGCCATAATTGGACATGCCATCTCTAAATATCATTGAGCCTATTCTTTCCAATGCTATTTTAATCTCTCTTTCTTACACACACCTGCCCTTTTGTTCCACTTCTGCTACTTTTAGTTGGCATAAAGGCAGGTAATATGTATTTGCAGATAAGGTACATGTAAGGAAACGCTTTCCCTGCAAAACAATGCTCACTAATGCCTTTACCTGAAGCAGCACTGGTTATGAGTATCCCATTTTCGGAGAGGTTTCCAACATTGGCAGAAGTTATTCTTGGGGGACGAAATCTAAGTATCAACAAAATGTGTTTCTGGTTAGATAATCAACCCTTGGTGGAATTGATCAGTTGGCAGCCTCCCAGTTCAGACGCTGCCTCACATCTGTTCTGTCTATTTGTTCTATGCCGCTTCTGTTTTTTTGAACAGGCTGTAATATTTAAGGAGAGCAGTCAGATCCCACTAATCAAATTGCTAATGTTTTCCTTCATTTAGCGCAAGGAATTCCAGATGTCAGTGCCCAGTTGGCAGTTACAATGCAATATGCTTCTCTGGGGCACTGAAATAGAATTAGGAAACTGCCAACGCTTCCAATCGGATATTATTCTATATCAGAAGCTGGTAAGCAATTATGCCATTGTGGCTGAAATTGCCTAATAAGGGGACATATTAAAGCAAAGAAGGGCACAACAGTCAAAATGAGAATTTGTCACTTTCATCTTATTTCTTGTTTACAGAAAGGGAAAGGGTTTTAAAAAAAAAGAAAAGAAAAGAAAACCAGGGGCCGAGAATGCATATTGTTAAAGCTGATTTAACAGCTGTAGAGACTATGTAACATATTGCCTCACCTTCAACCGCACCAGTAACACCAATTTACTATTAAGTCCCATGTTGATGTAACTCTACGCAAACATCTCCCATTGAACTAAACCTCCATTTATCTAAAATCATAGAATTGTAGAGTTGGATGCAGGGATGCAGGGATGCAGAGTCTGTGATGCAGGCATCTTTTGCCCAATGTGGGGCTTGAACCCACAACCTTGAAATTAAGAGCCTTGTGTGTCTACCGACTGAGCTAGACAGGTGGTAGCACAGGATATTTCCCCCTTTTTTCTAGAACAGACTTAGATGATTACCCTTCTGTCACCTCCTGCCATATGGTTAAGCCAAGCATTATCTGCCCAGCACACACACACACACACACACACACACACACACACACACAAAGACACAAAACACCCTCTATGATTTTTGAACATCTGCAAGGGACTCTAGGCTTAATTTCATGGTCTGAGACCACAGACTTTTAAGCAGCAACTGTATAGCTCCCAGTTGTCTGAATCCACCCAAAGACTATTTATTTAGATTTACTTTCCATGCTACACTGAAGACATCTTTCGAATGGGTTACTACCTATACCTCATTTTTACAGATGATAAAAAAAACTCAAAAACAGCCGTATGAACTGACACTCACCCAAAAAACCCCCAAACCAGCGGAAACATTTGTTTACAGCAAATTCTCTCTTTTTTTTGCTACCACCATCATTTTAATTGTTTAGCTGCTTGTAAAGCTGTGACATGTTTTGACCCAGCATTCAGCAGTATCCCAAATTACTAGTCTTGGCTCAAGGTGGTGGGTGCGGGTTGCAAGATGCTTTCCGATACAGCGCCATTTGAACTGCAGCTGACTGCTTGCTGACAGGTAAGGAAGTAGTTGTCAACAAGATTTAAAGTTACTGTCATGTTTACACAACTACATGGGAAAAGGTTGAGAGAGGACTGTGATTTTGTTGAAATTAAGTACCAGCAGCTACTGGACCATAGCGTCGTACACCGGTTATCATTAATGCCTGACATTTGCATCTTTTCCTCACAAATGCAAAAGTCGGTTTTGTTGCGTGAGACAAAAAATATATATCTGCCACTATGTTCCTCATCAGCTTCATTGTAGATCACATTGCCATGGCAAGCTTTCAAGCATTAGTTCTTTCGCAGCTGTCTAGCCTGTTAGTATCCTGTTGGCATTCTGTGTTTTCGGAAAGGCAACTATCTCAAAAGATCTGGATGAATTGCAGTGGGAAAATGGGAGGAAAGTTGCATTTGAATTTGAATAACACCCATATGTAGAGATGAGATGAAAGTAATCACAGTTTTCAGAAAACATACCCCCACCCTGGGATATTCAATCACACTTTGCAAAGCTGTTTATCTGATTTTCCTAGTCCTCACTTGCCTTCACTATCCGTTGTCATCAGTGACAATACAGAGGCAACTCTGATTGGTTACTTAGGATTGTGATGTCATTTTCTCTTGGTGAGATCACCCGGATAGCTCATACCAAAAGAAGCAGGAGACATGGAGGCATGGAGATAGTGCTAAGAAAAAAAGCAAGCATTTTTTTAAATTAATAAAAACCAGAACAAAATACAGTGGTACCTTGAGTTACAAACACCTCGGATTACAAACACTTCGGGTTTCAGACTACGCTAACCCGGAAGTGGTACCTCAGGTTAAGAACTTTGCTTCAGGATGAGAACAGAAATTGTGTGGCGGCGGCGCAGCAGCAGAGGGATGCCCCATTAGCTAAAGTGGTATCTCAGGTTAAGAACAGTTCTAGGTTAAGAACGGACCTACGGAACGAATTAAGTTCGTAACCAGAGGTACCACTGTAGCACCAAATATTCAAAAAATTAATTTTCAAACAATGTAATGTATTCTAAAAATGGAAATTGTCTATCCAGTTAAAATCACTAGTTTTCACCTGAAAATTGAAACATTTTTATTTTTTCACCTAACTCTACTTTAAAACAAGGAAACTTTTAAGTCACAGCCGCTGTTTAGCATCATTCTTTTCAAGCTGTTGGAGCTATAGAATGGGAATCTCTCACATTCTACCATGACTCTGAAATACACATTTTAAGAAATGTTTCTCTTCTGAAGGATTATCAGCCGGTAGCACGTTCCTTTCCTCTTCCCCTCCACTAAGTTCTAAGATCTGGTCTTAGACATTTGTTTTCCAATGTGTTACATCCTGTCTCCAATTCAAAAGTACTCAATATACCCTTAAAAAAGGACAGTGAAACCTCACAATGTGAATTTATGAAATGTAACCCTTTCAAGTGTTATTCATGTATGGAAAATGTTATAGAGCTCCCGTTATAGAGGGCGGAATTAGCCAATAATGCAATACATAGTATATATTTTCACCCAGAAATCACACCATGCAGGGCACAGAGAAACAAGCATGGAAAATTATAGCACTTTTCACATGTTTTGTCCATACACAGAATGTTGACATGGACAAGGAAGGGCAGAGGTGTGCCTCTGTCCCTACCCTGACATCATGCAAACTATCAGATACAGTGGTGCCCCGCAAGACGAAAAACTCGCTAGACGAAAGAGTTTTCCGTTTTTGAGGTGCTTCGCAAGACGAATTTCCCTATGGGCTTGCTTCTTGTGAGTTCCCCCCCCCCTTTCCCCCCTTTTTCTAAGCCGCTAATAGCCGCTAAGCCGCTAATAGCCACTAAGCCGCTAATAGCGCTAATCCGCTAAGCCGCTAACGGCCGTGCTTCGCAAGACGAAAAAACCGCAAGACAAAGAGACTCGCGGAACGAATTAACTTCGTCTTGCGAGGCACCACTGTAAAGGGACCCACCCTCCTTAACCTTTGCCATCTCCTTAGGGTTTTAGATTGTTTTAACTGATTTTTAATGTTTAGCTTTATAATGTAGCAGGCCTGTTGGAACCTTATGATGAAGAGCAGGTACGAAACAGCAGCAGCATAGAGCTATGATCAGAATATTGAAAATCTGTTTTTCTCCTTTCCCATCACTTTGCGCCTTCAAGAGAGGGTGATCTATAAAATGAAATAAATAAAAACTCAAGGTAATAAATGTAAGGAATGTGCCAACATGCCAAACAAAGAACACACTTTCATTGTTATGCTTGAGTATTAGGCATTACAGAAATCTTTTTTTCACACAGAGAGACAAATTTGTTTCACCATCGTTCCTGGGTGCATTAATTATGTCTATTACAGAGTAGTCATCTTTTCTGTTTATAAGGCCAGCGGGAGGCTTTGCAAGAATGGAAGAGGCACACCATGACAGATAAGGTAAATCATGCAGACGACCCTCATCAGCCTCTTGTGGGTGGTATAAATAGTCAACTTGATATATAGCAAGGGTACACAGCCTATGAGCTAGTGTCAGCGCCGGAAGCTGATGAGTGGAATCATAGCTCACTGCTTCTATACCATCTTTTACTGGGCAGCCTAGAGACTTTTTAAAGGTCAGGACATGAGAAAAGTGAACCCACTGTTTAAAGAAATACATCTGAGGGTAGCCGTATGCTATGCACAGTGGTTCAACCCCAGTAAAAAAATTGTTTTCCTATCTTTTCATACAGTTTATACAAAAAAAGAGGTAAAAGACCCCTGGAAGGTTAAGTCCAGTCAAAGGTGATACCGTGACGGAAACCAGGGCACACGGAAATACTGTTTACCTTCCCGCCACAGCGGTACCTATTTATCTATTTGCACTTGTGTGCTTTCAAACTGCTAGGTTGACAGGAGCTGGGACTGAGCAACAGGAGCTCACCCCGTTGCAGGGATTCGAACCGCCGACCTTCTGATCAGTGAGCCCAAGAGGCTCAGTGGTTTAGACCACAGCACCACCCACAGCATATACAACTCCTAATACAGCATTTGTAGTGTGGGGAACCATCACATGTTCAGTGCAGAGTTATCAATATGCATTACATCTGCAAAATGTCTGGGAGGATTGTTCGGCATAATTAGCACCTCCCAGATTCAACAGCAACTACTCATCATTTTCAAGGCTGTGCCTACACAGAATACAAGGAAGGAAGCATAAAATAAGCATCTGTTTAAAAATATGTGAAGGACTTAATTTCACAACTTGATTTGAGCCGACTTGGAGTGGAGGGCAGAGAAGGAGGCAAAGGCTGAGTTGGGTCGCCTTAGGCAGATCCCCTCAATAAAAGGTGGCAAGTTTCAGTGATGTAGCATGGGTTGCCAGTGCACGGGGCAAAGCAAGTATCCTTAGTACCACCTGCCAATAGGCTGGAACAAAGGGACAATAGCTTGGCAACCTACTCGATTGGCAGCTGTGGCACCTCACAAGCATTGAGCATGGTGGAGAGTGGGACGGGGGAATTTGTCAAGAGTGGGTATCTTTCTAAAACCCATGTAGAGGGTGCCCTAGCAACGAGCCATTGCCCAAATCGGTTCTTCAGTCCATCCACAGGAACAATGGGAGATTTTCTATGCAAGGGGAGGGTGCAGTATTTTTAATTATTATTATTGCTACTTTCTCTTTTTTCTCTTTGTATTGGTTCTATAAATGTGGACTTATCATTAAATGCAAACAGAATTGAATTTCTCCTGCATCCGTGTGTGTGTGTGTGTGTGTGTGTGTGTGTGTGTGTGCATGCAAGAGTGCCTGTGTGCACATCACTTATGTACTCTATCGTGTGGCTTTTGGGGGGCTGTCTAAATCAGCTCTGAACGGGATGTAACTCTTAACCTTCTAAGCTCAAGTGCTTTGATAAACACACTATTCTACTTAGCTACTCAGTTTTCAGTGCTCCTTTGCACTCTTACCTTTACCCATTTCATAATAGTTTACATATTTAATCATCTCTCATGGCATCCTTGTGAAGCAACAATACGGCCTGTCTAAGGTTATATCCATGATAGCTGACCTTGCAGCAAGAGGCATGCTCTAGAGATTTATTTCCGCAGTGACAGAATAACTCCATGCATTTCAGTAATTTTTTTATTGCCCTTCCGCTTTGCATGAATATCGACCTGCATTTCACTTCACAGTATGTGTGTGCAATATTGGCATTAGTAGACAAAACATGGCTTTAGTAGAGGTCATAAAAGGCTTTTCTCCAAGTGATTAAAGGTAATGAATTACTCCCGATAGTTGTTTTCACTGTACTCCAAACATAACCCTTTTATTTTATTGTCAATGAGAATCAGGCAGCTTAGGTAATGAAATATTAGCCATGATGAGTTTTTAGATTTTTATTTAGATATAAGGCAGGCTGCTATTCCTGAACCACAAACTGAGATGCAATCAGTGGCCACAGAATGCTGGAGAGCCAAATCAATAGCAAGTTTGGCGTTTCCTGCTGCTACTGCCTATAACACCTATCTCCCCCGCCCCTATATATAAGACACACAAAGTGCTGGAAGACACATAGACAAGTAATGAATTGAAATCTGATAAAATAGTTATGAGCTTGTAAGTTGTCCAGTGAGCAAGATGTCTGGATGTTACTGTTAAATGCTTCATTCTTCATGCCCTCCAGTGTATGATGCTTCTGATTTCTTCGTTATTGATTTTAAGTAAAGGGAGAGAGAGGAAACATGGAAGGGAGTGGATGTGACCCATTAGGCTGACAGCTACACATATTGTTTTTTTGTACTCACCAGCAAACATTTTAGATGTCAAGAACAATGGTTAGTAGAGACGCATAGTTTGTGGCAATTGTTAAACCGTTCTTGAGAATCAGAAAAGAGATGATAAAACCGTCACTCTTGTCTGTAGTCTCTGCCTCAGAGCTTTCCAAACTTTTCATGGTTGGTGACACACTTTTCAGACATGCATCAATTCGCAATGCGGTAATTCACTTTACTAGCAAACCAGAGGTTAAACTAACTCCTTCCCAGCGACACACTGACACACAATTTGGAAAGCTCTGCCCTATCTCATTGTCTTGTATTTCCAATGTACTGTTGTGTTTTTTAATATTGTAAACCTCTTTGTGATCCCTGGGTGAAGGACGGTACAGAAGTCCAATAAGTAAATAATGAAAAAAAGTTTACCTCATTCTGAAGGCCCGAGGTGGATAGTACTAGATTTATTAATTTGCTAGTTTTTAAAGTTTATCCATTGGTATATATGTACAGTGGTACCTCGTGTTAAGAACTTACTTCATTCTGGAGGTCCGTTCTTAACCTGAAACGGTTCTTAACGTGAGGTACCGCTTTAGCTAATGGGGCCTCCCGCTGCCGCTGCACCACCACCAAGTGATTTCTGTTCTCATCCTGAAGCAAAGTTCTTAACCTGAGGTACTATTTCTGGGTTAGTGGAGTCTGTAACCTGAAGCGTCTGTAATCTGAAGCGTCTGTAACCCAAGGTACCACTGTAGTGACTTCCAGCTAGTTTCTCCCTGCATTGGTCAGCAGAAAAGGAAGTGGAACCAGAATGACACTAGGTGGGGGGAGGCTTTGATCTCACTCAGGGTACTTCATGGACATCAGTTTGACTTGGGGAGGGGCAAATCACCCTGAATCATATCACTTCACCTAGTTATTCAGCTCCAGTACAGAGCAGCTGCACACCACTAACTAATATTTGTCCAAAATCATCTAGTCATCCAATGAATAAATGGCTCAGCTGAGGCTCCCTGGTCCTAATCCAATCGTCTCTCTGGTGGACTATTCTACTCCACCCTGCCAATGTTTGCTAAGAGGAATTATCTTTCCAGATTAGGCTTGGATTTAGGATGCATGAAATCCCACCTGATTAGTGCTCAACCAGTCCCTTGTTTCCGCAAGGTACTCACCCAAAACCTGTGACCTGTAAAAAAAAAAAAAAAAAGGAGGGGGGGTGGACATTAAGCTTCAAGGAGGACATATTGTCTTTTTTTAAGGAAGTGCATGAATATATATCTGATATATTCTTAGTTTATATTTTCCCTAAGCAGATTCCAATTCAGACCCTGTGCTGAATCAGGCAGCCTCTGAAGGACTTTGGACAATGTGGGCCACTTTCAAATATGCCTAGTTGGATCCAAAGGAAAACTTGTAGTCAGTGCACACCCGCAATATGTATTAAAATAGTATAACCTGCCAATAACTGAGCTGCAACATTTGGAGAAGGGCAAAATCTTGCAGACAGCAAAGTTCAGATGTGTTCATTTAAGAAGTTCAGTTCATAAAAAAATGCACCCAGATCAAATCCTTAAGCATTTCTAGGCCCACTTTAAGGAAGGGTGCAGTCTACCAATGAAGTCCTTAGATTCAGAATACAGTGGTACCTCGGGTTAAGTACTTAATTCATTCCGGAGGTCCATACTTAACCTGAAACTGTTCATAACCTGAAGCACCACTTTAGCTAATGGGGCCTCCTGCTGTTGCTGTGCTGCCAGAGCACGATTTCTGTTCTCATCCTGAAGCAAAGTTCTTAACCTGAAGCACTATTTCTGGGTTAGCGGAGTCTGTAACCTGAAGCATATGTAACCTGAAGCGTATGTAACCCAAGGTACCACTGTACACAGGAAATAGCCACAGGGAAGGACAGCCAAGCTATCTGTCAGAAATCCTTTGTCATGGCTCATGAAAAGTATAGTAAATCACCCTAAATTTGCAAGATGTGTCTTATTATTCTCATCCTCTTTTCAATATTTTCAGCTGGTATGTATTTCAAAGTCAGATATGATTGTCACTGTGAGTACTGTCAGCATTGTACAAAAGAGAATATACATGTGTTCCTTTAATAAATGATACTCGTAATGGATCTTTCCTGTTCAGATTATTCATTTTTTTCCTTGTCTTTTTCTTCTTCCTCCTGTCCTCCCCCCGCTTTTGAAACCTGACACAGACTTTTCAGTTCCACCTTTGAAGTTTAGGGAATATTATATTATATTGTAGGTGCCACTGTAGATCAAAGAAACACCTGAAATGAAAAGTCTTTGACTTGGTGGCGAATAAGTGATTGGCATTTCATATAGGGGCACCTATAATATTTCCTCCTTCAGTTAATTAAAAGCATTCTTTAGCTGGGGAAAAAAGTCTTCAGTCACAAAGATACAAATGTCTTGCTTATGAATGAGTTCAACTTGGGCAGCTGACAGGCTGCCATGATCAAAACAAGCATTCTGGTTCAATGAAATTGAACAGGAGCTGAGCCCCTCTTTTAATGCTAAATTGCCAATGGCAGATATTGGATTGGGGAGCAGTGAAACTCCCCATAACAGATAACCAGTGGGATGTTAACTTTTTCAAAAGGGATATTGGATCAGAGTGAAAAACTGCTCCTACAGCATCACACTGAGCAAGCTGAGTCTCATCCAGCAACAAATTAATTTACTTATTTTCCCTATCTTCATAGAATCATATAATTGTAGAGTCGGAAGGTAAGGATCATCTAGTCCAGCCCCCTGCGATGCAGGAATATGTAGCTGTCCCATATGGGGACTGAATCTGCAACCTTTGTGTTATCGTCAGCATGCTCTATCCAACTCTATCCAGCTGAGCTATCCAGGCTGAGAGTGCCCTACCTTGATAAGGGCAGCCAAATGTGATTTTCAGATGCACCCCACGTGAATTTTCAAATGCTCCCCCTCCCACTTCACTGTTACAAGCTCTGCTGGTTTGAATGGCACATCTCTTGCTAGCTGATGCTTTTAAAGGCTCAGCTCTCAGATTCAAGGTCCACATGGAGGCAGCTGGAAATTGCCCCATGTGGCAGCTATCACCAGTGCTGTGCCAAAACCTGTCCCTTTCTTGCATGTTTTCCACCACTGTGAAAGAGGCTTCGATTTTTCTGCCTCATTCTCAAGGCACTTTGGAATTTCATTGGGTGTGAGCATTTGAACTTTCCTTATCGTCGTGTGGCGGCTGAGGGTGTGATGTGTGTGTTTCTTTCCCTGGCTATCCATGCTTCCTAATTTGAAGGGGGGAAATCAATGGAAGGGGTTATTTTATGATGTGTGACCAAGACATGAATTGCAGTGGTCTGATCTGCATTCTCCAGAAAAGAAAGCAGATTGCCTGTTAGGCGAAGCTGTGGAATAGTATGCCTAGGCACCAGCAGCAGCGAAGGAAGCAGCTTGGGTGCCTAGAGTGGTGTGCCCAGGGGCAGGTGAGCCGCCCATGGGGGCAGGGCGCACCGTGGGGCCTCTGGGGTCTGCTTGCCTCGTCCCACTCAGCCGCCCTACAGCGGGGGGAAGGCAGCGGGCGAACCATTTGGGCAGGAGAGATGCGTGGCTTGGGTGCACTGCAGGCCCCACGGTGAGTGCTGCCCAGCATTTTGTCACCCCCCTCAGTGGTGACACCCAGGGCAGACTGCCCCACCACACCCCCTTCCTCCGCCACTGGGCACCACCAATACATCACTATCTAGGGTAATAATAATAATAATAATAATAATAATAATAATAATAATGTATTATTTATACCCCACTCATCTGTCTGGGCTTCCCCAGCCACTCTGGGCAGCTTCCAACCAAATATTAAAATACAATAATACATGAAACATTAAAAGCTTCCCTAAAGAGGACTGCCTTCAGATGTCTTCTAAAAGTTTGGTAGTCGTTCTCTTTGACATCTGGTCGGAGGGTGTTCCACAGGGTGGGCACCACTATCGAGAAGGCCTCCTGCCTGGTTCCCTGTAACTTGGCTTCTCGCAGTGAGGGAACTGCCAGAAGGACCTCTGCGCTGGACCTTAGTGTCTGGGTAGAACAATGGGGGTGGAGATGCTCCTTCAGGTATACTGGACTAGGCTGGTCCCAGGTGTAACACCCAAATAAGTGAGCTGAATTTGCTCAGCCTTTCCAGAACCTTCATCTGTCTAAAGCATGGCAGTAGATCTGTACATATCAATTACATAAATGATTGAAAAGAATATTTTCAAGTGTGAGCAGACATACTTTAATAATAAAATATTATTAAAATGTTACTGAGATCAAACAATTTGACATCTTTGGGAGGACAGGGGTCTTTATTCCCACAAAAAGCATTGATTTCACTACCCAGCTCATGATGAGACTAAAATTCTTGCACTACCCTTATAACTGAGATGACCCCCAAAAGCATTGTCTTCAGTAGAACCCCTACACAAATGGGCATCATAATTATTTTTCAGCAGACTATCAACTCATGCCCTTTATAAAAGCTTATCATCAAGGTTTTGTTTATATTCATGCATTAGACTTGTTCTGCAAAACTCCTCAGAAGGTTGCATTTCTTAGCTATGCATAGTTGATGGTTTAAAAAAAGATCTCATAAGTAGGAACATTCCCACCCTCCAAAAAATAGAAACAAGCTATAAATAAGTTTTTCTTGGGAAAGTTTGGGAGGAGTGGAATTAAAAGTCAGCACTTTCATCTTACATGATTGCAGTGAATTTTTTTTTTAAAAAAAACAAGGCAAATTTATATCCTGCTGTTGCCTTTGCTATTGATTATTGCTTTTATTTAGTATTTAAGTGGCACGCTTGCCATTTATAAGGTTTATCTGGCCATTAATGTGTTTCTCTTGACATCTGCAGGACAATTTAATGGAAAGCATCATTGACACAGCTGTTTCCTCAAGGTGTAAAATCTAGAGCATGGGGGGAAAAGATTAGTCACGGTGACAGGCTGAACATTTGGGAATTACTTTTCTGTGCATATCATTAAAAAAGATCAATACCATGAATATATAGAGGCCAATACTATTTACTGTAGGAGAGCGAGAGAAAACGGCGGAGCCACGCTTTGCATTCTTTAGCTTTATTGCCATGGGTTTAGGTCTCTTGCGAAATGAAACATTTAGCAACCTTGGAAAGAAAGGCACCTTCAGCTGGCCCAGAGCGTAGCACTTCTTGATGGGAGCCTAGGAGACTCCAGATGAAAGAAAGAAAGAAGCCAACAACAACAGCTCTTTGTTTCATGCATAGATATTATTTAGGGTCGGTGGTGGGGAGACATGATTTCCTACAGAAGAGGAATTTTCTTTTCCAAGTTCCATTAATCATCAAAAGTTTTAGGAGCGAAAGTGCAGCAGAACTTAACAGATGCTTTTCGTTGGGGGTTTGGTGTTGACACACACTTACGTCTAATCTTTTGGCTTGCCTTTTTATATACAAGTTTTAATGAATATCAGATTAGTAATGCTATAAAACGTGACTTGCTACTTGTCCAAAGTGATGAGAGAGACTCAAAGGCACATTAATCACCTGCCTGAAATTGTGCCTGATTGCTCCACGGATATCAGGTTTTTTTCCCCCCCTGTTCAGGTTTGATGTATGGAGCAGCATACTGAGAAATCAGGAAAAATAATAAACCATTAACTACAGCCCTACACTGTATAAAGGAACTAATGGTTCGTAACAACACAGAGAAGGCCCAAACAAAGCTACACTGAGATTTGCCTGTCAGTTGCTTCTTGGTTCATCATGTTTAATGTCATGGAAATGGTTAACTGAACCACAATCAGAAGCAGCTCTAGCATCAAGTAAATGGAAAGAGCCACGTCGTGTAGAAGATTTTGCATACAAATTCCAATTATCAGCGACTGAATTTATTATTATAAGTCCTCTGCTGGGAAGGGCACCATTTGGACTTTGCATCTGAGGCACAACACATGGTTCATTGTGGGAAAACAACACATGGTTGTTTTCCAACAACACATGGTTCATTGTGGGAAAACCTGTATTAAAAGTAGTCTGAAACATGATTTTGGGTTCAAAATGGCAGACAGGGAAATGGAGTGGCCTTTACGGTGCAATCCCAACCATGTCTGTTGCCACAGGGTGAGCACTTAACAATGTTCTTTAATCTTCTGATGTACAGTGGTACCTCAGTTTACGAATTTAATCCGTTCCAGAAGTCCGTTCTTAAACCAAAACCGTTCTTAAACTGAGGCGCGCTTTCCCTAATGAGGCCTCCCACTGCTAGTGCCCTTCCACCATTCAGATTCCAATCTTAGACCGAGGTAAAGTTCTCAAACCAAGACACTATTTCCAGTTTTGTGGAGTTTGCCGGATTGTTCTTAAACCAAGGTACTACTGTAGATTAAATCTGGTATTTCACACTTTAAAGAAAAATGATAAGCTACTTTGAGGCAATTTTTTGTAGTAAATGACAAATAAATATGATAATAATTATAGCAGGCCAGACTCAACATACAGTCATCATATATAGTGGCTATTGATCTACATGGCCGTAAGTAAACCCAAACATTAAACTCCATATAGGTCTGGCTAGTGCTTTTTTTTCTTTAAAAAAATGTTTAGGGGTACTCTCATTTTCTTACTCATATTGAAATACTGCCCCTCAATGAGGCCAAACCTAGATTCACAAACTGTTTAGGGATACGCATACCGCTGCATACCCCCAGAACAAAAGCACTGGGTCTGGCCCTACTGTTACACAGAGTGAGACAGCGGCCTCATGGAGCATGGCACAGGGAGTGTGAACAAGGGGTGGTAGGCCAAAGCTGCCATTTACCTCTTAAGCTAGCCTACTATCCTCAGGTTTGATGGAGAATGCTATCCTATTGGCAGCATTTAGTCAAATTGCCAGTCCAGTTCTGAGCATTGAATGGCAGGACGCCATCTTGTGCCTTTTTCTCAGATTGCAAGACGTCAGCCTTGCCTCCATGCTTCATTAATTTGAAGTAAATAAATACGAATAAAGACTCCTAAGCGTGTCAAAGTATGGCTGAAGGACTTGTCCGGTAAACTGCGAAATGTTCACACACTCAAGAAACCTTTGCTTCTTCCAGCTCTGCCAATTATCTGAATTTAACATCTATGCTTGGTAACTCAAGGCAACTTGTTTGCTTTTCTTTCTTTGTAATCCTCCTTCCATTCCTTCTCTAATAGTTACGAGGTCCCCAGCGTCAGAGTTTTCTTAAGAGAGACTCTGGCATCATCTAACAGTTCACAGCTCCCCTGGAAGTTTGATCCCTGTCCGGATTAATTGAGTTAAGACTCAAACTGTGATCACTTAGGAAAACAATAGATTTTGATTCCACTTTCCCCCAAGTATTTATAAGAAGCCATGAGGCTCTTTCATGGTGAACTTGTACGTCTTAACCTACACAGCACAGATAAAGCAAACTAATGTGAATATAGAATACTTAGCTTTGCAGTCAAAACAAAACAATTTCCTATCACACACAATAATATGGAGGCTGAAAATGTATCATGCTGATTATGGTCCCCACTTCCTCCTTTGTAGTCATTATTCTTAAGCACACACACACACTTTTTTTTTTTCAGAGAAGAAGAGACAAATCTAGCTTCTTGACATTACAGCTAATGGTTTACAGGAGCTGACGTTGCCAACCAAATTCAGAATCCTTTCTAAAAAGAAATGTAGAACTTTCTAGGTCTGGTTTTCTCTTCAGTCACTAATGAGATGAACTTGTCTCATTAAAAATTAACACATTTTTATTATACCTAATTTACTTATAAATCTTATTGCTTCTCATTATCAGCTTTCACGGACATCTCAATCAACGTTGTGATTAAATCTATTTCATTCAGGCTACTCTTTCCCTACTGGTTTTAATTTCAACTTAATGACTTTCCTTCCGTCACTCCCATGGAGTGTTCACTCAAGCCGTAACTTTCCCATCCGACGTACATTTCCAAATTTATGCTTCCTCAGCTAGGCACCAACCAGCTTGCTGTGTCTCCCCCTTCCCTCTCTGCTGGCTTCTGCCATATAGGAAGGAGGACTTCAGCTGCTTTCTGAAATAGTTTCAGATGAAGTGCATTGCTCAAAAATTGCATTTTGAGTTCTTAATGAAAGCCTTTGACATGTAACTTATGACTGTGCGATTTTGTGCACTTCATTACTATGTCCTGTTCTTGCACAGGGACAAAAAAAAATACTCAGTTCATCAACAACACTGGAGCAATTGCTCAAAGGATGGAAACCCAGTCACTTTGACACAACTAACAGAAGAAGGAGAAGAGATTAGAATAGTATTAATCATGTTGATATTTTTATTTTGTGCCTCCTATTTCATGTCCCCTGACACTATCCTCTATGCCCTGTGATGGTAGGTAGGGGAGATACGGAGGTGTGATAAGGTATAGGTGGGGCTAGTTACACCAAAGCCTTCCCGCCTCCCCCCCCCCGCTTCACCTGCCATATTTCAGAATCTGGGGGTGCATGTCAACTGGCCCTCTGGTCTGCTGTTGTTATTGCTAAATGCTAGATCTGTCCAGATTCAAAAGAAGAAGAAGAAGAGTTTGGATTTGATATCCCGCTTTATCACTACCCAAAGGAGTCTCAAAGCGGCTAACAATCTCCTTCCCTTCCTCCCCCACAACAAACACTCTGTGAGGTGAGTGGGGCTGAGAGACTTCAAAGAAGTGTGACTAGCCCAAAGTCACCCAGCAGCTGCATGTGGAGGAGCAGAGACGCAAACCTGGTTCCCCAGATTACGAGACTACCGCTCTTAACCACTACACCACACTGGCCAAGAAGTGATCATGGATGAGGGGATCAGCTTGGCGTGTATAACTGAGAGCTGGGTAAGATGAGCCTGGTGGCCCCGTGCTAACCCATCTGTGCCCACCTGAGTATTTGGCACAGCACCATTCCAGGTCAGAAGGGTGAGGAGGGGGAGTCACAATCATCCATAAAAATATTGTCTCCCTCAGCAGGTCTATCAACTCTTTGTCTGAGTTTGATTTTTTTGGGGTGGTGTTAGGCCAGAGAGACAGAACAGGGGTGTTATTAGTATACCATCCACCCCCTGCACTACAACCTCCCTTACTAAGCTGGCACAGGTAATCTTGGATGTGGTGTTGGTGAACCAGTTTCATTGTGGTGTTGAGGGACTTCAATACCCACACCAAGGCTGACTCAAATGAGCCAGTTTGGGGCTTCAGAAACAACCAGGTGACTGTTCCAGTATCTAAGTGGTCCAACACATGTGGCTGGGCATACCCTCAGCCTGGACTTTTCCCCAGAGCAGATTGGTAACACTCTGTTGATTGTGGAGTTCACTGTGAGGTTGTTTTTGTTTTTGTTATGGATGGAGCATATGGATGGACCGAATGAAGCTTCTTCACTCTGCAAAGGTTGGAGATGGTCTTCCCATGGAGATTGGTGGGATCTGTTGGATTCCTAAATGCTCTGGGGGGTTGTCTGGTTGACATGACTGGTGTTCCTGTCAATACTTTTGTCTCCCTGCGGCATGATGCTGTTTTCAGAGAGTAGCAATAAGAGTACTGCTCAGTCCCATGGGAATTGACCTGCAGACCCCACAGGGTTTTTTGTCTTCCATATTATTTAGCATCTATATGAAGCTGTTGGGAGACATTGTTAGAAAATATGGAGCAAAGTACCATCCATATGCAGATGACATGCAACTCTTTCTCTGTGTTCCATCTGAATTAGGAAAGGTCCTACAGGTACTGAACTGATGCCTGGAGACAGTAATGGGCTTTATTTTTTAGTCGACTAATCATCTACCATACTTCTACATATAACTAAAATCTCTTGGTGTATTTTTTTGAGACAGTTTGAGACAGTTTTTGAGACTATCTATCTATCTATCTATCTATCTATCTATCATCTATCTATCTATCATCATCTATCTATCTATATCTATATATCTATATCTATCTATCTATCTATCTATCTATCTATCTATCATCTATAATCATCTATCTATCTATCTATCTATCTATCTATCTATCTATCTATCTATCATCTATCTATCTATCTATCTATCTATCTATCTATCATCTATCTATCTATCTATCATCTATCTATCTCAGCACTAATAGGCAAGCAGGTCTTAATTCACAGCTCCGCCAATTAAAACTTCCCACATATTAAAATTGGCTTCCACTGATTGACCCACTGAAGACTGAAATTGATTGTCCTACTGATCATTAAACTGATTCAGTTTTGAAGCTCTGATATTTTCCTGATATAGGCGGTATATAGGTGTACAGGCACAATTTACTATACATTCTCTGCACCAGCTAGAATTAGAATTAATTTCTGGGGACTGGGGAAAGAAATCAAAATGTCCTGATCTGTGATCCAAATGAATTGTTATATAGATATCCCAACTTAAAAATAATATAAAAAGGTGTTGTGAAGAGGGTTGAGGTTCTGAATCAGATTGGGGCACTGCCCTGACAGAGGGGGTATCAATCTTGTGTGCACTGCAGCTCCAATCCAATCACACCTGTATCAACTTTTATCATTTTTTAAAGAGATAGATTTAATTACAGATCTCCTGACATCATATCTGGCTTGGGTCTTAATTCTAATTTATATTCTAATTTGATATTGATATATAGAAGGTGTTGGATCAGGGGCAGTCTGTGCCAGTTATGATATGAAAGAAGATACGTCTTTGAATATCTGCCTATGAAAATAAAGTAAACCCAAACGCTTTCAAGTGGATAAACATCTCCCTTTAAAAACACTCCTTCCTTTCTGATCTCCCAGGGGTCACTGCCATTTGTCTGAAGGAACCACTAGATATTCCAAAGACATCATGGCTGCCATCACCATTTAAAAGTTAGCTCTTAGAACTAACTTTCACTCATCTGTAAACAAAAGGAAGATTTTTACATGGCAAGGAGGGAGCCATTGAAGTTTCTGAGATTTACCTCTTCCCTCCTGAATGACCCATTTCGATTGTTTTCCTACCTCTTTTCTCTTTTCTTTTAAACTTGTGGTGCTGTTGTTGTCTAATGGTAAACTTGTCTTGCTGAAAAGTAGTAGCCTTTGAATAACCATGTATGTGTATGAATGATAATACTAATATGGTTGGGAAATAGAAAAAAAAATTCTAGAGGCCAATTGAGCTGTAGCTAATTAAGATCTATTCAGAGCACATCCATTGACATTAGCAGACCTTTCTTTTCAATGGCCATATTCTAAGTACAACTAACATTGTGGACAACCCAAAAGGGGGGAAGGTTGAATGAATAGAGCTTGTGTGAATTTGGGCTTCCACATGGAAATCACACATCATATGGGAGAGCGGAATGGTATGCACCCATTTTTCTACCAACCAAATTGGATCTCCATCACATTGATCTGGCTAGAATGATTTTGCATTAAAATCAGAATGGTTCTCAGAATTTTACCCATTCTTATATTGAATTCATGCATGCCTATCCATCGATGAATGCTACATGAAGCAAAGAAAGAACCATCACAGATCAAACACCATAGATGGAGCTTTCAATTGTTTTATCGTCTATCAATTGAATTTCAGTGAAAGCTGTTCACACTTTAAAACTGTGAGACATCAGAATTTGTACATGCATGTGGATAGGGATAGCCTAATTTCTGTTGTCTATGCTCTGGTAACCTCTAGGTTAGATCACTGCAACACGTTATACATGCCTCTGCCTCTGAAGAAAATGCTTAGAATGGAAAGTACGGGCATTATAAAAAATGATGTGTAGCATGCTCAACGAAGTGGGGGGAGGCGGAGGCAGCTGAGACTGGGGAAGATCTCATTGAACTGGCTTGTCAGATATTGAGACACAGCAGCAGAAGATCTTCAAGATTTGGAGTCAGGAAACTCTTTCCTCTCAACACATATTGACCCCAAACAAGAAATCCTTCTGTATAACAGCACTTGAGGGTCTTCTGCTGTACAGATGACCAAGTGCTCTTAGTTCTGATTGTGGCAATGATCATAAAAGGTTTTTCCTGGTTTCACAGACTCACAAGTTCTCTGTGAGAACCAGTGTGGTGTAGTGGTTAAGAGTTGTGGACTCGTAATCTGGTGAACCGGGTTTGATTCCCCACTCCTCCACATGCAGCTGCTGGGTGACCTTGGGCTAGTCACACTTCTTTGAAGTCTCTCAGCCTTGCTCACCTCACAGAGTGTTTGTTGTGGGGGAGGAAGGGAAAGGAGAATGTTAGCCGCTTTGAGACTCCTTAGGGTAGTGATAAAGCGGGATATCAAATCCAAACTCCTCCTCCTCTTCTTCTTCTTCTGAGCTGCATCTGGTTGTATGACTCATTCACTGTCTCCTTGTGGTTAATGCATCTATGACTGCTACAACTACTGTGGTATCCATGTCTTGAAAATATACTATGTGTGAGAGCTGTGCATGTGAAATATGTGTGAGCCATGGAGTGGCAGCATTAACTGTTGTACTGTGGTTCCACATATGATTTCCTGAGAACTGTGGGGGTCTCGCCATGATCTTTCCAACAGACCAGCCCCCATGGCCAGGGATTACGCCTTGTCAAACGTGGGTAACGTCCTTATTTGAGAATGCTACAAGGTCATAAATCACCTGGTCACATTTCAAAAGGTTTCATACATTGCACACCCATTCTAGGGTCGCAAGTACATCAACTCCATGCACACTTCTCTTCATAGGGGACAATGGTCCCGATTCAACATTTGTAACCAGCACAACTTGATGTGCAACTTTGGATCAGGGCAAATTTTGAACCTTCGCACCTCTTGGGTTGAGCACTTCTTGCCTTATTGTGCTTATTGTCAAAGTTAAAAGCAGGAAAATTGCCTCCACGAGAGTGCTGGATTTTCTCCGAGCCAACTTTGTGATAAATCTATATATGCTGTATGCTGTTGGTATGCATATAAAAAAAGTTGATCTTTTAAAATTTAAGCTGTTATTTTCTAACAATCTGACAACCCACATAAATTCCAAACAGCTTTTATGGTGCTTTTCCATTATTTTTTGTTGCTTGCTAATTACTTTTCTTGCCCAATTTCATTTGCAGTTTGAATAAATAAACTGTTTGGTTCTGCCTTCGGGATATTGTAGGAATAGTCAATATGCAGCTGTAATAAAATCATAAATTTCTTTGAACAGGCAATTTCCAACATATCTTTCCATGGGGCTTTAAAATGTCTATTGTTATAGTAACTTACTTGCAAGCCGAAAAGTTCCAGTGCTAATTTCTGAACTTTCAAATAATTGAGAGGTGGGGAATGGTTTCCCCTTGCCCTAAGGATTGCACAGGGCAATTTAAATATTTATGCCAGGTGACAATTCCTCCAAAGTATACAAAAGTGCTGAATGCTTAATGAGCTTTTAAATTTGAATTCAAAGGAATTTGAAGATTCTTGTTTTAGCAGCACTGCAGTGAATTAAATACACACTGGACACAATCCAGTAAAAGTTATTCATTACGAATTCTCATTGAAATCAATGGGATATAAGTTAGTCACTCAAGTAAGGGATTCCAACAGATCAGAAATGGCCTACAGCCCATCCTTGACAGTGGTAGCAAACCTTAGGGCAGGACTGAACTAAGTAGTTCCACAGTAGTGCCACTAGTGGCTTTCTCTCCTCTCACATGCCCCCGCACCCTCCAAAGCAGCTTGCGGGGGGGGGGTCAGGAGAACTCTCATTACAGTATGTGGGGGGGTCATTCCACTGGGCAACCAGTAGTGCTTGAGATGGAACATTTGTTTTAGCATGATGTTGAATTCCTACCTGAGTCTACAGTTGCTCGCCTGGGTAGTAACTGAACACAGAGGGATTTTGTTCTGAGTAAATAGGATTATGCTTTCAGAAAAGGTGGTAGTAGTTAAAGCAGTAGCAATAGGATTATTGTTATTATTAATATCCTATACAGTGGTACCTCAGTTTAAGAACAGTCCGGTTTAAGAACGATTTGGTTTACAAACTCCGCAAAACCAGAAATACAGTGGTGCCCCGCAAGACGAATGCCTCGCAAGACGGAAAACCCGCTAGACGAAAGGGTTTTCCGTTTTGGAGGTGCTTCGCAAAACGAATTTCCTATGGGCTTGCTTCGCAAGACGAAAATGTCTTGCGAGTTCCTGTGGTTTTTTTTCCCTCCCCCCCTTTTTCTAAGCCGCTAAGCCCCTTATCAGCTGATCCGCTAAACCGCTAAGCCGCTTATCAGCTGATCCGCTAAGCCCCTAAGCCGCTAATAGCGCCAATCCGCTAAGCTGCTAATGGGCTTGCTTCGCAAGACGAAAAAACCGCAAGACGAAGAGACTCGCGGAACGGATTCTTTTTGTCTTGCGAGGCACCGCTGTAGTGTCTTGGTTTGAGAACTTTACCTTGGTCTAAGAACAGAATCCAAATGGTGGAAAGGCATCAGCGGTGGGAGGCCTCATTAGGGAATGCACACCTCGGTTTAAGAATGGTTTTGATTTAAGAACAGACTTCCAGAACGGATAAAGTTCGTAAACCAAGGTACCACTGCATATGAAAAGCAAATTCGTTGTCTGAGTGTGCACATTTTATCCTGATAGCGACCTTGGGAGGTAATGATGGCCCCAATGTCACCCCAGTAAGCTTCAAGGCTGAGTGGAAATTTGAAGAACCTGCTTCTCCCTAGTCCAACACAATAACCACAACACAAACACTGGATGGCCTGTACCACCCTGACACTTAGTCCGAGTCTACTGTAAGCAGCCAAAAGAGTCCAGCAAGAAACTGTCCAAACTGCTTCCACATAATTCCTAGCTCTGTCCAGACCTCATCCTAATCATTCCCCATGAGAGAAGTAACGTATTTTTCGCTCTATAGGACCTACCGGACCATAGGACACACCTTGTTTTAGAGGGGGAGAACAAGGGGGGGAATCTCCCCCTCTCTGCTCAGCACCCCTTCAGTGAAGCAGCAGGAAAAATGGAGCCCCTTCCATTTCTCCTCCCGCTTGGCTGAAGGGGCGCTGCGCAGCTCTCCCTCTCTGCTGAAGCCAAGAGAGTCTTGCTCTCCTGGCTTCAGCGAAAGCAACGCGAAGCCAAGGAGCACGGAGGGAGCACTCCCTCTGCGCTTCGGAGGCTTCGCGTTGCTATCGCTGAAGCCAAGGAGCCTGCATTCACTCCATAGGACACACACACATTTCCCCTTAATTTTTGGAGGGGGAAAAGTGCGTCCTATAGAGCGAAAAATACGGTACGTCATCCACCCAACTTGAAACTACTAACCAGTGGCAAGTTTGCAACCAGACACCAACATAAAAACTATGGGGTGTCAATTCTAGAGAAACCTGCATGTGGCCTATACACTTTTTTCCTCTTTAAAGCATATTCAAAGCACATTTTCTCCCTCAAAGAATGGTGGGCCACTGTGATTTGTTAAGTGTTGCTGGGAACTGTAACTTGGGTGGGGGGTAAACTACAATGCCAAGAATTCTTTGAAGAAAAAATATGCTTCAATTGTATTTTAATACCGTGGACATAACCTTGGTCATGCTCCAACAAGCAGAAAATATATGGGACTATTATTTTAAAGGGGGGCATTTGAAGTAGAATAATTGAGTGTTGGTTTGACTGATGTTGGTTGTTTCATTCTGTTTTATTGTCAGGCATATTTCATTATTATTTAGCAGGTTCTTATTATAACTTTTTCTCTCTGAGAAAGCCGAACTCTTATTAGAGAAAAGCAGTATTATACAATAATGCAGACTTTGAAGAAGAATGGATTCCTAGCTTTGTGACCGTTGCATTTTTCAAGAACAGTAATTAAGGGTGAAAAGTTCTGATTAGTATTCAGCCCAATTAGCCATGCCAAACTGTGGGCAGATGTGCCAAGAGGAAAATCTTTGATCCTAATTCGGCTAATATCAAATACCATAATTTTGCCTCCTTCCTAACCAGCATTGCAATATTTTGTCAGGGATGCTTCCTCCACATTTTTTGAGGTTGAAGAGTTATTATCATTGTCCTCTTCTCAGTGGGGGTATTTAAATGTTGGTCCTTATTATACAGCTGGTCAGAATGCTTATTTAACCTTGCAGCTTAGTTTGACCCACTTTCTTAGGTGACTTCTTCCCTCTCGAGATCACTGAAGGCCTCACAATGAGATCATAGAAAAAGAAATGACAGCTTCAAGTAGCTTTGCATGCATAAACCTCAAGTTAATAAGACCTTAATTTCACTCTGCCTAATATGTATGTCAACACAACTGCATTTCCATTTCTGTTACCACAAAGAACTGGGCATAGGTTTCTTGGATGGCAGCATCAACAGTGATGTTTCCTAGAGTAATAAATGCAAGAGAGAGAAAGGGAGGGAGGGAGGGAGAGACTTTGGTGCATCCCAACCACCACCAAGATAATTGCTTTCAAACTGCAAGATAGCTGCTTATTCCTGCAAGGTCAGTATCCTAAGTTGTCTGGACACCTACTTTTGCACAGCAGCTGCCGCCGGAAGTGTGAACAACTAGTATGAAATTATGAAAGTATGAAGTATAAAATTGTTAACAGGCCTATTCAATGGCTAAGGTTGCCTTGTCTTATGTGAAAAGTCTCTAGAAGAAGAATACAGATCGTAACAATATTTCACTGTTGTAATACTCCAGTATCTTGAGTCCCCAAACCAGGAACATACACGTATCTTCTTACCTGCACAAGATCACGGAGCCCAAAAGGTGTGCTTTTTTTCAGGGTGAGATCTCAGTGCAAAATTGCGCAGGATCACAGCACCCAAAATGGTCGCCGGGCTCTTGTGTGAGAATATGGGATGTACCAGTTTTTCTGGGACACTTGCAGGGTATGGTAATGTGGTCGTGATCGCTGCCCCAAGCAAGAAATCATTGTGTTAAGGAAATGAAGTCACCACATCCAGTCTGTGCCATAGTTTTAAAGCACTATTATATGACTTTAAGTCATGGCCTCCCCCAAAGAATCCTGGGAACTGTGGTTTGTTAAGAGTTATTAGGAGACCCAGAATTCCCAGGGAACAAGGACTGACAGTTAGCTTTGTGTAGGGAATAGGGGTCTCCTAACAACTCAAAACAATCTTACTGAACTACATCTTCCAGAATCCTTTGGAGGAAGCAATGAAGAAGAAGAAGAGGAGGAGGAAGAGTTTGGATTTGATATCCTGCTTTATCACTACCTGCAGGAGTCTCAAAGCGGCTAACATTCTCCTTTCCCTTCCTCCCCCACACCAAACACTCTGTGAGGTGAGTGGGGCTGAGAGACTTCAGAGAAGAGTGACAAGCCCAAGGTCACCCAGCAGCTGCAAGTGGAGGAGTGGAGACGCGAACCCAGTTCACCAGATTATGAGTCCACCGCTCTTAACCACTATACCACACTGGCTCTTAAACAGTTAAAGTAGTATAAATTGGGCTTTAAATGTATGGTACGGATGTGGCCTATGTGAAGCTAAAGGTATCAGGTGATAGCATATTTTCCTGACCAACAGCAGGATCCCAACAATGTCTACTTGGAAGTATGCTTTATTGAATTCAGTTCAGTTTAAAAAGGTAAAGGTACCCCTGCCCGTACGGGCCAGTCTTGCCAGACTCTAGGGTTGTGCGCTCATCTCACTCTATAGGCCGGGAGCCAGCGCTGTCCGCAGACACTTCTGGGTCACGTGGCCAGTGTGACAAGCTGCATCTGGCGAGCCAGCGCAGCACACGGAACGCCGTTTACCTTCCCGCTGGTAAGCGGTCCCTATTTATCTACTTGCACCCGGGGGTGCTTTCGAACTGCTAGGTTGGCAGGCGCTGAGACCGAACGACGGGAGCGCACCCCGCCGCGGGGATTTGAACCGCCGACCATGCGATCAGCAAGTCCTAGGCACTGAGGTTTTACCCACAGCACCACCCGCGTCCCTTCAGTTCAGTTTACTCTCGGGTAAATCGGGTTAGAATTGCAGCCTAAACGCCCTGGCTGTTGTTTCCTTCCTTGAGTTGCTATCCATGAAGAAAGGGGTTGGTGCGCTCTTTAGCTAATAATCTTGAGGAGATTTATAAACATCATTCCCTACTGCCTGCATAATGTATCAGTTTGGGGAATATTTTAGCTGTGTACTTTCATACCTGCCAAAAGTATATTGGGCAAACAGTGAAATAATGGCTATTTAGCTTGTGGGAGAAAAACATTTTAAAAATATTTTAGTTCACTGAGGCAAACAACAAAACCTTTACATACTAGCCCTTTAATGTCTTCTGCTAACTAAGGATGCAGCCTTGCCCCAAACCCCAAAGCTGTTCATCAGCCCTTTTCAGATTATTTCACAAATATTAATTGGGGGGGGGGGATCTAAGAACATAATAAGTCTATAGGTGTCCCACTGAGTTAAACAGGGCTTACTCCCATGTAAGTATGTAATTGCAAACTTCGTTTCTGTTTCGTGAGGAATGAAGAAGAAATGACTTGGTCAATTTTTAGCAGGAGAAGAAGGGAGCAGGCAGTTCCTTTTGGGGAGGGGAGCGATCTCTTGATGTGAACCATGATTGACCAAATTTTATTTAAAGGGCTTCTGGACTATCCTCACTCATTTTGGGTCGCTAATTTTTTTGTGGTGAATGTTAAGATCATTTTGATTAAAAAAATTAAAGCAGTTCTAGGATATGTCTCCCAGTTCTAGGGCTTATTGATAATACTATTATTTCCCCACATTATTCTTCTGGAAAGTGCACAATCTTCTCAGCTGAGGCTGGTGTTAAGTGTGCCCCCTAGCTAGACAATTAAATGTACAAGTCATTAAGCTGATGGAGAGCTCAGTTTTGCTTCCCAGCTGACCATCCTACTTAGGGAAGATTCAAATGTTCATTTGTCTGAGATGTCAGCACCTCTCAGGCTGTGCCCAAACCACTTGAAAACTAGTGTGGTATGTGGTTTATCAGGTGTGTGCTTTTGAGCAAGCCACTCTTGAAATGAAAACTACTGTGGCAAAGTCCACTAAAGAGGGCCCCATCAGTACCCCTCTCTAAATCTGGAAATTCCATATGCTCAGAAAATCCAAATAGGAGTGTTATATCAACTGCATAGGGAATCTCTGGAGTTAGAGAGGAGAAAGTGTGTGGCGAATACCACAGAAATCCCACCTTTCCCCCCATGCAAATACTTGTTGTTGTTTAGTCGTTTAGTCATGTCCGACTCTTCGTGACCTCATGGACCAGAGCATGCCAGGCACTCCTGTCTTCCACTGCCTCCCGCAGTTTGGTCAAACTCATGTTAGTAGCTTCGAGAACACTGTCCAACCATCTCATCCCTTGTTGTCCCCTTCTCCTTGTGCCCTCCATCTTTCCCAACCTCAGGGGCTTTTCCAGGGAGTCTTCTCTTCGCATGAGGTGGCCAAAGTATTGGAGTCTCAGCTTCAGGATCTGTCCTTCTAGTGAGCACTCAGGGCTGATTTCCCCACATAATCTGTTTCTTTGCTCTTTTTAAGCCCCATGATCTCGCATTGCTCTTATTTGCCTGCTGGCTTTTTGTAGCATGGCAGGGGCAAATCTCTCAAAAGCCCAGAGCTTGAATTTCCACCAGTAACCAGTCCTGTGTAACCAGTCCATTATTGCTTTGCACTGTGCACGATTGCCTGATCTGGGCCATCTCCTGAAGTTGAGGTTTTTACATACTGCGCAGCTCTATGAGTCCCAAGGAGAAGACAAGTGGTACTTTCAAACACAAAGGACTAAATATCAATATATATCATGAAACCTGCCGCAGCCAGCATAAGAAATGTCAGTGTTTTTCACAGCCACAAAGTCATCAGAAAATGATGTTCTTATTTTTAATTTATTTACCAATTAATATACCACCCTTCATCACAATATCATCTTTGGAGCCCTCCCTGGGGGGCTTTTGGGCTGGCGGCTCCCAGCTCTCCTCTTCAGCAAACCAGGTCCTGATATCCGGCAGACCCTCCAAGTGTCTCTATTTTCCAGGGACAGTCCCGGGTTTACAGAAGCTGTCCCAGTTTCTGATTTGATCCTGGGATGTCCCGCTTTTCCTTAGGATGTCCCTATTTTCATTGGAGAAATGTTGGAAGGAATGTCTCTGTTTTCATTGGATAAAAGTTGGAGGGGACATCTCTATTTTCATCAGAGAAATGTTGGAGGGTATGCAGTATCTCATGATTCAGGTTGCAGAACAATTAGAACAGGGCTGGAATAAAATGGCATTTATACTCCCCTCTAAATATCCTGCTTCCTGCACATCATGGTCATTAAACTGATGCAGAACATTTGTGAAGACTTTTCTCTTGAAATGTCCACTGTCCTGTCCATACTTTAGTCATGATCATTTGAACAATTGCACATTATACTGCTGGGTATATCCAGTAATTGTTTGGTGAAAGAGTCCTCAATAGAGTTATGCTCATTTCTAAGTGTTTGGAGAACCAGTGCCTTAGTTACATTTGCATTTAGACTCATATCAATTTTTCAGAGTATTCAGTTAACCTTTTGTTTCAACCTTCGCTAGTTCCCTTTGAAATGAAAGCCACCTTTCGAAATGGAAATGAAAAGGGTAATGTTGACTCCAAAAGCTTTCAGAAGAGGTTTAAATCAAGATTTAGTAGTCGGAGACACAGGGCCAGACAGATCCTTGTCCCAGTAAAAAGCTTACTAGCAACTTGTATTTTATCTCCCTGATTGCATTCTGTCAGCTGATGTGCTCTCAGCCTCTGAGGCCTCCCTACTGCATTGGCCATCAGTTATGATGAACAGAAGGAAAAGGCCTGCAGGTTTCTAATCAAATAAATTTGAATAGTGCTGCCATGGGTACCGTTCTGACTTTGTGACGCTGTAACACTTTATAACCCTGCCAAGAGAGTCTTACAGAAATGCCTGAAATGTAAATGAACTGCACCTCAGACAACCTTCAAACACAGCAAAGTGCAAAAGAGGAGCCAAACTTTCCAGCAAACTGTGGTTGTGGACAAAATGACATGCAGATGTAAGGCCTGGTTGATCTTATGTACCAGGAATGTGAGGGCAGAAGTGCATGTGGGTCATTCATGATCAGTTTAGAGATGCAATGGTCTGGGTCATGGTTAGGGGTGGACATTTGAGATTTTGATCCTCTAAATCAAGCTGTGCAGGAAGAAGAGTTTGTATCTGGGGACGATCAAGCACCTGTAAATCTCATTTTCGCCAGGAAGCCACATCTTTTGTCTGCTCCATACTTGATATAACTTAAGATGTCAGGTACAGGCAGGTGAGTATGGCTTGGAGGAAATGGCCCTTGAAAGTTCCCAAACACTAGGGTTGTCATACGTCAGTAATTTCCCATATATATTCAGGATTTAACTAGGATTTCGAGGTTGATTGCCTTAAAAAAGCTCAACAAAAACCTTTGTGCCCTGAATTTCACTTCTAGAAATATGACAACCCCACCAAAAACTGTTGTATTGAATAATATCAATCAATCAGTTTATTGTGTACAGTGGTACCTCTGGTTACGAACTTAATTCGTTCCGGAGGTCCGTTCTTAACATGAAACCCTTCTTAACCTGAGGTACCACTTTAGCTAATGGGGCCTCCTGCTGCTGCCACGCTGCTGCCACACGGTTTCTGTTCTCATCCTAAAGCAAAGTTCTTAACCCGAGATACTATTTCTGGGTTAGCGGAGTCTGTAACCTGAAGCATCTGTAACCTGTAGTGTCTGTAACTACTGTATAGCCAAAGGCCTTTGCAGTCAACAGCAGAGGACAAGAGCAAGGTTTTCCTCTGAAATAACACGAAATATAAAAACCTATAAAAGTTTACATCATTCAATACTACAGCATACAGTTTTAAAATTTGAAAGCATTAGTATGGCTGGAATGGAGCTTCTTAGCTGCCAGAGCAAATTTGTGTAATTTGTAGATCTTTATCAGCTAAGAGTTCGACTGTCACTTCCTGGGGGGATTGGCATGAGAACCAGATAAGAATAGGCGATAAAAAAAATTATCTTGGTGTTGTATATAAGGGGCAAATCAGCAGGTAGCGCATGATATCCTTGACCTGATTGCATCCATAAATGCATTTGTGTTCCATACAAGGAATTCCCCTCTAAGTATGCTAAAGGCATCTGTTGGAACCTTAGTTCCACAAATGCCCTACAAGAAAGTCAGTGTCTCAAGGTAATAAGGCCTTGAATGACTGACCTTAATTTGGAGGTACCAAATAGAATACCAGGCAGCAATAATGGATGTTCTATCTTGATTGGCGTCCTGGTCAAAGATCCAATTTCTGAGTTTGCATGAGCTAAGGGGTAAATGAGCTCCCGTTGTTCGGTCCCTGTTCCTGCCAACCTAGCAGTTTGAAAGCACGTCAAAGTGCAAGTAGATAAATAGGTACCGCTTTGGCAGGAAGGTAAATGGCGTTTCTGTGCACTGCTCTGGTTCGCCAGAAGCAGCTTAGTCATGCTGGCCACATGACCCGGAAGCTGTCTGTGGACAAACGCCAGCTCCCTCGGCCAGTAAAGTGAGATGAGCATCGCAACCCCAGAGTCGTCCACAACTGGACTTAACAGTCAGGGGTCCTTTAAGGGGTAAATATTTCTCCATTTGGAGATAGTAAGCCCTATATTGAATAATATGGTGCCAAGGAAAAACAAACAGCCAAGGATCTCACCAGACCATTCCTTGAGCTCACCTACACATATGAAAATTTCTTCCTTTCTATCCCATTTGTTCTTAATTTAGCCTTCTCTAAATTCAGGTTGTCATTACACACTTAGCTAGGAATACTGCCCACTGAATGGGGCTTGTGTTAGAGGAGATACACACTGGAATGCACTGTAAAACCGACTTTAATAGGCTTCAACATTTCAAACTATATGTTCTAAACAAGGCCACAGAGCAAAAACTCCAAGAAGAGAAAGAGTTTCTTTTTTATTATTAACATCGTTTTATTATTACAAGATGTCATTGACAATGCTAAAATGGGTCCTGACTTTGGACAATCCCCCAGACCCAGAGAATATGTTTTCCACTAGTTTGCTACAGACCCTGGAAATTATTTTGTAATTTAACACTCTCAGGTGTCACAGCTAGATAAAGAATTCTGCTCGGGACTCTACAGCATGTCCCTTGCCGGTGTGAAAATTTGAGCCTGATGTAATTCTGAAAAGTCCAAATGCACAACTCTGATTCCAAATTATATCTACTTTGCTATGAGGTGAACTCATAAGTTAAGATTTTTTAAAGTCATCTTCCTTGGAGGCATGTACTTTTCCTCTCCCCATCCCCTTAACAGGAAGAAAGAGTTCAGGGAGAGAAAGTAAAAGTAATTTAACCTTCTTAAAGCAGGTAAAATAGATTTGCTCCAGAGAAGATGCATGTCTGACAGTGTTCAATTTTGGGATGCTGCTTGAATAAGGAGCATCTCATCCTTCTTCCGTTCTAGTGGGTTCATCAAATTACAAGCAGTACTACACAGGGCATATCCCACTAAAAAATACTCTTCTGTGGAATTGCCTTTGAAATGAATGGCAGCAATGCAAGAACCTAAGTGTGCTGTGTATTCCTGCATCCAAACATCTCTTACCCACATACAATCATGATGAAAAACTAGCACCAATGGGTCCATAAGTTCCCAACTGGTTATTGATTTGGTTTGAATATAGTGGTTTCAGTGCAACTTATGACTGATCAGCTGTGAAGAGACATTTAAAATCCTTAAGAAGTTTTGCTAATCTTAATGTAGTAGATCTTAACCCAGAGTTGGGAAGCTTCTTTCTGGAGCAAGATAAACCCCAGAAGCCTGTGGAATCCAGGAATCATGTAGGCCTGTACAAAAGCAACCCTGTACTTAAGAGCCTCGGACTTAAGATCTCCGGGTTGATGGTTTTCCGAGATTGATGGAACTATTGCTAGGGGCCGAAACCGGGGAGGAGATCTGGTGGAAGAAAATTGGGAATTTAAAGTGTATATAATATAATCTGTTTTTTGTTTTTTTTCTTTTAATGAGAGATGGAAAAATCGTGGAATGGAATCTTTTTTGACCCTAGGGGAAACGTCTTAAGAATAAGTACAGATATATAAGTTTTAATGAGAAATAAGATTAAATAAAGTAAAAGTGGATGGTTATTTGGTGAAAGAAAGAATGGAAAATTATAGTATATTAAGATAAGATATAAGGATAAAAATAAGATGAAGGATTTGTTGAAATATCTATATGAATTAGAATATAAAGAGGGGAATTATAGTATGTTAAGATAAATTATTAGGATAAAAACAAAGTTGGAAGGATTTGCTGGAATTGAATTAGAATACAAAAATGGGAGGCGTGAGGAAGTCAAGGAAATAAGTGAATGTAAGTAAGTGAGTTAAAGGTTTGACTTGTTTTTTACTTCTTTTTTCTTTTTTTTCTTTTTTCTGTTTTTCTGTTTTTTGATGATTTTTTTATATGTACTGTTTTTTCTTCTTTTCTTCGATTGTTTTCTTTTTATTTTTTTCTGTAACCTTTAAAATCTGAATAAAAATTTATTTAAAAAAAAGCAACCCTGTAAAGTACAAGCAATTCAGTATCATTATGCCCCATACTGCAGATGGAGGCTACCAAAGAGTTCCTGGCAGAGGAGAGGTTCAAACAAAGAACTTCCTAATCTGAACCACAGTCCCTTGGCTGCAGTAGATAATTGGGTAGATCAGTTCTTGGAGATACATCAATATATAAGTGAGCGCCACACATTCCAGTTTCTGTCCAGCTCATTACTTCCCCCCACATCACTCTCATCAGCACCAGGTGGCTTTGTTTGGAAGCCTCTATTTTGATTTTCCACAATGCTCCCCAATGTAGTGTGATTGTGAGAAATGAAAATGGTGGCTCTGAACCACCCAACACTGATCAGAGCACTGCTGCTCTGCTCCCACTGCTAGTAGGTCAATCTGTCAGGGTTTACCCACATGGGAGAAGGCCACTGATGTCAGAGTGGGGAACTGGGGGGCACTTTGCTAAAGGGAAGTGCCATAGCTTAGTGGCAGAGTGTCCACATTGCATGCAGAAGGTCCTTGGTTCAATCCCTGCCTTCTCTATGGAACATCCCATGCCTGAAACCCTGGAGAGCCAAAGCCTGGGACTGTAGATAATACTGAGTGAGATAAACTGGTTGCCTGGCTTGGTATAAGGCAATTTCCTTCATTCTCCACAGAACTTTTTTGTTCCACTACCTTCAATAGGAGAGATTGATGCATCTAATGAAATCAACAAGGCTTGGCAAGTGCTTCATTTTGAATGGATCATCTCCATTGTTAGCTGTCTTTGTTTTCTTGTTGTTGTTTTTAATAGAACAGATTACACATGTTTAGAGTGAATAAATAAATAAGGTGTTCTTTCTCTTTGCCTGTGAAATGCTTATTGGCCTATATTCACTTGGTTTGCTTTTAATAAACCCCTTAGGTCAAATGATAGGAGCAGAACCTCATAACATTTTATGACATCCCTTTGAAAAACTGCTGTTAACATAAACATAATTGAACATGCAATTTGCATTACAATTAAACATTAGCACCAAAGGGAAATTATTTCTACCAGAACTATGAGCACATTGGGTGTGTGGGTGTGGGTGTTATATAAGAGATTTTCCTTGGGCAAAACAACTGTTTTCTAACAAATGCTTAGAGCAGTGGCTGTCAAAATGTGGGTTCAGACCATTGCAGGGTGGTACAGGATGCCTGAGGCGTGCAAAATCTATGGAACCTGCAATTGGAGGAGCCAGAAACACCTGCCACAGTGAAAGATTTAACCTTGAAGTCACCCAAACGGCTTTGTTAACCTGTAGAAAGGGAGAGAACATAGGGGAACATCTGGCCACAGTATCTCCTCCAAGTGCTTGGCTTCTGTGAGCCCAGCGAGATTCTTTAGGATGGCAGACTACAGCCCCCACCAGTGGCATAGCGTGGGTTGCCAGCACCCAGAGAAGGAAAGTATTGCACTCCCTAACCAGTGCCCCCATGTGGCTGGTATAATAAAACGTTAAACATTTAAAACTTCCCTATACAGGGCTGCCTTCAGACATTGTATCGTTACTTATCTCCTTGACATCTGATGGGGGGCTGTTCCACAGGGTGGGTGCCACTACAAAGAAGCCCTCTGCCTGGTTCCCTGTAACCTCACTTCTTGTAATTAGGGAACTGCCAGAAGGCCCTCAGTGCTGGATCTCAGCTGGAACTTTTCTATGTGTTAGCAGTTATAGGCAGTGGTTGGGCCACCAGCAGCCCAGCCCACAGATACTTATGCACACATCAGCAGGTAGTAAACACAGTGGTGTAGCATTTGTGGGGGGCACAGGGGCGGTTGCCCCAGGAGCAAAATAGTTAGCAGTACAAAATGTCAACACCCAGTGCTGCCTCAATACAGCTGTGCACTTCGCTGGGCTCCATTGAAAACGGCTTCTCTGTGCAAAGCAGGAAGTGACCTCTTCAGACAACAGAACAACTCCAACGTTCTACAGAAAGAGAAGAAGGGAATGTGGAATATGCAGTTCATGACCTTCTGGAAAACACACACACACAAACTGCCCGTGCATGCTCACCCTCAGAATAAATAGCTAAGATCCCCTGTGCTTTCAGTTTTAAAAGAAAATAGGTCTCAGGCCTCATTTCTGACTTGACTTTCAACATGGTTAATTTGGAGCAATTAGTGATTTTCGCTCACATCCTCTTATGTTCTTATCTCTGGGACTTAATTCTTTTTTGCTTTGTATATTCCCAAGGCATTGCTTTGTTTTGTTACTGCCCAAACACAGCAACATTTCTGTTTAATTGGTCGGTGCCAACATCTGTGTGTGTGCGTGCTTGTGAGAGTTTGGAACTGTGAAAGAAAGAAAGAAAGAAAGAAAGAACATGTATACTGAATGGTGATTTTTTAAAAAAATTAAACAGACAAAGAAACAAATAACTCATCTAAATATATAAACAATGGTCTGGGGGAAAATACCAAATTAATAATGCCCAGGGATTAAAGAAACATCTCAAAATACTCCATCCACTTTTGCCTCTGGCCCCAGCTAGGACTGGCATTGTTCAGAAAGGAAATGCAGTCCTTGGGATGAAAGAGATTCTCCATCTGGGAAGCTGTCAGATTTAGTTGGAAGCCCAGCTATGCTGGGGAATGCTCAGTGTGCTACCACTAGGACCGACATGCTCGCAGATGCCAGGGGGAAATGCACAGGATTTGTTAATATAGCTTCAACTCTGAATTTGCAACAGGTGAGGCTAGACATGGGTGACACAACAGTTCGGAAGTCAACTAATGAAATATGTCCAATCGCTCCTTCCCTGGTGAACCGGGCTATTAGCAGGCTGGATCGTCCTGCCACCAAATTGGTTAACAGTGGCAGGAATCGGAGGGAATTCCCTGAGCACAGGACCAACTGCAGTAGCGGTGCTCGGCCCCACGCACAGTGCCAGGATAACTTACCGGCCCGCTAGACCTTTGGCCTCTTTTTCACCATGCCGGTTATTGTCAATACAGACTGGCAGTGGCCCTCCAGAGCTTTAGGAAGGGGACATTCTCAACTCCATCACCACCTGGAGATTCCAGGGGTTGCATCAGGGATCTTTTGCCTACAAAGCAGGTGTTCTGCTCCTGAACTACGGCCCTTCCCCTACCAGCTGTGCCAAAGGATATTGTACCTCTGGTCTAGCAGAAACATAGGAGTATTCTATTTTATCTTATTTTGCAGTGCATCCGTTCCTCGCGTTCCTTGATTTTGAATGGGCTAGCCCAAAATTTATCAAAAGAATGTCTCAGTTGCCTTTCAAGATATATATATATATATATATCTTCTCAAAGTGATGCACAATGGAAAAAAATATCTTGAGACAAACATAACAATTCACAATTAAACTCTCGAAAGTGGAAACAGCAATATAACCATTTCATTTTAAGTCAGCCAATAAAAAAGGTATAAAAACCCTCACTTGCAGTCATCGAAAAACAACATGCAGAGAAAAAAGCGTTAACCTACCCTCATTAAAAGCAGAATGCATTTAGGGTGGGAATGTTGGAGAATTCCAATGAAATATGAGCAGAAATTGCTGTTGGTTGCTTATTTGTTTGCTGATCTGTAGATGTCCAGGTCAGAAATCAATCCCACAAATATGATTTGTATTCACTGTTGTTGCTTTCAGACTGCAAAAGATAACATACATAATTGATTGCACCCCCCCAAAAAAAAAATTGCATTGCATTTCCTTCACACCGAAAAGAATAATGTGGAACAACATAACAGAAATGTAGACTACATCATTAATATCATTACATATATCGTGCAAGTTCCATCATTTCCCCACATTAGTTAGCAATATAAATAATGTAGTTTCTCTTGGAAGAAGAACTGCAGCAGAATGGAAACAGCGCTACATTCCACAAACACAGGATGGAACGGAAAAGCAATGCCTTATTATATCCCTAATTTGGGACCCACCTAAGAGCCAATAATGAAAAAGCCAATCACATGCCTCCAAGGAGGAAGTTCCACAGATATTGAGCATCTACTGGTAAGGCCTCAACTCTTGTGTTGAGGCATCTAATCATAAGCCTGCATTTTTATCAAGCTTATATTTTTTGATCAAGGTTGTATCTTAAAAATGAGTTCAAATTCACAAATGATTCATGCCAGGCAGGAACTAGGCTGGCTAAGATTTGGCAGATGTTCATCCTCTTCGCCAGAGAGGCCCTCTGGTTTATTGCGGTCATAAAAGGCTGAGCAGAGGTCACTGACCTTGCATGTTGCAGAGTACAATTAAGCTACAATTAAGTTGGTAAATAGTAAGAATTATTGTGCCTCCCATTAGAGACTTGAGCCACATTTTCCTAAGGGCAAGAGCTAATGGAAATAGGGAAAGAAAGTGTTTTTAAGTTTTTTCTTACTTTGAAAACGTCTTTGCTTATAAAAAAATTATATATTATGTATTAAAAATATATTGGCTTAAATGTAATTATGCAAAGGAATTAGAAGCTAAGAAATGTTAAATCCTTATGCTAGATTCTTATTTCATATAGTTGGAAGAGATCACAGGGGCCATCAGCCACCAGCCTAGCCCCCCCTTGCCAAGCACCATCAGAGCACTCTAGACAGATGGTTGTCAGGTTTTTGTTTAAAGGAACCTCCAATGAAGGAGATCTTTCATTGATGATGCGTACAAAAGATCTTTGATACCTGTTTAAAATAGAATTAGCCACCATCTGTTTTAGCCATCTGCTCTATTTTAGAATTAAGGGGGCAAAGGTGATTTGGTAATTAAGGTGCCTTGTAGAGGTTAATGGCTACTTGTTTGCCAATTATAAATATAGCTTTTATTTCCCATAAAAGGGCAAAAGGAAATGGGTGTATCTTTTGTGATTGGTTCTAGCAAACAGCCAATAGGAATTTCAACCAGGCTGATTGGACAGAGGCAGCCACAGGAGGAGCAAGGGGGCTGGATTAAGGAAATATAAGTGCTGGCCAGAATGGCAGGAGGCCAGGCCAGAGCTTGGTAACCATGTACCACTGTGCCTCATATTTATTTGTCTGACAAATAAATTATTATTTTAATTTCTCTATTGCTGCGTTGAATATTTCATTCCAGCTAAGCGTTAACCACAAGCAGGGTGCTACAGTGTCTCCCATTGTAACTACAGCTACTGACTGTCATGAGTAGGGCCTTTTGGGCTTGCCGATTGTGATGTTGGCAGTTCGAATCCGCATGACGGGGTGAGCTCCCATTGCTCTGTCGCTGCTCCTGCCAACCTAACAGTTTGAAAGCATACCAACACGAGTAGATAAATGGGTATCACTGTGGTAGGAAGGTAAATGTCATTTACATGCACTCTAGCTTCATCACAGTGTTCCGTTGCACCAGAAGCAGTTTAGCCATGCTGGCCTGGAAAAGCTATCTGCAGACAAATGCTGGCTCCCTTGGCCTGAAAATAGAGATGAGGGCCGAACCCCATAGTTGAATTCAACTAGACTTAACCATCCAAGGGTCCTTTACCTTTACCTTTACCTTTACCTTACTCAAGTCTTAGAATGGATGCCCTTTTCAGACTATTTAAAGAAATATTACAGTATGTTGAACTTACGAGGAGGATCCGAGCTATGAGCAACAGAAGTAATTAGATTATAATATTGTAGTTATGATTTGATAGATAGAAGATAGAGTACAGCAGAAGGAGAGAAACAACAACTTCATGGAAAAGGGGGTGGGAAGTTGACAAAAATAAGAGAAAAAAGGAAATTGTGTTTTAACTGTATATGCTCATACCCTCCAACATTTCTCCAATGAAATAGGGACATCCCATTCCATAATGCTAAT
The DNA here is from genome assembly GCF_951804945.1 of Podarcis cretensis. NCBI lineage: Eukaryota > Metazoa > Chordata > Lepidosauria > Squamata > Lacertidae > Podarcis > Podarcis cretensis. Next base: position 80,589,787 of record NC_137175.1, on the reverse strand, counting down.
GTTACTATTTATACTCCACACATCTTATTGGGTTGCCCCAGCACTCTGGACAGCTTCCAACACGTATAAAAGCATAATACAACATTAAACATTTAAAAAAGCACTTCCTTATACCGGATTGCCTTCAGACAGTTTACGATTTGGATAACTCCATACCGTCCAACATTTCTCCAATGAAAACAGGGACACCCAAAGGAATAGTGGGACATTCTGGGATCAAATCAGAAACCGGGATGGCTTCTCTAAATCAGGGACGTCCCTGGTAATTAGGGACGCTTGGAGGGTCTGTATATTGAAAATGTTAAAATTTAATAAAACAGAATTGAAAAATAAAATAAAATAAAGTACTCATGTCTTGAGCCTCAGAATGGTTGGTGTCCAGAGTAGTTCAAGCAGAACTTGTTTATTTTGGCTGGGGAGGAGATCTCATCCTGATATTAGGTCCTAAAGGGCTTATGTGAGACATCCATGTTATACACTAGCAATACCTTTGCCCAGGTTAGAAAACCTCCCTGGAGATATGAAAGCTTCAAATGTTCAATGACATCTTCTTGGATTTGCGATAGAGAATAAAACACATTTGTTTTGATTGCAGAAACACGCTCGCTCACCCCTGTCCCTCCAGAGATGCCGTTTAGATGACAAAATGCAACGTGACAGTAATTTGGCAATATGTAATTCTAATATCAATGTAAAACATGAAGGAGTAAAAAACATCAAATTCTCTACAGGGCTGATCTGAAAATAAAAATAAAAATGGGGACTTTATTGACTTATTTATTTTAATCTCCCAACCTGTCAGGAAAGCATGATGGCCTTTGGAAGATGTGGCTCTTGAATAAGAGTCAATATAAACCAAAACCGTGTGGGATTATATATCTTTAGCTAAACGGAAGCAATATGATACAGATCATTAACTCTAAACACCTTCTCCATTCGTCTTTAGCAACACACATATTGAGGTTGCTGAACTGAGAAATGTTACTGAGGGTACAGGCCATCCATTTTAAGCTGTGATAGGGAAGGGGGGGGGAATGATGTGTGTGTGAGTCAGGGGGGAATTCCTCTTTCCTATTCTGAATTATTATTGGGTTTGCTTAAATAATATTTGCTGCAGCGAGGCCTTCCCATAAAATACCTAGTATAGATCACTGGGAGATGTAAAATATGCTACATTTATATGTTGAACGGCTAGGAAGGTCGGCAATGATTTAATTCCCATGCATGCATCAATGCCCTTTTAGTCATCATGGACAAGCAGCTAGTGTAAATAGCATGAAGCAAGTTTACCTAGCATGTTACCCTAACTGTACCTAATCATGATAAGTTACGGTGTGCCATTGGCATTAAACCAGCAAGCTGTATTAAACTATATCCTCTAGCGTCTTAAAAACACATATTTATTAGCTCCTGTGGCCACTTTTCCATTCCATAGATAAAAAATTATTTAACAATTCCTCCCCCCCCCACCCCGGGAAAAAAACAACCTTGGTGTATATTTGCAACCACAGCAAACTGTTAAAATTTAGTACATCTTTTTTTGCTGTGAGCACTTCACAGCTATGCTTTATAACAGAGGGCTCAATCATCTTTTCCCACAGATTTCTCTGTGGACATTTTATATCCACATTATCGTTTTTTCGCCAGCATTCGTGTTTGAGTTGCAGAGGCATGTGCTTCTCTTAAGAGAAGGTTAAATAAATGCAGTTTATAAATACAAAAAAAGGAGGGATAAGAGGAGGAAGGGCTGCTATTATTTTGATTTAACAGACGAAGCTTGAGAAGATAAAGTAGCAGAACATGAAGCAAATAATCTGGCATTTCTGGGGATTTTTATATATATTTTTAAAGTCAGAACTGCAAAGTATGAGCAGCAGGTGCTGTTGGTGGGATACAATACTAATTATGAAAGTGTGTGGCTTATTTATTTAAAGTATTTCTATTTCACTATTAATCACAGTCTTATACAGTGGTATGTGGTCAGTGGACTAGGGGGGCTAGGCTAGTTCCCTAAATGTTCCCCTGGTGCCTCCATCGCAAAGCCCAAGAAACCCCTGCCTGGTTTATAGAGGTGTGATGCTCATGCACATGATGTCAACTCCTCCACCCCTCCCAAAAAACCACCCTCACAAGCCACTGCCTCTGACCCTAATTGTTCCTCTACAAAAAAAAATTCACCACAAGCCACTGGTCTCATCGTGGCTTACCAAAATTAAAAGAATAATGTTCATCTGGAAATGGAACAGGGCTTTGCACACACAGTCACTGGTTGATCTGTGATGCCACGGAATATTTATAAGCATTCTAACATTGAGAGGGAAGAGTCAATCAAAATATGTTAGCAAGTGCTGCAGCTACAGGGAATGCTAAAAAGAGAAAGGAAAACATGCATTGGTACCTCGGAAGTCGAACGGAATCCATTCCGGAAGTCCATTTGACTTCCAAAACGTTCAGAAACCAAGGCACACCTTCCAATCGGAAGCTGCGGAAGCCCCATCGGACTTTTGGGTTCCACAGAACATTTGCAAAACAGAACACTCACTTCTGGGTTTGTGGCATTTGGGAGCCCAAACGTTTGACTCACAGGGCATTTGGGATCCAAGGTAAGGCTGTAATGGGTATGGGGAAGGGAAGAACCTTTGACTGCATCTAGAAATCAGAGGGGTTGTGTGCCATTGCCAGAGTTGTTGGGGTTTAGGCTGAAGAGTCAACGGAACATAGAGATGAGAACCTAAGTGAGAAGATGGCCCGGCAGACAGCATGCTAAGAGGAGAGAGAGAGAGAGAGAGAGAGAGAGAGAGAGAGAGAGAGAGAGAGATGATGATGTACTGTGGTTGAAACAAGGAGAAAAGTGTAGGAAGCTGGCGACACAGGGCCGATATGAGGGATTGTGGGACTCGGGTCAGGGTAGAGCAGGCAGGGAACTGAGCTAAGGGGGCAATAAGAAATTGCTATTTCAGGGGGACTTGCATAGGACACAAAGCAGGGTGGGGAATGAGTCGCATTACCTGTATACCTGAAGAAGCGTCTCCACCCCCATCATTCAGTCCAGACACTGAGGTCCAGCGCTGAGGGCCTTTTGGTGGTTCCCTCACTGCAAGAAGTGAGGTTACAGGGAACCCGGTAGAGGGCTTCTTTGTAGTGGCGCCCGCCCCATGGAATGCCTCCCATCAGATGTCATGGAAATAAACAACAATCTGACTTCTAGAAGACATCTGAAGGCAGCCCCGTATACGGAAATGTTTGATCTGTGGTGTTTTACTGTGTTTTATGTTTTAATTTGCTGGAAGCTGGCCAGAGTGGCTGGGGCAACCTAGTCCGATGGGCAGCATATAAATAATAAATTTATTTTTATTATTAGTATTAGTATTTTCCTAGTGAAAAGCTGTTGGGAGTAGCATTCCAGTAAGCTAATTCCATGAAAATGTCAATTTACGGACCCTTTTTTCATTTTCATATACAGTGGTACCTTAGGGTTAAGAACTTAATTCGTTCTGGAGGTCCGTTCTTAACCTGGAACTGTTCTTAACCTGAAGCACCACTTTAGCTAATGGGGCTGTTGAACTTCTGCCTGTCCAGTGCATTTCCCTGCACATAAAGCACAGCTCTTCCCACTGAGCAATCACAGCCGCCATCCCACTGCCGCTGCCGTCGTGTGATTTCTGTTCTCATCCTGAAGTAAAGTTCTTAACCCGAGGTACTATTTCTGGGTTGGCGGAGTCTGTAACCTGAAGTGTCTGTAAGCAGAAGCGTCTGTAACCTGAGGTACCACTGTATAGTTAACATGTTCTGTATAATTAAAATGATTAATAGTCACATGTTAAATGCCATTTTGAGAAACTGCTGCCACATAACTTTTCAAAATGGTATTCAGCATTTGAGTAAAACGAGAATCCTGACATGCAAGATGACTCAGAATTTCTCTATCCCCCCCTCCAAAGTTCAGTTAAAGAGCACACCAGAAAAATAGAGAATAAAAACACTTTTATTGTATCAATAGTTTTCATTTCTGAACTGACAAGTCAGATAAGCAAAGGACAATAAAACTTAAGTTGGTTGAGCGTGTTACACCCCTTGAGGAATTTTGCCCTTAGTGATGATTTTCTTGCAGGAAGCCCTCTGAAACAACCCCAAAGACAATGCAAGAAGAAGAAGAAGAGTTTGGATTTGATATCCCGCTTTATCACTACCCGAAGGAGTCTCAAAGTGGCTAACATTCTCCTTTCCCTTCCTCCTCCACAACAAACACTCTGTGAGGTGAGTGGGGCTGAGAGACTTCAGAGAAGTGTGACTAGCCCAAGGTCACCCAGCAGCTGCATGTGGAGGAGCGGGGAAGCGAACCTGGTTCCCCAGAATACAAGTCTACTGCTCTAAACCACTACACCACAATGCAAGGAGAAAGGACTTTGTTGTTTTGCTCTGGTGCCATTTGGAATAGCTGCTTTTTGGGGGTTAGAGTGTCTGAACCCTGGCTTACCAAATAAACCATATTGTTGCTGATTCGGTTTTTGTTCTGGAGTGAGAACAGTTAATTTCAGAATGAATTTGAGACAAGTGGGAGCAAGCATGCCCATTTTTTTACTTTCAGCAAAGTGGGATGCCAAGTCCTTTTCTTCTTCTTTTTTTCTTTACGTAATATGCCTCAACATGCCACATTAGTTAGCTCTTCTCTGTGGCAACATGTCAAGCCTAGGAAGATCTGCCAAAATAATTCCTTGTTTTTCTTCTGCCACCCGCCTCCTTGCATCAACATGCAGGCTGATTTACTCGGTGCTATAATGCAATTGGGGGTGATATTATTATTTTAAATGCCTTTTATTGCTTTAAGATTTTGTTTACCCTAGTGTCACAGTTAGTGAATTTGTGCTTAATGTTTTACAGTTACATTGTTTGTGATGGCCAGAATATTTTGAATAAAAGCGTTACTGCAACAGCTATGATGATGATGATAGGAAGGCAGAGGGCCTTTTCAGTTGTGGCACCCCGTCTATGAACAGTTACCCAAGTGAGATCTACCTGGTATGTTGTTGTTGTTGTGCTGGTGCTTTAAATCAGAATGAATCAGATTTTCCTGTGGCGGGCTGAACTGATCATCACTTGCAGAAGGTTTCTGAAACTAGTCCAAGGCAGTGGCATAGCGTCAGTTGCTGACGCCCAGGGTGGGTGTGTATGCCAGGCCATTGGGCATGGAGCCTTTCAACGAAGGGCATATAAGAAATGCTATAAATAAAGAAACAAACTAGATCTATTATTTAAGGTGTGCAAGGTGGCTCACCAGTTCCTAAACCAGTAGTGTGAATGCCTTTGGTAAGTATGTTTCTTGATGGTTAGCTTATAAGAACATTAAACCACAGCCTTCCTTCTGCTGTGCAAATGTCCCAAACACAAAGCCCAAATGTTAACTTTCATCTGAAATCCACCACATTTGAAAGGGAACTCTTATGCATTCTCAATTCAGCAGCTTTATTTAAAATCTACGTCTGTCTTTGAGGCTTGCTATTTTATTGCATTAGGTACTCTTTCTTCCCCCATCCTGTTTACCAAAATCAAATCTGCAAAGTGAAATCCCCTTTTAGTACAGTCTCCCCCTCCTTTCAGAGAAGATACCGCAGCTCCCCCATGAACAGATTTAACATAACATTATGCTGAGACTTACAGAAAAAGATTCTTTAAAAGTATCACATCCAAACTATAGATATCAAGGAACACACAGTGGGCCTAGTCAGAGAGACCGGGAAAATCTTCAAAAACGTCTGGCTCTATTGTACTCTTACTAATTTTAAATTCTTTTGAAAGGTCCTTTCTTCCTCCGTGCTCTCTTTAAATAAATAAATAAATAAATAATCCTCTGCTCCTGGACTTTTCTATGAATTTTAGATACTTCGTAAGCAGCAGAGTACTTGTTATTCCACAGACATATATAATCTCCTTCATAAAAGTTGGCTGGTTTTCAAATAGCACTGAGCCCCACAGATATATTTAATGCTCTTCAAGGAAGTGTTCCCATTTTTAAGAGTCTCAAACAACCCAGCGTAGAGCAGGACATAGAGAGCTAAGCTGGACACAGTGGTAGCAGGTCTGTGTGCTTAAGAACATAAAAGCAACACTGTTGGATAAGGTCAAACGTCCATCTAGCTCAAAAACATCCGGTTCTCACAGTGGCCAATCAATGTCTGTGATAAGTCCTGGGATGCAACAGCACTCTCTTCACTTGTGATTCCCAGAAACTGATATACAGAGGTATACCACCTCAAAATTATGGTGCTGGAGGAGACTCTTGAGAGCCCCATGGACTGCAAGAAGATCAAACTTATCCATTCTTAAGGAAATCAGCCCAGAATGCTCACTGGAAGGACAGATCCTGAAGCTGAGGCTCCAATACTTTGGCAACCTCATGAGAAGAGAAGACTCCCTGGAAAAGACCCTGATGTTGGGAAAGATGGAGGGCACAAGGAGAAGGGGATGACAGAGGACTAGATGGTTGGATAGTGTTCTTGAAGCTACTAACACGAGTCTGACCAAACTGTGGGAGGCAGTGGAAGACAGGAGTGCCTGGCGTGCTCTGGTCCATGGGGTCACGAAGAGTCAGACACGACTAAACAACAACAACAGCATCTCAAAGTAGCTGCAATCTTGTAGAAATCTGGAAGGGGGGTTCTGATTTGAGTGGGAAAGGGGTGGACGGATGAAGAGTGCAAAACCTCCCTCCCAGGTTGAAGAGGTTGTGGCAGTGTAGTGGCTGGGTTCTGGTACATCCAAGAACAAGGTTACCTCAGGTGTTCTGATGTCAGATTGAGAAATTGCAGATATCAGCCAGCTTTCCACATAAGCCTGTTGACAGATAAACACACAGCACAGATGGGCAAGAGGCGCAGAGGGGCATTAGCACCAGTGGGAACAAAAGAGAAGGAGATTAGCTCAAATTCATGTAGTCAACAGTCAACAGGGCTGAACCTGTTTCTGGGAGAAGCTGAACCCAGCCCCCTTCTCCTAAGTAGGTGACTAAGAAATGAACACAGTCCCACATGCTAGATTGGGCAGGAGCCATGTACACATCAACTGATAAATGCATCTGTCCCCTCTTTCTGCTAGATATAAGCCTGGAGGATTCCAAGTAACAAGGCAATATCTCATTATTAATTTTCAAGAAAAGAACAATGTGATTATAATGTGTGAAGAAAAATGTTATTATTGAAAAGTAACTGATGAGTCCAAAAATAACGTTCCATCTTGTAATTTCATTATAGGTTGCAGATACTACAGAGAAGCTGCATAGTGTCCACAGACTACAATGAATGTAAGCCGTGAATGCTGTGCAGTCTTGAAGACCATACATTGTCATGAAATTCTACTCAATATTGATCCAGAGTCAATTCCAATGTATAGTTAGCAGAGTAACAACTTAAACACGTTGCAGGATTCCCCCAAAAATAGACCAGAGGCAATTAATATTTCATCCAGCAGAGCTTTGCTGCTGCTGAAGGCAAATGAGCATAATGGTCACAAATCCAATACATTCAGGATTGGCATTGTCCATAAGAAATCCAGTTGTGGCAGACTTAACTTAAGCTTGCAATAACTTATAATAAGTCTAAACCATAGCACTATATACAGAACACCACACCAGAAGGAAGAGAGATAGAAAGAGAAAGTGAAACCCAGGCTCCTTTTGACCCTACTTTTATAGTCAGCATGGCCTTGACAGAAAAGATAAGAGAACCAGTTTAAGCCAGCTTCTCTGAAGGAATAAGCCAAACATCATGAAGCTTCTGCTTGTTTCTTTCACACAGAGAAGATTCCAGAACCCTTTTGAATTAATTAGAATAGGAAAGATCTCTACACATCAGATCAATGCACTAAGAGATTCAAACTTACATACATAAGTCAGCATTACCCCTGATGATATAACTTGAAACATACTTGACTCCATTCACTGCAGAAGGAAGAGGAGTGTGGGGGGAGCACACTGCCCCCATCAGCGCGATCCTGGTGGGATGCCATAGGGGTTGCCCCCCTGCCTGCGCTGGGCACCACACCCCTGGGACGCACACACCAGCCCCACCCCGCCTGCTCTCCGCCCCCCAGTGCCGGAGCATGCAGTTCCGCCCCTGACTCCATTGACCTTTTTTTTAAGGCAAAGAAATATATATTTTTAGTCTAACTGGTTGAGAAATCTGTTTTCTGCAGAATGAGGCACACCATATTTAGCTCCTTGGAGGAAAGGTGAGACTATATATTTTGGAAAGTGGCTTGTCCATCTGTTCCCTAAGAATAAAACTCATTTTCATTCATTTATTCCATACCATGTATTCTCCATAGGTTTGACCGCCTCTGGAAATATCATTACTAGCCGCCATTTTGAATCAAGATGGTGGACCAAAAAATCACCTTGATGTGATGTTGCTCCTTTCTTTTGGCATAGGTTCTGTTGCCTCTTGAGATATCATCACCAAACTCAGAATGATGTTTCCTAAGATGGAAGTGGCAGACTTTGTCACCATTTGGATGACAGGCACCTTTTTGAATAAACATGGTGAACCAAAATGTGACTTTGGTGTAACTTTCTTGGTACTGATATCTCAAGAGGTTCAGCCACCTCTCAAAATATCATTGTCAAACTCGGCATGAGAGTTTCTGAGGTGAGAATAGCCGTCTTCATCATTGTTTGGTCACCAGGCACCATTTTGAATCAAGAATCAAGGTGGCAAACAAAAAATGTGGCTTCACTCATTTCAAAATCACAATATTTTCATTTTCAAGAAATTCCTGTACAGCACCAGGCCTCAACCATAGTGTGTAAATATATAAATTCTGCACAGAAGTGTGCTTCTTGAAGAAAAAGTATGTAAAGGTCCCATCAAGTGGGCTCTATGTGGGCAGGTTCTCTATTAGAACATCCACATAACATATCATGTTGCAAGTGTGACCTAGTCCTTCAATGCAGAAAAATGATCATCCTCTGAAAAAGTATGTAAATTGGCTGTTAAAAGTTTTTTGCCTTGTTCTAATAAGGCTTTATATTTTTTGTGCTTCAAGGACTTTTTGTACATCCCGAGAAGTGTAAAATAATATTACCATTTAAAAAGGGGGAGAAAGGTTCTGTATAATGTAGGCTGGGCAGAGAAAAACAATAGCCTACTATTCCATGTGGAAAAAATCTTTCAGTTGAAGTGATTAGAAGACTAATATATGGAAGCATTCATGCATTCCAAAGCAAAAGTGCATTAGCATGTATAAGGGAAGCAGACTGGGAAGGAGGCCGGCAGTATCCCAGTGGATTATGAAAATCGGAGAGTGCTTTTTGAAAATCAACTTTTATTTTCAAGGAACTCAACAACCACGAAATCAAATTACATTGACCTAAACTTATTTTGAAAAGGGCAGTGCTGGTAGAATACAACATTGATCTATCACGAATGTTATCCTCACTTACTTGATGAACAAATGTATGTGACAAAACACCCTCCTGGAATATTCCTACAATTAGTGGCTGCGAACATGCCAGTATTAAATTTACAGGATGCTCTATTCATCCAGCTTTCTTCTAACATTGCTAAGAATATGTTTTTGAGCAAAGCTGATTAGTTAAGCAACTTTGTTACCTATTTAAATTTCCATTATGCCGGTACAGTATGTCACAATAACATAAGGCTCTGGGTAACAATAAAAATGTGAATAATGACCCATTTCATTTCAACACTGTAAGCAAAGGGGGGAGAGCATTCAGTGTTTATGAGAAAATGGTGATTGGTAGAATGAATAAATAGTAATCACTCTGCATTAAGCAAACAAAGGGAAACTATTGTATATTAATACGCACTCGGTTTTATTGCAGCTCAGTCAGATATTCTAATCAACCATGACAGGATCTGAATATATTGGCTGCACCCAAAGGTGCTGTTTATTAATTTATCTTAGCACTTAATGATGGCATGTCAAAGTAAATTATGTTGCTTCATCTGTTGCATTTGTTTGTATTCAAAAAATGCCACTATGGGGGGGGGGGGGGTTGTCATCTGCTTTTCCCTTCCCTTCCCTTTGTTTTGAGAAGCATTTGATATTCATGCCAATGAGTTGCCTATTCCTCATGACATTTTTTTTTTTGGATATTACATCCACTTGCTTTGCTTTGCAAAGTCATTTCTTCATGCAATTATTCAATGTTTCAGGTCCACCACACCTTCTGTTTTCAATGCAGCAGACACTAAAGTACTGGAAGTTCATTTCAGAGCTGAGCCAATAAATTCTGCTACCTGAGGCAAAACGGCAAATAGTATACCCCAACCCCAGGCTGAGGTGCATCATATCCAAAGGCTGTCATTTGGGGGGGGGGCAACTGAGGCAGAAATGCCCACAAGTGCAAAGTAAGTATGGGATTCAAACAAATTCTAAACCAAATTAGGGCATTTCAGAAAGACTCAGGACTTGTCAAATAACAAGTGTCATCTCTCTGAAGTAGGTTGAATTGAAGAAGGAGAAGGAGAAGGAGAAGGAGAAGAAGAGGAGGAGGAGGAATTTGGATTTGATATCCCGCTTTATCACTACCGAAAGGAGTCTCAATGCGGCTAACATTCTCCTTTCCCTCCCCCACAACAAACACTCTGTGAGGTGACTGGGGCTGAGAGACTTCAAAGAAGTGTGACTAGCCCAAGGTCACTCAGCAGCTGCATGTGGAGGAGCAGGGAAGCGAACCCGGTTCCCTAGATTACGAGTCCACAGCTCTTAACCACTACACCACACTGAAGAGACCTCCAAACAGATTATGGATGATTTAGACCTTACCCCCCCAAAAAAAAAAAAAAAAATGCTACAGATAATGGGTCTGCAGAACCTGAAACTTATCCTCAAGTTTGGTATATAAGGAAAATGTCAGGGTGGAGGGAGGAATTCTTTTGTAACTGACAGGTCTAGCTTATAATCAGTGGATGTGATTTTTCCAGCACTTTCCAATCACAGTGCTTTGGACAAAGTGATGTTGGAGCAATGTGGCAAGCTTACTGTTATATGTTCTGTGCTCTTGGTTAGTTCTGCTAGCAGAGCTTGCTTGGAAAATGCTAGACATTCCTGCCATTTTGCCTGTGTGCTACACGCTCGCAAATCCTCTCCTGTCAAGGTAGGTTTGTACTTTGTTTCTGTTGCTTTTGGTGCCAATTGAGCAGAACAGGAGCCTAAAACTGTTTCTCGTCATTAAATTAAAATTGTTGCTCACAAAACCACAGGGAAAGAAGTGAATCCCTTTTAGTTCTCCATCCCCAAAATAACTTTAAAGGTCCCCAGAACAAAAAGGAAAAAATAAAAAGAAACTTGCAACAATTTTTCTGTAATTTGACAGCTTCTTACCTATCTGTATCCTATCTCATGTATGCTATTTTCATATAAAATGCCCCTACAAGGGAGATTAAGTGAACCCTCTTCTTGCTATGCCAAAATGGTAAAGGCTATCTATGCAGAAAAATGACAGCAGGTAGCCTTCTAAATGCTGGTAGTGTTAATTCCCTGGAAAAGGTCTACCAAGCCTGCAAATTTTATTAGATTCTGCCAAACAATTAGAAAATTACAGATGGTTCCTTTTTAAAAAATATTGAAGACCCATTTGCCTGGAATGTGGCTGGCTTTATCCACTCTAGAGGAGTGTCTGTGCCTGCAAATTTTATGAAATTCTATTAAAATAAATCAGCTATAGTCATTTTTAATTTTCCCAATAGTGAATTGGGGTGGGGTGGGGACCAAAAGTTTCATTTCATTTTTCTTAATAAGAATTTGATTTTGGATCCTCAGCTGAACTCTACAGCCTCTGAATTGGTGCCTTAATCTCCCAGGGCCTATCATTATGTAGCCAAAATGGCATCATTCTTGCACAGGAAAGGGGTATCAGCAATCCTGGGGGAACCCCAAGATGTCCAAAAGAACAACAACAAAAAAATCAAGAGAAAAATCTATAAAGCAGAGGATGCCAAAGCAGCCCAATCAGAATGAAGGATATTCAGTGGGCAAGGTGTGCTGACTGAATTGCAAGGGGTGAGATGGGAGAAGAAAAGGAATGGAGTGGCTGAAAACTTTAACGAGGATGCTCCACACTGCAGCATTTTGTAGCCCATCATACTTGTAGTAAGAAAGAAAGGAGAAATACTTAGATCTGCTAGGAAGCTATTTGTTGGCTTGGACCCCTCTATTTCCTCCTAAAGCAGCAAATTTATTTTTAGAAGTACAATGCACTTGTTTAATTACAAGAAGATTATTTGTAGCTGCAGATGTCTAAATTTGTATCAACCAATTATTGCATGAGTAGCGAATTAGCCAGAATACAGACAATTCAAAAACTAGAAGGTGAATTGTCTGCTGTCAAGGCAAAGGTTATTACATTAGGCTATCGTAATGCAGCACAATTGTATTATAAACTGAGTTTGCATTTCCAATTTTAATTGCACTTTGACTATTTAAATTCCACCGACATGTGTCAGAGCTTAATAACCATTGACTACATGTTCAGATTGAATGACCAAGTCAATTATTTCTCTGCAGCTACTTATTAGGGGAGCATTGAAGGCATATGAAGAGTAATAGAAACATGTTTCCAAAATTAATTTGTATCCCCTTTGGGATACAAATACTTTTTGTGCAATAATTATTCACTTGGACCACATTCACAGGGCACTAGATTAGTGCTCAACTAGAAGTGATTGCTCAAGGTCCATCAACAAGTTATCAAAAAAAAGTTTCTGTTTTTCAGGCAATGCAAAATCCACCCAAACATGTTCCAAAATGAGAAAGTCAGCCTCTGAAGCACTTTGTAATTATTTGGTTTTTTAAAAAACAACAACACTAGATTCATGTGGATTTTAAATTATTTTTCCAGGGGAAAAATGCACACAAATGGTGCAGAGCAGGCATACTGATAAACATTTGGAAATGAACCAGGTTAAAGCCTTTGCATCCAACCCTGTTGTGAGATTGGTTAGGCTGAGATATGAAGACTGGCTGAAGACCACCCAGTAAGCATCATTGGGTTGATGGTACATGACATCACAATGTCTTTAAATGTGTGGTTTCTCCCTATCCCCAGATATGGGTTTCTGCAGGAACGGAACTGAGGATCTTTCACCTGTAATGCAGAAATTATGCCCCCAGAGCAGCAAACTTGGCCTAAGCTGCTAGACAATTTGCGCTATCAGTAATAACTAGCATTGCTCCAGAAACCAGACTTCCCAACAAAAATGTTCAGGCCACATTTTAAAAGACTTGGACAGTATGCTACACATCATAGTAAAGAGTGTCAGGGACTAAATAATTAAAATTTCAGAAGTAGTTCAGATAATTAACTTTATCTCTTGTGATTGTGTTTCTTTTCTACCTTTCCTTCTGTCAGAGCCCAGAATTATAGCAAACAGTGAGCATAGAGAAATGGCAATGGAAGGTCTAACCAATTTAAGAAGAAAGGGTGAAAATGTGAGGGTATTTTCCTTCTCCGGAAACTGCAGAGTCCAGCGGTGGAAATGTTGATGCTTTGCAGCAGTCACAAGAGCTCACATCCAGCTCTGTGTTTCAGTAGCGGAAACAAATAATTGGTTGTGGACTTCTGGAGAAAAATCGCGTGATGGAGAGGCAAAGAGTAAGATGTAAACTAGAGTGGACAGAGAAGGGTAGGTTGCAAATTGAAGCGAAGTGGAAAAGACAGGACTGAAATTAGCTGACTTGAAAAATAGAGGCAGGTAACTCTGAAAGTGTAAAGGAAAGAGACAACTTGTGGACTAGAGTAAAAATGAAATGCAGCAATTCTGGCGACTAGCTTGTGGTTGAAGGCCTACAGATTATTCTGGCAATGACTCCTCCCCAGTCGTGTTCACACAGAGTTTCTGACGCCGATAAACTTTATTTCCGAACCAGGAGGACGAACTGCACTGGAAGTCAACTGCAACCAAAAGACAGAAGCCCTAGACTGACATCCCCCAGATCATGACTGAGCATCCAAAATTATTTGTGTAGCTTTTTACTCCCCCCTCCCAGTCTTGCTGCTATTTCATGCTCTGCAGGCAGTTTCCTGGTCTTGGAAAGCTTCCTGGAGATGGTCTTACTGTAACTTTCTTTAAACAGGAATTGTAGGGATTTGGTAGACAGAGAAGCTGGGTTAAACCTGGAGGAAGAGAAGGAGGAAATTAAAGCAGTGATCTATACGACTCAGGCACTTCATGATTATTTTAAGGTTGGTGCAACATGTGAAACCCCAGTGCCCATCAAGCCATCCTGAACATTTCTTCAAAGCACTAATTTCATTATGCCCAGGATGGGGAATCTGTGGTTCTCCAGATATAATTGGCCTAAAACTCCCACCAGCTGTAGTTTCCATTGCCAATGTTTCAGAAAAATGGAAGTTGTAGTACAACAATATCTGGAGGGCCACATCCTCCTCACTCCTGCTTTAGGCCCATCTCCCACATAACTTGTCAAGAGGAAAAAAAAACCAGTTACAAATATCAGCAGAACAATAGCCCCTACAGTTTCATGTAGATGCTAAGCAGCATCTGGAACAAGATGGAGTCTTAAGAGACACCATGGAATTCAACCAAGAGATTCTTAACATCACCTGGCTGGGGAGTGGCAGAGGAACATAGAAGTGCTATTGGCTAGGATTGCCCCCACTCTCACTTCTCTGTGTGGGCATCATCCCCTGTCTCTGCCCATGAGCTTTTTAGGCTAGGGTAGCCAAAGTGCTGTTCTCCAGACGATGTGGGCGAAAGCTCCAATAATCCTTGACTACTGGCCCTCCTGGCTGGGGCAAGAGGGAGTCATTTCCCACAACATCTGGAGGGATCCACATTGGATTCCTACCAATGGTATCTGGTCTTAACTACCAGAAAATTTGAAAGGAAAAATTAACACCTGACAGTCAATTAACTGCACAATGGCTTAACTGCACACTCAAATCCTAGTCTTGTTCCCTCAAACCACATTCAGGTTGCTTTCATGGTTGTGTGAACTGGGCCTAAGAGGGCTGGGGGGGAAAACCCCTGCATACAGCAACAAAGAATTTTTCAGCAGAGGACACGTACAGATATTTCTGCTATGCACAGATATGACTTGGAGTGTAGCAACTGAACCTCAGGCTACTGTTTTCAGACATCAGAAAGGGACTCATTTCGTAGGTTAATTGAGTGAGTTGAATGTAAATTTCTTATCCCATATTTTCATCTCAGGGATAAATTGGGTGGAGATGAGGTAGAAATGCCATTTTATTAATCACCAGTGCTTTCTCTGATAGATTTTCTATAGCATCTTCCATTCTTAAACCCAATTTTCTTTCTTTTTTATCATACTTCGTATTCAGTCCTAAGTAAATGCCAAAAACATTTTGAAGACCAGCCTTACAGCTATAAAAGTAGTTTCCACCCCCCCCCCCTTCTTGTTAGCAGTACTTAATTTGTTCCAGAGCTCATCCTTAGCATCTTAGTAACAGAGTGCAAGCCTGGAAAATAGCAGAAGCATCCCTGAACACATCTGGAGCATATTTCCTTCACCCCAGAGTCATTACAGAAGATTGGTTCACACATAGCACCAAGCAAAAGGGCTGGCCCACCAATGAAGCAAGGTGAGGCATTTGCCTCAGGGCTGCAGTCTCCAGACAGCTGGGAGAGGTGGCAGGTCTGTCATCCAAGGAGTGCACCACTTGCCACCTCCTCTGTGTGCTCACTGCCTACCACCTACTGATGTCCAGCCTCCTTTCCCCACCCCAAGGGTGCTCAAAACAAGCCCTCCATGCTTTAGACCAAGGACGGAGAACCTCTAGATGTGTCCCTCTAGATGTTGATGACTTCAAACTCTCATCAGCCCCAGCCAACACAGACAATGTTTAGGAATCTATGCTTTAGATAAATGCTGTTAGGGTTTGGTGAAACCCTACCCTGTGGGATCTATTGCCTTGAAAACAGGCCATGGATTTCAAAGCAGGGGGAGACCAGTCTGTTTCCTCAGAATCATCTTGTTTCATTTGTGCTGCTGTAGTTTCAATTCGCAGTACAGTATTGTTATTTTAAAATATGGCACAGACTCCCTATGCACACTTTACTCCAAGTCACATTGCATCACAGACTTTGCAGGCCCTGGTTGTTAGTCCTTAGAAATGTGATGTAGGCATGCACCAGCTAAGCAGCAACCTTGAATGCAAAGCCTTTGGTGCAGTGTGTGTGAATGTCAAGACATGATTGGGACCTGTATAATTAAAGCTAAAAAGTAATCATGCAACTAGACCACTGAAGGGTTTAGCGAGAATTGAATGGAAGCCAAGAAGATTCCAACACATCTACCCCAAATGAGCCAAGAATCTACAGCATTTCATACAGAAACTAATTTGCTTCCATGTCAGTGGAAGTCCACGATGGACAGGAGTGGTTCAGGAAATTATGGACTATGTAGAAAAATAACTCAGTATGTCCACTTTATGTCTGAACTAGTAGTGAGGAAGGTCACCCATTCATAATTTAATTTGCATCCCTTTCAGGTCATATTGCATTGTGCCTTCAGATTGGACCATAATCAACAGGAAATTCACAAAGTTAAATCCTAAACAGTATGAACAGAATGAAATTAAATAGGAGGGAGGAACATGCAAGCATAGTAGTTGGTCTGTTGAGGCACTCTGAGTGGCCCTGTTGAAAAATTGGTTCATTATTATTTAGAAGTTTCACATTTCCAAGGTTATGAAGTTGTCAAGGCAAAAGGTTCCATATTGCTTTACTAACCAAAGTTGACTGATTAAGGGTGCTGGAAGAAATATGTTTTCCTTCTAGAATCTTAATTAGTTTGACTTTAACTTGAGACAGAAGATTCTGCCAGCTGTCAGCTACTGCTTGGATCTCTTACTAATTAAAACTCTGAGGAAGCCTATTAAAGGTGTTCAAAAAGCCAAATCTTCCTTCTCAGCATCTCCAGCATTGCAACGACAATTGCATGACAGCTATATCATGGCTTGGATATCTTGCCTTTTGACTTTCTCACTGGAAATGAGTATCCTTTACCTTCTTTATTCACTCTACCTGTGATTGGATTGGGATGCATCTGTCAGTTTTCTTCCTATTCCACTTTAGCTTTCTTCTGACATGCAATACTTCTGAAAGAAGGAATATTGCTGATTTCCTCTAACCATAAGATGTGAGGCGGATAGAGCTAACTTGGTTTCCCTGTTTGTGTTATGAAAGACTCGAGAGAAATGGATAGAGGAATGGTGCACATCTAGGGAAACTTTCTATTTTAACAGGATTTCAGCAGCCTAAAGGTTGGCCAATTCACCTATGCATGTTCCTCACTTGAAAGACGCAATGTCCCCTCTTCAATGCAACAATTTAAAATAGAGGAACCATGTTCCCTTGCTTTGCACCTGGTCATCTTAGAGATATCAAATGTTTAAAAAGATGAGAATGACAGTAATATCTTGCAAATATATCTAAGGAATCAGGATATATTACAAGTTAAAACATTTTTCTTTATTGTGGAGCATATAGTTTGAAATAAGCTTACCAACAGTGGTGAGATTCTCTGTTCAGTAAAGTGGTGACTCATCCCCCTGCAGTGGCGATTCCAGGGTCCCCCTCTTAAAGGGGTTATATATATATATATGGGTGTCACTGGCCATACACTGAAAGGTTGTCAGTAAACTACCCTGCACACATGGATATTGTCTTGCCTGCCTGCTACCAGGCATGTCCAACAGGTAGATCATGGGACGTCTGCAGTAGATCACTGGTACCTCCTTCCTGAAAAAGCTCAACAACTTTGACCTGAACCCCCAAAAAGGGGGTAGATCACTGCCATGGACCAGTTTGCAAACCCCTGGATTATAGTCAGCGTTCAGGAACTCTTAACACAACATATTCTCCATCCGTGGTCGCACTGCTCATGATAAAACAACAACAAGGAAGCTCTTTTCCCACAGAAATAGAGACCTATCTTGGTTAACTGCAGTTAGGTTTTCCTCTCTCCCTTTCTTTGAAAGATCACGCACTAGAGGTTTGGTATTTGATAACACTGAATTCCATCAGACATTTGCATGCCTTTTAAAATCATTTCCAGAAACCACATAGGCTCAACATGGTAAGCGCTAACCTTTGGAGCACTTGATATTTCAACTTGGCAGTGCCAGGAATACATGCATTTGATTTGCATGTCTTCCACTTAATACCAAGACTCTCATTCAGAACACAAAGGTAGTTGTTCCACTTTATCATTCCTTGTTGTATATGCTCATAAATTTTTCAGTAACTCACTAGCAGTACAGCATTCTGTAGAAATTTCAGGTCTGTGCCCCTGTATGAGGAAGTGTTAAGTGTTTTCATTCAAACCTCTGAAAACATCCCTGCCAGTCTCCCCACTCCCTTTGAGTAGCATCTCAGTGGCAGGGATCAAAAAGGCACAGATTTATCACACAGACAAGAGTTTACAGGTTGGCTCTGCCACTTGACCCATCACAAAAACATTGTTGTTAGATTTGTACCCCGCCCATCTGACTAGGTTTCCTCAGCCACTCTGGGCGGCATCCAGAAGAATATAAAAACGTAATAAAATGTGAAATGTCAAAAAAATCCCTATACAGGGATTTTTGCCTTCAAATGTCTTCTAAAAGTCAGGGGGCACTAGGGGCGCATCAGAAGGTGGCTGACAATAACATCTCTCCGACCCACACGAGGTAATTTGGAGGCTGTGATGGGTGTAATAGCCTCCCTACCCCCCCAGGATTGTGGGGGGGGGGCTGCCCTTGCCTGCTGTGCCCTATACCACCCCCGAATTTGAGGGGATAGGGGCACTAGGCAGAATGCCCTTCTGTGGATATCGGCGCTCCTGAACGCTGCCTCTGATCTGCGCCTCTAGCTGCAAGAACTTCAAAAGAAACGATTAGGATGAAGCGAATGCACATATTTCAAGGAAGGAGGGGGAGTAAAGACTGCTAACAGAAGAGATCTCTGATAAACGAGACGAGTCGGAAGAACAAGAATTAACCAGATGAAGACACACCAAGACTCGGTATGGCAAAAGGACTGGATGGGGGAGGGGAAAAAAACTTTCCTTTCTTTCCTCTATGTGATTAAACAAGAATCCCCCCCCCCACAAGTCAGAAATGTCGTTTGAAGGACTTAAGCTGTGGATTTATGTCTGTGTGGAGATAAATTTTCTAACCAAAGCATGCTTTAAGAAGATTGTGGAATGTATAAGGGCTTTGGAATGACGCAGTTAAAAATACCGTCGCCATATTGGGAAGTTCTGTCGGAGGACTTAAGTCTGGGAGGAGAAATAGAGAAATAGAGCTGTTTTTATATTTTGGGTGAAACTTCTCAGAGGGACTTAAGAACGACAGTTCTGTGATTAGTGATGGAAAGAGCGATGTTATCTATGAATGTGATGATATATGGAAACCATCTCGATTTGAGGATTGGATGAACGGAAAATTCACACAGGATTATTATTGGTGTTTATCTGCTTAAGGAGATTATCAGAACAGATCAAAAAGAAAAAAGAGAAAATATACGAACAAGATGAGATGCGGAAACAGCAAGATAAGACTGGATAGAATTATGAACTTTGTTTGGACTGATTCGGACATTAACGCAGTAGCAAGAAGATGATCAGAATCCCCCTTCGGATCTTGAAATATGGGTCACCTCAACAAAATTTAAAATTCGGCTTTGTAATTTGGAATTTATGTCATGTGATTTGATTTGATTGGTCAGTTAATAAAAATTATTTAAAAAAAAAAAAAATCTTCTAAAAGTTGTGTAGTTCTTAATCTCCATGACACCTGAAGGGAGGGTGTTCCACAGGGAGGGCAGTACCGCTGAGAAGACCCTCTGCCTCGTTCCCTGTAACTTCACTTCTCACAGTGAGGGAATTGCCAGAAGACCCTCAGAGGCAGACCTCAGTGTCTGGGCTAAGTGATGGGGGTGGAAAAGCTCCTTCAGGTATACTGGGCCAAGGCCATTTAGGGCTTTAAAGGTCAGTACCAACACTTTGTAAGAATGACTGTTGTCCGATTGACCGAATTCTCCTGACATAACCTGATGGTTTTTTTTTAATGTGGTTTATAAGAAAGAAAATGAATTATTACTATTGCTGCTACTACTACTACTGCTTATTCAATTTATATACCACCCTTTAAATGAAGATCCCAGGGCGGTGTACAACTTTTAAAACATAATTTACATAGCGTAATAATAAGAAAACAATAAAACAATCCCAGCAAGAATCATAACAGTCCCTCTACTTTTAAAAGGCCATATATTGCTTAAAGGGTCGCGGGTGGCACTGTGGGTTAAACCACAGAGCCTAGGACTTGCTGATCAGAAGGTCGGCAGTTCGAATCCCCACGACGGGGTGAGCTCCCATTGCTCAGTCCCTGCTCCTGCCAACCTAGCAGTTTGGAAGCACGTCAAAGTGCAAGTAGATAAATAGGTACCGCTCCAGCGGGAAGGTAAACGGTGTTTCTGTGCGCTGCTCTGGTTCGCCAGAAGCGGCTTAGTCATGCTGGCCACATGACCCAGAAGCTGTACGCCGGCTCCCTTGGCCAATAAAGTGAGATGAGCGCCACAACCCCGGAGTCGGTCATGACTGGACCTAATGGTCAGGGGTCCCTTTACCTTTACTATATTGCTTAATGGTCAAAGGCCTGGGTAAAGAGGAATAGTTTTGCCTGGTGCCTAAAGACAAGTAATGATGGTGCCAGGCAAGCATCTCTGGGGAGAGCATTCCACAAATGGGGAGCAACCGCAGAAAAGGCCCAGAACTGCCCTGTCATGTATACATGATTTTATATTATTTTATACAGTGGTACCTCGGGTTAAGTACTTAATTTGTTCCAGAGGTCTGTTCTTAATCTGAAACTGTTCTTAACCTGAAGCACTATTTTAGCTAATGGGGCCTCCTGCTGCTGCCGCACCGCTAGAGCACTATTTCTGTTCTCATCCTGAAGCAAAATTCTTAACCCGAGGTACTATTTCTGGGTTAGCGGAGTCTGTAACCTGAAGCATATGTAACCTGAAGCGTATGTAACCCGAGGTATCACTGTATGTGATTTTATCTTATTTTACTTTGCCTTGAACTTTTACATTTTGTAATTGACATTTTTTGTTTTGATCCTGGTCATTGGCCGTAATGAATGACTTGACTTGACTCACAGAAAAGGCCCATTCAAAGGGATGAATACAAATATTGGTCTGCATATTCCAACCCCTTTGAAACAGATGTCTACCACCACCCCCAGCAGGGCAGGTTTTCCATGTGAAAAGAGTTGCTTCCTCACTTCTCAGTTATGTGGCTGCATTTCAATGGAGGTCTTGCGAAGTGGGGCTTTGATAGTCAAAGCAATGTCAGTTACAGATAGGTAGCCGTGTTGGTCTGCCATAGTCAAAACAAAAAAATTTCCTTCCAGTAGCACCTTAAAGACCAACTAAGTCAGTTCTTTTTGTTAAAGCAATGTCAGCCAATGATCTTTGGCTGATAAAGATTCTGCTCATCTGCTCTTGACCCTCTAAGCCTTTGTCAGTCTGGACCTGAGAAGAATTCTGGAGTTTATCAGTCTTACTTCTTCGTTTAGATGGGTCTTTAGGTCAGATTCTCAGCTGGCTAAGGAGAACTTCCCTGGTATGCATATTCCTAATTCATTTAAATGTCAGGCTTTAAAAGAACCTCTTCTCTTCCCCAGTCGCAAAACCTTGCTGAATTATAGCTTTTCTAAAAGATACTCTGGATCTGAATTTGCGGGAATCCCAGATGGTGTTGCCAAAAGACAGCAGCGGTTGTTTTTGAGGGAGGAAGGAGATCTACCAAATAGATAAGTCCTAATCTGTTTAGGTCTGTACAGGTTAAAAGTTAACCTGGTTGGCAGAGAGAGCATTAAATGCCCTGTTCACCTTTAGCCTTTTTGCTCCCAACTTCCTCATTGGAAAGCGCTTTTTTCCTCATTTATAGGATCTGTCAAGTCCTCTCCCCCACCCACATGCATGAGTGTATGCATGTGTTGGCATTGTCTGGATCTAAAATAGAACTAGAAACTTATGAAAGAACCACCCTTCTTGCTGACAGCCATCTCTCAATTTTCTTCATTTTTTTTTTTTTACAGTTCCCCATTGATTATTTTTTCTCCCTTGAACCTGAGAGCCCAGGCTAAATATGAAATAATATTATAAACACCTGCAATCAATAGAATGTGTGCTTTCAAGAATCCTTTTATTATAAATAAGGGGAGGAAAACATAGCCACATGAGGATAACAAGATAAACATGAAAGCCGTATGCTTTCCTTCGCTTGGTTCTCCTTAATGAAAGTAATGGGTCAATAATTCAATGAGAAGAGGGGGGGAAATTCATTACAGCTTTTCTTAACCCAAATTAGTTTTCCATTGGATTAATGACATCTATATTTAGGTTAAAGGGATGTCATGAAAACACTGAAGGTTAATTAGGAATGCCCCTTCGAAACATTCCCTCTCCCCTCCCACTATATTGGCATATATGTTCCTTTAACCTAGGAAAATTGATGTGTGTGTTTCTAAAATGATCTCAGCATACATTGGACGTCCTCATGCTATATATATGCTTGTGTGTACCATTAAGCTTTGAGTAAAATTGTAAATTGAAGTATGTACAGCAGCACACCTCACTTTCCTCTTCTGACAAATACCTTAGTTCTGGATAATCTGGTGCATAAGGTAAAGGGTAAAGGGACCCCTGACCATTAGGTCCAGTCATGACCAACTCTGGGGTTGCAGCACTCATCTTGCTTTATTGGCTGAGGGAGCCGGTGTACAGCTTCTGGGTCATGTGGCCAGCATGACCAAGCCGCTTCTGGAGAACCAGAGCAGCACACGGAAACACTGTTTACCTTCCCGCCAGAGTGGTACCTATTTATCTACTTGCACTTTGACATGCTTTCGAACTGCTAGGTTGGCAGGAGCAGGGACCCAGCAATGGGAGCTCACCACATCGTGGGGATTCGAACCGCCGACCTTCTGATCGGCAAGTCCTAGGCTCTATGGTTTAACCCACAGCACCACCTGCGTCCCAATTTGCACCAATTTGGTGCATAGGTTTGCACTAATTCTGCTTTTCTTCTGGTAGCTGAAATAATATCGGGCTGGTACATAGGTACATTTCGCCCAGTATTTTTAAAATATTATTTTCCTTAGACAAAAGATAATTTAGAGTAGAAGGAATAAAGGTACATATCTGAGAAACACTGAGCACTGGAACAGCTTGGAAGGAGAGAGGGTATGAGGGACCTCGGGTCTGTGGGGGTCAAAGGCAACCTTCCGGGCTTTTCTGTCTGACCCTCAAAACTCACCTCAGGCCACACACCCTTACCTCACACCACATCGCAATGTCCCCTCTTCAATGCAACAATTTAAAATAGAGGAACCATGTTCCCTTGCTTTGCACCTGGTCATCTTAGAGATATCAAATGTTTAAAAAGATGAGAATGACAGTAATATCTTGCAAATATATCTAAGGAATCAGGATATATTACAAGTTAAAACATTTTTCTTTATTGTGGAGCATATAGTTTGAAATAAGCTTACCAACAGTGGTGAGATTCTCTGTTCAGTAAAGTGGTGACTCATCCCCCTGCAGTGGCGATTCCAGGGTCCCCCTCTTAAAGGGGTTATATATATATATATGGGTGTCACTGGCCATACACTGAAAGGTTGTCAGTAAACTACCCTGCACACATGGATATTGTCTTGCCTGCCTGCTACCAGGCATGTCCAACAGGTAGATCATGGGACGTCTGCAGTAGATCACTGGTACCTCCTTCCTGAAAAAGCTCAACAACTTTGACCTGAACCCCCAAAAAGGGGGTAGATCACTGCCATGGACCAGTTTGCAAACCCCTGGATTATAGTCAGCGTTCAGGAACTCTTAACACAACATATTCTCCATCCGTGGTCGCACTGCTCATGATAAAACAACAACAAGGAAGCTCTTTTCCCACAGAAATAGAGACCTATCTTGGTTAACTGCAGTTAGGTTTTCCTCTCTCCCTTTCTTTGAAAGATCACGCACTAGAGGTTTGGTATTTGATAACACTGAATTCCATCAGACATTTGCATGCCTTTTAAAATCATTTCCAGAAACCACATAGGCTCAACATGGTAAGCGCTAACCTTTGGAGCACTTGATATTTCAACTTGGCAGTGCCAGGAATACATGCATTTGATTTGCATGTCTTCCACTTAATACCAAGACTCTCATTCAGAACACAAAGGTAGTTGTTCCACTTTATCATTCCTTGTTGTATATGCTCATAAATTTTTCAGTAACTCACTAGCAGTACAGCATTCTGTAGAAATTTCAGGTCTGTGCCCCTGTATGAGGAAGTGTTAAGTGTTTTCATTCAAACCTCTGAAAACATCCCTGCCAGTCTCCCCACTCCCTTTGAGTAGCATCTCAGTGGCAGGGATCAAAAAGGCACAGATTTATCACACAGACAAGAGTTTACAGGTTGGCTCTGCCACTTGACCCATCACAAAAACATTGTTGTTAGATTTGTACCCCGCCCATCTGACTAGGTTTCCTCAGCCACTCTGGGCGGCATCCAGAAGAATATAAAAACGTAATAAAATGTGAAATGTCAAAAAAATCCCTATACAGGGATTTTTGCCTTCAAATGTCTTCTAAAAGTCAGGGGGCACTAGGGGCGCATCAGAAGGTGGCTGACAATAACATCTCTCCGACCCACACGAGGTAATTTGGAGGCTGTGATGGGTGTAATAGCCTCCCTACCCCCCCAGGATTGTGGGGGGGGGCTGCCCTTGCCTGCTGTGCCCTATACCACCCCCGAATTTGAGGGGATAGGGGCACTAGGCAGAATGCCCTTCTGTGGATATCGGCGCTCCTGAACGCTGCCTCTGATCTGCGCCTCTAGCTGCAAGAACTTCAAAAGAAACGATTAGGATGAAGCGAATGCACATATTTCAAGGAAGGAGGGGGAGTAAAGACTGCTAACAGAAGAGATCTCTGATAAACGAGACGAGTCGGAAGAACAAGAATTAACCAGATGAAGACACACCAAGACTCGGTATGGCAAAAGGACTGGATGGGGGAGGGGAAAAAAACTTTCCTTTCTTTCCTCTATGTGATTAAACAAGAATCCCCCCCCCCCACAAGTCAGAAATGTCGTTTGAAGGACTTAAGCTGTGGATTTATGTCTGTGTGGAGATAAATTTTCTAACCAAAGCATGCTTTAAGAAGATTGTGGAATGTATAAGGGCTTTGGAATGACGCAGTTAAAAATACCGTCGCCATATTGGGAAGTTCTGTCGGAGGACTTAAGTCTGGGAGGAGAAATAGAGAAATAGAGCTGTTTTTATATTTTGGGTGAAACTTCTCAGAGGGACTTAAGAACGACAGTTCTGTGATTAGTGATGGAAAGAGCGATGTTATCTATGAATGTGATGATATATGGAAACCATCTCGATTTGAGGATTGGATGAACGGAAAATTCACACAGGATTATTATTGGTGTTTATCTGCTTAAGGAGATTATCAGAACAGATCAAAAAGAAAAAAGAGAAAATATACGAACAAGATGAGATGCGGAAACAGCAAGATAAGACTGGATAGAATTATGAACTTTGTTTGGACTGATTCGGACATTAACGCAGTAGCAAGAAGATGATCAGAATCCCCCTTCGGATCTTGAAATATGGGTCACCTCAACAAAATTTAAAATTCGGCTTTGTAATTTGGAATTTATGTCATGTGATTTGATTTGATTGGTCAGTTAATAAAAATTATTTAAAAAAAAAAAAAATCTTCTAAAAGTTGTGTAGTTCTTAATCTCCATGACACCTGAAGGGAGGGTGTTCCACAGGGAGGGCAGTACCGCTGAGAAGACCCTCTGCCTCGTTCCCTGTAACTTCACTTCTCACAGTGAGGGAATTGCCAGAAGACCCTCAGAGGCAGACCTCAGTGTCTGGGCTAAGTGATGGGGGTGGAAAAGCTCCTTCAGGTATACTGGGCCAAGGCCATTTAGGGCTTTAAAGGTCAGTACCAACACTTTGTAAGAATGACTGTTGTCCGATTGACCGAATTCTCCTGACATAACCTGATGGTTTTTTTTTTAATGTGGTTTATAAGAAAGAAAATGAATTATTACTATTGCTGCTACTACTACTACTGCTTATTCAATTTATATACCACCCTTTAAATGAAGATCCCAGGGCGGTGTACAACTTTTAAAACATAATTTACATAGCGTAATAATAAGAAAACAATAAAACAATCCCAGCAAGAATCATAACAGTCCCTCTACTTTTAAAAGGCCATATATTGCTTAAAGGGTCGCGGGTGGCACTGTGGGTTAAACCACAGAGCCTAGGACTTGCTGATCAGAAGGTCGGCAGTTCGAATCCCCACGACGGGGTGAGCTCCCATTGCTCAGTCCCTGCTCCTGCCAACCTAGCAGTTTGGAAGCACGTCAAAGTGCAAGTAGATAAATAGGTACCGCTCCAGCGGGAAGGTAAACGGTGTTTCTGTGCGCTGCTCTGGTTCGCCAGAAGCGGCTTAGTCATGCTGGCCACATGACCCAGAAGCTGTACGCCGGCTCCCTTGGCCAATAAAGTGAGATGAGCGCCACAACCCCGGAGTCGGTCATGACTGGACCTAATGGTCAGGGGTCCCTTTACCTTTACTATATTGCTTAATGGTCAAAGGCCTGGGTAAAGAGGAATAGTTTTGCCTGGTGCCTAAAGACAAGTAATGATGGTGCCAGGCAAGCATCTCTGGGGAGAGCATTCCACAAATGGGGAGCAACCGCAGAAAAGGCCCAGAACTGCCCTGTCATGTATACATGATTTTATATTATTTTATACAGTGGTACCTCGGGTTAAGTACTTAATTTGTTCCAGAGGTCTGTTCTTAATCTGAAACTGTTCTTAACCTGAAGCACTATTTTAGCTAATGGGGCCTCCTGCTGCTGCCGCACCGCTAGAGCACTATTTCTGTTCTCATCCTGAAGCAAAATTCTTAACCCGAGGTACTATTTCTGGGTTAGCGGAGTCTGTAACCTGAAGCATATGTAACCTGAAGCGTATGTAACCCGAGGTATCACTGTATGTGATTTTATCTTATTTTACTTTGCCTTGAACTTTTACATTTTGTAATTGACATTTTTTGTTTTGATCCTGGTCATTGGCCGTAATGAATGACTTGACTTGACTCACAGAAAAGGCCCATTCAAAGGGATGAATACAAATATTGGTCTGCATATTCCAACCCCTTTGAAACAGATGTCTACCACCACCCCCAGCAGGGCAGGTTTTCCATGTGAAAAGAGTTGCTTCCTCACTTCTCAGTTATGTGGCTGCATTTCAATGGAGGTCTTGCGAAGTGGGGCTTTGATAGTCAAAGCAATGTCAGTTACAGATAGGTAGCCGTGTTGGTCTGCCATAGTCAAAACAAAAAAATTTCCTTCCAGTAGCACCTTAAAGACCAACTAAGTCAGTTCTTTTTGTTAAAGCAATGTCAGCCAATGATCTTTGGCTGATAAAGATTCTGCTCATCTGCTCTTGACCCTCTAAGCCTTTGTCAGTCTGGACCTGAGAAGAATTCTGGAGTTTATCAGTCTTACTTCTTCGTTTAGATGGGTCTTTAGGTCAGATTCTCAGCTGGCTAAGGAGAACTTCCCTGGTATGCATATTCCTAATTCATTTAAATGTCAGGCTTTAAAAGAACCTCTTCTCTTCCCCAGTCGCAAAACCTTGCTGAATTATAGCTTTTCTAAAAGATACTCTGGATCTGAATTTGCGGGAATCCCAGATGGTGTTGCCAAAAGACAGCAGCGGTTGTTTTTGAGGGAGGAAGGAGATCTACCAAATAGATAAGTCCTAATCTGTTTAGGTCTGTACAGGTTAAAAGTTAACCTGGTTGGCAGAGAGAGCATTAAATGCCCTGTTCACCTTTAGCCTTTTTGCTCCCAACTTCCTCATTGGAAAGCGCTTTTTTCCTCATTTATAGGATCTGTCAAGTCCTCTCCCCCACCCACATGCATGAGTGTATGCATGTGTTGGCATTGTCTGGATCTAAAATAGAACTAGAAACTTATGAAAGAACCACCCTTCTTGCTGACAGCCATCTCTCAATTTTCTTCATTTTTTTTTTTTTACAGTTCCCCATTGATTATTTTTTCTCCCTTGAACCTGAGAGCCCAGGCTAAATATGAAATAATATTATAAACACCTGCAATCAATAGAATGTGTGCTTTCAAGAATCCTTTTATTATAAATAAGGGGAGGAAAACATAGCCACATGAGGATAACAAGATAAACATGAAAGCCGTATGCTTTCCTTCGCTTGGTTCTCCTTAATGAAAGTAATGGGTCAATAATTCAATGAGAAGAGGGGGGGAAATTCATTACAGCTTTTCTTAACCCAAATTAGTTTTCCATTGGATTAATGACATCTATATTTAGGTTAAAGGGATGTCATGAAAACACTGAAGGTTAATTAGGAATGCCCCTTCGAAACATTCCCTCTCCCCTCCCACTATATTGGCATATATGTTCCTTTAACCTAGGAAAATTGATGTGTGTGTTTCTAAAATGATCTCAGCATACATTGGACGTCCTCATGCTATATATATGCTTGTGTGTACCATTAAGCTTTGAGTAAAATTGTAAATTGAAGTATGTACAGCAGCACACCTCACTTTCCTCTTCTGACAAATACCTTAGTTCTGGATAATCTGGTGCATAAGGTAAAGGGTAAAGGGACCCCTGACCATTAGGTCCAGTCATGACCAACTCTGGGGTTGCAGCACTCATCTTGCTTTATTGGCTGAGGGAGCCGGTGTACAGCTTCTGGGTCATGTGGCCAGCATGACCAAGCCGCTTCTGGAGAACCAGAGCAGCACACGGAAACACTGTTTACCTTCCCGCCAGAGTGGTACCTATTTATCTACTTGCACTTTGACATGCTTTCGAACTGCTAGGTTGGCAGGAGCAGGGACCCAGCAATGGGAGCTCACCACATCGTGGGGATTCGAACCGCCGACCTTCTGATCGGCAAGTCCTAGGCTCTATGGTTTAACCCACAGCACCACCTGCGTCCCAATTTGCACCAATTTGGTGCATAGGTTTGCACTAATTCTGCTTTTCTTCTGGTAGCTGAAATAATATCGGGCTGGTACATAGGTACATTTCGCCCAGTATTTTTAAAATATTATTTTCCTTAGACAAAAGATAATTTAGAGTAGAAGGAATAAAGGTACATATCTGAGAAACACTGAGCACTGGAACAGCTTGGAAGGAGAGAGGGTATGAGGGACCTCGGGTCTGTGGGGGTCAAAGGCAACCTTCCGGGCTTTTCTGTCTGACCCTCAAAACTCACCTCAGGCCACACACCCTTACCTCACACCACATCGCTCACTGGCCCTGCTCCACAACCCAAGAGTTTTTGCCTCTGTGCAATGTGTCCTTGAACTCTGACAATGCCTCCTGCTTCTCTGGATGGAGAATAGAGAGGAGTGTGTGAACATGTGCATATAAATTACTATTAACCTACTACACTGAGGTAACATTGACATTCATTGCTCTGCCCACTTTTGACTCTTGCCGGAGCCACCACTGGCACATGTCCCTTCACAAACTTGCCCAGGTTGGCCTGAAAAACATTCCCCACTCAGCTATGAGTAGTTACAGCTCAATGATCTCTGACCATTGCATTGCGTCACCTGAAGTCTTCTCCAGTGTATTTTAAATGTAACTCCAATTCTTCCACCAGTATCTCCTTGTTGTAAGTGGAATTTTGGGGACTGGGCTCAGAAGTCTAGTGAAATGGATCAGGATGGGGACGAAGATAGCAGGTGGTAACTTGAGGGGCAGGCTGTGATGGTGGGTGGGCACAGAGTAGTAGGAGGCAGCAAGAGGCAGCAGAGGAGGCTAGATCTGCTGCCCGAGGCAACCACCTCACTTTGCCTCATGGGCGGGTCGGCCCTGTGTAGATCTCAGCCTATGTCACTCCCAGGCTGTGCAGCTATGGCAAATCCTGTGTGATGGCAGCTATACTCTCTTCCACTATCCTTGGGAATACAGTAAATGTGACATCATAGTCAGACTACAAAGACAGTTTCATTCCTCTCTCTACAGGTTTATGCCCTACATGAAGTGGTAGACTATGGTAATATGGCATCCTGAACGAGGACAAAATTTGGCACCTCCTCGCTCCAAAATAGCCCGTATTTCTTATTTTTGCTATAATTCATTTTGCTACAATTGCTTTTTATGGATATTATTATTATTATTATTATTATTATTATTATTTGTCCCTTCAGCTCCCTGTGAGGGCACTAGCCACACCACCCTAAATCCAGCCCTTCCTACATGTGAATAACAGATGAATGGGGCACAACTCTCCTCAGAACCTCCAAATTTAGTAAATCCTCTGTGGCAACAATTCTTATGAGCTTCTCAGGGTTGCATACAAATTAATCTCTATTTCTACCTTCTCTGCTCATGTAATAGGAATAGTCTCTGTGACCTTTAATGGGTGGGCACAGAAACAGTTAAATCTTAAAAGCAACTTTTGTTTCGAAAGCACAATGAGAGGGAAGGTGACATATCAGTAAATAATGTGGATATTAAAAATATCTGTGCACAGCCAAACACAATATATGGTCCTTTAAATGTGAAGAGAAAAGGAATATTGTTTTCGTATTAAGAATCTGATATGGTAAGATGTTAGTTTATATGATGTGAGCTTTGGATTACATTAGGCTTGCTCCCTGGGAAATCAAAATCATATCATATTAGTATAAAGTACAAACAACTCTTTATTCCTTTTGCCTGGCTAAACTGTCTCCCCGTAACCCAGTCCCGTGCAAGTTGTTGTACTGACATAAACCTCCTGCTCCTATTTTTAAACATTATGTAGCATACAGTTCTAATGGGGTGCATTGCAGTCTTGCTCTTAATGTGCGCTGGAGAATATTTTCCTCTAGCTTACACTTTTTGCACCAAAAGGAAAACAGCTATTTTCAGATCCCTGAAAAACAGCTATTCCAAGAAGCCATGGAACTGAAAATGAAGGCCAAATAATTTACTCATCTATTAATTAGTGATATTTATAACGGCAGATATGAATTGGGCCAAATCCTCGTTGATTTTATGGATAATTATTAGGGAACCAATGATGTTAGTAAAATAAATTACCTGTCTTTATCTCGGGACGCATTGATTACTGCAAATTCAGATTCACACGGGGAGTTATTTGCTTGCTTCTTTCTGTTAAATCTACCCTCATTCCTAAATTAAAATAAGATGCAACCATTCTATAGTTAATTTAATCTTAGATTCAACCCAGGAGCCAAAGAAAAATCCTGGAACAAAATGTGTTTCTTTTCTTGCCAAAAAGCTCTTTTTGTATCCCTACTCTTTTTGGAAAGAGCTGCAGGAGTCAGAACTTGGAACCATAGACCAGTGTGCTGTTGTCCTATTCAGTGAGCCTTATAGATCAGAGTGCTCTCTGGGCAGTGAGATGTTCCTAGGTTTTAGAGAAGCCGGCTACATCTGGATTTGTTTGTTTGTTTGTTTATACACCAAAAAAGAATAGAAAAACAAAAATATTACAAATGAAAATAGTGATAAACACAATATTAGTTACAAAACAATGAAGTAGAAAATGGTCTTTGGACTATAGACCCGACCTCCCGTCTATTCTTTCTTTCAGTTATATATCACTTGTTGCCAGTACACACTTTTATCATAAATTGACTAATTTTTAGTTTGTCTTAGGTCTCACATCTTTCTTGAAGCTACTCCTGAAATTATTCAAATGTTCGACAGAGTTTAAACTGCTGTAGTTATTTTTCAAATAAACTTTGAAAACCTCCCATTCTGAGACAAATTCCTATTTCGGTTTATTCTTTACTTTTTCTCATGCCACATATTCTGTCAGTTTTTGAATCCATTCATGAATAGAGGGGATTTCATTCACTCTTCCATTTTGTAGCAATAAGAACTCTTGCTGCAACTGTAGCATATGAAAACAGACCTTTCATTTTTTTAAAAAAATAAATAAATTGTGGGATATCCAAATCTGTAATCCCCAGAAGATAAACTTCTGTTTTTGTTTTTTTCCTAAAGGAAATCTTTAGCATTTTTTGTAATTGGGAGAGTGGGTGCTCTCCCAAAATGCCTGGGTTTTCTTACAAAGCCACCACATGTGATAGAAAGTGCCTGATTTATCGCCACACCTCCAGCAATTGCTTGGGACACTTTTGTACATCATCGAGAGTTTCCAAGGTGTTAGATACCATCGGTGCTCCATTTTTTACATTTGGATTTTTGAATGAGTACCATGGGCTGGGCACTTCTCCCTGACTGTTCTTTTCCTCCTCCCTCAGATCATCACCATCTCAAGAAACAGAAAGAAAGAAACACACACACTGCTTTTCCAAGGGATCTGACTGAGTAAAATAAAGAAGTTCAGCCTTGAAAAGCATGTGGAGATGAAAGAGGAAATGGGAAAGAACATCACTCTTCCTGCTTCCTCTTTCTATGCTCTTTTCTCCTATGGAAAGTTAACTACCCTCACCAACTCATGGCAATGGGGGGCAAGGAGAGTGGGTGGTTCAGAGGCTTCTTGGGCACCAGGAAGCTTCCTGGGCACCAGTGCCCACAGGTGCCATGCTCTCAACCTGTGTTTTAGCATTACTTCACTGCATCACTGCAACCATTGACTATTTCTGTTCTCTCCTTGGTCTCTGGTAGTATGTGGCTCAGTGCTGGAATTTCTACATTATATTTTATCCACATTATTTTTTTATTTCTTGGCTAAACTGGTATTTATTTATTTTTGTATAGAATAACAGAATTTTAGAGTTGGAAGGGACCCTGAGGATCATCTAGTCCAACCCCCTGAAATGCAGGAATATGCAGTAGTCCCATACGGGGATCAAACCTGCAACCTTGGCGTTGTCAGAACCATGCTCTAACCAACTGAGTTTCCTAGTTAACTACCATATGATTTAAATTTCTCTAGAATAACGTATGATCTAAGCTTGTCTAGAATAAGTAAACAGCAAATAGGTCATGTAACCTTTTAAAATATTTATTTACACAGGATAATGAAGTTTTTAAAAAGAAAGATTTTTCCTCCTTTTTTTAACCTATTATATGGCCCAGCTTTGGGAATCCACCATGGTAACCATTGTTTTAAAGATGATGCTTTTATTTTCCAAACATACCGTACTTTTCTGTGTATAAGACTAGGTTTTTTTTCCTTTACAAATTATGCTAAATTTTATTTTCTTCTATGTGATTAACCAATAACCCCTCCCCAAGAAAGAACCGTCGCATAACTGACCTAAGCAGGATGATTAAAAACTGTGTAGAAATGAATTACTAACCAAAAGCTTGGTTTTATGGAGATCGAGAAAAGAACAAGGGCCTTTGGAATGACACAGCAATAAAAAGGGAGCTGCCAAGTTGGCAGGTTCTGTCGAAAGATTGATAGTTAGATAGATAAGTTTATTGTCATTGTCCGTATATACACAGTATACACAACAACGAAAATCAAACACCCAAGACCGGATTCACATACACATTTGCACGTATCTCCAACACTCTCATCCTATTCAGACATACTCTATTAAAACATACATAATCCAGAATATAACGCAACCTATTAGAAGCATAGCATAACCTAAAACCTATCTCATTCCTTACTACTCACTGCTTGCTATTTCTTACAACTGGCCCTGAGATCATTATTTAGTGCAATCAGAGCTCTTGGATAGAAACTATTCAGAAGGCGTGTGGTTCGTGTTTTCATTGATCGGGAGGAGGAAGCTATGGATTTGTTTTCATACTGGATTCCTGGCAAACCTCCTCAGAGGACTGAGAAAGGGAGTGACAGACCTGTGAAAATTACCGAGTGGACGGTAAGAGTGTTCTTCGTTATGGAAGCGATGAAATGTGATAGCCGTCTGAATATGACTCGTGGAAGAATGGAAAAACCCACACAGGATTACAATTTGTTTCAACCCGCTTGTGGAGACTATCAGAGGTCACAAAGAGAAAGGAAAAATACATGAAAATAACAAGATGAGATGTGGGAAATATCAAGAAAGGATTGCATAGAGTTGTGAACATTATTTGGACACATTTGTGGACATTAAAGCAGCAGCAACAAGATGATTGGATCCCTTTCGGAACTTGAAATATGGGTACTCCCAAAAAAAAAAAAATTTCGGGTCTGTAATTTGGAATTTTATGTGATTTGATTTGTCTGTTAATAAAAATTATTTTAAAATTATGCTAAAAAGTGGGGGTCATCTTATACATGGATAGTGCATAGGGTGGATGTTTGATTGGTTGCTGCAGCGGCTGGGCTGTCAGCAGTTATTGGTTGCTGCTTCAATGGCTGGTGTTGATTGGCTGACGGTGTGGCAATTGGGTGGGCGATTGGCAGCTTCTGCCGGTGAGGGGACAGAAGAGAGGCAGGGTTTTGGATGCATGTGGGTGAGCGATTTTCAGCATTCCCCCTCAAAAAAGCTCAAGAACCCTGGGTAATCCTCCCCTTAAAAAAAACCTCGACAACTCTGTGCCATCTCTCCCCATTTTCTTAAATATGAGTCCCCCAAAATAAGGGGTGTCTTATACATGGGGATGTCTTATAGATGGGAAAGTACAGTAATGAAAACACTCATTTTGCACAGAAAACATAGAAAGTCCTTGAATGGCATAGTCAACTAAGCAAGAAGTAATGGAGAAACACTATTCTTCCAGAGTGCCTACTGTAGAGCTGGCTTCTCTTATAGGTCAGAAAGGGACAGACACCTGGGTGAGGGGAATAATTGAGGGAGAGACTTCTAGAGACCTGTGCAGTTAGAGCACGCTTGCAGGATCTCAACTCAATTAGCCTATTTATAGGTAAAGACAATAGGCAAAAGAGGTACCGTTAGCAATAAACAGTTTTCCCAGTAGAGGTTTATCTGGGAACAGGAGAACCATCGTGTGCACATACTAAAAGTCTGAATGGGCAATTCATCTGTCGAGGAAGAGAAGTTACTGCCATTATGACATCCATTATCTGATTGGGGAACAGCTAATGCGACGACACCTGCTGAGAATGAGGGCAGAGAGAAAGGATGAGCAAAGAATTTCAACACAGAGATTATGACTGCCCTCTAGAAGTAGCCCAAGTTCAAAATCAAAATATCAGAAATCCAGCACAGCAATGGCAAGATGAATATTTACTGTACTAGAATGCCAGATTCACAGCCCAGACTGCACATGCATGGGTTGTACACTGGAGCTATGGCATTCCAATTATCTGGTCTGTGTCCCTGTGGCTGCGGACAGCACAGTGGCAAAGCTTACAGTGCAATGTCCTTCACTCATGGTTTCCTGGTCTGTGACCTAGGCTTCAAGCCAGGAGTGAGGGAGCTTTTTCAGCCCCAGGCTCAGATTGCCTAGTCAGATTGGCCTACCTGGCAGCAAGTCAGTATGCCAAGCCCAAAGTTCAAAGTCTGAGAGTTGATCCACACAAGCGAAGTCCAAAGGTTGGGAAACACAGTCCAGGGTCAATCCAAGAAGCCAAGTCCAGCAGCCAGGATACAGTCCAGAGTCCAGCCCAAAGCACAGTCCCCCAGAGATCTTGGTGCATCCACGCTGAGGTCCACCAACATGGGCAGTTGAGCAGACGCAGCACCTCAGCTCTGCTTCCCTTTTGTCCTTTGCATGCGAATTGCAGCATCTGGGCTTGTTGAGTCATGTGGCTCTCACCTGCCCTGCGCCTATTTTCGCTGAGCCATCACATCTCTCCTCCCAGAACTAGTAAGCCCCACTTGGCCAGCTAGGGAGCTGGGCTTTGGGGCCTTGCCTGCCTCAGCCTCCTGGAGCACCCCGGTCGCTGCTCCCTATTCTTCAGAGCCCACTGTGTTCATGGAGACAGGGGCCCCTTTGCCTCTGGTGATAGGTCCTGCTGCTCTGACTCCTGTGTACTGACCCCTACACAGAGAGCCAGTGTGGTGTAGTGGTTAAGAGCGGTAGTCTCGTAATCTGGGGAACCGGGTTCGCGTCTCCGCTCCTCCACATGCAGCTGCTGGGTGACCTTGGGTTAGTCATACTTCTCTGAAGTCTCTCAGCCCCTCACCTCACAGAGTGTGTGTTGTGGAGAAGGAAGGGAAAGGAGAATGTTAGCCGCTTTGAGACTCCTTCGGGTAGTGATAAAGCGGGATATCAAATCCAAACTCTTCTTCTTCTTCCCTATCCCCTCATCATCCTCTGACACCTCGTGAGTAGTTTCTACACCAACCTCTCCTTCCCCTTCCCCAGTTTGCCTTGGTGTGTCCCAGTCCTAGCTACACCCCTTCCTGGGATCTTCTTCCTCCTCCCCATTGTGCTGCCAGTTCATGACAGAAGGCTACCCTCCAGCCATGCAAAAATTAGAAGTTTCTATACACCAGTGCAGAGGCAGCTTTAGGGCCATACAAGTGGTGTGGTTGCACTGGGCACATAGCCAAGGCAGGCAGCGTCTCAAAGCCCAGTAAATGCTTGCTCAGCTTTAGGAAGGAGATGTGAGGGCACTGTCATGGTCCTAGACTTATTCCTCCTTCCCAAAGCTGGGCAAGTGCTTGCCAGACTTTGCGAAGGAAGTAGGAGGGCTCTTGGACCCTGCCAGAGCCTTGCGCCTCCTTGCCAAAGCCCGGCTTAAGCCGGCACCACTAGGGTGGTGGACAGAGGGCATCAAATGGCCTCACAGAGGGTGGCATATTATCAACGTCTGCCACTGACTAGTTTTATCAAAGGGTGTGGCACACCACACTGGTGTACCAGGAGAAGGTGGCAAGAATGGCAGGAAGATTCAAGGACAATCAAATAAACCTGTAAACGTTTCATCGTAGTATAGAATAATATTAAAAAGTTTTGGCAGGGATATACAACCAGAAAACAGTATTCATGGGGGCCACAAGGGGGCGCAGCGGAAGATGGCTGACAATAACATCTCTCCAACCAACACTAGGTAATTTGGAGGCTATGATGGGAGTAATTAGCCTCCCTACCCCTCGCCCGGATGGTGGGGGGGGGGGACTGCCCTTGCCTGCTGTGCCTATGCCACCCCTGAATTTGTGGGGAGGGGGGCACTAGGCACAAAGCCCTCCTGTGGGATTCCGGCACTCCTGGACGCCGTCTCTGATCCGCGCCACTAGCTGCAAGAACTTCAAAAGAAACAATTTGGATGAAGGAATGCACATATCTCAAGGAAGAAGGGGGAGTAAAGACTGCTAACAGAAGAGATCTCTGATAAAATAAGACGAGTCGGAGGAACAAGAGAAATCATGAGAAGATACGCCAAGACTCGGTATGGCAAATGACTGATGGGGGAGTGGGGGGAAAACCTTCCTTTCTTTCCTTATGTGATTAAACAAGAATCCCCTACCCTCACGAGTCAGAAATGACATTTTAAGGACTTAAGCTGTGGATTTAAGGCTGTGTGGAGATAAACTTTCGAACCAAAGCATGTTTTAAGAAGAGCGTGGAATGTATAAGAGCTTTGGAATGAGGCACTTAAAAATGTTGTCGCCATATTGGGAAGTTCTGTCGGAGGACTTAAGTCTGAGAGGAGAAATAGAGAAATAGAGCTGTTTTTATATTGTGGGTGAAACTCCTCAGTGGGACTTAAGAATGACAGTTCTGTAATTAATGATGGAAAGAGCGCTGTTATCTATGAAGGTGATGATATATGGAAACCATCTCGATTTGAGGACTGGAAGAAAGGAAAATTCACACAGGATTATTATTGGTGTTCATTGGCTTAAGTAGACTATCAGAAGAGATCATAAAGAAAAAAGAGAAAATATATGAACAAGAGGTGATGTGGAAACAGCAAGGTAAGACTGGATAGAATTATGAACTCTGTTTGGACTGATTTGGATTGATTTGGACATTAACGCAGTAGCAAGAAGATGATCAGAATCCCCCTTCGGATCTTGAAATATGGGTCCCCCCAACAAAATTTAAAATTCGGCTTTGTAATTCGGAATTTATGTGATGTGATTTAATTTGATTTGATTGGCCAGTTAATAAAAATTATTTTAAAAAAAGAAAACAGTATTCACACCTCTCTTCATGAGCATTAGCTATTCTTCTACAGCTCTCTACAACATTTTGTTGTGAGCAGGGATTTTCAACGCTGACAAATATGAAAAATCAGAAAAGAGAAGGGCTTCTTTGTGTTGATCAGATTAGAGTTTGTTTGTCTCAAATTAGACCTAATACAAATGAGATTACTTGGCAGCTTGCACCTCTCATTGAGTCTGTATATGTACTTAAGGTACACATGTTAGAGACTTGTTTATAATTATATTTTGGGAATGGTTCATGTTCTTATGTGGCTGCATTGTTTTATACTTTCTGGGTGTTCCATGATCACATACCCTCCAAGGCCCTATCCTTTGCGCTTTTGCGCTTTTTCTTTTCGGACGGGGCTCTTCATGTTCCATCTGCCCTGAAAGTATTCAAAGCTAAAGTAATTGCAACATTGGCATATGCTGTTCCTTTATGGGGGACCACAATAAACTTGATGCCCTTGGAGGTAATCCAAAATCAATTTTTAAGACGACTGCTAAAACTTCCACAGTGCGTTAGTAACGCAGCTATTCGCCTAGAATTAAAAATTACATCTTTAGAAAATACTCTTTGGAGGCGCAGCCTTTGCTACTGGTTGTCCTTAAGGCAAAGGCTCCCGAATCTGTATCTGATCCAATGCCTTTGGAGAGATGATTTTCCCGTCCTATGGGCAAAAGAGATCCACTCTAAAGTAGTGACCTATGGATTGTCTCCATCAGAATTATTGGAAATGGACCTAGCTACAGCAAAAAAAATCCTCACTCAAAAACTTGAGGAGATTGACCTACAACAAAGCACCATTTTGGGTAGTGGCACTTGCTCACCATTAAATCTTGGCATAGTGCCCTCTCAGCAGATACCATCTTATTTGACTTCTTTGTCTGTAGCGGCTCACAGATATGCCTTTATTAAGGCAAGATTTAACGCCTTTCCTTCCAATGTCTTGAATAATAGATTTTCCAATGGTCAGATCTCAGCGGTGTGTGTATGTGATAATAGATCTATAGAATCCTTACAACATATACTATTCTGTTGTCCACTACATTCAGTTTCTCGGATCAGATTTTTGTCCCCTTTATTATTGGAAATCTCGGGTGACTCCTTGGAAACACAGCTAATACATTTACTGCAAGATTCTGATCCGAGTAGGTCTCTTTCTGTTGCCAGATTTCTGATAACAGTATTAGCTTATAAGAGGAAAAATGGATTACTTTATGATTATTGATTTTGCCTAAATAATATTGATCTATATTGATAATTTGATATTTTAATCGCTATATTGTTCTTATTTTAATGGAATTTAGAAATTTACGGTTTGAGATGTACTTGATTTAAACGTATTTTAATTTATTGATTTTGCTTTGTTATGCCTGTTTTGCTGTATGTTCTGTTGAATATGGGCCTATGGCCGTAATAAACTATCTATCTATCTATACCCTCCAACGCTTTATATTTTGGACATTCTATTCCATAATAATAATAATAATAAATATTATTTATACCCTACCCATCTGACTTGGTTGCCCCAACCACTCTTGGCAGCTTCCAACATATATAAATACATAATAAAACAATAAAGATTTTTTTTTTTAAAAAAAAATCCTATACAAGACTGCCTTCAGATGTCTTCTAAAGGTTGTATCTATCTATGTGGCTTGGGGATCCCATAACTCCACACCCTCAAACATTTTTCTGATGAAAATAGGCACATCCTAAGGAAAAGCGGCACATTCCGGGATTGAATCAGAACCCGGGATGGCTTCTGTAACTCCGGGACTGTTCTTTGAAAATGGGGACACTTGGAGGGTCTGTGATCATACTATAAAGTAGCTGTGGCCCATGTTATAAATCAAGCATTTCTAGAAGTTCTTTCTTTTTCGTTTTCCAATGCATTTCATATGCATTAAAAAAAATATGGTGACGGGAGAGCAAATTTTTAATCTGAAAAAAGGTTGAGAAACACTGCCATGCATGCACCTCTGCATCCAGACATGATCAGAGTTCAAGCACAAAGTCCAGCCAAGCAAAAACACTCAAGGAGGACATTGAGCATGGCTGGGGAGAGGTATAGCTTGTGGAGAGTCCAGAGGGATGTACAGAAAATCTCAGAGAGTCATATTTGGCCTCCATGCCTGAGGTTCCCCATCCCCAGCTTACAAAAGGGTTATGTTGTTGAATGTTGGTGTGTGTTGTGTACCCACAAAAGGTGTTAGTCAGAGAATAATGTTCACTCTTCTTCTTAGTGCATTCTCAGCTGCCAGAAACGTCAAAAGATTTAAATTATTTCTATTTAATTTCATTGTTCAACCACATGCCTCTTGAGCTTTTTCTTCCCTTTCAACTTTTCAATTTCCTTCTCCCTGGTTAACATAAAACGCTAATGATGACTTGTAAATTGTAGGCTACAATTAAAGCCTTTCAAAAGTCTGATGCAAATGCAGCTATTGCTGCAAAAGCTCATACAGTCAGGTATTCCTGTTAAAACATGCTTCTTTTGATAGATTTCAGATGGGTTCCTTTTTTTGCGGAAACAGAAATTTAGTGCAGAAGCTTAAACACCCAATTTCACCCACCAATGTTCCCTATTCACTTTATACATTAGCATTTTAGATAAGGTTGATTCAGATGTTCAACAACATTAACCAGGCTACTTGCTTACTCCAGAGTAAGTAGCCTGCATTCATCCTTGGATGTAAGAGTGCTCCTATGTCATGTAAATGCAATATGGAACATTGCTTCAGTTATTAAACATTCTGGAAAATCCTAGAAGATTTATGTAGTACCCTTAAAGCCTAAGAGATTTATTATGGCAT
This sequence comes from Podarcis cretensis, assembly GCF_951804945.1. NCBI lineage: Eukaryota > Metazoa > Chordata > Lepidosauria > Squamata > Lacertidae > Podarcis > Podarcis cretensis. The sequence goes on along the minus strand of NC_137175.1, from coordinate 80,548,870 downwards.
AATCTTTTTGCGCAGTAGGGCCCACTTCATCATTTGACGCTATCCTCCAAAGGCAGATACACAGAGGTAATGACTATGGCTGCAAACCTGCTAACTGGACTCATTGTTAAAACCGTGTTTATGGAAGACAATCTTACTCGGCTTTCGAACTGCTAGGTTGGCAGGAGCAGGGACCGAGCAACGGGAGCTCACCCCGTCGCAGGGATTCGAACCGCTGACCTTCTGATGGGCAAGTCCTAGGCTCTGTGGTTTAACCCACAGTGCCACCCGCACCCCTGATTTAAGTCTTAGGGCTCCCTTATTGGTGGTTTACCCTTAGTTGGACTCCCAGCAGACAGACAGGATTCAAGATATAGTCTAACTTCACCCAATGCTAAATCGCTCACATCTGTAACCAATAAAGTTGTGGCCTGTTTGAACCCATAAACCAGAATCTGCTTGTTTGTGTGTTTTATTCATCCACTAGGGGACTGCGGGTCACGGGGCCTTGGCATCCAATACTCACCTAATGAACAAGAATGATTTAGGCCTTCATTGAAATAACAATTTACTCACTTTTGTAGAGAAGCGTCCCCAAAGTGGGAGACCATCATGCATGAAGCAAGAAAATAGCTATAGAAATAAAATAAAAATCACAAAAAGTTGCCTTTCAAGGGAGGACACAATTAAGTCAATGTTAGTCACTTTTAACTCTCATGGATTTTCTTAGGAAAGTCAAGTAGGCATTTAACTTTCCCCTATTGAAATCAATGGGACATAAACATGCTCAATTTTGACTGGATCATGCCCAGAAACCATATAATATTTGTGTGCATTGTACAATTTATTTGTCCACTGTTTCATTGCCCGGTGTTTGCAACAGGTGAATGAGCATGGCTTGCGGTATATTTGCAAAGGAATGGATGTCTCTAAAAGATAAAACAGAATTCTGTACATTGTGGAAAACATCTGATATTTTTCCAGCTTTTAACACACATACAATACAGACTTGGGCCATTTTCAGACTCCTCCATTCAGAGGGAAAATGTGTTGCAACTTGAAAGTTGAAGAAATATATACAGGCAAACTCGCAAAAAACCCCCCACAAAAACCCTATTATAAATCCATATTCTTCTGCATGCACATACTTGCTAGTATTAAACAGCAAACCAAAGTGTTGCATATAAATTTGAAATGAAAAATGTGGTTTTTCATGGTTTATAAATGTACTGGAAGCATGATGGATGCATCTCTGCTTTCTAAAGAGAGATTTTATATCTGGGTCAGAAGAAGTTCTCCTGAGGCAGCACATCCCTGTATATATGGTATAAAATATGAAGAAATTGGACTAGAAAGAGAATGTTGATATCAGTGGGGAGAGGAAAATTTGTAGCGTGTTCTGAGAAAGTAGCCTGTATGTTGTGAATGACTCCTAGGGCATGGCTGTTGTCTAGAGAATCCCCCAAGTGACATTTGATGCATAGGAGAAGAGGTTGTTGTTGTTGTTTAGTCATTTAGTTGTGTCTGACTCTTTGTGACCCAATGGACCAGAGCACGCCAGGCACTCCTGTCTTTCACTGCCTTCTGCAGTTTGGTCAAACTCATGTTAGTAGCTTCGAGAACACTGTCCAACCATCTCATCTTCTGTCGTCCCCTTCTCCTTGTGTCCTCAATCTTTCCCAGCATCAGGGTCTTTTCCAAGGAGTCTTCTCTTCTCATGAGGTGGCCAAAGTATTGGAGCCTCAGCTTCAGGATCTGTCCTTCTAGTGAGCACTTGGGCTGATTTCCTTAAGAATGGATAGGTTTGATCGGCTTGCAGGTAACTATTGTCAAAAGCGGGTTGAGTTTATGCAGTTGATGATAAGGAGGCTGGGATTCCCATTGAAGACGTCTTTTAATTTAGAAAAGGGCTGATATGGGTGGGGTGGACACGGAAGAGACTGAAGTAGACTCTTGACTGCAGAATCTCATGAAAAATCAGTGTGCTGACCTTTATAGTCTCACATAAGGTAAAGGTAAAGGTACCCCTGCCCATACGGGCCAGTCTTGACAGACTCTGGTGTTGTGCGCCCATCTCACTCAAGAGGCCAGGGGCCAGCGCTGTCCGGAGACACTTCCGGGTCACGTGGCCAGCGTGACATCACTGCTCTGGCGAGCCAGAGCCGCACACGGAAACGCCGTTTACCTTCCCGCTGGTAAGCGGTCCCTATTTATCTACTTGCACCCGGAGGTGCTTTCGAACTGCTAGGTTGGCAGGCGCTGGGACCGAGCAGCGGGAGCGCACCCCGCCGCAGGGATTCGAACCGCCGACCTTTCGATCGGCAAGCCCTAGGCGCTGAGGCTTTAACCCACAGCGCCACCTGCGTCCCATAGTCTCACATAGGAGTGTGCAAAAAAATAATAATCCTCAAAAACCAGTTCGTACTCCATTGCTTTTTCAGGGAAACCACTTGGTTTTGTTGCTTTGTGGGCCGAGGCTGCTACATATCATTCCCACTTTGCATGGTCACTTCAATTTGTAAAGGAAGCTACAGTTGCATTTCCCACTGATTTTAATGTGAAAATCACAATGTAACAATTTAAACATATGTGGATGAAATTTGCAGGGATACCTATCCCTTGGGAGGGCATAGAACTGACCAAAGTGGAGACAAATAGGTCTAGGATTCTTTTGTGCTAGGCACCATGAAAGCTGGACCAATATAAAACTCATTTCTGTTGTCCCTGAGTATTTCCATGAAGCTCACAGGGCATGTAACCTTTAAAAAGATCCCTGCAAAATTTTAAAGAATTAGAACTAATTAACCTGCACACAACATCAAGCATTGACAGTCCCATCAATTATACTGCTGACTTGCTGTCAGTTGCTTGCTTCCAGTGTCTTCCTTATAAGAAAAGACTCCAGGGTCAGTTGAGGTGAGTTGGAGGAAAAACTGTGAGGGGAGAGACTTCATCAGGCAAGGCCTTCTTCCACCTGCCTTGCCCCACCCTCCAGTCTCTGCTTCTCAATTTGTATTGTATTATTTTACGCACTGTGGCTTGCCATTTATAATTGATTTGTAGTTTAGAAATTATTTATTGTCATTGTTCAGAGTCAATTTCTGTTTAATTTTTATATGCTGATAATTAATATTATTCTATACTATTCTGATGATTGTTGAATGTTACTTTATTTGATGTTGGTTGCTTATTTTAAAGTTATGTTTTATTATCACATTTTTGTGTTGCATTAGATTGTTATAGAGATGCGGGTGGCGCAGTGGTCTAAACCACAGAGCCTAGGGCTTGCTGATCAGAAGGTCGGCAGTTCGAATCCCTGTGATGGGGTGAGCTCCCGTTGCTCGGTCCCTGCTCCTGCTAACCTAGCAGTTCGAAAGCACATCAAAGTGCAAGTAGATAAATAGGTACTGCTCTGGCGGGAAGGTAAACGGTGTTTCCGTGCACTGCTCTGGTTCTCCAGAAGCGGCTTAGTCATGCTGGTCACATGACCCGGAAGCTGTCTGTGGACAAACGCTGGCTCCCGAAGTTAATTGTAAATAATGTGGTTATGGATGAACTACCTATAGAAAAAGGGACACGTCAGGGGTGCCCAATATCCCCATTACTTTTTATATCGGTCCTGGAGGTCCTGTTAAATATGATTAGGGGAGATCAGCTGGTAAAAGGGATTCAGGTCGGAGCCAGACATTACAAATTAAAGGCTTTTGCAGATGACTTAGTATTGACCTTGCAAGAGCCAGACACTAGTACCAAAAGAGCTTTGGAATTAATTCAAGTATTTGGCCAGGTCGCAGGATTTAAGTTGAATAAACAAAAAACTAAGGTATTGGAAAAGAACTTAACAAATGTTGAAAGGGAAAGATTCCAAGAGGAAACTGGGTTAGTGGTGGCAAAGAGTGTAAAATACCTGGGGATTAACATGACATCTAAGAATGTGAACTTATTTAAGGACAACTATGACAAGTGCTGGACTGAGATAAAGAAAGATTTAGAAATATGGTCAAACCTGAAGCTTTCCTTGTTAGGTCGAATTGCTGTGATCAAAATGAATGTATTGCCTAGAATGTTATTTTTGTTTCAGACATTACAAATTGTTGATAAACTGGACTGTTTCAAGAAGTGGCAGAAAGACATATCTAAATTTGTCTGGCAGGGCAAAAAGCCCAGAATTAAGTTTAAGATACTTACCGACTCTAAAGAAAGAGGGGGGTTTGCCCTGCCGGACTTAAGACTTTACTATGAATCGGCAGCTTTCTGCTGGTTAAAAGATTGGCTACTTCTTGAAAATGCAGACATTCTAGATTTGGAAGGATTTGACAATAATTTTGGTTGGCATGCATATATTTGGTATGACAAGGTTAAAGTGTATAAGGGTTTCAAAAATCATATTGTCAGGAAAGCACTATATAATGTATGGATACGGTATAAAGATTTACTGGAAAACAGAACTCCCAGGTGGCTTTCACCTATGGAGGCTAAGGAAGTAAAGAAACTTAATATGACAACCAATTGGCCGAAATACTCTGAGATTTTAGAACAACAAGGTGGTGAATTTAAATTACAAAGTTATGAGAAAATAAAGTCCAAGGTACGAGATTGGCTCCATTATTTTCAAATAATGGAGGCTTTCAAACAAGACAGGAAAATTGGTTTCCAGGTGGAGAAATCGAAATTGGAAACAGAATTGTTAGAACCCAATACTAAGAATTTATCAAGAATGTACAACTTGCTGTTGAAGTGGAATACAATAGATGAGACAGTGAAGTCTGCTATGGTTAAATGGGCACAGGACATAGGTCATGACATTATGTTTGCTGACTGGGAGCAGTTATGGACCACAGGTATTAAATTTACGGCATGCAATGCCTTACGAGAAAACATTATGAAAATGATTTATAGGTGGTACATGACCCCAGTCAAGCTTGCGAAGATTTATCATTTGCCCAATAATAAATGCTGGAAATGTAAAGAGACTGAGGGCACCTTTTTCCACCTCTGGTGGACCTGCCCAAAGATTAAGGCCTTCTGGGAAATGATTTATAATGAAATTAAGAAAGTGCTTAAGTGCACCTTTAACAAGAAACCAGAGGCATTTCTCTTGGGTATGGTCGGCCAGTTGGTGCCGAAGAGGGATAAGAATTTCTTTTTGTACGCTACTACGGCAGCAAGGATTCTTCTAGCAAAGTATTGGAAGACACAAGAGCTACCCACGCTGGAGGAATGGCAGGCGAAAGTGATTGACTTTATGGGACTGGCAGAAATGACCGGCAGAATCCGCGACCAAGAGAAGGAGACTGTGGAAGAAGATTGGAAGAAATTTAAGATGTATCTTAAGAATTATTATAAAACTGAGGAGTGTTAAAATGCTGAGGGAAAAGACGACGTAGAATTGCAGCGATAATTGGGTTTAAAATTAAGGGTGGAATAGAGAAAGAGGACAAATTTATATTTAATTGGGCAAGATAGGTTGCTGAATAATGGTACTAAACTAAGGATGCAAAAAGGGAAAGGTATGGGGAAGTCCGGGAAAAGAGGGTCATGAAAATAAGGTTATGAAAATATGAGTTTTTTGTTTGTCTGTTTTTTTTGTTGTTTTTTGTTTCTGCTAAAAATTGGAAATTAATAAAAATCTTTAAAAAAAAAAAAAAAAACAAACGCTGGCTCCCGCAGCCTATAGAGCGAGATGAGCGCCGCAACCCCAGAGTCGTCCATGACTGGACCTAACGGCCTTTACCTTTACTAGATTGTTATAAGGTGTACATTCTTTGTTTCTTCAGCTTGTAAACCGACTTGGGTATTGTAAGATAGAAAGACGGTATACAAATTAAAAGTGATGATGATGATGATGAGGTAATGCCATGAAACTGATGAGAAATATCTTCAAGGCAAACAAAAGCATATCCCCTGCTTTGTCTATCCCTTTCCCTCCTTTTGTGTCTTTTATATGGCTGTGCTCACACAAAACTGTAAGCCAAACTATGACTTAGTGTGAATGAGATAAGATGGCGTTCCAGCGATGTGGAGGTGTTCAGTTTATCCTTTGAGGCAGTGCTATTTTTCTAGAAAAAGAGGTGCCAGAACACACCATGAATGCCTCCCTTGTTCTTTTATAATGGTGGTCTCCCAAGAGGTGCCAGAACTGAGTTCCAGTGAGTTCTGACTGAAAAAAAGCCCAACTTTGAGGGCTCCATGCCAAGGTCAAGGCTAGACATGACTTTTGCCTTCAAATATAAACTGAATTGAATCTTCCCCGCCATCCCTGCATGTGAACCAGGCCATTGTAACATGTAAGGTGATATAGAAGTCTGTTCAGATTGTAGAAGGGTTAAACCTCTAACACCTCCCCTTTATGAAGGAGCATCAGTTATTAGAGCCTTCCCCTGCAGTACAAAATGGCGCCACCATCCCACAGGGTTATCGCCTCCATCAGAACTAGGCCTTCTCTTCTCTCTTTTCTTTTAAAGGCATTTGCTAATATCCTATGCAGGGCTATAATTTGTTTTAATCATCTCACAGGACAGAAAATAAGATCTATACAACCAGGAGCACCCGGCTTGGTCTAAAAGCTACAAGAACTCATTAATCCTTCCAGTTATTTTTAAAGCAAGCATCAGAAGGAATTGCAATCAATACCAAAGGTCAGTTCACATTAAAAGTATTCCAATGAGCTTTAGAATTCTTGCGTTTATCTATTATGTAGTTATTACTGATGAAATATTGGCCACAAAGCCAATATCTATATAAATTTGCATGATTGCCGTGAATCTCGGATATTGATAGAATTTGTGCTCCTTAGATACATTAAATTAAATTCTTGTAGAATGATATTGATGAGGACATTACTGGATTTGTTAATGCATGTAGTGGCATTAACTGCACATTGGCATCATGCCTATGCTAGACATCTCTTCTTTGGTGATCACTTGTAGCCGAGTAAGATTGTCTTCCATGAACACGGTTTTAACAGTGAGTCCATAAGTGACCGTGGAGGCCAATTCTGGATCCACACATCCTTCCACAGTGGGGACATAGGTTTCCAGGCACAAGCTGATCACGGTGAGGGTTTGCCAAGCGTGCCTTCCTCTTAGCACGTTCTGCCTCTCGTCCTGACTATGAGTGTCTTCAAAGTCCATGAAGTCTTTGGTAAAGTGGAATTAACTGCACATTGGCATTATGCCTATGCTAGGCACGTACAGTATGTTCCAGCAATGAAATGAATTGTTTTAAATACAAGAATTCCTGTTAAAAGGCAGCTATATGTATATTACTGGTTACTATAAAAGTGATCAGGGACTCAGCTACATTGGCAAATAAAAAGCGCTTTATATGTGTTGTTTATGTATTATAAGACTGTGGCACCAGATGGCAGTGTGGAATTCTGTTTTTGCCAACCCGATTTCTCACACAAAGTTTACAACGTGTTTTAACTGAAATGCTTCTTTGATGTGTCTAGCACAGGCATCCCCAAACTCGGCCCTCCAGCTGTTTTGGGACTACAACTCCCATCATCCCTAGCTAACAGGACCAGTGGTCAGGGATGATGGGAATTGTAGTCCCAAAACAGCTGGAGGGCCAAGTTTGGGGATGCCTGGTCTAGCAAAGGTTCATGCAAAGGTTGCAATGTCTGGGGATTTATTTATTTTTAGCTTAGAGGAGAATTTCACAGAGAAGGACATGGCTGAAGTTTATAAAATTATGCACAATTTACAGTTTTGTGATTCTCTTATGAATAAAATGCCAAGAAATAAGGATGCATAAATACAGCACAGCATTGCTTCCCTGTCCGTTCCTGGGTATCTTTTTCATACAAGCCTTCCCAAGTAATTGAATAGCAGTTAGCCAGGATGGCTGCCTTACCAGGACTTTTCCCAAGAAACCAATTTGACCTAATGATACTGAATGGCAATGACTGCTCCTTAATTGTGACATTATTAGGCAAAAGCCAGCCTACGTGACAGAGATATTCAGTGAATGCTAGGAGGTTAAGTGATGCTTAACAAGGTGTTAAATCAGGGTAAATTTCTAAGCTCTTATCTTGTAATATGGAAATTTCTAAATAAAGATTTAATAAGGAAGGAAGGAAGGAAGGAAGGAAGGAAGGAAGGAAGGAAATACAAGCCGGTCTCCAACCGTAATAAATTATTATTATTATTATTATTATTATTATTAGGAAGGAAACATGTGGCTGGAAGTCTCTGTTGTTATTTTTCCCAATTCTGTTTCAAACAGCATTTACAGTGGAACCTTGGTTCCCAAATGGCTTAGTTGCCAAACAAATTGACGTCCGACGCGGCTTCCGCTTGAGTGCAGGAAGCTCCTGCAACCAATCAATTTTTTTATATATATAAATATTTATTGAGATTTTTTAAATACAAAGTGCAAAAATAATAAACAATATGACATGTATCATAACATATTTTCAAAGCTTCTTTGGACTCCCTCACGTCTCCCGCTCCCACTTACATCATTGTAAACTTTTTCCAGCAATTTATCATCTTGTTTACATTCTTAAGTCTTGTTCATTTAATTTAGTCTAATAATTCTCCAAAAGGTTTATATTTTCCTCAATCTCACTTATCATCCAGATTACGTCTAATTTAGTGGTGCTCAATTATTTATGGTCTGGCATCCTTCTTAACATTCAACCAAATTGCAGTATTTTTGTAAATAAATCCTAAATTTCTTCCAGTCTTCTTCAACCCTCTCCTCTCCCAGGTCTCGGATTCTGCCGGTCATCTCAGCCAATTCCATATAGTCTATCAGTTGCATCTGCCATTCTTCCAGTGTGGGTAGATCTCGAGTTTTCCAGTGCTTGGCGATGAGTATCCTTGCTGCTGTTGTTGCATACAGGAAAAAAGTTCTGTCCTTCTTTATCACCCTCTGGCCAACAATACCCAGGAGAAAGGCCTCTGGTTTCTTGGGGAAAGTATACTTAAATACCTTTTTCAACTCATTATATATCATTTCCCAGAAGGCCTTCACTCTAGGGCACGTCCACCAGAGGTGAAAGAATGTTCCTTCATTCCCTTTACATTTCCAGCATTTGTTATCAGACAAATGGTATATTTTGGCAAGTTTAGCTGGGGTCATGTACCATCTATATATCATTTTCATTACATTTTCCTTCAAAGCATTACATGCAGTGAAGTTCAACCCAGTGGTCCACAACCTTTCCCAGTCCTCGAACATGATATTATACCCAATGTCCTGTGCCCACTTTATCATAGCCGATTTAACCATTTCATCTTGTGTGTTCCATTTTAACAGCAAGTTATACATTCTTGAAAGTACCTTAGTCTTAGGTTCTAGCAGTTCTGATTCCAATTTCGATTTCTCCACCTGGAACCCTAACTTTTTGTCATTTTTGAAAACTTCTTTAATCTGAGCGTAGTGTAACCAGTCTCGCACTTTATCCTTCATTTTCTCCAAACTCTGCAATTTCCAATTGTCTCCAACTTTTTCTAAAATTTCCCAATATTTTGGCCATTTGGCCTCCATATTGGGTCTTTTTCGGGCCTTAGCTTCCAGAGGTGATAGCCACCTTGGAGTTTTGTTTTCCAATAAGTCTTTATATTTTGTCCAGACATTGAACACTGCTTTTCTGACAATATGGTTTTTAAAGGCCTTATTGATTTTAACCTTATCATACCATAAGTATGCATGCCAACCAAAAGCATTGTTAAAACCTTCCAAATCCAATACATCAGTGTCTTCGAGAAGTAGCCAATCTTTTAGCCAGCAGAAAGCTGCGGCCTCATAATACAACTTTAAGTCCGGCAGGGCAAAGCCCCCTCTCTCTTTCGCGTCGGTTAATATCTTAAACTTAATTCTGGGCTTTTTGCCCTGCCAGACAAACTTAGAGATATCTCTCTGCCACTTCCGGAAGCACTCCGTCTTGTCCACAATCTGTAGTGTTTGAAACAAAAACAACATTTTTGGCAATACATTCATCTTAATAGCAGCAATTCGGCCTAACAAAGAAAGTTTCAATTTTGTCCAACTATCTAAGTCTCTCTTAATTTCTGACCAACATTTTTCATAATTATCCTTAAATAGACTCAGATTTTTTGCTGTTATATTTACCCCTAGGTACTTTACTTTTTTAACCACATTTAATTCTGTCTTTCTCTGAAACCGTTCTGACTCTGTGTCTGTCAAATTTTTTCCCAATACCTTGGTTTTCTGTTTGTTTAGTTTAAATCCCGCCACCCGACCATCCTGCAACCAATCTAAAGCCACGCCTTGGTTTTCGAATGGTTTCGGGAGTCGAACAGACTTCTGGAACAGATTAAGTTCAAGAACCAAGGTACCACTGTATTAATGTTTTTGCAAATGGTTCTTTCTGTTGTGAGATCTGTGCAGCATATTTTAGGACTTTGCAAATTACAATTTTAAAAGTACAGAGAGAAAATCCCTGATTAAATGTATATAGATTTTTCACCAGACTTCACATCTTTAAAAATAGATTTGCCACCCACATATTGTTTAAGCATCACATTTGTATTATTATTTAAGCATCACACTGTACGTAGAACTAAAAAGGTAAAGGTAAAGGACCCCTGATGGTTAAGTCCAGTCGTGAATGACTCTGGGGTTGCGGCGCTCATTTTCCTCTTTGACTTGAGAGAGTTGACAACCATAAGATGTGGTGGCGGTCGCATTCTGTTTCATTCTGTTTCAGATCTTCAGAGGACAGTGCCCACTTATCTGGTCAAAATGGTGGTGCTAACACAAAAATGAGAAGCGGTACCTCCAAGACATCCATAAGTTTAACAGTAAGAAACACCTCATAAACACACCACTAAGGACTGAGCATGATCTGTGGGCCTGGACTGTTGACAGAATGGTGTTGATGGGGCTGAACTCCCCCCCACACACACACACACAATTTACATTTATATTCAAATAGTATTCATAATCATACACATAAAGGATTCCCTGAATCCTTGGACTTCTCATAGTTCTTGTTACATTACAAGTGTTGTTACAGTCCTGCCAAAGTTTTTAGTTGTTTACAATGTTCTCCAAAGTAAATTATAATTTTTCCCCATTCCTTAGTCAAGTTTCTATCTTCTTGATTTCTCATCTTCCCTGTCATTTTTGCCATTTCAGTGTAGTCCATCATCAACCATTCTTCTCTAATTGGGGCTTTACCTTCCTTCCATCTTTGGGCCCAAAGTGCTGCCGTCGTCGCATACATAAATGGTCTTTCCTGCTCCTTTGGTATTTCTGCACCTACAATTCCTAATAGGAAAGCTTCTGTTTTCCCTCCACAAAGATTATTTTAAACATTTTTTTCAACTCATTTTATATCATTTCCCAGAATGCTTTTGTTATTTTCCACGTTCACCACTATGGTGCTGAACTTACAAATCCAGAAGAGGTTGAATGGAAACGTGAACAGGGGCAATTTGCATTGCAACAATTCATCGCTGGTTCCTCATCAATTAGCAGTAAAAGCGAAACAGAAGTTCTGGGTTGAGAGGTGCAGTTCTGTTCTTAAGTAGCAGGTGTTGGGGACCAGTGGAAAGAAATGTTGTCTTCATCATGCGTGCTTTAGGAGCTCCTTAGAAACAACTAGTTGTCCATTGCTGAAAGCAGAAGGTTGAAGGAGATGGACCTTTCCTCTGACCCAGCAGGTCTCTTACCCTGTGTTTTTACAGTAAATAATATTAAGTTATCTGTAACTGCTGGTCACATGAATAAAATTGCTGATTGGATTTTATTGATTTTGATGCAGTTTGCACTACTTGAAGAGCACTGCCGGGAACAAAATTGCTAAGAATGCCTATGAAAAGACCTTTTACTATATCCACCTAAAAAAGTGGATCCTGAGCAGCAGTGATAAGCAATATAAACTGTGGGCCTGATTCAGATAAGGAACTCAGTGGCTTATTACTTAGATGGATTTTTGGTGCTTGGAAAGATCAGTACTTCCGATACCCATTTAAAACATCTATCAATATCTGACATTGTGCTAAAAGGTTAAATTAAACATGTTATTCTCCCCTTTGCAGAAGGAGAAGCTATGGTACGTCTAAGAGCCAGCGTGGTATATTCACTTGCTTATTGAGACTGAATTCAGATACTGCTTGCTTGGTGATCTTAAGCTCCATCTCGCCTACCTGACAGGGTTATTGTGAGAGTAAAATGGGAGAGCTTTGTCCTGAGCTTCCCAAAAGGAAGCTAAATAAGAGATGATATGTTAAAAGGAAGGAATTGATCAGACATTTTCTGAACTCAAGGATAGAAACCAAATCCTTAAACCCTAAGGAGTATATGAACACAATTACAGTGGTACCTCTGGTTGCGAACGGGATCCGTTCTGGAGCCCCGTTCGCAACCTGAAAGGAATGCAACCCACTTCTGCGCATGCGTGTGACGTCATTTTGTGCATCTGAGCATGCGCGAGCAGCAAAACCAAGAAGTAAGCCTTTCCGGTACTTCCAGGTCACCGCGGGACCCAGAACCTGAAAACATGCAACCTGAAGCAAACGTACCACCAATGAGATCCTTTCTTCACCATGGAATTGTCCAAGATCTTAGTGGCAGGTCTTGGTTATGGAGAGCCCTGGTTAACGCAGTCAGGAGCCAGGGGAGGTGAGTCCAATCCCAAGGCTCCCAATCTTCAAACTGCTGCATGTTTCTTTTAAACTGCTATTGGTTTTGCTTGTTACTTTGTTTTACATTTCGACTGCGTTTTTAATTTGGCTTTTCATCTTGTGCTTTTATCTTCTTTTGCAAAGTGTCAATTTTGCGTAAACCGCTTCCCGTACCTTTGCAGAAAGGTGGGTTATACATTCTTTCCTCATCCCAGTAATTTCCCTGGACCAACCTGAAATAGATGATGAATCCTGATGAGGCAAAGGAAAAAGGATGCCAGGGCCGCAGAGGCTATAATTCCGAGTTAAAATAAGGTGCACTCACCAAAAGAAATGCGCAGTAAAGATGCCATGCAATTTGATGTACTCCTAAACAGTCTGATTTGCTTCCTTCTCCTGAATGAAGGAGTTGAGCACTGCCGACTTACTGTGCTGTGTATATCATGCGGCTAATTCTGGCAGAAGGCTAAGTATTCTGTTTTATGAAGTCAAATATAATGAAAAGCCTCAGGCAACTAACAAATGTGATGTCATTTTGGTAAATGTGCTGTTTTTCTCTCCTAATAAAATAATGCGGCTTCTCGAGTTGGGAGCGCGGGCAGCCCTTTATTTACAACACAATTAACAGGATGCCATAGAGCGGTAATAGGTATGCATATAAACAAGAAACTTTTCCAGGCAAAGAACTCTTGTGCAATATACAACCCCGTTACAAAAACCGTGCTTCAAAGTAGTTTGATGGCATTAAGAAATTTCCATTTTGTCCTGCACTGAACCCTCTGGTGAAGTTCTGACGGCTGATAGTGTAAGTTTGCAATACACTTCCGTGGAGCAGGATTTTATCCCCACTTCTTAAGTTCACTAACATCGTGTCTGGCATAGAACTTGTTGGACAGAGGAGGGCTTCTTAAACCTCAGAAATATGCTCTGTAACTCTCCCATGTAGGAACGCAGGAGCCAGTCCATCTAGGTAAAAGGTAACGGTAAAGGACCCCTGGATGGTTAAGTTCAGTCAAAGGTGACTATGGGGTGTGGGGCACATCTCATTTTCAGGCTGAGAGAGCTAGCATTTGTCCACAGGCAGCTTTCTAGGTCATGTGACCAGCATGACTAAACAGTTACTGGTGAATAGAGGACTGTGACAAAGCCAGAGTGCATGGAAACACTGTTTACCTTCCCAGTGCAGCGGTACCTATTTATCTACAGTGGTGCCTCAGGTTACAAATGCTTCAGGTTACAAACACTTCAGGTTACAAACTCCGCTAACCCAGAAGTAGTAGCTCTGGGTTGCAAACTTTGCCCCAGGATGAGAACGGAAATTGCACGCCAGCGGTGCGGTGGCAGCAGGAGCCCCATTAGTGAAAGTGTGCCTCAGGTTAAGAAAGGTTTCAGGTTAAGAACGGACCTGTTTCCAAATACCTCTCCGTACTGATTTTCTCCAAGACAACTTTCCCAAGTCATCTGGCAGCTGGGGTTATACAAGCAGATGGTTAATGAGAAGTTTATATCAAGAGATTAACTCCTGAGCTTCAAGAACGCAATAATTTCTCAAATGGTGATAGCTTCAGAAGTATTTCTGCATAATGTGCAAATATTAGCATCGTTTGGTTTTGATGCCAGACACTTTATTTCATGTAAATTTTCTTTATTTCTGCTTAGTTTTGAGTAATGCCTTATCATTCCGTCAGCTTAAAGCAGAATTTTAAAATCTCACCACGCAGAATTTTCCCAATTGACTATCTTGCTCAGGCCTATGGAAGTAGGCAGGAAACCCTAGTATGATTTGAGAGGAGGGGGGAGATATTTGTAAACTGATTACTGAGATCGACAGTGGGGCTCTGTTGGAGCTATTGGACCACTTGTATGCTCTTATCCTCCACACCCCTTCTAGCTCTATAACTCTATGATTACGCTGCGAAACAGACATTGATTGATACTACTGCAGGAGAGCTGCTCAGCGATTATTCCAATGTGCTTCTGTTGGTGTTATTCTTTTTGAATGATAGGTATTGCTGAGGAGAGAAGGTATGAAGGTTTGATGATTGCCTTTTGTGCACACCACTTGCTTTCTGGATTCTTCATGATGCAGGCTTTGCATCAGTAATGTTGCTTCTAAAATACATTTTCTTCCTGTCACTATGACAAATGCATCGTAACAGTTCTTGATTTCCCATTTTGATTTGCCTATCGTTCTCCTCTTATTAGAGGGTGGAGACCCTCTTTCGAAAAGCTAATGCCTTTCTGAGCGAGGTGTTGCCTTTCATTATGGTTCAGTAATTGGCCTTCCTTCTATTATCGCAGGCAGTTTGGCCAACTGCAGTGTTTTACAATTGCAAATTATTTTATACGGCTTCCCTCAACGTGGTGTATCATGAAACATTTTACAATCATTTACACAGAGAAGGATTATGATTCCAAGGGAAAAGGGGTCAAAGTATATGCAAACCAATTTCACATATTTCTTCAACATAGAGCACCAGAACACTGCAACAGTTGAATGAGCAATGTTGTGAGGGAATTTGCTTTTATACTGAATTTCAAGGCATTTTCACTTCAGTCACACTTTAAGGGATTAAAAATCGAGGATCATTTTACAGGTTCAAGGGAGAATGCAACAGAATGCAAAAGAGCAAGAGAGGCCGTAAGCATTATCAGTTGGATGCAATTTTTCAGGACGTGACTATACACACAAACTCAAAACGTGCTGATTTTAGATGGCATATACTTTCCATACAAATGAAATGATACTTAAGGAAGCTCCCTGTGGGACTCTTGTCTATAGCATCCATAATTTGTGCTAGGAACAGAGGAAACAGCCTTATACTGCATCTAGACTAGATGACCATTTAGCTCAGCATTGTCTATATCAGAGATAGTCAACATGGTTCCCTTGGGAAGTTGTGGACTACATATCCAATCAGCCCTAGCCAAGATGGCCAGTGGTTAGGGTTAATGGGAGTTGTAGTAGTCCACAACATCTGGAGGGCGCCACATTAGCTTCCTGTAGTCTACACTGCTGCTGCTTGCGTGAGTGTTGGGAGGACCGCTCCCTCTCCTGCCAACTCCATCCGGCCTAGGGGGCGGGGCCTGCACTCACTGCCACAGCATAAGAGGCCTGAGCAGCTACCGGCAGCAATGGACAAAATGGTTTTAAATGTTTTAATCGCTTTTAATTTGCAGCACTTTAAATGGTGGTTGTTGTTTTTTATAATATTATATTATTTCATTATTTTATTTTTGCTTGGGGTGGGATAAGCACTGAGTCAGCACTATTGTTCCTTGCTTTGTTTTGTTTTGTTCTGTTTTGTTTTATTATTATTATTCTGTTAAATTATTATATAGTTTGTATTTTGCCTTTTAAGGGGAAGGGTCATGGCTGCCTGGGAGTGGGCCTCAGCCAATAGATTGGGTGGGGCAGGTTCCACAGGGGGAGATGTATTGGGACACCCGATCTCAGTGATCACGGGCAGGAGGAGGAGTTATGCTAAGACCAGACCATGTCATTACCGAGGAGGCAGGTTTAGTCGTTGTTTGAGGACTATCCCTGCCTCCAGGTCTGGTCCTGACCGGAAGGATACAGTAATCAGCAAGGGAAACCCACATGACCTGAAAGTGTTGCTGTGCAATGCCAGGTCAATGATGAATAAAACCACTGCCATCCACGACCTGATTGTGGATGGAGGATTTGACCTGGCATGTGTGACAGAGACCTGGTTGGATGAGGCAGATGGGCCTGTCCTTGCCGCTGCCTGCCCACCAGGTTTCTCTTATGCACAGCAACCCAGGTCATGTGGGCGGGGAGGGGGGGTTGCAGTGATTTTTAGGAAGTCATTAGTCTGCACCAGGCGTCCTATTGGGAAGACCCAGTTTTCTGAGTGCATGTTCTGGAAGTTGGGCAATAGGGGCAGTACAGGATTCCTACTGGTGTACCGACCTCCCCGCTGCACCAAGGATTCCCTGCCCGAGCTGCTTCAGGTCGTGGCGGATATGCTCCTGGAGACACCTAGCTTGGTTGTCCTGGGGGATTTTAACATCCATGCCGACACGACCTTACAAGGGGCCGCTCGGGACATCGTGGAAAGCATGGCCTCCATGGGGCTGTCCCTGAATAAGTCTGGCCCAACTCATAGCCACGGACATGCCTTAGACTTGGTGTTTACCTCTACGGATGTTGGTGATCTGACATTAACTAAAAGCGAAACAAAAGAAGTGCCATGGTCAGATCACTTCCTGGTGCAACTGGACTTCTCCGCAACCCTTCCCCTCCGCAGGGAGGTGGGACCGATTCGGATGGTCCGCCCCCGCCACTTAATGGATCCAATTGGCTTCCAGAGAGTGGTAGGGGATGCTTTATCCCAAGTTGATGGCCTTTCAGCTGATTCCCTGGTGGCACGCTGGAATGCGGAGTTAACCAGGGCTATTGACTGTCTGGCTCCGAAGCGCCCTCTCCGATTGCATGGAGCCCGGACAGCCCCGTGGTTTTCTCCGGAGCTGAGGGTGATGAAACAATCGTTGAGACGGCTAGAGCGCCGGTGGCGGAAAACTCATTCTGAATCAGACCGGACACGGGTTAGAGCTCAACGTCGAGCCTACCAAGTGGCAATGGCGACGGCGAAGAGGGCCTTCTTCGCCGCCTCCATTGCATCTGCAGAAAACAGCAGCAGGAGACTTTTTCAGGTGGTTCACAGTTTATCGGAACCACCTGTACCACCGGGGCCTGGTAGGGACCCCAAGATCTCCTGCAATGCTTTTGCAAAGTTTTTTGCAGATAAAATCGCTCAGATTCAGAAGGAGGTAGACTCCACAGTGGGAGCAGGGCCAGGGCGGGAGAGTGCTAGAGTTCTGTCTGGTCCTGTTATATGGGATCAATTCCAATCTGTTACCTCCGAGGATGTGGACAGGCTGCTTGGACGAGTGAAACCGACCACCTGTCTCCTTGATCCTTGCCCATCCTGGCTGATAAAAGCGAGCCGGGAAGGGCTGGGCGATGGGCTTTGCGGGGTGGTGAATGCTTCCCTCTGTGAGGGAGCCTTCCCAGACCCGCTGAAAGAGGCGGTCATTAAACCGCTTCTTAAAAAAACATCTTTAGACCCGGCCAATTTGGCCAACTATCGCCCAGTCTCAAATCTGCCATTCTTGGGCAAGGTGATTGAGCGGGTGGTTGCTGAACAACTCCAAGCACGCCTGGAGGAAACGGACCATTTGGATCCCTTCCAATCGGGATTCAGGCCTCACCATGGGACTGAAACTGCCTTGGTCGCGCTGGTTGATGATCTCCGGCGGGCTAGGGACAAAGGTGAGAGCTGTTTCCTAGTTCTGCTGGATCTCTCAGCGGCCTTTGACACCATCGACCATAACATCCTTCTGGACCGTCTAGAGGGGCTGGGAGCTGGGGGCACTGTTATACAGTGGTTTCGCTCCTTCCTCCTGGGCCGTGTTCAGAAAGTGGTGGTGGGGGATGAGTGTTCAGACCCTTGGGCCCTCACTTGTGGGGTACCTTAGGGTTCCGTCCTCTCCCCCATGCTTTTTAACATCTATATGAAGCCGCTGGGAGAGATCATCAGGGGGTTTGGACTGGGTGTTCATCAGTATGCAGATGACACCCAGCTCTACCTCTCCTTTAAATCAGAACCAGTGAAGGCGGTGAAGGTCCTGTGTGAGTGCCTGGAGGCGGTTGGAGGTTGGATGGCGGCTAACAGATTGAGGTTGAATCCTGACAAGACAGAAGTACTGTTTTTGGGGGACAGAAGGCGGGCAGGTGTGGAGGATTCCCTGGTCCTGAATGGGGTAACTGTGCCCCTGAAGGACCAGGTGCGCAGCCTGGGAGTCATTTTGGACTCACAGCTGTCCATGGAGGCGCAGGTTAACTCTGTGTCCAGGGCAGCTGTCTACCAGCTCCACCTGGTACGCAGGCTAAGACCCTACCTCCCCGCAGACTGTCTCGCCAGAGTGGTGCATGCTCTGGTTATCTCACGCTTGGACTACTGCAATGCGCTCTACGTGGGGCTACCTTTGAAGGTGACCCGGAAACTGCAATTAATCCAGAATGCGGCAGCTAGACTGGTGACTGGGAGTGGCCGCCGGGACCACATAACACCGGTTCTGAGAGATCTGCACTGGCTCCCAGTACGTTTCCGAGCACGATTCAAAGTGTTGGTGCTGACCTTTAAAGCCCTAAACGGCCTCGGTCCTGTATACCTGAAGGAGCATCTCCACCCCCATCGTTCAGCCTGGACACTGAGATCCAGCGCCGAGGGCCTTCTGGCGGTTCCCTCATTGCCAGAAGTGAGGCTACAGGGAACCAGACAGAGGGCCTTCTCGGTAGTGGCGCCCGCCCTGTGGAACGCCCTCCCATCAGATGTCAAAGAGATAAAGAATTACCTGACATTCAGAAGACATCTTAAGGCAGCCCTGTTCAGGGAAGTTTTTAATATGTAATGCTGTACTGTTTTTAACACTGATTGGGAGCCGCTCAGAGTGGCTGGGGAAACTCAGCCAGATGGGCGGGGTATAAATAATAAATTATTATTATTATTATTATTACACTAAATGGTTGTGGCTCTCCAGGGCTTCAAACTGGGTTTTCTCCAAGGCCTGGCCGAAGTTGCCAGGAAGCAGTTGCTGCCAAGTTTGCTTTGGCAGTGAACCAAGCTATTTACCAATCTGGTAGGAAATAGCTGCACTCAGGGCCAGCCCACCCATGAGACAAGGTATAGATCTTCCCTCACCCCTTTTTCCCTGGCTAAGCAGTGCCATTTTGGGGTCTCTCCTTACTGCAGTTATTAATAATGTGCATTTGGAAGCAATAGGATGAATAAAAACCGACTCTTTGAAATAAAAATTGTCCAGTCCAAACGCTGGGTCTGAGGGGTTTTCACATTGTTTCATAAAAGCAGCCACAAAGCTCTCACAACCCTTTGAGTTGCTGAGAAGTCTCTTCCAAAAGAGCACTCATCCTATTCCTTCTATCTACGACTGGCGTTGGAATATTCTTCTCTAAGCAGAGGCACTAAAGGACTTTACAGTGCTTTTTTCTATTAAAAAAATGTTCAGGGGTACTCTCATTTTGACTCAAGAAAATCACCATTTTATAGTTCAAATTGGGGAAAATAAATACAGCAAATGGACAAAAGATTCACAAAATGTTTAGGGCTATGCGTCCCCCTGCGTCCCCCCAGGGAAAAAAGGACTAGGACTTTACTTTTTTTAATGTCTAAAATTTTTATTTTTACCAACAACCAAAACACAAACAGTGAAACCCCCCAGGTGACCGGTACATTGGGTATACATAATAATAACATATTAAAATCAACCATATGTACCATTTTATATACGTTAATACTCCTCCATCCACAAGGTTTATTTAAATTTTAACATTTTAATTGCCCCCAAATTGTTCAAACCTACCCAAATAATTCAATATCTTCTCAAACCAATCCTCCTCTTTCTCACTGACCTTAAACCCTTTCATTCTGTGTATCTTCACAGTTAGATATTCTAAAATTATATATTATCCATAGGGCTTTACATATTATGATGTCACCAAACTTTTCCACAGGTGACTTCGAAAGACTGGCTATTGGCCAAGAGAGATAACTCCAATGCCATATAGTGATGGCCTATAAGGGAAACTCACAACCTGTAGTTTCTTCTACTTAAGACCACCATTCTTTTTATATGACATAACACATTCCCAAGCACACTTAACTCCTTAAAGGACTCAGCCTAGAAGGATTAATATCAACTAAGCTGGTTCAAACATCTACACAGACTATCAGAGAGTTAACCTGTTGAATGCCACTCATTGCAACTTACCTTCCACATGTGTTCAATTACATGGAGCTTACATTAGCATAAACCTAAACTTTTAATCTGTTGTCATATTGCTGCTTCTCAGTTGCCCTCCTTTGAAACAGTTTTAAGTTCCTCCCTCCCTCCCTCCTTCAAAAGATCTGAGCCCAAATTTGAAGGCATCAAGTCCATCTCAGGTTTTGTTACAAGCTTAATTGATTGTTAAAGGATATTACAGAGAAGTCATGCTCCAGGAAGTATTGCGCTAGTAATAATCCTTTCCAAAAAAATCCTACAGTTTGACACATGTTGCTAAAGTGGGAAATGATGACTGTTAATTAAGAAGATTTTTAAAAGCCAGGAAAAGAGCTCATCTTTTATGGATTCGTTTTCTTTTAAGGACAAGAATAGTGTGTGAAACTAAAATAAAAATAAAAATATTCAAAATTCAAAGTGCCACTCAAGCTACAGATCATCTATGCATGGAACAGGCTTCTACATAGGAAGTAGAAGGTTCTTCCACACTTCCGCTTGCCCAGATGCTTTCCACATGGGAAAACCCACTGTTTACTGCAGAATCGGAGCAAACATCAATCAGGTTTTCTCCGGATTGATGTTTGCTCCACTTTAATGCTAAAGAGAAGGTTTTCTGGGGGAAGTGGTGGGACAAAGGTAAAACAACTCATACTTGTGTCTGGAAAACAAGGGATAGGAGGAAAACTACTCAGTCCCTTGCTTTGTAAACACAGGACCCAAATCGTTAATCACACAGATTTCAAAAGCAGAGATGGCACTTGTGATGCTTAAAAAAAACTGTTCAGGTGGGAAAATAGGGCCAAACAGTTGACCAGCAGATGTTTTGCTTAAGAAGAAGGAAGGGGGGGAACCACACCCAGTGCAATCTAATCTACTCCATGTCTCTGAACATACTAAGCTGCGTTGGACTTTGAATAGTGAAACATTTATGGAGCAAGAGGATGCTGAAGGGTTGGGAGAGACCCCGGAGAGCCACAGTGTGGACAATGCTGAGCTACATGGACCAATGGTCTAATTCACTATAAGGCAGCTTCCTGTGTTAATATGGTTGGGAATTTCACCTGCAGTGGGGAATCCTACATATGCTTAGTGGAATGCACTTCAAAACCCTATTTAGAATTTTGTGTCGTCTGATGGGAACAGACTATTGCCAGTGTATAACTTTGGTGCTGAGATGCTAATACTGGCTGCCCACCAGGTTTATGCTTCTTGTAGTCATTTCATAGAATCATAGAATCATAGATTTGGAAGAGACCACAAGGGCCATCGAGTCCAACCCCCTGCCAAGCAGGAAACACCATCAGAGCACTCCTGACATATGGTTGTCAAGCCTCTGCTTATGAGATCCTAACCAACTTGGGTCCAAGGACTTCTGTTCCAAGAACAAAAGATAGGCTCACACCATCTTTGGAAACTAAACTCCAAAAACACATTCTAAAACTTTTCCTCTTTTTTTAAAAAAAAGAATTCTCATTTGTAGGTCATAATGACTTATCACTGAACATACTCTTGTGTAAAAAAAAAAAAAAAGGTGGGGGGAGAGATCCAGTTCTTCAAGAAAGAGGTTAACATTTTTTTGAAGCTAACAAGGTCGATATGCTAATAACTTTTTCTGTTTCCATTTATAAAGGAATAAATTGTCTCATTGCTACTGCTATGGTTACAGCTTCCTCCAGGGTCATTTTCAGGAACACATTCAGACTCAGCTCGCAGGTAGGATCTACTGAAATGCATATGAGTTTGGCCTCCTGTCTACGAAGGTGGCTTGTTAGGATGAAGAGAATCTGGTAGGAACTAGCTGATCCCTAAAGTTCCCCCCTTTCCCCATTTTTAAGGTCTGAATGACAAATCCGAATCCTCCTGCCCTATAGTGCACCTCAGATTTTCAAAAATAAAAATAGTATTAGGCAGGAAATGTATTATTTAGTTTTAGGTAGCTGGATTGCTTTCCGTACTGTTTCCCAATGTTAGAGAAAGCCTCCTTCCATTCAGTACCATGAAGGGAAGCAGCAAAGGTTTAGGGAAGACATTCCACTTAAGGAAACATTGTATGTCTCTCACAAAATCACAGCTCACTGAAGATGTTCTGAAGCACACAACCTGTTCAACGGGGAGGGGCAGGAACCAGCCAATTCTGTTGGACCTTAGTTTTGCCTCGCAATGAAACCATAAACCACATCCCAAACTCCCCTGGAATGTGCATGACATGGGGAAAGTAGGAGTGGTCTTCCAAAAATGCTTATCTGCCATTACAGATCTTCTTATTGAGGAATCCCAAACAAGCTATCAAATAATATGTTCTTGTGAGAGCGACTCACCCAACAAGCTGCTTCTGATAGGATGCTATACCCTGAAATGGTGTAGGGGAGAGATTTTACCACACACACACACACAGACAGACAGACAATATTTGCACTTTCAGTATTAGAAAAAGAGGTACCAGTGTTTAACCATTAACTTCTCCCTCGTCCTCTTAGAATGGCAATGGCCCTCACATGAGAGGGGCCGAAGCTGAGCTCCGGTGAACTCTGGCTGCAAAATAAATAAATAAACAAATAAATAAATATCCCTGGGTGTTATTGTGAAAGGGGCCTAAGTGAGTACATGCCTAAGACTCCTAACTGCAATCAGGAATTATGGTTGTCCCATAGTCTCCTGTTGTGTGGTGGGTGAAGAAGGCCCTTTCACTCTAATGTGAGACTTAAGAGACCTTGCCGGGGCATGATCAGTATGTGTGCTGATGCTGGTATTAGCATCAGCTGAAAAAGCATTACTTCCTCGCCACCACAAGTTCAATGAATACATACAGGGGGTACATAAGTGATATGCTCCAATAACATTGCATTGAACTCTCTGCTGAGGCAAGATTTTTACCATCACTGTCATATGGTGGAAGTCTCTTGAACAGTAGTAAGAATGAAATGCAATGCTATATAATACCAATAGAGAAAGGATGATCTATAGACTACAGTGGTGCCTCGCAAGACAAAAAGAATCCGTTCCGCGAGTCTCTTCGTCTTGCAGTTTTTTCGTCTTGCGAAGCAAGCCCATTAGCGGCTTAGCGGATTAGCGCTATTAGCGGCTTAGGGGCTTAGCGGATCAGCTGATAAGCAGCTTAGCGGATCAGCTGTTTAGCGGCTTAGCGGCTTAGCGGATCAGCTGATAAGCGGCTTAGCGGATCAGCTGATAAGCGGCTTAGCGGATCAGCTGATAAGCGGCTTAGCGGCTTAGAAAAAGGGGGGGGAACCCCGCAGGAACTCGCAAGACATTTTCGTCTTGCAAAGCAAGCCCATAGGAAATTTGTTTTGCGAAGCACCTCCAAAACGGAAAACCCTTTCGTCTAGAGGGTTTTCCGTCTTGCGAGGCATTCGTCTTGCGGGACACCACTGTAATTGGGTCCTCCCTTAAAGAGGGCACGTGTTGCGGTGAGACCTGCCAGCCAAACCCTGTGTTGTGGGTATGATTGAATAGCCACAACACCCAATTAGTAGGTCCCTTGATGCAGGGTTTAATCAGACCAAAGGGACGCAGGCTAAACAGATCAAGGGACCTATATATACCTATGCACATGACCCAGAGCTTCCTCTTTCGGTGCATACATCAGAACACCTGCCTACCTCTCCCTATTTTTAGGGCTTGTTGCACTTGACCTTGCTATGCCGTCGTGTGTCATCTGTCATTGGGACAGGGGCACAGCAGGAATTTCCCCCACTTGGCTGATTGGCTGGTGCCGATAGGGTTTCACCTGCCATGTAGCAAATCATCACAACATGTAAGGTTGCGAATAGGCTCTGGTTCAGGGGATAGGGATGGGAGAACACTCTCGCCATCCCTATGTGAAGGGTATTCCATTAAAGGAATCCAGGGACTCAATGGTTTGGTCAACCCTGAGAGGGGGTTGTGCCCGTGCCTGAGTCCAGGGGGGCATTTGGGTGGTGGACATAGCCTGTTCCCGGCTTTCCGCCTATCCGGGTGTTCACCCTAGGCTGACCTATGTTGGTGCCCTGGGTCAGTGCTACCAGCAACGGTGCAAGGAACTAGTCGAACCAGAGCCTATGCAACCACCCACTTTCTGTAATCAATAAAGTTGTGGCCTAAATTCTGCCAAAAACCAAACCAAAATTTGAGTCTTGTCTGAATTTATTTAAGGGGGAGGTTTAAAGGTCTGAACACACAATTAGAAGAATGGAGACAGGTGAGCAGGAGTATTGGGCAGGGGCAGAGTAGGGGATCGGCTGAATTATCTAGAAACTGTGCATTGTGTAGGGCCGCTGAGAAAGGGGAGCTGCTTGACCAACAAAATGATCTCCCCTTTCCTCACCCCTGCCATGGTATTCTGGGGGATCTCCTGATCCCCCAGAGCTAGCTTGTAGAGAAGAAGGTAGCACACATGGGGAAGAGACAGGGAACACCCCATTGCAATAGTGGGAGTCCGAGCACCGCCTCTTTGAGTTTGTTTCCACCTTGAGTGCATTTCTTTTTCTTCACCAGTGTGTAGAACAAAACTGCAGATCAGTTTTTTATGCATTTTTTTTACACCATTATATTTAGTTATTTCACTTTGTCACCCAACAGGTTCTTTCTTTCTTTCTTTCTTTCTTTCTTTCTTTCTTTCTTTCTTTCTTTCTTTCTGGCACCCCCCCCCCCTTCTCCCCACAGGCGCATTTGCAGCCTAAAGTGGTACAGTCCGGGAAAAGCTTTACCACTTGATTCTGCTGATTGTATAAAATGGCCTCCAGTCTCTTCCATTCATCATACTCCAGCTGGACTCCAAGGTCTGCTGTACACAGCTCAGTATAGTCTATCCTGTCAAAATGACAGTTTCCTGGGTGACTGAATGCTTCCCCCCCCTCCCCCGGAAATTTCCATTTTATAGAATTGGCGGCTGCTGTGCTGACTGTTTGGTATTGCTGAGCATTGGAGATAACCTTTGTTGTGGGGAAAGGCTCACTCTGAGATACCTATATTTGCAAACGGTCTACAAACGGGTACCTCTGAAATTCTTTCCATTTAATAGGACTTCAGCCTTTTTTCCAGGGGCAGTGGAAATAAATTGCTTTAATAAAAATTGATGGCACATCACATTAAATGGGGTTATGCGGTGTTATTCTGTGTCACGTAACATAATGCGGAAACAAGATGCAAGTTGGAGGGCGCCCGAAGACTTTTCTTTCCCTTAGCGTTGCAGATAAGATTTATACAAAGCCATAGCCCTGACCTTTCCTGCAGAAATCAAGATCAGCTTTCTTCTCCGGCTGGCTTCTTCTAATGCTTTTGCTAACCCTGACAGGGCAGTGCACAGAGAGCAGTCCAAATGAATTTTTTGCATCATGCCCCGGCCTCACTATGCACAGGAGCAGCTTTTATTCATTGAACCTGGGCGAATGTGAGGATCTAAAGAAGCCAACGTTGTTATTGATTGTTAATCTCCCTTGAATTGCGTGGTCAGCACATTCTCCAAGCCTAGGTAAGATATATTGTAACAGATCGACAGGAGCTGTGGAGAAGGCTTCATGAGAGATGATGTAATGTCTCTGTAGCTGCTCTTATGTTTTCAGACATTATGAAATGCTAGCAACCTTGCCCTGGCGAAGCTCCGGAATTTTTGGAAACCAAAAGGCCAGTGCAGTTTTATAATCAGTGGTTAAAAGCAGTGCAGCTCTGAAAGGTCCAGTCTGCCATACTGATCCAAAATGGCACCTAATTGTATCCAAATGGAGATGCAGTGGCATAGCACAGGGGTGAGCCACAGGGGCAGTTTCCCCGGGAGCACAATTGTTAGAGGCACAAAATGTCAACACCCAATGCTGCCTCAATACAGCTGTGCGCTTCCATCACTGGGCTCTGTTGAAAAGGTCTTCTCCATGCAAACCAGGAAGTGACCTCTCCAGACAAAGGAATGACTCTTCTTTTCTTATCTCTGCAGCTTCAATCTCCTGGGTGATGCAGACATCGTTAGGCAGTTGAATGCACATGTGTACTCCATCAATTTCCCTGCTTCCCACCCCCATTCTGCACTGGCAACCCACTCTGTGCCACTGTGGAGATGAAAACCTGTTCCCTGATCTCAGAAACCATCGTGTGAAACTGGGTTGCAATATCTTAAGAGATGTCCAAATGTACAGTGAACAGACAAACAACTTTCCAAAATATAAAGGAGAAGAGTGAATTTCTTATAATGGGCAGTACATGTATGGTGGAAGGGCCTGGACAATGCAAGGATCCATAGGGACTGCAGTGCACCTCTGCCTTGTCATACCCCTGTGAGTGTTAGATCAGTCACCAGTGTCCTATTCTAGGCATGGCCAAACTTGGCCCTCCAACTGTTTTTGGACTACAACTCCCATCATCCCTGGACCAGTGGTCAGGGATGATGGGAACTGTAGTCCCAAAACAGGTGGAGGGCCAAGTTTGGTCATGCCTGCCATATTCACTTATTCTCTCAACCACCACCATATGATTACTATCACATAACGGGCCGAGCAGGGAAAAGCCCACTGGCTCCACCCCCCTTGTAGACATCCATGTCACAGTTTCCGCAACCCACCACAGGTTAGAGGTTGAATGTTTGCAGCAGGGAGTCTGTTCTACTTAAGTAAGCGCCAGAGTGAGAACCCAGATTTTCTTTGTTCATGGGAGAATGAAAAGGTTTCTGGTCATCAGTGGTGTGCAGGAATAGTTAGGGCCAGAGGTGCCAGCTTGCAAGGGCAATTGAGGGTGAGCCCAATGTGCACATGACATTGTGATGTCCTGCATGTGAGCATCACTGCTCCCTCCTTAAGCTGGACAGGATCTTCCCAGGCTTTGGGAAGGAGGCACCAGGGAAACATTTAAGGGTCTAACTTAGTCCCCCCCCAGTCCACTGACTGCATGCCACTGCCGGTAAGCATCTCTGGTTAAGCAATTCCATGCCCAGGTTGCCACAACTGAGAATGCTTGTAGCCACTCAACTCTTCATTTTGTGGGGCTGTACAGAGCAGGGTTTTTGAAGATGATTTTAAATTTGGGGTAGATATCTATGAAAGAAGATTATCTTTCAGGTCACCTGATCCCAAGCTTTTAAGGGCTTGAATGGTTAAAAGCAGCCCTTTGAATTGGCCCTGGAAACAGACTTGGAGATAATGCATTGAACCTCCCAAACCCAGCCCAAAATTTGACCAACTGCAATTTCTGGGCCATTTTTAAAGGCAACCCAACTTCCATCACATTGCAATAGTCAAAATGAGAGGTTATCAACAAGGTTACTAGTAAATGTGGCCGCGCTGACTCCATCTGGGCATGTTTGCAGCTGTCACGTCACCTGAAGCTGGTCAAAGATGCTTAGAGCCACTTCTTATGGCAATTTTGCATCAATAAACATACTGCTGCAGACCTGGTTCAATGAACACACCACTGAGGACCAGATCCTTTCAAGGAATGCAAACCTGTCCCGTTTGAACGCCATTCATCCAGATGGATGCACCATCCACCATTATCATCTCTGTCTATTCAGGTGCAGGGGAAAGAGAAGCATTGAGATCCCTGATTCTATTCAACTTCAGAACCAGTTCCTGGCGAGCAGCCTGTCATTAAGGAACAAAATTATATACAAATAAAATAGAAATGATTCACAACATTGAGCTAATAAGTGATAGAAGAATATAAATGGATGCAGCACACAGGACCACAGAATTAAACCTATTTCTCTACACATTCCAAATTGCTTTTGAATTTGCATTGCCATTATTATGCATGAGACTGTAAATTCTGTGTAAACTGGTAACCAACGAAAATGATCATAAACTGCCAAAGCCAAGTAAATACTGTGAAAACATGAATATTTGTTCAAAGGGAAGAACCAGGTGCATGTTATTTGCACTTCATTATAGCTCAGAATATTATTATTTTTTAAAGTTTCCATGAGAAAAAGAGGGAATATGTCATAACCATGGAACTGCAAAGGCGGCACATGCATAGAAAGAAATTTTTAAAAGACAGGAAACGAACTGTTGGAAAATTGGTCCCACAAATGCTAAGGTTTGAGATCCATTCAAATGTGAATAGAAAATCTGAGTTTTGACTCTGCTGCAAACTCTTAACAATCTGCATAAAAATATATTCAGTAGTTGCTCTGGATTGGAAGCTAGTCGCCAGCTGATGAGGCTGCAGTGGGATTCTTCTCACAATTCAGCCAAGGGTTGAGGGGCTTTCTTGTTCCCCATAACAACATTTGCTAGGTTTGCTGTTGTTGATGTGCACCAGGGGTGGAGAAGTCTGTGCTCCCTTTTGAACGGCTTTCCAAGGCCCAAGCGCCAGTGTTGGGTGGGTTCAGAGACAAAAAGGTGGTTGGAGCATTGAATGAAAAATTTGCCTTTGTACAGTAGGTTCCTTTCTACATACCCC
This sequence comes from Podarcis cretensis, assembly GCF_951804945.1. Classification (NCBI taxonomy): domain Eukaryota; kingdom Metazoa; phylum Chordata; class Lepidosauria; order Squamata; family Lacertidae; genus Podarcis; species Podarcis cretensis. Next base: position 80,520,080 of record NC_137175.1, on the reverse strand, counting down.
AGAGAAGAAAGAGGTATATCAGAGTTCAAGGACATTGTCCAGGTGGTCAAAAACACTCAAGGGGTGTGTGAAGCAAAGCCTGAGAAGGGTGGCTGGGGAAAGCCTCAAGGGCCAGAAAGAGAGATCTGGAGGGCTGCATTTGGCTGAAGCTTCTTACCTCTGATATGCACAAACATTTCATAACAGGCATAAGAGAGGGTAGACTGGATTCATGCTCATATTAAGTGGGGGCCAGACACCCTACATCTCCCTAGGGGGATCCCCTTGAGGGATCTTGGGACATCACTTAAATACCCTCAGTCCCAGCTCAGGGGGCTGGCATAACCCTCACACTCCCAGGCATACACTCTGGGAGTACTTCTCGGTCCAACTTTGTCACTGGAGGACTATAGAAGCCCCTGTTACCAGCTGCAACTGGTGGAATAGCTATGGCCATTCCTGGACCAGGAGAGCTTGAACACAGTGGTTCAGACATTGGTGACTTCCAGATTGGATTACTGCAGTGTGCACTATATGGGGCTTCCCTTGCGCTTCACACCGAAAGTACAGCTGCTGGTAAATGTGAGACCATCTTTGCTCAGAGATCTGCACTGGTTGCCAGGTTGTTCCTGGACCAGTTTTGAGGTGTTACTATTGTGTTGGTGCTGACCTTTAAAGCCCCAAATGGCCTCGGCCCAGTATACCTGAAGGAGCATCTCCACCCCCATCGTTCAGCCCAGACACTGAGGTCCAGCTCCGAGGGCCACTGGCGGTTCCCTCGCTGAGAGAAGTGAAGCTACAGGGAACCAGACAGAGGGCCTTCTTGGTAGTGGCACCTGCCCTGTGGAATGCCCTCCCATTCCATGTCAAGGAAATAAACAACTATCTGACTTTTAGAAGACATCTGAAGGCAGTCCTGCTTAGGGAAGTTTTTAATGTTTGATGTTTTATTGTATTTTTAACATTTTGTTGGAAGCTGCCCAGGGTGGCTGGGGAAACCCAGCCAGATGGGTGGGGTATAAACAATCTATTATTATTATTATTATTATTACTATTATTATTATTAGGCTTGGGACCAGTTTGCTTGTGGATCTGCTCTAACTCATATGTGCCCGATTGACTACTCTGATCAGTGGGTTTAGCAATGTTCCAGGTGCCTCATTAAATTCATTCCACAGTTGTAAGAAATCAGTATTTAAATGTGGCAGCTCCTGCACTTTGGAACTCCCTGCCTGTTGACATCAGGCTGCTGCCTTGGCTGTACTCTTTTTGGCACTTGCTTCAAACATTTTTGTTTAGGCAAGTCTAAGGGATGCGGGTGGCTCTGTGGGTTAAACCACAGAGCCTAGGGCTTGCCAATCAGAAGGTTGGCGGTTCAAATCCCTGCGACGGGGTGAGCTCCCGTTGCTTGGTCCCTGCTCCTGCCAACCTAGCAGTTCAAAAGCATGTCAAAGTGCAAGTAGATAAATAGGAACCGCTGCAGCGGGAAGGTAAATGGCGTTTCCGTGCGCTGCTCTGGTTCGCCAGAAGTGGCTTAGTCATGCTGGCCACATGACCCGGAAGCTGTCTGCGGACAAACGCCGGCTCCCTCAGCCAATAAAGTGAGATGCGCGCCACAACCCCAGAGTTGGTCATGACTGGACCTAATAGTCAGGGGTCCCTTTACCTTTACCTTTATCCAGTCATGTAGGTGACGATAGTGACATTCAATCATTTACTGTTTGTTTTTATTATCTTTTAAATGTTTTAAATTACTGTTTTGAACTGTTTTCTTATGGATAATTTTAACATTTCATGTAAACTACTAAGATTGATTGATCGATATACTTGTATACCGCTGTTCCACAATGAGCTGTGCCCAAGGCGGTTTGCAGCAAACATTCAAAACATCAAGATACAGAGCACTGGAAAAATAAATATAAGGTGACAACTGATTAACACCTGTCTGAAAGATGTGTGATTGCGAATACATGCACAGCACCTAACCCAGAAGTGACCAAAAAGTCACCAAATATGTCAATGTGGAACAGGGGTGGAACGAGGTGGGCCACACTTATACGCAGTCTGTCAATGTGAATGGGGGCAGAAATGCCCCCCCCCCATGTAAAATGGTCATCAAATGTATACAAAATACGGAATATGTCTGTGAAAATGCTGGGAGACTGGACCATGAACACGCTTCTAGTGACCCATGTCTGGTAAGATCACCAAATGTTCATCCAGGAATCTGGACTGTTACTCAAGAATCTGGGAAGCTCCATTGTCTGGAGAAGAAACATTTGAAAATGAACTGAGAAGAACTTGTTTTGTAAGATTACTGTTTGTTTGGCTGCAAAATGAATGTTATGTTTTCAGCCATCGCACCTCTGAATGTTAAACCTGCAATTACCATAGTAACTTCCTCAGCAAAACCATTATACACACATGCATCAACAATGGAGGAGTGTGGTGTGTGTCTTGTGTGTGCTTGTGTGCTCACTGCATTTCAGACTGAGATTTTAAGCAAGGTATCACCAGAATGACTTTAATTAGCACTAGCGTTACTTTAAACAGTTTATGACAGAAAACTATAGGAGGCTATATAGGAGGAAATAAACATAAATATGGGATGAAGGACCCCGTATTATCTGCTCAAAACTGTTTTAGGAAATGACCACTCATCGTCATTTTGAGACAAATATGGCCTTGACCTGCACTGTTTGAGATAAATCTTTAGAATGAGGATAAACCAATCCAAACTTTGTGGCTTAATGCACTATCCATCATTTTGATTTTATCAGTGTTTGACATATACCACCATTAATTAACTGTGCGGGCAGTTCTGCCTCATTTACCAAGCCATTAATCCTGTAGGAAGTAATGCTGGAGTCTGCGGAAAATGTGTGGGTGCCCCGACAAAGATACCATCTTCACAAAACATGAAATAATGTCGTAATTGAGTACAAGGATATTAAAAATAAAGATGTTGTGCCTGTCTGCTGAAATTTCCACTCTGATTCTCCTTCCTTCCCCATCTGTTTTATCCTGGGCAGCAGGACAAGAAGGAAGGACATCCGTATTCTGCCATCCTCAATGCATTCACACACACACACACACACACACACACACACACACGCTTAGGCTACACTCAGACATCACAAAAATAACTGAATCTTGTGATAGCAAATTGATTAAGGCATAAGGTTTTTAAAGACTAGAGTCCACTTCTTTTCCACAGGGAAATGCACCTTTACATTCTATGTGGGACGAATGGGCCAGTCCCCATGGAAAAGAATAAATGGACACAAATCTGACACCAAAAATGGCAATATTCAGAAACCAGTAGGACAACATTTCAACCTACCATGCTACTGATGTTATGGTGGCCATTCTTGTACAAAGGAATGTCAAAGGATGCATGGATGTCACCATAAAGTTCAGTTCTGTTCAGCTGAGCCTGGATACAGACAATGGTTTCCTGTCCCTCTTCAGATGTTAATTAATTCAGCATTGCTAAGTTGTTGGGGTGTTTTTTTTGGGGGGGGGTTTAAGGGCCACTGTGTTTATTTTGCATAACTGAAGTTCTAATTGAATTGTCACTTTTCAAATTTCATTTCGTCTGATCTCACTGCTTACAGTCTCACCTCTCCCTGTAAGTATATATACCTGTAACTGAGAAGAGTGACGACAGAATCTCAGATACTGGTTTGCTAAACCTCGGTTACTAATCCAGCCTCCACGCCAGCGTTGGTAATACAGCAGATTTATTAGATAGGGTTTTGTACAGCCCCCTGGCAAGGCTCTTAATGCAGGCCTGTAGCAGATCTTCTCCTAGAACAAGGAAGGAAAAGAATGAAGGAATCTGGAGGCTCAGTTACACTTAACGGAACAGTGCGTAATTAAGTCACTGTGCCTGAATGCAACACAATTTGGCATTTCCCTTCTCATCTCATTTCATCTGCAAACCTAGGTCCCATAGCTCTCCAACATCAGGTCATCAGAGGAAGGCTTGTTGTTTTCCGAGCATATTTATGATGTATCCTGCCACCTCAGCGAAGTATCTGCAAACAGCCCTTCCGACATTAAAAACCCCATTTCAGCCGAGCCTGCATTGCCGTTTCGCCAGCCCAAATTACTGAAGGGCACAGATCTATCTGCTTTCTCCTGTACACTGGGAGGGGGGAAAAAGCCTCCCAGGCAGAGGTTTCAGTTCAGCACATTCATTACCTTTTAATTGCTTCTAAATTGCATTGTGACCTGTCACGTCGATAGCAAATCTATCTAACAGAAACTAGCACAATTTGAGCATATGTGGTGTTAAAAGCTTTACTGGCAGTTGTTGTTTTGTTACTCGATTGCATAAAGGACATTCCATGAAGGACAATGTCATTTTGAGAATTTCCCCCCTCCCCCTCCCCCAGTACTGTAATATTAACTTTCTTCCAAAGTGTCTTTGTATGCTAGTTCTGTTAGATGAGAAACAAGCGTGTTTCTTTGCGGCTCTGAACGGCACATCTAAATAAGGTTGGTTTCTGAAGTCTCTCTCTCTCTCTCTATATATATATTCAATGTCACATGTGGCATATCCAGAGGGGTAAAAGAAAAAAGAAAAGGAAAACCACCTGCATACAAAGTCACAGCAGCCGAATAAAGCATTTTAGTTAAGACTCTAAGTCATGGCATAAAAACCACCCCTGGAGAAAAGATAAGCTTGACTGCCTTTTAGGTTGAGCCACAGCAGGGACAATACCATAGAAGGCAAGCTATCATACCAACCACTGAGAAACTGAGGTATAAAAATCATTGCTCCCCTGGAAGACTTATTCAAAGCTATTTTGCAGGCGCTTAAAGAATGTCTCTGGCCCCATCCTACCTTCCGATGATTACAGCCAGCTCGCATTTCTTGTTGTCTCTTTTCCATTACTTTATGCCTTTCCCCCCTCATACCATCTTTCACCTCTAAACTGCTGTTAGTCATGGTTACTATCGCTGCTGCTGTTAAAACTAGCACCATCCCCATTAAGTCTCTCTCTCTCTCTCTCTCTCTCAATCTCTCTCTCTCTCTCTCTCTCTCTCTCTCTCTCTCTGTGTGTGTGTGTAGGGCTTGCACATCATCAATGCCACATGAAATATACTCGGAGTCGAGAGTGGATTTCATGCTCTTTATTCAGCTCATAGTGGTGAGGAGGAATGAAAGTTCCCCCAAAATATCTGCTTTATATACATTATTTACACATTGGGCTGCACGTGATTGGCTAATTCCAGGATTCTCCTGTAGGCCAATCAGGTTGTGGATTCACTTCCACCTGGAGCTAGATTGGGTGGCTCCTGCCGACCAATCATACTGCTGCATTGTTCTAGAACCAATCAGACTGCTGCATTCTGAATCCTATTGTTCTAGGACCAATCAGACTGCTGCATTTTGGATCCTATTCAGCTCAGTACATAACACCACATGTCTTCCAGCACTCAAACAGATATTGTACTTCCCACCCATTTTGCAGGAAGGGCTGAATCACTCACGATTGGAAAGCACTTTTTAATTTCTCAGAAATGGGGTCCTCGTCTATAGCTCTTTCTTTCCCCTTGCAGAACTGAAGCACATCTGTTCTCCTTAATGGGTGAAAATAAAGGGCTGCACTCCTTTCTCCTCTTGGGAAAGATCCAGAGGTTAGACCATTTGGGGTATGTGGGCTAAACCTGCTCGCTGATTCTGGTGGTACCAGCAGCCAACCACTAGTAATCAAGCCTATTCCTAACTGCTCAGACCCTCCGAGCATCTCTATTTTCCAGGGACAGTCCCAGATTTACAGAAGCAGTACAAGTTTCTGATTTGATCCTGGAATGTCCCACTTTTCCTTCGGATGCCCTATTTTCATCAGAGAAATGTTGGAGGGTATGGTAGGACCTCAGTTATGGAACACCCTCCCATCAGATGTCAAGGAAATAAACAACTATTTGACTTTTAGAAGACATCTGAAGGCAGTCCTGTTTAGGGAAGTTTTTAATGTTTGATGTTTTGTTCTGTTGGGAGCCGCCCAGAGTGGCTGGGGAAACCCAGCCAGATGGGTGGGGTATAAAGAATAAAACTATTATTATTATTATTATTTGCACGGCCATACCATAAAACACACAGTTTAAAGTGAACACTGGGCCCATACCAAATGCCTTCTGTAATAATCTTTTGGAAAAGATCTAGAGGTTAGGACCAAGCAAGTGTCTTGCAGGAGGAAACCCCACAACCCCAAGTGCTTTTAAAATGGGTCCATAAACACATGCCCTACAACATTTCTCTGATGGAAATAGGGAACTCCTAATCAATCATAATCATAATCATTTTACAGTGGTACCTTGGGTTAAGTAATTAATTAGTTCCGGAGGTCCGTACTTAACCTGAAACTGTTCTTAACCTGAAGCACCACTTTAGCTAATGGGGCCTCCTGCTGCTGCTGTGCCGCCGGAGCATGATTTCTGTTCTCATCCTGAAGCAAAGTTCTTAACCTGAAGCACTATTTCTGGGTTAGCGGAGCCTGTAACCTGAAGCGTATGTAACCTGAAGCGTATGTAACCCGAGGTACCACTGTACTATTTATATCCCACTAATCTGACTGGGTAGCTCCAGCCACTGTGGGTGGTTTCCAACATATATAAAACATAATAAAACTATACATGGCTGCCTTCAGATGTCTTCTAAAGGTTGTATAGTTACTTATCCCCTTTGCTCGGGGGTTGCATAACTCCATACCCTCCAACATTTCTCCAGTGAAAACAGGAACATCCTAAGGAAAAGCAGGACAGTTTCTGGGAATCTGGGACTGTCCTTGAAAAAAAGGGACACTTGGAGGGTCCTGGAAACAATAAGGTGTTATGCCATCCCTCCTAACAGTGAACAGAAAAACAAGATGGCTTCCCTCATAGACCCATGTGTGGGGGGGTAGCCATCTCCTCCCTCCATCTTTTTTCTGATATTTTCCTTTGAGGGGAAGCAGGAGAAATTAATATGTGAAACTGAGATGGTGGTAGTTTGAGAGATTAATAATGTATAGTTGTGGTCCATTTCACATACTAAAATAAATGGAATATCTAGTTTAAATAGAAAAAGAAGAAAATGGAATATGTGCTGACTATTACCTTCCACTTCTCCAAAAGGACCTGGTTTATAACAGCAGCAGCAATAGCAATTTAATGAAGACATCCCACAGAGCAAGGACTATGTTGTGTAAGTGTCAGTGGTGTTTAGTGTGGGAAGGCAGAGAAATTATTGCATGTATTAAATAAACACCAAAAAATGATGTCAAAAATAATGTTGCACAGCAAGGAATCTCTGAATTATAGTCACCGCTGAACATGTATCTCTGCTCTCTCATGTTCATCCCTTACAACACATAATAAATATTGCACTTCCTTTGGAGGCTGCTTGACTGGAGCGTCATAAAAACACCTCCACTAGAGATTTCAGCCCTACTGTGCTTTGCTTGGCAAGGAGCCAGAGGAGCTCTCTGGAGAGAAGGAGTTGTTATACAACCTTCCTGGAGATAGCTGGCAAACTGGATTGGTCATGGGTGTAAGGAAGGATTACAGAAGCCCTATGTGGGTGCTCACTCTGTTGACCCTCTGTGCTCTGTTGCATCAACATCACCTGATCTTGCCAGTGTGGTGTAGTGGTTAAGAGTGGTAGACTCGTAATCTGGTGAACCGGGTTCGCGTCTCCGCTCCTCCACATGCAGCTGCTGGGTGACCTTGGGCTAGTCACACTTCTCTGAAGTCTCTCAGTCCCACTCACCTCACAAAGTGTTTCTTGTGGGGGAGGAAGGGAAAGGAGAATGTTAGCCGCTTTGAGACTCCTCCGGGTAGTGATAAAGCGGGATATCAAATCCAAACTCTTCTTCTTCTTCTTCTTGCTGCCTTCCACACACTGGAGAAGGGGAAAAGCCAAAGCAGAGTGCAGAGTCCCCTCATGATATCAAGAAACCCAAGCTCTAAAGACAGGCAAAGAAAGAGAGCGTTTGTGGTGGTGGTGGTGGAGATGAAAAACAGATGAAGGACTCCAAAACAGAAAAATGGGAATCAGTGGCCACAGAATGCTGTGTGCTTGTTGGATGGAATCATAGAAGTATAGAGTTGGAAGGGACCACATGGGTCATCTAGTCCAACTCCCTGCAATGCAGGAAATGGAATGGAGGGTCCTGAAACAGGGCATGGCCGACTGGCTGAAAGACTGAACAGGAACATGTAATTGCAATTTTTTGTTACAGGTCTCATGTATGCCTGCCAATGTTATTTAGTCGTTTCATAGAATCATAGAATCATAGAATCATAGAGTTGGAAGAGACCGCAAGGGCCATCGAGTCCAACCCCCTGCCAAGCAGGAAACACCATCAGAGCACTCCTGACATATGGTTGTCAAGCCTCTGCTTAAAGACCTCCAAAGAAGGAGACTCCACCACACTCCTTGGCAGCAAATTCCACTGTCGAACAGCTCTTACTGTCAGGAAGTTCTTCCTAATGTTTAGGTGGAATCTTCTTTCTTGTAGTTTGGATCCATTGCTCCGTGTCCGCTTCTCTGGAGCAGCAGAAAACAACCTTTCTCCCTCCTCTATGTGACATCCTTTTATATATTTGAACATGGCTATCATATCACCCCTTAACCTCCTCTTCTCCAGGCTAAACATGCCCAGCTCCCTTAGCCGTTCCTCATAAGGCATCGTTTCCAGGCCTTTGACCATTTTGGTTGCCCTCCTCTGGACACGTTCCAGTTTGTCAGTGTCCTTCTTGAACTGTGGTGCCCAGAACTGGACACAGTACTCCAGGTGAGGTCTGACCAGAGCAGAATACAGTGGCACTATTACTTCCCTTGATCTAGATGCTATACTCCTATTGATGCAGCCCAGAATTACATTGGCTTTTTTAGCTGCCGCGTCACACTGTTGGCTCATGTCAAGTTTGTGGTCAACCAAGACTCCTAGATCCTTTTCACATGTACTGCTCTCAAGCCAGGTGCCACCCATCTTGTATTTGTGCCTCTCATTTTTTTTTTTTTTTTTTTGCCCAAGTGCAATACTTTACATTTCTCCCTGTTAAAATTCATCTTGTTTGTTTTGGCCCAGTTCTCTAATCTGTCAAGGTCGTTTTGAAGTGTGATCCTGTCCTCTGGGGTGTTAGCCACCCCTCCCAGTTTGGTGTCATCTGCAAATTTGATCAGGATGCCCTTGAGTCCATCATCCAAGTCGTTGATAAAGATGTTGAATAAGACCGGGCCCAAGACAGAACCCTGTGGCACCCCACTAGTCACTCTTCTCCAGGATGAAGAGGAACCATTGATGAGCACCCTTTGGGTTCGGTCAGTCAGCCAGTTACAAATCCACTGAGTGGTAGCATAGTCAAGTCTGCATTTTACCAGCTTCTTTACAAGAATATCATGGGGCACCTTGTCAAATGCCTTGCTGAAATCAAGGTAGGCTACATCCACTGCGTTCCCTTCATCTACCAGGCTTGTAATTCTGTCAAAAAACGAGATCAGGTTAGTCTGACATGACTTATTTTTCAGAAATCCATGCTGACTATTGGTGATCACAGTATTCCTTTCTAGGTGCTCACAGACTGTTTGCTTAATGATCTGCTCCAGAATGTCCCTGGTATTGATCCCTGGTATTGATGTTTAGTGGTGTCCAACTCTTTGTGACCCATGGACCAGAGCATGCCAGGCACTCCTGTCTTCCACTGCCTCCCACAACTTGGTCAAACTTATACTGGTAGCTTTGAGAACACTATCCAACAATCTCGTCCTCTGTCGTCCCCTTCTCCTTCTGCCCTCAGTCTTTCCCAGCATCAGGGACTTTTCCAGGAAGTTTTCTCTTCTCATGAGGTGGCCAAAGCATTGGAGCCTCAGCTTCAGGATCTGTCCTTCCAGTGAGCACTCAGGGCTGATTTCCTTAAGAATGGAGAGGTTTGATCTTCTTGCAGTCCATGGGACTCTTAAGAGTCTCCTCCAGCACCATAATTCAAAAGCATCAATTCTTTGGCGATCAGCCTTCTTTATGATCCAGCTTTCACTTCCACACATCACTACTGGGAAAACCATAGCTTTAACTATACGGACCTTTGTTGGCAAGGTGATGTCTCTGCTTTTTAAGATGCTGTCTAGGTTTGTCATTGCTTTTCTCCCAAGAAGCAGGCATCTTTTAATTTCATGACTGCTGTCACCATCTGCAGTGATCATGGAGCCCAAGACTGTAAAATCTCACACTGCCTCCATTTCTTCCCCTTCTATTTGCCAGGAGGTGACGGGACCAGTTGCCATGATCCTAGTTTTTTTGATGTTGAGCTTCAGACCATATTTTGCACTCTCCTCTTTCACCTTCATTAAAAGGTTCTTTAATTCCTCCTCACTTTTTGCCATCCAGGTTGTGTCATCTGCATATCTGAGGTTGTTGATATTTCTTCCGGCAATTTTAGTTCCGGTTTGGGATTCATCCAGTTCAGCCTTTCACGTGATGAATTCTGCATATCAGTTAAATAAGCAGGGAGACAATATACAGCCTTGTTATACCCCTTTCCCAATTTTGAACCAATCAGTTGTTCCATATCCAGTTCTTACTGTAGCTTCTTGTCCCACATAGAAATTTCTCAGGAGACAGATGAGGTGATCAGGCACTCCCATTTCTTTAAGAACTTGTCATAGTTTGCTGTGGTCGACACAGTCAAATGCTTTTGTGTAGTCAATGAAACAGAAGTAGATGTTTTTCTGGAACTCTCTAGCTTTCTCCATAATCCAGCGCATGTTTGCAATTTGGTCTCTGGTTCCTCTGCCCCTTCGAAATCCAGCTTGCACTTCTGGGAGTTCTCGGTCCACATACTGCTTCTCCTTCATGGATCACTGCCTTGTTGTGGCGAAGGGGCTTGAAGAATTCAGAGAAGCTATGAGCTATGCCATGCAGGGCCACCCAAGATGGACAGGTCATAGTGGAGAGTTTTGACTAAACGTGATCCACCTGGAGCAGGAACCGGCAAGCCACTCCAGTATCCCTGCTCAGAAAATTCCATGGACAAACACAACAGTCATGCCTCCCAATAGGGATTGGTAGATTGATCCTACATTGTCATCCAAATTGGTTGTTATCACCACTTTCTCATTCAAAATCTCTAGAAGTTAGCTTAGTTTAAAGTGTAAGGATAACCCTTTAGACAGCAGTTCTAGATTCTTTAGGGGACTCCGGCTATGGTGCTTCCTGGAGATTTGGCGGCAGTGTCATGAATTGTTAGTTTTGTGGTTTGCCATGGGAAATGGAAGTTTCCTTTCCCATCAACCAATCAATTGAAGTTGTGGAATGGTCAAACCATGGCAGAGTGGGCATTTGAGCCATGGTGCTCCATGTACTAGTCCAACACTCTAACCACTACATCACATTGGCTCTCAACTTTGTTGACTAGCATCCATCTAGGAACTAGAGTCACTAGACATTACAGGTAGACAAGGAAGGAGAAAGAGAAGGAGACCCAGGACTGCTACATTTGTTGTCATCCTTAATGTATGGTTCTAGCCACTTGACACATTTAGCATCCAAAGGCATATTCTCCGTACCGACTTTGTCATTTTTCATCCTCGTGAAACCTGCACTTATTCACTTGTTCAGATCCCAGTGAGTGAAACTCAAATGAAGTTGTGACTCTTGCCACTCTTTTTAACCAATGGGGTCGTTCCATTTCTTCCGGCCTCTCTTGCTAAATTGATGAGGCTCATAAATCCCGATCCTCTACGAATTGTGCTGATTATAATCACTGAACTTGAAATTCCTTACTGTTAATTTAATGATGAGACTCGTAAATTTCAAGCCGTGAACTAGGCTGGAGCTCAGCTCGGAATTCTTATTAGCCCATGAAACAAGACCATTTCTTTTGCCAGCCTTATAACGTCTCGTGAAATGAAATAGTGTCCCAGTGTCCGTGGAAATGACAGACAGAAAGTATATATTAGTCAGCTCCCATGTTGTTTTATTAATATTGTACTTATTAATTTTTTACGGAGACTAGACAGTGCTTTACAACCTAGGTGGCTGGAGGAGCTGTGTGTGTGTGTGTGTGTGTGTGTGTGTGTGTGTGTGTTTTGATCCAAGAATTGGTTGAGAATTTTATTGTACAATAAAACTTGATCTAGCTTTTGTACTTATTAAGAAGTTGGAACTATGCAGGAAAAGGTTATCAAAATACAAGCAACTCAAGCCTATCATCTTGTGCTTATAACTACATAACGTTCTCAGAAAGGAAACTCATTATTGATTACCCCTAAGGCTTCTAAGATCAAGTATGCCTCTGTATCGTTAATTGGCACCCCGACTGCCCCACTCACTCCTCCCTCTGCATCCTTTTTGCAGTGGCAAGCTCAATTTCAGTTTCTGGAAGTATTGCATTGTTGTAAGATTTGCAGATGGGTCTATTAGACATCCATTAATTAAATGACCACTGGAAATGTGGAGCTGCCCAGCTGGGAAACGGTATTTTGTAATGAATAATGTTTATGTATTCTAGCATTAGTGACATCTCAGCATTCCACGATACATTCCAAGGGAAACAAATCAAAGAACAATTTAAGTAAAAATAGATTCAGCTGATCACATACTTTTCACTAGAGATGGATGAAAGTTTTCTAGTCTGGGCTTGTTTCCTGTTCCCGCAGGAATTAATGACAGTAGGAGCAGGCCTCAAACAAACTTTGAAATGAGTTGGTGTGAGAACTGAATTGCACCTCCACTTGCAAATATAAGAGGTGGCCCTGGGAAACAGCTCTTCTTCCCTGTCTCTGTCTCCTGTCTGCGATATGGCCTACCCTACAGGGTCGTTGTGGAATCACTAGGATCATGTAGGCGGAGTGTTTGAACACTTGAAATGTGTTCAATAAATGCTAAGCATTATTACTCATTTTCTTTAGTAAAATTGTCACACATTTACCGTACATATAATCATCACTGATGTTTGAGGAGCTGCATTGAACTTTGCTGCAGGTCCCTCTCCCTGCTGTTAGTTTCTTTCAAAAAATAAGCCCTGGAAAAAGTAGGCTGCAGAAATTGCTGGAACCAGTCACACACTGATGGTTGAGGGAGCAGAAAAAGGAGCAGAAAAGACTGAGAGATGGTATGATAGCCCCACGGAAGGTGGAACAAGCTTCTTTTGGGCTGCTCCAGAGAGAGTCAATGGATTCTAATTACAAGAAAGGAGATTCCAAGTACTGTATTTTTCGCCCTATAGGACGCACCGGCCCATAGGACACACCTAGTTTTCAGGGGGGGAAATCAAGTAAAAAAATATGATCCCCCCCCCCCCGCAGCTCTGGGAGCTACTCCAAGACCTTCTCCCTGCTTTTGTGGGAGGTGGCGGAATTCCCCCACCTCCCGCAAAAGCCCACAGGAGCCCAGCATGACTCCTGCGGGCTTTTCGACCAGGAGGGAGAAGGGACTGAAATGGCCAGTCAGTCCCTTCTCCCTCCTTGGGGAAAAGCCCCCAAGAGCGGAGCCCCTTTAAAGAGCGCACGGCTTTTGCGGGCTTTTGCGGGAGGTGGTGGAATTCCCCCATCTGCCGCAAAAGCCCGCAGGAGGGTTGGAGAGTAGCGGGAAGGCGTCGCGCGCCTTCCTGCTGCCCCCCCATCCTCTGGGGCGGGCGATGGGGAAAGCGCTGTTTTCCCCACCGCCAGCCTCGAAGCCGGGTTGGAGAGTAGCGGGAAGGCGTCACGCGCCTTCCTGCTGCCCCCCATCCTCTGGGGCGGGCGATAGGGGAAGCGCTGTTTTCCCCACCGCCAGCCTCGAAGCCGGGTTGGAGAGTAGCGGGAAGGCGTCACGCGCCTTCCTGCTGCCCCCCCATCCTCTGGGGCGGGCGATGGGGAAAGCGCTGTTTTCCCCACCGCCAGCCTCGAAGCCGGGTTGGAGAGTAGCGAGAAGGCGTCGCGCGCCTTCCTGCTGCCCCCCATCCTCTGGGGTGGGCGATGGGGGAAGCACTGCTTTCCCCACCGCCAGCCTCAAAGAGCAGACTCTCCTGGCTTCAGCGGAAGCAACGCGAAGCCTCCGGAGCGCAGGCTTCGGAGGCTTCGCGTTGCTATCGCTGATGCCAAGGAGCCTGCATTCGCCCCATAAGACGCACACACATTTCCCCTTCTTTTTTGGAGGGGAAAAAGTGCGTCTTATAGGGTGAAAAATACGGTAAACATTAGGAAGAACTCTCTATCAGTAAGAGCTGCTCAACAGTAGACCGCTCTACCATGGAAGGTGACAGACTCTCCTTCCTTTTTAAAGCAGAAGTTGGGTGGCCATCTTTTCATGGATGCTTCAGCTGGGATTCCTGCATTGTAGGGGTTTGGACTAGCTTAGTGGTTCTCAACCTGTGGGTCCCCAGATGTTGTTGGACTACAACTCCCATCATCCCTGAGCCCTGGGCTTGCTAGCTAGGGGTGATGGGAGTTGTAGTTCAACAACATCTGGGGACCCACAGATTAAGAAAGGCTGGATGAACCTTGGGAGTCCCTTCCAACTCTACAATTCCATGGTTTTCTAATTCTATGACCTAGATTTGCAATTTACATAACCACTACACCCAGCAGCGAATCGAATCCCGGTTTGCACCAGACTTCACAATGCATTCTCAGCTGTTTGCATTCCCATTTAACTTTCTGCTGTCTGCATGACGTCACTCTCAAAGAACACCAGACCAGACCATGAGCATAGAATAAGCATGCACAAGTTGGCGGCGGAAGAGAATGGAATGTGAGCTTATAGCTTAAAAACACTGAAAAACTCCCCGTGTCACCCAATCCCCGCTGGGTTGGTCACTGTCCTCCAGCCTCTGGTGGCACTGGGGTTTAGCAGAGAGCAAGCCACCAGCTCACAATTCCAAAATGTATATGGTGGTTCGAAGAATAAGGCAAGTTGGTCTTTCAAAGAACAAGGCACTTTGGTCTAACAGCCAGAGGCCCCAGTATAAAATTGGTGGTACTGCATGAATTGTCTATTGATCCAGGGTCCACAGAGTTGTGGGTATGATAACAGGTTCGTTACACAAGTTTATATTCACAGACCTTCCAAATGTCCCTATTTTCCAGGGACAGTCCCAGATTTTCAGAAGCTGTCCCAGTTTCTCATTCGATCCTGGGATGTCCCGCTTTTCCATGGACATCCCTATTTTCCTCAGATAAATCTGGAGGGTTTATAACCAGTTCCCTGGCAAGGCAAAACTCAGGCCTGCAGTGGGCTAAGCCAGGAAGTGGGAAGAAGTTAAAAGACTTATATAGCATTTGGAACCTGAAATATATGTTACCTCAGAACCTGTCACAAGAAGTCTGGAAGGTCAGTCAGGATATCACCCTTTTGTAACACTTGCATCTGTTTCAGAACTTAATCACAACTGAAGTAGAAGTCCTTGGATGTGAGCAGGATTGCTCCTCCAAGATTTCTAGAATCTTCTTTTTTGAAAGGGGGGCTGGGTGCTGTGCAATGTCATTCTCAGGGTACCTTCCATAACATTCCTTCTCACTGCTATTCTACCACTTCCAGAATATTCCACCACCACTTCCAGTCGTCACAGGAACTGTTTATCAGACTCCCATGTGCTGAACATCTTTTGGAAGGAGTGTAACATTCTCTCCCCCCCCAATCCCCTCACATAAGCACATGGCTATATTTTGACCACATGGGTTAACCTGGCACAATTTTGGAAGGGCTGCTATATATTATGTTTTCATTATATTGAGTAGAAGCTGAGATAGATAGATGATAGATATAGATGATAGGTATTAATCACCTCGAGCTTTTAACATGCGGAAGCATAAAAAAGGACATCAGCCAGCATTTTATTCCCTTGAATGATAATATAAAGACAAAGCAAGACAAATGATAGCCTGTCATCTGCACTGCCCTTGATCCACAGAAAGGCTGTCATATACTTTGTTACTGTTGTTTTTTATTGTTGTACTTGTGCCAAAGAGCAGTCATCTTTTTTATTTTATTTGTAAAGAAGATCTTGTTGTACCGTGGCACGGTACAAGCACGCAGAGAAACATCGTCACTATGTGTTTGCAGTATAATTGCTACTTT
Organism: Podarcis cretensis; assembly: GCF_951804945.1. Classification (NCBI taxonomy): domain Eukaryota; kingdom Metazoa; phylum Chordata; class Lepidosauria; order Squamata; family Lacertidae; genus Podarcis; species Podarcis cretensis. Next base: position 80,504,049 of record NC_137175.1, on the reverse strand, counting down.
TCCAGTTTAATTATGATGTGATTCTTACCACAGCAAATGAACAGGGCCAGGTTTATCAAAGGCGAAGTAATGCTTTCTTTTATGTTGGGCACATGTTCATAAAGAGGATTCTGTGGAGCTGAGATGTCAGTTCTGTAAGACATAGAATCATAGAACTGTAGATTTGGAAGGGACCCTGAGGTTCATATGGTCCAATTTGTGTTGTGAGACTGTGGAGAGATGTCATTGTCATCATTTTATATGTTGCTGTTGTTGCTGCTGCTGCTGCGAAATAGTTGGTTGCTTTCAGTGTTACATTCCAGGCAGGATGTTCAGAAGTTCACACGAGAGAGAAAAGTTGAGCCCAAGATGACACATTGGTCGGCATTCAACTGTTTGCATTTCTTAGTGCAGAAAGTATTGATCTAATGTGTAGAGATGTCTCCTTATTAATTCAAGAGGGTTCTGGAAGCTTCTCTACATGAAAGAAACAAGCAGAAGGTTCATGATGTTTAGGTTGTTACTTCAGAGAAGCTGAGTACAGCTAGCTTAAACTGGTTCTGTTATCTTTTCTGTCAAGGTCATGCTGGCTATAATAAAAGGCCAGAAGGAGCCTGGGTTTCATTTTTTCTTTCTATCTCTCTTCTGGAGTGGTGTTCTGTACATAGTGACTGCTCCCCACATCAAATGGGGGGGCATCTTTTGCGTGGTCACAAGCAGCCCCCCAGATCCCAATGCGGCTCCCGGTAGTACGGACTGGCTTCGCCCTTCCCAGGCTGGATACCTGGAGGTCTCCACCTACCTCAGCCAATCGCCCAATCCCGCCTAGGGAGGCATTGCCAGGGGATCGGTCAGGTAGGGGGAGGGCCCGCCCTAAGGTTTAGACTTATTATAAGTTATTGTAAGTTTAAGTTAAGTCTGCTGCAACTGTATTTCTTATGGACTGTGCCAATCCTGCATTTATCGGATTTGTGACCATTATGCTCATTTGCCTTTGGTAGCAGTAAAGCTCTGCTGGATGAATTAATTGCCTCTGGTCTATTTTTTGGGGGATCCTGCAACGTGTTTAAGTTTTTACTCTGCTAACTATATGTCGGAATTCTGCTCTGGATCCATATTGAGTAGGATTTCATGACATCAACATCATGCCCTTTCAGTCATTCTCTCTGTGCAAGCATTCCAGCTTGCCAGATGGAACAACATTCTCTCACACATACACATGTGCTGTGTTATTGTGGTTGGTTTTTTTTTTTGGGGGGGGAGTGTTCTCCTGACACACCCCAGGCCAATTTGGTGAGGGCACATGTGGTGCATGGTGGAAGAACAGAAATCCTTACATAGGTCTTCCATTGGTGGGGTGAATCCCGTCCACTAAGTTTACTTATCCCCTTAAAACTAAAGGGAAGGAAGCAAAGAATTGGAAGCCCCACACTTGAGGTGTAGGGCAAGTGGGCATGGCTTGGTCAAAATGGTCTCATGGGGCAAATTAGGTTTGAGAGGCGAAATGGCAGGGTTGGAGTCAGATGCTGGTCAGCACAAAAGATGCAGAGCTCTGTTGTCAGTGAAGTTAACTCTTCATTCAAGGAAACGGCATACAACTCAGCAACACTTCCCAGCAGGTCTTGCCCTATGGAGCTGTTGCCAGGACTGAACGTTCCTGCCTTCCACTCCTTCTAAGGCTCCTCCTCTCCTGGCTGTTTCCCAAGCAGTCTCAAACTGTGTCTGCCCACTTCTGGCCTCTGTTCTGCTCTCCTCGTTATTCTGTTCTTGGAGACTGGGAGGAGGGGAGGAGGGGAGCTTGTCACAGCAGGAGAGAGAGACCCCCAGGATTTTTAAGCAGCCTCTTGGCACCCCTCCTCTGCTTCAGCCTTGAAGTCTGAACTGCTCCCTGTCACTGGTTCCTCCTTCCCACTAAATCCTGTTGTCTCTTCAGTATCCAGTATCTCCTCCCAATCTTCTCCCTCTGACCTCTCATTGGTGTCCCACCACCAATCCCTCGGATCTGAACCTTCCTCCTCTGGGATTTCCTTAGGGGTTCCCCGGCTGGTGCCTCCCACCACTCCTCGTTCTCCAGCCAGTCCTTGACAGCTAATTTGGCCCATGGGGATGTCCCTAACTGCTCTTGGGGGTGTTCTATACTGCTCTTAACTTTTACATAGCAATTGTGTGTGGAATCACATTACAATGTACGAAGTACAGTATGTTATATAAAGGGAACAGAAAATAGGGTTGGGGGGGAGAAGTTGTTTCATCCCTTTGACATGGTAATTAATCTCTTTCTGTTTGTGTCACAAACACTAAATATTGGATATCTGCATTGATTACCTTGTTGAAATATTTCTGATATGAAACACTAATTTCTGTGCAAAAACCAAATGAAAATGAAATTTTGGGAAGCTCTAATAAAAATCTAATTGAATTATGCTCATATTGAAGCAGTGTGTTCATTTTAGTGTGCTCCTGTTAATGAATCTCCCACTGTTCATTTTGTCATTATCATCTTTCACTCTCAGAGTTCGGTCTTGTCTTGTCATTAATTTGCCACTGAGCTTCCTTTTATGCAACCCTGGCTGTGCATGTAATCCATACTGGGTGAAAATATGTATTTCAAAAAGGCCCAAATTCTATCTGTATCTTACCCTGAACTAAGCCACAAATTAAATTGGGTGAAAGGCACAAGCCCTATTCAGATGTTCACCTTCAAACATTCTCGAAACATGTACAAAGAAGGCTGGATTCGTTCATGTGAGCCCTACCCTTGTGGCAGATCACAAAAATGAATAAAACAAGATATACACCTCTAACAGCCCAGCTTCTCCTTCAGTTTCCTTGATCTTCAGCCTCAGATCTCAGGTGTCAAATTACCGATTGTTCATTTGTTGTGGTTCTGTAAGCTCCAGAGACAAATCATGACTTGGTCTGACTTGGTCTTAGATGGCTGAAAAAGTACGTTCTCTCTTATTTTGAGAGGATGGAGAGTGTTTATTTAAAAATGCAAATGTGTTTGAAAAGGTTAATACTGTAGTTGCCTAAGTAGTCTATAAAACAGTCAGCTAAATCTAGCAACTTTCAAAATGTAATGGTAGAGGAAACGAGTTCCCTTTTCATCTAGCCTGCCTGCTGCCTAGAGACAATCAAAAGGGTCTGGTGATGATTATATTGTCTCACAGATCAAGTGATGAATACCTACAGTAGAACTGATGAAATGGCCTAGGGATAGCACACACAGAGGGGACTCCCAGAATACTTTCTGGTGCTAGCAACAGTCCTCTATTCATGCAGAGGGCAAAACAGGGGCAAAAAACACGATTATGTTTTCTGCAGTATCATGAGAAGAAACATCAGGGAGTGAGCTCTATACACTATTTTAATCCTTGCTGGAAGTACCCATTTAGCCTGCCTGATGTGCTTCCTTTCGCACGCACACTCTAACAAAGCAGTTTGTCCTTGGACACCCGCAAAGTCATGATTAACTACTGCAGGTTTTGCTTACATGATGCACATATTTCTCAGGCATCAAATGTGGCTTTATTTTTCCTAAGTGAACAGAACTGGATCTCCACACCCAAAGGATGCTTTAATTAGCTGACAATTCAGAGTAGCGGACTATTGAGAGCAACACATGGATTAATGGTTTGTTTTTATTTGGATGGCTAAACCACCACCACCACCCCAATCCCAGAGCAGAAATTTAAATCAAGTTCTCTATGGTTGATTAACCCTTCGTCAGTAACCAACACCCGAGTCACTAATAAACAGCCAAGCAAGGAAAGCTCACAATACTGAGAAATTAGTCAAGCTCATACCTTGGGAAAGCTGCAGAGAAAGAAGGAGGGCGCTCCCTAGTTTTATGTATTGATTATTCATATGCTGGCTTTTTGAGCCTACCTCATCCAAGATGGCCGACCATATCATTAGGAAACCACAGTGAACGTAATCTAAAATAACTAAAATGGGCAAAAGCAGAAAGCTTAACAACGAATCACAAGGTCAGTTATATCTGTGAAAACCAGACTGGAATGGATCCAAATGATCAACTTCCTCCCGTACTTTGTGGAGTTGAGAGGTCACCATTTCTTCTGTCACCTCACCAAGAATGGTGGATTTCAACTGGGGAATAGCTGGCACAGAGCAGTGGGTCCATGATTGGTTTCTTAAACAGCGATCTCTCCACTGCCTCTTTCAACATAGCTTGGTTCACATCTTCCTTTAAGGAGGCATTAAACATCCCAGAAATCCAGTTTTTCAAAGCCACCATCTGTAGGTCAAGAGAAGACATGGTAAGCCTCCAAGCTTCAAGTAGATTGCCAACATCATCAGGCTGCGTGAGCTGAAATGTACCCATAAGAATATAACAAGGCACTATTCCCTTAGTTTCTGGCTCTGTTAAAACCATGGCATCCCACATTGGTGCTAATTGCTAACAACCTGCCTATATGTGCAGGATAGTTTAACTTGGCACATACATGAGAAAAATGAGCTGAAATGAGGGCGGGGGGGGGGGGGGAGAGAGAGTCTGGTGTCCTGAATTAGCATGGCATTTTCTGTGCAGACTTCTAACTGGATATGGAATTACACACACAAATAGCGATATATTCCCCAGTCCATCAGCTGTTTGGAAGCAAGAAGGTAGATTTAGTGCCCCTTCAGTTTATTCATGTAAACTGATGCTGAAATAATGGAAGTGACCAGCAGTGTTTCCCAGAATCTCTGCTTGCTCCCCTTTCTAGAGCAAGGAGACCGGACCCATATTCTGGTTTCCTTCAGATTAGATTATGCCTCTGAATATATTCCAGACCCTACAGCTAGAGTGGCAAAATGTGGTTGCCTGGGTGGTAGTGAAGAATTAATTTTGCATCAGTTGCAGAGACTACCAGTAGACTTCTGAATCCAAATCGAAGTGCTGGTCTGAAGCTTTAAAGCCTTACATGGTTTTCATCCATATAATCCAGGCATCCCCAAACTTGGCCCTCCAGCTGTTTTGGGACTACAACTCCCATCATCCCCAACCACTGGTCCTGTTCGCTAGGGATGATGGGAGTTGTAGTCCTAAAACAGATGGAGGGCCTAGTTTGGGGGTGCCTGATATAATCCTTAGCCCATATTCTAAAATCAACTTCAGGTGAACTTCTCGAGTACCCACAGTTACAATCAGGCTGAGCATGCACAAGAGACATGAGCTTATCAGTGGCGGCCCCCCAAACCTCGCAACTATTTTCCAATGCATTTTTGCTTTGCATCTTCAATTCTGGAGTTTAGGTAGGCTTTGAAAGCCACCCACAGAATTTTGTGTTATGGGGTGGCATGCCACTATCTGAAATTATCTCCAGAGCATCTAATTTGCTGTGGTCATTTCTACCTTAATGTTTCATTCCTTTGTACGTCACTTGGTGTGAGGACACAGCTCAAACAGTGCCTTTAAAATAACTAGAAAGAAAGAAAGAAAGAAAGAAAGAAAGAAAGAAAGAAAGAAAGAAAGAAAGGAAGGCAAGCAGGCAGGCCTGGTCTTTTATGGAGGCTTTTTGAAAAAGCTGGGATCTCCTTTCCAGGAGAAAAGTGGGATAAAATGTAAGAAAAATACATCACATAAATGAAAGCTGCTTTAAGTAAGTAAAAGTACTAATATCATAAAAAGAATAATTCAGCATGACGGATAAGGAAAGCTGTCAGAGTTATGGGAATGATAACTATAACAGTATTTCTTTCAGAAATAAGTGCTCCAAAGAGAGGAGAAACAGCATTGATTTCTCCTTTATAACAGTGTATCTTATTTGCAAACTGTACAGCATAATGACACTAAAGTACTATAATGGTTTGAACGGTGCTGCTGCTTATAGCCATGATGAAAGGTGGACCGAGCGGAGTGTGACTCATTGAAATATGAATCTACCTATTTTTTTTTAGTGCAGTAAACAAGACGTTTTATGGCAAAATGGGCATTGTATCTAACTAGGAACCTATGCTGAGAACAGAATGCGTTCCTGGATGCATTCTCAAACATTTTTAGCCTCACTGCATGTCAATTCCTTTGCATATTTAAATAGCCCTTGCAACAAGCAGGCGAACTAAATATAAATGTGATGCTAAAACATTGTTAAAACCATGTTATGCTGATCAGTTGGAAGTAGACTGCACCAGCAGCTCATGAAAAGGACAATGAATACCTGCACTCTTAGAGTACTAAGTAAGTACATAAGAAAGAAGAAGACTGTCATTTCAAACCATGCTGCAGATACTAAATTCACCAGATTTTACATCCCAGCAGAACCAGGATGTCTAATGTAACTTGTGGGGGGGGGGCTGTATCAGGACCTTCAGGGGTTCCCAACGTGGCCTACAGTCATGTCACCAGGGAACATATTTCTGCCTCCATGATGTACCGTATTTTTTGCCCCATAGGACGCACCGCCCCATAGGACGCACCTAGTTTTTTTTTGGGGGGGGGGATAAAGAAAAAAAATTATTTCCCCCCCAGGCGTGGGGCTGGCATGGGGGAAGCCCGAACTTCCCCCCGACCCCAGCCCCCAGAACAGGCTGCTGCCTGCAAGCCTTGCGAACCCGGCGAACAAGGCTTGCCGACATCTGCCCGAAGCACGGGGCGGGCTCCACAGCTCGCCCCGTGCTTTGGGCTGCAGGCTGCTGCCCCAAGCCTTGCGCGCCCAGCGGGACCTCCTGCAGGGCACACGAGGCTTGCCGACATCTGCCCGAAGCACGGGGCGGGCTCCGCAGCTCGCCTCGTCCTTCGGGCTGCAGGCTGCTGCCCACAAGCCTTGTGCGCCCGGTGGGACTTCCCGCCGGGCGCGCAAGGCTTGTGGATAGCTTCCTGAAGCCTGGAGAGCGAGAGGGGTCAGTGCGCACCGACGCTTCTCGCTCTCCAGGCTTCAGCGAAAGCCTGCATTCGCCCCATAGTACGCACACACATTTCCCCTTCATTTTTGGAGGGGGAAAAGTGCGTCCTATAGGGCGAAAAATACGGTAGTTGTGATTCAAGGACCCGCCACCCACTTGGGGATAAGAAAGACACGTGGACACAGTATATTAGGTTAATGGGCTAAAAAAGGCCACAACTTTATTGATTACAGCATGTGAGAGGTATTGGCTTAGGCATTGGATAAAACAACAGAGCGTGACTCCACCCCCTCAGGGAGGGGTGAGTCTAACAAGGGTTAACCACCAGTGGGAGGAACCTGTTGATGCAAATACAACTGAAAGCTCCCCCTGATGTCACCGGGGGTCGTGCCATGGCCCTAGCCACCAGCAAGGGCGGCGGACAGGATCCATGACCTTCGGATTCCTTTATCAGAATACCTATACTGTGGAGGGGTAGTTGATGGCCACACCCTGCCCTCCAATACACAAACATATTCCAATGCCTAACTGTTACAAGGCGGTTGCTACGAGGTAGGCGAAAAACCAAGTGGCCGGTGCCAATTTGCCAGTTGGATAAAAATTCCTACCAGGCCCTTTGGACAACCAAGGCAACCAACCACAGGTCCATAGCAATGTCAAGAACCAAGCTGGGAGGGTGGGTGGGTGATCTGAGGAAAAGCAGCAGTGGAATGAAAGGGAAGTGCTGCCGGGGCCACATTTGAGCGGCAAAACCCTGCCCCCAAGCCTCTACCTGATTGGTTGGCTACCGGGGGCGTGGCGTGGCGCGGCAGCCAGGCCAGCTGGGCAGGGGTCTGGAATGCCCCTGCCAACGTGGGAAACGGCTCCTGCTCCCAACTCCTCCCCTCTGTAAGGAGGAGAGGCTTTACGAAATGTACAGAGGAGGGCAACCCAGAGGATGGTCAAGGGACTGTAAACTAACCTTATGAGGAACGGTTGAAGGAGCAGGGTATGGAAAAGAGGAGTCTGAGAGGAGATATGAGAGCCACCTTCAAATATCTCAAGGGCTGTCACATGGAAGAGGGAACAAGCTTGTTTTCTCCTACTCTGGAGGGTAGGACTTGAATTAGTGGGTTCAAGTTACAAGAAAGGAGATTCCAGCTAAACATAAGGAAGAACTTTCTGACAGTGAGAGCTGTTTGACAGTGGAACGGACTCCCTCAGGAAACTGTGGACTGTTCTTCCTTGGAGGTTTTTAATAATAATGATGATAATAATAAATTTTTTATTTATACCCCGCCCTTCCCGGTTCAGAAAACCAGGCTCAGGGTGGCTAACAACAAATTTAAAACACTTAATTGATGCAACAAAAAACAGCATAAAATACAGTATAAAATGTGAATAACAATAAATTCAGAATTCAAAAATCAATTTAGGGGGAAATTCCATTCAATAAACATTAGATGATCACCAGGGCTAGCTGGCTAAGTTAGTCCTATTTGGGCCAGTGAGGAGACCAGGGGAGAATTAGCTGTGGGGTCGCAGAGCAAGTAATCTTCATAAAAAGGGGAGGGGGAGGGAAGAAAGGGGAATAAAAGATCAGGCTAAGTTCAAATTGAAAGCCAGGCAAAATAGCTCTGTCTTACAGGTCCTGTAGAAGGAAGTTAAATCCTGCAGGGCCCTGGTCTCATGGGACAGAGCATTCCACCAGGTCGGAGCCATCACTGAGAAGGCCCTGGCCCTGGTGGAGGATAATCTAACTTCCTTAGAGCCCGGGACCTCTAAACTATGATTATTCATGGACCTTAAGGTCCTCTGTGGGACATACCAGGAGAGGCTGTCCCGTAAATACGAGGGCCCTAAGCAGAGGTTGGATGGCCATCTGGCATGGATGCTTTAGTTGAGATCCCTGCATTGCAGGGGGTTCGACTAGATGGCCCTTGGGATCCCTTCCAAGTCTACAATTCTGTGATTAAATGAAAATCAGCTCTGCTGCCACAACTGACATTAGAGGAATGTAAGCCCCCATGACCATGAAATGAGTGATAAATAGATATGCATGCAATACTTAAAAAAAAAAAAAAAGCAGAAGGAACTATTCATACCCTTTTGTTTCTCATTGCCTTAATTTTGGAGCAAATAAAGGAATAAAGGAAAAATTAACTGAATGGGCCCAATACACGAGTGCAATATTGTAGTTCATCAAGGACTGGGGGACCAGTGGGGTTCCACTCACCTGCTGACTCTGCTCTGGATCAAAAAATTGGGTCTTTAATAGCAAGGCGATGGGCGGTCCAACAAGCGTGGCATCAACAAATGCACCCACCACCTCGCCACCTGCAAATATCCATTTTACAGTGGCAGGTAACATTCAAGGTTCAGATTGTGAAGCATACAGCTCAAAGGTAAAGGTAAAGGGACCCCTGACCATTAGGTCCAGTCGTGGCTGACTCTGGGGTTGCGGCGCTCATCTCACTTTATTGGCCGAGGGAGCCGGCATACAGCTTCTGGGTCATGTGGCCAGCATGACTAAGCCGCTTCTGGTGAAACCAGAGCAGCACACGGAAACTCTGTTTACCTTCATGACAGAGTGGTACCTATTTATCTACTTGCACTTTGACGTGCTTTCGAACTGCTAGGTTGGCAGGAGCAGGGACCGAGCAACGGGAGCTCACCCCGTCGTGGGGATTCAAACCACCAACCTTCTGATCAGCAAGTTCTAGGCCCTGTGGTTTTAACCCACAGCGCCACTCACGTCCCTTATACAGCTCAAACTGATGCCCAATTAGGTCCCTCTAAGTCCATTCATTGCAAACAGTTTGATGCCCCTGCAGTTAGCTTGGTCGAGCCTACTTTGGGTGGGCAGAAAGTCTCTTCCTACACTAAGTTTTAGTTTTATGTATGGGTTTCTGCATCCCAGCAATAAGGTTAAACTTTGAGTGCAATTCACAGCCACAAAATCCCTAACTGATGGCTGTAGAAGCTGGTAAATATCAAGCTAGGAAGCCTTTAATCAAAGGAAACCCAATACACCAGGTTGTTTCTTCCTCCCACTGCCTTCTGCAGCTGGCACATTAGCTTAAATAACTTCTTCATCTAACACAGCACCTTAAACACCTGCTGGCAATCATTTCCCACATTATGGGCTAGAGAAGGAGACGTCTCAAACTGATGATGACATAAGAACTACCCACCAGCCTGCGTATCTGAATGCGAGAATTATATAACTTCCTCCCCTCTCCCTACCCCACCCCCCAAAATAATATGCGGGCCAAATTGAAGGATTAGGTTTATAAATTATGCTGCCCAGGCTCTATCAGCAGGCTCAATGCAGCATCAATGGTTAGGTTAATTCAAAACAAATCATTAAATCTGTGCTAGCTTTTCATCGGATAGTTATTTTTATGCTCTTCCTTCCTTTCTGCCATCTGTCTGCATGTTTATTGATCTCCCCCATTGTTCCTTCCTCTTTTTTTGACACGTTGACACATTATATCATCTTATCTTTTATTTTTAAAATCTTCTATTTTTATTTCAAAACACCCTGGTGAAATACTATCATCCTAACATCTATGAGGAGGCAGAGCTTTCCACCAGTCTACCAGGTGTGGGGTGTATTTAGGGTAGCATGACCGATTCATCCGCACTGAGCACCCAGCGGGCTCCACAGGGCATCACACAGGGCACCGCTATAGAGGGTTGTTTTCTGGTTGATGTATATGCAGGTAGTATTGCCCTAACTATTATTGAAATTATAATAGTTGGTATGCCCCACAGAGGACCTTAAGGTCCATAAATAGCAACACCCTAGAGGTCCCGGGCCCTAAGGAAGTTAGATTAGCCTCAACCAGAGCCAGGGCCTTCTCTGCACTGGCTCCGGCCTGGTGGAACGCTCTGTCTCATGAGACAGGGCCCTGCGGGATCTGATTTCTTTCCGCAGGGCCTGTAAGACAGAGTTGTTCCACCTGGACTTTGGCTTAGAATCAGTTTGATTCCTTCCCCCTCTTTCTTTTTCCTTTCTCCTCCTGTGAAGAGGCTGCATCCTAATGTTTTAATGTTGCATTTTAATCTTGTTTTTTTTTTTAATTGTATTTTAATCAACTTGTTTTTATTATTGGTTGTTAGCTGCCCTGAGCCCGGTCTTAGCTGGGGAGCGCGGGGTATAAATAAAATTTATTATTATTATTATTATTATTATTATTATTATTATTAACTCTGAGTTTGCATTCCATTATTTCATTGCATAGCCAGATATCTATGGCATCATGATACCATTACCATTATGTCCGGTACGTAATTCCCACTTGGCTCACACTGCAGGCAACGTCGTCCAGAAAATGCTCCAAATCTGTTTCATTTTCTCTCTCTGATGTCATCGCACAGCCAACTCAGATTGTGATGACACCGCTGCCCCCAGAAAGGATACAGGTTGAAGAAAAGCATGAGACTGAAGCAGCATCTTATCAAGGAGCAGCCAATCACCAAACAGGCTGTGATAAACTAAAAGCAAGGTGAGGTATGGGTTTTTCCAGACATACTTTTGGACTCCTGGAAATATTTGCAGGTAAACATTGGAGCGAAAGGGACACAGGTGGCACTGTGGGTTAAACCACAGAGCCTAGGGCTTGCCGATCAGAAGGTCAGTGGTTTGAATCCCTGCGACGAGGTGAGCTCCCATTGCTTGGTCCCTGCTCCTGCCAACCTAGCAGTTCGAAAGCACGTCAAAGTGCAAGTAGATATATAAGTACCGTTCCGGCAGGAAGGTAAACGGTGTTTCCGTGCGCTGCTCTGGTTCACCAGAAGCGGCTTAGTCATGCTGGCCACATGACCTGGAAGTTGCACGCCGGCTCCCTCGGCCAGTAAAGCGAGATGAGCGCCGCAACCCCAGAGTCGGTCACGACTGGACCTAATGGTCAGGGATCCCTTTACCTTTAGCTTAAACACTGGAACACTAATCAAAATGTAGACTAGTACAGCTATGTAAGTGTAATATCACATTAGAGGGACGTAGGTGGTGCTGTGGTCCAAACCACTGAGCCTCTTGGGTCTGCCGATTGGAAGGTCAGGAGTGAGTTCCTGTTGCTCTGTCCCAGCTCCTGCCAACCTAGCATTTCGAAAGCATGCCATTGCGAGTAGATAAATAGGTAACACTGAGGCAGGAAGGTAAACGGCATTTCCGTGCACTCTGGCTTCAGATATGGTGTTCTATTGCGCCAGAAGCGGTTTAGTCATGCTGGCCACATGACTTGGAAAGCTGTCTGTGGACAAACGCCGGTTCCCTCAGCCTGAAGCAAGATGAGTGCCGCAATCCCATAGTTGCCTTTGACTGGACTTAACCACACGGGGTCCTTTACCTTTACCTAATACCACATTACTAAGATGACCGGGGATAAAAGGAGCTTGTGGTTCTCCAGGTGTGGAGGGACTACAACTCACATTATCCCTGATGATTGGGTATTGGCTGTTCTAGCTAGGGCTGATGGGAGTTGGAGTCCTGCAACGCCTAAAGAGCCACATATTCCCTATCTCTGCCAGCATTCAGTATCCCTGCTAGCGTTTAAAAATGCAAGCAGATAGAGCAAATAGTAACTTCACTATGAAATCATCCTTTCTCTGTTTGTGTGTGTGCAAATATATGTGTGTAACACACACAAAGAGAGAGAGATACAATATATGTATTTATAAAAAAACATTTCTATACTGTCCATTAATAAAAAAAACACCAGAGTGGTTAACAATAGCTCATAAAGCACAATAAAACAGCAATAATCAACAACACCATTAAGAGCAGTAAAAGGCAGTGTTAAAAGCAATCACAGCAGTAACAGAAAATCCATCAGAGGCTAAAAGCTTGGGAAAATCACTGCAAACAATGCAAAGCAACAGGTTGGCACAGTTGCCATTAAACATATATTGTGGAGGGGGCAGGGTGTGTTTGCTCAACAGCATGTGCCTCAGGAATTTCTATTTACTTTCAGTAGCCACATTTTTCCAAGTTAAGATTATGCATTTTGCTCAGACGGCACTTGTTTTCTTCCTGTGTTCCTTTGAATGAACATAGATGGAACCAAACATAAATAATGCAGTAGGTCATCAAATCAGTGCACTTCATTCCTCTCCCACCCCTCTGCAAAAGGGGGAGGAGAGGTTTTTCAGTACAGGGGTCATTCCAGTTATTATTTTAGCAAATCATTCAACCATTGCTTAAACTCTCCTGGGAAAAGAAGGCCACCAAATAGCTGTTATTATCATTGAGAAATATAATGTATGTGAGCACATTGTCAAAATATCAGATATGTGAAATATGGTTTTAAAATAACCACCGGCATATATTGCCAAAAATAAACAGAAACAAAACTCAAAACAAGCAAACCTTTTGCCTTTCTCGTTTAAGTGAGCACCTGGCTAAAATGGTGATGCCAGTCATGGCAATGTTTTCCTATAAGAGATGAGATCTTTTAACAAAAAATCAACAGGATATGAATGATTGTAATAGTGCTCCATTGGACAAAGAGCCTTCAAAGGACACCACTCCCTTTGAACTCCTTAACATCACAGACTGTTTCTTTCCTAAACACAAAATGGGTACTGCTCCAGAGCTCAGCAAAACATGCAGAATAATAAGTTTGTTGGAAGTTCCATTATTGGAATAAAAATGACCAGGTCATTTCCCAACCTCATGCCTATTATAAAACCAAGGTTCTATGATTTTGAAACTGTTTTCTTACCATGAATATTGTTCTTTTTATGCTGGTTATTTATTTCGCCAAGCTGCTTTACATTGTACAGCCACCTGATTATCCAATATATTGTAGGGAGTCTTGAACATTTGGCAATGAAGTTTAGTTTGCCTAGCACACTTCTGTACAACACTCTCATCAATTTTCTAGACACGCGGAGAAGATAAGCTGCTGCATTCCGGTCTTCTGCCGTTCTTCTGGGCCCATAACCAAAAATGTCAGGATCTCCGCTCGGCCAAGCTGATAAAGCTCGTTTTCCTTCAGCCGAGTCCTTCGGAATCGCCTCCCAACGATAATTAATGACCTGGGCCTTTGAATGGGCCTCAGGCACATTCCTGTTCAGCAAAGTTTCCAGCACAGGGAAGTGATGAGATTTATGGCTACATCACTATGCTTTATTTCTTACTACACAGACAGCAAAGAAATATACATCCTCTCTCTATGAAAGCAGAGAGCAAATGAAACAAAGGAACAAAGGAAGAGGAAACCAGTAAAACATCCTATCCGTCTCCTGTCTCTCGTGAGACTTCCAACAGCCTGGACTGTCTCTGGAATGTAAACAGAGTCCTGTGACTCCAAGCAGCTGCACAGTGGCAAACAGAAACTAACATTGAGCACTGTATAAAACTTTTCTTAAGCCTACCACAAAATTCACAGGTTCGTGAATCCCAGAGGGGTTGCTATGATAGCTTCCTGGCAGGTGGGTTGCTGTAGAGTACCAGGAGAGGTCAACATGGTACAAACACAGCAGCAGGGCCAATCTGGCACTCCTACTAGTGGACTTCCACTGTACTGACCTCCTTGCTGCCTCACTATTTCCAGTCCTGATGTCAGGCGGCAGAGGATCCCACCCCTACGGCAGGTTGCCAGGAATGGATAAGACAAGGAAATTCCTTACCAACTGCTTTTTATTCAATATTCACAGAGAGGCTTGGAAATGCAGCCTCTTGGGATAATGGCGTCACCCCAAGTGAGTCTCCACCCCTTCCCTCTCTCATGCATCATCACGACGAGTGCTGAAAAGTGCCCTCTGCCTTTGAGCTCTTTGCTCTTCTACTTTAAATGCTCGTCAGGTTTGGGAGGGGGGGTCTGGAATGTTTTCTAAAGACACTGTGTCCTTTAGCTGTCACCCCTGGTGCTTCCTCCCCCTCCTCCTCTCCCATTATTTCCCAGCTTTCCCCCTCATCTACCTCTGAGTTGTGATCTCCCTCAAACCCTTGCTGTAATTCTGAACTGCCTTCTTCTTCTCTAGAAGGGTCAGGCTGGGGAGGAGGTCTCCAACACTCCTCTTCTGCCCAGTCCCTGAGACCTGATGGTGCTGGCATTTCCTCCCCACCCAGTGAGTCACTTTGGCCTAGAAGTACTTATTTTTCTTGAATTTATATCCCACCTTCCTTCCATTATGGAGCCCAAGGTGGTGTAAAAGTGGTTCCCAATGCGTCACCCATTCAGACACCAATGTCACCTAGACCTGCTTAGTTTCAGCAAAATGGTGGCCTCCTGAGATGGGTTGTCCAACTAGCAATCAGAAGCCACATCAAAGACTGGTCTCAAAAGGGCACCACAGACTTGTAGCAAAGCACAATTAAAACTTTTTTCTTTTTCTTTTTTGGCATAGTGCCTATCACAAAAGAAATAGCAGAAGCTTCTGATGTGACATGAAGGACTGAGATTGCATAAGTGACACCAAAGCCACTTGTGAAATGCTAACCAATCTATGGGCAAAGAAGAAGCGCTAAATGTCAGCAAGGAAATGAAACTTGCCCATTTAGTTACTAAGGTAGATCTGATATTTGGCGCGAAGAGACAACTTGTTTGAGCAGAAAATGACTGTGGCTCAAATGTCTTGTCATACACGTTGGTTTTGTGCTGTCAGAAAGTGCTGTTCCATTTCTGATATTTCAGCACCAGTCATTTGCTATTACAAAGCTGGTGCCATTGGCTGTCAGGCCTCTTACAGTTTCAATTGGCAGACTTATCTACGTTCAGCAGGATTAGACAGAAATGTGTCTCATTCAGATGATGCTCCAGCCCAAGGGGCACCAGCCCCAGGAAATTTGACTACATTAGCTTCAAAGGAATAGTCTGCACCTCCTCCTGACAGCAATCTTCGAGAAGAGTCCTCCCGTCTATTCCTCGAGCTGTTTTCCCTGCATCTCAAGTAGTTACTCTTTGTATTAAGGCAACTTAACAATAACACTCACTTTTTCTGTGCGGTTAAGTTTGGTCTGATCTCCAGTTTTTGATTTCACAAATGCAATGGACAATTAGGCTAACACGGATCAAGGTGATATTTTTGGCTGTCTGTAGTGCAGTTCCCTGCAATGGGAGTCAGATAAGTAGATGACACAACAGGCCAATTTGACTCCAACTGTTCCTATAGAGCTGGTCCCATTACCAAAACAAAGAGTGAACTTTTAGGCCAGAAGTGGGGGCAGAAGAGAGCAGACCCTTCAAGTATCCCTATTTTCCAGAGAAAGTCCCGCATTTACAGAAGCAATCCTGGTTCCTGATTTGATCCTGGAATGTCCTGCTTTTCCTTAGGATGTCCCTGTTTTCATTGGAGAAATGTTGGTGGGTAAGGTAGGACATCCCTATTTTCATTGGAGAAATGTTGGAGGGTATGAAGTTATGTGACACGCCCCCCCCCCCCAAAAAAAGCCAAGGAGATAAATAACTATACGACCTTTAGAAGACACCGGAAGGCAGCCATGTATAGGAAAGTGTTTTGTTTTTTAAAATGTTTAATGTTTTATTATGCTTTTATATATGTTGGAAGCTGCTCCTCAGAACCGGCTTGAATGTTGTGGCTCAGTCATGGAAATACAATCCGCTGATCAAAATGCAAAATGTACCTTTTGATACCATAACGAATTAGAGGTTCAGCTAGAGGAGCTTAAGGGCATGGGTATAAGACCAAGGAGAGAAACTGAGGCAATACAAAGAAAGCCTACAGCCCCTCCTCTGCAATGAGAACGAATACTCAGCAACTGTATTCCTCTGTGTCCCCTGGTTGTTCCAGTGTCCCATGGTACAGTGGGTAATTGGTTTTGTCCTCCGAGCCACCATTTTGTACCTGGCACCAACTGATGGACCATGGGGTTCTAGTAAAGATGGAAGGTGAACTTGCAAGCCGAATCTCTGCTTACCTGCATGGCTGCCGCTTGGCTTCCTGCCTTGCCTCCAGACCAGCAGCCCTAGAGGGTTACCTGCATCATTCTTCAAACAGCTCAGTGCTGCACACTGTACCTTTTCCATTTTTCTACTAGCTCCCACTTTCTGCCTGTGATTTTCCTTCTTTGAATCTACATATTCCTATTAGCAAAATGGCCTTCCTTGCACTTTATGCCCATTCGAATTATGCATGCTTCAAACACAGCATCTCCCAGTTGCCTCATATCAACATAAATATAAATGTAGAGGAAAGAATGAAGTTGATAATATTACCAAAGAATTGGTGTTCGGGGTGTAATAGGACAATTCATACAGCACAGATGTTCGGCAGAAATGAGATCTGCTCCTCAATGTAAGAAGGAGCATATCCTTTTTTTATTACTCTGGCGATACAGAGCAAAGCAAGGGAACATGGTGTATGACCTTGAATGCATCACAGAAGGAAATGCTGCCTTTATAATCCCAATTGTAACTGCAAATATGTTCAGAGAGGCCAAAAAAATAAGCAAACAAATGACACCGGCTGTGGCAACCCCAGGTGCTTGCCATTATTATTATTATTATTATGAGCATTTCAGTAGGGATAAAAAATGAATATTGAGGAGGGGGTGGGAGACTATTCCAAAGGGAAATCTACAAATGCAAACTGACCCCTCAGAGATAATTCAAACTTTACCTTGTGCCCTGCAGCTAGTGTTCCAAAAACGCTGCTTTAGGATTTTTAGTGACTTGAAACTTTCCCTGAAATATGTTGTTCCATAGGACGGACGAAAGTTCAGTGTGCTCATTTATTGGTTTGGCTATTGGTGTTTTGCACAGAAGCAATATTTTGTATCTGCAAGTGATGCAGGTGTCGCAAGGCTCATCTGCATGCCTCTGCTCTTCCGAGCTCCACTGAAATGCAGATTAGGACTGTTGAGGGTCATCAGCTCTCAGGACCAGCCACTGCTGTTGGGCGGTGCCATGCCACAACTCATACCACTTTTCTGTGCAAGACAAGTATCAATTTCTCTAAACTGCTAAAGAAGCATCGTAAGGGGAAACCAACAGTTGAAATTACTATTTCAACATTTAATTCACACCATATGTTTATATATGAGCTCATTTTATCACACCACCATTGGGGGCACAGCCCACACTAGGTGGTCTTCATATGATTGAAAACACAGTATCATGGTAACAGCTCAGAGGGTTGCATCCAATGCTATCAATGTGTGAAGAAAACAAACTTCCTCTTGTAAACTTGAGACTTTATCTTCCTTTCCCACCTCCCTCTTGGGAGACCTTCCAGGGCAGATTTTTGAGTTGCACAGGTGGCTGTGGGTTGTTTGCTCTCCTTGCTCAATTCCTGTTTACCAGGCCTCTCTTTACGCTGAAGGTGCCCCCTTAAACATGCCCATGCTTCATTGGCTGCCAGGATTGCTCACCCACACCCTTCCTTCCATGGTGAACATCAGAGAATTGCAAATAGGCTTTCTCTGTGAGTATGGCAATGGCTGATGGGAGTGCCTTCTCTCTCACACGCCCAACTGATGGTGGCTGATGAAGGGGCATACATGCACATTTTGGTAGCCCTCTCTTTTTTGCCTCTGTTGTATGCGACAGTCATGTTATGCTATGCCACACTCCTCTGGGCAGCCATTTTGTGTTATGGCACTTCCAACAAGACTGCCCTTGAGTGAGTATGTATGTATGTACGTATTTTGTTATTATTATTTATTGAATTTATATACCACCTGGAGGTCTCAGAGCAGTTCACAGAATAAAATCAAAATCTAAAACCACAAAATACATAATCAAAATAAAACCAACAACCCAGCAAACCCCCCCCCCCCAAAAAAACCTCCAATGGGATGGGTTAATCAAATCAACCAAGGCATGGGATGTTAATCAAATCAACCAAAGGCCAAAAGAAACGTTTTTGCCTGGCATCTAAAGGTGTATAATGAAGGTACCAGATGAATTTCCCTGGGGACAGCATTCTGTTGCATCAATCCATAAACCTCTGATGGATGATTTAGAAGGACTGGGTCCAGAATCACTTTTGCTGTGCATGTGTTCCAGTATCCATACTTAGCAGAGTTACATCTCAACACAGCTCCTTCCTTGGAAGATTCTTTGAGGCTGAATGTACACACAGAAGGCAATAAACATTCATGGGTGCCATAAAGATTCAGTCAAGTGTCCAAAGAACAGTCCCAGCGAAAAACATCCTTGTATAGAGAAAACAATCTCAGCCCTCTGCTGCTTCTTGAAACTTCTCTGTTCTTCTCTGATTCTGGAACAAATGATTCTCACACATACAGAGAGAATATCCAACACACTCCACAGATGGGGAGCCACTGCAGAGAAGGCCCGTTCTCGTGTTGCCACCCTCCAGGTCTTTTGAGGAGGTGGCACATGAAGAAGGGCCTCAGAATCTGATCTCAGGGTTCATGTGGAAAGAGGCAGTCCTTGAGGTATTGTGGCCCTGAGCCTTTTAAAGCTTTACAGTGGTACCTAAGGTTAAGTACTTAATTCGTTCCGGAGATCCGTACTTAACCTGAAACTGTTCTTAACCTGAAGCACCACTTTAGCTAATGGGGCCTCCTGCTGCTGCCACGCTGCCGGAGCCCGATTTCTGTTCTCATCCTGCAGCAAAGTTCTTAACCTGAAGCACTATTTCTGGGTTAGCGGAGTCTGTAACCTGAAGCGTATGTAACCTGAAGCGTATGTAACCTGAGGTACCACTATATAGGTCAAAACCAACACTTTGAATCGGGCCCAGAAACTAATCGGTAGCCAGTGCAGTTGGACCAGGATCGGTGTAATATACTCAAACCATCTTGCTTCGGTGAGCAACTTGGCCACTGAATTCTGCACTAGCTAAGTTTCTCAGCCGTCTTCAGAGGCAGCCCTACATATCACGCAGTGTAGTAATCTAACCTAGAGGTCACCAGAGCATAGACAAGAGTAGTTAGGCTATCCCTGTCCAGATAGGAGTGTAGCTGGGCTACAAGCCGAAGCTAATAGAAGGCACTCCAAGCCACTGAGGCCACCTGAGCCTCGAGCGATAGCAAAGGATCCAGGAGTACCCCCAAGCTACGAACCTGCTCCTTCAGAGGAAATGTAACCCCATCAAGAGCAGATGATCTCCCACCCATCCAGTCTAGGCAACCACCCACTAACAGTTCCTCAGTCTTATCTGAGTTGGCCCACTTAGTACTGAACTAAATGGACCAAGTGCTCCATCACAATTCATATGTCCACTTTAACTGGCATCTACGGTTTCAGCTTTAAAGTCAGCTAGGGTCCCTCCTTACTTCTGAACCTCTGTTAAATCACCATAAAAAAGAGAACAGCAGCCACTGACAGTTGACTTTTTGGAACGCAGAGAGGTATTGATGACTGAACTTCTGAGCACAGCTGCTTCTGTGAGCTTTGGGAGCTGTTTGATTTGTTGATGCTTCTGTACTTTGATTCCTTTGTCATTTAAATCCCTGTTCATCAGATTGTAAATATTGTGCTGTGAGTGAGATAAAATAGTTGCCTTTGTCTAGCTCTCATCACTTCACTCCAAAGAGGGGTGGAAAACAAAAACTGGGCTCTGATGGAGGCTGTTGTTGCCCTGTTGCTGAGAAGCAAGTTTGGAAAGCTTCTTTTACCATCTTTGGGTAACTTCATAAAATGAAAAGGGGGGCACATATTTGTTGGCACTGCTGCGGTGGATTGATCCCCAAGAAACAGAAAGAATGAAGTTTCAGCCCATACTTTAAAATGTTGAGTGATAGCCACCTAACACATTTAATCATTGAAGGATTTCTGCTTGCACAACACAACTTGCCCCCATCTCCTCTCCCTGGTGTGTGCCTTGTGCCTCCTCCCTCCAAAAAAACCCTGCTCTGGAGGACTGAAGAGAAACCCCAATGTACAAATGGAAATCTTTGTACTGATGTAATAAGTTAGATATCACCCATTGTTGATGTTCCTAGTGTCTTATGTGTATATTGCGATGGTTGATGTCCCTAGTGTCTTATGTGTATATTGTGATATATAAACTACATATAGATTGGGATCACCAACCATTTGGGCAAACCAGTGGAACTGTTGTGGGCAATGTTGATGATGGAAGTTGTAGCCCAACAGATTCGCCACCCCTTGCTCTACTAGTTTGCCTCAAATAAGAGCTTCATCAATAGATACCTTGGTCCCCCCTGTACTTTCAGATATCTACTGCTAGAATAAAAGATCTTGCCTGCCAATGCTCTTCCAAAAAAGCAGCCTGCAAAAGTAGTGTCTCCAAAGGGAATATTAAAAGTGCATTTAAGTGAACTTTGCTCCTCTAGTGGAATTCAACAAAATCCAGCTGCTGGATCAAAATGCTGAGAAATATTTCATACCACCTATGCTACCCAAAATTTATTCCCTGGGATCAGGGGAAAGTATTTCCTTTTAATACATTTGTCCAACTCCTTAGGAGCAAAACACAACTGTAGCATCTTATGGTACTATTATTATTAGTAGTAGTAGTAGTAGTAGTAGTAGTAGTAGTATTGCTAGTGAGTGCATCTATTCTGAAGGTTCCTCTCTCTCATTAGTTATTTTCTGGGACTCCAAAAAGCTCAATTTCCTTAATCTACATTAACATATATTTCAGATGCCTTTAAGGCTTACCAATTAAAAATGAAAACAAACATAATTAATTAATAAAAGCTGATGATTATAACTACAGGAAACTAATATGTTATTTACTTATAAAAATATATTCGTAAAAATATCAAAGTGATTTACAACAATTATGCATAAAACCATACAATAAAAAATGTATAAAGTTTAAAAACAGACATCAATTAATCATTGTCGAAAGACATATTCTTCTTAATTGCCTGCAGAAACCTGACAAAATAGAAAAGTTTTCAGCAGGCATCTAAAAGTTGAAACAGAAGGCGCCTGATGAATCTCAGTTGGCAGAGCATTCCACAATACTGGGGTGATGACAATATAAAGGCTCAGGTTCTTGTTGTCCATTGAGCCTCGCCAGCTTGGAGAATGACCAGCGATGCTCCTACAGATTATCTCAGTGATCAAAATGAGATATATGAGTTCAGGTACCCTGGAACTGCATTACTCAGGGTTGTGTTGCTCAAGGACTTGGAACTGGCTTGGTAGTAGATGTGCGGCCGGTGGAAATGTTTTAACAATGGTGTCATATGTTGTCCACCCCCCTCAGGAGTCTGACTTCCACTGACTCTCTGTGTGGACTTCCTTGATATGTTGGCCTACTGCTAAATAATAATAATAATAATAATAATAATAATAATAATAATAATAATACCCTGCCTATCTGACTGGGTTGCCACAGCCACTCTGGGTGGCTTCCAACATATGTAAAAACATTACACCTTAAAAAGCTTCCCTATACAGGGCTGCCTTCACATGTCTTCTAAAGATTATATAGTTACTTATCTCCTTGACACCTGACAGGAGGGCGTTCCACAGGGTGGGTGCTATTACTGAGAAGGTCCTCTGCTTGGTTCCCTGTAACCTCACTTATCACAGTGAGGGAACCACCAGAAGGCCCTCAGAGGAGGACCTCAGTGTCCAGGCAGAATGGTGGGGGTGGAGATGCTCATTCAGGTATACTGGACTGAGGCTGTTTAGGACTTTAAAGGTCAGCACCAACACTTTGAATTGTGCTTGCTGTCTGCTTGCTGTCTTTGTTGCATTCTGCTCCATCAGATGTAATGACATCTCTCTCTCTCTCTCTCTCTGTCTCTCTCTCTGCTGATTATCTCAGATTCCTAGCAAATTCTGGCTTCATAGTCTAAACCAAGTTCCAAAATTTTCAGAAACCTAATTATTCCTTTCCTTTATTTGCTTCCCACCCTCCTTCTTCCCTTTCTCTTTCCTTTCCTTGCCTTTCCTCCCTTTCCTTTCTTCGTTTTTACCCCTTCCTTCCTTCGATCTCCAATTTCAATCACAAGCTCGCCTGTTATGATGAAGTTCTGGCTTACCAGTTTCAAGCCTGTTTAAAATCTTTCAAGTCACTTGCCTCGTATCTGTGTCCTCTTGTGAAACTTGGTATCTCTCAAATGTTTCCCTTTCCTTTGGTATGTAAAACTCTGCACACTTCTGCATAAGAGTATCCTGGCAGACCCTCTCATCCAGACTCGGCTGCATGCTATTAAAAACATCAACTGCTTTGGTCTCTGCATTATTCAGGAATATAGCTGCCTTCTGCTCATCTTCTTTTTTTATTATAACTGTGTATGTATCAAAACTTCATTCAAATATTTCTCAAAATTCTGCAGCACTACAAACCACAGCATTCAGTTCTTTAGAGGCTTTCAGATGTACTTTGTCTGCAACTCCCCCCCCCCTTCTCTCTTTGAATTAAGCTCCCCACACCCTTTGGCACCTAATTCCTGGTAGCATGTGAGGTTCTGCTTTCATAGAATCATAAAACTGTAGACCTGGAAGGTATCCCAAGGGTCATCTAGTCTAACAGGCACAACAGGCAGCACAGGCAATCCCTAGCAGATGTTTGGTTCAGGTTGATCAAAGTTAGGGGCCTGAAATGGTTTGATTCAAAGTAGACCAACATGGTCTGCTCAAAACCCACCTGCCCTTCAAGTTCTGTTGGTTATAATCAGCGCTGTGAGGTAACACAAGGAGACAACTGACTTTTCCCCATCCAAAGAACTCACAAAATGAGAGTTAACTTTGTTTAGAATCAGCAAGCCAAGAGGGGTGGCGATGTTGCCTACAAGATCTGAGGGAGGTTTTCCACCATGTTAGTTGTATGTCTCTTTGCTATGGACTAGGCCTGAATGACTAAGAAAAACAAAATGACACACTTTGTTACTTCCCATATTATGTGCAGGTTTCATTCAGTTTACTCAGTAAAGTATTATCAGTTTCTTTTCTCACTAGATTCTGTCTGCATTATTTAAGGGATTCTGCTAACACCTTCTTCCCCAACCCGCCCTGCAATCTTCAACTATGTAAAATTAAAGACATGTACATTAGCGCTGTTGACTGAATTAATGTTATGGAATTACTCAACATATGAGCAGTCTGATCGAGATGAAAGGAGTTTCTGTCCATCCAGCAATTCGTCTCCTGGACTTTTATAAATTCCATTCAGTCAAATTACAAGTCTTCCTTATCATTGGCAGATCATTCTTTTTTTAGAAAGCAGCCTCAGGTTACATGCATATTGGATTACTGCACATCAAAGAGATTAAAATAGGTGTGTTAAAAAGATAAGCCCCCCCCATCCTTTCCCATGGTACTTGCGAGGAATTACATTAAAAATACCCTGCACAGAAGACAGAAAAAAAAAGGATCCAAAGCTCCAAATTGGAAGGAGCCATGCATGGACAACTGCAGACTGGCTGAAAGATCTCTGGTGACAGTTTATGCTTCTGTTTTTGTGTTTTACTTTAATGGGTTTTTATGGCATCGTGCAGAAAGAGAAATGTAAGCATATAAGAAAAGAAACCAGCAAGACATTACCTACAGAGTCTCGTTTTCTTGTTGTTTTAATGAAAAACTACACATTTCCTCTGCAGCCTACATATTCTCATAAGGCTTTCTTTCACAGTCTCTGTTACAGATGCGCAGGCCTCCTGCTGGCTGCTTGAAAAGGGGTCAAGGCTTTCCGAGCATCAAGACAGAAGGCTCAAAAAAAAAAAAAAAAAGACACTCACAACACCACTCCTACCTTCCCAGGGTGTTTCTGAGTCGGGAATGAACAGGTCATTGAGCGATCACAAATGGGTTTTGTAACCCCCCCCCCCCCAGGAAAATCTGGACTAAAATGACAGGGAACTATGAGCCGGCATTTTGACAAAGCTAACACCATGTGGATGTGCAGAAAAGTGCATGCGTGAAAAACAGCCACCCCATAATAAACATCCAGCAGCAGAGGTTTAGGATCAGTTTCCCTTCTCCTAGATGGTGTCAGGGTGCTGTCAGTGGCTCCCGGCTGGTTGCCCAGGAAATTATAAAGCCAAGGAAAAGTTTCTTAGTCCTTTATTTCACACCTTACAGAGAGAGGCTATAGAGCCCAGCCTCTTGGATAATGGCATTGTCCCGACTGAATCTCCACCGCCTGGCCTCTCCCCCTTCCTCATCGTCATCGGTCATCATCTCCTCTACGGTTGCTGTTAAGTGCCTTCTGTCTTTGAGCTCTTTGCTCTCCTACTTCTAAGGCTCGCCAGGTTCTGGGAGATGATGGGTCTGGAATGCTTTCTAGTGATAACATGTCAGCAAGCTGCTGCTCCAGCTCTGCCTGCTCCTCCTCTCCCATTATTTCCCAACTTTCCCCCTCACCTGCCTCTGAGCTGTGACCTCCCGCAAACCACTGTTGTCCATTTATACTGTCTTCCTCTTCCTCCTCCCTGGAAGGCTCAGGATGGGAAGGCAGTCTCCATCACTCTTCCTCCTCTGCCCAGCCCCTGACAGATGGGCTACCCTCCCAGGTGAATGAGCCCCATCTGCCCCTCGCTTCCCTCTACAGCACGTGCAGAAACTGCCTTCTTGACCATTGGACCCACTCTTGGTCTCGTCTGCTCAATCCGCCGGAGCCTGTCTGCGTGCTCAGGAAGTCCCTAACTCAATGAGGGTTTAGCCAGTCAGTCAAATCCATTCCCAGGGTGTGGCCACTGTTGCATGCTGACACCTTCTAGGAGTCACAGGTGAGAGCTGAGTGCAGGATGGGGAACCAAGGTGGTCAAACTACCCCAGAAGGAGCACGATGTGTCCCCTTCACCAGAGGTACTACCCCTCCCCCAACACCCCCTCTCCATGTACACTGGCAGTATTCCTCTAATAACTTTGTGGCGTTCGTACGGAGCTCCCGGTTGCCTCATGGACTATTGACCCATACACCACTAATCCACTGCCACCAACCAGGTCCTCCCCAGTAAATCACTTAGTCTCAATCAGTTTCTCAAGTTAACAAAGAAGAGTGTAGTTTATTGCAGACACAAATAAACTTTAACTGCATTCAAAACGTTGTTACTCTTTACCTTCTGAGTCTTATTTTTATCCTGTCTCTAACTCTTCTTACCTCCCCTCACACAAGAACCAAATGCACTAACTGTCTCTCTAATTCCAACTGTCTGCCAACTGCTTTCCCAACTGCCTTTTCCCAACCAACCAACCCGAACCTCTGGCTAAGCCCTTTTATAAACAGGTAGGCTCCGCCTCTGGCTTTTTTATTGGTCTACCTATTAACTCTTTCTATCCCCCTGTACAGACATTTTAAAAAAGAAAGGGCAAACGCCACAACCAGAGATTGGAGACAGTCACCATGGGGGACAACCACCATCACATACGCTCTGGTTTTGAACTCCTCAAAAGAATTACTGGCCTGCTCTTGGAAAGATAATGTTAAGGCCATCTGCATATTTGTCGGCGCTTGCACTGGAGAACATTTCAGTGGGTGTTTACGTGATCTGGGGCCACTGAGCTCATCCTTGTTCCACTTTGTTTGAGGCTTCCCCTGCATGTAAGTGGGAATGTCTGCAGCGACTATAAAAAGTGTGTGTGTGTGTGTGTGTGTGTGTGTGTGGTTAACCTAAACAGATCTGTGTGTCCCAGTTTGGCATGGAAAAGGATGCTTTTATTAGATCTGTCATTCATGGGCTTCAAAATTGGCTTCAGACTGAGCCCCATTAATTTTCAAAGCCGAATCACGAGAGGTAGGGAGAGAGGTTGAAGAGCAAGTGGAACAAAGGACAGGGAGTTGCCTTGATGTGCCCAGGCTGATCTGAAGAGGGGGTGAGGTAGTGAAGGAAGCCATTTCATTACTTCCATTTGTGTGTTTTTTTTAAATTTTATTTTAAGTGTCAGCTTTAACCCTACTATTAGGCAACCTCTTTTCATCCCCCGTCTGCTTTACAGGAGAATTCATGTCAAGCCTTCGAAAGAGCTACAATATGTTTATTTGTCTGAGGTTTTTGTCGGAATGTTTTTTCCCCCTTAGTCGGAGTTGATATGCAAATGAGTGTCATGATTTCTCTTTTCTTTCTCCAATTAAGGGTAGAATAATTATAAGAGGAAAACCAGGTGTTGCAGTCACGCTTGTTGCCCATGCAGTTATAGGTCTTTGCAAAATAGGGGGACTTTTGGTTGTGAGGCAAGTGAGCTTGCCAATCAAATCCCACTTCGATAAATGATTAAGTATGCAGAAATGCTTTAAGTCTCTACTGTTGCATATTTATCTAGGGCAGCACTGGGGGTGGGGTGGGAAAAGTGGGAGAGGTTGTTCTATTTAAAGGGGATTTTCAAATTTTCTTTTTCATATTATTCTTTTCAAATGTTTGTCCCTGCCTCGTTCCAAGGGCTCAGAATTGTTAGAGCACATCCATCACTCATATTTTCTTCACCACAATCTTTTGGGGTGGGCTAGGCTACGAAAAAGCATTTTGCCCAAAGTCAACCTATGACCTTCAAATAAAAAACTGATTAGGGATTATTTCATTTCACTTTTAATCTGTATACTATCTTTCTATATTTCTATATACAAACTGGTTTATAAGCTGAAGAAACAGCAAAGATCACACATCTTATAACAATCTGATCCAATATGAGAATGTCAAAATAAAAATATAACTTGAAAATAAACAATTACCGTATGTCAAATAAAGTAATATTCGATAACCCATTAGAGTTGAATAGTACACAATAAAATTAAATATCAGCAAATAATAATTAAGCAGAAATTCACTCTTAACAATTACCATATATAATTTCTAATCAATAAAAATAACAGCATAAAATAACACAATACAAATTGAGAAGCAAAGACACACAACTTATAAAACTATCAAATATATATATATATCCCTGAACTTCTCTTAATATGTCTACATTGTGAGCAGAAAGTCTTGCAAGGTCACTATAATGGCTTCCTGGACCTCTGAAACCTTCTTTTTAGAAACTGACATGGTCAAAAATGCATGATGATCCTTCTTATGTGAGGAGTTATTAATCTTTTCATTAAGTGTTTCTTGAAACTCTGAATCATGTTATGCTAAATGAATGCACTGGGAGGGGAGAGGGAGGGGAGCGCTGAAAAGCACCTGTGTTTTATTACAGAGCCAAGGCACACCATACCCCTAATGAAGCTATTTGCATTCGGAAGGTCTTCTGGCATTTAGTAGAAATGAAGAGGTGTGCCAAATGTAGAGTCTCTGCTACTGTAAAAAAAACTGCACAGTCCATTTTATGACTGTCATCTGGGCTGGCTTTAATGCATGGTAGGCACATCTGCTACCCAAAGCTCACTGGACTTCAATCACATTGACCATGTGCTCTTGAAGATGGTGACAGAAGAACTGCTGCATCTGTAACTGCACAAAGATCTACAAGCACTGCACCATCTCTCCAACTGCTGTCGTGGTGATACTCTTACCCCTCTATAAATCTCCTACCCTCCAACATTTCTCTGATGAAAATAGGGACATATCATCATCAACATCTTCATCATCAACAACTGTGTTTTTTTCTGGGAGTACGCAGGGGGACGCATACCCCTAAACATTTTGTGAATCTAAGTTTGGCCTCATTGAGGGGCAATATTTCAATATGAGTAGGAAAATGAGAGTACCCCTAAATATATATTTTTTTAGAAAAAAGCACTGGTTATTATTATTATTATTCAATTTATACCTTGCCCATCAGACTGGATTCCCCAGCAACTCTGGGCAGCTTCTAACATATATAAAAATATAATAAAACATTTTTAAAAGCTTTTTTAAAAAAAACCCTTCCCTATACAGGGCTGCCTTCAGATGGCTCAGGGGTCGGATAACTCCATACTCTGCAACATTTCTCCTATGAAAATAGGGACATCCTAAGGAAAAGCAGGATATTCCAGGATCAAATCAGAAACCGGCATGGCTTCTGTAAATCCAGGACTGTCCCTGGAAAATAGGGACACTTGGAGAGTCTGTAAATCTGTCTTAGGGATCTGTAATTTCTCTTTGGGGCATTGAGAGGAAGTTTGTCTATCACCAGTTTGAGGGACCAGTGTGATAGTAGAATAAAATAATCTGATGGGGAGATTGTCCACCCGCTATCCCAGCATGGGAGAATACAGTTCCTTTGCCGAATAGCTTTAGCACATATCTGAATGAGGAGGTTTATTCATTCCACATGACACCTTCAGCTGTTCCCATACACATCTGTTGCATAGGTAAGTATAGATGAAAGTCAGACATGAGATATGTAGTTATCAAGACCTAGTGGTGGTGTAGGATTATTGATGATTCAAGAGCTACAAATGGTCCACAGTTCACAATCAGCTACCCATTAGAGTGCCAAGTTCTGCAGTAAAGAAATTATGTCATTTGTCTAGACTCTTAAAGATTCCACACGGAAAGTACAAAACCTCTCCTGGTTTGAGGAGAATTCTGTCATTAGAACTGTCTTCTCGGGGGGGGGGGGTGTTGAGGATGGAATCTCTCCCCATTGGATTATTTCATTCCACTACAATGCCAGTGTACCAGCATTGATATCTGCTTCTGGGTTCAGATGATAAGGAAGAAGATTTTTCTCAACATGAGAAAGAACTTCCTGACAGCAGAAGCTGTTTAGCTGTGGAACAAAGTGTCTCAGACGGTGGTTGTCTCTCTCCTTCCTTAGAGGTTTTTAAGCATACACTGAATGGCCACCTATCAGGGATGATGTAACAGTAGATTTCCTCCACTGGCAGGAAATTGGACCAGAAAACCTTTGAGGTCCTCTATGATTCTTACCCAGGTAATTATCTCATCAAGTATGTCAGATATAGGTTGGATTTGATCATTTGTACAAGCATAGTGATGTATGGAAGTGAGAGCTGGACCATAAAGAAGGCAGATCGCCGAAGAATTGATGCTTTTGAATTATGGTGCTGGAGGAGACTCTTGAGAGTCCCATGGACTGCAAGAAGATCAAACCTATCCATTCTTAAGGAAATCAGCCCTGAACGCTCACTGGAAGGACAGATCCTGAAGCTGAGGCTCCAATACTTTGGCCACCTCATGAGAAGACTCCCTGGAAAAGACCCTGATGTTGGGAAAAATTGAGGGCACAAGGAGAAGGGGACAACAGAGGACGAGATGGTTGGACAGTGTTCTTGAAGCTACCAGCATGAGTTTGACCAAACTGTGGGAGACAGTGGAAGACAGGAGTGCCTGGCGTGCTCTGGTCCATGGGGTCACGAAGAGTCGGACATGACTAAATGACTAAACAACAACAACAAGCATAGAAACAGATGTAATGATTGTCGAGGAAAGTCAAGAAGATGGTGTTGTCATGTCTGAATTTTTATTTTTATTTTTTAAAAATAGAAAATATGGGTTCCCATCAGCCTATATCACTACAGGGAACTACTTCCAGTTTCCTTTTTCCAGGTGCTGTGAAATGCAATGAGACACAGGAGCTACAGACAGCAGAGAATTGTCAAGGGACCTCAAATATGCTTGGGTTCTGAGGTATGCTAGGACTGAGAAGCGATTCTTAACAAAGGCCTCTGTGGTGCCTTCCAATTCTGGAATTATCAAATGAACAACCGGCTCTCTGTGAAAGGAAATACTTGATACTTGCATCAGCTTTAATTTAGGGCATATGTTATGCATACACATTTCAAAAAAAGGAATTGGAACGCTTGTTCTGAAATGGATTTCATTTGGTTTTTCATTTTGGCTAGTCCTCTGCAGTACTGAGTGCCAGGGGGAATAGCTGGAGATAGAGAATTATATGGTAAATTATATGCTTGTTTAGTGCAGCAGTAAAATGAAATATGACAACAAGAAAACCTACAAATGCCAGCTGGTGATAGGAAGAAAATAAGAGCAGAAAAAGTTTTTTATTCTTGTAAAACTTGCCTGACCCAAGTGAACTTGATGGTGGTGGTGAACCTGAAACACTGCAGTTTGACTTTACCATCAGAAATACTTCACTCAAAAAATGTCCCTTAAATATATAATCTTAACAATGTTCATCCTCATATCACTCATAATGTTTCTTTCCCTAATAATTTCCATGTTTTAAGATACACTGAAACAGAAGTCACCAGACCCTTATATATAGTGGGAGGGTGGGGTGGGTTTTTTCTCAGAAGGGTAGTAGGAGATGGGTGATTGACCCAGTGGGTATGGTCAGCTGAATTACGACTTATTACTAAACTGAAAACTAAGGAGAGACCTGGTCTGAATAGAGATACTGGATTCTTGCCTCATTACATATGTTAAAGCTATTTTTGGTCATCTGTATACTATCCCTCGCTTTTTCCTGTAGGACTAACTGCAGTTGTTAACAGTTGTCAACAAGTTTACCATACCCATTGAGTCAATCACCCATCTCCTACTACCCTTCTGAGAAAAAACCCATCCCACCCTACCACCATATATAAGGGTCTGGTTGTAGGGATCAGATGGGATTACCATGAGAAATTATAAAATATACATCAAGCCATCGTGTCCACGATGAACACATTGTGTTGACTGGGTTTGATATATTGACGATAATTTCTGATTAAATCCCATAAGATTCTACATTCATGCCCTTTTCACTCTGCTGCCCATTTCTCCTTGCCTGACAAGTCACGTACACAGCCCAGTTGTCGCCAGGCAGGCATCCTGGGCCATAAAGATAGTGGGCAAGTTTCGTCAATGTAGCCTTCTTATATATTAATCTTAGGATGTTAATCTTAGGGCCAGGAAACAGGTTTCACATTAAGGTGATAATGGTCCCTGTCCGCCTGGCCATCCTTCTTATCATGTGTAAGGTAAAGGTAAAGGTACCCCTGCCCGTTTGGGCCAGTCTTGCCAGACTCTAGGGTTGTGCGCTCATCTCACTCTATAGGCCGGGAGCCAGTGCTGTCCGCAGACACTTCTGGGTCACGTGGCCAGCATGACAAGCTGCATCTGGCGAGCCAGCGCAGCACACGGAACGCCGTTTACCTTCCCGCTGGTAAGCGGTCCCTATTTATCTACTTGCACCTGGAGGTGCTTTTGAACTGCTAGGTTGGCAGGTGCTGGGACCGAACGACGGGAGCGCACCCTGCCGTGGGGATTTGAACCACCGAACATGCAATCGGCAAGTCCTAGGTGCTGAGGTTTTACCCACAGCGCCACCCGCGTCCCTCTTATCATGTGTACTGATTGTTTATGACCTGCAGGGTTGCTGTATTCGCTCCTTTGTAGTTTTTCATTCATTTACTCCAGAGTATGTATGCCTAACTAGTGTTTATAGTTTAACTTTGTCCCCACTTGGGGTTTGTTTAAATGCTCAGGGGAAATCTGATTGGTTCTTACGAGCACCGTGTAAAGGATTCTTTTGCTAATAAAATGGCCTGGTGAGGAGTGTGGTGAACGCACTTTCTCCGAGAGCCTTGCTGGTCAAAGCCTCGTGTCTTATTTTAATCAGGGTCCGGTCCTTTCCTTTGGCCTCAGAACACAACATCTGGTGACTTCTGTTTCAGTGTATCTGAAGAAGTGTGCATGCACACGAAAGCATATACCCAGAACAAACTTGGTTGGTCTCTAAGGTGCTACTGGACAATTTTTAAATTTTAAAAAATTTATTTCAACTGCATCAGACCAATATGGCTACCTACCTGAATTATGTTTTAAGAGCCGCTTATGAAAGTATAGTGGGATATCGCAGAAGTTTAGTACTTGTTTCCATGTTACTTCCAGAAAATAATGCAGCCCAGTTAACCTACAGAGAAAACCATGGGTATTTCGCTATATTTCTTCATTGTTTTCATGGGTCATTCCATGTGACAAAATTTGAGACAATATTCCAGCATCCCGTTCTTTCCAGCCATTTTCATGGGTGAATCTTGGGGAAACAAAGGCACACATGTGCAGAAACGGTGGTGGCATGTCCAATGTCTGCTGTTGTCTTACACAACACCCACAGGTGTGAATGGAATTTGGTGAGACATGGCGGCATATCAACCAAAAAGACACAGTTCCACAATGCAGCAGGTAATGCAATGTAAAAAAAGAATGTTAGAAACTGGGACAGAATTACTGGCATTACACAAGGACTCACTAACACAATAATCCCCATATCTGAGTGCACTCCAAGAGTAATAAAAATTGAGAGATTTAGCCATAACTGCTTTGAACTAACAGGGAATCTTACCTTTTTCTGAAGAGATGTATTCCTCACAGCATATGAACTTGCAATGGTTCACAGTTTTGGGGAAATACTGCTCTATAATGATAAAGTTCTCTGTTTGAAGGTTGCCTTGATCTTGTCTGGATTCATATTTGTCTTTGAGACAAATGATTCCTCACCAAATACATGTGAATCTCTTGTGAAGAAGTCCTACTACTTTCTTGAGTTTGAGATTGGAGTTATTAAAACAGTGGGCATCTCTCTTGTTATACCCCAGAGATATGTATTTATTCAGAGAGGCACTGCTGTGTAATGGTTTGACTGCTAGACAAGGAGGAAGAACCATATTCAAAAGTTTGAGTTTGGAGGAGCTTGGGCCAATCACTCTCTCTCAGCCTATCCTACCTTACAGGGTTGTTGTGAGGATTAAAATGTGTGTGCATGTATTGGAGGGGGAACCTTGTATGCAACCTTGAACTCCTTGGTGGAAAAGTAGAATAGTTATAACAACAACTGACATTTTTACCACAACCACAGGTAATAATTACCTTGTGTAATTTCCTTTCTTGGCAGAGGAACCAAAAATGTCAAAATTTACATTTGCAAGAGGCAGTTCCACGATTATTAAAAATAAGGCTGTGGGGTTTTTTCCCCTCCTTTGTTTTTAAATTCAGGTGGTTTCTGCAATAAGGAAGATGATTAAACTCTCATGCCCTTGGAGTTCTGCATCGGCTGGGGAGGATGAAATAGCAAAAGCACATTCAGCCAGGAAACTCAGTCAAGGTGGCACATTTAGTGATCTGTTCATATTGCAGCTCTGATAGAAGTCAAATGCATCCCAGGATAATGCATCCCACAACGGCACAAGAGATGGGTGAGCTCTGCTGAAATTGGAGATAAACATTAAACAGCAAAACCCAATTCTTTGCTAATGTGCTGCAGGGAGTCAATAAACCAAACACATTCAGGACCCCAGAGTCACAGAAATGCAAATAAGAGGAGAATCAAGGTTTGCCAATTTTATTGAAAATATGAATAGATTTGCAAATAAGTTTGAAAGCTGAACGCGACAACTGTCTCTATATTTTCTCTGAGCAAGGTTATAATAATTCATACAAAAACAGCCTCATTTTCTAAGCCTCAGGTTTTCCTCATTATCACTGACTGTCTATTAATTATTTGAGAGACCAAATAATTTGCTGAGAGGCCAGATCAATCTGGCTCCTCCCTCAACTGTCATCTGCAACAGTCATTCCATCAGATTACAGGAAAGTGAGAGATGGGATTGGAGGGCCTCTCTGTTGCCTCTTCTGAAATAGCAGCAGTTCTTGGGTCTACCTCTCCTAATTCTTCAATATAGTATTTTTGGCACTGTTGATGAGCACTTACTCATTTGCATTGGCCTCACTCACTCTCAAAGGTCCTCATTGGCCCTCAGAGATATTTTGCGGCCAGAAGTATCATTATGTTCACCTGTTTAGTACATGATTGCATGTGATTTCCTGTTTAACTAATTGTAGAACGAAGGAATGCGAGACAGGGGGAGGATTTCACCAAAGAAGCAGTAGCCGAGATAAACTATAGCAGAGAAAGACTCTCCTCTTGAAGAGAGGGAAGTGGTTGTGGGCGGGAGCCCGAGCACCACCTCTATCAGGGGGCATTAGCCCCCTGCCTCCCACTCACCTGGCTGGCGCCCACGCCCATCAGCAGGCACCCAACCAGGTGCCTCCAAGGGGGTGTGTACAGCAGCCTTAATAATGCGGCACCAGCCCCTCCTCAGCCTCACTCTTCGTCGTCCCGTCGCGATTCACCCACCCTCCACTCCCTTTGAGCTCAGGGTCTTAGTTTTCCTCGGCCTTGCTATGGACCTTAGGTTGGTCGCCCTAGTTGTCCGGGGGGCCTGGTAGGAATTTTTCCATTTGGCATTAGGCTTTTTGGTTTTTTCGCCTACCTTGCAGCAATCGTCACAACTTTTGTAGTATTGATGGGTAGGTTAGGCATTGGAATAATGTGTCGTGGTGTCGAAGGGCTAGGTGTGGCAATCGCCTATGCCTTCAATTTTTGGGTATTCCGTTAAAGGAATCTGGCGGTCGTGTATTCTGTCCGATGCCTGCTTGGCGGGAGGCCATGGCACGACCCTCGGTGACATCAGGGGAGAGCCCATAGTTGGATTAGCATCAACAGGCTCCACCTACTGGTGAATAAACCCCCTTTGTTTCAGACTCACCCCTCTCTGAGGGGGTGGAGTCAGCTGACGTAATCCAATGCCTAAGCCAATACCTTTTCACTTGCTGTAATCAATAAAGTTGTGGCCTTTTCTTGCCCATTAACCTTATATCACGTGTCCTTGTGTATTCATTCCACTTTGGGGGGGATCGGGTCCTCGAACCACAACAGAAGGACATTTGAATATTGTCGCAGTCTAACTGTATACCAGAAGAAATGTCCTCCACCAATTCACTAGCCACAACCACGCATTGAACTGACAATATTCAGCACAGTTTTGCTTAATCTACCTTAAGGATCACATTGCCTTGCACAAAAACATTTGGGAACTAAGATCATCCTCAGATACGCTTCTCTGCATCTCAGCCTCTTTGGTGAATGTAGGCCGCTGACTGTAGGCCACTTTCAACAATGGTACCCTGGCTATAAAATGTTCTCCCAGGGACTAGGTTTGATGGCTTCCTGGCACCATGTTTCATTTCATGATGAGGCTGTGTACTATTCTGCTTTTTTCATAAGACAGATGTTGTACATATTGTTCGTAAATTATTGTAAGCTGCTCTGAAAATCCTTGGACTCAAGAAAAAAGGTAATAAATGTATCAAATACCTAAATAATAAAATCATTATGTTTTTTGATACTTCTGGCATTCCATATCTGATCATCTACCTTTTTTGCATGTTCTTTGGACCTTAGGAAGCATGTTCCACCTAGGCATGTTCACTCATAAATTAGTTCCTCTGAGTTAGGTAAAGGTAAAGGGACCCCTGACCATTAGGTCCAGTCGTGACTGACTCTGGGGTTGTGCGCTCATCTCGCTCTATAGGCCGAGGGAGCCGGTGTTTGTCCGCAGACAGCTTCTGGGTCATGTGGCCAGCATGACTAAGCTGCTTCTGGTGAACCAGAGCAGCACACGGAAATGCCGTTTACCTTCCCACCGGAGCAGTATCTATTTATCTACTTGAACTTTGACGTGCTTTCAAACTGCTAGGTTGGCAGGAGCAGGGACCAAGCAACTGGAGCTCACCCCATCACGGGGATTCGAACCGCCGACCTTCTGATCGACAAGTCCTAGGCTCTGTGGTTTAACCCACAGTGCCACCCGCGTCCTCTGAGTTAAACATCATCAAACTCTGACCCATCCCCAAACTCTTCCCATATCCCACCAAAAAGCTTGACAGGTCATGACTTTGCTCAGTCAATCTTCACCAGACTCCACCTCCTGACTCCATCCCTTGACTTCCCTCTGACTTTGCACATGGATGAGCTATTATTAAAGCCACAAAGTGTTGGCATTCTATTGGGAACTTTCCTTATAATAAAGTTTCTCACCAAATCACAACCAGCATATTCCATTAACTGTTAAGTTTTGTAATTCACTTGTATGCTGCATTGGAAGTATGAAGAATTATTTGTTTCCATTCTTCACCGTTGGAATTATATTAACCTTTTTATCTGTTTGATCAGATAGCATGATAAAGGTCAGCTTTTCAATACACCGTTAATGGTAATTTCATTTCTTTCACTTCTTGAGAGCCTAGTTCCAGGAAACCTGGGTCACATCAACACTACAAATTTAAACCCGTTTGAGAGGATGTTAATTGTCATGGCTATCCACCAAAGACCCATGAAATTGTTCAGTTCAGGCACTGCAAATTCTTTATCAGAGCCACTCCTCTCTCAACAGAATTACAATTCCCACCATCCTAAAGATAAAGGTAAAGGGACCCCTGACAGTTAAGTCCAGTCACGAACGACTCTGGGGTTGTGGCGCTCATCTCGCTTTACAGGCCAAGGGAGCCGGCATTTGTCTACAGACAGTTTTTCTGGGTCATGTGGCCAGCATGACTAAGCCACTTCTGGCGCAATGGAACACCAAAACCAGAGCAGTGCACCAAAACGCTGTTTACCTTCCCGCCAGACCGGTACCTATTAATCTACTTGCACTTTTGGCGTGCTTTCGGACTGCTAGGTTGGCAGGAGCTGGGACTGAGCAACGGGAGCTGACCCCATTGCGGGGATTTGAACTGCCAACCTTTTCATTGGCAAGCCCAAGGCTCAGTGGTTTAGACCACAGTACCACCCGCATCCACCCTACCTGCTATGAACTAGGAATGGGTGAATCTGTCAATTTCAGTTTTTCTCAGTTTCTCATTTTTCCTGTGTTAAATTTGGTACTGTGCATTTCCACATCCATTTGTGGATTTATGTATATATTTTTTAAGTCCTTAAGAAAATTAATCAGCGTTTTGGTGTGGATTTCTTCATCTTCACCGGTATGTTTACATGGAACTTTGCCTAATATACACATTTTTCCAAATAAGCTTTTCCCTCTTATTTATATTTTCATTAATATATGCATTTTAAGGTAAATTTACCCTAGTATGTACACTTCTGCATACATTACCTGGCCAGAGAATTTTGCATAACAAAATTCAAATCTCAATCACAACTGTGTTTTAGTTCATGTATTGTTCTGGAAAGTGTGAATTAGGTGGGTTTAACTTTGAAGGTGAACTGAATCAATTTCTCCCCTATTCCTAGAGTGTCGGCTGAACAGCTTTGAAGATGGCTTTCACTATGTATGATAGATATGCCCCTGAGTGTTTCAAACTACAGTGGTACCTCGGGTTAAGTACTTAATTCGTTCCGGAGGTCCGTACTTAACCTGAAACTGTTCTTAACCTGAAGCACCACTTTAGCTAATGCGACCTCCTGCTGCTGCTGCACCACTGGAGCATGATTTCTGTTCTCATCCTGAAGCAAAGTTCTTAACCTGAAGCACTATTTCTGGGTTAGCGGAGTCTGTCACCTGAAGCGTATATAACCTGAGGTACCACTGTAGAGATAAGCCCCAAACATATGGCACAAAAAAGAGCTGATCATCCATCTGTCTGATTACTATTCTTATAGTTTAATTTATTTGAATTAGTTGAATTTATTTCTATCCCAACCTTCTAGTTCCCATGGACCACTCAGGGTGGCTTGCAACAAGTTCAAATCACAAAATACATATACACAAGACTAAAAATACATTTCAAAGGCAATGATGGCAAGGATCACAGATAAAAATAACTTTTGCCAATAATACTTAGTAGTCTATATTAGTATTATCATTATTTCCAAGGCTTTTTTCCCCCAGCCAGAACTCTTTGGAGCTCAGTTCCGGCACCTCTCGGGTGGGCGCCATTACCATTGTAGAACAAGAGAGGTGTTCATGGTGAGTTCTCGCACCTCTTTTTCTAGAAAAATAGCACCGATCATTCCCTTAACCCTTTTGAAGGTACAGGGGTTACAAAGCAGATAAGAGGTAGAGGACGTGAGCGAATGTCATTTTGCTCAGGCAATGGCCTGATTGGATTTATATTATTATAATTATATTACTAGCAGTGGTGGTGGTGGTCAATATTAGTAGTGGGATGGAACCTGGAATAGTGAAGCTAACTGTAATAATGTCTGGTATCACACTACTTTGAGACCAGCCTGGTGGTAGTAGTTTTCCATTCATCACCCAGAAGGCCGCCCGGAGCGTGGGTAGGCCACGCGGCGCCTTCCACGGCCCCCCGCCAAGGGCATGGGGGCGGCGGGAAGGCCCGCCAGGGAAGGGGGTCCCCTTTAAAGGGGTATCCAGGCATATATTACCCCCCCCCCCCGCGCGCCATCCCTTAGAGGCCCTGTGGCGGGGGAGGGGGAGGCCAAAGGCCCCAGTCCTACCTTTGGAGTGAGGAAGTCCAGCAACGTCCTTCCCAAAGAAGCTCTGGAGCCAGCTGAAGATTCCCAGGTAAGATCCTCCCTCTATTGTGTGGGCAGGTAGTCTCTCCCCTACCTGCCTGGTCTCCTTGGCAACGCTTCCCCAGGCCAGATTGGACAACTGACTGAGGTAGGTAGAGACCTCCAGGTATCCCACCTGGGGGAAGGCAAAGCCAAGCCTGTGCTGATGGAGCCGCACAAGGTCCAGGGGCTGAGCGTGTCCACGCAAAAGGCGCCCCCCGTTTAATGTTGGGAGCGGTCATTCATCAGCCAACAAAATGTTCCTAGAGCAGGTTACAAATATCAGCAAGAATCTTAGATAGTGACACAGGCTCACCGTCTAAGAGACAGAATGCAAAAGGGAATGAGGCAAGGGGGGGGGAGCAAGCTTGAGCAGTTAATCCTCAGTGATAAAGGTCATGTATTGAACAGAAGAAGTAGGGAGAGAGAGAGAGAGAGACAGAGTAGGGGAAAGTAGCTGGGCTTTCCACAAAAACAAGAGCGACACTACAGCTCCCTCCCTTGTCCTCTCTTGTAGGTGGGTGGAATGGCTGAGGTTCATGGAGGAGCCTGGTGCAACTTGGTGTTTTAGCAGTTTCACAGTCCCATTCAGTAACATATTTATTCAGTAGTGATTCAGTAATGCTACCTTCTTCATTTATTGGAAATATTTATGCAACATCTTTCCACCGAAATGCGCAATGTATCCCCTACATTTTAAAATGAGTGAAGTGGATTCATCAAGTCACTTCAGAAACCATTTGAGATTTTCAAGAATTCCTTTGGAAACCTCTCTCCTACTGTTGTTTTGCCTGAGTAGTTGAAAAGAAGAGTCAAAAACCCCAAACGGTTTTTGTGCAAGGTCCTGCTATGTGGCGATTTCCCCAGTTTCTAGCAGAAAGAAAGAAAGAAAGAAAGAAAGAAAGAAAGAAAGAGAAAGAGAGAGGGGGGGGCAGGGAGCAAAACCGCTTACCTTTGTGAAAGGGGGAGGGCTAACTCATGACAGGCTGTACTCCAACAGGCAACTGTCTTTCTCTAAGCCGAATAAAAAGATTCGCAAGTGATGTGTCCAGCTTATAAAAAGGCTGACTAAGGGTGCCAAGAACTGTCATTCTTTGAGGATTCAACTATAGTTGAATCTTCCCCCCCAAGATTTTTTTTGGGGAAGCCATGTGCTTTAAATGTATGAGAGCCAGTGTGGTGTAGTGGTTAAGAGCGGTAGACTCGTAATCTGGTGAACCGGGTTCGCATCCCTGCTCCTCCACATGCAGCTGCTGGGTGACCTTGGGCTAGCTAGTCACACTTCTCTGAAGTCTCTCAGCCCCACTCACCTCACAGAGTGTTTGTTGTGGGGGAGGAAGGGAAAAGGAGATTGTTAGCCGCTTTGAGACTCCTTAGGGTAGTGATAACGTGGGATATCAAATCCAAACTCTTCTATGGTTTGTACACCACCTCAGACTGGCACGTGTTATTCATGCCACCACAAAACTCTCCCTTGCCCTTCATGTGGGGAGTAGGGGACTTGTCAGGGAGGGCTAAAAATGGGATGGGCAGTTGGAGACATTATTTCAAGTCACTCACAAACTCAGAATGGGCATGCTATGTTGAGTGGCTGGAATTTGCAGGGCAAGCATTCCTCCCTCTTCTCAAATTACATCCACTTTTCAACGTGTTTGTTTGGATCCTCAAATTTGCCACTTCTTATTACTCCCAACAAATGAATATTTTATTTTTATTTTCTCACACAATTTCTCTCCTCTCCACACACACGCCCGGTCTGTTTCTCCTCTCTTGCCTGTTTTCAAAAGGTTGCATGTTTTATATCGCCCTCCAAGTTTGGGCGCACATCAAACCGCCAGGGTTCAAATTACTTTAGGTTAAAACCTATTTCCAGAAGGACTTGCATACTTAATGCATCAAGGGAAGCACTGCAGGGCTCTTTAACAGCAGAGTAATGAATAAGTTATCAAAAGAACTTTTAACAAGAGTGGAAGTAACATATATCCCACAGGAAACTACTTTACGAGGCCCATTAATACCGCAGGGCTTTTTTAAAAAAACTTATTGAATGTAATCTAAGTTGTATTGAATTCAAGAGCTATCATGTTGCTGAGGTCTTGTGGTTGATACACTCACTTAATTCTGCTAAATCTCTGGGTCATCCTCCTGTCTGTTATGTAAACAGTGAAGCTTCATCATCCTAGCCACAATGATGCAAAGTCATTCATTCAATGAGTGATGGAGTTGAATGAAGAGGATGTGGTTCAAGATTGTTGGGTTACGTGTTTTACACCCTGGGCTGAATTCAGCGAGACTTGCTTCCAAGTACAGTGGTACCTCCGGTTACGAACTTAATTCATTCCAGAGGTCCGTTCTTAAGCTGAAACCGTTCTTAACATGAGACGGGCTTTCGCTAATGGTGCCTCCCTCTGCTGCCGGGCCGCCGGCGCACGACTTCCGCTCACATCCCGGGGCAAAGTTTGCAACAAGGGGCATCTACTTCCAAGGTTAGCGGGGCTCGTAACCTGAAGTATTCGTAAGGAGGGCGGTACATTACACAAGGTTCCACTGTAAGTGTATCTAGGACTACAGTCTTAGATGAAGTAGATCCTGATTCAAATCTCAACTCAGTAATGAAAATCAATGGGTCTTCTTTAAGGATTAAGCTTATACATAAGGCTATCAGTGACTACAATTTGTTTATTTATTTATTGAATTTATATCATATTAATTATATTATAGAATTTCTTTATCGCCGTTCATCCGAGGAACAGAAAAATACATAACGGAAATGTAACAAAGAAAACAACCATAACAAAACAACGCTACTCATGTAGGCTATCCCAAGGACAGGGTCAGGAATGTGTAAGTGAAATTTCACCCTTGAGATATTCCTCTAGTGCAGCCTTTCTCAACCTGTGGGTCCCCAGATGTTGTTGAACTACAACTACCATCACCCCTAGCTAGCAAGGTCAGAGCTCAGGGATGATGGGAGTTGTAGTCCAACACCATCTGGGGACCCACAGGTTGAGAACCGCTGCTCTAGTGCCAAGGTCTGTTGCAATGTCTGAACACCCCCCCCCCACTCACCGCCCACTTGGTCATGAGGTGGTGAAGGTGGTCGCCTGCCATTTTCTCCCTTGAAAAGTGCATAGAGTTGAAGGAGGAGATTGGAAGGATGCCACTCTTTCCCACTTCCTCTTTCAACTCTATGTGCTTTTCAAGACTCAGAACAATTCTGCTAGATCCAGCTCTTACCCTGACCCCTTGCAATGAGTGCATGTGCTTTCTCTTTATCTCTCTCTCTCTGTGTGTGCGTGTTTGTGTGTGTGTGAGAGACAGATCTTGAGGAGAAAAAAGGTACCAGAAGGGTGGTACCTAAGCAATCATTGACAACTCCATATGTGCCCAAAGTTTTTTTTACGTACAGTGGTACCTTGGGTTAAGTACTTAATTCATTCCGGAGGTCTGTTCTTAACCTGACACTGTTCTTAACCTGAAGCACCACTTTAGCTAATGGGGCCTCCTGCTGCCGCTGCACTGCCGCTGCACAATTTCTCTTCTCATCCTGAAGCAAAGTTCTTAACCCGAGGCACTATTTCTGGGTTAGCGGAGTCTGCAACCTAAAGCGTATGTAACCTGAGGTAAAAGGTAAAGGTACCCCTGCCCGTACGGGCCAGTCTTGACAGACTCTGGGGTTGTGCGCCCATCTCACTTAAGAGGCCAGGGGCCAGCGCTGTCCGGAGACACTTCCGGGTCACGTGGCCAGCGTGACATCGCTGCTCTGGCGAGCCAGAGCCGCACACGGAAACGCCGTTTACCTTCCCGCTGGTAAGCGGTCCCTATTTATCTACTTGCACCTGGAGGTGCTTTCGAACTGCTAGGTTGGCAGGCACTGGGACCGAGCAGCAGGAGCGCACCCCGCCACAGGGATTCGAACCGCCGACCTTTCGATCGGCAAGTCCTAGGCGCTGAGGCTTTAACCCACAGCGCCTGTATTATTGACCCCTGCTATGGGAAAACTCCTGTTGGCTCAATTCAGAATTGATTTGATGATGGGACCCTTTATATCTCCAGCTGTCCTTTGACAACAACAAAGCTGCTTGCGTGAGTGTTGGGAGGACCGCTCCCTCTCCTGCCAACTCCATCCGGCCTAGGGGGCGGGGCCTGCACTCGCACCCACAGCATAAGAGGCCTGAGAGAGGCCTCCGGGACACGACTGCTGTTGCTGCTGCTGCTGCTGCTGCTTGCGTGAGTGTTGGGAGGACCGCTCCCTCTCCTGCCAACTCCATCCGGCCTAGGGGGCGGGGCCTGCACTCACTGCCACAGCATAAGAGGCCTGAGTAGCTACCGGCAGCAATGGACAAAATGGTTTTAAATGTTTTAATCACTTTTAATTTGCAGCACTTTAAATGGTGGTTGTTGTTTTTT
The DNA here is from genome assembly GCF_951804945.1 of Podarcis cretensis. Classification (NCBI taxonomy): domain Eukaryota; kingdom Metazoa; phylum Chordata; class Lepidosauria; order Squamata; family Lacertidae; genus Podarcis; species Podarcis cretensis. The sequence continues at coordinate 80,460,814 of NC_137175.1, read as the reverse complement.
ATAATATTATATTATTTCATTATTTTATTTTTGCTTGGGGTGGGATAAGCACTGAGTCAGCATTATTGTTCCTTGTTTTGCTTTGTTTTGTTTTGTTTTGTTCTGTTTTGTTTTATTATTATTATTATTCTGTTAAATTATTATATAGTTTGTATTTTGCCTTTTAAGGGGGAGGGTCATGGCTGCCTGGGAGTGGGCCTCAGCCAATAGATTGGGTGGGGCAGGTTCCACAGGGGGAGATGTATTGGGACACCTGATCTCAGTGATCACGGGCAGGAGGAGGAGTTATGCTAAGACCAGACCATGTCATTACCGAGGAGGCAGGTTTAGTCGTTGTTTGAGGACTATCCCTGCCTCCAGGTCTGGTCCTGACCGGAAGCATACAGTAATCAGCAAGGGAAACCCACATGACCTGAAAGTGTTGCTGTGCAATGCCAGGTCAATGATGAATAAAACCACTGCCATCCACGACCTGATTGTGGATGGAGGATTTGACCTGGCATGTGTGACAGAGACCTGGTTGGATGAGGCAGATGGGCCTGTCCTTGCCGCTGCTTGCCCACCAGGTTTCTCTTACGCACAGCAACCCAGGTCATGTGGGCGGGGAGGGGGGGTTGCAGCGATTTTTAGGAAGTCATTAGTCTGCACCAGGCGTCCTATTGGGAAGACCCAGTTTTCTGAGTGCATGTTCTGGAAGTTGGGCAATAGGGGCAGTACAGGATTCCTACTGGTGTACCGACCTCCCCGCTGCACCAAGGATTCCCTGCCCGAGCTGCTTCAGGTCGTGGCGGATATACTCCTGGAGACACCTAGCTTGGTTGTCCTGGGGGATTTTAACATCCATGCCGACACGACCTTACAAGGGGCAGCTCGGGACTTCGTGGAAAGCATGGCCTCCATGGGGCTGTCCCTGAATAAGTCTGGCCCAACTCATAGCCACGGACATGCCTTAGACTTGGTGTTTACCTCTACGGATGTTGGTGATCTGACATTAACTAAAAGCGAAACAAAAGAAGTGCCATGGTCAGATCACTTCCTGGTGCAACTGGACTTCTCCGCAGCCCTTCCCCTCCGCAGGGAGGTGGGACCGATTCGGATGGTCCGCCCCCGCCACTTAATGGATCCAATTGGCTTCCAGAGAGTGGTAGGGGATGCTTTATCCCAAGTTGATGGCCTTTCAGCTGATTCCCTGGTGGCACGCTGGAATGCGGAGTTAACCAGGGCTATTGACTGTCTGGCTCCGAAGCGCCCTCTCCGATTGCATGGAGCCCGGACAGCCCCGTGGTTCTCCCCGGAGCTGAGGGTGATGAAACAATCGTTGAGACGGCTAGAGCGCCGGTGGCGGAAAACTCATTCTGAATCAGACCGGACACGGGTTAGAGCTCAACGTCGAGCCTACCAAGTGGCAATGGCGACGGCGAAGAGGGCCTTCTTCGCCGCCTCCATTGCATCTGCAGAAAACAGCAGCAGGAGACTTTTTCAGGTGGTTCGCAGTTTATCGGAACCACCTGTACCACCGGGGCCTGGTAGGGACCCCAAGATCTCCTGCAATGCTTTTGCAAAGTTTTTTGCAGATAAAATCGCTCAGATTCAGAAGGAAGTAGACTCCACAGTGGGAGCAGGGCCAGGGCGGGAGAGTGCTAGAGTTCTGTCTGGTCCTGTTATATGGGATCAATTCCAATCTGTTACCTCCGAGGATGTGGACAGGCTGCTTGGACGAGTGAAACCGACCACCTGTCTTCTTGATCCTTGCCCATCCTGGCTGATAAAAGCGAGCCGGGAAGGGCTGGGCGATGGGCTTTGCGGGGTGGTGAATGCTTCCCTCTGTGAGGGAGCCTTCCCAGACCCGCTGAAAGAGGCGGTCATTAAACCGCTTCTTAAAAAAACATCTTTAGACCCGGCCAATTTGGCCAACTATCGCCCAGTCTCAAATCTTCCATTCTTGGGCAAGGTGATTGAGCGGGTGGTTGCTGAACAACTCCAAGCACGCCTGGAGGAAACGGACCATTTGGATCCCTTCCAATCGGGATTCAGGCCTCACCATGGGACTGAAACTGCCTTGGTCGCGCTGGTCGATGATCTCCGGCGGGCTAGGGACAAAGGTGAGAGCTGTTTCCTAGTTTTGCTGGATCTCTCAGCGGCCTTTGACACCATCGACCATAACATCCTTCTGGACCGTCTAGAGGGGCTGGGAGCTGGGGGCACTGTTATACAGTGGTTCCGCTCCTTCCTCCTGGGCCGTGTTCAGAAAGTGGTGGTGGGGGATGAGTGTTCAGACCCTTGGGCCCTCACTTGTGGGGTACCTCAGGGTTCCGTCCTCTCCCCCATGCTTTTTAACATCTATATGAAGCCGCTGGGAGAGATCATCAGGGGGTTTGGACTGGGTATTCATCAGTATGCAGATGACACCCAGCTCTACCTCTCCTTTAAATCAGAACCAGTGAAGGCGGTGAGGGTCCTGTGTGAGTGCCTGGAGGCGGTTGGAGGTTGGATGGCGGCTAACAGATTGAGGTTGAATCCTGACAAGACAGAAGTACTGTTTTTGGGGGACAGGAGGCGGGCAGGTGTGGAGGATTCCCTGGTCCTGAATGGGGTAACTGTGCCCCTGAAGGACCAGGTGCGCAGCCTGGGAGTCATTTTGGACTCACAGCTGTCCATGGAGGCGCAGGTTAACTCTGTGTCCAGGGCAGCTGTCTACCAGCTCCACCTGGTACGCAGGCTAAGACCCTACCTTCCCGCGGACTGTCTCGCCAGAGTGGTGCATGCTCTGGTTATCTCACGCTTGGACTACTGCAACGCGCTCTACGTGGGGCTACCTTTGAAGGTGACCCGGAAACTGCAATTAATCCAGAATGCGGCAGCTAGACTGGTGACTGGGAGTGGCCGCCAGGACCACATAACACCGGTTCTGAGAGATCTGCACTGGCTCCCAGTACGTTTCCGAGCACGATTCAAAGTGTTGGTGCTGACCTTTAAAGCCCTAAACGGCCTCGGTCCTGTATACCTGAAGGAGCATCTCCACCCCCATCGTTCAGCCCGGACACTGAGATCCAGCGCCGAGGGCCTTCTGGCGGTTCCCTCATTGCGAGAAGTGAGGCTACAGGGAACCAGGCAGAGGGCCTTCTCGGTAGTGGCGCCCGACCTGTGGAACGCCCTCCCATCAGATGTCAAAGAGATAAAGAATTATCTGACATTCAGAAGACATCTTAAGGCAGCCCTGTTCAGGGAAGTTTTTAATATGTAACGCTGTATTGTTTTTAACACTGATTGGGAGCCGCCCAGAGTGGCTGGGGAGACTCAGCCAGATGGGCGGGGTATAAATAATAAATTATTATTATTATTATTATTATAAATTGTCGCTGTTTTTTGTGTTTAATATATGCTATATGGTAATTTATGGACCTAATAGGTATATAAAGCCATTTGCACATAATAAAATACAGTGGTACCTCGGTTTAAGAACAGCCCTGTTTACGAACTATTTGGTTTACAAACTCAACAAAACCAAATGTAGTGTCCTGGTTTGTGAACTTTACCTTGGTTTACGAACGGAAACCAAATGATGGAGGGGCATCAGCAGCGAGAGGCCTCGTTAGGGAAAGCGCACCTTGGTTTAAGAATGGTTTCGGTTTAAGAACTGACTTCACGAATGGATTAAGTTCATAAACCAAGGTACCACTGTATGTATTTTATAAAAGTAATTGTTGAACAGAAGTATATTAATAGTGAAACACTGTTGCTGTGTGTAGGTTTTCTTTTATTTGTTTTTTATCTTATATTTTGGAAATGTACATCCAGTTGTTGTTTTTTATTTAATTTTTTGGGGGGCAGCCAAGAGAGTGGGGCCCTAAGCTATAGCTTGTTTTGCTTATATGTAAATCTGGCACAGGGCACAAAGGGCATGCAGGAAGAGGAAAGGGAGAGGAAGTCTCATTGCACAGGTGGAAGTCCTTTCACAAGTGGGACAGTTTTGCTGGATACGACCCATAGCTCACCGCCATTAGAAAGAGCATTTTTGAGAATATGAGTGAAACTTGTGGTTTCACAGCAGTCAAGCAGAGACTGAGAAATTCTGAAACTGAGGGCTGTAACGTTAAAATATATTTGAGCATGACCCTAGAACTTGACCTGTTTAGAAAAGAGGCCCAGGTGGTTTTCTGAGCGCAGGCCCATTATATCAGTTTGCCAGTGCCCCAATGACATTAGTTCATACATTATGGACAAAGCTTCCTACGAAAAGCAAGTGAGCCTCCCCGTATGAAACTCACCCTCTCTAATATTAATTTCCCCACTCGTGCAGGGATTAACTGAGCCATAAGGTTAGGGCAGGGAGCTCCAGCAAATGGCTTAACCCACTCACAAGTGGTGGTTAATGGACAATGTTTCAGAGCTGAATCAGAGCACATGCTCATGAAGAAAGAGGCGATAAAGTCTGGAGCATGTGATGAAGGGAGGAATGACTTCCATAAAGCAAACCCGGTCTGTGACTGCATAATTTTGGGTGATAACATCACTCACTGGGTGTGGAGCTAGAAACAAGTTGGTTCTAAGCGTGAGGCAAGGCTGATATACAGCCACATCTAGACAACATCTAATAGGTGAAAAAGAGTCCTTGGAGGAGACAGAGCATTAGACGTTGACACGGCAAGCGGAGCAAACCCAAAATGTACTTTTACTGTGATGTGCTGACCTCTTAGTGCTTGTGATGCTTGCCTGTCTGCTAGACAGAGCCCTCTTAAGTGGCTGCTCTTGGCATCCATCATCCCCTGCTACATAATTCACTGCCACTATGGAAAACTGCCCTTGGTCTCTTTCCCACTAGTACTATGGCCATCCATCACAGACTAGTCAATAAAACAGTCTCACTGCTGTGCCTCTGCTGACATCTCATCTGTCAGCCAGGGGGTAGTTTCCTAAATGGTGATGGTTGCTAGCTAGCTAACATTGCCCCTTACAGCGAGGAGATGCCACCAATGTTTGGGGGGCCACTGCTCTCGTGTCATTGCCTGGACTTCTGTCTGTTCACGGAGATCGCAAGCAGGACATTTCCTTATGTAGCTTGGCATTCAGGAGCTCAGGAAAGATGAGAGAAAGAGCCCCCTTTTTTGTCTTGTTGGCCAGTTATCTGAAGCATTTCCTTCGTAGGCATTCAAGTTCTTAGCATGGATTGTGATTTTACAATCTCTTGGAGTAAATATAAACTTTATATTGCATTACGTCAGATGGTTCCATTATATCTGTGACCCACACCAGTAGCTCTGGGCCAGGAGCCAGGCAGAGAAATATCTGAAGCAGTGTTCGAAACTCCCATTGTTCTAGGCACATTTTGCAACAGGGAATTTCATTAGTGCAAGCAGTTTCTGAGCTCTGGGCACAGTACTGTGCCTAAGATTTCAGATTAAAGCTGCAGAGTGGAAGGGAAGGAGGATCTTTTTCTGCCTCCCTGCTTCCAGCTACACTCTGAAGACTGGAGAAGAGACCATCTTAAGAATATTAGGGGGATGAGAAGGGGAAGGACAAGACCATGTGAAAAATGAACATAATATTTTATGTGCAGTTCATTTATTTTCAGTTTTGTATTCTTGTTATAAAAAAGCACGCTTGGACATTCCATTGTTGAACCCATAACCTAGGTTTAAGGTGCCATTTAGCTCCTAGCTTTCATCTCAGTTTCTCACACTGATCTGAAGCACTACAGAAGTACAACAGTGCAATATATTATCTTCCAGATTTAAATGCATGCAAGTGAATATGGTTTAATATGCATGCTAATTATCATTGACCAAATTTCACACATTTTAAAAAGGTGCTCAAATATTATAAAAACTCAACGTCTCGTCCTAGTTCTTTGCTAATTATCTGTACACAGTAATTTTATTCATAGTCATGATAATGCCAGTTTTATCCAAAAAGGGAAGATCAATTTTCTTCTTTTTAGATTTACTTAAATCTAAATCTCTAACAGGCACCTGTTGACATTACTGCACCCTTTCCTCCAAAACAGTCCAATCATGTAGTCTGATATTTTTGATGTTTGTTTACTTGCTAGCTTGCCTGTCTTGGCTTCTACTTTGTGTGTGTGGCAATGGCCAACTGATGACTATAGCAACAAGAGATGTCTTGTAGGTGAGGCAAGTGATACAGCTGTAATACCACAATGCTTTTCAGGACTGTCAGTTCACACATTTAGCTCCCATGATTAATCCAAGGAGCGGCAATTGTGAGTCCCACCTTATGTGCTAGGGACGCAGGTGGCACTGTGGGTTAAAGCCTCAGCGCCTAGGGCTTGCCGATCGAAAGGTCGGCAGTTCGAATCCCTGCGGCGGGGTGCGCTTCCGCTGCTCGGTCCCAGCGCCTGCCAACCTAGCAGTTCGAAAGCACCTCCAGGTGCAAGTAGATAAATAGGGACCGCTTACCAGCGGGAAGGTAAACGGCGTTTCCGTGTGCGGCTCTGGCTCTGGCTCTGGCCAGAGCAGCGATGTCACGCTGGCCACGTGACCCGGAAGTGTCTCCGGACAGCGCTGGCCCCTGGCCTCTTAAGTGAGATGGGCGCACAACCCCAGAGTCTGTCAAGACTGGCCCGTACGGGCAGGGGTACCTTTACCTTTACCTTATGTGCTAAGGTCTAAGCGGACACGGAGCAATGGATCCAAACTACAAGAAAGAAGATTCCACCTAAACTTTAGGAAGAACTTCCTGACAGTAAGAGCTGTTCGACAGTGGAATTTGCTGCCAAGGAGTGTGGTGGAGTCTCCTTCTTTGGAGGTCTTTAAGCAGAGGCTTGACAACCATATGTCAGGAGTGCTCTGGTGGTGTTTCCTGCTTGGCAGGGGGTTGGACTCGATGGCCCTTGTGATTCTATGATTCTCAGGAGAGTCCCTTTCATCTGGAGTGTAACAATTGCCTACAGGAGCTAGATCAACATTCCCAAACCTGTTTCATTCCAGATGTTTTGAACTACAGCTCCCATCACCCCCGTGTTGGTGGAGGGGGGATGGAGTCCAAAACATCTGGATGGCACCCGGGTGGCATTTCGATTGCTGGTTCCCCAGCTGGAAGACCTCAGAGGGATTTTATATGAATAATATACTGGACAGATCCTGGGTTAAGCTGTTGCCTGGTTAAATTTCTGGAACTTCAGAGATGTAATGCTAGTTCCTCACTGCTTACTTAGAACAAGGGTGCTCTTAGAGCTGTAGCAGTACTATCTTCTGCCTGCCTAGAGAGATTTCATAAGCAGCCCAAGAAGGCCATTTTGGTTGATATATAAGGCTGAAACTGCTAAGCTGACATAGAAGGATCCTTCACACAGACATAGGGCAAACCTGGACCAGCCAATGTGTCTGACAATACTTACTCCTGTAGAAGTTTACCTCTAGGATAGACATAAGAGATGCTCACAGGTTACTTCCAACAAGCGTATAATCTGTGTACTTGTGTTTACAGTAGTTGACCTCTACAAAACACTTGCACATATGTAGAGATTTGCACTGGTGCTCATTGTAAACAAGCCTACAGTTAGTTGTGTGAAGGAAGAGGGGGAAACATGTGAACAAGCCTATAGTCAGTGGAGGCAGTGGCGTAGCGTGGGGGGTGCAGGGGGGGCCGGCCGCACCGGGCACAACATCTGGGGGTTAGGGTTAGGGATAGGGTTAGGGGGCGCAAATCCAGGGTTAGGGGGCGCAAATTACTTGCTTTGCCCCGGATGCTGACAACCCACGCTACACCACTGAGTGGAGGCTAGTCAATAAGGGCAAATGGGACACTATCCACCAACCTCAGTCTGCCCACAGCTAGTCCCCCACCTGCCTGCCTTTTAGCTTACAACCAGTGCACGGGGTAGCCCTGGCTGTCATCTTGTTCCTCCTTAGCCTCAGTGTTTCACTTGTGAAACTCAACAGGGAGGAGGATGGGGACAAAACTAGAATTAGTTGGCTCTGCACATCATTGGCTCTGGTGCCACCTACTGTTAGGCTCCCTGCCTTCTGCCCTACCAGTCCCAATGGGCACCAGTCATCACTATCTATAGTTACACAGTGTGAAGCATGTTTGCAAACACCTTCATCTGTATTCTCTGCTAGTGTGCATGTTTGTTTCATTTGCACATTTTTAGGTGAACAAGTAGGTGCAGGTCTAAACATGATGTGTGTGAAGATAAAAATTGGAAGATACATAACACACACACAAACACATCACAAACCAACTGATGTGCAGGGAATCATCCTGTAAGTATACATGCTCTCTCTCTCTCTCTCTCTCTGTGTGTGTGTGTGTGTTTTCCGGGAAAACTCTGGGGACTATCCGTCGCACTTCTTATTTTGCTGAAGCAGCAAGATCGGTCTACCATTCTGATCATTTCTTAGGCCTTTCTTGATTGAGGGCACCAAAATGGTGCACTTACAAGTTAAGACATTTGCATTGTGAAATTACCATCTACACTTTTAACTTAATTTGCTGACTCAATTTAGAAAAGCTAAACTGAATGAGCTGGAAGGCTGACAGCCTGCTCTTGCATTCCTCACTCAAGCAAATACTCCATTTAGTATAAATGATGAATGGGCAATTCAAGAGGATCCTTCCATTCCTTCTCAAACACAGAAAATCAAGATCATGCAGCTGCGAAAGTCAGGCTGGAGAAATCTCGCTTTTGTATTCCTTCCCAGGCTGGATTTAAATAGAAGACAAACATTTGATTGCCAGATGGATAAATAGAGGGAGAGACAGTTTTCAACACCCCACCCTACGCTCTCAACGGTCTAGTCCTGTTCAGGAATTACACCTACACATAGGGCTGAACATCCGTATATTCCTCCTTCAGACCTTTCCCTAACCATATATAGTCATACCTTGGTTGACAAATGCCTTGTGAGTCGAATGTTTTGGCTCCTGAATGCCGCAACTCTGGAAGTGAGTGTTCCAGTTTGCAATCATTCTTTGGAACCCAAATGTTTGATGTGGCTTCCAATTGGCCGCAGGATCTTCCTGCAGCCAATCGGAAGCTGAGCCTTGGTTTCCAAATGTTTTAGAAGTCGAACGGACTTCTGGAATGGATTCCGTTCAACTTCCAATGTACGACTCTAAAGACGAATGGAGCAGAAGTATGGTGATGCTGGTGACACATCTAGGTTCAACTCATTCTTACCCTCCACCCATTAGCCCAATGTGTGTGGGATAGCATCTGAACTGTGCTTCTGACATATTCTGGTGTGACCATGAAAAAGAACCCACATAGGGGCCAAGCAGGTAGAAGCAAGTTTGATTCTTTGGCATCTCACCAGGAATCGGCAGAAGCTTTACCCCTCACCCAAATAGTATGTACAGATTCACTTGTTTATAAACAGAGATGCTGGTGAAGCACACTGGGCTTGGACCCAGATATGGATACTTTGGGAACTCATAATGCTTATGGGCATTCTGAGTCTGAATTAAAATCTGGAATTCCTCAACTCCATCCTCAAAATCTCCTCTGAACCATACCCTTGAAATCCAGCTTATGCAGCCATGTGGTAGATGAGAAGCAGCAGTTCTTCAGTCCAGCAATGGTGAGAGGAAATGGGGGAGTTTTCCTCTCTCTGCTGCCTGGACTGCCCTGGTGTCCTTCAAGTTTAAAGACTCTAGTAGCTTTTGAAAAATGTATTTTTTCTTAAGGGCTATTGTCATTGCATCCGAAGATAGGTAAAGGTAGAGGGACCCCTGACCATTAGGTCCAGTCGTGGCCGACTCTGGGGTTGCGGTGCTCATCTCGCTTTATTGGCCGAGGGAGCTGGCGTACAGCTTCCGGGTCATGTGGCCAGCATGACTAAGCTGCTTCTGGCAAACCAGAGCAGCGCTCGGAAACACCGTTTACCTTCCCGCCGGAGCGGTACCTATTTATCTACTTGCACTTTGACGGGCTTTCAAATTGCTAGGTTGGCAGGAGCAGGGACCGAGGAACGGGAGCTCACCCCGTCGCAGGGATTCGAACCACCGACCTTCTGATTGGCAAGTCCTAGGCTCTGTGGTTTAACCCACAGCGCCACCCGTGTTCCATGCATCCGAAGATAGACTGACTCAAAAAAAATAAGCTACTTCTGGGATTTTTTGGGGGGTGGTGGTAACTCAGCTTACAGTATTTTCCAAGCTAGTTTGATGTGAGACCAGGGGACACAATCTATCTCTACACATAATACCACACTAGATCTGTATATCAATTGCTTCCACTGCAGAATCCAAACTGATGTGACCAGAAAACACCATCGCTTACAACAAAATCTAAACCATGCTGAAAGGAGGGCCAGAGACAATCTCAGGCGCAACCCAGACATTATACTTAAAGATGCAGACAAGGGTGGAGCTGTCGTCATCATGAACAAAACTGATTACATCCAAGAGGCTCACAGACAAGTCTCCAATACTGCCTTTTACAAAAAACTGGATTCAGAACCCACACAGGAATACAAAAAAGAACTGAACAAGATTGTTAAGGAGCTATCCCCACACATCCAAGAACAGATCCTCTCAAACACACCAGCAGAACCTTGACCAGGAACCTTCTATCTTCTACCCAAAATACACAAACCAGGAAACCCCATCAACTCAGGTATCAACATAATCAAGTAGTTAGTACTTGCTCCTATGGGTAAACGTAGAGCATAGTACTTGGGTGAGCACAAAATCTGTCTGCAAACCATTATGCTAAGTGGCCCCACTGTGTCTCATAGGAATCCTGTAGGGTGCAGATAGGCATACTGCAATCCCAAGGACCCTTGCAATGTGCAACTCTCCCTGCACACACACACACACACACACACACACAAACCCATGAATCATAATGACAGGCATTTTGCCAGTTTAAAATATTCACTAGTATCTCAGTTATATCTCAGTAGGGTCATTAAACCTACTTTCCCTTTTAAGCTCACTGCATAAACCATTAACCCGGGAAATGCAAAGGAAGAAAAAAAATCAATTAAAAAGGACAAGCTATCTGACAAGTGATACAAGAACATAGTAGAGCATTGAGAGATTTTTGTAACAATTAGCTGTGGAGATAGAAAAGCTGAAGGAATCATTCCTCTTCCCTTCCCTTTTTCATTTTTTTCAGATCCGTACCATTCAGCACTGGGTACGTTAGGTGGTTGTTGATGTTTTTAATCTAGCACATTAAGCAAAAGATTTTGCTCCTGCAGCCATAATGGGTATTTTCTTATGCAAGTCCTTTATTATGCTGCTTTGATAATAATACTTATATTTACAGATAGGTAGCTGTGTTGGTTTGCCTTAGTCGAAACAAAATAATAAAATTCCTTCCAGTAGAACCTTAGAGACTAAGTTTGTTATTGGTATGAGCTTTCATGTGCATGCACACTTCTTCAGATGCTGAAGAAGTGTGCATGCACATGAAAGCTCATACTAAAACCTTTATTGTCATTGTACAACCTGTGTACAGTGAAATTAAACAAGCCTCCCCCGCAAACACTCAATCTCTTATCAAACAACACACCACCTCACAAATCAATTGCACTGTTATTTTCTGTTCAACAGCCTAACAGCCCACAGATAGAAGCTATTTTTTAGCCTGTTGGTATGGCTGATTATACTTCTATATCTCCTGCCTGAGGGTAGAAGATTAAAGAGGTGATGGCCGGGGTGTGAGTCATCCCTGAGAATTTCTCTCCCTTTCCTAAGGCAACGATCCCTTGCGATGTCATCTAGCGGACTCAAGGAACAGCCCATGATATCATGTGATGTATTCACCACCCTCTGTAGAGACTTTCTGTCTGTGGCTGTTTGGTTCTGTATCCTGGCTCACATACACTTGGCCCTGGTTTGGATGATAATTCAGGAATCCTATTTGGCTATGGCTTCACCATCCACACAAAGACCTCCATCAGAATGGGTCCTTTGCCTCAACAACCCTATGCATATAGCCCCAAAATGTTCCTTCCTATGTTCCTCACAGACTCCAAAAGGCACGTTCCTGTACTGTTAAGTGTTCATTACCTGTTTAAGGGCTCAGCAAAGGAAGACATTCTGGAATCAGCAATCCAAACACATCTGCATGATACAGGTGATTGACACCATCAAAACTGGCAGCATTGGCTGTTGTTGATAGTTTATGAACTATCTGGTCTCAGTCCAGCATCAGAACACATGTATGCTTACCAGGGCTGGCTCACCCATGAGGCAAGCTGAGGTGACCGCCTCAGGCAGCAGGATTCACGTGAGGAGCAGATCCAGCCTCCAAGGAATGCATCACTCGCTGCCACAGCCATGGTAGTAGTAACAGCTGCCATATACCACTTGGACGCTGGATCTGTCGCCTCCTTGGCAACTCCCTCCAATGATGCCTCAGCAATGGCTGCTTGGTGAATAGGGGGTACTATGTTGAAAAAATATCTATAGTGATGAAGATATGAAGATATAACTGCAATCCACTATCTACGTACCTGGAAATAAGCCCCATTTAATATGTGGGACTTACTTTTGAGTACTGAAAAAAGGTTAATCACAGTAAATGTTATTCAAATACACTGCTTTGTGTATTAATCATGAATACTGTATATCCAAAAGCAGGCTTTTAAGCCTCGCTGAGAATCCTGTTTGCCTCACTGAAATTTCTCCCAACTCAGCCCCCTGCTGAAATCAGAAATGGTACTTGTGAAAACTTCCCCAAATATGAGAGCAGTTCAAAAATGATGTAGGCTGCCTTGGGAGGTCCTTGGGAGATTTCTTGATGCGAAGATTGGACAGGCCTTTGTTGTGTATCCTTGAGATACATAAAGTATTTTGCTTTAGGGCAGAGGATTGGAGTAGATGATTTGTTAGACACACACACACGCTCTGTAGATGATTCTACAGAGAAGGGAAACAAATATTTTCTGGAACGGCTTTGAAAAACCATTTCCTAACATTGTTTCCCCAAACCATCTCTCCAAACCTGTTTCAGGATCCCTAGACAGAGTCACGTAAGATGTACAGCAGTCAGTATAGATACAGCACAGGCATATTATCAGCTATCATGGACTGGGTGGGTGGAGAGGACCAGCAGGAGAACCTCCAAGGGAACCCCCAGGGGAAGAAGGCTCGGAGCAAGGGGGTTGGTAGAGGGATGACAACCAGCGGTCAGGGAGAGAAGAAGGAGCAGACTGGGAGGACAAGTCAGAAGCTGAAGAGGCAAACAGGGTTTAGTGAGCAGGAAGAGGCTGGGGAAGAAAGCAGTCTAGACTCGGGGAAAGAAGCAGAGGGGGGTTAAGAAGCAGAGTGGAGCCAAGCTGCTGAAGAATCCAGGGAGTCTCCCCTTCATGCTGAGACTAGCTCCCCTCCCCGCTGGTCTCCCAGAAGCAGCAGAGAAATGAAGAGAGACTAGACGGAGCCTCAAATTGCTTGGGATGGGAGGGAGAGCAGTGGGAAGGTGGAGAACTTCGGTCCTTGCAACTGCCTAAATGGGGCAAGACCTACCTAAGGGTTGCTGTGACCACTAGGACTGAGCTGTTTTGTTTCTTTGAATAAAGAGTTAACTTCACTGAAATCGGGTGCTTTATTGTTTTATCACTGACCTATACCTGACTCCAGCTCTTGATACCAGCTTGCATGCTTTGCAAGTTGTATGTCCTATGTATGGACATTTGAAAGGGGAACTGGTTTTGCAAATAAACATTATACATTATACTAGGGTGGCTGCAGACAAAAAAAGAGAAAGCATTATTTTAAGATGGTAGTGGACCTAGTAGAAGTTCGTCCAGGTTGAGAACAGCACCAAGTAGACATATGTTCATAGCTTATATCCCCAAAGCATTTTTAAAAGGGCAAATACACTGGGGACAGGGATAGACTAGAAAATACAGTACGTATTATAGCCAAAACTGGATATGGATATTGACATTTATTAAGACAAATCTTCATAGAATTAACAATTATGTAAAATGCATACCTAATCAAGTCCTTCCGAAACACTATGCTGAGCAACACTGTGTGTAAAATGCACTGTATCAAAAGCCAAAATTAGCCAAATTCTGTTCATCACTCAGATGTCTCAATTTATTCAGTCAATTTGCTCATCAGTGCTAAACCCCATACCCTTGTGTACCACTTAACAGCATAAGCGAAGCATGATTCTTCCATTCATTAGTAAATGTGTTGCCAGCAACAGCGACTAAATGCTTGTGAAGCGAGTCACCCCATCAAAAAGTCCCAAGGTAACTTAGAGTTTAGAATTCTCTTCCTGCTGCATAACTCTTCTCTGTTTCTGGGAAGCTGTTATTGAAGGAAACTGCAAGTGCTCAAAGTCCGCTGGAGAAACAGAAATGGTAGGAAGTAGCTCTGAGAGCCGCAGGGTTAAGAAACCCACCATATCATTTCCCCTATTTCCCTCCACTGACTCAGGTATCCTGCAAAATCTAAAGTTCACCTACTGATTGTGGGTTTTGAGAACTTCACGTTTAAATTGCAGCTCTCTGGTAGCTTTTGTCAAGACATGTAATCTATCTTTATGTTTCAGTCCCATTTTGAATGGCTGCATTAGCTGTGACTGAGATGTCAAAGATCTCAGGAAATTTATCTTCCCAAGTTTTGATAGCATTTACAGAGTCCGCTTTTAGATGATATTTCAAAACGGGAGAGACCTTTTCCGTGTCAAGTGCTGCATGTCATAGTAGGTGTGGCTGAAGTGTCAAAGTGGGTGAGGACAATATATGTATATTTAAGGATGCATTTAGGGAGTCTGGGAGGGGGTCCCATTTTGGGGGGCATCACATAATCACAGACGGGGACCCACTGGAATTATAGTTGGTTTGTTTTTTAAATAATAATAATAATAATAATAATAATAATAATAAGGGACAAATTTTGAGGGGTCTTGGAAGCTACAAAAACTTTCTGGCATCACAGTGAGGTAACTATGGCAGCAGTTAGTTGAAAAAAACCAACAACCTCAAAAAGTTATGAGGCCACAAAAATCTTTTTGACATAGAAAGGGACCCACAGGAGAAGTAAACATAATAAAACAAAATAAAACACAATGGCAAATGTGGTGCTCCAAAACATTTTCTGTGAGCTGAGGGTTATCCACCCTTGTTTTAAAAGTTGCATCACATTTTGTTTGATCTTATTTAAAATGCGATTCCTCTCCGGCCCTGTCTATTGTCTTCTCAACTGAATCTGAATCTGACATTGAGGCTTTTTTTCTTTTTTTGACACAAAAAGCCTACATTTTCTTTCCTCATTGTAGGTTGCTATCCTATACCCAGTTATCTGGCAGTAAGTCCAATTGAACATAGTTGAGCTTACTTCTGAGGATTGAACGGAACAGAACTATTATGAAGTAAAAGTTAGACACAAGTCTGTTTTAGTTACTTCCCCCCTGTTTCTAACCAATTCCAAAAATGATAAAACAGTATGGATGCTTGCTGGGTCATACTTCTTCTGTTTTTACTTCAAGCTGAGTAGTCTGAGCATACGCACATGCACACGCAATATTTCTGGCAAGATCTAATCTCACGATGTCCCTGAACACTTGGGGAAAAAAAGAGGTAGTCTTTCCAGAGGCATACAAAAGAACTCCTGAAAGAAATTGGGTGAGCTTTGAAACTGATAACCAGCTGGTTCCCAAGTAGCAGGCTGCTTTGGCACTGAGCAAGTCTAATAATAGGCTGGAAAGAATGACTGTTTGGCTTATGTTTCCAGAATGTCTGGCTGAGCATATTCCTCAGTCTGCTACCAAACCATCTCACTTTATGGACCACCTGAGAAACATCAGCCCTTTCATGAACTGAAAAGGAACACAAACACCATGCCAGGTTTGCACTTCACACAGAAAAAAATACCATCCTGGCTGTCATGTTTATAAGTTTTATGGCCTTTGGCATGAAACATCTAAGGCTTCCATACCTGTTTGAAAAAGGATACCAGAAGAATAGCAAATGGAGAAATCCATTCCCTTGTTGCTCCCAATGCAGATGCAACAACTGGCACAAACTCTTTAAGAACATAAAAGAAGAAGAAAAGACACACACACATCCCCCCCCAAAAAAAAACCCCAACAGCAATCTTAGTTATTTAATACTTCTCTCTGTGCAGAAATATTATTTACATTCATGGGAATAATTCTGCTTTAAATATGTGACTTATTCTGCTCAAGAGGAATGAAATGAGGTAGATGTTTAGATACACAGTTTGCATGATAGAATCTAGTGTTTTGAATTCTTCTGTATATTAATGGTTTTCTCTTATGCTTCAGTTTTATTTCGAGGCACAAGAATAGATACAACTCACGAATTAAATCTCAGCTATACGCAAAGACAAATAGAACTATCTAAAAATCCCATTACCGACTCAATTACAACATATCTGTCAGACAAATATATGGAACGTAATCCACTCAGAGCGAAACTCTTGGAAGCCCCATTCATTTCAATCAGAAATATCTAAACACATGCTTAACACTCACATTGGAATCACTGAGAAATGAACATGCTGAAAGCTCTGTGGATTGTGCTCATTATATTCCTATTTGGAAAAAAGAGATGGTAAATCATGTGACATATAAGCTATATTATGCTTAAGAACCTTCTACAAGGGATAACTTTTGCTGTTTTAATGCCGTTATTTCCTGACTTTAGACATACCTAAAGTTGAGCAGAGCCCAGGCAGTTGGGGGTTGTGTCTGAATGATGACAACATGTATGCATGGCTCTTTCCCAGGGAATGATGACCGTGCACATAGAAAAAACAAGTTTCAGGGGCAGTGGCGTAGCGTGGGTTGTCAGCACCCGGGGCAAGGCAAGTAATTTGCGCCCCCCTAACCCGTGGATTTGCGCCCCTTAACCCATGGATTTGCGCCCCCTAACCCTAACCCCCAGATGATGCGCCCGGTGCGGCCGCCCCCCCCCTGCACCCCCCATGCTACGCCACTGTTCAGGGGCATCTGCACTTGCAATTAAAAATGAATTTAGTACTGCAGGGATCTGCATTACTTTGCACTGGAAATATACAGAAGTCCTGAGAATCACAGGCTAGATTAGAAGAATTTAAGGATCACTCTTAAAATTAATATTATTATTTAGAAATTGCTGCATATCTCAAGCCAGTACATTAACAGAAGTATGGTCTAATAGTTTAAAATAATTATAAATAGTTGTTTTTAACTCTCTCTCTTTTTACCAATAATGTGTTTTTTCCCCTTTTTTGTAAACCACTTTGAGGTTTTATTGCAAACAAGCAGTATATAAATTTTGTGGGGGGGGGGAAATAAATGGTGAAATAAATAATAAGCAAAATATAGCTCCACACTGGGCAAAAGATTCCTGCATTGCAGAGGGTTAGACTAGATGATCCTCATGGTCCCTTCCAACTCTATACTTCTATGATTCTAATACCTTCTTGGGGTTATTTATTATTTTCATTCAAAGACATTGCATATTACCCTTGCTGTTTTGTTTGGCTTGGGCCCATAATTTTCCGTGAGGCCAATTCACACAGTGTTAAGTCATCAAGTGATCTGAAATGGAACTATCTGAAGGCAATTAAGTTTGAACCAGCACTTGGTCTTGTTGCAAAACTTTATGAAATCAACCCGCCAAAACACTTAACTTTAAATTGGAATGCCGCAAGAAAAAGTCCGATGTTGCTAACCCAGAATTAATTTCCCCTGGTTGTTTGGTCATGTAATTC
Source organism: Podarcis cretensis (assembly GCF_951804945.1). NCBI lineage: Eukaryota > Metazoa > Chordata > Lepidosauria > Squamata > Lacertidae > Podarcis > Podarcis cretensis. The sequence continues at coordinate 80,443,165 of NC_137175.1, read as the reverse complement.
TAAACAAATAGGACATCATTTCCGAAAGATCATCAAATAACTTGTCCGAGGCAACACAGCAAGTCAATGAATGTAGTTTAGGAATAAAGTCCAGGAATCTTGGTTTTGACTCTGTTTTTCTGTTTGCTCGAAAACACTGTGAGCCAGACCTTGGGGCACAAATGCAAATGCTCTCTTGATTGTTAGAATATAAATTGGTGGAGCTACAAAGCCAAAGGCTTGAAAGCTAAGTACTTATTTTGATAAATGCTCTCTAAGAAGACACAGGGATTCCTGAAGTGATGGTTGAAATTCAGAAGGTAGGAGAAGTCAAGCAAGCCTCTAAGCTAGCTTTGGAAGGGGCTGTTGAATAGAAATGGGGCAGAGTAAGGGAATGTGAATGAAGAAGCAGAATAAAATGTACATAGATTTGGGAACAGGTATTTTTAAAAAAAAAAACCTGAAGAGGCCAAGTTTTGGTTTGGGCTACAACTGACAGCCAAAGTTCCATGGCAGCTGAGCTAAAATTGATGTCCAGAAGCAAATTATGTTGTAATCATAGCTCTGAAGACAAGTCCAAGATGGAAGCCAAAAAAGGAAGCTCCGGAAGATGAGCCAAAACACCAGTCACTAGAAGTGTGAAGCCAAGGCTCAGAAGAAAGGATCAAAAGCCAAAGCTGTATTGAAAGCCAGGGTGAGCAGATCTGGATTAAACGCTGGCGAATTCTGGCCACAGTGGGATCAAAGGGCCCATTACGGCAACAATCCACACAGCCAGAAGGTCTGTCAGGTTCACATGGGCTCTCCAAGGACAACTGAACTTCCATGGCATATCACTCAGACTGTTTCCTATTGTACAGTGTAGAAGAAATACCATATTTTTCGCTCTATAAGACGCACCAGATGATAAGACACACCTAGTTTTTGGAGGAGGAAAACAAGAAAAAAAATATTCTGAATCCCAGAAGCCAAAACAGCAAGAGGGATCTGGATTCTGGGATAGCCTCGTGCTTTTCTGGCTTCTGGGATAGCCACACAGCCTGCATTTGCTCCATAAGACACACACACATTTCCCCTTACCTTTTAGAAGGGAAAAAGTGCGTCTTATAGAGCGAAAAATACGGTAGTTTTCTGTCCAGGTCTACATATCCTCCAACATTTCTCTGATGAAAATAGGGACATCCCATTCCATAATGATAATTTCACTATTTCTACCCTACACATCTTACTGGGTTGCCCCAGCCACTCTGGGCAGCTTCCAACATATATACAAATGTAATAAAACATTAATCATTAAAAAGCTTCCCTATACAAAGGATGAGCAAGTAAATCCTCAGTGATACACCGGGCAATAGATATTGGTCATAATATAAACATGGAAGCATGGGAGCAATGTTGAATATGGATATAAAATTTACAGCATGTTATGCTCTAAAAGTGATATATCATTGGTATCTAACACCGAGTAAACTGGCAAAAGTGTATAAATCTAAATCAAACAAGTGTTGTAAAGAGAAAGAAAGTTCTTTTTATCATATGTGGTGGTCTTGTAGTAAGGTTAAAGCTTACTGGAAAATGATATATAAGGAATTGAAAAGGATGTTCAAAATAACCTTTGTAAAAAAACACACACAGAAGCTTTACTTTTGGGAATTATAGGGACAGAACTGCCTAAATTGTATATAAATTTGTTTATGTATGCTACTACAGCAGCAAGAATGCTACTCACCCCAAAATGGAAAGAAGCAGAAGTCCCAGCAAAGGAGGAATGGATACAAAAACTTATGGAATATGCTGAAATAGCAAAATTACCGGAAGAATAAGAAATCAAGATAACAAACTTTTTATAAAAGGATGGAAATTGTTTATTGAATATTTACAGATAAATTGCAAACAGATAAAAACATTGGCAGGATGATTGTAATAAGTTGCAGCTTCAGAAGAGTATATATTTAAAGTAGATAATTAAATGAGCAAATTAAATGAATTTGGATATGCAGAAGATATTAAAAAATAAATTTAAGGAACTGCAAAAAGGGGGGAAGGAAGTCAAACTTTGAAAGGTTAAGCTGATTGTAAAATTGATGAAATGTAAAAATTTGAAAAGTATAAATAAAACTTTAAAAAAAGAAGCTTCCCTATACAGTATTGCCTTCACATGGCTTGAGGGTCAGATAACTCCATACCCTCCAATATTTCTCCAGTGAAAATAGGGACGTCCTAAGGAAAAGCAGAACATTCCAGGGTCAAATCAGAAACCGAGATGGCTTCTCTAAATCGGGGATGTCCCTGGAAAACTTGGAGGGTCTGGGTCTATCACAGGGGTCAGCAATTTTTTTCAGCAGGGGGCCAGTCCACTGTCCTTCAGACTTTGTGGGGGGCCAGACTATATTTTGAAGGGGAGGGAGGACGAATTCCTATGCCCCCAAAATAACCCAGAGATGCATTTTAAATAAAAGGACACATTCTACTCATGAAAAAACATGCTAATTCCCGGACCGTTCGCAGGCCAGATTTAGAAGGCAACTGGGCCGGATCCAGCCCCTGGGCCTAAGTTTGCCTACCCATGGTCTATCAAAATGCAGGATGAGGCAGTCACTTCAGGTGCACTGTACATTTAAAGTGGAATCATACCGCTTTAAACAGCCCTCCCTGTTCCATCCTGAGACTCCTCTCAATCTGGATAGCATAAACAAAACAAAGCTCTCAAACATGTATTCACAAGACACATGTAGAGGTATTTTACTCACGTCCCAATAGGCTGTTCTTTGGGCTTTGAATGAGTGTGGTTAGGAAGCTCTTTACGAAGTTCTGTTAAGAAGTTGTTGTTTTTTTGCAATAACTAAACAGAACGAGGTTGCAAAGGAGAGAGGGAGTTTTTCCCCTGCTCTGTGAAGAGCCCAAAAAACTAGAATATTACTGTGCCTTCATTTCCCAGCCTGCCTTGAGGTCTGGAAAACCTTTTTCTCAAAGGAGCTGCATTATTGTTCCTTCTACCTAATACTAATACACAGATTTGCTATCTCTAAAGAATTGGGACCCTGGGGTGAGGGGTGGGGGCAGGACACTGCCTTCCCCCAGAGGATCCTGGGAAATGTAGTTAAGGCTGCTGAGAGTTGCTAGGAGACCACTGTTCTGTTTAAGGTAAAGGTAAGGTAAAGGTACCCCTGCCCGTACGGACCAGTCTTGACAGACTCTGGGGTTGTGCGCCCATCTCACTCAAGAGGCCGGGGGCCAGCGCTGTCCGGAGACACTTCCGGGTCACGTGGCCAGCGTGACAAAGCTGCATCTGGCGAGCCAGCGCAGCACACGGAAACGCCGTTTACCTTCCCACCAGTAAGTGGTCCCTATTTATCTACTTGCACCCGGGGGTGCTTTCGAACTGCTAGGTTGGCAGGCGCTGGGACCGAGCAGCAGGAGCGCACCCCGCCGCGGGGATTCGAACCGCCGACCTTTCGATCGGCAAGCCCTAGGCGCTGAGGCTTTTACCCACAGCGCCACCCGCGTCCCTACTGTTCTGTTTACAGAGCAACAATTGCCACAGCAGTTTAACTGTCAGTCCCCCTCCCCAAGGAGCACAGCTGGCTTCACAGCCCCATAGCTGCCGCTAAGGTATGGTGGATGACTTTGTCCTGTCGCTGAGAGACAATTCGACTGCCAGTCTGGTTGTACACGGTTGGCAAAAGATGGGACGCATCTTGCCTGCCTGAGGCACCAGAATCTCCTCCGCCAGCCCTGGAAGCAAAAAGAAAAGAAGAAAAGTTATTTACCCTCAAAATGTGAATTTTGAATTAGAGATGCACAGGCCCGTTTTCCAGTAGGAGAGGCCATTTGCTCCTCAGCTCCTCGCTTGGTCAACACAGAACAGATTGGTTTGTTAAAATGACAGAAGCGACTTTAGCACTCCAGATTTTGTGTGGTGGGTATTTATTTATTTATATTTATAATTTATTTATCATCAGTGAACACCTCTTACTTTTCAGATTTAATATCTGAGGGTTTGGATTATTTATCTTACGTTTCTGCTGGGCATCTGTTAAATTGGTTGTTCCACTGATGAGGCTTATTTTTGCATTTAGAACAGTGCAGTTACATTTTTGCTTGTTCACTTTGACATTTTAATCTTTTCTATATTTTAAATTGTTTATTTGTTTGCAGTCTAAGTCCCTAGTGGAAGGGGTGGAAGAAATTTCACCAATGTTGCACAAGGGTGGAAACAACCTATTGGAACTTCCAAACTGGCATGTTAAAATCATCATGTGGTAATTTTATTATGTGGCATCACACATTAGTCAGAGTCGACCCGCTGAAGTTATTACCGTTGTCGTGGGGTGTTGTTGTTTTGAATTAGATTATTTGTAATTTTTGCCTTTTGTAATTTTAAAATTTATTTCATTGTACATTGGCAAGAGAACCATGTTATGGGATGACTAACAAATACAAAAAAAAAAAAAAAAAAAAAAAACAACCCATATCAGGAGAGAAAGAATGAGAGAAATTGCTTGTTTGAAAACTTTTGGATCTGTTGTTTGAGAAACAGAAGGCTTGTTTATTGTTCAGATCTTCAAAACATGGCGGCTGCTTGCACTACAAATTTCCACATTTAGCAAAAGGTATGAACCACTGCCTGTGTATGGGTTTTATGTACGCATAATCAGTAAACCTGACTGTACACAGCATTCCCAGTCATGCAGAAGAGCCCAAAGATATACAGTGGAACCTCGGGTTAAGTACTTAATTCGTTCCGGAGGTCCGTTCTTAACCTGAAACTGTTCTTAACCTGAAGCACCACTTTAGCTAATGAGGCCTCCTGCTGCCTGGAAGAAGCGGACCATTTGGATCCCTTCCAGTCGGGATTCAGGCCTCATCATGGGACTGAAACTGCCTTGGTCGCACTGGTTGATGATCTCCGGCGGGCTAGGGACAAAGGTGAGAGCTGTTTCCTAGTTCTGCTGGATCTCTCAGCGGCGTTTGATACCATCGACCATAACATCCTTCTGGACCGTCTTGAGGGGCTGGGAGCTGGGGGCACTGTCATACAGTGGTTCCGCTCCTTCCTCCTGGGCCGTGTTCAGAAAGTGGTGGTGGGGGATGAGTGTTCAGACCCCTGGCCTCTCACTTGTGGGGTGCCTCAGGGTTCTGTCCTCTCTCCCATGCTTTTCAACATTTACATGCAGCCACTGGTAGAGATCATCAGGAGGTTTGGGCTGGGTGTTCATCAGTATGCGGATGATACCCAGCTCTACCTCTCTTTTAAATCAGAACCAGTGAAGGCGGTGAAGGTCCTGTGTGACTGTCTGGAGGCGGTTGGAGGATGGATGGCGGCTAACAGATTGAGGTTGAATCCTGACAAGACAGAAGTACTGTTTTGGGGGGACAGGAGGCGGGCAGGTGTGGAGGATTCCCTGGTCCTGAATGGGGTAACTGTGCCCCTGAAGGACCAGGTGCGCAACCTGGGAGTCATTTTGGACTCACAGCTGTCCATGGAGGCGCAGGTTAACTCTGTGTCCAGGGCAGCTGTCTACCAGCTCCACCTAGTACGCAGGCTAAGACCCTACCTCCCCGCGGACTGTCTCGCCAGAGTGGTGCATGCTCTGGTTATCTCACGCTTGGACTACTGCAACGCGCTCTACGTGGGGCTACCTTTGAAGGTGACCTGGAAACTACAGCTAATCCAGAATGCAGCAGCTAGACTGGTGACTGGGAGCAGCCGCCGAGACCATATAACACCGGTCTTGAAAGACCTACATTGGCTCCCAGTACGTTTCCGAGCACAATTCAAAGTGTTGGTGCTGACCTTTAAAGCCCTAAACGGCCTCGGTCCAGTATATCTGAAGGAGCGTCTCCTCCCCCATCGTTCTGCCCGGACACTGAGGTCCAGCTCCGAGGGCCTTCTGGCGGTTCCCTCACTGCGAGAAGCCAAGTTACAGGGAACCAGGCAGAGGGCCTTCTCGGTAGTGGCGCCCGCCCTGTGGAACGCTCTCCCATCAGATGTCAAAGCGATAAACAACTACCTGACATTCAGAAGACATCTTAAGGCAGCCCTGTTCAGGGAAGTTTTTAATATGTGACATTTTAGTGTATTTTTCATCTTTGTTGGAAGCCGCCCAGAGTGGCTGGGGAAACCCAGCCAGATGGGCGGGGTACAAATAATAAATTATTATTATAAAATTACTGCTGCCGCGCTGCTGGAGCACGATTTCTGTTCTTACCCTGAAGCAAAGTTCTTAACCCGAGGTAATATGTCTGGGTTAGTGGAGTCTGTAACCTGAAGCGCATGTAACCTGAAGCGTATATAACCCGAGGTACCACTGTACAGTGGTACCTCGGTTTAAGAACAGCCCTGTTTATGAACTATTCAGTTTACGAACTCCACAAAATCGGAAGTAGTGTCCCGGTTTGCAAACTTTACCTCGGTCTAAGAACGGAAGCCGAACGGTGGAAGGGCACTGGAGGCGGGAGGCCTCAATAGGGAAAGTGCGCCTCGGTTTAAGAACGGTTTTGGTTTAAGAACGGGCTTCCGGAACGGATTAAGTTCATAAACCAGGTACCACTGTACAGTAGTGCACGTGTAGAGGTTTATTTACACCTTCATGTATGGAAGACGGGGTCAGGAGCACTTTTTTGAGGATCTGAACAGGACTACATAAAAATATGCCACCGTAACAGACAGGCTTTGTTGAGAACTGTGAGGCCCAGATAAAGCCACAACAGCAGCAGCAGCAACAACAAAATTTCCTTTCTGTAGTCACTCACACTGCCATTGGGGGAGCAGGAACATAGGCACGGATCAAGCAAGTCTTTCAAACACGACTGACTTTTACATGCACTGCCCTTCCAACGGGGCCTTTGATTGGCTCATTTTATTTTGACTTTCTGGTGGGGAGTCCTACTCAGTATTTCTTCTGTGCAAGGAATTCCCTTAAACGGCCGGCCGACAGATAGGTTTCCGCTGCTGGGGACAGCAGATGGGGCAAAGGTCCACAGCTGCCACTCACCTGAGAAGGATGAGTGGCCATCACTTGCATAACATACATTGTTTGACTTGCAGTGATTTTTATTGATCATAGCTTAGTAATTATTTGTTGTAATAGTAAAGAGTGAATTTCTGTTTCATTGTTATTTGCTGATGTTCTGGGAATTAATTTTATTGTGTGCTATTCTATTCTAATAGATTACCGAATATTATGTTATTTGATATAAGTTGTTCCATTTTAAAGTCATGTTTTATCATTACTTTTTTATATTGGGATCAGGTTTGTGTTCTTTGTTGTATACAGTGGTACCTCTGGATACGAACAGGATCCGTTCCGGAGCCCCGTTTGCATCCTGAAGTGAACGCAACCCACGTCTGCACGTGCGCGGGTCGCGATTCGTCGCTTCTGCGCATGCGCGTGACGTCATTTTGACCGTCTGCACATCCGGGAGCAGCAAAACCCAGAAGTAACGCGTTCCGTTACTTCCGGGTCGCCACGGAGCGCAACCGAAAATGCTCAACCTGAAGCAAATTCAACCCGAGGTATGACTGTAGTTTGTTGCGGCAAACCACCCTGTGTATACAGTGGAACCTCGGGTTACATATCGTCCTTCTTACAAACGCTTTGTGTAATGAGCTCCACTAACCCAGAAGTAGATGCTTCTGGTAGCGAACTTTGCCCTGTGATGCGAGCGGAAGTCACACACTGGCGACAGCGGTAGGCCTCATTAGCGAAAGCGCGCCTCATGTTAAGAACGGTTTCGGGTTAAGAACGGACCTCTGGAACGCATTAAGTTTGTAACTGGAGGTACCACTGTAGTAATATAGAAAGGTGGTATACAAATGAAAAGCAAAATGAAAACTACAGGCACTCAAGAGGTCCAAAAAGGCACTGATATTCAACCACATCACTCCCTCCCCCCCCCCCCCCGGCGGCTATGATAGCTGTATGGCATTTCCATCTTCAGAGGTGCTGTTCCTCTGATTACTAGATGCTGAGGACAAAGAACAGGGGATGGCATTTCCCTTCAAATCCTGCTTGTGAGCATCCAGGTACATTAGGCTCTCTGCTACTGCCAAAATAATTTTGGGCTAGCTAGACCGTAGTTGGATTCAGCAAGGCAATAGCTGCTTTGGGGGGGGGGGCAGGGACACTCTGCTTATTGCTATGATGATGTATTATATTCCCAGGCCAGCCATTGCTTCCTTCCACAGATTGTGCAACTATGCCCTCAGCAATTATAATGCAAAATGGAAAGAGAGCACTGTACCCAGCTTGCTGCCAGACCAACATTTGTCTGCTAAATCCGTGCACCAGGCAATATTTTGTTATGGCCAGTATGTTTTCAGCCTTTCGAACAAGAGGAATGCAAATAGGGCTTGCAGCTTTCCAGCAAACTATTTGTAATTTCCATTGATGCGGATCAAGCCAATTGCAAATCGTCTGCCTGGTAGAGAAAACATTACAGAGTATGCCAGCTTGCTAGAACAATGAAACAAGCTTTCTGTTTAGAGCAGCTTGATTTTATTTGGCTTCAGAGAAAGCTGCTCCTATGGCCTATCTGAACTGTCACCTTTATTGCGGATACCTTTAGAAACCCTGGAGTTCTGGGAAGCTAAATTGTGGCCTGCAGCTGGCCTAAGCAGAGATTTTTTTAAAATAAGCTTTCACCTTAGGAAAAGGAGTTTCCCTGAAATGTGTTGGGAATCATATTGTTCTCTTTTCTTATTTTTTGTGTGCATTCCCCTTCCCTCTGCCTCTGTTCCAGACTACATGTCATTTACTTCTATAGAATACATATTTCTGGCTATTGTGATCTTTTTATTTACAAAATAAGCAAAACCACAGTACTCTTCCAGTACCAGAGGTGCCAAATTGCCCCCAAGATTGAGGAGGCCCAGCGCATGACGTTAAAAATTACTTCCCTATACAAGTCTGCTTTCAGATGTCTTCTAAAGGTTGTATAGTTACTTGTCTCCTTGGCTAGGGGGTTGCATGACTCCATACCCTCTGACGTTTCTCTGATGAAAATTCTCCTAAGGAAAAGCGGGACATTCTGAGATCAAATCAGAAACTAGGACAGCTTCTGTAAATCTGGGACTGATTATATAAAAAGCTATAGATATTATTTGTTTATTGCTTTTACAATTCCACACTGGAATTGGGTTACTGGGTCTTAGGACAGAAGTCTGACATGCATAAGGAAAGTACTTATGTCTTTTGCTGCCCAAATGCAGGAGACCAGGTTCCTAGTTTTATACTAGGCTTAGCCTTTTCAGAAGCTTCATGTTCCCTGACCATTGCAGAGACTAATGTTACACATTTCTGTTTCCTTCTGTGCATCAGAGGGGCTCTGAAGAGATTGCTTCACTGTATTTTTTTTATTCCCAGCAGGACAGATTTGTGGCCGAATGCTTCCTACCAGCACTTACTGAGGTTCAACCGTTTTACAACACTGCTTTCAGGCAGTAATCATTTGCTGCAACATCATCACTGTCATCAACTCAACAGAAGTGAGCTGGGCTGACACACAAACTAAGCAAGTAAATACATAGTTATAAGTTATTGGGGTTCCTGGACTCTCCTCCTAATTCTGGGGTGCCAGACATTGAATTTAGCGTTTTAAAATTAAGTCCTGTTTTTAAAAAGCCAGACTAGCTTCCTGATGAAGTAATAGCCTGAATCGATGGATCAGTAAGAGAGTAGACAAGATGATGGGCCATCAACAAGGCAAGCTTCTCTGCTGGACACAGAGTGGTGGAGCCAAGCCCTGGGCTCTGGGTTGCTAGCAAAAGGCATTGCAGAGGTGGGAGTTGGACTTTCAGAATTGCAGTGGGCTAATGTAATAGTGGTGGTGGGGTTTTGCAAGCAGTTTGTGAGCTGGACAAAGGAGAGTCAAAGTACCATGGGGTTGGCAGTTTGGATCCAGTACTGCAGCTGTGAGAGAGACGGAACCCGCTTTGAGTATAATGTTTTGAATCCATCCACAGTAAGTCCAGGTTGTATATATGTGTAAATAAGCCATACATCATAAAGACACTACAGTCTTTGCTGTGCCTCATTGTCCAAAGGAAACACAGACCCTGATAAGCATGCCTGGTACCCCTGGAATCTCGCACCGCTGGGAGATTGGGGTGGTGTGTGATGGCATATTTGTCCTAGTCTAAGCGTTTCTTGAGATCTTCCAGAAAGTTTTGACATAAATAGTTCCTAGCTAAGCTCTAGCATCCCTCAGATTTTTCCTGCAGTTCCTGCAAAGTGATAGAGGTCTGAGAATGCATAATTCAAGGTATCTCAGCCTAAGGCCTGTGTGGGTTCCTGGTTCTAGGACCACAAATATGAGTGAATGTTATTTCATTGGATGTATAGCAAACTTAATGGAGAGTTTAATAATTAAAACAAATGGAAGAGTGAAAAGAAAAAGGGAAGTTCTTGCACACCCCTTAGATTTTTCACAGATTTTCTGCTTTGATTTTGTTCTAGAAACTACTCATTCAGAAATCTCAAGTGCAGGATGTTTCTTTACGAGTAGTGCTAAAAGTACTTTTTGAGCGTGAGATTTCTGAATCTCATGAAAGCAACAGAGGAAAAGCAGAGAGTTTTTTAAGCAAAAAAAATTGTTTGAACGTAAGTTCGTATTAATATAGCTGTTTCGCTTGATTTACAAAAGTGGATGAAAGACTATGCTTACTGACTCTTGTGAAAATGTCCACTGAACACTGCAGAGCAGGAATTTAAGCTATATCGTGAGTGGAATTTTAGCAATTTCATTTCATTTTGTCCACTGATTCTAGTCTGAGAAAACTGTGTTTAAATACTATGTTTATACATTGTGAGTTCTTTATTTTTTATATTAAAAAGAGAAGCCAGATGCATTTACTTACTTACTTTAACAAGTCATCTTTGCATCTACCTTCTCTCAAACTCACTCCAGCATTGTAGGAGTTCCTTCTAGACATACATATTAATCTAGCTCTAAATAATTTAAAGTGAACATTCTCATGAGTTCTAGAGAGAAACCACAATGTCTGATTGTAGAAAACACTGTGTGCGGTGTGTGTGGAATTAATCCCTTTTGGACACAGACCGTGGTTAGCAATGTAAACTGTGAAATGAATTATTATAGAAGATATTACCTAACCATATGTCAGTGTGTATCTGATGCCAAAAAACGGGAAACAGCAAAAGGACCTGACTTCAAAGCAGATGAAATTAAAACAAAATCCAAACAGTCATTGTAATTTGTGAAACCTTTACTTCAAAGGCTAGGTTAACTTCACAAGAGACTACTTTTCTGAGCCTTGGGTACAAAAGCAACTAAATGCACAAACACAAAGAGTTATCTTTCCTGGAAATGAGATAGACTAAGTAGGGATCCGTGTGTGTGTGTGTGTGAGAGAGAGAGAGAGAGAGAGAGAGAGAGAGAGAGGCGCAAATCAAGCTACATGTGAGGGTAGAAGATTCATTTGAGGCCTTCTCCAACTGTGTATAGAGTTTGAAGAGCAAAGACATGGATGAGGAGAGCTGAACCCTCTCTCTTGCAAAGATACACATTTCTCTCAGCCAGGGTTAATTCTGGAATCATAGCCTATTGGGATGGCAGGGAGTAGGGGGTTGGGTTGGGGGGAAACCACACACATCAATATAGAAAATGTATTGGAGGAGATTAAAATCCAAACTCTATGCATGCAATCCATTTCATCTGGATTTCGACCTGGGTTTGGGATTGAGATGGCTTTGGATATTCTGATGAATAATCCTTCCAGGGGGTTCTACCAGAGACATTGATAGTTTTGGTAGAGAAGCCAAGCAAGTGGTGCTGACTATAAACTCTTCATGCAGAGGGCTCCTTGACACAATTCACAAAGTAAGTGGCAGAGCATCTGCCTTGCATACAAAAGAGCCCAGGCAATGTCTCCCTGACAAACGATGGTAGATGGAGTGATGGTCTGTGTCAGTTTAAGGCTGCTTCTTATGTTTCTATGTACATGATTGTGTTTCAGAGCTTTTTAGTCAATTCATCATTTTTATTGTTTTATACCGTATTATCATGTTTTATGGAAAGCTGCAAAAATGCAGGTGGGTAGGTAGTAAATAAATAAAAAGCAGAAACGGCCGTGCAGAAAGTTTGAGGAATTGTGCAGCGAACGTGCTGAGTGACCTAGAGGCATCTTCTCGGCACCAAATCCCCCTCATGTGACTTTCAGACCCCTTTTTAAAATCTAGCCATTTACACAGGAATAGGAGCAGAGCTTCTTACAAGAGTGCAAAATTATCAGAGGGATGAACGTGGACACAATGAACAAACTGGATTTTAGTAGTGTTTGAAACAACACCTAAATACCTGCATTCCCTTCTTTTACATTCCTGTGTACAATATATGTCTAGTTTAGTAGCTGTACTGCCAACTAAACAAGCCATAATTTTAAAAGCTAGAGCAGCTTGTAGATACAGTCAAACCTCGGTTGTTGAACGTAATCCATTCCGGAAGACCGTTCGATTTCCGAAACGCTTGACAACCAAAAACTGAAAGTGGAAGCTTCAATACAATAGGGAAACTCAAAATGGAAGCCACGTGGCACATTCAGCTTCCAAAAATTGTTCGAAAACTGGAGCAGTTACTTCTGGGTTTTTTGGCATTTGGGAGCCAAAACATTCAAAAATGGAGCCGTTCGAGAACCAAGGTTTGACTGTATAGCTAAATGGTGCTTCCTACAGAGGCACCTGGGAACACACAACAGAGAAAGGGGATCACCTGTCTGACCAGCTTGTGAATGCACAGAATGTTGAAGGCAGGATTTTGGCCTAGATCAGGGATGGTGACCCTGTGGTCCTCCAGGCATTGTTGGACTTCCAATTCCCATTAGTCCCAGTCAGTGTGATCAGCAGAGGTTACAGGAGCTGTCTTCGCAATAGGGCTCTGTTCCGATGGCATGAGTATTGACAACAAACCGGTAGATCCTATCTGCTGCAGCCTTCATCCGCCTTCACAGCCGTTGTAACATACCGCTTGTTATCATCCGCCTGTTGTGCCGTTGAGGACTTCTTGGATCATTCTGTGTCTAGCTCCTTCCCTTTGACTTTACCGCCTTGGGTGAATGACAGTGAGATTGAACGCATGATTGACAAGAAAATGAAGGCCTTTCAGATCTGGCAAGAGATAGAAACTGCCACTAAGAAAAAAACCTATGCCAACGCTAAGGCTGAGGTTCAAAGAAGAACCAGAGAACTAAAAAATACCTGGTAAAAGAAAAAAGGTCAAGAGATCCAGCACTTAGCCAACACTCATGATGCACAGAGTTTCTTTAAAGCCACAAAGACCATCTATGGGCCAATAAATCATGGCATATGCCCCCTACGCTCAGCAGATGGTACCACACTTCTAAAAGATAATGAAGCTATTGCACTGCGCTGGAAAGAACACTACCAACATCTCCTTAACCACAACTCCCCCGTAGCTGCTGAGGTCCTCTCACAATTTTCGCAAAAACAAGTTAGAGATGAGCTTGCAGTATCTCCAAATCTGGGAGAGTTGTGTACAGCTATTAACCAAATGAAAAACAACAAAGCCAGTGGACCTGATGGAATACCTGCTGAAATCTTCAAAGTGGGTGGAATTGAACTTACACAACAACTTCACAAGCTCATCGAAAAAATCTGGGAAAGAGAAGCGATCCCAGCAGACTTTAGGGATGCCAAAATTATCAATCTCTTTTAAAAAGGTGACAGAACTGATTGCGGAAACTATTGAGGCATCTCTCTATTAGATGCGGCCTGCAAAATTCTTGCAAGGATCTTAGCAAACCGTCTCTTAACAATAGCCGAGGTGACCCTTCCTGAATCCCAAAATGGTTTTTGGCCTTCTAGGGGGACAGTGGACATGATTTTCACTGCTCGACAGCTTCAGGAAAAATGCAGAGAGCCAAACCTGAGTGAGCAAGGCTTTCGACACTGTAAATCGTAATGCCCTGTGGACTGTCCTTCTGAAAATTGGCTGCCCAGATAAATTTGTAAACATCATTTGGCTCCTCCCTGATAATATGACAGCAACAATCACAGATAACAGTGGCTCTCAAAGTGAACCATTCACAGTGGGATCAGGTGTTAAACAGGGTTGTGTTATTGCCCCAACTCTGTTCATTATTTTCATTGCCATGATCCTACACTTTGTCGAAGGGAAACTCCCCACCAGAGTAGAAATCATGTATTGAACAGATGGAAAGCTCTTCAATCTGAGCAGGCTGAAAGCAAAGAGTAAGGTTACTGTAACTTCCATCATAGAGCTTCAGTATGCTGATGACAACATAGTGTGTGCACTCTCAGAGGATGACCTCCAAACCATCCTAAATATATTCGCAGAAGCTTACGAAAAGCTTGGCTTGTCGCTCAACATCCAAAAAACCAAAAAACAAATCCAACTCAATGGTGTAATGTTGGAAAATGTCAATCACTTCTCCTACCTATCTATCTTCCTACAAGGGTCAACATTGGGGGGGCCACTAGGTGGCACATCGGAAGATGGCTGACAATAACATCTCTCCGACCCACACGAGGTAATTTGGAGGCTATGATGGGGGTAATTAGCCTCCTTAACCCCCCCCCAGGATTGTGGGGGGGACGGCGCTTGCCTGCTGTGCCCTATACCACCCCCGAATTTGTGGGGGTGGGGGCACTAGGCACAAAGCCCTCCTGTGGAATTCCGGCACTCCTGGACACCGTCTCTGATCCGCGCCTCTAGTTGCAAGAATCTTCAAAAGAAACAATTTGGACGAGAAGAATTGCACATACTTCAAGGAAGGAGAGGGAGTAAAGACTGCTGACAGAAGAGATCTCTGATAACAAGACAAGAATAAAATATGAGAAGATACATCAAGATACGGTACGGCAAATGATGAGGGGGGAGGGGGAAAAAACTTTCCTCTTTTCTTATGTGATTAAACAAGAATCCCCTCCCCTAACTTTGGCTTTTTAATTTAGAATTTATGTGATGTGATTTAATTTGATGTGATTGGCCAGTTAATAAAAATTATTTTTTTAAAAAACAACAACATTGAAGCCAAAATCCAGCATTGCCTGAGCTCTGCGAGTGCAGCTTTCTTCCAATTGAAGTACAGAGTGAGGACCCGGACATTCGCAGGGAAACCAAAATGCTTGTTTACAGAGCTATTGCACTACCACCCTTACTGTATGCTTGTGAAACATGGACCACTTACAAACGCCATCTCCAACTCCTCAAAAGATTCCATCAACGGTGTCTCCGAAAAATCTTACACATCACTTTGGAAGACAGGTGAACTAATATCAGTGTACTGGATGAAGCAAAGATCACCAGTGTTGACGCAGTGATTCTTCAACATCAACTTCGTTGCACTGGTCATGTTGTACAGATGCCTGATTATCATTTTCTAAAGCAACTACTCTATTCCGAACTTAAAAATGGAAAGTGTAATGCTGGTGGTCAACAAAAGAGGTTTAAAGACTGTCTCAAGGCAAAGCTAAAAAAAATGTAGTATAAACACTGACAACTGGGAAACACTGGCCTGTGAGTGCTCCAGTTGGAGAACAGCCTTTACCAAAGGTGTCATGGACTTTGAAGTTACAGATAGGTAGCCGTGTTGGTCTGCCATAGTCAAAACAAAAGAAGTGTGCATGCACATGAAAGCTCATACCAAGAACTAACTTAGTTGGTCTTTGAGGTGCTACTGGAAGGAATTGTTTTATTTTGTTTTGACTATGGCAAACCAACACGGCTACCTATCTGTAACTGGAACTGTGGAAGGCACCACATTGAGCCGCATGAAATGGAAGTCCATCAACCGAAGAAGTGTGCATGCACACGAAAGCTCATACCAAGAACTAACTTAGTTGGTCTTTAAGGTGCTACTGGAAGGAATGGACTTTGAAGACACTTGAACTTATAACGCAAGGGAGAAACATGCTAAGAGGAAGGCACACTTGGCAAATCCACACCGTGAGCAACTCCCGCCCAGGAACCAATGTCCCCACTGTAGAAGGACATGTGGGTCCAGAATTGGCCTCCACAGTCACTTACGGACTCATTGTTAAAACCGTGTTTATGGAAGACAATCTTACTCGGCTACGAGTGATCGCCAAAGAAGAAAAAGAAGAAGACAGAAGCTGTAAGTCTAGCAACATCTGGAGAGTAACAGCTTCCCATCCCTAGCCTAGATGGTCCAACCCAGCAGTTCCTGTTCTCTTCTCTAGCTGCTGGATAGCTCAGTTGGTAGAGCATGAGACTCATAATCTCAGGGTAGTGGGTTTGAGGCCCACATGGGGCAGAATTTTTTTTTGCATTCCAGGGGGTTGGCCTAGATGGCCCTTGTGGTCCCTTCCAACTCTACTGTTCTACTCTTTGTTCTCATTTTCTCATATATATTCATCTGTACGCACATCATCAGACCATAGCATATCTAATAAAATGCCTGTAATGAAAAGACAATTGAATTTTGGGAGCTAACATGAATAACCTTTCTCCTTAATACACCATTCGGTTTTTGTAAGGAAAGTGGGATGGGGGGAGAACTAATCCATTCACTGCCCATGGAAGACTGAGCCGAAGCAGGGTTTGAATTTGGGCTTGAGAAAATGTGCTTCCCTTGTAATCAGCCCCATCTCCTGAGTAGGGAATACACACCAAGATCTTCCTGTTCAGGACTGTTTGTTGCTATCAGTTTGTTGCTATCGGTTTCTAATGCATGTCACTAGATGCCATAAATTGGCAGCTGATTCTAACTGATAGAAAAATAATAATTACAATGTAAGACTAGATGGTGTCTAAATTGATTTAACCTCAGCAGAAAATGAGCATTATCAAGGACAGAACAACGACCCTAATATAACATTGGCTGCCTAACAAAAAGTCATACTATGCATAGGAACCACAAGTATGTTCTTGTTACATGCACACGCTTTTGCTTTAATGATTGCGCAGCTATGGATAGTTTTATGGCTGAAGAACATAGTGCTTCAGGTTGCTTTGTCTTTCTGTTCCTCCTTTGTTTGTTATCCTTCTTCCGTCCTTTTGATTTTTGCCCTCCCAGTACTGAATTGTCCCATACTCTTGCTATGTCTCATATCTTTTAAGGAAACATGTAATTATATCTGTTTTATTTAAAGAAATGGCCCCATAATTCATTCTGAAGCCCTCTTGAACCACTCAATCCAAATGTATTTGGAAGCAGGCCAGACGTAATACTCCACTTTGTCTCTTTGTATTGCAGTATAGTACTTCAGTAACATAGGAACTCTTCAGAATTATTTTCAACAGGCTCAAGCATCCATCAACCCATTCTCAGCAGCCTGAGCTATTTTTTCAAGATGCCTTTCAGTGGTTGTCCCTCTTCCTCTTAGCAGCTTATTTACACACATATTCAACCTGAGCCTGTGATGGAGGGGTTCAAAGAATTAAAACCCCAGGAGAGTCTTACTTATCCCAATAGCCACAGCCTTGGATTCCACCAGAAATCAGGCATGGCTCTATCTCTCAGCTGCCCAGCCTGCAGTCTCCATCTCCTAGCTTACAAACCTCAACTCTGGCTTTTGTCTTTCTAACAGACAGTTGGGGGATGGAGTCCCACACATTGTCCTCTGTCATAGAGCCACTTACATTGTTACCTTAACGACCAATGCTTAGGCTATTGCCAAGAAACTTGCCTAGCCATTCCAGCACATGCAGCCAGGAATTAGAAAGGACTCGGGCATCTTCTTTGGTGATCACTTGTGGCTGAGTAAGATTGTCTTCCATGAACACGGTCTTAACAGTGTGTCCGTAAGTGACTGTGGAGGCCAATTCTGGATCCACACGTCCTTTCACAGTGGGGACATAGGTTTCTGGGTTGATCACAGTGAGGATTTGCCAAACGTGCCTTCCTCTTAGCTCGTTTCTCCCTTTCATCCTGAGTTCATGCTTCTTCAAAGTCCATGACACCTTTGGTAAAGGCTGTTCTCCAATTGGAGCGCTTACAGGCCAGTGTTTCCCAATTTTCCATTCTTATACTGCATTTTTTAAGATTTGCCTTAAGAGCATCCTTAAACCTCTTTTGTTGTATTTCACTTTCCGTTCTTAAGTTGGGAATGGAGTAGTTGCTTTGGAAAACTCAGACATACAGCCCTGCCTGCCCCCCAACTCACAATACTATGTACAGTGGAACCTTGGTTCTCAAACCTAATCCTTTCCGGAAGACCATTCAACTTCCAAAACGTTCGAAAACTGAGAATCAATCAGCGGTCTGCAAAATCCATTGAAAAAATGGAGAAACGTGCCTCAGAAGCCGTGCGGCTTCTGAGGTACATTTGAAAATGGAAGCAATTACTTCTGGGTTTTCAGTGTTTGCGTTCCAAATTGTTCGGCTTCTGAGACGCTTGAAAACCGAGGTTCCACTATATATTGGGAAATACTTCTAGATGGAGACAAGTATTCGGTGGCTGAAGATATTGCACACAGATTTCTTTCCGCTCTCATCTTGTCCCCACCCACATCAGTAGGCATTCCTTTCCAAATGAGGATAACTCCAAACCCTTGAAATCCTAAGGGCAAACTGCTTCCTTGTTGCCATGGCTTCCATCGAGCAGGAGCCAGTGGAATCCAATGGGATTCTTTCCAACGCAGAGCAACGTTTTGTTCCAAAGAGCACAAAGTGATCTCTTTACTGTCTGGAACTCTTTATTGTTAGATGCCCTCAACCTTTGTGCTGTCGCTTTGGTATGAACTGGAGCTTCAGCAGCAAGCAGCCTTCTCAAAGATGTCACTGCCAAGCCTTCCTCTGGCCAGCTCAGAAAGGTTGCAATGGGTTTGTCTCAGTGGGGATGTTGCTCTTTGCATATCTTACCGCAGCAGCATTTTCTGCCGGCGCCAGGCCTTCAGCCATTCGTTTCTCATGCAGATGTTATTACCCCCCCCCCCATTCTATCATGTCAAGCTGAGGCTCAGAAACAATGACACCTGATACAATGTGAGTCTCCTCACATTCCTGTTGTCGACATGAGGGGGGAAAGCCTTTGGCTGAGACGGTGGTTATTCCTAGATGGTTTTAAAGATGCAACATCTCGTAAATGATGCCCTGGTATAATATCCCCCTTTTTCTCCCTGGCTTAGCATTCAAACTGAGCAAGGAATCATTACATGCTCTTCACTTCCCTGAGCAAAGAGAATGTCCACAGGTATCAGTATTTATTTTCCTTTGCAGTAAAAAGCACTGGAGGTTTAAAATATAACACTTGCTTTTATTTACCAGGATACAAATAGATACAGCCGGACACTTGTAGGAGACAAAACCCCAACAACTTGGGCACCCCTCTCTCCTGAATCTACGCCAATAGAATTTCAGCTAGAAGTGTTCATTCTCAAAATCTGGCATTTGCTTTTTCTACCGTTCCTTTCTACCCCTTCCCTTTATTGAACATGTGTCATTTGCTCTGATTGGTACTGCACATAAAAAACACAGAGTGGTTCCTACTTGTCAGTAGACCTTCTGCCAAGCATTAGTTCCCCTTGATTAGTTTCCCAGTCAACCATTCTTGAATATTATCCCCCAATATATCTAATGAAAGACTGGTTGGCCAACAGACATAACAGAAATTTAACCGGTTAGGCTTTGTTTTGTACCATTCAAGGATCGTAAGCTCTCTTTGAAACTTCTAAGTTCTGTTGAGGTCAGGGGTGGAAGGTTGACCCTAGAACATTTAATTTTATTAATTTAAAAGGATTTTGAAACCACTTAATCTTTATAATATGTAAGCAGTAAAGCAAGACAGGTCAACCTGATTTGTCCAGGAGACACACACATTATGACATCACAGCCAGAAAGACTCTAGCTGCTTCCAGAGTTATAGAGTTGAGGAATTAAATTGAGAAATTCCAGTATGAACTGACTTGATGCACACCTCCAAGACCAATGAAGGTTTGGGATTCAGTTATCCACTGTTTTGAGAGGAGATATGTTTAGAAATACATATTTTGAAGACAAATATATTTAGAAAGGTGTATTTTGAGAGAAAAAAATGTAGATTTACCAATAAGTATTTAAATGGGAATTTTGGTGCAGGCTTGTTTTGGGTGAAAAATGGAGGTTGGTGTTGAAAGGTAGTGAGGTAACATAGGTAAAAAGGTGATAGAAGAGTGCCTAACCACTCTAAATGAATTTTGGGGGCAAGGCAAATTGCATCTCAGGGTACTAAAGGGATTCTGAGAGACTGGAGGCAGACAACTGTTATTCTCACCCACGAAAAGGAGAAAAAGAGAGAGCACACAGACAGCTACCGACTAGTTGTCTTGATGCCCAAACCTTGTACGTTATCATTAAGCAGTCAGTCTGCAATCATTTAGGAAAGAAACACAGCAATATGGGTTTTTCGTGCCACACCAACATCACCTATAATTTTATGAAACAGAACAGAGCACATTTATGAAAGAACCCGTGTAAACATGACACAGAAAGAAAACAGGCTGTGCTGTTTGTCCCGCCTTCCTTTCTTCCTTTTCTGTCATGCCACTTACTACAAAACAATCCTCCTGAACTCCACGCTGGTATACCTCAGCAACAAAATTTTCGGTTGAAACAATGCATCAATAACATGGGAGTGTGGCTATTCTCAAGCAGGGGTGGGGAATGTCTTACAGCCCAAGGACTGCATTGCTTTCTGGGTAAGGTAACCTTCCAGGTGACACATTCCAGAGGTGGGCAGGGGGTAGAGGAAAGAATAGACTGAGCAATGAATGAGAATTTTACCATTGTGCAATGGGCATGGTTTGGGGAAGTGACCTGGGCTGTGCCTTTGCTGCTAGTGAGGCATGCATTTTTCCTAGTTCTGTTACTTTCTAGCTCTCTCATTCCTCCTCCTCCCTTTGCTGTTAGAAGATTATGGTTGATATTTCCCATATGCGAAGACCACAGCGGGGTTTCAAGTGTAAGGAAACAGCAGAATATATTAAGAAACATGTTAGAGAGGATGAAATTAGATAAGACGAAACCTTAAACTTCAGTTGTTTGTAATTTGATGTTGGGTGAGTGGGATGTCGCTAGTTTTGTTGAATTGGAATATAATTGTTGAGTAACAAATGTCACTTCCTATACGGGAAAAAAGAAGAAAATATTATTACAAAAAGAAGATTATGGTTGATGATAAAAGCCCTTTGGAACGCATCCTATTCAGATTCAAATCCATCATTTCAGAAACGTAAAGCCTTCATTTTAAAGTCTTAAAAATATTATCCGATCTCACGGTTGGACACTGGGTTGAATATAAAAAGCTGTACACTAGAGGAAAACACCGGTCCAGAGAAAGAAAGCCAGCAGGAGCAAAACAGATCACAAACCTACTTCCTTCTTTAAAGTGCTGTGATTAAGCTACCCATCTCTCCCACTCTCAGCATCCAAAGAAAAGCGTGGTCTTTCCCCCCACTCTATGCCAGAATTAAAGGTATCGCAAACAGCTTTCTGCTGACTTCAACCTGGCTATTTGCCGTTAACAACCTACACCTTGCAATGCATGATTCATGCTTCCTTTTTAAAGGTATGCTTATACAACCGTGATTCAGTTGTGTAATGATGGCATGTGTGTTACTAGGAAACAAGTAGTGGCCCTTTCCAGGTGGTTGTTTATTTAGTGCATCTCTGAGCAAGTAACAATAAAATTCCATAAGCTCACTTAACCCACAAAACAAAACAAATCAAAAACAAACAAACAAATAAACAGTTAGGAACGGCCAAGTTCTCATTTGGCTTCTAAATTCTAACACTCTCCGTGCCTACTGGTTGTCGAGAGTTTAGACTGGGGTAGTGTCAGGAACGCAGATTCATCCACAGATCAGGAAAAGGACTCAAGACACGAATTGCAATCAGCTTTTATTCACAAAAATAAAAAACCACAGTGGAGTTTATCTAGGCTAATCTGCCCTAGTTGAAGACATTGCTGACGTTTGGACCCTCCTCCTCACTCTAGCCGTCTCCCAAGCAGCCGTAGACTCTTACAAGGGGAAAGGATCTCCCTCTGGTTCTGTCTCAGTGATGTGCAAGGCTCCTCATGATTTGGTTGTCTGTAAATAGAGGAGGAGAGCTCCGTGAAGGGGAGCTGTCCAGCTGCTGAAACAGTGTCTGGCTCCGCTCTGTCCTCACACTGCGACCCTTGGCACTCATCCCTGTCCTAGAATGGCTTTCTCCTTCTGACCCCACCCCTCCCCCCATGTTCACTCAAACCTCCTGCTTCTATCACCTCCCAGCTTGTCCCTTCCCCAGACTGGTCCTCTGTGTCCCACCACAGAGGAGGTCTTCCTCTGTGTCATCCCTGGGGGGTTCTTGGGCGGGTGGCACCCACCACTCTTTCCCGTCTAGCCAATCCCCTAGGTGCCATCCAGATATTCTGGGTCGCAACTCCCACCATCCCCAGCCAGCGTGGCCAATATTCAGGGGTGATGGCAATTGTACAACAACATCTGGAGAGCACCACATCTGTATTGCTAAAGGAAATGTTGGTCTGGGGGTCCCCTGTGTCCTTGACAAGATCACTCTTGATGGGTGGGATGCAGTACTGGGTGCTGAATGCAAAAACCAGAGAATTTTAGTTCTGCGTGCAGAAACAATTTAAGGATTTGCTTTGAGGCTTTGGTTCCCCGTCCCGGTTCATTTCCCCCTTATTAAAATAAAGATGGTCAGCTTTTGGCTTCAGTGATTCACAATGAGTCTTGTAACTTGCCACACCTGTAACTACCTTTAGAGTGCTAAACTGGCCAAGCAAGAATAGATCACAAAAAGCAGCCACTGTTTTAAACACTGTTTAATTGTAATAACATTTCAGGCATGTGTAATACATTCAGATAAAAGCCAATAACAATTACTGATAACAGTGAATTTAAAAAATAAAAAAACTTGAGACTTGCTAAGGATTATCTAGCCACAATGATATGGTTTTCCCAACATCAAAATGCAATTTTGTTTCTGCTCTTTCAAACATCAGGCACAGATACGGCTCATTAATTTGGGATTAAGCTGGTGGTTACTTACTGTAGCATGTGAATGATTTTCGAATATTCTTTGCCCCCATCCTTAAGAACAGCAGCATCCCATGTTGAGGATGATACAAGGGGATGGGAGGCAAGCGCTACATGCTAAGCAAAATACACACAAACACTGTAATTTATCAGTGCTGACATATTTATTATACAATTTGTTCAGAGCAGACTCTTGCACCGTTTAAAATAAGCATTCTCAACATTCAGAGCAATTTATCTAACTCGCTTGGAACAAACTATCCAGTGGGGCATGCTCAAGTTTGTATACAATTTACAAAGTGTTTTGGACCCCTGTAGAGCTGCTAGAAGTTCTCCTTTTCAGCAAGTACTAAGTTGTTTTCTCTGATTTTATGTATCAAACAGGATTTATATACTGCTTAATCATAAAAAACCAAGCAGTTTACAGAAAGTATGTGTTATGTACTCAGTGGTCTGGACTAGGATTCTGCGGCCCTCTGTTCTGATTTGATACATGATATCCAATCATGTAGCATTGTCAGGGTTTGGGTTCCTGGCATTGGCTCTTAAGCTCTGAGTTACGATTCGCAGCTTGGGGTTTTAGACAGCCAATCACATTGAGAGTGTGAGCGGCCCAGGCCTTCAGAAATATGTACGTTATTAGTTGCTTTGCCCCTTTTGCTCTGTTCTGTTTGCTCAATAAAGTCTCTTGCTGTAATCACTATGTCTCACCTCATAGAAACTCACACATACTTCAGCATGCATTCAAATTAGCCTATTTCTGCCCCCCGGCCCCCAAAATTGTGGGATATTAACTAACAAATATTAAAATACATACTGTATGTTCATGTCTTGGTAGGATTGCTTCTTATCAATGACATCTTCTGATATTTCCTGCTGTCTGGAAGGGCTGGTGACTGGTGTGGTGGAATTCTCTGAGGAATTCTCACGCTATGACCCACAATGTTATAAAATGCAAAGCCCATCTAAGATAGCTTCTTCTTGCAGGAGGGACTTTGTCCCAGATTTTATCTTGTGAAACACCATAAGGTCTTATGATGATGATGATGATGGTGATGATGATGTCAGGGAGTTCCAAAGTGTGGGTGTTGCCACACTGAAATATTGATTCCCTGAAAGTGTGGAACAAACACTATGTGACACTTGTAAAAGTGCCAATCCCACAGATTGAAATGGTCAAGTGTGTGTGTGTGTGTGTGTGTGTGTGTGTGTGTGTACAGTGCTTTTTTCTAAAAAAAATGTTTAGGGGTACTCTCATTTTCCTACTCATATTGAAAAACTGCCCCTCAATGAGGCCAAACTTAGATTCACAATATGTTTAGGGGTATGCGTAACAGAAAAAAGCACCGGGGGGGGGGGGAGATATTGCAAGGAAACTGCTCCAATAGTAGCATCTTCAATTTGAATTTGGCCCAGTAACAAATGGGCAGCCGATGCAGATTTTTGAGCAGAGGTGTACATGCTGACAAGGTCTCACTCCTGTCAGCAATCATGCTGTAGCATTTTGTGCCAGTTGCAGTAACTTCCTGATGAAATCCCCCCCCCCCGCACGCTTTAATACTACACATGTTCTAGTTTACTTTTGTCCCGCTTTTGTTGTGCTATGTCCTCTCAGGGCAGCAGTAGTATTGGCAAAGCAGCACAGAACAAAACAAGATGGGAAAAGCCTAATACACCATTATTGTGTCAAAAACATGTTTCAGAATAAAGGTAAAGGGACCCCTGACCATTAGGTCCAGTCGTGGCCGACTCTGGGGTTGCGGCACTCATCTCGCTTTATTGGCCAAGGGAGCCGGCGTACAGCTTCTGGGTCATTCTGGCGAACCAAAGCAGCGCTTGGAAACACCGTTTACCTTCCACCAGAGCGGTACCTATTTATCTACTTGCACTTTGACGGGCTTTCGAATTGCTAGGTTGGCAGGAGCAGGGACCGAGCAACGGGAGCTCATCCTGTCACGGGTATTCGAACCGCCGACCCGATCAGCAAGTCCTAGGCTCTGTGGTTAAACCCACAGCGCCACACCCACATAAAACACCAGTCTGGAGGGGCCCTGGATCTGTACCATTAGTTATCACGTGATTCCAAGTATGTGTTGAGAAAATGCTAGAAAGTGAGTTCAGGTGTACGACTTTGATGCTGGGCCACAGTTCAGGACTACGCAGGTGAAGAAAAAGGCTTGCAGCAGTATCAGTTAATAGATAACATTGACCATTGTGGAAAATATTAATTGGAGACACTGTTGCAGAGAGGGGTAAATTTGCCTCCTGCCCTGACAATGAATGGTTCAGCCCTTACTCATAGGTATGGTGAAGAGTATTGCAATGCACCTCTGGGCATAAAGGATACATCAACACATGACCACCAAAATCCTCACAGTATATTCAAGCTTTCCTTGCCCACATGCCTACCCAGTCATATTGACATTTTTTTTTTTCTAGCTATAAATAAGAGCACCTCTTCCGATTCCTTCCCATTAGATTGTTGTGCCTATATTTCAGCATAGTAACTGCAAGGCATTTACCTACTGACAAAACTTTAGTGAGCTGTCCAAATCATAAATATAGTTTGCAATTGGCTGTGCTGGGTTTTTTGCCTTTTCTTTTTTGCAAGCAGAGATAAATAACCAGGACCATGTAAATCCATCTTTTCATATATCTCCATGCTGCCTTCTGATCTCACATTCTGTATATTTCTCATAGCCTGAAGCAGTGCTTTTTTTTCTAGAAAAATAGGTGCAGGAACTCCCACTTTTTTTTTGAAGGACAGCCCTAAGTTGTTAAGCTTTTTCGGGGTGGACGGGGCACTTTTTTCCAAACCCTGCCCAGTGGCAGAAAACCAGCACTTTAAAGTGCTAGATATAGTGGTTAGTGGTTGAGAGTGGCAGCCACCATCTTCATTTCCCCAAGTCAGCAGCTCAGTCTGAAGGTTTCAATTTGCTGTCTCTCTTTCCATTCAGAAAACCCTCTCTAACCTAGCTTCCAGGTACGTCCTCTTTCTCATTCTCCAAAGCACAACTATGTTGTTTTGAAATTAGCCTTCCATTCCCACATCTCCAACAACTCCTTCAGCATGGAACAATCAGATCTCTGTTTCCAACTGGCCCGGTGACAAGATAAGGGCCTCTTTTCTTCCAGACTAATACTTTATTACCAACTAATAGTTGCTTCAGGGTTTAGGATAAAAAGTAAAACTCACCACAGGGAGGATTTCAGAGACTGAGAGTAGCTTTCTGCCAAATGGTTCACGGCAGCTCAGCAATTATCCCATTCCTTTATTTCTCAGAAGGAAAGCACACTCCCCAAGTCTCTTGCTATAAAACTGTAAAATCCATATATATATATATATATATATATATATATATATATATATGCACATGCTGATTTAACATGAAAATTATATTCATTGTAAATGTTTTCCTGGCAATTTGCTTGTCATAAATGTCTATTGCAGTGAAAAATCTCGGTGGGGAACTGGATGTGTTTATTCCGTACGTAGCGATGATTTGTTTAAAAAAAGAAAAAAGAAGATACAATGACAATAGAAGTACAAATATTATGATTTTTAAATTCTCTGGAAAACTGAAATCAGAGTTAACTCAAACATCATTCCCACGCCGCAACTTTTAGAAATGTGTTACTTCTCCTATAGCGATTGCAGAACGCATTAGCATAAGATATGAACAAATAAAACAGCATGTCGTAGAGCTAATTCTAACTGCCCCAGCTAAAAAATGTACCGTGTTTGCTGTCACCTGATACTCTTGGTCTGCAAGAATTTCCCCAGCCACTCTGTGCGGCTTTCAGTCCTCCTCTCAGTGATTTCAGTCCCCCTTTCACCCAAGGTATTTTCAGGTGATGTAATTTTAAGTGACGTCTTCCAGGAACTCCTGACTTTTTCCAGCTGCCAGCAGGTATATCTTTTGATATGAAGCTTAACTAAAATAATCACATATTCCTTCCTGCTTGCCCCTTCCTCCACTTCTATCGCCTTGCTTTGTTGTGTCCCGGGTCATTCCACATCAGTTCAATGCGGTCATGCCACCCACCACTGTCTTGGATGTTGATGAAACTTGGTGTAGACCCTTCCCTTATAGTTGAAAGAAACCCTCTTAATTCCTCCCCATCACAAGGTCAACTTCCATTATATTGCAAGGGAAGACATAGACATAATCCACCCTTCCTTCGAAACCCGTTTCAGAGACGTGCACACACTCCCTGGAACTCGCAAATTCCACAACTTTAAACCACTCAATTCTACAGGCACAAGTGAAGCAAGAAGAATGAGCATTAATAAAGAACCCTCCCTCACTTTCAACCTCAGGAGCCTCACCAAAATTCCTATGAATGCAGATGATCTGTATCCTGGATGCTTTGTCGCTTGCAAGCATCATCATTTGTGGTACTTTGGAATGATATCAGAGATTAATCAAGACAAGGAAAATGCTTTTGTAAAATTTCTTCACCCTAATGGACCTTCACCTTCATTCTGCTGGGCATGCCATGACGATTCTTGTGTAATACCATTTCCTCATATGCTTGGTATTGTACAACCCCCACAGACCATAACTGGCAGAAGATACTTCTTTCCCAGTGAGTGTATGGTGTTGAGGGAAGAAAAAATGAAAAACTTACAGGCGATACTGAGGCTAAAGCAAAGAAACTGAGGAACACTGAACTTGTAATCAACTGTGATGAGAGCTGCACAGAAGGTGTAAGCAGCTCTGCTTGCTTTACAGTCAGCTGGGAGGAGGTACGGAAGGGGCTGCCCTCTGTCCGTCCTCCCGCCTCACTGTAAAGCAAGCAGAGCAAGAGCTGCTTACACGCGTGTAAGCGGTTCTCCCTTTGCTTGCTTTAAAGCTTGCCACGGAGGAGGGAAGGAAAGGGAGCCATGGCATTCGCTTCATAAGATACACAGACATTTCCCCTTACTTTTTAGGAGGGAAAAAATGCATCTTATGGAGCGAAAAATATGGTATACATTTTTAAAGGCATTTATAAAATCTTTCTAAATCTTTATAAAATCTGTGTAAAATTTCAAAGAGATCTGATCATTGGTTATGGAGAAAAAAAATAAAATGTGCAAACGGCCGAGGATTTCAAGAGGGACAGAAACGCAGATTTCATGAAACTTTGAAGTGCTGTAAAATTGAAACCGTTTGTGATGGGGGGGGGGGATTAAGGGGGTTTCTTTCAACCATAAGAGAAGGGTGTACACCAAGTTTCATCAAAATCTGAGACGGTGGGTGGCACAACCCTTGTTTTTTGCATTGATTTGATATGGAATGACCCTCCCTTGTGTCTATTTTTGTGCTGCATACCCCTTGGAAGTAGGTAGTAGCTGTCCTCTCATTCTGTGGAAACTGGATGTGCAAAACTAGTGACAAGCATTCATCCTGATTTGTTTGCAGGGTAATTAGAAAACATGGACTGGTTCATGAAGTTAGATGGTGTTGTGTCAAAGCAAATGTTACCCCACACCTACCGGTGCTTTTTCCTGTCATTTTCCTTGTAGCAAAAAGACCACTGTTTTGGCGAAGCAGGTTTGTTCCCAAGACCTCCCAATCAATCTTAATTGCTCAACCTACAATTGCCTGTATGTGATTAAATTCCATCCCAAAATTGTGACAGCCTAGAAGCAGCCCAGAGGGGACGCAGGTGGTGCTGTGGGTTAAACCACAGAGCCTAGGACTTGCTGATCAGAAGGTTGGCGGTTTGAATCCCCGTGATGGGGTGAGCTCCAATTGCTCGGTCCCTGCTCCTGCCAACCTAGCAGTTCAAAAGCACATCCAAGTGCAAGTAGATAAATAGGTACCGCTCCGGCAGAAGG
This sequence comes from Podarcis cretensis, assembly GCF_951804945.1. Lineage (NCBI taxonomy): Eukaryota > Metazoa > Chordata > Lepidosauria > Squamata > Lacertidae > Podarcis > Podarcis cretensis. The sequence continues at coordinate 80,414,376 of NC_137175.1, read as the reverse complement.
TAAACGGTGTTACCGTACACTGCTCTGGTTCGCCAGAAGCGGCTTAGTCATGCTGGCCACATGACCCGGAAGCTGTACGCCGGCTCCCTCGGCCAATAAAGCGAGATGAGCGCTGCAACCCCAGAGTTGGTCATGACTGGACCTAACAGTCAGGGGTCCCTTTAACTTTACCTTTTAGAAGCAGCCCAGAGCTGTGACAATGAAATCCCATGAAACCAGGGATCTGCCTGATTTGGTGGGGAGATGGAGTTGTGGTTCTGATCTCTTTTGTATATCTCATAATGTTGTAGTCTGCTGAAGATATCTAATTTGGCATAGTATTAATAGGTCCGTATGCAGGTAAATGTGGGGCATTTTTTCAGCTGGAACTTGCCAGAGGTCAGTTCTGGCACCACTCAGGTGGGCACCTTTGCCATTACAAGAGAACAAGGGAGGCATTTGTGGTGAATTCTGGCACCTCTTTTTCTAGAGAAACAACACTGGTAGATGTATCAGATTTCCCTCCTCTACCACACACTGATCTGCTTGATAGTACTTGGTGGGGATGTCAAATTTTAGCTGTCAGTGTTTGCTCTGTATTTCCTCTCTTAGATGGGGCAGTTTATTTTATTTTAATGCATAACTAAAGAATAAAAAAGGAGACATGAAATGAAATTTAACATTGACAGTAAAGTTGCTACACATTCATGCCAGCTGAAGAGAGATCCTGGAATTTAACAATGCCTAGATCTAATAAACCACATAAGTGTCCTTTTCCGAGAAGATTCATTCCCATTTATTATTATTTTTTAAAGTGAAGCATACAATTCCATCTGACAGCTTCTTGCTTAAATGTCACAAAGACGGCCCAAATTAAATCATGCCTCCCATAGTCTGCAAACCCCAGAGATCCATTCCAAAATATTGTATTTTAAAGATAAGCTCCGCTCCCCCTTTCTCTTTTCCCCATGTCGCAAATCGCACACATCAAGTGTTGCAAGGAGAATTATGAAAAAGTACTAGCTGTGGGGTGGTTTCAGAAATTTCAATGCTTGTAAAGGGAACCTCAGGCTGTTAGCATGTTTTTTACTTTCTTTGACAGCGAGTAAATGTTCTGTGGCAGGGCAAATCTACAGGAAATAAAATTTTATGATGCACCGTAGCCGTAGTGGTTATATATCTATATGCGGCAGCCCATCAAAAGATACACATTTTCCATGTGATATATATATATATATATATATATATATATATATATATGCGCGCAAGCAGCTTGACTCCTGTAATCATAAACGCAGACAAGTGTACTCTGCATACACATACCAGATGATGCCAATTTCCTGTAATAGAGTGGGTCTGCTACGGGATCCGGCCAATAAGATCAAAAAGCCCTGAAAGGCAAAAGGAAGTGCATTCGGTTCTGCCTAAATTTGGAGAGCAAACCACTTGGTTTCACATAAAAGGAAGCTCCTCCAGGCATATTACTCTAAACCTTCCTGTCTTCCATCGTGTTCGGAGGCTTTTTGGAATTGGATAAGTGTGCTGGCTCATTATCTCTCTGGCTGCCCAAGCCATGCCAACCAAACCTAAGGCCAAATCCTCTCACATGGCCTGCTAGCCGCAGTCTGTTGTAACAAGGTAGACTCAACAGCCATTGTTCATACGGATGTATTACCTTCGCTGCAAGACTGGCACAGGCGTTTCACTCATTACAAAGTAACTAACCTGGGTTTGTTAATGAGCGGCTCCTGACTCTCTGTAGGTCTCCTTTGCACAATTCAATTTTAGGTGTGCGCTTATGAAAAATAGCCAAGGGGCATGGGGATACCTCATGCTGCATGAGAAGTGTGTCACACTGAAGTAAAGAAAGGGACAGACACACTGACAGTAGATGAACTGGTTTTTATTTGATTTTTTAAATGGAAGCCAGGGCAAATTTCAGTGCAGGATATAAGAGAATAAAGGTTTGTGTGCTCTTGGTTGGGAGATGGAACTTGGAAAGACAGATGGAACAGGAGAGAGAAAAGGTAAATTTCTCACATTGGTTTATTTAAATAACTGCCCTCATTCTTCAGCTGTGGAGTTTGAGGGCTGTGTTGTTATTTGCAGTGCTTTTAATAAGAGTGGTTGGCCATTCCTATAAGTCTTCCTCACCTCAAATACTCTTGTTTAGACGAGGATGGTCCAATTTTTCATACCGTGAGCTGCAAGAGTACTTTGACATGGAACCCGCAGGCTATCACTGTCTTGTGTGAGGAGAGGAGTACAGCCAACATTTTATGCCCCCCTCACCACCCAGCTTTTAGGAGCCTGGGATTAGGAGGCCTATTTCTTTTACACAAGGCCTTTGGATAGGCCTGTTGCCAACACTGTCGCTGGATCTCTATGTGCTTTCTTCTTGGTGATTTATTGTTCTTGTTGCATGGTGTAATTGGATGGTGATAATGTTCTGAGCAGCTTAATTGTATTTTATTGGTTTATAGGAGCTACCTTTTGGGGGTGGGGTGAGAGTGTGTGTTTGGCTTTAAAGGGCAGAAAGAAATTATATCCATGTGGATGCAACGGCCTTGCACAAAGGGATCAGCAGAGAGCCCCACAGAGCCATCTTCCTTACCTGGGCTGGCGCAGGAGCAAGATCATACCATATAGAGCACCAATGTTTGCTTCATACAAAAGTCCCAGGTGTTCATCCTGTCATCCCTCTCCTCAGGTCAGACGTGCATCAGGTAATGAATATCTTGTGGACTTGAGTCATAAGGAGGAGAGTGACAGCTAGATGAAAACAAGGCATCTCCACATGGGCCTCATGGTTTGTTTTTTAAGTGTACGAAACACTTTAAAAGAAAATGAGAATGCAAATCAAACAAGCCTGCAGCAGGACTCACACTCACTATGTATCCCATCCCCTTAATACATAAAAAAGAAAGTGGGGGGAGCAAAAGATGGGCTCATCTGCTGCTGAGGGCCAGAAGGGCCTTGTCTGCCTCCTTCCATCTGGGCAGAGAGGACTCCGTTTTTGTTTTTTAAATTGCTTTTATTTTTTATCTATGCCATTTTAAATTGTAATTGATATGCTGTATTCTTAGTTTTAGATTTTATGATTTATGTGGAAATTGTTTTCCATTTGGTTGTGTACTTTTTGATGTGTTTTATTTATTGCTTATGACTTTTGTTATGTTGGTAATTATGTAAATCTGGTCGTGTTGTAAGCCGCCTTGAGCATCGTTTTAACTATGGAAAGGCGGCATACAAATAAAATGATGATGATGATGAAAAGAAGAATGAGATCAGGAAGATTGAAGGGAAGGTGAGGCAAGCCACAAGAAATACCTAAAACTAGGGGGAGGCCAGGATTCAAAAAGATCTACACATTCAGACCTGAGAGCAGCAAAATTAGTGTCAGGTTTATTAAACACTGTTCCTAATAGCTAGCATGTGACACTGTGCATGCAACCAGGTGCCAGTTGAGAATGAGGAGGGGATCTTGTAATGACTCTTCCCATGCTCAGTCAGCATAAGAGTCGATCTTGCCCTGAACACAGGTACGGAAAATGCTTTAATTAGGAACGGAGTATTCAGATAAAAGAAATTTGCCTGGGAGAGATGCTTCTCCTGTGTTTTTGCAAACCGTGAGATCAGCCGGTGCATTGCTTTCACCTTGGGAACATCCTATGAAAGATCATTCTGGCTTTCCATGAGGCTCCCTTTCATTTACCAGCTATGATAGATAAATAAAGAGAGAGAGAAACAGAGACAGAGAGATTTGTGCGTGTGTGTATCTCGCATACTGAGAGAGAGAAATTCAGGGCAGTGCTGAGGGAAAAAGTGATAGAAGCCCAAGCTGTGAAAACATCCTCGTTAGACCCACCAATAAAAAATTTAAGATAATTGTAAATTGGTTGTGTTGTCAAGAAAGCAATGGAGAGTGCAGAGGCCCTGTCTCAGAATGGTGGGGGGCAGCTTGCATTGAATTAAGGAGACTAGCAAGGCAGACTGGAAGGGAACAGCTGCTCCTCCTCAGCACCACCGTATGTGGATCTATATGTTCAAGAGAGCACAGGGACTTTGGTTTCCTTGGGTTGTGCTCAGCAGGTCTATTAAGAAGGTGATCTTTCCATTTTCGGCAAGAGGGTAGCAACTCCCACAGAGATAGAAGATAAATTGCTGTGTGCATTAATTACACTGTGTGCTGGGAAGTCTGAGGTGAAAGACATTCAAAAAGGACAGCTTTGGGCAGGGCTAGGACATCATGCCTTTGTTGCCAGCTTCTGAGATTAGCCTGGCAGTGCTGCACTCAAGTTTTCGCTAGAAGCCTGAATTCGCTTAATGATGAGATGATCCCTCTTTTTTACTTGAACAAAAAAATGGGGGGGGGGGCATTTGGCCCTTGGGTATTCTTTTGGCAGAAGTGATCTGAAACTTACACACATAATTCCTACTGTCTTCCAGTGTTTTGAGTGATCGCTGATCAATCAGAGGTGGATTTTCTCAAGAGGAGGGTAATTGTGCAGGCATGCAAGTCCCGTCATTCCTCAGTACTTGAGGACTGGGAGTCAAAGGTGTAGGATGGCTCCAATGAAAAGCGATGGAGATGGAGGGGAAGTGAAAAGGCAGCCTATGGTGTCATGGCCCGTTCAGACATGCAAGTCATTTCTTCCTCAGAGAAGAATATTAAATAATCGACAAGAGAGAGGCATCTAAAGATTAACTTTTGGAATGACAAAATCAGTGATAATATAGTTCTGTATAATGCATTCCCACCCATATTATTTTGCATTCTCTTTTCCTTAGATACAGTGGTACCTCGGTTTACAAACTTAATCCATTCCGGAAGTTCGTTCTTAAACCAAAGTCGTTCTTAAACTGAGGCGCTCTTTCCCTAATGAGGCCTCCTACCACCGGTGTCCTTCGACCGTTCGGCATCCGTTCGTAGACCGAGGTAAAGTTCGCTAACCGGAACACCTACTTCTAGTTTTGCGGAGTTCGTATACCAAATAGTTTGTTAACAAAACTGTTCTTAAACCGAGGTACCACTGTATAGCCGCAATTATAATCTTTCTCCTTTCTTGTCCAAACAAAGCAAATAAAGGGTGTGTGTAGAAAGGCTGTGATGAAACACTTAGGGTATCTGAACCTGTGCGTGCAGAAACTGCACAAAACAAAAAACATGCAAGCCGTTTTTTTGAGCTGCAGTTAACAAGTGATGAACATGCCATACCCTCCAACATTTATCCAATGAAAATAGGGATGTTCTATTCCATAGTAGTAGTAGTAGTAGTAATTTTATTATTTATACCCCACCCATCTGACTGGGTTGCCCCAGAAACACTGAGTAGCTTCCAACATATAATAAAACACTAAACATTCAACTTCCCTAAACAAGGCTGCCTTTAGATGTCTTCTAAAGGTTATCTCCTTGGCTCGGGGGGTCATATAACTCCATACCCTCCAACATTTATCCAGTGAAAATAGGGTTGTCCTAAGGAAAAGCAGGACATTCTGGGATCAAATCAGAAACCGGGATGGCTTCTGTAAATCAGGGACTTTCCCTGGAAAATAGGGATACGTAGAAAGTCTGACATGCATGTGTGGACAAACTCTTAAGAATGTTGCAATTCCATTACCACATGTGACATCACTTGTACAGCACTCTGCTCCACAGCCTGTGGTACAGCTTCATGCTTCCCCAGTTTCTTGGTCCGTAGGGTTAAACTATGGGTTAAACTTCACAGCCCACACACTCAATGTGTAGCAGTAAGCTGTGTCTCTGGTTCCCCCTTTCTCTTCAGTTAATCACAGACATGAAGAGCCCAGTTGTTACTGGGACCACAGTTGCCGGGATAGCCCTCTAGTTCCCGTGAAGTCATGTGGAGAGGGGGTGATTGCTTCTGGGAAATGAAAGATCGAGAGGAGGGAGTGTAAGAAGCACACAGAGATATGAAGGTGACAGACCCATGATTCCCCCATGGTTATAAATGAAGACTTATGCTAATTGAAAATGAAAACACAGATTATTACCTCACGATCACTCTCATAATATTTCGGAGCAGGATAAATCTGGCTCAGATCTTGCCCAGAAATGAAATATCTGTCAACTTTTTATTCATGATACATTTTCTCTCAAGGCATACTCAATCATTTATTTCAGGCCTTAATCATTTAAGGCTGCAAAATTGATTCAAAATAGAGGTCAGTGTACAGGTATATCCTGACTTAACCTGAGGAATGCTAATACATTTTGATTGAACAGATTTTTGCAGGAGATTCTGAATTGAATTTCAGTGAGAGGGTAAACATAGGCATTGACGGCTAAGGAAATGCTATGCATCCAAAGGGAAATCATAAGTACAGTGCCCTGAATCAATTTAAAATGAGAAACCTGAAGAAAGTTCTTTTTTTTTTTTGCAGAAGATTTCACTTTACCCTCATGAATATCAGTTGGTATTAAAAAATAAAATAAAATAAAATAAAGCAGCAGGCACACATTCGTATATATATATATAGAGAGAGAGAGAGAGAGAGAACATCGCTGTCCAAAGTTTTTGTTTAATGATTTCTCCTGATTATCTTCTCAAACAGTTTGATAATAATTACAGTGTAGGTGTTAAAGACATTGTTTGGATCACTAGCTGTCCTGCCTTAGCACTGTCTATTTTTATTCCTCAGAGTGAACAATGATTTTCTTTTTTCACTGACCTCTTTTTTCATATTATTGAAAATGAGGCTCCAGGAATTGAACCTCCCAAGCCACTCTGGCCTTTGCCCCAGTTTTGAAATCCTTCACAATCATCTTCCTCCTCTTCCCCACCAGTGACAAGTGTGAGGCTAGTAACAACGCAAATACATGGAGCTCCTTGAAGGGGTAGGAAGAGAACCTAATTCAATAATAATAATAATAATAATAATAATAGTAATAATAATAATTTATTATTTATACCCCGCCCATCTGGCTGAGTTCCCCAGCCACTCTGGGTGGCTCTCAATCAAGTGTTAAAAACAATACAGCTTCAAGTTATCCATAGAAAGACATATTATTCCAATGAATAATTTGGATCTTCCAATATTGTTGTCTTTTTAAATAATTTGTAAAAAGTTCCCATGCTTCCTTAAAGTCACAGTTGTCCTTATCTTGCAATTTTTATGTCAGTTTTGCCAGTTCCGCATAGTTCATCAATTTCTCTTGCCACTGTTCTTTTGTCGGGGTTTCCTCATTCTTCCATCCTTGTGCTATCAAGACTCTTGCCGCAGTTGTAACATACATAAATAAGTTCTTTAATTTCTTTGGTAGGTCTTGTCCTACAATCCCTAACAAAAATGCTTCTGGTTTTTTTTTACAAATGTCATTTTAAACATTTTCTTCAATTCATTATATATCATTTCCCAGAATTTTTTAATTTCTCTACATTTCCCACTACATATGGTAAAAGGTCTCTTTTCTTTACATTTCCAACATATATTTGACCCGGTTTTATACACTCTTGCTATCTGTACTGTTGTTATATACCATCTGTACATCATTTTCATGTAGTTTTCTTTCAAAAGAAAACAGTCTGTGAATTTCTGCCTGACCAGTTTTAATGTGCTAGGCTTAGCATGTCATCCAAACTGTGGCTGTATACGCACCATCCATTTATAGCACAAATAATATTGGGAACAGGGATCGACTTCAGTAACATGTTGCCCTGAGCGAGGACAAAATTTGTCTGCCCCCTAAATGTTTCCTACCTAACTTTGAGTAGACACCCATATAAAGATAGGTAGTAGTAGTAGTATTAGTAGTGTTTTGCAGCCCCTCAGCTCAGCACCCTGTGCAGGGGAACCACCTGCGCCATGCTAAATCCAGTGCTGTGGGAAACTAGCTCTGTAAAAGGTAAAATATTGTTCCTATGATCCTTAGTGAAGTGCTTTAAATGTATATAGTGGGGGGGGGCTGAGACTCATGGTTAAGCCCTCTCCTTAATAACCATAAGCTGTAACAGAGGACAAATTTTGAACCTGGGAGAAGCAGAGCTTCAAGCACATCTCCAGGAGCTCACAGGTTCACACAGTCTTGGCATGCCATAGTTAATGATAATGATAATGATAATGATTTGTTATTTATATCCCACCCATCTGGCTGGGTTTCCCTGGCCACTCTGGGCGGCTCCCAACAGAATATTAAAAACACGATAAAACATCAAACATTAAAAACTTCCCTTCAGATGTCTTCTAAAAGTCAAATAGTTGTTCATTTCCTTGACATCTGATGGGATGGCGTTCCACAGGACGGGCGCCACTACCAAGAAGGCCCTCTGCCTGGTTCCCTGTAGCTTCGCTTCTTGCAGTGAGGGAACCACCAGAAGGCCCTCATAGCTGGAACTCAGCATCCAGGCAGAACGATGGGGGTGGAGACGCTCCTTCAGGTATACTGGGCCAAGACCGTTTAGGGCTTTAAAGGTCAGCACTAACACTTTGAATTTGGCATACTGTGTCATGCAAACCAGGCTATAGACTTAACTCATTGATTACTTAGCAGCCCTGTTCATGTCCACATGCTGGTGAGCATGTGAGGAGCCAAAAACCAGACATGCAAACTTTGTCATGGCTGTTTCTGAAACCAGATGAAGGGCCATGGGATACCTGAAGTAACCATTAATTGTTATTTTTGGTGAATATGCTTTTTTCTCTATTTTTAGATGTGTAATTTTAATCCTTTGCTCCATTCAGCATATCGGCATTTGTAGTTCTGCAGCAATTTTGTTCGATGTACATTATCTATTAACTGCTATTTTTGCTTATTTTTGTTATGTTCAGTGGCCAACAACACAAAGCTATTTAACATGCTTTCTCCTTGGGTATGCATGGTAAGCAGACCAAAGCTCAGTATAATTAAAAATGTGGCCCACCTTTACCTAATTGTATCAGGTGGCTAAAAATCCTCGCAGCCATTTGGCATCTATCTGTCCAAGTAAAATGACTTATAATTTTTAACCATCGCCACCGGAGCGAGCAAGGCTTGGGGCTATTATGGTTAGAGAATGCTAAGCAGAGAAAAGCTATGCCTTTCTGAGCAGAAAGAACAATGCCCTGCTTCCATCCCGTATTTTTAATCTGCAAATTGGATATTCTTCTCTCTTTTTTTTTAAGTCAAATGCTTTGCCCTATGACATGTAGTATCTCTGCCACGTAAATCTCAGGATGAAAAAGATTGGAAATAACCCTTGGATGCCAGCCCTGCCCCATGCTTAAAAGAGCACAGGCAGTCCATATTGATTGCCCATGCTCTCAGCAGCAATAAGAATAAACTCAACCCTTTGCTGTCCAGTTTTCCTCTTGAATAAGGGCTGCATTCGTCACTCTGGTTGTCAATACATCCTGATAGAGCTTTAAGACTCTTATCAATATTTAACCATGCTCCCATTGACTCAGCAATTATGCAGTAATTGATTTAAGTCTGATTATCATCATGTTAACATTTTAATGTTCAGAAGTCGGGATAAGTGAATGTGAAATAATTGGAAGTGTTTTTGCGCTGCTTTTGACGGAGGGTAGGAGAGTGGTTATTGTATAGTAATGTGATTTCAGATTCTATCAAGTATTTCACATGCTCTTCAGAAGACAGGGCAGTTGATGTGGGCCTGAGAGATCTTGATTCAAACCACATATTTGTCATGGATTCACTAGCTGGCCTGGGGCAAATGTCACTGACATCACAACCTCAGTTTGCTTGTTGTTAAAGAGGAATATTTGTTCCTGACTCCCCATGGTTCTTAGAAAGATGCAGAAATGGTGTGGCATTGTCAAAGAAAACGTCCTAGGGGGTCAGGCAAATTAAGTAAGTTTTTGTTTATTTCCTCTTGTTCCTTTTTCTTTGCATCTCTTTTCTTTAAAAGAAAGATATTTGTTCCACTTGGGTTTCCATTGACTTAAAATAAATCACATGAAATCACAAGTGCAGTCTTTTGCTTGTATGATGTAATATTTTTTAGCCCAGTATATTATATTCTAAGGGATGCGGGTGGTGCTGTGGTCTGAACCACTGAGCCTAGGGCTTGCTGATCGGAAGGTCGGCGGTTCAAATCCCCATGACCGGGTGAGCTCCCGTTACTCGTTCCCAGCTCCTGCCAACTTAGCAGTTTGGAAGCACATCAAGTGCAAGTAGATAAATAGGTACCACTCTGGCGGGAAGGTAAATGGCATTTTTGTGCGCTGCTCTGGTTTCGCCAGAAGTGGCTTAGTCATGCTGGCCACATGACCCAGAAAAACTGTCTGCGGACAAACGTCAGATTCCTCGGCCAGTAAAGCGAGATGAGCGCCGCAACCCCAGAGTCGTCTGCGACTGGACTTAATGGTCAAGGGGTCCCTTTACCTTTATATTATATTCTTAGGGTAGCCCTTTGTCTGGTTTTATAAAATGATACCATTTGGAACATGCTTATGCTATAATGTGTAAACACACACTCCCCCGGTCTGCATCTGTATTAAAACTACTCTTAACTGTTTTCATATATGGAATTGTTTTATATGAAATTATTTTTGTTATTGCACTTTTTGTGTTTTATGTAACTGTTTTATTTTGTTTTATAATTGTATAATTTATTGTTGTAAATTGTCCTGGGATTTTGTGGTAAAAGGCGGATAGGAAATCTAATTAATAAAGAAATGGATTTTTTTTAAAAGAGAAGGTGCCCACTAGGCTAGAGGGCCAGGAGGAGTGCTGGTGAGTTACTGTATGACCCTCTCATCTCCAAATGCATACCCACTTCCTTAAAATATTCAAAATGTTCCTACAGTTATGCAGCATCCATATACAACTACAAAAGTTAGAGAGGATTTTTTCTTCTTCTCTCAGACCTGGAATAAATATGTATGGCTGACATATCTGAAGTGGCGATCATGATTTTGGTAGATGCCCATCCAGAGCATGATTTGCCAGGTGTGTACACACACGGGGACACACACCATTGTTGGGACTGCCTATATCTGTTTTCAAATGCACAGACTGCTTGATAATGCAGAATCAATGAGCTTTTATTTTCAGAAGGAAGCCCCTTTCTCAAGAGGTGATTTTCATGGGCAAGAACTATGCAACAGATCTAGATTGTGGGTGGATTATGTAGAAAAGGCTAGCAATTGATTCTAGAATAAAATGTGTGTATGCAGCCTGGGTTTCACTCACTTTGAATAAACAGGCGTGTAGCTTGGGGACGTTCCTCAAGTGATCTTTTTCACTTGAAGCCCTGGTTTGCAAGCCACTCTGCAGACCAAAATGAAGAGAGAGAGAGAGAGAGAGAAAGAAAGAAAGAAAGAAAGAAAGAAAGAAAGAAAGAAAATAAGAAAGAAAGGGCATATTGTTACAGACCCAAACAGGGCATGCACAAATGTTAAAGGCCTGAGAAGAGCTCACACTTCCTTTGCAATTTTCTTAGGTCAGTGAAGAGAAACGCTATGTATGTGTTTGGTTATGTCTGTACAGTGGTACCTCGGGTTACATATGCTTCAGGTTACATACGCTTCAGGTTACAGACTCTGCTAACCCAGAAATTTTGCTTCAGGATAAGAACAGAAATTGCGCTCTGGCGGCGCGGCAGCAGCAGGAGGCCCCATTAGCTAAAGTGGTACTTCAGGTTAAGAACAGTTTCAGGTTAAGTACGGACCTCCAGAACGAATTAAGTACTTAACCCAAGGTACCACTGTATTTAAAAGGAAGATGTGTTATGTCTTTGTATGCCACAAGGCTTTGTTTTGTTATAATGTGACAAGCCTGTTTAGCAGTCGTTACTCGGTGGTAGGTTCCGGCAGAGGAAAGAGACTTTGAGTTTTAGTAGGTGTGGCTTGGATCAGGCCAGTTCAAGCCAGTTGGACAGTTAAAAGTCTGTTGGGGGTTAACTGTGAAGGAGAGATGACTTGGATTGGGACTGGTGAGTTGGTTGGGGATAAGAGGATATAACTGGGTGGGGTGGGGCATTAGGAAAATTGACTTGAGGGCATTTGGAAGCTAAAGCCAGCAATTGTGGCTCCTCAGCCTGTGGAAACTGCAATCCAGCACCTGATACGTGTATCAGTTTTTCTTTATCTATATGAAATCCCCTTAATTGGCCTACTTTTAGGTTATCCTGTCTCTGGCGATGGAGCCCTTTCACATCCAGGCGCAACTACGTTACTCAGAGGTTGTAAAGCCTTTTGAAGGAATGGGTGGCAACAAATGAATTTAAAATGCATATATACAGACACTTGTGTGTAAATAAAGAAGACTCATGGATTGAGATACATGACATTGTGGTGGTAGAGGTGGAAGCTCCCCACAGTAGGTATAAAAGCTATAGCGCTGCTTGTAAGATAATGCATGAATACCCTTGTTTTACTTGATGCTATTTCCTCACTCCTCGTGAGAATAAACTGTTTGTAATGTTTATTCCTCATGGGAAGAAAATGTTTGCCATGTCAAATAGTTCTTCCTAAAATTTCTGTGTACAAGTGCTAATTATTCTGCTCTTTTCCATCAACACTCCTGGTATATTTGGGTTTGCTTTTATGTTTGTTTTTAAAGAAAGTTGTTGGTGGGGAGAAGAGAGAAAGCCATCAACAATAACAGCAGACAATCAAAAGTTGCTTATAAGAGCTGACCGTTGCTACATTGCTTGGAGTGATGGAATTAACAAGTAGCAGAAAATCCATATAAGATTAGTCTACTGCACAGGTTCAATAAAATACACCACTAACCAGATCTAGTCTAATGATGGCTGCTTTGGCATTTGATCATCTGTATGAAGGACGAATGAGTGGGAAAATAACCTAGGAGCTACTCAAGGCCATATGAAGGAGGCAAACTGAAACCCACTTTCCTGGGACTAAACCCCATTGAATTGAACAGGATTTCAATTCTACATGGGGCTACCTTTGAAGGTGACGCAGAAACTACAACTAATCCAGAATGCAGCAGCTAGACTGGTGACTGGGGGCGGCCACCGAGACCACATAACACCGGTCTTGAAAGACCTACATTGGCTCCCAGTACATTTCCGAGCACAATTCAAAGTGTTGGTGTTGACCTTTAAAGCCCTAAACAGCCTCTGTGCAGTATACCTGAAGGAGCGTCTCCACCCCCATGGTTCGCCTTGGACGCTGAGGTCCAGCTCCAAGGGCCTTCTGGCAGTTCCCTCACTGCGAGAAGCCACGTTACCAGGAACCAGGCAGAGGGCCTTCTTGGTAGTGGTGCCCGCCCTGTGGAATGCCCTACCATCAGATGTCAAAGAGATAAACAACTACCTGACAATTAGAAGACATCTGGAGGCAGCCCTGTTCAGGGAAGTTTTTAATGTGTGACATTTTAATGTATTTTTAATCTTTGTTGGAAGCCCCGCAGAGTGGCTGGGGAAACCCAGCCAGATGGGTAGGGTACAGATTATTATTATTATTATTATTATTATTATTATTATTATTATTTACTTTGGAGTAGATTTGGTTAGGATTGCACTGTAAGGTTGCAATCCTATGTACACTTACACCTGAATAAGCATGCATTGGATCAGATTGAAAGGGAGGGAAGGAGAAGATTGTGGGGGTAAAATTCTTGCTCCTTTCTGCAATTCCTTGTGTGCGACATGGCTTCCCTAATATTTGGTTGTCTGCATACTTCCTTAAACAGTGAAACTATTGTTACGCTGCTGTGAAAAAGGTATCTCACTTTCCAGAAACTAGTTTTTAAAACCTACATTGCAAAGGAGAAAAGGGGAGAAATTTTCAAGGAAATAAAGTCAAACGGTAAAAAAATACAATGCAGAAGGCTGGACACCTCCATCCAAGCTACATTTGTAGAACCAGCAACAAGTTTCAGTGACCAGTGGCATCATAAGATTTCCCACTAGGAGCAAAAAAGGGAGTGCAGCTTAGGGAACACATAGCACACTGAAACACAATGCTTCAGATAAGGTGTCTTGTCTTTTTCATTTCTGCATATAATTAGAAGGCCATCTCCACATTTTGGAGGGTCTTTTGATAATATTTTTTTCCATTGGGTCCTATTCCCATCCAGAAGATGCTCATGACACTAAATTCATGTCTATCCTGGAGATGTCATGTGCCCCAGGTTCAGTACAGAAACTGCAAACCAGTTTCTTATATTCTCCAATTCTGTCCTAGGTTGGAAAGGCTATGCAACTTCTTCCAAGATGTGCTGTCAACAGTCCAAACTACATCTCCTAGTCAGCAAGAAGGGGACACAAATCATATCGATCAGAGACTCAACGTCAAGGTAATGTGCATGACTGCTTCAGATAGTTGAAGTGCGGAAATGTCCTTTGCATTATTGTGAGACCAGTGAAAATCTCGCTGGTTGAATAAGGAGGAGGCAGTTCTCTGATTCAAGAAAACATTTGGCATGCCTTTGGAAGAAGGGTTAGGATAGTAATTTCACTTTATTTCTGTCCTTTCCCATTGTTTCATTAAATTAAGTTTATCTCTTTGAAGCTAATGTATCTGCTCAAGAAATGGGAAGGAAAACAACTCCCATAGGTGTTGCAACACATCGAAGCCAATAGAGTAAGTTCCAGCAGCATGCTCACTGCTTTTGAAATGAAAGCCAGCCCTGAGAGTTGGTGTAGTCAGGGGGTGCCAGGTGCCACCTTTGGGCCCACACATGCCAGGATAAGACAAAGGCCACGCTGTGTCCTTGGCCTGTAATCTCTACACCATTCCAGAGATTGGGTCTTGATCTGATAGGACCATTGTCTAGAGCCACGAAATGAGGACACAAATATATCCTCACAATTTTGGATTTTGCGACCAGGTACCCCAAAGCCATCCTGTTGTGAAATATAGTGACGGAGAACGTGGTGGATGCTTTAGTTAATTATATGAGTTGGTTAGGTTTTGCTAGTGAGATTGTCACTGATTTGGGAACCTCTTTTACCTCATGACTAATGAAAAGGTTGTGGGAAGTGTGTGGCGTCAAGCACATAACTTCAACACCATACCATCCCAAAACAAAGAGTTTGGTGGAAAGGTTTAATGGGACTTTGATCCGCATGATCAAAGCCTATGCAGCAGAGAACCCCAATGACTGAGATTGCAAATTACAACCTCTTCTTTATGTGTATCGTGATATACCCCAAGAAAGTACAGGGTTTAGTCCTTTTGAGCTGTTACTAGGACGAAAAGTAAAAGGACCGTTAGACTTGCTCCGTATGACTTGGGATGAATATCAAGACAGAGATCCAGAGTCAGTGATAGACTACGTATACAATCTGCAAAATACATTGAAAAGATCCTTAGCGATAGCAGGGGGAAATTTAAAAGCGGCCCAAACAAAGCAGAAAACCTGGTATGACAAAAAGGCCAGACTAAGAACTTTTGAACCCGATAATGAAGTGTTGCTGTTGAGGCCAACCAAAGGAAAAAAAATGCAACTAGCATGGGAGGGACCGTACAAAATTGTGTCCAAAATGAGTGATGTGAATTACGTAATCCAACAAGGGGAAGAAGGGCGTAAGGTGGTCCATGTGAACGTGTTAAAGCCTCATATTAGACCAGAAGGCTGGACACTGTATACAATACGTGAAGATCCAGACAAAGCCGATATAACATGCTGGGAAGGGAGAGGGGAGCAACTGTGCAATCTACAAGAAATAAAGGTACCTTCATAAGCAAGAAATTACTTCCGAGAGAAAGACATATTTCGACCATCAAGAAGGAATGCCTTGCCATTGTGTGGGCATTACAGAAACTGAAGCCGTACATCTGGGGCCAATGTACCAATGTTATATGGGATGTGAAGGGTATAATAACAGGTTAGTAAATGTTTATTTGCATTAGATATGTAATGCTGATTGATCAGGAGAATAACTAGGTTAAGTTATCCCTCCTGAGTCAATCTTCTGAAGGGGGGAGGTATGTGGCGTTTGCCCTCATATGTGTGTGACATCATACTGGGTTCATAGGGAAAGGGTTAACTAATTGTAAAATGACTAACCAATGGGAACCCAGGGGGAAGAGTTAATTGTGTATAAGGTTGAAGCATAGAGGTTTTTGGGAGGAGTTAGAGTTGTGGAGAAGACAGTCTGGAGTTAGAAGAGACAGAGAAGATAAGTCTGTGGGTTGGGCTAGTCTGGTGTGAGAGAGTGAGAGAATTTGTTAAGAGGAGTCAGTCAAACAGTTGTGATAATCAGTCAGAAGGTATTGACAGGAATATTATCTGAGAAACCTTTTAACAACTGACTAGACTCAGTGTTTTACCAGAGAGTAACTGGTTGGTGGCAGTGGGGAAGTGAGCACAGTGGTGGCACAGGGATCAAAAGACCGTTAAACGTCCAGGGACCCTGTGTGATCGCCACATTCACAGTTAATTATTTACAGGTCTGTGCTTCTCTGTGGAATAGTATAGTATTTGTCTGACTGCTCTCAGTTCTTTTTTGCATGTATGTTGTGTGTGGCTATTTTACCCACCTTCCCTATGTGCACAAATGTCACATTCACATTGCGCCGAACCCGGAAGTGAGCCAGAAAATGTCACAAAGAGGGGTGGAATGGGACAGGGCAGGGTGTTTGTAAGCTTTTTCAATGGTGTTTCAAATATACGTGATTTCACTGACGTGTGCAGTGCCTCAGAACAGCACCTTGAAAATAGGGGGGTTGCCTGTAGTATGTACAAGCACTGTGTTAGTATAACATGTGTGTGACAAGCAACAGTTACTTAGATCAGTTTTGCGTAAAACACATGCATTCATGAAGAAGTGTCAATACGTACAATACCATGCAGGAAGATGTGAATTTCTGTGAAAATAAAGATGGTTGGAACATTCTCAGCCAGAAGCAAAAAGAAAGGGGGGGCAGGATCACCTGTTCTAAAAGTCTCTTTGTTTCGGGGTCAACTTAAGGTAGGACCATTTTTCCTTGGGCAGAGGTCATGCACTGCATGCAAAAGAGCCCAGCTTTAATTCCTCATATCTCTAGACAGGGCTGGAAAATACTTGTATCTGAAACCTTGGGGAGCTTCCACCAATTGGTTTAGATGATACTCAGTCTGACTCAGATAGGGATGCTTGCAAAAAAATAATATTTGCCGTTCTGACAGCAAGTGATCTGATCTACATCTCTGAAACTAATGTACAATCAGAATTTAGTAGGGAGGTTATTGGGTTGTTGTTTTTATTTTGATTATGTGTTTTGTATTTTGATTTTATTCTGTGAACCACCCTGAGACCTCAGGGTATAGGGCAGTATATAAATAATAATAATAATAATAATAATAATAATAATAATAATAGTCATCCACTCACTTTCACATTTGCCATAATGTTCAAATGCGATTCTGAGCTCAAAAAAATCAACATCTTAAGAATTATTTGCGTATTTAAGAGACTGTAATTTAGAAATGTGTGTTGAGAGAAAATGCGTATTAAAATACGTGTGCAAAAGTGAATTTGAGCAGATTACTGTAAAAATGAACCCCAAAAAATCCACAGATCAATGTAGAAACATAATAGACACGTTGGTCAACACATGAAAAAGTGACATGGGCCAAAGATGAATTTTTGGCCCATTCTTGGGATAAGACTGATTCCTATGTTCCTCAAGATCTATGGATCCCACAGACAAGAGGCCACCATTGAGCCTCTTTTTCTAGCAAGGGGTGCTTCCCACTCAGATGCATCATGCAAGCCCATCAAACCATATGGCAAATCAAACATTGTACTGAAGCTTTAGAACCAGATGTGGCATCTGTAGCAATAGTAAACCCAATGGAAAAGCAAAGGTATGTGGTGCTATAGGAAGGAGTGTGGTAGAGCATCTCATTTACAAACAAAAGATCCCAGGTTCAATGCCCACCATCCCAGATGAGGCTAGGAAGGACTCCTATCTGAAATCCTGGGGAACTATTGCCAATCAGTATAGATGGTGCTGAGCTATAATAATATTCTTGATACAATTCATACAGTGGTACCTCAGGTTACAGACGCTTCAGCTTACAGACTCCGCTAACCCAGAAATAGTACCTTGGGTTAAGAACTTTGCTTCAGGATGAGAACAGAAATCACGCGGCGGCAGCAGGAGGTCCCATTAGCTAAAGTGGTACCTCAGGTTAAGAACAGTTTCAGGTTAAAAACAGACCTCCAGAACAAATTAAGTTCTTAACCCAAGGTACCACTGTATGTGATTCAACCTGCCAGTCCTCTCCACACACACAGGCAGTCTTTGGCTTTCTTTATATTGGTGTGAGAAAAGGGAGCAAAATATTCTCGGTGGGTATAGCTATCAGATAGCTTGTGCTGTGATAAATGAAATCTCTCTCCCCATCATTCTTCCTTAAGAATATTTTATAACTTTTTTGTTGCTGTTCAAGAAAGGGTAAAGTAGACCATTGTCCCATATTTTGTGCTGTCGCCTGAGAGGTAAAATGAAAGGTGGGATGAATCTAGGTGGGTGGAAATGAAAGGCAAGATGAAAGCAATTCAGTTCCCCTCCCCATCACACAAACATAATTCTCTGGAAGGTGAGCATTCAAGAAATAGATAGATAGATAGATAGATAGATAGATAGATAGATAGATAGATAGCACATTGGCATTCATATGGACCAAAAACTAAAACTACAAATGGCGTAACTGCATACCACATAGCAAAAATTGAGAGATGTTTCTGAAACTTGGAGGAAACTTTGCTCAACTGATAAAATAAATATCCAATTCTGCAAGGGAAGAAGCAGTAACACGTGAAAGTAGTGATCCAGAGACACAGAGGTCCATGAGTCTGTTTCCAAAGCTTCATAGTCCATTTTTCTTGTCTACTGTGAAACAAGAGGGGCAGATATCTTAAGAAGGTAAACAACCCAAGCATGAGGACTGAGCATGTTCATTGGCTGCAAAAATACTGTGTGTCTGTTGTGGGTGGGCAGGGAGTTAAATTGAAAACCACTGTGATGGAGAATGAAATAGAGTTTCTTGGGAAAAGGCATGGCTGGTTGGTTGGATGTTTGCTGCAGGTCCCATATCTACCTTTAAACTAAACTCAAATATATCAGCTTAACCTAGTAGAGCCTACACAAAGCATTATAAAGGTCAGCAAGCACATTCAGCATTTCTTGAGATGGGTGAGAGTTGCAGTTTGGAGTAACAACCAGCACCTGAATATTGTTGCAAAAGTTAGGTGCCCCCCCCACCAAGCTGCAGCAAGTATCCGTGGAGTTCCAGGCATTTACCCAGGGTCTGTGGTTGTCAGGGACTCAGCGGGAGCGCAGGGAGGAGAGGAGATGGAGAGCGAGGGGGAGCAATCCGAGGGCAGCGTAGGAGAAGATGACAGCAGCCCGATAGATTCCATGAGCCTCTCCAGCGAATCGGAAGATTCACAGAAGGGGGCGCCGATGGGCAGGGCAAGGGGGGACCCAAGGGGGACACCCCAGAAGCAAGGGGCCAGCGGGGACTCCCAGAGCAGCAGTTGGAAATCAGGACCAGCTTCCCCACCAGAGCGTAGTGGGGGGGAGGAGTCCCAGGTATCAGAGCCCACATATGCACCACCAGCGAGAGAAGATGAGTCAGGGTTGGCCACGCCTCCATCGGAGAGCGAGGGAACGGTCAAGAGGAAAGTTGCAGGCTGGGCGCGCGCGCCAAGTTCAAATGTACAGGCGAGCGGCACAGAAGGTAGCCCGGATAGGGAACCAGGTCCTAAAGCCCGCCGGAAGGAGGGGGAAGAATCATCAGGGTCAGCGTCAGAGGAGTCCAGAAGGGATGAAACCCTAGCGGGCAGGAGGGCCCAGAGGAGAAAGGAACTTAGGAAGAGGTGGAGCAAAGCGAGAGTGTTAAACTGGTGTGGAAGGGGCGGAGACTCAGACGGGACTTCGCCGGTCTAAGGTCGAGACGTAGAGCTGCGCACTGCGGCTTTAAAATGGAAACTGAACCTCAATAAAGACTTTTGTACATAACTACAGCCTAGCGTTGGTCCTCTGTGAGCTGGGACCTGGAGGCAGCTCTGACAGTGGTCCTTTGAAGAACTGAGATATGGCGGAGACTGTCATAGCTAAGAAATAATATTGTTTATTCACCTATTTACATCTTCAGTCTGCATGGAGTCCAGAGCTTACAGCGTGGTCATTTCAGGAGGAGCTTGTCCCCCACAGCAGTGCAGCCAGCCTTCAGCCAGCCTGCCCAAGATGGATCCCAGTCCTTTCCCCCTCCCTCCTTCTTCCCAGCCACCCTTGCTCACATCCAGTTACCATGGGTGGACAGAGACATCCTCTGTTCACACCTCAGGGCAGGGGAGAAGAACAGTTCACTTGCATTGCCAATGGTCTTCATTGATGAAATATACTCAGAGTCGAGAGTGGATTTCATGCTCTTTATTCAGCTCATAGTGGTGAGGAGGAATGAAAGTTCCCCCAAAATATCTGCTTTATATACATTATTTACACAATGGGCTGCACCTGATTGGCTAATTCTGGAATTCTCCTGTAGGCCAATCAGGTTGTGGATTCACTTCCATCTGGAGCTGGATTGGGTGGCTCCTGCGGATCAATCATACTGCTGCATTGTTCTAGCACCAATCAGACTGCTGCATTCTGAATCCTATTGTTCTAGGACCAATCAGACTGCTGCATTTTGGATCCTATTGTTCTAGGACCAATCAGACTGCTGCATTTTGGATCCTATTGTTCTAAGACCAATCAGACTACTGCATTTTTGATCCTATTCAACTTAGTACATAACAATTGACCCTGTATTGTTTCTTAATTGCCCTCCCAAATCTATACTACCATCTTATGGGAGGTGTCAGATGACCCTTTGAACTTGTTCAAGGAATGTGTGAGGGGAGTTGCACACAAAGACAGAGAGTGGGCGGAGAGGGAGAAAGAGAAAAGAGAGAGAAATCCTGCTCCAGCACTGTCCACACCATCGATGGGACTGTGAAGGGGCTCTCTGTGTCTTCCAACGGTGCATAAAGGCCTTCCAAGCTGGCCAAATACACAATAGGGGGCATGGCCAACATACACATCAGCAGCACATCATACAGCCACCATGTGCTGCCCCACCCATCAGTACAAAGGATCAGTGCTTTCTTTCTGGGGGGACGCAGGGTTACGCATACCCCTAAACATTTTGCGAATCTAAGTTTGGCCTCATTGAGGGCCAGTATTTCAATATGAGTAGGAAAATGATAGTACAGTGGTGCCTCGCAAGACGAAATTAATTCGTTCTGCGAGTTTTTTCATCTTGTGAATTTTTCATCTTACGAAGCACGAATTTTGGAAAAGCTTCAAAAATCACCAAAGTCTTCAAAAACCTCAAAAAAGGCTACCACACCACGTGCTATGAGTTGCTCCTCGAAGTCAAGTCGCAACTGCACCCCCTGAATGCACCCTGGGTATTAATGGTTTTAAGAAAAAGGAAACAAACATGCAAGACGTTTTCGTCTTGCGAAGCAAGCCCATAGGGAAATTCGTCTTGCGAAGCAACTCAAAAAATGAAAAACTCTTTCGTCTTGCGAGTTTTTTGTCTTACAAGGCATTCGTCTTGCGATGTACCACTGTACAACTAAGCAACCTTGTTTAAAGCACTGCATAGGATCATAGGATTGTAGAGTTGGAAGGGACCCCGGGGGTCATCTCGTCCAACCCCCCGCTTAAACCACCAGTCTTCTGGTTAACAGCCAGACGCATGGACCCATTGTGCCACTGGAGGCTCAATGGTGTTCTTGTGCGAACGACACCCTTACCATTAAATTAATATGTAGCTCTGAATCTTTAAAAGCGTAAATGATGTATGGCAATCTACCTCTAGCCATATTTCAAATTTCAAGCCACTTCAACACATGACATCTCCAAAATGAAGAAACGTCGCCTAGAAACTATGGCAAAATAAAAATGTATCATAATCATATGAGCTTATGGACATGGGTGTATGTTTGATGTGCTTCTAAGGCAGAGAGACTAGGCAAGTTCACTGCAAATTTAGACAAGCAGAGGCTTGGGTTATTCATAATGTGCGGATGGGGCGAGGCTGGGGGTGGGAAAGGGTCTTTTCTGCCTTCATTTCTTCCAAGCCTGCAGGAGGGGAAATGCCCTTTTCGTAATAATTTATGACATGTCAGTTTTCTCAGGGTTCAGATCTATCCCTGCTTCAATTCCTCGACAGTGGAGGATCTGGAAACAGCTGTTTTGCATGACAAATTACACTGCTATAGTGAGCCTTATAATTAGGCTAGAATGTAGATATGCTGGATCCACAGTTAGGATGGAGGAAGAAAGAATTACAAAAGATTAATGGCAGTCTATTAAAATTCCAAATTCATCATCCCTTGAAATTTCCTCCACTTTATGGCAGAATGGAAGATGCCTGATGCATATGTGAGACAAAAGCCAGTCGAGGCTAATCTGCAATGCTGACCTCATTGAAACTTAAGGAACCAAATACATTATAAATCATAATTACTTTTAGAGGGGGAAGAAACCCCTAACCCAAGATTTTAAGAGACCCATGCCCGTGAAATAAGAAACTGAAATTGTCATATATTATGTGTAAACAGGCAGTCAAATCAAGGTGATTCCAAATAAATAAGTCTCTATTTTTCTCTTAAACAGCTTTGAGTAGCGAAACATGAAGAAGCGACTTTAGAGAATTCACATTTATACTACATTTGAACATTACTAGTTCTTTCTTTTTTAAATTAATTTTAGGGTCCCCAGTGTTATGAAGGCTTCCATGTGTTTCAGGCTATGCATTTTTAATGCCTTTTATATTAGCTGGCCAATATCACAATGTTCAGTCTAATTACATAGGCAAACATGCAGCATTTGGGAAGAATGTTAAAACTTCTAGGTACCACTATTTTTATTTTATTATAACAATTTAATTGCATAAAAATCTACTTAACATTATTCCTATTTTTAAATAATAGTATGCCACTCACTAAGTACAGCAGTTGGCATAAAGGAGATACTAGTGCTCTCATAGGTGCACATGGTAGAGCATGAGACTCGTAAACTTCAGGGTTGTGGGTTCAAGCCCCACATTGGGCAAAATGCTACCTGCATTGCAGAAGGCTGGACTTGTGGTCCCTTCCAACTCTACAATTCTATGATTCTATGAAAACATTTTTGCTTCTGTGGTCCCAACTAGTACTGCATGGTTATGCAATGGTCCTACTAACAGCCTGTCCTTGAATTCATTCTAAGGGGTGAATTTTGCACATTCATCCAAACCCAGAATTTCCTTCTTGTGTACATTCAGTAGGGAACTGCAATCAGGCCCCCTGATGAATGCAATGCAAGAAAAAAGGGGTGAATAATAACCCCCCAAAAGAACTCAAAGCAGAAGCAAAAAACAATGGGGTATATACAAGAGATATGTATTAATCCAACACATTTTGAACCCTACTGGTCCTTCTTCAGAGAATGTTGGTTCAGTATTCAGATGTGCTGCCTCCTCTGTTTCTTAGTCATCTGAAACACGCTGGAGTGTGTGTGTGTATGTGTGTCCCTCATTATTACTATTTTTACCCTGGTGAATGTACCTCCCTGTATAATTACTCTTTACATTTTAGCTATATACTTAAAACATCTAGAAAATTTAACAACTTGTGAAGTAACTCTTCACACGATAATGACGCTCACTGGTGATGACATTAGAAAAGTCATCATATTTCTGCCAACCTCACAGAGCTGTTTCAAAAATTAAAATGTAAGAGAAATCAGCCATGCATCCTATGCTGATCTCTTTGGAAGAAAAGCAGGATAAATGGTACCTCGGTTAAGTACTTAATTCGTTCCGGAGGTCCGTACTTAACCTGAAACTGTTCTTAACCTGAAGCACCACTTTAGCTAATGGGGCCTCCTGCTGCTGCCGCGCCACCGGAGCACAATTTCTGTTCTCATCCTGAAGCAAAGTTCTTAACCTGAAGCACTATTTCTGGGTTAGCAGAGTCTGTAACCTGAAGCGTATGTAACCTGAACCGTATGTAACCCAAGGTACCACTGTATAGTTATTTTTAACACATAGTAAAAAGCAGCAATACATGTATAATAAACTAAAAGATGTCAGGTGAGCCTAAGCTGGTCTGCAACTTATAACTATGTAGCTTCCTATACGACCACATTGACTTTTAAAACCAGCACTTAGTGAGAAACCAGGCTGATTGTGATCCTATGAATGATTCAGCACTCAAATAACAGGTCAATACAACTTTTTCAGGCTCCAAGAATCAAATTGGCTGAACTTGTGTAAGGCTTTGATTTATGAATGTGTGCCGATCGTATATGATGCTGATGAAAAATACTCTGCGAGTTTGTTCAAAAAGATGAAGACGGATGATACTAATCCTAGGAAAGCCCTAGATATACCTTTTGTAACCAACAGATTGAGGCTGGAGGTACAACATTCTTCCTGGGAACTGGACAATTCATGTTTACTTATCAGATACAAGTCAGAGTTGAGCTCAAAGTGTGCCTGTGAAATATTTTTTCATGTCTCCTCTATGTACAGCCAATGTTAAAAAGAAAAGGAGGGGGGTTGCCAACCTCAGTGCATTGAATTTCTCTAATTCCCACAGCCTAATTTATCCTGAAGTGATTATAGCTTGATGATTGACTAATTAGGAATACTCATTATAATTTTCATCAGCTGTTTGTAAAGCATTATGTCTGAGCGATTTAATATAAATTGCTTGATGAACATTTGCTCAAAAGCAACATGCAAACAAAATGAGGAGGGAGAGAGGGAGGCACAAGATATTTTTTCCCCTCTTGTGATGATGCAAGTGCTTGTATTTTGTAACTATATTCATCCGGTTATATCTCTGTACAAGGAAATTTCAAAGGGAAGCTTTAAACTTCAAATACACATTATCTAGGTTTATGAATACATTGACGTCTTCCTCAATACCATTTCACCCTGCATATGTTCTTTGTCTCTGTGAAGTGTTAAGACTGTCTCAATTTGTTTTATGTGCAGAGAATTTACACAATGCAGAACTGATGCTGTGTGAATAATTTGTGGGGCAACTTAGAAGACATCAGCCCTGGTCTTCACAACATAGATGCAGAGAAACAAATTGAAAAGTGTGAAATATTTTGAGTCAGATTAACACAGGGTCACTACTAGTTTCAGCTGGGCCAGGCAAATCAACCATGAAAGGTTGTAGTCCCATGTCTGGGAATGAAGCAATGCATATTCAAGCCTTTTGCAGACTAGTAAAATCCAGAATCTGGAAAATGGTTCTGCCGCACACTGATTCGTCAGGGAATCGGATGTGTTATTGCTAATCCACAAAAGGAAATCTCTTTTGCGTGTTAGCATGGAAGTGACCTCCACATCTCTAAATATATAGTGTATGCATATATAGATACTCTGTTTCTCGCTGTCTGCTAGTAAACAGCTCATGTCTCTGTAATTGCCATTCAAAAGCTGTTTCAAATTCAGTTTTTATACCAGGTTGGTGGAGGCCTTGAAACTATTTCTTTAAAAAAGGGTCTCTTTGGGCATTTTTACACATGAGACTTCAAGAGGGTCTTGCTTCCCTGGGTTTGTAATGCAAATGGCGACACTTCCTCTGGCATGATGGTCATTTATATTGCAAATACTTCAACCAATCAGACATTTGCATGAATAATGTGGGAAAGGCTCAAAGGTGAATCTATTGCATAGAGACTTCCTTAAATTATCCTAAGAGGCGTTATACTTTTCTTTTTTTAAAAAAAAAAGCCACATCCCAGCTTTCTGGCACCCTGGGGATGCTTGAAAAATAGCACAAGGGCAGAGCGGATGGGTGGAAAGAGGGCTTAGAAGAAGCAGAAGCACCAGAAAGCTCCAAAGGCCAGCTCCTGCATTTCTTCAAGATTAAATTGTCAAAGAAAGTAAAAGTAGCATGTTTTCAGAGCATTAGTTGATTGCTTTTTAAATACACCCCCCATGATAACTATAGCACTGTTACCAACACAGGTCAAACTCTTCCATCCTTCTATAAGCAGAAGGATCTGTTCCTTTGGCATGCTCAGGCCCACGCAGTAATTTATTTCAAGTCTCTGTGTGTACCGTCTCAGACCCTCCAAGTGTCCCTATTTTCCAGGGACAGTCCTGGATTTACAGGAGCTGTCCCGGTTTCTGATTTGATCCCAAGAATGTCCCAATTTTCCTTTGTTGTTGTTGTTTAGTCATTTATTCATGTCCAACTCTTTGTGACCCCATGGACCAGAGCATGCCAGGCACTTCTGTCTTCCACTGCCTCCCGTAGTTTGGTCAAACTCATGTTAGTAGCTTCAAGAACACTGTCCAACCATCTCATCCTCTGTCGTCCCCTTCTCCTTGTGCCCTCAGTCTTTCCCAGCATCAGGGTCTTTTTCAGGGAGTCTTCTCATGAGGTGGTCAAAGTATTGGAGCTTCAGGATCTGTCCTTCCATTTCTTCCCCTTCTATTTGCCAAGAGGTGATTGGACCAGTGGCCATGATCTTCGTTTTTTTGATGTTGAGCTTCAGACCATATTTTGCACTCTCCTCTTTCACCCTCATTAAAAGGTTCTTTAATTCCTCCTCACTTGCTGCCATCAAGGTTGTGTCATCTGCATATCTGAGGTTGTTGATATTTCTTCCGGCAATCTTAATTCCGGTTTGGGATTCATCCAATCCAGCCTTTCTCATGATGAATTCTGCATATAAGTTAAATAAGCAGGAGACAATATACAGCCTTGTACACTTTTCCTTAGGACGTCCCTATTTTCATCAGAGAAATGTTGGAGGGCATGGAATCTGTTGCAATCCTACACCCACTTTCCTGGGAGTAAGCCCCATTAAACTTAATAGGGCTTACTTTTGAAAAGAAATGTCTAGGATTGCACTGTTAGTCTACTTGCCAAAAATAGAAGCACTCATGAGAAATAATCCTGCCAGGTATGCTTCTTGAAGGATAAACAGATGGACTCAAGGGTTGAATGATATTCTAGAGCAGGACCTCTTTTTAAGAGGATCAGGAAAGCCAGGTGAGTAGTGCATCTCCCACTGTGTCATTCTCTGTCTCCCTGAACATTAATATATCATTCCTGGCAGAAATGACAGATCCCTGCGGCTCAAATGTATTTTTTGCAGAGCAAACTTTCCCGCCCCTATTGTTAATATCCAACATGAAACCAACAGACTTGTAATTTTTTAACTCCCATCTAGTCTGGCCATGTGTCCTGCTTTGCAGGGGACAGTTTCCTATTAGAAAGGTTTCTCTGTTGTTGTTGTTTTATGGCTATCCTGTCTGGTTTACAGATCACGAATAGTAAAACGGAGAACAATGGCCTAGCCCCTAGACTTCCTACATGTCCTTTGAACCTAAGCCTTGTTTGAATAAAAATGTCTTTGCCTGCTGGCAGTAGGTCATCACAGAAAGGTCTCTGTTGGTGCTGAGAGAAGCAGTCTCCTAGAATTATGGCCTATGCATGGAAATATTCTTATAACTGCAGAATGGCACTAAAGCATAATGGACATTAGTTTATTGTGAAGAATGACTGAAATAACTTTACTAAAATGTGTGGATTTAGCCATATACAGCTGGTGTACAAACTAAAAGTGCTTTTTAGGCTGAAACTATTTAAACTCAGGCCTGCCCCCATATTGTAAGTGGGGGGAGGGTATGCTACTGTTTTCAAGAGCAAAGGAGTATGTGAATAAGGGGGATACCTCCAACCCCATCTGCCTCACTTCTGCATAGCCTACAACTGGGCTCCAAAATTGAAGTGAACCCATGTGGAAGAAGAACACCTGTGGGCAGTGATGTCTGGTGCCTATTGGGTCTGGTGGTTCAGAAAGTATGGAGTCCTACAGTAGATGGAGCCAGAGTGAATGACAGGCAGAGGCAACTAATGCTAGTTTTGCTGCCATCTTCCTTCCTGCTGAGTTCTACAAGGGACAACACTGAGATAAAGGAAGAAGAAGCTGACCAGTTTATAAACTTCTGGACCATTTGCAAAGGAGAAGACAGATAGGTGCGGACTGGTTGAGGTCAGGCCAGAGGTTGATGGGCAGTAACCCACTAGCCCTAATAGAGCAGCCTTCACTGCTGGTTGGGAGCAGCTATGAGGAATTTAGCTGTAACAGCAGGGAGGATGTCCATGTTAGAATTCCTGCTCCATGTTTGCAGTCATGAGATTGTTGTCTATCACATGAGGGTATATGTTTTGACTCCACAGAGTGGGAAGTGACAAAGACAGGATGTTTGTGTTACTGTGCTCTGTGAAGTGGGACTTTTGTCCTTTTTCTCTTTGCTGTCTGATGCTAGAGAGAGAGGGAGCCATGTTGCAGTGCTCTGTGTGTGTTTATATGTAAATAAAGTAGATTAGCCAAAATGCTGAGTTGCTGAGGTCTGTTATGCGCATGATGCGCAAACTCTGCGGATCCCTAAGTGTGCCCGTGTTGGTTGGCATCGGTCGCTGGGATGTTTGGTCTGAGGAAAGCTTTTGAAGCTCCCAAATGAAAGACCGGGAGGGAGAGAACATGCCAGCCAGGCATGTGTCTCTGCCAGGGTCCTACTCAAGTGTAGGCTGAACTTCTGACAGTCCATGCATACCATATGTTCTAAAAATTGTATGTGATTTGGGTATGTGAATTGTATGTGATTTGAGTTTAAACAAGCAGTTCCCTGAACATCACATGTCCTTTAAGCCTAACCCTGCCGTAACTCTTTAATCAGTTTCAGATGGAGAGGGAGAGATATTTAATCAGTTTAAGATGGAGATATATATCTCCAGTGCTATCACAGTGCTATCAGAAGTAAGTCCCATTGATTTCACTTGGTGCTAACTTCCACAGGTTAGTGAGCATAGGATCACAGCTTTAATCTAGAAAAGTCATGTTTTACTAGGATGCTGGAAGAGAATATTTTATAATCTGTTGAGAGCCGTTATGAAAACCAGTTTCATTAAACGCTGCATTTCTGGATGTTTTCTTCTTCATTTTAACTGAATCCTGATTTAATACCATAATCAAAAAGAAATAAAGGGATTGGATTCTTAAGCTGTGTGCCACTCTGAGAAATGGTTTGTTTCAAGCCAAGATGTTAAATTCCTAAAGCCAAGTTGAGACGAAGTCTCTCAAGGGCATATAGGGCAGACTGCAGCATGAGCTATTTGACACTCTGGAGCTCATCCAACAGGATAAAATGAGGCAAAAAGAATATTCTGTACACTTTTGATCTGTACAGGATTTCCCATATATGTGTGGAGAAACAACTATTTCAGGATGTTGTATGAGAGCCTAAAAGGAGACTAGTTGAAGTGTTCCCACAAAATAATTTGTGAAGTCACTAGGGATCGGACTAAAATGATATTTCTACTGTGGAGATGTAAATAGAGGTCTTGGTGCTAGGGCTTGCAATATAGATTTATAGGCAGACAGTTTCAATGCACTAGAAAGCATCAGCACGATTCAAACAGCTTCCTGCTCTCCAACCTTGCATGTGTAGACTCCACAGATACATACCTCTTAGACCAGTTTTCTTCAATCTGGTGTCCTCCAGATGTTTCAGACTACAACTCTCATCAGCACAGACAGTATGACCACTGGTCAAGGATTATGGGAGTTCTGTTCCCAAACATCTGGAGGGTGGGAAGGGGGAAAGCTGGCTTAGACAATAACAAAATCCTAGTTTATGAATGATGACTGTGGCTTCCTTTACCAGGTGAGCCCTTTCAGAGAAGTCAGTTTCACTTTATTCCTACACTTTTTTGATAGCTAAAGCTCAACAGTTGGATTGAATTGATTGTCTGAATCCACCGAGTGTCTTTCTTATTTCTTCCTGGTAGACAAGAGTTTTCTTCAACTGGAACTTTCCGGAACTTAGTTCCAGCACCCCTCAGGTGGGCGCCATTTTCATTCTAAGAGAACAAGGGAGGAGTTCATGATGAGTTCTGGCACCTATTTTTCTAGAAAAACAGCACTGCTGGTAGAGATATTTTTAGTCTGGAGATAACTTTCACTGTTCTAGATCCTATCTGGGCTTTTCTCCAGAAGATTACATGATTTAACTCTTTCCAACATACATTTCCACAATTGTTTTCTCTCAGAAATATCTTATAATGAGCACCAAATGTAAAGCAGCAAGAAACATTCATATATTGAAACTTGAAATTACATTTTGAAATGTGTGAGGCACTCCAAGAAGTACCCTGCAACTACCTAGCAGTCTATTCTATATCAAAAGATACATTAATCTAGTTCAGTACAATCCAAATGAACATTGCAGTAAGGGTGCAGATATTTGTCCAGAACTGTTCTAAGCTAGTCCTTTGTTCACATTAGCTTGAGGGTAGAAAGCAGAACTAGCTAGGCTTCTTTTTAGAGCCAATTTGGAAATTGTTCATAGCTCCCATTGGATATGGAACCAGAGAGGGAGGCCACAATTTGTAATCCTGCAGCTGAGACAGGACATACATATGTCATATTTGTCCTGAATCTTTATAGCTTGGACTAGTTATTAGTTGACTAGAGGCCATACCCCCTGAATGCTGTATCTGACCAATTAAAGGGATGGTGCCTTTCTGAAGTGTTTGACTTCTGCTAAGCCAGGGTTCCTCAACCTCGGCCCTCCAGATGTTTTGATACTACAATTCCCATCATCCATGACCACTGGTCCTTCTAGCTAGGGATCATGGGAGTTGTAGGCCAAAGCTGTGGTGGTATCTTCTGATCCTCTGGGGAGTCTATGGACCAGTCATCAGAGTCTGCTGGTAAAGGCATCTCTATGGGATTCAGACAAGCAGATGTGGGCTCTGGTACCCTCAGCTCCACATAGGATGAAGTGTGGTGGGCCCATCTCCTCCTCAGGGTTGCTATCATCGGAGGACTCTACCTCCAAGAAGTGGGCCTATGACAGTTTTGAGAATTAGGGAGGGCAAATGGGGAAATCGAGAGATGAAAGTCAGGAATTAAAGCTACAATCCCTATCTCAAGTCCATAATTGTTTGGAACTAAATATCATTGAAACCAATAGGACTTAATTCAAATTAAGCATGGATAGCATAAGGCTTTGAATCCTACAATGGATGTAACAAGTGGCTTTTCATTATTCTCTATCTGCTGCTATAGTGAGTTATCACTAGATATGGTTGTCCTTGGCAAATTGAAGAATGTATTTCTTTAAAAAAAAGATTATACTGAAGCATCTCCACTTAAAGCAATTATTATATTGGTCCCCCCTACACTGCATCAACCTTCAAAAGCACGTTTGAGCTCCTCATTTTGGAGTATATTGCAATTTAGTATCAAATGAAAGGTGCTTAATAGGCTTAGGCTCTGGAAAACACAGCGGGGTTTAAAAACCTTAAGGAGGGAAATCTCAGCTAAAGACCTAATTTAAGAAAATGTCATAACTAACAAATGAGTGTCTCACGTATTAAGTCTTGCCAAATGTGGTCTCAAGAGAGTAAATGAGGTTCTGCAGGATGCTCTGTGGCCATCATTTGCAAATCTGTCCGCATCAAAACTTCAGGAGATGGGTAGTGTTAATACCCCCATGCTGCAATAGAGAGAAAGCATTGAGGTTTGCCAATGTTTATGAATTTTTCACAGATTTTACCATAAACAGACAACTGAGAGTAAACAATTTGCCACCCCGATCCAAATCTATCCCCTGCAGCAATACTACCTAGCATGTCAGTTGCCCATTCAAGAAGCGAAATTGGGGTTTGAGCAAGCAGCATTTGGGTCGATGGCAGGGATGATGGAGAGATTCTATTCCATCCACATTTAAATGGAAACTGACCTAATTTGCACCTTCCAAAACAATACCAGAACTGAAACACTGCCACCTTCACAATTTGCATGGCTCCAAATTTTGCAGTGCCAAAGTAATGCATTCAAAAAGGCAAATGCCAGGGGAAAATGTACATAAAAATGCATATATTGGTAAAAAAGACATTTAAGCATGCATTAAATTCAGGAAAGCTGCTTTGCAGAAATGCATATTATAGGCAAAATTGCATACAAACATGTATATCCCTGATGAGTTGCATAAGGATTAATAATAATAATAATAATAATAATAATAATAATAATAATAATCCAATGTGATGTGGAAATGTAGAACCTGACCTTGACCTGAACTCAAGATAGGAAAAAGAGCTGAGAGAAACCATAATTGACCTATGCTGGTCAGTGGTGATAAGGGGAGACATGGCTTTGTCCTACTGTCCATCAGTTTCTCAACAAAGTGGTCAAGACTTCTTGCTAGTGCACACCATATTTTAGAGATATTTTTTTAAAATCCTAAATGATAAAAATAAGAGGTATGTACTGCATTACAGCACAATGAAGCTTCATTAAGCTATTTATATTTATTACGGGGGTAGAGAATGATGCCCCGTCAATTTTATTGACAGCAAAGATTTGGCAGTTTTTATATGTATGTGTAAATGGTGGAGTTCCCAGGGTGCGCAAGTGTTTGCTGCTAATGGTAAGTAAAAGATTCAGAACCTCATTTTGCTTGATTGACAAGGCAGATCAGAAAGGGAAAGCACAGGATGCTACAGGAAAGGAGCGAGGATGCTGAAATGGAAATAATGTTTCCTGAATGCATCTCTTTCATCTATAAGAGCTGGTTCAAAGTAAGGGAGGCTGTGAGGAGGAAGTCAAAGTATCATGCCAGACTTCGAAATGCATTCATTAGCCTCTTGCAAATTTTGATTTATGAGAGGAAAAAGAGAGGGACTCCTTTTTAATAGGTCAGCCTTCATCTCTCAGTGCAGGGTGTATGTGTGTTAGCAACTTTGCTTTTATTACCGGTACTTATTGGCGACAGGCTTGAATGACAGTGCTCACTGGTACATTTAATCAAGCGATTCAGTTCTTAGCATAGGATCTAGTAGTTATAAATAAGTAGTCAAGTGTGCTCCCCTGTCACAGGAGTGCTAAGGAGAGAAATGCTAGTCTGTTTACACACACTCTCACACTGACTTGTGAAGTGCTAATATGAGCTGCTCATATAGAACTGTGTATGATTTCATTTCATTACCTTAGACCAGGGATAGGTGACCTAAGGCCCAGGGGCCGGATGTGGCCCAATCGCCTTCTCAGTCCAGCCCACAGACATCGTGTTTTTACAGTGGTACCTCAAGTTAAGAACTTTATTCGTCCTGGAGGTCCATTCTTAACCTGAAACTGTTCTTAACCTGAGGTACCACTTTAGCTAATGGAGCAACCTGCTGTTGCTGCGCTGCCGCCACACGATTTCTGTTCTCATCCTGAAGCAAAGTTCTTAACCCGAGGTACTATTTCTGGGTTCGTGGAGTCTGTAACCTGAAGGGTCTGTAACCTGAAGCGTCTGTAACCCAAGCTACCACTGTACATGAGTAGAATGTGTCCTTTTATTTAAAATGCATCTCTGGGTTATTTGTGGGGCATAGGAATTCATTCCTTTCCCCCAAAAAATATAATCCGGCCCACCACATGGTCTGAGGGATGGTGGACTGGCCCACGGCTGGAAAAGGTTGCTGACCCCTGCCTTAGACTCACATCTCCATCTGCAGAAAACATGCAATTCACTTCATGACAATGTTTGATCCATATTAGACTCACTTCATAGAATAGCCATAGAATCATAGAATTGTAGAGCTGGATGGGACCACAAAGAACATCTAGTCCAACACCCTAGATGCAGGAATCTTTGGCCAATGTGTAGCTTGTACCCAGAACCCTGTGTTTAAGACTCTCATGTACCAGCTGAGCTAGGTTGAAGAGCCAATGAAAGTAGTGCCCCTCTTGCAGCAATGTAGGAGTTGGGGGCAAGTGAAGTATGCCCCCCCCAAAAAAGATTTTTATATTTGCATTTCTGTAGTCCCTTCTCTTGGAGGTGGGATTATAGCACGTCGTAGCAGTAAACTCATGTGCCTTGAACCCGTTTCTGCTTATTGATGTAAATGCTGAGGCGGGGGCAGGATCTCAGGCTGAAGTGAGAACTGGTAGTCTATAAGGGGGAGGCTTAACTCTCTTCCAATTTGTTGTTGTTGTTGTTAACAATGTATTAAAAACACAATATAATATCAGCCACCAAAAACTTCCCCGTACAAGGCTGCCTTCAGATGTCTTCTAAAAGTCAAATACACTGGTACCTCGGTTTCCGAACGTCTTGGAAGCTGAACAATTCGATTTTCAAACGCCGAAAACCCGGAAGTAGTTGCTTCCATTTTCGAACGCTTATCGGAAGTCGAACAGCTTCCGCTGAGGTTTTTTTAAGTTTCCCCATTCAAATTGCAGACCACCCTTTGTGCCTCGGTTTTCGAAAGTTTCGGAAGTTGAACAGTCTTCCGGAACGGATTACGTTCAAAAACCGAGGTACCACTGTAGTTGTTAACCTGTTTGATGGGAGGGCATTCCACAGGGCGGGCGCCACTACCAAGAAGGCCCTCTGCCTGATTCCCTGTAGCTTCATGTCTCGCAGTGAGAGAACCTCCAGAAGGCCCTCAGAGCTGGACTTCATTGTCCGGGCTGAACATTGTAGGTGGAAACACTCCTTCAGATATACAGGGTTGAGACCATTTAGGGCTTTAAATATCAGCACCAACACTTTGATTTGTGCTCAGAAATGTACTGGGAGCAAGTGTCGATCCTTTAGGACCGGTGTTATATGGTGCCTTATAAATTATCCCTTATCTGTTCCAGCTCCTATAGCTGGGATTCTTCTTATCTCAGAGCCTGACTGGGGAGGGAACAGTTTTTTTATTTAAAAAAAAACTGATTGCAAATCGAACTTTTTAAAAATCGTACTTTTTAAAAAGTACGATTGCAAAAGTGTTGGCTGTGGGAAGGATTAAGCATGCACTCCTGTTCACTGATTCTTTCCTACAAATCACCTCTCCTGACCTCTGCATAACCGTTAAAAGGCAAACACAAGGTTGGGAACTTGATGCCTGCTTTGAAACATGTAATTTTTACCCTTTAAGCATGTCGTGCCTATGCTGTTCAGTTGAATGATAAGCCTGTGATAAGAAAAAAAAGGATTCAGCCAGCCGTTTAATTTTTGTCTTGCCTTTAGGTGGATTCAGAATACCCATTGACAAATTCAGGAGGGGCAAATGAATGGTTTTCCTCCTGACTTGACACAATGAAAACCTCCCAATGCCTAGATGATGATGTGATGATTGTAATGATCAAGTGTGAAAACATGGCCATGCAAATATACTCTCTGAGTTATCTTGGGAGAGTCTTAATCTTTTTGTTTCTCATGCAGTTAAAAAACAACAACACTTCTGGAATTCTTTGGCCATAAGGTGTGATGCCCACTGGCTTAGACGGCTTCTTAAAAAGATTTGCCAAATGATTCCCTGCTGGACAACTTTCTGGGGGCCACATGGCAGTGCTGTGTGGGGCCAGAGGCAAAAAAATAGTCAGAGACAAAAGTGGACAGAGCGGCAAATGCTACTTTCTACACACCTGCACATCCCTCTATATTCTGTAGCCAGACAAAGAAGAAGCCTGATCAGAGACACAACCCAGCCAAGCAGAGAGCCATCAAGGAGACAGCAGTATGATGTGTGGGGTCAGGAAGGTGTATAGCCTGGGGGAGAATCTCGAAGGTCAGATAGAGAGACCCTGATCTGCATCAGTGGACCTTACCTATCATTGGCATAGAGCAGAGCTTTCCAAACTCTGTGTCGTGACACGTTAGTGCATCGGCTACAGTGTGTAGATGTGTCGAGTGAACGCTCCCTGTGCTCCTCCCTGGGCTGGATGGGGTCGATTTAACCTCCGCTTTGCGAGTAAAACTGTGTTGCAAAATGATGCATGCCTAAAAAGTGTATCACCAACATGGAAAGTTTGGAAAGCTCTGGCATAGAGGGAAAGCTCCCATGGATTGAGGTGGCAGAGCAGCCTACAATGAGTAAAAACCCTTAAACCAGGGGTGAAACTAGGCTTTATTTCACCTGGGTCAGAGGGCCAGTTTGGCGTGCGTGCACACATACACACACACACAGGTTGTGAGCCTCAGTGGTGCCCCTCTGGAGGCTTCACCCAGGGCAAAACCCCCAGCTAGTGCCCCTTTAGCTACAGCACGGCTTACACCCCACTCCCATGTGAGGCTTCCAGGTGCATCAGGAACCACCACTGGTGATTTGTGAAGGAAAAATCCTGCGCTTAGGGATTTAGCATCACATGCCATTTGGCCCTGGCACATAGCTAATGAGAGTGGCAAATATGTGGATATCTCAGCCCTGGGGCAATTCTGCCTTTTTTAAAATTCTGCATATACCTCACAAGCCTTCCATGTTGATTATTGCATCTATTTTCCCCTACCCCCAACAAGGACAGACATATTTATTTAATGAGATTATCACGTCTCCAGTTCTTTCCCTCCCCCTACACACACACACACACACAATTTGTCGCTTTTATTGTACTCAAATTCTCCCCGTATGGCTGCCGTCTGTGTCGAGAAGCACAACTGGTGGCAGTCATTTTTAACAATGAGAAACTCCTTCATCTGTCATTGCAGATGGGCCTGATGCAAAACCTCCACTTTTATCAAATGCCATGGCAAAGCTTTAATATCCCTTGCACAGGTTTAGAGCTGAATTGCTGAAATTCCTTGACGTGCTACAAAGCGTGTTCTCCTTCATGGAGAGCACGTGTTGCGGTAGGGGCCGCCAGGACACTCCAAAGTTGGGGGGCGGGCTAATTGATCGTTGGCCACTGATGCGATTGGGGCTTCCCTTGTTGTTGGGAAGAAGTTAATGTTGCCATTTATTGATTGACAGCCAGAAATAGTAAAACTCCTTGCACGAGGCTAGGGCTTCCTCTTTTCGCCCGTGCATTGGATTGCCTGTCCCTCCCTCCCTAGAATAGGGTTGTTTGCTTTGACCTTGCTACGCCTGTCATGGGGTCGTCTGCTTTGGAGCGGGGGCCTGGTAGGAATTTTGTCCATCTGGCTGATTGGCTGGGGCCATTTGGTTTTTGCCTACTGCGTAGCAAGTCGTCACAACTTGTAAGGTTCGCGGTTAGGCATTGGTTTATGGTTTGGTTGGTTGAGGGGCATGGATTGGCTGTGCCTGCCCCTCTAATGCTGCTGCTGCAAGGGATTCCGTTAAAGGAAATGGGAGCTAACTATTGCTTGTCCACTCTGTCAAGGGGGCTCGGGCCATAGCAATGAGCTCCTGGTTGCATTTGGGGTGAGGGCAGGTTGCCTGCTCCGCGTAACCCCCAAGTGTATTCCCCCATTCTGACTTTCGCATCGTGCGGAATGTCAGTCTGTCCCCCATGGTGGGGGCAGATAGTCGCAACCAATGCCTACGCAACCACTCACAAATTTGTATTTTAATAAAGTTGTGGCCAAAATTATGCCAAAAATCTTAAACAAAAATTTCTGTGTGATGTGTGAGTTATTGGGGTGGACCTGGGGACCTCGACATGCAAAAAATGTATTCATTTTATTTTAAATGTGGAAGGAAGGGACAGATTTTTCTTTTCTTCTTTCATTTTTTAAGGCTATGTTCTTGATAGGTTCTCCCCAGGAAAAGAAAAGGGGGAAAATTAAATATGCAGCTCCAATTAATATGGCACTGTCTGTGTTAATGAAACTTCATTAACGACTGATGCTGATATAATATACATCATACATTTTCACTGAAGGAGAGAAGTGTGTGTAATAGCTATCTATTAACTGATAATTTAAACTGACTCCAGAAAAGCACTCAAGAGCCAGAGCTTCAGTGATATCTTCCTTCCCTGTCAGCTGTGCCAGGCTCTTCATTGCTTGCAATGGACATTTAATTGGAGAAATACAACTCCCAGCATGGAAGGATTATCTCTCTAATCTTCCTTAAGGCTTCTCTTTGATATCCTACCAATGTGAGTTTGTGGGTAAGAGCAAAGTTAAAATAAGCCTGCTGGAAATTCTGGGGTTTGGAACTGGAACATGGGAAGGTAGGTTTCATGAAGCATGGGGCATAAGAGAAAGGGATGTGACATACATGCACCAACAATGAACCAGACCAATACTGGCAATCATAAGAGCAGAAGGAGAATCATAGAATTGTGGCGATGGAAAGGACCCAAAGGTCATCTAGTCCGACCCCTTCCAATGCAGGAATCTCAGCTAAAGCATCAATGACAGATGCCCATCCAACCTCTGCTTAGAAACCTCCAAGGAAGAAGAGTCCACAACCTCCCAAGGGAGTCTGTTTCACTGTTGAACAGCTCTTACTCTTACTGTATGTTTAATCAGAATCTCCTTTCTTGTAACTTGAAGCCATTGGTTTGAGTCCTACCCTCCGGAGCAGGAGAAAACAAGCTTGTTCCATCTTCCATGGGATAGCACTTTAGATATTTGAAGATGGCTGAGGCGGGTGGCGCTGTGGTCTAAACCACTGAGCCTAGGGCTTGCCGATCGGAAGGTCGGGAGTTCGAATCCCCACGAAAAGGTGAGCTCCCATTGTTCGGTCCCTGCCCCTGCCAACCTAGCAGTTCGAAAACACATCAAAGTGCAAGTAGATAAATAGGTACCGCTCCGGAGGGAAGGTAAACGGCGTTTCCGTGCGCTGCTCTGGTTCGCCAGAAGCGGCTTAGTCATGCTGGCCACATGGATGCAGAAGCTGTCTGCGGACAAACGCTGGCTCCCTCTACCTGTAGAGCGAGATGAGCACGCAACCCCAGAGTCGTCAGCGACTGGACCTAATGATCGGGGTACCTTTACCTTTAGCATATCTCTTCTCAGTCTCCTCTTTTCCTGGCTAAACATACCCAGCTCCTTCAAGTGCTCCTTGTAAGGCTTGGTTTCCAGACCCTTCATCATCTTGGTTGCCCTCCTCTGCACACACTCCAGCTTGTCAA
Source organism: Podarcis cretensis (assembly GCF_951804945.1). Classification (NCBI taxonomy): domain Eukaryota; kingdom Metazoa; phylum Chordata; class Lepidosauria; order Squamata; family Lacertidae; genus Podarcis; species Podarcis cretensis. The sequence continues at coordinate 80,375,643 of NC_137175.1, read as the reverse complement.
CAACCTTCTTAAATTGTAGTGCCCAGAACTGGACGCAGTATTCCAGGTGTGGTCCGACCAAGAGCCCCACTGGAGCAGACCAGTGGCTCATCTGGCTGGGCATTCTATTCTCTCAGTGGCCAACCAGATGCCTGTTTGAAGCTCTCAAGCAGGACCTGAGGGCAACAACATTCTGTCCACCTGCATACCATTCCCTGCAACTGATATTTAGAGGCATACAATAATGTGTTCGACAGTGGTGGTGGAACGTAGCCATTGTGGCTACTAGTCATGGTCACTACTACTTTGTACGATTCTCTCTTAAATCCTTCCAAGGTGGTGGCCATCACTGCAATTCCATAATTGCAGCAATTCCATAATTGCAGTACTCTTGGATCCTTTGCTGTCGCTTGAGGCTCAGGTGGCCTCAGTGGCCCAGAGTGCCTTCCATCAGCTTTGGTTGGTGGCCCACCTACGTCCTTATCTGGACAGGGATAGCCTAGCTACTCTTGTCTGTGCTCTGATAACCTCAGGATTAGATTACTACACTGTGTGATATGTAGGGCTGCCTCTGAAGACATTTCAGAAATTTCAGCTGGTGCAGAATTCAGCGGCCAGGTTGCTCACTGGAGCAAGAGGGTTTGAGCATATTACACCAATCCTGGTACAACTGCACTGGCTACCAGTTAGTTTCCGGGCCCAATTCAAAGTGCTGGTTTTGACCTATAAAGCCTTAAATGGTTCAGGACCACAATACCTCAAGGACCGCCTTTTCCCATATTATCCCACCCGGACCATGAGATCATCTTCTGAGGCCCTTCTTTGTGTGCCTCCTCAAGAAGTCAGGAGGGTGCCAACACAAGAACAGGCCTTCTCTGCAGTGGCTCCCCATCTGTGGAATGCTCTCCCCAGGGAAGTTTGCCTGGCACCTTCATTATACACCTTTAGGCGCCAGGCAAAAACATTCCTTTTTAACCAGGCCTTTGCCTGACCAGATTTCCAACCTATATCCTTTTTAAAATGCTGGCTCTTTGGGGTTTTTTTTTAAATTGGGCTGTTGTTTGTATTTTGATTTTATGTATGTGATCCTTTATGTGAACCACCCTGAGACATTCGGGTATAGGGCAGTATAGAAATAATAATAATAATAATAATAATAATAATAATAATAATAATAGTCTACTCAGAAGTACATCCCATTAAATTCAATGGGATGTGCTCCCAGGTAAGGCTGCAATCCTAACCCCAGTTACCTGGGCGTAAGCTCCATTGAATTAAATGAGACTTCTATGTATACATAGTTAGGATTGCAGCCTGTGTGGGCATAGGATTGCAGTCTTATAAGGCTCTTTCCCTCTTATAATTTAGAGCCACATTTGCTACAGGTGTCTGTATTATTCTACCCAAAAAAAGTGCTATTACATATCCTTTCAATTGCTTTTTTTAAATTCCTTTTGAGTACTCCCAGGCTGCTATCATGCCATCCTTTATTTCTATAATGTAACTTGATCTGGCACTTCAAAGTCTTTTCACAAAGTTGCTCTTATTTGACATCCTGCCATTTCATTCTTGCTTCCCAGAATCTGATGTCCAGCTCTAGTAGTGTTACTTATATCCCAGAGCCCAAGATTTCATTGCTTGTTTTTATCAACTTTTGTTTTTTTTTTTTGTTTTTTGTCCTGCGGAGACTAGGACCCGAACCAATCAATCCAAGTTACAAGAAAGGAGATTCCTACTAAACATCAGGAAGAGCTGTTTGATACTGGAACAGACTCCCTTGACAGGTGGTGGACTCTCCTTCCTTGGAGGTTTAGAGGTTGGATGGTCGTCTTTCATAGATGATCAAGTTGAGATTCCTGAATTACAGGGTGTTGGACTAGATGGCCCTTGGGGTCCCTTCTAACTACCGTTCTATGATTCTGTGATTTATATGCTGCCGTTCAAAGCAAATATTTTCAGTTTAGCTCGCAACAAGATGAACTAGAAAGATACTACAAAATGCAAAAAGTTAAAAATGAAGGAATTAAAAGCCTGGGGTGGGGAGGCCTTTACCTGGTGGCAAAATGGCCTCAGAGAAGGAGGAAGACAAATCTTTTGGAGAAAACTCCACAATCAGGGCACCACATCTGGAAAGACCACTCTCCAGTTGCCACTACCTCACCTCTGATGGTGAGGGCGTCCAGAGAAATGCCTCCAGTGACAATGAAGATTCCCCAAAGGGTTGAACCCCAACCCACATCAGGTCAGTAAACTCTTGTGCATGATTGGCCTAGACATACTTTTACACAAGCCTCTCGGCACTGAAGGGAAGCTGTACAAGCGCACTGCCATTACTACAGTACAGTGGAACCTCGTGTTACGTACCATCCTCCTTACGAATGCTTTGGGTTCACGAGCTCCGCTAACACGGAAGTAGATGCTCCCGGTTGCGAAATTTGCCCCGGGATACGAGAAGAAGTGGCGTGCCGGCAGTGCGGCAGCAGCGGGAGGCACCATTAGTGAAAGTGTGCCTCATGTTAAGAACGGTTTCAGGTTACAAATGGACATTCAGAATGAATTCAGTTCATAACCGGAGGTACCACTGTATGTTAATGGTTTAACTCACAGAGAAATGAAAAATGTATGTGTATTAATGAAGGTTTAAAATGGAAAATGGCTATACAGTGGTACCCTGGGTTACATATGCTTCAGGTTACATACGCTTCAGGTTACAGACTCTGCTAACCCAGAAAAAGTGCTTCAAGTTAAGAACTTTGCTTCAGGATGAGAACAGAAATCATGCTCTGGCAGCGCAGCAACAGCAGGAGGCCCCATTAGCTAAAGTGGTGCTTCAGGTTAAGAACAATTTCAGGTTAAGAACGGACCTCTGGAACGAATTAAGTACTTATCCTGAGGTACCACTGTATGTGTATTGCTAACATTGCCCCCCCCCCCACAAGAGTTTTTCTAAAGGATTCTGAGCATGATTAACTAACCGACTGCTGTTCTCTGGTAGCTCAAATGTGAGGGTTGTAAACCTGGCGATCTCCATTTTGGAAGGAGTTGTCTTTGTATCTTTGCCTCCCAAACTTGATGGAGTGAAGATGCAAATGGAGTTAAGTTGTCTCTCTGAATGGCACAGGGAGATCAATGCAAGTAAATGGCTCAGCTGAAGGGAGAGCAAACAGCCTGGAGGCTGGAAAGTAGGCCTGAGGGAAAGAGACCTTTGCTTATAGGTCTGTTCAGATGGTTTCATATTTTGTAAGATGCTGGACAGCACAAGATAAAGTAAGAATGTTTTTGATGTTTTAATTTCGTTTTGAAGGGACATTCTGCCAGGAAAAGTTTAAATAATATTTTCTATGGGCCTGAAGAATGTTTCATTTCCAAATGAGTCCGTTCTTATGCTTCCAGTCACTTCAAACTGTGCAGTGTGTAAGATCTGCGACACAGTACATTCACAATCTAGCTGGTGCAGGAGAACAGTCCAGATGGACCATGTCCATTATCAGTTAGGAGACTACCTTTGACACTGCTACTACCATGATTCCTTATTCAGACATCATGATAGAACAGGGAAAGGAAACAGGAGTAGGGGGCACCAACACAAGCCTTAATCCAATGCCCTTGCACATGCTGGTCCCTGCATGATTTATCCCCCACCATTCCACATGTGTTGATTGAATACATTTAGAAGCCTTGACCTGACTGGGAACGCTGCTTCCTCAGGGCTCCTGACTATATAGATTCTTTAAGCATACATGTTTCTCCACTCCCTACTCATGTTTAAGTTCCCTGATCATGTATAAAACCTGAAGAACGCTTATAAGAGAACAGGAAGTGTCAAAAGCTCTTAATTCTCAGTGAGTTATCAAGTAAAGGGAAAGTGTTATTTAAGTTGACCATTATTCTTTCCTTCTTCTTTGCATTCAGATATCACATTTCTGCCATGCTCCAGGTTCTGCTTACATACTTGCCATAGACATCTGGCTGGGCACTGTGAGAATAGGATGCTGGACTAGATCATAGAAACATAGAATAGAATCATAGAATAGAAGGGTCAAGGCAGGAATCTCACCAGATGGGCCTTTGGTCTGATCCAGTAGGACTCTTCTTATTTCTTATGCTCCGAGTGGCCCCTGTTGATGGCTTTCAAATGGATTTCTCTTCTGTCTTCCCTCAGGGCAAGCAGGTCTTAAGTATCCCCCAAAACGGTCATCTCAGGCTTACGTCATTTGTAATCAGTAGTGCATAGCATGGCAGGTGGGAGGTCACATGACCGCCTGACAGCTGAGTCACTGCTGCTTGCTGGTGGTGGGGAGGTTCATGCAGTGCAAGTGCGCTGGCAGAGCAAATATGATGCTCCTGCCAGTGTGTTTGTGCCGTGCTGACCTTCCACCACCTCCACCACTCTCTCTTCTAATAGGGAGGTCAGGCAGGTGGCATTACCCCAGCATGTCATCTGCTACTGTTTGTGATCTACCAACCCACAAGGGATTGGCTAGACCTGGTTTTGCTGGCTGGCTGGGACTGCAAAAATAGGAGACAGGAGGGTGCTGTGAATAAGTCAGCACATCACAATTTGTGGGTGGTGGGAGCCAGTGTGGTGTAGTGGTTAAGAGCGGTAGTCTCGTAATCTGGGGAACCGGGTTCGCGTCTCCGCTCCTCCACACGCAGCTGCTGGGTGACCTTGGGCCAGTCACACTTCTTTGAAGTCTCTCAGCCCCACTCACCTCACAGAGTGTTTGTTGTGGGGAAGGAAGGGAAAGGAGAATGTTAGCCGCTTTGAGACTCCTGAAGGGGAGTGAAAGGCGGGATATCAAATCCAAACTACTACTCCTCCTCCTCTTCTTCTTCTTCTTCTTCTTCTTCTTCTTCTTCTTCAATGAGATCAGAGGGTCACAAGTTCTCCATCTCTGAACTGAGTAGATTTTGAACTAAGAACTTATTTTTAAAATATCACATTATTTTGGTACCCAGCATAACATTCCTCCGGTATAATTGTTTTCTGGACCCTAAGCTCTCCTTCAACGTACAATACCATGGCTATAGCCTGACACTCTGTATTGTGCTCAGACTCTGCAGAAACTGAGCACAATACACATAATGTCATGTCTTGTTACCTGATGAATGCATCACTTTCCAAAACAAAAGCCTTCCCTAAATACAGGTGAAATGACTGAGTATACAACCAAGTTTCCACTTGAAAGAGTAAACAGATTTGGAGTTGGAATTAAATAGGTCTATCAATGTACGGTCTAGACAAAAAACCTACAGCAGATAAAGCCTTATTCTGCTTTTAAATGGAAAATGGGGGTGCTTACATTTGTATACTTTATTTGTGCAACCTATTTTCTTTTTTTTTAAAAGCAAACATTTTCAAACATATGTATTCAAGGTTGCTGAAAATAAAGGGGAAAGATAATTCATATAAATATATAAAACTTTAATTAAGGGCAGCTGTAGAAGGCAAGCATTTCTGCAAAAAATTATTCAATGTTGCCACCTATAGGCCTTAGCCTATACTCACATTTTCATAAATGGTAGCATTTCGAGAAAAGCAGCCTGCAAGAATTGTTGCATAATTCAATTTTTATTTGAAAGGTTCAGGTTTAAAAGAGAAAAGATAAAGGGGGGATCTATTCATACAACTGTGCATATATATTTTTTTCTTCTCCCAGACTTGTATAAAGAAATTAAACAGCTGATTTGATTATGTCATCAGTTAATTTACAGTAACCCCTTCTATATTAACTGTATGGCTGAAGTGCGTTGCTTCAAATCTTTGTGGTTTGTATGCATCAGATTTCAGTGGGTGAAGAGGTCAAAAAGTTGCTAGGCACCCGAGCCTTGCAGAAGGCCTGCTACATCAACAGTTCTTCCTCCCTTCTCACTTTATACAGAACACCAAAAAAATGTCCTAGACAGCATGAGAAAAGTATCTCCCAGAATAGAGGGGTCCACTGAAGATGCTTTGCCCGAAGAACACCCCCCTCCTGCCACAATCATGAAGTTGGCACTGTGCATTTACATCTTCTGTTAACTCATTACACTTTGCCGAACAGATGTCAAAACCATGACAGGTTTTCATCAAATTCTCTACCCTGAGGTAGTAGCAAGCCAGTACAACTTCAAATGAATAGAATTAGTTTTACCGAAGCTCGGAGGATTGTGAAGATGGAACTTATAATGAGAAACTAGCCACAGTCCTAACGGTATGGAGACGGAAACACTGTGCCTCTTGGAAATTGCATTGTCTTAAGAGTAATTTCCAGTTTCAGCTAGAATGCTGATTATTGCACAATGTTGGGTTAGCCTTATTAAATAAAAAAAATAAAAAACTCCACCATGATTGATGAAGTGATATAAATAAAGGGGTGAGTGCGCATCAGAGGTAAACACAAGCAACGATTATTCAAGTGGGTGATGTGTCCCACTTTGAGAGGCTTAGAGGTGGTTTTCAAGTGGGGACGGGAGGAGTCAGATTATTTCTGGGTCCATGTCAATTTTATCTGTGTTCATTCATAAACATGTTCTCCCTTTCCCAACATTAATAGGTGGCTCTTGTTTGTTTGTTTGTTTGTTTGTTTGTTTGTTTGTTTGTTTTTGGCAAAAAGCAAACCATACAAATATCCATATTTAATTAATATTCTAAAACAAAATACATTTATTCCGATTTCTAAATGTATTTTGTACTAAAATGTAAGTTTTAATGCATCTTGGTACATTGTTTTGAGCTGAAAATTACAGGCGGCAACCATTTTATGTGCATCCAATTGGTGCATGATTATAGACACATGGCCCCTTTTGGACCTGGAAGATGATGGGTTGGGCACACTTATGCATGCTCCACTGATTCACATGGGGGGCTGGGAACGAAACCCCTACACAGAATAGTCACTGCCTGTATATTGCAAAATTCGGAGTGGAAAATCCACAGGATGGTTGTGTTCTGATTCCTTTATTAATCTGGGAGCTGCAGAGTATGGTGGTTTAACTAGAATTGTGGAGTAAATGAATCCCACCCCACCTACTTAGAAGTCACCATTCCCACATCACTGTCATTTCAAAACTCCATTGGATTCCATGACATTTCCAGAAGTGACTTTGTGTCATGTGAAAGATTATATAAAACATGGAAATTACCAGAGAAGGAAACATTGGAAGAAAGTGCTGTTTGAATGCAGCCCTAGTTCGACCTTCAGGAAAAGGAGGCATGAAGCACTCACTGTCTTGACTTTGGGCAGGGGTAACCAATGCAGTGCCATCCAGATGTTGGTGGACTAATAGTCTACATCATCTCTGACCATTACACAGGCTGGCTGATGCAGCAAAACAACTTCTGCAGGGCACCACATTGGCGACCCCTGCCATAAGAAGACTTGCTGCTTCATAATTTGAGAATTTGTGCTTCCTGAAACAATATGCAAACCGAAACACAGCTGTCCTTCACTGTTTGCAGCTCCCTGAATGTTGTGGTGTAGTTTTTCAGTCAAAAGATGGGTACAAAGATGTGTAGATTGAAGGAAAGTTGGGAGCAAGAGTCAGGGTAGGTTAGCAATAAAACACCTGGTGCCAGCGAAGCTAATTCTTTATTCAAAGAAACCAAAACAGTGCAGGCCTAGTGATCACAGCAACACTTCCCAGTAGGTCTTGCCCCAATGAGGCAGTTGCAAGGGCAGAAGGTCCCTGCCTTCCTACTGCTCTCTAAGGCTCCTCCCCCCGCTCCTTCCCCCCAGCTCCATTGTCTTATCTCTCTTTGCTCCACCCTCTTTATTCCTCTTTGTGTCATGGAAAACTAGGGGGAAGGGAAGCTGGCCACAGCAGGAGTGGGAGACCCCCTGTCTTTAGCAGCCTGCCACATCTCTGCCTCTTGGCCCCCCTCCTCTTCAGCCTCCACTTCTGCCTTTGATTCTGCACTGCCCTCTGTCACAGCCTCTTCCTGCTAACTAAACCCTGTCACCTCTTCAGCCTCCAACATCTCCTCCTCCCAGTCTGCTCCCTCTTCTCCCTCTGACCCCTCATCGTCATCCTACCACCAATAACCTGACTCTGAACATTCATCCCTTAGGGGGTCCCATTGGGGGTTCCCAGCTGCTGCCTCCCACCATTCCTCTGCATCCGGCCAGTCCATGACAACACATTAATAAAGGCAGCATAAACACACACATACATTATATCAGGGGAAACTGCTTGCAAATGTGTGGATTAAACAAAACTCCATACAAAAATATTATATTACATGTGCAGTAAAATGCTGATTATTTTTGTGATTATGTAAATATGTCACTGACAGAGATGGAACTGCAGTGAACTGAACTCCCTGAACAAGAGAAGGGACACAACATTTTAAGTAGGGCCTATCCTTTGCTGCTACGTGAGTTAGGGTTTAGGTTGTTAGGTGGAAAGTGTGAAGTGATTTCACCTACCACATGCTAAAATAAGCTTTCTGAGATGTAGTACCAGACTAACACTGCTTTCCAGCAAAAGGAGAAAAGAAATCATGTGTCAACAGCACCAGTAGCAAACTTTCCTCATGGACCCTGGCCTTACACTTTGCTTGAGGCATAAACAGTTGTGCAGCATTGCACTAAAGAACTTGCGTGTCACATTCACATTTCGGTGATGGGTGAAAGTGGTACTCATTTAAATTCTCGTCCTATGAGAATTTTGTTTTTAGTTAACTGACTCCAACAGCTTCAACCACAATTGAAGGAGACACCTGGTTTCCACGGCTGCAGCACATAGGAATTCACCCACACCAAGTATCAGCAAATTAAAAAAACTTGGGAATAATAAAGACCAATAGGCTGAACTGCACAGTACAGACAATTAGAAATGTTAGAATGGCAGTGTTCTCCTTTCTAAAACTATCCTCTGAGGTTTGGCCTTGGTCAGCCATTTGCTTATTTGGGGCCGGTGACTGAACTATGGAAACCTTTCTAGGCTTCATTTTGGAAATAATGTCAGCTGTATGCAAAACAGAAGATTGTACAAACTGAATGACTGTAAGAAAAACCTCAGAGATGGTGCACAGGAAGTTGAAGAAAATCCAGAAATTGTTTAAGAAAATCTACAGTTCATTACCGAAGTTGCTGAAAAGGTCTTGATCATTGCTCCCCTAGTCCATAGGGTAAATATATTTTTTCCAAACTGTATGTTACAAGTCTGGATTTAAAAATTGTGCACCAATGTATCACCATCTTAAGCAACACTCCATTTGTCACTAATTGCACCCCCATTAAGCACCTGCCAATATCGCCCTGATTAACTAGCAGTCACTACCATTTATTGCCATCCGTTTCTTTCCTGATAACCCCATAATGCTGCCGTCCCAGTTCCACGTTGTCCAATTAAGTGCAGCCTGCCAATATATAACATTTTGATGGACTGCCTTCCAAGCTATAATCCTAGCAGATTATATAGAGCTCAGAGAGGTAACCATGCTGATGAGCACATCACTTATGCCACCTGGATGAACTGCATCATGTTCTGGAAGCAAGGTTTTGAACAGGAACAGTCAGACCAAAAGGTGTGTTATTTCCATTTTGTTTGGCATACTGCTGTTTCTTCCCCTTTATTATGTATACTCCTTTTGAACAAACTGTTGAGCTAGATTTCTGGGCTTTCTTGGTTTCTGGACACACTCAAGGACTAGTCGTTCTCCCATGTTTCTCAAATGGGTTGGGCTGTGCTACCGGTTGTTAAAGTGCCAGCAAGAGCAGTGGAGAGACATGTTGGAGTTTTCAAGCAGGAGATCTGGAATCCCTATTTTCAGGGAGATCACTGCACGGCATTGGAAATTCCACAGGTGACATATCTAGGTGACATATCAGTGGATAGTGGCAGCAGAAAGAACAAGAAATACAGTGGGACATCCTTTCTTACAAGCCTACCCCATATAGTTGGCACTGGAGTAAGCGGTTTCCTTCTATCACAGACCGCACATATAGAATCATAGATTCGTAGAATTGTAGAGTTAAAGGGACACCAAGGGTCATCTAGTCCAAACCCCTGCAAAGCATGAGAGATGGCCACCCAACCTCTGCTTCAAAACCTTCAAGCAAGGAGAGCCCACCATTTACTCAGGGAGATGGTTCCATTGTTAAGCAGGTCTTACTCTCAGAAAGTTCTTCCTGATGTTTAGTAGGAATCCTTTCTTGTAACCATTGGATTGAGTCCTACCCTTCAGAGCAGGGGAGAACAAGCTTGCTCCATCTTCCATGTGACAGCCCTTGAGATATTTGAAGATGGCTGTCATATCTCCTCTCAGTCTCCTCTTTAAGGAGCTGGGTCTGTTTAGCCTGGAAACTGCTCCTCATAAGGCTTGGTTTCCAGACCCTTGATCATCTTAGTTGCCCTCTTCTGCACACATTCCAGCTTGTCGATATGCTTCTTAAATTTTGTTACCCGGAATTCTGCTTAAAAACCTCCAAGGAGAACTAAAATTTTCAGAAGTTAGACTGCAGCAATATCTCTCCCCAGCTCTAATAGCACAACCCTTTGTGTGTTTACTCAGAAGTAAATCCAACTGAATTCCAGGTAAATGTGCATAGGATTGCTCCCCGAATAACCTTCAGGATAGCCAGATATTCATCTCTATTTTTCTACATAATGAAAAGCATTGATCCTATTTTTACATCCAGATTAGCTTGGTCTGCTAAATTGTAATGATTCTTACCTACTTTCTGCCCAGATTAAGTTCTTTGAAATTGCATTCCTCTGATTTACATCGAAAGGCTGAATTTGGCTCAGTGAATTTAGCTGCTCCCAGCCTCTTAGAACATTAACAACAAACAACTTGGTTCTGGACCATTAGACAACAGACTGCTTGTTAGTGGCGGGTAGCAATCAGTTTTCATCGGCTTGTTAATTTATTGCATTTCACGTGATGGATGCGGCAAACTTGTGATTAGTTTTGTTTTCTCTGCATTTTTTAATGCTGAAGAATGGGATACAAGGGATGTTTAGATGATCGGTGGATATGGGATCACAATTCTTGGCTCTTCCCACCCTTTTGTTAACTGCAGAATGGTAGAAAATATATGTTCCCATTATTTTAGAAGTAGGAGATAAACAAAGGAGATTTCAACAAAAATACCAAAAAACAACTGCCTCAATAAATAAGTGAAAAATACAGAAGTACTGGGGTACTTCACTGCTGCTACATAAAGGCAGGGAGTTAGAGCAACTTGTGCATGTCTGCTCAGAAATATGGGATGCATGACACTTACTCCTAAATCAGTAAGCATAGTATAGCAGCTTTAGTTCTCACTGAAATCAATGGACATATTTAGGCTGGGTCTAAATCTAATAATAATAATACAGTGGTACCCTGGTTACAAACTTAATTCGTTCTGGAGGTCCGTTCTTAACCTGAAACTTTTCTTAACCTGAGGTACCACTTTAGCTAACCGCCGCACGATTTCTGTTCTCACCGTGGGGCAAAGTTCTCAACCTGAGGTACTACTTCCAGGTTAGTTGAGTCTGTAACCCGAAGTGTTTGTAACCCAAGGTACTACTGTAATAATAATAATAATAATAATAATAATAATAATAATAATAATATGAATCCAGTGAAGTTACTGAGCAAGTACATTTTTCTGGAACTCCCACAGCAGACTTGAGTGGAGCATGGGGGGAGGAGAGAGAGGGGAAGTTCTGTTGTGCTTATGAAAGAAGTTTGGGATGTACACACTTTTATTAGATGGACAGTGCATATGCTTACAGTTGATGCCCAGTTCACTCTGTTGGGAGATCTAGGACCTCATTTTCTTTCAAGAGTTCAGATTTTTCATCCCACAGATTAGCCCGTGGCACTATTTATAGGAGGTTTCCTCAGAATTCCCACCAAATTTCAATGAAGTGAAATCTTGAGGCTCACATTGAGGTCCCTCCTTAGTAAAAACAACAACGTGAGAGTGATGCTCAGGGAAGAGAGGCAGGTTAATTTTGATGAGATTTATAACATTTATCAGCAGAGTCTTAATACTTGGGGCACTCAGAAGATCTTGATGAAGCCCCGCTAATCTACCTCTTACCAACCGTGGATATCCTGCTGAGTGTCTGGGGCTGGCGTAGAAACTTGCCTTGCACTCAGAAGAGCTGATACAATCTGGGATTAAAGTTGTCAGTGATATTCACTTAAAAGCAAAATGTCGAGGCTAATCTGGGCTTTCTGCTCAGGAGGGGAAAAGAAGAGCTCTGACCTGACTATCAAAATTTATCGGGGCAGGGAGAGGGGGGCAGGTTCTGTACATCCAAAGATTTACTGAAGGGTGAAGGGCATAGAAACAGAAATGACTGCAGCACTTTCAAGTATGCTTTATGTGCTTTTTAGGGTGGCACATGTTTCATTTAATAATAATAATAATAAAAATTGTTGTTACCCTAACTCTGAGGAATAAGCTATTAGAAATGTGAATACACAAGCGGCTATGGCCATCGTAAAGCTTATTCATGGCGTATGTAAATCACAAATCACCTGGAGAATTATAAAGGGAAGGAAATCAGCCGCTTGAAACATACTCAATAGTTTTCTTTCAAGCCATTTGGTTCTACTGTTAACAAAAAATATTTGGAGCATTAAAAAATTTTTATTGTTATTTGCCCAGCAGACCGTAACAGCTCTGAAGCCAGTTGCACTGTTTATTCAATATACCAGCTCTGTTCTTTCAGTTTATCGTGTTAAATAGTTGTCTGAGCAATCCTTACAGGGCATATTTTGTGTAACCGCCTATAGCAGTTCTTTCATAACCAGTTAGGTTGTTGAAGAGGGTGTGTGTGTGTGTCATTGTGTAGTACGGTGGTTTCAAAACTTCCCCCCACCCCTCAGACCACTTGAAAATTGCTGAATTGCAGTGCACTGTGCTAGATGCTGTATGATTTTCCATTGCATCTCCTATTGCTTCTTTTATTTCTTGTATAGTGTATTTTATTGTGTTGCAATTAGAATGCCATAGAATACAATACAAGACAAAAATGTAATAACAATAAAAAGGAGTAAAAGAAGCAATAAAAATAAAATTAAAAATCAATGTGAAAGCTGTACTTAATGCAGTTTATGTGCTGCCTCCCTTCATCAGCCACAAATCCACAGACATGCCATAGGTAACCTGAATGAAGCTCTCGCACAACTGGTGGTCCATGGCAGAGGCAGTTTTAGGCTAGCATGACTGGTGCAAGAGGTGAAACAGCAGTGCTGTAGAATGGAGTGTGAGAAGAGGGGGATGTTGAATTTTAGAGTGCCACAGATATTGAGAGCCCAAAGTCTTCCACTGCCTATGGATCACAGTTTCGGAACCCTTGTAATCATGACTATATATATTAGTTTAGAATTGTAAAAGTACTTCACATATATTACCTGTAATCCTTACTGTCTGCTGTTCACTCCTGTATCCATTCCACCCTCCTCCTCAGTTGTTTCCCTGTATCTTAGCTTGCAAACCTCTTAGGACCAGAACCGATCAAACCTCTTCTTTGTAAAGCACTGTAGATCAATGGTGCTGTGTGAATAATAATATCCCCATGTGAATGATGGGGCACGAGGCCCAAAACCTGGGAAGAAACAACATAGGGAGCTGCCTCATACCAAGTTAACCTGATTAGATCATCTAGCTCAATATTGTCTGCACTGATTGGCAGAAGCTCTCTGGGATTTCAGTTAGACATCTTTCCCATATCTATTGTGAGATGCTAGGGACCGAATCTGGAAAATTCTGTATGTGATGCATGGGCTCCATCACTCTGTTGCAGCCCTTCCTCAGTATAAGATGGTGACTTGCCTAAGCCCAACCTAATATGTACAGGCACCTCCTATTTTGCATGTAGTCAAATGTGCATACGTGGGCAGTTTTCAGACCTGGAGGTAGAGCGGGCTTATATGTGCTCTGCCAACACGTGAAATGACCAGAAACATAATCCCCACAAAGGTTGGGGGGGTTGCCTACCCACAGCAAGATTTGAACTGTGACAATTCCATGGCCTAGGTCTACACTATAGCTGTGCTCTGTTACCTGATGGTTTCCTGGCATTAAAAAACCGAAACAAGGGCAGAAAGTGGTAGCAGATTCACGTAGCTTACTCAGCATTGCTTGGGTTGCAACACTTTTCCTGTGACTACTGCAAAGCCAGCAGCCATGTGCGTTGGACCTGGTACATGTTCCATGGCTGTACAAAGGAGAGAAATTCAGTTCCTGAATCTAAATACATCTGCTGGCCTTGTAAACTGCCTGGATTAGGTGTTGGGAAACTGTGGCTTCACAGATGTTCTTGGGATTCCAGCTCCCTTCAGCCCCAGCCAGCATGGTCAATGCTCCAGGGTGATGGGAGTTGTATGTCCACCAAGGACTGAAGAGTTTAAGGTTCCACATCCATGGCCTGGATTGAAGCCTACCACATGGAAGCTTATTCGAGCTCTTTGGAGGAAGAACTAGCCATAAGGGCCAAACTAGCAGCAACAGGAAGACAAGGACCTGAATCAGCTCAGGAAATGGCACTGAGTAAGAAGATACTTCATTCATCCCACTTCCATCCTGCTGTTTCCCCAGTCTAAATCACCCCCCTCTCCTGGAGCTGCTACTTTGCATAACAAGGAAATAATATCCTGTTGGAACCTAACATCTACCCCTCCCTCTTCCCTGTCTAATTCCTTCCACATGTCCAGAATTGGGCTCTTAAATTTCAAAGTGCAATAAAGCACCTCCGCAATTAACAAAGTTATGCTTCTCTCTTTTTTCCCCATCAGTGCAATGAGGAGAAGAGTATGGTCCTAAACGCTTGCAATATTTTCAGGAATGTAGTTCTGGCTGATTGCTGTAATAAAGATGTTCATGGGGAGTTTCTTGCTGCCTAAGATTTACTGTACGTGACTCAGTTTAACAACAAAAAGCTAAAACAGCTGCTTTGTTACAAGACTACAAATTAATTTAGCTACAAGTCCAATTTTCTCTTTCTTCCTGTTGCCTCCCAATCACTGCAGTAATATGAAACCATTTCCAACCAAGGATCGCTCTTGAGATCCAATGCAATTTAAGGGACTGGTAGCTTATGCTATGATCCAGTCGACCTAATTAATAAACACTGCCTCCTCCAGGAGAAACATCCACATTGCTTATTTACAGAGCCAGGATGGTGTCTTTCTGACAGTTGCAGCACATTTCTTCCTGAATTAAATGTGGAGATGTTCTTTGGAAGGAGCCAAGTCCAGAACAGTAACTCATGCAGAGATTCACTGAAAAGCTTCCTCTGTGGGTAATTCTGCTCAGACCTTCACAAGCAGCAACTCAGTGAACAGATCACACTCTGCAGAATTGGCAAAGTTAACAGCTAAAAATAAGACGGCCTAATGGCAAAGGTTTTGTGGAAGAATGGAAACCCCCTTTCAGATTATTTAAAGAAATAGTATTATATGATGAACAGGCAAGCAGGGTTTGAACTATGAACAACAGAAGGGATTAAAGATTACAGTAGTTTTGTTAAGGTTTAAGAGATAGAAGACAGGGTGCAGCAGAAACAGAAACACCATGGAAAAGGAGGTGGGAAGTTGTTGTTTTTAAAAAAGTTTTTATTATGTATTGAAATGTATGTGTGAAATTTTGGAAAACTTAATTAAAAAAAACTTTGAAAAAATGAATGAATCATACACAATTGCACAAATGCAGAAGAAATTATCTTCAGGGAGGCCAATTGAAGTACGTAGAACAAATGCTGATACATAGTGGGCAGACTCTTCTGTGGATAGATGCTTTCAGGATAAGGCACCACTGATTTATTTAGTCCATAAATTCTTAGCAGTTCTTTCGTGACACACTTTCTATACTCTGGCACAGTTTAGAAATTACTCAGAAAAAGTATTGGACTTGAATCCCTGCTCAGGCATAGGTGACCCTGGGTGAGTCTCTCTCTCTCTCTCTCTCTCTCTCTCTCTCTCTCTCTCTGCTTCACATCCCTTGTTATGAGCATAAAATAGGAGAGCCGCTGTGCATGAACCTGAGAATGCTCCTCTGCTTTGGAAGAAGGGCAAGCGAGGCCATTCCAAGACATTTTGCTGCCTGAGGCAAAGAATAAGACAATGTCCACTCCACATAGAGAATACAAATGGGCTGGCAATTGAACTGGGAAGAACTCAAATGGGATTACTCAAATGGGAAGAACTCAAATGGGTAACAGCTTGATTCTGGAGGTCCCAGGCCACTGTGAGGCAAGTTTATGTACTGTATCTGCCACTCCATTTTGTTATTGTATTCAATTTGCACACATTTATGAACAGATAAACTGGTGAAATTGCAGTGTTTTCTCTCCACCTCCCCACATTTTAGTATCTAATTTGAGGTTGAAATTGAAGGTTTGAGGTCAAATTTAGGCAGCAGTGACATTCCTTCCGGCAGATGATGGTTGAGAACTGCTGGACATGTGTTGGATGAAGTACAGGCCCCTCCAGCCCATTTGAGTTAGGAGCCTCTGTACGAGAGAGTCGACTCCAGCAAAAGTTCCAAGTGCAAAATGGCCACCGGCATGTCAGACGGCATCAACGAAAATGGCAGTGGCAATGCTCTGACCTCATCGTCTGGCTCTAATGATTCTAATCTTTGACTACAGCTTTCACTTATCATCTCGAGTTCAGCCTCAAAACATGCTGAATAATTTAACAAGTACAATATGTTCCAACTCGGCAGCTTGCAAAAAGTTGCAACCCCTACTTTTGTTCAGAGGAGTCACCAAATGGTGGAAATGTCATGCTCTTCTTAAAGCACATCTTCCCCTGGATTCCCTTGGTAGACGGCACTGATTCCCCCACCCCCGTTTTTTTCCTAAAGATGTTTTGTTTTTCTGCTTTTCATCAGGGTGGGGTTGCCATGGCAATAAAGTAGGCTGCCTTAGTGGATTTCACCTTTGCTGTCTTGCCTCATATGGTTCTGTCTCCTCAGAGCAAATATGGTGGATGCAATGTACATACAGATGGCTGATTTCAGACCTCTTCCTTGACTGCGCTTGGCAGTCCCTCTCCTGAGACTCCAAAGGCAGCACTTCACAAACCAGCATTCATCCTTCCTCCCTTTAATGACCGCCATCACATGTCTCAATTGCTTTATGAACTCGCTTTTAAGATGGACAAAGCTTTTCATGAAAGGCTCCCTCTTAGTACAAACAGACGCATTTCGATTAAGGAAATTGTCAGGCTGTCTCGACTTTTCTCTTGGCATGACTTTGGGATAAATGAACAATGAAGTTGCTACAAGAAAAGGATTAGGCACCCAAAACTTTCAAGGCAAATGCCTTGGAAATGCCATCACAGAAGTCCTCTTACTCAACTCTAAGGTCTTATTTCGGGTTACGCCTAAAGTGACTCTCCTTTAGATGTGATTAACTTGTGTAAATGGGGACAAAGTGAGGACAGTGGATAACTTCATAGACACAGGAACTCATCAGAACATGATCTGACCTTAGAACATCACCTGGCCTCCCCATAACAGCATTCCACAGGTAAACCTCCATGAGCCACACTACAGTGCACAACAAAGAGAGATCAAGTGTCAGGATAGTGCAGCATATCAAAGAGTTCTTCTGGAGGAATTAAATTTTTCTGAGGGCTGGCTCACATCTGAATGTTCACCATCTGCTATGTCACTGATTACAGGTGGGTCTTCTCCCAAGTAGACCCTTTCGCCGAAAGAGATGCCTGGCAGCCCAGTGGCGACTGCTATGACAACTCTATTATTCTTACTGGGTCCCACTGGGTCCCACCTCTTTCCAATTTCTTGTTTTTAGTCTTTTTAAAAAAAATAAAAATAAAATCCTTGCAGCTCAAAAAAGCAGCTCTTCCTATAATAACACAGAAGTAGGATCTCCCCTGAGAACTTTGCTGAAATTACCTCAGAATATCTCAGCTGTATTGCATGAAGGAAAGCCTATTTCCTTACTTCACTTTGCAATTTGCTTCCCCGTGAAACATTACTGGCACAACCCTGCACAGGAAAAACTGGCCCTTGCTTGAAGTTGTGAGGAGATTTTATATAATGGTACCCTGAGAGACCCAGAATGCCCACCCTTGCTTGCTTTGAAGTACTGACCCAAGCCTGGAGGAAGGACCCTAAATCTATCATTCTGAATTTTTCAAATGCTGGCAGGGCTTTTTAACAAATGGAAGCCACAAGGCATCCTGCTTCACCTTGAAATCCACCATATCTCCATAGCCTTAGGCCCCAGTCCAGCAAAGCATTATAAACCCACGCTTAACATTTCACTGTTCCATTTGGGACTGTGGAGACATTGAGCGGCTGAAAACTCAGTACACAGTGAAGTGTTTTAATGGATCGAAATACCGGTTTCCACATCTAAAGAAAAGGGTAATGATAGGCCCAGAGTAGTGCTTATCATCGCACAAAGGAGGCGTGAGGATAACGTCTTAATGACATTCTTTGAGAATCTTGGATAGAAGGCAGCACAGGAATGCAAACTAAACTCCTATTCCTACAAGCAGAAAGTTATGTGGGCAGAAAATTGTGTGCTCAAAGGTGAAAGCTCCATTAAAAAGCAAGGGTAGCATTAGGGTTTGACAACCTGACCATTTATACTGTATTACATAATTTTAATGTGACATGCATGGACTACAAGCTCCCACTTTCCTGCTGGCTACAAATGAGGTGTTTGGGCAGCTGCCTTGTCTTGCTTGGCCTTGGAGACATTACAGGTCCTAGCGTACCATTTGCACAGACCTCCCATATGTCCTGACTGTACCTATTTTCAGGCATCTCTCCACAGTAGATTACTGTCTCACTCCCCCCCCCCCATTTCCCTTTTGGGAGTGCTTTGTTAAAATGATGTTTGTGGCTAGATTTGTTACCATTTGATGTTCTACTTCCTGCCCAAGATCTCTGGACAAAAGCGGGGTGATACGTATTGTTTCTAGAGGCTGATGAAGAGGCTAATGCCATTCAACAAAAGGATGGCATCCATATCAGGGATGGTGTACCTCTGATCCTAGGGTGATATTTAATTTACAAGGCTGTTTCCACCAGAACCACACACACCTGCCCCACACCTGGTGTCATTATATATGATCAGCTGATCTAGGGGGAGTTCAGTTCTGCTTGATACAGAAAGCTGAATGGAACCCTTGCTCAGCATAAGTGTTTGTTCAGACTATGTTGAAATAGGCTGATTTAATTTTAAAAGTCTGGATTTTATTTCTCTGCTTCTTCACTCATTTTAGTCCTTACATCTAAATTACATTTCCCTCTTGGTTTCTTGCTTTTGTTTTTTAAGAAGCACTACGGTCTCTTTCATCACTGTAACATTTGCCACCTGAGTCCTATCATTGCCTTTCCAACCTTTTTCTCATTATGGGTGAGGTACTCAGTTGATTGACCCAACTTGCTAAGGCTTAAAAGCTTTCTGTTTTACTGAACTTTGATTTATTGTCTGTCTACTGATAATAGCAATGACATCCCAACTTGTTCTAGCCTCTTGTTGTAAATGGCTTGCCTGCTTTGTAATAGGTGAATAGGTTACATTTAGTTAACTATTGATATATACATATATATTCTCTCTAATCTGATGAAGTTGGAGAACTTGAAGGCTTGCTCACTCTTTTGTTTGGCCTAATAAAGGTATTTATTTTGGTTGGCCTAATAAAGGTATTGCCCTAATATGAATTATGGGCTTTTGTGTTCTTCGCTCAAGGAATCCTAGTATAATTTGATGTCTGTAGAATTATGAAAAATGAGTCCCAGGCTGCATTCTGTTTCACTTTTATGAAGTTTTATGTTTTGCTTTTATGAAGTTTTATGTGTGGCTCTTGTTGTACACCACCCTGATATTTTGCATGAGGGGCAGTCTAGACATAATTTTATATATAATTAAGAATAAGAAAATTCTATGCCCATTTATCTAGGGATGCACTTCTGCATAGTCAACATATAAATGTGATGGTCGACGTGGGCCAATTCCAATAAGCTATTCAAAATATATCTGAAAACTGCTGTTTTAAGCTGTAGTGCGATAAAAGCTGAGAAGTCAAAATATATAATAGGTTTTAATGCAGTAGACAATAAATATCCATGTTGTAAGCATTCCCCCCTTTTACTGCTTCTCCAGCTCACAAACAGCTAGTTCACATGTGCAAGTGTATCACTTTACCTTTTGAGGGCTTTTAGATGAATGTAGGCTCTGACTCCCTTTTGTGTTTGAGAGGAAGTGAGGTGAAAGGAAGCCTGCCGTGAATGCAGTTAGACCCATGATGGGCATCAGGTATTGACCATACATGTGTGAACCAGAGTCATCATGGTGTGGTGGCAAAACATCTGCCTTACATGCAGAAAGTCCCACGTTCAACCCAACCTTCACCAGGTGGGACTGGGAATGTCCCCTGCCTGGAGCCTTAGAGAGCCACTTCCAGTTGATGTAGAAATACTGAGTTAGATGGACCAATGGTCTGACTCAGTTGAAGGCAGAGGGTAAGAGTCAGGAACTTAGCCTGTGACTTAGGACTTGAGAGCCCAGAGGTCAAATCCCTGCTCAGCCATGAAACTCACCAAGTGACCTTGGACCAATTGCTGTCTCTCCATCTAATCTCCCTGTGATGATAAAATGGACAGGGGAAGAGTCATGTTCATCATCTTAAGCTCATGACGGAAAAGTGGGACATAGATTAAATAATAATATTAAATCCTAAGGCTCTGTGTATGGTCCTAGACATAGAATCTGTGGCTGTAGCCACAGATGAGGAACACAATGTTTTTGTTTCTTTACTTCCATGTTGGGATTTAGATGTGCCTCCATTATTCATCTTTCCTTTTCTTTGGATGCATAGAAGAAGATATAGCTGCTGGAAAATGCCTCCCTTTACGGTAATCTAATGAGGTTTATCACTTTGCTGAAATATGCTTGTGAGTATTTTAATCATTATTGCTCATTTGACGGCTGTGTGCAATCAATAAACAAGCTCAAACATCTGTTGCCCAGAAAAATGGATCAGATTAATTAAATGATGTTCCATATACATTTATTAAGGGAATGCTGTCACTAATAATCAGGAGGTGTCGAGGGTGGAGAATGCTGATGGAAAATAATGCCAGTCAACTCTCAAATGAAATACCTCTCTAAAGAGAAAGCCCACACTCCCACTCTTTTGTTGTAGTATTTTAATATGCAGGCAGGCAGGCATATACTCTTAGGCAGTAGTAAGCTGAAACCAATATGCCCCCACCCAGAAAAAACACCCCACCCCTATGGATTTTGAAGTTTTCTGCATATTCTTCCATGTGTGAAAGCTGGCAAATGTTTGGTATCAAGCAGCGTTTGACATCCAAGGATTTTTCAGAAGCATGCAACATTTGACTGCATCAGGCTTGCAACAGAATTTAGATGACTGTTGTCTAAACTTGTGTGATTAGGCTTTCAAATTTTCTGCAAAGCCTGTACTTGTGCTGCAGGCTCCCTGCCTCAGACATCTCCTGCCTCTCACCCACCACATGAATGGCAGTGGGGGATGCAGGCCAGATCCGCCCAAATTGTTGAGTTGTGTTTTTTTAGGGGAACTGCCAAAGTGGTTGAGCTTTTTTTGGTTGGGGGGGACAGGCTTCTCCAGTTAATTGATTACTTTCAATGCTTTTCAATATATATATATATTGGGGGGGGGCTGTAATTACTTGAAGGCAAGGAAACCTCAGAAGAGGAGAGAGGGAATGCAAAAATAGGGCTGAATTGGCAGAGATGATGAGCACCTAGAAGATCTTCTTGCTTTCATTAGAAATTCAGTCCTATCCAATAGGCCACCTGTGAGCACCATGCTTACGCCACAGAGGAATAGAGCAGCAATAGTAAGAGCTGGGTTTGATGGCTTATGAAAGGTGGTTTACATCTAGGTCCGCCATGTGGCTGCCAGTTTCCAGAACTGTTGATGGGATCACAGTTTCTGGAACAAATGGTGCTTAGAAGTCCTCCTCTTAAGGGGACTTTGGCAAAGGTCTCTGCATAGGAGTCCTCTCATGGAGGTGTCCTGAATCCCTGTTTATCTCAGACATAAGAAACCTCAGGCCTTGGGGCCACACTCTTTCCACAACACCATGTAGGATCATAGAGAATTAGAGAGTTATATTGAGTTAGTCCATTGGTCCACCTGCCCCAGTGGACCAGGGGTAGATGGACTTCAACCTTGTGGGAGCTACTTACCACGACCACCATGACCCCAAAGACCTCCCTGAGGTCCATCATCTAGCCCCAAGTGTAAAATAGAAGAGAGGGGCAGATATACATGGCCATTTGTGTATCTCAGCCAAGATTGCTATTCTTGCACACAAAAATCCACTTCTGGGTTCCCCTCTCTGTCGTAGCAGAGATGGGGGTAGCGAGTTGTTGCTGAAAAGGAAGAATCAGAAATGTGTCCTGATCTTCTGCAAATGTGAGCGTTTATGTCAAGGTTTATTCACAGGAAGGGAGGGGCAGCAGCACTGCAACAGCTCCCATTGTTCCTGACCATTGACCATGCTGGCAGTAGCTGATGGTCCAACACCATCTGCAAGGCACTGCCTTGGCTATCATGGCATAATATGTGCAAAATGTGATGTGTGCGTATTTGGGAAACACATGAATTTTAAACCGGGAGATCATTTTAAATGAACAATTTAAATGAATGATGTACAGGCAGGCCTCAAGGCATAAATATTTTTGCAGGGGGGGTATTGTATGCTCTTAATTATTGTTTGATGTTTGTGTTTGTGCAGCAGAGCCGCTGTGATAAAATCTCTCTCTTTCAAATACAGAAGGGAAATAATAGTAATAATCTCAGTAGCCCCTGCTTCTGAAATTATTTTGGGAGGTGTTACAGTGGGAGAGGCAATCGTTCCAAGCCGCATATCTAAAATACCCACAAGTCTAATGCATGCAAAAGGGCACCTTGGGTTGAATTTATTATGGATTCAGAGCTGTCATCACTCTCCCTGTGATTGCTTCTTCACTTGCTTATATAGAAAGACAAGCAGAACACAAGGTGTACTCACCAGGAGTTAAATTAAGAAGTGGATATAGCAGGGATGGAGCCCTTATTTATTTATTTTAAAAAAGAATCTTGACTCACTCCTCATTCCCCTTCTCACCCAGCCCCCTATAGAAATCAGGTAATTTAAATTCAGGGGCTCAAATCTTTATTTAGAATGGTAAATGGCTACCTTTTATCCCATGGGCCGGGTGCTTTTTACTGTGATTTCCCTCATCTTTTACGGCAAAGAAATGATGAGCCCTTTTCCATTGATACACCAAAAAGAGCCACATGAAAGGCTTAGCATACCTCAGAAAGTATTCTGGAACATCTAATGTCTGGAATATATGCAGAATAGCAAAGAGGGGGGGGTAGTGCTGGGGACCCTGTTAAAAGCTGTTCTCCTGTGTATTTAAGAGGAACAGATATAACAATGCAGGCAACCCCGGAGCAAGAGTGACTCACTGCATAATTTCAACAGATAATGTAAAAAATTCTGTACTATATTATCCAGCCATACACAGGTGCTGTACTTTACCTCATGATTTGGTGATATACTCCCCTCTTTTCCGACATGTTTATTCCAGATTTGTTCCGGCCCCTTTTTATTCTTAATCAGTTGACTATCCTGCTGCATCATTATCACCGTTTTGTAATGAAATATGGAAACTTTTGAAGGGTTGCCAGATTTCCAGTATCTAATGTGCAGGGCTTGGTGCGTACCTCCAACATCCTGCTGAGGCAAATTGGGACACGAATTTGATGGAGGCCCTGCCCCCTCTTATTTGTGTCCCCCTCTCTCTTGGCTCCTCCTCCCTCTCTTGGGTCTCACCACTCTTCCCCCACTGCACCATCCTGCCGGCACTGCTTCTGGAAAGAGCAAGAGGAGGGGCAGTGCACGGGCACAAGGTGAGAGTGTGGCACCCAAAAATGTGCATGTTTTGGTCCTGCATTCTTGTGGGAACCAACTGGCTTGCACCAGAGCATGGGACCTGAAAACACATGTCTTTTAGTCCTGTACTCTGGTGCAGCCAGAACATAGGAGCCCAAGTGGGACATCCTAGAATTCAATCAGAAGCCGGGAGAGCTCCTGTAATTCTGGGATGTTCTGCTTAAGACAGGACAGTTGTGCAGTATGTTGATGGTGTCTGTCACATAGAATCATAGAATCATAGAACTGTAGAGTTGGAAGGGACCCTGAGGACCATCTAGTCCAACCTCCTGCAATGCAGGAATATGCAGCTGGTCCATACAGGGATCGAACCTGCAACTTTGGTGTTATCAGCACCATGGTCTAACCAACTGAGCTATCCAGGCTCATCAGGGCTTAGTGATATAATGCCATGAGGTATGGCCTGGCAATATTGAAAAACCTACGTTGGCTCCCAGTACGTTCCTGAGCACTATTCAAAGTGTTGGTGTTGACCTTTAAAGCCCTAAACGGCCTCAGTCCAGAAGGAGCGTCTCCACCCCCATTGTTCTGCCCAGACGCTGAGGTCCAGCGCCGAGGGCCTTCTGGCAGTTCCCTCACTGCGAGAAGCTAATCTACAGGGAACCAGGCAGAGGGCCTTCTCGGTAGTGGCGCCCGCCCTGTGGAACTCCCTCCCATCAGATGTCAAAGAGATAAACAACTACCTGACCTTTAGAAGACATCTGAAGGCAGCCCTGTTCAGGGAAGTTTTTAATGTGTGACATTTTATTGTATTTTTAATCTTTGTTGGAAGCCACCCAGAGTGGCTGGGGAAACCCAGCCAGATGGGCGGGGTACAATAATAAATTATTATTATTATTGCAGTTCTCAAAATACCTGATATGTGGGTTGAGCCTGGAAGAATAATCCAGTGGTAAAGGGACAGAAGTGTGAAGGCCTAGAAAAATAGGGAAAATCAAGAAAGGAGCTGTGCCCGGAGGACAGAGGGGTGTGGCTTAGAAAGATTTATAAGAGCCAGATAGGGAGACCCTGAAGGGCTGCACTAGCCCCCCAGACCTGAAGTTCCTCACCCCTGCAACAGATCTTGTATCCAGCCTAGACATTTTGACATATGCCAGATACAGGAATCAGCATCCTGCAAAGCTTTCCTGGATTGAATGATAAATGCCTTTTGCCAGCTTCACATAAAGCTATGAAGAAGAAGCAGCAAATTGTTCTTTCTCTCCCACTTTTCTATTTCCTTGCTTGGGAGCGTAGACGTGCTAATGTTAGTGTATGGGTTGGTGCAACCTTTGAGCAAATACAACATTTTTGAGGTAAAACTTAGGCCGTTTCAGTGCATCCTTTATGCAGCATATTACAAGAAACACAAATACAAATAAATCGGAAAACAAGAGGGAAATATACTTAGAGGAAGGCACAAAACAAATATTTAAATGATTTGTGATTTCATTCTTGCCTGAAGGGCTGCTGTATCTTTTTTGGAATTCATAAAGGAAGTCCCCCAGGATATTTCACAGTGCGACGGTACACAGCCTACTTTCGTGACAGGTCATTATTGCATATCATGCTGGGATCCGGTACCTGGCATGTGAGTCGCTGCTCCACCTGCCTCTGTCTCAGTGTCCTCTGTAAATACAAGTAGAGGACACTGCCTTTGGAATCCTAAAAGTCCAAGAGAGCTCAAAAGCTGGTGAGTGATTTATTTGCCCTATAGGACTCATGGAATGTTAAGTCTGGGCTCAGATTCCTTGCCAAAAGCTAAGCAAGGGTCCAAGGACTACCAAACAACATACCACTGCAATCCTTTCTGTTTTTATTCAAGTTATATTCATACTATGTCATTTTCCCTCCATATGTAAGTACTCTGCTTAATTTTAAAACAATGCAAAACCCAAGAGTGGCCCTGCTCATAGCTATGGAAATAAAGTTTGGAATGGCATCTTCATACTAGTCTATAAGTCCCATACAAATTTGGATTTATCACATGGGTCATGAGCAGGCATAGGCAAACTCGGCCCTCCAGATGTTTTGGGACTACAAGTCCCATCATCCCTAGCTAACAGGACCAGTGGTCAGGGATGATGAGAGTTGTAGTCCCAAAACATCTGGAGGGCTGAGTTTGCCTGTGCTTGGTCATGAGGATTGAGCACTGACATTTTCTTCAGGAACACGTATGCATTGGATTGTCCATGAGCTACTTGTCATGGTTCCTACATGCTTCACCCAAAATCAGAGGCAATGTGCCTCTTGAGACTTACTGGACTGCAACATGGGAGGTGACTATTGTTCTCATGTCCCACTCATGGGCTTCTCAAAGGCATCTGGTTGGCCACTGTGGGAAAAGGGAAGCTGGGGTAGATTTTTGTAAAAGTGCAACTATACAAAAAAGATGCAGGTTCAATCCCCGTATGGGAGACTCGCATTTTCCTGCATCACAGGGCGTTGGACTAAATGATCCTCAGGGTCCCATCCAACTCTACAATTCTATGATTCTGCAATTCTAAGATTAACACGGGTCTTGTACAAGGCTGACAAAGAAACTCCCGATCTGTGCTGTAGTTTTCAGTGGCAGGTGATATCACTCTAGTTTAACAGCCAATCATTTTTCCTACAGCACTTGGGGAATTGTAACTGTAGAGAGTCTCAGCACCCCTAACAAACTACAGTTCCCAGGATTCTTTGAGGAAACCCACGGCTGTTTATTGAGGTATGGTGCTGCTTTGCATCTATAGTATGGAAGGGCCTCAGATACAGCTCAAAATGCAGTCATCCTTTGGATTCTGCACTTCAACAGAATTTTGTGATAAAGTTCTCAGCTCATAAAGCATGCCAAAAATTAATAGTCCAGGAGGTGTGAATTAAGTTGCTTCGTCTCCTGTTTCCCTTCTCTATAATATGCCCAAACACCAGAAAACCAGTGCAGACTCCGATGTCACGTTCTTTTGTTTTCTTTGTACCAGTTAATTTATATTGGATAGGAAGGAGATAATTATTTGCTAGCATTCCAGGCACAAAGAAGAATGAAGAAACCTAGTACTGTTTTAATCCTTTTCTTGCAAGAATGAATATAAGCAAAACAAGCTCTTTTTTATGAATTAGTAGGTTAAGGACTCCTTGGTCCGTCATCAAAACAGGAGGCATAGCAAACACAACCTTAGCTTGACCATAGTCACAATCAGTGGGCTGTAATCATAATGTGATGTGGTCATTATGTAAAAAGTGAAAACGAGGTAAAAATGGGACTTCACCCAAGCAGATTCCTCCCACACAGCTGACTAATGTTCTTCTGTGTCTCTTTTGTGGGAATGTATCTGTGTTAAGAGCCAGCATTCTCTTTCATCCACTCCACGCTTACACGGCTTAGCTGTGGGTAGATCTGACTCCACATTGTGCTCAGAATAACTACAGTTTTGTACCCGTTTACTGACCTGACACAATTAGTGTTTAGAGCAATCTCTGTTCTCGGATAACCAATGCACAACAAATAGAAGCTAAAAGGTTACACTGAAAATACTTCACTTCTGATCGAACATAGTAGAAGAATTGTCACGATTAAAGATATGAAATTCACACTTTTAAAACAGAGCATTGAATCTCTGTTGAGATGTGTGAATAATGCAGTATATCAGCCTCAAAATTTCCCACACCCATCCTTGAAACAGAATAAATTGTCAATGAATTCACAAGTAAGTTTGCTTTTAAAAGTTCCAAGGGTGTGCTTCACCTAATTAAAGATATTTGGGTTGTGTGTGTTTTTTTGTTGCTGCGGTGATTTTTCTTGACTAGGCCTTGCAGATGTGCAATAGATAAAAAATCATGACAATGAGAGCATAAATCATATGATAAATATACCTGCTTGATTGTTAAGAGGATAAGAGGCATGATACGTTATGGTGCCCAAATAAAAACACCTTTCTGTGTGACTGACAGGGCTGGACTCTTTTCAACAATCTGCAGAAATAAATGCAACCTTCAGCTCTCATTGCAGAGTATAGATGCATGTTTTAAAAAGTTAAATCATTTCACTCTCTTAGGAACATGTAATGAAAATAATCGATAAATTAGTGGTATGCTATTTTACATAGGGACGCAGGTGGCGCTGTGGGTTAAAGCCTCAGCGCCTAGGGCTTGCCGATCGAAAGGTCGGCGGTTCGAATCCCTGCGGCGGGGTGCGCTCCCGCTGCTCGGTCCCAGCGCCTGCCAACCTAGCAGTTCGAAAGCACCTCCGGGTGCAAGTAGATAAATAGGGACCGCTTACCAGCGGGAAGGTAAACGGCGTTTCCGTGTGCGGCTCTGGCTCTGGCTCTGGCCAGAGCAGCGATGTCACGCTGGCCACGTGACCCGGAAGTGTCTCCGGACAGCGCTGGCCCCTGGCCTCTTAAGTGAGATGGGCGCACAACCCCAGAGTCTGTCAAGACTGGCCCGTACGGGCAGGGGTACCTTTACCTTTACCTTTACCTTTATGCTATTTTACACAATTTCAGAACAGCAAATGAGTTTAAAAGCATTCTCGAGGCTGTCTTGTGGATGTCACCGATCTGCCTTCTGAAATCTTCACCTCTGCCCCCTCCGTCTTTCTTAGTAATAGCTTCAGTCATTTTATTGATCTGTTTTTACCCCCGGATGTTAAAGCAGTAAAAGTAGCTGTGACTCTCAATTTGACCAAGCAGCATCATGCTGACAGCACAGTGAGGCTTGAATCACAACATCCTGCTAAGTTTTAAAGTCCTTATGCTACCAAGGTAATCGGTAGGAATGATGGCACAAGGAAGAGTTGCAATTATCTTTGCAATATACATTTGCAAGACAACAGGGCAGACCAGTGGGATTTGAAACTGCCATCATTATCTGACACAGAGTGGATGCAGCTCCCACTGAATATTGGAGCCCTCCAGGTAACAAAGTTCCGTTTTCACTACTTGGGCTGAGTTTACAACAGTGAGCTCCTCACAGAATGATAGCAAGATGCATGGTTAGGTCTAGGGGTTTGCAAGACAGGGCAGGTGCAAGGGTCCTGAGTGTCTCAGGACAGCTACCGACTCACTTATGAGGTTTATGAAAACTAGACCAAACCTTCATGCAGATGCTCTGTGTGGTCTTTGCTGTCCTCTCAATTTTCACTTTCCTTATAATTAAAGACAGCACCGGCATGCTAAAGCTTGGAAGCTGATGTTTTTATTTTTAATATTTTAATGACGCATGGCTTGGCTTGCTTGCGCTGGAGCTCCTCCACACTTCCGTTTGCCCTGCCGCATTCCCCTGGGGAAAACCCGATCATTAGCACTGATTCAGAGCAAATGTCAGGGACGCGGGTGGCGCTGCGGGTTAAACCACAGAGCCTAGGACTTGCCAATCAGAAGGTTGGCTATTTGAATCCCCGCGACGGGATGAGCTCCCGTTGCTCGGTCCCTGCTCCTGCCAACCTAGCAGTACGAAAACACGTCAAAGTGGAAGGAGATAAATAGGTACCGCTCTAGCAGGAAGGTAAACGCCGTTTCTGTGTGCTACTCTGGTTCGCCAGAAGCAGCTTAGTCATGCTGGCCACATGACCCAGAAGCTGTACTCTGGCTCCCTTGGCCAATAAAGCAAGATGAGCGCTGCAACCCCGAGTCGGTCACGACTGGACCTAATGGCCAGGGGTCCCTTTACCTTTACCAGAGCAAACGTCAATCGGGTTTTCTCCAGATGGGCATTTGCTTCAATTAGCGCTACAGAGTGGGTTTCCAAGGGGGAAGCTGCAAATCCGCTCAGACCTATGCCTAGAAATCACGGGATGGGTGGAAAACTGTTTAGACCCATGCACAGAGCAAGTATGGATGAGTCCCTTGTCACCTTACTTTTCAAAGGTGGTATGCTGTCAAAACTGCTGGATGTATCAAAAATGACTGCACCAGGGGGAAATAGCAAACTGAGGGCTGCAATCTTATACCCACTTTCCTGGGAATAAGCACCATTGAAATCAATGGGACTTACTCCTGAATAAAGACGAATAGGGTTGCACTGTAATATAAATTCTCCTGAACAGCTTGTACAGGTGAAGGTCTGCAGCTGAGCGGTGGCTTTGTATGGAAAGGGTCCCAGGTTCAATCCTCAGCATCCAGGTAGCACATGGGTTGACTCCTGTCTGAAATCATTGTGGACAGCGCTGAGTTAGATGGGTCAATGCCTTGTCATAAGGCAGCTTCCTTTGTTCCTATATACCTACTTCAAGTACAGTGGTGCCTCGCAAGACGAAATTAATCCGTTCTGTGAGGCTCTTCGTATAGCGGTTTTTTCGTCTTGCGAAGCAAGCCCATTGACAGCTTAGCGGATTAGCGCTATTAGCGGTTTAGCGGCTTTTAGCGGATCCGCTGATAAGCACCTTATCAGCGGATCAGCTGATAAGCGGCTTAGGGCTTTGGAAAGGGAGGGGGGAGAGAGAGAAAACCCGCAGGAACTCGCAAGACATTTTCGTCTTGCGAAGCAAGCCCATAGGGAAATTCGTTTTGCGAAGCGCCTCTAAAATGGAAAACCCTTTCGTCTAGCGGGTTTTCCGTCTTGCGAGGCGTTTGTCTTGCGGGGCACCACTGTAATGATCATGCTATTGTTTCCGTAACCACCAGTCCTTAAGCGAAGCAGCAATCTCTCTGGAACCCCTTGTTATCCAATAATATGTTTCCTTACCTTCAGCTCACTTCAGCATATTAACCTTAATGATGTTAATGGAATGCACTTGCTGCATTTCTCCACCTTTCCCCCCCATACTAGAGCCAAATAGAAACTACATTTTGTCTCTCTTTTGTCCCACGTACCTGTGAGTAAACCCCCTCACTTACTTCTGAGTAGACATGGTTAGGACTGTGTTGTAAGTCAACCACATCTTTGTGAACTGGGACATTTTACATGGAACTGTTGGAAATCTCTGTGGACTCCATATAGGCTGCTAGGGTTGTTAAGTGGATATTGCCCCTGGAAGCAAATGCAAGAGTCATTTGCGTTTGAAAGATGCTCTTGAGTTCCATGTTGCTTTTGCTAATCACCAGGCAAGGATCTGGTGGAAAGCATTTCAGATGCTTATCAACATTGTTGAACTCTGCCCAGAAGTCTGATGTCTTATCAGTAGTCTGGAGAAGGTTGCCTTCCATATCTACCTGCTGTCTAGAAATAGTAACATATAGGTAATATTTTGTTGGAAGCCGGCCAGAGTGGCTGGGGAAGCCCGGCCAGATGGGCAGGGTATAAATAATAAATAATTATTATTATTATTATTATTATTATTATTATTATTATTATTATTATTATTTACCTGGTGGTGGTTATTGTGGTGGTTGTTTAAAAGAAAGGTACTGCTATCTGCAGCAGCCATGACATCCTTCCAATTTTGTTGCTTAACAATGGGATTAATAAACAGATACTTTGTAAACCTTGTGCCATCACATCATTTAACAAGATTATGAACAGCAAATTCTTACAAGCAGTGGCAGTCAATAACAGTTTCCTATGTGAACCTGCTGGCAGCTCCTGCCTGGGGGGAGAGAGGAAGAGGTGGAAGTTCTATCATTATTAAGTGCCAAGCCAGATGGTTGTGGTGGGTCTGCTACAGCTAGCACCATCTATGTATCTACCTAGTTGCTGAGTTGATACATCAGCAGTCTGTTCTCCCAGACCATGATAACTACTTACCGTATTTTTCGCCCTATAGGACGCACCGTCCCATAAGGTGCACCTAGTTTTTTGGGGGGAAATAAAGGGGAAAAAATTATTTTCTCCCCCCCAGGCGCAGGGCTGGGGCGGGGGAGGCCCAAGCTTCCCCCGCCCCAGCCCCCAAACAGGCAGCTCTCTGCAAGCCGTGGGAGCCCAGCGCTGGCTCCCGCTGCTTGCGGAGAGGTCCGTGAAGCCTGGATGCGCTGAGCTCAGCACGCGCAGGCTTCTGCATGCAGGCAACTCTCCGCAAGCAGCGGGAGCACTCCCGCTGCTTGCAGAGAGGTCCGCAAAGCCTGCAGAGCGAGAGGGGTCGGTGCGCACCGACCCCTCTCCCTCTCCAGGCTTCAGCGAAAGCCTGCATTCGCCCCATAGGACGCGCACACATTTTCCCTTCATTTTTGGAGGGGAAAAAGTGCATCCTATAGGGCAAAAAATACGGTACTTAACAGCTGCTGACTATAGTAGCACCATCCCTGCCTCCACTGCAGCTCCTGGCATTTAAGTAAATTGCCCTACCTACTCTATCACTACACAGTGGCTTCTGGTGGTTTGACCCAAGACATCTCCTCACTATCTGTAACTGCCTAGAAGTGCCTAGAGAATTCTTGCAAAAGATGGGGGTCACTAGGATTGCCAGTAGTACATGTGAAAAGGATCTAGGGGTCTTAGTAGACCACAAGCTTAACATGAGTCAACAGTGTGATGCAACAGCAAAACAAAAACAAAAAAAATCCCAAAGCTATTCAAGGCTACATCAACAGAAGTATAGTGTCCAGACCAAGGTATGTATTAGTACCTCTCTATTCTGCCTCAGTCAGACTACCACTGCAGTACTGTGTCCGGTTCTGGGTACCACAATTTAAGAAGGTTATTGACAAGCTGTATGCAGAAAAGGGTAACCAAGATGATCAAGGGTCTGAAAACCAAGCCTTACTATGAGGAACAATAGAAGGGTTGGGTATGTTTAGCCTAGTAAAGAAGAGATTGAGAGGAGATATGATAGCCATCTTCAAATATCTCAAGGGCTGTCACATGGAAGATGGAACAAGCTTGTTTTCTCCTGCTCCAGAGGCTGAGACCCAAACTAATGGATTCAGTTTCAAGAAAGGAGATTCTAACTAAACATCAGGGAGAACTTTCTGACAATAGAGAAGCCCCCATTTTGGCACACTGTTCCTCTGTGTTGGACTGGGTGAACTCAAAGCATTGCTGGGAGATTCTCGCCCCCCCCCCATTTTCTCCCCCCAACCTCAGGAAGTCTATAACAATAGTGTCTCATACCAAATGTAAACAAACTGTGAAAAAAACTCTATGAA
Source organism: Podarcis cretensis (assembly GCF_951804945.1). Taxonomy (NCBI): domain Eukaryota; kingdom Metazoa; phylum Chordata; class Lepidosauria; order Squamata; family Lacertidae; genus Podarcis; species Podarcis cretensis. The sequence continues at coordinate 80,342,774 of NC_137175.1, read as the reverse complement.
TCAAAAATAGAGACACTGAAGGAATGGGTTTCTGTGCAGTAAGTTTAAAACAGACTCAACCCCCCCCCTTTGTTCTTTCTTTTTTTTTATTCGAAATCAAAAATTTTGATTTTGTTAGCCCCACCTAACAAAAAATGCTTTCTATAGAGCTGTTCCATCACAAGATCATTGATCCGATAATGAAGGTTTCCTGAAATTTAGGAACGGCATCATAATTATCCAAGTGAACTAAAAAACACAGCAAGGATTTCCTACAAATGCTGAACACATCCTGAGATTTTTGTCTTGTTTCACCAAGAGACACTTGCTTGTCTACCCCTGTTGTGTATGAAAGAAAAGCTGGAATTAATGGTGTCTGTTTTGGGGTTTTTTTAAGAATAATGTTTGCCTTGTAAAATTGTGTGTGTGTGTGTGTGTGTGTGTGTGTCTAGAGCAGCTTCTCTCTCAGTGGTGTAGTCACTTCATTTCAAATGACTTTTTGGGCAGCAGGCTGACAGGATGAGAAAACACACCATCTTGGGAGCGAAGAGACTTCAGCGTGTGTTGAGCCAAGTGAGTTCAGGATCATTTAATTCAAAATCTCCACATAATTTCCTGTTATTTAAACCATTATTAAGAGATATCCTTCAGCTTATCGCATGTGAAGCGTAAGCTTCCCTCGGTATTAACTTTGACACATACTGTGCACTTCAGGGATTATATTAATTTAGGCAGCAGTACCTGGTAGTCAGCATTTGATTGCACACGACACAGACGGATTTACTCTTGTTATTGATTTGTTGGCAAATATATTGGGTGAAAATCCCTTGGTATTGCTGCAAGCTCTGCCTTCCACATATTATTGGATTCGAGAGCTATTTTCCTCTGTGTTTAAACTTGGCGATATCTTTCCAGAAAAAGAAGGGCCCAGGTGGAAGATGGAAAGGGAATGTTTGCAAGGAGTTTGATGAAATGGAAAGCTCTGTTTGTTTTTTATGGTCCCATTTACAAAGAGATTTTTATTGCATTAGCTTGGTTTTAATGTGGGCACGTGACCTCTTTTTCTTCCCATTTCCAGAGACCAAAGCAGAAGACATAGAAATGCTTTGTTAAAAAAAAATACAGGAAGTCCCCCTAACCCTATTAAGTTCATGCAATAGAAGAAACGGGGGCAGTCAAACATTCTTAAAGCCCGAGCACAATTAAAAAGTAATGTTTGGTTTTAAAGAAGAGATGAGTCCCCATCAATGCCTTGGTTTTCAAATACTCAAAATTGGCACTCCTGACATTTTCCTTCCTTCCAGATGGTTTATATTCTTCTACAGCCATCTGCTTCTCATTTGTAGCACTTTTCTTACAACTTAGTCATATGTGCCTCAGTTGGCCTTTACCTGTTTAAAGTTAACCTGGATGATTCAATTACACATTTCTCCTGCTGCTTTAAAGCAGATTTTGCTCTTCTCCAGAGGTTGCCAGAACATTACAGACTCTAGTCAACTTAGCTTCAACTACTTCCCTCATCTGTAGAACAGATTACTCCTCTGCCTTTTTTTTTTAATCTTGCTGGCTATGAACGTTTCTTGTCAATTTAGCTATCTGCAAAGGAAATGGCAAACATCAGTCCTTCTAGCACACACCACATTGCATGATGCCTTTGTGGTTCTTCACACCATGCTGCATGATGCTTCTACAGCCTCCTGGACTCAGCAAGGAGCACACTTGCACAGCTGCTGGAGCCCCAGTACTTCAACAGGGCACACCAACAACCCATACCTGCCTCTACCCCTACCTGCCTCTCCATTCGCACTGAGTCATAGCTTCTGCATCCCTCTGGTGCATGCATGCCTGGCACCGGTGGGTCGCACTCTGCCTCTGCTTACCACTTCCATCACCCATTACAGGCTGACTGCTGCTGGTGTTTAAATACAGTGGTACATCAGGTAACAGATGCTTCAGGTTACAGATGCTTAAGGTTACAGATGCTTCAGGTTACAGACTCCGCTAACCCAGATATAGTATCTCTGGTTAAGAACTTTGCTTCAGGATGAGAACAGAAATTGTGCTGCGGCGGCACAGCAGCAGTGGGAGACCCCATTAGCTAAAATGGTGCTTCAGGTTAAGAACAGTTTCAGGTTAAGAACAGACCTCCAGAACAAATTAAGTTCTTAACCTGAGGTACCACTGTATATGGTATTAAATATACCAGTACTTTGAGTACTTTGAGTATTAAATAAAATATCAAAGTTGTTCTGTTTGATGTTTAAAATATTTATTTCTTAATTTGGGGTCCATAAAAATAAGGGTTGTCTTAAACATGGAAGCGTCTTATACACAGGGGTGGGGGAATGGTAATTCCCCCCTCCCAGTGCTCTGATCAGCAGGAGGCTGGGAGCCCCATTTAAATTTCCCACAATGCCCTAGATTCCCCAATACTGGACCACTGCTGCTTCCCTGAGTCCCACTGCAAGTAAGCCCACCATGCTCTGACATAGGATGGGGGCTGCCAGAGAACCTTTGAGTGCAGGCCCTAAAACCTGGAGTTACACAAAACAAAACAAAAGAATTGCTGTGAAAATCCCTGAAATGAGAGGTAATCAACTATAGAATCAAACAAACTCAAGACCAGGGCTGAGACGCTTCCTTGAGTTTACAAAAAAAAAGGTATAAAAACCTCAGTCACAAGTTTTAAACATAGCCCTATTTAAGAGAACATTATAAACCTTAAATGGTTTTCAATGATTTTGTTTGATATCACTTAAAATTATTTAAGGTTTAAAATACTTTATTTCCTTGTGAGGAAACTGATTAGTTCAGTGAAACGAGTTTTGTAGCCGGCATCTCGTTAAGTCTGTGTTTAATTCTAGGTTTATTTTTCCTTATTTTTTTATTTTTTTTATTCAATTCTATAGTCAATTACCTCTCATTTCAGGGATTTTCATGGCAATTCTTTTGTTTTGTTTTGTGTTATTTCTTGGTTCCATGACTGTCTTTTTTTCACTAAAACCTGGAGTTGGCTCTGTGTTTCTGGGATCCACAAAGGTGGTCACATGATTCCTCTCCTGCTTGCAATATGCAGATCCGTCTCTTACTCCACTGTAATGCCGGTCTGAGCAATCTGCCATTTTTGAGACTGCAGGGACAGGCCTTCTCTTGGAGAAGATGTGAAATAGATGACTCTCAATCTACCACCATACATAAAAGCAAGGAATTGTGCACAATCAAAATATTGCAGCACCATTCTCAACCTTTCACAGCTGTCGGTATTTTTACAAGCCAAGTAAAAGCAGTCTACTTTTTTCCAGAATAGCAGTGGAATGATTATGACATGTGGAATCATCCAGGGAAATGGGGGGGGGGGGTGTTGCAGCAGCCATAACCCCATGAAAGGTATGTTGGGGCGGTGTTCCAGGGTTTGCATCTAAAATGTGAGCACAGAAAGCCGCTTTCTTCGCTCAATAAGCATGGATTGCCTTTGCCTGGCAGCACTGTGACCCATAGGTAAAGGTAAAGGTACCCCTGCCCGTACGGGCCAGTCTTGACAGACTCTGGGGTTGTGCGCCCATCTCACTTAAGAGGCCAGGGGCCAGCGCTGTCCGGAGACACTTCCGGGTCACGTGGCCAGCGTGACATCGCTGCTCTGGCGAGCCAGAGCCGCACACGGAAACGCCGTTTACCTTCCCGCTGGTAAGCGGTCCCTATTTATCTACTTGCACCCGGAGGTGCTTTCGAACTGCTAGGTTGGCAGGCGCTGGGACCGAGCAGCGGGAGCGCACCCCGCCGCAGGGATTCGAACCGCCGACCTTTCGATCGGCAAGTCCTAGGCGCTGAGGCTTTAACCCACAGCGCCACCTGCGTCCCTTTGACTGTGACCCATAGATTGCAGCAAAATACAAAGCAAGGTTTTGCCCAGTATCTTGTCTGCATGATGGGCTCATGGGAAAAAGCTGTCCCATGAGCCCTTGCAAAGGGGAGGAGAAAGCCTTTGAAAAGCTGCTTTCCATGGAGTTCATGGCCATTTTGCCTTGAGAGCTTCCTGCCAGCCCACCCTCTGGTTAGAGCCTTCACTTAGCAATTTTAGCTCGCTGACTGACAGGGCCAGAAAGAATTTATTCTTCTCTCAACATGATTGGCACTTGGTTGGCTTTTTCCCCGATTTTCCCTCAGTATAATTATGGCCTTCCTTTGTTAGGTGGAAGAATGGAAGGATCAACATAGCATAGCAGAGACCTGATAAGGGTGGAGTGGAGGATTGACCACGGCAAACCCAACCCTGGGGTATCTGCCAGTTTGGAATCTGCACCCTGGTTGCCTAGTGAGACCTTGCTTGCTTGGCTTGTACCATGGCAAGGTTTAACACTGGCCAACTCCCATGGAACAGGTTTGGGCTGGTCCAAACCCGGCAGATCCATTCCATCAATAAAATAATAATAATAATAATAATAATAATAATAATAATAATAATAATAATTTTATTTATTTATTTATACCCCGCCCATCTGGCTGGGTTTCCCCAGCCACTCTGGGCGGCTTCCAACCAAATATTAAAACAATACAGTGTCAGACATTAAAAACTTCCCTAAACAGAGCCGCCTTCAGTTGTCTTTTAAAAGTAAAACACCGGTAGTTGTTTATTGCCTTGACATATCATGGGAGGGCGTTCTACAGGGCAGGCGCCACTACAGAGAAGGCCCTCTGCCTAGTTCCCTGTAACCTCACTTCTCGCAGCGAGGGAACTGCCAGATGGCCCTCGGAGCTAGACCTCAGTGTCTGGGCTGAACGATGAGAGTGGAGACACTCCTTCAGATATACAGGACCGAGGCCTTTAGGGCTTTAAAGGTCAGCACCAACACTTTGAATTGTGCTCAGAAACGTACTGGGAGCCAATGAAGATCTTTCAGGACCGGTGTTATATGGTCTCAGCAGCCACTCCCAGTCACCAGTCTATTCTGGATTAATTGCAGATTAATTGCATCAAAGTGGGGCTTGGGGAATGATGAACTGATCCTGGGACCCAATGCCATGCCAACCCTTGCCCTGCCTGCTGCTGTCAATAAAGATTTGGCCTGAATTTATCCCATCACTGTTGTACAGCCTGGTTATTTTGCTGCACTCATGGATCACATAATGCGCCTGCCCAGGCAAAAGGATTGCTTTTGGCTGCCTACAGGATAGAACATGTGCTGAAGAACTAGGCTTGGCAGTGCCTCCATCCCCAATCCCATATGTATAAAGTGTGAGGAAACTAGGCAGTGGTTGCCACATATGTGAATTGGCCCTGAATAGCTGGAGAGAACCATGTTATGTCACTAATGAGATGTCTTTCATATTGTCATTTTATGGTACAAATCACATTAAGACGTTTTTCATTTGAAACTAGATGTTTAGCTTCTGCACAACATGAATGATGTCACACATTATATATATATATATATATATATATATATATATATATATATATATATGGCTGTGGTAACGCTGGATTTTTAGAACTTTTCATATGGAAACTGTTGGACCTCTACTCTGTGGAGGGCAGTGTTCATAAGTCAATCAACAAATAAGTGTTTCAGCATGTCGTACGTCTTTGCAGTGTCCTGCTCTGAAGCACATGCCTGGATTAGCAGATAAGATATATATTAATCTGCGTATTTATGAGTGTTTGGAAAACACTGCAGAAACAACAGGTGTGTTGTTCAACACAGAGCAATTTGAGATTAACACCTACCAGGGGAAATGTAAACATTAATTCTCTTTTGCTTTCTCCAAGTGTCTTATGACATTTCTTTATTGTGTGTAGAATAAACAATTAGGAGAAGATAAGATGGAGCAACAGTCTATGGATGTGTGCTTATGAATTTAGCTGTTGGGAGCAAAACACCCAGTTAGTAAGCCTACCGTCACCAAGCATAAATAGGATGGATAATATTCAGAATTATTTCCAAAATTATTTTTCCATGTCTGTGCTTTGGATGGGACCATGGTCAATCATTGTGTGGATGTGAATTTTGACCCACACATGGCTAGCCCTTCCTCCAGAACAAGGGCAACTGAATTTCAAGGACAGAAATACTATTAGCCGACTATGTAGTGCTATTTTTCTGTGATCTTTCCCAAATTATGCAAATTGCAGATGGGTGCAATGTTTCTTATATGGTGTTCTTCATTGACTGGGGCTTCAAAAAGCCTTGGTACTTTAGCAACCATTTTTATGATAATGGCTTGTTTGTTTTATAACCTTGCCAGATGAGCCTCTTTTGGGAGGAAATTATGTTTCTTTAATGTATTCTGATTGATTTTATTTGTTACTTTTTGGTATATTATATATATATATATATATATATATATATATATATATATATATATATATCATATTTGCAACAGCAAAACAGCTCTGAGAACCAAGTAATAAGCCTTGTGCTCACACTAGTGTCTATTGGACCAAGCAAAGGATGATTTACCTGCACTTCTTGTTCACAGTATGGAAATGTTTGCCATGAGGATATTCACATGAAGCTGAGCCTCCTCCTTTTTTGTTTTGAAAAAGTTCAATGTGCATTAGGCATCCAAGTCATCATGTAAACAGTAGCATTCCAAATCCAGAAAAAGCATTTTTGCATGAATCACCCGTGGCTTCTTGTGCGCCTGGCAGAGAGGGTATGTGCCACAAACATTAGTGAAGAGAAGACATCTGTCCATGTTCTTTTATGCCAATGAATATTAAAATCCCGTTTAGCACTGGTATCCTGTTATATAGTATAGTGGTACCTCTAGTTATGGACTTGATCTGTTCCAGGGTGTGTTCACACCCCAAAAAGTCCGCAACTAGAGCGCTGCTTCTGCGCATGCACGCGGTGTGATAGAGCGCTTCTGTGCATGCATGTGTGGTGAAACCCGGAAGTATACACTTCCAGGTTTGCCGCATTCGTATCTTGAAAAAACGCAACTGGAGACTGATGTAACAAGAGGTACGACTGTACAAAATAGTACATTAGGGAAGAGCAAGGGTCTCAGCTTCTCTGGTGCATAGAGTTAGGCTTGGCAAATATCAACTGTTTGGTGGTTCCTCTTGAAATTGTGGTACGTTTATGTTGTTTGAGAAAATGTTTTTGTAGGAAAAATTACAGAATTGCACATGGAAAATAACTGGTGAAGTGGTTAAGGTTGCAAGCTGTATACCTTGGGTATGGTGGACAGTCGCCTCTTTTTGGAAAAGATGCATTTCAAAGGTATTGAGATCTATGATCAGTATCACTGCCAGGTTTGGATTGTGTTTTCGGGCACTATCTATGGTTGAAGAGAAAATAATGGGCCTTCAAATTAAAACACAGAAGAAGTGGAGTTTGGATTTGATATCCCGCTTTATCACTACCCAAAGGAGTCTCAAAGCGGCCAACAATTTTCTTTCCCTTCCTCCCCCACAACAAGCACTCTGTGAGGTGAGTGGGCCTGAGCGACTTCAGAGAAGTGTGATTAGCCCAAGGTCACCCAGCAGCTGCATGTGGAAGAGTGGGGATGCAAACCTGGTTCACCAGATTATGAGTCTACTGCTGTTAACCACTACACCACACTACTACACAGGTTTGCAAGGACATATGGCAGTGTTGCAATATCCCCTCACAATTGGATAAATTCAAAGTAAGGACAAACACTGAACTAAACCCAGGCTACAGGCTGTGAGAGTTTCATAGCTATTGAGAGTTAGAATTCTAGTTTCAGTTGACTGAAATGAGCCATCGCTATTCATTGGCTCAGCTATTGACATATTACAGAATGTTTTATAAATGTTCTAACTGGTCAGAAAATTAAAAATAACGGGGGATGGGGGGACAAAGGACAGGCTAGAGAAGGTGGCAGCACTGTGATGACAAATTGTCAGGGCACAACTAGGCAACATAGTGGAAGATCTCGTAATATTTTAAAACGGTGAATGGGAGGGGTGAGCATGGGCTTTGTGTACTTGGCAAATTATAGCTAAATTTTGCATGGTGATGCCTGTGATCAAGGAGTAGGTTTTCATTGAAGTTTGGATACAATAGGATGCCATTTTGAATCAAGCAGAACCTTTCAGAACTGCATAGATTTTAACCATTTGAAAGTAGCATTGGTTTTTCAGTTTCTTAGAATTCCTGAGCAACACTGGCTATGAGATTGTTAGCGTGTGTAGTTTTCCACTCTAATGTATGTACATTCTTTTCATTGGTACAAAATCCAGTATGTTTTTTATAAGTTTTATGTGATACACACTACTTATTTTTAAGAATTCTCTCCCTTCTTCCCTCCTTCTCTTCCATTTTTACAATCCCACACCTACAACTTCTAATACTTGCATTATGTAAATATATGCCCTTTTATTACACTCTACATTTCTTGGCAGCAAGTCCAAGCTGTCTCCCCCTCATCCTAGCAATATTATTTGTCTTTGTGTAAAACATGTTATGCAAAAGAAATTTCCACCCATCTAAAATTTCCTTGCAGACACAGGAACAAAAGTGTACTCACCATCAAAGTGTATTCAGATACATGGTGGGATGTGGGGGCAAATCCTAAGCAAATGGAAGGAAACTCACATTCTAGAAAGAAAGCTTATCTGATCTCAATCCTTGTATTCTTCCTATTCAATAAGAATGCTGTTTTTCTTTTTAACACACACAGTTACTTTTACAGTATGAGGAATCCAGCACAATAGAAACTAGGTTTAGTAAAAAAAAAGGGGGGGGAGCCCATTATACTGGCAATATATATCCATGAGAGCCAGCAATAATTATTAGAGTTGTGTGTTGGATGCAAACTTTTCACTGAGCAAATCAAGCACCCAAACTTATGAAGACAAAATATCTGATTCATCACTTTGTGCTAGTAGAAGAAACTTGCTGTCCACCCGCCCAGTTCTTTGACACATGGACATAAAAACTGCAGCATACTCTGTGGCCTGAATAACTTCCCCAGTCTTTCTATTGGCAAGTAATGGTAGTACTTGCTTCAGGAATGGGGAACCTCCGGCCTGCAGCCCAAACTGGGCCCTCCAACCCTCCCCATTTGGGCTGAACAGCCAGTTTAGGGGAAGCCATGCCTTCCCATGCTGTACATGACATCAGGACATATATGGGCTGCATAAGGCCAAGGCTTCAAAGGAATAAGCATAGAACTGTGGAGTTGGAAGTGATCCTGGGGGTCATCTAGTCCCTATATTGCAGGAATCTCAGCTAAAGCATCCATGAGAGGTGGGCTTCTAACTCTGCTTAAAAACCTTCAAGGAAGGAGAGTCTACTACCTACTGAGGGAGCCGGTTCCACTGTCAAACAATCTCTTACTGTCAGAATGTTCTTCCTGATCTTCAGTCAGAATCTCCTTTCTTGTAACTTGAAACCATTGGCCTTATTATTCAAATAAAAGAACAACTGAGGAAGTGTTGAGACACGCTCATCAATTGCCTGTGCCTCTTTACAGCTGACAGTAAATTGCTAGAAGGATAGTTTCTAGCAAAGTAATCCGTTCTACTTTTCTGTACCACTATAGAATGTCCTGTTAAGCCTTGAATCAAGCCTAACTTCAGGAGCTTAAAATCAGCTCCCAATGGTTTTTTCACTGGAGCAAATGGATTGTGACCCATTTAGTAAATAGTTGTGATCCTTGCAACATAGATGAAACATGCATTTTGCAGTGATGATAATTAACTAGTGATATGTTCTTGGCACGCAGCCAAAATCCTAACAACTACTACTACTACTTATTACTTTAAAATGTTGGCTTAAATATCTTGTATTTGATAGAGATCTGGAGCTAGTTTGATAAGAAATTTGAAATTTCATTCTCAAAATTTGAGTGGCAAAATTGGCAAATTCATAAAACTCATATTTGCACATGTGCATTTTCAGCTCTTAAATGGTTTTTGACCAATTTCCTCATAAAAAAAGGTAAAGGACCCCTGACAGTTAAGTCCAGTCGCGGACGACTCGGGTTGCGGCGCTCATCTCGCTTTACAGGCCGAGGGAGCCGGCGTTAGTCTGCAGACAGTTTTTGCAGGTCATGTGGCCAGCATGACTAAACTGCTTCTGGTGCAACTGAACACCCAAACCAGAGCAGTGCATGGAAACACCATTTACCTTCCAGCCAGAGCAGTACCAATTTATCTACTTACACATTTGGGCGGGCATGCTTTCGGAGTCCTAGGTTGGCAGGAGCTCGGACCAAGCAACGGGAGCTCACCCCGTAGCGGGGCTTCGAACCGCTGATTGGCAAGCCCAAGAGGCTCAGTGGTTTAGACCACAGCACCACCCACATCCCTAATTTCCTCATAATTTCCTCATAACAGCTTTTTATATCTGTACCAACCACTGTAAACTCTATGCTTCAGACATGGACTGAACAAACACATTTAGGAGGAAACAGGGCAGTTCAGAAACACAGAGCTCATACAGCTGCTGTGGGATTGTAAGAACTGTACATTGCACATCCATCACATCCAAATTCTGTCTTGCTTTTCTTTATCCCCTTTCCCCCCCTCTGAGCTTTCATTGCGAGTGATAGTTCTGAAAAGACCAAAGGGGCTGATAGTTATCTGTTTTCCCCAGGACATTCTCTTTCGCTGAACAATAGCCCTCTTATGACAAAGCATAGCAAGGAGAGATGCAAACAGATACCCTTTCCCTTACACAGATTGTATTGATTTCTCAGTCCATGTTTATGTTTCGTAATATTTTGTGAAAGTAAATTCTGTGCAAAGGAAGAGGGTTGACAGCGAGGCAAAAAGAAAGAAAGACATGAACAGGGATTAATCTAAGATTGCTGAACAATGGCATACCCTCCAATATCTTGCAGAGGAAAATTGCAATGCACGTCTTTCCAGGCTGTGCTCTTGCAGGAACCACGTGATTTGCCAGAGAGTACGGCCCCCCAAAATGGGCACCTTTTGGGACTGCACTCTCGCAGGAGCCAAAACTGGACAATCTGGGATCCAATCAGAAGCCAGGGTGGCCTCTGCAATTCTGGAACAGTTGACATAAATGCAATAGGGTGGACAGACTTCAGGTTTTTGGAATCTACTTTGTTTTAAAGAATAACTGTGAAAACCACCAACTTGCAGGCCCTTAGAATTAAAAAATTCTGTTCCCTGAAGTTTATTTTGGGTACCGACACACAGTCCTCTGACAAAAAAATTGCCTCCTAGTTACTCCAAAGTTTCGTCAATTCAATAGTATAATTTGCAGGGGGAGCACATTTTGACACTGTTGTTGTTAAACAATTAGAATCAGAAATCCTTGCCAATTTACTGCCAATCATTTAGAGATGATCCGGTGCTTTAATGTGGGCATATTCAAGGGTATACAGTACCAGCACCTTTTCCAAATTTCAAAAGTGTGGCAATTACTGTAAGAACTTCATGGTGACTACCAGCACCCCTTTTTCTTAAAAACAAAACAAACAAACAAAAAACCACCACTATAGAGCTCTACCAGTCGATCCAGGTCCTCTTTCTGCTCATGTTGCCTAACAAAACAATCAACTCAAACCCAGTTCCTTTTGCTGGAGAAATAATAATTTCCTGGGAAAGGAGGAGTTTCATCACCAATTTTTGGTTGGTGAACATTTCTGTAGCACTTTCCAGAGCTCCTTTAGCTATGATAACCACAAATGTTTGATGTAGCCAGGATATGGGACAGTAGGGCCATTTTGTAGGATTCACACCTGATCAGGGGTCTTGGCTTCCTATGACCAAGTTGTTGTTTAGATTCAGCTTAGGCAGGAAAGTGGCCACATGAATCATAGAATCATAAAATGGTAGAGTTGGAGGATCCTGAGGATCATCTAGTCCAAGCCCCTGCAATGCAAGAAGATGCAGCTGTCCCATACAGGGATCAAATCTGCACCACGCTCTAACCAACGGAGCTGGTTAAGTGCCGCCAACGTCTAGAAATATGCCCTCAATATATTTCTAAATTGCCGTCTACCAAGGATTTTCTCAGCCAGATCAAATTTTAAAACTGCCACACAAATAAACTTTTATTTGGTATATACCTTATTTTTCCCCTAGCTTCTTAACCAGAAAAAGGTTCATGACATAGCTCGCAACATGCAGTGCTTTTTTTCTTTTAAAAAAATGTTTAGGGGTACTCACATTTTGACTCAAGAAAATCACCATTTTATAGTTCAAATCGGGGGGAGATAAATACAATAAATGGACAAAAGTACAGAGATTCACAAAATGGTTAGGGGTATCCATACCCTTGTGTACCCCCAGAAAAAAAGCACTGGCAGCATGTAAAAGATTCTTTAAAACTCACATTTGGCCATTAGTTTCACAATACAAAAAGCAATAAGCAGACAGGTAAAATAAATAAAAATCAGGTAAACAGCAGGCTCATGTTGTGTTAAAAGTGGTGGTGTGGGAACAGTGTACAATGGTACCTCGGGTTAAGTACTTAATTCGTTCTGGAGGTCTCTTCTTAACCTGAAACTGTTCTTAACCTGAAGCACCACTTTAGCTAATGGGGCGTCCTGCTGCTACCACACCGCCGGAGCACGATTTCTGTTCTCATCCTGAAGCAAAGTTCTTAACCCGAGGTAATATTTCTGGGTTAGCGGAGTCTGTAACCTTAAGTGTATGTAACCTGGAGCATATGTAACCCGAGGTACCACTGTATATATGTTCTTCCTAAAATGCATCAAAGTTAAGGCTTGATGAAGAAGCAGAAGGAGGGTGTTCTGGAGGAGAGGCATCCTGACTAGGAAGCCCCAGTTGCTCATTACCAGCCATCTGGTTTCAAAATGCGCAGATACCCTGAGCAAAGCCTTTGACGATCTTTTAAAAGCCAGGCAGGCTCATGCAGGAACCAGCAGTCCTCCAAGGAATCAGATTCCAAGCCATTTAGCACTTTAAAGGTTAAAATCAGCACTTTGAACTGTGGCCAGAAACACATTTTGGGCACAGTGCAGTTCTTTTTAAACTGGCAAGACGTGTCCTATATTCTTTGTACCAGTTAGCAGCCTAGCTGCTGTGTTCTGTACCGACCGTAGTTTCTGAATAGTCTCCAAAGGCAACCTCATGGGGAGCACATTGTGGTCATTTAATTTGCCCATCAGAACATAGAATCATGAAATTGTGGAGTTGGAAGGAATTCTGAGGGTCATCTAGTCTAACCTCCTGAAATGCAGGTGAATACCTACAGCCAGGTTCTCTCTTTCTGTCTTTTTCTTAAGGCGTAATTGCAGCTGGCAAACAAGCCAAATTGTATAAAAAAGCACTACAACTCACAGAGGATACATTAGACTCCATCCACAAGTTTCATGATACACAAGGTCATCTGTCTCTTCCTCCTTAACAGTAAAAATACAGTAAAGCGTGTTCTCCTTCATGGAGAGCACGTGTTGCGGTGGGGGCCGCCAGGACACTCCAAAGTTGGGGGGCGGGCTAATTGATCGTTGGCCACTGATGCGATTGGGGCTTCCCTTGTTGTTGGGAAGAAGTTAATGTTGCCATTTATTGATTGACAGCCAGAAATAGTAAAACTCCTTGCACGAGGCTAGGGCTTCCTCTTTTCGCCCGTGCATTGGATTGCCCGTCCCTCCCTCCCTGGAATAGGGTTGTTTGCTTTGACCTTGCTACGCCTGTCATGGGGTCGTCTGCTTTGGAGCGGGGGCCTGGTAGGAATTTTGTCCATCTGGCTGATTGGCTGGGGCCATTTGGTTTTTGCCTACTGCGTAGCAAATCGTCAGAACTTGTAAGGTTCGCGGTTAGGCATTGGTTTATGGTTTGGTTGGTTGAGGGGCATGGATTGGCTGTGCCTGCCCCTCTAATGCTGCTGCTGCTGCAAGGGATTCCGTTAAAGGAATTGGGAGCTAACTATTGCTTGTCCACTCTGTCAAAGGGGCTCGGGCCATAGCAATGAGCTCCTGGTTGCATTTGGGGTGAGGGCAGGTTCCCTGCTCCGCGTAACCCCCAAGTGTACTCCCCCATTCTGACTTTCGCATCGTGCGGAATGTCAGTCTGTCCCCCATGGTGGGGGCAGATAGTCGCAACCAATGCCTACGCAACCACTCACAAATTTGTATTTTAATAAAGTTGTGGCCAAAATTATGCCAAAAATCATAAACAAAAATTTCTGTGTGATGTGTGAGTTATTGGGGTGGACCTGGGGACCTCAACACGCAATAATAAATTAAGTTGCTAACAATTTGCTGCCTTTTCATGATCCCTCAAATCAGCCATGCATGTTCTGCCCTCCCACTCTGCTTCTCAGATTCTCAAGAGAAGCTATTAAGTCATTCATAACAATGTATAGTAATTGTCCCAGCATTAGATTTTGCCGTTTGGCTCTTCTCCACCCCCGACTTCTGCATGAATTTACTGTTACGGCCAAGCCAATCCGATGGGTGGCCATATCTGAATCTAGATCTGAGCACTTGGAGAAACCAGTAACACATGGGCAAGTTTCCTACATTTCCAGCTTGTAGTAAAGCATGGGACAGTTTTCCATACCATGTGGAGGTGACTGGCTTCCCATGTGGCTGCAACCACTTCACACAAAATTGCCAAGAAGCACATTCCCACTCTACATCCAGTGCACTCTCATTGTACCTACGGGACCGCATCTTCTGGTATGCCCCACGGAGCACCTTCCGGTCTGCTAACACCACCACCTTGAAGATCCTGGGCCCCAGGGAAATTAGACTGGCCTCGACTAGAGCCAGGGTCTTTTCAGCCGTGGCCCCAGCCTGGTGGAACGCTCTCCCACAAGAGACCAGGGCCCTGCGGGATTTGACATCTTTCTGCAGGGCCTGCAAAACGGAGCTGTTCTACCAGGCCTTTGGGTAGGATGCAGTTTGACTTACTTTCCTTTGTATAAAACAAGCCCAAAGGAGGCTCCCAACTCACTCACAGGTCCTTGTATGATCAGTGGAAACAGTTGGTCCTGGCAAGTTTTAACCACTCTCAATTCCAACCAGATAATTGCCGCCTGCCCAAATTTTAACTTATCTGAATTAATTTTAAGATGTATTTTAATTAATTGATGTCTGTTTTTATGCATATTATGTTGTTTTTATGATGTTAGCTACTCTGAGCCCGGGCCGTGGCCAGAGAGAGCGGGATACAAATTATTATTATTATTATTATTATTATTATTATTATTATTATTATTATTATTGCTATTGCTATTGCTATTGCTATTGCTATTATTATTGCTGGTTTGGGAAGTGGTGTACACATGACATTATCTGCAACCCATATTTAAAAGGTAAAGGGACCCCTGACCATTAGGTCCAGTCGTGACCGACTCTGGGGTTGCGGCGCTCATCTTGCTTTATTGGCTGAGGGAGCCAGCGTACAGCCTCCGGGTAATGCGACCAGCATGACTAAGCCGCTTCTGGCGAACCAGAGCAGCGTACGGAAATGCCGTTTACCTTCCCGCCAGAGCGGTACCTATTTATCTACTTGCACTTTGAGGTGCTTTCGAACTGCTAGGTTGGCAGGAGCAGAGACTGAGCAACAGGAGCTCACCCCGTCGCGGGGATTCGAACCACCAACCTTCAGATCAGCAAGTCCTAGGCTCTGTGGTTTAACCCACAGCACCACCCGTGTCCTGCAACCCATATTTATTCAGGGGATAAACCTCCCTGAGACCTCCGGGTTTAGGGTGGGACATAAATTCAATAAATAAATAAATAACAACTTTTCCCATTAGAAAGTGATGGAACAAGTGGAGGTGTGGATGAGCCACTGAAATTAGTGCACCTAAATTAGTAAGGTTCATTAATTTCATCAGTTTCAATGGGTCTACTCTTAGTATGGCTAACATTGGAAACAACCCATCTCATATTATTCATGTTGTGGTGTCTAAACACCCAAGAGCCCAAAGATAAATATTGAGGGCCCAAAAACAAATACACTTTTCATGACAATGTGGACCTGATGACTATTTCCTTTTTCCTTTTTAATGCTAAATTATTTTTTATCGATTTCTTGAGATTGAGATGATAGTGACCCCATGACAGGAATTTCCATTACTGTGAACTACAGGAGAGTGGAGTGAGATCCCATTGTGGGGGTACCATTTTGGGCAGCAAGCCTGTGTGGTGGATAACCTATAGTTCTGCCTTTAAACTTTTGGACAAGCACTACTGTCGTAGCATACTGGAAAGGTCCCAGCAGAATGTTGCTTTGTTGTGTTTTCATCCTCATTTTCATATGGGGCTGTGTAAGAAGTCCTTTTGGGGCGCTGCAGAGAAAAGAGTCTTTGCAGCAAAGGAGCGAACTTACAACTGAAGAATGAGCATATGCCATCTACCATCTGCGCTTTGTTGCTTCATGAAATTTCTATGAGGCGTCTTTACAGGCCTTTGTTTTGATGATGCAAGCAGGATTTTTGTGGTGTGCAAGCCACACATGAGAACTCAGACAAGCACAAGGGTACAGCTCTTCAGCTAAACAAATGAAATAGTCTCCATGACCTACTTACTAAATATAGCTCTGCTACTCTGCCTCTCTAGATATTATCCCAATATATGGAAGCCTGGAGGAAAGGGAAAAGAAAGAGAGAGAAAGGAAAGTCAGGAACTTTTCCATTTCTATTCCTTGAGATGAACGTTTCCTCTCCTACCTCCCGTGGCTCTGGAATTCAAATGTCAGTGTTCCAGAAATGCATGCATTATCTTTTGTTCAATTGAATTAAATAAACTGGATCAAGTATTGTTAGCAGCAGTGGTGCTTGTGAAGTCAGAACTGCTGGCTGCCACCATGGATTACGATCGAGGGAATTGCTGTACTTACCAGAAATGATGAGGGCAGAATACCTCACTCATCACACTCAAGCTTAGGGCTCCTTAAGGCTGGTTTACTTTTTTGCAGTGCTATTTTACTAGAAAAATAGGTGCCAGAACGCAACATATTCTCTTATAATGGCAAAGGTGCCCATCTGAAAGGTGCCAGAACTGAGTTCCAGCGAGTTCCAGCTGAAAAACAGCCATACTTGTTTGTTAAATTTCTATCCCTCCTTTCCTCCCGACAGAGCCTAGAGCAGCAAGCACTTCTGTGATAAAGCAGTAACATTAAAAATATAGTAAACATTTTGAAAAATTGTAATTTGAAAAAGTTAAAAGCACCTGATAAATTTAAAAACATATTGAAATATATTTGGAGTTGAGAGTGGATTTCATGTTCTTTATTCAGCTCATAGTGGTGAGGAGGAATGAAAGTTCCCCCAGAATGTCTGCTTTATATACATTATTTACACAATGGGCCCCACGTGATTGGCTAATTCTGGGATTCTCCTGTAGGCCAATCAGGTTGCGGATTCACTTCCACCTGGAGCTGGATTGGGTGGCTCCTGTGGACCAATCAGACTGCTGCATTCTGGATCCTATTGTTCTAGGACCAATCAGACTGCTGCATTTTGGATCCTATTCAACTCAGTACATAACACATACGTAGCCAAATCATGTGTTTGAACAGGTCTTTGAAACAGGTGCCTCCCCCCACAAAACCTTTGTTTTAAAAAAGAGTTTCAACAACAAAAATGCAGGAGCTTTGAGGGCCACCAAAACCTTTCAACATCAAGGTATCACAGTGAGGAACGCACAGGAACAGTCAATGCTTTTTTAAAAAAAAAAAGAAAAGAAAAATATTGTGGGTCACAGAGGCCCACAAAAAAAGATTCTTGGGGACTGGATGCAGCGCATGGGCCATTGGTTACCCACCTCTTCATTTAAGGATCCCAAAATTTATCCAAGGAGCATTTTTCTCACTGAGGGGGCAAGACAAGAAGATTTGAACCTTTTGGAAGCTCCATTTCCAAAGTCTTCCATAGATCTCTATTGGATCTAACCCAAATCAAATTCTCGGGAATGCAAAAGGGTGTGTTTTTTGTTTTTTGTTTGCTTTTCCTGCTGTCATTGTTGCTATTTGATTTGTTGCATTGTTTTTATCTTGATGATCCAACATGGGACTCTTTTATTTCTATTGCAATTCTAGCAATTATTTTAAAAATAGTATCTGTGCACATAACTCAGGGTGTGCAAATTTCCTTCCTTACCCCATCCCCCAAACACATACACGCATGATAGCACAGCAACAAATCAGAAACAAACGATTTATCAGTCCTTCCCCAACTGCATTGCATTTTCCTTTGGATTTCATTTTCAAACAAAGAGTTGGGGGAGGTTTTATTTTTAAAAGAAATGCTGTGCCATTAGGAGCATTAAATATGTCAAAGAGACATAGAGAGCTCTTCCCCTCAGTGTAAACCTGAAGTGCTGAAATTTTGGTTTTATTATATTTAGGTGGTAAAACTGCCAAGGCAGATTTCTCAAGTTCCATAAAATTCAAAGCAGTTTCAATTAAGGCTGGGAAAGAACTGGATTACAAACCCAACTTTGAGCAGCTGTTGCATCTTTATCCCAGAATCCTAGGTGTGTAAGATGTAGGTACTGCACCCCAGAAAGGGGGATCACAGACAAATGTCCCCTGAATTTTCTGCAGTGAGAAGACAGAGTCACTGAGGAAGAAAGCCAGTGGAGGGTATCTTGTACAACAACCCTCTAAAATTCTGAAGCCCAACATTTGACATTTTCCCACCCTGTGGCTTTGGCCTGTGTTGAGTCACAACAACGATCCATCATCTCCCTCTGAAGAAGAAAAAGACGACACCATTATTTGTACAGTGGTACCTCGGGTTACAGACACTTCACGTTACAGACACTTCAGGTTACAGACTCCGCTAACCCAGAAATAGTACCTCGGGTTAAGAACTTTGCTTCAGGGTGAGAACAGAAATCGCGTGGTGGCAGCAGGAGGCCTCATTAGCTAAAGTGGTACCTCAGGTTAAGAACAGTTTCAGGTTAAGAACGGACCTCCAGAACAAATTAAGTTCTTAACCCAAGGTACCACTGTATGCCACCCATCTGAATGGGTTGCTCCAGCCACTCTAGGTGGCTCCCAACAAAAAATAGTAAAAACACAATTCAACATCAAACACTAAAAAATTCCTTGAACAGGGCTGCCTTCAGATGTATCTTAAAAATCACATAGCTGTTTATCTCTTTGACATCTGCTGGGAAGGTGTCCCACAGAGCAGGCGTGACTACTGAGGGGGCCCTTTGCCTGGTTCCCTGTAACTTCATTTCTCGCAATGAGGGAACTGCCAGAAGGCCCTCGGAGGTGGACATCAGTATCTGGGCTGAATAATGGGGGTGGAGACACTCCTTCAGGTATACAGGGCTAAAGCCATTTAGGGCTTTAAAGGTCAGCCCCTGCACTGACCAATTGTGCTCAGAAACGTCTACACAAAACATTCACAGAATTCACAGAATCCAGGAAAGAAAGAATGCTCTGTCTAATTTTCCGTCTTCTGATGTAAAGAAAGTGGTGAAAACCTTATAAGTAGTCATGTTTAGGGATAAGTCTTGTCATCAGTGAGGGTGACTGTGCTGCAACTTAATATTTATTCCTAGACTACCTTATTGTGGGGGTAAGCCAATGGAAAGTCTCACGAGCAACTTGCCCAGGAAATATTTTCTCCCTTAGAATGTCCAGGTTATAAGAAGCCAGGTTGTCAAAGCATTAGCTAGGAAGAAAGTAGTGGGGTGCCTTGAATTACCTATCACTGCTGATTCCTCCTTTAATGTAGCAAGTTTCCAAAATAAAGCTAATTGCTTTAACATATAAATATTTATTATTTTTAAGAATAAGAGTATCAAGTACTAATTTCCATCAGGAAGGGCAGACTGATCTAGTTCCACTCAATGGCAACTTTGCATTTATTCATTCATGAATCTCTTCCAATTAATCTGTGAATTTTTGTTATTAATACTCTGCAGCAACAACAAAAAATTCATATTTAAATAATATTCTATGAAAAATTATGCATTTAACAACTTTTCAGACAGGATTTTCCCAATGGAGTCATCCCACGCATGTGTCTGTGAGTCATGGCAGACATGCTTGTTCAAGGAAAGCCCAAATTAAAGATTATCTGCTGTTTGGCAGATAATGGATGAGTTAATTTTGATCTCATCTAAGCCCTGAGGGCTTCTAGAAAGGTCCCTCCTTTATCATATGATGTGCCTTGTTCTTTGAAAATCTATTGCATTTGCAGAACCAGATTTACACCAACTAGGGCGGACTAGGAGAAACTCAGTACAGAGCTACGACAAAATTGCAGAAATAGAAAGAGAATCAGATATAAATTCAGAAGGAGAAAGCATCCATTTGTGTCATTCTTGCCATGGGGGGATTTTTCTATCGCTAACACACAGTGCTGGCTTTCCGCTAGCTAGAAAAGTTTTCTTTCTTTTTTTAAAAGTCGCCTCTGGGAAATGGGGGGGGGGAGTGATTTTGCCGATGAATAAAAGAAGCAGGGTTGAAAGAGCTCTGCCATTTTATTTGGGGGCAGGATACTCTGTCTCGTTTAACTCTAGCTGTCAACATTTTAAAACAGTTAATACATTTAAGCTCTATATTTTTATCCTTCATGGTAAGCAGGTGTTACCTTCACTTTTCCATAGAGAAAAGAAGAAGGGCCAGAGGTCAGTAGCATCTGCTTGGAGTGCAGAAGCTTCCAATCCCCAGCATCTCTAGGCGCCCATAACCAAAACTGTCATACTTGCGTTCGACCGAGCTACTCCTCCGGTCGAGCCCTCTGACGCTGATTAACAACCTCAGCCTTTGATGAGGCTCCAGGCACATTCCCTCATTACGCAGAGTATACAGCAGCAGCAGAAGACAAGAAATATGAGCTACATGCTAAGAGTTTTATTTCTAACTACACAGACAGAAAAGAAATATACAACCTCTCTCTGTGATAGCCGAGAGGCAACTGGTACAAAGAAAACAGGAAACCAGTAATATCAGCATCCGTCTCCCGTCTCCCGTGAGACTTCCAACAGTCTGGAATGTAAACAGAGTCTTGTGACTCCAAGCACTGCACAGTGGCAATAAACAGAAACCTAACAGAAAGACCCCTTGTCTGAACCCCTGGAAATTCACTGCCACTCATTGTGGACAATACTGGACTAGATAGGCCAGAAAGAGAAATTCATCCTGTGAGCCCCACCTGCAGTTTATAGAATCAGTGCATGAATTATGGGTCACGGTCCAGCGGCAGAACATTTGCTCTGCATACAGAAGGTCCCAGGTTTGATTCTTGGCATCTCCAGGTGGGACAAAGAAAGACCCCTCGAGAGCACTGCCAATCAAGGTAGACAGGGCCAAGCTAGATGAAAAAATGGTCTGGTGTGGTATAAGGCAGCTTCCTAATGTTAAGTTTCCTTTTTTAAAAAAAGACCCCAGATACTGAAGAAACGTGAAAGCGTGTTCTCCTTCATGAAGAGCATGTGTTGCGGTGGGGGCAAACAAGACAGCCAAGGGGCTATTTATTCCCTGCGCACAGCGTTGAGCTGCCTCTTTTTGCTGCACGCATCGGATCACCCGCCCACCCTCCCTATATTTAGGGCTCTTTGCATTGACCTTGCTATGCCTGTCATGGGGTCGTCTGCTTTGGGGCGAGGACTGGTAGGAATTTTTCCATTTGGCTGTTTGGCTGGTGCCATTTGGTTTTTTGCCTACTTTATAGCAAAATCGTCACAACTTGTAAAGTTGTGGTTAGGCATTGGTTAAATTTGGTTGGTGGAGGGGGTATGGTTGGCTGTGCCTGCCCCTCCAATGCTGTTGCTGAAGGGTATTCCGTTAAAGGAATCCAGGGGCTCGCCATGCTCTTGTCCGGACCCCTGTCAAGGGGCTAGGGCCACACAAGAGCCCCTGGGAGCATTTGGGGAGAGGTGAGGGCCTGGCACCCAGCTCTATTCTCCCCCCCAAAAAAATGTTGACTTTCGCAGGCTTGCAGATGTCAGTTCTGTTCCTACCTCCAGGTGGGAACAGATAGTCGTGAACCAATGCCTAAGCAACCACTCACATTCTGTAATCAATAAAGTTGTGGCCATAAAATTATGCCAAAAACCTTAAACAAAAATTCTGTGTGAATTGTGTTTTATTTGAGGGTGGCTTGGGGACCTCGACATGCAAATGCTTCTACAAACTGGCTAGGTGTCTTCTTCTTTGACAATCACTCATAGCAGAGTAAGATTGTCTTCATTAAACATGGTTTCAAAAACAGGTAGGTAGCCGTGTTGGTCTGCCGTAGTCGAAACAAAATAAAAATAAAATCCTTCCAGTAGCACCTTAGAGACCAACTAAGTTTGTTATTGGTATGAGCTTTCTTGGGCATGCACACTTCTTCAGATATCTTCAGGTGCGTGCACACGAAAGCTCATACCAATAACAAGCTTAGTTGGTCTCTAACGTGCTACTGGAAGGATTTATTATTATTATTTTTTAAAAGTGAGTCCTTAAGTTACTGTGGAGGCCAATTCTGGATTCACATGTCCTTCCACAGTGGGGACATACGTTTCCGGGTGGGAGTTGATCATGGTGATGGTTTGCCAAGCGTGCCTTCCTCCTAACGCGTTTCTCCCTTTCGTCCTGAGTTCAAGCCTCTTCAAAACCCATTACACCTTTAGTAAAGGCTGTTCTCCAATTGGAGTGCTCGCAGGCCAGTGTTTCCCAGTTGTCGGTGTTTATACTACATTTTTAAAGATTTGCCTTGAGACAGTCTTTGAACCTCTTTTGTTGACCACCAGCATTACACTTTCCATTTTTAAATTCAGAATAGAGTAGTTGCTTTGGAAGACAATGATCAGGCATCACACAACATGGCCAGTCCAACAAAGTTGATGTTGAAGAATCATTGCTTTGACACTGGTGATCTTTGCTTCTTCCAGTACCCTGGCATTAGTTTGCCTGTCCTCCCAGGTGATGCATAAAATTTTCCAGAGACAGGTGTTTGGCCAGGTGTGTGTCCCTGCCTGCCTGCCTGCCCTCCCTCCACACTTAAAGTATGATTCAGCTTTGCTTACCTGTTTTCAATAAGGAATACCTAAATGAAATTTCAAAACAATCCCTCTTCATTACAGGAACGCTGACCAAAGAACTGATACAAGCAGAAACAGCAGAATCAGTGTGTTTTCCACACAAAGCAGGGTTACACCAAAATTTGGGCGGCCAGCTGACAAGAAATAAGAGTGAGCTGTACCCAACAATGTTTTATTCAGAGTAGATCTGCTGAAATTAATGGACCTAATTTAGGATTATCCATTCATTCCAGTTGGCCTACTGCGGGGAAGATTTATATTGGATGCAATGCCTCATCATTTGCTTTTTAGCTAGATACCAAAAAAAGGAAGGAAGGAAGGAAGGAAGGAAGGAAGGAAGGGAAGAGAAGACAGGCAAGAACAATGGCTGGTTTTTCTCTCTCAGATATTGTTGTCCAGCTGACTAGACAAGGTTTTTCTGTGCCAAAAATTGTTGGATCTTAAGAATCACTGGTACGAAGTGCATACTCTTCTCTCCTCCAGTTCCTCCCTGAGTATCAATATTCATAAATTGAGGAAAATTTCCCTAAACATAGAACCATTTTGATAGAAGGAAAGAGATCCTCCCTAAGAAAAATAAACAAGCAGGTATTTTTTAATATATATTTTTTTAAACAAGATTTGTATACCCCTTGCTTGATAAAGCAAAGGCTTGATTCAGGAAATTTAAAATTGACAGTGCTTCCAGTCATTGCATCAAGGGCTCCTCTGTGTGTTCTGTGTCTTAGGCCAAGTGAGGAGAGGAGCTTCCTGCATGTACACATTCGATTGAAGAATTCTTCCCCCAAAGAATCCTGGGAAGTACAGTTTGTTGAGGGTATCCAATCAGAATTCTCTGCTAGAAATCACTATCCCCTCCCATGACTTTGCGGGCGTCAAGGTTAAATGCCTGTGATATAGATGTGTCCCCAGCAGCATTGCTTCATTTGGATATAGCCTGGATGCGATTTAAATCAAAAGCCCGTCTTAAGAGAGTTTAATTTTCTTTGATCAAGGGTTGAATGGAGATTTGATCCAATTATGGATCAGCTTGTTGCCCGTCGTCGTCCCCCATTCGCCATCTTGACCAGCATAACTCCAGGCAGTCTCATTTGACATACGTAATTTCCCAAAGGACGGCTCCTGACAAGCAATCTTTCCTGGAATGACAGTACGACTTTAGGCAATCAGCAAATCCCGAAATAGCAATATCTTTCCCTGACAGCTTTAATTCGGATGCTGATTTTAAAACTACACATAACATAAGATGGTTATAGATGGGAGTCGGTCTCAATTTCTTGCACGGTCCTCCTTATAAAGATGTAAGCTCTGCTGCGGCACAAAGGCGCTGAGAAAGGGGACAAATTGCAGTAGAAACATAGCCATGTGTGCTTTTTGTACCAGTTATAAAGCCTGGAGCTGTGCACAGAGTATTGCTGCATCTAGCTTAGTACTGCCCACACTGGCGGCCACCCATGATTTCAGGCAGGGTTCTCTCCCAGCTTTATCTGGAGATGCCATTGGGACTGAACCCAGGACTTTCTGCATGCAAAACAGGCACTCTGCCACCAAGTTACAGCCCTTTCCCTTCATGTAACTCAGTGTTTCCCAAATGTGGGTCTCCGGCTGCCTACCTAGCAATTCGAAAGCACCCCTAAGTGCAAGTAGATAAATAGGTACCGTTTTATAGCAGGAAGGTAAACGCCGTTTCCGTGTGCTGCGCTGGTGCTGGCTCGCCAGAGCAGCTTCGTCACGCTGGCCACGTGACCCAGAAGTGTCTCTGGACAGCGCTGGCCCCCGGCCTCTTAAGTGAGATGGGCGCAAAACCCTAGAGTCGGACACGACTGGCCCATACGAGCAGGGGTACCTTTACCTTTACCTAGCTGTGGAGGAGTTTGGATTTGATATCCCGCTTTATCACTACCCGAAGAAGTCTCAAAGCGGCTAACAATCTCCTTTCCCTTCCTCCCCCACAACAAACACTCTGTGAGGTGAGTGAGGCTGAGAGACTTCAGAGAAGTGTGACTAGCCCAAGGTCACCCAGCAGCTGCATGTGGAGGAGCGGGGGCGCGAACCCGGTTCACCAGATTACGAGTCTACCGCTCTTAACCAGTACACCACACTGGCCATCATGCCCGAAATACTGAAACTGCTTCCCTAGTTATCCTTAACCATCTTCTTTAGCATCCCCTTAAAAATGTGGTCTTCATTAGGCATTATTACACTTTGTGGTTAATTTTTACAATACAATACTAATAGTAAACATCCTTGCTGTTTTTCATTGCTGGTTAGGATGTATTAATATTGCTGTTAATAATAAAGAAAAGCACCATCGGCAAGTAATTAAAGGAGTATGTTGTTCAATCATTCATCACTGTAAGTATTTCTTATGCCACCCTTCAGTTACATTCCCTGGGCAGTTTACAAGAAAAGGGAGGAAAAAATACAACAACTGAAATGTGAATACAAAAAACAAAATGAGCTAAATGTCACAAATCCTTAATTATGGTTTACTAAAGCCAGCCTCCTTCAACCCATCATTTATCAAACTGTTCTATTTAAGTTAATCAGTTAAGATTAGTCATTAGTCACTAAACTGTGGTTAGTAAAAAACAGAAGCAAAAGCTCTAATATTATACCCTCCAATATACCCTAATATACCCTTCAATGATGAAAATAGGGACATCCCATTCCATGATAATTTTTATTATTTATACCGCACACATCTCATTGGGCTGCCCCAGCACTTTGGGCAGCTTCCAACATTTATTAAAAACATAATTAACCAATAAACATTTTTTAAAAAACTTCCCTATACAGGATTGCATTCAGATGGTTCAGGAGGCGGACAACTCTATACCCTCCAACATTCCTCTAATGAAAATAGGGACATCCTAAGGAAAAGTGGGACATTCCAGGATCAAATCAGAAACTGGGACGGCTTCTCTAAATCAGGGACATCCCTGGAAAATAGGGACACTTGGAGGGTCTGTAATATCTTTGCAGCGGTGCTGAAGAAGAGATGAAGGAAAAGAGAGCCCAAAGCTTGCCTAGACTTGTTGATGATGGTTGATGATGATCAACCATTGTTTACAGTTGTATCCAAATGCTTATTGAGTATAGGGCAGGATTTAACGAACAGACATAGGGAAAGCTGGAGAGCAACCTGTGGTGTTAAAAATATGCTCACTGGGGTAACTTTGTGGTTTTCCAACACAAGTACACAACAGGGAAGGCTGGAGTTCAGAGGCTCGGGTTAGTAAGGCAGAGGTCTGAGGACTGCAATCTTTGTGTCTTGTTCATCACATAGAAGAGGGGAAATATGGAGGGTATTTGCATATATTTTTCAGGAGAAAAAAGAGGAGAGGGGAACACATAGCTGTCAACTTACAGATTTGAAAATAAGGGACCAGCAGCCTTGAAAATAAGGGATAAGCAGCCAAAATAAGGGACCTGCAGCCTCACCTGTTCCAGGCACTCCAGTCTTCCTGTCCTCCTGCAGTCTGGTCAAACTCATGGATCCAAACTACAAGAAAGAAGATTCCACCTAAACATTAGGAAGAACTTCCTGACAGTAAGAGCTGTTCGACTGTGGAATTTGCTGCCAAGGAGTGTGGTGGAGTCTCCTTCTTTGGAGGTCTTTAAGCAGAGGCTTGACAACCATATGTCAGGAGTGCTCTGATGGTGTTTCCTGCTTGGCCGGGGATTGGATTCGATGGCCCTTGTGGTCTCTTCCAACTCTGATTCTATGATTCTATGATTCTATGATATATGCTGGTAGCTTCGAGAACACTGTCCAACCAACTTTGTAACCAGAGGTTCAACTGAATAGAATCTGAATCACATGCACCACAAGGCCTATGCAGCCTCAACTTAAGATGGCTCCCCAGCATTCAAAATGGCGTCCAGCATTCAAAAAACCCCTCAGCTTGCATTAACTAGCCACACACACACAGCCTCCCCCCCTCGCCATGAGATCACCAGTCACCCACCTTTTTAGTCAACCAGCTCCTTTCTTTTCCTCCATAAGTCAATCGAATGAGCATCCAAAACAAATTCAAAAGCCCCCCTTCCACGAGATCTCCTTTCCTTTCCCCCCACCATGTGCCCCCGCTCCAGACAGACCTTTTCACCAGTAAGGGTGAGTGGGCCGTTGATGATGTATCTGATTCCAATCCGAGCACTCTGTACAGGTATGTTCAACTTCTGAGCCTCTCTGAGGCAAAGGCAGAAAGCCCAGCCAGCAGCCAAACAAAGCCTCAAGGAAAACTACCGTCACTTCTCCGCTGGAAAGCGCTGAGCAAAGGCGAGTCCCCAGGCAACACAGCCGATTTGATCAGCACAAGGCATGCAAGCTCCACCCCCCAGTCATTCTTAGACTTCTTATTGGGTGAGCAACACAGCCAAGCAACACAGTTGGAGCCTCCCTCCTCCCTGGCCGGCAGGGAGGGAGGGAGAGGAGCTGCTTCCTTTGAAATTTAAGGGAGAACATTTAAGGGACATCATCAATAAGGGACAGCAGCGGGACATGGCGCTGGAATAAGGGACTGTCCCTCCAAATAAGGGATGCTTGACAGCTATGGGGGAACACTAAAAACAGGTGAATAAACAAGAAGGCCAAGCCTCAAAATGGTACTGAAATATAATCAAAGGAACAAAATACACAATCTGTTTCAGATTACCAGATGTGTGTTGTTGAAGTATTTGTAACCAGTTAAAGCATCCTTTGCTCCTGAGGAAGGTTGAAACCACAATGTGTTAGGCGTTTTGTATATTTGTTTTAAGTTCCCTTCATACCTCAGCACCAATTTGAAGAATAGACTTGTTTTCCAGTCATGTTTCTTTGGAGGAGAGTTTGGCTGACTGCAGATTATTTAGAAGTCGTTGAGCAACTAGGGCTTGTGGCAACATCAGCGTAGAGTTAGTCTTGTGATTGCACCAGCATCGGCAGTCTAGTTCACATCCAGTTGTAGGGAGGAGAAAAAGCAGCCAGATCATTTTAGAAGTTCTTATGGGAAAGAGTGATAATCTAGGGTGTACAAGATTGTGGTAAGAGGAATATACCACATAGGAGGAGGAGCTCAGATTAGAATTGCGGGCTTTCCATCTGTTATGACCCAGTCTTGCCGAGCAGCAAAACATAAGGGTTTCTTTGAAACTGTCATCAGACAACAGAGAGATAGAAGCAAACACCATCAATCTGTGAACCTTCAAAAGAGGAATTCAGTGATTTGGAAGAAATTTTCAATATGTAAAGATAGCAAAGAAAAACAGATGAGGAAGGATAGAAATAGCTATTCCAAGGAGCATGCGGAGTATCCTTATCTTTGCAGAAAACTATGATTGAATGTAATGTTAGATTTTCTCCAATATTTATATTTTATTGCTTGATCTGGTTTGATTATCTTCCTCCTGCAATCTATTGGCATACTTGAAACAAAGAAAAATTCACTCTTTGAGACTGTAGTCTCCCCTCTGCCAAATTCAAGTATTAAGCATTTATTTATTTTAAAAATGGAAGCTTTGGGTAATGAAAACATTAGCACAGGACATAGTGAATTCATTTTTCTGAAATAGCATTTGCAAAATTACATGAACCACAACTCTCAGCTTGTGTGGCAATCCCTGTGTTCAAACATCAAGGATTTTATCATTATTTGCCTTCCTTCTCTATATGCTTTTTCACCACCCATCTCCAGAGACAGAAATGGTGGAGTGACAAGCCACCTAGATGTTTTTAATGTGAAATGAAATGTGCTGCTTTCTGTTGCTTGTGCGTATTAAATTTTTTATTTTAATGGCATGTCAACCTAAAATATATACACGGAAATGACTTAATACGTTTGAACTTAGGAGAACATCACTCTGCAGGTCACTTTATTTATTATTTAGCTGCAGCTCCCTTGCACACCGTCTTGTCACAAGAAGCAGAGCAAGATGATGCTGTTTATTTATTAGGATGATGAGGAGAAGGCAACATCCTTTGTAACGATTGATCTGAGCGTGCCCGGAAACAGTTTGGAGTCATTTGAAGTTTCTGATATTTTTGTCTATGGGTTAATCTGTTGCAAACACTTTAAACTTCTTCCAATCTTCCTCCACTGTCTCTTTCTCTTGGTCGCGGATTCTGCCGGTCATTTCTGCCAGTCCCATAAAGTCAATCACTTTCGTCTGCCATTCTTCCAGTGTGGGTAGTTCTTGTGTCTTCCAATACTTTGCTAAAAGGATCCTTGCTGCTGTAGTGGCATACATAAAAAAAGTCTTATCCCTCCTTAACACCAATTGGCCGACCATGCCCAGGAGAAATGCCTCCGGTTTCTTGTGAAAAGTACACTTAAGTACCTTCTTAATTTCATTATAAATCATTTCCCAGAAGGCCATAATCCTTTGGCAGGTCCACCAAAGGTGAAAGAAGGTACCTTCAGCTTCATTACATTTCCAACATTTATTATTGGGCAGGTGATAAATCTTCGCAAGCTTGACTGGGGTCATGTACCACCTATAAATCATTTTCATAATATTTTCTTTTAAGGCATTACATGCTGTAAATTTAATACCGGTGGTCCATAACTGTTCCCAGTCAGCAAACATAATGTCATGGCCTATGTCCTGTGCCCATTTAATCATAGCTGGCTTAACAGTTTCATCCACTGTATTCCACTTCAGCAACAGGTTATACATTCTTGATAAATTCTTAGTATTGGGTTCTAACAATTCTGTTTCTAGTTTCGATTTCTCCACCTGGAATCCAATTTTCCTGTCTTGTTTAAAAGTCTCCATTATTTGATAATAATGGAGCCAGTCTCGTACTTTAGACTTTATTTTCTCATAGCTCTGTAGTTTAAATTTACCACTTTCTTGTTCTAAAATTTCAAAATATTTTGGCCATTTAGATTCCATGTTGAGTTTCTTCACCTCCTTGGCTTCCATAGGTGATAACCACCTAGGGGTTTTATTTAAGAACTGTTGTAAAATAGAGGAGTGATAAAATGTCAAGGGGAAGGAAGATGCAGAATTGCAGCTAAAACTGTTTGATGATTCAAGGTAAAATTGAGAATGATAATGAGCTTAAATTTAATTGGCAAAAAGAGTTGTTGAAAAACTGTAAAATAAGGATGCAAAAAGGGTGAGGTATGGGGAAGTGCGAGAAAAGAGGCTTACGAAAATGAGGTTAAGAAATGATATTTTTGTATGTGTTTGTATTTGTTGATGTTTGTGTGTTGTTGTTTTGTGTTAAAAATTGGAAAGTTAATAAAAATTATTATAAAAAAATAATAATAATAATCTGTTGCAAACACTGTGCTGTTTAGGACTATAAGGGTGCATATAGTATTTTCCTCATAACTACAGAATGCCATTACATTAAAGGCCTATCAAAGCTTAAGGGCTGATACATCTACCCAGAGATACATTCACTCTGCAGAGGTGCAAAGTTGGTTTCACAAGTCCTATCCAGATCAAGATGTATAAAAGCGTGTCAAATAAATGCTGGAAATGTATGCAGATAGATAGAACATTCTTCCCTAAAAAGTCAGGAAATGCAGCAGTCTATAAATTTTAGGATTTGGTTGCTCAGCATACAAGAAATATAAACTTCAAGGCATGATTACAAGGAAAAGGTACTGGGGAAATTGAACTGATGACAGAACTACACCATACACTTAAAGGACACTGATTACTTCTGCCAAAGAATTATGGGAATGGTAGTTTCCCCTCCTCTCACAGACCCATAATTCCCAGGTATCAAACTACCATTCCCATAATTCTTTTGGGGAAGTAATGTGCTTCGAATTTGCACCAAGTGTCCTTTAAATGTATGGTATGGATCTGCCTTCAGCCTAGGCTTACTCTACGAAAAGGATGAAATAGTAATATATGTACAGTTCTAGCTGTTCCTTGTCAACTGGTTGTTTTCAAACTACAAAGCACGAAGATTCAAATAGACCTGTGTTAATACCAGGGCTATCTTTTCACACAACCTTTTTCTTCTACTGAGTTCATCTAGCACTCAAACAAAATTTAGAGGTTGCCGTGCCTCCCACCTTAGCTTCTTGTTGCATAGATGTTTTGTCCTGGAAGGTTTCGTTTTTAATTTTGCAGACAATAATAATGAATAATGCAGATGAACAACTAGTGCGCCAGAGCTGCGTATGACAGAGAGCTGGTGTTTACACAGGAGAATGGGGTATCATTTCATCTAGCTGCTTTGAGTGGCGCTGTGTATGCATTGCACCAGTTTTTATTGTTATTTGCTGTCGTCTTCTGCCACCATCAACATTTCCAGATTAAAACACCGCAACGTTCATCTGCTCTCCGTCTTTGGCTTGAAAGTGACAGTAATTATTATTACATGATAGCTAATCAACAAACATCGTTGTCACATGCTACTTAATGATTGTAGATCGCTTGCGAGCATTAATGGGGAGATGTATAAAGAGAATATGAACCTACGGTACAAGAGAACATGAACAGACAATTTGATTCTCAACTGCAATACAGCTCTTTTCTTTTTCTCCTTATTTTTTTTTCCAGTACAGGCTTGGAATTCAATAGCATATATTAATGAAAGCATGATCAGCATTGTAAGTTTATCATTGTGTTTGTCCTAAACAGGATAAAGGCACCCCTTACAGGTGATGCTAAAGTGGAAATCATTCCCCATAGTCCTTGACTTGTCATTCTATGAGAGAGAGAGAGAACTGGATAGGTACTGTTCTTTATATGACTGGTCACAATGTTTGGGTCATACTTAATCAAGCAAATAGAATCTATTTCAGGTAATGCCTTTATATTTTAATCGTTATTGCCACCTTGTGGCAAAATCAAATTCTGCCTCATGGGTAATTTAGTGCATTGGCCACACAGTCTTACAAACCCATATCCTTCAACATTTCTCTGATGAAAATAGGGATGTCCTATTCCATCACGGCCACCACCATCATCGTTTTATTATTTATACCCCACCCATCTGACTGGGTTGCTCCAGGCACTCCGGGTAGCTTCCAACATACATAAAACATAATAAAACATCAAAACATTTTTTTAAAACTTCCCTATACAGGCCTGCCTGCAGATATCTTCTAAAGGTTGTATAATTACTTGTTTCCTTGGCTTGGGGATCACATAACTCCATACCCTCCAACATTTCTCTGATGAAAATAGGGGTATCCTAAGGAAAAGGGGGATATTCCAGGATCAAATCAGACACAAGGACGGCTTCTGTAAATCCAGGACTGTCCGTGGAAAATAGAGACACTTGGGGGGTTTGCAAACCATAAATGTGATTGCTGCGTCATTCAAGAGTAAGGGATTATTCACTATGACTCCCAAAGCATTTGAATGATTTCTCAGAAGATTGAGGCTGTTTTATGCTAACACGTGACCTCAATGAGCCACTGGTCAAGGGGGGGGGGGTTAAAACAAATCACCTGGGTCAGGTATCAGAGTTCTACATATTGTGAGTAGAATCAATATGCAGCTACAAAATGGTAGCTAATTGTTGGCAACTGTCACAAGATCAGCAGCATTTTATTGAGCTGGGGGATTTCAAACTGTCTACCTTCTGGGAATCCTGTCCACATTTACCTGCACAAAATATTTGAGAAGTCTGGAGTCTGTGCTAAAGTCCATAGCCAGTTCATTGGTCAAGTCTATTGGATCAACATTATCATCACCACCCACAACAACTAACAGTGTGATCATGATTATGTTGAGTCAGAACAGAAGTAAATTCAGTAGAACCAACTCCCACTAACAGGATTACAGCCTAAAAGCAATTGAACCCTCTTTTCTGGGCTACGGGGACATCAGTAATGAAGAGCAAGCTATCTTTTCGGGAAGCTTTCTGGCATCACTGATCTTCTCATTGAGGAACCAATGATAGGCTTCCAAGGAATCTCAGAGAGCTTTAAAGTCACTGTGATGTATGAATGCCAGGATGATGTGTCCTCTCCCTCTTCTACTGCAACAGCCTAAGTAGTGAAGTGATAACAGACTCAAACTTGCCCCAAATATGAGTCTTCCTTCTGACCTTATGGACCATAGTCTGGTTCCATGTTCCAGCTTTTTTTGAATGCAGCAGGAGTGATGCAGCTGTTGGGAACTCATAGAAAGAACACAGATCTGGATTTTTTTTTTAACCTAGAGAGAGAATCATCACAAAGACATTGACTTTGTAACAGATTCCATCATGCACAGAAAAAGCTGTAGGGAACTCTGAGATGGATGGGGAAAGAGCCATCCACCTAGCTGGCTGATCAATGTGAAATGCTGTTCAAAAAAACATGAAAACTATAAAACAGAAGAAACTTGCATACATCACACATGTGCTGCAATCTCTGGCAAGGAAAAGCAAAACAAATAAAACAATCTCAGAACAAAGAGAAACTGCAAGAATTTAGAAAGGCTCTTCTTGCTTCAAGAAATGTTCTGCTGACCATACCCTTTAGAATAAGCCCACCATATTCTGTATCTTCTGCTTTGGAATAGATATTCAAAGGTTCCATCTTAAATGGGTTTGGCTTGCTCACTGCGTATTTTACTTGTGTATACTATATCACCTTTCCCTTGCGCCCAAGAGTCCAGATTGCAGAATTAACCAATAAGGATTAGTTCTATTTATGCACGGATGTAAGCAAACATCTGCCCAATTCTATCTGGTTATTTTAATTTTCTTCCCCCCTGCCCCGCAACAAAGATGACCATCTGTTCTGTCATCAGCACTGATCTCGCTCTAGAAGCGAAATCAAAAGATCACCTGCCTAGCCACGCATTGTTCTCCCTTAAGCGCAAGCAAAACTCCAGTGGCATTCATCTATAGCTGTGAGTGTTGACCTGAAAGACAAAAATGTTTAGATGGTCACAGAGCAGCCAGAGGTGCAGCTGAAGATGGGGGGGGGGAGGACAATTAAAATGTTTTACATGTATTCTAAATTAGAAGGTGTGGGGAGGAGGAAATACTCTGTCAAACGTTCATTCCACTCCATGAACGATAACACGTTTATGTAAAAATGAATAGTAATACAAATAAGAATACACTTCTGTTATGTAAAGTAAATGTGACAATTTCAGCATGTACATAAACAGCTGGTCATATGTTAACATTGGTTCCGGACTCTACCATTTCAGACTAAAAGGTGGGGATGGCATGGTAGAATTCTCTCTCTGAAAACATACATAGAAAACCAGATATCAGGAATTAGGTGCCTGAGCTAGTTTTCTTCCTGAAGAGTTTTTTCCCTCTCACGAAGGAGCATTGAAAGACATGATTCCCTCAAAGTCATCTGAGGTGCTAGAGTCCTAGAAGAATTTTGCTACGCAATAATGCTGATAATCAGTGCTAATTTTCTAGAAAACGTGGTGATGGAACTCACCATGAACGCCTCCCTCATTCTCTTATAATGGCAGTGGCGCCCACCTGAGATGTGCCGGAACTGAGTTCCTGTGAGTCCCAACTGAAAAAAGCCCTGCTGATAATGCTGCTTTTATAAATCAGGACCGGGACCAAAACCTTTAACTATGTTGGTGAGCTTAAGAATGTAGTTTTTGGTGGGCTGGTTCACACATGCGCATTCATTGAGTGAGGTGTCACGCAATGACCAGATATGTGGCTTTGCTATCGCAGGAAGCATTTATTTTTAGCACCTACTGTCATCTCTCTACAGTATGAGATGAGAGATCTCTCCTCCCTTGATCAATTAACACTGAATAACTCTTAGCCATATGTGTGAACTGCCTCCATTTAAAAAGTATTCTCTCTGTGTATGCATTTCTGCGTGGCAAAAAAAGATAATTGCCAGTAAGCTGTAGATCTCTAAATAAGCACCAACATATTTAACATTTTTGTTGTTGTTATATTATTATTATTATTATTATTATTATTATTATTATTATTATTATTATTTACAAAGCACCGTTCAAGGATTACACAGCCCTCTCTCTGCAGATGGAGAATGGGCAAGTGGTTGTTAATCTCAGTTCCCTCTATCTCACATCTCCCTCTGCTGCAGCCAGGTGGAATAGCTGCTGACAGGTGAGCTATTGGCACAATGCAGCAGCAATACCCTCCTGTGCAGTTTCATATTTTCTAATATGCTGGCATAGTCACTGCCACACGTTTTTCCAGGGTAGATTTTATTTATATATTTTTTAAATTTCTCTTCTACCATTTCTCCAGTACAAGGGCAACTTACAACAATATAAAAATCAGAGAACATCACAGAGAACAATAAAAATGCATTAAATTTAAGGTTCTCACAAGAGTTTAGAACAGTGGTTCTCAAACTTTTTTTCTCTGGGCCGCACTTTCAGAATAAAAATTTGCTCACGCTGCACCAATTTTTTAATTGATAAGAAATGTATTGGAAAACAAAGAGAAGCAACTCCTAGTCGTGCTTGATTTATAACATAGAACACGACTAGTTTATAACATGATCATGAGACATCCAGAAAATGTAAAACAATGCAGCTTCTGTACATAATAACATGAATCATTCCCAAAAATTAAAATTGATTGTCCTTGAATCTTCCTGCCATACTCACTGCTTCTGATTTGATCCTGGAATGTCCCTATTTCCCCCACTAGTGCCGCTGCTAAACTGGGAGAGACTGCTAAGCTGATGTTTCTCCTGAGCAGTTGTAGCTGTAAGGGAGCATTCTGTTGCTTCTCCATGGCCGCCGCTGCCAGCATCCTCCGTTGGGCAGCTCGTAGCAGCTGCTGGAGAGCGGGCAAGGAGGAAGACAGGTTGCGGTGGGAATGTAAAAAGGTGAAATGCTTCTGGGAGATGATATATAATGAGTTGAAAAAAATGTTGAAATATACATTTATAAAGAAACCAGAAGCATTTCTCTTGGGTATTGTTGGAAATGAAATAAATAGAAAGGAATGTAAGTTTTTTCTATATGCAGTAACAGCAGCAAGAATACTATTGGCCCAAAAATGGAGGCAAGAAGAATTACCAACGATGGAAGAATGGAGGATGAAATTAATGGACTATGCGGAACTTGACAAACTAACGGGAAGGATCTGAAACCGGTGGGACCAGAAATTTACCGAAGACTGGAGTAAATTTACGGATTATTTGAAAAGTATTTGTGATGACCAGACGACGTTTGTAGAGATGATATGTTAAGAGATGTAAAGGCAATATTAAGTTAGGAAATGCATAAGAAGTGATTAAGATGGAGGATTATCAGAGGTGCTGATGGAAGTTCAATAAGAATGTATTTGTGATAAATTGTGTGGTATGTTTTATAATTTTGTATGTTAAAAACCAATAAAAATATTTATTAAAAAAAGGAGGAAGAGAGGTTGCTACTGTTGCGGCCCAGCCTCGCACCATGTGCCGGCTCTGAGGCAGGCGAACCCTGGGTGGGAAGAAAGGGGGAGCGGAGTGGAGTGCAAGGAGTCTTGATTTTTTGCATTAAAAAATGGGATTAAGGGGTTTTCTCAGGATGGTGGTGTGTGTGTTGTGTTCCATTAGTGTAGTGCTGGTGGCCCATCCCTTCTTCTGAAAAGAAATACTCTGGGGAGGTACAAAAATTGGGGGCCAAGGAGGGTCAGTTGTAGAGGAGTGAGAAATTTCCCTCTTTTCATCTGAGGAATGTTGGAGGGTATCCTAGCGCTGACCCTGTATTATTTGCCAATTCTCTTAAGGAGCTGGTATTTATATTTCATTTGTCGCAAGAAGATTTGTGTTCTGCTACATTTTTCTTTGGAACAGAAACCCAAGGAACTATTTATTATGTCAAGTAATCCATTCCCTGTTCAAGTCGGTGACTGAACTCCCATTGACTTGAATCCATCTCGGTTGCAAGCACCCTCACTTTTGTCTTCCTAAAGAGTTTGGCTCCGTGTGCCTATATTTATTTTATGTCACACCGTCAGAGATCTTCTGTCTGGAAGAGACTGCCTGGGCTATCCAGACTGTTCTGTTATTACAAGCTTATCATTTCTTCTAATCTCTTAAGTGTCTTATTTTGTCATCCTGAGAACATTGTGGTTGGCACCTCTGTAACCTTCCTCCTTTGACAAACTAGTCTAGTGGGTAATATGCCTTAAAAACAGGATTTTTCCACTTCTGGCATTCAAGTTAAATTTGCAGTGGTTATATTACACTTCATTAATCTTAAACCCCCTTATCGCTTCCTTGTTACTCTTCGTATTTGAGCAAATGTGTATATTGTGCAAAAACATTTATCACAGCCATCCAGCAGGCAGGAGACTGGATGTAAGGGTGGGTTAAATTAAGTGTTCTTTCTCAGGAAGAATGGGCCGTTGTTTTGGTTCTATCTTCTTGCTTTTAGAACTGGATCAATTGAAGGGCAGCTCTCGCGTCAGCAGGGAGAAAGAGTTCTAGCTTCAGTAACATAATTTAAGAGTATTGCAGTAATAATTATAATCTGGGCTTTTTTTCAGCTGGAACTCTCTGGAACTCAGTTCCAGCACCTCTCAGGTGAGCGTCATTGCCATTCTGTGAGACCGAGGGAGGTGTTCATGGTGAGTTCCAGCACCTCTTTTTCTATAAAAATGGCACTGATTATAATCTCGTTCTGTAAGGTAAAGGTAAAGGGACCCCTGACCATTAGGTCCAGTCGTGACCAACTCTGGGGTTCCGGCACTCATCTCGCTTTATTAGCCGAGGGAGCCGGCGTACAGTTTCCGGGTCATGCGGTTAGCATGACTAAGCCGCTTCTGGCGAATCAGAGCAGCGCACGGAAACGCCGTTAACTTCCCGCCAGAGCGGTACCTATTTATCTACTTGCACTTTGATGTGCTTTCGAACTGCTAGGTGGGCAGGAGCTGGGACCAAGCAACAGGAGTTCACCCCATCACAGGGATTCGAACCACCGACCTTTTGACCGGCAAGTCCTAGGCTCTGTGGTTTAACCCACAGAGCCACCTGCGTCCCATTTTGTTCTGTAGAGGCAAACAAATCAGTTTCTACCTCACCATTTGTTACATGGCACAATTCCAAAGGAGGGAAATATCCCCATGACTCTTAGCACCCATTGCAGCAGCATTGACACCTAAAGGTTGTGGAGAGGACAAGCTTGCATCACCCTGTGCTTCCATCAGTCACCACTGGAGCTGGAAAGAAGTGGGAGCAACAAACAGTGCAGCTACCTGAATGAGAAGCCCTGCTTCCTAAATCCGTAGGGGCTGGTCCATTAGAATAAATGGAGCCCTGTCCCACCAACCCCAGTCTGTCCTCAGCCAACCCTCCACCTGCAATTGCCTTCTTGCTGACATCCAGCCCAGGCAGTGGCCCTGCCTGTCAGCTTCCCCTTCCATTGTCTTAGTTCTAGTAACAGATAGGTAGCCGTGTTGGTCTGCCATGGTTGAAACAAAATTAAAAAATTCCTTCCAGTAGCCCCTAAGAGACCAACTAAGTTTGTTATTGGTTTGAGCTTTCGTGTGCATGCACACTTCTTCAGATACACGTCTTAGTGTTACCCCTTGTAAAACTCAGCGGGGAGGAGGATATGGGTGAGAGTGAGCATTAGATAGATGGCTCTGGCCCCTCCTTGTGTTGGGCACGAGCCCAACCATTGCTGCCCATGAATGAAAACGCCAAGTGTTGCACCCACCTGATGGAACTGCTACCAGCAGCTCACTGCTGTAAAGAATAACCCTAGAGCAGTGGTTCTCAACCTTGGGTCCCCAGATGTTTTTGGCCTACAACTCCCATGATCCCTAGCTCACAGGACCAGAGGTCAGGGATGATAGGAGTTGTCGGTCAAAAACATCTGGGGACCCAAGGTTGAGAAAGGCTGCCCTAGAGGGTGCCTTACCTTCATGGTAAGTTCTAACCTTGGGGTTGGAACAAGGAGAATCCCTGCCTCTATTGAAGGAGGGGTTAACCCCTTCATTGGGAGTGGCATGAAGGCTGTGCCGTACAATTATCACAGAGCAGGGCTGCACTGCTGGCTATGCTCCTACATGTGAACACTCATGCATTGGTGTGGAGTAGACATCTCGACTGCACTAGACTAGGCGTGAGCAGCTGCTTCTATGCAGCCAGCAGTCACGGTCAACTGGCTTCACCCCAGCATTGACCATGCTCTTGCCCCCACCCCTGGGCACCCATGCGGAAGTCTGAACTGCCTGCTACTAAGAACAGCCTCATGGAGACTGATAATATTCCTTGGGCAATATGCCTGGGCTAAATCCGCAGCAAAGTACTCTTTGCCGTTAACTTGCGCAACCTGAGGAGATAGAGGCCGGCTCTCTTGAGCAGCTCCTTCTTGTGAAAAGATTTCTTTATTTTTACAGGCCCAAGGAAGGGACCAGGCACCAGAATCATTCTAGTGTGCATGTGAACACACTAACAAAATGTTCAAAAGGCATCCTTGACAACTCCCCCAATGGCAAAATAGGGACAGAGGGTTTTTGTTTACAAGAGACAAGTGGAAAGGTAAATAGGATTAGC
Organism: Podarcis cretensis; assembly: GCF_951804945.1. Classification (NCBI taxonomy): domain Eukaryota; kingdom Metazoa; phylum Chordata; class Lepidosauria; order Squamata; family Lacertidae; genus Podarcis; species Podarcis cretensis. Next base: position 80,303,472 of record NC_137175.1, on the reverse strand, counting down.
TGTGTATTTATTTTACAATTGGATTTTTATTGGTGCAGGTATCTGGGGAGCACCTAGATTTTAAAGTGCCAGATTCTTTCCTTTTTTCAGATCTGAATTTTGGTAGTGCGTATTGCAGCATGATAAGATTTGCCATGTATGGAATGGAATTGAAATAGATAGCTTGGGCTCTTGAGCCTCATTGAAATGCTCAGCAAACTGTCGGCGAGGAACTGGTTTGCACCACAGTTTATAACAACTTCAAAAGATTTGTGGTTGTGCTCTGATTGCATCCCATTATACTTAATATAACCTTCAGAATTACTTTTTACCATTACTCTGGACAATTTTAGGTGCAGAGAAAAGTGGCTCGTTCGGATACAGTATGCTAATATTATATATCTCCGCATTTGAGATATTCAAGCAAGCCATTTCACATATAAAGGGAAAATTGCAGCAAGTATTTATTAAATATCAAGGCTTAGTTTACGGGATGCTCAAGTTGGGACAATTTCGCTGAAGAAGATGTGCAAGGAAATAGAAGGATGCCTTAATAAAGGGATGTTGAAATGGCAGTAGAGTTAGTCAAGCTACAGTCATAGGGCACCTTATCTAATAATACCTTTGACCTGTGGAGAAAAGGGAAATGAAGGATTATGTGATAGCCAACACCCTTCTTAGACTTCATCTATGCTTAAAAACAGAGGCCTTCACTGGGGATGTACAGTGGTACCTCGGGTTAAGTACTTAATTCATTCTGGAGGTCTGTTCTTAACCTGAAACTGTTCTTAACCTGAAACACCACTTTAGCTAATGGGGCCTCCTGCTGCCGCCGCGCCGCTGGAGCACAATTTCTGTTCTCATCCTGAAGCAAAGTTCTTAACCCGTGGTACTATTTCTGGGTTAGCAGAGTCTGTAACCTGAAGCGAATGTAACCAGAAGCATATGTAACCCGAGGTACCACTGTATTGTTATTTTGTACCCCCTCAACTCCTGTGCAGAGAAGCCTCCTGCAATGCTCTAAATCCTGCACTGCTTAGAGTGGGTGGGGGCACCTGAGTGGAGGTCCAGTTCCTCACATTTTGAGATTGTTTCCAGTCCTCTCATGAGCATAAGTTCTTGTATGTAACAACATTCTTATTTTAGTTCTGGGTTTGCTTGTTTTTCAATGCTTATGAAGGATGAAATTTCCTAACATACTCAAAATTCCCTGGTGACATAAACCAACAGGAGATACAACCATGCTATTATCTAGCTGTTGGCCATACTAAAAATGGAATGCCGTTTCCATTAGCTCACCTGTTCTATATTCAAATGGTCCAGATTCAATCCTTGGTGTGTCCAGGTGGGTCTGGGAGGAACCCTTACCTAAAACTCTCCTATGACAGGTGGATCAATAGTTTGATTTAGTAAATGGCAGCTGCCACCTCTGTACCAACTTACTTTCTAATGTTGCTTTTTTGGAGCTATATTATTTATTATTCTATTGTTCATTATTGTATTATTAGGTAGGCTTCTATCTATCAGTCCTAGAGAGCTCATAAAAAAAGTAGTAAGGGGAGAGGGGAAGCTTTTTCTTCCACCTCTATCCTGCAAGTATATTTTGTACATAATCACATGATTTCCATTTGTGAAGGAAAAATAATTCTTCCAATCTTGGTAAAGCGACCCGAAACGCAATACCTCAAACAAAAATTGCTTTGGCAGTCTCGTACTCTGCATCCAAATCTCCCCTTCCTGTTCTCTTGAAGGGAAAACAGGTGAAAATAATTCTCAGAAACTTAGATATAGGTGACACCTGTAAAATTAAATAAGAAGATTAATGGCTCTATTTCTTCAGGCTGTTGGGAAACCAGCCAGGGAAGCAGAACATTCATCCCTATGTGGTGCCATTGTCCTCATACTACCTGAATATTGGCTGAAGCCCAACAGGGTAATTTTAAACAGCACGGATCTAGTGCCTCCATTTGCTTCAGAAGTTTCTCTAATAGTTAGGAGTGCTTCTTGAAAATTCCAGTAATTGGTTTTGACAAAGACTTATGGCTTATATAATCCTCCTGCAAATAATATTATTGCTGGAGCATAGAAATACAATTCTCCTCTCGTTGAAGCTAAGCAATTACAAAGAATGTGATAAATTTTTAGAGTGGGAAAGTTGTCCTTTAAAAAGAGGAAGAAAAAGAAATAGCAGTGGTGAAATATCTGCAGTGTGGGGTCAGCCTGTGTGAATGCTCCATTTAGACTGGTATTCCTCACAGAAATACAGCACCTATTAATTATAATTTTGCCGGCATCAGTGAAGGGGTGAATGAATGCAGAGTGCAGTTAATTCCAGAGCATAGCAGCGGCTTTGCTAGAAAATCTTGTTAAAACTGAACCATGGTTCAGGCCAAACTAGACTTGGCACAAGATAGCTTTTGCTATCACACCGTCTACTTTTGCTAAGAATAGCTCCTGGATCAAGGTCATGAGGTAGAGGGAAGTCTTCCCTGCTTCCACATGCTCTGATTCATATACCGTATTTTTTGCTCTATAAGACTCACTTTTTCCCTCCTAAAAAGTAAGGGGAAATGTGTGTGCATCTTATGGAGCAAATGCAGGCTGTGCAGCTATCACAGAAGCCAGAACAGCAAGAGGGATTGCTGCTTTCACTGTGCAGCGATCCCTCTTGCTGTTCTGGCTTCTGAGATTCAGAATATTTTTTTTCTGGTTTTCCTCCTCCAAAAAGTAGGTGCGTCTTGTGGTCTGGTGCGTCTTATAGAGTGAAAAATACAATATATACAGTGGTACCTCTGGTTGCGAATGGGATCCATTCTGGAGGCCTGTTTGCAACATGAGCAGAATGCAACCCGCGTCTGCGCATGCGTGGGTCGCAATTCGCCGCTTCTGCACATGCACGTGACGTCATTTTGTGCATCTGTCCATGCGCGTCTGTCCATGCGCTAGCGGCGAAACCCGGAAGTAACCTTTTCTGGTACTTCCGGGTCACCGAGGGACACAACCTGAAAACGCTCAACCTGAAGCAAACGTAACATGAGGTATGACTTTACTGGATTTTTTTAAAAAATAAAATAAATATTGGCCCAATTTATTTGGTCCTGCTAAATTTGCATGATCGTTTCCTCCAGCCTCCTATGACACTGTGTGCAGCTGAAGTTCCTTTCTCTCTAACAAAGAGCTGGCAGTTCCCTTTGCAATTGCAGATATTTGCAAATCTTACCTGGGGATCTCTGCAGGTTCCTGCTTCCATCAAGTGATCCAGAAGGGAATTGCCTCTATTCTACTGTTTGAGCTCTATCTTATCATGTATCATGTATTAGCCTTTTTATGTCAGCTATTTGTCAACAATAGTATTTATTTATTCTCTCTTATCAGCTACCTAATTGCTCTGCCATGCTGTCTGTCTGTCACTCTGTTGTCACTGTCACAAGGGTGCCTTGTTTTGTCATGTCAGCTATCAAGAAGGGAACTCAAGGATCACTTGTAGATAGGTGGGAAGGGAAGCTGTGCCTTGAATTCAGCAAGATTAAAACTCTGTGGCTGAGCTAGACAGACGGGGAAGATGTCTGGAAGATTTTGGAGATACCATGTATGGGACTCCTGCAGATGTGGGTGTTTCCCCCCCCCCCAATGTTTAAGAAAAGTTTAAGAAAAAAAGTTTAAGAAAAGACTCGAGAGTATACCCTACACAAATCCAGAGTGGAGTCCATAACATAGCTGTCAACTTTTCCCTTTTCCTAAAAATTATGATATATGTAAACTGCTAAAGATGAGGTAAAATGAAAATCAGATGGGGGGGACTTGGGGAAGCCCACCTAACAATGTTTAGAAAAAATAAGGATAAGACAAGAATTTGTTTGTATTGTTTGTTTTTCTGTTTGTGTTGTTTAGTTGTGTTATAAAATGAATTAAAAAATTGGGGGGGGGGCCTTTTCCCTTTTCTTGTGAGGAATCCTATTTGGAATAAGGGAATTTCCCTTTAAAAAAGGGAAACGTTGACAGCTATGGTCCATAAGATGATTGGATGGCACCTTGTATGTCTCCTTCTGGTAACTCCTGCAGCCAAGCTGGTGCCAGATGTATTGCTCTGCTTTCCTTTGGACCACATCAGTGAGTCTGAGAGGCGGATCTTGTCATCTGTGCAGCCCAGGACCTCCATACACACTGTCCAGGTATGCGCCCCAGGGAAGTCACTTCAGTGCTGCTAATGCTGTGGTATGACTTCACCCCCGGAGGAGCACTCTATTGTATCTTGAGACAGACAGGTGCCTACAACAAAGTTGATTGCTACTGATAGGGATCATTCCCAGAAATTGGGAAACTTATGCAGAAAATGGGTGTGGGAATGTGGTGTGGCATGTGATATATTTTTACTTCTGAAAGTAAGCAGGTTTGGCCCTGTAAACTGCCAGGTTGGGGGAACCACCTGGAACACATGTAAACTGTTATTGGCACTCTGGCTGTGTCCACACTCTTACACTGAATTTTGTGCTGGGTTTTTCATCCAAGTTCATGTGGCATTATCCAAAATGCATATGTTTCTGTACTTTGTTACAGAATGCATGGTTTCTCAAACCAGCTTCACACCAATTGGTTCCTGGTGTGTACACAAACGGAAATGATTGAAGCCATGCTGATGTGAACAACTGACAGTGGGAGAGCTATGAAACACACGGAGGAGTGGGGAGACAACTGAGCTACAGTCTTCAGAGTGGTTTGGCAATCAATCCCTTTTCCCAGGACACCCTGGTAATTGTAGCTGCATAAGGGGAAGCCCCGTTCCGTTCTCAATGAGCACGGGACGACTTTGACCAGTGGTACTGTGGCCCATATATTGCAGCAAAATACTGGCCAAGGTTTTTCCCAGTATCCTCGCTCTGCGATGGGCTCATGGGAAAAAGCTATCCCATGAGCCCTTGCTGCATAGAGGACAGGGAAGCCTATATAAAACTGCTTCCCCTGGCGCTCACAGCCATTTTGCTTTGAGAATTTCCCGCCTGCCCACCATCAGGTTAGAACCTTCACTGAGCAGTTTTGGGTCACTGGTTGACAGAACCAGAAATGATTTTTTCTCTCTCAACCTGATTGGCACTTGGTTGGGGGGGGGGGGTTGGCCTTTCAGTGAAATTATGGCCTTCCTTTGTTAGGCGGAAGAACATGGTTTGTATGAGGGCAGAAATGGCATTGGTCAGGATCAACATAATATGGGGGAGCCCATAGGGGGTCTGAGGGGAGGAATGATCACAGCAAACCCAAGCATGGGTTCGGTATCTGCCTGTTTGGAATCTGCACCCTGGCCCCCAGGTGAGGCCTTGCTTGCTTGGCTTGCACCACGGCAAGGTTCAACACTAGCCAACTCCCATGGCACTGGTTTGGAGTAGCCCAAACCCAGCAGATCCACTCCATCAACAGGGGGCTTGTGGAATGGTGAACTGATCCTGGGACCCAATGCCATGCCAACCCTTGTCCTGCCTGCTGCTGTCAACAAAGATTTGGCCTGATTTTATTCCGTCACTGTTGTACACCCTGGTTATTTTGCTGCACTCATGGGTCACATAATGCGCCTGCCTGAGCAATAGAGGTTTCCTAACAACTCTCAGCAGCCCTAACAAAATACAGGATTCTTTGGGGAAGCCATGACTGCTTAAAGTGGTGTGATACTGCTTTTAATATATTGTGGGACCTTACTCTATTTTTGTAATCCTATATCAAATCTTACTGTCTTGTTGCTAATTTTCCCTCTAAGAAAACTTAACTTTTGCCATGGCAGACTGTGAATTTTGTTGAATCGCCTAGTGTTTATTCCTTGACTGTACACATAGAATCATAAAAGGTAAAGGTAAAGGGCCCCTGACTATTAGGTCCAGTCATGGCCGACTCTGGGGTTGCGGCACTCATCTCGCTTTATTGGCCGAGGGAGCCGGCGTAAAGCTTCCGGGTCATGTGGCTAGCATGACTAAGCCACTTCTGGTGAGCCAGAGCAGCACACAGAAATGCCGTTTACCTTCCCACCAGAGCGGTACCTATTTATCTACTTGCACTTTGGCGTGCTTTCAAACTGCTAGGTTGGCAGGAGCTGGGACCGAGCAACGGGAGCTCACCCCATTGCGGGGATTCGAACTGCCGACCTTCTGATCAGCAAGTCCTAGGCTTTGTGGTTTAATCCACAGCGCCACCCGCATCCCTCCATAGAATCATAGAATTGTAGAATTGAAAGGGACCCTCAGGGTCATTTGTCAGACCCCTTGCAATGCAGGAATACTGCCCACAGCTATCCCTGTGTGAGTGGGTCAAACAAACCAACCTTGTGGTTAACAGCCAAACTCACTGACTCATTGCAGCACCTGAGGCTATGTGTAGGTAGGCAAGGACACATGGTAACAGCTGAATGGGCAAAACACCTGCAAATTTCAAGGAGAGATCTATGAATTTCAATAAGATTAGTGAAATTTCTCAGGAGGGTTGCTTTCTCAAAAGGAATAACGGTTACTCTGAATTTCCCAGTTGTCTGGGGAACTGGGAACACAAAGCAATGTTTTTGCACATGGAAAAGGCACATAGGTACCTCAGAACAACGCACTCACTACCAGTAGAGTGATAGGCTAGTCTATGAATCTTGAACTATTTAATAAATAATCCAGTTTGCTTATTTCACTGCTTATACTTAAATGAAGGATAGCAAGCCATTTCTACGATGCACCATTGGTTTCAATATCAGCTGTGCTAGGGTGGGGGAACCACACAATTACCTTCCTTTGCCACATAGGAGAGGGTTATTAATCTGGTCAGTTTAATGATTCTTCTGTCTCGCATTGGTTATAATGTATTATAGCTCTTGAAATTCAATGTGTAAATTAGAGTACAATCTAAACAGCTGAAACCCAATCGATGGATTCACTGTAGGCAGCCGGCAGTGAGCGGTATTGTTCTTTAACTCAAGCCATAATTATCTGAATGTCAGAGATCTCTTAATCTTGAGCTTACCTTGCTTGTGTCAGGGTATGAGGCTTGTTTACCACTGGAGTTCCTTGCCCCCAAACCATTCAAAGCTGTTGTAAGGAATTGTTTTACACACACACACAGAGAGAGAGAGAGAGAGAGAGAGAGAGAGAGAGAGAGAGAATGTAGAAATATTGCAAAGATTAATATTCTAAACTGAATGACAGCTCCCTGCTTAAAACTGGAGGCGCCCTTTGCGTGGACGCGCGCAGCCCTAGATCTGGAGCGGCCCCATCAGCATAGGCTTGGCTTTGCCTTCCCTCAGGTGGGATACCTGGAGGTCCCCGCCTACGTCAGTCAGGTGTCCAATCCCACTTGGGGGAAGCGTTGCCAAGGAGACCAGGCCAGGTAGGGGAGTGATTACCTGCCCACACAATAGAGGGAGGATCTTACCTGGGAATCCTCACTTGGCTCCAGAACTTCTCCTACCCTCCCCACACTCAGTTAATGTCTTCTTTTGCAGGTTAACAATTCTTCATAGGTTTTGTAGGTTAACTTTTCTTCACAGGTATGCAGGTGCTGCTACGTTAAGGTCGCTGTTAAAGGGCCGGAAAGGAATTTCCCTGCATTGGCAGGTTTCGCCTTTCCCGTAGCAAATGTCACAGCTTTGGCGGTATCAGGCCTTGGGAGGAATCCTTTAGTCCATCTTCCTCTTTGCGGCGGCGATACCAGGGTTCCCCGTTAAAGGGGTTTCTGAAGGGAGGCTTTGACCGTACGCCGAAAGGTCGTCATTGCTCTCCCCTGCGGCAGCGGCGTAACGGGGGCGGCTATCTCTGCTTGAACATATGTTCTCCAGAGCCGGCCCATCCCCCCCCCACACACACACACACTGGATAACCCTGAAGCTCCCCCCGGCTGGGGACTGGGGAGAGAGAACGCCCAATGCCTGAGCCAAGGTCTACCCACATTTGAAATTTAATAAAGTTGTGGCCAATTTAATCCCATAGCACGTTGTCTTGAGTCGTTATTACACATGACAGGGGGGACCGCTCAGGATCTGGGGACTCCGCCTGTCCACGCAAATTACTGTAGTGTGGCAATATTTTCCCAAGGATATGAGCTGCCTATTTTTAAAGAAAAGAGACAAGGCCTTTAATAGCAAACAACTGAGGCTTGCTCACACTTTGCAGTGAACACAGGTTCAAAATATCTCTACACATTTACAAGTGTTTATGTGAAAGAGTATACACTTCTTGATTTGTACAGCTCAGCTGTTGTGTACATAGGTACACAAACTGTGCACGCATTTAGCATGTGGTGGTGTTTGCACACTATTTTGTACCTGCGTGCTAATTGTCTGTACCTGTGTTCAGGTGCTTACCATCGTCCTTGCCACTTTTGAAAGCGGACATAGATGTGGACCAAGGTGTTGGTTACTGACCAGTCTGGCATCAGTCCAAGACCTCAAACATTTCTCCGATAAAAATAGGGACATCCCATTCCATAATGATAATTTTACTATTTATACCCCACACATTTGCTGGGTTGCCCCAGACACTCTGGGCAGCTTCCAACATAGATTAAAAACATAATAAACCATTAAACATTTTCTTTTTTTAAAAAAATTCCCTATACAGGATTGCCTTCACAAGGCTTGGGAGTCAGATAACTCCACACCCTCCAACATTTCTCCAATGAAAATAGGGACATCCTAAGGAAAAGCAGGACATTCTGGGATCAAATCAGAAACTGGGACGGCTTCTCTAAATCAGGGGTTTCCCTGGGAAATAGAGACACTTGGAGGGTCTGTCAATCTGGCACCTGCTACAGCCATCCCCTAATTCACACCATACATTTCAAGAACTATGGTACCACTTTAAACAGTCATGGCTTCTCCCAAAGAATTCTGGGAGCTATAGGATGCTGAGTTGTTAGAAGGCTGCTATTAGTCTCCCAGAGATACAGTTTCCAGAGTTCCCTGTGAAGAGAGATAGATTGTTAAACCACTCTGGGAACTGCTGCTTTTGTGAAACAGGCTTCCCAGGTAGATAGAATCGTACATTATAGATATAGATAGAAGGGACCCTGAAAAGGTTACCTAGTTCAACCCCCTGCCAATGCAAGAAATCTACTTCTGCAGCTTCCTTGATAAGTGGCCATCCAGACTTCACTTAAAAACCCTCCTTGATATGCTCTGCTTAAAAAACTCTAACAAGGAGAGTCTTACAATCTATCACACATGAATTTCTCCCCCCAGCCCTTTGTGTTTTGAGCCCATTGGTTGCAATGATGTTGTCTATTGGTTTGAAATGTGCATTGCTTAGAGATTTATTTATTTTTATGTGTGTATCTAAGTATAGAAGCTGTCGGCATGTGCCCACCCCCCAGAAACAGCTTGGGGTCTCAAACCCTCGAAGACATGTGAAGATAGGCTCCCAGTGGATTGAGCAGATGAAACCAGTTGTGGGGCCAATGGTCAAGAAGGCGGCTATTGCTCATGCTTCAAAGGGAAGTGTGGGGCAGATAGGGCTCATCCACTTGGGAGAGTAGCCCATCTAGGAGAAGGAAACTCTGACTCTAAACCACCACTGCCTTGTGGGATAGCTTCAGGAGAAGAAAAGGCTAAGGAGGAAAGCCTACACAAATCCAGAGTGGAGTCCCTAAGATGGTTGGATGGCACCTTGTCCACATCCTTCTGGCAATTCCTGCAGCCAGATTGGTGCCAAATGTATTGCTCTGCTTTCCTTTGGACCACATCAGCGAGGTCCGGGGTGGAGGCAGGGGACCTTGTCATCTGGGCAACCCAGGACTCCCATACACATTGCCCAGGCTTTCACCCCAGGGAAGTCACTTTGGTGCTGTTACACAGCTGCTTGACTTCACCCCCACCCCCCGGAGGTGCACTCCATTGTCTCTTCAGACAAATGGATGCCCACAACAAACGAATAAACTTTTGTTCAGGGAGATTAGTCGTCTCTGGCTATTTCATTCATTCTGATTTGTTTGTGAGGAGTTCAGAGGATATTGCATCAACACAAGGGTTATCATACACTTTTCAGTGCATTTTCCTGCCGTTTTCCTTATCGCCCAAAGTCTTGGGAAAGTGGTTTTGTTGTGCAAGCAAGACCTCCCAATCACCCATAATTGTGCAACTTGAAACTACTGCTAAGTGATTGAATCCTCCCACTGGAAAACAGAGGCAGTCTGGAAGCTTTCACTGTTAAACTTGTGGTTTACTGATAAAACCCTTTGATCCTTTTCACATGTACTGCTGTCAACCCAGGTGTCCCCCAGTTTCCTCCCCAGCTGTTGACAATGCTAACTTTTAGATGGTTTATTATGAAGACTTTAAAAGCCTTGTGTTTATTTATTTATTTTGGATGATTGAGCTTTCCTTTTTATCTAATCACAGTCTGGTTTTAATTGAAGTTCTGCTGCCTGTGCTGATTGAAAAGTACAGTGGTACCTCGGGTTAAGAACTTAATTCGTTCTGGAGGTCCATTCTTAACCTGAAACTGTTTTTAACCTGAGGTTCCACGTTAGCTAATGGGGCCTCCCGCTGCCGCCGCGCCGCCGCCACGCGATTTCTGTTCTCATCCTGAAGCAAAGTTCTTAACCCGAGGTACTATTTCTGGATTAGTGGAGTCTGTAACCTGAAGCGTCTGTAACCTGAAGCATCTGTAACCCAAGGTACCACTGAAAATAAACTGAACCATTTTAGAATGTTTGGGTAGCAGAGTTGGCCCAAGACATTTTGGAAGCAGAGGCAAACCACACAAGGACACCCCACTCTGGTGAAGGTGACACCTGTGGAAGAAATTTTGCTTTGTCTGGTGGGGGGGGGGCGGGGAATGCAATACCAGACTTCTAAAAACAGCTCCAATACATGCTACTCTGCAGCCTTCCTCTATCACAAAAAGAAGCTCACAAAAATAACTTAACCTGACTAAGACATCAAACACTTAACAGGTGCTAAATTGCCCCCATCATGCCTGTCCAAAGCACATAGTTACTCACTTACTCTGGCTGTGGAATACATTAAACCAGGGAAAATAAATATTTTTTGTCATTTCAACAGAACTGAGCACACACACACACAAACGAAGGGCACACATACAAACTGCAGCCAGAACCACAACAATAAGAAGTGCTTTGGGACCAGAGTTGAAGCATGCATCCCAATCCTATCCGCGTCTATACATGCCCCAAGACAGGTTTTGACCTTATGCACTTTTATATCTTTATGCGCCCCCTTGCCCAGATTTTCCGGAGGTTTGGGCTGGGTTGTCATCAATATGCTGATGACACCCAGCTTTATCTCTTGATGGACAGCCACCCTGTCTCAGCCCTGGACACACTGACCAGATGCTTGCAAGCTGTGGCTGGATGGCTGCATGGAAGCCAGTTGAAGTAAGACAGAGGTCCTCTGGGTGGGTTGGGATGACATGGGGTCGGGGGGCAACTCCCATCTCTTGCAGGGGCTCAGTTAGTGCCAGCGCCTTCTGTCAAGAGGTTGGGTGTAACCTTCGACGCCTCCCTTTCCATGGAGGCACAGGTTGCAGCCACAGCAAAGGTGGCATTTTCCCATCTCTGCCGTTTCAAGCAGTTTGCCCCTTACCTTTCTCACCCTGATCTGGCCACAGTGATCCATGCGACAGTCACCTCCAGGCTTGGTTATTGTAACTCGCTCTGCGCATGGCTGCCCTTGAAGCTGACCCAGAAACTTCAGCGGGTGCTGAATGCCACAGTGAGGCTCCTTACGGGGTCCTTGCCGCAGGATCACATTCATCCAGTGCTTTACCAGCTGCACTGGCTCCCAGTGGAGTACAGGGTTAGGTTTAAGGTGCTGGTTTTGACCTTTAAAGCCCTATGCGGCCTAGGACCCTCGTACCTACGGGACCGCCTCTCCTGGTATGCCCCATGGAGGACCTTAAGGTTCACAAATAACAACACTTTGGAGGTCCCAAGCCGCAAGGTGGTTAGATTGGTTTCAACTAGGGCCAGGGCCTTTTCAGTACTGGCCCTGACTTGGTGGAATGCTCTGTTTCAAGAGAATAGGGGCCTGTGGGACTTGACATCTTTCTGCAGGGCCTGCAAGACAGAGCTGTTCCGCCTGGCCTTTGGTTTGGACTCAGTCTGACCCTTATGTTTCCCTTATGGTTTTGATTTATGGGCTACTATTAAAATGTGGCTGCATTTTAAATTGTATTTTAACCCATATTTTAATAAACTATTTTTTTGTTAGTTTTTTGTTTGTTTGTCCCCCTCCCCCATTATATTTTATTGTAATTTTATTGGTGTTAGCTGCCCTGAGCTTGGCTCTGGCTGGGGAGGGTGGGGTATAAATATTTATTGTTATTGTTATTGTTATTGTTATTGTTATTGTTATTGTTATTGTTATTGTTATTGTTAACTGGAACCAGATTTCAGAGTAATTAGCTGGGCTTACTTCTGAGTAAAGGCAGCTAAAAAAACCAAACAAACCATCCAACTATAAATCCAGAACACACTACACCCCCAGCTGCAAGCAGCTGGATTATTTCTAAGTAAATGCAGGTTTTTAAAACAAGCATCAAAAGACCTGTACTTCTCAGTCTGGTTTAAAGTAACTCCTTGTTGCAGCTGTGAGCACAAGACAAATGAAAGCCCGGGAATAAAGAACCAATCAGAAGAGCCAGGAGGCAGTGGCGAACCAGCCAGGAGAGCCGAAAGCCAGGAGAGCACTGAAGAAGATGTGGCTTGGTCTTTTGGCTGCTTCTGGTCCAGCTGCCGCTGAAGGCAGAGAAGGGTAGGCCACAGGCCTTGCACCGATGCCATTTTGGAGGCGATGACAACAGCTGCTTCAGTGCCAGAAGGAACTGGTGAAGCAGTCACCTTGGCCTCCCAAATTGGTGCCGAGGTCACATGCTTCAGAAGCAGCAGGCATCTTTGGCGATGCAGCAGCAGCAGGCACAGTGGCAGAATCTGCTGTTCCTGGATCCCACCAAGATTCTGCCACTTGAGGCAACTGCCTCAGACTGCCTAATGGTAACGCTGGCCCTGTTTAGTATCTCAAAGATAAAACCCTTTATTATACCTAATTTTTAAAGCTAGCTCTCTCTCTCTCTGAGTGTGTATCACACACACACACATCTTGGGCTGTTCATGTAAATTCCAACAACAACAACAAAACTCAATACAGAGGGTCCAAACAAAAATGAACAAAACACAGCAGCAACAAAATACCTCAGTTTTAAAACCCAGAAGAGTCAAATATATTTGCCTAACAACGTTGGCATCCAGGCAGCCTTCTCTGGGGAGGGAATTCCCCAAACGGGGCTGTACCACTGAGACACCTTTGTCTCTGGTCACCACCTATCTTACCTCAGATGGCAGGGGATAAAGGAGAACTTCCAAAGGCAAATTAGTATGGGAGTAAGTCAGTCTTGTAAATAAGGCCACCGAAATGACTAGCCTATAACTTCTTTTTAACAATCCCAATTAGGAGCTGGCAGAGGAAGGACAGGAGCCACATTTCTATGCTCAATCTCCTGCATGGAACCTGATTCACTCACCCGCATGCAATTTTTGGTCGCTTTTGTCTACCAGACTAGAGCTTAAATTCACAGTTGGAGTAGGCATTCTTTTCCTATTTGTAAGTACTGTAAATTGTTGGCTCCAGGTTCTCTCTTTAGTCAAAAGAGAAAAATGCACACAACTATAATCACAACTGGCAAAACCTGCAATGCTGGCAGCAGTCAGTGACAACAGCTGCAAAGCCAATGATATTTGCTTCTAAATCATGCCCTCTCTTTCCTTTCATTTTCAGCCCTGTTTTCTGTGGGGAAAGTGACTGTTCCGTCCTAGATTCCAGTTCATTCAAGCAAAAGGCTACTCTTTTTTCTACCTTGGCTCAATTAAAGCACCTTATTGCAGCATTTATTTGGGAAGCAAAGCATGCAGTTTTATTTACAGCACAATTAAACACCGGTACAATTACCAAAGTGGGGGAAGAAAGCTTATCATTGATACTAAATTATTCCTAATAGACTTTGTTAGTCAGTAAATTGTTGTTAAGTGGGTATAACACTTCATTCCAATTGCCATGATATGCAGATGTTCTCCATCTTTAATGCCTGGACTGCACCAATAAAATAACCCAGGATGGGGGAGAGGGCAGGGAGCAACCAAATGAGTGACTCCCCCAAGTGTTTCGAATTTGAGCAGAACTGCACTTAGTCCGAGGGACGCAGGTGGCGCTGTGGGTTAAATTACAGAGCCTAGGACTTGCCAATCAGGTTGGCGGTTCGAATACCCACGACGGGGTGAGCTCCCATTGCTCGGTCCCTGCTCCTGCCAACCTAACAGTTCGAAAGCATGTCAAAGTGCAAGTAGATAAATGGGTACCGCTCCGGCAGGAAGGTAAACAGCGTTTCCGTGTGCTGCTCTGGCTCACCAGAAGCAGCTTAGTCATAGGTAAAGGTAAAGGTACCCCTGCCCGTACGGGCCAGTCTTGACAGACTCTAGGGTTGTGCGCCCATCTCACTTAAGAGGCCAGGGGCCAGCGCTGTCCGGAGACACTTCCGGGTCACGTGGCCAGCGTGACATTGCTGCTCTGGCCAGAGCCAGAGCCAGAGCCAGAGCCGCACACGGAAACGCCGTTTACCTTCCCGCTGGTAAGCGGTCCCTATTTATCTACTTGCACCCGGAGGTGCTTTCGAACTGCTAGGTTGGCAGGCGCTGGGACCGAGCAGCGGGAGCGCACCCCGCCGCAGGGATTCGAACCGCCGACCTTTCGATCGGCAAGCCCTAGGCACTGAGGCTTTAACCCACAGCGCCACCTGCGTTGTCATACTTAGTCATACTGGCCACATAACCCAGAAGCTGCACGCCGGCTCCCTTGGCCAATAAAGCGAGATGAGCGCCGCAACCCCAGAGTCGGCCACGACTGGACCTAATGGTCAGGGGTCCCTTTACCTTTACCTTTACACTTAGTCCCTGATATGTTTGTACCCTGTTTCACTCCCATCCAGCCATCCTACTATTTATTTCCTTACATTTTGTGCTCTCCTGTTCCTCCATTCTTTCTTTAGGTCAAGCACTTATGTTATACAGGTGGCATGTATGCCTATTACACCAGAAATTAAATAGGCATAGTAATCAAAGATTATGCCTATGAGAGGTTGTCTCATTCTGTCTCATCTTCATCTTTGGATGGACTATCCTATGCCTGTTTCCCATGACACCTCGGTAATTTTAGGAATAGAGAATCCATAGAGGAGCCACTATATATCATACTAGCACATCTCACAAAGTAGTTGTAAGGCTAAAATGGCATGGGGACCATTTATGCCATCTTGCTTTCCTTGGAAGAAAGGTGTGTTATAAATAAAACAATGATTGTATTCAACTTCCCCCTTCACCTTCCCAAATCTGCTCCAGAGAGTTGAGAAGAAACCCATAACATATATGGGGACACATGGGCAGCAGAGCGGGGTGGGTAGATGGAATTCTGTTGTGCAATGTCAAGGAGCCAAGCGAACCACAGGGCAGGCACACACACGAGAAGCACGGAATGCAATTAGCTGTTTATTAACAGAAAATAACAACAGAGCAGAATCCTCTGGTTCATATTAATCCAGCTGACATTGCTGAAACTGACCACTAGCTCCACCTGCCTCTTTTAACCTTTCAAGCAGATGAAGGCTGCCTTGAGGGTGTGGACTTCTGCTCTGGACCTGTCTGGCCTGTTGCTCAGCAACATGCAGAACTCTCCTGGGGTGGGTTGTCAGTGGGGTAGGAGAGCCAGCAGGACTCGGACTGTCACGCTCAAATTGCAACTCCCAGCCTCTAACCCTGTCCTGGAAGGCCCTCCTTCTCCTGACCCTTCTTGATTACTCAACCCCCCTGTATCTAGCACCTCCCTTCTCCAGGCTGCTCCTCAGTGTCCCACCACCAGGATCTGGGACCTAAGTCACCATCTTTGGATCCCTCTCTTGGGGGCTCCTGGGCAGAGGGCTCCCACCACTCTTCCTTATCCAGCCAATTCCTGACGTCCATGCAGAAGGCCTTGAGGCAATGGAACAACACTGCAGGTTACAACCATTAATTCTGATTCTATGAATGCAATTAAATTCCTTCTAAACTCCTTAGAAATACAGATCTGAGTTGGATGTTCCAAATTTGCATTGATTCCTGTTTTAGGTATAAATCAGTGGAAATTCTGTGAATCCAAGCGAACTTTCTTAACGGGCAGAAATTTGGCTAAGACTCTTCCCACCCCATCTCCATTCTCTGAGCAAGACTCTCCCCATTTAGTTGACAACTCAATGAAAAGGAGCTAACTTGAAAGGGGGACATTTTGGTACAATGCTGCCATGACATCACTATTCCTTTTACCAACACTTAAGGTTTCCTTCGTGGAGCACTTAAATCTCTAAAACATTCTACAAGCCCAGCTTATAGTTATCATTGCCAGTAACGGATGTATACAGTACTCACCATCTGGGTGGTATAAATCAAGGCATTCTCTCACACCTACACTCAAAATTAATTATCATATCATTGATCTTCCTTCTGTTCCGGACCAGTTCTCCCAAATGCCTCCATATGTTATATGGCACAAAACAAACCAAGCTTGAACAACATCTTAATATCTCCAGGCTACTGATTAATCTGGGTTATGGCATCTATAAAATTTGCTCCCACCAACGCAACCACTACAATTGCACACATCTTTCACGTGAAGTTCTTTATTTAAGGACCACTACGTTCTCACATTTCAAATCCTGCTTTCTCCATACTAAGCTTATTCCCAGTCCCATCTGCTCCTTATCTTGTCTCTTTTTTAAAAAATAAAAAATTATTTTATCCACTCGCATATGTCGCACCAAGGTGGGGAAAATAACAGGAGAAAATAAAACGAACCAAAAACAACGTTGCTGTTAGGATTCTTACTGCAGGATGCAAGAATGAAGCTTTAAAGACACAGAGTGTCTTTGCAGGGCTGACCCACCCATGAGGCAAGGTGAGGTGACTGCCTCAGGTGGCAGAATCCACAAGGGCAGCAGATTCGGCTTTCAAGGAGTGCACTGCAGTAGCAGGCAATACACTCCTTGGAGGCTGGATTTGCTGCCTCCTCAGTAGCCCCCTAACCCATGTTTTTGTCCCCTCAAAGAATTCTGTGCACTGTAGTTCACCCCTCAGAGAGTTACAATTCCCAGAAACCCTTAACAGTGCCCAGAATTCTTTGAGTGGACAAAAGCAGTCCTTTTTTTCTTAAAAAATGTTTAGGGGTACTCTCATTTTCCTCCTCATATTGAAACACTGCCCCTCAATGAGGCCAAACTCAGATTCACAAAATGTTTAGGGGTATGTGTACCCCTGCGTCCCCCCAGAAAAAAAGCACTGGACAAAAGCATGCTTCAAATGTGCTTGAGAAGTATAGTGTGTACACAGCCAAAGTGGTTCTACAATGCTGGGGCAAAATTGGCACAAACGATCAGGATTTAGACTATTATGAGGAGTTGACTAGTATGATGTACATCCACAAAAACATGAAATATAAAAAGAATGAACATCTGTGGCGATGAATCAGTACTGGGCACTTGGCACAATGAGGAAAACGTACTCTACACATCCTGTTTTGTTCCAGGAAATGTTCCAGTTACAAAGGTTTATTTTTTAAAAAAATATATTAATGTGATGATTATTCAGTTGTACGGCGAAGTCTTTGGTCATTAGTACAGGCACAGAAACATTTATATTAAGATCCAAAGCTAGCATTTCAATTATTAACCTCTAACATTGCTGGGTAGCCTTCGATTTCTCGAAAGCATTAGAAAAAATCTCACTCACATAGCGAAGGCATCAGTTGCTGTTGTTTTAAATCAAAACCATAGAATTTCAGAACCCTGAGGATCATCTAGTCCAACCCACTGCAATGCAGCTGGGATCAAACCTGCAACCTTGGTGTTATCAGCACCATGCTCTTGTTGAAATTGCAGTGTCCCAAGCACAGCGGAATGATGAGGAGTACGTGCCACATACTCTATATTACTTTATTTACACTTCAAAGCTGGTAGATTACAGAGAAACATCTTGCCTCTGCCGGAGCAGAGAAAGCATCCTCTCTCCTCAAAAGCACGGAGAGAACTCTGTGTGAACAGTGAAAAACGGGGAAACCAGTGTACGTCACATCCAGTCTCCTTTCCCGTGAGAAACTCCAACAGCACAGACTGTGGAATGTAAACACCTGTCTCGTGACAAGCACTTCGCTGCACAGTGAAGAGAGCAGAAACCAACATCCTCCCCCTTTCTGTGAACATCACTGGGCAGCGTGTTCGTACAATATCAGTACAAACCCAACTTCTGCACATAGGTACAGTGTTGATCCCTTGATACAATCTTGGACAATACATCAGCAGGAATTTCATTACCTGGCATATAGGACACCGTTACGAGTCCCTTCTGAATACATTCCCTAGCATGTTGCACCTTCAATTGCAAGTGCTTCGTGCTTTGCTTACAACCTTCAGAATTCAGCAAAGCCAAACATGCTTTGTTGTCCTGGTAAACCTGGATTGGACATTTGACAGGAATTTTCATGTCTTTGCACAATTGTAACAACCATTCACAATCTTTGAGTGAATAAGACAGTGCATTCAGTTCAGCTTCACAAGTACTTAAGCTAACTGTTGTTTGCTTCTTGCATGACCAATCAAATAGACCCTGATTGTACATATAGCAAACTCCAGACGTACTTTTCCTGTCTGTAGTGTCACTTCCAAAACTTGCATCTGCAAATATCTCAAGACCACCAGACTTCTGATTGTTAAATCTCAGTCTGTAATGCATAGTGCCTTTCAAATACCGCGCTATGCGTTTCAGAGCTTTCCAATCCTTAACAGTAGGATGTTGACTTGTCTGCTTAGCAAATTACAGCTAACAGCAATGTCTGGTCTTGAACATCTGGCAATGAAGTTTAGCTTGCCTAGCACACTTCTGTACAGTGTAGTGTCAGAAAATGCTTATTCAGTGTCATCTACCTGATAACCTGTTGTCATCGGTGTGTCTAGAGGGTTAGCATCCATCAGGTTTAGTTTGCTTAACACATCAGCAATTTTCCGTGACTGGTGTACTAGAATGTTACCAGCTTGATCTCTCTCTATTTCAAGAGATAGGTAGTTGTTTACCTCACCAAGATCTTTCATGTCAAAGTGTTCTTTCAGTTGAGCTAGGGCGTTATTGTACATTGTGACATCCTTCCAAAAGAATAAAAGATCATCAACATAAAACAAACAATACAGTTTCTTTTGCCCCTCCTCTTTAACAAATACACATGGATCAGCTTTCCCTTGCTTAAAACCTAGAGAAAACAATACTTCAGTGAGTTTTGTGTGCCAACACCGTGCACTTTGTTTGAGACCATAAAGGGACTTCTTCAGAGCACAAACAAATCCCTGTTTTACCTGTACGCCATCAGGTGGAAGCATATAAAGTGATTCATCTAGAGATCCTTACAGAAAAGCTGTATTCACATCATGGTGACTAATGTGTAGATTCTCCTCTGCAGCTAGCTTGAGCATAAGCCTAATGCTCTCATACCTCACTGTGGGTGAGTAGGTCTCGTGATAGTCTTCACCTGGTACCTGTGCAAAACCTCTGGCTACCAATCTGGCTTTGTGTCTGACTATCTTGCCATTTTGATCTGTCTTCGCTTTGAAGACCCATTTGCTTCCAAGCAGTTTCATTCCTGGAACTACTGGAACAAGGTCCCAAGTTTTGTTCCTTTCTAAGGAATCAAGCTCAGCCTTCATGGCATTTAACCATGGCTCAGCTTCCTTTGAATCCAAATCCTGGATTTCTTGGAAACTTGAAGGTTCAAATACCTTCTTGGAGCTTTTAACAGCTGTTACTGCTATCTTGGCAAACTCATCAGCAAATCTCTTTGGAGGTCTGCCTTTTGTGGCTCTTTGTGACCTGCGAATTAGCCTTAGGTCTTCAACACTCTCCTCTTCCTTCTTAGGAGAAAAGTGACCTATTGTGAACAATGGTTCCTCCAATTCTTGATCAGAGCTTTCAGAGGGTCGCATAGAGGCTTTCGCACTCTTGAAATCCTCTGAATCACCCGATTCAGTTTCAGACTCAGAATCAGAACCTTCATCAGTGGGTGTGGGTTGTTGCGGCTGCTTTTGCTGTTGACTATCCTCAGTCTCATCACTGTCATCAGGATAACATTGGAAAATCCCCACATTCTCCCCCCCACTTGGCATTGTACTCAACACTTCTTGTGAGCTTAATTGTCTTTGAGTCAGTCATCATTATTCTGTAAGACCCTTTCTGATAACCTAGAAAGATACCATGCAATCCACGCTTGTCTAACTTGGAGCTTTGTGGTGTGTGAACCCACATGTCAGAACCAAAAATTTTCATGTGTTTGATGTATGACTTTTTTCCAAACATCTTCTCATAGGGGGTACAACCAATCGCTGAAGATAACCTGCGATTATAACTGTAAACAAAACACGAGAGAGATTCGGCCCAATAACTCTCTGGAAGATTGGCATCATGCTTTTAACCCTTGAAGCAATGTCTGATTTGCCCTCTCGCAAAGTCCATTCTGCCATGGCGAGCGAGGACTAGACAAATTGTGTTGAATTCCTTTCTCAGACAGAAAAGCTTCAAACTGCTGAGAAGTGAATTCCCCCCCCCACGATCAGTGAAAAGAATTTTTATCTTCTTACCATGCACATTTTCCAACCAAGCACAGAATTCCTTGAACCTTGGAAAAGCCTCTGATTTCTGCTTGAGATTGTACACATAAATATACCTGGAAAATGCATCAGTGAGAACCATGAAGTACTTGTTTCCACCCAAAGAGGGCGCTAGTGGTCCAACCAAATCAGCATGAACAATTTGGTATGGTTCTGTAGCTTGCCTACTAGACACCTTACCTTTCGCAGCCATTTTCACCTTGTTTGCTGCGCATGCCTTGCACTTCATGTGGTACCTGCAGGGTTTAATAGTCATACCTTCAACCAAGGCAGGCATTTTAGATACTGCCTCAAAATTCAAATGACCAAATTTTCGATGAAAATCGTGAATACATTCTGCATGCAAACTTTTGTTAGAACCTGCAATGCAACAAGTGTCATCCTGCACAACATCATCATAATACAAAACATACAAACGATCAACATATTCAGCATGCAATACATAATCATTTTTCTTTGTAATGATGCACTTTTTGTTCTTAAAGGAAACGTCAGTTTTCTGCTCATTCAGCTGTCCAACGCTGAGCAGATTATGTTTGGCATCTGGTACGTAAAGCACATCTTTTATCGATAAGTCCAAACTGTGAAGAACAGCAGTTCCGTAGCCTTTACTGGGGATTGTGTGGTCATCCGCCTGGTGAATCGCACCTTCCTGCGGTGTAAAAGACACGAACAGTTGCTTATCGTTGCACATGTGATGGGTCGCCGCTGAATCAACAACGAAGAAAGATCTAGACGTCTTCTGGACCTTTGCAACCTTTGGAGCGAAGCATGAAACCATTGCCTTGTGCTGCGTTGTCCTGGACACCGGACCTTTGCCTTTGCTCTGGCCTTTTCCACGCGATGAGCTTTCACTGCGCTGCTCTGTCTTGGCCCTGGGATATCTGCATTCCCTCTTCATATGGCCTAGACGTCCACACGAGTAGCATTTCACTGCCTTCAAAGCTTTGGCGCCATCTGGTGGTTCCACTGCACTCTGGGATGACGTCTGTGAAGACTCCCCCTTACCCATGCAGCTATCACCCTGGCAGTCTGCTTCATTCTGAATCATGGCAGTATCACAGGCTACTCTGAGTTGAGCATTTGGCTGATTGACATCAAATTCCCCACTTGCATCAGCCAGCCATCATGACTCTGGCATTAGCCTTCTGCGTCATCTCTGCTGCTTTAAATCATGCTGCGTCACTGCTGCAGCTGCTTTATTCCAAAAGCACTTTTAAAAGGTACTTTCGGTTTCCCCCAGCATAGGAGCTTGTTCTTTTGAGCTTTTGCCTGTGCCCGGCAAAATGGCCATAAAAGTTCAGAGTCCAGCCATAAAGCCATTAATTAGAAGCTGGCAGGCTGCCCGGAGCATGAGCACATACCTCATCAATCATCTTGACGCGCAGAGCAGATACCGTCCAATCCGTCCCTCTGCATTCCGATCCTTTTGCCGGCATTCAGATGACTGCGTCTTTCTTCTGGGCCCCATAACCATGAATGTTGAAATTGCAGTGTCCCAAGCACAGCGGAATGATGAGGAGTACGTGCCACATACTCTATATTTCTTTATTTACACTTCAAAGCTGGTAGATTACAGAGAAACATCTTGCCTCTGCCGGAGCAGAGAAAGCATCCTCTCTCCTCAAAAGCACGGAGAGAACTCTGTGTGAACAGTGAAAAACAGGAAACCAGTGTACGTCACATCCAGTCTCCTTTCCCGTGAGAAACTCCAACAGCACAGACTGTGGAATGTAAACACCTGTCTCGTGACAAGCACTTCGCTGCACAGTGAAGAGAGCAGAAACTAGCAGCTCTGACCAACTGAGCTACCCAGGCTCATCATTGTAGTTGCAATCTGTACACTGAGTACTTTGTACCTGTGCTTATTTGTCAGATACTATGTACCTCATTCCAAAACAAGCTGACTGTTTCTGTGTGTCTCTCTCTCACACATACACTTTCCCCCAGAATTCATACTCAAGGACAGATAGAACAAACAGACTGCAGGGTTTTCCCATCTGTCTGTTTCCTAACGAAATGGTCTTTGAAGGTCTTTTCTTATTTTTTTCACTTTGAAAGGATGTGAGTGAACAAGAGAGAGAGAGAGAAAGAAAGAGAGAGGGAGAGAGATCCCATTAGGTTGGCTTAAAAAACAACCACCAGCCTCGCAAACCACTGGTGTGTCTTTCACAGCTGTACAATGCTGGGGGATGGAGGGGTTGAGAAAAAGTGTTTCAGGCTTAAACATATCTGAAGAAGTGTGCATGCACACGAAAGCTCATACCAAGAAATAACTTAGTTGGTCTTTAAGGTGCTACTGGAAGGAATTTTTTTATTTTGTTTTGACTCAGGCTTAAACATTGCATTTGTATTTCACCCCCTTTTGAACCAGCTTGGGCCTTTCTGTCTGAAAGGCATGGAAATAAATGATAGCTTAACATCTTCTGTGGGCAAAGTTTTTCTAGCACACAAGTACATGAATTCCCATAAATCTCCACTACGAAGTGACAATAAAAATGATGTTGTGGAAGGAAAAGGTTGCTGTCGCTGTTGATGGGACCACCAGTCCCTCACTGCAGCTCACCTCACCCACCCCAGATGGTGAGACAGCACACTTTTGAATGGGACCTAAGCCAGCGCCCAGTTGACATTGGACTTGATGCTGATTTTGAACCTAAAAAGAGCCTGCTGGATCAGGCCAATGGCCCATCTAGTCCAGCATCCTGTTCTCTCAGTGGCTGACCAGATGCATGTGGGAAGCCTGCAAGCTGGACCGGAGAGCAGCAGCATTCTCCCCTACTGTGGTTCCCGGTAACTGATATTCAGAAGCATACTGGCTCCAATCCCAGCTTGGCTCCCATTCGAAAGTGCTGGAGACAGCAGGGCCAAACAACAGCCGCCGGCCAATCAGGAAACCGGTCTGGGTTGAAAGTGGTGGTGGTCTCTGGTGGTGCACAGACTGGTGACAGATTAGAGCCCATATGTTGCATGATGCTGAGGGCAGATTCCATTTTGCAGACCCTCCCACCCATCCATGGACAGTGGGTGGCCAGCCGGTGGGAACACAGGAGAAACCTGGAAGTATAGCATAGGGCCAGTCCATGCATTCTGATGCCACTATGAGGACTTTTCAAAACAGCCTCTGATTAGCAATCTCATCATTCAGTGCCTATACTATGTAGTGTGTAGTATGAAAGCACCCACTCTGCACTAGAAGTTGGCCAGCTAGTTGCAGCTAGTCGGTGGGATGGAAGTCACTGCTATGCTGGTATCATCCACATGGCGGAGGAGGAGTTTAGACTTGATATCCCACCTTTCACTCCCTTTAAGGAGTCTCAAAGCGGCTAACCATCTCCTTTCCCTTACTCCCCCACAACAAACACTCTGTGAGGTGAGTGAGGCTGAGAGACTTCAAAGAAGTGTGACTAGCCCAAGGTCACCCAGCAGCTGCATGTGGAGGAGCGGAGACGCGAACCCAGTTCACCAGATTACGAGTCCACCATTCTTAACCACTACACCACACTGACTCTCTTGGCGACTGCTCTATGCATTCTTGCTCTCCTTTAAAGAATGGCTACATGTGGGCTGTTTTAGATAGATGGGGGCTCTGTGTGTGTGTGTTGGTGGCAAGCATTGTTTTATCAGGGAAACAAATGGCAGATCCATGTGAGCATTGCAACTTTTTATTCTTTTGAGGGATTCCAAAATTACTCCATCTCGCTCAGAAGTGCTTTAGGAAAGCAAAACCGAGGTGAGGACATTCCTCTCCCCGAGCTATAATTTAGCATCGACATGGATGGCGACAAAGGGGT
The DNA here is from genome assembly GCF_951804945.1 of Podarcis cretensis. NCBI lineage: Eukaryota > Metazoa > Chordata > Lepidosauria > Squamata > Lacertidae > Podarcis > Podarcis cretensis. The sequence goes on along the minus strand of NC_137175.1, from coordinate 80,279,006 downwards.
CTTCGGCAGAGTTGCTGATCTGGAAATAAGCTGTGCCATCGCCATTGACTTGGATTTTAATTCCACTGCAGCCATTGCCTTCTTTCTGCCCAGAAATGACGTCACAATAAGTGCCAGCAGGGAGGCCGGTTTGCAGAGTTTCAGACATGTTCCTGTTTTAAAAAGAGAGTCAAAAATAATGATAATGTAGTTAGCTATCCTTTATCATCAAGCTTTGCACGCTAAGCTACCTTGGTGGGTCCATTCTGCTATGCCGTTGCTAATAATAAAGTCAGATTTCAGTTTGCCCCATCCTTGCTTTTCTAAGGATAAAACTGATGATGCTCAATTGCCCACTGCATCCTTCCTTCTATGGAAGATTCTGGGGTGCTTTGCAAGGCTGGTTTAAACATTATTGCTAGATTCTGTATAGCTCTAGGTGCCAGCTAGACTTCTCTGCTTTAAACACATGAGAAATCTCTTCCTACTTACCAGTCGTCATTATTAAAGACAATGAATCCTTTGTTGCCACGGCCAAATGCCACTTGATTGCTGTTATTGTCCCACCAGTTGGTAAATGGCTGTCCGTCCACAACATTGCGGAAAATCACCATGTTCCTTTGGAGGGGGAAAAATGGGTTCATTGGTAATTGATGTACTGTAGAACAGAGTCAAACATGCCAAAGTGCAATAAAGAGATAAGCATGATTAAGGGGACTGAAAGAGTGCTAATCTATGTGTTGGCTTGTAGCCATTAAGCCATGTGCACATTCCAACCTTATTTGACGCCATCGATGTTCGCAGACCCAGTCATTGCCACAGGTTGTGTCTGGATTAAGGGTAACAGATTTGGTAGACCCATCCCCATTGCTCGGAGGTCCAACCCAGTCATTTATATCCTAGTTGTCAAAGAATTGAGAAAACATAAATATTAGAGGTGAAAAATAATAACAGGACACATTTATTGGAACGTATAAACTAACCAAACTTGCAAGTTATCATATTTCTGGGAGGCAAAGGCCTGGTCTACACATGTAACATAATGAGTTGAGAAGCTGCTAGGGTCCCAATATGTTAGAATGGATGATGCCACTTCAGATGGAGGATCATATCATGATATTCCCTTATACCCCTACCAGTAGAAAGTTAGCACAGAATAATAATAATAATAATAATAATAATAATAATAATAATAATAATAATGTATTATTTATACCCTGCCCCTCTGGCTGAGTTTCCCCAGCCACTCTGGGTGGCTTCCAAGTGTTAAAAGTGTTAAAAACAATACAGCATTAAACATTAAAATCTTCCCCAAACAGGGCTTCCTTCAGATGTCTTTTAAAAAGAAGATAGCTGCTTATTTCCTTCACATCTGAAGGGAGGGCGTTCCACAGGGTGGGCGCCACTACCGAGAAGGCCCTCTGTCTGGTTCACAGAAAGCAACAGTCTTGGCTGTCACCTCAATAACTAATACACTAGGGTTTTTTCTTGGTTTGGATGAACTTTTACTGTCTGTTTCAGTCAGGGTTTTTGTTTTATGTGGAGGAACATTCAAAACTGATACGCTGAAGTAGTACAGTACTATCTACCACCTTCCTTGACATTCTGCTGTATGCACAAGACCACACACATGGCTTGGTCAATCTCTAGGATGTGTAGGATTGTTGGTTCTGTGGAGCAAGGTGCATATTAATGATGCCGATGAGACTGAAGGACAGAGTTAGCACCTGCATTCCATAAGTAGTTCAAGTCAAATAAATAAAACCCAGTGGTAGACAGCATGGTTAGCCTGCACTGCTCACCTGACTTTCCTCCGGCTACATTTTTGGTGCATACCATCAGATGAAAGAGCAAGGTTGGTGAGGTGCAGTTAGGCCGATGGAGTCTAATCTGGTGCTCTTGCCAGTATGTTTGCACCACGTCAACCTTGCTACCACCTCAGCCTCCCCCCATCCTGGTGTGAAGCAGCAGCGTTGCCAAAGGGAGGTCAGGTAAGCGTTGCAAGCCCACCATACCTTCTCTGCAAGTGTGCTTCAGAGTGCAGATGATTATTCTTCAGGGACACCACATGCCCAATCATTACAAAGCAACCATACCAAAAGTGAAGTTAAGATAAATTGATTCATTTGGAGTATTACAGTGTAATCATAACCATGTGTAAAGGTAAAGTTAAAGGAACCCCCGACCGTTAGGTCCAGTCGCGGACGACTCTGGGATTGCAGCGCTCATCTCGCTTTACTGGCCGAGGGAACTGGCGTACAGCTTCCGGGTCATGTGGCCAGCATAACTAAGCTGCTTTTGGCGAACCAGAGCAGTGCACGGAAATGCCATTTACCTTCCCGCTGGAGCAGTACCTATTTATTTACTTGCACTGGTGTGCTTTCGAACTGCTAGGTTGGCAGGAGTTGGAACCGAACAATGGGAGCTCACCCCGTCGCGGGGATTCAAACCGCTGGCCTTCTGATTGGCAAGTCCTAGGCGCTGTGGTTTAGGCCACAGCGCCACCTGCGTCCCAACCATGTGTACTCAGAAATAAATCTCAATGAACTCAGTAGAAGTTACTCTCAAATCAATTGGATTAGGCTTGTAGCCTTGAAAGATTTGAACCTCCCTGGAATATTCCTTCCTTCCTTCCTTCCACCACCCCATTTCATTTTACTGAAAACTGAAATAGCCACCTATATAGAAGAAGACTTTGGATTTGATATCCCGCTTTATCACTACCCTAAGGAGTCTCAAAGTGGCTAACAATCTCCTTTTCCCTTCCTCACCCACAACAAACACTCTGTGAGGTGAGTGAAGCTGAGAGACTTCAGAGAATTGTGACTAGCCCAAGGTCACCCAGCAGCTGCATGTGGAGGAGCGGGGATGCAAACCCGGTTCACCAGATTATGAGTCCACTGCTCTTAACCACTACACCACACCGGCTCTCAGTGCAGACCTCTTTGAAAATGTGGTACACATCTAGAAAAGTGGGGTGCACATCCTTTAAAACTAAATAACGAATGCCCATTGCCAATTTATTTAGGCTCTTTGTTATCACACAATAGAATCTGACCTTTCCATTCTCAAAGTATCTTGGCCAGCGGAAGCTTGACATCACACGGGTGAAACCATATGGGTGAGCGAGCATGAAGCCGACTGCCATTTTGTATTGCCTGAAGATATATTTTAAGAAAATGAACATGAAAGGGAGGATCAGAAATTGAGATTTATATTTATTTCAGGGGTGGGGTGGGGAGGAGGAGCCAGTCAGGCTTCAAGTCTCAAAGTGTTCCTTACCTGGAATCCCAGAAAGTCAAAATGGCAGATCCACCAGCACCGTGCCCCCTCTGGTTATCATGATTGTCTACAAAGACAACGGCTTTGTCAGAAGGCATAAAACCCCAGCCTTCTCCCCAGTTCCTGAAGAAAAGAGAGAAAGGGCCAAATTTAGCTAAACGCTGAATTTCAATATGTACAAGGCTCTAAGTTTCGGTATTCAGTTTTGCTTTGAAGTATATAAAATTGAATTACTTTAAATAAGCCATCTTTTCTCCACTCCACTTGCGAATGACCGTTCCCAGTTTTGCACCATATTTGAATTCAGTTACCCGGCCATTTCCATAGTAGTCACTGGCTTTAATTGCCTCTCCACCCAAATCAATTACCTGTTGAGGGAAAAGAAGAAAAGTTATTACGATACAGCAACATATGAGTCGAAAATAAAGTGTTTTTTGTATGCTCTGAAATCAGCTCTACATCTCAAATGTCTGCCCTTGCCGTCCTCTCAAGCTAGCCTTATATGTGCTTAATGCTTGTCTTCAGCATAACAGACCGTCAAAGTACCTCTTGGAAGATGAAAGGCCTTGTTCCTTCAGCAAACCAAGTCGTTCTCAGATTTTTCAACTTGTCTAAGAATGCTTTCATGTCCCCAGGCCACATATGCTTGGAAGCATCAATTCGAAATCCTGCTACTCCAATGTCAATCAGATGGTTCATATACTCGGCAACCTTGGAGCGCACATAGTCCTTTTCGAGCGCAAGGTCGAGAAGGCTAACGAGGCGACAGTCGCGGACCTGTTTTGAGAGGTTGTTTTGAGAAATCAGTTTCATAGAATCATAGAACTGTAGCGTTGGAAGGGACCACGAGGGCCCCCTAGGCCAGGAATATTTTGCCCAACATGGGGCTCGAACCCACAACCCTGAGATTAAGTCTCATGCTCTACCAGCTGAGCTATCCCAGATGCCCAGTTTATCATTAGTGGGTTGGGTGTCACATTTAAACCAACTTCTCCTATGCAGAAAAGAATTGAAGAAGAGGAACTGCATAAGGATGATGAAGAGAAGAAATATACAAGGGAAGAAAGGAGAAAGTGGGTAAAAAAAATGAATGCAAGAACTTCACCTGGTAAGGATCACCATAATTTTCAATCTCTCCACTTCCAGTTTTGCATTTCCAGTCGTTGAAATCCCAGCCGGAGTACGGGACAGCAGGGAAATCGTGGGTCTCTGAATTAAAATAGCTTCCACAAGTAGAGTGGGTGCCAGATCCAGCAGCAGCTCCACACATGTGGTTGACTACAGCGTCAACATAAATATATACCTGAGTACAGAAAAGGCATGACCAGGTTGTATTTATTATCATTGCTTCTTATTCTCTTCTAGGCATAATTCAAGGAGTTGGTTACACCCTATGAAGTCCTAACATACTTTAGAAAGTGCTTCCTCTCTTGGGTCCCTTCTCAGGCACTGAGTTCCACTGTGGATGCTCTCTTAATCATACCATCTGTGCTTAGTTACCAACTGAATGAAGAGAGATGTTCTTGGTGGCTGCCCTTCTCCCCAGTTACGGAACGCTTTCCTGCTGCAGATTTCCCAAAGTCTAAGCTCGAGGGCATTTTGGGATGGATCGTAGGACCTATCTGTTTGGGATGGCCTAGAGTGCTCAGAGTTAAGTTGGAGAATGGTGAGAAGTGTTATTAATGTAGGTGAAATATTAATTCTGTCTTGCAGGTGCTTGATCTGTTAACCACTCCACATCTTAAGGATGGGGTTGACTAGAAATCTCGGTAAATTAAAACAAGGCACTTTGTGTCAGTGATGGAAGGTTTTCAAGCAGCACATTTCATGGGCTCATTCCTCTAGAGTCTGGGCCATTCCTCCTTTATTTACTTTTAAAATGTATGCAGAGGAGACATTGAACATGCATATAATAAGTGAGAAACACAATTTAAAATTCATTAAGAGGTCTGTTTTGACCTTGCAGTAACCCTAGAGTTTTCCCTCCTGCTCCTCCTTCACAAAGTTACTGAAATGGCAATATTAGGTTCCAAGAGACAGCTGTCCATAATAAAAGAGCCTCACTATTTAGACCACACGTGCTTATACAGCATTGTGTATAACTAACTTAACTAGAAGTTAAAGGAAAGGTAGTTTTCTATGTCTCCCAACATAGAGAACATGCACAGTAGCTCTTGGGGGGCTCCCAGGAACCACAGCAAATGCCATTTCCATGGTTTCTGACCTTTCTGGACATTTCCCATAGCTTTTTGTGGGACTGGATGATTTTGTATATGCTTGCAGGATCCTTGAAAGTTAAACTGTGAAGCCCTACATATGGCAGAGTTACCCCTCGAGTAACTAACTTTAGTTAGTTTGGGAAAGGTAAGGGGAGAGCAGACAGGGCTCTTGATCACAAAGTGGTTCTAAATCCTGTTGCATTCTCAGAACTGATTCAGATTAGTGTTGCTTTTACATTTGATTAAGGGTGTCCAGGGGATGTCCTCCAAATTCATCCAGCTGAAATGGGTCCATTCTGAATCGAGTTAGGCAGACTCCACCCATCCCTAGCTTGTTGGGGTGACAAGTGAATTTTACCAGCCATCTCCCTGGAATAATTGTCTCCCTAACTGAATACATGTCACTGGCATAGAACCATAGCTGATTTGATCTGAAGTTCCCCACTACAGGTATAGACAGGATTTCCAAACCACTTACTCCAACATTGTTGCATCTGGTCACCATGTCTTTAAATTGATTCTCATTTCCAGATCGTGAACATAGCTTGTAACTGATGGGCTGGTATCTTTCCCACCATGGCCTCCATGGATTTGTAATAACAAGATTTTCATTTGGAGGGGAGATCTGTGAATTAAGAGATATTAAAACACCACACACCAATAAATACCATTTCAACAATTTAGTAGAGAGCTGATGGTGCTGCTTAAGTTATTGTGGGCTGTGGTTGACATAGCCAGAATATGTACAGACAATACAAAACAAGTGATGAGTAAATTCTCCTCAGAAAGCTTTCCCAATCTTCCTCAGAGAGTCTTCAGAAGAACCAAATGTGAGAGGAACTGCCCCCATCCCTCCCTGACAGCATCATTTCACCCAAAGCAACAGGGAGGCCTTGCAGGCATCTACGTGTTTGGAAATGACACTCATACAACAAAGTCAGGAGTGTCCTTTCCTTCTGGAATTCACAGAATTTTTAATGTTTCTATGCCCTTGATTCAAATGAATTGAATGCTACAAATCCCAAGAATCCTGACAGACTATGGCCAGAAACATCACTTCCTGCTAGGCAGAAGCCAGGGAAATCTCTCTTGGCTCCACTAGCAAGGTGTTCCTGCTTCCAATTCACCCATCCTTTCAGAAGGGAAACAGGAAAAACCAGGTTTCCAAAAGACTCCATGGATACAGAAGGTTCCATGCTGCATGTTGTAAAAGACAACAAAAACAGGCATGGAGTTACCTCTTGTTATCTCTCTCCCTCCCTCTCTGATTTATATTGCCCTGAGGAGTAGAAACGAGGAGTAGAATGTTATCACTCTCCTATTGCACTGGACCACTCTGCTCTAATGGGGAAGTGTGAAAAGAAGTTCTTTATCATTTGGCTGGACAATAGCGATGTCTGGCTTACCAGCTAATTTTATACATTCCTTGCTAACTTAATTCTTGGCAAAATTGTGGTCTTGTTACTTAGCAAGTTGTAGAGTAGTTTTCATTATCCATTATCTCTATTAATATTAAAAGAGTGTCTCATTGTTATGCACAGAAGAATCATTAAAGATCATGAAGCCCAAAGCAAAATGCTTCCATCTTCTTTTCCACACGCCATTATTCATGGAGTGGTTTGCTTAACTCTAAACCAGACCTATAAATAAAGCCTTAGCCAAAATATTATTTGGGGTGTTTTTTCCTACCCCAAATTACATTGTTGGATGTTGCCAAGTTGGCTATGTCCCACATTCCGAACAAATTTCAAAAGCTTCGGTTGTCATTTTGACATTGTATTTCAATAGTCTTATTGGTTCAGACACATTGGTTAAACCAGGAGTAGCTAACATCCTAACCTCCAGGTGGTGCTTAACTATAGTTCTCATCATCTTTGGCAAGGCTGTCTGGTGCTGATGTGAGTTAAGAGTCCAGCAAAATCTGCAGGTTATGACATGGAGTTCAAGGGTATCATATTGGCTACCCCTGAATTAAACCATTAAGCATTAACTATATTTGAGTCCTTCACCTTGGTCTGTTTCCAATGACTGGTCTAAGTACTCTCCTGTAAGCACCTATTATTTCCAGTTGTTAGTTATATTGAAATCACCACTTGTTGTCTTTGGTCCAAATAAACTGTGACAAGCAAATATTGAATAGAAGTTGCCTACCTGGACTCCACCAAATCCATTAGGTGCCAAATAACGCTCGCATTCCAGAGCAATGTCAGCCCAACGCCATTCGAAGAGATGGACAATTGATGTCCTCCCGGGCTTTGTATTTGGGTTATACTGAGCCCAAGAAAGCTCAAAAGCAACTAGGAGAAGAAAGACCCTCATGTTGTCTTGGACAATTGCCGTTGTTGAGTGCTCTGCTTTGCCTTTCTATTTATATTCTTGCTGCAGATCAAAGTACACTTCAGTCATGATGCATTCAACACAATTGGCTATATTTAATCAAAGGTCATTCCGTTTGGTGGTTTAAACAAAAGTAACAGGTGAAGATAACAGACCAAATTCTCTGGCTAATAACTTCAAATCCACAGGATAAGGCTCCGTGTGATTATTCATGTCTGTGTTCGCAGCTAAATAGATTAGATAGTCCTGGGAACAGACATTCAGAGGCTGAATCCATGAACTTGTATGCACCGTGAAGAGTTTGCATGGACACACTCTCCTATTCCTTTCAACAGAAGGAGCCATTCCACACTTGCAAAGTGAAAATTATTATGTGCATGGAGAATATTTTAATGGGAACCTATTAATTGGAATCAGTGTCATTGCAAATACTGTGAATTGTAGTAGACGGTGCAAGTGACTCCTGGTGTCCTCATGTTTTTTCACAACACACACAGGTTTCAATACAATGCCAATCATCCCTTTTCGTAGGTTACACCATTCAGAGCTTGTTACTTGTTGTCCATCATGGTGAATTCTTCTTTCTTTCTTTCTTTCTTTCTTTCTTTCTTTCTTTCTTTCTTTTATACTTGCCCTACTTCTCCAAGCTGCAAGATGTTGCAGGGCCACAACGCTTACCCAGATTTGGTTTACTTTAGAAGGAGGTGACCGTAGGCTTAAGGATGCTCATATTTATTTAACAACACAATAATGGACTTTTTTTTTCCTGTGGTGGCTCCCTGCTTGTGGAATGCTTTCTCCAGGGAGGCTTGCCTGGCACCTTCATTAAATCATCACCATCATCATCATCATCATGTTGTACCCTGCCCATATGCAGCTACATTGGCACCAGGCAAAAACATTCCTCTTCTCCTAGACCCTTGGCTAATTAAACCATCTATGCCATGGGTAGGCAAACTAAGGCCCAGGGGCCGGATCCGGCCCAATCACCTTCTCAGTCCGGCCCGCGGACAGTCTGGGAATCAGCGTGTTTTTACATGAGTAGAATGTGTCCTTTTATTTAAAATGCATCTCTAGGTTATTTGTGGGGCATAGGAATTCATTTTTTTTTCTTCCAAAATATAGTCCGGCCCCCCACAAGGTCTGAGGGACAGTGGACCAGCCCCCTGCTGAAAAAGTTTGCTGACCCCTGATCTATGCCATTCTGTACCGCAGTGTGGTATCGGTTTTGTTTGTTATTATGGTATGTATTTTTGTGGTTTTATATTGTAACCTACCCTATGATCTTTGGACAAAGGGCAGTATAGAAATATAATTAATCAAGTAATTAATAATTGGGGTAGCATGCCGCACTAGCATATGCATTCAGTGATACAGCAACCAAAAGTTATACGCATTGCAACCTCACTTCCACATATAATCAATTGCTCCCTATAGTCAAGACCTAACACTTCTGTACCTAAGCAAATTGTATGTCAACTGTATTAATCAAGATGTGTCACAATTACCCATAAGAGAAGTGTCCCAGTCTGCCATAGGTTCCAGGGATTGTACTGGTGTTAAACATTCAAATTAGGAGTCTGTAGGAACAGAGGCTCTTTTATATACTCTGTGGAATATAACAGGAGTTTTCAAAGTACATTGTATGAGAAGCATAACCTACAATTACAAAGGGTGGTACATGACTAAGGCTGCTTAGTCACAATACCTTTAAAACACATTTCCCCTCTCAAAGAATTCTGGGCTCTTTTATTTGTTAAGGGTGAAGAGAATTGTCACTATAGTGAGGGGTAAACATTTTCTTTGATTTGAAAAATGTGCTTCGGATATTTTGCTCAAACTAGACCCAGTGAGATTAACAAGCATGACTTCACTAGATCCATTAATTTTGGAGGGTTTGCTCTGAGGAAAACCTAGCTGATTACTACCCATAGCCACAAAGTCTAGTACTTTCCTAAAGAGCAATTCCCAACACACACACAAACACACACACAAATTCCCAAAGAGACAGACATCTCCATATTTACCAGTTTTGTTGAAGAGCCAGAAGATTCTGATAAGTGAATGATAGGTTTAAAGGTAATTTTTCAGCAACAGATGACTTCAGATTCATATCTCCTTGATTATATTAACCTCTCTGAAAGTTTAGAATACACTTGCATTTCAAAGTTACCCTTAAGAGATTAGAAGAAAGATTAAGAACTGTCTGCACTAGTGGCTAAACAGCTTCCTAGTAACATTTTATTTTATGACTTCATTGTTGCCTGTTTCTTAGAAATATTGAGTAAAGAAAAAGGAAGAAACTTAGTCAAGCTAGTATTGTTAATATATTAACATGACAAGATAAGCATGTACTGAAGATATCTTAGGAGCTTCAAAGCAGTGACTGATAGTCACTGGCAGTGTTCTGTTATAAACCTGAGTGGAAACTCATTAAGAAGAGCTGATATGTACCGGTATGTCTGTGGTTCTCAAACTTCCCAGCCCCCTGCAGAGCATTGAAAATCACTGAAACTCTTGGTGGACCACTTAATGATTTTTCTGCCTATTTCAGCAATAGCAATGAGCTGTGCTAAATGCTGTGTGATCTTTAATTATATTTCTAATGCTTCTTCTACATTTTATGTGTTTTGTATCTCATATCTTAATTTTATTTCAGTTTTAATTCCGTAGAATACAGTAGAAACTACAATAATAAATAGACAATGCAAGATAAGAAATAAAAGAGGCAATCAAAATACAATTAAAAAACGGTATGGTCATTTAATGCAGCCACTGTACTCATACTCTCCATGAAATAGAGACGGCCCCTTCAACATTTCTTCTATGAAAATAGGGACATCCTACCATACCCTCCAACATTTCTCTGATGAAAATAGGGGCATCCTAAGGAAAAGCAGGACATTCCAGGATCAAATCAGAAAGCAGGACAGCTTCTGTAAATCCGGGACTGTCCCTGGAAAATGGGGACACTTGGAGGCTCTGTTCTTCACAGATACACCATGGACCACCTGAATGCAGCTCACAGATCACTGGTGGTCCATGGATCTCTGTTTGGGAACTCCTGATACAGATGATAAATTCAGGAATTATGTCCTGGAGAGCAAGGATACTGAGAGAAAGGTCTCTTGGTATACTAGACAGATCCCACGGAGCAGATGACTTGCTCCAACAGATTTCTGATTCCAAACTCTGCCTCCTTCCCAAGGAGTGGAGAGACTTAAATGAACAGCCCTCTGTCCCAGAACCAAGTACTTGTTTGCCTCTGCTAGTTCCAACTGGGTTTATTGCCTGTGTGGGCAAGGGGAAGCAGGAGACCCCTGGTCAAGAGAGCTCTGGCCTCTGAAGAGGTTGCAGAAGGGTCACATTCTCTTCTGGAGGCCACATGCAGAACCTCCAGGTGTCCCTATTTTCCAGGGAGAGTCCCAATTTACAGAAGCCATCCCGATTTCTGATTTGATCCCAGAATGTCCCACTTAAAGGTAAAGGGACCCCTCACCATTCGGTCCAGTCGTGGCCGACTCTGGGGTTGCGGTGCTCATCTTGCTTTACTGGCCGAAGGAGCCGGCATACATCTTCCGGGTCATGTGGCCAGCATGACTAAGCTGCTTCTGGCGAAGCAGAGCAGCGCATGGAAACGCCGTTTACCTTCCCGCAGGAGCGATACCTATTTATCTGCTTGCACTTTGACGTGCTTTCAAACTGCTAGGTTGGCAGGAGCTGGGACTGAGCAACGGGAGCTCATCCCACTTAGGACGTCCCTATTTTTATTGGAGAAATGTTGGAGAGTGTGGAGTTATGCGGCCCACGAGGCAAGGAGATAAGTAACTATACAACCTTGTATAGGGAAGTTGTGTAATGTTTAATGTTTTATGATGTTTTTATATATGATGGAAGCCATCCAGAGTGGATGTCAGTCACATGGGTGGGGTATAAATAATAAAACTGTCGTCATTGAATAGGACATCCCTGTTTACTTTGGAGAAATAATGGAGAGTATGCACATGCCAGGGCTGGGCAAGGCCAGTGACAAAAATGAGTGGAACGGTTTATGTCAATTTTACCTCAGTACGGTAGGCTAATTCGTACGCACACTCACACATCCTTCATTCAAGGCAAACAAAAGCAGAGTTCAAGAGCACAGTCCAGCTGGGGGAGACGACACTCAAGGAGGGTATGAAATGAGGCCAGGGTAGCCAGGGGGGTAGAAGGTGTGGCTTGAGGACAGCTTCTTGCACCAAATACAGAAGCCCTAGGCCTGAGGTTCTCCACCTCTTTTCTAGGGGATCACAACTGGAGTCTGTAGCTCATGGGGGTTCAGTTCCAGTGCCCTCACCGCTTTTCTCATTGGCCTATCTGATCTGGCCACCCTGGCCCTCTGTGTCAATGTCCAGACCACTGCTCATTCTTTGGCTCGAGATGTAGTGGTTAGAGTGTCAGATTGGTACCCGAGAGGCCAAGTTTTAAAGACCCACTTGAAGCACAAAGCTCACCAGGTGGCCTTAGGCAAATCATCATCTCTTAGCCCAACTTACCTCAAAGGGCTGTTTTGAGGACAAATACTGCCTTGAGCTCCCTGTTGGAAGGGAAGAATACAATGAATGAATGAATGAATGAATGAATGACGGTTAAGTGTGAGAAAAATGAAAGGGAAAGGAAGCTTTATCACTACCATGGAACAGGACTGTTTGCTGGAAAGTAATTGTTCCAGAATTGCTGAGGATTTTAAAACGGTCAGAGAATTCATCGGTAGAGAACTAGTTGTGCCACCACCTGCCTCCAAATTTAAAAAAAAAAAAGGGGGGGGACATGGTGTATGAAGAATTAAAGTAAATGCTCAGACAAACATTTCCCAAAAGACCAGAGGCCTTCCTACTGGGCATAATGTCAATAAACATCTCAAGAGAAAGCAAGAGAGTATTTTTTTATGCAACAACTGCGGCTAGAGTGTTAACTGCCAAATACTGGAAAGGGGATTTGACTCCAACTAAGGAAGAATGGCAAAAGAAAGTGTGTGAGTATGTCGAACTAGCCAAAATGACAGAAGCAATAAGAAATCACTCGAGCTTAAGGATTAAAAAAGAATGGGATTGTTTAAAAAACTATTTGTGTAAACAGGGTTCCCCAGTCAAAACTTGGATGTGTCTAGAGTAAATTTCACAAAATTACAAAATACCGTAGTTTTCGCTCCAAAACACGCACTTTTTTGCTCCTAGAAAGTAAGGGAAAATGCCTGTGCGTGTTAAGGAGCGAATGCACGGATCGGAGCCATGGCTGCCGTCAGTCAAGCAAAGCGGGAGCCGCTTACACACTCTAGGAGGCTCTCGCTTTGCTTGCTTTAAAGTGACCTGGAGCGGAGGGAGGGAAGGAAAGCCATGGCAGCAAAGCAGGCAGCAGCCGCTTACACGGGAGGAGGGACAGACGCTAGCAAAGGTCCGTGCGCTCTCTAAACAGAGCAATGAGGCTGCAGAGGGACGGCAGGAAAGATAAAATTTAAGCAACCAGCAGCAAAATAAAACCAACCTCGAGCTCTGAGCCACGCAGTGAAAACCAGGAAGTTAAAAAAAAAGGCTGGGGATGAGGGAGAGGGGAAAACTTCGCAAATCCCCGCGTCTCAGCTGATCCGCTGGGAGGGAGCAGCTTGTTTTCAGGCAGGATAGATTCGAGCATTGTCTGGGTCCTAGTGCCCCTACCGCTTTTTTGTGCTCCACTCTATTGCTGCTGGTGGCTGCTTATCACTCAGGCTACAAGGAGGAGCGCTTTTACACAGCTAATGGTGAATCCCCTGCCATCCAAATCCTCCTCACTTGCTCAAATCTATTCTGCCTCAAAACAAGGAGCGGAAGGAAAAGGCTGCAAACTGTTAAATGGAAAAAAAAACCCAGGCACAGGGCAAGTACCTTAAGTATACCTTTAAAGCAACAGTACTCTTTCCCTCCCTTCTCCCCGCTCAGCTCGCCGAAAAGCTCCTTCTCCATGCGTGCTCCTTGTCCCTTGAGTGCTTTTCCTTCCCTCCCCACTTAAAACGTGGTTACAAAGCATGGATCCACATGGATCCTCAGGATTTTTGCATTGGGCTACCCCAAACTCACCATCAGATCACATGTCTGTGGCCACAGCATGAACCATAAAAATCATGCACCCACTGTTTCGTTCAGAATATTTTTTTCTTGTTTTCCTCCTCTAAAAACTACGTGCGTGTTATGGTCAGATGCGTGTTATAGAGCGAAAAATACGGTATGTAGAGGAGTTATTATATATAAAGAGAAGGTTGATAGGATTTTAATAGTACAAATATTTAGAGTATGCATATATATATAGAAGAATAAAGTATAAGATGTAAGTTAATGTAAAGGAAAAGTTGATGTGTATCTGGAATTTTAAATTGCACTAAAAAGAGAATTTGTTGTGCCACCAACTAGGCAAATCACAGGAGGTGCTGCAAATATGGTCAGAGCTATTGCCAATCCACACTCAAAGGCCGATTCCTTTAATATAATCAGCTTTACAGTTCCTTGAAATAAAACAGCCAAAATTTAAGATGGTCTTGCAACACCTGCTTTTGAAAAGTCGATCAATGAAACCATGAGCAAAAGCAAGGTTGGTTGCTGATATGCACCAAAGGAAAACAAGCTTTCATATTTGCACAGGTGCAAGGATTTGGGTGGCAAAGCAAAAACAAAAGCTCCCTGCAGCATGTGAACCGTGAGAACTGCTTTCTAAGGTGCTTGAGGTCACCAGGAGTCGCCCAGAGCTAGATTTCTCTTCATGAAATTGTAACCCGTAACTATTGCATAAATAAGCCCAAACAATATAGTAAGAGTCAGTATGACCCTATCTCCAAACATTAATCCCAATGGTTCATTATTCACGCTTAGTTGGGGAAGTTACTACTGTTTCCTACAGGGTGTAGATCGCCAACTTTGACTCGGGCAAAGCAATGAAGATTTCAAATGATGAATGATTATCAAGACTCCTTAGTCATTCTGCTTGGACTCAGGGATCGATTCCCTTGTCTTTGTAGATACTCCTCCAGCAAACAGTTCTATGCAGGAATGGACTGCATTATTACACGACACATGGGACCTGTAGCAAAGTGTTTCAGCACGAAGCAGTGCTGGTCAGAGTTCCAGTGGTTCCATTCCACTTCCACCCACCCCACAGTCCACCACTGTTCAAGGACGACTGAGCTCATTTAGTGTTTGTTGACTTGCATTTTTTAAATATAAAAATCTGCAAAACTTTGGGTTTTATTTATGCATACATAAATATCTAAATGGGATGCGGGTAGCGTGGGTTAAACCACAGAGCCTAGGACTTGCCGATCAAAAGTTTGGCGGTTCGAATCCCCGCGACGGGGTGAGTTCCTGTTGCTTGGTCCCTGCTCCTGTCAACTTAGCAGTTCGAAAGCACATCCAAGTGCAAGTTGATCAATAGGTACCGCTCCGGCGGGAAGGTAAACGGTGTTTCCGTGTGCTGCTCTGGTTTCACCAGAAGCGGCTTAGTCATGCTGGCCACATGACCCAGAAGCTGTATGCCGGCTCCCTCGGCCAATAAAGTGAGATGAGCGCCGCAACCCCAGAGTCGGCCACAACTGGACCTAATGGTCAGGGGTCCCTTTACCTTTACCTTAAATATCTAAATATAAAGAAAAAGAAGTCTTAGTGCACACAAAATCCACATGAGATCAAAAGAAAAACAGCAAAGATCTAAGGGAGCTGGGCATGTTTAGCCTGGAGAAGAGGAGGTTAAGGGGTGATATGATAGCCATGTTCAAATATATAAAAGGATGTCACATAGAGGAGGGAGAAAGGTTGTTTACTGCTGCTCCAGAGAAGCGGACACGGAGCAATGGTTCCAAACTACAAGAAAGAAGATTCCACCTAAACATTAGGAAGAACTTCCTGACAGTAAGAGCCGTTTGACAGTGGAATTTGCTGCCAAGGAGTGTGGTGGAGTCTCCTTCTTTGGAGGTCTTTAAGCAGAGGCTTGACAACCATATGTCAGGAGTGCTCTGATGGTGTTTCCTGCTTGGCAGGGGGTTGGACTCGATGGCCCTTGTGGTCTCTACCAACTCTATGATTCTATGATTCTATGATCTAAAGACCATAAAATTGGCAGGGGAAGTTAGTTTGGGGGACAAACAATGGGGGTGATAGAGAACGGTGTCCTCTTCATACTTCCTTTGTGAGTTTCCCAGAGGCATGTGGCTAGGTGATGCCAAGAACAAGATGGCACACTAAGATGGCACACTGCTCTCATCCAGCAGGACTTACCATCTTTGAAGGACAAATGAGATAGGAATTCTAAAATTAATCAGAAAAGAAAGAAATAAGCTGAGCCACAAGTGACTTTTATTCATCTAGAGATAATTTATGAGGTTTTGCATTTTACTTTAATTTAGCTTCATAAAGCTTAGAAGAACTAATACCGAAAAACAAACAAAAAGAGATTTAGTGTGGATTACAGCTTGGCTTCGACATGAATTGCAATGAATGGATTTTCAGTTTGGCTGTTAAGTTGAAAATGAGCATTGCCATTAGTAGCAACGTGGATTTGCATTCCAGTGCAGAGGTTGCCTTCCTTTCGTCCCGAAATAACATCACAATAAATGCCAGGGGGGAGACCAGTTGGTAACGTTATCGACAAGGCCCTGTACAAAAGAAAACAAAAATAATAATTGTATTTTTTAATGCCATTTTACATACTCGATTTATATGCTTCTGGTCACATTGTCATTCTGGATCATTTGCTTCCCTGGGTGCACAAGCAGACATGCAAAAGACAAGCAGCAAAATTAATCTGCTATACAAATTTGGCAAACGACTTGCTACACGTAATTTCTGACGCCTTCATCTCTACATAAAAACATTACCTGTCGTCATTATTAAACACAACAAATCCTTTGCCATCACGTCCAAATGCCACCTGGTTGTTGTCGTCATCCCACCACCTCGTAATAGGTTGGCCGTACACTACATTTCGGAATGTCACCATGTTCCTAGAAATGAAACGTGTATCACTTCCTTATGCAAACGGCACAAGTCATTGGAATCCTAAACATCTGGAGAAACAGGCTTTCTCCATCTCAAGAAGGCTCCCGCAGGAACAGATGACACATCTGGCGACTTCCATTACCTTATTTGATTCCAACGATGTTCGCAGACCCAGCCGTTACCACAGGTGCCATTTGTGTTAATCGTAACAGGTTTAACTGATCCATCACTGTTGCTTGGTGGTCCAACCCAGTCATTTAGGTCCTAGTTATGGAAGATGACATTTAAAGTGATTAGACAACAAGAAAAGGCACTATGACATGCCGGATAAAATTTGCTGGCCGTGAGTCTCATCATGCTGGTTGATGTACCATAAACCAGACCAGGTCTGTCGTAAGTCATGGCAGCATGACAGACTAGATTATTCCCCAAATGAGTAGTCATGGCCTCCATTTAGAACAGGGGTAGCTAACCTGTGTCCCTCCAGCTCTCAGCCCCAACCAGCGTGGGCAATAGTCAGATATGATGGGCCATGTGACTTATGACAGACCTGGCCTGATTTAAGGTACAGCAACAAGGCTTCAAAATTTACTTGATTATACTGGTGAACCACATAGCAAGCAAAGGTTCTGAGACTGGACTACACTGATGTGCTTGTCTGTCAGGGTTGGTTCAGATGCAGGTCAGTACTCAAGATGCAGAGACAGGCAGAAAGGTTTGCTCTTTATTCAAGAAAACAGCATACCAGGCAGCAATGCCTACAAACAGGACTGGCCCCTATGAAACTTTTGCCAGAACTGAAGGTCTTTGCCTTCTACTTCCCACTAAGTCTCCTCCCCAGCTGGATGTCTCCCCAGCAGCCTTAAACTATGTCAGGGACCTTGGAGACAAGGGAGGAGGGGAGCTTACTACAGTAGGACAGTCAAGCTCTGCTTATTCAGCCTTTGGCCCCTCCTCTGCTTCATGTCTTGAGTCTGCACTGCTTTCTGCATCTGGTTCTTCTCTCTCACTCAAACCTGTTGCTTCTTCAGCCTCCCACCATTCTGCCCCCCTCTTTCATCCTCTGACCTGTTCTCAGTGTCCCACCACCACTCCCCAGGCTCTGAGCCTTCCTTCTCTCAGGCTTCCCTTAAGGTTCCCTGGCTGTTGCCTCCCACCACTCCTCTTCGCCCTGCCAGTCCCTGACATAGCCCATCCTTGCACACTAGGTTTGCTGGCCTGATACTTGTGAGGCACAGCCTCGGGCTAAATTTATTGTGGAAGCCTGCCTAAGTCTATTTTGTGTGTATGGGAGGGAGGAGAGCTTTGCAGTCAGTGATCTCAGTCAAAAACATGAGTCCTCCTTAAATCTCACCAAAACTAATCAAGACAAAAGACTGCTATCCTATGACGGTTACCTGAAATTAAGTCCCACTGAATCCAGTAAATCTTACTTCTGGGTATAGACATGTACAGGATAACACTGCTAAGTTGGAAACAGTCAACTTAAAGCATAGATTTCAATGGCTGCTCTGGCTTTCGGGCCAAAAAAGCCCTGTTTTCTAAGTGTCAATACTATCCCTTAAGACAGAACGCCTTTGATATAGAATTAACAAATAGCTGTTGTGATAACAAATAGCTGTTGTGAACCGGAATAAAGTTACCTTTCCATGCTGGATAACTCTTGGCCACCTGTAACTTGACATTATCCGTGTAAATCCGTAGGGGTGAGCAAGCATAAACGCAACTGCCATCTTATAGAGTCTGAAAAATGGATAAGAGGCAGCTAGTTGCCAAAAGTGTACCAAAGTACAGAAAATAAGCAGGCCCAAGAATTTCATATTCTCTTCCAAAGCAACTCCCCATTCCCGATAGTACAGTTCTCAGGTGTCTTTTATTCATACTGTGTATATTGCCAAGGAAACCTGAATTCATTATAGGTAGTTTATGTACAAGTGCAGAAGCACCAACATGCTGCCCTCTAGACATTGATGGAGACCAACTCCCATCAGCTGCAGTCAGCATGGTCAATAGCCAAGGATGTTAGATGCTAGCACCATCCAGAGGACATTCTGAGTCCTGCCACTTTCTCCAAATATGTACATTTTTAAAACACTGAGTCAGACCAGCAAAAATCTCTTCAATAGGAAGATCATTCAAGCAGAGATTAGATACAGCACAGTAATGTTCCAATTTATAGACAAATAATTACTTTGGATAAATGTAATGATATTTGGAATGACTTTATATAGAATATATAAGGTTACTGATAAAGAAATTAGTATTTGGATAACAAGACTATACACATTTTTATATATTAATGTATGGAAAGATATTTTAAATATTAATATATGTCCAATAATCCACATTAGCCTAGGCTTCATCAGTAGAACAGGCTCATATGTAATAATAATAATAATAATAATAATAATAATAATAATAATAATAATAAATTTTATTTATATCCTGCCCTCCCCAGCCGAAGCCAGGCTCAGGGCGGCTAACAACAATCAAATAATCAAACAATCAAATAATCCAACATTTTAAAAACATTTCATTATAAAAATTAATTAAAATCAAATTGATGGCAACCGTTAAGCAAAATTCTGTGCAGGTTGCCAGAGGAGGGAGTCAGGCTGCGCCCTAACCAAAGGCCTGTTGGAACAACTTTGTCTTGCAGGCCCTGCGGAAAGATGTCAAGTCCCGCAGGGCCCTAGTCTCTTGTGACAGAGCGTTCCACCAGATTGGAGCCGCAGCCGAGAAAGCCCTGGCTCTAGTTGAGGCCAGCCTAACCACCCCTTCAGGATGTTTTTATTTGCAGACCGTAGGTTCCTCTGTGGGGCATACCAGGAGAGGCGGTCCCGTAGGTCCTAGGCCATATAGGGCTTTAAAGGTTAAAACCAGCACCTTAAACCTGATCCTGTACTCCACCAGGAGCCAGTGCAGCTGGTATAGTACTGGATGAATGTGATCTCGCATAAGGAGTCTCGCCACGGCATTCTGCACCCGCTGGAGTTTCTGGGTCAGTCTCAAGGGCAGCCCCACGTAATGTTACAGGATAGTGGATCTTATAGAATAGTAGTGGCGAAACAAGGCTGATATACCAGAAATCCTTGTCTTAGACTCTGTGAAAGGATTCTGTGGAACTGTAACAACCCTTCATGTGGATTATTGGACTCTACGAATAGACAGGTGGAACAGATACTTATACTTGTATGGACCTTATGCATGAACTGACTAGAGAATGAACTGATCCACTGGGTCTTCTGCTTTTCTTGTTGAACTTTATGAGACTTCCGCTGAAATCTACAATTTGATACAATGAATAGTATACCTTATTTATTCAAAAGTGCAGCCGGTTACGTCTTGTGTGTTTATTGAGAATATTTCATGTAACCATAGGTTTGTTGTTGTTGGGTACCCAGCAGACCAATAGGATTCCTTCTCTTTTGAACTGCTTTTGATATCAACATGCCTGGATATTCAGACCTCAGGAAATAAACATTGTTGCTCAATAAGGACGCTCCTTACCTTGGGTTCCAAAAAGTAAGAATGGAGGCTCCACCAGCACCATGGCCCCTCTGGTTGTCATGGTTATCTACAAAGACAACGGCTTTGTCAGAAGGCATCAAACTCCAGTCTTCTCCCCAGCGCCTAAATTTTGAAGAAACAATCAAAACTTTATTCACAATTCACTTCGGTGCAAACTATTGTTTGTTTACCAGGTATATTTTTTTAGCCCACTGCTCATGACACAATCTCTGAGGGGGTGACAGCCAAACTGAAACAAAAACCATTCCAGACAGCTTAAGAGCAGGTAAAAGCACAGCTTTAGAAGTTTGGTGAAGATGGTGATAACGATGATAATGATTAATTTGATTTATATACTGCCTTTTATCAAGAGATAAAACACATTTTACAGAGCATAATAATAATAACATAATAAAAAGCATGATGATAGATAGCATTAAAAAAAAATGATCATGATAACGGTCTGATAATCCCCACCTTTAACAGGCCATAGATTATTTAATGGCCAAAGGCCTTGAAAAAGAGGAATGGTTTGCTTGGCACCTAAAGCCATGGAATGATGGTCCTAGGTGAGCTTCTCTGGGGAGAGCATTGCACAGTCGAGGAACCATCACAGAAAAGGCCCATTCTTGTGTTCAGGGACACTTTTTAGAAATAATTTTATTATTTCTTGTTGGTGTCCTTGTTTCTCAATTTGATCCTTTTACATGGTTTTGTATGTTTTGCTGTATTCTATACGTTGCAATTTGCTATTATTTTACTGATTACAGTCATAGCTCAGGTTACATATGCTTCAGGTTACATACGCTTCAGGTTACTGACTCTGCAAACCCAGAAATAGTACCTCGGGTTAAGAACTTTGCTTCAGGATGAGAACAGAAATCGTGCAGTGGTGGCGCGGCAGCAGCAGGAGGCCCCATTAGCTAAAGTGGTGCTTCAGGTTAAGAACAGTTTCAGGTTAAGAATGGACCTCCAGAATGAATTAAGTTCTTAACCCAAGGTACCACTGTATAATTAGTAATTCTTTACTGTAATAAATGTAAACTGTTAAATTATTATTTGCTGATGTTTAATTTTACTGTTTACTATTGGATTCTAATGGATTGTTGAATATTGCTTTATTTGAAATAAATTGTTTGTTTTTGTGACTTTTTATATAGGATCTGATTGCTACTATTAATGTTTGATGTTTTATTATTATTATTGTGTGTATTGGAAGCCTCCCAGAGTGGCTGGGGAAACCCAGCCAGATGGGCGGGCTATAAATAAATTATCGTCGTCATCATCATCATCATCATCATCATCATCATCACCCTCTGGACCTCTCAGGGAGGGGGAACATCAAGAAGGGCCTCAGGTGACAAGCACAGGGTCTGGGTTGGTTCATATGGAGAGAAGTGGTTCTTAAGTTATTGAGGTCCTGAACTGCGTAAGAATTTATAGGTCAACACCAGCACTTTGAATTGTACCTGGAAACTAACTGGCAGCCAGTAAAGCCAGGTCAGGATTGGGGTTATAAAAGCACCCAGAATCTGTCATAAAACAGGTAATAAAATACTCAGGATTGCAGTGGCAGCTAAAGCTCCATAACCTCTTGGGCAAATGGACCAAAATGCTAAAAGCGTTGGATCCATTTGGGTTTCCAGGGGAAAGAAATTCCAGTCAGGGAACCACTACACATTTTTGCATTTTTATTTTTTAAAAAAGGAGGGGGGGAGGAATAATACTGTCCTTCCTATTATAGGCTGAAAAGCACACCTGTGGAGTTTCATATAGAAACCCCACTCCTGTTGTAGGCCATGATTGTATTATTACGTTAGCAATGGGGGGGGGGGGACATCTGCAGTGTTTGGCTTCCATCTGCATGTGGGGGGGGGGGGGCTCTGCACCCCACCCTCACTGTGTGGGCCCCTGGGCATGGATTGAGTCTAAAGCAAATTACTTTAAATTTGCCATCTTTTCTCCATTCCATTTGCGGAGGACTGTCCCGAGTTCTGTGCCATATTTAAACTCAGTCACCCGGCCGTTTCTGAAGTATTCAGAGCTGTGGACTGCTTCACCGCCCAAGTCAATTACCTGGAAAAAGCCGGGGGAAGACACAGAGAAAAAGGATACACGATATTGATTTCAATTTGCTGCAGAAACCAACATCATTGAGAGAAGGTAGGCTACTGCAGGAATAGTCGGCGAGCTGAACTAAGACGTAAATATCTTGTGGTACGTACTGTGTTACATCTAGTGGTATCAATTTCGACTTATCTCCAATATGACCAGAGAAATGGTTTCGGCTATTATGGCCGTTACCTTATGGAGCTGGTTTCCTCTGGGCTCTAGCATCTTACACTTTTGAAACGAGGCACTAGCGTGAACAATGGAAATATATCAGGACGTGAAGCAGCTGACCTGAAGCACTTTTAAGTCCCACCAATCGCAATGCACTAAAATTAACGGTTCTTACGAAGGGCTCCACATGGAACAGCAAACTCCTTCCCAACTCTATTTGCACTAGCAGCAGTTGTGCCCAAGTGTATCAGTTCTTCCATTCTTTTAAGCAATGTTTAAGGGTTGACTTGGGATGCGGGTGGCGCTGTGGGTTAAACCACAGAGCCTAGGACTTGCCGACCAGAAGGTTGGCGGTTCAAATTCCCACAACGGGGTGTGAGTTCCCATTGCTTGGTCCCTGCTCCTGCCAACCTAGCAGCTCAAAAGCACGTCAAAGTGCAAGTAGATAAATATGTACTGCTCCAGCAGGAAGGTAAACGGTGTTTCTGTGTGCTGCTCCGGTTCGCCATAAGCGGCTTAGTTATGCTGGCCACATGACCCAGAAGCTGTACACCAGCTCCCTCGGACAGTAAAGCAAGATGAGCACCGCAACCCCAGAGTCAGTCACAACCTGACCTAATGGTCAGGGGTCCCTTTACCTTTACCTTTAAGGGTTGACTTGGAGAAAATAATTGCCTTGTTGGGTAAGACCAAAGCTCCATGAGGTCTAGCATTCTGTTCCAAACAGCAGATGCCCATGTATCTGGCATTCAGAGCATACAAGTTAGACTTCCAGCAAAATGTTGCATTGTGGAGTGCTTCCTGTCCACCTGTCTGAACCTGGTTGGATGAGGAGGATAGCTGGGAGCCGCCAGCCCAAGAGCCCCCCAGAGACAGAAAGCATGTTGTCAGGGACTGTGCTGAGGAGGGCTGCACTGAGGAGGAATGGTGGGAGCCACCCCCTCCCCCTGCATCTTCCCAGGAGCAGGAGGACAGTATAGATTTGGAACAGTGGTTTGCAGAGGGGCCTAGTTCAGAAGGCAGAAGCTGGGAAATACTGGATGGGGAACAGCTAGGAGAAGAAACACTGGAAGGGAGAGGGTTAACAGATTCACAGTCTCTGGACAACATTCCTCTGCTCAGCCCAAGGTCAAAAAGAGCTCAGAAAGTGGCAGAACAGAAAGCACAGAGGGTACAAACTTAGATTACAAGGTATAAGAGTGACGTAGATTAATAGGAATGGAAGAGGTTGTAATCCTTAATTGGGAACACCACCATTTCTAGGAGATGTGTTCTTCGTTCTCGTGCTGTTATTATTAAAGTTTCGAACAGGTAAGACTTTCCTTTCTTTGATCTTCTTATCTACTGCCACAGGGGGAGGAAGCCAATTCCCCGAAGCCTGACACATAAGTAAGTAGGGCATGCAGAACAGTTTGAACACTGGAAAGTGCTAGACAAAATGCTTAAAATTCCTGTTACTTACCTCCTGATACACAAAAGGTCGTGAACCTTTGGCAAACCACCGTGTGCTGAGGTCGTGTGCTTTGCTTAAAATAGCAGTGATGTCCTCAGGCCACATGTGCTTGGAAGCATCGATTCGGAACCCTGCTACACCAATATCAATCAGGTGGTTGAGGTAGTCGGCCATTTTTGAACGCACATCATCCCTCCTTTGTGTGAGGTCGACAAGACCAGACAGGCGACAGTTGCGAACCTGTGCGTGTGGGGAAAACCACCATTGGTTCAGCGGCCAAAGCATAAACACGCAATCACCAAAGTACTTGTGACAGCTGCCCAACACCTATCCTGAACAAAAGCTCTTAGGATCTACTGACCCCACCAATTTATTCATCTCCACCCCCATCATCCAGCCCATCCAGCGCTGAGGGCCTTCTGGTGGTTCCCTCTCTGTGAGAAGTGAGGTTACAGGGAACCAGGTACAGGGCCTTCTCGGTAGTGGCACCTGCCCTGTGGAACGCCCTCCCAGCAGATGCCAAGGCAATAAACAACTATTTTGCTTTTAAAAGACAACTAAAGGCGGCCCTGTTTAGGGAAGTTTTTAAAGTCTGACACTGTATTGTTTTTAATATTTGGTTGGAAGCCACCCAGATTGGCTGGGGAAACCCAGCCAGATGGGCGGCGTATAAATATATTATTATTATTATTATTATTATTATTATTATTATTATTATTAGCAGCCATTTAAAGAACAAAAAATACATTTGGAACACAATTTCAAACCTAAGACCCAATAAGATCCCGAGAAGGAAATAAATGGTATTGGTAGGAGCTTAGCTATATTGTAAGAGGGGAAGCTGGAGTCTTCCAGGTGTCACTGGGCTCCAACTCCCATGATGCCTCAACCAATGGCCACATTGCTGAGGCTGATGGGAGATGAAGCCCAACAGCATCTTAAGAGAGCCAGGGATATCAGGTATGAATAGTGTAAAGCTTACCTGAACAGGATCACTGTAATTCTCAATATCCCCACTGGGTGTTTTGCATATCTCGTCATTGAAATCAAAGCTAGAGTATGGGACAGCTGGGAAATCTCGGGTCCCTGCATTGAAATAACTGCCACAAGTCCCCCGGTTCCCAGAGCCAGCCCCAGAGCCACACATATGGTTGATTACAACGTCCACATAGATATACACCTGCGGAAGATACAAGCAGCAAAGTTGTATAGTGGTTAGCAAGCCACTTATTTTCAGTAATCTGTTTTAGCTTCTTCTAGCATCTCTCTATTTCTGTTCAGGATTCTAGTCCTTGGCGTTCAGGATGTAGCCTTCCCAATCTTCCAGCGTGGGAAGGTTTCCCATCATTTTTGTCTCAGAATTTTGCAGTCTTACCATTTTAATTGATTGTTGGTTTATTATGCTCTTCAACGTTCTTTGGGTTGGAAAGCAGGATTGTCCAAAAATAAATAGCCACTGAAAGCCACTTACTCCGACATTGTTGCACCTGGCCACCATGTCTCTAAATTCATTTTCATTTCCAGAACGCGAACATAACTTGTAACTGATTGGTTGATATCTTTCCCACCACGGCCTCCAGGGACTTGTAACGACAAGGTTTTCATTTGGAGGAGAAACCTATATAATTCAAAAATGTAGTGAGCGAGTAGGAGATAAAAACGTAATTGAACTCTTTTTATCAGTCTGATGTTTGAAGGTAGATAGGCCCCTTTTAAATCATAGTTTGAACTAAAGAATGTGACGGATGTGACAATAAATACAGCAGTGCAAACATTAGCAATTATGTTAAGGATGGTTAGTTTTGGTAGGTGTGTGTGTGTGTATGGGGTTTGTAATGCCCCCTCCAAGATAATTTCTGTGGGGTCACAGACCCTGAATCCCTTACTCATACACTTCAAGTATTCTTAACTGATGCATAACAATAGCTATCTCCATATGGAGATGCTATTCTCCATATGGGTTCATTTCAAATGCCAATACCTTGGCTATGTAGCATTTTATGTAATCCAGAAGCGGCCCATGGGAAAGCTCACTGGAATAATGTTACCATCTTTTCTTCACATCTGAAGCTGGGAGCCCAGGCCTCAACTTCCACTAGCTGGGCACCATGGACCACAATGTCCCCTCTCTAATGTCTGACTGCTACATTTCAGATAGATGGGGAGCATGAAAAAATGGCTTCCCAAGCGAAAGGGGGGGGGGGGAATGTATCATATGATATGGGAAGAAAGTGGGATTTTGCAAGATAATAACCATCCCACAATCCAACTGCACAAACTCAGGTATTAGTATTGGATGAAGGGATTCGTGAGGTATGTTCCGGTTTGGCCTTAGGACAGGCATAGGCAAACTCGGCCCTCCAGATGTTTTGGGACTACAGCTCCCATCATCCCTGACCACTGGTCCTGTTAGCTAGGGATGATGGGAGTTGTAGTCCCAAAACATCTGGAGGGCCGAGTTTGCCTATGCCTGCCTTAGGAGGTATATTCTGGTTTGGCCTCAGCTTAACTTTTAAAAGCTAATTTCTAGCTCTTGTGATTGCAAAGGCAGTTTTAAAAGCATGCCGCTGGTGCTTGCAATATCTTAGAAGTCGTGATGGGAGAGGATTTGCTGAGTGGGATTTCCAGTTCTTAGGGCGCAGAGTTTCAGTAGCCTGCCTAGCTCTTTTATCATTTATTCCGCAGAACCAGAATAAGTGATTAAAATGATTTTATATATATATATAAAGTTATTCATTCATTCCATTTTACAGCAGCAGTTTCCCAAGAAGTTTGCAGTGGTATATAAGGTTCTCCCTTGCCAACAAAGGTCCGTATAGTTAAAGCTATGGTTTTCCCAGTAGTGATGTATGGAAGTGAGAGCTGGACCATAAAGAAGGCTGATCGCCGAAGAATTGATGCTTTTGAATTATGGTGCTGGAGGAGACTCTTGAGAGTCCCAGGGACTGCAAGAAGATCAAACGTATCTGTCAGGGGCTCAGGAGCAGAGGCACAGGGAAGAGAGGAGATGGAGAGCGAAGGGGAAAAATCCGAGGGGAGCGTAGGAGAAGAGGACAGTGGACCGAGGGATTCCATGAGCCTTTCCAGTGAATCGGAAGATTCACAGAAGGGGGCGCCAGTGGCCAGGGGTAGGGGGTTCCCAAGGGGAACGCCCCAGGAGCAAGGGGGCAGCAGGGACTCCCAGAGCAGTAGCTGGAAATCAGGACCAGCTTCCCCACCAGAGCAGAGTGGGGGGGAAGAGTCCCAAGATTCCCCACCAGAAAGTCGGACAACGGAGGAGAGGTCAGATCCGGCCAGTGTCCTGGAAGAGGGAAGCAGTGACCGAAGTAGTGTAACGGTCAGGAGGAAGGTCACTGGGTTGGCGCGAGAGGCAAGTTCAAATGTACAGGAGCGCGGGACAGCAGAGAATGAGGATTGGGAACCGGGTCCTAAAGCCCGCCGGAGGGAGGGGGAGGAGCTAAGCGACTCAGCGTCGGAAGAGTCCAGAAAGGGCAATGCCCCAGCGGGCAGGAGGACCCAGAGGAGGAGAGAGCAGCATAAAAGGTGGAGCAGGGCTAGGATCTTAAACTGGTGTCATAGGGGAGGAGACTCAGACAGGACTTCGCCGATCTAGGGTTTAAGACGTAGGGCTGCACGCTGTGGCTTTGAAATGGAAACTGAACTTCAATAAAGACTTTTGTACATTACTACAGCTTAGCGTTGGTCCTCTGTGAGCTGGGACCTAGAGGCAGCTCTGACAGTATCCATTCTTAAGGAAATCAGCCTTGAGTGCTCACTGGAAGGACAGATCCTGAAGCTGAGGCTCCAATACTTTGGCCACCTCATGAGAAGAGAAGACTCCCTGAAAAAGACCCTGATGTTGGGAAAGATGGAGGGCACAAGGAGAAGGGGACGACAGATGAGATGGTTGGACAGTGTTCTTGAAGCTACAAACATGAGCCTGACCAAACTGCGGGAGGCAGTGGAAGACAGGAGTGCCTGGCGTGCTCTGGTCCATGGAGTCACGAAGAGTCAGACACGACTAAACGACTAAACAACAACATAAGGTTCTCCAACCTCCACAGCAATTTTATCCTCAAAACAACCCTGCGAAGTAGGACAGGGATCTTGACTGGTCAGCCCCAGCAAACTTGATGCCTGATTCCCACATGCTAGTTCTTAAATACATGGCTAGTGTCTCGATTTGTATAACATATCCTGGTCCAGCCTTTAGTGAGACACATTTTGTTACTATCTCAGTACAGAGCATTCACAAACCCTGCTATTAAAGTTCATTGACTAGGACTTCTTTTTCTAAACTCTATTAATATTTAACCTAGTGCAAATCCTCAATAAATGGTATTCTGGTAAACTGAGGGCAAGTTCACACAATCACCTGCTGGGAATTGTTGCTTTATAGTGGACAAAGCAGGCAGACACATTCCTCCCCATTAGGCATATTTAGGTATCGTGTAAGTCAGTCACCCCATGACTTGGTCTACAGGCGGAGAAGACCGATTTGTGTGATTCTTCACCTCTTTAAGGGGGGAGAAAAATATTACATTACAGTGGTGCCCCACAAGATGAATGCCTCTCAAGACGAAAAACCCGCTAGACGAAAGGGTTTTCCGTTTTGGAGGCGCTTCGCAAAACAAATTTCCTATGGGCTTGCTTTGCAAGACGAAAATGTCTTGCGAGTTCCTGCGGGGTTTTTTTCCCTCCCCCCCCCTTTTCTAAGTCGCTAAGCCGCTTATCTGCTTATCTGCTAAACCGATAAGCCGCTAAAAGCCGCTAAAAGCCGCTAAAAGCCGCTAAAAGCCGCTAATAGCGCTAATCCGCTAATCTGTCAATGAGCTTGCTTCGCAAGACGAAAAAACCGCTAGACGAAGAGACTCGCGGAACGGATTCTTTTCGTCTTGCAAGGCACCACTGTAAATCCAACAGTGGAGGCAGAAGATAGCCTTCCTAGGCATGAATTTGTCAAACTACACACTACATGTTATGTGAAGAAAGACGTTCTTTCGTCTGACCTGAACCTTCAAACATGGCCCAAGGTTTTAGTATTTCTAACATTCATTTGATGGCCGCAAGTTCTATTATTACGATAGAAGAGAAAACGTTCTCCCTATTTGCTTTCTCCAGATCAGGCATCATTTTATCCAGCTCTGTCACATCCTCCTTTGTTCTAAGCGAAGAAACTCCAGCACAGTAGCCATATGAAATGCCATTTTCCTCAACCTTTTCCAGCTCCACAATATCCTTTGCGAGGTGAGGCCTAGACAAACGTGGGTTTATCAATGGACCATCCATCTCATACATGCATGGTGAGAAGACTATGAGTGTATTAACTGGGTGCTATGAACTGGATGGTAGAAACTCATCCAGAATCTACCAGATAGTTATTTCGCCTTCAGCAAACAAGAGAGAGTACTAACCTGGACACCCGCAAATCCATTTGGGGCTAAGTAACGTTCACATTCAAGAGCAATGTCAATCCAGCGCCACTCAAAGAGGTGGACAATAGATGTCCTTAGGGGCTTCGGATTAGTCTTGTATTGGGTCCAGCAAAGTCCAAAGGCCGCCAGGAGAAGAAGAAACAGGTTCTTCATGTTGTCCTTGACACTCGGCGACATCCTTCTCAACAGCCTTCTGCACTTCTGAAGGGAGAGCAAAGCACAGTTT
The DNA here is from genome assembly GCF_951804945.1 of Podarcis cretensis. NCBI lineage: Eukaryota > Metazoa > Chordata > Lepidosauria > Squamata > Lacertidae > Podarcis > Podarcis cretensis. The sequence continues at coordinate 80,249,286 of NC_137175.1, read as the reverse complement.
AACAATTGCACCCCGACACTCCACCTTGTAGCATGCACTTTTAAAGCACAGACAACTGTGGGGAATCTGTGGCACAGACTGCTACCAATAATATAAATGTCAGTGGGGTGAAAGAGACAGTGCTTGTTGATTTAACGTGGTCAACATGTTGGACAAGTTCAGAAATCTATAGTGAGTCTCTGCTTTCGGTCCCAATCACAGACATTCCAAGTGTCCCTATTTTCCAGGGACAGTTCTGGATTTACAGAAGCCAGGATTTGATCCCGGAATGTTCTGCTATTGTCACTATTTTCATCAGAGAAATGTCGGAGGGTATGGAGTTATGCGACCCCTGAGCTAAGGAGATAAATAACTATGCAACCTTTAGAAGACATCTGAAGGCAGCCCTGTATAGGGAAGTTTTTTAACATTTAATGTTTTATTATGTTTCTATATATGCTGGGGCAACCCACTCAGATGGGTGGGGTATAAATAATAAAAGTAGTATTATTATGGGATAGGATGTCACTGTTTTCAGTGGAGAAATGCTGGAGGGTATGCAATCACACACAGAGACTGTGATAAACACAGATTTCATCAGGATTAGGGTCATGCGTGTGGCCATACCAAATTGAAGCATGGAGAGTGTGCATTCACCTCAGCATTCATGAACTTAGGAGTCTAGAATAAGGGAAGTTCTGTCAACCACAGAAGGGCAAAAGCCCATGTGCAATACCCACCCTAGCTCATGTTTCTTCAGAATAATAATTTTAGAAATCCTGAATTTTGTCTCAGGCCAGGGCATGAGATGAGAGTTTCACCTGGCTTAAATTTGCTGTTGCAAAGATCCTCGTTTTAAATTCTGTATTTTAGCTATCAGTTTTGAATATGTTATTATCTCACACTGAGCCCCGAGAGAGAAAATGGTTTTGCATGTTGCTGCAGGCACTGCTTTTTCGGCACAGGAATGTGACTCGTTTAAAAACATTAAATCATAATAAATATAAATCCATCGCATTGCTCAGGCATTGTATCAAACTGGAAATGGCACAACGCTGCTATATTGAGGTGGTGTGCATTCAATCCTCCCCGATTCCTGATCCAATAATCTGACCTATGTTTTAAGCATTCACTTTTGCCAAAGTTCCCTAGGTGATATTGAATAGCACAGCTTCATTTCCCCTAACTGAGCTTGCTTAATCAAAGAAAAGAACTTGTCAAATGAATTCCAGTTAAAGCTTTGCCCAACCCCAGCTGCCAGACCCAACGAGAGCTCTTTGCAAAGCTCTCAGCACGTTAGCAACACTTCAAACTGGATTTAACATTCTAAATTTTAAACCAATTTTTTTTAAAAAAAAACAACAAAAAACCCCGAGCTGTTAGAAAGCCCAGATGTAACACCGTGCAAGTTGGCGTTAGAATACCTTAGTTACTCTGGCAACAAAACAAATTGGGGAATTGACAGATGTGACTGCTGAAGGCTGAGATTACAAACTACAATGATGAGGAACATCTTTTCTTTCCACTTTTGGTGTTCATTTAGGATCCCGGATCTATTTAGCAGGAATGTTCATTAAAAGATCATTCTGCTTTTTTCTTGGATTTTCCCATCAAAAGTCAAACTGTAGAGCCCTGACATGGGTGGGGGCTAAATCTTCCCCTCCTTGATTTTCAAAGTCTGCTGGTTTATACAACAGCAGTGACAAAAGTGGCACCATGTGTTGGGTTGAAATAAACGACAGACGAATGACAAGTGTCATATGGGAGGCATCTCTCGAGCATGTCTCGGGGAGTCCCTTTTATTGAATATTACAGCATTGCCACATATGTGCTTGTTGCTGATTGGTTAACACAAATACAATGCAAGGGTTGCATATAGGCATGAATCATCAATAGATTAAAGGGGGGGAAAGGGAACACAGAATTGGACAGGCATGAAAACCTCCTTATTAAACTATTACTAGTGATTGATATAGCGAGGCTTAAAAGAACATAACTATCGCATTCCGTAGATGTGGTCAACCATGCATTGAGAACAGGTCAGGGTACGATGTGTCATGAACTCAATGTGAACAAAACATTCTAGGGTGGGTGAGGAAGGAACGCTTCAGCGGTTTGCCAGAGTCATGTGCAGAAGCAAAACTTCCCATCAACCATGACCACCTCACTGCAGGTACTGGCTACCTGTGCCAGCTAACCATAAGGAAGGAAGGGACCGAATTATGAGTTCAGCTTGCATTAGTGACTCAGAGCTCTAAGCACTACACACACCAGCTCTATCTGTGGCACAGTTCTGTAGCAGACCAGCCTTTCACTCAGGTATTTTCTTTTTGGGGGGTGGGGGGGGTGGGAGAACACCTAAGCCCATGAAAGCAGACTCATTGCCTTGTATGATCAGGCAAAGGTCCAGGTTTTGTTTGTAACAGAAGTCCCCACTATGCTTCATACTAAGCAAGCCCCTTGGCTAATTCCCACATATATAATGGTACAGTGGTACCTCGGGTTACAGACGCTTCAGGTTACACACACTTCATGTTACAGACTCCGCTAACCCAGAAATAGTACCTCGGCTTAAAAACTTTGCTTCAGGATGAGAACAGAAATCGTGCTCCGGCGGCGCGGCAGCAGCAGGAGGCCCCATTAGCTAAAGAGGTGCTAGAGGTTTTTTCAGCAGGGGGCCGGTCCACTGTCCCTCAGACCTTGTGGGGGGGCCGGATTACAATTTGGAGGAAAAATAATGAACGAATTCCTATGCAACAAAAATAACCCAGAGATGCATTTTAAATAAAAACACAGATTCTGCTCATGTAAAAACACCAGGCAGGCCCCATAAATAACCCAGAGATGCATTTTAAATAAAAGGACACATTCTACTCATGTAAAAACACACTGATTCCTAGACCGTCCACGGACCAGATTTAGAAGGCAATTGGGCCGGATCCGGCCCCCGAGCCTTAGTTTGCCTACCCATGGACTAGATGATTCTCAGGGTTACCTCCAACTATGCGATTCTATTACTTTATGTTGCTCAAGAAACCTTTCAAATGATCCCACCCTACCGCATATCACCTCTGTAGATTGGAAAGCATACAAATTGGTTGAAATACCTCGGGGAAAAGTGTGCGCGGTCTTTTCACCAAATGCAGCCAAGTCACTCCTCGCAACGCAGGCCGAGGTCGCTTGCACTCCAGCATTCATAGTAAGCTGCCAGGAAGCGGATTTTGCCACAGTGACTTTTAGGCAGCAAGGGCATGAAGATTCATCCCCCCCCACACCCCAACTCTGAAACGTAGCGAGTTGGACTAGATGCCTCGCGTGGTCCCTTCCAACTTTACAATTCTATTACAGTCTTTTCGCAAGACGAAAAGAATCTGTTCCGCGAGTCTCTTCGTCTAGCGGTTTTTTCGTCTTGCGAAGCAACCCGATTAGCGGATTAGCGGATTAGCGCTATTAGCGGCTTAGAAAAAGGGAGAAAAAGGGGGGGGGGAAATCGCAAGACTCACAAGACGTTTTCGTCTTGCGAAGCAAGCCCATAGGGAAATTTGTGAAGCGCCTCCAAAACGGAAAACCCTTTCGTCTAGCGGGTTTTTCGTCTTGCGAGGCATTCGTCTTGCGGGGCACCACTGTATTCGATGTGCAAGGCTATGTAAATATTATTCCCACTCACATAAACTGCAAGGAAACTGAGGCGCTCCTCCATTCATCCTCATCCTCAGATGGATAATTATTATTATTATTTTAATATTTTTTATTTATAGGAAGAGAGAAGGTGGCCAATTTCTGACTGGGCAAGTGGTTGGAAGAAGGGACCTCACCAAAGTTAAGGCCTTCTGGGACATTATTTATAATGAATTAAAAAAGATATTAAAATATAATTTCAGTAAAAAAAACCAGAGGCATTCTTACTGGGGCTAATTAGTGAAGAAATTCATAAAAAGATGTAAATTTATTCATGTACGCCACAACTGCAGTAAGAATCCTCCTGGCCCAAAGATGGAAACAGCAAGAACTCCCCATATTGGAGGACTGGCAGATAAAGATGGTAGAATTTGCGGAGTTGGCGAAGTTGACGGGGAAAATCAGGAATTGACCCGATGAAAGATTTCCAAAGGACTGGAGCAAATTTATTTATTATTTGAAAGAAAACTGTACTTACTTGAAAACGTTTGTAGCTTTAACATGAAATGTTTAGTAATGTGAAATTAAGATGCTAATTTACAAATGAGAGAGTGATTTTTTAAAAATGCTGATATAAGGTAAAGAAGTGATTATGGAAATATGGTAGATATGTTAATGTTATAGGTAAGTCAGAAAGAGGGAGGGAAGGAGGTCAATGCTCCCTCTGAGCAAATAATATAAGTTGTGAATATGCGTACTGAATTGAAATGAAATATGGAAAACTCAATAAAAATTATTTTTTTTTAAAAAAAAGGAAGAAGGGCTGCCTCACCTACAGTCAGGAGCTGCATAAGCTTTTGCTCTTAAATGGCATCCTGAGACTGATGGGCAGAATTTCTCAGAACCACATGGATCGAGTGGCGGGCGGGGTCTGATGGCTCTGAATCCATGCCTGAGCCAATCAGAGGGACTGAAAGGAGGAGCCTGAAGTTCTGAACACCAAGATTCCAATCCAGCAGAATGCAAGGAGAGCCTTTCAAAATACATTTTTTAAAAGCGGGGAAGAGAACAGAATCCAGTTCTCTGTTCCAAACAACCAGTCAGTGGGATACCAGTTTTCCAGAACTGGAAATGCATGCACAGGAAGGCTTACTAGCATGTGGTGTCTCCCATTCAGCCAGATACACACCCAGAAATCTCTCTCTGCGCATGTATGTCCCTTAGTTGGAAGAGGGGAGAAAATGATAATTCTTACACTGCACTTTATTTTTGCAGAGCAATCTCCTTGCTGTTGCTTCGGCTACAAAGGAGAAAGAACGAACCTCTGTGTGCCAATGTGCTCTTTTGGAACCCACTTCGTTGCGCAGTGTGCCAGTTGACAATGTGCAGGCCTGCCAGACGCAGTTGCCACCAGCTGTCGCCGCTTTTTGCAGCCGCAGCTAGAAGCACAACTGCTTGGAACGGGCAAAACTGATGCTGCCCCATTTCAATACGGAAATCGAGTTTGGGAACGGCGGCAGACCCGGCTGAATAGAGACAAAACAGCCACCCATGAACTGTTTAATGAGCTCAGCTCACACTAAATGTGAGCCAGCATAGCGGAGGAATTAATTTACTGTAAGATTAGGATGCTTTGCCTGCATTCCCATGGGAAAAATAGAACCTGTTTGCTGAATTATGCGGAATGAGGATATTATTATTTAAGAGAGTACATTTCAGGCTATTTGTGCATCAGAAGTGACTTTTGGAGACAGCCTTGCAAATAAACCCAGGAAACTTACTGGCCTCCACAAATGATATTAGCTTGTCTATCCACTCATGGACGCTCCTTCCTTGGAGGTTTCCAAGCAGAGTTTGGATGACCATCTGTCAGGGGTGCTTTAGTTCAGATTACTGTACCTGCTTAGTCCCACTTAAAGTGAAGGGTGCTAGAGACATTAACACAGGGCCATCAACTGTGGCCGAAATTATGTTAGGCAAGCCAACAGCCTTCATCCCCAAATGGCTGTGGAAAATGCTGATAGGTCGCTAATCCCACCTTGACTGCAATGGGCACTCATTATGCAAAGTGCCAGGGTCCAAATATATAGGAATTACATGCACATTTAGTTCCCAGGCCATCTGGTACTTGGCAGAATTTGCAATGGAGTGCTAGTATTTCTAACTGATACACACACACACACACACACACATATATATATATATATATATATATATATATATATATATACACAGTGGTACCTCAGGTTACATACGCTTCAGGTTACATATGCTTCAGGTTACACACTCCGCTAACCCAGAAATAGTGCTTCAGGTTAAGAACTTTGCTTCAGGATAAGAACAGAAATCGGGCTCCGGCGGCATGGCAGCAGCGGGAGTCCCCATTAGCTAAAGTGGTGCTTCAGGTTAAGAACAGTTTCAGGTTAAGAACGGACCTCTGTAACGAATTAAGTACTTAACCTGAGGTACCACTGTATATAATAAAAGTGTCACCATTAGACAAACAGGAAGATGTCTCTGCCTCGATACCAAATGCATCCATCCTGGAGGGGAGGGTATAAGACTTGGGGGGAGGTGGAAATAACATTACTGCAGTGCAAATGCCCTTCCAGAGCTGCCAGTAGCCATAGAAAGTGGGCAGGACATACACAGGACTTTCTTCCAGATCAGGGATGGTGAACTGGTGCCCTCCAAATAGGACTCCAAGTCCCATCAGCCCCTGCCAACATGGGCAATGCTAAGAAACCATGGGAGTTGCAGGCCAGCAAAATCTGGGAGATTCAAAACTTCTAGATTACACATGGTTTGGCTCTTATTTTTGTGTTTGCTGGGAAGTAAGGAAGAAGCAGCTAGTATATCTGGGTCAGGTTATACTTCCTTGGAATAAGCACAGAAATATGGAGAGATCTGCCTGACCCATCACTATCATCATCAAGCCTTACTGGGCCAGTGCTTCATGAAAAAATCTAGGACTCGCCCTGCTAAACCCCTTGCAAATCTGGTAGCAATCCTGGCGCATGCCTAGTTAGAAATAGGCTCTACAAAATCCATGAAAGCTGCATTATGGTTCGAACAGAACCACAGAATTGTAGAGTTTGGAGGAACCCTCAGAGAAATCTAGTCCAACCCCATGCAATAGAGGAATTAACGAATGCAGCCATTCTCAGAGCACTTGGGTGAATCCTATTCGCACTAAATTTCAGGGGCCCATGAACAATCACACTAAAACTCTCGTTTTCTTTTTAATCTGGATTTTTAGGAGCACAGAACCTAAAAGTAGGGCTTGCAACAATCTCAATTGCTGCGTCCCTTTTCTACTGGTGCAACCTCTCCCCAGAAGGAAAGGGTTTTATTTGGCGTTTTCCTGCAGGCACCCTCCCTCCCCGGATTAGCAGAGAATAATCCCATTGAATGCGTTGCAGGTCGCATACCTACGCGCTCGGTGGCTTATTACAAGGCTCGGCTCCCCTCGCGGCTCCCCTAAGGGCTCCCACCTTTGCAATGCACGGCTCGGAGTAGAGGGGACGGCAGCCAATCATTGGAAAGGGAGCAAACGACGTCCCGCCTCTGCAACCGGCTTGTGTGGCTCAGGTTGTCTTTCACTCAAGTCTTGGGCAAAATTCTCATGCCTGGTTGCATAAACACTTGGATGCTGCCCTCTAGCGTTCATGCTTTTAATTTTCACGGCAAGGTGCTCTTTTCTGCCTGGTATGGGAATAATAGGATTGTATACAGTGGTACCTCGGGTTACAGACGCTTCAGGTTACAGACTCCACTAACCCAGAAATAGTACCTCGGGTTAAGAACTTTGCTTCAGGATGAGAACAGAAATCGCGCGGCAGCAGCAAGAGGCCCCATTAGCTAAAGTGGTGCTTCAGGTTAAGAACAGGTTAAGAATGGACCTCCAGAACGAATTAAGTTCTTAACCTGAGTTACCAGTGTAATTATAATAATAATAATAATATATTATTTATACCCCGCCCACCTGGCTGGGCTTCCCCAGTCACTCTGGGAGGCTCCCAACAAAATATTTAAAACACAATAAAACATCAAACATTAAAAACTTCCCTAAAAGGGGTTGCCTTCAGAGGTCTTCTAGAAGTCAGATAGTTGTTTATTTCCTTTGGAATTATATGAGTTGGAAGGGACCACGAGGGTCATCTAATACACCCCTCTGCAACATGGGGCTCAAACCCACAACCCTCAGGTTAAGAGCCTCCTGCTCTACCGAGATATTTGCGAGCTACTTTTTAAAGACAGGAGCGACAACATAGCAAGTGGCATTGTTTTTTGTTTCGTTTTAGTAGCACGTTTCAGCTTTTTGTTGAATAATTAAAAAAAACGGTCTTGGCAAGTTTGTAAATAAAAATCCAGGAATGGGTTTTTGAATTTAGGTGCAGGTATCAGCCTATTGTTGGACGTGGGTGGCGCTGTGGGTAAAACCTCAGTGCCTAGGACTTGCCGATCGTATGGTCGGCGGTTCAAATCCCCACGGCGGGGTGAGATCCCGTCGTTCGGTCCCAGCTCCTGCCCACCTAGCAGTTCAAAAGCACCCATAAGTGCAAGTAGATAAATAGGTACCGCTTTATAGCAGGAAGGTAAACGGTGTTTCCGTGCGCTGCGCTGGTGCCGGCTCGCCAGAGCAGCTTTGTCACGCTGGCCACGTGACCCGGAAGTGTCTTTGGACAGTGCTGGCTCCCGGCCTCTTAAGCGAGATGGGCGCACAACCCCAGAGTCGGTCACGACTGGCCCGTACGGGCAGGGGTACCTTTACCTTTATCTTTATCAGCCTATTGTTGGGAAATGACTAAAGGTAAAGGTAAAGGTACCCCTGCCCGTACGGGCCAGTCTTGACAGACTCTGGGGTTGTGCGCCCATCTCACTCAAGAGGCCAGGGGCCAGCGCTGTCCGGAGACACTTCCGGGTCACGTGGCCAGCGTGACAAAGCTGCATCTGGCGAGCCAGCGCAGCACACGGAAACGCCGTTTACCTTCCCGCTGGTAAGCGGTCCCTATTTATCTACTTGCACCCGGAGGTGCTTTCGAACTGCTAGGTTGGCAGGCGCGGGAAATGACTATTGAGACACAAATGCAGCCTTCAGCTCTAGTAAGAACATTCGTCATCCTCCTCTGTTATCGCTCGTTACTTTTCGGTGCCCAAGGAACAGGACCACTGTCAAACCTAATGACATAGAAGACATTTAGAGAGATCCTGTGCTTAATATAGGAAAGTTAGAGGATTTTGGCTTGGCCTCCAATTTTGATGTAATGCGACCTTCCTTCATCCCACTGAAGCAATCTTTGGAATGGAACATTGGCATCCCTCTGCCTTGGGAGACAATGGAAGAATGAGCCTTCAGGGGTGGTCAAAGCATTGGGGAGTTACAGCACCTGCTGTGGCCGTAGAGACCGGATATGGGAGAGACATGTTTTGTTGCAACCAGGGCAGATGACGGTGTCTGGTTGTGCTGCTGCAGCAGCACTGTGGCGTTTCTTCTGTGCTCCAAGCACTGTGATCGTAAAATACCATTTAGCGTAATTCTCCCTCCTTCATCCCATTGATCCCAATCTTTGGCACGGAACGTACAACTCAACCTTCTCAAGGACTGATTCAATCGTTGCACTTTGGAGATGGGACCACGTTGTTGCCTCTTCCTTTTGCTTGAGCAGCTTCAAAGCTCAGCACCACCACCCTACTGGGTAAAAATACTTCTCGTGTAACTACGTACAAAACCACACTGTATGGACAAAAAGAGAGCTATCCTCACCGATACAACATGGAGGCAGCCATTTTAAAAAAATGATAATCTGGCCATTTGGACATTCAACTGCACAATTTTAAAAATATTTTTTACAGGGTGTGGCAGAGGAGATGCAGTGTAAATATGCTTGGAATAGCTGCAGAGTGTGTTAAAACAAGAAGGGAAAGTGGCCTTCTCTCCACCTTGCAAATACTCAATTTATTTGTGATGCTTTAGAGCAGTTTCCTTAAGATTTCTCCAGCATTAGCCTAAATAATCTACATAGAATTGTAGAGTTGGAAGGGACCACAAGGGTCATCTAGTCTAACCCCCCTGCAGTGTAGGAATCTTTTGCCCAATGTGGTGTTTGAACCCACAACCCTGAGATTAAGAGTCCTGTGCCCTACTGAGCTATTCCCTCCTTCCTACCTTGAAACATCCATGTGGGAATAGGGATGGACAAGTCTGTCCCACCCTAACTTAATTCCAGCTGCACTTTAATATTTGCATTTCTGAAGTAGGACAAGCGCTGACAGGAATCTTCCTCTTCCATTTTAAGAATGAATATGGAGCGTTTTCTACTCCGAGCCTCAGGGTCTCAAGCTTCCAATCTGCACAGTTATTCAAGTATCTTAGGGAAGTGAAGTGATAGAACAGGAGAATATGCTTTTGAGCTGAAAACAGGGTTATGGTATGGTGATTGAATGTCATTGGCTGTGTGGAAAAAAACGAATGCTTTGGCAAAGAAAAAAGAACACAGAAACAATGCAAAAGTGAATAATTTATTAGATCTTTAATTGAAACATTTTCCACATCCACTATGTGACTTGCTGCAAGGTCTTCCATTTAAAAGCACATAACACACCTAAGGTTAGCAGAACATTTGTGTCGTGTTTTAAATACATGGTAAATGCTTTTACGCACTGTTGAATAGTTCGGCCGACCGTGCATCTTCTTCCCAGAGCTTGAAAGACAGGGAACTCAAAACGAACCTGGAACGATTTAAAGGCGCATTGAAAACACACATTTCTAAAGTAGAAAGCTGAAAAGTTTGGATAATAAGAAAAACTAAGGCAGAAAGCTCGTGAGCAAAAGTCTGCTCCTGCTATGGGCAAAGAGGGAGGGAAATTTTTTTTTTTTTTTTTTTTGCAAAAATAACACATAATTTAATGAATACACATGGGGGGATTAAATAAATAACATTGATCTCATATAGATATAGATATCCGTCTTCCCTCAAAAACACCCTACGGCCAGCAAAAGCTGTTCCAGGGGTTTGGGGAACCATTAGGAAGAGTATGGAATGCAATAGGGGATGGCTGCAGGAAAAAAGTTAGCAAAAACTGCCCTACAACATCCCATCAGGATGGGACCCATGCAGACCCCTCCTGTAAATGGAAAGAGCATTTCCTTTTGCAGGGCTGTGGTTTTGAGTTCTAAGGGATCCAAGGCTAAAACTGTCTCTGGAACAGCTGTATTTTACTGTAATGCTTATACAGAAGATGGCGCTGGCCTGAGAACAAGTTAGAAAGCAGCAAGAAAGACTAAGCAGAAGATAATTTAGTTTGCTCCATTTATACCGCTTCACTTGCTGCTCTCTATCCAGTAAGGAGGATTACAAAAAAAAAAAACAGCCAAAGATGCATATTGTATTACTTTGCTATGGAGGTGTTGCTGTTTTCCTCTGGACACCATGAGATTGGAAGATGGTTAAAAATATAGAGTTGAGGCCAGAACTTCAGTTGGTAAACAGCATTTAAAACTCTACCAACGTAAGCAGAGAGGTTTACACTTGCTGAAGGCCTGGCAAGCCCAAAATTGCGCTACTGTTTATATAAGGAATTTTTAAAAAGTACATTTTAAGGCTATAAACTTCCATGGGTAAGTTAACAAACAGGGGCTATGTTTAGTAAAATAACAAACTATCACTAGAGATCTGCTAGATGACCACCTAGCACAGTGCTAAGAGAACACTAGAACCTTTTACTAGAAAAAAAAGATGTATATATACAAAAAAAGGATACAGCAAGAAAGGATACACTTTGCATGACACAGTATTACTGCAGTATTTAGGCAGGAATGTTTCTAAAGAAGAACAGCAGAATGCGGTTTAATCCTTTTATTCTCTGTTACAGCTTTCATTCTTTAGACTACCTATTTTAAAACAGTGGTCATTTTTAAATCTTCAGACCAAATGTACCAGGAACGCGGGAGAACAGCTCTGAATCCAATACAAAGAATATAGTATTAACTATTCAATCAGTACAATGCCAGAATACGCACCAGAATTCTGGCTTTTTGCCATGTTCAAAAGCTAAGCATTTCTGTCTCCAATGTAGTTTTTGCTAGAAGTTAGCCAGCGCTAGAATGTATTAGCATGATCCCGCTACAATTCTGCTGGCTACCCAGCCATAACAAATATATCTGTTAAAAATATTATCTGGGAAATGATGCATCAGGAGGCCACTTATCATGAGACAACTTTTGTCTGCTACTTTTGCTCTTTTTTTAAGCATAAAAACCAATCGGGAAAGAGTGGTTTTTGTAACATTCGTATTCCTTGAGCGGAGCCTATCTCCTGCTTATGGCACTGTGCTGCACATTTGCTATTCTGGTGAGATCAGAGGAGGAGAGAAAAAAGAGGATTTCTACAATCTTGCACTGATCCTTGGAGAGAGACAAACTTGGAAGGAGACAGAAACTTGCCTCTGCTGTTATGCAGAGCCAAAGAAAGTCAAAGTCGAGAATCTGTCCCTCCCCCTTCGGAAGGAGGGCAAGCACAATTTCTGACTGGCTACCAAAGCTACAGGACCCCAGCAATAAGAAATATCCGTCTTTAAAAAGACACTGCAATGCAATGGATACATTATTTTCATCTGTAGCTATTTTTGCTAAACAACTGATGGAAATTATACAATCGCTTTAGCAAAGGATACAGGGTTACGGAAGCCAGTAACACAACAGAATGTAATTTTATTTATAAAGGTCAAACTTCAGCAGTGTGCTCAACCTGCAATTTGCCAGTTTTTCCCCCATCTATGACCATCAGCAATTCAGGCTGGTAAACAAAAACGAACGTTGTGATTACTGGAAAATATGGATGAAAACACTCAAAACCAACACTCCGATTTGCTTCCAGATGGTCATTTGCAATACTACAAGCATACTCGACTGGCTAGATGTGTCTTTTTTAAAATGAATGGGCATCTGCGTCTAGGGCCACCTGCTGTTAGTTATTGCATCTTCAAGAAACCAAATCCTAGGGGCAGTTTACAAACATAAAACATGCAGTATCATAAATGATAACAAAGCGATTGTAGCAGCCATACAACTTGATCTTAGATCAAGGGCCAGAGACCCCACAGTTCTAGGAGAACAGTGGGAGAGGAGCCCAAAGGCCAAATTCGTTTGAGCTCTGACATTCTATAACTGATGACACAATGAATGCAAAAGGTTATATTTATAAAAAAATTCTCAGCCAGAAAGAAAATACGTGCTACTGTGTTGATCAAGCAGAAGTTAGAAGTCTTTTATTAAACCAGCTCGTGTTGGTGGTCAAGGCCTGTTTGTCACCGGAAAGCAAACCTGTGTCTGGATTGTACCACTTCGATAACACATTGATGGAACGTTGCACACACAAGGAGATTCCTGTTGCACATCGAAAGCTGGCGCATCAAGAAGGAGGCTAGTGGGGAACGCATCTCACCACCTAGTTTTCTAAGTCAAGTCTAAGTCAGGTTCACCACTTCAGAGGCAATGCAGCCATGCTCTCTGTGTTTTGCATTTTTTTTTAAGTTAGGAGGGCAAAATGGAATACAAGGGAGTTTACTTACCTTCAGGGTCTTCTCCCCTTATCTTTTCTCCTTTCCTCTTTGGGATCCGGTTTTGGTCTCGCGGATCGAGCAAATTGCTTGGATTTTATTAAGGAATAAAAGTCTTGGCGGCAAGCTTTAACAAGAACAATTTATAAGCGGCGGGGGAGGGTGGATGCAAGAAACAGACTATGGGACACAAAAGCATCACAAAATTACGATACTTCTCAATCTCTATTTATTAAAACTAAAAAAGCTTGTTAGACCACCTCAGCTGGAGATGGGAGAAAAATCTACCTCACTTTGCCTTCTTAGTGCTGCAGAGAAAGATGTATGTTAAAATAATTGTTGCTGTGTTGATGCAACCAGAACCAAGACATTGTGGAGCCGGAAAGAGGAATGGAGAAGAGACTGGAGTGGTGGGTGGAGTTGGAGGGGTGTATGTGAAGCAGGAGACAATGAGCAGCATGCACTTACACTTTTGTTCATGATAAGCTATGCTTTATTTCTGACTATGGCTTACTACGGAGGTGGGAGCTGTGGCCCCTCCAGCTATTTCTGGACTGTGACTCCCATCATTCCTGACCACTTGCCATGTTGGCTGAGGCTGATGTGCGCTGGGAGTCCAACAGGTTCACCAGCCCTGGCTCACTGTCATGTGCAAAATGGGCCAGTAACTGTTTTAATAACTGGTTTTCCATTTTTTAAAAGCAAAAAACAAAATTTGTGGATGGTTTGATTGCCTTGATCAGGCGTAGGCAAACTCTGACCCTCCAGATGTTTGGGGCTACAATTCCCATCATCCCTGACCACTGGTCCTGTTAGCTAGGGATGATGGAAATTGTAGTCCCAAACATCTGGACGGGCAGAGTTTGCCTGTGCCTGGCCTTGATTTTCACTCCATGACTTCACTGGGTTCCACTCAACCAAGTACAAGAAGCTGGCTGCAGAGAACTACGTAGGAGACAAACGTTTGAGGGCTGTTTTAGTGAAAGCAGCCAGGAAAATAAGTGTATTCCTTTGATGGCAGTGGAGAGGGCTGAGGAACACAGGAAAAGGGCAAATGAGTGAAGGACTCTGCTAGCTGGTTCGCTCCCCTCCCTCTCACCTGCGCTGCAACAACCATGTCTTCTGTTTGCCTACAATTTAAATGGGGACAAATAATTTGCAAAGAAACCTTGCTACCAAAAGCAAGATTCTAAAAGCAGGCCCAATATTTAACTGAAAATGAAACAGAAAGCTTTTCTTTATTTTAAGAAAAGGATACGACCACCATAGGCTTGTCAAATAAAACATATCCATTGACTTCTTTCAAAGCTTTTGCAGCTGCTCCTTCATTGGGAAGCCCGACAAATGCTTGTCCTTTCATACGACCTTCTTTCATTAAGCGTATATCGAACCTAGGATAAATTGCAAGACGTAAATGCTTCAGCTGCCCAGTACATATCGCAACAGATGAAGGAAGGAGCCATGATTTGTTTCAGTAGTTCTTAATAGGACTACAGAAGAGTCCTGCTGTACAAACAGCCTGCTCAGGTTCTGGCCCGATTCTGACAAAACAGGTATCTTCTGATACATCACTATACATTTCAGCTTCCCAAGCTGTGGCACCCATGGAATAAAATTGCAGTTCTGTTACTAGAACAACATTCTGTAATAGAATTACAGTTCTCTTAAAAGAACAGCATCCTCACTTGGTACATGTCTACTCTCTTTCCCACACCCCTCCTTTGCAACATCCTTAGCTATCTTCCCAATTCTCCTAATTCCTTTCTCCATGCCCTATTTTTTTCCAGTGCACAATTTATCCCTTCCCACAATCTCACTTTCTCAGCCACATTTCTCTGACTTGACTCTCTCCTTCTACACCCCAGTGGCTTCTTCTCTCTCTATTGTCACAAGTAGTATAGGCCCTCCCCATGCCCACCCTGCTGCTCTCAATCCTAATGTTTCATTATCCTCTATGATCCTCACTATAGTCTTTCATTAAAAAGGGTGCTGGACTCCTCTACTCGAAAATAGGTGGAAACATACAAGTTCATGGATATATCATTTGGCTCACCAAGTCAAGAGCGGCTCAACCTACGGAAGAAGTCACCCAGCCATCACTTACATTATACGTTCAGTTTCTGATGAAAAGTCAACGTATCTTCCAAAGATAAACTTCAAATCCTGGGATTTAAATAAAAGCAGAGCAGGAAGAGTTAGCTACTTCTGTGGAAGGAACCAAACACTTTCTGCTCAATTCCCACTTACCCTTTCTTGAACTTGTTTAGACAGATTCTTCACGTAAATTCTACAATTTGGCTCACCAGGCTCATAATTTCTGAAGACAGCAAGAGTTTCCATTTCTTGAGCACAGGAAGAAAAATATATAGCTGTAATCTCCATTCTAGAAAATAGGCTTAATTAAATAATTAAAACTGATTCTCAACAGAATGTATATTTGATGTGAAAAAACCCAAATCAACTAAGCAATATAGCCAAACAAGCTCATCACATTTAAATAAAGCAACATCCTCACTGCGTGTCATAAAAAAAATTTAATGGTAATAAAATCACCTTTATGGGAGACTCTGCCTTTTTCTAGCTCTCTTTTAGAAACAAATTCCGAAGGTATTTCGTCGTCTTCTTCTTCCTCTTCTGTCTCTTCTTTATGACTGGAACGGAGAGCGGGTAAGATTTTTCCAAACCCTTCACCAGATATTTCATCAATGGCTGCATAGATGTCTAAGACAATTAAACACAGAGAAGGTTTAGTTGGGACGTGATCCTGAGACACAAGTGACCTCAACCAAATTAAATACAAGATAACGTGCTACAATCCATGTACATATAAACACGTTTTAGTTGACACACACAGCATACCATTGTTATGCTGCTCCGCCAAGCTTTTCTGAAGAATGCCAGGGCTCTCTGAAGATATGTGAAATTCAATTTTTTTGAGACCTACAGGGTGCGGCTGCTCAAACACATCCGAAGGCGACAAGGCTGGGTGCAAATTGCTGTTCAAAAAGACATCATAAAGCTTCGTTTAAAGCTTCTTTACAAGAAAGATTATGCACAGAATTGTTTACTCCTTAATGAATTTACATTTCTTTAAAGGGATTGCAAAAAGGGTTGCTAAGCACGTTACAGGTAAGAGTTGCAAGCAATATTCTGGTAATACTGTTTTTTTCTTACAATATAGTGCTATATAAAATCACACCACTGGACAATCTATATTTTTACTTGCTGAATATTTCTGACAGTTCTGCCAGGTAATTTCTCAAGACATCTATGTACTCATTACATAGCAATGATCCACATTCAATACTCATATATCCATACCTGTGGGAAGCAAGCTGGGAGACATTTAATAAGTCTTTGATCTTTCTCCTTTTTCTCGTACGGTGCGGCTTTGTTGGGATCCGTCGTTTGGGTTGGAGGGTTGCCAATTCCATCAGCTTTGTAAATCTGAATTATTAACATATTGAATACTTTATTGGAAAAAAGGTATTTCCACAGAAAATATGGGGGGGATAGTTAAACCTATCAATGAAACAAACCTCCCACCCTCAGGGTTTTAGAGCCTGGCTTTTAAAAGAAGACTCTATTTAGTAGATGCCTGCTGCAGACAAGCTGATGTTGACTACTCTGCCATTTCTTCCAGTCTGAACGCTGGTAGACAGAGAACTGGGGAGAACTGATTGGGAAACACACACCACTGCCCTAAGAAGAGTCTGGTAAATGAAAGAGAAGGAGCAGCCAGAGCAGCTGTCTTCTTTGGTTTCACTTTCTCTAAAAGATCATGTGCTGATGAAGTCCATTGAAGCTCAAACCTCACCACACACGAAGGGAATAGGCTATTTCTCAGATCTAAACTTGCTATAAGAAAGGGATAGGAAGAAGGGGGCATCTGAAATTGAGATCAATTTTGCAGGGTCTACAGACCAAATTAACCCCTATCAAGTTAAGGGTGAGGTATACTTTCCCTACCCCTTCACTTCTTTGAATTACATCAGTTGATTCCATGCTCTATATGTCTTCAAGGGCAAGGCCAAAAGCTTCGGGGATATATATTTAATGGATACGAGATGTAAGTATTTGGTGGAAGCACCACACAAAATGCAGTATTTTAAGAAGAATATTTTTTAAAAACAAAACAAAACAACCCTACCTTGATAGAAGAAGAAGAAGAGGAGAAGGAGGAGGAGTCTGGATATGATATCCCGCTTTATCACTACCCGAAGGAGTCTCAAAGCAGCTAACATTCTCCTTTCCCTTCCTCCCCCACAACACTCACTCTGTGAGGTGAGTGGGGCTGAGAGACTTCAGAGAAGTGTGACTGGCGCAAGGTCACTCAGCAGCTGCATGTGGAGGAGCGGAGACACGAACCCGGTTCCCCAGATTACGCGTCTACCGCTCTTAACCCCTACACCACACTGGCTATCAATTAACTGATACTCAATTATGGTTAAAATATACTTTTGAAATACTTTTAGCAAGGTTTAAAATTAGTTGAAAATATATTTACTGCTTGATAAAAGAAATCTAGCAGTCTCTCCATAGTTGGTACTAAAGTGGGCTTCTATGTTACTGCTATGTATTCAAGAGAGAAAGAGACAGAGACATTGATTACTAAGGCCCAGGTAATTCCTAAACTATGGGTTCCAATCCCATAGTTTATTTGCTAACTTTTACAGTTTTATTTTGTTGGGAGCCACCCAGAGTGGCTGGGGAAACCCAGTCAGGTGGGTGGCTGCTGCTGCTGCTGCTGCTGCTTCTTCTTCTTCTTCTTTGACTGCAAAATATCACTAACTCTTTGCAGGCAGAGAAAAACAAGGACACCAACTTTTACGCAGGGAGCAGCAGGCTACAAAATATCACTAACCTTTCTTTTTCCTCTTCATCGGCACTTTCATACTCAGATTCATCTTTGCTCGAGTCCTGACTGTCTTCCTCTTCAGGCAAAGGAGGTTCCTCAGGAGGCAGAGGAGGAATAGGAGGCGGTAAAGGGATATACTCTTCATACTAAAGGAAGAATAAAATATACAACCTTTTTGGTATTTCAGTTGTTAACAGTTCAAATGCAAGTGTGTGTGTGTGTGTGCGTGTGTGTGTGTGTGTGTGTGTGAGAGAGAGAGAGAGAGAGAGAGAGAGAGAGAGAGAGAATATATACAGTACTCAACAAGCAAGTGTTCTGCACCACAGTCTAGTTTTTGACATTAGATTATCACATACCCTCTTGTGGGCAGTGGTAAGAAAGGGTTTGGACAAAAGGCCATAGCTACTGCATCACTCCTGCAGCACACCCAGGAAATATGGGTCAAGAGTGGAGACTGAGGAAAGAACAAGGTTAAGAATATTTATGGTACAATTTATCCCACCATTGTACCAACAGAACGTGGGGCAACCACAATGTAAAGTACAGATTTAGCTGTTGTGAGGGATGAATAATATGCTTTAGCAGATCTCGAGTATAGAGTTTGACTACATCAATTGCATCTCTTCTTCTTCTGAGAAGAGTCAATATACAACTCAATATGTTGAACTTATATTTCAGTAATGATAGGAAATTCCCATTATATTTTTCAAAGCACACCTTTTATGGTCCACCTGATAATGAAGAACAGGACCCGACACTTCTGAGGAGTTGCAAAAGTAGTTTGATATGGCATGATAATCAGCTGTTCAAGGGGGGAAAGCCAAAAATGCCACTAGGTTCACACTCCTACTTGCATCCTAGCCAAAAATTCTAAAGAAAGGGGTATCTTAAAACTATAAATACAATGGTACCTCTGGTTACAAACTTAATTTGTTCCAAAGGTCCATTCTTAACCTGAAACCGTTCTTAACCTGAGGTACCACTTTAGCTAATGGGCGTCCCATTGCCACTGACACACGATTTCTGTTCTCATCCTGAGGTAAAGTTCTTAACCTGAGGTACTACTTCTGGGTTAGCGGAGTCTGTAACCCAAAGTGTTTGTAACCTGAGGTACCACTGTACAATGTTGCATTTATTCACAGTGCTTCAAGTAATAACAGTTTCATACCGTAGGAGGTCGAGGAGTAACTGGCCCAAAGGGAGCGGGAAGATTCATTTTGTTCATAAGATGCAAAACCTGAAAGATAACCAGAGCAACTTAGCATCTTCTCCAAGTACTCAAAGATGAATACTTGAGTAAACATGCCATTAATTGTCATGGGACGAATATTATCCTTGCCACAACCGTTCAAGTATCCCACATAAACCAAACTTGTTGCGTATTTTATAATGGTTTTATATTTGCCATAGCTAATGGGCAGGAAATGTTCATCTGAAGATTAAAATGTCACTTTGCATTTCTTAGTACAGAAAGTATTGATTTGATGTGTAGAGCTCTTTCCTATTCTAATTTCTTAGTACAGAAAGTATTGATTTGATGTGTAGAGCTCTTTCCTATTCTAATTAATTCAAGAGGGTTCTGGAAGCTTCTCTGTGTGAAAGAAACAAGCAGAAGGTTCGTGATGTTTGGGTTATTTCTTCAGAGAAGCTGCATACAGCTGGCTTAAACTGGTTCTCTTACCTTTTTCTGTCAAGGTCATGCTGATTATAATAAGAGGCCAGAAGGAGCCTGGGTTACTCTCTCTTTCCATCTGGTGTGGTGTTCTGTACATAGTATGCTGAGTGTTAAGGTTTAATCTTATTATAAGTTATTGTAAGTTTAAGTGAAGTCTGCTGCAACTGGATTTCTTATGGACAGTGCCAATCCTGAATGTATTAGATTTGTGACCATTATGCTTATTTGCCTTTGGTAGCAGTAAAGTTCTGCTGGATGAAATGCCTCTGGTCTATTTTTGGGGAATCTTGCAACGTATTTAAGTTTTTACTCTGCTAACTATACTTTGGAGTTCTACTCTGCATCAATAGTGAGTAGAATACATGACATAAAATTCTGGAACCATAAAAAATGAATAATTCTACAAGTTATAATAAGTTGTGCTTGCCAGACAGAACTAGATTTAATATATCTACCTAATGTGATTTATTTAAGGACTTTTTTTCTCACTGGGAGATGGGATACTGGGATAAAATAATTTGGCAATACAGGGAGATATCTGTACAACAATTATAACAGAAAAGGTGTAAAATCTTGACCTAGGCAGTAAAACAATATCAACTAGTTTTGACATATTTGAAAACCTGGTTACATACTTCCAAGCATCTAACAATATGGACTAGAAGTTTGCAGTTTTTAAAAAATGGTCAGAAAGAAATTTTAAAGAACCATGTGATTTGTCATTTAAGACACTGAGTAAAACTTAGCTGAATACCACCCCTAGATTCTACAACGAACATGCATATCCTACCTACTTCTGCCATGGAATCCATGATGGCACACATATAATCCCAAAGCAAGTAATCCATTCAGGCACTGATAGACATGCATATATTGAGCAAGGTGGTAGCTGCATGGTACCTTCAGACCATAGCTTATAGCTTTGATGGCTGAAAACAGTGCTTATGAGAACATACTAAAAATATTCTTACTGCTAAAGGTGATCCAATAACTCATACTGAAAGTCTTTGTGAGCTCCTTTGCAGTCACTTTCAAATTAACTGATGCCACTACAAACTCAAATAGGAGTGGAGCGATGCAACATTCACAGCAGAATCCTATACAAAAGCAAGTCCCACTGAGATCAATGGAGCTTATTCCAAAGAAGCAGATACAGGACATAAGCCCTAGTCAGTAATTTACAGCTGCTTAAAATAACAATTCAGCAATACCATACTAATAAGTATAAGGTTTATGTATTGAATTCAGGTTGGGGAAGGGGATCTACACTTACCTGCACATAAAACTTAGGCACACTTGCCAAGGCATTTGCTATGTTGGCTAGGATTGTACTGGAAGGTGGGGGGTATCGATATTTGAGGCAAGAATTTATAGGGAAAGTTAACCTGTGAGGGGAAACAAACAAACCTTAGAAACAATTCAAACCTATTAAAAAAAAGCTTCACTATGCAGAAGAGTTCAATATTTAGAGTTTAAAAGCACCAAACAAAGAAACCCCTAGCTCACATACCAGCAATTCTGAAACATGAGAGACTGATTCCATGATATCCAGGGATTAATAAAAATATTTACCAACCACGGGATTGTAATGCTTCTCTTTGTTGAACAGCAGCTCCCAACACTACAGGAGACATTTGAAACTAAAGGGAATTTCAAAAGCATGTTGATCATAGAACTGGGAGGTCACCTGGCCTAACCCTTACTCAATGCAAATACGCAGTAGGAAAAAATGTGTGTGAGCAAGCTGCTACACACTCGTAGTAGCTCTTAAATACCAATCCATATGCAATAATAGTGACAGGCAACAAATATCTGCAGACAGAGGTTTGTGGAGCCCTCAGAAAACTAAGTGTGGCAAATTTTTTAGCACACAAATCTGCTCTGTTGCTTATCACATCTACTGAAAGTTCCACAGCTATGCAAGTATCTAACATTGGTTCTCCCAATGTTGCTGGACTCTGAACTATTGCTTACTGACTGGGGCCAATGGGAGTTGGAGGTAAACAGCATCTGACAAACTGCAGGTTAGCTACTTCTGTTTTAATCAGAAGCAGGGAAAAAAACGTACAGTGGTGCCCCGCAGGACGAATGCCTCGCAAGACGGAAAACCCGCTAGACGAAAGGGTTTTCCGTTTTGGAGGTGCTTCGCAAAACGAATTTCCTATGGGCTTGCTTCGCAAGACGAAAATGTCTTGCGAGTTCCTGCGGGGTTTTTTTCCTCCCCCCCCCCTTTTCTAAGCCGCTAAGCCGCTTATCTGCTTATCCGCTAAGCCTCTAAAAGCCATTAATAGCGCTAATCCGCTAAGCCGTCAATGGGCTTGCTTCGCAAGACGAAAAAACCTCTAGACGAAGAGACTCGCGGAACTTGCAAGGCACCACTGTACTAAGAAAAGGGTAGTGATATAACTGTAGGAACAGAGAGGATGTGATTTATTCTTGGAAACCAAGCTTAGAAAATATTACTGGTCTCTCATATGTTTGCCTAAACATGTTCACAAATGGTTTAAAGGCTAGGATTCAACAACAATTTTTGTATACAAAATCAGAACTCAAGTACTAACCCATGGCTAGGAGCAATTCCACTTTCTATCTTGAGGCAGCCTAGATCTTTCTGTTCTTTCTCTTCTTTCACTGGTTCTTCAAGGCTAAAACACACACAAGAGCAATCTACTACATTATGCGGTATGTTGAAATAACCCTAACTGTAAATGAACGGCACTGTGTTTGGACACAAAGTGCATTAAAAAAAAGTCGCCAAGAAAATTTGTTGTTGTTCATTCTTTACTTGTGCAACATCAATGTGGAAAAAAATACCAAATGAAGGACAATAGTAATAGGGGTAAACATAACACAATATAAATGACTAGATATGGCAGTTTCTATGAAGTCATAACTCCAATTTTGGCTCATAAATATGAATCCCCACTCAAATCTATTTTGTTCAGTTGTTGAATTCTGTGAAGTAGCCGTAATTTAGATTCCAATAAAGGTGATGAATAAGATGAATCCATATACGTAAAAATCTGCATTTTTGATTCTGCTCAATTCTCTTCCCTTCCTATGTTTGCTCAGTGAAAAAAAATCATACAGAATTGTCTTTGTGGCAGAACTCCTAACTTCTTCTGTCCCAGTCCTAGACAATCTGACCAAAATTTATCTTTGAATGGGTCAAGATCTCCCCAGTATGATGGTCACACGGTAAAAACAGAATGGAAAAGCGTATCTGCTATGTAACCACAGGAACCTAGCCCAAACAAGGCTGTAATCCGAACCCCACTTACTTGGAAGTCCTACTGCATTCACTAGTACTTACTTCTTGCACTTCAGATCTACAGTATTAATATCATGGGATCTAAAGAAACAATCTGGATCCTCCTGTATCCACCACAGCAAAGTTTGAAGGAGGAGGTTTTGGAAAATATTTTCAAGAATCTTAGAAATATTTTATAAGCCCACTGAATTTGAAAATTACAGAAGCATCTACAAACCTTTTGTCCTTCTCGCTTTCAGAAGATTGGCTAAGTGCACAAACACTGTCTTGGTCCTTTGCATATTCAACTACCAGAGTGTGGCCTAGAAGGTTCAGCTGATGCAATCTCGATAAAGCCTTCAATTGAACACAACATGCAGTTAAATCAACTAACATTTAAAATGCACTCTGACCCATCAACCTCTCGGTTTATTCCTTTCTTCTCCCGTCTTGCAATTTACTTTGCCTAAAAACTAAGCAACATGGAGAGAAAGTTTGTTTGGGGGAAGAGCAACAACTTTCTATTTAATCCATCTTATAATGACCAAAACAGATAATGTCCCGACTGTTGCCTACAATTTTATACCAACTTACCAGCGAGAAAGGCATGCTGAAAATCAGTGAGAATTACTTCTAGTTGCAGAAAAGACTTGCTACACATGCAGAAAATTGCACTGTTAATGACTATAGGATTTAACTGCTTTCTTGCTAGTTCTTGAACTGGACACTGAAACGTACACTTCTGTTCTGATAATGTAGGTTACATAGATTTGTGGTTTATATGGGGCCAATATGCATATATTTTATAAATTTCCTACTCCAGGGATTTTACAATTTTAAGTTAGATAGAAGATAGAAGTTAGGAGAGGCAAAGTTAAGATGACAACAGAATGTGTGTCATCTTAATACAGAAAGAGCTGTAAAATATAAAGCTAAGCAACTCAATATATTTTCTGTTTCTCTACAGCAGGCTTCCTCAGACTCAGCCCTCCAGATGTTTTTGGCCTACAACTCCCATGATCCCTAGCTAGCAGGACCAGTGGTCAGGGATGATGGGAATTGTAGTCACAAAACATCTGGAGGGCCGAGTTTGAGGAAGCCTGCTCTACATCTTGAACACTTAGCGGTTAGCCTGCATTTGCACATTTACAAGTTAATCAGGCCTGTTTTAATATTAGCATCTAATATGTACACACAGTCATCAGTACCATACTCTGTTGTCTTTATGCTAACAGTTAATATTCATTTGCTAAAGTGTCCTTGCTGTTTTCTAACACCTAAATATGTAATTATCTAAAGCATTTTGGATGAATCTTATCCAAGCACGAATGCTCTTAAGCAAGTCCTCCCTCCAATCTTAATGGAGTTTATTCTAAGTAGATATACAAACAATCACAGCCTTACAACGCAATCCTCTGAAATAAATCTCATTGGGTTTACTCCCAGGTAAACAAGGTTAAGACTGCAGCCTTAGACTTATCTTCATCACTTTGTTTTTGTATTGAAAGGCAGACATCTTGACCTACAGCCATAGAACACTACAGCAAAAAAAGAAATAAAGAAATAAAAGAACAAAGTTCTGTAATGGTCTCAAATACACACCTGAGTAGCTGCATTTTCATTCGGAAAAGTAGCAAAAGCAGTGTGTTTCTGAGGAGGGGAAAGAACATGCCAAACGTTGATTTTCCAATATAAGCAGAGAGAACATTAACACACAAATTATCCAATGTATTGCAGAATTTTTAAACATGAATGTGGCTGCACCTAAAGGCAAAGCCGGAAGGGCAACCATCTTTCTTTCTCCTCCCCTTGTTAGAACTGGAACACCAAGAAAGAGAGTCTAAGATGTGGAATCAGTATTTGTATTTATTTGATTCAATAAATACACGTGCCAATGTTAGCAAATGGTCAAAGTGTGTGTGTATCCAAACAAGTGTGTTAGTATTATTTATTCAATTTCTGTGCTGCCCTATAACTGTAGATTTCAGGGCATTTCTCAGCGTTAACATCACCATCAGGGCCGGATTTTGGTTTGATGAGGCCCTAAGCTATTGAAGGTAATGGGGCCCTTTATATGTCCAGCTGTCCTTTGTCAACAACAAATTGTTGCTGTTTTTTGCGTTGAATATATGCTGTATGGTTATTTATGGACCTAATAGGTGTCTAAAGCCATTTGCACATAACAAAATATGTATTTTCTCAAAGTAATTGTTGAACTGAAATACAATTAAGAAGAAGTATATGGGGGGGAGGGCACAAGAGAGTGGGGCCCTAAGCTATAGCTTGTTTAGCTTATACGTAAATCCGGCACTGGTTCTGCAGCCGTAGAAGCTTCTTCTGCCGCCCGAGGCAGTTTCCTCAGTCTGCCTAACGCCAGAGGCGGCTCTGGCCTCGCGGCTGCCTCAGGCGGATTTCACGCCTCGGCCGCCCGCCCCCGCCGCGCCTTCCCTACCAGCCTCCCGCGGTCGGACAGGACCCGCACGGAAGCGGCCCCGAAGTGCCTCAGCAAGCTCTCCTTCTCCGAAGCCGTCAGCGAGGCGGGGAGGTGCCGCACCAGCAGGATGCGCCCGCTTCTCCCCGGCCGCGGCGGCCTGGCCGTCTGCTCCGAGCTGGGCGCCGCCATGTCGCCTCGCCGCACGGACTGAGCATGCGCACTGCAGCCGCCGCCGCCGCCACCAGCCGTCGGGAAGGAAAGCCTCGGAGAGCCGGGTGGGAGAAGAGGTAACCTCGCGAGAGTGAAGGCGTCCTCAGGAGGGCGAGGACCAAAGGGACTGTCCCATCGCTCTTTCGACGAAGAACTGCGGTAGTCAATCGAGCTGGAGGGCTGCTTTGCCCTTTGATAGCGGGCGAGCGGAAGACTTTTCGCCTGTGTCAGTGATGATGAAGAAGAAGAAGTTGTTTATAGAGTGTCTAATGTTTATAGAGTGTCTAATGTTTATAGAGTGTTTATAGTGTTCATGGCTGATGCCTGCGTTCAGTTTAGTACCGGAAGTTTAAGCTGTTTCTCTAGGTGCCCTTTGAATTGGGCATGCGCTGTAGAGGAAAGGGAGGTAGTGTTCAAGTGCTGGCGGTAGTAAAGCGAAGCGGCTTCAGGTCGGTTTCCAGCCTTCTCTGTTTCTCAAACTTAGGATCACCCACCCACCTATTGTTGGACTGCAACTCCCATGATCCTTAGCAAGCAGTATCAACGATCAGGGGTGATGGGAGTTGTTGTCCAACAACAGCTGGGGACCCAAGGATGAGAAACAAAAAGCCATCGCTCGTTGCTTCAGTAGAGAATAATGGAAACTGATGCTGTGCGGGTCTTTTTTTGGACATGCAGTGAACCTTTAACGTTTCCAGCCGATCTATCCTTATAGCTTTTTGATTCATTTACTGATTTAATCCATCTATCCTTATGGCTTTTTGATTAATTCACTGATTCAATCCACATACGTTTTGCATACCAAATTATGGAGGGTGGAGACGTGCTGCTCTCAGATGATGCACAATCTGTTGCAGATATATTTAAAACAACTGACTTTTTTTTTTAAAAAAAAATGTGTTGCCTGATTAATCAGGGACTGCTTTTAATCAACCAAAAAAGAAAAAGAAAAGGCTAAAAGGTCGCAGAATCTGATAGACACTTCTACAAAATTATGAATCCTGGGAGGTTCCCCACTCTTTTTCTACTGTAGATACAGCTATGCCCATTTTCCTCCTCTTGGCATTTGGGGTAGATAGAATTTAGGCCTGTTCTCTGTCTTTAGAAGTAAGAAAGAAGCTGATATAAGATAAGGGCTCTCTCTGTTAAAGACAGCATTGCACATATTTCTTACTAGTAATTCAGAATTTAATGCACTAGAAGAAACTCACTAGTAACTATGTTTTCTTCTACCTTTTTTGGGGGGGTGGATTTAGAAATGCAACTGAATCATCACTATATTCATAAATTACAGAGGGTATCTGTCACTATAGGTTGCAGAATGAATGGCAGGCTTTGGCCTGAATGAAAGCTTAATTTTAAAAATGTGGAAAGCACTATGAAATCACTTCATCAACGTTACATACTCTTCTATTCAAAATCTAGCCATGTGTACATCAAACACTAAAATAGTAACAGGATATATAAGCCAAAATGCATTGCCTCTAAGCACAGATGATGCTCATCAAAGATAAATGTTGCATTTTATGGCTACAGTCCTAATGCACACTTATCTAATGGAGAGCCACATTGAAATTGATGAGAATCACTTCTGAACAAACCTGGATTTGCTCGGGCCATCAACGTGACATTTAAAAAACTCATGAATATTGGGTTGATTCATTTTGTTTGCAGAAGTGGCTAAGATCCAGCAGTAAACCCTCCAATCTGTATATCAGAATATCATGCAGGTTGTGGGGTCTTCCATAATGCTGTTTATCTTTTACATCATGAGCACCTCTAGAATGAGAGTTGCTGCCATCATCATCATCATCATCACCATCTGGTCCACTTACTACTTTTCAAGGTTATTTCAGAATTTGGTCTTTCTTATCTTACTTAATATTACAGCCTGCCTTGCTTAGACAAGAAGAATACAGAATATATAGAATATAAGTTGCAATGTGGAATATTGAGGCTGACAAAGACTTTGAAAATGGTTTATTCTGTTAGTGGCAGGAAAGTGTGGCTTTTAAAATTCCAATAATATGATTGAGTTTCACTTCTCAGTTTGAAGTGAACATCAAAGCCACTCCATAAACAGAATATAGAAACACTGAAGGCCCTGCCATTTTGAAAATCAAAATGGACAAGGAGCTTCTGTTATCTGATTATTCAGTATAAAATACTTGGCTTTCCTTGTGATTTTCTGGTGGCGGGGAGGAGGAATTTGTGGGTTATATTCTATCCTCTTAGCGGTTTGCAGGGAGATAAGTGGGATGAATCGTTTGTGTGGGTTTTCTTTTTCTCTAAGCTACTTTTGTTCAGTGAAAATGAAACTGACACAGTTTTTCCAAAACCCTGCATTGTGCCTTAACTGTATGAGAATCAACTTACAAGATCCTTTAGAAGATAAATTATAACAACAAAGTCAAAGTAGGTTTGAAAAACGTTGTTAGTCCTTCAGGACAACACATTAATCTTCACTCACTGATAAATAAAAAGCGCAAGTGAACTTGACGTTTGTAAATCCTTTTAAATGCTCCACCCACTCTCAGGATACAAGAGTCTTTGTTTTAGAGTAATTTTTCACATTAACTAAAAACAGAATCCGATCTGTTGAAAGTGGAGGTGATGACTAGGGGGAAAGGGATGGTTTAGCATATCCTTAAACTGTAAGCTGATTGTTGGTAGCCATTTTGCACAACAAACGTAAAGAAATAGTGGGTTGGGGTCAGCATTGTACATTCAATGATTTCCCAGAAAATAATGTCACTATGAATTTAAAAGACAGTTAGCCAGCCTGCTCTCTGAGGCAACAATAGGTCTGCCATATTCCTGATGCGATGTTATAGCCAATGATTCCCAGACACCATATAAAAATAGGTATTGGTATGACCCAGAAGCTATCAGTGGACAAATGCCAGCTCCCTTGGCCTATAGAGCGAAATGAGCGCTGCAAGCCCAGAGTCGTCCGCGACTGGACCTAATGGTCAAGGGTACCTTTACCTTTAGTGTAGTGTTGGTAGACATTATGTCTCACATCACAGGGATGCGGGTGGCGCTGTAATCGAAACCACTGAGCCTCTTGGGCTTGCTGATCAGAAGGTCGGCGGTTCGAATTCTGTGACGGGGTGAACTCCCATTGCTTTGTCCCAGCTTGTGTCAACCTAGCAGTTCGAAAGCACGCCAGTGCAAGTAGATAAATAGGTACCACTGTGGCGGGAGGTTAAACAGTGTTTCTGTGCACTCTGATTTCCGTCATGGTGTTCCGTTGCACCAGAAGCGGTTTAGTAATGCTGGCCACATGACTCGGAAAGCTGTCTGTGGACAAACGCCGGCTCCCTTGGGCTGAAAGCAAGATGAATTCTGCAACCCCATAGTCGCCTTTGACTGGACTTAACTGTCCAGGGGTCCTTTACCTTTACCTTTATGTCTCACGTCGCTTAAGGGCAAGAAAAGAGAAAATATTGGGAGGTAAGATGCTAAGGTGATGACTTATAAATAGTCAAAAGTGTCCCCACATTGAGAAACTATGCATGATTTTCTAGCAAGACTGTTATTGTTATTTGTTATTCCTGAGATTCAGACCTAGAGGGGAAATGATTGCAATAACAACGTTAGGATTCAATTCATGCAATTGCCAGTTGACAAAATTAATCCTAAAATTCATATTTTGCCTAGCCTTGGAGTTAACTCATCCTTTCCTTTCAAACCATTGTGTTTGCTTCATGAAAACCTGCATTTTTATCACCAAAAATATACTGTTTGCAGCCATTTGACTGGATCTGGATCTGAATTCAATGATAAAATGTATATGCTTTACTCTGTTAAGAAGACATGCATTTCACTGCCTAATATAAAGTGTAATTTATTTATTTTTTGCTGGTAAGTGTTTTTAAAAGCCAATAAGCTAAGTTGGTTTTGAGTTTGGATGTTATGAGATTCACTTTGCAATATGAGTGAGAGAAACACAACAACTTTGCTTGCATAGTAGGGGTTTATTGTAGCAAATAAAATTGAGGTTCTGGATGCAGATACACTTGTACCTTGGGTTAAGTACTTAATTCATTCTGGAGGTGTGTTCTTAACCTGAAACTGTTCTTAACCTGAAGCGCCACTTTAGCTAATGGGGCCTCCTGCTGCTGCTGCGCCGCCGCTGCACGATTTCTGTTCTCATCCTGAAGCAAAGTTCTTAACCCGAGGTACTATTTCTGGGTTAGCGGAGTCTGTAACCTGAAGCGTATGTAACCCGAGGTACCACTGTAATGCATTCAGCAAAGTTTAGTATGTCCTAGGGTTGCAAGTTTGCTTATAGACATGTTTTGCAGGTGTCTTGCTGAAGTGAAGGAAAGGGGAATTTAGCAACGTAGGATGCACAATGCTGCTTTAATTTTTAAGTACTATTCATATATGCTAATCCACTATTTATAAATAAAACAATGATGGAGTCAAAACTCCCCGATATATAACTTGTGCTTTATTATACTTCTCTAAATGAAACGCCATCACTGCCAAGGAAAGTTTTCTTTTTCTTTTTTTTCAATTTAGTATTGTTCAGTTGACCCCTTGCACTCCCTCTTTTAATCCCTCTAGTTCTGATGACGCTGTTGAAATATAAACTTAGGAAGCACAATTATTCCCCAGCTCCATGTTCCTCGAGGAAAGTGTGCATGCCACATCATCCCTTTGCACAAGCTGCCCACTCCTTCCTGCACATCTGGCCAGACTCCTCTGCAGCTGGATGATAGGAGGGAATTGTTTCTGAGAAGTTGTATCGCGCCTGGACCAATAACGCTGTATTACGGAGATAAAAGGGAGCATGTTACAAGGCAGAAGATTTACAGTCTCGTTTCTTTCTTCGTGCATGTCATGTGCCTAGCTGGTCTGACTCTTCGTGCTGTTTCCAATTATACATGTCAAGGCACAATATTCTTGCAAACGTGAATGAATTAAAGATGAAAGTCCGCTTCAAGCTGTTTTCCAAACTGTTAGGTTAGGGTAGTTAAGACTACAGCGCAGGACAGGGCTTTTTTCCAGCTGGAACTCACTAGCTGGAACTCATGGGAACTCACTAGAACCCAGTTCTGGCACCTCTCAGGTGGATGCCATTGCCATTATAAGACAACAAGGTGAGTTCATGGTGAGTTCTGTCACTTCTTTTTCTAGAAAAATAGCACTGGTGCAAGATATGCTATCCAGTGGTGCATCAGGCTGCCTTGACATCCCAGTAGTGAAGCAAACTTCGGGGGGTCATTTAATAGGAACATATGGGGACCCATATGAACCAACCTGGATCCTGCGACCATCATCTGAGGCCCTTTTCATGCGCCTACTCCATGAAAGGTCTAGAGCAGCGGTTCTCAACCTGTGGGTCCCCAGATGTTGCTGGACTACAACTCCCATCTTCCCTGAGCTCTGGCCTTGCTAGCTAGGGGTGATGGGAGTTGTAGTTCAACATCTGGGGACCACAGGTCGAGAAAGTCTAGAGCATGGCAACATGAGTGTGGGCCTTCTTCCATGCTGGCTCCCCATTTGTGGAAAGTTCTTGTTTGGCGCTGCCATTATATATATTTAGGTGCCAGGCAAAACTTTCCTCTGTAACCAGGCCTTTAACTCTCAGTGGCGTTTTAGAAGTGTGTTGGGTGTTTTTAATGCATTTCCCTCCCACTACCCCAGTTTATATGTGTGGGGTTTTTGTTGTTGTTGTTTATTTAGTTGGCTGGTTGTAAGGCACCTTGGGGTGACCTGGGAAAGATAAAGTGATTAACAAATTTAATAAAGAAAAAAAAAAAACACAGAAGAAGCTTCCTTATACTAAGTCAGGCCATGTGTGGGGTGCTTCACTAACAGGCGGCTGTGCCAGAATCAAGTCAGGGGGCTTTACCATGGCAGTCAGGGCATCCAAAGACATTGGGGCAGGACTCTCCCAGCAACCCACATGACCCCAGCATCTAGAAGAGCCCCTCCCAGACTGCTGGCTCCCTCCCCAAGATCCAGGTCTACATTCTCATCCCATTCCCTCTTCCCTTCTGACCAGCCCTGCCAATATGTCTCCAGAGGGCTCCGGACAGTGAAGTATTTCTTTGAGCAAATAAAGATATAGTAAAGCACTTAATGTAATAAAAAGTCCTCCTTGTTAGATATCCTCAGTACTTGTAGTATTTCAATCAGGGCTGACCTCAAACATTTGCTGCCTGAGGCAAAGGACAAGATGTTGCCCCGTTCTTATTCCAGATACGCAAGCTGACCACACTGGCAGCTGAATCTGGATTTCAGCCGTGGGTCTTCCACTGCACCTGAGGGCAGCAGGTTGGCTTAAGGAGTTCAATTTAGGCGACATGATGCACACATAGCTCTGTCCAATCCCCACCCCTCATCATCTGCCACTTGAGGTGTCTGTTCCACCATGCCTAACAGTAGGGTCGGGGCTGATTTCAACAGACAAATGTGGTAACTTTTACATAAAGTTCTTAGGTCACGGACAAACTTTTGTAAAGAATAGTGTATATGTTAAAGATGTATGGTACCTACCACTCCTTCATGCAACTCCGCAAGTGTGAGTGTTCTACTAAACCTTATTTTAAACATACAGTGGTACCTCAGGTTAAGTACGGTACTTAATTCATTGCGGAGGTCCGTTCCTAACCTGAAACTGTTCTTAACCTGAAGCACCACTTTAGCTAATGGGGCCTCCTGCTGCCGCCACACCGCCGGAGCACGATTTCTGTTCTCACCCTGAAGCAAAGTTCTTAACCCGAGGTACTATTTCTGGGTTAGCGGAGTCTGTAACCTGAAGCGTATGTAACCTTAAGTGTATGTAACCCGAGATACCACTGTACATTATTTTATTTCTGGGGTAGAAAGCTTGCCCAGACACCTCAGCTGCAAAGTTATAAGTCTAAATGTACTGAACTCTTTCATTTCTTCCTCTCCCTCTCCCTCTCTGCTCCCTACCCCGTAAGCATTCATAAGGAACACATTGTAGCAAGTGGGATCATTTATAAATCTTTTCCTGTGTAGTATCTTTCATTCCAGAGATGCTGACATGACTTTGGTTGGTAATTCTGTATGTTGTGACCACCTGGGATGCAGCTGTCAGCCTGTAATTCTTCCAAGCAAGTGATACGTAGTTTTGTGTTGATAGAATGCTGAGTAAACCTACAGGGATAGACTAGGAAATGTTAATGCTCGACATATAATTGTAGATAGCTTTATCAGGTGACAAACGATGTCTGGGTAGGGGAGTCGAAATATCTCCATTGCAGCAATATACGGTATATTGCCATCGCTATTTATTGAGGGTTAATTGTGGTTTTCTGCAAAACCTGTTGATTTCTTCTGAAAATAAATAGCTTGAATCTGAGGTTTTTGTATGAGCGGCATGTTGTTGTTGTTGTTGTTTAGTCATGTCCGACTCTTCGTGACCCCATGGACCAGAGCACGCCAGGCTCTCCTGTCTTCCACTGCCTCCCGCAGTTTGGTCAAACTCATGCTGGTAGCTTCGAGAACACTGTCCAACCATCTCGTCCTCTGTCATCCCCTTCTCCTTGTGCCCTCCATCTTTCACAACATCAGGGTCTTTTCCAGCGGCATATACATTTTATGAAATAAGCAAACAAATAAATTGATACACGGCAATCATGATTTCAGCAAGTCCATGCAATCCAGGTTGATGTTTACTGAAATCTGCCCATAAGTCATGATTTGCAAAGCCAAACATGGCATGTGTTAAGTGACACCCAACTTTTTGGTGCCCCTTGTTACATTAATCTGCTGGCATGGGAGCTATATATGCAGGGCTCTGGTGACCTCAGTGCCTGGGAGCTCCAAAGAGGGCAAAATATGCAGGCATCATATTTTGCAGTGATGGTCAGCAGCCATTTGTGCAGTTCCCTCGTAGAGGTGCAAGTTCTCCCCAATGGTGCATCCATGGAGCACTGCCGGGTTGCAGATCTGGCAGCATCCCCAGTTAATTCCCAAGGTTGGTACATGGTAGCTTGCAGGTCCCCCCAGTTGGAACTGAGTATCAGATATGATAAGGCTAATCTATACTGGTCAATTTGAAACGTTACAAATGCATTATGATCATGTGACACCAGAGGGCACTGTAGAGCAATGTAAAATCGTCAATGTAAAATTGCATTGAGAGCTATATAACGCTTCTTCTTTTAAGCGTTTTTATAATCAGTATAGATCCAGCCTTAGTCATTAGTATTAGATGACTAATCATCTAATGCAACTAAGGTATGGAAATTTACAATGATTCCCAACTAGTAACATTTTCAATATGGCTATCGTTGCCTGCCCCAGTTTGGGGTGTCATCTGTAATTTAGAAAGCCAGTTCAGAACATTAAATGGGCAAGATATATTACACTGCTCATGGTAATGAGAACAGACAAGAGAGAGAAAGCGAGAGAGAAATCTTTATTATTTAAATCATTTTCTTGTATGTTGGATATTACACAGTTCTGTTTATTGCTATGTAGGACTTAATTGAACAACCAAGCTAAACAAATTACATTTAACAAGCTGCGAAATGGACGAGAGCCATCTGGTTGTACAGTGTTGCTTTGTAACATTTAGACTGTGCAGAACCATTTGAACGGGCGGTATGAAACCCGGGAAGTCACAGGAAAGAAACCACAGAGCTCTGGAGACTGTAATAAAAGCTTCGGAAAAGACGCAGCTGAACCGCGGCTCATGCCAAATAGCTCACTCAGGACTCATTGAACGATCTCTTTCAGTACCCTTCCCTTCGCCGTCCCCCTACGCATCCTCTCGGATGCCGTTGACTAGGAATGATTACAGAACCGCTATTAAAAATTGTTTTACATTCAGAGGAAATAAATTTTCAATTAGAAAGATGATTTTTTAAAAAAGAAATTCTAGCAGGCTTGTAACTTGCCTAGTCACCTATGATGAGTACAAATCTCTAGGTGACCAGGAGAAGACGCTTTAGGAAAGTTCTTAATTATTATTATTTTTTTTTAAAAAAATCAATGTTACTTTTATGTATTTGGGTGGTGGGCAGGCTACCTTTTCCTCTGCCTTGGACAGTACTTCTGCAGGTTTCTTTTCAAGGCATGTGGGATAATTCTATGCATGCTCAATGAGGCTTAATCTCAGGATTCCAGTTCAAGCTTGAATGTTACAGTGCAACCTTGTCGTGTTCCTTTTTCAATTTTAAACTCTTCTGTCACCACATTGTTTACTATCAATTTAGCTTTCTGCTCTGAATAAATTGCCTCTATTCCATTTTCAAACCCCCGTCCCACTCCTATCCCTTCCAAATTTTTCTTCATAAACCTCCAAGAAATGTTATCAAAGGCCTTCTCCGCATCAACAAAAATTAACACTGATTTTGTATTGATATTGGTTTGCAAAAGTTCCAAAATGTCAATAATATTCCTAGTGTTGTCAGACAAATGTCTTCCTGGGAGAAAGCCTGCCTGATCCTTGTGAATTACTTCGTTTAATACTTTTTTAAATCTACTTGCCAAAATGTCTGCAAAGATTTTGTAATCCACATTTAGGAGTGAGATGGGACGGTAGTTCTTAAGTTGAGTCTTTTTAGTTTCCACTTTAGGAATCAATGTGATGAAAGCTTCTTTCCACGATTCCGGTGCCTTCTTCCCCTCCAAAATCTGATTGCATACCTCCATTAATGGTTGTGTCAAAAAGTCTTTCAATATCTTATAATACTTGGAGGTAAGTCCACCTGGACCTGGAGATTTGCCTAATTGCATATTCTGAATGGCACCCTCTGTTTCTTGTTGTGTTATTTTATGATTCAGGATTGTTCTCTTTTCCTGAGCGAGTTTTGGTAATCCATTTGTTTTCAAAAATTGTTCTATCTCAGTCTCTTCTTGTGGCCCTTGAGTGTAAAGCTTTTTGAAATATCTCTGGAAGCACTTCCTAATTTCTTCGGGTTTCTGGATATCTTTCCCTTCAATCTCTAAGTTAGTAACTGTATTCAATTTTTGTCTCTTTTTCAACTGCCATGCTAATAATTTCCCACACTTGTTAGCTGATTCAAATGATCTTTGTTTCATTTGTTTAATTTTCCACTCGACTTCTTGGTTTATCAATTTCGTATACTGTGCTTGGTAAAATTTAATTTCTCTCAAGATCTCCTTCGATTTTGGTTTGGATCTCAACTTTTTCTCTCCATCTCTTATCTTCTCTAAAATCTTATCTTTTTTCCCATTCCAAAATCTTTTCTTTATCGTGTTCTGTTGTATCAGAAACCCTCTCATAACTGCTTTGCTTGCGTCCCAGATTGTTCTCCTTTCCACCGTGGTATTCAGATTTATTTTGGCCTTCTTCACAATCTCCTGATCTCTTAATAGGGTGTCATTCATTTTCCATCTAAAGGAGCCGATTGGAGTAAGTCTTAGTTCCATTTTCATAGCGTTATGGTCGGAGCAAGTTTTTGGGCAGATTTCCACTTTTCTGATCATAGGTGCCAGCCTTCTAGATATCCATATTTGGTCTATTCTTGTCCATGACAAATGAGCCTCAGAAAAGAAAGTTCCTTCTCTACCTAAGGGGTTCTTTGTCCTCCATGTATCGATCAAGTCCATACTGTCAGTTAGTTCAAAAAAAGTTTTGGGTAGTCTACCATCTTTTGTTAAATTTTGGTCTTGCGACTTATCCATATTTGTGGAGACCACTCCGTTCATATCTCCCATCATAATGATGTTGGTAGTCCAGATAGGTTGCCCCCTATCCCCTCTATTATTTATTTCTGTTCTGGAGGTGCTTTTGAACATGATTAGGGAAGACCGGTTGGTACAAGGAATACAGGTCGGAGTGAAACAATTTAAATTGAAAGCTTTTGCAGATGATTTGGTTTTAACACTACAGGAGCCAGAATCTAGTACGAAGAGAGTGTTAGAATTAATTTATGAATTTGGTCGGGTAGCGGGGTTCAAACTGAATAAGCAAAAAACCAAGGTTTTGGAGAAAAATTTGACACCTTTGGAAATAGATGGGTTTCAGAAAGAGACAGAATTAAATGTTGTTAAAAAGGTAAAATACCTAGGGGTAAACCTGTCTGCTAAAAATTTGAATCTATTTAAAGATAATTATGAAAAATGCTGGTCAGAAATTAAGAAAGATTTAGAGATCTGGTCAAGATTGAAACTCTCCTTGTTGGGTCGAATTGCAGCTATAAAGATGAATGTATTGCCGAAGATGTTATTTTTGTTTCAGACCCTACAGATCGTGGACAGAGTGGAGTGTTTTGGGAAGTGGCAGAAAGATATTTCTAGGTTTGTCTGGCAGGGCAAAAAGCCCCGAATAAAATTTAAAATATTAACGGATGCAAAAGAGAGAGGGTGGTTTGCCCTGCCAGATTTAAGGTTATATTATGAAGCTGCGGCTTTCTGCTGGATGAAAGATTGGTTACTCCTTGAGAACACTAATGTCCTAGATCTGGAAGGGTACAGTAACGCTTTTGGATGGCATGCATACTTGTGGTACGACAAGGTAAAGGTTCATAAAATGTTTAAAAACCATATTGTCAGGAAAGCCATATTTATGGTCTGGACAAAATACAAAGACTTATTAGAAGGTAAGACCCCGGGGTGGTTATCACCAGCGGAGGCCAAGGTTCGAAAAAAACCCAATATGGAGGCCGGATGGCCGAAATACTGGGAAATAATAGAAAAAATTGGAGACAATTGGAGGCTGCAGAGCTTTGAAAAATTAAAGAATAGGGTGCAAGACTGGTTTCATTATGCTCAAATTCAAGAGGTTTTTAAGTCGGACAAAAAAATAGGATTCCAGGTGGAAAAATTGAAATTAGAGACAGAATTGTTAGAACCTAAGACCAAGGTACTTTCGAGAATGTATAACTTGCTGCTTAAATGGAACACCCAGGATGAGATAGTCAAATCAGCCATGATAAAATGGGCTCAGGATATTGGGTACAACATTATGTTAGAAGACTGGGAAAGGTTATGGACCACTGGAATGAAATTCACGGCATGTAATGCCTTGAAGGAAAATATTATGAAAATGATATATAGGTGGTACATGACCCCAGTCAAACTTGCAAAAATATATCATCGGTCTGATAATAAATGTTGGAAATGTAAGGAGGCTGAAGGGACATTCTTTCACCTTTGGTGGACTTGTCCAAAAGTGAAGGCCTTCTGGGAAATGATCTATAATGAGTTAAAAAAGGTGTTTAGGTACACCTTTCCTAAGAAACCAGAGGCCTTCCTCCTGGGCATTGTGGACCAAAAGGTGTTAAAGAAGGATAGAACTCTTTTTATGTATGCAACCACAGCAGCAAGAATACTCATTGCAAAATATTGGAAGATACAAGACCTTCCCACGCTGGAAGAGTGGCAGACACAGTTGATGGCCTATATGGAACTGGCCGAAATGACGGGCAGAACCCGAGATTTGGGAGAAGAAACAACGGAAGAGGACTGGAAAAAATTTAAGGACTATTTACAAAAACATTATAAGTTGTATGAATGTTAAGAATCTGCACGATTTGGAAACTCTAGCTCCTGCAACTAGATTGGGAAAATAGAAGATTAAGTTATAAGTAAGAAAAAGTTAATTTAAAGTTAATTTATGTATTACTTTAAGGTATAAATAATTGACAAAAAGTATTTTAAATTTAGAAGTAAAATATTTTGAAAGATATAAATAAGATACGAAACAAGGTAATAATTTGCTGATATGTTTATTGTAAAGAATGCAGGGTGAGGGAGATGTGGGGAAGTCCAGTTAGCAACGTAAAAATGCATTTTGAAAGTTGGACTGTTTTTCCTTTTCCTCTTTTTTTTTTTGTAAATTGAAAATGTAATAAAAATTTTATATAAAAAAAAAGAATGTTACAGTGCACAGGCAAAAGTACAGTGGTACCTCAGGTTAAGTACTTAATTTGTTCTGGAGGTCCGTTCTTAAGCTGAAACTGTTCTTAACCTGAAGCACCACTTTAGCTAATGGGGCCTCCTGCTGCCGCCGCGCCGCCAGAGCACAATTTCTGTTCTCATCCTGAAGCAAAGTTCTTAGCCTGAGGTAATATTTCTTGGTTAGTGGTTAGTTAATGCATATCAACAAGAACAACAATCTTTGTTTCCTTTCTTGTCAAAATATTTTATTCTAAAAAATACCTGATTAACTGCAGGCCCCTATGCTTATTTACTCAATAGTAAGCATCACTGTTTTCAATTGGGCTTTCTCTCAAGAAAGTGCATTGAAAAAAAGCCTTCTTTTTTTATATCCAGTTGCTTGTATGCAAGGCATAGGCAATATCACTTTAAATTCCTGGTTTGACTCCAAACAAATTACCGCAATATTGGACAATCCCATAGCTTGGTAGAAAGGCGATCCTTAATTTAATTCTGAGCATAGCCTTCTCGAAATGCACAAATTTTAGTTGAAAGTAACAGCTAGGTGCCTTGTCTGGATTGTAATTGCTTTCATGTAGAGTCGGAAAGCAGCCAGGAAACAGAAGTGGACCTTAACTTAGAAGGTTTCAAGTTTTCACTTGCATTTGTCGACAAAATATTGTCTCAAAATTATATTAGCCTTTATATCGCTACATCTCACAAATAATTCCCATGGAGGAATAATGTTACCTTGACATTGTGTGTGTGTGTGTGTGTGTGTGTGTGTGTGTGTGTGTGTGTGAAATATCTCTGTCATTTGTTTCACATTCCCAGCAGAGGTCACTCTTCACAGGCAAATGAAAAACATCTTTTACACCTACCGACACAGGGCACAGAAGATGCAAGTTTCCCCTCACAAATTCTCACTGCTTTTTGATGTCTTTGTGGCTGCCACTCCTGTCCAGATAAACTGCAGAGAAGCCAGTATCCGGAGGGCAGCTCTTTGCTCTGTCCCACACCAGCCACTCCTTTGTGAAATTGACTATGTTCTCCATTTTGCAAAGAATTAGTTGGCTTTTCATTCAGTCGGGCACATTGGATATAAGTATGACTAATAAGAATAATGGTTGGACAGTGTTCTCGAAGCTACCGACATAAGTCTGATCAAACTGCAGGAGGCAGTGGAAGACAGGAGTGCCTGGCATGCTCTGGTCCATGGGGTCATGAAGAGTCGGACAGGACTAAATGACTAAACAACAACAAATAAGAATAAGAATAAGAATAATATGCCACGCATCTAACAGGGTTGCCCCAGCCACTCTGGGCAGCTTCCATCAAATTAAAACAACAAACACAGTCAAACATCAAACACTGACAATTTAAAACGTAACCTTTTTAAACGCAACCCCAGGCCTAATTTCTACAGCCATTTCCTGGCATGAGATGTAACAGGTAGCATATCCCTTATGTATTAAATTTCCATCAGGTTGGCATCCACATAACCAAGTACCACATTAATAATTAGCAGCAGATAAGGTGGTGCGTGAAAGCCTATTTCCACCATCAATTCTGTATCTCAGCATCAGGGGCGTAGCGTGCGTTGCCAGAGCCCGGGACGGAGTGCACATACGTCACCACAGAGATAAGAAAAGAAGAGTCGTTCTGTTTCTGGAGAGGTCACTTCCTGGTTCACAAGGAGAAGCCCAGCAACAAAAACGCACAGCACCAGGTGTTGAAATTCTGCACACCTAACAATTTTGCACCCAGGGAAACCACTCCTGTGCCCCCTTCCCCACACCATGCCATGTTCAGCATTCGCCACCTTCGTTTGTTCCTGCATCATAGGGATGGTGAATCTATGGCCCTCCAGATTTTTGGGGGAATACAACTCCTATCATCCCTGGCTGGGGCTGCTGAGAGTTCAAAACATCTGTGGGGCACTAGATAGGGGATGGCTGGTGTTCAAATACCCAATAGCCCTGATGCTATAGCATCTCCGGTTTTATCTCTTGCAAAAAGATAGGTGCTCAACCAATGTCTTGGTCCAGTGTGGATTGCTATCACTGACAGTAATCTTACTACCATATATCTGGTGCAATTCCCTCATTTAATCCAGTTGGGCATTACACGCTCCATCCCATTTTTAGAGCTGGGAGTTTCAACACAAATAGCTCGCCATTTGTGCTGTTAGCTCTTTTCAGCAGTGTATAAGCTATCAAGCTCTTCTATCAAGTTAATCGTTTCTGTCAGAGTAGTGGCAGTTTTTGGTGCTCCTTGCAAAGTGGAAAATAATGGCGCCGCTGTTGCACTAAATGCCCAAACTTGCCAGTCGCTTAAGGGGACCATATAGGAGTGACTAAAAGTTCTCTTATAGCGCCACTGAAAGTTAATGTTGCATTTCAGCAAGCAGTGCCTCAAATGATCAGCAGTGGTGTTCCTTGACTAACCAACTGGATATTTGTCAGGTGGAATAGTAAACACTCAAGAAAGCATAGACCACATATGGTAAAGAGAGGAACAAGCAGTGGGTCTATTTGTTTATAATCCACACTTTCATAAAGTGTAAGTGGTTTACAATATACAAAATATAAAAAACCACTCCATAAATATCCATAAAATGTAATTAAAAACATCAACAACACATCAGTAAATATTTGTATGCACAAAGTCCTCGTGCAAAGTGGAACAACAGAACTTCCCCTTCCTCGCCTTCTGCTGTGTCCCCCCGAAACTATCCCCAAATCTGGTCCAGAGGGTTTGGGGGAGACCCCAGAGCAGATATGAGACGAGTAGAGGGAGCAGATATGGAGTCTTATAATTTTGGTTCTCTTGTAAGGTGGCACTCTTAGCAGTCTCTGAGAAGGGCAATTGCCAGTCCTGCCCCTGTCTTCACATCATTTCTTACAGTGCTGGTGTGCAGCAAGCTTTTGGGAATCCACCAGGAAGCTGGCTGAAAGAAACACCAAAACAATTTTATGTTTGGTGCTGCCATTCTTTACGTCCACCCACAACCAATGTGGTGCTTCTTCCCTTGGCAATGTTTTTGCAGACTATGTAGAAAAGAGAGCTGTGAGGAGGACAGAAGAAGAGGGAGGAACAGTAGTGGCCATGGTTCAAAGACAAAAGAAAGAACTCGTCTTTTCTACGTTTGGAGGGTGCATGGAAAAAGACCTCCCTACAATCAAC
This sequence comes from Podarcis cretensis, assembly GCF_951804945.1. Classification (NCBI taxonomy): domain Eukaryota; kingdom Metazoa; phylum Chordata; class Lepidosauria; order Squamata; family Lacertidae; genus Podarcis; species Podarcis cretensis. The sequence continues at coordinate 80,207,678 of NC_137175.1, read as the reverse complement.
TTTAGGGAACTTTTAAAACTGAAGGCAGTCTGTCATTTTGTGTAAATTCTCTTCTGCTTCTATAAACACAGCCGTAATCAATTAAAGGCCTACTTGTGAAGGGCCTATTGTGTGCCGTTCCATTCAGACATTGCCGAGTTGTCTTTTAGACTGCCTGTGGGGAAACATTGGTAAGGTGATGGGAAAGTTCAAAGTAGCAAGCTTCCCAATGTGGATTCTGTTATCGAGCCTTTCCCAGTCTCTCTCTCTCTCAACCCAAACTTCATATAGTAGTCCGGGTGTCAAGTGGGTTGAAATTGGCTCTGATTGATCATGCTGTTTGCAAGTTTTGCTTGTGGCAGGAGGTGTTAAAATTAAAGTTCTTCCTCTTCAGACTGGTTTTACTGCTAGTACTTTTTGTATGGCAATGAGTCGATTATTGTGCCTGAAATATGGTGAATAGACAATACTTATTTATTCATTACTTGCATAAAAGGATTCTTGGCCTTTGTCTCCCTGAGAGCCACATTACCTTATATACAATCTTTCCGTGTGTACAGTAGATTACATTTCATCCAGGCGAAAATCACAGGACTCTTAAGTCTTTTTTTTTGCCAGTCAATTTTTATTGCTTTCCAAAATTTGTAACAAATTAACATCAAATTAATTCAAATTTAATACAATTTTAAAAGTTGACTTCCCACCCTGCTACCATGATGATTCTCTTCACTCCCTTACTCCCTGCTCATTGTAACATACATTTCCTAATTCCATTTCAATACCTAAAATATTTTATCATTTTATCATTATTTTTTTTCCTTCCCCCCTTCTTCATTTCCCATCAGCTGCAAGTATTTCAATTCCTGCTAGATTTTCATTTAACTACAACATGTTCCCAAATGTCAAGTAGAGTTACTCTTTGCTTTGTCAGCCCACAGAAATTATTAGTTATATAAATCAATATTCCAATTTATCTTCCTGCTGTTCCACATGCACAAAGGTTTCTAATTCTCTCTATACACCTTTTCATTCCCCATGCAGGCAAAGAAGGGGAATTGCTGTATTTAAGCGCTTGAGGAGGGGGTGGGAGCAGGACCAGTTAGTGGTCTGGCCTAAGGAGGGGTTGTGGTCCAAGGAGAGCTTTGAGGGCCAGATAGAGAGCCCCAGGAGGCCAAATTTGGCCTCAGGTTCCCACCCCCACCCTATGTTGCAGAACTGGTGAAGACTGCCAAAATTCCTTCCTATATTTCAACAGTCACAATTGATTCGAAGCCAGAACTCCCAAAGAACAAGCTACCTTTTGTGTAGCAGAAAGGCTTATGGATAAATCGTTTTAGTTTCTTTTCACTAAATCACACGGGGAACTTGTCATTAAAGGACGAGGAGAGGAATGCCATGCCTTATACTGATGCATTGTTCTCAATCTATTATTTATAAAGTTTTATTACATTTTGGTAAACCCTCTCTGAAAATAATCGCCGGCCGTTTATCACAGCCTGAATATTTCATGCCACTAATTTGTTAACGGTTTAGAAGATTAGGCAATGTTCCTGAACCAGAAACAGAGGTTAAAAGATGCCTTTTTGCAAAAACTTGATGTTTCCGAATCATCAGGTGGGTCACTTCATGTTCAGATCATTTTTAAAAAATTCATTTGTCAAAGCAGGATGGCAACCCAAAACAGAGTGGCTGGGGCAACCGAGTCAGATGGGCAGGGTACAAATAATAAAATTATTACTATTATTCTCTTCTTCCTTGCCTTATGTCCCCCCCCCCCAAAAAAAAAAAAAAATCAGCCGCTTGCAAATTCATGAACATCGTTCACAACCCTTTTCATTTTTCATGTTCTTGCCGTGCCTGATGGGCAAGCATTACCACAGCACAGGAACATAGCAGTTAAAGATGCCTTTGACAAAAGCTGGCAAAACCCCAAAGAATTTTGCCCCAAATGTCAGTGAAACTGAAGCAATAGAAATTTCAGATAGTTTTTTATTAAAAAAACCCAAAACCACCACTAGCTGGTCTCGATGGATTCATAAAAGAAAGGTATGATTGTGTGTGCTGAATGTCAGAGTGAGTTTTCTTTTTTTAAAAAAAAACACAAAACCAACAACCAACTACATAAAAACCCTATCAAGTGGGTTTCGGCATTCTGATTTTTTAAACCTCAGAATTATTATTATTATTATTTTAATTTTTGCTTGGAAAGGGCATCTCCTGCCAGTCTTTCAATGCACATATTGTGTCTTTGCCTTGTATTCCGTCTATGAAAGAATAAGGCCATTTCTAAAGGCTTGTTAAACATACACGCTCGTTCACCTGAATGCCCGTAAGTGCCATAAATGCGCAAGACAGGAGCAGGAACAGAAGAACTTGTGTCTGAAAGCTTGAACCGTAGTCAAGCCCGGTGGTTTTCGTGGTAAAGACTTTCCTTCTGCTTCCCACCCACTCAGCAGGGGAGGCAAAAAAAGAAAAGGGAAAGGATCTGAGCAGGGTGAGGCAGAAATATTTAGCTCCTGAATACAGTCGCTTTTACCAAAGAAGAGCGTCTCACACAGACTCTAAATTCCAGCTAAAAATGAAGACTTTCTCTTCACATTCCCACCCCGCAAGATAGGCCTGGCATTCCTGGGAAACAATGGCTCTTTTCAAATAGGTTTTAAAATTTCACAGGTGAAGGGAACAGGACAGTCACTTGATCCCAGGCACAAGGAGCCTGTTAATATTTTAAAAGTGAAGACAGGGCCTATCAGGGAAATTCAGGCAAAATGGCAAGTAACAATTAAACAACCCAGTTAGCTGGTGTGGCAGCCTTCTTCCCCATCTCTGACTCTCTCATCACTCCAACCTAACAGCCCATGAAATGGGAGACTGAGATGAAAACAGCAACCTGTACGCTTCTATGAGGCAGGTATATCCGAACTGAAAAATGTACATAATTCTTAAAAAGTTAACTGTTGTACAAAGAAGGGGAAGGAGGATGGGACATTGCAAGTCACTTTTTAAAAAATCAACACCCATTTTGCAGTCTCATTTGCATTTAAAAACTAGGTTGAAAATTTTAGCCCTTGCATTTCATTTCCATTTAGCTGGATTTGGAGTAAACCTGCGCACAGGAATTCAGACACTTATATTTGTCAATGGTGTTTTACAAAGGGAAAACACTCCCCCAAATTCTTGAATTCTCCAACGCAAATGCAAAATACAAATCCCACACGGTCCTTTGGTTTTTGTTTCCTGCTGCTACTACTGTATATAATCACATATTTCCTTTATATGAATGTAAAATGGATGCCCGTTGTAAAAATGTGCAATGGCATCCTTTTGGGGTGCTGCTATATTAGATCATCAGAGCCAATGTTTCTTGTTTCCATGCATATTAAAAAAGAACTGATATCACATAGAACTGATAACAGAGGTATGGCGTGGCTAGCAGCAGAGGGCTCCAAAGCACTGAATATATCTTGTAAGCTTGTCTTGAGCAAATGCAAGCTTTGGAATGGGGCATATTGCAGACGGTGCCTTTCATTTCTTCATGCTGAAGCCACGGGGATTTCATTTGATATTTTTTTGTGTGAGTACACCCTAAAGCTGCTGTCCTGTTCCTTTATAAAGATCACACAAAACTCTAGAGTAAACAGCAAAAGCCGTCAAAGTAGAGTTGCCACCTTTGGTTGGGACAGGTCAGTGGGGAGAGGGGAATTGGGAGACTAAACATTACAGTGGTGCCCCGCAAGACGAATGCCTTGCAAGATGAAAAACCCGCTAGACGAAAGAGTTTTCCGTTTTGGAGGTGCTTCGCAAAACGAATTTCCTATGGGCTTGCTTCGCAAGACGAAAATGTCTTGCGAGTTCCTGCGGGTTTTTTCCCCTTCCCCCCCTTTTTCTAAGCCACTAAGCCGCTTATCCACTTATCCGCTAAGCCGCTAAGCCGCTAAAAGCCGCTAAAAGCCGCTAAGCCGCTAATAGCGCTAAGCCGCTAAGCCGTCAATGGGCTTGCTTCGCAAGACGAAAAAACCGCTAGACGAAGAGACTCGCGGAACGGATTCTTTTCGTCTTGCGAGGCACCACTGTACTTTACCTGGTGCTGAAATGACTTCAGAGCAATGCATTACATTCTCTCTCTCTCTCTCTCTCTCTCTCTCTCTCTCTCTCTCTGAATTCAGGCCACCACCTACAACCCACCCACCTCTGCCCACACACAATCTCTCTCTCCCGAGAGACCAATGGACCAGGCCTATGCAAACCCCGTCTCTCCGACCCACCCGCCTGCCTCTGCCCACGGAAAACTCCCTTTCCCAATCGCCCCCCGCCCACTCTCCACCAGATACATATTTGAAAACCCTTCCCTGAATTAGGATACCAAAGCCTGATAATCCTTGCACATGCCACCAGGCAGATGAAGAAGGAAGTGGTGATTGAGATATTGGTGTACGCCCACCCACAAGGCTATTGGGCAGGTGTGGATACATGGCCAATTCTGGGACACCCTGCAGGGGTGATATGGAATCAATCTGCAATGAACTTTGATTTTGGGCATGGACCCGATTCCTGCCCTCCCACCAGATGTCAAAGAGAAAAACAACTATCAGACTTTTAGAAGACATCTGAAGGCAGCCCTGTTTAGGGAAGCTTTTAATGCTTAATAGATTATTGTATTTTAGTATTCTGTTGGAAGTCACCCAGAGTGGCTGGGGAAACCCAGCCAGATGGGCGGGGTATAAATGATAAAATGTTGTTGTTGTTGTTATTTAGGGACAAAAAAAACGACAACACCAAATATGCGGAAGGCCTAGATCAGGGTTTCCCAATCTTGGGTCTCAGCTGTTTTTGGACTACAAATTACATCATCCCTGATGACTGGTCCCGCTCGCTAGGGGTGATGGGAGTTGTAGTCTAAAAACAGCTGGAGACCCAAGATTGAGAAACTCTGGTCTAGATTTTTTGTAGACTATCTGGGGGAGGGGGAGAGTACTCTGGGCCAGATTCAATTAAATTGTTGCGGTAGCAAAAGCCAGCACATGAGTCTCGCTGGTGCAATGAGACTTTCCCACGCACACCCCTAGTTGGGAGGTTCAGGGAAACCCCCAGAACAGCAGACAGTGGGAGGAGAGGGGAGACTGATCTGTTTGGAAATCTGAAATGTTTGCACTGACAGAACAATTAGCACAAGCGTGAATCCCATCCTCAGTCTCCATTGATTCTAGACCAAAATGTTGTGTGTATCCAGCCTTAAACTAGTAACCATGGAATATTTGTTTCAAGCCTTACAGCTTTCTCAGGTGCACATTCTAGTGTGTTCAGCAGAGGGTATTCTCATGTATGCATTCATAGGATTGTAGCCATGGTCTAGAGCATGCAGAAGTTTTTCTCTTTAGTTGAAGCGATGACTGTTTGCACTTTGCTAAGGTGAAAGCCTTCAGTTACGGTAAGAGGGCCTTGTTTGTAAGGGCAAAAATTAGCTAGCCAGTCTTTCTATCTGTACGTGTGGAAGCTGTTCCCACTCACTGGAGCTCACAAAACTGTTGCTTTGGTTGGCCGCTGCCCTCTTTTTATTAGAACACATTCAGACTCAGAAATTGGAAAAAATACATAAATGGAAAGCTCACTACATCTTACACACTCCAGAGAAAATAAAAGAGCTTTAAAAATCCTGATGTATCTCTCAGTAGGGGCTTTCTGGGGTTCGTTTACAGGTGATAGTACCAGGAAAAACAGTACTATCTTGCCCTGGACCAAATATTTCAATTTATTTCGCTTTCACTTTTAAAAGTCCACCACCCGCACCTCTAAATGTCTGTAGCAATATTGGCAATACTTTCAGCGTAATTCCTTTTACTTTATCCTATATTCTTCATCCAGGCAGAAAATGTATGTGGAAAAACATGGGAAGGCAGATGGGGGAATACTTAAAAAAATACAGCTTCCTTCAAGACGTTCTGTCTTTATAATAGCCTTTACCCATTGTCAGACTGCACAGACACACACCAAAGATAAATGGTTTCTCTAGAGGAGCTAACCGCATGCCTCATTTAATTTCTAATACTGTAAAGAGTTTGGGATGGCTGTTCAAGCTGTTAGGTTTTGCAGAAATTATTATTGTTAATGGGAGTAAGGTCCTGGTCAGCAACCAATGTTGCAAGGAAGGCACTCTGAGGAGGCAATGGGGAGAGCAAAGCCAAGTCACTTCCTGCCTCCTCAAATTAGCTGCCTGTCATTGCCCTCCCCTTGCTCATAATCACTGTTCCATATCCCCACTCGCTGCTGCCTTCTTCCTCTCCATCAAGTCAATTCCTTTGTTTTTCTGCTTGAGGGATTTTCACGTTACCCAATGCATGTAGCAGGAAAGTGGCTGTTTTGCACCTGTCTGAAAGAACTTAGGTAAAGGGACCCCTGACCATTAGGTCCAGTCGTGACCGTCTCTGGGGTTGCGGCACTCATCTCGCTTTATTGGCCATGGAAGCCGGCATTTGTCTTCAGACAGCTTCCGGGTCATGTGGACAGCATGACTAAGCTACTTCTGGCGAACCAAAGCAGCTCACGGAATCGCCGTTTACCTTCCCATCAGAGCAGTACCTATTTATCTACTTGCACTTTGATGTGCTTTCGAACTGCTAGGTTGGCAGGAGCAGGGACCAAGCAACGGGAGCTCACCCCGCCGTGGGGATTCGAACTGCCGACCTTCTGATCGGCAAGTCCTAGGCTCTGTGGTTTAACCCGCAGGGCCACCTGTGTCCCTTCTGAAAGAACCTAGTCTCCTATAAAAGAGATGCACATATTTGCTTAAACAGGTAGCTGTGCTGACTAATCTACATCTTGGCAACCTGCTCATAGATCATGGAATTGTAGGGTTGGAAGAGATGCATGCATCACAGATATCTGCAGCAAAGATGTCTTTGTGCATACAGCTGTTTGCAGGATACAGTGGTATCTCAGTTTTCGAACGTAATCCACTCTGGAAGATTGTTCAAGTTCTGAAACATTCGAAAACCAAAAACTCAATGGCCGATAGCCAGGCCTCAGGATCTTGCACTCAGTGGAAGTTGGGTTTACGGCATTCGAAAACCGAAATGTTTGTCAACGGAGACGTTCGAATACCGAGGTACCACTGTACCTGGATTTTACCTTGTAATGCTGCTGACCTCCTGTCACCAAAAGAAGGAATACTTCCTTAATTGATGATTTACCTTTAGCACTAAAGTGAGATTAGGGATATGCACTGAAGTGCAAAGTCGTGGAGATTCCAAGCATTTATTAAAAGCTGTGATTCACCAAACTGGGTGTTCCTTCAATCAGTGTAGTACAGTGGTACCTCTGGTTAAGAACTTAATTTGTTCTGGATGTCTGTTCTTAACCTGAAACTGTTCTTAACCTGAAGCACCACTTTAGCTAATGGGGCCTCCTGCTGCTGCCGCGCCACCACTGCACGATTTCTGTTCTCATCCTGAAGCAAAGTTCTTAGCCCAGGGTACTATTTCTGGGTTAGCGGTGTCTGTAACCTGAAGCGTCTGTAACCTGAAGCATCTGTAACCCGAGGTACCACTGTACTGTATAGCAGATGGATGTTCTGGTATTTATTTCAAGAATAATTATTCAGTATTTCAACAAAGTATGGTAGAGTGCTTTTAAAAAGCCTACATAACCATACACCTACCAAGCCACCAATCAATGAATGGTGAGCAGGATGCGCCCCCTGCAACGTCATGATGTCACATCGCGGTGCCCTTGTGTGTGTCGGGCACCCATGGTTTGGGCCCCAAGTTGGGGCTGCTGTTACTGGCTTAAAAGTCAGCTAGGTCGTTCTTTTCCTCATTCAGAATGAAGCTAGTTTGGGACTAAATGCATCAAAAGGCAGTATTTCATAAGCAGTGGTGTAAACCACAGAGCCTAGGGCTTGCCGATCGGAATGTCGGCGGTTCGAATCCCGGCGATGGGGTGAGCTCCTGTTGCTCGGTCCCAGCTCCTGCCAACCTAGCAGTTCGAAAGCACGTCAAAGTGCAAGTAGATAAATAGGTATCGCTCTGGCGGGAAGGTAAATGGCGTTTCCATGCACTGCTCTTGTTTCACCAAAAGCGGCTTAGTCATGCTGGCCAAATGACCTGGAAAAACTATCTGCGGACAAACGTCAGCTCCTTTGGCCAGTAAAGCGAGTTGAGTGCCGCAACCGCAGAGTCGTTCATGACTGGACTTAACTGCTAGGGGTTCTTTACCTTTACCTTTTTGTACCTGGAATGGGGAGGAAACCACATAAATGGGGGAAAGGATTCTAACACGCAAGCCAAACACTTTCTGTTTCATTGCGAATCGGGTTCTGTATCTTCTCCACAAGGCTGGAGTCAGTTAGTTTTCTCTGGCCTCAATGCAAAGAACTTAGCCCTGAAATCTCCCAATTAAATGGGCATTCCTCGTTCATTTAAGTGAGACTCGCACATGAGAATTTTCAAGGGGATTTTGCTCATCAGTGTTCATCAGCCCTGAAGAGGGCTTCCAGCTGTTTTAAGAGGCACGCTGGCTATTGCTATTCACCCAGGAATCCAAATCGACAATTGGCAGATTTCTCTGTAAAGTATTTATTATGAAGACTTTGTTGGTGGAATAGGCCATTCCTCCACTACCTACCAATTAACCCTAATTTATAAGACGCCAATTTTGTGCATCAGTTTCTGATTGTAGCATCCTTCCCCTTTCAAGATGTGACCTCAACACTGTCCTTGGGTCATATCAGTGCCCCCCCTTCTCATTTTCACAGTCTTTCTCTCTGTCACTCTTGTATTCTGTCAGCCTATGTTATGGTGACATTTTTGTTGCCTTTTGCTCACTGTCAAAAATAGGACAAGCAGACCGCGATCTACCGTACTGGGGTGATCCCCCCCAAAAAAATTCAACAACAGCAGAATTTCTATAGTAAGATGTCTTCTGCCTCTTGGGTTGTCTTTATTCTTATTTTGGGTATTTTATATTGCAATTTTATGTTGTGAACCGCCCGGAGATCTATGGCGATAGGGCGGTATACAAATTTAATAAATCCCCATCTGTTTAGGCAAGTCAAATTCTGCATCTGTGCACATCCACACTGATAAAGCTGAACCTGTGTAAGTTTAATTATGAAGGAAATTAAAGGACACATAAAAGGACAGTTAATGAAGGAAATTAAAGGACATGTGCATTGTTATTTTTGCTAAATGTATCTGTCTCTTTATAAAACTGGGAAGAGTTGGGTTGGGGTTTGTGGATTTCATAAAAGCCGGCATGACTTCTGTCCCCATAATCTGCGCACCGGAATAGGTGAGAATTAAACATGGATTTGTCAGATTTGTAGCTCAGTCTCTTAGCCACCGTACTATAGATTGGTCATAGTTCCATTTTTCATTGTTACCTAAGAAAAACACACCTTCTCCCTCTCTCTTTCTGTCTCTCTCCCTTTGCTTCTTTCACTCTCCTTCATCAATCTTTGTCAATGCAATTTGTTTTATGCCACACATGATTTTAGATTTTGCGCTTTAATCAGTCAAAGGGTTTAAGATGAACAAGCATGTCAGTCACCTTACTCCTTCTTAAAATTATGATTACTTGTTAGTTCTTGTTACCCAAAGGTCTCCAAGTGACACACAATGCATTTAAAAGCATAAACATAAATAAACATAGATACGTTATATCATTTAAAAATAGTAGAAAACACCTACCGTTTGTCTGAATATTCTTTCTTTCTCTCTTTGTCCTCCCAACATTTCTCCAATGAAAATAGGGATGTTCTAGTCAATTATTAATAGTACTAGTAATATTGTATTCGTACCCTACCCATCTGACCGGGTTGCCCCAGCATTAAACATTAAAAATCTTCCTTATACAAGGTTGCCTTCAGATGTCTTCTAAAGCTTGTATAGGTACTTACCTCCTTGGTAAGTCACATAACTCCACGCCCTCTGATGAAAATAGGGTCCTACCACCCTACCATACCCACCAACATTTCTCTGATGAAAATAGGGACATCTTAAGGAAAACCGGGACATTCTGGGATCAAATCAGAAACTGGGACGGTTTTGGTAAATCTGAGACTGTCCCTAGAAAACAGGGACACTTGGAGGGTCTGTATTTATATTTACACACACACACACACACACACACACACACACACACACAAAACACACAACACACACACACACAACACACAACACACACACACACACACTCAACAGCCACAGGAAGCTCTGGCAGTATACTAATAACAAAAAAAACCACCTCACTATATGTACTGTTATATAAGTTTTGAATGAATGAGAGTTGTTGTGAGGTAAAATGGGGAGGAGAAAAACTGTATGTCCCTCATTGAGGTCCTTGGAGATGTAAGTACAGTGGTACTTCAGGTTACATATGTTTCAAGTTAGAGACTCCGCTAACCCAGAAATAGTACCTCGGGTTAAGAACTTTGCTTCAGGATGAGAACAGAAATCGTGCTCTGGCGGCTCGGCGGCAGCAGGAAGCCCCATTAGCTAAAGTGGTGCTTCAGGTTAAGAACAGTTTCAGGTTAAGAACGGACCTCCAGAACCAATTAAGTACTTAACCCGAGGTACCACTGTACATCAGTTGCTTAAGTAACTAATTACAATTGTAATAGCAGCAAACAAATTTATTTTTGTTTTCTTGGCAATAATTATCAAATGATAAGTTTAGGTCCCATCACTAAGTAGGCCACGAAAACTGTGTGTGGGCAGGGAGGGACTTGTGGGGATGTGCACACACATGGCCAAAAAGGGGTAGCATGGCTGTTTGGGTTATTAGAATGGAAGGCAAAGAGATGAGGTCTTATGAGGGGGGAAAACGTCAGTGCCTTCTAGGAACAAACCTTTGAATTTCTTCTCTATGGTTCTAGCACAGAATTTTATCTACGTAAATAACCCAGCATCCAGTTACTATTCAAATATACCTCTGCCAGGTGATGCAATTAATGCCTCTTGTCTTTTTGCCTCCAGCTGGTAAGAAAGAGAGACTGAGGGAAAGGTGAAGAATTTGTGACGTGATAATATTTGGCTATAATTACAGCTTAATTGTAATAATCAATTATGCGACTGTTACATTAGCACTGGTAATTGTAATGATAAAGTCTTCTGGGGATATCTCATTAAGCCCATTTGGAGCAGCAATCCAAATGCTTGTGGTAATGACAGCAGTGTTCAAACACCTCTGATGCCATTGGCTCACGATGGTTTATTAGGCTTATTCTGTGCAGCAATCAAAAAAGCTTGTGGCAACAACAGCAATTATCAAATAACTCTAATAACATTTAATTATTCTTTATTAATAATGGCAACACAAGCAGTTGGAATCAGGGGGCTGGAGTTTTGAGGGGTCTGAAAAAGTGCTCCTACCAACAAGAATTCCTGGTTATTTTTGTGTCTGTCATTGTGATACAGTTCTTCATATAAGGTATTTACTTACCAACTCATGTAAAAAAAAGGTAAAGGAAAAGGACCCTTGGACCGTTAAGTCCAGTCAAAGGTGACTATGGGGTCGCGGCGCTCATCTCACTTTCAGGCCAAGGGAACCGGCATTTGTCCACAGAAGGCTTTCCAGGTCATGTGGCAAGCAAGACTAAACCGCTTCTGGTACAACGGAACACCGTGACAGAAACTAGAGCCACAGTGGTACCTATTTATCTACTTGCGCTGGCATGCTTTCGAACTGCTAGCTTGGCAGGAGCTGGGATAGAGCAACAACAGCTCACTCCATCATGGGGATTTGAACTGCAGCAATCCCAAGAAGCTCAGTGATTTAGACCACAGCGCCAATGAAGTAGTTGAGAGCGGCCCTATTTTATACTTACATCATTCCTTTAAAGGTAGGATTGGTTGAGAGAAAATTATTAGCTAAAGGTCACAAAGTGTCATGAACGGGGTGGATGCAGACAAATGGTGGGAGGCACCAAGGGAAGAAGGCTCAGAGCCCAAGGACATTGGTAGAGGGATGATGATAAGTGGTCAGAGGGAGAAGAAGGAGATGACTGGAAGGAGGAGGTGCAGAAAGCTGAAGAGGTAACAGGGCTTGGTGAGAAGGGAGAGTCGGTGGCAGAGGGAACTCCAGAATCAGAAGCAGCAATGGAGGCAGCAGAGTGGGACTTGGGAGGCCAAGAGGCAGAGATGAGTCAGGCTGGTGAAGAAGCATGGGTGCCTTCCCCTCCTGCTACAACCAGCTCCTCTCCCTGCTGGTCTCCAAAGACCAGGAGAGGCGTAAAGTGTGAGGAGCAAAGGCAAGCATGTTGGCACAGTCTCAGATTGCTTGGGAAACTCCCAGGAGAGGAAGAGACTTACGCAGCTGTGAGAAGGCTCTTCAGTCTCCACAAGTGCCTCATAGGGGCAAGACCTACCAAAGAAGAGTTGCTGTGCTCATTAGGCCTGGCACTGCCAAGCAGATCCCATTTCTTCAAATAAAGAGTCAACTTCACTTATTTTGTTTGATTTATTGCTGGCTCGCTCCTGACACACGGTGCATTAAACAGATGAATGGTGATTTGAAGCCATATATTTTGGGGCTATAACTAACACTCAGTCTGTTAGACAAACAATGGCTACCTAGCTTTGGACTCAAGGTGGCCAACTGGCTACAAAAATTGGCCTGGCTTTTCTTTGTTATTGGACAAGCATCGAAAGAACACCGGTGGGGTGGGGGTGGGGGTTCTTGCTCTGCTCAGCCACCATAATTTTTTATTTCAAGAACTGGTGGACCCAGCTGGATGTGCCCCCGACAAAATTTTATCTGGCCTCTGGTGCCCTACTATACCATTTTCAAGTAAGAAATATTGATTCCACACTATGTGTCGCCTTTTTAAATGTTTGCATGTAATATATCCATATACATAGGTGTATGTAATGGCATACCCAGACACATATTTATTGCAAATAAATGTGGTGGAGCTGACCACTTTTGACCCCAGACCACTCTCTGCAGAATAAAATGCCCCCCAAAGTTAGCCATCGCTGTACTATGTTGCATTGGCTCTATTCACCTGGTATAAGAACTTCCCCTTTTCATCATTGGCCTTTGAAACAGGCTTCAGAGGATAAGAGGCCTATTTAAGAGCCATCTTAATCATCGGAACGATGACAGCTTCAAAAGGTCATTCTGAAAGGATGGGAGGAAAACATGGGCCTAAACAACAGAGTCATGTCTTCAAGTGGCTATTGAGAGCATAAATGCCTATATGCGATCTAGGGGAAGGCAGTAAAGGAAGGCCAGCAATTACGGTACTCTGCTTCCCAATATTTTAAGAGAAGCTGCCTGGTTATTATTTTTAAGAGATCGTAAAAAATTACACTGGCTCGTTTAAAAAAGTTGAACGGCACTGCTTGCTATTTTCATTCCTTTTGGAAATAATAATTCCGTATGCGGTTGTTGTTATTTATTAGTTGCCTTCCACATATGTCCCGAGGCAATGTACAAAATATAATGAAAGCTGTTAAAAACCTTACAAAAGAGCACAGAAAGAAAGAGTTTAGAAAGAATGTGAAATGGTGACATATAGCAGAGTCCTATTCATTGAGCTGGGAAAGCTATATATGCACTAGGCAAGAAGGACCCTCTCCACAGATCCATATTAAAATGTACCAGCCTACCCTGACCTGTTGCCCTCCAGATGTGAAGGGCTACAACATCCACCATCGCTGACCATTGGCCATGCTGACTGGGGCTGATAGATGTGGGCATCTAGCAATGCAGGGAAACTGTTTAGTTGCTAGTCTTTGCTGCAAATAATGGCTGCAGCCATTGGTGCACTGGGGAGCCAGTGTGGTGTAGTGGTTAAGAGCGGTGGACTCGTAATCTGGTGAACCAGATTCGCTTCCCCATTCCTCCACATGCAGCTGCTGGGTGACCTTGGGCTAGTCACACTTCTTTGAAGTCTCTCAGCCCCACTCACCTCACAGAGTGTTTGTTGCGGGGGAGGAAGGGAAAGGAGAATGTTAGCCGCTTTGAGACTCCTTCGGGTAGTGATAAAGCGGGATATCAAATCCAAGCTCTTCTTCTTCTTTTAATTAAGTGCCCCCCCAAATTGGTGGGGAAGAATTTTGTCTGCAAAACAGGAGGTTTCCAGAATTGGAATGTCCCCTTTTAGACTAATATAATGATGGAAATTAAAGGACACATGTAATTGCTTTTATTATCCATAAATCTGACAATTGTTTCAGAAATGCAATTAAAATAATCAGTCCCGTTGAGACAAATGAGTGTTCTTGCCAAGGCTTGTTTAACCCATAAGCATTTCTAATAGTGGTATAATTTTCTATATGTAATTAACACAGGCTTTTAAAAAGGATGGCTCTCCTTCATTGTGTTGACCTTCCATAGAGATCTACAGCAAACCTTTTTAGAACTAAAATACCCAGCAGATGAAGTTAGACAACAGATCAACAGAGCCAGACTGATACCCAGAGAGAACTTGCTGCAAGACAGACCCAAAAAAGAAAATAACAGAACACCTCTAGTCATCACATACAGCTCCCAAGTTAAAACAGTACAACGCATCATCAGAGATCTACAACCTCTCCTGGACAATGACAGTTCTCTTTCTCAAGCTCTGGGAGGAAGACCTTTCATTGCCTACAGACAGCCACCCAATCTTAAACAACTCCTAACCCACAATAATACTACAACCAGACTTAACACGGACACGGGCACCAGAGCCAGCAATAAACCCAGATGCCAACTTTGCTGCCACATACACCCGGACAACACCATTACTGGCCCCAACAACATCACACATACCATCTCGGGACTATTTAATTGCTCATCGTCTAACATTGTGTATGCCATCAAATGCCAACAGTGTCCTTCAGCTCTCTATATTGGACAAACAGGCCAAACCTTACGCCAAAGAATAAACGGACATAAATCCGACATCAGGAACCACAAGACAGAGAAACCAGTAGGAGAACACTTCAATCTCCCAGGACATTCTATACAAGATCTCAAAGTAGCTGTTCTATTACAAAGGAATTTCAGAAATAGACTGGAAAGAGAAGCTGCTGAATTGCAACTTATCACCAAACTTAAAACCATGGAGAGACCTGGTCTGAACAAAGACATTGGATTCTTATCTCATTATACATGACAAGGCCATTTTTCACCTTCTCACCCCTTGCTTTTTCCTGTAAGACCTATTGCAGTCGTTAAGAGTCGTCAACAGGCTCATCACAGCTATCTGCCAATCACCCAATCCCACCACCCTTCTGAGTAATACCCCTCCCCACCTTCACGCTATATAGAAGGGTCTGGTGACTTCTGTTTCAGTGTATCTGAAGAAGTGTGCATGCACACGAAAACTCATACCAAGAACTAACTTAGTTGGTCTTTAAGGTGCTACTGGAAGGAATTTTTTTATTCCCCCCCCCCCCACAAAATATGATTAAGTTGTTTATGTATGTTATGACAGCAGCGAGGATTTCATATCCCCCAAAATGGAAAGAAGAAGAAACTTCTACAGAAGAAGAATGCATAAGTAAGGTGATGGACTGTGCAGAAATGGTAAAGTTAACAACTAAAATAAAAGAACCCAACAACAACAGTGGAGGAATGGAAGCCTTTTTCAGACTATTAAAAAGGTAAAGGTACCCCTGCCCGTACGGGCCAGTCTTGACAGACTCTGGGGTTGTGCGCCCATCTCACTTAAGAGGCCAGGGGCCAGCGCTGTCCGGAGACACTTCCGGGTCACGTGGCCAGCGTGACATCGCTGCTCTGGCCAGAGCCAGAGCCAGAGCCAGACCGTTTACCTTCCCGCTGGTAAGCGGTCCCTATTTATCTACTTGCACCCGGAGGTGCTTTCGAACTGCTAGGTTGGCAGGCGCTGGGACCGAGCAGCGGGAGCGCACCCCGCCGCAGGGATTCGAACCGCCGACCTTTCGATCGGCAAGTTCTAGGCGCTGAGGCTTTAACCCACAGCGCCACCTGCGTCCCTTTCAGACTATTACAGTATGATGAATTCCTGAGTAGGATTTGAAGCATGAGCAACAGAAAGAAGTAGGACTTGCTGTAGCATTGTTATGATATAGACGTAGAAGACAAGGTGCAGCAAAAGGGGAAGAAAATAAAATCACAATGGAAAACAGGATGGGAAGACGATAAAACAAAAAAAGCAAAATCATGTATTGAAGGGTATATGTGGAAATTTCCCCTTTTTTCTTGAAATGTAATAGAAATTATTTTTAAAATGTCACTTTAACAGTCATAGCTTTTCCCAAAGAATACTGGGAACTTCAGTTTGCTCAGGGTGCCTGGAATTGTTAGGGAGACCACTATTCTCTGCACAGAGCTATAGTTCCCAGACTTCCCTAGGAAGAGGGATTGATTGCTAAACCATTCTATAAATTGTAGCTCTGTGAGGAGAATAGATGGCTCCTAACAACTCTCAGCCTGGCGTGCTCTGGTCCACGGGGTCACGAAGAGTCGGACACAACTAAACGACTAAAAACAACAACTCTCAGCACTCTTAATAAACTACAGTTCCCAGGAAGCCATGACTTTTTAAATGCATGTTGTGAATGTACCTTTGGTTAGAAAGATATAACCCATTACTATACAAAACTGAGGGCCAAACAACACGTGGCAAATGTGTTTGTGTTATAGAGCCTGTAATTACAATATCTATCTATCTATCTATCATCTATCTATCTATCATCTATCTATCTATCATCTATCTATATCTATC
The DNA here is from genome assembly GCF_951804945.1 of Podarcis cretensis. Lineage (NCBI taxonomy): Eukaryota > Metazoa > Chordata > Lepidosauria > Squamata > Lacertidae > Podarcis > Podarcis cretensis. The sequence continues at coordinate 80,191,006 of NC_137175.1, read as the reverse complement.
ATCTATCATCTATCATCTATCTATCTATATCTATCTATCATCTATCTATCTATCATCTATCTATCTATCTATCTATCTATCTTTCTATCTATCTATCATCTATCTATCTATCTATCTATCTATCTATCTATCTATCATCTATCTATCTATCTATCTATCTATCATCTATCTATCTATCTATCTATCTATCTATCTATCTATCTATCATCTATCTATATCTATCATCTATCATCTATCTATATCTATCTATCATCTATCTATCTATCTATCTATCTATCTATCTATCTATCTATCTATCTATCATCTATCTATCTATCATCTATCTATCTTTGGGGGGGGCATTAATTACATTATTGTAAAGCTTTCTGACAAATGCTATTTACCCTCAACCACTCTACCTTTCCATCATGCTGCAATTTGTGCCAGGCCTGCAGTTTTCACTTCACTGGAGACTAGACAGTTTAAATTTCAACCCATAGAAATATGCTGGTCATCATCATCTTTATTTATAGTTCCCACAAAGCAATTTGCAAAATTAGGTTACAAAAAGAATACCATGTTGAAGTATTTTGTGGTGGAGAAGACATATGTACTGTTCGCTTAGCTAACGCTGAAGGGAGGGGAACTCCAGGTGCACCAGCAAAATGTTTTCCTGAACTCAACACATTTCAAACGGAGGGCTTACTTCAGCTTCCCACCCACCCACCCTGGTTGGGTCTGCGAGGTTTTTATTCTGCCTTGTCTCTTTGCTCAGGAAAACCCACTGTTTCCCACTGAAAAAACACCAATCTGCAGAAAACCTGATTGACGTTCGTTACGATCCAGTGGTAAACAGCAGGTTTTCCTGGAGTAAGTGGCCAAGCAAAAACCTCACAGACCCATGCACCTAGAAAGCATGGGGCAAGCAGAAATGTGGATTAGCCCTCTGTCCTTATTCAGGGAGACTTTCAATTTGCTATCCTGTGTGTTCCAAAGTAAGTTTTAGTGAATTCAGGAAGGCCAGGTAAGCTGGGTTAAGATTAGAGCCTCTGTCTTCTGGTGCATCTTCTATTTCAAATTGAAGGTTCTTTTTTCTATATTTGTCACCTTCACACCTTTCTTTCCATTTTATAATGGAAGAGCCACAACCTTCAAGAGTAGCGAAGTATGTTTGTGGAAAGTGCAAAAACGTAACTATACTTGACTGCATTTTTTGCCTGGCTGCAGATGGTGAACATTTTATTGGTTATTTCCTGACGTAAAGGTCTAGCCCAGTATGTGCAACATATACAGTTCATATACATGGTATATAACCTATGATAATACATTTCTTCTTTTCTTCTTTTCTTCTTCTTGTGAGTTCCTGTGTAACACAATCCTTAGGTAAAAATAGAAAAGTCCTCAAGGTAACGAGAACAACACAGCTGATGTAGACGGCTGGCACAAGATGGCTGGTGCAGGTACAAACTGCTAACTTGGGCCGAACAAGGTTTCCGGATAGCTCCCTTGTTTCACCCTGAAGGGCTTCTTCAGCTGTATTTGCATAGCAAGGTATTGAATTTGTTTTGGCTGTAGACAGTGCCATTTTTCTAGAAAAAGAGGAAAAGGAACTGACCATGAACACCTCCCTTGTTCTATTATAACGGCAATGGCACCCACCTGAGAGGTGCAGGAACTGAGTTCCTGCGAGTTCTGGCTGAAAAAAACGCCTAGCTTTTTAAAAAATATGTTTTCCTGACTTGAGAAGCAAACTTAAAAGTAGAATTTTTTTAAAAAAGATCATGTATGCATGGAATTTACATTATATGTTACTGTATACTAACACCCAAGAAATAATATAAATTCATGAGAAACAAATGTCTTGGTCAAAATGTATCTACATATTGCAAAATATGAGAAGAGATAAAACTCTGTTTCTTGTCAGTTAGTAGCTCCACCCAAACACTCTGTTTTTAAAGCCACATACTGTTTATAATTTCCAAGCCTTCAGCCACAATGAGATCATGCTATTTTTCACATAACAAAAGCTGAAGTTATCAAGATGCAAAATTCTGCCCCAGAGACCAGATTCTATTCATGTTCAGTGATCACACAGGCTAATGCTGTCCTACGATGAATATGATGTGACCATGAGAACACAATTGTGAAAAATACTGTGTAGAGAATCCTTCTTAAAAGGGTATGATATTTCACCAATTTTAAAAATAATATTTATTAAGAGTTTAAAGATTACAAAAAGAAAGATTTTTTTAAAAAACAAATCAATATAATACAATACAAAAACAAAAACAAAAACACTACGTAAAACATTGAATTAACAAAACAAAACAAAAACAGTTAAAAACACTTCCAATATTTTCAATCTTAGCTTTCATTCACTTGTTTCATTGACTTCCTCACGCCTCCCTTTTTGTATTCCACTTCAATTAACTGTTTCAGCAATTCCTTTCCATCTTCCTCTGTTTTCTGTCCTGTAATTAATCTTAACATATTCTAACCTTGGTTTTTCCCTTTTAATACATTAACAATCTATCTGTACCTAGTTCCTTATAACATTTCTGCCAAAGCCATATAACTTCATTCCACCATTTTTCTAAAGCTCATTAATTTTACAATATTTCTGTAAATAATCTTTAATTTTTTTCCAAACTTCTTCCACCGACTCTTCTCCCTGGTCTTGGATTCTGCCAGTCATTTCCGCCAATTCCATATAGTCCATCAGCTTCATCTGCCATTCTTCCCGATATTTCACAAATTTTAAAACAGAGCTCAATTTTACAGCTGTCCTCACAGACGTAAGACAACAATATATTTGTGTATTTAATCCCAGGCAGCCTGGCTAGGAGTTTTGGTAGCTATAATTTATAATTTATTACAAGCAATTTATTACAGATTTTCCTGAATGTGAGCAGTGTCATTTGAAAGTTAAATAAGAGACACACACTATTAATTTTTGTCTTATGATGTGTATAACTGAAAGTATCTGATATAAGACAAGATTCTAAGAGATCGTTTAGTAAATGTCATGTTTATTGTATATAAATAATGTGTAGAAACCCATGTGATCTAACTGTTCAGATAAAAAAAGCTTCTGCCTTTTGTACTTTTGCCATAACTATTCTCACAACAGAAAGATAATTGTTTCATCCCGCCACCCACCCATTGTTATACCATGCTGAAATCTCTTCTCTGTACTGTATTTACTTTCTGATAGTCTGTCTTGAACTGGCTTGTGCTGTGCTTGTAATCTCACAATAACATTTCCCTTTAAAATACTACGACTAATAAAACCCCAGCATCCACCCAATAATGTTTAAAAGCATGCATTTTGGCATGGAAGAATGGCTTAGGCAATTCTGAAGGGGGGGGGTAATTATTGGAGGTGTGCCTTGTCCTCTTTTGCGTCTTTGGGCACTTCAAGACTGTCAGTATTTGGGGGCGGCCTTCAATCACAAATCCAAGTTGTGCAATTAAAGATGATTTGAAGTTCACACACAACAAACCCACTCCCCACCCCAAAGACATTTTTGCAAGATGGAAAGTGTCGGGGAAATGCAGCAGAAAGTGTGGAACAACACTTGCTTTGAGACGGAGAGGCATCCCTTATCAGAAAACCTTTGTTTATGTTCTCGGGACGTTGATTGCTTGAAGCATCTCTTACTGCATTGTGGGCATTACGAGTAAGCAAGAGACCAACTGATCAAACCCCTACTGGCAAATCTGCCGGGAAAATCTGAAGCCTCCCATATTAAATATCTTTTGGATGACAGGTCCAATGGTATTATACTGGCCGTGGCAAAGTTTCTTTCAGAAGTTAAAAGAAACAAAGATCATCAAAAACAAAATGAGCGCCTCTTTTGTGGTTGGCTGTCTTAACTGTATTTTGTTCTGAAATTGTTCCATGGGTCTTTGGACCGCAATGAAGATTTATTATTATTACTTGCTTTGATGCAATGTCATCAGACTGAATGCTCATGAAACTTCATCTTATCTCCCTGCAAGCAGATCAGGATGAATGTTCAAGAAATAGGTGCACCTATCAATCAAGAAGGAATCAGAAATACAAGTTCTGATAGGCAAGCATTGTTGGCAAAGTGGGGTGGGTGGGTTTACTGAGTTGAAAGTGAAATTATTTGAAAAGCTTTTTCGCAGGGGGAAGTACCACACTATTTCTTTTCTAAGAAATAATGTTTTGTTTGTCTTGCCACTCATGATTGTTGATGACAGTCAGATGGTGCTGGCAATTTTCTCTCTCTCTCTCTCCTGGAATGCCCCAAATGCAGCAGGTACCCAATAAAAAAATATGTGTCTTTGTGTCAATCCTTGAGAAGAATGCTGCTTTTTCCATTTCAGGCAGATGGCAGGTTTGAATGGAGGAGGAAACAATGTAAATGAAATAGATATATTTCTGTTTCCCCACTGTTATTTCTCAGCTTGAGGAAAGTGCAAGCCTTTCCTCTCAAAAATAATTGTTTAATAAACTCCAGAAACCTTGCTCAATGTCCTCTTGCCACTACTGAATGTGTGGTGGGAGGAATACACGGGATTAAATTTTCTTTTCTTATTTGGATTTTGCATCATGTTTTGCAGCAGATCCAAAGCCACCCACTAAGCACACAATAACCGCCAATATTTCCTAAATGTATGGAAGTCATTAAAAATCTTTGCTATTTCCATGCAGTTTTTGAACCTTAAAGAATAATTTCCTACTCCAAAAAACGTAATACAGATCCTTGGCCTTCCTATGGCCAGCTCCTTATTCAGATAAATTCTACGTAGTTCTGTCTCACCAGTTTCATTGTGTGTTAGATAAAGACACTTGGAGAACACCCAACTCGCTAGGCAGAATACAGTGGTACCTTGGGTTACAGATGCTTCAGGTTACAGACGCTTCAGGTTAGAGACTCCTCTAACCCAGAAATAGTACCTCGGGTTAAGAACTTTGCTTCAGGATGAGAACAGAAATCGAGCAGTGGCGGCGGGAAGCCCCATTAACTAAAGTGGTGCCTCAGGTTAAGAACCGTTTCAGGTTATGAACGGACCTCCAGAATGAATTAAGTTCTTAACACGAGGTACAGCTGTCGTTCTATGAAAGAGCATCATGATTTACAGTTGAAATCCTGCTGTATAAGTTGGGTTTTGGTTAATAATCGGCTTGGTTGCCCGAGAGCAAACAGGCAAGATGACTTTTCAAAGCCTTTTCAAAGGCTTTATTGTTGGTGTAAAACAGTGCAGAGCGCCTCAATTCCATGTCTTGCTCAGTCACTAGCAGAATCCGAGAGTGGGCGGTCCTTAAACTTTCCACAGCAGAGTAGTCTCTTGACCCCCAACCAACACCTCCCCTCGCTGCACGAAAACCTACTGCGCAAGGAGGGCTTGGGTAAAGGGGGACCTCCCTCCCGCTTTGCTTTGTGTCTTGGCTCTTTCTTGCATCCTCCGAGCCCTGCAGCTCTTCTCCACTAGAGGCGGGGCTTCCCTCCTCCACTGAGGAAGTGCTGCTTCCCACAATCTTTGGAGGCTCTCTGTAACCCAGCTGCCCCTCCACCTCTCTCCTCTGAGCTGATGGCAGTTCCCTGACAGGTTTAAATAGCAATAATTGACACAATAATAAACACAATGCAGTTATTCTCATAAGTCAGATATCTTAGCCCTTGTTCATATTTTTATAGTGATTACCTTCAGGTGTTATGTAAGCAGGTCAATTATTACGTGAAGGACAGTGGGAATGAGCACAGTAGCTGTGCCCTTTTTTGTCACCTTTCATGAGCTGGAAGGCAATCTGACTGCTGAAGCCTCTTATATCGTAGATAGGATTACAAAGGGGATCACCACTGCAGAAAGTTGACTTCCAGATCATAGAAGGTGACATAAATGGACTTGGAGAGCTGGTGAAGGTAGCTTGTTTAATATCCCCACCCCATGCGCCACCTCTCATGTGGCACCTTACCCATTTACATTGCATTGGATGACTGCTATAGAAATGCAGGCTTCAGTGTGTTTTAAAAGAGCTATATGGATCAGATCCAAGTGTTCCCTTCCTTCAATGAAAACAGCTTCCTCTATTTTCTTCATTGAAGGATGTCTTCTTCTATTAAAAGGAAATTCCTTCCACTGGAGAAAGGGATTCTAGATTTTATTTAAATTTTAATGTACTTGTTTGATCACATTCAGATTTTATTTTGACAGATTATTTTGAGGCATACTAGATACTAATTGAATTTCTGAAAATGACTCCAAATTTTGAACGTATGTGTCAGAGCTGCCTCTAGGTCCCAGCTCACAGAGGACCAACGCTAGGCTGTAGTTATGTACAAAAGTCTTTATTGAGGTTCAGTTTCCATTTCAAAGCCGCAGCGCGCAGCTCTACGTCTCAACCCTAGACCGGCGAAGTCCCGTCTGAGTCTCCGCCCCTTCCACACCAGTTTAAGACTCTCGCTTTGCTCCACCTCTTCCTAAGTTCCTTTCTCCTCTGGGCCCTCCTGCCCGCTAGGGTTTCATCCTTTCTGGACTCCTCTGACGCTGACCCTGATGATTCTTCCCCCTCTTTCCGGCAGGCTTTAGGACCTGGTTCCCTATCCGGGCTACCTTCTGTGCCGCTCGCCTGTACATTTGAACTTGGCGCGCGCGCCCAGCCTGCAACTTTCCTCTTGACCGTTCCCTCGCTCTCCGATGGAGGCGTGGCCACCCCTGACTCATCTTCTCTCGCTGGTGGTGAATATGTGGGCTCTGATACTTGGGACTCCTCCCCCCCACTACGCTCTGGTGGGGAAGCTGGTCCTGATTTCCAACTGCTGCTCTGGGAGTCCCCGCTGGCCCCTTGTTTCTGGGGTGTCCCCCTTGGGTCCCCCCGTGCCCTGCCCATCGGCGCCCCCTTCTGTGAATCTTCCGATTCGCTGGAGAGGCTCACGGAATCTATCGGGCTGCTGTCATCCTCTCCTACGCTGCCCTCGGATTGCTCCCCCTCGCTCTCCATCTCCTCTCCTCCCTGCGCTCCCGCTGAGTCCCTGACAGTATGGTTTACAGTTTAAATGTTAGTCACCTTTGCTGGAACTCCAGTGAACGAAGACTGTCTTTCCTCTCATGGCTGATTTCAAATTGTCAACATAGTCATCAGCAGTAGGAGTGATGCATGCTCCTATCTTGGATTTGTGTGCCTATTTAAGTTGTACATTGTGTGTCTGTTTCATTCCAAAATGGCAACATCTACCAATTTCATTGGGCACTTTACAGAAACGGTGTTTTGTGTATGTGTTTTCGAATGGACCAGAACTGCAGCACATGAATTCTCTAGATGAACACCATCTGTTTCCAGGTGCCAAGTTTTAAAACTCGACTTGAATAGTGCAGAGTTTTAAATATCTGCATCCGCATAGGAGAGCTGTACTAAAAGTCTGCCAATTGGAATACACCTAATTGCTCTTATTTCAAATCCAAGAAGAGACACAATGGGTATTGTGTTCTTCACTTTCTGTTCTCCTATATTATGGCGTGCGTTGCTTGATTAAAGCACTTCACCATGGAACTTTCCATCTGGTATGTATCAGCATCACTTTCCTTCAGTTGTTTGGGGTATATGAATAGCATAGCTATCATATTTAAGAAGAGAAATTTGGAAACTTGCAAATTCTAAAAGACGTTTTGGTTTGCATACTGCATGTTGGTTTGCTTTTTAAAATTACATCTGTGTCAAAGTTATCCCCCGCCCATACCTATTGATCTGTATCAACCAGCAGTGGTTTGTACAGTGGGGAAGGCAAAGATGTGTTGTGCATCTGGCTTCCTGGCATTGGGAGTCACTGTGACTTGCTGAGTGAGGGAGGCATGAAGCATGGGGAGCTTAGTGTAGTGCTGATGCAGCAGGAGCCCCCTTACATACGCAAAGAGTGGACCAGAGTGAAGACTATCCCTCTTGGTCCGCTTTCCTGGCTCCGCCTCCGCCGGTCACAATTGGTTCATTCTGAACTGAGGTTTGGCAGGAACCTCAAGGGCCATGACATAGGGAGGTGGACCAGGAGTGTTCTGCAGGGAGTCTTGGAGTCTTGGGGGTGCTGTGCACGGCCACGCAAAGGGCGCCCTCCAGTTGATGGGGAGAGTGGTCACTTTCACCACTGGGATGCAATGCTACCCTGCTTTCAACAACCCAGTGACAACTGTTGGCATGAACTCCAGGTTTGTTGGTGTGAAACGCACGGAATGATTGTGTGTCCTGAAATTCAGAGTGGGTGAAAGCAAACACGTGGGGGACATTGGGGTCAAGGACACAAACTCCACCATTCCCTAGCTTCCAAAACTCACAGGGACCCTTCATGAATACAAAGGATACTCTCTGCAGCAGACAGACACCTTCCCCAAGTTGCAGTCCAATGGAAATGGCGATGGAATGGGGTGGAGCTAGCATGCTCATGTGGTCCCCACTTCCCCCTCCTTGCATGTTTACTTTCTCCTATTTGGAAAGCCTAAATTAGGGAGCCAGAGACTATTATATACGTGTCAGCTTGCTTCTGAAATTTCTGACCTCATCACAGTTGTGGGCACTTTTTGGAATCCTCTCTTATTTCACCCTCTCATGTTTATATGTGACATTTTAGTGTCATAGTCACATTAGTTTATATGTGACATATGTTAATATGTGACATTTTAGTGTATTTTTCATCTTTGTTGGAAGCCGCCCAGATGGGCGGGGTACAAATAATAAATTATTATTATTATTATTATTATTATTATTATTATTATTATTATTATTATTATATTTACACAGTCAATTCCAACTGTTTTTCTGAAGGCGATTCCACAAAACCCGTTTATTGAACTCTTTCATCTCTTCTGCTTCTCCAGCATGCGGGAACTTTTGTTTATTTGCATTTGTAAGATTCTTAGTCAAGTTTAGGCAAACTCTTTAGAATTATACATTTTAAAATTCCAGGACAATAAACAGAGGTTCGTGAGCCTATTATGCATTGTGTTTTAATAAAATAACTATTTGACTTTTGTTGTTGTTGTTGTTGTTGTTGTTGTTGTTGTTGTTGTTGTGTTAAAAGCTAAACCAAACTCATGCCCTGAAGGCTTCCAAAACTGAAGGACAATAAAGAGCTGGCTTTTAAAAAAATGCTAGTTATTATTAGACAGCATGCATACTTTCAACTCTTTCTTTCTTATAGTTGAAAGATCATGGATCTGCCAAAATCTAGATTCATATTTTTATTTCCATGGTGTGGTAAGAGATGTTGCTTCTAATGCAGTCTGCTGGCCTGGATCATTCTGTGTCCTGTTCAGTAGAGTAAAAGATCAAATGCTATTCCCTCATTTTTATATTTAGAAGCAAGACCTATATAATTTGTTTCCAGCTAAGGTCTCATCTGCACTATACATTTAAAGTATAACAACAACAACAACAACAACAACAACAATAATAATAACAACAATTTATTAATACCCCGCCCATCTGGCTGAGTTTACCCAGCCACTCTGGGCAGCTTCCAATCGAGTGTTAAAACAATACAGCATTAAATATTAAAAACTTCCCTAAACAGGGCTGCCTTCAGATGTCTTTTAAAGATAAGATAGCTACTTATTTCCTTCTCGTCTGAAGGGAGGGCATTCCACAGGGCGGGCGCCACTACCAAGAAGGCCCTCTGTCTGGTTCCCTGTAACCTCACTTCTCACAATGAGGGAACTGCCAGAAGGCCCTCAGTGCTGGATCTCAGTGTCCAGGCTGAATGATGGGGGTGGAGACGCTCCTTCAGGTATACAGGACCGAGGCCGTTTAGGGCTTTAAAGGTCAGCACCAAAACTTTGAATTGTAATTGGAAACGTACTTTATCATATCACTTTAAACAGTCATGGCCTCCCTCCCACGCATCCTGTGAACTGTAGTCTAAGGGTGCTGAGAATGATTAGGAGACCCCTGTTTCCTTCCTTCACAGAGCTTCAATTCCCAGAGTGTACAGATGTACCTTGGAAGTCAAACAGAATCCGTTCAGTAAGTACGTTCAACTTCCAAAACATTTGACTTCCAAAGTGTGGCTTCCAAATGGCTGCAGGAAGTTCCTGCAGCCAATTGGAAGCTGCTGAAGCCCCACCGGACATCCGGCTTCCAAAAAAGTTCGAAAACTGGAACAATAACTTCCGGTTTCCAATTGTCCAGGAGCCAAAACGTTTGGCAACTAAGCCATTTGAATTCCAAGGTACAACTGTACAGGGAAGAGGGATTGATAGTTAAATCATTCGGTGAAATGTGAACGGCTAGGGTTCTCCTATCACCTCTCAGCACCCAGAACAAGCTGTTGTTTTCAGGATTCTCTGGCAGAATCCATGACTGTTGAAAGTGATATGATACTGCTTTAAATGTACAGTGCAGATGGGCCAAAATGAGGTTAGAATGACAAGCTTAAATTGTTTAATACCATTCTTTATGGAGTGTATTTGGTGGTGATGCTTGGCAAAATGAATTAGCAACTGGGTGCAACACAAGGAATCCTCTGTGCGTGCCCTAAAGTTCTTTCATACATACACTCTGCTTTTGAATCCTGATCTCTGATCTCAAACATGTTTTAAATGCAATTTGGTTCCATTAAAATCTAAGTGATTTTTGCCATTGTGTTTAATAGCAGTGACCGCTCCCCACTTAAAACGGGGGGCGCCTTTTGCGTGGACGCATGCAGCCCTGGATCTGGAGTGGCCCCATCAGCATAGGCTTTGCCTTCCCTCAGGTGGGATACCTGGAGGTCCCCGCCTAACCCCAGTGAGTTGTCCAATCCCACCTGGGGGAAGCGTTGCCAGGGAAACCAGGCCAGGTAAGGGGAGGGATTACCTGCCCACACAATAGAGGGTGGATCTTACTTGTTAATCCTCACTAATACACCCATTAGTGGTTTTCTTCTCTGGTGCACGATGAGATAAGTAATGAAATGGGAATGCCTGAGTATTGCTGAAAGATTTAACATTGGAAAATTCCACTGGAGTATATTAAGTGCACTTCTGATAGAGTATGTCAGCAGGATAACATTCGGCAAATAACTCTATGCATATACTGTAAATACATAAAATAGGGGGTTTTGTTGTTGTTGTTTTTACTGGTATATGAGGACTCAGAATTGCTGAGAACAAATTAATCTTTGTCCATCAGCAAATGTCAGTCTACCCGAAAGCCAAAAGTGAGATTTGTTTTGCAGTACCAAAGTACACGTTTAGCTTAACATTACACTTCAGTAATATATAGCGGGGACTTAGGGATACGGTAAAACCTCTGCAATCCTATATTCACTTATGTCAATATTTGTTTCCATACAAATTTGCTAACATTCAACATTTGGATTTGATACTGAAAATGAGAGTGGATATTTCTTAATGAAGTGTATTTGGATATACACATCTCAGCCATATTGAGCAAGCTGACACTAAACATCTGATTAGCACTGTCAGTATTGATCAGCTGTTTTGAATTATGAATTCCCCATGGAATGCTACCCAGTTGTATCATATTACACAGCTGACAAATCCTAAGCTGCCCTTCATCTGAAACTCAATTAGTTCTGTGTCCCATGATGCCTACACAAGCCTCTTGGACAATCAGAATTCCATGGAACTGATTGCAGGATAATGTTATGGAAAGCACTGGCAATTTTTAATGGGACCTGTATCCTGTATGCCAAAGTGAATATCTTTCAGAGTTACAGCCAGAGCATAACCATGCATTATGCGAGAAATAATGATTTGGCACTCTGAAGGAAGAACAGAAGAAACGATAGCCAAGTAAGCCTATCCACCGCACACAAAATTGTTGATCAAACTGCAGCAAAGATGGTAAAGATGACAGGCTAATTCTAGTTAATCACCCAATTCCAGCAAGAGAGATCAACTCACAGAAGCTGGGTTACATTTGTGCAGCTAATGGGGATGCAAATTGATGTGCATCTTCATTTGCATGCACATTGCAGTGCTAATTTTGGTCTCATTAAACTGTCTGGAGGCATCTTTTCAAAGGGGATGAGCATCGTCAGTCAAGGCTACCGGTTGTTATTTGTGCATAATTGCCTACAACTAGAGATGCATAAAGGTCCTTAACTTTACCTTATTTTCTCACATCAGCTGGGCAATACTGATGCTGCTAAAATGACAGACGGTAATGTGCTTTGCATGAAGAAAAATGACCATGTGTTCAATATTGCCCAGACCTCAAAGCAGGGGTCTCCTGACAATGACTCTGAATGTTTCCATTCAAGCTGCTTGGGTTCCTGGTTGGCTTGTAGACCTACCTCATCTTCCTCAAGGCTACAGGATGGTGAACCAGGCAGGCGTTTCAAAGCCTGGATAACTGCATGAGGGGCTACTCAGAAGGAGGGGAAAGTGCAGGGAAGCACCTACTCAGTTCCAAACTAGATTTTGTAAAAGTTTTCTCAGCATTTGTGACCCAGCTCCTAAGCATGTATTCTGATTAACAAAGGTCCCTTTCTGCTTCTTAAAGCAACCGAAATAAGGCCACATTGCACAACAGAGCCTTCAGAGACCCAGTTTGACACTTACAGCAAAGTCAGCTGTGTTCTTGATGCTATGAGTGAGTGACATAACTTTTCAGTGTCCTCAGCCTTTCAGAAGAAGGAATTCTACAAGCTGTACTCTCCCCCATAAAAGAATCTCTTCCTGTTAATGACCGATTAATTTAACTTCTCCATCTGACCCCAAGCCACCTTTCATGTGGTTTTGGATTTTTCATCAATTAGTTCCACATGGAAAAGGATGAAAAAACCATAAATTGTAGAAAGAGGTGAGTGGGAACAATGCAAGTTTGAAACAGTAAGGCCTTTATGTTCTTCATGGGTAGGTGGAAGGGAAAAAGGGTATGATGTTCAGTACATCTTGTGCTAGATATACTCCCATGGTAGACAGCTTGGTGACCTCTGGTTGGTCATGTCTCTGCTGCTTACCAGCAGGTAGAAAGGGAGGAGTGAGGCAGCAGTGAGGTCAGCACAGTGCAAACGATGTACAGATTTCTTAAATAGCAAGAAATAAATGGCAAAAGTGCATTTAATAATAATAATAATAATAATAATAATAATAATAATAATAATATCTTTATTGTCATTGCCCCCTCTCAGGGACAACGAAATTTACTTGGCTGCTCCATCCACCCAGGTAGGGCACTCCACACAAAATCAGAACAACTATAAAAACACTAATTAAAACAATACAATATAATACAGCAAGGAAGATTAGATGACTTTCAAAGTCCAGGTTTCCCATTCAGGGCCGAGATCGCTCTGGAGAAGAAGCTGTTCTTGAGACGGCTCATTCTTGTCTTCATCATCCTGTATCTCCGTCCTGACGGCAGGAGCTCGAAGAGACAGTGACCAGGATGCGATGGATCTTTTACTATGTCCAGTGTCTACCTATGGCACCTTGTGGCATAAATCTGCTCTAAGGTGGAAAGTGGGCAGCCAACAATGCTCTCTGCTGCCTTAACAACTCTGCACAACCCCATCCTGTCCTGGGTAGTACAGCTTCCGTACCACACACATAAGCCATTATCCGCATGCGTTGTGGTTAATTTTTAATCCTTGTAGCAATCAGAAGTATAAGAGTTCCTTAGAAACTGTCCCATGTGGCTTGAAACATAGGCCTGTACTTGCACAAGATATCCCTTCCTTAATTTAGGGCTTCCCTGAACATAGAAGACAGTTTTTAATGTTTGATGTTTTACTATGTTTGATGTTTTAATTTGCTGGGGCTGGGGCAACCCAGTCCCAAGGGTCCCTATTTTCCAGGGACATTCCTGATTTAGAGAAGCCATCCCAGTTTCTGATTTGATCCTGGAATGTCCCACTTTTCCTTAGGCTATTCCTATTTTCATTGGAGAAATGTTGGAGGGTATGGAATCATCCGACCCCCAAGCTGTCTGAAGGCAATCCTGTATAGGGAAGTTTTTTATGTTTAATTTTTTTTATGTTTTTATATATGTTGGAAGCCGTACAAAGTGGTTGGGGCCACCGAGTAAGATGTGTGGGGTATAAATAGTAAAATTATCATTATGGAATGGGGCATCCCTATTTTTATCAGAGAAATGTTGGAGGGTATGTCAGATGGGCAACATCATCATCATCCACTGAGCAAGTGGACAATCTTATACTAAAGCTATGGACCAGTTTACATGTAGACTTGGTTTCCTAGCCCTTAGTTGAATGGGTGAACTGATTTTGCTGGAAAACATTATTTGAGGTGACACGCATGTTTAAATTGTGATCACACAGGAAATTGACTTGATTGCACATGAAATTAACTTGATCACACATGAAAGACATAACCTGAGCTTCACAAATATGAGTAATATGCATAAAGCGATCCCATGCAGGAGAGATCAGGCTCACAGCAGAAAAACCTGTCCCAATCCACAAACATTCACTACTACATCCATACAGGCCCATACAAATGGGATGGTGCATGCATTGTATGCATTGTCTGGGCCAGGCCGGCCTACCCATGAGGCAAGATGAGGCAACTGCCTCAGGCGGCAAGATTCAGAGGCGCAGCAGATCCTGATGTAGATCTTTTTTTCTCCCTTGTTCTTCACTCTCTCCATTTTCTCTGGCAGTGGGGGAGGCACTGTTTGGTTGTTTACCTCAGGTGCCTAAATGTGTTGTGCCAGCTCTGGGTCTGCAAAGCTGAGCAGTGTCACAGCTGAAGTAGGAGTAAGGGGTGAAGCCGCAGAGTCAAAACCAAGGAACCAAGCCAGGTGTCAGAGCTCGTGGATTTTATAGCCCTCTCCATGTATAGGAGAGTCAACTGACTGGTCAAGGGATGAACACACATATCTGAACCTGTGTTCTTTGACTGCTGTATGCACTGTGGCCCATTAAATAAAAATAACTCTGAAAGCAATGCCTTGTGAATCAATGCAAGAAATAAGCACATTTCTGATTTGGTTATTGCATTGCAATTGCAGTCCTCTCTCATACCTTCCTCTCGACGCTGTCATTTCCCAGTGGAAGCGAACCACTCTTTGTGTGCATAAATCAAGCTGAAGTTTGCTGGCAATTGAAAAATCAATGTCTGTCAGGCTGTGACTGCATGGAAGAGCGAGTTGTGCCTCTGTATCAGTATAATGAGGACCATCTTAGTGAGTCAGTGCTTATTTCAAGTTATAGATCCTCTTCATTGCCATTCGGCTGTACAATGTGTTTTGCAGATGTCTGCGGAAGAAGCTAGGAAAGAATCTCCCCCCCCCCGCCCCTTTCCAATATGACATTTATTTACATGTTTACTTTGGTCGGTTTTCTGTCTTATCTCCTTCACTTGTTAGGAAAGGAGTAGTTCTTGAGGCAGTCTGAGTGGATTTTTAAAGTTAAGACAGATGTAATGTAAAAAAGAGAGAGTCCATAGCATGTCTGTCTCCCCCTGGGTAAGCCTTTCTTCCTCCTGGCTTTGCAAGCGAAATGACAAATATACTTCGCAGCAAATCAAACGCTGGCTCAGTTATTAGTTTTGTCCCTGTCAGACACAGACCAGGCACTTCCCAGCCTATTACATTATAGCCTCTGGGCTGCACATGCTGGGTTTGTTGCAGTGCCCTCAGCATCCTATACTTCTGACGTTCTTTGTAGCATAACACCAAGCAAGCTGATTATATCGCTCAGGAGTGAAGAACCTGTGGTATTCCAGATGCTGCTACAGCTTCCACCATCCCTGACCAGCTGGCCAGGGCTGATGGGAGTTTGTTTGTTTATAAAATTTCTGAGCTGTCCTTCACCTTACCTGTTCTCAGGGAATGGATGTCAAGTTTGGTTTCTCTCCGTTTCTCGTTTTTCCAACCCTAGACTCAAGTTCCCCACATTGTGAAAGAAATTTGTGATTTTTTTAAATAAAAAACCTCATCAGTTTTTCAGCACAAATTCCTCTTAATAGATAGATTTTAAATGTATATTTTGACTGATATACATGTGTTTGTAAGCAGTACTTCCTAATGTACTGCATTTTGTATGTTGCTTTCACAAACATACATTTTAACGCACACTTTTGGAAGCGTTGCCTGGAGGGGAAACGGCATTGCAAACGTCAGAGAAATGTGAATTTTGAAGGATGGCTGTGTTTCGGCTCACTCGTTGCTCCAGAAAGTTTGAGTTATGTAGATCTGCCTTAAAATGCAAACCAAATTGGATTCCACCCCCACTCCTACCCCACCCCTGGTTGCAACAAAATATGCAGTTGTAAGAATAAACAGTTACATTTATTAAAAAGTAAAATCCTTCAAATCAGAGCAGAAAATATAGATTCAGCAAAAGAAGTATAGTCTAGCAAGATGTGGGGGACGACAGCTTGTCTGTCCCAATATTCATCATCTTTTCAGTAGGTTAAGGAGACTCTACATATGGGTTCTTCAACCAAAACGTAGCCTGGATCTGGGAATGGCAAAAACTCAAAGCTCAAAGTTCAGGTTGGATCATATTTTCCCCTTTTATTGCAAAAAAAAATTGAACATCCAGCCAATTATTTCCTGAACACAAAATATTTTAAAGGATGAGTCCCTCTGTGGCCAACTGCAGTTTGCATACCTCTGTTTTGACAAGGGCAATTTGCTACTCCTTGTGCAAATAATGCTTTTCTCCACCCAGTTCATTCCTTAGCAAGCTCTGGA
This sequence comes from Podarcis cretensis, assembly GCF_951804945.1. NCBI lineage: Eukaryota > Metazoa > Chordata > Lepidosauria > Squamata > Lacertidae > Podarcis > Podarcis cretensis. Next base: position 80,174,403 of record NC_137175.1, on the reverse strand, counting down.
TAATCAAACTCTGTGCCTGGCTAGCAGCTCTTGGTGAAAGGAAAATTAGGCATTTTCTCTGGAGCTGATTGAAAGCATACAGTGAGTAGCACAATGTGCCCAGAGTTGACACCGTTCCAAAGGACGTTGCTGCTGAGAGTTCTATAAATATTTGCAATTCTAGAAATTTTTGCGACGCAATCAAAGGGGTGCTCTCGAAAAGAATGTGTAAAATCGGCTCGCCTGTGCAAACTTCGCACTAATTGGAAGAGCAATTAGCAAATGGCATCATTCTGAGCCTCTGCCACGATTCCCCGCCTCTCAAAAAATGAACCCTACACAGACCCATATGGTACAGATATTACACACGCACACACACACAAAAAGAGTAACCTGTTCCATTCTTGAGACTCGCTATTACTGCTTTTGACACAGCTACAGGAAATAAAAAGGCTACTGGAATGCGGGCTGGGAAAAGCTATTCCCAGAAGGCTTTGCAAAATGAAAGGTTGGAATCCTTGAGTGGAAACAGACTTTAAAAATCAGCACACTGTTCTCTGTAGCTGAGAGGATTATGCTCGAATGTGAAATATATTTTACAAGTGTGGTCACATTTTGGTAGTCTTCCCCACCCCCTGGCCACCCCTCCCCCCAGTTGCTTAAGAGCAGGGCTGGGGAGGAAAATGTTACCACTGTAGACTGGAATGCAATATATCAAACGACTATTTGGGTTAGAAGAAGCGGAATATTATGGGCAAGCTCAGCTTTTAAAGGTATTTTCATTCAGGTGCCGGAACTTGACAGGGAAGCAATGTTTGGCCCTTTACCGTTAGGTTACCAGATTTCAAAGCAAGATGTCAAGTGCAGGGGATTGTAAAAGACTTTTTTTTTTTTTTGAAGAATTTTAAAAGGATTTTTAAGGGAATCTCTGAAGCAGCCCTGCACTTTTGACTCCTGAATGCAGGTCTCAATAACAATAGATACTGCCTGTTTTGTTTCTGCAACAACCGAACACAACGTACTGAAGTTAAACTCTTTCTAGAATCTTCTCATCTGCCCAAAGGAGGGGCAGGCAAATCTGCCAATTTTGGCTTCTCACTTTTTCATATTTCTGATATGAAATTCAGTTCATGGCATTTCTCTATCTGTTTTTGATGGGGGTTTTTTAAGTCCTCCTGAAAATTTGGCAGCAAATCGCTTTATTATACCCATATGCTTCATATACACTTTTTGCAAAGCAATTTTTCTAATATAAATTATGTTTAATGCTATATTCATTAATATATATGCACTTCACCATAATATATGCATTTTTGTACACATTACTTGGATGGAGAAAAGCATTGCAAAATTCAGAGAAGCAGGATTTTCAAAGGATGACTGTTTCAGTTCACTTGGGGGGTTATAGCTTAATGATTACTTGTTAATTTTTGTCTGTTACTCTAAACTGTTGTAGCCTTAGATCAGGTGGCAAAGGTATTGAGCTGCAAATTCGCCATCTTGAAAGGATGGTGACTGTTACTCTGTCTCTGAATGCCACGAGGAACAGATGTAAATGACACACTCAAGGAAAACAGCGCCAGGGAAATGGATGCAGAGAGAGAGAGAGAGAGAGAGAGAGAGAGAGAGAGAGAGAGAGAGACCTTTCTTGTAGGTCTGTTTGGATTATTTCATATTTTCTAAGATGCTGAGCCTGTGCTGGACAGCACAAGACATTGTATGGATATTTTTTGATGTACATTTGATGTTTAAATTCTATTAGAAGAAAGGTCTGCCAGTAAAACTTTGAATATTATAATTAACCAATAATTTATTCCAAAAGGAGTCTGTTTTTATGCATCCAATCACTTCAAACTGTGTGATATTAATATCTGCAACATGGTCTACCCTAAAGAATGGCAGCTGTCCCTGATTTCATCTGTCCCAGTCCTACCCAGAGATGCCAGATAGAAGTCTATTACAGATGTCAAGACCTTGGCTCATTTGCATGCAAAGCTTGTGTTCTACCAATGAGCTGTGCTCTTCCTTTTCTGCTTAATAGCCATATTACAATTTCAGTAGTTGAACCACTAAAAATAATAATTGCATGTTTGTGTCAACCTTACCTTGTGGTGGGGCTGTAGAATAAACAGTGTCTTCAGTTCACATAAAGTGCTCACTTCATGGCTACGTATACTTGATATGTCGGCCATCTTATGCCCCCTGTCAGATACAATTTTGAACGAGGCACTGGAATACTTGTGTGGAGAAAAAGCTGAAATTTGCTCCAAGATAGTCCTTAACTCTTGACCTAAGATACACTCTTCTTTCTTGCTAGCCTGCTTTGTGCAGCCCAGGGGTACATATGAAGCAGTTTTTAAGCTTGAGCAGTTTCAGTTCATGATTAGCAGAAATTATTCCCATTTCCTGAATACCCTTTCAGTGCTCAGATGGATGTTCTGACTTGTCTTGACAAAAGGGGCTCGGGGCTAAAGAGTGCTGCAGCAAAAGAATGCAGCCTTCGTTTTGGCAAACAAAATAAAATACGGATATCACCATGAAGAGCACAGGAATGACCAAGTTGCTGAAACATACAGTGATGCAAGCAGGAAAGGGATTTTTTTAACACCCCACCCAACTTAGGATGGAACCAGCATGTCATGGCAAACATGGCAGAAGCTGATTAATATCTTAAAGGTAAAGGTAAAGGTACCCCTGCCCGTACGGGCCAGTCTTGACAGACTCTGGGGTTGTGCGCCCATCTCACTTAAGAGGCCAGGGGCCAGCGCTGTCCGGAGACACTTCCGGGTCACGTGGCCAGCGTGACGAAGCTGCTCTGGCCAGAGCCAGAGCCAGAGCCAGAGCCGCACACGGAAACGCCGTTTACCTTCCCGCTGGTAAGCGGTCCCTATTTATCTACTTGCACCCGGAGGTGCTTTCGAACTGCTAGGTTGGCAGGCGCTGGGACCGAGCAGCGGGAGCGCACCCCGCCGCAGGGATTCGAACCGCCGACCTTTCGATCGGCAAGCCCTAGGCGCTGAGGCTTTAACCCACAGCGCCACCTGCGTCCCGATTAATATCTTACAGCCTTTTAAATGTGTCTGTAGAAAGGGGGGCTATTGTTTTGTTGGTTTGGTGTAATTATTTACTTGTGTTTTATCTTGTATTTTATTCTGTGAACTGCCCTTAAATCTTTTGATGAAGGGTGGTGTATTAAATAAAATAAAATAAAATAATCCGAAGAAGATGGAGCCAATAAATTGGAGGTAACTCATTGGCAGAAAAACATATAGTGTGATGATGTCACAGCATGCACTAAGGATTCTCAGACATTACTGAGGCATTACTGAAGCACAGGCACCAGTGCCCTGTGTGGAAATTTTTAAGGCTCCAAGAGGCCGCAGAATTGTTGGATATTCATTTGAACTGCCACATCCTTCACACTGCACTCTGCCAGCTTTATCTCAGTTGGAGATTATCAGTTCCTCTGTCTCAGCCAAAGGGCCTGCCCTGATGTCTCATATACAGCTTTGCAGGTCAATATTCCATCGTAAAGGAAATACACTCTGCATATAGGGAGAAATATTGTCCCCCTTGAGCTGGTTCACACAGGCGTTTATGCCACATAGTTCCTCAACCCTTGATCACTTGATGCAGCTGAATGAACCAACTTGTTCCATTGAAGAATGCATTTGAGGTAATGAGAAACTCCATGTTATGTCCTTTGAACATGCAAGCAATCACTTCATTCTGTAGTTATGAAGTCATAGGTGTTTATGTGAAAATTCGCACGTATGAAACTTCCCACTGCCACGCACGAAAGAATAGGGAAGACTAAAACCCAAAAAGGAAACTAGAAAGGAGGTTATATTTTCCCTATACTGTAGGGAGAGCAAACGGGGGGGAATGAAAATGGGAGTGGGACTGCTTGATGGAAGTAAAGAGCTGAAGCGCTTACAATTCTGATTGCTTTGTGCCCTGTGAAACTGGAATATTCACAAACATTCCATGGCATCGTATCAGACTAGCTCAGCTAACCAATGTCAGAGACTTCATTTCAGTGTCCGTCTGTTTCTCCAAACAGGAAGTGAAATTAATGGGGTGTTTGAATTTTGAGCCCCTTTGCCCTGGTTGAGCACGGGCTTAGAGTGTATGGCACAATGCTGGGAAATTTAGGTCTCCTCCCCATCTGCAAAACCAGAAAACATTTATCTCTTGGCCAGACCTAGCCCTATCTAGAAAACAAAAAAGATTGCTTAAATTCAATATCAAAATAAATAAATAAAAAGCATATGAATAATCCCCACTCTGGGGTTATTTTTGACCAAGAGGAGATAAAACATTTTCTAAATAAATAAAGCTGTGCCTGCTCTTTTTACATTTTTTTTGAGGGGGGGCAGGGGTGATTTATAGGTATGTGTGGGTTAAAGCCTCAGCGCCTAGGACTTGCCGATCGAAAGGTCGGCGGTTCGAATCCCTGCGGCGGGGTGCGCTCCCGCTGCTCGGTCCCAGCGCCTGCCAACCTAGCAGTTCGAAAGCACCTCCGGGTGCAAGTAGATAAATAGGGACCGCTTACCAGCGGGAAGGTAAACGGCGTTTCCGTGTGCGGCTCTGGCTCGCCAGAGCAGCGATGTCACGCTGGCCACGTGACCCGGAAGTGTCTCCGGACAGCGCTGGCCCCTGGCCTCTTAAGTGAGATGGGCGCACAACCCCAGAGTCTGTCAAGACTGGCCCGTACGGGCAGGGGTACCTTTACCTTTACCTTTACCTTTATTGCTAAGGATCTCCCAAACCGTGTGTGTGTGTGTGTGTGACTCACAACCTCTGCCTTGCCCTGAGGATTAATATTGTCTTCTAGATCTACTGTTCTAGATGGATGCATGCATACTTGCACACACACACACACACACACACACACACACTCAGAGCTGTGTTTATCGGTGCCTAGTTCAGGTCGCCTAAGTAGGATAGAAGATTAAATAAATACTTAAATATAAAACAGGATACTCCCCATGTTTTCTACCTGGAACACTGCCTCCCAGCCCTGGAGCGTACAAAAGTTCCATTGAAATGAATAAGTCTATTCATACACTCTGTGGCCTTTCAAAAAGAGCCCTCAGTCCATTTACATACCTCCTACAATAGACACCAGTTTTACAGAGGGAAAGAGCTAGGCCTGCTTTTTTCATTGTTTAGGGTGTTTTGGTCTCTTGTTAATTGTTTCATTTCTGTGTCCTTTTTGTGCAGGTTCCTTATACTATGAAGTATCTTCCTCGGCAAGTTGAAAAGAAGCACAGTGCTCCCTTTCCTCTGTAAGAGATAGCTGTCCTGATCAAACAATTGCTGTAAGCCCTCACTGCCGTTCACACCCAAATCTTCAATGGATCCTGCTGTAAGGGATGCAAACATGGGGACTAGGTACCATATCCTCCAACATTTCTCCAATTAAAATAGGGGCATCCTATTCCATACCCTCCAAAATTTCTCTGATGAAAACAGAGATGTTTCCTCCAACATTTCTCCAATGAAAATTGGGGTGTACTATTCCATCTCTGCCAACATTCTCCCGGTGAAAATAGGGACATCCTACCATACCCTCCAGCATTTCTCTGGTGAAAATAAGGACGTCCTAAGGAAAAGTGGGACGTTCTAGGATCAAATCAGAAGCTAGGATGGCTTCTGAAAATAGGGACACTTGGATGGTCTGAAATGCTTGTCTTTCAGTGGTAGACTGAGATGTAAATAGTCCATAGGAAACGGTGAATAAGGGTTTGGTCACAGGTCTATTTCAGAAGAGGCTGCACATAAAGAAAACCCTGACTTCAGTGTTTGGGACCTCTGGTAAAAAAAGGTCTCAATAAGTAGAGCTCAGATGGACATTTGCTTGAGACCACTTGCCAGCAAGGGTACATAGACTTAAGGCAGATAGATCCTTGGTTTGACAACCCTCAAGGTACATAACACAATTGCTTCTTTGCTCCTAAGCGTTGAAGGTACACAGTTCCCTCTGTGCATTCCAGGTGCATTAGTCAAATACAATGCGTTCTCTTACCCATAAGAATCAATGGGGCTGGAAGTGGTACCATTTATAACTGGACCCTCAAAAGCAGGTTTATTTTCGAAAGTCAGACTTGTGCAGTAAGGCCTTTTCTAGGGAAATGCGCTGAAAAGTGGGGGACGACAACTGCTTGACTCAACATCGTATAATCTCCCTGCAAACCAATCAGAATACATGCTAACAAAGAGAACCATGTATAAGTTCCCTGAAAACTTGGTGGGGAAGTTAGCCAACCTCGGCTATTTCCTGAGCATTCATTCTGATTTATTTGAGGGGAGCTCAAGTCATTATTATCCCACACCTCCCAGTGCATTTCCTCATTACTTTCCTTAGCTGAACAAAGTCTGATTTTGGAGTGGGGTGGTGAGGGCAGTTATGCTGTGCAAGAACTCCCAAGCACCCATAATTGTGCAACGTGAATTTGCTGGTATGTGACTGAATCCCACCCAAAATAGCGACAGTCTGGAAGCACCCTTTGTATCAACAAGTCAGAATGAATGCTCAACAAAACACTCATCTGGAAGCAACCTACGCCTGCCAGTGGCTATCAGCCATGGTCAGGGCTGGCCCACCCATGAGGCAAGGTGAGGTGACTACCACAGGCAGCAAGATCCACAGGGGTGTCAGGTCTGGCCTCCAAGGAATGCATCACCTGCTGTCGCCAGCTCCTTGAAGTCCGGATCTGTTGCCTCCTCAGCAGCTTCTTTCCTCCCATGTCACCTGTACAGTGGCCTCTCAGCAAGTAGGAGGTGCTGCTGGTCTCTTCCCACCCCTAGGGAGGAAATGGCTGGGGTTGGCCTCTTGGGCTTTGCACCTACCTGGTGTGATTCCAAGCACAGCCCTTCCCATCTCCTTGATGACCTTTGATTCCCAATTCAACCATTGGCTGAGGTTGGTTTGATTCCCACCCTTGCTCCAGATGTAGATTTTCACTCACTTACTTTTGTGGTTTGCCTCAGGTGTCAAAATGTCTTGGGCTGGTCCTGGCTATGGTCATTTAATGGAATCACAGTATTAAGAGGCAGCATGTACCAGTGCAGTGGTACCTCTGGTTGCAAACGGGATCCGTTCTGGAGCCCCGTTCGCAACCTGGAAGGAACGCAACCCATGCCTGCACACGCACGGGTCACGATTCGCCACTTCTGTGCATGTGCATGATGTCATTTTGCACGTCTGCGCATGCACAAGCGGGGAAACCCGGAAGTAACCCTTTCCGGTACTTCCAGGTCGCCGCGGGATGCAACCTGAAAAGATGTAACCTGAACCAAACATAACAAGAGGTATAACTGTAGCTGGGGATCAATAGCAGGAGAAGGCTTACTTATGAACTTCCCAGAGGCCTCTGGTTAGCCACTGTGGGAAACAGGATGCTTGACTAGACAAGTCTTTGCTCTGATCCATAGGACTCTTCTGATAGGTCTTTGTGTTCCAGTAACAAAAGCAAAACTTGCATCTTTTTGTTGATGTAGGTTTTACGGACGTAGTCCTAACATACTGTGAAATAGAAAGAAAAGTTAAACGCCTTTATGAAAGTTTGGATTTTTTAATAAAAGTTTGGAGTTTTTAATAAAGTTGCATTAGGTTTGGTTAAACAAAGTTTTACTTTATTTGAACTTCATTAAGTTAAGGTTTATTTAGGTGAAATGTCTTTATTAAGTTAAATGCCTCATGTAATGCCTCAAAGTTCATCATCATGGGGCTCATAAGTCATAAAGGAAGGCAAACAGAGGTCAACCACCCCCACAAAGTTCCAGGGAGGATATCTTTCTGAAGAGGTGATGGACTAAAGTTCTGGCCATTGTGGGTTTTTTTCCTTTTCCTTTTCCTTTTCTACATTCCAATAAATGAGAGAGAGAGAGAGAGAGAGAGAGAGAGAGAGAGATTTGTCACCACAGAAGAGAAAGATTCTCCTCTGCAATCTACATTTTCAGCATCATGGTTGGGGAAACATAGCAAAGCCAGGAGGGCTTCAAGATGGGCAAAAGCCAAAGAGGCCCTCAGGTATGGAGCAGACCTTTTCCAGCAGTGCAGGGGTATCTTCTTGGGAGATGGCATAATCCGAGGAGTGCCTCCCCATCCGTATAAATAACAAATAATGATAATTTGTTATTTATACCCCACCCAAGTGGCTGAGTTTCCCCAGCCACTCTGGGTGGCTCCCAACAGCAATAAAAGCAGAATAAAACATCAAACATTAAAAGCTTCCCTAAACAGGGTTGCCTTCAGATGCCTTCTAAAAGTCAGATAGTTGTCTATTTCTTTGACATCTGATGGAAGGGCGTTCCACAGGGCGGGCGCCACTACCTAGAAGGTCCTCTGCCTGTAACCTCACTTCTTGCAGGAAGGGAACTGCCAGAAGGCCCTCAGAGCTGGACCTCAGTGCCCGGGCTGAATGATGGGAGTGGAGGGGCTCCTTTAGGTATACTGGGCTGAGGGCTGAGTAGCCTGTGTCCTTCCATATGTTGTTGTGGGGTACAGCTCCTATCATCTCTCACCATTGGCAAAGCTGGCTAAGGCTGGTGGGAGTTGAAATCCAACAACATTTGGACAGCCACAGGTTCCTATAGATCAGAAAAGCCAGTAAACCATCAAGACAGACTGAGAAAGGAGTCATGCTACTGACGTTATTCTAGTCCTATGTGATTCTGGCTCTACTTCAGATCTACCAGACTGGCTTTGCCCATGATCCACCAAGATGCTCTTGCTTTCCTGTTCTATGACGAATAGGCTCTGTTTCTTTGAATTAAAAAAAAAATATGGACACATGACTTCTGTTATTTTCAATGTATCTGTTCTGCATAGGACTAACACTGAATACAAACCTCATTGAGCTTCTTCACTGAGCATTGTTTTGAAGTCTCAAATTCAGACAGACACATTGCTGTTTCAGTTTTCTTATATTCACTTCCTTAGACATTCTAGAAGGTATGGCTGAAATACTTTGGAGACGTGTGTCTTGCAAGTCATGCAGTCCTGCCACCCTTAATATAGCTCCAAAGCGAAAAGATAAAAATAAAACAGCAGCTTTCCTAGTCAGAACATACCATAAAGCATTTCCCACCCCCCTAATGAAAGTCAATAGACCTGAAACGTTAGTTTATCCCTACGCAACCTTCTGAAGTAAGGCATTGAGGTTTAGGATTTGCAAGTCAGGGCAGATGTGGTCCAGCACGAAAACAGAGGAAGAAAAACCTTTCTGCAGCAAACTCAATGGAATCTCTATGCTCCAACATAAAAAGAACAAGGAGCTAGTTGTTAATAGAACTCAGTGCTGCCTACCTTCTGGGAAAGAGAGACTTTTTGGTCAAATCTTGTGGCTAATGCACCCTGAGTTGGGTCCCTCCTCTAGCTTTCCATCACCACAGCTAGGAGAAAATAAAGAACTCTCACTTTCTGAAATAGCAAGAATCCTCTACTGCTTCTTAATTCCATTCTGTACTCACAAGTAGGACTATGGTCTAATTCATTTGAAATTCTGCAGCAAGTTAAATCCAAAATCTGTGCCAAGAAAAAAACCTGAATTCTGTGACATGTATACATCATGCAAATCAAACAAGTGTTATCCCTTTGAATGTTTTTGAACAATATTCAGAAACGTCAGCTGGTTGAAAATGCTGCTATCAGACTGGTGATAGGGGCATGTTAGTTAGTTCACATGTGTCTGTTTTTGTTTCAAAATCCAACTCAAAGCCATAACAGCAGACTTTAAAAACAGTAGACACACTAACATTATCAAAATATAGATAAAACCTACAGATTTTTTAAATAAGAAAAACAAATGAACATAATTAAATTACACGTCTGGGTAGGCTTATCTAAACAAATGGGGTTGATCTTCTTTTGATAAGAGGATGTCACTGAAATTTCCCCACCTTTTTCTGATTATCTGCTCTTGTACAGGGACTCCCTGCATGGTGGAATCAAGATACAACCACAATGGGAAACGCATTATGGTTTCTCCTGTGGTTGCATATAGATTCCGTAGCACCGTTTAAATAATCCCAATGTTTCCAAGAAATCATTACATTTCTCTAGTCTTCTAGGATCTGGCCACTTTGCAAAGCTAAAATGGCCAATGGCTCTTCTCCAGCAGGAATGGGGAACCTATGATGCCTCTGAAGTTATTGGACTACAATTCCCATCGACATTAACCACTAGTCATGCTGGCTGGGGCACAACAACATCTGCATACCGCCCAACATTTCTCTGTTGAAGAAAGGGATGTTCTTTTTGATAATGATAATAATACTCATACCCCACCAATCTGACTGGGTTGCCCCAGCCACTCTGGGTGGCTTCCAACATATATAAAAACATAATAAAACATTAAACATTTTTTTGAAAAAAACTTCCCTATAGAGGGCTGCCTTCAGATGGCCCAGGAGTTGGATAGCTCCATACCCTCCAACATTTCTCCAGTGAAAATAGGAATGTCCTAAGGAAAAGTGGGACTTTCCAGGATCAAATCAGAAATCAGGATGGATTCTGTAACTCCGGGACTGCCCCTGGAAAATACGGACACTGGGGTCTGGTAATTGCTTTTTGCATTCTTCATGTACCGTATTTTTTGCCCTATAGGACGCACCGTCCCATAAGGCGCGCCTAGTTTTTTGGGGGGGAAATAAAGGGGAAAAAAATTAGTTCCCCCCCAGGCGTGGGGCTGGGGCGGGGAAAGCCCGAGCTTCCCCTGACCCCAGCCTCCAGAACAGGCAACTCTCCGCAAGCCGTGGGAGCCCGGCGGTGGGCTCCCGCGCCTTGCGGAGAGCTGCGTGAAGCCTTGAGAGAGCGAGAGGGGTCGGTGCGCACCAACGCCTCTCGCTCTCCAGGCTTCAGCGTAAGCCTGCATTCGCCCCATAGGACGCACACACATTTCCCCTTCATTTTTGGAGGGGGAAAAGTTTGTCCTATGGGGCAAAAAATACGGTACTTTGGCAATCAAGAGATATAAGGTCCATGTTATATATTGGTTCAAGGTCCCTTGTATCAATACAATGATTTATGGTGGAAGTTGTGAGGTGCTGCTATAAAGGAGGCTGCAGTTCTATGCATACTGACCAGGAGGTAACTTCCCTTGAGCCTATGCAGAAAACTTTTCAATTATTGTTTGTAGAAGGAAAGAGCAGCAGAGGAGAGAGAGGTGGTGTTTTCTGGAACATTTCTAATGAAGAAACATGATAGTAACATTCTGTATGGGCCTGCAGAAAGGAATGGCTCAGCAACAAGGTTGATATACGAGCGTATAATTTTAAACATATGCCTTGCTTCAGTAGCTAATTTGTCACTGGCATTAGAATAGACAAGAAGTTGTAAAATGTATCAAAGGACTTTCATGAAGTATCAGGCCTGGTTTGGACGTTTCACCTAAGGTTGCCAATAAGAAAATGTTGACTGATGGGTGGGATCTGAAAACAGGGTCTTGCAGGTCAGGTGGCAGATCGGTTATGCGCCTAGGGATGGAGGCTGCACAATATGTTCTGTTCATTTGAGGTGAATACTTGAGGAATGCGCTTCCAAGTCCCCGGCCGCAGAGCTGTGCTAGCCACATATGCTATCTGTTCGCAGATTAAAACAATTCAGGGTGTCACCATGTTACAATCAGAAAGAAGGAAATGCTAGAGCTGAGGTTTATTTTTTAATTTTTTTTAAAATAAAGTCTAGGTTTTGTTCTGCTGCTCATCTTCTCCTCCATTAGAGAAGCCCCGGTAAAAATGGCTGAGCCGGCCAAATTAAGTTTCATGGCTGTAGACAGTTGGAGGTATGTGCACTCACACCTCCCCCTGTTCAGTGTGCGTGGGCAAAATGATCAGTTCTGGCCCAACTGCACTGCCTGCCAATTCGTTTTGGGACCAATTCAAAGCGTTAGTTTTGATCTTAGGTAAAGGGTAAAGGTAGTGGGACGCAGGTGGCGCTGTGGGTTAAAGCCTCAGCGCCTAGGGCTTGCCGATCGAAAGGTCGGCGGTTCAAATCCCTGCGGCGGGGTGCGCTCCCGCTGCTCGGTCCCAGCGCCTGCCAACCTAGCAGTTCGAAAGCACCTCCGGGTGCAAGTAGATAAATAGGGACCGCTTACCAGCAGGAAGGTAAACGGTGTTTCCGTGTGCGGCTCTGGCTCACCAGAGCAGCGATGTCACGCTGGCCACGTGACCCGGAAGTGTCTCCGGACAGCGCTGGCCTCTGGCCTCTTAAGTGAGATGGGCGCACAACCCCAGAGTCTGTCAAGACTGGCCCGTACGGGCAGGGGTACCTTTACCTTTACCTTTACCTAAAGGGTAAAGGTAAAAAACCCCGAAGATCATGGCCACTGGTCCCATCACCTCCAGACAAATAGAAGGGGAAGAAATGGAGGCAGTGAGAGATTTTACTTTCTTGGGCTCCATGATCACTGCAGATGGTGACAGCAGCCACAAAATTAAAAGACGCCTGCTTCTTGGGAGAAAAGCAATGAAAAATCCTAGACAGCATCTTAAAAAGCAGGGACATCACCTTGCCAACAAAGGTCCATATAGTTAAAGCTATGGTTTTCCCAGTAGTGATGTGTGGAAGTGAGAGCTGGACCATAAAGAAGGCTGATCGCCGAAGAATTGATGCTTTTGAATTATGGTGCTAGAGGAGACTCTTGAGAGTCCCATGGACTGCAAGAAGATCAAACCTATCCATTCTGAAGGAAATCAGCCCTGAGTGCTCACTAGAAGGACAGATCTTGAAGCTGAGACTCCAATACTTTGGCCACCTCATGAGAAGAGAAGACTCCGTGGAAAAGACCCTGATGTTGGGAAAGATGGAGGGCACAAGGAGAAGGGGACGACAGAGGACGAGATGGTTGGATAGTGTTCTCGAAGCTACCAGCATGAGTTTGACCAAACTGCGAGAGGCAGTGGAAGACAGGAGTGCCTGACGTGCTCTGGTCCATGGGGTCACGAAGAGTCGGACACGACTAAACAATTAAACAACAAAAGGGTAAAGGGGCCCCTGACCATTAGGTCCAGTCGTGACCGACTCTGGGGTTGCGGCGCTCATCTCGCTTTATTGTCGAAGGGAGCTGGCGTACAGCTTCTGGGTCATGTGTCCAGCATGACTAAGCCGCTTCTGGCAAACGAGAGCAGCGCACAGAAATGCCATTTACCTTCCCGCCGGAGCGGTACCTATTTATCTACTTGCACTTTGACATGCTTTCGAACTGCTAGGTGTGCAGGAGCAGGGACCGAGCAACAGGAGCTCACCCCATCGTGGGGATTTGAACCGCCGACCTTCTGATCGGCAAGTCCTAGGCCCTGTGGTTTAACCCATAGCGCCACCCGCGTCCCTAGTTTTGATCTATAAAGCCTTAAATGTCTCAGGACCGCAGTACCTCAGGATCTCTCCCCATTTGAACCAACCTGGAGGGTGACAACACGAGAACAGGATTTTTTGGTGGTGGCCCCCTCTTGTGGAATGCTCTCCCCAGTGAGGCTCTCCTGGTGCCTTCATTACATATCTTTAGGCACCAGGCAAAAATTTTATAACTGTTAACTCCCTGTGGCCTTTTAGAAGAGGGTGGGATTTTTTAATGTAATTCTCTTTCCTCTTGGTTTTAATGTATCTATGTGGAGTCTGTTTGGTTGTAAGTCACTTTGGGTTGCCTTGGGCAAGATAAAGTGACTAACAAATGTAAATAATAGTATTAATAATCAGTGCTATTTTTCTATGAAAAGAGGTGCCAGAACTCACCATGAACTCCTCCTGTGTTCTCTTATAATGGCAATGCTGCCCATCTGAGAGGTGCCGGAACTGAGTTCCTGTGAGTTCCGGTTGAAAAAGTAATAATAATAATAATAATAATAATAATAATAATAATAATAATAATGGGATAAGAAAAAAAGAGAAGGAAAAGAAAACTGACTCTGTGCCTGGGAACTGCTTGGTACCCCATTTTTCTGCCTTCCCCCCAACACGTCAGTTGGCAAACTGAAATATATCTATGCAGCAGTAGGCTCAGGAGCCTATTTGGTCATTAAGTGGTATACAGTGGTACCTCGGGTTACATACGCTTCAGGTTACATACGCTTCAGGTTACAGACTCCACTAACCCAGAAATAGTATCTTGGGTTCAGAACTTTGCTTCAGGATGAGAACAGAAATCGTGCTCCAGTGGTGCGGCGGCAGCAGGAGGCCCCATTAGCCAAAGTGCTGCATCAGGTTAAGAACAGTTTCAGGTTAAGAACGGACCTCCGGAACAAATTAAGTACTTAACCTGAGGTACCACTGTATAATGTAAATAAATAATAATGACAAATTGATCCATCACTTACAGGTCTCTGTGTAGAGTTAATAAGCCTCACATAATGCTTCAGATACAGTAATAATAATCATTTTATAATTTATTATTTATACCCCCCCATCTGGCTGGGTTTCCCCAGCCACTCTGGGTGGCTGGGGTAAGTAGAGTGCTAATGGCATATATTTTTTTAGGTGGAACTGAAAGGAAGAGTTATGCTGGGTCGCCTTCCCCACTATGCAACTGTATCACTGCTACTGGAAAAATCTAAAACAGACCCCAGCTCTGTTTCTTCATCGTTTTTTATCCCTGGCCAACAATTGTGAAATGCACCTATTTTGTGGGATGGCCCTGGAATATTATGTGCTCTGAATTTGTTTCAGACGTAACGAACGTTTAAGGCAAACACCAATTCTGAGAAGGCTATTGAGACATCAATGGTTTTCCAAAATAGAATGGAAACAATTTCCAGATTTTGGTCCACTTCTGAATTCTTCTTGCACCACACTACTTATTAGCCGGCGCTGAAAATTAAATTATGAGAACAAAGCAAATAAAAAACACACACACCAGGGAAGAACATCTGCAAATTTGTGGAAGAGAAAAGGCAAAAGTGTTTGGAATTAAGGGCTTCTTCGACAATCTTTATGCTGAATAACTTTATACACAGCAAGGCCGAAATAATAGGAGTATCCAGACACTTCATGAATCAACCAACACTGACTCTTGAAAAGAAACTGCTAAAAGCCTGTCAAGTTTTGCAAACGTGTGGAGTGATGGGATGTGGGACCCATTTAGCGGGGCAGTTTGAGAGGAAGAGAAATCTAGCCAATCACCTCCTCTAAAGGCGCCTGTGGCAAAATGAGTTGTCAACTTGAGTTCTGAAGATTTGCTTTCCCGAATCAGTCTGCCACGCTAGCGAGAACACTCCTGCAACCGCAGTATAACATCCCACTACAAGTCATATAGGGACGTGGGTGGTGCTGTGGGTTAAACCACAGAGCCTAGGGCTTGCCGATCGGCGGTTCAAATCCCTGCGACGGGCTGAGCTCCCGTTGCTCGGTCCCGGCTCCTGTCAACCTAGCAGTTTGAAAGCACGTCAAAATGCAAGTAGATAAATAGGTACCGCTCCGGCGGGAAGGTAAACGGCGTTTCCATGCGCTGTTCGCCAGAAGCAGCTTAGTCATGCTGGCCACATGACCTGGAAGCTGTACGCCGGCTCCCTCGGTCAATAAAGCGAGATGAGCGCCACAACCTCAGAGACGGTCATGGCTGGACCTAATGGTCAGGGGTCCCTTTACCTTTACCTTTACAAGTCATATATATACCATTATTTACTAGTACAGGCAACTCCCCACTTGCACGTGATCTCACACACAACCACGTGCATGTGCAAAGTAAATGAATAATTCAAAACTGGAAGCAGTGGGAGAGAGCTAGAAAGTCCCCGTGACTCGACTTCCAGAGGCGGCGCGAACGGCAATGGCGGTCCTCTTCCTTCGGTGAAGGGGAAGCTCCGTGGGAAACGGGTCGTCCGCTACGGCGAAGCGGAGACCCACTTCGGAAACCCACAGGCAGTAAAAGCCTGTGGTCTCGGGACCCGGCGGGCGCTGGAAGCAACCCCTGAAACGTTGAAGGAACCCCGTAAGGGGCTCCGGAACGGGGAGGGGGTAGCGGCGCTGTGGGTTGTTCCGCAAGCTACGGAGTGAAGCCGCGCTGCTGCTGCTGGTGAGCGCTGACCTTTTTTCCTGAAACTTTCTGATGTGGAAAAGCAACAACCCGTGAGTAAAGAAGGACTTTATTAAATTGGAGACTAAAATCTATTGAATTTGGCTGAAAGCGGAGCGACGAAAAACAGGAAGTCCGTCTTCCGCTGTCATTGAATTTCAAAGCAAAGAGCTGGAGGAGTGGAGGTAAAGAAAGAACTTTTAACCTAATTGATCTGAGCAACCAATGAACCTTTTCTGTAAGCGAATAAGGATTCTAAGCATTTGATCTTATGTTCTATACTTGCATCGTGATACCTTTCTTCTATTTGGAAATATAATTTGAGTAAGAAACCCAGGTGCTGGAGCTGCCTGAGTAACTGAGCTGTCAGTTTGCAGATTTGGTTACTTGGACTTGCTACTTTGAAGCATCATCTGAAATACCAGTATGCTCTGTTTGAAACAATGTGGCGCTAATACTAACTCTGCTTAAAACCTGTTATTGAAGGTTCCTGGACTTAAAACTTGATTTTAACAATTTTACTAGAATTGATCTCTTCCCTAAATACATTTTAAGCTCCCCCTAGAGGATTTTGGATTTACAGCAGTGACATTATTTTACTTTCCTTTTCCCGGCCTCCTGCTTGACTGTTACCATCTGGGCTGTTGTTTTCTCATGGGAACAACTCAGCTTGACCTTGACTCTTAGATAACTCTGGAATGAGTGGCGCTAGAAAAAAGGGACCAAGAACCAGACAAACAACTTTAACAACTTTAACCGCAGCCTCCCAGGCACGTAGATCATCTGTACCTACTTTGCCTTCAGAGGAAAAAGTTGCTTCTTTGCCAAAAGCAGGGGAGGAAGAAATTGAGCAATTACAATTGGAAGATATGGCCTCAGGAGCAACTGCTTCTATTTTAGAGAAAATTTATGAAAAATTGGAATCTCTGGATAAGAGAGTGGAATCTTTGGATAAGAAAGCTGATGAGCAAACAGCTAAAATTGATCAAAACACAGAATGTTTAAATAGACTAACTGGACAAGTATCACAGAACGCACAAGCAATTGGAGAATTGACGGGGGCCATAGCAGAAAATCGGAAATTGGCTGAAGATACTAGTCAAAGACTTGGAATTTTGGAACAAGAGGTAAGACCACTCCGTAAACAAGTAAATGAACATCAGACTTATCTTTCTATGACAGAACTGCGGAATCGGGAGAGTAACTTAAGGATAAGGTCGATACCAGAAGTGGAAGAAGGCAACTTAGCTGAGTTTTTGACTAAAGAACTTTCCAAGTTTTGGAACTTAGAGGAAAAGGACTTTAAAATCGTATCAGCTTTTAGGCTTGGAAGACTTATAAAGAAAGAGAAACCCAGAGACTGTTTGATAATATTGAGATCAAAGGAGGAAAGGGATAAGATTTTGGGCCTACACTACGGAAAGTCACTGGACATTTCGGACAAAAGAATTGAAATTTACAAGGATATTCCTAAACAACTGCTGGCCCTTAGATCTGGCTACCTCGAATTGGTTAGATTGTTGAGGAGCAATTCAATTATCTTCAGGTGGGAATTCCCCCAAGGATTATCTTTCACTTTTAGAGGGAAGAAGGTCAAAATCAGAACATTGGAAGATAGAGATAAATTTTTGACTGCATACGGAGAGGACCTTCAAAAAGGAATTGAATCACCCTCTGGGCCTGGAGCACCAGCGGTACCTGCACCCTTGGAACCGGAAGATCCAGCGAATAAGACACCACCCCCAGGAAAATAACCAGATTTATTCAGGATGTCTCTGCAACTTTTGAGTTGGAATATAAATGGCTGTAATATTCCGGAAAAAAGGAGGAAAATTTTCCACATATTAAAAAAGGAACAATTGGATATTATTTGCCTACAAGAAACTCACATGATTAGGCTCCACAGAAAAGTGTTAATAAATAAAAGACTTGGCCAGGAATTTATATCTTCGGATAGAGTAAAGAAGAGAGGGGTGGTGATATATGCAAAAGAGAGCCTGTCACCTAAACTTTTATTTAAAGATGAATATGGAAGAATTTTCGCAATTGAGATACAACATCAAGGAGAGAAGATCTTGATATTAGGAATTTATGCACCAAACGAGGGAAAATCGGAATTTTACAAGAAGCTGCATGAGACTATGCTGGATTATCTGGACTATGATAACATCATTATGATGGGAGATATGAATGGGGTCGTATCAACTAACATGGATAAGTCACAAAGCCAAAATGTTACAAAAGATGGCAGACTACCAAAGACTTTTTTTGAAATGACTGACAATATGGACTTGATTGACATTTGGAGAACGAAGAACCCCTTGGGAAGAGAGGGAACATTCTTCTCTGAAGCTCAGCTGACTTGGACAAGAATCGACCAAATATGGATATCTAGAGGTCTGGCACCTAAGGTTAGAAAGGTGGAAATCTGCCCAAGACCTGCTCCGACCATAATGCACTAAAGACGGACATGACACTACTACCAACCGGCTCCTTTAGATGGAAGATGAATGACAATTTGTTTAGAGATCAGGAGATTATTAAGAAGGCCCAAAAAGTTTTGAAATATTATTTTGAGATAAATTTGAACACTACAGTGGAAAAAAGAATCATCTGGGATGCAAGTAAGGCTGTGATGAGGGGGTTCCTGATTCAACAGAATGCTGTAAAGAAAAGGATACAAAATGAGAGGAAAGACAAAATCTTGGAGAAAATTAAAGAATTAGAGAAGAAGTTAAGATCAAATCTGAAGTCACAGCCGACTCTGAAAGAAATTAAACTTCATCAAGCCCAATATTCTAAATTGATAAATCAGGAAATAGAGTGGAAGATTAAATTAATGAAACAAAAAACTTTTGAATCGGCGAATAAATGTGGAAAACTGCTAGCTTGGCAGCTGAAGAGGAGACAAAAACTAAATACAGTTACAAATTTAGAGATTGAAGGAAGAAATATTCAGAACCCTGTGGACATTAGAAAGTGCTTCCAGAGATACTTCAAAAAATTATACACTCAAGGGCCGCAAGATGAGGTCGAGATTAAACAATTTCTGGAAAAAAATGGGCTACCAAAATTGTCACAAGAAAATAGATCAATCCTGAACTGCAAAATAACACGACAAGAGATTGAACAAGCCATTCAGAATATGCAAATGGGCAAATCTCCAGGGCCAGATGGGCTGACCTCCAAGTATTATAAGACATTAAAAGACTATTTGATACAACCACTGATGGAGGTTAGCAATGAAATTATGGAGGGGAAGAGGGCGCCGGAATCGTGGAAGGAAGCCTTTATCACATTGATACCAAAATCGGAAGCTGAAAAGACACAACTTAAGAACTATCATCCCATCTCTCTTTTAAATGTGGATTACAAAATATTTGCAGACATTTTGGCAAGTAGACTTTAAAAAGTTTTAAATGAAGTAATTCACAAGGACCAGGCAGGCTTTCTCCCAGGTAGACACTTGTTTGCTAATACAAGGAACATTATTGACATCTTGGAACTTTTGCAAACAGATATAAATACAAAAGCAGTGTTAATTTTTATAGATGCGGAGAAGGCCTTTGACAATATTTCCTGGAAATTTATGAAGGGAAATTTAAAAGAAATGGGAGTGGGACGGGGTTTTGAGAATGGGCTTGATGCAATATATTCAGAGCAAAAGGCTAAATTGATAGTCAACAATGTGGTTACAGAAGAGTTTAAAATCGAAAAAGGAACACGACAAGGCTGCCCTATTTCCCCTTTGCTATTTATTTCGGTTCTGGAGGTGCTCTTGAATATGATTAGAGGGGACCGGTTGGTGGAAAGAATTCAGGTCGGAGAGAAACAATATAAACTTAAAGCTTTCGCAGATGACCTAGTTTTGACCCTGCAGGAGCCAGAATCTAGTACGAAAAGAGTATTACAATTGATTCAAGATTTTGGTCGGGTGGCGGGATTTAAATTAAACAAACAGAAAACTAAGGTATTGGGAAAAAACTGGACAGATACAGTCAGAACGGTTTCAGAAAGAGACAGAACTAAATGTGGTTAAAAAATTAAAGTACCTAGGGGTAAACATAACAGCAAAAAATCTGAGTCTTTTTAAGGATAATTATGAAAAATGTTGGTCAGAAATTAAGAGAGACTTAGATAGTTGGACAAAATTGAAACTTTCTTTGCTAGGCCGAATTGCTGCTATCAAGATGAATGTATTGCCAAAAATGTTGTTTTTGTTCCAAACATTACAGATTGTGGACAAGACGGAGTGCTTCCGGAAGTGGCAGAGAGATATTTCTAAGTTTGTCTGGCAGGGCAAAAAGCCCAGAATTAAGTTTAAGATATTAACTGATGCGAAAGAAAGAGGGGGCTTTGCCCTGCCAGACCTAAAGTTGTACTATGAGGCTGCAGCTTTCTGCTGGCTAAAAGATTGGCTACTTCTCGAAGACACTGATGTATTGGATCTGGAAGGTTTTAACAATGCTTTTGGTTGGCATGCATATTTATGGTATGACAAGGTTAAGATCAATAAGGCCTTTAAGAACCATATTGTCAGAAAAGCAGTGTTTAATGTCTGGACAAAATATAAAGACTTACTGGAAAATAAAACTCCAAGGTGGCTTTCACCGCTGGAAGCTAAGGCCCGAAAAAGACCTAATATGGAGGCCAAATGGCCAAAATATTGGGAAATATTAGAAAAAGATGGAGACAATTGGAAATTGCAGAGTTTGGAGAAAATTAAGGACAAGGTGCGAGACTGGTTACATTACGCTCAGATTAATGAAGTTTTTAAAAATGACAAAAAGTTAGGGTTCCAGGTGGAGAAATCGAAATTGGAAACAGAACTGTTAGAACCTAAGACTAAGATACTTTCAAGAATGTACAACTTGCTGTTAAAATGGAATACACAAGATGAAATGGTTAAATCAGCCATGATAAAGTGGGCACAGGATATAGGGCATAATATCATGTTTGAGGACTGGGAAAGGTTGTGGACCAACGGGCTGAACTTCACTGCATGTAATGCTTTGAAGGAAAATGTAATGAAAATTATATATAGATGGTACATGACCCCAGTTAAACTTGCCAAAATATACCATTTGTCTGATAACAAATGTTGGAAATGTAAAGAAAATGATGGAACATTCTTTCACCTCTGGTGGACTTGCCCGAGAGTGAAGGCCTTTTGGGAAATGATATATAATGAGTTGAAAAAGGTATTTAAGTATACCTTTACTAAGAAACCAGAGGCCTTCCTTTTGGGTATTGTCGACCAGAAGGTGTTAAAGAAGGACCGAACATTTTTTATGTATGCAACAACGGCAGCAAGGATACTCATCGCTAAGCACTGGAAAACTCAAGATCTACCCACACTGGAAGAGTGGCAGATGCAACTGATAGACTATATGGAACTAGCCGAGATGACTGGCAGAATCCGAGACCTGGGAGAAGAGAAGGTTGAAGAAGATTGGAAGAAATTTAAGATTTACTTTAAAAAGCATTGTAATTTGGTTGAATGTTAAGATGGAGGCTAGATCATAAATAATTGACCACCACTAAATTAGATGCAATTAGGATGATAAGTGAGATTGAGGGAAAACCTTAAACCTTTGGCAGAACTATTAGATTATATTCTAAATGAATGGGACATAAGAATGTAAACAAGATGATAAATTGCAGGCAAGAATTGACAAAGATGCAAGTGGGAGCGGAAGACGTGAGGGAGTCCAAAGAAGTTAAGAAATTATGTTATGATATATGTTACATTGTTTATTATATTTGCATTTATGTTTAAAAATCTTAATAAAAATTTATTTAAAAAAAAAAAAATAGAAAGTCCCCGTGACTCATGAGGAGACCCTCACAAGAGTCTGAAGAGGACGCCAGTGAGCCAAAAGTCCATAAATAAATGTTTAGAAGGCTTTTGAAACAACCTTATGGGCTCCAAAATGGTGTGCAGGAGCTCTCCCTCCTGCTGCGCTACCTCGCTTGATAGCTGTTGGGTGGGAAGCTGTGGCAGGCTCAGACATGCTGTTCCCTGGCTTTTCTGGTGATCCAGAGGCAGATGAACTTATAAAAGAAAAAGAGCATGGAGAGCAGGTAAAAACAGGCATCTAGAGGGTGGACGCTCATTTCGATTATGCATATAGGGGCCCGGAATGTACCCACACATAAGTGGTCAGTTGCCTGTACAGGAAGTTGTAGGATTTAGGGTATTTTTTTGTTGTGGTTGTTACACTAAAGTCACTATTTCTGCTTGAAAGTTTTAAACACTGTTATGCAATGTAACAGTGATCTCATTTCATTCTCTCTCTCTCTCTCTCTCTCTCTCGCTTTCCCCCCTCACACACACACTACACAGTGGCAATTTTCTGAAGGCTTTGATTATTTTGCTGAGACAAGAAACTCCGGCAATTTCTTTTTAATATACCATTCATTTGCTGCATACTTAATAGTCATTTGTGGGCTTTTTCTGGGCACTTGATTTTGGCTCATCTCTCCGAAGAAACCCATTTGTAGTGGAGTAGATCAAAATGGATTTCCTGCCCAGTGGGGAAGTCTGAATCCCTTCTAATTTTATTTTCCTTTCAAACTTGCAAAAAAGAATGGGCTGGGTCTGAGTGCCAGAATTTCTTGTTGAAACAAGAAACCTGTCATCTCAGGATTTCTTTCCCCCCGAAGTGTGTGGAATGAAATTTGCTTGGTCACTCTGCACCCCACCATGGAATTCTCCCGCCCCCCCCGACTTAAAATGATATTTGGGTAGAAAACAGGCCATCTGGAAGGAATTTTGACACCACCAGCACCACAAGCTCTTTGTATGTGTGACATTTTCTCTTCCCTTTCAGCAACTGCAGATGCCTTGCAATGCCTGGAACCTAGCTAATGAAGATGAAAAACAAACATAGAACCATAGCTGTCAACATTTCCCTTTTTTAAAAGGGAAATTCCCTTCTTCCAAATAGGATTCCTCGCAAGAAAAGGGAAAAGTTGACAGCTATGCATAGCTGGTCCCATCACCTCCTGGCAAATAGAAAGGGAAGAAATGGAGGCAGTGAGAGATTTTACTTTCTTGGGCTCCATGATCACTGCAGATGGTGACAGCAGCCACGAAATTAAAAGATGCCTGCTTCTTGGGAGAAAGACAATGACAAAGCTAGACACCATCCTAAAAAGCAGATACATCACCTTGCCAACAAAGGTCCGTATAGTTAAAGCTATGGTTTTCCCAGTAGTGATGTATGGAAGTGAGAGCTGGACCATAAAGAAGGCTGATCGCCGAAGAATTGATGCTTTTGAATTATGGTGCTGGAGGAGACTCTTGAGAGTCCCATGGACTGCAAGAAGATCAAACCTATCCATTCTTAAGGAAATCAGCTCTGAGTGCTCACTGGAAGAACAGATCCTGAAGCTGAGGCGCCAATACTTTGGCCACCTCATGAGAAGAGAAGACTCCGTGGAAAAGACCCTGATGTTGGGAAAGATGGAGGGCACAAGGAGAAGGGGACGACAGAGGACGAGATGGTTGGACAGTGTTCTCGAAGCTACCAGCATGAGTCTGACCAAACTGCGGGAGGCAGTGGAAGAAAGGAGTGCCTGGCGTGCTCTGGTCCATGGGGTCATGAAGAGTCAGACACGACTAAACAACTAAACTACAACAACATGCATAGAACTGATTTCTCTCATGTTGCGCACCATGCTTCTGATTTGCTGGTGTTATTTCTAGATCAGCTTTTTAGAGCACGGTGCTCATAATGCCAAGGTCACAAGTTTGACCCCCGTATGGGACAGCTGTTGGACTAGATGATCCTCAGGGTCCCTTGCAACTCTACAATTCTATGATCCATTGATAGTCATGGGGTTCCCTACATATCCCATTAAAACACATCCTGTTAAACGAGATATGGACAATTTCATACATTAGTTTATTGTAGACTTGGTGCTGCTCATGCATGCAGGTTTTGTGCAGCATTCACACAATGATATCCTGGTCACTGGCGGAGAAAGAGGTGAATGGGGGGAGTGCACCGCCCCCGGCACCACGATCCTGGTGGGGTTTCATCGCGGCTGCCTGCCCCCCGTACTGGGTGCCACGCCCCCACAGGCGACATACCACGCCCCCAGGACCCATGCCACACCCCTGCAGGTGGCGTGCCACGGCCCCAGGATGCATGTCATGCCCCTGGGACGCATGCCAGCCATGCCCCCGCCTGCTCTCCGCCCCCGGTGCCAGAGCATGAAGCTCCGCCACTGGTCCTTGTCAAATGCCATCCTGTTTACCCACTCCATGAGTGAACCATATTTCCTGTTTCTGTGCAGGGGGGTGGATGGCAGTGCCCGCTGGTGACCACTGGGACAGGTGGGATAAAAACCAGAGAGGCCAATGGCAGATGGAGACATCCCCTTATCTGCTGAGCAAAAGTGAGACTAAGAGGTGGATTCTGGACCCAAAAAGATTTACATGAACACTCTGGTCAAACATCCTACAGCTGCTGCCTTGAACACACATGTCCTGAATAGGTGAGTAAAAATATTTTATCTAGTAGCATGTAATGCTTAGCCAGCACATGCTAAATAATGTTTT
Organism: Podarcis cretensis; assembly: GCF_951804945.1. NCBI lineage: Eukaryota > Metazoa > Chordata > Lepidosauria > Squamata > Lacertidae > Podarcis > Podarcis cretensis. The sequence continues at coordinate 80,149,839 of NC_137175.1, read as the reverse complement.
TCCTTCTCTCTGCAAACCAGTTAATCACAAGGAATCAGGACTGATTCTGAGACCAGTTTTAAGCCAAAAGCCTTGGAGCAGTGCTTTTCAGAGAGAGAGAGAGAAATTTCAGACAATTTCTCCAGTTTCCCCAGAGAAAATAGCAGGGGGGGGGGGAAACCCTCACAGACCCATGCCTAGAAACCAAAAGTCTCTCGTTTGATCCCCAAGTGATAAAACTGAACACTTGATGCATTATAATTCAGCAATTTCACATTGCAGCCTCCCTTTGAAGTTCCTTTGCAGAAACGTTCTAGGGATATTTATTTCTAGGAACAGTGAAGTACAGATCAGTGTTTGCAAGACATCCCCACAGAAGCACAGCTGCTAAACCTATAGCTGAAATCCACCATGTCCTGGTTTGGAGAGCTGGATCAGAAGGCTGCAGTTACTGAGATAAAGGATTTCCCTATATCATTACCCCCATGTCATGCCAACCAGCTGGGATGTCCTAGCCTTCCATGGCACTGATTTTATACAGTTAAAGCCATAGGAAGAAACCCTAATTGATGGTACTGTGATACTAGCTTAGGCACGTTTTTGGGTGGTTAAGAGATGAATAGAGATGTTTGCTGCTACATAATGTTTGAGGCTTTTGGAATGACAAACCAAGCTCATATGGGGATTGTATTTCCACCCTGTTCTTTTTAAAAACTGTCCTCGCATGAGCTTTGCCATGCAAAGACTGTAATTCCACGACGGAAGAAAAGCTATGCATTTTCTGTAGCAGGAACGAAATGTTCTCTACTTTCCCTTTATGTTTACGTATATATAGATCATTTTTAAGTCACCCAACATTTCACCCATTTTTTTCATAATTTTTTTTCTCTTTCTTTCCTTTCCCCCTCTCCCCTCTTCTCCCTCTTTTGTGTTGGTGTGTGCACATGTGTTTTATTAGGTGAGTCATGCTTTTTTTTAATTACAGCACATAAAGCACAATTCTATACATGCTTACTCCCAATGGGGCATATTCTCAGGGAGGTGGGTACAGAATTGCAACCTTAGTTTTCATGCATGAACTGAATAATATGTATGGAGGCAAGGTGAATGAGTTTTCAGTCCCATCAGCTTCAAGCAAAGAGTTACACAAATACCCCCATTTTTTTGGGGGGGGGATCGGTCTCCAAGTCACACTTTAATTTCTCAGAGATAGGGAGCCACCATTGCTTCTTTATCCCAGGTGTGTAAACTGATATCGGTATTTCTTAGAGGGAGTTATTCAGCCTGGAATCTCCATATTGGAAATGAGGTGACACACTGAATTTTTGTATTTTTCTAGCTTTAAAAATTATTTTTCCTGGTTAGGACCACCACCATTACCATTGTTTTGTATAATATATCGTCTGGTGAGGAGTTCTGGAAGACTCAGAAGCTAGCCACACTTCTGAGATATTTTGGTTGGCCTCAATCAAAGTATTGCCCAACTGTGGATTTGGGAGCTGGGCTGGTTTTTTTGATGCATCCTCTTTTCAAGTTATGGGTTGAATCCAAACTAAGCTTGCTTAATTCCCATTGCTATCATTGAGACATAAGTCCCACTGTTTTAAATAGAAACTAAGTCCAACTAAAACTGGGTTGTAGCCAATACTGGACATATTCAGAGTAGATCCATGAAACTAATGGACACAAATAACCCCAGGCCATTAACTTCAGTGGATCTAGTCTGGGTAGAACTAAGTTGGGTACAACTCTTTCTCTGCATCCAACCCCATATTAGCAAGCACTGCAAAGGATTAGCGGCAATTTTTCTGCCCTTCGTTTCCATCCACATGGAGGTTTAGCAGCCCTGTTACATTCTATTTAGGCTGGTGTGAGTTATCAGAAAGGCTTTCATTGATGCTGTGCTCAGCAAATGTCTGCATAACATAAAAGCCACAGGCATCCAGGATGGCGCTCGGGAATAAGTAGGATCTGGTTAATGCAGAAAATTGGGTGTATTTGTAACAAGAACTATCAGTGTGTAGCACAGTTTATCCAACTGAGAAAATATTAGTTGGGGTATGACCGAGTTAATGCTTAGAATTCTTCTGGATTCTGACCAGTATAAATGGTCAAAAACACAAGACTGCAAACTATTGAAATTTGCTAAAGATACTGAAAACTCTGATCTCAAATCAGAAGCCTAAAGAGGACAACGGCTATAATTTGGTTCCATCTCTTTAGACCTAGGAGAACCCAGAGGCTTATAACTATGTCCGGAGCACATCAGATTTTGTTACTGAAAGTATTTTTAACTGTGCCACCTCCAAACGTTTTGCTGACCAAAATGGAAGTATTGTGTGCTCCAATGCATGTGCTGCAATATCCCAAGCGTGTTGGAGAGGGTGCTAAGGTGCTAGGAGATTTTATTTTATTTTATTTTTAATATTTGTTATTGATTTTTCCATGTATACTTCTTCTAACAATATATCTTTAACAATTTTTCATATTTCAACCCTCCTCCCCTGGACTTCCCTCACACTCCCATTTTGTTTTATTTCCATATTGTTCACCCTGCATATTGTTTTCCCAAAATGTTCTCAATACATATAGTCTTTCTTTTTTTTGTATACACTTGTGATGGTTTACTCAGACCCTACCAATGAGTCCATTTCTTTATTTTTCCTCTTCATATATGTTCCCATTCTCTTTTAAAGTCTTTGCTGTCCTTTTCATGTAATTTTTCTGTTAGTTTTGCCAGTTCTGCCTATTCCAAATGTGGTCAAAATGTATTAAAAAAGGGATCAAAAACTTGTTGGAAATGTAAAGAAAAAGGTGCTAGGAGATTTTAGTACAACAGTGGGTCCAGGAGTGGCATAGTGGTTAAGTTTAAGCCCTTAGCTGGGAACTTCCATGGACTCAGTAGGTGTGGCTTTCATTCCAGTTGCAAGCTGGAAGCTCGAATACTAGCACAGCAACATTTAGTTGCAGCTTCCCTTGTCAGGGCTGCGGGTGGCGCTGTGGGTTAAACCACAGAGCCTAGGACTTGCCGATCAGAAGGTCGGTGGTTTGAATCCCCGCAATGGGGTGAGCTCCAGTTGCTCGGTCCCTGCTCCTGCCAACCTAGCAGTTTAAAAGCACGTCAAAGTGCAAGTAGATAAATAGGTACTGCTCCGGTGGGAAGGTAAACGGCGTTTCTGTGCGCTGCTCTCGTTCGCCAGAAGCGGCTTAGCATGCTGGCCAGATGACCCGGAAGCTGTACACCGCGCTCCCTCGGCCAATAAAGTGAGATGAGCGCCGCAACCCCAGAGTCGGTCACGACTGGACCTAATGGTCAGGGGTCCCTTTACCTTTACCTCCCTTGTCAACTGTACCATTATTATGTTAATGATAGTATACACTGGGAGAACTCAGCTTCAGAACCAAGAGCCAGGGCTCATCCTAGGCCCCAAATAAGTCTCCAAGCACAGCTGACATTCCCTGCAGAATGATGTTCTAAGGAGCTCCTAGAAGCAATCCAAAACTAGAATTCTAAACACCCTACCACATACAGTGCCAGCTTTCAAGGACAGAGAGGGCAGTCGGACAAGGAGGTCAGGATGGAAATCATACTGGAACTCTAAACTCACAAATTCATTGCTCTCCCTGTGACCAAGCTTGCCTGAATTTCTGAAGTAGCTCTCCATTGAGCCTCCAGCATAGGAACTCAATCCTGTCATTTGGCATATGACAAGCTTGTGCTTCTGGAGGGGGGTGGCAACCCATACGTGAAGAGGGACAAGTCTCCCCAGCTGTTTGGCTTCGCCACAGGCATTAAATTGTTGGTTGCTAAATATTAAGCCTGAAAAAGGAAACAATCGTTTAAATAAACTCAAGATTACATATTGCAAATTGCAGCTTTGACAAAAGGTACGGTGCTATTTTTATTTATTTATATTTCTACCCGCTCGCCCCCCCCTCCCGCCAGCTACAGGAACCACAAACAAGCATCTAGCATGTGTCAGACACCAAAGCTTGTCATTACTGGAGGTGGACAAAGAAACGTAGTTCTATGAACTGCTTCCAAAAGGGATGGAGCAGAGGGCGTTGACCTGGGCAGCAGATTATAAGTTTAGAAAGTTTCTCTATTCCTGCTATTTCTTGCTAAATATATGGGGCAGTCTCATCTGTGGAAGCATCTGCATTATGGTGGGCTATTTTAGACAGTCAGCTTTGCATCCAGACTACGCCAATTCACATTCTGACATTCTCATCTGCACTGAATTTAAGAAGAGTCCTTCTGGATTAGACTGAAGGCTTATCTAGGCCAGCATCCTGTTTCCACTGTGAAAAAGCCACTACCTCTTTGGGAAGCACCTCATATTGAATTTATGTCCTGCCTTTCCTCCCAAAGGAGTCCAGGGCAGCAAACATATCCACATTTTTTTTAAAGAATTGGTCACATCAAGGCTGAAATACAGTAAGGCACTTTACACGAGGCTTCCCTTGCGCTTAGTCACAATTAGCACAATTCAAAGTGCTGGTGTTGACCTTTAAAGCCCTAAACGGCCTCGGCCCAGTATACCTGAAGGAGCGTCTACACCCCATCATTCTGCCTGGACGCTGAGGTCCAGCGCCGAGGGCCTTCTGGCAGTTCCCTCATTACGAGAAGCAAAGCTACAGGGAACCAGGCAGAGGGCCTTCTTGGTAGTGGCGCCTGCCCTGTGGAACGCCCTCCCAGCAGATGTCAAAGCGATAAATAACTACCTGACATTCAGAAGACATCTTAAGGCAGCCCTGTTCAGGGAAGTTTTTAATCTGTGATATTTTAGTGTATTTTTGGTTTCTATGGAAGCTGCCCAGAGTGGCTGGGGAAACCCAGCCAGATGGGCGGGGTACAAATAATAAATTATTATTATTAGTCCAGAAGCTGCAGTTGGTGCTAAATGCTGCAGCACAATTGTGAGGGTTTGTCAGCAATACAGTCATACCTCGGGTTACAGATACTTCAGGTTACGCACCGCACGGAACCCGGAAGTACAGGAACGGGTTACTTCCTGGTTTCGGCACTCGCGCATGGGCAGAAGTGCTAAATCGTGCTTTGCGCATGCGCAGAAGTGACGAATTGCAACCCGCGCGTGCGCAGACGCAGTGCTGCGGGTTGCGAACGCTGCAGGTTGCGAACGTGATCCATGCAGGAGGCACGTTAGCAACCCGAGCGTCCACTGTATTACCCCTGTGCTCAAAGATTTGCCCTGGCTGCCAGTTCACTGCTGGGCTGATTTCGAGGTGTTGTTATTGGGAAATATACAGCCTTCAACCACTTGGGGCCAGTTTACCTGAGTAATTGCCGTAACCCATATATGCCTATTCAATCACTTTGATGTCTGCTGTTGTTTGTAAAGCCTCTCCTCTTCCCAGAGGGGAGGGGTTGTGAGCGGGGATCGCTTCCTGCACTCGCAAGGGGGCATGGCCAGCCCCCCTGTGTCACTGGAACCCTGGGCCCACATCATGCCCCTCAGCTAGCCAATCCGGCTGGGTGGGGGGGCGTGGTTTAGCTGGATTTAAATGGCCGCGGGCCCACGAGATCTCCCTTGCCCATTAACCTAAAATACTTGTGCCATGTGTCTTATTTCTTCACCAAGCGGGGGGCAGGGCCTAAACTCACAAAGAGTTAATCCTTTAGTGTGGCAGCTTCTGGACCTTGGAACTCCCTGCCTCTTGACAATAGGCAGGCAGAATCACTGTACTCCTTCAGACACCTGCTGAAAACTTTTCCATTTTAGTGGGCCTATCCAGACACAAGATTTGGTTATATGTTTTCTTAAATTTGCTTCAGGTGTTTTAATGTGTTTAATAATTTTTAGACACTTCTAACAAGCTTTGTTTCATTTTTAATTATTTTTTTATTGCCGTAGTGGTTGCTGCCCTGAGCTTCTTTGGGAGAAATGGCAAGATATACATTTTAAAAAATGAAAACCAAGTTTGGGCCTGAGTTTCCCAGTGATCTGATTTCACAAATGAAGGCTTTTGACATCCTACCATGAAATGCATAGTCAGAATATATGGTTTTGGATTAAAATGGCACATATGCTTTTGTGCACAGTGCCAATTTGCCATATATTAATATCTAAGCACAGTTGGATCTCATGATGCGCTATTCTTGTGTAAAAAGGAATGTAACTCTTGGAAATCACTGGGTTAGCCAAGGAGGATAAGCTGGGTTTCTTCAGCTAGTCATTTGTGGGTTCATGAAAGAACAAATGAGAGGAAGGAGTCATCATGTATCTGGAAGAGAAAGACTGCAATATAAAATTAAAAATAACATATTCCATTAAAATACCATAGCAACATCGGCAGAAAGCTGTGCATATCCTCAGTCCAACAGATGTTCCTCAATATGGACCAAGAGGTTGAGTGGGCTGGATGAAGATAATATTCTTCAGTGTACTGTATCGGCAATCTCTTGTCTAGAGAGACTGTCTAAAACAGTCTGACATCTAAAAGGTATATAATGATGGTAATGACTGTAGATTCCCACTTTTCTGTCCACTAAGACTTTGACTGCAGAAAGTTTGGTGCTACTGTAAATGTATTTTTAGTGATGCAGTTTGCTAGATTGTTCATAGTTCAATTTTTGCTTATCTGCTTTTTTCTCTTTTGAAATATATCATCATATTTTCTGCTACTAAAACATCTGTGATGCTGGCTTATGTCTAGAGATGGAATCGATATCTGAAGGATGCCAAATTGACTGGGGTACTGGTCACTAAACAAACTAAATGGAGGAAGCCTTTTGAATTAAGGATTGGCATCAACTTCCCCATTCCTTCAGTGTGAAGTCAACTGGCTACTCTGTATATAGAAGCATATCTGCTGGTTTAAGTGAATCGCCACCATTAGATCTTAGTCCTAGACTATGGGCTCGGTAGGAAGAAGGGGGAGTCTGAGTTCTGGACTAGTGAAAAGCTATTTCAGATGAAGCACAAGGATGCAAGGAAGCCAAAACAAATATTTGGAGACATAACTTGTAGTTCTGAATAGAGTGCATATATTTTACCGCATATTTACAAGGTATCTTTTGGTTAGTCATCCAGTTCATAGGATACAAGAACAGCTCTCTCCAAAAAGGAGATGTTCTGGCACACACCAGAATGCTTGTTGCAAAAGGTTTGCAGAATGAAAAAGGTTCTCTTAACTTTATTGAAATATATCTGCGGCATAATAGAACTCAAATGTAGATAGATGTCAGAACAGTTTGCAGAATAGTCACCTCTCACCTGTGGCTCTAAGAAGCTGTCAGCATGTGACAGCGGCCACCCCCTGAGAAATGGCTTTAACTGGCTAGCTAAACCAGGTAAGGGTAGCCGATGGGTCTCAAAACCTCAGTGAGTTAGGGACTTCCCCAGTATGTGAAAATAGGCACTGGCAGATTGAGCGGACCAGACCAATAGTGGGTCCAACGGTCAAAAAGCATACTTCACATGTTGTAGAAGGAAATGAAGGGCAGATGGGGTTGTCGACTTGGGAAGCTACCCTATCTAGGAAAAGGAAAACTCTGATCCTAAATCTCCATTGCCTTGCAGCTATACTTATTCATGGCTTTGGGAGTCAACCCCGAGGAAAAATCCATACCTGTTGCCTTGTGGGACATCTTTAGGAGAAGAAAAAGCTAAGGAATGAACCCTACATAAATCTGGAGTGGAGTCCCAGATGGCTGGATGACGTCTTGTACGCCTTCTTCTGGCAACTTCTGTAACCAGACTGGTGCCAGACATATTGCTCTGCTTTCCTTTGGACCACATCAGTGAGGCTGAGGGAGTGTGTGTGTGTGATGGCCTGGGATTCAGATGCTGAACCTGAGGAATCCCAGCCTGCACAGGATCGCCCACCTCCAGAACCAGCTGAGCTGGGGCTGGGGCTTGAGCCTGAAGGGTCCTCACCTGTGCTGGATCTCAGGTGCAGGCACCCGCTGAGTCTGCTCTGGCTCCTGAGGGGATGGAGGACCCATTGCCTGCAGGTGCTCCACTCTCAGCCCCGACAGAGGAAGCTGGGGTTACTCCTGGGTTGCAGCTCAGGACCTCCATACACATTCCCTAAGGCTTGCACCCTGGAGAGGTCACTTTGGTGCAGCAAAAACAATGCGGGAAGCAGCAGTTATGAGTTACCGTTTTCTGCAGCCACAGCAGATGTGCTGGTCCCATGGGTAGATCGAGAGGTGAGGTCTGAGTCCAGTCCGAGGTCGAAGGAGCAATATGGAGGCAGTCCGTAAAAGCTGAGGCTGGGTGCAGGACAGGGTTCAGGCAGGGACTGGCAACCAACAACGTTTCCGCAACTTGGCACTGGGGCTGGCTGGCTTTCATCTGCCCCGAGGCATAGGGCAGCCCCGATCCTCTGGTGACTCGCCTCTCCTGGCCTGGAGGCAAGCACTCCTCCTGTGGGAACTTAGTTCCCTCCGCCTCTCTGCCCTGAGCCTCTGCAGCCCAGGAGAGGCTGGAGGGTTACCAGACCCAGAGGCAACCTCAGCTTCCCCTGACGGGGCTGAGAGTGGAGCACCTGCAGGCAATGGGTCCTCCATCCCCTCAGGAGCCAGAGCAGACTCAGCTGGTGCCTACACCTGAGCATCCAGCACAGATGAGGACCCTTCAGGCTCAAGCCCCAGCCCCTGCTCAGCTGGTTCTGGAGGCGGGGACTCCTGTGCAGGCTGGGATTCCTCAGGTTCAGCCTCCGAGTCCGAATCCCATGCCGTCACAGCAGGCAAATATGATTCTCCACTAGTTTGACTTCATCCCCGGAGGCACATCCATTGTTTCTTGAGACAGACGGATGCCAACAACTCAAGACTGCCTCCAGTGCCGGCCAGTGCATCCCACCCACCCCAGTGTTCCCCCCCCCCTTGGCAGCAGCACTGCCATGATCTTCAGCCAATACCTGAAAACTGCCTGCTATTTGAATGTCACTCCAGAGCATTGCAGGAACATCAGAATGGCAGCTTCCTTTCCGTCCAACTCCATCCCTCTGTCAGTGATGCCAAACATAGAGTTGCACGTTTAGGTTCCGCAGTCCAGTCCAAACTACCGTTTTCCATTACTGCCGTTAAATTCTGCCCATTGGCTTGAACAGTTCATGTCAAGAAAATGAAATAAAAGGGGAGATTCTTGGACAGCAAAAGTTACTCTTATGTTTCCAATTATCCTGTACATTTGCTCAGAGTACATATTCATTTTTAGTATTTATTCCCTTCATTTGTATCCCACCCTCACTCCAAGGAACTGAGAGGAACACAATGGAAGCTCCCCGCTCAACAGAGTCTCTTATTCAAGAACTGGCCAGCTTTAACCCGACTTAGCTTCAAACAAGGAACGACATCAGGAGTGTTGGGACTATTTTCTGGGATTTCCTGTTAACACTGCAATTACCTCAGACAGTTTTAGGCAGCTGTTGTCTGCATTGCTCAAGTCCGTTATGGCCATCTTTCTTCAGAAAAAGTACACTGTCCGTTAAAAATGCATCTGTGAGGAGAAATGCTTTCCTTGCCTCTAGGGATGTGGGAGAACTTTGATTCTACTTGCACTGAAAGGTAAACCTACCTAACTTACACTTTTTGAAAGAATATGAAAACTGAAACACAGCCATCCTTTGAAATTCACAATTCTCCAGATTTTGCAAGGCAGTTCTCCAGCAAACTAACATGTACATGAAAAATCTAGATAATGAGGAAAAGTGTGCATTTATTAGTGAAAATAATGTGTGTATGAGGAAAAATTGATCTCCAAAAATGTGTCTATTGGGCATGATTGTATAGATATGTGTATATGAGGACAAATTCATTCTATTATTTTTGAATAAATTTTAGTGAGATTTATAAATACAAAAGGGACGCAGGTGGCGCTGTGGGTTAAAGCCTCAGCTCCTAGGACTTGCCGATCGAAAGGTCGGCGGTTCAAATCCCTGCGGCGGGGTGCGCTCCCGCTGCTCGGTCCCAGCGCCTGCCAACCTAGCAGTTCGAAAGCACCTCTGGGTGCAAGTAGATAAATAGGGACCGCTTACCAGCGGGAAGGTAAACGGCGTTTCCGTGTGCGGCTCTGGCTCGCCAGAGCAGCTTCGTCACGCTGGCCACGTGACCCGGAAGTGTCTGCGGACAGCGCTGGCTCCCGGCCTCTAGAGTGAGATGAGCGCACAACCCCAGAGTCTGTCAAGACTGGCCCGTATGGGCAGGGGTACCTTTACCTTTACCTTTATAAATACAAAGCTTAATATCATCTCTCTCTCCTTTTTTTGTTCCAAAACTAAACCATTGACCTGGATAAAATAAAAACATAGAGAAAATGAGAGAAAAAGAAAGCAGGAAATATAGACAGAGAAATAATGAAGAAATAGATAAGAGATTAAAAAGAGACAGAGAGAAAATAAAGCCCAGAAGTTAAAGAACTTCTGGCTCTTCGTCTGACCGCTGTATATAAACAATATTCACTTCAACATCCTACAAAGCCACTTTCTATAAGCAAACATTATATTCCATCCTCAATTCCAAATGTCATTATTTCATTTTCTCTTTCACACAAAAAGTCTATGAGAAGTTTCCAATCTCTGACCAATGTTAACATGACCTTTCTCTGATTAAACATGTCAGTTTCGCTATCTCAGCTAAGGAGAAATTCATACTGAAATGCTGATGAATTTTCAATAGGACTTGAAAAATAAAATGAAAAATACAAATTGATGTGGAAATGTGGGGAACTGGACTTGAGATTGGGGGGGGGGGAGCGGGAAAGAGAAATGGAGAAAACCCAAAATGGACCCAGATTTGCCCATCCCTACTCATCTCCATGATTTACTCTGGTGTTGCTCTGATGCTAGATTCCCTCTAGCGCCACCATTGCCTGCGCTGTTGCTTCAGGGATGGAGATTCTGGCTTGACTCTGGTTGAGGCCTGCCCTGAGTCTACTTCCAGATGACTGTAGGCAGCTAATGCTAGGAGCAGTGAGCTCTTCTTACAGCAGTGTTTGCACAAGACCCTGCTTCCATCTTGTAAGGTTGCTTTAAGCCTTAGAGGTAGATGTCATTTAATTGACTGTTTTTCTGCAACGTGCCAGAGGAGCTGTGTACATTTCTATTGCAGCAAATGGCATTCCTGCCAAACGAAACTCAGCAAAGTTGTCATGAATTCATATTTACTCAAGAAGTAAGAAGGCAGCTTCCAAAGCATGAAAAACAAAACAAAAAGTCCTATATAGCATATACAGAATGAGCAGAAAAATGCTGATTTCAAAAAGATCCACTTCATGCTGTCATACACTGTCAAGTATTACAGAAAGTATCTTAATGAAGCATTATAAACAAACCGTAGAGTCATATGTCCTTTGCAGTTGACCACTGATCTGAAAATAGACTAGCTAAACTTTCTCTCTTGCTGGCTTTTTGGCCATTTGCCAGTAAAGCAGCAAGGGGTAAGGCCCTCCCCCTTCCCCTGTGTGTGTGTGTGTGTTTTGCAAAAAAGTTGGATGCCTTAGATGAATAGGCAACCCTTGTACTAGGTTCCACCTCCCAGATCTGCCAAAAACTACTCAGTTCCTCTCCTCGACTGAATTTCTACTCCATCTCCCATTGGCGTTGCCCGGGCTCTGGAATGTTTGGCTTCAAGAACAGGTAACCGGACATACCGCCAGTTCCGAGCCAGTCACACAAGAACTTCAAAAATCACACCTCGACTCAATGAAGCAACACTTCCCCACTAAAATATGATACATTTTCAATCAGAACGAAGTCTCGGCAGTGTTTGTTGAGCCTACCTCCAAGTAAACCTTCACAGGACCACAGTCCGATGGCCAAAGTATAATTTTAATTTCACTATTTTTCATGCATATTCCACTTCTTATCATATGCTTTCAAAATGACCCTAGTCCTCCTTTCTTCATATGCTTTCCTTAACTGCGAACAATGTTACTAGCCACCTTGTTGAACAGCCACAGAGCCTTAGATGTATCTTTGTCTCCCCATATCCCTTTGTTTCCCCAAATGGTCCACATCTCCATCAATTCTTGCCTAGACTATAAAACTATTTCCTCCTCTGCTGTTCTGTCATACCTTCATCCCAACTATCCAGCACCCTGTTGCAAAGTCTTGATGGTCTCAACTGCCCCTTCCTAAAGTTTATATGCAGTTTTACTGAGAATTGTTTTGCTTTGTTTATGGAGTGGTTAGAAAACCATGAGCTTCCATCTTGCATTTATATGTCTTCCCATTCATTCTCCCACACTTTCCATTGCATCCAATGCATTCCCCTGTCACTTTCCTACCTGCAAAAGGTCTGTTTTGTTTTGAAGTGGACTTGTTCTTTTTCTGGCGACAGAGCACTTAATTTGTTTTCATTGAACAAATCTAAGGTTCCTTTTATGCACCTGAATCCCACAAAAATACTGATAGTCTGGAAAGTGCCCTCAGATGACCAGGCCTAGACAATTTCAAGCTGTAAATGTCAAGAAGAATAGGTTCAAAATTGCATTCTCATCTCTAAAGTGATGTTTTATGTGAGGACTTGCAAGCGAGGCTTAGTTGAACTTGATTCCCATTGAAATCAACAAGACAAGGCAATAGGAATGAAGTTCAACTGTGTGAAGTATTATGGTTTAATAGACACAGAAATGAAAAATAGTTAAAGGTATAATGTGGAAGGTTTAACATGGTGTTTTTCCATGAGGCTATATTAAAGCCAAGGAGAGCACTCTGAGCTTTTGCTGAGTTGATAACTAACTGATTGTTGTTCTCTGGTAGCTAACATGTAAGTAATAATAATAATAATAATAATAATAATAATAATAATAATAATTTATTATTTATACCCCGCCCATCTGGCTGGGCCTCCCCAGCCACTCTGGGCCGCTTCCATAGAAACCAAAAATACAGTAAAATATCACACGTTAAAAACTTCCCTGAACAGGGCTGCCTTAAGATGTCTTCTGAATGTCAGGTAGTTGTTTATCGGTTTGACATCTGCTGGAAGGGCGTTCCACAGGGCGGGCGCCACTACCGAGAAGGTCCTCTGCCTGGTTCCCTGTAGCTTTGCTTCTCGCAATGAGGGAACCGCCAGAAGGCCCTCGGCGCTGGACCTCAGCGTCCGGGCAGAATGATGGGGGTGGAGACGCTCCTTCAGGTATACTGGACTGAGGCCGTTTAGGGCTTTAAAGGTCAGCACCAACACTTTGAATTATGCTCGGAAACGTACTGGGAGCCGATGTAGGTGAAATATACTCAGAGTCGCAAAGTGATTTCATGCTCTTTATTCAGCTCATGGTGGTGAGGAGGAATGAATGGATGTTCCCTCAAAGTATCTGCTTTATATACATTATTTACCCAATGGGCTGCACATGATTGGCTAATTCTGGAATTCTACTGTAAGCCAATCAGGTTGTGGATTGACTTCAATCTGGAGCATGATTGGGTGGTTCCTGCCAACCAATCATACTGCTGCATTGTTCTAGGACCAATCAGACTGCTGCATTCTGAATCCTATTGTTCTAGGACCAATCAGACTGCTGCCTTTTGGATCCTATTGTTCTAGGACCAATCAGACTGCTGCCGTTTGCATCCTATTCGACTCAGTACATAACAGTAGGTCTTTCAAGACCGGTGTTATATGGTCTCGGCGGCTGCTCCCAGTCACCAGTCTAGCTGCCGCATTCTGGATTAGTTGTAGTTTCCGAGTCACCTTCAAAGGTAGCCCCACGTAGAGTGCATTGCAGTAGTCCAAGCGGGAGATAACCAGAGCATGCACCACTCTGGCGAGACAGTCCGCAGGCAGATAGGGTCTCAGCCTACGTACCAGATGGAGCTGGTAAACAGCTGCCCTGGACACAGATTTGACCTGTGCCTCCATGGACAGCTGTGAGTCCAAAATGACTCCCAGGCTGCGCACCTGGTCCTTCAGGGGCACAGTTACCCCATTCAGGACCAGGGAATCCTCCACACCTGCCCGCCTCCTGTCCCCCAAAAACAGTACTTCTGTCTTGTCAGGATTCAACCTCAATCTGTTAGCCGCCATCCATCCTCCAACCGCCTCCAGACACTCACACAGGACCTTCACCGCCTTCACTGGTTCTGATTTAAAAGAGAGGTACTGGGCAGCAGGCAGCAAGCAGCAAGCAGTCCTTGTGAGGCTCCAGGCCCCGCCCCAGGCCAGATGGTAAGTGGCAAGAGCAGGGCCCTCAAGCACTCACTCAGGGGAGTCCTCCTGGGCAGCAGGCAGCAAGCAGCAAGCAGTCCTTGTGAGGCTCCAGGCCTCGCCCCAGGCCAGATGGTAAGTGGCAAGAGCAGGGCCCTCAAGCACTCACTCAGGGGAGTCTTCCTGGGCAACAGGCAGCAAGCAGCAAGCAGTCCTTGTGAGGCTTCAGGCCCTGCCCCAGGCCAGATGGTAAGTGGCAAGAGCAGGGCCCTCAAGCACTCACTCAGGGGAGTACTGTAACCTTAGATCATGTGAGAAGTATTGGGTTGAAAAGCTCCAATTTGAAGGGAATCTCCCAAACTCAATGGAGTGATGATGATGATGATGATGATGATGATGATTGATTTGTACCCCGCCTAACTCACTGGGTTGTCCCAGCCACTCTGGGTGGCTTCCAGTATATACAAAAACATAATAAAACATCAAACCTTGAAAAGCTTCCCTATACAGGGTTGCCTTCAGAAGGTTATACAGTGGTACCTTGGGTTACATACACTTCAGGCTACATACGCTTCAGGCTACAGACTCCGCTAATCCAGAAATAGTACCTCAGGTTAAGAACTTTGCTTCAGGATGAGAACAGAAATCGTGCTCCGGCAGTGGTGCGGCAGCAGGAGGCCCCATTAGCTAAAGTGGTGCTTCAGGTTAAGAACAGTTTCAGGTTAAGAACGGACCTCCGGAACGAATTAAGTACTTAACCTGAGGTACCACTGTATAGTTAGTCATCTCCTTGACACCTGATGGGAGGGAGTTCCACAGGGTGGGTGCCACTAGTGAGTGAGGATGTCAAATGATGCTCTCATGAAGGGAGAGGAAACAGCCTAAGGGCAACGAAGGCAAGAATGCAGGCTGGGGGGCGGGAGAGAGAGAATGAGAGAGAGAGAGAGAGAGAGAGAGAGAGAGAGAGAGAGAGAGATATCTTTCTTAAATATCTGTTTGGATTATTTCATATTTTCTAAGATACTGAGGCTGTGCTGGACAGCACAATATATTGCAGGGATATTTTTGGATGTATCTTTGATGCTTGTGTTCTGTTTTAAAGAAAGTTCTGCTGGTCTGGGTCTGGACAACGTTTCATTTCCAAAAGGAGTTTCAGAGTCAGTTTTCATGCATCCAGTCGCTTCAGACTGTGCAACATTGGCTCCCAGTACATTTCTGAGCACAATTCAAAGTGTTGGTGCTGACCTTTAAAGCCCTAAATGGTCTTCAGTATACCTGAAGGAGCATCTCCACCCCCATCGTTCAGCCTGGACACTGAGGTCCAGCTCTGAGGGCCTTCTGGCAGTTCCCTCACTGCGGGAAGTGAGGTTTCAGGGAACCAGGCAGAGGGCCTTCTCGGCTGTGGCGCCCACCTTGTGGAACACCCTCCCATCAGATGCCAAGGAAATACAGTGGTACCTCGGGTTACATATGCTTCAGGTTACAGACTCCGCTAACCCAGAAATATTACCTCTGGTTAAGAACTTTGCTTCAGGATGAGAACAGAAATCATGCAGCAGCAGCGCAGCAGCAGCAGGAGGCCCCATTAGCTAAAGTGGTGCTTCAGGTTAAGAACAGTTTCAGGTTAGGAACAAACCTCCAGAACGAATTAAGTTCCTAACCTGAGGTACCACTGTAAACAACTATCTCACTTTTAGAAGACATCTGAAAGCAGCCTTGTTTAGGGAATTTTTTATGTTTGTTTTATTGCATTATTATTATTATTATTATTATTATTATTATTATTATTATTATTCTGTTGGGAGCCACCCAGAGTGGCTGGGGATACCCAGCCAGATGGGTGGCATATATAATAATAATAATAATAATAATAATAATAATAATAATAATAATAATAATAAGTTATGCTAGTAAAATGTGAACAATATTATCATGGGTCTGGACAATGCTTCATATCCAAAAGGACTCAGTTTTCATGCAACCCGTCGCTTCAAACTGCTCAGTATTAATATCTGCAACAAACTAACAGCCAGAGCAATCCAAAATGGAGGCCAAGAGGACCTGAGTGGTGGATCCACCATCTCAGCCCAAGTCCTGCCAGATGACACTATCCAGGACAGGAGGCGGAGGGAGCATGGTTTTAATTTTCTCTATAGCAGCTTCAGGTTAGCATGAGGAACCCATCCACCCCAATGCATGGTTGAGGATCCTTTGGATATTCCATTTCCCGCAAACATGAAATTTGGGTGATTTTCATCTGCTACTCCTGGGGGACATTTGCTGGTAGTAGCTTCCTGCCCACACTGACACAGTGGCACGTTCCAGCTTCGAATGTTGAGGCAATAGGACTGCATCCTTAGCCCGAATCCAACCATGGAAGTTAAATGGCTGCTGTTTTCCTCCACAACTTAACATTTAAACAAATATTTTTCCCCAACACTGAAATGTGCTCACATCAACTTTATTGAGCGATACAGCTCCGAGAGAAACATCCTTACTTTCAGCTTTCTGAAATTAGGGCATGGGCAGCTGCCTCTGGATTTAAAATCTGCTATTCCAAAAGCATTCCATACTGAAATAGAAATATAAAGGCGCTTATTCATTCATGTGCCCTTGCAGAAGAGAGGTTCCATTGAAACCAGTGAGGCTACTTTGGGAACACGATGCAGTTTGATTGGCAGCGACTGTATCAAAATCAGAGGCTTCCATTCAGTGTTTCATTTTGCCTCTCCCATGCCATAGAAACACACCCATTCATGTTTTCTTTGAACCCAAATATACTATAAATATCTATCCTAGAAGCCATAATCACTTCTAAGGATTCAATCCCCATATCCATGTTTACATCCAGAGTCCCGTTGTCTAAGAAAAGCTTCCTGACTTTCAGAGCATGCTGTCACATAATGCAGATCCCTTTTAGATATAGGGTTCACAGCTGTCTGAGGAGGAATTGCCTGTCCACAGATCATTTGCTGGGAGAAAAATGTCTGAGAAAGATTTTGAAACTTCGAGATGGTGTTTATTTATTTTAGAAGCAGTTCTTGCTTGCTTTTCTGACACCGTATCCAGAGGAGAAACTGCATACTAATAAAAAGTAAATAACAAACACAAATCGGGTCCTCCCTTAAAGAGGGCATGTATTGCAGTGAGACCTGGACAACCGACACCCTGTGTTGTGGGTGGGTACTATTGGTCAGCCACAACACCCGATTGGTAGGGTCCCTCGTAGCTGGGTGCAATCTGGCCAATGGGCTGCAGTCCAAATGGTTCGAGGGACCTATTTATGCCCATGCATGTGACCCAGAGCTTCCTCTTTCAGTGTGTGCATTCGGAACACCCGCCCACCTCTCCCTAATTTTAGGGCTTTGCGCTTGACCTTGCTATGCCGTCGTGTGTCGTCTGTCGTTGGGACAGGGGCACGGCAGGAATTTCCCCCACTTGGCTTATTGGCTGTCGCTATTTGGGTTTCGCCTGCCGCATAGCAAATCATCACAACATGTAAGGTTGCGGATAGGCTCTGGTTCAGGTGATAGGGATGGGAGAATGCACTCGCCATCCCTATGTGAAGGGTATTCCATTAAAGGAATCCAGGGACTTGATGGTTTGGTCAACCCCTGAGAAGGGGTTGTGCCTGTGCCTGAGTCGAGGGGGACATTTGGGTAGCAGAGTTAGCCCGTTCCTGGCTTTCCGCTTATCCAGGTGTTTACCCATGGCTGACCTATGCTGGAACCCTGGGTCAGCACTACCTGCATGGCAGGGAGCTAGTCGAACCAGAGCCTATGCAACCAGTCACTTTCTGTAATCAATAAAGTTGTGGCCTAAATTCTGCCTAAACCGAAACCAAAATTTGAGTCATGTGTGAATTTATTTAGGGGGCAGGTTTCTGGGTCTGAACATGCAAGTGGAACCTGTAGCACTGACTGCCAGTTCACTACCAGGCTAAGTTCAAGGCGCTGGTACTGATCTTAAGAGCTCTCTCTGCACCCTGGGGCCAGGATAGCAAAAAGATCTCCTCACCCCTGATCAGTGATAGATGATGATAGATGGATGATAGATAGATAGATAGATGAAAAAAGAGATGCTGGTATTCTATACTGTCACATGCCATGCACAAAAATATCCTGCCAGTTATATACCCAACTAATCATTGTGGTCTATATGAAAGGATCTCCTGAAAGTATCATCTCACCAGGAGGTCAATTCTAATCATGTAGGAAGCAGCCCTGTATCATGGTGGCACCTTCCCTTTGGGACCCCCCCCCCCAATTTATTCTTTCTATTATCTTTTTGGCACCTATCTAAGGCCTTCCTTTTGCAATAAGCCTTTTAAGCAGAGAGTTTTGACTCCATCTGTAAAGGACCTGAAATTGTTTAGATGATTAGGAGTACTCTCATTAAACACTCGTTTCTGTCTGAGACTCAGGAAACAGTGTGACAGGAAATGAGGCCACCACCGGGGGTAGCAACGGAACTGACGATTCACTATGCTAGAGAAGAAACTATTTTTTTAAAAAAAAAATCTTCTCCTGTTACATTCACAAAATGTTTAGGGGTATGTGTACCCCTGCATACCCCCAGAAAAAAAGCACTGTGATATATGTCTATGTCTATGTATTGTTGCTGTTGTTGTTTTTTAAAAAAATAGTTATAATTTTTCAGATTAATAGTTTACAATCAAGAAGGAGAAAACGAAAAGGAAAAAATACACACACCCCCATCCACGAGAGCAGTTTTTATGAAATGAAAGGAAGAGGACAACATTCCATTTGGCACTGGGAATATCTTATTTACTACCTAACTAATCGAGGCAATCATGAGATGACCACAAGTCAAATGCACTCAGAGCCTGCAGTAAAACTGAACATTCAGATTAGAAATCATTACGGATGTTGAACATTCCCATTCAGTCGGTTCCAGCTGAAGCAGTGTCCCCTTTCACAATATGCTTCTGAGCTCTGTAAGGACCTCCGTGTATGGGATTCCAAAATGGAATGTTTTAATGGGAAATAAGTCACCCTGTGAATTCACCTTGAATCTCCAGCTGTGGAGGAGATACTTGGACCATTTATGGCTCGGAAAGCATTTTGTGCTTGCTAGAGCGTTTTAAAATTATGCACATGGGAAAGAGGGATATTGTGTTTGTATTTCCTCCTCAGCTTTCTATGTTGTCTTTATTTCAATTTGCACATGTCATTATCTCATTCTTTTGAATGCTACGGTGACTAAAGACATGTTGGACAACCCAGCAAGGCATGTAATAATACAAATGTACACACCTCTCCCTGGCCAGCATCTATTAATTGCTGATCCCTCAAGGAAGCAAATAAAAACTTGGTAAACAAAGAAAAATGGCTCAGAATCAGTGCATGCATAATGAATCATGGGATACATTCTCGTTAGAGATGTTGAAAACATCTGTCATCCCTGGTGCTAAAGTCCAGATGATCAATAAATAACTTTTTCTAAGCCGTGAAGAACGGAAAACCCACTCTAGTGAGAATTGTTCAGTCTATCTATCTATAGCAGATGGTGTGGTGGGGCTCACCTGATCACATTCCTGCTGCTTTCTGGGCAGCAGAGGGGTAGGAGCAAAGTGGTAGTGAGGTCAGTGTGGTGCAAACACACTGACAGGAATGTCAGATTGGCTCCAATGGTGCATTTGCACTGTGCTCCCCTTGCCCCTACCTAATCCTCCCATCTCCCAGTAAGCAGCAACAATGACCAGCTAGAAGCCAAGTAAGTTCTTCACCTCAGCCTAATGGTCACTACTACTGTCTAGGTGTCTGTCTACCCCTCTCTTCTCTGTGACTTGTTAACATGTAATGATTTTACTGAGCAATAGTGAGTGGAGAGAGAATCAATCTCAGTTTTATCAGATAAAAATATCATTCAAAAGTGAAATGTGGCTCTTCCTACAGGTAGAGGTATTATGCTGAGAAGGTGTGAGATATTTTCTCTTCCTTCCTCTTTGTGTCTTGATTGGTCCAGAAAGCAGGGGAGTAACTTACTCACAGAGTGTCCATTCCACCATTTTTAAAAAAATAATATTTATTGAAATTTCCAAGAAAAAAGAGAAAAAAGAAAAAAGAAAAAAAGATTACATAATCCAAGAAAAAGAAAAAAAAATACAAAATACAGGAAAAAAATGAAAAATAAAAGCAAGTTAAAAACAAATCCCTCTTTCTCTATTTTATGATTCATTTACTTATTTCCGTGACTTCCTCACACCTCCCTCCTTTATATTCCAATTCGAATAATTAATTCAGCAAATTTTCCCCTCTTTGTTTTATCTTAGTTCTTTATCTTAAACATATTATATCATTCTATTTTTCATCTAATTATCAAACCATATTTTGCATATTCCTTTTTAACCTTATTGTTAGAAATCACTTCGTTTCCTTCCTACTTCATTTTAACATCCATTAATTTTACACTGTTTCTGCAAATAGTCCTTAAATTTCTTCCCATAAAGTTTCAAAATTTAAACCATATTTATACCTAACTTCTTCAAACCTTTCTACTAATGCCAATTATTTCCTTTCCAACAAATTCCCTGTTTTTTCATTAATATCAAACTAATTCCAAAAATAAAAAGAAATTCTCCTCAAATTTTTATCCAACGTCCCTTCTTCCTGGTTTCGGGTTATGTCAGTCCTTTCAGTCTCACATCCAGTCCATCAATCTGGTGTTCTGATATCCGAGGCTCTTAAGTCACTTCCATGCCCCCTCTGCAGATTTTCTTGTTCCTGTTTATTCTTACACCCTTCCCTGTCCCTTGTTGGTTTCTTTCGTGATTTCTTCCCTTTCTCCTTGGGAGATGGGCTTCCGGGGAACTCCAATCGGTAGTAATCTCCATTTTCTTTCATCAGACTAGCCCATTCCCCAGAGTCCCATTCCCCCAGGTTAATTTTATAATCCAAAAAATGGTTGTTCCAGAAGTAGTTATCAACCCGTTCCAGAGTCCCGCCAGAGTTGAAAGCTTCCTTAACTCCAAACACTTCCAGAGACACATCGTATTCAATCTTGCAGTACTGCGTCTTTTGGTCATGCAGGACTTTAGGTTTCTCCATCTGTATCTTTTGAAGTGCAATCACAACCTCTTCCGTCATCATCTGCCCTTGGACTTGCCCTGTCAAGCCAGTTTCCTGAGTTAGTTGTTGTGGAACTTCTTTATCCTTATTTTCTGTTGGTTCATATTTACTGGCTACAACAGATATAGAGTCTAACTTTTCATTCATTAAGTCCATTTTCTCATGCAGCTGCTGTAGCTTAGCATTTATTCTGTCAAGGTCAGACAACAAAGTTTCTTCCCGGCACATTGCTGTTCAAGGTCAGGCGGCTGGTCCCACGGTCTGATTCCCAGAATTGTATAATTTCACTATAAACTGCAGCAACAAATTGACAAGCTCCCTCTAGGGGACACAATTTCAGTTCACATCCATCTTTAAAATGTATCCAACAAAGGAAACTTTACTTTCGGTTTTCAAATACTTTGTTTCCTTAACATGCAAGATGCAGAAAGCGGCATTAAAGTTAATTTATTTCTCTTCTTTTTACTGTCTGTCAAAAGTAAACCACTTTCAATCGATGGGCATCTCCAAAACTTTCTGTCCTGACACCCCGTCCCCAGGTTTGGGACGATGGAGGCTTATGTTCCTTTACTCTCTCCCCGCAGGCTTAGGAGATCAAAAATTTTTCCCCTTTTCCCCTGCTGTCAAGGGGGATTTTGTTGTTTATAAATGCAGGAAATTTCAGTCTTTAAGTCAATTTTCCAGGCTGATTAGCTTATAAGATCTTTGCTTCAGTCTATTTATAAAGCGGAAGGCGGACTTCCTGTTTAGACCTTCCCGCTACGTACCTAATTCATAAATTTCCATTCCACCATTTTCAGTCCTTGTCACCAGGAGGCAACCATCTGTGTTATGCAAGAATTTGGCTTCAACAGGTCCCTGCCTCCAAGTATTCTTGTCTTGACCATAACATTCAAATCAGAAGTCACAGAATAAAGGTTCAGAAGGCTTGCATCACACAGCTATCCAGATGCAATGGACTGAGCAAAAGTTCAGAAAGTCTGTAAACTGAAAGCATGATTAAACTCATAATTGAATTACATATAAACTCTGGGGGAGGCAATAAATTATTTGATCAAGATTTTCCTGGGTGTTACCATCTGACCTTCTAGGCTTCATGAAATCACATTGACTGGCAAGCTCCTTTGCAAGTCCTGCCAATGTGTCTTGTCAAGAAGATGTAACTCTTTCTTCCAAAGCAACAGCCAACCCTTCTTGGTTTCCCATACCTAGTATGTGATTGTGAGCAGTTCTCCTCCCCCTTCCAAGAAGAAGCCTATCATTACTGTATCGTGAAAGGAGAATGAGGAAGGGGGAGAGAGTGGAATCATTAGTAGGCAACTACGTCAGTCAACATCTGGGCTTGTAAATAAAAATATAAATTGGGTTGGTGTGCATCCCATGATGACTTCTGGTTTGCTTCCAGAGTTACTAAATTCGCAATAACTTTTATAAGACTCGTGTGAGACCAGATGGATGAGGAGAAACATTTAAGAATCACTATCTTTTGTAGACGCGCCCGGCGCCGCAGAATCATATGAGAACTCCCAAGGTTTCTAGGGTGTGCCACAAAATATTGACAGCCGTGACAATGCTTTTTCCAACTGCAGTATAGTAGACGGCTTGGCTGCTGTTGCACCTGCTGTTTGCTTTATGGCACACTATGTTCTGGATGGCTATGGCGATTAATTAGGTTTCTTACGCACCCTTCACCATAAAATCTCAAGACAAGTAACAAGGGCAAAAGCAATAAAGTTTAAAACAAAGTCAACCATCAAGATCGGGTGAGTACACATGGAACCTGAAAGCAGATTTAATATATCCCATGTTTTCATGTCGTTTGCACAATGTCGGCCTCTCTTTCCTCAAATTTAATTTGGATTTTCCCAGTCTGTGGATAATGCAGTAAGAGAGGGAAAATCCAACATAGTCACATGTTACTCAACTGTCAATGGACTGAAATTTGATGTGTGGTCAAGGTTGTGAGGGTCTTTTTCTTTTTACATTAGCACCACCCATGGGTGTCATCTAGCACCAAATCCCCTACTTTTGCTGATGAGGCAATCCTCAGTTGGGCGGTTAGTGGGACCAGACACAAAATTCTTCTTTGCATGTAGATCTCAGGTTCAATTTGTAGCATCTTGGAAGCCTGGAGAACCACAGTCAGTCATTGTTGACAATCTAGAACTAGAAGGGCCAAATCATTTACTGGGTGTAAACTGAATGATAGGAGTATCATTTAGGAAGGACAAGACATGTATAATGTCAGGCTTGAGGGAGTCTCTCTTGCCCCCGGTAGCATCAAGGATCAAGGAAGAAGCAAGAAATTTTGTATTTATGGTTTTATTCAGTTATCATGGTGCAAGGCAAATAATCCAGTCCTCAACTCTATAGTGACGTTGCTTACTCTCAGCTACTCCCCTTCTTTCCCCAGCAATAGCTACGGGAGGCCTCAGGAGTCAAATGTCTTTGAGCCCTTTGCTCTTGAGTGCTAAGTGAGCGGCATGTACCCAGGGATGGTGGGGGTCCTATGGTTTCCAAGGACGTCTCTGCTGGCAATTGTCCCACCCACCCCTCCTTCTCCTAACACGTCATAACTTGGAAGCTCTGAATTCTGCTGCAATTCAGTTCTACTGAAACTACTAGATAAGGGTGTGTGTGTGACCCCCCCCACTCCTCCTCCTCCAAGGGAAGAAGAGGATAAGGAGGGGGCGATTTCCAGCCTTCCCCTTCAGTCCAGCCCCTGACATGTAAATACGTGCATGTATGTGTGTTTTGCCCCCTCTTTTCCAAACTACTTACTATCATTCCTCAGGAACATCAGCATCTAATTCTAGCCAGTTCAATACTTCTGCACATATACAGAAAATCTTGTGGCTTACTCCCGAGATGTGTTTTGCTCTCTAAGATAGTTACTAGTTACACCAAGCACACCAATGGAATAAAACGTGTGTGTGTATGTGTGTGTGTGTGTGTGTGTGTGTGTGTGTATTAAAGAGCAACTGACATGCATGGATAGCAACTCTGAGGTTTAAAAAGTAACAGCAACAAGTGCCTTGAAAACACATCTATCTGTAAAGGTAAAGGGACCCCTGACCATTAAGTCTAGTTGTGGACAACTCCAGGGTTGCAGCGCTCATCTCGCTTTACTGGCCAAGGGAGCCGGCATTTGTCTGCAGACAGCTTCCGGGTCATGTGGCCAGCATGACTAAGCCGCTTCTGGCGAACCAGAGCAGTGCATGGAAATGCCGTTTACCTTCCTGCCGGAGCGGAACCTATTTATCTACTTGCTCTTTGACGTGCTTTCGAACTGCTAGGTTGGCAGGAGCAGGGAACGAGCAATGGGAGCTCACCCCATCGCGGGGATTCGAACCGCCGACCTTCCGATCAGCAAGCCCTAGGCTCTGTGGTTTAGACCACAGCACCACCCGCATACAAGTCCTTTAAACCTTGCTGGGAATGTGGTCCCTTTCATCTCAAACCTCCCATCACTTAAATCTCAAATGGCACCCCTAACTACCAGAACATGTAACTGACTATTATACTGTCTGAAATTGACCAACCTGTTGGGAACTGGATTCTGGCTGCTGAACAGCTTCTTAGAGCATCCAACGACCATGTCTCTGTTTTTAAAGCAGAAACTAAAGATGGGCAAAGCTTTGTCCGATGAGCAGATTTTTCCATTGGCTTGAGGCCTGGACCCAGCAACCTTCTGGCTTCATGTAAATTACATATATTATGGATTATTTACAGCATTGGCTGCAACCTTTGTTGGCTCCCATATACAGGTCTATTGTTACTTTTTTTAACCATTCCGTTGTGCAGAATTTTGGCCAGTCCTCAGAACCAGCTGTGCTAGTCCTCCACACAGGTTGTGGTTAGCTAATGCCCAGAAGTCTTGCAGAAGTGTCCTTGAGCCATATTTTGGGAGAGTAGGCTTCTTTCAAGAATGAGGATCTAGAATAAGAATGACTGCACATGTGGGCATGTGCAGCAGATGCCCTTTAAAACAACAACAACAACAACAACAGCAACAACCACCAAATGGTACAAAATGACAGTCATTTTCTGTTCTGTTCTGTTCATTGCAATATTGCTGATCGCTGTATAACTATGTGTGTTAGAGTTTTACAAGGGTCCTCGGGGAGCCACAGCAACTTGGCTAACTTTAAGGACTATATTTTGGCCTGGCCAGCTCTGATCCTGGAGCCTTTAGTGTCTCAGCATTCCTCAAGTTGCTAGAAAGGTTTACTTTCCCTTACTGCTTTCAAACTTCTGTCAGATGCACCTAGTTACAGAATGCATTTATGATGCAGTAAAGGCAGCTGCAGGGACGCGGGTGGCGCTGTGGGTTAAACCACAGTGCCTAGGACTTGCCGATCAGAAGGTCGGCGGTTCAAATCCCTGCGACGGGGTGAGCTCCCGTTGCTTGGTCCCTGCTCCTGCCAACCTAGCAGTTCGAAAGCACGTCAAAGTGCAAATAGATAAATAGGTACCACTCCAGCGGGAAGGTAAACAGCATTTCTGTGCGCTGCTCTGGTTCGCCAGAAGCGGCTTAGTCATGCTGGCCACATGACCTGGAAGATGTACACCAGCTCCCTCGGCCAGTAAAGCGAGATGAGCGCCGCAACCCCAGAGTCGGCCACGACTGGACCTAATGGTCAGGAGTCCCTTTACCTTTACCTTTAAAGGCAGCTGCTGGGTGTGCAACCATACTCCCAGTTAGTAACTGTATGATTCTATAATAAAATGATTACTTTTTCTTTATATGCAGTGGATGGTGGGTTAACTTGAACCTCCTCATGTGCTTATTTCATAAAATAAATACACTGCTTGATTGTTGTTGCTTTTTAAAGCAGCTTACAAAAAAGGTGTGTTGTAAGAATGCACGAGAAGCTCAAGGATTCGTGCTACATAGCCCCACCCTCTGCTGCTGGATTGGACTGGGCAATAGCAAACAATTTAGCAGGGCACACATAACTCCCAACAGCTATGGGGAGGAAAGGGGAGGCCAGAGTGGTGCAAAATCCCTTTTAATATTAATATTTTTTTATTGAAAATGCTTCAATTATAAAGAAAGAAAGTGATGCAAAGAAAAAGAGAAAAATGAAAGAAAAATAAACTGCATGAAAATGTGTAAAATGAAACAATATATGCTTATAAACAATAAGTTTGAAATAATAATAATAATAATAATAATAATAATAATAATAATAATTTATTTATTTGTACCCCACCCAACTGACTGGGTTGCCCCAGCCACTCTGGGCGACTTTCAGCATATATGAAAACATAGTAAATCATTAAACCTTAAAAAGCTCCTCAATAGAGGGCTGCCTTCAGATGTCTTCTAAAGGTTGTATAATTACTTATCTCCTTGGCTCGGGGGTCAGATAACTCTATACTGTCCAACAGTTCTCTGATGAAAATAGGGATGTCGTAAGGAAAAGTGGGACATACCGAGTTCAAATAAAAAACTGGGATGGCTTCTGTAAATCTGGGACTGTCTCTAGAAATTAGGGACACTTGGAGGGTCTGCGCTCTCTCTCTCTCTCTCTCTCTCTCTCTCTCATTCTCTCTCTCTCTCACACACACACACACAGAGAGAGAGAGAGAGAGAGAGAGAGTAATATTTCACCATTGAGGGGAAAACCACAGAAATTGTGCATTCCTTAGGTAGGGACAGAAAGGAGAGAAGAATAAAATATTCATACATCAGTAATGATGCAATGGTGGCAGTGGGGGTCTGTATGGGTTCAATAAAAGACAGAAAATCCTAGAGAGAGAGTAACCTACAGAAACTCAGCAATCTGAAGCATAGGAAAATATTTTTCCATGGAACATTTAATCCATCAAATTCTTTCCTTCCTCCTTGCTGGAAATAGAATAAGTAACTGGATGTAGGCCTAAGTATGGGGCTGGAAACAGAAAGAGCAGGAGGAGAGAATTAAGGCTCCTCAAAGGATTAGTCCAGGGCATGGTGGGTTAAAATGATCAGGGAAAGCTTTGATCAATCTCATGCAGTCTTGCTGCAAAAAAACAACCTGTTGAAGGTGAATGCATTGGATCAAATTCATGAGCTTTGCTTGCTTGTATGTGTATTAGTTAGCCACACCATTGTCTATTACTAGAAAACAGATGAATGCTAGGGACGAGTGTTTGTGCCTCCCCAAGTAAAATGAAAGCACAAAGAAGCTAACTTGCTTGGAATATTTATCTCTCAGTCTTGCTAGGTGTTGGGTTGAAGACACTAAGGGGTGTGTGTGTGTGTGTGTGTGTGTACAGTGTGGAAGGAAAGAACTCAGCGGAAAAATAAATATCAAGCAACAGGAAGGAGTTCCACAAATAATATTGGAGAGGTGGGGGGGGGGGCAGGAGGAATTAGAGACAAGATCATATCTCATGTAGCAGATTGTTTCCCCAGAGATTCAACTTACTATCAGGGACTTGTGTATGGAAATTAAACATGTAACTAAACATTAAACTGAGTCCCCAATTATCATTTAAATGCCTCCCATTGTGACTCCATTTCATGTTTACGTACACCAGGAATGCGGAGCAAGGAGTCCAGTAATATTCAGAGAGTGACATGTTCCTCATCCCCAAGTGCAGCATGCGCAATCCAAACATTCAACCACCCATTGTTTAATTTGCAATGACCTAAAGCGAGCAATAATTAAATCCAACACAACTCTCCATGAAGAAAATTCCAAGCACCTTATTGAAAATTGTGCCTAAAAATTAAATGGATAATGACATTAAATACACTGTTCATTTGAGAATGTTTCTGGTCCAGGGCTTTCAAAATGAGGCAGGCTGGCAGTAAGGGCAGGCACTACTCAGCGGCGGAGGAAGCCACTCGGGTGTCTGGGGTGGTGCGCGCCGCTCATAGGGGTGGCGCGCACCACAGGGCCTCCAGAGTCCGCCTGCCTCCTCCCACTCAGCTGCCCTACAGCTGGAGGGAGGCAGCGGGCGGACCGTTTGGGCAGGAGAGACGTGTGGCTCGGGCGCGCTTCAGGCCCCACAATGAGTGCCGCCCGCCATTTTGTCACCCCCCTCAGTGGTGACACCCGGATCGGACCACACCCACCTCATCCCCCTTCCTCTGCCCCTGGCACCGCCTTCTCTCCACACCCTGAATTTCATAACTATGCAAGGCCCCAGAATTGGTTCGAGGAAAAGTTGTTTGCCTGCTCTCTGAGCATTTTGGCACCTTTGAAAAAATCATTAGCAAATATTACATGATGGTTCCTGAGATCACAGAGCAGAAGAATCTTTATTTGCATCAGCCACTAGCCATAGCAATAAAATAAAATAAAAATGTACTGAAGAGAGAGGTAAAAACTTAACTGTACAAAATACATTCTGGAGGTTTACATCAATAATCAAATAATAGATCCTATTCTAATTGCCCCTGCTAAAAAAAATTGCAGTTTTTGTTGTCACCTGGTTATCTTGATCTGCTAGAAGAAAGGACACAGTAGCAATGGTTGAGCGAACCGGCATGGACAATAATAGAGGGGTAATAACCCCACTCCTCAGATCTTTATAAAGAGTGTAAGTCAGAAGCACATGAGCTACTGACTCAATACTGCCATCTCCACAGGGACATAACCGTTTTTCCAGCGGATTTTTTTGAAATCTCCCCTCAAGTACGACTAAAGGCAGTATATTTAATCTTGCGTAAGTGAAAGCGTGTCTGTGTTTTGGAATTCTTGAATTTTGCAAATAGGGTGCCAAACGTGTCAAAATGACTAAGTGGAGAATACAGTGGTACATCGGGTTACATACGCTTCAGGTTACATACGCTTCAGGTTACATACGCTTCAGGTTACACACTCTGCTAACCCAGAAATAGTGCTTCAGGTTAAGAACTTTGCTTCAGGATAAGAACAGAAATCAGGCTCCAGCAGCACGACAGCAGCAGGAGGCCCCATTAGTTAAAGTGGTGCTTCAGGTTAAGAACAGTTTCAAGTTAAGAACAGACCTCCGGAACGAATTAAGTACTTAACCTGAGGTACCACTGTAATCATACCATCAACAAAACTTCCTTATCGTGGCCAAATTATTCTGTCACTCAATATCATATAAGGTAAAGGGACCCCTGACCATTAGGTCCAGTCGTGACCGACTCTGGGGTTGCGGCGCTCATCTCACTTTACTGGCTGAGGGAGCCAGTGTACAGCTTCCGGGACATGTGGCCAGCATGACTAAGCCGCTTCTGGCGAACCAGAGCTGCTCACAGAAATGCTGTTTACCTTCCCGCCAGAGCGGTACCTATTGATCTACTTGCACTTTGACGTGCTTTTGAATTGCTAGGTTGGCAGGAGCAGGGACCGAGCAACAGGAGCTCACCCCGTTGCGGGGATTCGAACCGCCGACCTTCTGATCGGCAAGTCCTAGGCTCTGTGGTTTAACCCACAGCGCCACCCGCATCCCTCAATATCATATAGGTGGTGTCTAATCAAATTATTTGCTTTACTGAAGTCCAGTTGTGGTGATAAACCAGAAAAGTAAAAGTTCTGGTTGACAATTTTAGTCCAAGTGCTCTCATGACAATCTTGTGATATTAAGGGTAGTAGATTCACAGAGCAGTCTTTCATTAATTTTGGGGAACAACTGGACTGCATTTTGAATCAAGATGGTTGACGGAACCTTTCCAAACTGCTCTGATGGTTGGGTATCTTAAAATTCCCAAGCAATGTTGGGTTTGACACTGCTGTAATAAATACATATCTAGGAGAAAAGAAAGGGGTGCATTTGGAGGACACCAAACCCATTCTCAGTTCCTGGTGAACTTAAGTCAAGTTTTTCCTCTTCTGCATAGTTCCATCCCTGACTCTGTTCCTTGATCACACAGTGAAGGATGACAGAATTTTGGGCAAGTGAGACGGAATATTTGGGAGCTGGCTTTCATAGAGAAAAATGGTTTTCCCAGAGATTATTTGATTGGCACAGCTCAGCTGAGGCAAACGTCGGCACTTTCGAAGGCTACAGTCCTCAAAATATTTGCGGCTACTATGGTTGTCCCTAGAGAGAGGGCGTAACGAATACAGTTGAGGAAATCATTTCTGAATTGTACCAGCTCTTCTGAAAGGTGCCTTACAACTTGTGTTCTTGGAAGCTACAAGAGTTCACGCACTAAGGCAGAATGCTAGATTAGCCTCCCTCCTCCCCACAATGCCTCTTTTTGGATAGTTGTTCTTTGGGTTTGCTGGAGCATGAAAAATATCAGCTCTCATGCCAATGGAATCCCACTTCAGCAAGGAGGTCAATAGCCAAGCACTATAGGGCTACATATCTGAGGACATTTAAATGTTTCTCACCAACTCCTTTGCATTTTTGTCACTATTTTAATCCTCTAGCGCCAGCACTTCCTTATCTGCATGGTATTTTTAAAAAAAGCATTATACTGGTATACAAAAGAGGAGGGAAAAAAGTAAGAGAAAAAATAATTGTTTATGCAACTTAGAACTACAAAGCACATGATGCAGTGTGACAGGAGTGACGACAAGTTTAAATAATTGGTAATTCTGAATGAACAGACTTAGTTTTATTTTCTTTTTTTCCTGGAACTGGCATCACCAGCCAGATTTTCTGCAGGATGAAGAAATAGAAGTAATTCTCCCAGTGAGTTTTGTACAGGATATCCCATCCTCCAGGTAATTTCTGATATTTATATGGGGCTACTTCTTCTAACTGAAAAAGAAAACCATACAAATCAAAATGAAATAAAGACGATTGGCGAAATTCACCTAAGGAGCTCTTCAGCAGAAGCCCTGTGCAAGGATTTCTGCTTATGCAATGGGGCTCCCCCCTCCCCCTGTGCCCCCCAAAATTGGCTTGTGGGAAGGTCAGGAGAGCCCCCAAAGCAGATAGGAGGAGGAGGAGGAGAAAGACAATCGTTCTGCCTGGCAAACTGAAATGCTCGCAAGGATGGCAAATCTGTAATAGCGCAATACTAAATTCCACCCTTTGACATTTTCTTCCTCCTTTGAAAATGGATGTGAGTGTCAAACTCAGATATTGAGACGTGAAGTGTAGAATGCCACACGTGTGTGTCCTATTTCATTCCAGCGGTGTGGTACGCTACTACGTTAACGAATAGAGAAACTTACAAACAACTGAAATCGCAAGCGGGTGAGTGAAGCTCACTTCACGCAGCCAATAACTTCTGGAGCCAGAAAGAAAAGGAGTTGTAATTTTGTGCCAGGGAATATGCTTCTTCTATCAACAACATGGCAGGAGGTCAGGCAAAGAAAGATCACAGCAACACATAATGAGGGGGAAAGTGTTTGGGGGGAATATACTTTCCCTTTTGTGTGGTTGGGGGAAAATGATATATAGAAGATTGCAGATTGTGATGGTTCCCGTAATGTTTCTAATCATAGGGTGTCTTATACTTCCACTTAAACATTTGGTGTTGATATTTTCAAAACACAAAATTTAATTATGTGTGTGAGTGTGTGAATTTTAACGAACTTGTTACACCCCAGAGATTCAGCTGGCTACTCCCCCCAACCCCAGTACATAAATCTTTCTAGAAGCGTTAGTCAGGCATCTTAGACTACTGTTTGCTTTGAAGCCAGATGATTAGCTCAAAACTGAATGGGGAATTTTCTTAAAGCACAACACGAAACAGACTCCTTAGCTTCCAGCCTTACAGTCTGGCATTAAAATGAGAGAGTCTGAGGATAATAAATGCGAAGAGTTGTAGCAGCCAAGCAGCAAAATGCATGGAGTCAAACTGTTAGGATTTTCTTCCTCCAAATTCTTATATCCTACACCTCTGTCCAATTCATTTTAGGGACGAGCAGCCCTGAAGGCATTCTTTTATGAAACCCCTTACTTGCTGGATATGTGGATGCATCTTTTGCTCGCACTCACACTGCACTAAGGGTTTTGTAGTGTTACAGCTGCATAAAGAGCGGAACACTCTGATTCTCAGTAGCTCTACTGAAAGCAATGTGGGTTTGACTTGTTGGTTCCTTCACCGTCCCTACTTTGGGGACATGATTTCTCGTTATTGACATTTTGCCACAGATTTAATTTGAGGCAGAATTTTGGTTTCGTGAGTCCATTGGCAGAGTTAGCTTGCAAATGAGCTGGTCGCTAGCCAAGCTTATTTGCAAGGGTTTATTCCTTGTGCTTTTGCTACTCCCGCTTCACCTTTAAATGTGAGACTCAAAACCAAGAAAGAAATAGGCTACATGACAAACAGAAAGAACAAATTATCTTCCATCCTAATCTGTGACGCAGCCTAACACAGGAACAGTGCATGCTGAATAAAAAACCCTGAGATTCACAACTAGGTATCTCAATGTGCATCTGGTCCCAGAAGAATGACCATGACATGAAATCCTAAGATTTTAAGTGAGTTGACATGGTTTTAGATGGGAATTTCCCAAATCATGCCTTGACATTTGAACAGGCAACGGTTCAATCCCTTTTCCAAAGATTTGTCACTGTGTGGTGAACCAGGTTTTAGGTTCATGCTAAAGCGATCATAAAACCACTTCATATATATGCTCAGAAACGAGGGGAAACCTCAGACTACATCGAAAAATCCGTATGTGCGTTTGTCCTTAACAAGGAAACCAGGGCCCATAAATGTTGGCATACGGTGCCAACTCCATTAAATAACCTTTGTTAAATGTAACAAGTGGACTCTTCAGTCAGTAAATTGTTACAGAGCGCTTGACAGACAGACGAGCCTACATTTTTAGTACTGTGACAAACTTCTGTGGTCTTGGGGACCATATAGCATTGAAGAAGCAATTATGCTGGTGTATATATACATTATAACACATATTTTACTCCCTGAGGTGCAAATACTGCAAGCAAAACCGGCAAAATACTGAGGAGATAGGGGTTGTTAATATCTGAATGCTCCCAGAACTTTCGTTTTCTGTTACTACAGTGGGAATGGCTGCATTTTTTTTTAGATTCTCCTGTGATAACCAGTGCATTTCCCCCCTAAAAAAAACATGTTTAGGGGTACTCTCATTTTCCTACTCATATTGAAATACTGCCCCTCAATGAGGCCTAACTTAGATTCACAAAATGTTTTGGGGTATGCATGTTAGAATTCCTGCTCCATGATTGCAGTCATGGGATTGTTATCTATCACATAATGGTATATGATTTGACTCCACAAAGTGGGAAGTGACGGAGACAGGATGTTTGTGTTACTGTGTTCCGTGAAGTGGGACTATTGTCCTTTGTTCTTTCTCTTTGCTGTTTTATGCTAGAAAGAGAGGGAGCCATGTTGCAGTGCTCTGTGTGTGTTTATATGTAAATAAAGTAGATTAGCCAAAATGCTGAGGTCTGTTATGCAACTGTGCAGACTCTGCAGATCCCTAAGTGTGCCGATGTCTGTTGGCATCGGTTGCTGTGATGTTGGGGCAGAGGAAAGCTTTCGAAGCTCCAGAACGATTGACCAGGAGGGAGGGAACATGCCAGTCGGGCATGTGTCTCTGCCAGGGTCCTACTTGAGTGTAGGACGAGCTCCTGACAATGCGTTTCCCCCACGTCCCCCCAGAAAAAAGCACTGGTAATAACCATACATCTACTTTTGTGGAGATTGTTCCTTAAAATACAGTTGTTTGAGAATATAAGCTATGGTGGGTGGGTCCTTATTATTACTACTTTAGGATGCAACAATAGGAAAGTCAAGCATACAAAATTCACACAGAAGCACATCATTGCTTACTTCAACTTGCCTGTGGAAACAACTCAGAGGCCATGAAAGAAGGAAGGTTAACTACAGGAAGATTTAAATGAACTATTGGAAACTCAAGGAAGTAGAGATATAAGATGATCAGAGTCCCCCTGAACTTGAAGCATGGGAAGTCCCAATAAAAATTTATAATTTGGCAGAATATTTGGATTATATGATATGTATTTGTATAATTTGGAATATTTAATGTGATTTGATTGGATTGTTAAAATGGAAAATTTAATAAAAAATTTTTTTTTAAAGATTATTAGTACTTTAGGAGGAAAAAATGGAATTAATGGACATAGAAGATCATGCAGGACTATGGGAAATGACAGAGAACAGGCCGTTTTCCAACTTTCAAATGAAGGAAGCAACATCCAAGCTTATATTACTTAGAAATGTGCTTTCCCAGGGAAATACACAGCACGTGGGCTCAGGTTGTTCAATCAGAGGTGAAGCAAAGTTATTCGAAAGCTTTTATTTATTAATTTAACAGAAGAGGAAAATCTGGTTGGTCCCTTTCATGCTTAGTTAGGGAGCTGCAGACTTGCAGTGCATAGGCTGCCAGAGGGTGCAGGAGGGGGCAGTGTGTCAATGGAAGGAAACAGATTTCCGAAAAGGAGCACATGCCTAGAGGGCGTTGGGGGATGTGGTTAGCAACTGCATCCACCCAATGGGATAGGATGCAAGTTTAATTATAACACATTGCCACTTACACTTTTATTTACGTCTCTTCTCCTCCCTCTGCCCCACTCCCCTTTTTTTTGGTTTTGGTGATTTATTTAAAGTCGTTGAACGTTACAGCGCTGGGTTTTGCAGTAATGAAAATTCCATTTATTATAGCACTTGTGTTATAAAGAAAGAAAGTAATTTGGCAGAATATTTGGATTATATGATATGTATTTGTATAATTTGGAATATTTAATGTGATTTGATTGGATTGTTAAAATGGAAAATTTAATAAAAAATTTTTTTTTAAAGATTATTAGTACTTTAGGAGGAAAAAATGGAATTAATGGACATAGAAGATCATGCAGGACTATGGGAAATGACAGAGAACAGGCCGTTTTCCAACTTTCAAATGAAGGAAGCAACATCCAAGCTTATATTACTTAGAAATGTGCTTTCCCAGGGAAATACACAGCACGTGGGCTCAGGTTGTTCAATCAGAGGTGAAGCAAAGTTATTCGAAAGCTTTTATTTATTAATTTAACAGAAGAGGAAAATCTGGTTGGTCCCTTTCATGCTTAGTTAGGGAGCTGCAGACTTGCAGTGCATAGGCTGCCAGGGGGTGCAGGAGGGGGCAGTGTGTCAATGGAAGGAAACAGATTTCCGAAAAGGAGCACATGCCTAGAGGGCGTTGGGGGATGTGGTTAGCAACTGCATCCACCCAATGGGATAGGATGCAAGTTTAATTATAACACATTGCCACTTACACTTTTATTTACGTCTCTTCTCCTCCCTCTGCCCCACTCCCCTTTTTTTTGGTTTTGGTGATTTATTTAAAGTCGTTGAACGTTACAGCGCTGGGTTTTGCAGTAATGAAAATTCCATTTATTATAGCACTTGTGTCTTGGCTCCGTAGCTGCAGCTTTGCTCCAAAATATATTACATAATAAAATTGAATTTCCAGACAGAAGTCAGGATTTTACTGCTAGATGCATATCAAGGGAAAACCTCTTCAGTGCAGTGGTTGCTTATTATATGCTATGGTTGTGTGTGTGTGTTTAAATAAAATAAAATAATAAGTGCTCTCCCCCCTTCTTCCTGAAATTCTTTCCATGAAGCCATTTTGAGAAGGTTATATTCTATAGAATAAGGCTTCCATTTTGTCCGTGCTCCAGCAAAAGTAGAAGCCCTTTTCTTAACTATTTCTGATTGTTCACTATTCCCCCCCCCCCATTTTATGAATCCAAGCTCTAAATATAACATCTTTGTAGAGCCAGAATAGACAGATAGGGGGCGAGAACTTATTTTCAGGGACAGAAAAAGAAAACGCGAGTGATTTTGGGGTCTGATATTTTGCAAAAGCCCTAAAAAACAAGAGAAATTATGGGCAGAGAGTGGTTTGCATGGCCAAAACTTGAGATTTGTTCTGTTTACATACCTTTCTGCTCCAGTAGCAGCGGTTCAACACTACAAGCCAGATTTGTAGTGGGTTTATGGCTCTGTAGAATTTTATTCATATCTATAACTAATACCAAAATTTAATGATATTATCTCCCCCTCTTCAGATACCCTAAATACATGCATATATTCAGCAAATGAGCCCACTCACCACATCCCTGGCAGTGACAGTTTTGCTGACCAAACCCCCCTTCTAGCCATGCGTTTGACCTTAGTGTGAAAAGGGAGAAATGGACACACATATATATATTTCATTTATCCATTCATTTTATTTGTATACTGCTTTTACACACACAAATCATGCTCAAAGCAGCTTACCAGAGGGAAAAAGGATAGATTTCAAACACTACAAAAATAGTTTCATGATAATACTGAAAAGCAATAACATAATAATAATTGCATAATAGCATAAAAAAGGTAAAGGACCCCTGACAGTTAAGTCCAGTCGCAAATGACTATGGGGTTGCAGCGCTCATCTTGCTTTACTGGCCGAGGGAACCAACGTTTGTCCACAGTTTTTCCAGGTCATGTGGCCCGCATAACTAAGCCGCTTCTGGCAAAGCCAGAGCAGTGCATGGAAACGCCATTTACCTTCCCACTGGAGTGGTACCTATTTATTAACCTGCACTTTGATGTGCTTTCGAACTGCTAGGTTGGCAGGAGCAGGGACTGAGCAACGGGAGCTCACCCCATCGCGGAGATTTGAACCGCTGACCTTCTGATCGGCAAACCCTAGGCTCTGTGGTTTACACCACAGCGCCACCCCCGTCCCTTTCATAATAGCATAGCATAGCATAGCAAAAATATAATAACATACAAAAAACCCCACATTTCAATACTATAAATATAACAAGATCACTTAAACAAGATGCAGCACAGCCTCCAACATTTATTCGATGAAAATAGGGATGTTCCATCCCATAATGGCATTTTTACTATTTATACCCCACAGATGTTATTGGGTTGCCCCAGCACTCTGGGCAGCTTCTAACATATAAAAAAATGTAATAAAACATTAAACATTAAAAAACCTTCCCTATACAGGATTGCCTTCAGACAGCTCAGCGGTTGGATAATTCCATACCCTCCAACATATGAAAGGAAACTAAAAGGAAGATCTTAACTATTGTCTTTCCTCCTTAAAAGAAGTGAGAGATTTTGATGTGTGAACTGTATGTTTTCCACTTACTTCAGCACCTTAAAAACAAGCCAATATTAAGAAGCTTGCTAATATGTAAATTGCATTAAAAGTCAACCACATTTCTTTCATCAGTCAGCAGCTGATTTTTTTGAATACACATTTGACCCAAATGCAGAACACATGCTCAACTAGTAAACCCGAGATTCTGTTTGTCACTGCACCACAAGAAAGGGGGGAAGGATGGAGAATCCAGACAGAGATAGAGAAGATGTTTTGATAACCTCCCTGACACATTTGAACAAGTAATTCTGCTCCAGAAATAGCTGTCCCTTCACAGCACATATTTATGGAAATTGCACAGAATAAACATGAAAGGCCCCCCAAGAGACATGTGATGTCTCAAAAAGAACTTTCAGTGGAAGAAGACTGAATAGTAATAATGTCTAATAAATAAACACATGTAAGCCTGCTTGGGAATATGTTAATAAAATACCAGAATGCATAAGAAATCAAACATTATGGGGAAACAATCTCAACGGGTTTTTGGATCCCTACCATATTGTATAGAAAGGATGCTGAGAAACATCTGGAAAAACAAGTCTGACTTTACATTGTATGTGAGCATCCGGAAACTAGTTTTCTTCAAGTCATAGCAAAGAGGTAGTGGGGGAAAGTATCTCATGGTGCTCTGGTGCTCTAGTCTCCTTTTGTCACTCACAGACAACCGGCACTTTGCCCAATCAACATACAACATTGGTGATCGCTCTCCGCAGTGTCTGTAGTGGCCAATTTATAAGATTGATGGAGTTCTAGGCTTTGCTGTGGGTGAGATTTGTGAACTCCCTGTGTAAATAACAGTTTGTTCACAGGGGTAGAGTGCATTCATTGAGATGTTCTCAGAGGCCTTATGGAAAGTCCCACCATGTACAGTACAGTGGTACCTTGGTTCTCAAACTTAATCCATTCCGGGAGTCCGTTCGACTCCCAAAACCATCTGAAAACCAAGGCGTGGCTTCCAATTGGCTGCAGGAAGCCATGGGAGCCACACAGAACATTCAGCTTCTGAAAATTGTTCAAAAACTGGAAGACTTACTTCCAGGTTTGTGGCATTCGGGAGCCGATTTGTTCGGTAACTAAGCCGTTTGGGAACCAAGGTTCCACTGTACAGTGGACAGTTATCTGGGATAGAGCTTTTTGACAGTAGCTTCCAAAGGGAAGCTCATTCTTTTCTAAACCTGGTTGTTCCAGGAGGACCAGTCAGTGATGGCATTAAAAGCCACATAGAGTTTCACATGTGCTGGGAATGCCAACCTATTAAACAATTTTGGAATGAAATATATGAAGAAATCAAAAAGATGTTTAAAATATCTTTTAGTAAAAAAACCGGAGGCATTCCTTTTAGGTATAATCACAAACGATATTCCTGACAATCAAAGGAAAGTATTCCTCTATGAGACAACAGCTGCCAGGATGCTCATAGCAAAAAATTGGAAAGGGAGAAAAATTCAGTCATTGAAAGAGTGGCAAATTAAATTTTGTGAATATTTACATCTGGCAAGACTCACAGCATTCATAAGGGGACAATCGGACCAAAAATTATTAAAAGAATGGGGATGTGCTAAAGAGTATATGAAAAAACATTGTTCTGGAGTAAGCATATCGGTATGTAACGAATGAAGCTTTACAGGGTTAAAGAAAGAGAAAAATGATGCAAAAAGTATAAAGATAGAAGTAATCTACATTAGACACAACAATTTAGAAAGAGTAAAAATTTTGAGGTCTTAGAACAAAGGAAGGAAAACAATATGTATATGTACATAATTATTAGATTAAAATGATGATATGGTTTTATTTGTAGATGTGTGTGTTTTTTTTGCGTCCCCCCTTGTGTGTTTTTTTCCTTGTTTGTACTGTTTTATTTTGGATTCAATGTTTGTAATTTTGGTTGTAATTTTGCATTGAAAATTTAAAAAAAGAAAAAAAGAAAACCGCATAGAGGCAGTGGCAAAGCTGCATGCTCCGCTACCGGGGGCAGAGAGCCGGTGGGGGCGCGGCTGGCGCACCCCTGGGATGTGCGATGATCACCCTGGGTGGCATTGTTTGCATCCTGGGGGCATGGCACGCATTCTGGGGGTGTGGCGCGCAGCATGTGAGGGCCTGGCGCCTGGCACCCGCGGGGCTCAGTAGCGCGTGTCGGGGGGCGGGGCCACAATGGCACCGTACAGAGATAGTGGTACCATGGGTGGTTCACTCCACCAGTGCATAGAGGTTCTGTAGACCCAACGGACACTCCCCCCTGTGCCATTCATGATGATCATCGTCCACCAACTCAGTCAAACCAGTTTCCATTCCAAACTACTAAAATCACTCCATGTTGCATTTACAGTGCCTCCCTAAATGCACTAAGATGTCAACCCCCAACATTTTTACTGCCTTAGAAGAGAACACTCAAGTTTACTCAAAGAACAACTGACACCATGTTATGATATAACTAACTGAAATAAATCCGAGGATAAAAGTAACACTGCCTGAATAGAATACAGTAAAACCACAGATGTTTCACTCTGACAAGGTGATTGATTAGTCAGTGATATGGATTAACGCTGCCAAGAGGGAAAAAGAAGTCAACTCAAGGCTTTTTTTCCCCAAAGGCAAAAACAAATAAAAGCAAGAGAGTTGTGAACATAGAGGTGCTGTGCCTTACCTGTACCAAGTACCGTATTTTTCGCCCCATAGGACGCACCATCCTATAGAACGCACCTAGTTTTTTTTTGGGGGGGGGGAATAAAGAAAAAAAAAATATTTCCCCCTCAGGCACGGGGCTGGCGGGGGGGAAGCCCGAGCTTCCCCCGACCCCAGCCCCCAGAACAGCCTGCTATCCACAAGCCTAGGGAGCCGCGCCGGTCTCCCCAGGCTTGCGGACAGCTGTTCGAAGCCCGGGCGTGCCCGAGGCTTCGGAATGCAGGCAGCTCTGCGCAACCCTCCGGAGACCGGCGCGGCTTGGCACCGAGCTCTGGAGGGTCGCGCAGAGCTTTCTGAAGCCTGGAGAGTGAGAGCCTCTCATTCTCCAGGTTTCAGTGAAAGCCTGTATTCTCCCCATAGGACGCACCCACATTTCCCCTTCATTTTTGGAGGGGAAAAAGTGCGTCCTACAGGGCGAAAAATACGGTATTTCTGCCTAATAAGACCCCCTTGACTCTGTCTCTTATCCCCACAAAAACATAACTCCTCTTTGTTGAAGAAACTCTTCATTCCCTCTTCCAACTCATTAAATAATTTCAGTTGACTAATCACTTGCCTTTTAACCATTTAATCAGTGACTTATTCCATTCAATTAAA
This sequence comes from Podarcis cretensis, assembly GCF_951804945.1. NCBI lineage: Eukaryota > Metazoa > Chordata > Lepidosauria > Squamata > Lacertidae > Podarcis > Podarcis cretensis. The sequence continues at coordinate 80,109,343 of NC_137175.1, read as the reverse complement.
GCACATTTGCATATTACTCAAAAAGTCAACACAGGTGATGAATTTTTGAGTGAGACAATTTGCAATTTAATAAACAGAGCATTTAAGATTTCCCCTCTTAATTCCCTATTTGCAGCAACACATCAAAACCAAAACTGTGTGGGAGATAAAAAAAACAAACAAGGCCCCATTTAACTTTTATACCCACTGATTATAATATGACTTCACTTTTTCATATTGACCATTCCTCATTAAACCACATAAAATCTATTAAAGGTGGTAGCCTTGTTTGGGTGGGGGGTGGGTGTGTTACTATCATTGATATTCATGTTTTGTATCTTTACTTGAGATCATATTATGTTTTATGTGGGGAATCGTTCAATTTGGTTGTGCATTTTTTCATGTTTTATTTATTGTTCAAGATTAAATTTTTTATGTTGTAATGCATTTCCCCCCCACATTGTAAGCTGCCTGGCGGCATGCAAATAAAATGATATATGCAGGATGTATGTATATCAGCAGTGAGCACCTTCAGCTACAATATCACCCTCACCATTACCAGCAGGTTGTATGCAGTATTTTTTGTACTCTGAGTAGATGAATTTACACAAGTAATGTAGGTATCTCAATTTCAATGGGTCTACTCTGGTCAGTGTAGACAGTCCTGGGCTAAATGGACCAGTGGTTTGACTCATATAAGGCAGCTTCTTAAATTCAGGGGAGCTGTCCCGCTTCATCCTGTTAATCCAAATTACCGTGGAAGGAATAGAGGAGGTGAAGGCTCTTGTCTGCTCTGTACATCAAAAGATGGCACAGAAACAGAAAGTTTGAAGGTTTCCTACTTCTGCTGACATGATAAATCCTGAAACGGGTCTGTACAGGTTTGTTCATAAAATTGTATGAGAAAAATGGCCCTGAGGCTTCTTAGGTAAAGGAGAAACTGCAATCTGAGTAGCATGACTGTGGGGGCCTGGGATGAAATTCTATTGTCTTAGATGTCATGTTACACACACAAACACAAACACCGCCTCTAGTTTTAGATCAAAGCACATTCTAAACCTCTACTAAAAGTGTGAAATGTAGTGGAGACTCAACATTCTGCACTGTTTACTTTGGGGGGGGGGGGCAGAATCTCCTGAAAAACAAAAACTCACTATTGGCCACTCATGAAAAGGTCATAACAATGAGATTCCCACAACTCCAATCTCTTATCTGCTTTCCCCTCTCCTCACCTGGATCTGCTTTAGTTTTGTTTTTATCCACATTGTTGAAATCGGCTAGTGAGCCACTCCATTGGGAAAGCTGACAAGTGATCAAGCTATTATTGAGATCTGTAACCAATTACCACGCTATTCTTTCCAAGCATTTGTGGTCTTATCGAAGCTAGCAGATGGTAACTCCAAAGTGATATGTAATACTACAATGAAGATGTTACAATAAGAACATAAGAAGTCTGCTGGTTCAGACTTGTTGGACTTGGCTATGCAGCTGCAAATATAACATTTTAAATGTGTTTTAAGTGCATTATACAAATGTGACACTAGATGGCGATGGTGAGCTTATGGCAAATTCATTTGTTGTTGTTTAGTCGTTTAGTCGTGTCTGACTCTTCGTGACCCCCTGAACCAGAGCACGCCAGTCACTCCTGTCTTCCACTGCCTCCCGCAGTTTGGTCAAACTCATGCTGGTAGCTTCGAGAACACTGTCCAGCCATCTCGTCCTCTGTCATCCCCTTCTATTTGTGCCCTCAATCTTTCCCAACATCAGGGTCTTTTTCAGGGAGTATTCTCTTCTCATGTGATGGCCAAAGTATTGGAGCCTCAGCTTCAGGATCTGTCCTTCCAGTGAGCACTCAGGGTTGATTTCCTTAAGAATGGATAGGTTTGATCTTCTTGCAGTCCACGGGACTCTCAAGAGTCTCCTCCAGCACTATAATTCAAAAGCATCAATTCTTCAGCAATCAGCCTTTTTTATGGTCCAGCTGTCACTTCCATATATCACTACTGGGAAAACCATGGCTTTAACTATACAGACCTTTGTTGGCAAGGTGATGTATCTGCTTTTTAGGATGGTGTCTAGGTTTGTCATTGTCTTTCTCCCAAGAAGCAGGCATCTTTTAATTTTGTGGCTGCTGTCACCATCTGCAGTGATCATGGAGCCCAAGAAAGTAAAATCTCTCACTGCCTCCATTTCTTCACCTTCTATTTGCCAGGAGGTGATGGGCCCAGTGGCTATGATCTTCGTTTTTTTGATGTTGAGCTTCAGACCATATTTTGCGCTCTCCTTTCACCTTCATTAAAAGGTTCTTTAATTCCTCCTCACTTTCTGCCATCAAGGTTGTGTCATCTGCATATCTGAGGTTGTTGATATTACTTCCGGCAATCTTAATTCCGGTTTGGGATTCATCCAGTTCAGACTTTCGCATGATGAATTCTGCATATAAGTTAAATAAGCAGGGAGACAATATACAGCCTTGTCGTACTCCTTTTGGCAAATTCACCCCCCCCCCCAAAAAAAAATGCGGTTAAAAAGCATTTTCACAGTGTTTTTTTTAGATTCCACCCTTGTTTCTAGAAATGGCCAAGCAGGTGCCTTCTCTCATTTTCCCCTGCAACTGGCATTTAGAGACACCTTGCCTCTCATCCTGAAGAGAGCTGATAGAGCCATTTCCGAACTGGAGAGGAGAGGGGGTTGCGGGCTACCCCCTCCCACACACGTGGGGGCTGGCTTTTTTGCCCCCGCGAGAACAAGGGAATCCCCGGGTGTGCCTGCAACCCTGCTCGCCAATCGACGGGCTAGGGAGGCATGGCCTGGCCCATTTAAGGTCTCACATTCCATGAATCTGTCAAATGAATCTTTAAAACCATCTAAATTGGTGGCTGCAGGAGCGAATGTCATTGTTTAACTTCATGCAGTACTTCTTCATGAAGCATGTGAGAAAAGCTTAGCACCATTCATTTTGGATTGGCTTGAGGGGAATCTGGAACCCAAGAGGATTAATTAAACTTGCAAATTATATCACAGAGAGAGACAGAGAGAAAATGAACAGATTTACAGAACATCTACAAAACATTTCTAGAAACTGCTGGTAACTTTCTCAGAATGTATAGCTGGATCTAGACACACAAAGAAATGTTTCAGGAAAACGCATTGTAAACCTCATAACATGAAATCGTGTTGTCGAAAGACTGAACTCCACAGCGCCATCTGGTGTCACAGTGTTATAACGCATTTAAAATGCTTTTTCTTTACTAATGTAGCTGAGTCCTATGTCTCGCCGCAGCACAAGGCTGCCAACAGCACCTCCTTATGTGGGTGATGCAAAGGGTCACGAACAAATAAAACTGCAGTTAAACAAGCAAGAGAAACAACAACCATTAAGCAGAGGAAGAAGGCTTCACATCCATACAATGGTTTTTTGGGGGGGAAATGAGATTATTTTGATTCATCTCAGCATATCAGCATTCCGAATAGTTTGTTTAGTCTATAGGTCATCTTTGGGGCAGTCCAGACAGGAACATATGCCAATCATTAGCAGAACAGCTACTGTATTCCAGGACCTCTAGGGCAAGATAAATCCCCTCACTGACTGTGACTAACAGAATAATAATAGAAAAGAAAGAGAAAAATGTACAGTAATATTCTTGAATATAGCTCCTGTGGTTTACAGATCAAATACTTTCAGCAGTCCTACTTTCTTATAATCTCTTGCAATAGTTTCCAAATGGTGATTCACATATATCCTATCCTTCCTCCGTTCCCCACTCCCAATATATGCATGTCAGGAAGGACAGAGTTGTTCCCACTATCCAGACAAGACCAAGTGTAGCTTAGAGTAGAGGCACACCCCAGAATACATGGACCCTGCTTTTTCTTCTTCTTTCAGTCCCCCAAGAGGATCATAAGGTAGGTATCAGCACAGCAGGTGGCATTGTTACCCTCAGGCTGCTGATTTTTTTTTCATTTTTTCAAGCTTTCTAGCAATCAGTGCACAGGGCAATGAACAAAATGGGGTTTCCGCTCGCCTTTATGGACCAACCTTTGCTCTTTGTCTGCCTTGAAGAACACCAAATCTAGCCAACCAGAGGAGAACAATAGTCAACCACCTGAATACAGTCCTTGCATTTCGAAAGTTACATCCCCTCAAAGCACTTAGGTAATCAGAGAAAAGTCATTGTTAACATTTGCAGATTGGAAACCTCACATAGACTTTTGGTGTGAAAAAGAAAAATAATAATGACATTTGGATTTGAGGATTGAAGATACTGTTTGTTTATAGAAAGTGGCTTTGTTGGGTGTTATATTGGAGTGAAGTGAATATTGTTTATATAGAGAGGACAGATGAAGAATTGGAAGTCCTTTACCTTCTGAAACTTCATTTTCTCTCTCTCTCTCTCTTAAATTCTTTTCTATTTATTTTTCTCTTTCTCTTTAATAATAATAATAATAATAATTTCTCTTTCTCTCTTTCTCTTTATTCCTTTCTTTCCCTCCTTCTCTTTACAGTTTTTTTGTATTTAAATCAAAGTCTTAGTTTAAACAAAAATAGGGAAAATATATTTGATGATGAGTTTTGTAGTTTTCTCTATAAACCTTAATAACATTTATTCCAAAAATTAAAATTAAAAAAGACCAGGTAATATTCAAAAATGTGAATATAAGAACCTAAGACGAGACTGCTGGATCTGGCCAATGGCCCATCTAATCCAGCATGCTGTTCTCACAGTGGCCAACCAGATGTCTATGGGAAGTTTGCAAGCTAGGCAGAAGTGTCACAACACTCTGCCCACTGTGATTCCTAGCAACTGGTATTCAGAAACATACTACCTCTGACAGTGGAGGCAGGATATAATCATCATGGCTAGTTGCCACTGGTAGCCTTGCCCTCTAAAAATGTGTCTTTTAAAGCCATCCGACATGGTGGCCCTCTCTGGGAGTGAGAGTGTGCTTTGATCCAAATTTTCCAACATTCAGCTTCATGGGATGACCATGAGTTCTGGTGCTATGAAGAAGAAGGGAGGAAAATCTTTCTCAGTCCACTTTCTCCAAGCTATGCATCATTTTGTGGGATGCAGGTGGCGCTGTGGTCTAAACCATGTAGCCTCTTGGGCTTGCCGATTGGAAGGTCAGCGGTTTGAATCCCTGTGACGGGGGGAGCTCCCGTTGCTCTGTCCCAGCCAACCTAGCAGTTCAAAAGCATACCAGTGCATGTAGATAAATAGGTACCACTGCAGCAGGAAGGTAAACGGCATTTCTGGTTTCTGTCACAGTGTTCCATTGTGCCAGAAGCTGTTTAGTCCTGCTGGCCACATGACCCGGAAAGCTGCCTGTGGACAAATGCCGGCTCCCTCAGCATGAAAGCGAGATGAGCGCCGCAACCCCATAGTTATTTTGCATCATTTTGTAGATTTCAGATGACTCTATGATAACCTTGTACATCAAATTAATCTCTGGCTTTGCCAATATAGATTCTGTCATGTTTCTTTTTTGTTCTGTTCTCTGCCTAACCAGGAACCTGAGTGTTTTGCTTAAGACATGAGACAGATCTGGGCTCTAGCCAGGCTTAATTTTCTCAAAAGCAGGGAGGAGAATTTTCTTCTTCATCCTAGAATCCTGGGTGTGCAACCTGATATCTGTATCGCTTAGCAGAGATGATACAGATTGGTTAATATACATGGTGTTACCCTCCCGTTCTCAGGTATGGAGACTATCATTAAAATTCCTCACAATGTCCTGAAGCAACATTATGTAGAGCGCATTGTGAGGAATTAAAAAGGGAGTTGCAAGCCATCTACTGCCTGTTACAGTGCTGCAGTTGTCTGTTGCTGCTGCCATATCACTGAAATTTCCTGGAGCTGACCAAAAGCACTTTCCTGAGGATGTCAACTATGGAGCCAACTCTGCCCAAATGCATTTCAAGAATGAACATATTTATGAACTGCTTTAATGTGTAAAAAGTATAAGACAGCATACAAAAGCAGGAAAGGCATATGGTACATAATAAAACATTGTAAAAACAGCGTTAAATACAATTGCACAGATCCACAGAGGGTGTTCATATGTTACAGTTGTTGTGTGTCCCCTTTGCGCACAAATAGCTGATCACTATACAGTGGTACCTCGGGTTAAGTACTTAATTCGTTCCGGAAGTCCGTTCTTAACCTGAAACTGTTCTTAACCTGAGGTACCACTTTAGCTAATGGGGCCTCCTGTTGCCGACGCGCCGACGCCGCGTGATTTCTGTTCTCATCCTGAAGCAAAGTTCTTAACCCAAGGTACTATTTCTGGGTTAGTGGAGTCTGTAACCTGAAGTGTCTGTAACCTGAAGCGTATGTAACCTGAGGTACCACTGTACTCGTATGGTTATTTGCATGTAACAGCTAACAAGTGTACAGGTAGTGTACTTTTGTACATGCAGCAAACCAACAAGTTAACTGACGCAGACCCTGTGATACCATCTGAGGCCCTTCTTTGTTTGCCCCCTCTATAAGAGGTTTAGAGGGTGGCAACATGAAAAAGGACCTATTCTGCAGTGGCTCCCCATTTGCAGAATGCTCTCTTCAGGGAGACTCACCTGGCATCATTACATATCTTTAGGCGCCAGTCAAAAATGTGCCCATTCTCCCAGGTCTTTGGCTGATTAAATAATCTATGGCTTTCAAAGTGTGTGTCTCAGGTTATTGTTTTGTTTGTTACTAGGTTATTGTCAGGGAACTGACATCAGAGCGAGAGGCGGAGGCAGGGCTCCAGAGCGATGCCGGAGAGGGGACCAGCAGGGGGGAAGGAATTCAGCGTAACACCAGTAGAGAAGAGAGGGAGATGGAGGAATTGGAGACAGGGCTCCGAGACCCTTCACCAGAAACTAGTGGAGAGAGCGCTGGCACGCCCCAGCCTTCCCCTTACTTGCGCAGACGAGTTCGTTGCAGGGAACATAGGCGGAGACTTGGCGTCAAACAGCTTTTATGCTGGAAGAGGTTCAAGAAACGCCCACTGACGGATTCTGCAAGTGACTAACAGGTCACGGAGGGCGAGCTGTGAGCCTAAGCATGGTTGGGCAAGCAATCAAACTAAACCGAAGCAATTTACGCACAAGTAACCCCCTTACAACCATTACAGTTATATATTTTCCTGTTTTTATATTTCAGACTGCCCTGAGATCTTTGGTACAGAAATGCAATAAATAAAAAATTAAAAGTGTACACTTTTTCACAAATGGGTGAAGTCCTTTAAGAGATTCCAAGATCTTCATGTGACAGAAAATTCTAGAGTTGTAAGAGCAGAAGCCACAGGCAGGAAGACAAGATATAAAGGACAAAATGTTAAGTCAATGCTATGGAGAGCTTTGATGATCAGGGCAAGAAGGTTGTGTGGGATATAAGAAGGAATGGGAAGGAAACATGCATATTCAAAATTATATTCTGCCTGATGTTTTCCCCTACAGTGAATATAGTGGTACCTCGGGTTACAAACACTTCGGGTTACAAATGCTTTGGGTTACGAACTCCACTAACCCGGAAGTAGTTGCTCCCGGTTGCGAACTTTGTCCCAGGATGAGAACAGAAATTGCACGCAGGCGGCGTGGTAGCAGCTGGAGGCCCCATTAACAAAAGCGCACCTCAAGTTAATAATGGTTTCGGGTTAAGAACAGACTCCGGATCAAATTAAGTTTGTAACCCAAGGTACCACTGTATAGCCAAATTATTTGGTGTAAAAATGGCAGTAAATTACTCCTTGAATTCAATCCAGGAAGTCTGGATGAGCCTTGTATTGCATTCGTTAAGGGCATAGCTTCTCAAAGTTAGCTATAGCTATATCACCTTCCAAGTAGAAGCTGGGAGTCTCAAACCATTCGTTTTGTTTTGTATGTACAACAACAAAAAAATGCATTACTAATGGAAAGGCAGCCTCTGAAAAGCAGATCGTGAATGGAAAGCTATCTTGATTGCAATCATTTTGCCTTCAAGTACTTTGATCTTGATTTTGTAGCAAATCACGAATCCCAGGCCGCCATTGCCAAGGTAAATGTCGATCTACAGCAGTGTGTTACTGATGCTAAATATCTAAACACAGCCAAAGAGAATTGTTAATGGGGCCATGTTTCACTGTTGTTTGAGTGACGCATCTCGAAACATCAAACGTAATGCTACAAATGTAAACATGGGAGGGAGCATGCTGGAAGATCTCCTCTGACAGCACAAGTGAGATATGGCTTCCAAACCATACACAAAGAAGAAAGCCATTCCCCATCTCCTTGTTCCATTCAAATTAATTGGCCAAGGCTTTCCATTGTCAGGCTTCAGGGAATCTGATCCCTCCCTGCTCACGGCAGGCTGCCAGTAACAGATAGACAAGAAGTTCTTACCAATGTATTTATTCAGTGTTCACAGAGAGAAGCTTAGGAACGTTGCCTCTCAGGTTAATGGCATTGCTCCAAGTGAAACCCCACCCCCTCCGCCTCTCCTATTATACATCATCCCTACATTGGCTGATCTGTGCTTTCAGCCTCTGAGATTTCTGTTATCCTACTTTCAATGCTCACCCGGTTCTGGGAGAGGGAGGGTCTGGAACGCTTTCTAAAGACACTGAGCCTGTCAGCTGTCTCTCCACTGGTGTGTCTTCTTCTTCCTGCTCCTCTCCCAATATTTCCCAGCTTCTCCCCTCTGCAGCCTCTGAGCTATGACCTTCCACAAACCACGGTTGTAAATCTATATTGTCTTCCTCTTCTCTGGAAGGTTCAGGCTGAGGAGGTGGTATCCACCATTCATAGCTGTCAACTTTTTCCTTTTCTTGTGAGGAATCCTATTCGGAATAAGGGAATTTCCCTTAAAAAAAGGGAAACGTTGACAGCTATGCCACCATTCCTCCCCCTCCTCTGCCCAGTCCCTGACATCCATGCATTGTGTGCTGGCATTTGTTCCCTCACACTGAATATTGGAATGTTCATGAACATGATTGCTGATGGTAGAATCCAGAAGCACGTTAGTCTGTGGGGTCAGAGCAAAGGCCCATTAAGACTAGTATTCTGCTCTCAGAACCAGATGCCTGTGGGATTTCCGGAAGCAGGATGTGACCACAGCAGCATTCTCCCCTACAAGGGCACAACTGCCTCTGATACCAGAGGCACACATCCTAGATGACAAATAGCCTTTGGTAGCCTTATCTAGGGATTTGTCTAACCCCCTTTTAAAGCTGTCCACATTGGTCAGCATTGATACAACCTGGGCACAGTGTGGGGAAGCACTTCCTTTTGTCTGCTCTGACTCTTCCAATATTCAGCTTCATTGGCTATCCCCAGGTTTTAATATTATGGTGGGAAGGACTCTCTCCACTTTTCCCACACCAAGCATATACATCTCTATCATGTGTCCTTTTTTTCTAGCACAATTCAAAGTGTTAGTGCTTACCTTTAAAGCCCTAAAAGTCCTGTATACCTGAAGGAGCATCTCTACCTCCATCATCCAGCCCAGACATGGAGATCCAGCTCTGAGGGCCTTCTGGTTGTTCCCTCTCTGTGAGAAGTGAAGTTATAGGGAACCATTCAGAAGACCTTCTTGGTAGTGGTGCCCACCTTGTGCAGTGCCCTCCCAGCATATGCCAAGGAGATAAACAGCTATATGACATTCAGAAGACAAATGAAGGCAGCCCTGCATAGGGAAGTTTTAAATGTTTGATTGTGTTTTTAATATTTTGTTGGAAGCTGCCCGAAGTGGCTGGGGCAACCCAGTCAGATGGGAGGCGTTGTTGTTGTTACAGATAGGTAGCCGTGTTGGTCTGCCATAGTCAAAACAAAATAAAAAAATTCCTTCCAGTAGCACCTTAAAGACCAACTAAGTTAGTTCTAGGTATGAGCTTTCGTGTGCATGCACACTTGAGTGTATCTGAAGAAGTGTGCATGCACACGAAAGCTCATACCTAGAACTAACTTAGTTGGTCTTTAAGGTGCTACTGGAAGGAATTTTTTTTATTTTGTTGTTGTTGTTGTTGTTGTTAAAGCTCCAAACCTTTTCTCATAGGGAAGTTGCTTCTAGCCCTTTGATAATTTTTGTTGCTCTTTTACCCATCTTTCCCCCGTTTACATTTTCGTGGTGAGGCAATTACAACCATACACAGTATTCCAAGCACAGGTGCACCGAAGATTTCTGTACAGTGGTACCTCAGGTTACATACGCTTCAGGTTACACACTCCACTAAGCCAGAAATAGTACCTCAGGTTAAGAACTTTGCTTCAGGATAAGAACAGAAATCAGGCTCCGGCGGTGCAGCGGCAGCAGGAGGCCCCATTGGCTAAAGTGGTGCTTCAGGTTAAAAACAGTTTCAGGTTAAGAACGGACCTCCGGAACGAATTAAGTACTTAACCCAAGGTACCACTGTAATGGCATTCTAATATTTCAAGTTTTATTTCCAATCCCTTTCATAATAATAATAATAATAATAATAATAATAATAATAATAATAATAATAATTTATTATTTGTACCCCGCCCATCTGGCTGGGTTTCCCTAGCCACTCTGGGCGGCTTCCAACAAAGATTAACAATACATTAAAATGTCACACATTAAAATCTTCCCTGATCTCTAGCATGGGATTTGCCTTTTTCCAAAGACACCAGACACTGAACAGACATTGAAGAGCAGGGTGTGTGTGTGTGTGTGTGTGTGTGAGAGAGAGAGAGAGAGAGAGAGAGAGAAAGAGAGAGAGAGAGAGAGATCACTTCCAGAAGATATTCAGGCTCAGCCATTGGCAATTATTTATAGCAGAGCTGAGGCATCTGCAACCACCCAGATGTTGCTGCATGTCATCAGCCAAAAGCATACATGACCAGCAGTTGGGGATAATGGAGATTGCAGTCCAGTAACACCTGAAGAACCATCAGAATAAGCACATACCAAAACTGATGGAAGGACCCTGAGAACACCCCTCTACATACCCTTATGGGCCTGACCTTTGGTCACCAGACAAATATTTATGCCAGGACATTTTTTCTCATGAATTATTTTTCAAACAGCTTTATAAAACTTTCTTTTTTAAAAAAAGAAAAGAAAGAAAAACAAGATCAAGTTATTTCCATTTTTGTTTTTTGCTAGAAGCAGAGAGAAGACTCTCATGCTGTTCTGTGTAATGACCATGGAATGATCGGAAGTGTATTAATGGAGGGGCAATCATGTGGCAATAAAGATATTACTTTTGTATCTTTTAAGATACAAGCAATATTGTTCCATTTTTTCTTACCCTCATGGAACTTAGCACAGTGGGGAATGATGTGGGTCAGGAAATAACATTGCCCTTTGGGTTTGAATAAAACGAGTGTTTTTATAAAGCATATCATTTCGATATTTAATGTTCGACCATAACATAGATTAATATGCTGGGCAATTGCTCTGAAGGTTTTAGCTTGCTGCGCATTCCAGCAGCATTTGGTATGTCTGTCACTTTAGCTTGACTACCGTACATTCATTGTCATCAGTTTGGGGTGCCAGGTTCGTGGGGTGTGGTCCAACCCCCTGCAAAATGCAGGAATCTCAACTAAATCATCCCTGACAGATGGCCATCCAACCTCTGCTTAAAAACCTGCAAGGAAGGACAGTCCACAACTTCTGCATTGCAGAAGAGGGAAAGAAAGAACCATTTGTTTCTCACCTTGGCAGACAATGGCTGTGTTGCATGGTAATTTGGGGCCACCAAGAGCTCTACTTGGCGTATTTTTAAAAACAACGGCAATCAAGCGGCATATAAATTTCATGAAATAAATAATAATAAATAAATACTAGGGGCCAGATGGGGAGATTTGGGGGCAGATCTGGGCTTCAGGCCTCCGCGTTACCAATCCTTATTGAATAACTTGAACACCCCTAGGTCTCTCAGGCTTGCCCAGACAAAGCCACATTCCTGTCTGCAAAGGGTTAGCTGGAATGTCTAGCATCAGAATTTCACATTTTGTACAGTCTTTTCTGACTCGTATGCTTAGCTCACATCCCCATTATAGTTGAAAGTAGTGGCAAATCTGTTTTAAATTAGGATAACATACATACAGTAGTTGCAAAAACCACAGGCACACTAAATATACAGTGTCCTTACCTAACAGTGGGTGATGTATCTTTTTTTTTTATCCCCTCCCTCTACAAAGTGTACTCTCAGCTCTTTAAAAATAAATAAATGTTGAGATAGTAATCCTTTAAAAATGCTTATGCAAATCTATACTTAGAGGATATGAACATCATTTGCTCCTTAGTTGAGGCATTGTGGTATCATAATTAAGGCATTGGGCTAAGAGTAGGGAAATCTCAATTCAATTTCCCACTGAGCCATGAAGTTCCCTGGGCTCTCAGCCCAGCCTACCTCACAGAGTTGTTGTATGGACAAAATAGAGCGGGAAATGGGCCATGCTGACTGCCCTGAACTTCTTTAGATGGAGATGAGATCAGAATGTCACAGCATTTCATTTGGATAGAAAAAGTCAATATAAGCGGGCATTGGTTTGTACACTGGTTCCATTTCAGACCTTGATCCTTATTCAAATCATCACCCTGGAACTTTGACCAACACAAGGCCTCCGTTTATTCAGATTCTCCTCCTCAGATGCAGAACCTGTTGTCAGTGAAGTTAACTCTTTAGTCAAGAAAACAAAACACTTCCCTGCAGGTCTTGCCCCCATGGAGCAGTTGCCAGGACTCAAGGTCCCTGCTTTCCACACATCTCCAAGGATCCTCCCCCCACGGATGTTTCCAAAGCAGTCTCAAACTGCATCTGTGCACCTTTGGTCTCTGTTCTGCTCTCCTCGTTATTCTGCACATTCGACACATTTGCCAACTTCTACTTTTAACTATGGATCGCTATGATGACCATGAAAACAAGGACATGTCTGGAAAAAGAGGACATATGGCAACCCTATATCAACTGCCTCTTGACCCCCCCCCTGCTTCAGCCCCTGAGTCTGAAACGCTCCCTCTCACACGCTCTCCCTGCTCACTAAACCGTGTTGTCCCTTCAGCATCCAACCCCTCCTCCCAACCTTCCCCTTCTGACCTCTCCTTAGTGTCCCACCACCAATCCCATGAATCTGGGGTTTCCCTTGGGGGTTCCCCATCTTCTCCCACCACTCCTCTTCATTCAGCCAGTCCCTGACATGTACCCTCTAAAGTAGATTGCTGTCTTTGGGTGTAGTGGTGGAGGAGGGTTGAAGCAAGATTCAACTGCCAGTCCAGGATGGAGGGAGGCCACAGCCTGCCCTTTGCCTTGGGCAGCAAAATGTCTTGGTCTGGGGTCACAACATGTTGGTTCACTATGCAATGGAGAGTCTGAGGGCAAGTCTTGAGTTCATCACATGTAGGAAATGTACTGTGCCTTTTGAAATATACTCAGAGGATTTCATGCTCTTTATTCAGCTCATAGTAGTGAGGAATGGAAGTTCCCCCAAAATGTCTGCTTTATACACATTATTTATGCAATGGGCCCTACGTGATTGGCTGTTTCCGGGATTCTCCTGTAGGCCAATCAGGTTGTGGATTCACTTCCATCTGGAGTTGGATTGGGTGGCTCCTGCGGACCAATCAGACTGCTGTATTCTGGATTCTATTGTTCTAGGATCAATCAGACTGCTGCATTCTGAATCCTATTGTTCTAGGACCAATCAGACTGCTGCAATTTGAATCCTATTCAACTCAGTACATAACACCTTTATATGCACACAAGCCATTGCCTCACCTGTTTGATCCAGTGGTGGGAGACTCCAGAGATGAAAGTGGGCAGAGCAATAGAGCAATTCCTGTCAGTGTTGCCTTTGTACAAGACCGTTCACCCTGTAGGTGCAGAGGCAGTGTGGGATGGCGAAGGCTTCTGTGGACTCAACAAGGAAGATCCAGTGGTTGGAGCCCTATCTGGGCAGATGGAGGGGGCATAGTGTCCCTTCCACCTATTCGGCACTGGATCACAGCCTACCTGCCTGATTGGCCAATGGCAGGCAGGTTTGGATGCAGGTCTGACCTAGGGAGCAGGACTGAAAGAGAAGGTAGACATCCTTCAATAGGCTCAGGTCTGCACAAACATTCACACACCCCTCTCTCTCCTCTGTTCAGGCAAAGACGAGTCATTCAAGGACACATTCCAGCCAGGCAGAAACCATCAAAGAGGAGGGCTGGCATAAGGGGTGTGGCCTATTAAAAAGAGGGTGTGGTTAGGGAGGGGGAGTGGCTTGGGGAGAGCTCCAAGGGTCAGAGAGATTACTTCATTGAACGTTCACATTAAATGTTCAACTGTGGCGCATGTGTTAGTGTGGGCAAAGGCTCAGTCACCATGCCTAGATTGTATAGTCAAGGGCCTGGTGTGAACAAGCCTGTGGACTTTGTCCATGGCTATATGTGAGGGCTATCCTTCCCCCCCCCCCCCACAGAAAGGAATACAGTGGTACCTCGGGTTACAGACGCTTCAGGTTACAGACACTTCAGGTTACAGACTCCGCTAACCCAGAAATAGTACCTCAGGTTAAGAAATTTGCTTCAGGATGAGAACAGAAATCGCACTCCGGCAGCGCGGCAGTAGCGGGAGGCCCCATTAGCTAAAGTGGTGCTTCAGGTTAAGAACAGTTTCAGGTTAAGAACGGACCCCCAGAACGAATTAAGTTCTTAACACGAGGTACCACTGTACAGTATAATACCAACACACTCCACCCCTCTGGCCTATCAAGTTGCTTCTTTTAGAAGAGTTAATCTGAAGGAATGGGATATCTTGCTTGTGTGTGAGACCTTTCTGCTTCCTGCCAAGATTTTCAAGAACAGAACTACTGCTGTCTTTGTTTTTGACCACGAGGGGCTCTGAACTACCTCTGCTGGGAATGTCTGTTCTGTTCACAGCAGCCTCAGCCGAGGAGAAAATCTTGCCAGAGGACCTGAGGAAGGGTCATAATTTAACAGCACTATTGGTTCAAATGACTAGAGCTTGGCTGCTGCATGCCTAAAAATAAACCAAAGTTTCCTCAGGAAGGTTCTCCAGATCTTTCTCCTTTGACCTCCATTTATCACCCTTTCATAAATGCTAGCAAGAATCTACTGATGTGTTTGGAACGGATCCATGTTATTGCATACTCACTATTTCTAAAATGTCTTAATCCCTTTCAGTTGACTGGGTTTTTTACACTCTGCTGTAATTAGTTTTGCCATTTGGCTTCAATGGTGATGCTGCAGACATTACAATGTCTGTGAGATCAGTTACTAAGCGATTCTATCCTGCATGCTATTACTTGTATAAGTAGCCTCATTGCCTTCAGAGAGGTTATGCAGGGTTCCACCACAGGGAAGCAGATTTATCAATCGCCATTACAGAGCAATGGATTTCAGATTTCCTATCTTCAGATAGTGCTTTCTACATAGACCAGATTAGAAGTGGGGAACCCGAGGTCTGGTGGTCATATGAATTGGCCCTCAATGCTTCTCTGTTTGTCCCTCAGATCTCTCTACAAGCCACATGCCCTACACAGTCATACCTTCCTTGTGCATTTTTGCCTGGCTGGAATGGGTGCTTGGAACTCTGACTATATGCCTTTGGCTTGCCTGGTTTGAAGATAGAGATGGGTATGTATCTGGAACCAATGCTGTTTTTCTAGAAAAAGAGGTGCTGGAACTCACCGTGAACACATCCCCCATTCTCTCAGAATGTAAATGGCGCCCCCCTGAGAGGTGCTGGGAAAAAAGCCCTGGTCATTTATAGCAGGTGGGGGAACCTTTATACTCCCCCCCATGTTTATTATTTTTTTCCAAATATCTTAAACACAATACAGCTTAACAATCCTATTCTCCTTTAAATCTATATCTTATCTGAAATATCTTCCCTCCACCCCTCTTCTGGCTTCTCTACATTGCTCTTACTTAAGCATGATAACTATATATACATTCTATAATTCCTTAATAAATTTTTGTATGATAGACATTCATTTCTTATTATATTCCAGCATTATATCTTGTGATCTAACCAAATGTTTAAAATAAACGTTATGAGTTTTATTTCAGTCCTGTGAGTGTCTTTATTTATGTACAGTTTTCTCTAAGTATACCATAAATTTGGACCATTCTTTTTGGAATTTCTCATCGTCCTGCTGTCAGATTCTTCCTTGCTATTTTCGCATACTCCAATACTTTCTGTTGCCATTCTTCAATTGTCGGAATATCCTGTTGTTTACATCTCTGTGTGAGGACTAGTCTTCCTGCTGTTGTGGCATACAGGAAGAATTTCTGATCTTCCTTTTTAATGTCTTCTCCAACCATTCCTAGAAAAATGCCTCCTTTTTTTTAATAAAAGGTGTACCTAAATATCTTTTTTTAACTCATTATACACACTATCCCAAAAAGTATTCACACAACCACCATATGTGGAGAAAATTTCCCTCTTTTACAGTGCATTTCCAACAGTTCTTTGGGACAAGAGGGCAACAGAAGGCATGGTTTCATTGTCTCCTGCTACACTGAGACGTGTAGATGTTCCCTTACCAGGAAGAGCGCTGCATGGATACATACTGTTTATATGTTGTCTTGTGCAACTGACTGTGCAGGTGCAATCCCAACCTCTTTCTACATATGCTCATGCTATGTGCAATATCACCGGAAAAGGACTTCATTCATTGGTGCTTTCTCAGCAGTCAGGGAGGCAGCGGTAGGAGGTAGTTGGAGGATCTGCAGCCAACTCAGGATCTGCCTTGCTTGTGAAGTTTCACATGCATCAAAAGTCAAGCCAAACAACTTTCAGTATGGTTCTCTCGGCGCAGAAGACATCCCCAAACACTGATCCAGTTGGCTTCATTGCCTCCTGGGCTTGGCTGCCACTTTTGGATTTAAAAGTGCACAAACAAGAACCAGGAGAAATGTCTATAATTTCTTGGTTCTTCTTTAATTTGGGTGGCTGACAGATTCGAAAGCAATGATACTGTGAATCCCAGGCAGATTTGAACTTTGTGTTGGGGCAGACGCTCACTTTTTTACAGACGCCTTCCAAATGTTTATTTTAAATCAGTAGGAAATATATTTCTTGGGCTCCATGATCACTGCAGATGGTGACAGCAGTCACGAAATTAAAAGACGCCTGCTTCTTGGGAGAAAAGCAATGACAAACATAGACAGCATCTTAAAAAGTAGAGACATTACCTTGCCAACAAAGGTCCGTATAGTAAAAGCTATGGTTTTCCCAGTAGTGATGTATGGAAGTGAGAGCTGGACCATAAAGAAGGCTGATCACCGAAGAATTGATGCTTTTGAATTATGGTGCTGGAGGAGACTCTTGAGAGTCCCATGGACTGCAAGAAGATCAAACGTATCCATTCTTAAGGAAATCAGCCATGAGTGCTCACTGGAAGGACAGATCGTGAAGCTGAGGCTCCAATACTTTGGCCACCTCATGAGAAGAGAAGACTCCTTGGAAAAAACCCTGATGTTGGGAAAGATGGAGGGCACAAGGAGAAGGGGACGACAGAGGATGAGATGGTTGGATAGTGTTCTTGAAGCTACCAGCATGAGTTTGATCAAACTGCGGGAGGCAGTGGAAGACAGGAGCGCCTGGCATGCTCTGGTCCATGGGGTCACGAAGAGTCGGACACGACTAAACGACTAAACGACAACAACAACAGGAAATATATTAAGAAATTAAAAGGATGCAGGGGTTCTAAGCAATAATGGATGCTACCTAAGTGGTGATTTACTTTGACATGTATAAAACTAACTGGTATGCTGTAATAATAATATCGACAACAACATTATCAACAACAACTTTCACTCCACCCATCTTTCTGGATTGCCCCAGCCACTCTGGGTGGCTTCCAACAGAATATAAAAGAACACAATGAAACATCAGACATTATGCCGGCCCTCATATTGCTCTGCCCACTGGTGGGGCAAATCTTGCCACAATTTTACTTCTGCTTCTGATCAGAAATTTGGGGAAGTAAGGAAATCACAAGGTTTCCCCCCCTCACCGCTGGGTAGGGCAATATGATGGCCAGCTTACCTAGTGGTTACATGCACATCAAGGTATACTTCTAGATAACTTACTGATAACTTGGTATTCACTCAGTGTTATGCAACCTAATGAGGTTTTGGTTGTCTGTATTCATCCATGATGTGAAAGCCTTTGCAAAAGCAGAAGGAAAGAGCTGAATAGGAAATCCTACAGCACTGTTTTGGTCTTGCTATACGATCAAGAATGCCAAACATTTCCTTTTCAAATATCACATGGTCCTACTGTATTCCATTCTATTCATAGCTCGGCCATTCCTAGTACCAAAACAAACGTAAATTGAATGTGGGGAAATGTACTTGAGTGGGGAAGCATTGATGAGGCTTTAGTAGCAAGAAGTATGCTTAGCAATAAATATTCCATAGCTGTTTTTTCATATTCTTATATATATATATATACATATATATATATCCAAAACATTTTGATAACAACATTTTTACATTCAATTGTTCACCAAATTCATCTTGTTTGACTCCCCCCCACCCCACCCCTGGCTCCTAAATTCAACCAATCATCATCTGGCATATCATTGTTTTTCCTCTATAAATTTCAAATCTTATTAATAAATAAATTGTCTAAATTTAACCCATCATAAATGTTACAACAACCCTGCTAATGTTTTAACATATTTATAGTGTTCTTTAACATATTCTATAAATTTTATCCGAACTTGTGAAAAATTCTTTTTATCTTGTTGCCTGATCCTCACGGTAAGTTTTGCCATTTTGGCATAGTCTATCATCTTCATTATCCATTCTTCTTATGTCGGTGTACCTTCTTCTTTCCATTTTTGGGCAAACAACATTCTGGTGGCAATGGTAGCACACATAAACAATCGTTTTAGGTTCTTTGTATCTCTTCCCCCACTTTTCCGAGCAGAAAGGCTTCTGGTTTTTTATGAAACTTTTTTTTTTTAACTCATTATAAATCATTTCCCACCACATATGCAAAAAGGTACCATCGTTGTCTTTACATTTCCAACATGTTTTGGTGGAGTTTTTATACAGCTTTGTAATCTTAACTGGGGTTATATACCAAAGATACATCATTTTCATGTAGTTTTCCTTTAACGAGCTACACGCAGTAAATTTTAAATCTTCCTTCCACAGCCTTTTCCATGACTCGTGTGGGATATTGTGTCCCAAATCTTTTGCCCATTTTATCATAACATCTTTAACCTGTTCATCTTTTGTTTCCCATTCCAACAGTAGCTTATACATTTTTGTTAATAATTTTTCATTATTTTCCAACAAATCTTTTTCAAACCTTGAGAATTCCTTCCCAAAGTCTCTCTCCTTGTCACTTCTGAATATGTCATTTAGTTGGTGGTATTGTAGCCAATCTGTTAACAGAAACTTTATTTCTTCAAAATCTTTTATCTTCAATTTATTTTCTGTTTCTGTTTGTTTCCATAGCTGTCTTCTCATTCAGTGATCCCACATGCCAAAGAAGAAAGGTGACTACACAAAATTATTTGATGCACAGTCCAAGAAACTAATTAAACTGTAACGTGCCATTTTAATCTGCCCCAGGCAAGATTTATTAGTGTCCACCTTAGAATGTGTTTTAAAAATAGCTGACATGTAATGCTTACTATTTTTCAATCAACATAATTTCATAACACCTCTGTGTTCATTCTTCTAATATTTTACAAGTTATTTAACCTATGGTACTACTACATTGTATGGTACTACTACATCCCCCCCCTTTTTGAATTGCCCCAAAACTAACCCCCTCCAAAGAAAATTGAAAAGCCCTTCCCTGTTCACTTGCACAAAACCACAACTATGCTTCTGAATTTTTTTAAGTTGCTTACCTAGGGACCCCTTTATGATGAATGTAATTTCAATATAATTTGCCTCCAAAATCATGGTGGGAGGATGAACATATCCTTTTTTACCCACAGTCTTTAAAGACCCACCTCCCACTAGAACCCTTGCTCCCAACTGTCTGAAATTTAGTAAGGTTCATCCCCTGAGATAAGCCAACCTGCAAATTTCATCAAGTTCTGCACAGAAAAAAAGAAGGTACCGTTTTTTAAAAGTCCAAAGGCACCTACCAGAAAAATATCCACACCTCTTTGTCTGATATCTTACAGGCTTTTACTACACAGAATGAGCTACTACACCTGGAAATTTCATCTATTTCTGTGAACAAGTATAAAAAGTTATAGCCATTGATAACCCATTATAACCAATGGGACTATGCCGAACCCCACATTGTCCGAGGCAATTCTTATCCTAGCTGTAGTAGGTTGTGCCCAGGGTGGTCTGAGCAAATGTTTCTGCTCTCTGAGATGTTGAAGTAAGATCTGAGCTGAATCTTGTTCACATTTGGCAAGGGCTGGAGCTCAGTTTGTCGATGACAAGAACATCCTAGGTTCTGTCTCTAGGCAGGGATGCCTGAAACCCTGGAAAGCCATTGTCAGTGAGTATAGCTAATACTAGACTAGATAGGCCAATGATCTGATTCTGCTTACGGCAGTTTCCTATACACCTATGAGATAGCATGCCAGATACGGCTTGCCTCAGACTCTGTGAGAAGAGACAGCTACTTTAATGAATAATGCAAACTGAATACGGCCCATTGTCCTGCTTTGGCAAGTCGAAGCATTCACAATGTATTTTTCCATTATGTTCTCTTCATTTATGAAGTGCAAGTGGAAATAGATCCGAGACAGAACTGCTGGCTGATATGGAGCCAAGAACATTGTAGCAGATCATCTCTGTTCCCCCCTCCCTGTTTGCTATGGAAGCAATTGTTCCAAACACTGTGTTCTCCTCAGCCCTACTGTTGCTCGGTGCTATCACTCTGCCAGCATTTGCCAGTGCTGATCTGGAAGATTCCTGGAAATATTCTTGGTGGCCGAAGAACACTGATGGATGACTCAGCAAGGTGGGACCCAGACTACTGGTTGTTTCATTGCATCATACAGTTGCAGGCACACACAAAAAACCCCCCAAGTTCACCTGTCATCTACACAGCAGAACCAGCTATCTCCCCCAACTGATTTCCTTAGTGGGAACGTGCTATGTCTTGTGGTATCCTCCTAAGGAAATGAGCCAAAATTAGGAAACTTTTTAAAAATAATAATAATATAATGATAATTTATTATTTATACCCTGCCCATCTGGCTGGGCTTCCCCAGCCACTCTGGGAGGCTTCCAACAAAATATTAAAATACAATAATGCATCGTACATTAAAAGCTTCCCTAAACAGGGCTGCTTTCAGATGTCTTCTAAAAGTCTGGCAGTTGTTGTTCTCTTTGACATCTGGTGGGAGGGCGTTCCACAGGGCAGGTGCCACTACCGACAAGGTCCTCTGCCTGGTTCCCTGTAACTTGGCTTCTCGCAGTGAGGGAACCGCCAGAAGGCCCTCGGCTCTGGACCTCAGTGTCCGGGTAGAACGATGGAGTGGAGACACTCCTTCAGATATACTGAACCAAGGCCATTTGGGGCTTTAAAGGTCAGCACCAACACTTTGAATTGTGCTCGGAAACGTACTAGGAGCCAATGTAGGTCTTTCAAGACTGGTGTTATGTGGTCTCGGCGGCCATGCCCAGTCACCAGTCTAGCAGCCGCATTCTGGATTAGTTGACGTTTCTGGGTCACCTTCAATTAAAAGTAAAAGCAAAAACACCCCACTTTGAAATATACAGAATCATTCATTTTTCCCCTCCCTGGTCCTCCCTGTCATGTGCTGAGCTCCAAGGTCTGGCAAGTGCCTGAACTGAACAGACATGGGAAAGTGCATCCACATTTCAGCAAGCCAACAAACCAGCTGTCTGACTCAGTAATTGACACAAAGGGCCAGATAAGCCCCAGGCTCCTTTCACAATGTGTCCAGAACTAAAAGAAGGGGAGAGTAACAGATCTTGGAGCGTTATGGAAGGTGTTGACTTGGGATTGGTTATCACATGATTTCTAAGAGGAGGAAGGTTCAGAGGCGTGGTGATTGTGCCCTAGTTTGAGCTGGCTGCAGTCCCTGTTCTGGCCAGCAAACCTACTGCTACAGGGAACAGGGAACTTGCGCCTTATAGCCCACACGGCTCCCTGTTGACACTTTGCAACAGCTCACACCTGGTTTCCTATAGGCACTTTGCAAGCATTAGTGTGCTAAATAATTGAAGACACATATGCTTTTCTGTTGTTGTTCATGGAAAAGTCCTCATGTGCTTTGGTAGTGCTGAACATCAGAAGCAGATTAGGAGCGCAGTCTTCCAGAAAGGAAAATAAGGTATATCATTTCATTTCGATCCATGGAAACTCTTTCCTGCTTAATGAGACCCAGAGCTTGTAAACTCAGAGGAATGTCTATGAAGGAAAGTGATTAATGATTAAATAAGAATGATGACAATAATATCTACACACTTTTTATTAAGAAGTAATCCTCCAGCTTAATTCAACTTGGGAAGACTTTCTACCTTATTTGTTTTGTTATCCTGTGGCCTAATGAGATATGTCTCAGAATATTTGAGATTTTCTATATTTGCCCTCCCAGCTTGTTGAATCTAGTCTGTTTTTCTCAGATGCTATTAAAAGGAAGATTCAGCAGCACATCATAGAATTTACTCAGATCCTTGCATCTGTCTAGAACAGGGAGTGGGGTTGTTGGACTTCAACTTGCATCCGCCCCAGCCAGTGTGGGCAATGGCCAAAGGATGATGGGAGTTAGAGTCAACTGATTCCCCAAACCAGTCTATAAAGAATGGACAAGCCAGTTAAAACTGAATGCACTTAATAATAGATTATTTTCTTCCCTCCTTTCTCTTGTACACAAGGCAAGTTGTGCAGCAGGGGCTGCCTGAGAAGATTTTTGGTGGAAGTTGATTAGAGGGGTTCATAACACTACTAATTTTTATATGTGCTTATTTATTAGACTTCTTAGTTGCTGGTAACCCAAATGTCTCCCAGCAACTGAAAGCAGATTTAAAAACATAAACTTAAATACATTATACCATTAAACCATTAAAATACTTCATAGAACATCCCTACTACACATACAACACACACACACTAGCTTCCCATAACAGTCATGGGAAGCCTGTCAGCATAATAATAACAAAACATGGTAATTTCAGGCTATTAAAAGCCTACGGAGGATAAATATTTCTTTACGAAGCATTGAAAAGATGTCAACAAAGGCACCAGACAGACTGTGCTGCCGAAAGTATTCCACAAATGGGGAGCCACAACTGAAAAGGCCCTCTCCCTTATCTCTGCTCTGTGAGCCTCTCTCAGACTGGGAACCTGGAGAAGGGCCTCAGACAATCTAAGGGTCTGCGGTAGACTGAGAGAGGAATCCCAGAAGCTTTTGGGGTCCTGAGCTGTAAAGAGCCATAAAGGGTTGCCTTTGCATTTACCAGTCCCATCTGAAGATGCAGGGAAGTGCCTCTGGAGGAGATCTATTTACCTAGTTCCTGTTCCTTGCCCAGAAGGAGGAGCTCTCTCAAAGCCTCTCCCATGTCTTCTGGAAGACACAAAGAACTGCAATTCATGGCAAGAAACTTCGCTTTCTGGAACCCTGCCTGATGAGATCCAAATATTGGGAAGGCAGAGCTGAAATCTGCAGAAAGTGCTTTCTGTCTGGAAGGGCATATTCCTGTCTTAGAAGAAGAAAAAATAACTGATTGTTCCAGCAGGGGGTGCTGTTCTTCTCTGTCTTAAAGGACTTTCTATGGTTTTGATGATGCAACAAAAGGGTCAAGGAAATCCTTTTGTGTCTTTGAGTCATACATCTTGCTTTCTTGTCTGAAGTTGTCTATGACAGTTATGCAGCAGTAAGCCTTCAATATGCCCTACTCCTTAGTTGCTGCAACCTCTAGGCAACTGTACCCCCCAAAAGAAACTCACAACAACTAATGAGTCCAATTGGATCCCAAGGCTCTCTTGGGAATCTACACGGAACTGCTAGTATTCTGAACCTCTTTCCTCAGTCAGTTGCCAATTAGCCCCACCACACCCCAAACAACAACATGGTAGCAGCAAGAGACATAAGGGTGATATAAATGGTTAGGGAAATAATTGTAGCCACAGAGGCACATCCAGAAGAGAATCCTTAAAAAAACCTGGGCATTTCAATATATATTTTTCAAATGAAAAGGCTTCTAAAGAGGCTCTCACTAACCTGGTGCCTTGTAGATGTTTTGGAGTTAAATCCCATCAGTTCAGTCAGCGTGGGGGCGGGATGGCAGTTGTAGTTCAATACATCTAGAGAGACTAGGTTGATGAAGGCTGTTCCAGGGAGTCTGTATGAAAACCATGGTCTGTATGGAACTATTCCCACTGACCTTGACAACTGTTCCATGGATGGTTTGGTTGCACAGTTGAGCAACAGGTTGACTTTAACGATTGACAGAGTAGCAAAGTATAGCTTGGCAATTGTTGACACAGAAACAGACACACACACGTTTACAAAGGACCCAAGGCAGATGATGCGAGAGTAAGCAGTCACTTTTGTGCCAAATACCATTGGATGACACTCAACTGAGGCTGAAGCTGTGGAGAGAATAACTGGGTGCACTCTTCCCACCTTGGATCAAATCTATGCTTCCAGGTGCCATAAGAAAGCTGCAGAGATAGTGCAGGGTAGTGCGCACCCCGGAAATGATTTCTTTCAGCTTCTGCCTTCTGGAAGAAGGTACAGGGTTATAAAGACTAGGAATAGCCGCCTGAGAAACAGTTTCTATTCAAATGCAATTTTGGTTTTAAACACAGTGTAAGGTAGTCTCTATGTGAATATATTGTATTCAATTATGGGGTATCAGAGTTTTTTAGGGGCTAACCAGGCTGGGATAGTTGGGATAGCGGGCTTGTTGGTTTTTGAATGTCTGATGTATATTTTTTTCAATTTCGTTGTTCTATATGGGACAATGACAATAAAGATTATTGTATCGTATCGTAAACTGATGGATTGAGTAAGTCATGGACAGGCTGTTGGTTATATATTGGGACCATTATTTATGGAATCAGTTGCATTTATGAACTGCCCTTCTTCCAGAGGGAGCCCAGCATGGTGTACAGTAAGAGGTAAAACAACAACATCCATCCACAAATAAAAAACATTTTATAAATATCTATAAAATAAGGAAACCATTAAAACGCAGAAATTAAAGACAACAAACTACCAATCTTCAAAGAGCTTTTTCGACAGAAATCTGAATGTAAAAACAAAAGAGGACCTGTGTAGCTTCTGCAGGGAGTTCCAAAGTTGGGATGCCACCAACTTTGGTATGTCTCCAAAGCACAACTCCTACTAGGGACCTTCCTCAGTCTTAGGGATGAAGTCAGCTAGTATTTCAAAAGGCCCTCCTGCAGATACTTGGTTGACTCCCATAGCCAAGCAGTCTTAAGTGTATTGTTGTGGTAATCACTACCACCAAAAGCTACTTAGTATTTGGTTGTGTCCAGATTACAGGGACAGTGTTGAGGTCATGCCTGTTTCATAACGATTGTGAAAATTATTCAGCAGCACTATCCAGAAACAAAATTTTTCAAAGTTGTCCTTTCAATCTGTTCATAATTTGATGCTAAGGATATATCTACAGCCTATATCAGTTTTGTTTATGATGGATTTCACCTCCTACTCCCACCCCACCACAAAACCTTGGGAAATATACAGTGGTTGGGGTGAAGAACATTATTTGTTAGTGATCCCTAATCATCCCCTCACAGAACTGAAGTTCCTAGAGGAGGGAGAATAAATATCAAATCTGTCGAGTACAGCTATATCCTGTGTTTAATTGCTACAGCAATTATATTGCTTTTTGCAAATTTGTTCTTCGTTCAGAAGTCGATATTTTTCAGAAGCATCGTCAGAATTGGCTCTGCTATAATTTTTTAATTATCGTTTTGTATTCTAATTTATACCTTTGCTGATGCTTCCAAGATGCATTCTAATTTAGACTTCTTCTGATGCTTCCAAGATGTTTCCTAGGATATTTTGCTTATTTGGGTACAAAAAGAAACACAAAAGTTATGCACCTCTCTGTTGCTATGTGCGCATTGCACATTGCAATAATCATGTACATGAATGGTGACACTTTTCCTTTGACCCAAAGAGAACAAGGATAATAAACAGAAGGATTAAGCCATTCCAAACCATGACCCAGGGATTATTTTTCTTTCCCATTATAAGCCTCTCTGCATCCTGTATAAGAGAAGCATGCGATAGCTTAGAAATCTAGCATCCTGGTACTATAGAGCAGTGCAGACTGCTTGCTGGTGTGATGTCACTGCACTGCTGATATATAATACTTGCTGAACACCTTTCAAGGCATCTCTGCCCCAGTATCTGCAAGCATTAGGACCATTGTCAGTAGATAAAAAAACAAAGCAAGCCAATTCCTCTTCAGACACTTCAGTGGTTTCCTCTGATTTTTCCTTTTCATTTCAGTGATCTCATTCTCTTGCCTTGATCCATCAGAATTTACTGCTGCCCATAGCAATTCCTCTTTCTCACTTGCCCGGTTATCTTACGACGGCAAGTCTCCCATGATTCCCTGGTTCGGCTTCTTGCCTGAGGTGTCTAGCTCTGTTCTCGGTGATAAATGGTTATTTTTGTTTTGCGACTCTTCCAGAAGTCCAGGTGGGATGGAAACTTTCCCTTCTTTTTATGCTCACGACTCTCAGGGCTGGCTACCACCAAAAAATGCAAAGAGGAATCTTTCTGTGGACTTTTACAGGATTTTGATGAGGTCTTCTGACTCTCAGGCACATGTTCTCAACTCTGTGTGGGTTTCCACCCCCCCCCCAAACCGCAGGGATGTTGGCCATATGTCTCATCTCCACCCAGCTGAAATCATACCCCATTGAAATGGATGTGTGTTTTGTGGGTGGGAGAAAACAGATTTTGGAAGCTGGGGCACCCTTCGATCTTGAAGGGCAGTATGACCTTTTGGCCTTTGGTCGCTGGCTATTTGGATGCAACGTTAAGTAAACCGGCAAAGAGTTTAAAGAACCAGCTGTCTCCCATTCTTTCTCTCCCTCCGCTAAACAAGTCATCTAAAACGCCAAGCTCTCATTGAGAATAGCCAAAACAATGACACTTCTAACAGGTGCTGTGTGTGGCAGCTTGGAACATACAGAGCAAATGCTGCTTTAACGGGGGTTGAGAATAGGAAATACATTGTGAGCAAGGCCAATGGGGCTTTATGGCCAGGGTGGAAGGGGTGGGGTGAAGACATTGCAAAGCTGATACTGTATAGGGAATCATGTTGGGTTTCTCTTGTGGTTCCCAAGAAACCATTTAGTTCAGTGCAACTTTTCTTTTACTAAGCT
The DNA here is from genome assembly GCF_951804945.1 of Podarcis cretensis. NCBI lineage: Eukaryota > Metazoa > Chordata > Lepidosauria > Squamata > Lacertidae > Podarcis > Podarcis cretensis. Next base: position 80,082,094 of record NC_137175.1, on the reverse strand, counting down.
GTCCTTCAAAATATATAGAGATGTCCTGCATAGTGAAGCCATCCTTCCTGTTTAGTCTAGCCACCAAAACTTCACCTAAGGTACTATTTTCAGCCAAATTTACAAGTTCCTGCTTGGACAGAACATCAAAATAATTTCGAGAGAGTTTTTAATAAAACTGTCTAAATTCTCCAGGAAGGAAGAATTAGCCTTGTCTCCACCTAGCTTCCACAGAAAGTATCAATGCATATTTTTATTTTTTACTTTGGTCAAGCTGTGTTGTGACTCTCATCAATACTAGATGCTCTGTTTGGACTCCAGGGCTTGAGAAGTATCAGGGGAGGTGAAAGAAGATTGGAAAAAATTTAAAGATTATTTACAGAAATATTGTAAAATTAAATGAGCTTTAGAAAAATGGTGGAATGAAGTTATATGGCTTTGGCAGAAATGTTATAAGGAACTAGGTACAGATAGACTGTTAATGTATTAAAGGGAAAAAACAAGGTCAGAATATGTTAAGATTAATTACAGGACAGAAAACAGAGGAAGATGGAAAGGAGTTGCTGAAACAGTTAATTGAAGTGGAATACAAAAAGGGAGGTGAGAGGAAGTCAATGAAACAAGTGAATGAAAGATAAGCTTGAAAATATTGGAAGTGTTTTTAATTGTTCTCGTTTTGTTTTGTTAATTCAATGTTATATGTAGTGTTTTTGTTTCTGTTTTTGTATTGTGTTATATTGATTTGTTTAATTCTTTTTCTTTCTTTTTGTAATCTTTAAACTCTTAATAATTTTTTTTTTAAAAAAAGAGAGAAGTATCAGGGGAAAGTTTGTAGAAAATGGGAGTGCGATTTTTATTTTTATTATTATTATTTTAGTAAAACATGATGTTTCCTTTTAATCTGTCTAATGTGAAAGTACACTCCTGTCAGTGAGTGAGTTGGTGAAGCTTCAAGTACCTTTTCATAGATTGCCTAGTCCTATTATAAGGAAAAGTTCCTCAAGTCATGGAAGGATGTCCCCTCGTTTTCCAAAATCCCCCTGCAATTTGCCAATATCCTCCTCCTTTCTTTACAAAAGTAGCTGCCAGGAGTGTTCATAATGATATGATTGTGATATACTAAATCCTGCCTTTGTGCATATAAATGACTACGTTACGCTGTAGGATGTGGGGCTTGAATGGCGAGGCTGGTAATCCATAATTGTGGAGTTTGATAATGTTTGCTTTGGCTGCCTGAAAAGAGCACTATCAAAGTGCTGTAATGATCAACTTGCCATACTTGGCACCACCAGTTCCACTTAAACATGAAGCATAAGTTGAATGGGTGGTCAAATACAATCAGTCTCCTGGAAGAAGAAAAAAAGGAGGGAGCCACTGTATACAGCCTGAAAGAATTATTGGTTGTAAAGCAGTCTGGGCTGACGATAATATAAACTCAGCCAGCCTGAGTTAAGAGAGCTGTTTCTTTGGCTCCATAACGGAACTCTTGTTTCTGAAATGAGAGAGACACAGTGGCAAAATGTTGCAAATGAATTAATTCTGTGTCAGGCTTTTCACATATTCCGCATTTGAGGTGGCTGGTGGAGCCTGCCGATATATATTGCCGTTGCTCACTTAAATTGGAGAAAGTTGCATTTATTGGCACCATTTGAAGCTAAAGGGGGCTTGTCTTTTCTTAAAAGAATACTGTGTAAACAGCAGCATTTCCTCATAGCCAATTGCAGAGCCAAAATGTTGTCAGCGTATTTCACAGTTAATTGGTGGAGCTGACACAAAATTGGTGGAGCTGAGTACTATTAAAATAGTACTCAACTACCCCTTATTAGAAGATTCCAGGGTGATGTGCAAAAGCTATTGGCATAATGTATGAATACAATATTGTAAAATACCAACACTTAAGCCTGTATGAAGGCAATGCTTCCACTCTGTAGTCATTACATTCAGCACTGTTTCCACCTCAGTGCAGTTCATATTCTGCCAAAACCTACGTCATTTGTCTCACTGTCTGCTTTGGAGAAATTATGTGACTTACGTCATAATTAAATAAATTGTGTAAGTTAGTCCACCCCATTCATTTCAATGCAAAGGAAACACAATACAATTGGGGGCAGTGTGCAATCTATTACGTATCGTTTTCAGACAGAAAGAAGGAACAACAACAACCGTGAATACCGATTGTATTCTCTGGATTGAGTTTTGTTCCAGACATGGGACGACTAAGCAAGCAACATCAGTTTCTGCTCCCGTTTCTGTTTTTGTTGGAATTCACTGACATCGCTACCAACAACAAACAACAAGATCAAAGTCAGGCACAAATAAATTAAGGAGATGAGAGTGTGATTCCCTCTAAAATACCATGCCTGGGAAAAATGCTCCTTGCATTTAATTTATCTACTGGAAATTCTAGTCAAGGGTGAGCAGAAGATGGATTGGGAATCTACTGGTAGGTCTCTGGGTTATTCACAGTAGAGTAGCAAGTGTTTCTGATTCCCATTTGCCTGCTATATGAAGTAGCTGGCTGCTTTAGGTGCAGTGAAAGACACAGTCCTGTCACCAGTGTGGAAGTAAGAGTCATCTGCCAGTTTGGGTCAGATTCTGCATGCATACATGCATGCATGCATGCATCTTTATTTGCGTCAGCCATCGGTCATAGCAATAAACAATAGGATATATAAAGAATAGGGGGGAAAGCCAATTATATAAAATACATTTTGGGGTTTGGAATCAATACAGTGGTACCTCAGGTTAAGAACTTAATTCATTCTGGAGGTCTGTTCTTAACCTGAAGCACCACTTTAGCTAGTGGGGCCTCCTGCTGCCGCTGCGCTGCCGCTGCACGATTTCTGTTCTCATTCTGAAGCAAAGTTCTTAACCTGAGGTAATATTTCTGGGTTAGCGGAGTCTGTAACCTGAAGCGTATGTAACCTGAAGCATAAGGTATTACTGTAGTCAAATGGTGGATCTTATTCTGATTGCCCCAGCTGAAAACCTTTGCTGTCATCTGCTCATATTGATATGCCAAGAGAAAGGACACTGTAGCAGTGTTTGGGCCACCCGGAATGGACAATAAAAGAGGGTTGATAATCTCATTCCTCAAGTCTTTATAAAGAGTGCAAGCCAGAAGGGCATGCGCCAATGATTCGGTACATTGCAGATTCTGCATGTGAAATGAGGAGGAGGAACCTCCTCGTCCTTTACCTCAGGCCATGGAATGTCTTGGAATGACCCTGCCATCTGAGCATGCCTCTGCAAGGGGTTGGGGGGGGGGTCTCATCATGCAGAGGCTGCCCTTCCATGGGTTTGGCTACAGAGGAGATGCATCTTCATATGAACCTCATTCAGGGCTCCACAGCCCTTGCTGAATGCATCTTTTGATACCAGTCCACATCCAAAGCTGTTGTTGTTGGCATCCACCCTTCTCGGGATTCGTGATTGGCACCCACTGCCAGTCAGTGAAAACCAGGAAGCATAGAGCAAAGTATTTACTAGCATCCCCCCCCCCCGCCTAGCAATTCTTGGCTTATTGGTGAGTCCCTCACATACCAGATTATCAGGAGTGGAGTTTTCAGCAACACTGAAAGCTGCACAGGATTTCCTGGTAGCAGAAGCAAGATCCTCAGAGGTGACTCCAAGCTCATAATAATCTAGGATACAGTTGGGGGTATTATTCACTTTGCGTTCGGTTTGCAAACCGAAACACAGCCGTCCTTCAAAATCCCCACATCTCTGAATTTTTCAACGCAGTTCTCTAGCAAAGTAACATGTACAATAATCCGTATAACTAGGGCAAATTGTGCCAAAAGTGCATAATTCCTGATAACAGTATACAAAAATGCATTGTATTAGGGGAATTTACAAACAAAAATATGAATATTAAGATAAATTTGCTCTGAAATGCTGATATAATTTCATGCAGACTTTAAAAACAAAATTCACAAGCTGGTGTGGAAATGTGGAGAACGATGGGAAAGTGAGAAATTGACTGAAATTGACAGGCGTATCCATCTCTTTCCTAGGACCAGCTACCACTTTGTTTCCTCATTTTCAATTAGTCATCAAAATCAAGAAGGCCCTGCATGCTAAATGTCCATGAATGCTGGAGTGAATTCCCGGTGGTAGCTGTCATAATAAACTGACTTGGCTTGAGCATAAGACTTTGGTCAATGAACAGTAGCCCTCTTCAAGTCCTCGAGCCAAAAAGTGCTCTGACTATATGCAATGAACCATCAGACACATTGCAACCAGGAACAGACCATGCAGTGTACGACTTTCTGTCTTAAACTGTCTGTGTGATTGCCTGCCAGTCCTTACAATAACACTGGGAAGAAAGAAGCAATTACTAATCAAAATCAAAAGAACCATCTATTGGATCCTGACTTCTAAATCAATAAAAAGTGAGAGAGAACAAAATGCTATCCATTTTGAAACTAGCCAGATGTAGCTGCAGCATACCAAGCAATTTATTCCAACAAATTAAGTGATATTAAGCAGGAAGCTTGTCAATCTGGGGCGGAACTGGGATCCTGGGGTACTGGGTTCAGGAGAGGAATTGGATGACAGCTGCACATCTCTCTCCACAAAACTGAGTGTGGGCATAGTGTAGGAGTTAGCAACTGAGAGCTCCTCAGAACTGGAAAGCTTTAATTCTAAATGACAACAACAGCTTGTTCAGCACGTAATTTTCAAGCAGAGTCAGATTTGAGCAAGGCTTGTGGGATCTGTATTGATACGGTCCTCTTCCCATTAAGAGGAGACTAAGCTAAGAATTTACACCTTGACAACTTGAAGAGTAACAATTCCAGCCCTCCTCTCTTAGCCTACTTCTTCCACCATCTACCAATATGAAGAAAGAATAGTAAGCAGGAATTTTTCAGGAAGAGATTTTTTTTCTCAAATTAATTTTATTAGACTTCCAGAAATTCCACATACAATGCATATATATATATATTTAAAAAATCATTTTATATTATTGACTTCCCACCCCATTTTCCATGATGTTTTCTTTTGATGCACCCTGTTTTCCCTCTTTGTACATCATAATCATGACACAATTGAATTGCTCATAATTCAAATCCTGGTCATGGATTATTCAAATTATAATATTTTTTCAAAGAATCTGAAAAGGGCTCCCATTCTTCAATTTTTTAAAATAAAAAAATCATTATTTGACTTTCTTATTTTAGTTGTTAGCTTTATTGATTCTATATAGTCCATATCTCTGCTTACCCTTTCTCTTTTAGTAGGAACCTATTCGTTTTCTCATTTCCAAAATCAGGAAGAGAATTTTATTTAAAAAAACACACAAAACTATGGGAGAATTTCACCTCCCCCCAAGAACAGTGGGCAACTTCCTTGACCCCCCCCCCCCAAGTTTCTCCACTTACAAATTCCACAGCAATTTTTTGGGAGGCCACTTTTGCTCAGTCATATACAGACCAGCTGATTTTGCTTGGTGCTGTAACATGGTTATGAGGTCTGCAGTGACCACAAGATTCTGCTTGGACCCCAATCCCACACTTTGCAAAGCAGGTTGATTCAGCTTGGACCAGCCTAATTCAGCTCAGGAGGTCTAAGTCAGATCTATCAGGTGGGAGGGAGACATACATACACAAATATACATACATCTCAATTCCCTATTTGGTAGCTCAAGAAAAAACAAAACACCTCAGGATCCTGAGCCAGCCCCACTGCCATCACAATCTAATCTGTGCCTGATCACCGTGGCAGCTCTAATTTGGTGATTTATCTGCTCCCTGTCATTCATGCAAGGGGGTAAAGTTTGTGAAGCTGAGTAAAGTTTGGCAGGCTTGTCTTCTCACACCCGACACTACATCTTGCCTCATACTTTGTAACAGATCTCTCCATGCATTGCAGCCACCTGAAGGAGTGTCTCCATCCCCATCGCTTAGCCCAGACACTGAGGTCCTCCTCCAGGGGTCTTCTGCTGGTTCTCTCACTGCGAGAAGAGAAGTTACAGGGAACCAGGCAGAAGTCCTTCTTGGTAGTGGTGCCCTCCCTGTGGAACGCCCTCCCTTCAGATGTCAAGGAGAAAAAGAATGATACAACTTTTAGAAGACATCTGAAGGGAGGTTTTTAATTGGGAGGTTTTTAATGCTTGATGTTTTTGTGACGTTTTTAGATATGCTGTAAGCCACCAAGAGTGACGGGAGAAATCCAGCCAGATTGGTGGGGAAGAAGAAGAAGAAGAAGAAGAAGAAGAAGAAGAAGAAGAAGACAAACATTCTGCTTTCAAAGCAGTAGTTCACAACCCTGTTAACTTTCTTGTCAAGGTGCTAGTCACGGCTGTGATCAATTTTCACATTTCTTCCACTTGCCCTACAACATAATCACTGTGACCATCAGTAATTAATTGTAAAGTTTCTCTACTCCTCCCATCTCTGCTTCTTTGTGGCTGCTGATAGCTGAACACTTTTTGGCTACAAAATGGACAAGCAAGTGAGCAAACAAGTATATGACAGATTCTTTGGAATGCATCTCTTTCAAAGGAAATCTGCAGGCACAAAATAAACCAGCAGTTGCTTCCTGCTGTCTTCTCTAGAGTAGAAAGCAACCTCTGTGCTTTTCAGGGGTGGACCATTCCAAGGGAGGGAGGGAAAGGCAGGATTCAACCTTGCTGCAGAGCCCAGTTCTCTGCCTGCTTCCCATTCCTGTGGTTCCAGCAGCTGGAAGCTAAACAGAAAAAAGGATAATGTAGTCTTGTGGTCAGTACTGAAGAATCAGTAGACTTTACTGTTTTGCTTTGTTTCAAATGGCTTTTTGCATACTTTCTGTTTTTTGAACCTTGCCAGCTCAGTAGACCCAGTCCATTAAAATTCATGAGTAACTAATGTGGCTTGGGAAGCAAAGTGTGTCCAGGGAGACCCAAGTCTTTGTAAGATTTAAATCTATTAAGGTCACCCCACCAAAGCAGCTGGAGCACAATACGTAAATAAACTATCATTTAAAAATAAGCAGTTTTTACTTTTATGGATATAGCAATAATGAGAAACAGGACTGGGAAATTGCGAACCAGTTTGACTTAGAATTACAAACAGACGATCGGGTAGAGTACTCAAAATGCTCAAGTTCGTAAAATCAATGTGTAATAAAACACTACAGGCAGGTAATCCATCTAAACTCAGAGTAGACCCACTGGAATCAATGGGCTTAAGTGGTTGACTTCAATGGTTGTAACTCTTTGAGTATGACTAAGGGCTTAGCCACGCTTCCCCTTTGTCCAACTCATTCCAGGAAGAGGTCTGTGATTTAACACCCAGTGTGTAATCGTGGGGTTTGGGGGTCTCTTTTGCCCTGAGCTGAATCAGAGCAAACATCAATTCAGGTATTCCAAGGATATTTGCTCCATCTGAACTATAAAGAACGGGTTTTCATGGGGAAAGCTCTGGAGCAAGAAAAAGGATGTTCAGACACAGAGCTTTAACTCGTAGACCATGCCTGGAAAAAGTAGAGGGCACGTAAGTGTGGATAAGCCCTAACATTGGAGATCAGCCCGCATGGTTCAAATCCCACTGTGGTGGTCATGATGATAAGCAATTGGTTGAGTTGCCATGATGTCACAGAAGGAGGTTGAGGAGCCCCTGGCTGTCACTGACTGACCTGGTTTGACCTGTAGTAGGGGTAGACAAAGCCAAGTCAAAATCTCCCAGAACACATTTTTTTTCTGAGAAAATTTCTGAGATTTCACAGAGTGGTTGAACAATGACTTCTTCTTCCCTGGGAACTCTGGGAATTATAACTCTGTGAGGTGGAGTGGGCTATCCTACTAATTCAGAGTGCTCTTAACTACAGTTCCCAGGATTATTTGGGGGAAGCCATGAGTGCTTAAAGCGACACAATACTACTTTAAATGTAAATAGTGCAGATGAGACCTTTGTCTAGCTCAGTATTGTCTCTTCTGATGAGCATTCGCTTCCCTAACCCTGCTACCTGAAATCCTTTCAACTGCCCTTCCCCATGACAAATAAGACTAAAGTAATAATCAAAAGGTAGTTTCTTTAGGAATGTGAAGACACTATATTCTCATTTCCAAAATCAGGAAATCACTATATTCAGAGCAGCAAAGGCAGACATATTCTTCACAGGCTATGGAAAGTCATGAGGAGAAACATTGGTCTGAAAGTCAAAGCGGTTTAGATGTGGCCAGCCAGAGGAGGGGGGAAACAGCTCTGATGAAAAGCAAGGAAAATGATGGCCAGAGGCACATGTCAGCAGCTCCAAAACTTGTGAAGCCTGCCATGAAGCATAACATGCCCAGGTATTTAACATCTGCCTCACGGGTATTTCATTTCTCACATTCCTGGGGAAAATAAGAAAAGAAAGAAAGGCTTCACTCCTGTAAGAGCCCCCTTTCTAGAACATGCCATTCTGCATTTTGAAGTCTGGAGTTCACAGAACCAGTTTTCTGGCACCTGTCCCTGATAAGTCGCTATCCTTAATTTGTCCCTGTTCTGCCTTCTGGGGGAGAATGAACTGTCTTACCATTACGGAGAGGGAGGAGACTGCCTCAGATGGCTAAACTTTGGTGTCATGAAAGGTCAGCAAATAGTTTTTCAGCTTATTGTTGTTGCATTTTTGCTGCTAGGGAAAGAGAGAAGTTCCTTTGGGATCACTACAACAGTGTTGTATAGCGGTTAAGAGTGGTAGACTCATAATCTGGTTAACTGGGTTCGCGTCCCAGCTCCTCCACATGCAGCTGCTGGGCGACCTTGGGCTATTCACACTTCTTTGAAGTCTCTCATTCACCTCACAGAGTGTTTGTTGTGGGGGAGGAAGGGAAAGGAGATTGTTAGCCGCTTTGAGACTCCTTAGGTTAGTGATAAAGCGGGATATCAAATCCAAACTACTACTACTCTTCTTCTTCTTCTTCTTCTTCTTCTTCTTCTTCTCTCTCAGTTGCAAAGATGACTTGGCCTGCGTTGGATATTATCCGTAATGGATGGTGGGTTGGGGAGGCTGGTACATTTGTGTAGCATCAACCTCCACTATTGCATATAATGCAGTTTGAGGGACAGGGGAGCAGTTGCTTCACTCCAGGCAACAAATGTTGAACTTTTAAGGAAGACCTTTCAACTGGCTTTTACAGAGAGAATGAATACAATGTATAGCAAACAGACAAGATCCTTCAGTGATGTTTCACAGCAAGTGTGGGAAGGAACAATGTCTGGTGTGGGAGCATGGAGTGTGTTTTAAGTACTTGGAGCATGTGTCCCTGTTTGTTCTGAGAAATATTGGAGAATATTTACCCCCCGCTGAAGAAACCAGCAAAAATGTTTCCACATGGAGGTACCCAGCTCAAGTTCGGGTGTGCTATTATACTGGAGTTTTGGGGTGGAGGGAGTGATACTTGCAAGGGCAATGAAATAAATCACCACCAGAGTTCATGTGGGGATGTTACCAGCACAATTTCACTCCACCCCATTGCTCTGACATGATGCTGAGCCACAAGGGGAGCATTTCTGTTGCTGGAAAGGTGACCTCACGAAATTAATGGACTATGCAGAATTAGATAAGATGACAGGAAGGATCCGAAACCTGTGGGAGCAGAGATTCTCAGAGAACTGGAATAAATATTTGAACTATTTGAAAAGCAATTGTAATAAACAGATTACGCTAGTAGGATTGCAAGAGGTTTTTGAAAGGAGGATTATGAGAAATATTGCAGAGAAGATTATGAAGAGAGTTAATGGTTGAGGACAATTAAAAGTAATAGAGAAATTAAGAAATATAGATTAAGTGTTAAAGATCAAAAAATCTTTAGATGTGGTTGATGGAAGTCCAAAACATTGTATAAGATAAGAAAATATGTTATATGATTGTTGGAAATGATATGTAAAAAATTTATATACACACACACACACAGTAGTACCTCAGGTTAAGAACTTAATTCGTTCTGGAGGTCCATTTTTAACCTGAAACTGTTCTTAACCTGAAGCACCATTTTAGCTAATGGGGCCTCCCACTGCTGCGATGCCGCCACCACCCAATTTCTGTTCTTAACCCGAAGTACTATTTCTGAGTTAGCAGAGTCTGTAACCTGAAGCCCAAGGTACCACTGTGTGTGTGTGTGTGTGTGTGTATGGAAAGGTGACCTCAAATATGCCAGCAGCAAACAGGGCTAGAATTGTAAATGGGCTACGTGTGCTTGGGTGAGGGAGTTCTGGTCTTGTGTAGTGCTTCAACGGTACGAGTTAGCCCACCTGTATGGAATACATCCACAGTCCCCAGGCAGTGGCTGTGCCAGTGTGAAGACGTCCCTGCCCCATTGCAGTGGGGCAATGTCAAAGCAAACATCGCATCTCACTGTGCAGAGTGGCGTCATGTGGAAGCACTTTTCGCCAAGCTCTGTGTAAAGGAAAGAAAAAAAGAATCTGCCTTGAGTCAAGACTGAAGCTCCGCAAGATTAAGAGGCCTCAGCTGGTGATACTCACTTTCTTTCTTGGGTTTATGACTAGAAGACAAAAAGGGAAGGGAAGAAAGAAGAACCACATGGGAAGGCCAATAAATAGCCCAGGATAAAAACACACTGCTTGGAATGACCACGCAAATGGACCTGTGCAAAATGTCAATCTCTCTCTCTCTCTCTCTCTCTCTCTCCTCTCTCTCTCTTTCCCCTAATCCAATAATCACACTAAATGGGACAATACACACCATGATGTTGTCCCATCCCACCCCCCACCCCGTGCACTTAACTGAGATGTTTGAAGCGTACACATAAAAAATATAAGTAGTGAATATGGAAAACAGATGTTTATATCATTATCATGCAGGTACATTCAGCAGGGAGCTATAATTGGCCACAGTTTCTCAGTTAAAGCACATTTGGTAGCAAACCTAGATTTGCCTGTATGAAAAAGCAGAGATACCCAGGAGAAGCCTCTTTTCTAGCAGATGTGTGTGCCTCCGTAGGGAGCCGTTCTTCGTTCTGCCTTGTGCTTTGAGGAACTTGGGTGTGAGCTGTGTACACACCACAATACATTGAAAGCACATGGCTTCCCCCAAATAGTCCTGGGAACCGTAGATTGTTAAGGGTGCTGGGAGTGCTTCTCTAAAACATATGTTTTTCCATTGTCCCATATTGAAATTTTTTTGGCAGAAGGTAACTGAAACTATCAACAGAACTGTACGGAACAACCGTATATCTACGGAGCAAAATATCCTCTTGAATTATATACCCAGCACATGGAACCTTACAAAAGCACAATACGAGTGGACTCTCCATGCCCTTAACCACAGCAAAAAGACTGATATTGATGAATTGGGGGGGGGGGGATGCAGCTCCCTTCTACGATTGCATTGAAGACTTATACAAACTTACAGCATATGAACAACTTGCAGATAAACACAGTATTGCCATGGACAAATTCAATAATATTTGGAATCCATTCTTACAAATACTATAATAGGTTAAGATCTGGTGAAGTACAATAACAACTTCGTAAAATATACAGGTTTTCCCCCTCCCGTCTTTATTTTCTCTTCTACATGGGTTCTGTTTCTCTTTCTCTCTCTTTTATTTACGTCTCACCGTGTTTAGTGCACATATAATTATGTACTTTTTTGAATTTTCAATAAAGATGTTTTTTAAAAAGGGTGCTGGGAATTGTAGCTCTGTGAGTGGTGGACCACGGTTTCCAGAGGAAGCAGTGTGCTTTAAATGTATGGTGTGAAGAAACCAGGGAGACATGACTGAATTGGCCTCTCATATAAGATAGGGATGAGCTGAGGCCCGAGCCAAATTGAGCATATTTGGATAGCATCCTCTCGAGTGGGGAATCTTTGGCCCTTCCAGATATTGCTGAACCCAGCAAGCATGGCCAGTGGCCAAGGATAATGGGAGCTGTTGTTCAGCAACTTCTGGAGAGGCAAAGTTTCCCCACACCTGGTTTGGTGCATGAAGCAAAAGGAATCAAGCAGTTCTGGCACACTGGCCTGCAAACTAAACTCGTGTCAAAGTGGTTTTAATTGGCGATCTATATGGATTTCATGCTTATAGGAAGCTTTCCTTTCTGAGGCAGTCTGTGCTCTCTTTTTCAATGGGGGGGGAGGTATTGGCAAAATGCCCCTTGTTTTATGTGTGGGGTGAGAGCCAAACAGAGGCCCCATACGTTGCAGTGCCCCTTGGTGCAGAATGAGGTATATCGAACATATGCAAAATTAACCGCAAGTGTTGTTTCAACTTTATTATCTGATTATTATTTAATTTTAAAAAGGTTGAGATTGCTATTGCTTTGCCAACAGATGGGACAGAAGGTGTGGTGGAATCAGCAAAGGGATGAACTGAAAGACTCACATCTGTGCTAGATTTGTGATTTTAGCTTATTTTTATGAATTAAAAATAAGGTAAATGGCTTCTCCCACTCCGTATTTTATTGTTAGCCGCCAAGATAACCTGATTCAGGAGTAGAGGGCAAATCTTAGTAATAAATAAATCTTCACAACTCAGAGAAGGTCAAGGCTGGAGTAGCAAGTGACTGAGGTTCTAGGAGGCTACACCAAATAATGGCAATTTGCCAGAGGATGCCCAGGAAGAATGAACACACTGATTCTTAGTTTGAGATCCTTATTGCAAGTTTCAGATTTACTTTGAATATGACCACTCAGCTAAGGCTTGCAGTATAGATAGACCTCCTCAGTAACTGCCAGACAGAGTACAATTCAAATCTGCCAGTATAGAAAAGGATATAGAGAACAGCTGGGGAAAATTGAAGTATATTCGGGGGTGGGGGTGGGGGTGGCTCTGAATTTTATATGGCATGGGGATTGGACAAAGTGGGTATATACAATGCGTTTTCTGTATATATCATCTGGAAAAATAACTTGAAGAAACAATTCAGGACTATTTTAACATACTGCAAAATGGAAGCAGATGTACAGTCTACTTTTTCAGAGTATATTTCTGGATCTTTCTTGGTTTATGTCTTTATTTTTTTAAGCGGTATTTTTAGGGCACCTCTAGACTCACTGTTTTGCAGGAGAGATTCTAGAACAGACTGGGTTGTGCATTTAAAGGGACTTAAAGGGCTGTGTCTCCCTAGGGCAACAAATACACACACACACACACACACACACACACACACACACACACACAAAGACTAATGGGAAGACGTCTAAACAGCCCGCCAGCAAACCAAAATAAATGCAGGATAAATGGTCATTGCCCAGATAACAAAGTCAAATTAATGATCAATGAAGATAAGATATAATTAGTAGCAGATGAGAGTAGTGTTGACATCGACGCATATGAGAGTAGTGTTGACATCCACGTGATCTCCTGAAAGCTGAGTGATTGCTCCTTACTGGGAAGGAGATGGGGAGGGGAAGGCAGCAGGGAGGTCAGCAGGGTGTGAATGCACCAGCAGCGCCAATCTGGTGCATTTGCACCACACCAACCTCCCTACTGCCTAGTCCTCTCTTTCCCAGTAAGCAGATAAAGGGAGGTCGGGTGAGTGCTGCCATCCCACGTCAGATACAGCCCAACCTCTATGTAACTTTTGTGCGAGAAAATCTGGATGACTACTCAAAAATAAGTGCCCTCAAGCCTGTCAGTTCCTCGGGGTTCCCAGTTGTATACAGTTCATAATAACAAGTGGGCAGAGCAAGCCTAAGTCGGGTGTGTTTGGAGGATGGGGGTTGAAGTGGCAGATGAGCCACCACTTCCAACGCCAGCATGAGAGGTAAGGGGGTGGCTTTCTTTTTCTCTGCTCTCACAATTCTTGTTTCTTTTTAATTGATGATTTTATTTCTATACTGCTTAATATATCAAAAGATAGATCTAGGCAGGGTACAAAAACTGAAGCAACAATGGACAACTCAAACAAAATATTACAAAAAATGCACAGTTACATATAAACATGTTACAGTAATTAAAAAGTACAAATATCTGTAAATCAATATCCATCCATTTTCCTTCTGATACACCCTCCCTCTCTGCCTCCACGTTCTCACTCAGCCTCCAACAAACTCTCAGCTCCCCCACAAAAGTCTCACAACAAGAAGAGTTTCTGGAAACCCTAGTTTCTCATTCTAAACTTGCTTTTTATGGGCAGGTTCAGGGTGGATACTCACAGCTGTGTCTCATTCAGAAGCACACTCCACACCCAGTTCCAGGTGCAGCAGGTTTGTTGCATTTCCCAGGGAGTCCAGAGGATGGGAAAAGGACCTCTCTCTCCACTCACAGCTCTTTCTTCACCCTCTGTCCTTGTTGGGATACTGCCAGGGAGATGGGGGCATCAGGCAGGCCCCCAGCTGGCTCCAGCCACCGGCCGGCAGCCGGGCTAACACCGGTCTCCCTTGGAACAGCACCAAACTGTGACACGAGCCTCAGATACATTTAGAGACTCGGCACACTCTATCAGCAGAGTGAATAAATCTTCTCACAACGGAAGTGGCGGACAGAGACATGTGTAAGTATATTTACAGCATTGATTCAGTATAATTCAGGAACAAAGGAAAAAACATGTCTGCTTCCCTTCATGTCCAGCAAAACAGCAAATATACAAACAGAAGTTCCCAGCAAGCCTGTGCTGGAATGTAAACAGGCATGTGACACACAACAGTCATGCCTGTCCCTTTTAAGGTGGAACGGAACTATATCCTAACAGTCCTCTACTCCTTCTCTAGCTGCATTCTAGAGCAGGCTTCCTCAACCTTGGCCCTCCAGATGTTTTTGGCCTACAACTCCCATGATCCCTAGCTAGCAGGACCAGTGGTCAGGGATGATGGGAATTGTAATCTCAAAACATCTGGAGGGCTGAGTTTGAGGAAGCCTGTTCTAGTGAAAATCTGTTTCAAGAAGAGCATACAGTAGAACAAGCGAAAAGCCTGCCAGATCAGGTGAACGGCTCACCTAGCCTAGCATCCTGCTCTCACAGTGATCAGCCAGATCATGCAAGCAAGAGTCCAGCACAAGAAGACTCTCACTTCTTGTGGTTTCCATCAGCTGGTATTCAGAAACATTTCTGCCTCCTGCTGTGGAGGCAGAGCATAGCCTTCATGGCTTGTAGTCACAATGTGGGTAACTGCCAGTTCTAGCCTGTTCTTGGAGTCTCTGGTGGAAATAAAGGGGCTTTGGATCCCACAGATTCTAGCCCATCTCTTACCTGCCCATGCTTCACACCCATTCTGCATCCTACCACTGGTAGAAACGTCATCGGTGCTAGATTTACATCTAGTGAACGTTCTCTGAACATACCAAGCCTTCTGGGCTGGAGGTACCACGTGGTGATCTAGCTCCTTTCCAGCAGGAGAAGACTACTTTTGTCCATTTTGAACTCCTTCCTGCCAGCATATCTCCTCCTCCTCCTCCTGCTTCTTCTTGAATTTATTAATTATTGAATTTATATACCACCCTATACTCAGAGGTCTCAGGGCGGTTCTTGCTCTGTGAGGACAGTAAACAAAGATCCAGATAAAACAAAACCTGTATCAGCATTAGCCCTGCATTCTAAAGAGCAAACACACACCAAACACAACTCTTCCAAAAGATGAGCAGGGTTTAGACTTCAGCAAACCTCTGGGAGATGGAAATGCCATAGTTATTGGGAAGCCACTGAGAATGGCCATTTTCCTGTATCTCACTTGAAACCTATAATACGAAGTCTACTACTACTATTTGGTTGAATTACAGCAGGCAACAAACCAGTAGAATGGGTTCTGGTGCTGTTCTTTTCGCAAACTTTAAGAATCAAAATTTGGAGAGGAGCAGAGTCTTACGGTGCCTACCAGGAATGCTATGTCTGAGAAAAACCAGCAAGTAACAAATGCCATGGGATGTGAGGGTGTGGAACTGCCCCTCTTCATAGCAATCTTTATGTCATTGAAGGCAGATTTCCAGGGTTGGTTTGGAAAAGAGTGAGGCTTGCAGAATGCAAACTGTAGCTGGTTGTGTCTGCGAACACATTAACTCCCTCACACATTACTGTGTTGATTTCGGCTGGATCTGTTGTTGTTGTTTAGTCGTTTAGTCATGTCCGACTCTTCATGACCCCATGGACCAGAGCACGCCAGGCACTCCTGTCTTCCACTGCCTCCCGCAGTTTGGTCAAACTCATGCTGGTAGCTTCAAGAACACTATCCAACCATCTCGTCCTCTGTCGTCCCCTTCTCCTTGTGCCCTCCATCCTTCCCAACATCAGGGTCTTTTCCAGGGAGCCTTCTCTTCTCATGAGGTGGCCAAAGTATTGGAGTCTCAGCTTCAGGATCTGTCCTTCCAGTGAGCACTCAGGGCTGGTTTCCTTCAGAATGGAGAGGTTTGATCTTCTTGCAGTCCATGGGACTCTCAAGAGTCTCCTCCAGCACCAGAATTGAAAAGCATCAATTCTTCGGCGATCAGCCTTCTTTATGGTCCAGCTCTCACTTCCATACATCACTATTGGGAAAGGGCTGGATCTAGACACATTAAAACAAAAACAAAAACATTTCAGGAAAACGTGTTGTAACCTTCATAGTGGGAAATCATGTTGGTAAAAGGCAGGACTCCACAGTGCCATCTGGTGTCTCAGTGTTATGACGCATGTAAAACGCTTTTTCTTTACTAATGTAGCTGAGTCCTTAGCTCTCTTATTATAATGACTATTAAGAACATAAGAAGGCCCTACTGGATCAGGCCAAAAGCCCATTATAGTTCAACATCCTCACAGTGGCAAGCTGGGTGCCTTTGGGAATCCTTTTCTTGTGATTCGCAGGAACTGTTATACTGCCTCTACAGTGGAAATAGAACATAACCATCCTCTTCTTCCGTTGCCTGGATGGAACTGATCATGAAAGACATTCCAGATGTGGGGACACACACACACACACACACACACACACACACACACCACTGTCTTTTCTTATGCAGATTAGTTCTCAAAATTCATTTGTATGTTTTTGCACTTCCTGCGCTGCCATAAGTCATGTAGACCTTATTATTCTTTGCTTCAGTACAAACTGCTACAAATGAAACTAATTATTTTATAGCCTGGGCAGCCTGCCTGCTAGACTGCAGGACTTGGACAGCTGCCGCTGCCTTGCAGACATGTGTTGACTTCAGATTTTTCCCCCCAGCAAAGATGAGCGTTTTGGGGGTACTGCAGGCACCGTGTGTGTGTGTGTGTGTGTGTATCCCTTCCACTTTGGGGAGGAAAAGAGGTTAACTAGGAAAGAAGAATATCCAGAAGACTTGTGTTATATACATATAAGCATTCATTATTTGATTTCAGCTCTGGCTAAAGCAACAGCTCTTAAAACCGTATTTTGATGGCATTTGACACCTATTAAATTATCGTGGTGCTGCATGGGCCACATAGAAAAAAGGTTTGTATAGAGGCTTGTCGGAGGAAGACATGTCTTATTCGACACAGTTTGGTTTTATTAAATGTAATAATGAAGAATGAGAAGCTCCACTAACCCTGGTGAGATACGCAAGCATATGGAAAAATCCATAGTTGACCCGGGTCTCCAGTATTCCTAGAATTACCACACCATCCATACATTTAAAGCAAGTGACGTTCTCCAAAGAATAATGGAAATTGCCTTTCCTCCTCAAAAACCTATAATTCCCAGTACCCTTTACAAACTACAGTTCTCACAATTCTTTAGGAGGCATCATTTGCTTTAAACGTGTGTTGGTTGTGCTTTAAAAGTATGAGGTGGATTTGCCCCAACTTTGTCAACAACAACAGAACAATCAGAACGGACTCTGAAATCAGAGTATGTTTATTTTTGGGGTTTTGTTTCCCCTTCTTTCTTTGTTCTCCTTTGCTAGATGATTATCAATGCCTCAGGGGTTTGTGTGCCTTTGTTCCTGTGTAATTTCAATAATGATTTCTTCCATATTTTGTAAAATCAATTAAAATGTGTTGTTGTGTGTTTGTTTGTTTGTTTTTTTAAAAAATAGAACAGAAGCATTCATCATAAGCATTATTCTGATGAGATTAAGAATGGGCATTGTGACAGATGACTAGTGCCTAACATTTTAGTGTGCTTACTGAGTGGCTCTTAAATCACACACAGCTATTATCAAAGATCTTGTTTTATTGCCAAAGCATAGAAAGAGATGAGTAAGTGGTTGAAAACATACCCACACCTTACATCCACACACATTGTTGTTAATTTGTTCATGGTTTTTGTACCTTTTTGATGATGGGCTTTATGGACAAATCTCACTGTCTGTAAAAACTGGGTGCAAATTAACCACAGAACTAATGCAGCTGTTTGGAAAAATCAAAGAGAAGTTTGCTACTGACACAGGTGGGATGCAGATTGTGGCCATCGGTTTATAGAGCACAAAGTATTTTCATGGAGAAGCAAAGAGCTGGTGAAATCCTCTTCTTGATGGAAGAGGAACTGGCAAAAATGTGCATATTAGCCAAAACTGTATACAGAGAGATGCACAGTATATTAGAAGAAACGTGCACTAAAATGTCGATAAGGATTTCTCTCTTTTTTAAATTACAAATTCCTGCAGAAATGTGAAGAACTGACTTCAAGATTGGAGAAATGAGAAACAGAAGCAGGTAGATTCCTCCATCCCTAATGGCAGGTAGGTGATATCTTTCTGATTGTTCTCAGTATACCAAGCTTACAGGTTGGTTGGTTGGTTGGTTGGTTGGTTGGTTGGTTGGCTGGCTGGCTGGCTGGTTTAGAAATGTAGCACACCAGGGAGGTTGGTCCTAATCAAGGTCTCAAACTTTTGGCTTGTGTTTTTGAGGACTGCTGAAACTGAAGGGGAGGGAGAGTTTGTGGTGAGGTAGATTGTAAGAGGGCAATCCTTTGCAGGTTGCCCTATTAAATACTGTGGAGATGGGGCTGGTTCAGTCCTCTCTACTGCCATCCTCATTGGCCTATTTTGGTGCAGGGCAGGCCAGACCAGACCATCCGGAAGGGGAGGCATTGGGCGTCCCCTGCAGCCATGACAGAAGAAGATGCCCCCCTGTGACTTGGCCACGGCCACGCCAGGCACCAAACACTCCCCACTCAGAGACCCAAGTGAATACGGATTGTTACAATATCTAGAGGCATGCTTACTATTGACCAAAAACTTGCCAATAGTTTTTCCTGCTTATTTTCTCCTCTTTTTTTTGAACTTGAGAAAGGGGCACCAAAAACTTCTCTCAGAATGATGTGGTCTTTGTGTAGGACTGTTCTCGAACATTCTGGGGGAGAATGGCATCCATAAGGAATTTGGCCACCACAGATGTCAAAAGGTTCAAAGGAGGGACCCACCAATGTCACCCACCAATGGCAAACCCTCCTTTTTTGCTTTTGTTCTACCTCAGGTGACAAAATGTCTCGGGCTGGTCCCTAACATGGCTCCCATGCAGACTTGAGGCACTCACTATTTGCTCTAATAATTCAATGTTTCCCAAACTTGGGCCTCAAGCTGTTTTTAGACTACAACTCCCATCATCCCTAGCTAGCAGGAACAGTTGTCAGAGATGGTGGGAATTGTAGTCCAAAAACAGCTGGAGACCCAATTTTGGGAAACCCTGAAGATAATCAAGTATTTTGTGCTGATCAATGTCTGCGTTCATTTTTTGGTAAGCTGATCCTAGTAGTCAAGGAACTACAAGCGACTCGTATTAAGCACATAGACAGATGGTTGAAAAAATATTTTGAGTGCTGCTTGCTGCTCCTCTTGTATTCAATGCCAGTAGTGGATCTGACAAGGCTACTGGAGCCTTTCACAGGAAGCTAAGCCATGCTGTTGCAGGAAATCTGAGCAGCACAGCGGGATAGCTGAAGCGTGTCAGTGAAACATCCAAGTGTACTTTGTTATGTATCAAGTACTGCCTTTGATACTGTGCTCCAAGAAACCAAAGCTGTCACAAAGACGAGCAAAGAACTCACCTGAGCTAGCCAGATGTCTCACTTGAGTAACTGCAGTGACCACCTTTGTGCAGCAATGTAACATTTTCTTTCCCATAGTTCTCGAATGGACCTGTCAGGGTGAAGGGCCAAGAACAGTCATACTCAAGCCTGCTTTCATGTCCTTGACCTGATTAGTGGTAGAGGGTCTGCTTTGAAGGCAGGAAGCCCCAGGTTCAGTCCCTGGAATCTACAGGCAGGACTGAGAATGCCCTCTGCCTGAAATCCTGAAAACAGACTGACAGTCAGTGTAAACAATGCTAAACTTGATTAGCCAATGGACTGACTCTGTATAAGGTGGCTTGCTACATTCCTATGTTCCTAGTCCCTCCTCCGAAGGAAGAACTGGGGCTTCCTTGGGTAGTAAAGGGGTAATTAATTTACAGAATTTACTACCTTGGCTCTTAACCAGATGAAATTCCTAGAGGATCCATAGATCTATAATAGCTATCCACCTAGATGGTTAAATGGAACATCCATGTGCAGGGACAGTATATCTATGAAGAGCGGTGTTAGCAGTGACTGCTGAGAAACATGAATGTCAACAAAAATGTTAGAAGGCCATCTTTATGTGGTGCTTGTTAGTTTCCCAGAGGCATCCTGGCTAGCCACTGTCAGAAACAGAACAATGAACTAGATGGAGATGATGATGATGATGATATTTCTATGCCACCCATCTGACTGGCTTGCCCCAATCATTCTGGGTGGCTTCCATTAAAACATTGAGCACAGTAAAACGTAGAATCATAGAATTGTAGAGTTGAAAGGGTCACTGAGGATCAAGCATTAAAAACTTCCCTATACAGGGCTGCCTTCAGAAGTCTTCTAAAAGTCAGATAGTTGTTTATTTCTGACTGGAAAGTGTTCCACAGGGTGGGCACCACTACTAAGAAGGTCCTCTGTCTGTTTCTCTGTAACCTTGCAATGAGGTAACAGCCATAAGGCCCCCGGAGCTGGACCTCAGTGAAAGGGATAGAGACACACCTTCAGGTATACTGGGCCGAAGTACAAAGTATTTCAGCATTCAGTTACTGTATATTCTCCAGTTGTAGTCTGCTGATATGAATCCACATCTGTACAGTTTAGCATACCATGAAATCAGTGGAACCTATCTCACTAATCCACATGGAAGGTATCAGTGAGGCATAAGCACACCTGACTTTGGTACCCAGTGGCAAGCAGAGATGATGGTGATGATTTTAATTTGTTACCTGCTCTTCACCTTAAGATCCCTGATCACCAAAGTGTGGCAACACAGTAATGAGATTTATCTGTGGTAGGGTTGATCAAATCAGAAAAGATGTGAAATTACAGCATTATCTTGAATATAAACATAGAATTAAAGAATTGTAGAGTTGGAAGGACGCGGGTGGCGCTGTGGGTAAAACCTCAACGTCTAGGACTTGCCGATCGTCAGGTCGGCAGTTCGAATCCCCGCGGCGGGGTGCGTTCCCGTTGCTCGGTCCCAGCGCCTGCCAACCTAGCAGTTCGAAAGCACCCCTGGGTGCAAGTAGATAAATAGGGACCGCTTACCAGCGGGAAGGTAAACGGCGTTCCATGTGCTGTGCTGGCTCGCCAGATGCAGCTTGTCACGCTGGCCACGTGACCCGGAAGTGTCTTCGGACAGCGCTGGCTCCCGGTCTATAGAGATGAGCGCACAACCCTAGAGTCTGGCAAGACTGGCCCGTACAGGCAGGGGTACCTTTACCTTTACCTTTAGAGTTGGAAGGAACCATGAGGGTCATCTGGTACAACCCTCTCTAATGGATGTTACAATCCAATGTGGAGCTCAAACTCACAACTCTGAGATTAAGATTCTCATGCTCTACCAGCTGAGCTATATTTTATTTAAATAGATGCAATAAACATCATTTTAAAAACTCTGTAGTTTATTATCACCACTGTCTCAACTTGCTACCTTTATCATGTGGAATAAGTAAAAAATGGCCTCTTTGTTATGCATACCATGGCATGTATAGTTCTGGTCATTATGTAATTCTTCCAGTGGGCATGGGATGTTTCCGTCACCCACACAGGTAGGATTGGGCTCCACTAACACAGACATTCTCCAGGCCAGGTGAAATAACTGCAAGATTTGTAACTGGCTGCAAACTGGTTCCCATCTTCAAAAGTTTGTTTTAGACGAATAAAAAGATACTATTGCACATGTATGTGCAACTCAGTGTTGTTAAGAACTTCTGTTAATTAGCTGTTTCTAGTTGGATATCAGAATGGTCTTTGGTGAAGCATTTAGCAGGCTTTGAAAATTGTAAGTGCTCTACACTTACAGTATGGTGAGCCAGTATGGTGTAGTGGTTAAGAGCAGTAGTCTCGTAATCTGGTGAACTGGGTTCGCGTCCCTGCTCCTCCACATGCAGCTGCTGGGTGACCTTGGGCTAGTCACACTTCTGTGAAGTCTCTCAGCCCCACTCACCTCACAGAGTGTTTGTTGTGGGGGAAGAAGGGAAAAGGAGAATGTTGGCTGCTTTGAGACTACTTAGGGTAGTGATAAAGCGGGATATCAAATCCAAACTCTTCTACTTAAGTAGCCAAAATGTGCATTTTTTGAAAAAGTTTGACTATTGTGCAATTCAAATTTTCACAATTTAGGGTGATGGACATTGTAATTTTTTTCAATTTGATTGGGGGGGGAGGAATATGATGTCCTAGGGAGTGATCTAATTTAGTACATTCATTTCTGTTTAATGAACGAAACTAAAAACCTTGAAATTGCCAACTGGTCTAATATTTCATTTGCAACTGACAGCCATCCATTGTTACTAATGAAGTTATGGAATGGAAAATTGTCTGCAAAAAAATTGAAGCACTGGAGAGAGAGAAAATTCCACCCCACATTGCTGCTTAATTGGAAGTCTTGTAACTATAATTGGAGTGGCTCAAAAACCTGCTCTTCATAATGCCTGAGTGACCACTGAAGAAGTGTGTCTTCCCTTTTTGCATGCCACACCAGACATTCAAAAAGCAGGTGCAGAGGCAGCCAATACCATGCCACCACTTGGTTGTCCTGATTGAAGCCTCCCAGTAGGTGGCCTTTGGCAGGACACCATCTCACAAATCTTGAGGGTGTCCCTCTCTCTGCACATACACAAGATCGTCAGTATGGAGACTGACCTAAAAGTATAAGAATGTGGAAGAGCACTGCTAGATCACATCAAAAGTCCCTCTCGTTCCTGGGGAGTCATAGTCAGTTTAGATCCCTTCAGTGTTTTTCTTAAGCAGGGGTGGGTGGTTCTTTGAATTTAAGGTTCTCATTTTCCCAGTCATAAGTTCAGTTTTCTACATTTCCGCATCAGTTTGCTTAAAAAATAAAAAGTTCTCATGAAAATTCACCAACATTTCAGTACAAATTTCTCCTAATAGACACATTTGTGTGTATTTTTTCCCTAATATACACAATTTTACAAAGCAGTTTTCTCTAAAATAATGTATTCTTGTATGTTCATTTTGGTAATACACACTTTTTTGTACACATTACTTGACCGGATAGTAGCACTGCAAAATGAAGAGAAGTGTGAATTTTGAAAGATGGTTGTGTTTTGGTTCATGTATTTGTTTATTTTTATTTTTTCAGAAATGGAGAATTAGGTAGGCTCACCTTTAAATGTGACTGAAATCAAATTTCTCTTCTGTCCCTGTTATGCAAATGAGATTATTTGCCCTGTGTGAATCCTGTGTGATATTTGTATTCAAGCTCATTTGCTGTTTTCTTGCCCATTTACTAATTTTGGAGAGATCCTTTTGGAACCTTTCACCCTCTGTTTAGGTTTACACTATTCTGGATAATTTAGTGTCATCCATGAATTTAGCTGCTTTCACTGTTCCCCACTAACTCTTGATCGTTTATGAACAAGTTAAATAACAATATAGTTCCTCATGAAAATTCTCTTTCACGAGAACTTCCCATTTCCTCATATTCCCTCCCTGACCCATGTAGAGTTGCAACTTCATTGCTTTCAGTTCCCTCAAAGAAGACTAATTCTGTTTAGGATTAGGCTTTAATTCCATTTCCAGAGGAATTGTAGAAATCTGATCCTCTTTCTAGAGGCCAGTCAGTCTCTAATGAATGCTGGGATACTTTGGAGAGTCAGGGGCCTTCTGCTTTCATTATATCTGTGTTATTTTTTTAATGAGTCATTCTCTGTATTTGAAAGAGGGTGGGATTTGTCCATAGGTAATCGTGATCATTCAAACAAATTCATCAGTGGTTGCGATCCTATGCCCCCCGGCGTGAGACTAAGTCCTACGGAGTTCAGTGGGACATGTTTCTTAATAAGGAGGCATAGGGTTGATCTTACCATCCTCTTGTCATAGCCTACAAACAAAAGAATGTAGAAGAGCTACAATGAGCTTCTTCGGCGAAGGGGTGGGGGGGATGATTGCATTCTCCACTCACTGCTCCTTAACCCTTCCCCCACTGCCTGAAAATACAACAATGACCCATCTGTGTAGACAGACGAAAGCAACTAACATTTAGGCAGGGGCTCTTCTGCTTATGCCGCAAAGACGGTAATGACGACCACACAATGTTTAGTGAGGACCTCAAGCTGAAATGAAGATCTGACATCTAATGAGGTCAAGAGCGCCGGCGGAAACCTCCCCAAACAAAACATAAACAAGAAGCTGGTTGACATGAAGATGAATTTATTGTAAATGATACCGGCAACATAAAAAAACAAGGCAAATTTCTTAGTGCCACCCTATGCTTTGTGAGCCTTCTATTTTACATTCTGTTGCAGGAATAACACCAAGCCATTGCATTAGCTGGTAAGAGTTCAGTAATTGTAAGATCCAGATGCACTCAGCTCAAGAACCGACACAGGAGGTGTAAGTATCAGAAAAAGTCCCACCCCCAAAATAATAAATTAGGGCTAAACTGTATTCTTAAGCCTTGGTCCTTGGAAATCAGTGGTTAGGTAAAATATCCAAAACCTAATATTCTTCAATTTAGAATATTGAAGATATATTCTTCAATTTTCTCCCTGAACGGGAAACACAACAGGCCACGTAGCCTTGCAGATATAATTACATTTTTTGCTGGTCCATGGGGGAAAAAATCTAGTCTGTGTCATAAAATGGTCCATGGTGGCAGCCTTGAACTAGTAGGAGTCAGCACACATGTTGATGCTGCCATGGGTTCTCCATCCCTGGCTATAAAATTTAGTAGTTCCCTGAATATTCAGTTAAAACTCATCATGCGCAACAATAGTTTCTCAATATCCCAGTGTTCCGCTGACAGTACAAAGAGGAGCATACAGTGGTGCCTCGCAAGACGAAAATAATCCGTTCCGCGAGTCTCTTCGTCTAGTGGTTTTTTCGTCTTGCGAAGCATCCCTATTAGCGGATTAGCGCTATTAGCGGCTTAGCGGCTATTAGCGGCTTAGCAGCTTAGCGGCTAAGCGGCTATTAGCGGCTTAGCGGCTTAGAAAAAGGGGGGGGAAGGAAAAAAAACTTGCAAGACTCGCAAGACGTTTTCGTCTTGCGAAACAAGCCCATAGGGAAATTCGTCTTGCGAAGCACCTTGAAAAATGGAAAACCCTTTCGTCTAGCGGGTTTTTCGTCTTGCGAGGCATTCGTCTTGCGGGGCACCACTGTACCGTGCAATAATAAAATGATGCACTATAATCAACAGCAACAAAAAACAATGAATAAAACAACTGATTAATTTGCAAAGCTCTGAACAATTTCAGTCCAAGGCACCTGGGGGATTGCCTCACTGAGATAATCTGTAGGAACACTGTAGGTCAATCCCAGCATCAGTGAGGCTTATTTGACAACAAGAAGAAATTGGGCTTTTAGTGTCATCAGCCCAGCCTTGTGTATTACTCTGCATATAGAGATTCAGCAGGTGTCTTTTGTGCCAAAATTTAAAAGGTTAATTGATGCCTTGAAAAACAACAACACACTGTTATGGTTTTTATTGTATAGTTTTATTGATGTCAACTGCTCTATTATTTTTATTGTTTAATGTTTATTAAATTTATATACCACCATTCATCTGAAAATCTCAGGGTAAAAATACAGGATAAAAGCACAAAAACGTATGGAAATGGCAAAACTTACCGGAAGAATAGGAAATCAAGATAACAAACTTTTTATAAAAGAATGAAAATGGTTTATTGAATATTTACAGAAAAATTGCAAACAGATAAAAACATTTGCAGGGTTATTGTAATAACCTGCCGTTTCATAAGAGTAGATATTTAAAGTAGATAATTAAATGAATTTGGATATGCAGAATATATATATAAAATTCAAGGAACCGCAGAAAGTGGGGGAAGGAAGTCCAACTTTGGAATGTTAAAATAATTGTAAAATTAATGAAATGTATAAATTTGAAAAGTATAAATAAAAACATTAAAAAACAAAAGCACAAAATGACATGGTTGTATATAAATCGGGCTCCCACTCTGGGAAACAGTGACAACCTTATGGGGGGCTGGAATATATATATTTGGGGGGGGGGGAATGAACAAATTCCTATGCCCTACAAATAACCCAGAGATGCATTTTAAATAAAAGCACACATTCTACTCATGCAAAAATACACTGATTCCCGGACCGTCCGTGGGGCCAGATTGAGAAGGTGATTGGGCTGGGTCTAGCCCTCGGGCCTTAGTTTGCCTACCCATGGACTACACTCACACCCACGAGGCAAGGTGAAGCAACCTTTTTGGGAGGCAGGCTCCACAGGGGCATGAGATCCAGCCGTCAAGGAGTGCGTCAACCACTGCTGCCACTGCCATAATGGCAGCAACAACTGCAGTGTGTTCCCTGGAGAATGGACCTGCCTCCTCTTCAGTGACCCTTTCCCCCCTAGTGCCGCCTCTACAGTGGCTTCTTGAATAGGAGGCACTGCTGATCTCTCTGAACCCTTGTTCTTGATACAGATCTTCATGCCCCCTCTTGTTCCTGACATAAATCTTCAGTCATCCCTTCTTGTCTGGAGGGGAGAGTGCCATTTTGTGGTTCTCCTCAATATCTCGAACCGACCCTGCCTACACTGTATTCCTATTAGCGCTCAAAACAAAAGCTGGGGTTTTTTTGCAGCCCAATCCTTTAAGCGAGTTCATTCAGAAGGAAATCTGGAATTTAGTGGGACTTACTTCCTAGCGAACGTGCCTGGATTTCCAGCTTTAACATTTCTATGAAATGCCTCAGCTGCGTGGATCAAACGTTCAACTAAAACCAGAGAATGGGATTTGCACAACTGGCTTAGCAAATAGCTGACATTTCCTTTATCTGAATATCGTTGTAGGATGCTTGAAATGGGGCAATGAGTGGTACTCACAGTGAAATATGGAAAAGTCACACATGATGGATACGTTCCTGATGGTTGTTATGCATGCTAAGTCACTCCGATTCCAGGCAGCGACCGCAGAGGGTTTTCAATTCTGAGTGACTTCAGCTTGTCTAGTGCCAATTCCTTGTATGGTATTTTGCCAGGTGATTATTCCTTGCTGAATGCTTTTGCCTCCTGTTGGATAATATGGATTGCAAACACATACCCTGCACACTGGATGAAGGCAGGCCACAGAGGGACGTCTAGCTAGCAGACAGCTCTCCCCCTACTCTGTATTAGGCTGCTGAAGCAATTATGTTTTGTAGCCTTTTTCCTGCTTCCTTGAAACATACAACAGTCAGGGAATTCTTTAAAATACCTTATGCCTGTCTGAAAGCTTTTAACCCTCTGTGGTTGAGGGTTTAAAGGAAGCCAGGCTCTGAATTGATATTTTTTGCTTTTTTGACGGAGATTTTCTAACCCACTACTGGCCTGGCAATAGTATTGTTCAAGATGATGTGAAACTTGTAATAAATGTGAAGGTAAAAAAATAAAGGAGAAATTTAAGAATGAATGGGGAAAAGACTAGTAAATATCGAGGGATTAGACTATGATATAATATGAAGGGACTGTGTGAAAACTGTAAGAGGCTGTATTAAGAAAGTGTTTAACTCGTATTTCAATGGGGGGGGGGAGGGAAACCACATTTATCCGTTTTTGCAGGGATGTCCACTGTTAAAATGATATTATTGCTTAACCAAAATTTCCTGTTTCAGTTATTACCAAGGCAACAAGGAAATAAATGGCAGCAGTTGGTATTAAATTTCTTTTGGAAAAATAATAAGTGAGAATGAAGCTGAGAATATTATACAGTGGTACCTTGGTTGTCAAACTTAATCCATTCTGGGAGTCCGTTTGGCTCCCAGAACCGTTAAAAAATGAAGACACAACTTCTAACTGGCTGCAGGAGCTTCCTGCACTCAATCAGAAGCCGCGGAACTCAAGTCGGAAGTTCAGCTTCCGAAAAACGTTCGCAAACCGAAACATCTACTTCCAGGTTTGTGGAGTCGTTTGAGATCCAAGCTATGACTGTACACAGAAAAAGATGGGAGGGGAGGGTTCTGTCGGTTCCAAACATGAAGTTATATAGCAAACTGTGTAATCCAGGAATAGGAAACCACTGACCATGCCTCCCCATCTGGCACATGAGGCTGTTTTGGGGAAGCCACACTCACTACACATGGTGGGAGGTAGGAATGAACTTTGCTCAAGAAGGAGAAATCTCCAACATATGGGGTGCAAACTCCAGAGGACCCTACTCAGCAGTTCCATTTAGATGTTTAACAATGTGGTGGATGAACTAAAACCCTGTGGAACCCCACAATGATGGTTCCATGGGGCCGAACGATGCTCTCCAAGCATCACCCTCTGAAAACGACCATCCAGGTAGAACTGAAACAAGAGCAAAGTGATGTTGCCTATCCCAAGACAGAAGGATACAATGGTCAATGGTACCAAAAGCTGCTGCAAGACCAAGGGGAATCAAGAGGGACACATTTTCCAACTCTCTCCCAACAGAGGTCATCATACACCAAAGCAGTTTCCATGCCAAAACTGGGCCTAAACCCTGATTGAAATGGATCTAGAACATTGGTTTCATCCAAAAGAGTCTGGATCTGGTGTGCAACTGCAACCACTTGCTCAAGAACCTGGCCCAAGAAGGGGAGATTAGAGACTGGCCAGTAATAACTTAGATTTTCTGAATGCAGGGAAATGCTTGAGGAGTCGTCTTATCAGTGCCTCCTTTAAGCAGGCAGGGAGCACCCCCTCTCACAAGGAGACATCAATCACCTCTATGGGCCATCCTACTGTCCTCTCCCTGCTAGTTTTTATCAGCCATGAGGGGCAAGGTTTTCAGTTCCAGATTGGCACAAGTCGCTACAAATCAACTTGGGTCAACCCCCACCTGCACTGCACCTAATTTGTCAGCATGTGACAGTAGCCACAGCCCAGGAATGCTGGCTAAACCAGGTGAGAGTAGCTGATAGGTGTCAGACCCTCAGTGAGGTAGGGACTTCCCCTACCTGTAAAGACAGGCTCTGGTGGAGTGAACGGATGAGACCAATTGTCAAGAAGGTGGTTACTGCATGTACTATAGAGGGAAGTGAAGGGCAGATGGGGCTCATCAACCTGGGAATGTAGCCCATTGAAGAGAAGAAAAACTCTGATCCTAAACCTCCACTGCCCTGTGGGCTATCTTTGGGAGAAGAGGGGAGGTCCAAAAAATATCTAGATGGTGCCTAGGAAACAACTTTCACCTTAATATCAGCAAGACAAAGGAGATGGTGTTGGACTTTTGGAGGAAGAGAGGAGAACTAGCCCCGCTGTACATCGGGGAGGGCAGTGTGGAGACAGTCTCCTCCTTTAAATTCCTAGGAGTTTATCTCAGTGAAGACCTTACTTGGAAAATAAATACAACCCAGGTGGTTAAGAAAGCCCAACAGAGACTCCATCTCCTCAGAGTATTGTGAAAGGACGATGTCAATCAACATTTGATGATCTCCTTCTACCGCTCAACAATAGAAAGTGTCCTTTCATACTGCATCACGGTGTGGTACGCTGGTTTAACATCATCTGATAGGAAGTGCCTACAGAGGGTGGTGAATAGAGCACAAGATATTATGGGCTGTCCTGTGAATCCACTGGACGAAATAGTGGAAGAATGTTGCCTCAGGAGAGTGAGGAAAATTCTCAGGGATGATTCACACCCTGGCCGGCACTTTCTTGAACTTGTCAATCTCGGGCAGAAGATATAGAAGCATGATTAGTCGCACCAACAGGGTAAAGAACCGCTTCTATCCGTTGGCTGTTAGACTGCTGAATGAAAAGATAACAACAGGGCAACTGACTTTTGGGTTTGGTGGGTGTGCGTCAGTAAACGAGGGGAATTGACTAAGAGAGCTGAGTGGGGGGTGTTCATATAATCTCACTGTATACAAGTTGTACAAGTGACAATAAAGTATTTCAAGAAAAGGCTAAGGAGTAAACCCTACACAAATCCAGAGTGGAGTCCCTAAGGCAGTTGGAAGGCACCTTGTATGCCTCCTCCTGGCAAGTTGTGCTCTGCTTTCCTTTGAACCATATCAGCAAGGCCAAATTTTGAAGGCAACCCAGGACCTCCATACACACTGCCCAGGCTCTCGCCCCAGGGAGATAATTTCAGTGCTGCTAACGCAGCAATGTGATGTCACCCCTGGAGGAGCACTCCGAAGACAGACAGATGCCAACAATATTTTACAAAGGACTAGATTGACCACAAAAACCACAGCAAGGCTTGGGATCTTGTGGCTCTCCAGATGTTGCAGAACTACAGATCATCCTGTTCACTGGTCATGCTGGATGGCACTGGTGGGTGTTCGCGTCCAACAAAATCTGGAAAGCCTCAGATTCCCCCCCCCTTGAAGAAAAAGTAGCAAAAATCCTCACCGCCTTAGTTCTAAGGTTCTCAGCAATTTAGCAAACAGAGCTGTCTATATGTTACAATACTCTAGCTGTATGCAAAGATGAGAAGTTTTCTGGGCACTATCTTGAGTCCAATTGCTTAGTAACTTTAGTCAGAAGGTCATAAATAAATCCTGCTTTAGACGTTTTATATATAGTGGCTGGTGAGATAGATAATGCACCTGGTCCTCTGCTGCACAGAATGTTTTCAGAGCGTATCATTTATATTATTTTGGTAATCCTTGCATGACAGTATTATTATTCCCACATAGGACTCTTGTAGGGGGTGGGGTGGGGATTTGTCTAAAACAAGTTGGAGCATGTGGTTAATTCACCTACTGACCATTAACTTTCTGGCTCACTATTGATAGTTCAGATTCTGAGTCACATGACATTGCATCAGAAGACAGATAAGGATGGTGATTTTTTTTAAAAAAAAAAATGGTTCGCATTTAAAGGCAAACCCACTAAATCTTGCAGTTTCCAAAACAATATGTGAACTGAAACCCAGCCATCCCTTGAAATTTGCACTTCTCTGAATTTTGCAATGCATTTCTCCAGCCAAATAATGTGTACAAAAATGCATATGCAAGGGTAAAAGCGTAGTTAAAATGCATATATCAGTGGAAATAGCATACAAAAAAATACATTATTTTAGGTAAAATTGCTTTGCAGGATGTATTTTGAGGCAAGCAAGCATAGGGACATGTCAGTGAAGAGAAAGTCACACAAAAATATGACTATGTTTTTCCCAAGGCTTTTTAAATCACAAACTGACATGGAAATGTGGAAAACTGAACATAAGACATGAGAAATGAGAAACGAAGAGAAATCAAAATTGACAGATTTGCCCATATCTGCCATCTCAGCTAATTCTGCGTATGCATGTATGGGACTGTACTGTAAGGCTGCAATCCTATAAATCCTTATAAAGAGTAAACCACATTAAGCTCAGTAGAATTTACTCCTGAGTAGTTGTGCTTAGGATTGCACCAAAAAGGTAGTTTGTTTGTGCATTTTCCCTTGAACCAAGTCCTACTGAACATAAGTGGGGCATATTTCAGAGAAAGTGTGATTAAAACTGCACTGTAAGTCTTTTAAAATCGACTTTCACCTGGTCACCTGTGGCAAGACTCACTGCTCGGTAAGCAGACAGCCACTGTTTCTGTGTTTTCTTTTGGGCCAAGAATGATTAACACAGGAATGTGTGGGTAGCAGTAAAACATTTTTGTGGGCTAGTAAGTTTCGAGAACTTATTTGCAGAGGTGGCTGATTAATTCTAGCCTCCAAATTTAACTTTGGCGAAATACAAATCTGATCCTAACTGGTGCTCTTTGAACTGCCTGTAATGTGTAAGTATTGTGGTACATTCTAAGAAATGTGCTCTTTCACGCTTCTTCCCAGCATCCAGGAAGGCATCCAATTCTATATGCGCTCGTCTCTTTGCTTCATTCAGAAGCAAGGGTGTGATCATCTGTTGCTTAGGGTGGAGCCAGACAGGATTATTTTTTCCTGACTATGCAAGCAATGTCTTTTTCCATCCAGGATCAGATCACAGACCAAACTCTGTTTGGATGTCTTTTTTTAAGTAATGAAATATCCCTTTCATTATTTTCAACATGAGCTGGTCATATAAAGTTGTCTCCACTCTTATTCAGCACTGCAAATATGAAGTTCTGTTGGCTGCCTGGATGAAGTTCTTAATACATAGGGATGTAGAGAGGCCACAGAACAATTATTAAAACAATTGCTGCTACCAAGTGGGGGAAATCACGTTGGCCATGTGATTGCACGTGGAAGATGAATCCTTTCCGAGTACAGTGGTACCTCGGGTTAAGAACTTAATTCATTCTGGGGGTCTGTTCTTAACCTGAAACTGTTCTTAACCTGAAGCACCACTTTTGCTAATGGGGCCTCCGGCTGCCGCCACACGATTTCTGTTCTCATCCTGAAGCAAAGTTCTTAACCTGAGGTAATATTTCTGGGTTAGCAGAGTCTGTAACCTGAAGCCTATGTAACCTGAAGCGTATGTAACCCGAGGTACCACTGTATTGTGGTTCTAGAAGGTGTGTCTTTGTTTCTCCAGAGGAAGGACAGGGCCTGCAGCCAAACAACAAAAAAGTCTCATTGCACCCTAAAACAGGCAGTTTTATTAGGACACACATCAGCTTTTGTGGATTGAAATCCACGTTATCAAATGGACATGGCACAGCAGGGCACCCTTTTTAAACTCAGATCTCTATTACATGCCAGGGGAAAGGTTGTAGCTCAATAGTACATCATCTGTCTTGCATGCAGAAGTTCACAGGTTCAATCCCTGCCATCTCTAAGAGAGTCTAGTCTGAAAGCCCGTATTGAGCTAGATTGATCAATGGGACAGACTTGATATAAGTCAACTTCCTATGCTTCCACCTCCAAAGCGAAGGTTGGAGTTCCAACTTCCAGAGTAGAAAGGATGGAACTTTCTCCATTTGGCGCTTAAACCCCTCTAGTTAATCCCAATTGCATGTAAACCTGGGGGGGGGGCTGTGGCGAGGATTTGCTGCTCTTCACATCTGCTCCCCTTTTGTTGGTAAATTGGATTCCTTGGACTACCTTCACTAGTGTTGTCACAATTAAAGAATTGGCGCTGCTCTTCCATGTCTAGTGGTGGTTCTCCATGTGGGTTGCACCAGACAGTGTCCTCGTAGAGTGTGTCCATGGGACAGATTGATGAGTCTCCCACTTACCCGCAATAGCCAGAATCTGCCACCTGAAGTAGCCACTGGGTGAACAAAATCCAATCCACAGTTAGGCATGCTAAAGAAGCCATGTGCGTTTTCTGTTGGCTTTTGCAAAAGCTGTCCTGGGTTTTTATGGGGAGAATGGATGAAGATCATAAAAATCAACTAGAAATTTGGTTTGGAGATAAGCACCTCCCTCAGCAGTGGTGGGGATACAAACTGATGTGTTTCTTTAGTGGGTTTATTTTAGCTGGGAGAGGGGAGGTGGCGGCCATGTATACAGTTTGAGAAGAAGAGCTTCACTCTGAATGACAATTGGTCAGTCACATGCAGCTCCATCTTGTGCTCAGAACAAATATTTTTTTTGGGGGGGGGGGCAAATTGTAGGTGTGTACAGGGATGAAGATTTCTTTTGCCATTTCTACTTAAATGCCATTTGACCTCATCCTACTCTTCCACTTCACAAAGACCTTATGCAATAGCAGCAAGAGACTAGTCTCAAAGAGGCTGACTTTATTAGACTATCTTTTCCATGGAGGGATAGCTCTAATTGAGATTCAAGCATGCTCTCTATTAGCCACCTGCTTGGTTGCCTGTGGTGAGCCAGAGCCATCTCCTAAGTACAGATACAGTGGTACCTTGGGTTACATACGCTTCAGGTTACATACGCTTCAGGTTACAGACTCCGCTAACCCAGAAATAGTACCTCGGGTTAAGAACTTTGCTTCAGGATGAGAACAGAAATCGTGCTCCAGCGGCCCAGCGACAGCGGGAGGCCCCATTAGCTAAAGTGGTGCTTCAGGTTAAGAACATTTTCAGGTTAAGAACGGACCTCTGGAACAAATTAAGTACTTAACCCGAGGTACCACTGTACTTTATAATACTGGTCCTTTCCTTCTTTGAGGTCAATATTCGTACAACGAGCTGTTGCACATTCAGAGAGACTAACACCCCACCCCACTCTAGTAACTTTTGTGCAACTATTTCCAAAAGCCAGGCTCAACTTCGGAGAGCACTGTGTAAATCAGTGGCTCCCAAAGGGGCTGTACCACCCCTGGGAAATGGCGCCACCTAAGAGACACAGGGCAGGGTGTGTGTGCTGAAGGTGTAATTGACCAGCAGACTTTGAAAAGTTGGTATCACTGGATCAAGTTCATCAATTTTGCTGAATGAATTAAACTAAATAGTTTTAAAGGGATTTTGAATAAAAGTGCCATTAATTTACTGTTTGAATTTCAGTGTGCTGTTGACTTCCTTAGTGAGTGGTGCAAACCGCAATTCTGAACAATGCTTTTCATTGCATTGGGGGCCCTGTGGATGCGTTTATGGACCACCCCAAAAGTTTGGGAGATGTAAGTGAAGCCCTTGAATCAATCCTTTTTTTGGGGGGTGGGTATTACACTTCCGCTATTTCTTTTAATCCCCGCTGTGTGTTGGAAACGCTGCTATCCATGGTCTCCCCTTTCCACTTTTCCTGCTCACCTTAAACTTAGCGCTTTTTGGCACGCATTCTGCTCCGGGTCTTCTTGGGCCAGGGGGAGGGGAGGGAGTGGGCGAGGCTTCGGGTGCGGAAGGAGGCGAGCTATTGGCTTCTGGCCGGCAGCCTCCTTGTCAGTTTGGGTGGGTGGGTGGGGAGCAGGAGGGGGTGGGAGAAAAGAAGGGCGGGAGGAGGCGGAGGAGGGAGGCTGTCCGCTCGCTCGCTCGCTCGCTCTCTGGCTGCTGTTCTCCCCGTGCGCTTCTGGGCCAGCCCTCTTTTCAGGATGCAGCCTTGAGGGGGGATGCTGCGCTCCCCGCCTTTGGACTGAAGCCCCTCATTGCCCTGCAGTTGGGAAAGCAGGGCGCATCGGAAGGGCCTGGAGCCGGGCTGTCGAGACCCAGACGGCAGCGCGGGACCAACCTCTCTCTCTCGCTCTTGCTCGGACCCTCTCCAGGCACCTTTCTTTTCATTTTCCCCACTCCCCGCTTTGGCACACCGGATCGGATGGATCTCTAGAGAAGACGGCGCGGCGCCTTTGGGAATATAAGTGGCGCGGAGGAGGCGACGGCGGGCCAGGCGAGCGAGCGAGCAGCGCGCAGGGGGCCAAGGCGCCCCGGAGGTTGGGCAGGGGGGCGCGCGCGTCGAGTTTTTTTTTGGCACGCTCGGCGGTGGAGGCACCCCTCTCCATGGAGACGAGGCGGACATGGTCCACAAGGTGGAAAACGAAACGGTGGTTCTGGGACTCCGCTTGGCCCGCGCTACTCGTCGCTTGGATGCTCCTGCTGGAGGCGGCGGAGGTCAGGGGAGGTAAGGAAGGAGGCCAGCCGGGCTGCCATCGCCGCTTTCTCCTGTGCCCCGTTTGGGAACGGGGTGGTGGTGAGGGAGCGGGAGGAGAAGATAGCAGGCAGGGAACCCTCTGACTTGTCTAGCCAAAGGTACCCGGGCTCACAAGTCCGCTCACATCTCTGGAGTGGTGGAAGGCACTCTGTGCGCGCTCAGAGGATTCCTTGCCTCTTCTGATTGTTGCGTAGAAGCCAGGCGCTTGAGCTAATCCCTGACCCCAACTTAGAGCTCCTTCGATCTTTAGGGCGGGGGGAGGCATGACATTTCCATGAAGTCCCCCCAGGGGAAAGTTTTTCTCCCCACCCCCTGTGACCAGTGGTGGGTTTGGTGATGCTTCTGCTCAGATTCTCTTAGTCGCAGGCTTCTACCTTGCTGCTTGCTTGGGAGTACTAAATTTACACTGAACTCATGTCAGTTTCAGCGTAATATCCATAGGATCAGGCTGCGAGTCTCCTCCGCTCCAGCTTCTTGAGGCTTTCAGGGAGTCGTGGAGCAGCGGCGGTGGGAAGGTGCTAAAACTGGGAAGGAATGCGGGACACTTTCGGAACAAAGCTACTTTTCTTTGTGCGCCCGGCCAATTTTTTGGAAACGCTTCGGGAAAATGGTTTCTGCAAACTCTCACCACCAGCGCAGCGCCTCTTGAACTTGCCGAAGTCATTAAGCCGATCAAGTTCACAAAATC
Source organism: Podarcis cretensis (assembly GCF_951804945.1). Classification (NCBI taxonomy): domain Eukaryota; kingdom Metazoa; phylum Chordata; class Lepidosauria; order Squamata; family Lacertidae; genus Podarcis; species Podarcis cretensis. Next base: position 80,045,723 of record NC_137175.1, on the reverse strand, counting down.
TTGGCCAAAGAGAGAGGGGCTGGAAGGAAAGGGAGTGGGGGCTTTGTGAATGCTTGAAATAGGAGGTGGGAGACACTGTCTGTAGACTTCAAGTCATGTCACTTTCTCAAAGGGGGTGGAATAAATAAATGTTAAAATAAAAAAATAGATCAGCAGGGGATTCTTTACAGCAGCAAACTCCCTACGATCCTAAATGTCTCTCTCAGGTATCAGGAACTGACTGGCGCCCTCTGAGTATGTGAGTGCGGCTCTCTTTTTTGGCTGGCGAGAAATAAGCAGTAAAGGGACTGACATTTTTGAGCCTCTGTAGTGTGGGACTTTTTTGGCACAGAGGTCCTCAACCACTGCTTATGGGGAAAGAGAGAAGAGTACGTAGGAAGTCTTCTGTGGAGCCCTCAAGCTTGCGCGTTCGGAGAGCAGCAGCAGTTAGACAGCCCAAGATATCGCCTTACCTGTTTTGCATCTCCGACCTGTGACCAAACACACACGCACAAACGCCAGAGCCCCAGCGGGCTCTTTCCAGCTTACGTGGCAAGCCTCTGACAGGAGCTCAATGCATAGCGGAGAAGGAATCTCCTCCCTTTCTCCTCCCCTCCCCTTAGGTGCATCCCTGGGCAGGAAAGAGCGGGGCTGACTGAGTGGTCCGTTAGGTGTCTGTGGCCACTTGTGAGCAGGGTGCTTTTCCTGGGCGTTTGCAGAGTCTAGAAGGAAGTTTGAAACTCCAGAGAGTTCCCGCGGGAGGAGGAGGCGGGGGAGTCAAAGAGGGCCATGACAGGGAAGGTGCCTCCCTTTCTCAGTATCTGGTGTGTGTGTGTGTGTGTGTGTGTGTGACCCCAAGGGGAGAATTGCTCAGGAGGGCGCAACCCCACTGCTCCATCAGAATTGCAGCGGAGCCACCCCACAGCTGGAAATTCTGAAAGAAGCAGCAGCAGGAGCTGAGATACCAGCAATACGGGAAATGCGCCTTGGAAATAAATCTGCATCTCTGCACAGGACAGAGATCTGCTTGTATCACTGCCTGGCAGTGCGCTGAGTTTCCCTTCTCCAGCATCAGCAGGTCTTTGTCACTTTCTCCTATCTAGTGGAATCCCTTGGGTTGTTTTGTTGTGGTGGTTCTTTTTGGTCCATCTCCTGCAGCCTTTGCAGCCTGGCCTCCAAGGCACACAAATCTTGAGTTGTTTTTCAAGGAAATCCCTAGGATGGCTGCTTTCTTCTTCTTCTTCTTCTTCTTCTTCTTCTTCTTCTTCTTCTTCTTCTTCTTCTTCTTCTCTCTCTCGTGGTTCTCAGTTTTGTAGATCTGTTGGTCTGGCTCACGATGCAAATCGACTGTGGAAGAGAGAAAGGTGCTTTCAGAGAGCTCCCTCTCAGCCTCTGGGTGCCTGATCACCTCTTGGACTTGTCAGTCACATCCCTCAGTCTTTCTGCCCCCTGCTGGCTCGATTTGGGTCTTCGAAGTGGGGAGGACCAGTCAATCCATGCTCACCTCTTACCTTGAGCCATGAATTACTCCCACCCTGGTCTCCCCATTCCTTGGGGGCCATGACATGTGCGGGAAATATATACATCTTATTCCAAGCAAAGCAAAGTGATTTAAGGAATTATAAAGATGAAAGCACACTTATTGACTTCTTAACTTTCTTTTTCCCCTTCCACACCCCCTGGCTATCTGCTTTGTTCCCCAGGCCTCCTTAGGAAATGAGAATGCTAAAAAGCTGAGGGTTGTAGGTTGTTTCAGATGGGATCAAGCTCACTTTCTCCAAATGAAGCTCAGATGACTGAAAAAATATGTTGGCAAGGGTTTTGCTGCATGGTGCCGATCTCTCTGGGGCTGTGATCCTCTTATGCACACTTAGCTGGGAGAAAGCTCTGTCGAAACTGGAAGGGCTTCCTTCCAAGTGCATGTGCTTAAATCTCAGATCACACGGTAAACTGACAAGATCATTAAAAAAAAAATCGAACTTTTGTCAAATCCCTGCAAACACCATGTGGTCCCTCGGCATTCTGTCCTTTGTTTCTTTGCCTAGAGAAATCATTAAGTAGCTTTCTGTACTGTTGTAAAAGTTTGGAGCACATTGCTTGGTTGTTTCAGTGGGAATTAAATCCCAGTGAGAGTTGGATCTCACCTCGCATTTCCACAAAATCATTGATAAGCAGTTGCCTCCTTTATCTGCTCATTTCTTTCAGCTAACAAGTCCTCAACATTATAGATAGGGATCTTCACTTCCCACAAGATAATGCAGAAGGGGGGGAGGGGGGAAATCCAATGTATGCCATATGTGGTAAAATGCAATTATTAACATTAGAATTTCTGCCTCTGCTGTGAAAGGTTTTTCTTTTTTACTTGAAAATGAATAAAATGGTTTAATATTGGACAAATCTTGTACCATTTTCTATCAAGCAAGCCTTCACACCATCTTAAACAGGTCTCCTTAGAACTTAGTAATTAACTTCCAATAATTCTGCAACCCTCCACAGAATTTTTGGGTGGGGGAATCAGGAAGGACAAGATAGAAATCAAATAAATCTGTCAAAAGTTTTGAAAACAACTTCTTAGTTAAATACACATGGGTTTGCTTGCATTCATAGAGCCTCAACCCAATGTTATGTATGCTTACATGAAAGTAAGTTCCACTGAGTTCAGTGGGGTTACTCCCAAGTAAGCATGCATAGAACTGCAATTGCAAAATAACCTCTGCGGAATTCTAATTCCTACTTCAATATTTTATAATATGATAATTCTTGCAATGGGACTATCAGTGGAGAATTCCCATTCATTCTCTTAGGGTTCTCCTCTTACGACAGAGAATCTGTTCCTCTCTGATTTATGCAGCCTTTGGCAGAAAATATTTCCTTTCATTGCAAGTCTACTTAGATATCTTAGACTTTCTTTGATTCACATCACCTTTTAAATATGACATCTGTTGGCAAGGATGACTGGGACGAATGAGCACCTTTTCTCAAAGTAGCTATAGAAGACGAGTAATTTACGATCCAGTTTTGTGAGGGTCCCTTGTATTAATGCCCCACCGTGATAGTGAATGGGAAATAAAATGAAATATTCACTTGGTGTCAAACCTCATAACTTGCGTGTCAAGACCCCAAGGCCACCCCCGTTTATGAATAAGACACAGGGACACAGATATTAGGTTAATGGTTATTGGGCAAATTTAGGCCACAACTTTATTGGTTACAGAATGTGAGCAGTATTGGCTTAGGCATTGGAACTGACCCGACGATATCTGACTCCTGCCCGCCCTGCAGGGAGTCCAGTAAGGGTCAACCACCAGTAGGGGGGAGCACTGTTGATGCGAATCAACTCTCGCTTACCACTGGGTTCCCGATGGGGTCGTGGCATGGCCCCCTCCCTGCGCTTTGGACAAGATCCACACTCCCAATCCATAATCTCAGAGTCGTGGGTTCGAGTTCTATGTTGGGCAAGAGATTCCTGCCTTGGGCTAGATGACCCTTGTGGTCTCTTCCAACTCTACAATTCTACTCATTCTGACATGACTATATAAAAAATAGCATTTTGCTGCCTTTTTCCCATGATGAAATCAAAGGTTGTGTGCATAGGGTTCTCAGATGGCTAGATCTGCTCAGCTTTACCTGAGTGCTTACGAGAATAAGCAGTAAACATACTGAGAAGGAATTTAGAGGAAGGTTATAAATAGCCAATCGCCTGATCACCTAGTGTGAGAAACAGCCTCCTCCAGGTGACCAATCAGAGAAGCGTTTGCAAATGGAAAGAGAGTTGATTCTTCCCCCTCCCCTTTTGGGCTACAGACATCACAAACCAATGGCTATCCATAGGGGAGTGTGGCAAAGCAGACTAGGGGGAAATTATGGGTTAGTGACTTCTGCAGATTTATTTGCAAGTCTAATGAAATGAAAACACCTTCAAGAAGCAACAGGGGGGTTTGTTGTGCTTTTTCTTTTTTTTTAAAAAAAAAGCTAGTGCAACTCCTGAATGAAAAAAAAGTAGAAAAAATGGGCATACTTTTCTTGGCTGGATATGTCTAAATTCACATTTTTTTAAAAAAAAATCCAGATGTTTTTTAAAAATAAAATAAAATAAAATAAAATATGAAGCTCTTCACAGAAACCACAAAATGGAAACACAACCCTGATTGTATGAAAATAGGGACAGAATGGGAATAGAATTTCTATCCAAGAGAGGAATTTGAATTGTTTCTTATTTCATTGCAAGTACCATGCTAGTCTACGCATCATGAAATAAGAAACAATTTCAGTTCCCCTATTGAGCTATATCTGTTAGCAGAAAACCACTTGTGTGTTGAAGGGGAAGGGCCTTAGCTAGTGGTAGAAGATTGCAGAAAAGGTTATGGGTTCAGTTCCTTGGCATCTCTGGGTGCAGATGAGAGAGAATCCTGCCTAAAAACCAGGAAAGTGATGCCCAGTCTGTGTGTACAATAATGAGCTAGATCAGGGTTTCCCAAACTTGGCCTCCAGCTGGTTTTGGACTACAATTCCCATCATCCCTGACCACTTGTCCTGCTAGCAAGGGATGATGGGAGCTGTAGTCCAAAAACAGCTGGAGAACCAAGCTTGCGAAAACCTGAGTGGACCAATGGTCTACCTCAGTGTAAGATGACGTCTTATATTTCTTTCCAACTTGCTGATTTCAGAACTGGAATTTGCATATCCTTCAGCTAAACAGACACACTACTCGTTTGTTCCCCTATGTGTAAATGTCACTGGTTGCAGAGTGCAAGAGTTCTTCATATTTCTGTGTGGCTTGTATTTGGCTTTGTGTGCTTTCACTCTAGCATTGGCCAATATGACAGTGTATTAAATGTCACTGCCAACTTTAAAACAAAAAACTGGCCTGGTCTCTGTGAAACCCAAGAATTAAACAGGTGGAACTTTCTTCCACATGCAGATGAGTGTTGGGAAAAGTTTGACTGTGTTACATTTTTGTGGTGTAAGCTGCTTTCAAAAGAAGGGCAACATTGGGTTGGGCTCATACCCAGTTAGGCTGCAGTCTTCACCATCTCCACACAAATGCAAGTCTCACTGAATTCTGTGGGCCTGACTAGGCTGGGAGTGCTTCCAATGTTCTCCTGAACCATGGGGTACCTGGCGGAAAGTCCTGCAGGAGTGCATGATCACACGGCAGGTGCTAGTGGATGGTCTGGCAGGCCCAGTGGCGTCACAACGGGGGGCGTGGGAGGCAGTACACCCCAGGTTCCATGCCTGTGGGGGTGACAAGAAGTCACCCCATGGGGGCTTGAGACGGCGCAAGCAGCCATCGCGGCGCCGCAGTCGCCTTTGGAGGATCCCCCGTTTGTGGCTGCAGCCATGAGCAGAGGATCCCGATGATGGCAGCAAACCGCTATGTACAGCACATGTGCGGCGTCGCATGCATGCACTGTATGTAGCGACGCCGCACATGCGCTGTATAGCGGTTTGCCGCCAGCGCCACTCCAGCACCATAGGGACGGTGATGGGATCCTTCCCATCACCGTAAGAGCCAGTGTGATGTAGTGGTTAAGAGTGATAGACTCGTAGTCTGGGTTTGCGTCTCCGCTCCTCCACATGCAGCTGCTGGGTGACCTTGGGCCAGTCACACTTCTCTGAAGTCTCTCAGCCCCACTCACCTCACAGAGTGTTTGTTGTGGGGGAGGAAGGGAAAGGAGAATGTTAGCCGCTTTGAGACTCCTTAGGATATCAAATCCAAACTCTTCCTCCTCCTCGGCAAACCGCTATACAGCGCATGTGCAGCATCACTATGTACAGCACGTGTGTCATACGTAGTGATGCCGCACATGTGCCCTACGTCATGGTGTCCATCCTGGGTGGCACGATGCCATCCTTCGCCTCTGGGCAGGCCAACAGGTGGAAAGTCCTGTCAGGCCCAGTTCCTGCAGCCAATCAAGGCACCAGGGCACCTGAGAGTCAGTCCCACACAACCATAGTTGCAAAGACCTCCCTGGAACATCCTAGCCATGGTCCAACCAACGTGGGAAGTTGAGCAGCCACAGCACTTCATCTCTGCTTCCCATTCATACTTTGCATGCTGATTGCAGCATCTGGGCTTGATGAGGCAGATGATCCTCACCTGTCCTGAGCCTACTGTAGCTGAGGATTAACACACCTCCTCCCAAAGCTAACACACTTCACCTGGGCTGTGGGCCCTTGTCTGCCTCAACCTCCCAGTGCTTCTTTCCTTCTGCTCCCTATGCCTCAGAGCCCAGCCTGTTTGTGGAGACAGGGGTCCCTCTGGCTCTGGTGATGGGCCCTGCTGTTGTGGTTCCTGTGCACTGACTTCCATCCCCCATGCCATCTTCCATTGTCTCGTGAGTACTTTCTACAGCAACTTCTCCTTCTCCATCCCCAGCCTGCCCTACTGTGCCCCAGTCATGACTATACCCCTCGCTGGGATCCTCTTCCTCCTCTCTGTTGCCCTGCCAGTTCGTGACATCATTGAAATCAGTGGGAAGCCGTGACAACTTTCTGCATTGATTTCAATGGGGCCGGAGGTTGACTAGGTTTGTAGGAAGTTCTTTTGGACAGAATTGGACCATGGGGTCATCTAGCTCGGCAGTGTCTATGCAGGGGAGCAGGAGCTCACCAGGGTTTCAGACAGGGGTCTCTCACAGTCCTACCTGGCATAGGTGCCAAGTCCCTGGGGCCCTGGGTGCCCGAGAACCCACAAAATTACCCATGAAGGGGTAGGACACCCACAAATTTCAGTGCCATGGCCATGCATGCAGCATGGCACCCATGGCCCAGGGCACCCATGGTTGTGGGGCCAAGTTGGCACTCCTGCTCCTGGAGATGCCAGGGTTCAAACCTGAGGCCTTCTACATGCCAGGCAAGTGTTATAGCACTGACCTGCAATCCTTCCTTTCTGCTGGATCCAACCCATTGCATGTTTATGTGTGTGCAATACTTCAGGCATGGCCAAACGTGGCCCTCTAGACGTTTTGGGACTACAACTCCCATCATCCCTAGCTAACAGGACCAGTGGTCAGGGATGATGGAAATTGTAGTCCCAAAAGATCAGGGCCAATACTAGATGATCTGTGAGGAATGGGGATACTGCGAACCTGTTATTGTCAATATGCAGTATCTTCCAAGAGTTCCCCATGTTTCAAATAAATTAGAACAGACAGTCAAATCAGAGAAACAAAGGAGGTGATTTGGAATGAGTCGAAATGGTCTCAATTTACAGTTGTGTCCCAAGGATTGCCAGGCAAAATGGCCATGTCTTCCTCAGTGCATATCCCAACCCTGGCGGTAGAAAGAATCAGGGGCCTGTCAAACAATTGGCTGTTAAAATTAAGCATTTCTATGACAGACCTGTGGCTGAGTGCTGATTCCTCTCCTTCCCACCCCCTGCTTTGGCAGCTGATACAGAAATATGCCTGGTATGTTGTGTAGGTTGTGCAGTCCTTTCCTTGTCCTTCACCAGAAAGCTTGAGAAAGACCCCTGAATGAAAAGGAAGGTGGATTCCCCTCACCCGAAAGCCAGTCCTTCTGTGTGTTTGTGGGGAAAGGTTTTTATACTTCTAGTCTTGGTCTTTATATTTTAAAATATTTTGTGGGGAAGGGAAATCTCTCTCTTCTGTTACATATAAACAATGCACACTGGGGTTTTTTAGCCACTATTAATAGTGCTGTTGTTGTTGTTGTTGTTGCTAAAGTGTGTATTGAGGAGTGACTTCCTCCCTAAACCATATCTCCCCCTTAGATGTTTTCTTTTGGGCCCCATTAGTACAATCCATCACACCACTTTCAACAGTCAATGGCTTTCCCCCAAGGAATCCTGGGAACTGTAGTTTAAGGATGTTGATAATTGTTAGGAGAGTTAACTCAGTGTTTAAAATTTCCAGAGTGGTTCCAATCCCTCCTCTTCTCCTGCTGCGCACCCTTTGAGAACCACTGCAGTATACAATGCAACAATAACATCCCTGTAGTTCTTATAATAGATAGATATTTGCACAACAGATGTTAATAAAATACACTGCTTTTAGGAGGGTGTCAGAGTTCAGTGGTAGAATATGTGTTTTGCATGCAGTGGATCTCGGATCCAGACCATTATATTATCATCTAAGGACCAGGTAGCCAGTGGAAGACATCTTTCTGCTGGAGATTCCAAGGATTTGCAGGTGAGCAGATTAAACCAGCATTCTTCAACCCTGGCTCCCCAGTCGTTGGGTTACAACTCCCATCTTGCCCAACCAGCTTAGCCAATGGTCAGGGGTGATGGGAATTGCAGCTCTAGCAACATCTGTGGACCCAAAGGCTGAGGAACATGGTAATTGGCCTAGCAAGACAAAGTCTGACATGATATAGGGCAACTTTCATTGTTCCCCATAGTTTAATTGCATTACAGAGGGTTGGACTAGATGACCCTTGGTCATTCTATGATTCTAGGATTAATTTTGAATATCTTCTGGAGAAGACTTTCCTCGTTCTTCTCTTCCCTGCTACCAAAATCTCTTCCTCCCTGCGATTAAATCTGAAATGCCTTGCCTATTTCAAATATTCTGCATCAATAATTATAAGCCCTTAATTGGCAACTAATTGCAAAGCTATGAAGAGATGGTGGGGCTGTACTTCAACTCCCAGCCCCTGCAAGTGTATTTCTGGCTAGTTCTGATGTCCTGGAGGGCACTTCCGGCAGGGAAAGCAGTCAGCAAAGCCGAGGAGGCTGGATTTTGACCTGGCACCTCCAGTTTTTTCTGACCCCTATTAGGAACTACAGGAAAGGAAACCACAAATTTGACACAGCAGTTTTCCTGCCCTGTGGCTGTCTGGCCTTATCCAGGCACTACCCTATCTGCCAGGAGGGGGGTGGGGGGGAGGAGGTGGAATTGCAACATATAACCCCAAAAATAACAATGCTAAAACTGAAACGATACCTAAAACACTGGAACAATTCTATGCTCCTCACATATTATCATTCTTTTTCTTTCGGTGTGTGTTGTTTTGAGCAGTCCAGAACAGTAGGGTTTCCACCTGCCAGCGTGATTAAAATGTTTCTTTCTCTTCCCTCCCCCCTTCAGCTTCCTTTCATAAGAAATCCTCATACCGTTTGCTAATTTACTGTTCGGCTGGCTGTTTGAGGATAACAGGGCACAAATAAAGTAAATGGAGCGCAGGAGACATCTCTTGTGCTTTTGAGAAAGAAAACAGACTCTTGCAAAGCTATCAAGGTTTAGGATTTTTTTTGGGGGGGGATGAACACAGCCAGCCCCAAAGGCAGGCGGGGGGGGGGTGGAGAAGAGAAAAGAAAAACCCTCATCTATTTACAGATTCTAGACAAGCAGAGAAAGGCACATTACCCACGATCATAATTACAGTATCGAGTTCTTCAATGTAACGTTTGCAAACTGCACATGTTAATAGAGGAATTGTTGACCTTCTTATTCACGTCTGAGCAGGAGCCGGCAATTGTGGAATTCTTTCAGCACATAATCACCCCTAAGACGTGGCTTGAAAAGGCTGGGGTACCCAATGTAAGCCGAATCGACAGTGCATTCAGCATGAGAAATGGAAGTGAGATTATTCAGTGCTAGTGGCTAAGATCTGAAATGTAGAATACACATGGCTCCTTGGAGCAAGCCCACAAACCACTCCCAGCTTCGGCTTGTTTTCAGGTGCAGTGAATTAACTGCACATTGCACTCCTAAAAACAACCCAAGCTGCATTTGCATGGCAGTTTGTTACGTTTTCAACCCCCCCAAAAAAACTGTTAATTTCCGCATTATGTTTGAGCTTTCAAACAATGGAAAATGTGGCTTCCAGAACTATAGGGAAATACAGGGGAACTATCAGGGAATATCATGCAAGTTTGTATAGGGCTGCAATTTGCTAAAGATCCTGAGAGTTGTTGTTGTTGTTTAGTCATTTAGTCGTGTCCGACTCTTTGTGACCCCATGGACCAGAGCACATCAGGCACTCCTGTCTTCCACTGCCTCCCGCAGTTTGGTCAAACTCATGCTGGTAACTTCGAGAACACTGTCCAACCATCTCATCCTCTGTTGTCCCCTTCTCCTTGTGCCCTCCATCTTTCCCAACATCAGGGTCTTTTCCAGGGAGTCTTCTCTTCTCATGAGGTGGCCAAAGTATTGGAGCCTCAGCTTCAGGATCTGTCCTTCCAGTGAGCACTCAGGGCTGATTTCCTTAAGAATGGATAGGTTTGACAGTGTTTGACTGAGAGTTGTTAGGAGTCCTTTGCAGAGCTACTGTTCCCAGAGTGGCTTAATGATCAGTCCCTCTTCCCAGTGAACTCTGGGAATTATAGCTCTGTGAGCGGAATGGGGGAGTCTGCTAACAGCCTTCAGAACCCTTAACAAACTACTGTTCCTAGGGCTTTAAGGGAGAAGCAGTAGTCTTGCGTCCTTTGCTGGCACCCAGTGTGCCCATGCTTATGCACGCACAACAGGTGGGACCAGGTGGAGCTGGGTGCAGAGGGTAAACAAAACCCACTGTGCCAGCCCAACCCTTGCCACAGCCATTGGGCAGGCTGTGCCTCCTGCCTGCCTGTCCATGCAGCGGGGAGCCTGGTGGCCAATGTTGTTCTTTATTGGGTGCATGTCCCCAATACTGGCTGGGTGGCCATTCAGAGAGGGGGCTGGAGGCATGGCAGTAAGGCCAGGCCGGACTCTGGGACCAGAGACCCCCCAGTGGCAGGCAGGGCAAGGATCCCTGCATGGGGGCGTCTGGCTCACACCCCCCAAATCATGTGCCCAGGGCTATGCCCCCCCTGGACCTCCCCACACTCCACCCCTGGGGTTCCCCATGACTATGTAGAATGATGCTGCTTTATATGTAAAGCTGATGGGGACCCAGAAAGAGGAAGCTGAAAGCCATGGCCATCCTCTGGACTGGATATAAGTAAGAAAACAGGCGAGTGGGAGAGGGGCCTGGCTGAGGGCAGACTGAGATTGATCAGGCAGTGCCTGGGTTGGCCAACCTATTCATTGCAGTGCCAGTAGAAGCCAGAATTGATGGCAAGAGATTGGGTTGTATTCAATGTAGGACAAAGTAGCATTTTGCATGAGCAGAACGACTTCGGATTGTGCAATGGGTCTTTCTCCCACCTCATCCCTCTGTGTGCCCCCTAAATCTGTTCTAGATTCCCCCCCCCCGCAGCCTCCAAAACAGATTTGGGGTCAATGCAAGGGTGCACGTGGTGGGAGGAGAGTCCCATTGCACAAGCAGAAGTTGTCCTGCTTCCACAATCACTGCCCATTTTATTTAAACTTGTGTTTGTGTTTTGAAAACACATCCTGCTCTCCAAAATGCATGCATTAGTGTCTGTACATGAGGGATTGTACATGCCAGGGATGGAACCTAGGGCCACTGAACTTGGTCCATAGCTTCCCAAGCAACCGTGCATTGTCCGCATTTTGTAAGGCTTGCATTTGCGGGTCAAGGCCCCTATGTCACCCCTGGGAGAAAGAAAGACAAGCGCACAGAATTTTAGGTTAATGTTAATGGGCAAATTTAGGCCACAACTTTATTAGTTACAGAATATGAGCGGTATTGGCTTAGGCAAACCACCACTAGGGGGAGCCCTGCCGATGTGGATCAATTCGAGCATCCCCTGGGTTCCCAAAAAGGGGTTGTGGCATGGCCCTAGCCCCTCCCCAGGCTTTGGACGAGATCCCATGCTGTGACGGGGAGGCTGAGCGGCCTGACTGTAAAGCGTCCCCACATGGAGGTGGAACCGACTTATATAGAAAAAAGGAATAACGTGTCTGACAGCAGCGAGCCAGCAGTAAATCACACACAGCAAGCTGGAGTTAACTCTTTATTAGCAAAACAAGGTGTGCTCAGGAGGGTCAGGCCTAATGAGTACAGCAACACAGGTCTTGCCCCGATGAAGCAGTGGCCCAAGACTAAAGCTCCCTGCCTCCCAACAACTGGCTATGTCTCCTCGTCCACTTCATATCTGTTCAAAATCCTAGAATGAAACTAGAAATTTGATCCGCTTTCCTGCTTTGCTAGTAGAAAATGTGTGAGAAGCTTCAAAAGAACATGAGATTGAGTTCTTCAGAATGGAAGTTGGTGTGACATTTTCTACTTAGTGCAGTTGTGCTAGTCTGCTGCTGCTGAATGCCTGTCCGTAGCACTTACTGTACCCCACAAACCATTTCCTTCCACAGCAGACCCAGTAATAATAATAATAATAATAATAATAATAAATTTTATTTATATCCCGCCCTCCCCAGCCGAAACCGGGCTCAGGGCGGCTAACAACACTGAAGTAGTGCAACATTATAAAAACATTATAAAAATTAATTAAAATCAAAATTGATGGCAACCATAAACTAAAGTTTTGTAAAGATTGCCAAAGGAGGGAGTCAGGCTGTGCCCTGACCAAAGGCCTGGCGGAACAGCTGTCTTGCAGGCCCTGCGGAAAGATGTCAAGTCCTGCAGGGCCCTAGTCTTTTGTGACAGAGCATTCCACCAGGTTGGAGCCGCAGCCGAAAAAGCCCTGGCTCTAGTTGAGGCCAGCCTAACCTCTCTGTGGCCTGGGACCTTCAAGATGTTTTTATTTGAAGACCGTAAGTTCCTCTGTGGGGCATACCAGGAGAGGCGGTCCCATAGGTACAAGGGTCCTAGGCCGTATAGGGCTTTGAAGGTTAAAACCAGCACCTTAAACCTGATCCTATACTCCACCGGGAGCCAGTGCAGCTGGTATAGCACCGGATGAATGTGATCTCGCAGCAAAGACCCCGTAAGGAGTCTCGCTGCGGCATTCTGCACCTGCTGGAGTTTTTGGGTCAGTCTCAACGGCAGCCCCACGTAGAGCGAGTTACAATAATCCAGTCTGGAGGTGACCGTCGCGTGGATCACAGTGGCTAGGTCAGGGCGAGAGAGGTAAGGAGCCAACTGCTTAGCTTGGCGGAGATGAAAAAATGCTGCCTTTGTAATAGCTGCAATCTGCGCCTCCATGGAGAGGGAGGTATCGAAGATTACACCCAAACTCTTAACGGACGGTGCTGGCACTAATTGCACTCCCGCAAGAGATGGGAGTTGCCCCCTCAGTAACTCTGCCAACTAGTCCAATTGAGCTGCCTTATGGGGGTTGCACTTGAAGCATCAGGGGTTTGTAACCTCACCGAGGCTGGTGTTGTCATGCAAGGCAATAGGATTGTCCGTGAGACAGTTTTGGGTTCCAGGCAGTCCTGTGTAGTTGGTGAGACACAACACAGCTGCCACACGTGTATGTATTTAATTTAGACCCCCCCCCCTTCATTCCAAAGGCTCTGAGTAGTTCCTACAAATATTTTAATTGCTTTAAAGATGGGGAAATCCTCCTCGCCTAAGAAATGGATTGTTTCCTCCCTCTTTTTTCCATGAGCACATCTAAAATACCTGTTGCATTACAACAGATATTCTGAAAGCTGCTTGCAGTTGTTAGGCTTTTTCCCCTAACCGGGAAGGGGCTAAACTCCCTAGCAGCCCTTTTGAGTTAGATTGTGCTTTCCTTTCCTTTTGCCATCAAGGAGCTTCATTTAGACTCCATCAAGCAGTCTAAAGTCTTTGAGTTGGTATATCAGCCTAGAATAGTTCTCCAGTACCCCCGAACTGCTGCCTTGCACCCAGGACAGGTATGGGGAACTTTTGGATTTTCAGATATTGCCAAGCTACAGCTCCCATCAGCCCCAGCAAGCATGACTAATTGCCTGGGGTGATGGAAGTTGTGGTTTAACAACATCTGGAAAGCCAAAGGTTCCCCACATCTGACATTCTTCTTCTTCTTTGGCGATCACTCGTAGCCGAGTAAGATTGTCTTCCATAAACACGGTTTTAACAAAGAGTCCATAAGTAACTGTGAAGGCCAATTCTGGACCCACACATCCTTCCACAGTGAGGACATTGGTTCCCAGGCGGGAATTGATCATGGTGTGGATTTGCCAAGCATGCCTTCCTCTTAGCATGTTTCTCCCTTGCGTCCTGAACATTGCCAGGGCCACATAAGAAGATTACCACATAGACATACATAACTTTATTTCCATTGCATGATTACTAACTGGGCTGTTGGTGACCTGCAGCTCAATGCAGGGTGGATATACTATGTAACTCATAAGCTTAAATTTCAGGGCCCCTAATTCTGGAGAGCCCCAGAAGCGACTTTAGTTCACATTCCTTTAAAATTTTGGGTCTAGTAGACTTGAGTTGAGTTGCACGACTCAAATTGAGTAATTTTTGGTTGTATATATTTCAACAATCTCAAAGTTTGAGCATCAGTAGTACAGATGTTATAAAAGTGTGCTGATCTGTCATGGAACAACCCCATTGAAGAAGGTAACAGTGGTTACCCAAATTTCGTTGCTGGTTGTGAAGGGCCCCCGTGACAATTCAAGCTTCAGGGCTCCCAAAATGTAGGTCCGCCATTGGCTCACTGTGCAAACTGGCATCTTTGGAGAAGCATTGTGCTATGGTGATGTGAAGTGTTAGGAAAACCCTTTAATTTGAGCTCTGTGATGACTTTTGGATAGATGCCACAGCCAAGCATTGATAAACATGAATGCATGAACCAGTTTCGATTAGTAGCAGTAATTTTCTTCTGAGACCTACACCAGAAGGGCGGTGATAGATGCTAAGAACCTATTTGCTTGCTTCGTGAACCTTAGGACTGGGCATTGATCTAATACTCTGACCTAGATTCTATGGTCTACATAGGTCACAAAGTCCTGCATTTCTTAACATGTATTATTTATATGAAGAAGGACCATATTCTGTATTCTCAGGAGCCATTGTACTATTCAGCCAGGAGGAACAATCCAACACCCTCTTTTCTAAAGGTAGCATCACCGAGCACTAAGTAAAGGCTTTGGAAGTATGAAGCACATAAACTCAGATGAGAGGACTTCATCACTTGTGAGAGGCTTATGCTTTCTGACAGTTTCTCTCACTTTGGTAGACAGGCAGCAGTTCCAGAATGATGCAGTAAAATGATAGAACTTACAATACATACCCATATCACACCTGTTTCTTTTTCTTATAAAGCAAAAGAGTGAGCAACTGTTTCATATGTTGATTAAAATTTGCTATATCAGTTACGTCATATGATCCCAGTATCTGACCCTTGTCCTGCTAGATCTGGGGTAGCCAATGTGACCATCCTCTGATGTTGCTGAATGATAGCTCCCATCAGCCAGCCAGCATGGCCAGTGGTCAAGGCACCATCATCTAACAATATGTGGAGGCCACTTGTAGGTGAGTTCTCTTTCTGGCCTGAGGACTGCATTCAATCTTGGCCAACCCTCTGGAGACCACATACCAGCAGTGGGTGTGGCCAAACATGAGTGGCTGTGCAGGAAAAGTTGTGCCAGTGTTTTCCTCCTTTGTAAGCTAGTTGTGCAAGTTGTAAGTGCCTGAAGAAGATGCCTGGGCTTTGCCACTGGAGCCCCGGTTTGAAACCACCAGGTATCTTACACCCCTCTGTTACTAGTGACACTCATCTGTCTGCTTCTCCCCCCCTTCTGTGCGCATATCTACTTCATGCTCCTCTTTTGGGGGGTTCATGTTTATGTGTATGTGACGTTCCCACAAAATCGTGCCCGACTTTTAAAATGAAGTATAACAATATAACGTTTTAGACAGAACTTCTGCAGGGCTGGAAACTCTTTTGCCCTTTCAGGGGAAGAGATGAAAATCGGATTATATTCATAGGCTAGAAAGCTACATTGCTCTACAGCTTCCATTTTCCAGTAGACAGAAGCCCAAAGAACTTGAACCCATCTACTCACAGTTTAAAGTTCTCCTTTTGTTTTCAAAAAGGTCCAACAGGAAATCCCATGTGAATCCTTCAGTTTACTAGCTATGCTTGGGATTTGTGTTCATTGTGTGGCACATAGACTGTGGTTTGGAAGCTCCTGTAAACGTGTAGAAGTGCGACATGTACATGTTCACTATAATTTGGTGAGCAACAAAGCTGCCGATTCACATTTTCTCATTCTCCATTTGATCGCGATACGTGCATCCCCCGAGTGGAGAGCACATCGTGTTTCTTGCACTGCTTCAACCAATTCTTGGGTTACCATATTCTCAGATACAATCATGAAGCAAACACATTCCAGGAGTTTAACTTGGCACCAGCATTTCACCTCTGAGAGTATCAGTTACAAAAAGATTAAAAAAAGAACTGCTGTAAAAGAAACAATGTTTTTAGTGATGCAAATAAGAAGAATCATCATCGCTGAACTCGCTATCTGCCCACCATTGTATTCAAATGTAGTGTGACACTACGCATGATGAGAAAACTGTGGGGAACCCCATGGTGTGCAGGCAAGGCAAATGTGGGGCCAAGGGAGGAGGAGA
Organism: Podarcis cretensis; assembly: GCF_951804945.1. NCBI lineage: Eukaryota > Metazoa > Chordata > Lepidosauria > Squamata > Lacertidae > Podarcis > Podarcis cretensis. The sequence continues at coordinate 80,029,415 of NC_137175.1, read as the reverse complement.
GAGCTATTGATGACTATTTAAACTATGAGGGCTATGCCCTTTTTGTGAAGGGTTTTTTTTTATTAAGTTTTCCAAAATTTCACACATACATTTCAGTGCATAAGAAAAGCTCTCCCTCCAACTTCCCACCCCCTTTTCTATGGTGTTTCTGTTTCTTTTCCTGTGTTGCACCCTTCCTTCTATCTCTTAAACCTTGACAAAACTACTGTAATCTTTAATCCCTTCTGTTGCTCATAGTTCAAATCCTACTCATGTGTTCATCATGTAATATTTCTTTAAATAATCCAGAAAGGGTTTCCGTTCTTCCACAAAGCTTTCATCTCTTATTTTAGCTGTTAACTTTGCCAATTCTGCATAATTTTGCTTATCCATTCTTCTTTAGGGGGCATTTCTGCTTCTTTCCATTTTTGTGCATAGAGAGAGTCCTAGCTGCAGTTGTAACATACATAAAAAACAGAACCATCTTTTGGGGGGACTTCTGTCCCTATAATCCCTAAAAGAAAAGCTTCAGGGTTTTTTTTGGGGGGGGTATAGTCATGTCAAACATTTTTTTAAAATCTCGTTATATATCGTTTCCCAAAATACCCTTGCTTTCTTGCAAGTCTGCCACATATGAAAAAGGGGTCCATCTATGTGGTTACACTTCCAGCAGTTATTAGGAACTTCTTATACATTTTAGACAATTTATTAGCTGTTAAAGACCTTGATTGCTATGATCTTCCTCCACAGTTGGAGGCAACAATGCTTCTGATCACCAGTAGGGGAGATTGCTTGAATTCTGCTTGCAGGCTTCCCATAGGCATCTGGTTGGCCATTGTGAGGACCAGATGGGCCATGGATCCAATCCTGCAGGCTCTTCTTATGTTCTTATGATGTGGGGGGGACGGGACTGCAGAGTGAAATCATGGGTGGGAGATATACTCCACCCTTGCCCCACCTGCTGATTCTCCATCAAACGACCCTACTTTGTTTTTAATCCCTTGCCGTCTTTAACACCAGATTAGGAAGAGGAAAGGTGTTTAAAGAGTCTTAGGAGAATTGATGCTCATAGGAGAGGTGAAGAACCTCTTCATTCTACCTTCCAGTCCATCTTGGCAAGTACACCTTGCCTCTGAATGCAGTTGTGGAGCTGATATGCACAGCTCCCCACCCCCCACATTCCAATTTCACCCCATAATTTCTATGAGCAGTGAGTTGCCCCTCCAACAATGGTTCCACCAAAAATACAAGCAATGCATTATTATACAAGTTGTCAAACACATAGTAACAGCTATAATATCATATGCATGTTATATGGGTATACACTGCTCGTTTCCTAAAGTAACCAGATACACGCAACGCTGCGTACAGCTGTGTGTATTAATATGCTTAGCAATCATGTTTCACAAATGCAGTGCAGCATAGGGCTTATATGTATTATGCTCATATGTTGTCCGTAACTAAGTTTTGCTCTGAGTAGATTCTCTGAAATGAATGGCCCTAACTTTATCAGGCCCATTAATTACAGTGGGTCTACTCTGAGTAGGACTAGGGTGGGGAGCCACTGCAGAAAAGTCCCATTCTTGTGTTGCAGAAGAGGAAGACGAAAAAGAAAGACAGTCCTTGACGTATTGCGGTTGTTAAAGGCTTTGTACATCAAAACCACCATATAAGGGGGCGCTTGATAAAAGAGGTGATCCTCTGCAAGCAAAACAAAAGTTGAATCTGCTAAATCCCATGTCTAAATAGTTAGGCTGGTCTCAACTAGAGGCAGGGCCTTTTCGGCCGCGGCTCCAATCTGGTGGAACGCTCTGTCACAAGAGACTAGGGCCCTGCGGGACTTGACATCTTTCCGCAGGGCCTGCAAGGCAGAGCTGTTCCACCAGGCCTTTGGCGAGGGCGCAGCCTGACCCCCTCCTCTGGCAATCTGCACAGAATTTTGCTTATTGGTTGCCATCAATTTGATTTTAATTAATTTTTATAATGTATTTTTTTTAGAATCGTTGGATTATTTTGATTGTCGTTAGCCGCCCTGAGCCCAGCTTCGGCTGGGGAGGGCGGGATATAAATAAAATTTTTTATTATTATTATTATTATTATTATTATTATTTATTATTAAATCCATTTAAAATAGATTCCTCCTACATACCTTCTCCTGAACCGTTTTCTTTCCAAAGACACCCTCCTCAGCTATAATCTTCTAAGCAAACCAATGTGTTCCTTATTCCAAATATACAAAGTGTTATTTTGTCTAGCAGGATGCGCAGAGAGAGACACTTCGATTCATACCTTTTGCCTCACCTCAGTGGTTTAGTTGAGAGGGGGCTAATGGCTGATCCCCTGTATAGTGATGGGCCACTGGTGTTGTCTAAGCAGGATTTATTATCCTGTTCTCCCACAAAATCTTCCAGTCCCCACAACATAAAAATACAAAGAAATAGGTTATTTCTGTATTCACTGACTCAGGAAAATTCTTCCCTTGTGGAACCCAGGCAAGCCTCCTCTGCTATGAAACTGAAGCCATACAATGTTTGTGTTACATTTTCTTTAAAAAGCAGTATCTCTTTGGCGTAACAGTTGCAACCATTAATTCAGAGATGGAGGCCTTCCAGTCAGCATTTTCCCCTAAACCATGTCCGCCTTCCCTACGCCTGATGTCCTGTGTGCCATCATGTGTGAAGCATATAAAGATGCAGTTGCAAAGCATCAGTCAGGAGCTGAAAGTGTGAATCCCAACTGCACCTGAAAAGGGACTCCAAAAGGGCTTGATCTCGGCACCAATCAGTTGTCACTTGGGAGGTCAGGTGATTGACAGCTGGACAGCCATACCTACTGGTCTGAAGCTGGCCCATGGGGGCAGGGGAATCAGATCTGGCCTAGTGGCAGGTAAAGGTAAAGGTAAAGGGACCCCTGACCATTAGGTCCAGTTGTGGCTGACTCTGGGGTTGCGGCGCTCATCTCGCTTTATTGGCTGAGGGAGCCGGCGTACAGCTTCCGGGTCATGTGGCCAGCATGACTAAGCCGCTTCTGGAGAACCAGAGCAGCGCACAGAAACGCCGTTTACCTTCCCGCCGGAGTGGTACCTATTTATCTACTTGTACTTTGAGGTGCTTTTGAACTGCTAGGTGGGCAGGAGCTGGGACCGAGCAACGGGAGCTCACCCCATCGTGGGGATTCGAACTGCTGACCTTCTGATTGCCAAGTCCTAGACTCTGTGGTTTAACCCACAGCACCACCTGCACATTTGCATGTGTAAATCAGAAGTTCTGCAGGCAGGAGGCAGGTGGGGCACACACCCAGCCCATCACAGTTGACATCACTTTCATTTAGAAGAAAACACACCACAAATTGCTCATACACTCTCCTCTCAAGGAGGCTGTCTGTCCAGAAGCTGCTCCTCCTGGCAGTGAGGAGTCAAGGAACAGAACTTTAAGCTAGCATATGGCCTGGCATATGAAGTAGTCAGAGCATTTAAAAAGAGATGGGAACCATGAGGCATGTTAATAAGTAAGGGCATTCCCCTTGGGAAATCAGACTTTTTGAGTTTGAATTTCAACGCATAAACAGATGGTGGGAACAAGCAAAGGGGTGGTGGCCCTTTTGGCCATGATTCTGGACAATGGTTGAAAATGATGGATTACATGGACCTTGGTCCTGTCCAAGAAGGTGATGTTTATGTGACTATGTATCCTAGGAGCAATGCCTGACCTTTATGTCAGGGATGGCCTACACTGGCACAGATCAAGCACACATGGGTTGGTTTTAGGGTATGTCATGGACTGGGAAGCTGTGGCCCTCTGCATGTTGTGGGACTCCAGCTCTCATCAACCCCAGGCAGCACAGTCACTGGTCAGGCATGATGGGAGTTGTGGTCCCACAGCACCCATGCCTATTGGGTTTCATGTTAGAATTCTTTTGCTTGGCAAAGTATTTCCCCTCCTCTCTTTGGATTGGGTAGTCAAGGCAAGGAACCTAAAGAATGGTTCAAACGTGTTATGCTAGCAAGTGGGGAAGTGTAGACACCCACTGAAATACAGGAACAGGTTTGCTGATGGCACAGGACCCATTCCCAGGATGGTTAAAGGAGAATGGGTAAAGGTTGCTCTAAACAGGGCAGACATTTCTATTAAATTCTCCCAACATTACATTTATATCAGGGAACAACCACCCCAACCCCCATATGCTCTATAAAACATTGTCCCCCTATTTTGCCCTTTTTGAGGTGATTATGTGAATTCCTTTAGCCTGTGCAAGTTTCCTTCTGTATAGTATTCTGTTGTGGCTGACTGTTCAGTAACTAGGCATTTCTGAATGCATCTGAGATGCTTGGAGTTATGTAATAGTTAAGTACAACCAGTTCAGTTCTGATATTAAATTCCATTTGCTGCTTTAATTTTTTTGCTATTTTTGCTTTTCATTAGTATGCTTCATTTTATTGTATTAGGATTTACTAGCGCCGCTCTCCTTTTAAGATTGAATAATAGTTACTAATAAAACAATTCTCAGATGCTTTTTTATATAAAAACAACAACAAGGAAATGTTTGTGGCTGGTTTACTAACACATCTGCTTCAAATGATGGGCTGTGTAAATTGGTATTGGGCAAAGAAAAGGCTTAACTGAATAAATAAGTATGTTGCTGAGGATCTGTAATTCCTTGCTTCAGAATACGAACCCTGGTGATTCATTACACTGAAATATAACGTGAGCATCATGAACTCCCACCCTCCCCTCAGTTCTTATTTGGCTTGGATTTTAAGTCAAGCTGGGGAAGAATTCGGTTCCACTCACCTGCTTGCTTCCACTCAGCTCACCACCCATAACTCTCCAACTCATTCCCCTCCTTCAGTGACTGAAAGTATGGAGGGAGGAGGACTCTGCCCTCTCCTATCGCAACTCATGATTCTAGTGCTGTTCCAGCCAAGAGTATTGGAAAATACAAGATTGATTAAGATAATGTCTGAACTAAGAGCCTTGGTCACAATGCATGTGCATGGTAGCATCAAAGATCTATGCGTAAGTGAATTCTCCATCACCACCCAGCCATCCCCAGTAACATATGCAAAGCAGAGGTGGTTGGCAAGCTATGGCAGAGGCAACAAACATCTGGAGAGGCATTATTCATTCCCTAAAACAATTTTTTTTTTTACCTGGATTGCTGAAATGGGTCTTATAATATTAGATCTCCACAACCAGGAGTCATCAACCACCACCCTGGAAAAACTCCCTTCTCATTGCTAATGTATTTTGTTGATAGGTCTTCAGCTACACTACAGGCCAGTGTCAGCAAGTTACAACTTGGAGCAAGGCCGAGGCTTCAGTGGCCATGCCAAGGATGAAACAGTGTCTGCTTCCCTAATGAGTATCCTCTTATTGGCTAGGACGTTTGGTGTGAGACCAGGCCTGTATCCTCTGAAATATGCTTAGGGATGTATACTGCTCTGTCTCTCCTTGAACTGTCTAGCAAAGGACTCTTCCTCCTGATAGAGGTTCTCTTTTCCTAATTCTAGTCAGCCATTAATTGTGACAGAAAAATTGTGAGCGGTAAACAAAGGGAGCTTGAACTATGAGTCAACCGTGCAGCCATTTGGAAACAGAATAATTTGGAAGGATTTAATCGGCTGTGATATTGTGCACACACTTTCAAAAACCTGCTATCATTTATTAGGGAAACCCCCCCCCCACGCTTTGGCCATTTCTTTCTCCATCTTTGGAAAGGTGTTGTGTGTCTGTGATTAAAGACTCAACAAATGCTCGTATTGATTGAAGATAATGCAGGAATGCTTTTACGAAATACAGTACCAATCCTCATTAAGGGTGAGCTTGCACATGCCTGCATTTTCTAGAAGAGCTGCATACTTTCAGTTCCAATGAGAGGTACAGAAGAATGGGGAATCTGTGGTCTTCCAGTTGTTATTAAACTCCCCAATTCAATTCAGGAATGATGGCAGTTTCTGACCATTCACATAGAGACACCAAAGAAAAACAATTGCAGTACTTGGTTGGGGTATAAATGATAACTGGGATGGCATAAATGATAATTGTGATGGGCAGTAGCAAATGAATGTGGGAAGGGGCACAAACACTGTCCTGACCTCCCAACAGGTAAGTTGCTTTTGCTTTCTGGGAGGAACAAGGTGCCCGTGAGGTTGGTGCGGTGCAAACACACTGGCTGAGCCAATATGCTGGTCCAGCTGGTGTGTTTGTATGACACCACCTGCCCTGCTGCCTTGTACCTTCCTCTCCTGCTAAGCAGGTAAACACCACCAACCCACTATGCTGTCCGCTGCATGTTGCCTTGGTGTGATTCTGATGGTTTGATGTTGATGCTCAAAATATGTTGATCAGGCATCCCCAAACTCAGCCCTCCAGATGTTTTGGGTCTACAACTCCCATCATCCCTAGCTAACAGGACCAGTGGTCAGGGATGATGGGAATTGTAGTCCCAAAACATCTGGAGGGCCGAGTTTGGGGATGACTGATGTTGATGTTCAAAATCTTTGTAGCAGATATATATATGAGAGAGAAAGAGAGTGTTGGAAATAGCTCATGAGGGATTGACTTTTTGGCACAATCAGTATTCTTTAATTCTTAGTGATGATGTAGTCTGGGCTTTTGAGATTTCACATTAAATCTTTTCTGTCTCCCAACATTCCTTTGATGCATTGCCTCTTGTTTTTTTATTCATCTGTTTGATTTCTGGTGGTGCCTCGTCTGTTTTTATGTCTGTGGACTCTGGTAGAAAAAAGGAACAGATGATTAAAATTGCCTAAAGGTGGTTGAGGGGGTTACGTTTTCTACCTGTGAGCAGCCTTTCTGCTAGAGCACATAGAATCATAACATAATGCAGACGATTTTGAAGAATGGTTGAAGTAGGGCTGACCAAAACATACCCTCTTGCCTCCAATTTGCCACACATTGGCAGGTGGAAAATGGGACGAGGAGGGATGTTTCATCAGCTTTCAAAGGCGAGGTGAGAGTTTGTGTAGATGGGTGTTGGCATGGCAGCAGAAGCTCTTTTTGTTCTTTTTACACTTTCATAAAATCAAAGAATTGTAGAGTTGGAAAGGACCCTGAGGGTCATCTAGCACGGCCCCCTGCAATGCCGGAATCTCAACTAGATCATACAGGACTGATGACCATCCAACCTCTGCTTAAAAAACCTCCAGTGAAGTAGAGTCTATAACCTCCCAATGGAGTCTGTTTCACTGTCAAACAGCTCTCACTGTCAGAAAGTTCTTCCTGATGTTTAGTCGAATCTCCTTTCTTGTATCTTGAAGCCACTGGTTGGAGTCCTACCCTCCAGAGCAGGGGGGAACAAGCTTGCTCCATCTTCCATGTGGCAGTTTTAAAGATATTTGAAGATGGTTATCACATCTCCACCCAGTCTCCTATTTACCAGTCGAAACATACCCAACCCCCTCACCTGTTCCTCAAAAGGCTTGGTTTTCAGATCCTTGATCATCTTGACCACCCTCCTCTGTGCACGTTCCAGCTTGTCCAATATCCTCCTTAAAATTCATTCTGCACATACTTTAAAAGTGCTGTGGTGGCAGAGACTTTGGATCACCGGTCTCCATCCCCCCTCAAGTGCCTTTGCTAATAGCAATGCTTACTCTCTCCTGAAATGAAGCCAACAGTTTCATCGCACACCCTCCTGAAATGGACCTCCTCTTTGGAAATGATCTCATTTGGATTAAATGAGAATTCAGGGAGAGGTCTCCCCAGCCTTAGCTCTCTGCTGGAGCATGGGCACATAGGGAGCTGCCTTATGCCACATCAGACCACTGGTCCATCTATCTCCGTACTGGTGTCCCTGACTGGTGGCAGAGATGGGGATGTTTTTTCAGCTCCAACTGGATATGCCAGGGATTGTGCCTGGGCCTTCATGAGAAGAGGATGCTCTACCACTGAACTACGACCCTTCCTCTCTTTCTTTTTTGGAAATAATTGTTATTAATTTTACAAAATAAATTTCATATTTAACACATTTCAATTTCAAAATCAAACCAGGTTCTTCCAAATCTTAGGACTTCCCTCCTCCTCTCCGTGGGTCCTTTATATATCTAAATTAACTGCATATTATCATTCTTCCACATTATGGTCATCCAAAATATCCAAAGTCTTTGTAACATTGCAAGTTATTGAAAGCCTGCCAAAGAACTCAAATGATTACAGTGTTCTTTTGAATACCATCTATATTTGTCCCATTCCCTTTTGAAGCTTAGATCCTCCCGAATTCTGATTTTCCCTGCCATCTCTACATATTCTAATAATTTCATCTGCCAGTCCACTTTTGTCGGCTTTTTCTCCTCTTTCCACTGCTGGGTAAGCAGCAGTCTTGCAGCTATAGTTGCATACATGAATAGTCTTCTCAAATCTTTTGGTGTATCTGCACCTATAATTCCTAGGAGAAAGGCTTCTGGTCTTTTATCAAATGCTATTTTAAACATTTTTTTTTAAGTTCATTATCTATCATTTCCCAGAATTCCTTTATCTTTTTACAATTCCACCACATATGATGAAAGGTACCCTCTTTTTCCTTACATTTCCAATGACCCTTCCTCAATGGACCTCAGCAACTGAACTTGCGTGAACTGAGAATACACAGCAGAGGGCCACCCACCCCATCTTCCCCATAGTGCACCGGGAAGATGGGTAGAGCTGCCCAAATCATCTTTCAGGAAAACTTGCCCTCCATTACTCAACTTTTCATTGGGAATCGTGCAAAACCTTCTGAGTTACTTTATGGTTTTTTGTGTTTGTTTGTTTCTGCATTTTCTATTTCCAGATGGAAGGAACTGCATAAAAATCTATTGACAGATAGGGAAAACCTGGAACATGTGTCTTTAGAACATTCACAGGGCAATATGAGGTTTGGCCACAAATTCAGCAGCTTTTGATATCAGCCTTCAGGCTGGCTTATACGCTGCGCTGTGCTGAATAATTCCAGGTTTGCCGCCATGTGTTCCTGACAGAGGACATGCAGATTTATGAAATGCTAGAATGGAAAGGGGGGGGGGAGAGATAGAAATGCATAGTAATTTTGATATTAGATCTAAGCTATAAGAGAAAAAGCATTTGTACTCTTTTCAACTATTTTATGAAGTGTTAGGATTCTAAGCAATTGTTTGCTCTGTTTTAATTCAAGTTTAAGACAAATGATGATGTCTTTTAAAAGTGTGTGAAGAAAACAACCTGTCTGAGCCTCGCTTGAAGTTTTACAACTGCTTTTAGTATAGTTGGAAGGCAAAAAAGAAAAAAGATCTTTTCTTTTCTTTGTTTGCTACAGTGAGCTGGTGCTCAGAAAACTGCTTGCTATTTAGTTCTGGTTGTTTATGGCAAGACAAACCTAATCTTGAGTAAACATGCCTAGGATTGTTCTATCGTAGTAGCAGTAAATTACTATTATTATTATTATTATTATTATTATCCTCTTCTAGTGAGCTCAGGTGGTGAATTTCAACATGAATGAAGTCACAAATAGGCTACTGAGAGGAGTGAGGTATGGGAATGCTATCTCATAAGGAGGCTACCGCTCCTCTCAAAAAATCATGGCTTCTGGTCAGAAAAGAGAACAAAAAAGTGCTAATTTATTTGTATGCTTGCAAACTTCAGGGGCATTCAGACATGGAGCTGATTGCATTAGTTTGTCTGAATACCAGTGCCCCTGTTACATTGCAGTACCTGCTATGTTAAGGAACTGTGACTTTTTGGCCAATATACTGCTATATCAATACTAAATTTCATTAGCCACCAGTGGGTGTGGTGTGAAAGAGTTTGGTTTTGATCAAAATGTATAGGGCATATATTTAGGTACAGGTAAACCATCAGTTTCTACATGAATGGGATCTATGCAAGATAGAACATATATTTATACTCCATAGACCTTTGTAGTTGCAAGCAAGTAGGAACACGAGTCATGATGATTCACACAACCATTACCGGTGGTGAAAAATAATACTTTCCACATTCATTGCCATCTGAACTTGGTTGTGTGGAGTGCCCCTCCAGCCTCTCACTTCACTGGTGCTTGACATCTCTGCTGAGGGAATAAAGCAAGTCACTAAAACTGGGATGGGGAACATGTGGTTCTCCAGCAGACCAAGATGATCAAGGATCTAGAAACCAAGCCTTATGAGGGAGTTGGGTATGTTTTGACTGGCAAAGGGGAGACTAAGAGGAGATGTGGTAAAGGTAAAGGTACCCCTGACCGTTAGGTCCAGTCGTGGACGACTCTGGGGTTGCGGCACTCATCTCGCTCTATAGGCCGAGGGAGCCGGTGTTTGTCCACAGACAGCTTCTGGATCATGTGGCCAGCATGACTAAGTCGCTTCTGGTGAACCAGAGCAGTGCATGAAAATGCCATTTACCTTCCCCCCAGAGAGGTACCTATTTATCTACTTGCACTTGACATGCTTTTGAAATGTTTGGTGGGCAGGAGCAGGGACCGAACAACAGGAGCTCACCCTGTTGCGGGTATTCAAACTGCGACCTTCTGATCGGCAAGCCCTAGGCTCTGTGGTTTAGACCACAGCGATGTGATAGCTATCTTCAAGTATATTTACAATAATAATAATAATAATAATTTATTATTTATACCCCGCCCATCTGGCTGGGCCTCCCCAGCCACTCTGGGCGGCTTCCATAAAAACCAAAAATACAGTAAAATATCACACGTTAAAAACTTCCTTAAACAGGACTGCCTTCAGATGTCTTCTGAATGTCAGGTAGTTGTTTATCGCTTTGACATCTGCTGGAAGGGCGTTCCACAGGGCGGGCGCCACTACCGAGAAGGCCTTCTGCCTGGTTCCCTGTAGCTTTGCTTCTCGCAATGAGGGAACCGCCAGAAGGCCCTCGGCGCTGGACCTCAGCGTCCGGGCAGAATGATGGGGGTGGAGACGCATGGAAGATGGAGCAAGCTTGTTTTTGTCAGCATCGCCCTTGAGCCAGTGTCACCAACTGGACTCATGCACTTCAACCCCGACTGGGCTAGGCGAGCTGGATAGCACTTCCAGAGACCACCTTCTGCACAGGAACAGGTCAAAGTGCTGTGGACTCACAGCTTAGAGTTGTGAGCACCGGATTCACTTCCACAATACACAATACAGTCGTCGCACAGCAGAGTATAGCAGAGTCTAGCAGTGTACAAACGACTCGGAGAGCAGCTCTGTAGAATATCTTCTTTTATTCTATAACTACAACTATAATACAAAACTATATACAGAGCTAAATAGGTCTAAGCATAAATGAATGCTGCACTGAATGTCTGCAGCTGCTCTTAGCAGCAACCTTATCTCTACACACGATCTCTAACACACAGTCTCTCTCTCTCTCCGACACACTGACTGACTGACTGACTGACTGACTCTTTGGTGTGGTGCTGGAGCTGAATAAGTAGAAAGCAGAACACTGCTCCTCCTCTCTGGAGAATCAGCAGACTCGTCAGGAGATTCTAGGATATGGGAGGGGTGAAATCTCCTCAGTTTTCTCCTGCTCTGGAGGGTAAGCCTCAAACCAATGGCTTCAAGATACAAGAAAGGAGATTCTGACTAAACATCATGAAAAACTTCCTAGTAGTGAGAGCTGTTTGATAGCAGAATGGATTCCCTCAGGATGTTGTAGACTAGGCTTCCTCAGCCTTGGCCCTCCATATGTTTTGAGACTACAATTCCCATCATCCCTGACCACTGGTCCTGCTAGCTAGGGATCATGGGAGTTGTAGGCCAAAAACATCTGGAGGGCCGAGGTTGAGGAAACCTGTTGCAGACTCTCCTTCACTGGAGGTTTTTAAGCAGAGGTTGGATGGCCATCAGTCCTGTATGATTTAGTTGAGATTCCAGCATTGATTCTATATTTTGTGATATTATGATTCTGTTACCTGCGACTCCATCATTGGCTATGTTGACTGGGCTGATAGGAGTTGGAGTTCAACAACATCTGGAGGGCCACTGCTTCCCCATATCTGCAGCAAATGGATGTTGATGTATAAATAATAAGGCTTTTATGTCCTGCCTAGGATAAGGCTTCACTTAATTTTATGCAATGTTATCTAGCCAGTGGTTAACTTGGTTGGTTTGAATGTTGGTTAGATGCAATTTATCTAAAGGGATCAAAGCTACAGAGCCTGGCTTTTATAAATGCAGTCATAGCATCATAAAGCTGGAATGTCTCTTGAGAATTTCCTAATCCAGTCTCCAGGTTAAGAATCCATAAAAATGTTACCCCTGGTTAATGTACATGCATATTCCTTGTAAAAATACTATAATCCCCCTAAGCCAGTATTAATTAATCAGTCAGTTAAATCTTCTTATGCAGGGGGAGCCTCAGTAAGCAATTGTCCTTTGGGACAATTTTCAGGACCTGTTTACAGAATTGAAAGCCAAATAACCATTGGACTGCTGGAATTCAGATAGAAAGATTTGTCTTCAGATTCCCACTCAGCCATGAATTTCACTGGATGGCATTGGGTTTGCCACTTTCTCTAGGCCTAGTCTACTCCACAGGGTTGCTCTGGGGATAAAATGGGTTAAACTTTAAACTCTCGAGTTTGCCATTGGACCCAAGCTGATACCTCCTTTTGTTGTGAAAGAAGCTGGTTGTGATGAGTACTGGGTACTGAAAGGACTTAAGTTTGGTTATAAGATTTGCTGCCACTTGCTTTCTTCTAAGAGCTTAGATAGGACTAGTGGATGGGAGATCGGATAGGGGTGCAAGGAATTTTCACTTCTTGAACCAATATGCTAATAGAAACACAGTTATGCTTTGAAATTTGGCCTCCTTAGAATTTTGTGGTGCAGTTCTTTGGTTTTAAAACGGAGGTACAAAATGTGTATATTAGAGAAAAGTTCACACAAAAATGTGTATATTAGGGAAAATAGCATACTGACATACAGTACATTGGAAAGAATTGCTTGTAAGCTGTGAACTATAGTCAAAATCGTGTAGAAGTGCATATATTATGAGAATCATAGAATTGTAGAGTTATGGGCCCACAAGGTTCATCTTATTCAACCCTCTGCAATGTAGGAAACTTTTGCTCAGTGTAGATCTTGACCCCATAACCCTGAGATTAAGGGGGTCTCATGCTTTACCTGTTGAGCTTCCTGTATGAAATGTGTGTGAAAGTATTCTCTTTATTACCAAAATGTCAAACTGACATGATAATGGAAAAATGAGAAACTGGGAGAAACCAAAATCGACAGATATATCCATCCTTAGATAGAATACACTAACCTTGCAATTTTATATATATATATATATATATATATATATATATATATATATATATATATATATTTTCAGAGTCCTGTTTAGCAAGTGTTGCTCATTTATTCAGTCATTCAGGAACCAGGTGGTCAGAACATATATTGCACCAGTTGTCTATGCTCACCAGCCACAGGAGCTCTCCATGGTGTCAGATACAGGTCTTTCTGCCAGCATGGTGTAGTGGTTAAGAGCAGTGGACTCGTAATCTGGTGAACCGGGTTCACTTTCCCGCTCCTCCACCTGCAGCTGCTGGGTGACCTTGGGCCAGTCACACTACTCTGAAGTCTCTCAGTCTCACTCACCTCACAGAGTCTTTGTTGTGGGGGAGGAAGGGAAAGGAGATTGTTGGCCGCTTTGAGACTCCTTCAGGGAAGTGAAAGGCAGGATATCAAGTCCAAATTCTTCTTCTTCTTCTTCTTCTTCTTCTTCTTCTTCTTCTTCTTCTTCTATTTCTTCTTCTTCTTCTTCTTCTTCTTCTTCTTCTTCTTCTTCTTCTTCATTTCTTCTTCTTCTTCCTCAATCCTACCTGGATCGCAGCTGGGACCTTCTGCATGTGCTCTGCCACTGAGCTAAAACTAGCTGAATCCAGCATGCATTTTTAACAGTGGGTTTTATTGTGGCATGTAGTTTGGTGCTTAATGTTGGTGAGTGACAAATGCGGGTGCACAGGCCAACCCATGGTTTATGCATATGTTTCTGCAGCCAGAAAAAAACCCTGAAATATCTTAAGTTGTGGCAGACTAGGGAAAGACCAAGAGAACCCTATCTTTCAAGTTCCAGTGATCTGACTTACTATTTCCCTTCAGTATTCTTCAACTTTGGGTCCCCAGCCATTGTTGGATTACAGCTCCCATCATCCTTAGCCAGTTTATCCAATGGTCTAAGATGTTGGGAGCTGTAGTCCAATGACATCTGGGGACCCAATGTTGAAGAATACTGTCTACATGCAGGCAGCTTCTGGTTTTCCTATCTACCAAGGCTCTGAGCCCAGCCTTGGCTGGGGAGGGCGGGGTATAAATAAAAATTATTATTATTATTATTATTATTATTATTACTACTTGCATTTTTAAGAAAAAAGCAGCTGTGTCTTTATTCAGAATGTGCTCTGGATTCTGATGAGGAAATGCACCAATTTCTTGCTGGAAATCACCCCTTTCCTCCTGACTACATTTGGAGGGATTTTGCTCAGTGCAGTGGTGAGATAATCCATGACTTGCCCTCAGTTTCCAGCTAGAGAGAAAACCACGACAAAGCATGATAAAGCTATCATTTTGGTAAGAGTGGTGAACAGAAGGGTGGACTGCTGAATGAAATCCAACTTTTGATCAAACTGATAGCATGCTACGTAACTTGTTTAAAGTTTCCTCTTTTTCACTGAGGAAATGTTTTCTGTATAAACTTCTTTCTGTGGTCTACCAAAGTTGGGTCCCTGGTTGTTGTAGCTGTGTCTCTTCTCAGTTTGATTTCTTCTGTGCCAGGTTTCTGTGCCAATGTGGTACCCTCTAAATGTTGGCTGGCATGGCCAATGGTCAAGGATGTTAGCTATCATTGCATCTGTTCAAAGACAAATCTATGACTACTTGCCTTCCTCCTCGTTGATATTTTAGCGTTACTCTTCAGGTTAAGAAATCCTTATACAGTGGTACTTTGATTCTCAAACGGCTTAGTTGTCAAACAAATCAGCTCACGAGCACTGCAAACCCGGAAGTAAGTGTTCCGGTTTGTGAACATTTTTTGGAAACTGAACATCCAATGCGGCTTCCGCTTGAGTGCAGGAAGCCCCTGCAGCCAATTGGAAGCTGTGCCTTGGTTTTCAAATGGAGCCTTCATTGCATATCTTTCAGCATCAGTAAAAAACATTCCTCTTCTCCCAGGCCTTTGGCTAATTAAACAATGTGTGTGGGGTGGTGGTTATATGTTATGTATTTTTGTGTTTTTATACTGTAAACTGCCCTGTGATATTCTGAAGAAGGATGGTGTGTAAATTTAATTAATAAATAGTAAATAAATTGTAATTGTCATACAAAAGATGGCGCTGGTCATGCATGCTCCTTGCCCACCAATTTGTAAGAGTTGATTGTCTTGTGGTGGCAGCACAACCTGTGTTGTTGCCCAGGGCCAGGAGTGCAGCTTCCAAATCTGGGCAGTTCCGCAGTGTTGCACCCTTATGGCAATTTGCTCATATTAGGAGTGACTTAGCCCCTCCCTGATCCTTTCTCTGTTCTCTCGTGGAATGCTTCTGGTCTAAAATCTGGTCTAAAGTTTGTGGTGGAGGTAAATTTGTCTCTTTGACTTTACCTCTTTGATGCACAGATTCCCCACGGCTCCTGCTTCATGGCACCCTGACAAATGTAAAGTTTGTGGTACATCGTAAGACATCTTTCTCATGAGGTCTAAGCAAAAATGCTTTAAAAGTGGTGTATGATAGTTTGGATTAAAGACCTTCCCCTTTAAAATAAGAGAGATTTCTTAAATCCAGGGGACCTTTGTCACCCTTTGATTACTCCTTCCTTCCTTCCTTCCTTCCTTCCTTCCTTCCTTCCTTCCTCCCTTCCTTCCTTCCTTCCTTCCTTCCTTCCTTCTTTCTTTCCGTTGCTATAATAATAATAATAATAATAATAATAATAATAATTTATTATTTATACCCTGCCCATCTGGCTGGGTTTCCCCAGCCACTCTGGGTGGCTTCCAACAGAACACTAAAATACAATAACCTATTAAACATTAAAAGCTTCCCTAAACAGGGCTGCCTTCAGACTCTTGCCTTAGACTTCCTCCCTCTTCCAGCCAACTCTGCCATATTAGTTTGGAGTATGCACAGTCATATCTTCCTAACTCCACACCTGATTTCCTGATAACCTTCCTTCTGCTGCATCTGTTTCTGGAGAAAAAGATAGAGGTTGGAGATTAGTGGATTGGAGGGATACTGGCCTCCTGCATTTGTTGTGACTCTGACCAGTCTTATTTCATGAGATCCTAATTTCTGCTAGCACAAGCAAGGGAGCTCAGGGGCTGTTGGACCTATTGGACATTTGCTAATAAGCTTTGTACCACCAGAGCTTTATTTTGGGGGGGTGACCCAAAATGATGTTCAATCCCTGAACATGCTCCGAATACATCAGTTCAGTTTCTAAGAAGTGAGCAAATGCAATATTTTGGAAGGAGTGTGAATAATGTCTTTTTTCTCTTTGTTTTTCAGCTGAGCCAGTCGACGTGCTCAAAGCATTAGAGTTTCACAATTCACCGGAAGGAATATCAAAAACAGCCGGAATTTGCATAAACAGAAGGAATTCCAAAGGATCAGATGTTGCCTACAGAGTTTCAAAAAACGCACAACTCAGTGCTCCAACCAAACAATTGTACCCAGGTGAGGGGAGCTGTTTGTGAGTTGCAATATTTATTTTTGGGCGAAGTTGATCTTTTATGTTTTTACAGGCTCTTGGCTTTGTCTTTAAGCTTATGACACCCCAAAACTATGGTTATGATTTCATTTACCAACACTTCATTTCATCAACCAACACTTTAGAACAGGGGTGGGGAACTTCTTTTGAAAATGAGGACCACATTCCCTTCCGGACAGCTTTTCAGGGGCAACATATGAGTGCTGGATGGGGCCAAAAGCCAAAGTGAGCAGAGCGCCAAATATAAATTTGACCTTCATACAGTAGACTCATTCATCCCCTGTCCAGCCTCAATTCAGGAAAACAAGAAGCATTATCAGAGTTTAATGTCAGCTTCCTGACAAATGAAAGCACTCAAGGAGCATGCAGGTCTGATGTGTAGCCTGGGGAGAGTCCCAAAGGCCAGATAGAGGGGCTTGTGTGGCTACATTTTACCATGGAACAGTTCCCAACCCCTCCTTAGGAAGCACATTAAAGCATCACAGGAAGTGATGATATAGAAAGTTCATTTTCTTTCTGGTAAAGTTACCCAGGCACCATGACAAATTACGTTGTAGATTGCAGACAATTTAGAAACAAATAATGTAAATTAGAACCACCACCCCTTCCCTTTGCAACAGAAGGCTTCTGGATTTTTTAATTAAATCATAGTTTCCCATTGTAACGGAACTGGAGAATTGGTTTAGCCTCTGTTCTTAAGCACCAGTGATTTCATTGTGGCTTCCTGTGGGGTAGAGATCTATAGGATTATACTGTTTTCAGATTACAGTATAGACTGGGATATGATGTCAGGAGTAAGGAACACATAGTTTTTCAGATGTTGTTGAGCTTCAAGACCCATCTGCACCAGCCAGCATGGACAGTGATCAGGGATGATGACAGCTATAGTCCAATAGTATATGGAGGGCCACAAAGGGTGCCATTGCCATTCTAAGAGAACAAGGGTGGTGTTCATGGTAAGTTCTGTCACCTCCTTTTCTAGAAAAGTAGAACTGGACATCCATATTTTCATCGGAGAAATGTTGGAGGGTATGGATAGGATGTCCCTATTTTCATCAGATGCAGTTGGCGCTGTGGTCTAAACACTGAGCCTCTGGGACTTGCCAATCAGACAGCCGGTGGTTCAAATCCCTGGAACAGGGTGAGCTCCTGTTGCTGTGTCCTAGCTTCTGCCAACCTAGCAGTTCAAAAGCACGCCAGTGCAAGTAAATAAATAGGTACCACTGTGGCAGGGAGGTAAACAGTGTTTCCGTGTGCTCTGGCTTACGTCATGGTGTTCCCTTGTGCCAGAAGAAGTTTAGTCATGCTGGTCACATGACCCGGAAAGCTGTCTGTGGCCAAACGCTGGTTCCCTCGGCCTGAAGCAAGATGAGCACCGCAACCCCATAGATGCCTTTGACTGGACTTAACCATCCAGGGGTCCTTTATCTTTACCTTTTTCCTATTTTCATCAGAGAAATGTTGGAAGGTATGCCTTTGTAGGGGATAAGCTTTTGTGACACAGAGGGTCACCTTGTCAGTGGTAACCAGACCAGAAAGTATATCTGCCTGAAGTACAGAGATAGTATTAACTTTTTGTATTTTTAAAGAAGGAACTGTGGTACCTCGGGTTACAAACGCTTCAGGTTACATGCACTTCAGATTGCAGACTCCGCTAACCCAGAAATATTACCTCGGGTTAAGAACTTTGCTTCAGGATGAGAACAGAAATCATGCTCTGGTGGTGCGGCAGCAGCAGGAGGCCCCATTAGCTAAAGTGGTGCTTCAGGTTAAGAACAGTTTCAGGTTAAGAACGGACCTCTCGAATGAATTAAGTACTTAACCCGAGGTACCACTATATTAGTCTTGAAATAAGGAGCAGTTGGCGAGCCTGAGGAGAAGAAAAATAGATTGAACACGCTGGAATTTACAACTTAGTGGCTGCGGTCCAGCACGGTGGTTGCTACTGAAATCCCATTCATTCCAATGGGATTTAAGCAGTCAGACTTCCTGGCCCTATGCGAGCGGAGATTCTCTCTCAGTGTTGGCCACCTGACAACTGTCTCCTCCTGAGGAAGCAGCATCTCTCTGCCGGCCTGTGCAGCAGCTGCCCTTGAAAACGAGCTCTGAGTCGCTCGGGAACAATGGCACTCTCTTCAGGGTCACTCTTCGAGAGTATTAAAGAACCCCCTTGCTTTATCAGGGTTTTCCTGCCACCTAATGCCCTAGCTAGAGAGCTTTTCTCTCTCTTTTTTGAGAAGAGGCTCGCTTACACAAATAAGAACTGATGGTAGAGCGGAGCTGTCACTCAGTCTTAAATCACAGTGACCTTGCCATTGAAAGCTCTTGAATGGTCATTGGACCGCTGCCTTTTAGAAGCTGTTAGCAGAGAATAAAATGCCCTCTGCCAAAGCCAGGGCTGGAGAGTGCAGAACAGACATTCCCTTGAGGGGAAATAAGTCTTGTGTTAACTTGCAGTTAGGCTGCTGCTGCTGGTTTTTATTTTTTCAGAATGACACTGTAATATAGTTGGTAGGTTTGGCAGCGATATGGAAGCTGCTCATTTTGGTGTGTTTTTGTGTGTGTGTGTGTTTGGTTGCCAGAGTAAACACGCTCATTATGCTGTATGTTGGCAGTTACCTAAATTAAAATAGCCTTTGGCTCTGTCTTCCTTGCTCACCGCCCTTTCTTCTTTTGTGACTTTTGTAGGATTTCTAGTGTTAGAACTAATCTGAGGAACTAACATTTCTGCCCCCCAGATGGCCTCAAGAACTTTTCTCTCTGGGAACGCAGGTGAAGAAGAAGGGGGGGGGGACCATTTGAACAGCGGAGGAAAAGAGAAAACACACACACACATTCATAGTTCTCCACTTGAACAAAAGAAGTGGAGAGAATGTGAATGCTTTAATGAACTGAGCACAAAACCGTCTGTGAACACAGCATCATCACTTTAAGGCTGTCAGTGAGTTTAGTTCCCCTGTTACCTGAACAAATTATTCTACCTTTAAAAACAATTATGTAACTGGAGAGCACTAAACTCCAGTACAGGATAGTCTTATGGCAGGCAGAATAATAGCTACAAGGAAGTGGAGGGCAAAATAATGTTAATACCCAAGGTAAATGAAAACATGACAAGCCATGGTTTATTGTTATGTGACTGAGCCTAGTCTTCCCCAGGTCTTGTGACTAACCCCTGTCCTTCTCTGGTGTGGCCGCGAGGAAGCGTTTAGAAGAGTTTTCTTCCTTTTAAAAAAATTAACTGTTGCTTGTCATGTCACCCAAACCTGACAGAGCCTTGGTTTGTGAATAATGTTAAACCATAGCAATATATATATATATATATATATACACACACACACACACACACACACACACACACACACACACACAGTGGTGCCCCGCAAGACGAATGCCTCGCAAGACGGAAAATTCGCTAGACGAAAGAGTTTTCTGTTTTGGAGGCGCTTCGCAAAACGAATTTCCTATGGGCTTGACATTTTTGTCTTGCGAGTTCCTGCGGGTTTTTTTCCTCCCCCCCCTTTTTCTAAGCCGCTAAGCCGCTTATCTGCTAAGCCGATAAGCCGCTAAAAGCCGCTAAACCGCTAATAGCGCTAATCCGCTAAGCCGTCAATAGGCTTGCTTCGCAACACGAAAAACCGCTAGACGAAGAGACTCGCAGAACGGATTCTTTTCGTCTTGCGAGGCACCACTGTATATATATATACACATACTAAGGCTTAATGCCTCTGTCACTCTCCTCCCCTGCTCCTGTCTTTGTCATGCTGTGAAGAAACAAATCAAAGGTGAGTGCTTGTGGTTCGTTTCTTTCCAGATTTATTCCTGGCTTACCACTTGTCATTTCTTTATGGGAAATAAAACAAGAATACTTGTTCACATACAGTGCAAAGCTAGCCTCTGATTTCTTGCCTCCTGAAGACAGAAGAGAGGAAGGAGCTAATCAGTAGTGTGCACTACTATGCTTCTCATTTTCATTAAACCACAACTACTTGTTAACTATGGTTTAACATTATGTGTGAACCAGCTCAGTTTGCTGTAGAACTTCACAAAATCTGATACCGTCCTCATGAGCACATCATGCTAAGCCAAATCAGGACCTAGTATGAACAAACAAACTTGTGGGCTTCTGGGAAGGGGACTGCTGTTGTTTTCAACCATCCAAACATTTTATATGTTTATTTGCTTGTTTGGTCATTCTGCTCCAGTGATGAGCTAAGCCAAGGCATATCAATAAAATATTTCCTGAATATACTGTAATTATACCATATTTCATTTCATCTTTTCTTCTGGTTGACTTTCCATTCCATTATATTGTTTTTCTTATTTATACTGGACCTTAGTACTATACGATATATTTATCTTTTCTTTTTTTAGTTATTCATATTTGTGTCTGTAATTTTCATTTTTTTTCCCTTCTTTATCTTTTTGTATGTTCATTTATAATTTTCATTTTCAACTGGGGGTGTGGGTGTTTGTGCAGTAAAATTGAAATAAAAATGAGTTTTAAAAAATAAAATATTTCTTGAATATCTTAGAATATTGTATATCTGCAGTTCTGGTACCATGGTACCTGATTTTATTATTTGATATTTGACAGCACATTCAGTAATGTTTGGCAGGTGAGATGCAATTGTATTTCATACTGATGTGGATTTTGTATACAGTGGTAATCACAGCAGCCTATATGTTAGCACTTGTCTTGCAGCCGTAGGTATTGCATGCAGAAAGTGAGTAGGCTGGCTGAGAATGGATGGAGCATTCTATCCTTCAAAGGAACATGAAAGAGGAGTTAGTTCTGGGCATGCTCAGCTTGCCTCCTCTCTGCCATGCAGATTCCATTCGGCCACCCCCACCCCTTAATTTGCTGCCTGGGGCATATGCTCACCTGCATCCCCTCTCAATCCAGCCTAGGTGTACTGGATACACGAAATGAAATTCCATTCACATTTCAAAGTTTGAGATGTGATACTCAAGCAATGCCTTCAAACTCTCAAATGAAAACTGTCACATTTAATACGTGGCTGGCAAAAGAATGCTAATATTTGCAGTTACTAGCTTCAGCTTGAAGAGCTGTATCAAGTTGTTATTCTGAAGACCATTTGAGGACCAAAGTTACTTTTTTACAGGAAGACACTGAGAGAATTGTGTATTTATGTTTCCCCCCCCTTTAAGTCTATACAATGGTACCTCAGGTTAAGAACTTAATTTGTTCTGGAGGTCCGTTCTTAACCTGAATCTGTTCTTAACCTGAGGTACCACTTTAGCTAATGGGGCCTCTCACTGCTGCTGCACTGCCATTGCACAATTTCTGTTCTCATCCTGAAGCAAAGTTCTTAACCCAAGGTACTATTTCTGGGTTAGCGGAGTCTGTAACCTGAAGTGTCTGTAACCTGAAGCGCCTGTAACCCGAGGTACCACTGTATAGTAAAGATAATGGATGATATGCAGGGTTAAAGTAAAGGAAAAGGGACCCCTGACCATTAGGTCCAGTCGTGACCGACTCTGGGGTTGCGCGCTCATCTTGCTCTATAGTCTGAGGGAGCCGGCATTTGTCCGCAGACAGCTTCTGGGTCATGTGGCCAGTATGACTAAGCCGCTTCTGGCGAACCAGAGCAGCACACAGAAATGCTGTTTACTTTCCCGCCGGAGCGGTACCTATTTATCTACTTGCACTTTGACATGCTTTCGAACTGCTAGGTTGGCAGGACATACTCAAAGTTGAAATCAGTGAACTTAAGGCTGAGATAAATGCATTTAGCTTTTGAAAGACAAATATTGCATTTAATATTTTGGTGGCCAAAGGATGCTAATATTTACAGATACTCACTTGAGCTCAGAGGAATACATAAAGCCTTGTTTTCTACAGTAAGCAGCTGGGAGGAGTTGTGTTTTTTAAAAACTCAATCTAGTAAAGATAATGCTATCCACTGCCCAATTTGGGAGAACGCTTCAAAACCTCTGTCCATGACCTTCCCACAGGGTTTTCTATCTGCAGTTTGTTCTAGCAGCCTGAAAGCACATGCCCAGACTAGATGAATTAGTGCCACCTGCCTTAAACATTCTCAGCATATCCTTTAGATTAGATTAACAGTTCAGACAAGGCAGGTGTTCAGTTCCTTTCAAGTCTGAAGCTCTCCGTCCATCTGGCCCTCATTTGTGCAGCTCTGAGCTTTTTCTTCCTTTTTGCAGTCACTTGTGCCGAAAGGTAGGACGCTGAGCATATCCATTTTCAGCTGTGAACAAAATAGCTTGCACACGTAGGATGCTCTATTGTTGTACGTGTCGACAGAAAGTGCTTCCAATACAATGCACATTTGTTTCTTTGTTGTCACTTAATGTGTGGTTGGTCTAAAGCTGTGTTCTTCAGTCTTGGGTCCCGAGATGTCGTTGGACTACAACTCCTGTCATCCATGGCTGCTGCCTAAGCTGTCTGGGGGAGATGGGAGTTGTAGTCCAACAATATCTGGGAACCCAAGGTTGGGGAAAAAATGTTGGTGTAAAGAGGTGGGGATTGGACAAGCTGTAATGGGTTTTGTGGGGTGAGTTGTAAGGAGAAGAGGGGGTGGTTTGGAGAACTGGATGGGGGAAGTGGGGTGGGTGAGTGAAATGAGGAGGGGGGAAACCCATAGAAACAGAAAAACAACAAGAAATATTTAGGGAAAGGAGGAGAAGGTGCTGATGCACCACATATAATGGAAATGTTTCTGGACCCCCATACAAATTATAAAATCCTATAGCTTACAATTGATAAGAACCACCTTCCTGGAAGCCCTACACACGATACCTGGCTTTCATTCTCATTTTGAATAAGTCAGAGGCTGGCAGCCCTTTTAAGCCTTGAGGAGTCCTTGAGAGCCAGTGTGGTGTAGTGGTTAAGAGCGCTAGACTCGTAATCTGGGGAACCGGGTTCGCGTCTCCGCTCCTCCACATGCAGCTGCTGGGTGACCTTGGGCTAATCACACTTCTTTGAAGTCTCTCAGCCCCACTCACCTCACATAGTGTTTGTTGTGGGGGAGGAAGGGAAAGGAGAATGTTAGCCGCTTTGAGACTCCTTCGGGTAGTGATAAAGCGAGATATCAAATCCAAACTACTACTACTACTACTACTACTACTATTCTTCTTCTTCTTCTTCTTCTTCTTCTTCTTCTTCTTCTTCTTCTTCTTCTTCTTCTTCTTCTCAAATAAATTCCTTCCAACTAACAGGAACTTTCATATAACTTCTGTGATTGAAGTGCTTCCATATTGGCGTAGCTCACAAATGGTCATGTTATGGTAATAAAGTTAGGCTGTTGGGTTTTTTGGTTTTTTGTTGTTGTTGAAATAAACAAAACAGATCAAAATGGAAAAAATGTATGCATTAATAAAAAAATATAGTTATGCCTCTTGAATAAACAGGTGAAACACAAATAGGGTTATAAAGAAATCCATAGGTTTTTGAAACGATGGTCTCAGTTCATCAAGCAAGTCATGCCCACCTCCTGTAGCTTCTGCCCTTAAATTTGCCTTTCTTTCTGAAAGGTTTTACAAGTCAAATTTCCAGAATTGTATCCAAGGTTAGAGACAGATTCAAATGGCTTGGAATATTTCAAAACCTTCCGTGAGCATAATCTGTTTAAACCCTCTCTCACTTACAGCGGTTTTAAGGAGCTTAAGCAATTTGAAACCTGTAGAGCATCTAATGTTGTTTAAGCTCCACAAAGCCACTTTATGATTCAGCCCCAGCAGTTTTATATCGCTCAAATGCAAATTACGTTGGAGCCCATCCCACCGGGATGCTAAGCGGTTCTAATTTGGGCTTTGAAAATGAACTCGCTTTACTCCTTCTTTTCTGAGATGCACTAAGGGCTTCGAGTGTCTAAAACAGGAACAGCTCTCTCCACAGTTATTTCATTCATCTACAGGTCCCCTGACTCACATGGTGTAGAGGGGATGCTTATCAAATTTGCAAATGACACTTAGCTTAATGCTATGGAAGATGGAAATAGCATTCAAAATTATCATGGTAGGCTGGAATATTGGGCAGAAAGGAAACCAGCAAAATAATTCGCTTTTACACCATGCTATGTTTTTCTGTCTTTTACCGTAAGCCACTTAATATGTTTTTTTGATGTTAAGCAGTCGAGCCAGTTTGCTGCTTAGCAATAAATAAATGCAGGACTTTTATTGTTGTTAGCCGCCCTGAGGCCGACCGAAGCTGGGGAGGGCGGGATATAAATAAAAAATTATTATTATTATTATTAAATGCATAACTCAGATATGGGGAACATCTGGCCCTCCAGATGTTGCTGAACTACAGTTCTCAATATTCCTTGCTATTGGCCATACTTGCCTGGAGCTGGTGGGAGCTGGAGTTCAGAAACATCTAAATAACCAAAGGTGTACACCAGGCATACACAGAAACTTGATCTCACTACCTTCCGGAAGCACACACACACACACACTTTCACTCTCCTACACACACACACACACACACACACACACACACACACATACACAAATCATATGGGCACACATGTATCTATCACACATGCAAAGACAAGGAATATTACTTCTGAATGCTCCTTCAACTATATGGGTCCCCATTTATTTAGCTTTGTATAATTTAACACCAACATCTTGAATTGGGGTTGGTAGCATATAGGTAGTCAGTGCAGCTTCTGCACAATTGGTGTTCTATGATTCTGATAAGCCGCACCATGCAAAATTGTGGCAGCCTCTTGACTGTCTTCAAGAGTAGTCCCATGTAGAGTGCATTACAGTGATCTAGGTTACCAGAAGATGGATGATTGTGACCAATATTAGGCTTGCCCAAGCCACACTAAAATCAATGAGACCAACACTCAAGTCCTAATCATGCTTACTCACAAGTAAGTTCCATTTATTTTGTTGTGACACAGTTTCATTGCAGCCTACATGATTAGAATCATAGAATCATAGAGTTGGAAGAGACCACAAGGGCCATCGAGTCCAACCCCCTGCCAAGCAGGAAACACCATCAGAGCACTCCTGACATATGGTTGTCAAGCCTCTGCTTAAAGACCTCCAAAGAAGGAGACTCCACCACACCCCTTGGCAGCAAATTCCACTGTCGAACAGCTCTTACTGTCAGGAAGTTCTTCCTAATGTTTAGGTGGAATCTTCTTTCTTGTAGTTTGGAGCCATTGCTCCGTGTCCGCTTCTCTGGAGCAGCAGAAAACAACCTTTCTCCCTCCTCTATGTGACATCCTTTTATATATTTGAACATGGCTATCATATCACCCCTTAACCTCCTCTTCTCCAGGCTAAGCATGCCCAGCTCCCTTAGCCGTTCCTCATAAGGCATCGTTTCCAGGCCTTTGACCATTTTGGTTGCCCTCCTCTGGACATGTTCCAGTTTGTCAGTGTCCTCCTTGAACTGTGGTGCCCAGAACTGGACACAGTACTCCAGGTGAGGTCTGACCAGAGCAGAATACAGTGGCACAATTACTTCCCTTGATCTAGATGCTATACTCCTATTGATGCAGCCCAGAATTGCATTGGCTTTTTTAGCTGCCGCGTCACACTGTTGGCTCATGTCAAGTTTGTGGTCAACCAAGACTCCTAGATCCTTTTTACATGTACTGCTCTCAAGCCAGGTGTCACCCATCTTGTATTTGTGCCTCTCATTTTTTTTTGCCCAAGTGCAATACTTTACATTTCTCCCTGTTAAAATTCATCTTGTTTGTTTTGGCCCAGTTCTCTAATCTGTCAAGGTCGTTTTGAAGTGTGATCCTGTCCTCTGGGGTGTTAGCCACCCCTCCCAGTTTGGTGTCATCTGCAAATTTGATCACGATGCCCTTGAGTCCATCATCCAAGTCGTTGATAAAGATGTTGAATAAGACCGGGCCCAAGACAGAACCCCGTGGCACCCAACTAGTCACTCTTCTCCAGGATGAAGAGGAACCATTGTTGAGCACCCTTTGGGTTCGGTCAGTCAGCCAGTTACAAATCCACTGAGTGGTAGCATAGTCAAGTCTGCATTTTACCAGTTTCTTTACAAGAATATCATGGGGCACCTTGTCAAATGCCTTGCTGAAATCAAGGTAGGCTACATCCACTGCATTCCCTTCACCTACCAGGCTTGTAATTCTGTCAAAAAATGAGATCAGGTTCGTCTGACATGACTTATTTTTCAGAAATCCATGCTGACTATTGGTGATCACAGTATTCCTTTCTAGGTGCTCACAGATTGTTTGCTTAATGATCTGCTCCAGAATCTTCCCTGGTATTGATGTCAGACTGACTGGGCGGTAATTATTTGGGTCCTCTCTTTCCCCCCTTTTTAAAATAGGGACAACATTTGCCCTCTTCCAGTCTGCCGGGACTTCGCCTGTTCTCCAGGAATTCTCAAAGATGACTGCCAGTGGTTCTGAGATCACATCTGCCAGTTCTGTTAATACTCTTGGATGCAGTTCATCTGGCCCTGGAGACTTGAATACATCTAAACTAGCCAAGTATTCTTGTACTATCTCCTTAGTTATTCTGGGCTGTGTTTCCTCTGCTGAATCATTTGCTCCAAATTCTTCAGGTCGGGCATTGTTTTCTTTATCGGAGAAGACTGAGGCAAAGAAGGCATTGAGGAGTTCATCCTTTTCTGTGTCCCCTGTTTGCATTTCACCATCTTCTCCTCTGAGTGACCCCACTGTTTCTTTGTCCTTCCTTTTGCTACGAACATACCCATAAAATCATTTTTTGTTGCTTTTAACCTCTCTAGCAAGCCTGAGTTCATTCTGTGCTTTAGATTGAAGGTGAGTTCATTAAAGGTGAGTTCTACTGAACTTGAGGGGACTTCATGTGAATAAAATCAAGAATGGTATTGGAACCCCATTGCTTTTTAAAGTTAATTTTCATTGTGTGGACAGGCGGAGTCCCCAGATCCCGAGTGGTCCCCCCCGTCATGTGGAATAACGACTCTAGACAACGTGCTATGGGATTAAATTGGCCACAACTTTATTAAATTTCAAATGTGGGTAGACCTTGGCTCAGGCATTGGGCGTTTTCCCTCCCTAGTCCCCAGCCGGGGACCTAGGGAGCATCAGGGTTATCCAGTGTGTGTGGGGGGGATGGGCCGGCTCTGGAGAACATATGTTCAAGCAGAGATAGCCGCCCCCGTTACGCCGCCGCAGGGGAGAGCAATGACGACCTTTCGGCGTACGGCCAAAGCCTCCCTTCAAAAACCCATTTAACGGGGAACCCTGGTATCGCCGCCGCAAAGAGGAAGATGGACTAAAGGATTCCGCCCAAGGCCTGATACCGCCAAAGTTGTGACGTTTTGCTACGGGAAAGGCGAAACCTGCCAATGCAGGGAAATTCCTTTCCGGCCCTTTAACAGCGACCTTATCGTAGCAGCGCCCGCATACCTGTGGAGACAGGTTAACCTGCAAAACCTATGAAGAAAAGTTAACCTGCAAAAGAAGACATTAACTAAGGGTGGGTAGGGTGGGAGAAGCTCTGGAGCCAAGTGAGGATTACCAATTAAGATCCACCCTCTATTGTGTGGGCAGGTAATCCCTCCCCCTACCTGGCCTGGTTTCCCTGGCAACGCTTCCCCCAGGTGGGATTGGACAACTCACTGGGGTAGGCGGGGACCTCCAGGTATCCCACCTGAGGGAAGGCAAAGCCTATGCTGATGGGGCCACTCCAGATCCAGGGCTGCACGCGTCCACGCAAAGGGCGCCCCCCGTTTTAAGTGGGGAGCGGTCATTGTCAGATAACAACCAGTAAAAACTGCAACTGAATAGAGAACAAAAGGAGTTACAGGTTACATGTATCATATCGCAGAATAAGAAGGAACAAGCAATAAAGGCAGTGATGTAAAATCTCATCATGTGAGTCTTCATCTAAATTAGTTTCTCAGCCCAATTGGTTTTAATGGACTTGGGATTTCATTATTCTCTCTTTGCAGCACTTAAAGAAATTGTGATTGAGGTTCAGAAGTGGGCATACAATTAAGTGCTTGTAGAGCGGAATGAATAGGAAGGAAAGTACAATGTTTTAAGAGAAAGAAGCATCCCATGATTTGTAGCACTTGTTTTCAAGAGAAGTAATAGAAAGTTTGATTCACTTTGTCAGGAGCTAGAAGCCTTTTTCAGTCCAAGGTTATCATTCCCTTGTACACAATCTTCTGGGGGCCACATGGCAACAGAGGGTAGGGCCAGAGGCAAAAAGTCGATGGGGCAACTGCATTGATCACTACCTCTGTAAGTTGACTATATTCCAACCATACAAAATTCAGATGCGTAACTCTCAATCCAGGCAAGCAAGCGAGAGGCGTAATCACATACGAAGGACATATGTAGGGCCAGACCATTGCCTGGGCATGGGATGTGACCATGCAGTCCTAAGGTGTAGGACGTTTCTTCTCCACAAGATTAGTGACACTGCATTTTTCTCTTGACAGGTGGAAACTTCCCTGAAGACTTTTCGATACTATTTACAGTGAAACCTAAAAAAGGGATCCAGTCCTTTCTTTTTTCTGTCTACAACGAACAAGGCATCCAGCAAGTTGGTGTTGAGGTGGGCAGATCGCCTGTCTTCCTGTATGAGGATCAAAATGGGAAGCCTGCGCCGGAAGATTATCCCCTCTTCAGAACGGTCAACATTGCTGATGGAAAGTAAGTGAAAAACGAAGGTGGATATGGCATCCAAGGTGGTGGACAGAATTAATACCTGCAGCCAGATGATCCAGACCAGGATTCCACCCCCCGCTCCCCAAATTGTGTTCTATAGAAAACTGGAAGCTTATCAGGAATTCCTCAACAGCAAGTTCAGTAATAGCAAACAAATTTCCTTGAAAGCCAGATTTCCCACCACTGCTGATCCATACAATGCATAGCTACAGTAGAGTGTTTGGTGGGTGGTACCATTGAATGCAGGGACGCGGGCAGCGCTGTGGGTTAAACCACAGAGCCTAGGACTTGCCAATCAGAAGGTTGGCGGTTCGAATCCCCGCGACGGGGTGAGCTCCCGTTGCTCGGTCCCTGCTCCTGCCAACCTAGCAGTTCGAAAGCATGTCAAAGTGCAAGTAGATAAATAGGTACTGCTCTGGCGGGAAGGTAAACAGCATTCCCGTGCGCTGCTCTGGTTCGCCAGAAGTGGCTTAGTCATGCTGGCCACATGACCCGGAAGCTGTACACCGGCTCCCTCGGCCAATAAAGCGAGATGAGTGCCGCAACCCCAGAGTCATATGTGACTGGACCTAATGGTCAGGGGTCCCTTTACCATTGAATGCAGGGATGCAGGTGACGCTGTGGTCTAAACCACTGAGCCCAGGGCTTGCTGATCAGAAGGTCGGCGGTTTGAATTCCTGCGATGGGGTGAGCTCCCGTTGCTTGGTCCTAGCTCCTGCCAACCTAACAGTTCGAAGCATGCCAAAAAGTGAAAGTAGATAAATAGGTACCGCTCTGGCGGGAAGGTAAACGGCATTTCCATGCACTGCTCTGGTTCGCCAGAAGCGGCTTAGTCATACTGGCCACATGACCCAGAAAAACTGTCTGCGGACAAATGCTGGCTCTCTCGGCCAGTAAAGTGAGATGAGCACCGCAACCCCAGAGTTGTTCGCGACTGGACTTAACTGTCAGGGGTCCTTTACTTTTACCTTTACTATTAAATGCAGACATTCAGTGAATGTAGGGTGGTTGACAGTGAAGTTCAGCAGGCCTTGCCTGCTGAGTAGGATGGAAAATAAATATTTAGAATAAATATAATAGGTCATCCCCCCCTAACTATTGGTACAGTGGAACCTTGGTTGTCGAATGCTTCAGAAGTCGAACATTTTGGCTTTTGAACGCCGACAACCTGGAAGTGAATGCTTCCATTTTCGAATGTGCCTTGGAAGTTGAATAGCTTGCAAAGCATGTTTCTCCATTTTCTTCATTGCAATTGCCAAATGGCGATTGTGCCTTGGTTGTTGAACATTTTGGAAGTCAAGCGGTCTTCCAGAATGGATTATCTTCAACAACTGAGGTTCCACTGTATTTGCAAATATTCTTTGGGAACAAAATCATTCCTATTTTACCAAAATCAGTTATGTTCTTTTGCTAGGTGGCATCGGGTAGCCATTAGTGTGGAGAAGAAATCCGTCACTCTGATTGTGGACTGTAAGAAGAAAACCACGAAACCACTTGGCAGGAGTGACCGAGCAATTGTTGACACCAATGGCATCACAGTCTTTGGAACAAGGATTCTTGATGAGGAAGTTTTTGAGGTAAGTGTTCAGACAGTGGATTTTGTCTGTGAATACAGTACTTGCAAAAGAAGAAAACTGCAGGCATTCATCTCAACTGTCTAGGACTATATCAGTATAAGGCTTATGGAAATCACATTTAGAAGCCAGCTTACTATGAAAAGAACACTTGGCTTTCTTTCATGGCTGATGTGCAAAAAAAGAGAAATTAATCTCACAGATGCCCCAAAAGGGATGAGTTCTTTATTTATACAATGTGCCCAACATGTTTTGGCCAAAAATATCTTTCTCAATAGCTCATGTCTTTGTTTCCTACTGAACCAATCTCAAAAGTTTCTGTTGCTGTGAGAAACTGATAGGGTCTTCTTTCACAGTTGCCTAGGCATAAGGATCTTTTTTTAAAAAAACAATTTGTTAAGGTAACTGGAATTTGCACTCCTACTAATTGGAGAATTCCCACAACTAAGGTTGGATATTCTTTAGGGGTGCACAGTAGATTTGGGTGAATCTGGGTGCTTCTGAGAGATTCTGGACTTGTCTGAGGTGAAATGGAATCTGTATATGTTGCCCAAGGCAAAGCTGAGATCCCCAAGGCTTTGTGGCACCTTGGTGATTAAGACATTAAAAAATTCACTGCAGACAAGTATATGCTAAAAACAAAACTAATATCTCTAAGCTCACCATATAAGGAAAATACCAAAGCAGGGAGAAGGGAAAACTCTGTTGTGTTTGATAATTCAAAATTATAATAAGAGAAACTGATACTACCTGGACTGACCAATCCCAGCGCTTTGGGAAAGATATGTTGAAGTAAATAAATAGCTCTGATCTCATGAATTTCTTTCTGCTTTGCAAGTTCTATCTCTATGGAGCAGGAATATCATTAAAGGAGTTCTAAGAGAGCAGTTAGAGAAAGACTTTTCTTTTACATGAGTCCTAAATACTTTATTTGCCTTTTTTATTTTGGAAAATTCTACACTTCTTTTTTTCATTTATTCCTTTAGATTTAATCTTCCTGTTGTTTTCGGATCTTGGTTTCCTGCTTGTTCTTATGAGAGTGAGATAGGAGGAAATTAGCAATATATAATATATCAGTTATTTCACTCTTTTTTGAGGGTGTTTGATAGCCCATCATGAGGTTAATAGGAGCCTAAAGGTAAAGGTAAAGGACCCCTGACAGTTAAGGCCAGTCGCGAATGACTCTGGGGTTGCGGCGCTCATCTCACTTTACAGGCTGAGGGAGCCGGTGTTTGTCTGCAGATGATTTTTCCGGCTGATGTGACCAGCATGACTAAGCCGCTTCTGGCGCAGTGGAACACCGAAACCAGAGCAGCACATGGAAATGGCGTTTATCTTCCCACTGGAGCAGTACCTATTTATCTACTTGCACTTGATGTGCTTTCAAACTGCTAGGTTGGCAGGAGCTGGGATCGAGCAACGGGAGCTCATCCCGTTGCGGGGATTCGAACCGCCAACCTTCTGATTGGCAACCCTAGGGCTCAGTGGTTTAGACCATAGCACTACCCTAACTTCCTTCAAAAATATATTAATCTTTATATACTTACCTGGGGCTGGCATTGAACTTAGTCCCACTGAACACAGTGCAACTCATTGCATAGGGTTGGTTACCAGTCAGTAAAGAGGCTTCTCTCAGACATTTGCTACTCATTAATAAACTAGGTAAATGGAGATGTGGAACACACACAGAAAATAAAGGACAGAGGGAAGCTTGTGGAAGGAAATATCTCAGAAAAAAGGAGGATTGATCTTTCTAAGTGAAATGTCTTTCAATCTCAACTAACCATAGAGAGAATCACTTTAAGGTTCCATATAGATAGTATTTTACACCCGTCCAATTCAATAAATGGAGACAGCCATTTTATCACCCATTTTATACCTCACAGGTGCATGATGTGTAGCATAATTCTCCTTGCCTCTTGGCAATATGACACAGCAGACTGGGTTTCATTTGGGTTAAAATGAGAACTCTCACTGTGATTCTTTGGCAGTTGGTATGGGCTGTCTGGTAGCTGCCTTTCAACATTCAGAACAAACAGGGAGAGAGGGATGCACAGCACCTCTGTGGCTTATTTGAATAGCCAGCCTATGTATCTTACTTTACAGGGTGCTGCATGCAATGCAGAGGTAGAAATGACACAAGAATATTCCTCTGTGGAGGTGAATTTGCATGTGGACTATGCGTGGGCCTCTTGCGCTTCCTTTCCCTCTGTTTGTTTTGAATGTTCAAAGCTGGTGTTACGTCTAAGTAAACTTAAGATTGGGCTGTAAGCAGGGCCTTTTTTCAGTCAGAAGTCACTGGAACTCAGTTTTGGCACCTCTCAGATGGGTGCCATTGCCATTATAAGGGAACAAGGGAGGCATTCATGGTGAGTTCTGGCACCTCTTTTTCTAGATAAATCACACTGGCTGTATGACTGTGATCCAAAGCTGAATTACTTGGAAGCTTATTTTGCCTTAATCCGTGGCACATAGAGACTGAGAAACACTCATTGCAAACATCTCAGGGAGCTTGCTGGAAACAGCCTGTGTCTCCAACATGCCAACAAAATATAGCATGGGCCATCGTGTCCTTTGGGTTGCTGGCATGCGGTGTTTTTACGTCGGTGTCAGTCACCTACTAAAAGGCCTCACGTTGGTATAGAAATTCTCTGGGCCAGGCACCAGAGTCACTTGATAGCTCCCGTTACATGTTATGGCCACAGCATGGCTAAATCATCACAAGGAAGCAATTTCCAGCAGTTTTCACATGATGCCTATAACATGTGTGCTGGCTCTTGACTTCTAGGAAAATATGTATAAGATAGAAGTGTCCATGTCTGTAAATAAGTGCAGGATTGCAGCCTTCCTTGCAGTTGAGGCGAAGGTGGCCCTGAAAGAACTCTTGTTTATGACTCTGGCCTTCTGAAGTTTATTTATTTCATAAATCTTTCCAGTAACTAGAGAGGATTTGGCAAAAGGAAGTATATTTTTCCACTATTTAAAAGCCAGGAAGAAGGATTATACAGAAGACTGAAACACATCTGTTTAGAGAAATGTATATGGGTGACTGAACTCTATATAGGAGGTATTGCCTAGAAATATTATTTTAACAGACTGCTGGAGGACATTTATGTTTTCAGGCATCTGATTTTTACAAGCCTATCATCTGCCAGTGAAAATATTCCAAGCTGAAAAGAAAGGCTATAAGAATAGATGTGGTGGTGCCTAGTCAAGTCTTTTTGCTTCACACAGAGGTCATGAGCAAGCCTAATAATAAAAATAATAAAATAATAATAATAATGGAAGATGGCAAGATCCCCAAGGACGTGATGTACGGGGAGCTGGCTTCAGGCACCAGGCCCATTGGCAAACCAGCACTGTGTTACAAAGATGTCTGCAAACATGAAAGCTGGCAAAATCAACCCTGCTGTGTGGGGATGCCTTGTAGATGACCGCAGTGCTTGGAGACAAGTCGTGCATCATCATCAACAACAATGTGTCCTCCTTTTGTTTGGAACCACATTAATTCCTGGAAAGTATACAGTTACTTCATCCTTATGAATTCCGGACATTCCAAGTTGCCCTCAAAAATTCAAGGCAAATTTGAGCACTGTCCTTTGGTGATAAAACACAGCCACAAAGGGCTAGCAAGCAATCCTCAGTGGTGTTCTGGCTGTTGTAGGGTCCCCTCTCCCAAAGTGAAATTTGAAGTGAATTGGAAGGTTCTGCCTTAGGTGGAACATCTGAGGAGTTTTGAGGGAAACTGGAAGACTGGATAGATGTAGTGAAATTTATCTCGGCGGGTTTCCACATTCTTCCTTATATGGTTCTTACAGGAGGGCCCTGGAGAGGCTCACAAGTGTTTGGGATCCAATTCATTACCTGACAATGAATTTGCTCTCTGTGATTGGTTGCAGTGGTAGAGCTGTCGAAAACCAACATCACTTGGTATCTCATCACAGCGAAATTTGAGAGCTGTACCAATCAAAATGATTGAGCTTGATGTGATGCAGGGATGGGAAACTTGTGGTCCTTCAGATGTTGTTGGACTGCCATTTCCCATAATCCTTGACCATTGACCATTATGGCTGGGGCTGATGAGAGTTGTAGTCCAACAACATCTGGAGGGCCACAGGTTCCTCACCCCTTTGTCTGTGATATTTGAACTGTGGTGCCTGTATCACACATGCAGACCATCAGTTCAACCCTATTCAGGCAATATAGCTCCCATTTTGACAAACTCGGGAGCATGGGGTGGAACCGTGCACCCACATGTAGGACATACATTTCAACATGCAAAGGCCTCTTCCCTGTTGATGATCACTTTATGTGTGGATGGCAAGGGTTAGGGCTAGCTGCTGCATGAGATATCTAGGGTGTGACTACAGGCATTCCCTTACTTGCACACGGTTGTCTTTTGTGTGAATGCATATACACGTGGTGCTGGTAAACAAATAAAGAAACAAACAAATGATTGCTTACCTGAAATGGCAGGTGAGAGCTGGAAGGTCCTTGTAGCTCATGAGGAGGCCCTCTCAGAGTCCAAAAAGGACATCAGTGAGCCAAAAGTCCAGGAAAAAGACTCCAAGTGCTTCAAAATGGCATGTGGGAACTCTCACTGCTGCCACACTACCCCGGTCAACAGCTGTTAGGTGAGAAGCTGCATTTATTGCAGCAGGTTCCTCACTTATATGCATTTCACTAAGCAGACACTGGCCCGGAACATAACCCCTGCGTAAATGGGGAGTCACCTGTACTTGGTGTCATGACTCTACTTTCAGCTCTTGTTATGCTCTATGTTCAGTTATAACATCTGAACAGGATTTGGAAGATGTAGTTATCAAGCACACACGATACACACATGAACTCACAACCTTAGTGATAACAGCATGCTAATTTTAGTGAGACTCAATTTTCAAAACACATAATTATTTGAGAATGGGAGAACAGGATGAAGACTACAGGCTTGATTTGCTTCTGCTGTTTCGTTCTACAGTATTATGTTGACTCTGAAAATATAATCATTGGGTTTGATGACTAGCAGAGGGAGATTTCAGCATAATTCCTTAGAGCTGGAATTCATCTTCCCCAAACAC
The DNA here is from genome assembly GCF_951804945.1 of Podarcis cretensis. Taxonomy (NCBI): domain Eukaryota; kingdom Metazoa; phylum Chordata; class Lepidosauria; order Squamata; family Lacertidae; genus Podarcis; species Podarcis cretensis. The sequence continues at coordinate 79,993,471 of NC_137175.1, read as the reverse complement.
ATTCCAGGTACTAATGGATTTCTTGTGTTTGAATAATAAAGAAATATTGTTCCACACATTGGCTGAAGAAAATAGGCATTAAGAATATCTATCTCAGAAGGGCTTCAGTACCCTAGTATATAATCAGTGTGGCTTCAGTACCCTAGTATATAATCTATTATACATATGTTGTTATTCAAACACTTGAGGTGTATTTTTCTACCCAACTTTCAGTGGAATCTGTGCTCTACAAAGTATGGGGGGAAATGATACGTGCGGCATGGAGCGAAGCATTCCAGCAAAATTTGGAGCTTAGTATAGTAGAACTGAATAGTACCACTGCTGAACAGAGAAGGAGGAAGCAAAATTGCCAGTGACTCATTAGAGAAACAACGTAACTGCCTGCCAATGCTTTATTTTGGATGCAACTATTCAGCACTGAGAACAGCAGCATTTTCATAGGATTAAGAATAGCTGTAGGAATTTACACACATGTAGAAAGAATGTAGGGACACACATGTAGGGATACGGGTGGTGCTGTGGGTTAAACCACAGAGGCTAGGACTTGCTGATCGGAAGGTCGGCGGTTCAAATCCCCGCAATGCGGTGAGCTCCCGTTGCTCGGTCCCTGATCCTGCCAACCTAGCAGTTCGAAAGCACGTCAAAGTGCAAGTAGATAAATAGGTACCGCTCTGCCAGGAAGGTAAACAGCGTTTCCATGTGCTGCTCTGGTTCACCAGAAGTGGCTTAGTCATGCTGGCCAAATGACCCGGAAGCTGTACGCTGGCTCCCTTGGCCAATAAAGCAAGATGAGCGCCCCAACCCCAGAGTCAGTCACGACTGGACCTAATGGTCAGGGGTCCCTTTACCTTTACCTCAATCAATCTTTATTACGGTCCAGAGACCCAACAAATCATTACAAATCAATGTACAATTCATACAGCCTACCCTTTACCTTTACCTTAGAAAGAATGTAGTGATTTTGGTATGAGGTAAATACTTATTGGAATAGTGAGCCATTGGTGTGCTGGTCTAAAAAAATATAAGAATTTAGGTGCCACATCTGTTCAGGGCATTTCAAAGATGGCACACAACTGGGCATGAGGTGGGTCTTTGCACATTTTAGCCTCAAGCTCACTCTAAATGCTATAAGTCCCTGAGAAGCAACTTATTCTTCTGCTCGCCCATTTACAGCTCAAAAGTGGCTATGGAAAGTTGTGAACTTGGCCAGCTTTGTTGTGGCTGAATAGAGTTGTCTCTCTAAGTTCCAATTGGCTGTTTAAGCTTTTGAGGGTTTTAAAAAATACTTCACAGTCCCTTCCTTCCTGAGCTGTTGTCCATCTGATAAATTAAGGTGAGCAGCAGCAACACATTCCCCCTCATATGGCTATTCCATTTACAGGTGACTGACACAACTAAGGAAATCCAGGATGTAATGAAAAATTAAAGAGGGAATGAACAAATAGGGGAGGATGTACATCTCAGCAAGGTAGATGGAGGTATACATTGGGTTAAGTGGACTGAGTGATACTTTAGGAGTTCAGCGATTCTCAACTGTAGTGGCCTTGCATTAATGCCACATCGCTTTATGGGTCCATCTTAATATCTCCAGTGAAATGCATTCTCCATAGCTCTCACTGTAGCATGTGCTTTCTGTGTGCCCAAGAATACAGTCATACCTCGGGTTAAATATGCTTCAGGTTGAGCGTTTTCAAGTTACGCTCCGCGGCAACCCAGAAGTAACGGAGTGCGTTACTTCCAGGTTCTGCCACTCACGCATGTGTAGACGCTCAAAATGACATCACGTGCATGTGCGGAAGCGGCAAAACGCGACCCGCGCACGCACAGATACGCAGTTGCGTGTTACGTTCTACTCAGGATGCGAACGGGGCTCCGGAATGGATCCCGTTCACATCCAGAGGTTCCACTGTATCTTCTTGCCCCAGCTCATATAATGCTACCCCAGAACACTGCTGTAACCCAGGTCAAAGATACCTATTAGAATGGCAAGTGAATTTGTTCTGTACTGACCTGAATCCTAGAACAATAGGATCCAGAATGCAGCAGTCTGGTCTGCAGGAGCCACCCAATCCAGCTCCATGTGGAAGTGAATCAGCAACCTGATTGGCCTGCAGCAGCAGCAGCCAATCAGGCTTCTGGAGGAGGTGAATCTGCAACCTAATTGGCCTACAGGAGCAGCCCGGAATTAGCCAATCAAGCGGGGCCCATTGTGTAAATAATGTGTATATATAGCTAGATTTTTTGGGAAAAGTTTCATTCATTGCTACTATGAGCTAAATAAAGAGCCTGAAATTCACATTCGAGTATATTTCAGAATTCAAGGAAGTAGTAGTTACAGCGACAGCCAAAATCAAACCTTACTAGGAGCAGAAGGGAAAGTATTTTGCAATAAGCTTGAACCCGCCCCGTTCTTAACACGTTCTCCTGAACCAGATTTCACTGGAAACTTGTCCACTGTGTCTCAAACACTTTATTTGATTTTCCACACTATGACATCTAGGGTTTGGCTGGGAGTGGAATAGGGAGTGCCAAAAATACCAGGGGAACTACTGTTCTGACAGTATTGCCACTGGGGATGAAGGAAAAAAACACACACTTGAGATGTTTCCATTAAATATTTCTTCCAGATGCAACTCTATTTGTTCTCCCTCCCCCCACCCTCGTTGCCCTCGGTTTTCTGGACGACTATGATGTATGCTCGCGAATGTATGCATGTGGTGAATGTAATGCAACTTTGAACCTTAAAAATAGAGACGCAGCTCATGTTACGAGTCTGTTTCTCCAGGATCTTTCTCACGTTACAGGAAACAATGAGAAAGAAATCATGGCCAATTTGTTCTTCTTTCTTTCGGGCTTCTGCTGCAATTCATAAAAGCCTGAATTCATTCGTGATTCGAGGACCCGTCCCCCGCTTGGGAATAATAAAAACACGTGGACACAGTATATTAGGTTAATGGGCTAGAAAAGGCCACAACTTTATTGATTACAGCATGTGAGAGGTATTGGCTTAGGCCAAATTTGACTCCACCCACTTGGAGAGGGGTGAGTCTAACGAGGGTTAACCACCAGTAGGGGGGGTCTGTTGATGCAAATACAACTATAAGCTCTCCCCTGATATCACCGGGGGTCGTGCCATGGCCACCAGCCACACAGGGCATCGGACAGGATCCACGACCGCCGGATTCCTTTAACGGAATACCCATAAGTGAAGGGGTAGGCGATGGCCACACCTTGCCCTTCCACACACCATGAACACATTCCAATGCCTAACCGCCAAATACCAAGAAAGTTGTGACGATTGCTATGAGGTAGGCGAAAAAAACCAAGAGGCCAGTGCCAATTTGCCAATTGGAAAAAACTCCTACCAGGCCCCCTGGGCAACCAGGACGACCAACCATGGGTCCATAGCAAGGTCAAGCGAAAAGCTACGCACTAAAGGGAGTGGTGGGTGGGTGACTTGAGGAAATCGGCAGCACAATGGAGGGGAGAGCTGGCGCGGCTGCATTTGAGCGGCTAGACCACGTCCCCGCGCTGTCACCCGATTGGGTGCCCATTTGGGAGGCGTGGCGCACCAGCGATGATGGCAGGGCAAGGGCTGGAACACCCCCTGCGTGACGCGGGAATCGGCTCCTGCTCACAATCCCTCCCCTCCGGAAGGAGGAGTGGCTTTATTTCCTCCATGGGGAAATGTGTGAGGTGTGTGTTTTTGTATTTTACTCTAGAGCTGATGCATGCCCATTGGGGAGAAACATGACAGTGGAAGTCTGAAAGGAGGAAATTTGACCTGCTCTTAGGTCTCCCTTTCCCTCCCTGCCTTCATTTGACTTCCCATCATATGCAAAAGAGCTTCCCTTGTGGTATTAACTGTGGTATTATCACTGAAGAGCCTTTGGTGATGAGAAACAGCAGCCGCAACAACAAGATCAACATTTTATGTATATCCAAAATACAGGTTCGTTTTATCTAGGACCACCATTGAATTGTGGTGGTGAGGGGAAGGCTGTTTTATTATTTTTATTATTTTATTTTTCTTCAGACCCATTGTTTGTGAATCTGGGACAGGCAAAATGCAAATCAGTGAAATATGATCAGCTTGCATTGTCCAACTTCTCTAAGCTTCCTTTGTACTAGAACAGTCTCCAGGCATCTCTATGAATCTAAGAGCATGGTTCGTAGCAAATGTGTGTCACGGTGTACCTCAGGTTCTCCACGCACCCTGTCAGAAGCGTCAGTTCTCTTGTAGACAATGGGTGGGATTTGTGACATCTCTGTAAAGCACAATCTCACACATTGTCTTCTCAGGAGTAACTTATGTTCAGCTCAGTGGGGCTCAGTAACAGGTGAATGAATACAAAATTGTACCCTAAGACTGATTCTCAAACCTTTATTGGCATATGTACAAGATTCCAGTAGGGTTCAATACAAAACAAAACAAAAACAAGAAAAAACCCCACTCAATTCCCCCCCCAAAGAAAAAACCCTGCATCTAACACTTAAGTTAGTGTTGTATGGCATTCATGAATCCTAATACAATGATCTCAAGAATACCTTCCTTGAAGTAAGCTCCATTAGCAATAATAGGACTTAGCTGTTGAGAATGTTTAGGGAATGGACCACAATTGTGTCATGATTGTTCAGCACAGGCATAGGCAAACTCGGCCCTCCAGATGTTTTGGGACTACAACACCCATCATCCCTGACCACTGGTCCTGTTAGCTAGGGATGGTGGGAGTTGTAGTCCCAAAACATCTGGAGGGCTGACTTTGCCTATGCCTGGTTTAGCAGAATTTATAATCCTGAGCATTAAACATGCATCACCCAATCTGGTTACAGTGGTACCTCGGGTTAAGAACTTAATTCGTTATGGAGGTCCGTTCTTAACCTGAACTGTTCTTAACCTGAAGGACCAATTTAGCTAATAGGACCTCCCGCTGCCGCCACGCCACCGCTGTGCGATTTCTGTTCTCACCCTGAAGCAAAATTCTTAACCCGAGGTACTATTTCTGGGTTAGTGGAGTCTGTAATCTGAAGTGTATGTAACCTGAAGCGTCTGTAACCCGAGGTACCACTGTATTTTGTATTTATGTCAATAAGCAGAAAAGCTGGACATTTAGCCCAGCAGAATATCGGGTACCTTCCTTCTACTTACTCTTTTTTGGGGACTTGATCCAGCCCACAGTTAAGCAACGTAAAGCTGCATTCTTGCACATTCTTATTTGGGAGTAATTCTCACTGAATATAGTGTGATTTACTTCAGTGTAGACATTTCATCAGGTTGAGCCTTATGCCCCATTGCTTTCAATGGGACCTAAACAATGGTGTTTCGAAGTGTTGATTAGTCTGAACCTCAGTTCTCCAGATTCAGTTATAAGATGCCTGCTGGGTTAAAAGTAGCTTTGAAGAGCGCTGTTGCTTGGTGTGATAAACCAACAACACAGAGAATATTTTTTGCCTATAAATTGGCTGATGTGGTCAGTGAGATAGGACAGAAAGTAGGTGCAGGGCAATGGTTAGAATCTTTGACCCAGATATTTTCATCTCTCCCCCACACTTTTGCAGAGGGTTTTCATGTTTTCAGCAATCAAAAACAATCTAAAGTTTTACAGTCCACCCTTTGGATTCCACCTCCTTATTCTGCTGAACATGCATGAGAGGCCCCAGAGAAGATTTAGTTTGAAATTTTCAATATGAGAGGTCAAATAAAATGTAAAGGACAAATGGGCTGATTTATGCACATACGTGCATGGAAATGCAGCACTGGAAAAAGGGTAGATGGAAGACTTAACGAACATAAGCACCTTACTGCAATTGACCACCCCGGCAGGTCAAATAGGGTCAATTGTATAGGTAGATTTTGGAATGATCTGGCAGTCATATGGGCAATAATGCCAATTATACTTATGTAAGTGATGGACCTGATCCAGTCAGGTGCTGAATGCTCTTAACTCCTACTAATAACACTTTAATCAATGCTAGACAGTAATGAGCCCTGTTATAGGGCTAATCAAATCTTAGGCTTCAGTGAGCTGAACATAACAAGAGTTCAGAAAGGGACGTGCTCTTCCCTGACCCTGTGCAGGCAGCATTGCACAGCTAGGAAAATGCATGACTGGAGTAATTCACAGTATTCCGAAAAACCAGGCTTGCGGGGCTGAATGGATTGTAATGTTTGGCTCCCTGTGGCAAAGACTAGGTAAACTCTGAGCCAGCTAAAGTTACACACTATTTGGTCGTGCTGAATCGAAAGCAAGAGAGATGCCTTCTTAATTCTTCCTTCCAAACCAGTGAGACTAAATTGCTCTATTCTGGTTCCTTCCCCTCACCCACGTTTTATGAAATGGTACTTCTAACTCACAGTTTTACGCCTTGTTTGTTTGTGTATTTTGCCTTTCTGGGTGCAGTAGGACCCACAGTGCTACTTAATAAATTATTATTATTATTATTATTATTATTATTATTATTATTACCCCACCCATCTGGCTGGGTTTCCCCAGCCACTCTGGGTGACCTCCAACTGAATATTGAAAACACAATACAGCACCAAACATTAAAAACTTCCCTAAACAGGGCTGCCTTCAGTTGTCTTTTAAAAGTAAAATAGTTGCTTATTTCCTTGACATCTGAAGGGAGGGAGTTCCACAGGGCAGGCACCACCACCGAGAAGGCCCTCTGCCTGGTTCCCTGTAACCTTACTTCTCACAGTGAAGGAACCTCCAGAAGGCCCTCGGCGCTGGACCTCAGTGTCTGGGATGGATGATGGGGGTGGAGACGGACCAAGACCGTTTAGGGCTTTAAAGGTCAGCACTAACAATTTAAATTGTGCATGGAAACGTACTGGGAGCCAATGCAGATCTCTCAGGACCGGTGTTGTATGGTCTCGGCAGCCACTCCCAGTCACCAGTCTAGCTGCTGCATTCTGGATTAATTGCAGTTTCCGAGTCACCTTCAAAGGTAGCCCCATGGAGAGTGCATTGCAGTATTCCAAGTGGGAGATAACTAGAGCATGCATCACTCTGGCAAGACAGTCTGTGGGCAGGTAGGGTCTCAGCCTGCGTACCAGATGGAGCTGGTAAACAGCTGCCCTTGACACAGAATTAACCTGCACCTCCATGGACAGCTGTGAATCCAAAATGACCCCCGGCTGCACACCTGGTCCTTCAGGGGCACAGTTACCCCATTCAGGACCAGGGAGTCCTCCACACCAGCCTGCCCCCTGTCCCCCAAGAACAGTACTTCTGTCTTGTCAGGATTCAACCTCAATCTGTTAGCCGCCTTCCGTCCTCCAACCGCCTCCAGACACTCACACAGGACCTTCACTGGTTCTGATTTAAAAGAGAGGTAGAGCTGGGTATCACCCGCATACTGAAGAACTTAACTCCAGAAACAAGTTGTTGGGGTGGCGACGGCAGCAGAGCCGCCATGATAATTCCCAGCGAGATGAGTCCTTGTTGCTTACCAATAGATGGAGAGTGGTGAGATGGTGGGGAGGTTGGCATGGTGCAAACACACTGAAGTGAGTGCTGGATTAACCCTGCTATACTGCCTCTACCTCCCAGGAAACAGTGGCGATCCAGCTACTGGGAAACTATCATAGAGCCTCTGCCCCACCGGGCATCCTGCTTCTGGGTGAAACAGCATGGTCCTATGTAATGTGTCTGCCACAGAATTCAGTAGGACTTCCATTTGATTGTGTATAGGATTACAGCCTTGAGAAGGCCAAGGGAGAAGAGGCTTGTCTACACCCCCCCCCCCATTACTAGAACAGGGGTTGTCACCACCCATTAGTGGGAAATGTCTAATTAACCCTTAAGAAACACAGACACATTCAGGCCCCAACCCCATGTCCTTATTCCCATCATCCCACAACTTTCCCGTGTTGACAAAGCAGGGTGAATCATGAGCCCTAACAGCCTAAATGAGTCTACTCATGTTTAGGCAAATGCAATTAGAAGCCCATGCAGACCTTCTCCTACATTTCTCCAATGTCCTATTCAACGCAGGTGGCGCTGTGGGTTAAAGCCTCAGCGCCTAGGGCTTGCCGATCGAAAGGTCGGCGGTTCGAATCCCTGCGGCGGGGTGCGCTCCCGCTGCTCGGTCCCAGCGCCTGCCAACCTAGCAGTTCGAAAGCACCTCCGGGTGCAAGTAGATAAATAGGGACCGCTTACCAGCGGGAAGGTAAACGGCGTTTCCGTGTGCGGCTCTGGCTCTGGCTCTGGCTCTGGCCAGAGCAGCAATGTCACGCTGGCCACGTGACCCGGAAGTGTCTCCGGACAGCGCTGGCCCCTGGCCTCTTAAGTGAGATGGGCGCACAACCCCAGAGTCTGTCAAGACTGGCCCGTACGGGCTGGGGTACCTTTACCTTTACCTTTACTACTACTAATACTACTACTACTACTTTTATTGTTCATACCCCACCGATCTGACTGGGATGCCCCAGCCACTTTGGGCAGCTTCCAACATGGCTTCCAACATATATAAAAGCATAATAAAATGTTAAACATTAAAGATCCCATTTACAGGGCTGCCTTTAGATGTCTTTTAAAGATTGTCTAGTTAGTTATCTCCTTTGCTCAGGAGTCGCATAGGTCCATACCCCCCAACGTGTCTCCAACGAAAATAGGGATGTCCTGAAAGAAGTGGGACATTCCAGGATCAAATCAGAAACAATGAGGGCTTCTGTAAATCCAGGACTGTCCCTGGGAAATAGGGACACTTGGAGGGTCTGAAACACATGAGGGACTGGGGAATGAGAAGGTACATGACATAGGTGAGGACACTGAGGGCAGGGCTTGTATGCACCACCACTGCCCACACCGCTGTCTACTTTATGAGCAAGTTCAAGAAATTGTGTTATATAAACATTAATAATTTTAATAGTAGTACAGGCATACCTCGGGTTTCAGACGCTTCAGGTTGCGGACCACCGAAACCCGGAAGTACAGGAACGAGTTATTTCTGGGTTTCAGCGGTCGCGCATGCACAGAAGCACTAAATTGTGCTTTGTGCATGTGCAGAAGTGCCAAATCGCAACCTGCACGTACGCAGATGCGCCGCTGCAGGTTGCAAACGTACATCCCACACGGATCATGTTCGCAACCTAAGCGTCCACTGTATGAGTAATATAAAGGTGGTGGCTCAATCTTTTCTTGGTTTCCAAAGTTTTATTTAAAATGATTCGGATACCTGCTATGCTGACTACTTCATTCTAGGATAACAAAGAAAGGACATTACCGAGTTACAAAAGCACAGAAGAAAGGAGTAGCATTGTTTACTTGCCTGTGGCCTTGATGCAAGAATTTCTTGAATATTCCCAGTGAACTATCAGTAGCTTAAAGGGTTGGTAAAAAGTGGTACTCTTTAATACTTTGCCAACTTTAAGGATTTGTCACTCTTTATTTACTACAGATGGTGTGAAGAACATAAGACTCAGCTGCGAGAATAGAGAATGTGTCCTCTCCAGCAGCATATTAGTAAAATCCCACTAGAACAATCTGCAGAAAGAGTATTTTTCCCAGCAATGCTTCCTCTTGCAGAAATAATGGTTTTTAGTTTAGGTTGCATTATTCCTCTTCCTGATTACACTATCCTTTGTTTCTTAATATGTCCCTTGTTTCCATGTTTCCTAATAGCTACGAGAAATCCTTTAAATTCCCAAACTCTCTTTCTTCAGTAAATTGCCAAAATCCCAGTTTTGGCTGCAAACTTCCATTCTGATTCAGGAAATCCATCCAAATGCTACTTTTTTTTTTGCTCTGTAAAACTTTTACAAGCATAATCGTGCATCCTGGGAATGCATGAATTGCAATAAATGAAGTATTAAGTATAATTTGTGGTCTGATTTGTCATATTAAGAAGACAAGTCAATTTGTAGGAATTCTTGTACTCAAAAAATAGTATGCATGCACTGTTTCCAAAGACTGGTCAGCCAGTTCAGTAGTTCTCACATCTGATCTTTTGCTCATTAAAAAAATTTAGTTCACCTTTCTGCAACTTCATGCCCTTTAGATATTTCAGACTACAACTCCCATTATCCCCGAGCATTGGTCATGCTAGCTGGGGCTGCTGGGAGTTGTAGTCCAATCTAGTGGAATTATGAAATCTCTCATCCAATTACTTAGTTGTTTTCTTCCTTTGTGAAAGTGGATGGTATTTTTTCAGTCTCATTCCCAGAGCACTGGTAAAGATGCTCTCGTCTCCCCTGCCCAGTCACTGCTTGCTTTAGAGAAGGCAGGATGGCTAGCTGAGCTCCAAGGGTAACACAATTTTGGCTATATGCTATTTATGTGTATACATGGTGCCCTTGGAACCAAACTGGGCCAACTGTATAGAGTACTAGGAAAGAATTTGAAAAAATAAATGCCTTCTTTATTTAAAGCTATCTAAGTAATATCAGTGTGCACGATGAGATGGTATGGGCTGTGGGGGAAAATCAATTTCTGTTTCCCTCTTGGTTTGTTTATTATTTTTTTTAAAAAAGAAAAGAGCAAGATGAGAAGAAAGCTTCTGGTAATTGCTCTGCCTTCAGTCTGGTTTTTTAGGAATCTGGGAATAATTTGCATTTTCTTACAGTTCCAAAACACTGCGTGTAGCCGGAGTGTTTATAATTTAATTTATATGTTAGCATTATAACATCTCAGTTGTAGCCTGCTGTTGAAGCTTGGCAAATCCTGGGCATGGGATTCATTAAATCCTCCGCTTTGATCTAGTGTGATAATTGATCGTTTAACATTTCTGAAGAAATGTTGCACATGAGGCACCAAAAATTTGTGGCAGTAAACACATGCATATTATCTTATGTGTTTATTACATAGTTGGATGGCTCAAATAACACTCTGCCTCTCACTTCAAAGGTTGGGCTAAGCTGGCAGCGGGCAATAAAAGAGCAAATGAAATCCTGTGGTTCATAAGTGTATTGTACATTTGTGTCTCTTTAGAAATCTCCCTCAACTTCAGACAGATGTACAAAATGAAGGGTATATCAGAGGGGGTGGGTGGCCTTTGTTGCTTTTTACTGAGCTGGTTCACACTTAACACTTAACCTATGCACACAATATACATTTGAAGCTCATTTGAAACACATTTTCCCCTCAAAGAATTCTGGGCATGATAGTTTATGCCTCATCAAGTTACAACTCCTAGCAGCCACTAAGAAATTACAGTGTCCAGAATTCTTTGAGAGGAAAGAATGTGCTTTGAATGTGTTTTAAAGGTATCGTTTGTACATAGCCTGACAAACTATGGTCTAACATGAATGCTTCAACATGTTGCCTGCAGAGATACAAATGGCTAGGGTTTAGACTTGCATGAGAATTCAGATATATTGAAATTAGGGAAATAAGAAATGTAGAAAGGACTGAGACACTGTCCTGAGGAAGAAAGGGCAAAGGAAAGCTGTCTCCCAAGTTTCCCCACAAACCAGGACTTCTTTCAGCCAGAACTCACCAGAACTCAGCTCCGGCACCTCTCAGGTGGGCACCATTGCCATTATAAGAGAACAAGGGCTGTTCCGGCACCTCTTTTTCTAGAAAAATAGACCTGCCACAAACTATGTTTACGTGGTAATAACTGGGTCTGTGTGCTATGGAACAGATTCTAAAAAGTGGGTGGTGGGTCTTCTCAGTACTTGCTGCTGCCTCCTGAAAAGGAAGCCAGTAGGGTCAGGATGTGGTGAGGCCATCAAAGGTAGGCAAGTCTAGATAGTAAGACCCTGAGGCAACATTTGATCCTGTTAGAACCCTCCAAATATGGTTCAAAAATGTAAATTTCCATTTTTGGCTTGCGCTTCCCACATGGGTCCTCACTAACCAGGGGTGGAGGAAGGGGGATGTGGTGAGGGCAGACCAACCTGGGTGTCACCACTGAGGGGGGTGACAAAATAGCGGGTGGCACTCACCGCAGGGCCTGCAGCGCGCCCAAGACACGCATCTCTCCTGGGAGTGTCGCGGTGGCTTGGGCACCCTCAGGCTCCACTATGTCCAAATGGTCCGCCCACTGCCTCCCCCCAGCTATAGGGCGGCTGAGTAGGAGGAGGCAGGCAGACTCCTTGGAGGCCCCATGGAGTATCCTGTACTGGCTTGCCCTGCCCTGTGGATGGCTGGCCCCGCCCCTGGGCGCAGGGGACATGCATTGCCCCAGGTGCCTGATCTGCTTGCTCTGCCGCTGTGACTAACCAAAATGAAAAACAACAAATGTGGCTGAGAAGTATGGAGGCAGGGCTAAGGTGAAGGAAAAGGTGTGCTCTGATAGACATTCCCAGGTCAGGAACAGGCTTGGAAAGGATGAGCAGTTCAGTGAATGCAATACTTAATGGGATAGACCATTAAACCATGAGTGGGGAAGGCCACTGGCAAATGACAATGAAATGGAACAATCTCCTTGACAGAAGACCAAACAATGTGGGGACTCAGAGGTGCTTGGTTATATGGAAAAGATGAACCCATTAAGGACAGAGCTGTGTGGAAGGGACATTAAATGTCAATTGACTCAAGTGGGAAGCGTCTCTGGCCAATCAAAACTCACGGTCAGTTGTCTGAGGCATCTGTTCCAGGGAAAGATGGAGGCTTTTCCTAAAGGCTGTAAAGAGACTTAATCCAATTTGGGGGTGCGTGTGCTTGCTGGAGTATACGTATTGTATTGTCACTCCGCTAGGAGTAATTAATGCTGAAATAAGAGGCAATAGATATGGTAAAGTGTCCAGGGACTAATTAGGCACGCACTTACACAATTCTTTATGTCTGTTGGTTATTGCAGGGAAGTTCCCCTGCATGGCATTTACCATGGAGAATATATCCCCCCCCCCGGGACTATTAGGGCTTCCCCTGATGGAATGCTATTTAGCTTGAGAACCTAAAGAGGTTCAAAATGAGCACCTAGGCTTCTGGCATGTGCAAAGTTCCTGCTGAGCCAAGCTTCTTTGTAACAATGCATTTATTATTATTATTATTATTATTTTAAAAAGATGCATCCATGGAGGGCACTTTTATTAGTAGCTATAACTAAGGGCAAAAAAAAAAAAAAAAGGAACATCCATGTTTAGAAGCAATATGATTTGGGTTACCAGATGCTGGGAACAAATAATATGTGAGGGCTGCTTTCTCCATGGTCTTCCTGGACGGCTCGTTGTAAGGATTTGTTTGATACTGGAATAGACGAACCTTTGGTCTAAACCAGCATAGCTGGACTGGTGTGTATAGAGCAAAATAAAAATAAACTAATGAAGGTCAATTAGTGGAAAATTGTTGGACTAATGTTTAGTCTCTGCAACTGGGTTTCCTCCCCTTCCCCAGTGTTAATAAGAAATAATGTCATTCATCTTTTGCCTAAGGCAAAATCCCGGCTGCCCAGTTCAGTGACGTCAGGATTTCATTTGTGAGCAAAAAAAGCTTTCTGGGTCATCTAAATAAACACTGTATTTATTTACTCCCCATGTGCTTTGGGAAGTAAATACACATCTTTTCATGAGATCTGGTTGTTGCTATGTTCTGATTAGGGAATCTGTGGCCTATGTGGTACACTCCCACCTAATACCTCTTGCTAGTTTGCGCTTCAGTAATGCCATTGGGACCAATTATTTGTATATGGGAGTACTTGGAGATTTCCCATTGGTCAAGACCTGGAACAGTCGTTTCCTTTCATTGCAGGGTGGGAGATCCCAACTATAAAGTGTACAGCCTGTCTGGGAATCTCGGGAAGAGAAAACTCCCCGAGGCAATTGCTAGTACTTTGTCAAAAAGTTAGAAAGAAGCAATAATTAAATAAACCTGGAACAATAGAAAACATAACTTCCTCTGAGTTCTCACTATTTTTTTTTAATCGGAGGGTTGTTCTTAATTATATCTTTACATTCCTGTGTATAATCATACCTGACCACGATAATAAGCTATCATAGAGGGAAATAAAGACGCATAGGTGTGGATGAAGTATTGGATCAACCCAATTTTAAAAAATATGAACTCATAGGAATTGAAGCAACTAACTTGTCCCATGCTGAGCTTTCTTTTAGGAAGACTCCAAAGACACCTTTGATTTTCCAGGAAATATATACAACCTGAGCCCATGATGGAGAGGCTCACAGCTGACACCCTAATAGGGTCATGGTTTTCCCATAGCCACAGCCTAAGATTCAAACACAAATCAAACACGCTTCAAAATGTGGCTCTGACCCTCTTTCCAGCTTGCTGACTTTAACAGACTGGACTTGGAGAAACCTCCAAGGATTCACTCTGATAGCTCAGTTGGTTAGAGCATGGTGCTGATAAAATCAAGGTTGCAGGTTTGATTCCCATATGGGACAGCTCCATATTGGTTGGACTAGATGATTCTCAGGGTCCCTTCCAACTCTACATTTCTGTGACTGAGGCCTCATCCACACTTATCTTTTGCCCCCTACTTTCTAGGTACAGGTCCACACATTTCCAGTCCACATCTAAACAGTTTCCCTCCCCTTCCACTTTCTCCAGGAAACCTGCTTTTTAACACTGAATGAGAACAAATGGCAATTCGGGTTTTCCATGGATCGCTGAGAGTGTGAAAGAGTAGGTTTTGTGGGGGAGAGGTAGGGGGGCAAAGGTAGAAGAAGAGCCCTTTGGTCTTACTTCCCACTTCTTCTGATCACAAGTTACATCCATTTCCCGCAGTCTCTGCAACACCTGCTTCTCATTTGAACCCATCTTCTGGGGTTAAAGTATCAAGTGCCTGGTGTCAGTGATTTCTATAGCGGGCAGAGAAAGTTTTGGTTTCATCACGTATTGCTTTCCCAGCATTTGAGAAACCTGGCAGGTGCTTGGTGTAAAAAATGTCTTTCTGCAGTTATTGTCTGCAGCAGACTTTGGGCAGAGGGATAGATTGTATTAAACGGCTGCTGGAAATCTTCAGTCCCCTAGCGATTTTGCAGGAAGATTAGATGAATTCTGCAGCAGGTTATTCCAAATTCTATAGTAATGATACCCAGGCTGTCTAGACTGCTGTTATTTTCAGTCTATGGTTTTAATGTCAACCAACTAATTAGAAGCACTTGGCACTTACCCAGCCTTTTTTATTTGAATCAGTGGAGATTCTGCTGTTAGGAGAATAGTTTCAATAAGCACCTTGGACTCCTGATACTTAGCCAGAGCATGAACATAGAACCTACCAGTGTTGTTCTCCAACTGCTTCCAGATGCGTGGCTCATTGCTCTTTGGCTATAAGCTAAATGTGGAACTGCAACTCGCATTCCTCATGGTAAGGGATATTGATGATACTGGATGTTCATTCTGCAATGTTCTGTCCACATCAGTGGTTCTGGCATAGCTGTTGCAAGAATGCTACATTTTCATGACCTGAGCGGTCATTTTGAAGGGGTAGAGGCACTGAAGCCATTCTTTGAAAAAAAGAAGGGGGGGAGAGAAATCAGTTCCTTTATTTAATTAAGCATGATTGCTCACTGCTACCCATGGAATGGAAAAAAACAAAATGTTTCAATGTTTGTTTTAGATTTGAAGTTGTGCTTTAAATGCATGAGGTGTACTTGTTGTTTAGTCGTTTAGTCGTGTCCGACTCTTCGTGACCCCTGGACCAGAGCACGCCAGGCACTCCTGTCTTCCACTGCCTCCCGCAGTTTGGTCAGACTCATGCTGGTAGGTCTGCGAACACTGTCCAACCATCTCATCCTCTGTTATCCCCTTCTCCTTGTTCCCTCCTTCTTTCCCAACACCAGGGTCTTTTCCAGGGAGTCTTCTCTTCTCATGAGGTGGCCAAAGTATCGGAGCCTCAGCTTCAGGATCTGTCCTTTCAGTGAGCACTCAGGGCTGA
Source organism: Podarcis cretensis (assembly GCF_951804945.1). Lineage (NCBI taxonomy): Eukaryota > Metazoa > Chordata > Lepidosauria > Squamata > Lacertidae > Podarcis > Podarcis cretensis. Next base: position 79,977,682 of record NC_137175.1, on the reverse strand, counting down.
TTTCCTTAAGAACGGATAGATTTGATCTTCTTGCAGTCCATGGGACTCTCAAGAGTCTCCTCCAGCACCACACAGCCCTAATTCTTAGCAGAAATATGCACCCTTGTCATTTTTACCCATTCATTCCAGTCCTCTGGAGCAAAGTATCCCCCATAGTGTGGTACATGTACCCCCTTTCCTCCCGCCCTGGGCAGCTCTGCCATCAGCTTGCCCCTCAGAGCCAACGTGCCACGAGGGGCTGGGCCTTGACAGCGACAGCCTCTCCTCCTCCTTCCTCTCACTCCAGCAGCCACTATGAGCTGACCGAGGGAGGAGGCTGGCAACAGCGGCCATGGAGAGGTCATGGGATGCTTCTTGCTGCAGCCTCTGCTTGGGAGAAACACAGGCTCCAACCTGAACTCAGCGGCAGGGGAAATAGGGACATTCTGCGATCAAATGAGAAGCTGGGTTGGCTTTCATAATTCCAGGACTGTCCCTGAAAAATTGGGACCCTTGGCGGGTGTGAGACAAATATAATGTCTTCCCTTAATCTTGCCTTCTTCAAGCTAACAATGTCCATTCCTCATAGGACTTGCTTTCCAGACCGCTTCCTGGTCACCCTTATCTGCACGTTCTCCAGTTTGTTAATGTACAAATCAGACATACACCCTCAAAGGGATACATTTGTATGCACCATCTCCTGGCTTTTAGAAGGTGTTTGGTTTTTTTCCCCCTGAGGAGGTTTTGTGGCCTGCATTATTGCTGGGGGAGAGCATTCTTGCTGAACTGGGCGGGGGGGGGGAGTGACAAAATCTCTGGTCTGCCATTTGCACCGATAATAAACACAATTGCTGGATAAAGTTTGGAGCCACTCCAGAAGTAGAGGCGACGAGGAATGTTGTAAAGAATAAATAGAGACAGCACAGGAGCAATCAGCTAACAACCAACATTATTTCCACCTTTACCAGGTCCTGAAGCCTCAGGATGTGACCCTTGCAGTTCTGCTTGAATGTGGATACTTATTAACACAGTTTCCCATTTCTTCGGTCCCAGTGCTGGCAGAAGGGAGGGTCTGGAAGTTGCGGCCAGGGAAACAGCAGCAGCTTTAAGTAATTTTCTACATGTGGTGCCAAACCGTAACAAGACCCTGTGTGCTTCTTGCAAACACATGGTCCAAGCGAGAGCCAGCCCTTGCCAGAAATCCACAGCTTTAAGTGCAGCGCACAGCAAAACTCCAGCGTCGAGGCGGCCCAGCCTCAACAGGCTTTCACAAATACAACTGCCTAACTAAACAGAAAGTGATCGCCAGGCTATTCCCCCTGGGAATACACCCAACAGCTGCCTCGGTGCAGATGCTGACGGATATGAGCATCTCAAGCACGAGAACAAGGCCTCAGCAGGCAGGCAGAGCTATGGAGTCCTTCAGGGTCCTTGCTTTTTTCACCCAAGACAAAGAGCATGGAGTGAAGCTGGCCAGGATCCAAAAGTATCAGAGGGGAGAGAGAGGGAGAGAGCTCTACCTACAAGAAGCTGTTCTGTTCCTAGGCAAATAAGAACTTTTTTCTTCTTTTTTTAACTTCTTCCCCTCACTCCTGCCCTCTGAGTTTTCACTGAAGAGGGAAGCAAAATTAGAAGCAGCAGAACGAGTTAAAGGGATCATTTTAGGAAGTCCTTTTTTTTGCTTCCTTCTTCTGGGCTCATTGATACCTTGCAGATTTTGGAACATCCATTGAGCAGCAATGATTCCCCAAAGGTTGGAGTCTTACCCTTCAGTTTTGGGGAAGTGCACAATTTCCTCCCAGATCCGCATTCGGTACTGGAGTTTATTTTCCAAACTTAGTGCAGTTCTATTGAAATCCGCTGAAGAAAAACGTTCTGAAGTTTCTTACCTTTCCATTTCCCCCCTGGAACTTCTAGTTATGTTCTAAGTGTGCCAGGTTTCCCATCATCATTACTTTTTCCTTAAGCTTCTCTGGAAAATGGCAAGACTTCAGATACATCTATCCTCCATATAAAAAACAGAGATATATGCACCCTATATTTCTTGTGTGCATCCATTTTCCATTGTGGGACTTGAGCGAGCTGGGCAGCCTCAGTCGTATTTTAGCAGCACAGAGGAGAAAAAGGGGGTCAAAGGTGGTGGCAGAAAGAAGGAGAAACAGGGGTGGCAGAAAGAGAGAAAAGGGTCAGAGGCGAATTTTGGGCAGTGTGACTGTTAAGTTGTGGGTGAACATATCAGACGACACAGCGATTCTTCAAACAGCTCTTGTTTAATCACAGAACAGAACTGAATTGAAGGGTTCAGCCAGCCTGCTTATATAGAGCTCCACTACAATGCAACTGTAACAACTTTCTGTAACTATCCAATCACTGAATGCCACTTTCAATCCCTTATTTGCATATGTGGACCTGAGTGAAAACTATCTACAGCATCCCCCCCTGCTGGCCCAGGGTGAGAACTTGAGTACATAACAGTGACTGGTTTTGCCACACTGAGTGCTGACACAGAGGGCACTGAAGAGCTTCACAACTGAATTGAGCAGAATGGAAGTGGGGGGGGGCACCACATTTTGGGCTTGAATGGTGTGCCACTGAAATTTTAAAGATCACTGTCTGCCCATTTTGTCTCTGGCCCCACCCACAGCCATCTTAAGGGTTCCAACTCATTGCCCAAAGGGGATGCGACACGAGAGAAAAGACCCTCCAAATGTCCCTGTTTTCCAGGCAAAATTTCAACACCTGGTGCTGCCTCAATACAGCTGCATGCTTCAGTCACTGGGCTCCTTTGAAAATGGCTTCTTCATCCAAACCATGAAGTGACCTCTCCAGAAAATGGAATGACTCTTCTTTTATTATCTCTGTGCCTGTGATATGCTGAGTGACGTGGCTGCTGTTAGGCAGTTGAATGCACATATGTACTCTGTTTTTCTCCCTCCCCCCCCTCCCCATCTGCGTGGCCCCAGGTGCTGGCAACCCACCCTACGTCACTGTCACAGAGCTAGGTAAACTTTAAAATGAAACTGCTGGGGATAATAATATCCATGAAATAAAAGGATCATTATGGGTTTTGGAACTGAATTAAATGGATCGCTTGAAAACAGAGGTGTCTTGCATCTTTATTCATATTTACCATGGCTGTCACTTAGTTAAGGAAATGCCAGCCTGTTCATAACATCTGTAAATATTTCTACAGGAGAGAAAAAAATAGTTCTGCAGAAGATGGGGGAGCAATTATTTGATGTGGGGAGGCTCAAATGTGCAAACTGGGCATAGTCAAGCCCCCCCTCCAATGCTTCTTAGGAAAAACCCTTTGTACTTCATATTTTCCCAAGGAGAAGTTCCCAGTGGCCATTCCTGTGCTGAGCAAGCCCTTGGCTGCCTGCTACCCCTTCCCCTAGGTAAGAATTTGTCTGTGCTTTGAGGAAGCAGGGAAGGATAGCTAATCTGGCATTTTAAACTGCAGATCAATCACTTGAAACGTCCCTCAAGGCTTTTTAGAAAACTCAACCTGCATGTAACCAGGCATGCCAATTTATTATTGGGGCCTTGATTGGGTGTGAGCAATATCTCTAGTCACAGCAGACATCATCTTAAGAGAAGGCGTCTCTCCTTCTCTCACACACAGCATTTTCCAGCTACAGCTTTTATAACCTACTTGCATTTTAAAGAAAGATATGTTTATTTTTAAGAAACGCAGCAGCTGCTTAGTTAAATAGTATTAGTAAACCAGAATAGTTCTCAATCCATCTGATAAATTTACTAATTGCTAGTAGTTGCTTGGAGGGACGTGGGTGTCACTGTGGGTTAAACCACAGAGCCTAGGACTTGCCGATCAGAAGGTCGGCGGTTTGAATCCCCGCAACGGGGTGAGCTCCCGTTGCTCGGTTCCTGCTCCTGCCAACCTAGCAGTTCGAAAGCACATCAAAGTGCAAGTAGACCTTCCAGCGGGAAGGTAAACGGTGTTTCTGTGCACTGCTCTAGTTCACCAGAAGCGGCTTAGTCATGCTGGCCACATGACCCGGAAGCTGTACACCAGCTCCCTCGGCCAATAAAGGGAGATGAGTGCCGCAACCCCAGAGTCGGTCACAACTGGATCAAATGCTCAGGGGTCCCTTTACCTTTACCTTTAGTAGTTGCTTGTATCTCTGATAGGAATCATAGAATCAGGGACCACGAGGATCATCTAGTCCAACCCCCCTGCAATGCAGGTATCTTTCACCCCATGTGGGGCTCGAACCCACAACCCTGGGATTAAGAATCTCGTGCTCTACTGACTGAGCTATCCAGGCTCAACACTTTAGTGGTTCCACCCAGGAGATCCTGTTTGATTTAGATTCCATGTATTTTGAAAGACGGCCTTTTATCATGTTAGAACAGGCATAGCCAACGTAGTGCCTTCTAGATGTTTTGAATTACAATTCCCACCATCTCTAACCATTGGCGATACTGCCTGGGTCTGATAGGACAACATCTGAAGGTCTGCAAGTTCTGGAGGCCACCGCTTTGATTATCCCTGTTCTGTGTATGAAAAATAAATGAAACACCCAAATTCCAGGAGAAATATTCCAGAACAATGAATACATAGAGACAGCGGTAATATATATAGAGAGAGACTTATACTTCCAGTTTAGCATATATTTCAAGGCTAAGCAAGTAGTTGTTTTAAAGGAAATAAAAAAAGAAAATAGTTTGCATGGTTATAATTGAAGCAGTTCAATGAAGTGGGGAAGGACATAGCTGTTAATTATTATTTGCTGGTATTTAATTTTACTGTTTACTATTATAGTTAGTCTAATGGATTATATTGCTTCATTTGATATAAGTCATTTATTTTAAAGTTACTGTGACTTTTTTGTATCGGATCAGATTGTTATTACATGTTTCATCTTTGCTGTTGTTGTTTCTTCAGCTTGTAAACAGCCTTCATTATAGTAATAGAGAATGGCGGTATACAAACTAAAAGTGAAATGAGCAATGAAACGAAATGTCTGTACAGGCAGGGCTCCTTTGTGGAAGAGCAGATTCTGGCCTGCAGATTCCCCCTCGTGTAGGGAAACCCTTGGTGTGGACACCAGTATGAGCACAGAACTGCCTCACTTGTTGACTGAGCGTACAAATAGTGGATGGTGCTGGCAAGCAGGTCTAGTCCATATGGCCTCGTCGCATGCACCCAAAGGCTTTATAATAATAATATAATAATAATTTATTATTTGTACCCCGCCCATCTGGCTGGGTTTCCCCAGCCACTCTGGGCAGCTTCCAACAAAGATTAAAAATACATTAAATTGTCACACATTAAAAACTTTCCTGAACAGGACTGCCTTCAGATGTCTTCTAAATGTCAGGTAGTTGTTTATTTCCTTGACATCTGATGGGAGGGCGTTCCACAGGGCAGGTGCCACTACTGAGAAGGCCCTCTGCCTGGTTCCCTGTAGCTTTGCTTCTTGCAGTGAGGGAACCGCCAGAAGGCCCTCGGAGCTGGACCTCAGTGTCCGGGCAGAAAGATAGGGGTGGAGACGCTCCTTCAGGTATACTGGGCCAAGGCCGTTTAGGGCTTTAAAGCTCAATACCAACACTTTGAATAGACCTCAGAAACATACTGGGAGCCTATGTAGGTCTTTCAAGACCGGTGTTATGTGGTCTCGGTGGCCGCCCCCAGTCACCGGTCTAGCTGCCGCATTCTGGATTAGTTGCAGTTTCCGGGTCACCTTCATGCAAATTAAGAGACTGTGTTTGTTCAGCATTATAGACATATTTTTGCTGAAAAGTCTAAATCAGCCATCTGCATGGGGCAGAGGAATATAGACCAGGAGCCTCAGACCCTCCAGGTGTCCCTATTTTCCAGAGACGTCCCTGATTTCCAAATGCCATCCCAGTTTCTGATTTGATCCCAGAACATCCCGCTTTTCCTTAGGACATCCCTATTTTCATCGGAGAATGGTTGGAGGGTATGGTAGGGTTAGTATTTCCATCAGATAAATGTTGGGGGATATGGAGTTACCTGAGCCATCTGAAGGCAGTCCTGAATAGGAAGTTTTTTTTAATGTTTAATTGTGTTTCATATGTGCTGGAAGGCACCCAGAGTGGCAACCTGGTCAGATGGGTGGGGTCTAAAAGTTCTTATTGTTTTTACAGTGGTATCTCAGGTTAAGAACTTAATTTGTTCTGGAGGTCCGTTCTTAACCTGAAACTCTTCTTAACCTGAGGTACCGCTTTATCTAATGGAGCCTCCCGCTGTCACCGCGCAGCCGCTGCGCAATTTCTGTTCTCATCCTGAAGCAAAGTTCTTAACCCGAGGTACTATTTCTGGGTTAGCGGAGTCTGTAACCTGAAGCGTCTGTAACCTGAAGCATATGTAACCCGAGGTACCACTGTATTATGGAATAGGATGCCCCTGTTTTCATTGGTGAAATGTTGGAGGGTATGGAGTCTCACAATGCAAAATTTCAATACCCTCCAAGTGTCCCATTTTCCAGGGACAATCCCAGAATTATGAAAGCTTTCCCGGCTTCTGATTTGATCCCAGAATGTCCCTGTTTCCCCCGCCAGTGCTGTTTCTGCCAAGCCAAGGGAGGAGGGTAAGCTGGCGCTTGCCCTGAGCGGCTGTTAGGGAGCATCCTCTGGCCTCTCCATTGTCTCTACATGGCCACCGCTCCCTTGGAAAGCTTGTCGCGGCTGCTGGAGAGTGGGCGAGGAGGAGGAGAGGTTGTGGTAGCTGAAGCCCAACCTTGCTCCCTTTCATCCTGCCCAGAGAGGCTGCGGGCAAGGCCTCTCAGGGCAGAATGAAAGGGAGCAGAGTGCAAGCAGTCTTGATTCCCCCCCCCCCTTTTAATGCTTTGTGCATCCATGTCTAAACTTTGCCCTTTCTAAAAATTATTTATCGGTGTGTGTTTTCCTTTTTTGTAAATCCACAAAGAATAAGATAAAATTGGGATTAAAGTATTCTCTCAGGACTGGTGGAGGATGTGTGTGCTCGGGGTTTGATGAGGCCCTAAGCTACTGAAGGTAATGGGGCCCTTTATATGTCCAGCTGTCCTTTGTCAACAACAAATTGTCACTGTTTTTGTGTGTTGAATATATGCTATATAGTAATTTAAGGACCTAATAGGTATCTAAATCCATTTGCATATGTTGCCATGCAACCAGTCCATGCAGAATGTAGGCACCCTATATATAGAAATGAGCAAGCCAGTGATATTTTAGGGAGCAGGCCAGCAGGCGGGGCCCATTACTTACATCACAGCAGCCTACACAACACAAAGCACTGTTGCTGTATGTAGGTTTTATTTCATTTGTTTTTTATCTTATATTTTGGAAATGTACATCCAGTTGTTGTTTTTCCCTTTAATTTTTTTTTTTTGGGGGGGGGGCCAAGAGAGTGTGGGGCCCTAAGCTATAGCTTGTTTAGCTTATACGTAAATCCAGCACTGTGTGTGCTGCGTCACCTTGTTGAAGTGGTGGCAGCGTTTGTCCTTCTTCTGACAGGAAATTCTCTGTGGGACAAAATAATGGGGGGTCAGGGAGGGCCAGTTGGTGAGGGGGAGTGAGACACACCCCTATTTTCATCTGAAGGGTGGGTATGAAGTTCTGCCGGTGGTGTTATTTTTGTGACTGCCTCTTCGCTGTGGGCACCATCGCTTGGCGTCATGAAGGGAACTCATTCAGACTCCTCCGTGAGCTGGAAGAATGTGAGTGGGTCACAGTGCACAGCTGCAACCCCACCAGCTACACATTTCGTCAGGAAAGGGGCCCCACATTGGCCCAGGTGTAGCAAGAGTCTCTCGGCACAGGAGGGGCTTTGAGCGAACCTCCCTGTTGTTGCTGAGGGATGAGAATGCGTGTGTGAACCTGCACATAGGGTTGCACATACTTTACATGCTGGCTTCAATGCTAGCAGAGCGATGTGTCCTGAATCGTGCCCCCTAGGAATTTCAGATTAGTTCCCAATGAATAAAAATTCAAGCAGCCCACAAAAGAAAGGGCAGGAGTCGCAGCTTACAACCCCCTTCCCCTCCTCCTCCTCCTCCTTTCAAAATAAAGAGGGAGAAAATGTTCAAGCAGAGGCTTGTAGCTTTTCCAGTTCAGTTCATGTATATTTCTGAAGCTGTATGTGAATGTGAAGGAAGGGGTGGGGGGGAAGAATGATCGTGTTAAAAGTCATCACTTTGGAACAGCCGAAGCAGTATTCATAAGCAAACATAATTAAAGTCAAGGAATCTTAAGCGTGACTGTAAAGTACTGTCTGTTGCTTCTGGATGATTATTAGATTATAAAACATCCGAATGGGGGAAAGGGTAATAGGAATAACTGTGAGTCAATTGCACCAGTGTAAGTAAAATAAGATTAAAGCATTAGTCTTCTATGCGCTCGATTAACAAGAGGATTAAATACAGAACAAATCATAATAATAGCCCAGGGGTTGATTTCTTCATTGCTTTTCTGGTGTTGTAGCGAAGCTAAGTCTGTTTTTAATATGCAAGTAAAAATTTCATTAATATTCCCACAACATGCAGTGGAAGTGTCAGTCATTATCGCAACTTTTTAAAAGGGTGTTGAAAGCAGGTTGAAGGAGGGTTTATTCCTTCTGGTGTCTGCATGCATCCTGTCTCCGCTCCCTTTCAGCCACATTTCGATTCAGAATGTTGGACTTCTGCACACCATTGCAAGCAAAACTACGTCCAGCTCTCTTAAAAATTATTCTCTTTCTCTAGCCTAACTTGTGATAGGTGGTTGGTTGCTGTTGTGACCACAGTCCAACACTGAACTTAATGCACTGAAGCCCGTTGTTGACAGTGATGCAGTCCCTGCCTTGCTTTATGATTTAATTTTGATTTATCATAGAATCACAGAGTTGTAGAATTGGAAGGGTCTTCAGACCTCAGAGGGCAGGTGTGCATGTCTAAATTCTTCCACATGATGGCTACATGACCACACAGAGAAAGGTTAATGTGAAGAGGGCTTTGCATGTGGCATATTGGCAGCTATTACGAGGATCACAGGTTCTGGCTACTACTAGGGTGGCTGACTCACTACGGATTAATGCACACCAATGCACAAGACATGGAATTGATGGTAAGGTAGGTGGGGAGAGTGGGATTGTACATGGTGTACAAGTCTACACTGGGCATCATGGGTGTGCCCAGGCACATCCTAATGTTTCAAAAAAAATATCTAGTATCAAGGGAACTAATGGGGGGAGAGAAGGGGGGGCAGAAGAAAATTGCTGGAATGGATATGAAATCTGCAACTTTTGCCTGGCTCTGGCTCTGGGAGTGGCACTGGGGTGATTCACTCCAGCTATGGTAGCAAGGGAGAAGGAGAGTCCCTTTTCCACAGGCAAAAGGTGCAGATCCATTGCAGCCTTTTTCTTCTGCCTGCATTTGTCTCTTTCTTATGGCTTTGTTGCCTATATATATATATATATATATATATATATATATATGGATCAGGGGCTACGTTTGGGGTGCACAAACGAGGAGGAGTCATCCTGCCCACAGCACTCCAGATCTACTCTGCCACTAATCAGTTTGGCACAGGTCTTTTTCTCCGCAGCAGAATTCTCCTGTTTTGACTTACTGACTTCTCATATTATGGCTGTTTTGTTAGCTTTTTGCCTTTTTACCTTTTGCTTGTCCTTACAGTGGTACCTCTGGATGCGAACGGGATCCGTTCCAGAAGCCCGTTCGCATCCTGAGTAGAACGTAACACGCGATTGCACGTTTTGCCACTTCTGTGCATGCGCGTGACATCATTTTGAGCGCATGCGCATGCACAAGCGGCGAAACCCGGAAGGAATGCATTCTGTTACTTCCGGGTCACCGCAGAGCATAACCTGAAAATGCTCAACCTGAATCATATTTAACCTGAGGTATGACTCGATTTGTCTGTCTTGTCATCCTGCCCCCTTCCTTCTTTGAAATGAACAAAAACAGACAAACAAACTTGTGAGCACACCCTAAATAAATTTGTGGCTGCTGTGTATATAGTCAAAAACCCTGGAAATGAGGGGTTGAAAGCATTTGTTTCTTTTCAACAGGATTAGGAGGTTTTTGTATGATTTCAGTTCAAAATATTTCAATTCAAAATACTGGACCAGAAAAGGAGAAGGAACAGGGGAAAGCAGGCTTGTATGTGCTCTGCCAGTGCACACATGGGTCAGGAACACAACCCCTGCACAAAACGGCTGTTGCCTGTACTCATTTTCCTTGCCTGGAAAACTGGAATATTTAGCTATTTATTTTCAATTCTTTTCATTTTGTGTGTGCATTATATTGTTATTCGTTATTTGCTGTTTCTCCAAAATAAGAATATGTTTCAACCCAAGTGAACCCAACAGATTTTAACAGGAAGAAGAGAAGCTTAATTATTCTGAAAAATTGGGGTTAACTTTTTCTTTCTTTCAGGTGAATATGCTTAACTGGTTCTCCTTGAAGTTAGTGGGATTTAGGCATCGCTCGTTTAACCACTTATCTGAGAGGGAGCCACACTGAACTTAGTAGGCCTTATTTCTGAGCAGGCATATACAGTGGTGCCTCGCAAGACGAAATTAATCCGTTCTGCGATTCTCTTCGTCTAGCGGTTTTTTCGTCTTGCGAAGCAAGCCCACTGACGGCTTAGCGGATTAGCGCTATTAGCGGTTTAGCGGCTTTTAGCGGCTTATCAGTTTAGCGGATAAGCAGATAAGTGGCTTAGCGGCTTAGAAAAAGGGGGGGAAAGGAAAAAAAAGTCGGGAAAACTCGCAAGACATTTCGTGTTTCGAAGCAAGCCCATAGGGAAATTCGTTTTGTGAAGCGCCTCCAAAACGGAAAACCCTTTCGTCTAGCGGGTTTTTCGTCTTGCGAGGCGTTCGTCTTGCGGGGAACCACTGTATAGGATTGTGCTGTTGGTTGTGCCTGACTTTGGTGGAGTCGTGCCGTCAGCTATTAAATATGCTGCTGCAGTTTATTTAAAATCCAGTTTGAATACTTAAAAAATGTAATTGCTTAAACTTCAAACTCTCTACATGCCCAAAGAGTCAGCCATCAAAAATGCCTCACCTCTCATCCCAGTTGTCTGATAGTATATGAGTGGCACTGTTACCATTTATCAAATCACAAGAAGACAGCAGCAGCCTGCGTACAACCACTTTGTACATAAAGGCTCTTGCCACAAAATGATTTCACCTCCCAATAAAACACCTATTTGTACACAGCGAAACCCATTAACAAGTCATGTTGAAGCCATAATAGACAAATATAAATTACTCCGATAAATTAATGGGCTCAGCAGAATAATTAAACCTCTGTTCGATGCATCTTACTTAACCAGGCTTGTTTTGCAGAGAAGAAGGATTCCTTTTCATTACTCCCTGTGACCTGCAAGAGTTGCTAATTTATAATCTTCTTATGTTTCCCGGCAGGGTGATATCCAGCAGCTGTTGATTGTCGGCGATCCCAGAGCAGCCTATGACTATTGTGAACATTATAGCCCAGACTGTGGTTCCCCTGTGCCCAATGCTCCTCAGGCTCAGGAACCTCAGGTTGATGAGGTGAGTAATGAGTCATGTTCTACTAGATTTATTGCGCATTTAACTGGTATGCTGGGTTCATGCTATCAGAGAGTTTGTTTACAGTGAAAGATAATGCCTTCCTTACTAATACATGTGCTTAGCCATCTGTCTCAAATGCTCAGACACATGTTTTAACATTTCTTTCTATAGATTGTTTCTAAAAGAACAGTGATACATCACTAGTTCCATTGAAGAGTACGGTTCTGTTCACCTATATCACTAAAGACATTTAATCTTGAGTAATACCTTTCTTTTTCATTAGCTAAAGTAGGTGTACATTCACTATCCTCATGCCCTAGACAGAGGAGCTGGGTTGCCACCAAGATTGTGTGTATGTGTATCATGCATTGCACATGTGTGACATCATGCATGTGACATGCTTTGCCCGATGTCCCCCACACCGTGAAGGCCAGACTGGTGAGTCCTAGCATAAGGTTTTTACAAGAATGTTTATTCGACTATGCCCAGGACCACCTAAGAGCCACCTTTCTGAAAGCTTTTTTGTTCTGACAGTGGCTTCCATAGCTTCCCATACAGTACAGTCATACCTTGGTTTTCGAACCGTTTGGTTCTCGAACGTTTTGGCTCCCGAACGATCAAAAACCGGTAGTGACTGTTCCAGTTTTCTAACATTCTTTTGGAAGCCAAATGTCCGACAGGAGCTTCCTGCAGCCAATCAGAAGCCGCGCTTTGGTTTTTGAATGCTTTGGAAATCGAACGGACTTCTGGAATGGATTCTGTTTGAATTCCAAGGTACAATTGTACTTAACCACTCTTGTTTAGAAGGTGAAGTGCTTGTGTTTTCCAGGTGCCTAGCCATAAATTATTATGATTATTTGTCTCGAGAGACGCAAAACTGATCCTTCGCATTTTCCCAACATGAATTTCAACACAATTTATTAAGCAGGAATTAGAAGGATGGGTAGATATTAGCCACTGCTGTTGAGAGGGAAGAGAGCTTGGATCCTTTCCAGTGAGCAACATGAGGCAGTGGGTGGCTGGGAGCATGCATACTTGACCTCAGAATAATATATGATGGGGCTACCACAATTAGTGCCTTTATGCCTGGATATGACCTCAGTCCACCTCTAACACATAAGCAGCCATTGGTATATGGCAATGGGACCTCTATTCTCTTGCTGCACTGCTGTTGGTTGTCGCTGTGTTTTGCCCCTCTGAATGCAGTGAGGCTGGAAGGGAGCACGATATCCTTGAACCTACGGGACCGCCTCTCCTGGTATGTCCCACAGAGGAACTTACGGTCTTCAAACAAAAACATATTGGAGGTCCCAGGCCACAGAGAGGTTAGGCTGACCTCAACTAGAGCCAGGGCTTTTTTGGCTGTGACTCCGATCTGATGGTACGCTCTGTCACAAGAGACTAGGGCCCTGCGGGACCTGACATCTTTCTGCAGGGCCTGCAAGACAGAGCTGTTCCACCAGGCCTTTGGCCAGGGCACAGCCTGACCCCCTCCTTTGGCAATCTTCACAGAACTCTAGCCCAATGGTTGCCATTAATTTGAATTGAATTAATTTTATAATGATATGATTTTAGAATGTTGTATTATTTTATTGTTGTTAGCCGCCCTGAGCCCGGCTTCGGCTGGGGAGGGCGGGATATAAATAAAAAGTTATTATTATTATTATTATCCATGAAACCTCCATAATTTCCATGGTGCATTTTGAAGAGCTGGGAGCAAGATCTTGCCAGGCGCCAGATTACTTCAGTTGCACAAACGGCCACAGATTGCTTGGACAGAAATTTGTGGTGGCTTGGAAGGGCTAACAAAGAGTCCACCAGATGCTTTCCTCCTCCCCAGCCTCACAGGGCTTTAAGAAACGGTAGGGCCATCACTGCATTCGCAGCCCTGCCATGCATGTAAGCTGGAGTAGAAGGGTGGGGTAGGGGTTGAAGGCAGATAGCCATGCCAGCCTGTAGCTGGAGCAGCGATTAGGCCTGTATCAGGCTTAGTGCCAACAGGCCTGCCAACAGGATTTTCTGGGGCCAGTATACTGTACGTAGATCGGGCTCTATGCTGCACTTGCGTAAAACTTGTACAGACTTTGTCCCATGCCTTTTGCAGATGGGGAGGGGGAATGTCCAACCAACAGAATATTCACGTAATTGTAGTTCCATATCTCAAAAGGCATGCTCTGTTTAATATCTACCTGCCACATTAAAAATGAGAGGCTTGCTTTCCCCTAAATCAGCCTTTCTCAACCTGTGGGTCCCCAGATGTTGTTGAACTACAACTCCCATCCATAGCTGTCAACCTTCCCTTTTTTTGGTGGGAAATTCCCTTATTCCAGCGCCGTTTCCCGCTGCTATCCTGGATTGTTAGATATCCCGTAGACTGTCCCCGCGACAGGTGAGGCTGCTGATCCCTTATTTTTGAGGCTGCTGATCCCTTATTTTCAAATCTGAAAGCTGACAGCTATGCTCCCATCATTCCTAGCTAGCAAGGCCAGAGCTCAGGGATGATGGGAGTTGTAGTCCAACAACATCTGGGGACCCACAGGTTGAGAACCGCAACAGAACTTGAGTTTCATGTCTTGTGAATATATAGGAGGGCCCAGCAGTCACCAGCCAGAATAGGATTTCTCTCCCCCTACCCCTGTATATGCAGCCTTGTATATACCAGCTTTCTTGCAGAATGCATCTCTCAGCCAAGCAAGAGAGCAGTGCTCTGCTTTTGGATTTTGCCATGGGGCAGTGAATGCCTCATTCAAGGCATTCTGACTTCCCCCAAATGTCCCTTAGCATTTTCTCACTTCTTCAAACAGACGCATTGCTACCGCCACTGCTTGGTAGGCATGGAAACATCCCACTTCGAGCTGTGGGCTGCCGCACCTACTCATGCAGCAATGTTTCAGCCTTGCTCTGGTCTTGTACACAACCACAGGGGTCAAATTTTGCAGCTCGAATGTGCAATTCTGATCTTCCCAAGATGTGGCCCTGGGCTTGGAGAATTGCAAAAGAAAACAAAAAAAACCATACCACAAACATAGTAAATACTTTAGTAAAAGACAATTAGCATCTGTAATGCAATGTTGTGGTGTGAATGCTTCTGTCCATTCCATCCTCTGCCTGACGTTTTCACTTACCCCACCATTCTTTGGCTGGTGAGCATGCTCATTCTTCTTTAGATTGTTTTGGGTTATTATAGTTGTATTATATATATATATTATTCTTGCAAACTTTGAACTTTCCCTAGGCATGCAGGTGTCTCTGTCTTGTTTATTAGTAGCCTTGTTTTGCCTGCAGTCCTGTTGGCACTCACCAGCTGAGTTTACTGAGCTGTGCACACGCAGCAATTGGTACAGTCTGCGTCCGAGTGATGGCTTTCTATACAGTGACTATGGTAGTGACTGAGAATGCACTGGAAAACCCGTTGGGTGAGACTTTCATTGGGGCAATCTTCATCAAAAAGGAAAAAAAAAGCCCTTGTGAATACCACGACATCTGAAGGAGTTGGCCTTGGCTATCTTTTGGCTTGG
The DNA here is from genome assembly GCF_951804945.1 of Podarcis cretensis. NCBI lineage: Eukaryota > Metazoa > Chordata > Lepidosauria > Squamata > Lacertidae > Podarcis > Podarcis cretensis. The sequence goes on along the minus strand of NC_137175.1, from coordinate 79,962,658 downwards.
TCAGTGTTCAAGTGCTAGAAGACCATGAGGTCCTCATAGTGTGGAAAGAAGGTGAAAGGCAAGGAAGATGTTGGTGATGGAGAAGGGTCTTTACAGATGAAGGATGAGGGAGGAAATGAGAAAGAGGACCACTTGCTGCCTCGTAGAAAGCCAGACAATTGGTCCATGTAGCTCAGTTCTATTAGCCATCTTCTGGAGCTTTCAGACAGGAGTTTTCCCAAGTCTGAACTAGAGTTGTCAGGATTGCAGCTGGGATCTTCTACAAGCAAAGAATAGGCACAACCACTAAGCTATGGCCATTCCCCATACGAGCCATTATAGTGGATAACTGAGATGGTATACTAAGGGGCTAATATACCAAGAGTCCTAGAGCCCACAAGCCAAATATTTACTTCTGCATTAATGCACAGAGTGGGATTGATGGTCCCCTTGTGGGCATATTAATGAGCTCCAGAATCACCTGAGGCTTATGAATCTCACTAGATTGATGCATCTTTGCTTTTCACCTTACAGCTGATGCACGAAAATTATAAGCATGGTCACTTGTGCTTCTGTACATCTATGTGACATGTGAATCTGATTGACGTGATCTGAAGGCTTTGTGTAATACCAATTGAGGAAGTATTGAGTGGTATTAATTGATAAAATTATTATTTGACTATTAATAAACAAGAAAAAAGTGAGTATAGAAAAATCCTTGCTAATGACAGGCTGTCACACTGAGAATTAGGTTTATGCCTCATTAAGCTGCCAAAAATCTGGCGCAGATCTATGTACATTTCAAACATCACTGCATAAACCAGAGAAATCTGGTTTGACAAGGAATTCAGGATAACCATTGCTATGTTTTTATTTTATTTTATTTTATATTGATAACAGTGGGACTTACCTCTGAGTAGACAGTGTAAGGATCCCTTTAAAATAAAAGAATAAACACACCACATGTTTCCTTAAAAAATGGCTGGCTGCTAACACATTGTAGTGAAAGAATTTAAAGTGGATTTGTTACCTTTTCCTGCAAAATTATAGGAAGGGCTTTGTATGCCTTCATTTGGTGCAGGAATTTTATTTTCAGTATAAACAGGACTCTGTTTTTGCACCTACACATACACACCCACCATTTTTAAGTGTTCTCTGAGACGAGGAGGGGAGGAGAAAGGAAAACTGGGACGTTCTGGGATCAAATCAGAAACCGGGATGGCTTCTGTAATTCCGGGACTGTCCCTGGAAAATCTGGACACTTGGAGGTTCTGACTGTGCCTTCAGATCTCAGTAAGAGCAGGATGCAAGAGGGGTGTGCAACTAGCAGGCATTTTATTTATTTTAACTATCATAATGGTCAACAGATTAGTAGCAGGACCGGCCTTTCCATGAGACAGACTGAGGTATCTGCCTCAGGTGGCAAATTCTGAGGGGCAAAAATGTGGCAAGAAATTTTGTGCCGTGTGATCTGCCCTGCAGCCCCCAAGCCAGTTGTTGTTCTAGGGTGTAGTGGAGAACTCTGCTTCATCACCTGTGCTGAAGTAAGATTTGGTGCACAGAATGAGGAACGTGCCTTCCTGCCCTCATTATCTCATTTATAGTATGGCAGCTGTGCAGCACACCCTACTTTTCCAGGTTAAAAGGAATCCTACTCCTGCTCCTCATAATAATAATCTTTTGAATGACTGTAAGCCTCTCTCTCCCTTAGAAGCCTATTGAGGGGGAAATCTCAACATCGACTTTTGTAAATATTCCCTCTGCACTGTAAACTCAAATGTGCTGAACTGTGTCCAGACAAATCACATTTCAGAAGCTGGAGATGGGGAGGGGGGAGACCTATTTAGTCATGTACCCTCCTGGCCTACTCAAAGTTGGATTGTTCCCCGTAGAATATATTCTCTTGAGCAGTCCAGTCGGCTTCGAAAAGGCATCATAGCAAAGGCCCTTCAGTTCTTTGCTTGGAACGGTATCCCACAGCCTCATAAATCTCACAGCCTGACTGGAGATGGAGAAATTACTCCCAAATGGGAGCTCTGCTGCATTTGTTTTGGCCGGATCCCAACTGCAAGGATTATGCAAAAGAAATAAAAGAGATGCTTTTAAATGAAATACTTTTTATAAGAGAAGATCCAAGCGAAGCCTAGCCGTACTCTCTTGAGGAACTCTGTGCATCATTTTATTTTATTTTTTTACGATGCTAATTTGCTCCCCCCCCCCTCCAAAGACTTGCTGACTTGCTAAATCTATGCTTCCTTTGAGACACAGATTGTATGAGGCACCGTTTTCATGTCTGGCATGCAGGATTTAGCTGTACCTGCAGGGCTGAAATCTGTAGAGATAATAAACTTTCTAGTTAGGAAAGCATTTTAGTGTGTTTCCCAGGGGCAATTAGAGTAATGAAACTCATAAATATTCCAGTAACCATTGATTTTGGTACAGTCCTTGAGAACTGACCTCTTCAATGCAGCTTTGCCTCAAATTATTTAACGTGATAAGGATTTTGCCTCAGAGTTGTGCCACCTGGAATAGCATGGAGGCAATTGGCTGAAAGGGCCCCTCTTTCAGAAACTTGCCTAAAGTCTGTGGCAAATACAAATAGGTGAATCCCATCAGTTTTTATTTAATTTTCGTTTGGTTTTACAAAAGTCTGCCTTCTGTCTTCTCTGTTATCTAGGACTTTGCATGCTGGATGACTTTATTCATAAATATGTGTTCCGGGGCAGCCCAGTCATGATTCAGTCAGAACCCAAATCCATTGCTAATTCCAAACATTTCCAAAATTCAGTAGCATCTGCTATTTGCAACTTTCGCCCCCAAATATGGTCAGACCAGAACTTTAGAAGAAGTCTGTAAAATTGCTGGTATGTAATTAGAGTGACAGGGATATGCCGTAGGCGCATGTTGCCCTTTGCTGTTACTCATTATGTATCCTCACATTCCCCAAGCTAGTGCTGGCCAGATGTTTTGGACTACAACTCCCATCATCCCTGATCATTCCTGATGCTGGCAGGGTCTGATAGGAGTTGTAGTCCAACCATGTGGAGGGCACCAGTTTGGAAAAGGCTGCCATAGACAGAAATAGCAGCTGTCTCTCCACCAAGGGTGATGGGTGGTTCAGTCTTTTTGAAGTCCATGCAACTTCTGCACATCTTTGCTCATAAGTCTCTCCTGACCCATTTCCATATTAATCTGTCATCCTCATCCTCATCCTCATCATTATTATTAAAAAACTGCACTAAAATTGCATTCCAATATGTATGCAAAAATGTATTTTCTATCAAAATACGCATTTCAGCATGGATTTTGATACGTTTTGAGCCAAGAACTATGCCACAACACTCATAGAAGTGTGAAATCTGGTGGGTGGCAACACTGCAATCTCCAAATTACTCTGAGATGTTTGGATTAGGTCAGTTAGCACTAGAATTTGCAAAGATTGGATACCTCAAGTATCCCTAATATGTGACCATTCCCCCGCCATAGAAAATGGCCGAAAACAGAAGCATGCAACAATTAACTTAGAGCACGCTTTATCATTTATTTATCAATATGCTTGAATACTGCCTGTTATGTGGGCATTGCACAGTGCTGTACAGTAATATCATAAAGTGCAATGCAAAATATGCAAATGAAATTAAACTCAAGTTGAATGAAGCAATCAGGAAAATTACTTAAAATTCTATAACATCAACATCCAGCAAAGGCCACAGTGAACAAGATAGCCTTTAGGCAAGTGCTGAAATTGTATCCAAGTCAGTCCATGTCCTATTTCTGGGGGTGGTGGGGAGGTCATTCCAGAGTATGGTTGGCATCACAGAAAAGACCCCTTTCCTAGTTGTTCCTAGAGGGATATCTGCAGCTTGTTGCACAGCCAGGAGGACCTCTGATCTTGATCTTAGTGTCCAGGTAGGTCTGTGCAGGCAGCCTTATTATCACCCTCAAATTAAGCTTGTGTTTGTCATCTTGTGCTTTCTCTCCACCATAACCATAATCTCAGTAGCAAGCACTCTGTGTGGATGTACAGACATAACCCCCCCCCAAAAAAAAAAAAAATTACACTAATTGCATGCTGCAAGACAACTCTCCCCTCCCTCACATGCTGTCACATCTTAGAGTTGCCATATGTCAGGGTAAACCCTGACATGTCCTGTTTTGGGGGGCCAACATACTCATCCAGGCGGATTTTTACATTTTAAAGGAAATGTCTGGGTTTGTTGTCTGTGCCATGCCTTTTCCCTGACTAGCAGTGGCTCAAGCTGTCCTCTTTTTATATATGGCAATCCTATCACACATAGACTAGTAAATAAAACCCATTTTGAACTGTTTAGTAAATCCACAACCTTTTAAAAAAACTTACATTAGATTGTCTTCTGTCTTAAGCATGTTTCTTAAGCAAAGTCGAATCGGGAGTTCAAAATATTTTCCCTTTTGCAATACCCAGAAAATAATGCACTTTCAAAGAGTGAGAGGATACTTTTTCCATTTGGCATATTCCCTACAGCTCAGTTTCTTTTGAAGTTGTGAAGTGGTGCTCCCAAAATGAGGATTTAATGAAGAAACCAGTCCTTTCCATTGGGACTGCATGTTGATCAGGTTGTGTCATATAAATGTGCTTTTCTCTCTGGTAAAGAAAGCATGAGGTCACAATGGAAATATCGTGTTTCATCAAAGAATGCCAGGTTTTCTTCGTCCTGAAGTTTATATCAAAACGCCCATCCATGTGCAATACTCATCAGGACTGGAGCCCTACTAGGAACACATACGTAGCCTTATTGTAACTTCAGGTGTTCCCCCCAAAAAAGTGACAGGAGAGGAAATACGTTTCCACTGTTCTGATGTCATGTTAAAAAAGGAAATCGCATGGAGGGTTTATGCAAATTGTTTCTGCAGCTGGAACTGGGACAGTTCCTTCCCCTTCAACTGTATTATTGGGAGTTATGTGGGAAGCATTGTACAACTTCCCTGCAATTCCTTTCCATGATTTCAAACCCATTTTGGGGCAGTCACTTGTATCCAGACTGAGCCTGATGTGTCTTCAAGCCTTGGTGCTTAGCGACGACATTTCTGTGTGTCAGACCTTGAGACCAAAGACTTGCTGCGGATTTTTTTTTGGCACACTACACTGCCACTGAGAAAGCAGGGAAGGCTCCATTCCTGGCAAAAGAAAAAGGCTAAAGCTCATCTAGAATCATAGACATAGAGTTGGAAAGGGACCATGAGGACCATTTAGTGATTCTAGTCCAACTCCCTGCAATGCAGCAATATGCAGGTGTCCCTTATGGCGACTGAGCCTGCAACTTTGGTGCTAACAGCACCATGCTCTAATCAACTGAGCTACCCATGAATGTGTCCAAGGATGTTGGGACCAAGGGAAATGCAAGTTTCCATGGCTCCCAATGTTTCTGAATGCACTAGTCATGGACACAGTCTGAAGTGCTGGAGAGCCACTGCCGTCAGTGTAGACCATGCTGAGCTAAAGGGACCAAGGGTCTGATTCAGTATAAGGAAGCTTCCTGTGACTTTTTATTCAAAGATAACACCATGTTGTTCTCCAGAAGTTGTGGACCCCATCTCCCAACAGCTGCAGCCTTTGTGGTCAACGGTAAGAGATGATGGGAGCTATAGGCTACATCATCACACTGGCCATCCCTGCTTCCAATTCAACCTTGCCTGCAGTGCCTGCTTAGAAATGCAATTTGTTTTAACGGAACATAGCGAGCCAGCGAAAGGAAAGCACATTTATTATTTCCTACCTTCCCGCTAAATGCAAGTAAAAATGTCTTCCAAGGGAACTTTATAATGAAAGTCACAGTGCAAATTAATCTTCAGTTTAGGTGTGAGTTAATTTAGAATATTTGTTAATTAATATAGCATAATAAATACTGAATTAATATAAAAAATATAAACGTTCTAAATGTATTGTTAACTCACACCTGCAGTAAATATGAAAAAAATAAACAACCCTGCTGTAAACAGCTCTGAGCCCACAGGCTGGAGTGGGAAAGAAATCAAATCAATCAAATGAATACTAATTTTATCATGAATAATGAATATGGTCCTATCTCTTTCATATTTCTATCAACCTTGGAAACAGTTTTGGGCCCAGTTGTCACAAACAGCAGATGAGGTGGCAAACTTCATTCCAGACTCCACCTGAATTTCTATGGTTGAATGTTCCCCTCTGCAAAAAAGCTCAACATAGCAACAAAATCCCTGCACATAGACAACTAGAGGTTGGACTAGTTGGAGTAAGGCTAGGCTAGAACAGGTTCCTTTGATGTCTAGTTTTCTATAGGCAGAGGCAGATTCAGGGGAGCACAACTGGTTTGGTCACACCAGGAGCAGAGCATTGGAGGTGCCGCAAGTGTTGCGTGGTTAGTTCCCGCCTCACCCCAGTAGAAATAAAGACACGAGACACCATTATTAAGGTTAATGAGCTAAAATTGGCCACAACTTTATTGATTACAGGTGATGAGTGGTATTGGCTTAGGCTTTGGTTCTAATCTAATCAACTATCCAGCTTCAGTCTGTCTTCCTGAAGGCCGGGAAGGGTTAACCACCAGTAGGGGGAGTCCTGCTGATGCACATCACCTAGGCAATCCCCCGGGGTCACCACTCGGGGGCATGCCTTGGGCCCTGGCCTCCATAGGCTTCAGACGGGACCATGCCCCCCGGAGTCCTTTACCGGACTACCCTTCAATAACCGGGGGAGGTGATGGCGCTTCCTCCCTCCCCCATTCATCTATATAACAATACCCTGACCAATGCCTAACCGCCACTCGAGCAAAGCTCACCGCCAATACCCTCAGACCTGTAACCAATGCCTAATCCCCACAGAAATGTCCGCCAGCCAAACATCGTTCCCCTCATTGGAAAGATGTACGCCATCCCCACATTAGAGGGCCACCCTGCTGAATTGAATGTTGGGGTGGTCAATGAAATTTGAAACCCCAAGATCTTCCACTGTAGGCAGCATTCATTCATCTAGCTTATGAATTCCAGCATGTGAGTCCTCCCACTTACAGCTAAATATGTTTACCATCTCATCTGCTGAGCCTCGGAATATGTGTGTGACATTTCAGAAGGTAGCTGCAAGCAGTGATCAACCATGGAGCTACTTGATCCTTGGAATGTGCTCCTGCTGTTCCTCTGCCCTTCCTTAAACAGTGGGGCAGTTTGGCTGCATCAGTTCTCTTTCATTTGGAGCTGGGAAACCACAGAGTGCATAGTCTCCTTATCAAAGAAGAAAAACAAAAACAGCCTCTTTATTTAAAGATGTACAGGATGAGAAGGAATGGGAAGAGTGAAGCTGCCCGCCTGGGCAGATTTCAAAGTAATTCCCATAAAAGTCTCAGTAGAGGTCTCAGAGTTCAGAAATGCAAACAAAAACTGTCTTCTGCACACACACACACACACACACACACACACACACACTTTCTCTCTCTCAAAAGCAAACTGCCTGTCATCCAGGAGTCAATTTCAGGACAGTATATGAAGAAATTAAAAATTACAAAAGCATTACGACATAAAGGTAAAGGTAAAGGTACCCCTGCCCGTACGGGCCAGTCTTGACAGACTCTGGGGTTGTGCGCCCATCTCACTTAAGAGGCCAGGGGCCAGCGATGTCCGGAGACACTTCCGGGTCACGTGGCCAGCGTGACATCGCTGCTCTGGCCAGAGCCAGAGCCAGAGCCAGAGCCGCACACGGAAACGCCGTTTACCTTCCCGCTGGTAAGCGGTCCCTATTTATCTACTTGCACCCGGAGGTGCTTTCGAACTGCTAGGTTGGCAGGCGTTGGGACCGAGCAGCGGGAGCGCACCCCGCCGCAGGGATTTGAACCGCCGACCTTTCGATCGGCAAGCCCTAGGCGCTGAGGCTTTAACCCACAGCGCCACCTGCGTCCCATATTACGACATAAGCTATAATATAAAGCCAATGGATTGCTTTCAAACAATTTCTACTCACAGTAATAAGTGGACCTAAGTTAGCCATATTTCCACGAGTTTGTTCTGCAACCCTGTCTGCACTATAAAGTTAAAGCAGAATCATACCACTTCAAACAGTCATGGCTTCCCCCAAAAAATCTTGGGAAGTTTAATTTGTTAGAGTGCTGAGAGTTCTTAGGAGAGTCCCATTCCCTTCCTAGAGCTACAATTCCCAGAGTGGTTAACAGTCAGTCCTTCTTTCCATGGAATTCTGGGTACTGTAGCTCTATGAGGCAAAGAGGGGCAAAGAGAAGCCGATCAGGACAAATTCCTCAAGCATCCCTAGTTAAGATATTATTATTATTATTATTATTATTATTATTAGTTATGGCAATTGCTTTTGCAAGGTGTGAAATAACAATAACCACACATCATATCTTCCTTTCTCTTCTACCGGCATTAATTCAGAAATGTGAAGGAGAATTAACATGTTGATGACCTATAAGCTTTCTCTTAGGGCTTCTCTCTTGCCTGTACTCTCTCCCCCCGCCCCCCGCCCCGTATAATTTCAATCCATCTTGCATTAGTTATTGACAACATTTTTAGACCACCCATTAACAAAACCTTATCCAGGTGGTGCAGAGAACTATTTTTTAAATAAAACACACACCCCATAAAATATAAAATACATGGACATAAAAAAAAGAACTTTGACATCAAATCAGAAACAAATGTGGCTCCCATTCCCTGGGCTAGGAAGCAGTTGTTGCCTGCTGAATTCTGCTATACAGAATCACAGTGCAGCAGCCAGCTTAAAGTGCAAGCAGAGGGTGTTGAGGGGAGCCCAGTGTCGGACATGTGAAAGTTTGATCCAAGGCCCTTGCTTCTGAGAGATTGCTGTGGTATTTGTGTCACCATCTTGGCTATAGGATTAGCCATTTCCCTTAACATAGTGTAATGCTGCATAGAAATCCTCCTAAGGCTGTAGTCCTTTGCCTGAGCAAAAGATTACCTGAGTGGTCTGCCTCTTGAATAACCTGTAACTACTCATTCTTAACATTTGCAGATGAACGGCTTGGATTCCCCGCCCCCAACTCTCTTGACTCATCCTTGACACCTTTACATTGTTGCTCAAGAGATCTTCACTGCTGACGCTTCACCGTAGACCTTCCCTTTGTCCCTGATGTGCACTTTTAATAGTTGTGTAGAAGAGAGAATTTCTACAGGTGTTGCTGTAACTCAGTCATATAAGCTTTCTTTCTTCTTCTTCTTCTACACAGCTATTGAAGGTGAAAGAGACCTGTCTTCTAGGGTTGAGATGATGGTTGTCTGAAAATATAGCTCAAGTGATGGCTTCTCAGCCTTTTGGCTAAGATAATGCAAAAATATTACCTGTGTTAATTGTTTAAGTGATTCTCTCTGGGCAGGAACAGAATTTGGATTTATGGGGGGTGAGGAGAGGACTTTGGAATTAAGAAGATGGTGACTGGGCCACAGGAATGGGGCCCTGTTGTTGGCACTGCTGCCACCTCTGGTGGTGATGGCATAAAGTTGAAGTTAAAAGTTTGGTTTTTAAAAATGAACAAATAAACTAACTCTGCTACCACCCCCTGTTCAAATGGGAGAAATGCCCCACCCCAAATTTGGAGCCTACACATGGATCATGTTATTCAGAAGGCCATTTGATTATTGCCATACCGGCCATAAATTTTGCTACTTCTGTGAGAATTGAGTGGGAACTAGTAGTGGCTTCCTTGTGTCCAAATATTTTTCAATGGGACTATCTTCCACAAAGGAAGCAATGTTCTGGAATTGACAAAGTGCAGGATGTCTATCTTACCTAGCACAGGTGAATCGGAACATCATTCTCTCAGATAGTGAACTCAAGCGGTGAATGCCGAAAGGATTGGGGACAAAATGGGGCCCCTGTGAAACAAAAGAGAGGTATGCTGTGAGAAATCCTGAGCTTTGCAGAAGTACATTTTGTTAAACAAAAAAAAAAATCTTAGGGAGCAATGCCCCCCCCCCCGGAAAATAACAAAAAACAACAAATCCCAAGTAAGTAAGATGGTTGAGTGTCAATTGAAAAAGAAAACTGGAAATGGAGACGTGTGAAATGGAATGTTTTCCTTTAGGCCTCCACAACTGATAGTGCAGTGGTACCTCTGGTTACATACTTAATTCATTCCGGAGGTCCATTCTTAACCTGAAACTGTTCTTAACCTGAAGCACCACTTTAGCTAATGGGGCCTCCCGCAGCTGCCACGCCACCGGAGCACGATTTATGTTCTCATCCTGAAGCAAAGTTCTTAACCTGGGGTATTATTTCTGGGTTAGCGGAATCTGTAACCTGAAGCGTATGTAACATGAAGTGTATGTAACCCAAGGTACCACTGTACCTTGGAGACAAAAGTGGGTGGCAGAGAGGTGCCACTCACTTGATCTCTGGTTGCTTCCATTTCTGCTGCAGGCTGGGAAGTGGTGGGTATGTTGTTGGTGCAATGCAAATGCACTGGCAGAGCCGATCCAGTTCTCCCACTGGTGTGTTTGCACTGCACTGACCTTGCTGCTGCTGCTGCTGCTGCTCCTCTTCCAACCAGATATACAGAGGCTTGGAAAGCACAGCTGACTTACTCCATCATCTGCTGCTGCCTTGTTGGCAAGAATCCTGAGCAGAAACACTCCTGTTAGGGGTTGAGCATACATTTTGTTGTTGTTAGATTTGTAACCAACATTAGTGATCCTGAAAATATCTTATGTGAACGGCAGTTATTACTTTTGTACAGATGAGAATGTGAATCTTGATGAATCATGGCATTCCTAATAATGCCCATTGAGTTCACAAACACTTTCTTTTGACCAAAATCCAACGTGCTAGACATTGGACCACATTGAACATCCATTAAACCGTGATGGCTTTGCCCCAATATCCTGAGATATTAGATTTCAGCAGCCCACTGAATTCTTTCCTAAAAGTGTTTACCAAGGACCGCTACACACATTCAGAATAATGTGAAATGGAAGGAAAATTACAGCCACATTTTATCACGAGGATTTTATATTTCTGCTCCGTGAATAGAATGTGCAACCAAAATGCAGCCTTGTTTTAGTGACCTTACATTTTGTTGAAATGTCAAAGGCAACATCCTAGAAGAACTAAAATATTTTCCAGTTGATCGTGTATGATGCAATTCAACCCGCTAAATATACTTGCTTTTTATATGTGCCTTTGCAGTTTCTCATTCATGAATGACGGGCTTTTCAAACTGTGCCTTTGGCAATGCTTAGCATAAATATCAATTTACTCACTGTCTGTGTGCCTTTTTTAAAAAAAAAAAATTCTAGCATACTTGGCACAGTTTTTTTGATTCAGTCAATGTTTCTGTTTGTTTTGTGGTCTCTGAAGAACTTTTTCTAACCTGCCCTTAGCTATTGAATTAGCCACAGGATTGGCACAGTCCAGAGCAGGCACTAATTTTGCTGTCAGACTGATCCTATCATTATTTTTAACTAAATAGAAATATTATTAAATGGTATGCAGTCCTATTTTAAATGCTGGGTAACTGATCGGCTGAGTGCTAGAAATAAATAATAATGCTTGTCACTTAGCTCAATGGTACAGTCCCTGCTTTGCAAGCATGCAGAAGATTGTGAGTTCAATACCTGCCATCTCCCGTAAAATACATACATGGGGGAAAAATCAAGTGATGGGATAGATCTCTGTCTGGAACCTTGAAGAAATGCAACTAGTCAAGATAGAGAACAATACTGGCCTTGGACAAACAGCTAGACCTGATACAAGGCAACTTCTAACGTAATTGTGGGATATCCAGCCTCATATAACCAACATGCTTAAGTCTAATTAATGCATGGAAGGGGTTAAGACCATAGAGTGGGCTGTCCTGCCAGGCTTAGCTACAGTAGGCCATTCCCCCTCACTTTTGGAAGAAGGCCTTTGTTCTTCCATTCCACCATGTGAACTCCTGCAAATAAGGAGGTCTGGTCTAGTTGTTCCAAGCTCAGGCCCTGCGTCTTACAACCCATCTTTGTATTTCTATACAAATAATTTAAAATTTAGGAACATTTAGTTCCGGGTTAGCGCCTCAGGTAATGGTGGAATTCCTCTGATCGGGAGGAATTTGCTTCGTAGGAATCCGGGTCTGGCCGCCACGGCGAAGGCGGAGACCCACTAGAAATCACAGACGGGTGAAGCCTGTGAACGTGGGATTCGGCTGGCACCTTTTGCACCTCCCCTACTCACGGGGAAACCCGGTTTCGGGGATCCGGAGCGACGTGGGGTGAGTGGCGCGGTGCTTTGAATTGACTGCTTCTTCCACGGAGCGAAGCCGCATAGCTGTTGCCGGAGAGCGCTGACTTTTTCCTGTGGACAATTTGATCTTAAAGCAACTACCCGTGAGTAGAGCGGATAATTGGATTTTTAAACATCTTAATTTGGTGCCGAAACGGGGAGGTCTAAAACAGGAAGTCCACCTTCCCCTTTTGTAAATAGATTGAAGCAATGAGGATGCAAGCTGAAGTCTCGGAAAGCCTATTGTAAAGGACTAAATTTCCATCAGTAAAAAATACTAAACCCCCCTTGGTGGCAGAAGAAGAGGGGGGAAAGTTTTGGACTGAGTATACCTGCAGGAGAGAGTGAACAGAGTTAATATACCACCGCTCCGATCCTGGAAACGGGCTGCCAACAGGACTGACCGTGATTAGAACGTTCACTGACAGTTAGTTAAATAAGAGGAATACATTGTTTCCATGGTCTCCATCTGCGTTTAAAAAGGAGTAAAAGTAACAGAAAATTGAAACTAACTTTATTGTTTGAATTGAGTTTAAAAGGACTAATACAAATAGAAACTGTTTCCCTCTAGAGGAAGCTTTTGAAACTGTCACAAGAGTTGAGCTGGGGGAATTTCCAGCTGCAAGATAAAAACCTGTGAGATTCTGGGGACCTTGAATCAGTTAAGAATGTTGACAGAAGAGGCCTTAGTGGTTGTATTATGTAAGATAAGTGACTCACTGGAACAGCTTCACAAAAAGGTGGATGTGGTAACTACCAAAATTGACAATTTGGGACAAAAAGTGAACACCAATATAGAAACTATTCAGAAACTGACACAGGAATCTACTTTGACATGGCAAACTGCGGAGAAGGCTAGGGAGAAAGTTATTGCCGTTGAACCTAAAGTAACACAATTGGAGAGAGAGAGAGAGTCCCAGCCTTACAGATGCAATTTGATGACCAAAAGTTGATGCCTGCTATGATTGAATTTAAAGAAAATCAGATTTCGAGCATCAGAGCCCTACCTGAACTGGAGAAGGAAAGTTTGATAGATTTCCTTACACAGGAATTTGATGACTTTTGGGACCGGGACTTGGGTCAAGAAGAGATTAAAACTGTGAGGGCTCTCGGACTTGGAAGAGGAGGGAAAAAAGAGAAGAACAAAATAAGAGACTGTAGGAAATACCAGAGGAACTTAGAAGAACAACAGTCAAGAGTGGAAATTTTGAAAGATGTCCTGAAATACCTTTCGGATCTTAGATTTAACAACGGAAATTTGGTTGCCCTGTCGAGAAGGAATAAAATCATCTTTAGGTGGGAGTTTCCCCGAGATCTACTCTTTAGCCTCAAAGGAAGGAAAATGAAAATAAGATCAGTGGAAGACAAAGTAAAGTTCATGTATAAATATGAAGAAGACTCGCAGAAGGGACTTGGAAAAGAGTTAAGAGCATCGGACAGAAGATCACTAGGTTGATGGACTATAGGGAATTGGTGGATATGACTGGCAGAATCTGGGACCAGGGAGAAGAGTCGGTGGAAGAAGATTGGAAAAAGTTTAAAGACTATTTCTAAAAATATTGTAAAATTAATGAGTGTTAGAAAAATGTTGGAAAGGAGCTATATGGCTTTAGTAGAAATGTTACAAGGAATTAAGTACAAATAGATTATTAGAGTATTAAAGGGATAATAAAGTTAAAATATGTTAAGACAATTATATATTAAAGGGAAAAATAAGGTTAGAATATGTTAAGATAAATTACAGGACAGAAAACAGAGGAAGATGGAAAGGAATTGCTGAAACAGTTAATTAAAGTGGAATACAAAAAGGGAGGTGTGAGGAGGTCGCTGAAACAAGTAAATGAAAGTTAAGATACTGAACTTATTAGATGTGTTTTAAATTGTGTTTGTTTGGTTTTGTTAATTTAATGTTTGGGGTTGGTGTTGTGTGGTGTTTTTGTTTTTGTATTGCATTGTTTTGTTTTGTTGAATTCTTTGTCTTTCTTTTGCAGTTTTTAAAATGTTAATAAATATTATTTTAAAAAAAAGAATTTAGGAACATTTATAAAAAGATAATTAAAAAGCAATGTATCAAAAGAGAAAAGGAATAAAGAAAAAGAAAATATGTTTAAAAATACAATCCTTACAAAATGCATTTGTATAGAAAAGAGAGAGAAAGAGAGACCCATTATCACATTTATTTCTCCCAGTTACCCACCCTGAGAGATAGCTGAGGGAGGTGATTTTAACCAGGTGTTTCCATGCACAACATCCACATTCTTAGCTGCTGCATTTCAGCAGCTCTGAAATTCAGAGGAATTACTCTGAAACACAAACCTTGTTTAAATGTCCAGCTACTGCCATCCCCCGCCACCGGGGGTGATGTTTTGGGATGCCTGGTGCTAAGGCCAAACCTCTGCCCTCTATTTTGTTTTAAGCTGGGACATTTTTAAGAAGGGCACCAGCAAGACTAGTCAAAATCTGGACAGATTGCAATCTAAGCCTTTCAGTAGAAAGCCTTTACAATTTGATTGCATAATTTAGAATATCTGACCCCGGCCATAAAAAAGTACTATATCTGTCACACTTAAATGCTTTTCTCCATCATAGAACGATTGTAGTGTACTCAATGTAGTTTTCGTCAGTGACAAATTTTCATTCATTTTTGTTTGTTTGCCCAGAGAAGCACATGAATGCATGCAATTGAACCTCTTTGGCTGACTAGTCAGAGGAGACAGACATTGAGGTGTTACATTCCTCTGCACACACAACCTATTTGTTCTCTATCAATAGAGCTTTCAGAGAGGCTGCGACACAAGAGGAACTATTTCTTATGGAGTTGTGCTTTTCAAAAATCACCTTCAGGGAAATGTGCCGTGTGTAAAGATGTCTCCTTTGCATATTTTAATTTGACACTGAAACTCTCGGACCTATGCATTATAAATTGTTAAGTACCATTGAAGAACTTGGTGGGGAAAGATGCATGTTCCTCTTTTGATTTTATTTAGGGTTGATAGATTCTGATTTCATTACATCTTGACTTGGTTGATGGTTGGCAGGTTTTGGCCAGTTTTATAATATCTGTGGGCCCATGTAGCTTTAGCTGCCTGTTCCTTGGTACCATAAAAAAGGTGACAAGTCTTTTTGGGCTAGACTTCAGACTCTATAGGCAGGCTTGTGATAGTATTCAGGCCCCAGGGTAAATGCCACAACTACCACCCTCATTATAGCTATAATCATCTTATAGCTACAACTGCTCAACATTTATTATATACTAGCAAGACAGGGCATGCCAAAATTTCTCAGCAAGGCTTCTGTGCCTTTAACACTATAGCAGCAGGCAGAAATTCCACAGGCAAATGATTTCATAGAATCATAGGCTTGTCGAGTTTGAAGGGCCCTGAGGGAAACAATAAGCTGCTGTACACATGAATGCTGCTTCTGTGCTGAATGGTCGCTCACCTGAGTTGCAGGTGGACTTTGGCTGCAGCCCAGCCCAGCTTTCCCCATCGGGGCACAGAATAGACCATTTCCCCTTGTGGTTGGTCATTGGAATCCTTTTCAACCAGCCGTGGAGGCTTGTGGGATTGCCCACCAAAGCTTTTATTTAAAACCAGCCAATCATGGCAGTTTAAATGGGCGGGGCAAGAGTGGCAGACTGGAATGGAGACATCTTCACTCTAGTCTGCCTCCAGAATATTGTGTGGTTATCTCACCTAAGATTCCCAACTGTACAGTATTCCAGCCATGCAAAAATCAAGAGATTTCTATGCATGCACATATCTCCATCCAAGCTGATTTATGCCTAAAGCACATTCTCAATTGACAGAGTGCAATCGTGAGGCCAAGATCTGTCAACTTTTGATGAACTTAATGTGCTATCCCTAGAAGATGATCCTAAATCAGATGAACTCGTGGAGATTAAAGGGTGAAGCAAGTGAGCGCAATCCCCAATCCACACGTCAGGTCTACATGAATGAAAAAGTGACCAGGGCTTATGTTCATTTCTAATTTTGTGGACATATTTTGTGGATAAGTGGGTGGTTTTGTTTCAGAGTGTGGCATTCCATTTTGATAATAGTGACAGGGTATTCACTGTTGGACGTCAACATGGTTTTAAAAAGCATTCTGTATTTGAATAAAATTAAATCAGTTTCACACACATACATACACATCTGTGAGCCTTCCTAATGTTTTGCTCACATAAATGTTTACTTATGCAGCATTTATTTAAAATGCAGCTTCATAATTAAGTCTGGGGAAAGTGTTCTGTTTTATTTTTGCCTGGGAATTAACAATATGCGCATTAGAGTAAAATTGCTGAATTATTGAAAAATAATCCATATTTTCTTTTTAGAAATGCAAGCTTTCTTACATAGTCACTGCATTTTATGAAAAAGCAAGAGATATTGACATAGTGCATTTTAAACATTTGCCCTCCAGGGTTAACTAAGGCTCTCTATCTGTGCTCACTGACCCCCCACCCCTTCCACTGAGTCCCCATCACATGTTGGAGGGACAATTTCTGAAGTTGAGAAGCCATGGTGGAGGCTCCTCGCTTCATTCTGAAACCTGATCACACAGAGTTCTGAACGAGACAAGGAGCCGTCATGGGTACAGGAGACTCCCATCTTCAGATGTTCCCCTTCCAAAATATGGGAAGGTGCAGTGGAGGGAGTGGTGCCAGGCCAGCAAACCTAGGGTTGCCATATGTCCTGAATTTTCTGGACATTCCCAGGATCCAGCCATTGGAAACAACATCTAGGCATCAACAACTGTGGGCAAAAGCTCAACAACTTTAGGCCAAAAAAGTTTGTTTCCAGATTTTTGGTTTTTGAAATACGGCAACCCTAAGCAAATCTGATCTGTTCTCCCTCTTCTTGTGATTCAATAGCATGACACTCAGTTATTATGTGTGTGAGGATTCACACTGCAATCCTCTACCTGCAGTCTGAAGTGATTTTCTGCCATCTCCCTTATTACACCCAATTTAAGTCTTCTCAACATGCATCATGAATTGAAACATCTCACTTGGTCCACTCTCCCTTTCGCCTGCACTGCTAGCATGTCAGATAACTTTGTTGGTATGCTAGCACTGCATGTTTAGAGGCTGCTATTCCGATTTAAATGTTTGCCCTCCCCGATGAGTAATGATTTGTCTGTTGCATATCCAGCAACATTTTTATTGACCCTTCTTAGTGGTGGGAACTGAAGGACATTCTTGACAATATGTTTCTTACAGGTAGTCAATAGGACCTGCCAGCTAACTAACACCAGTAAAGAAACATAAGAAAAACATTTCCATGCATTATCACAGGTGTTCTATGTAACTAAATATCAGCCAATTCTAAACCAGGTCATAAACCACCATCCTTTGGTTGCATTCCTGTAAAAGCAAGACTTTTTTTTCGCATCTGGAACTTGCCGGAACTCAGATCCAGCACCTCTCAGGTGTGCGCCATTGCCATTCTAAGAGGTGTTCATGGTGAGTTCCGGCACCTCTTTTTCTAGAAAAATTAGCACTGGTAAAAGATAACATTTTAATGCAACTATTCCTTGCTTTTTCATTACCTTCATGTTTATTTTATATAGATCTGAAAGAAAATAAGGAGATCTTGCTAATAGAAGTTTGGTGCTTTACTTCTCTTAACTTTTTCTTCCAAGTGAGTAAAAGAGCTTTCCATGACTGCTAATATAGTTTGCGGCCACTAACACAGCCACGCCTGGTATGTTTCCTTTCACAATTTAGTATGGAACTGAAGATTTAATTGAATATGACTATGACTATGGAGATCCAGATTATAAAGATTATAAAGACCTTGACTCTGTAACAGAGGGACCCCCACTGTACGACGAGATTGTCACACAGACTGAGGTAACGGCATGTGCTGTGTGTGTTGCGTGACGTCCCTGTCATCTCCCTTGTGGTCTTGTCATGTGGTGTCTTGTGTTAGCTAAGCCTTTTGTTCCTTTTCACCTCTCTCTTGCCTCCCTGTTTGTCCCTAAATCTCATTTTAATTCAACAGTGGAAGAGAAGAAGACCACCAGCAATTGCTTATCTATCTATTTGTTTGTTTGTTTTAAGCCTTTTGACTTACTCTGCTTCCTTTCCTACCTCACTGCTGTTCCCCTTTCATTCATTTATGTTTTCCCATTCCATCTTTCAACACCCTTTTTCAGAAAAAGAACAAAGCCCCAAAGAAGAAGAGGACAGTGGCTGCTAACTCAAAGAGCAACTCCCAAAAGTTCACACTCAAAAAATATGAATCATTTTCATCCAAGAAGAAGAAAAGCTATCAAGCCTCAGCAAAAAGCAAACTAGGGGTAAAGGTAGCCCAGAAATAATCAAGATCTTTCCTCGACCAAGCCTGGAAGATCTGTGATGTTGAGAAATGAGTAGCTTGCCTCTAACCCCCAGTAGATGAATTCACCTTTGGCTAATACCACAACCCAATTGAACAGAGATTCCTCCTGCCCATTTGCCTTCCTCTTTTGTGGCTAATGGCCTGCGTTCTCTTTCCTGTCAGGCCAACATTGTCGATGAATATAATGAATATAATGTGGCTGAAACTGACTATGGGACCTCTGAGGGCTACCAGACTGAGACTCCGAGCCGAACGACGGGACCAAATGAGGTAATGAGGAATGGAAAAGTATACAGGCAAGGATACTTCAAAAGATCTTAGTCAATAACTTTTACCAAGTCATAATCGGTTGCCCTAATTTAGTCTTATGAGAGATCCTCTAAAGACCAAGGTAGCTTGTGGCACGTTCCTGAAATGCACAGTTTTACTCCAATATCTGGCCTTTCGCCTTTCAGTTCTGCTTGAGAAATAACACCTAGAGATTGCAAAAAAGAAGCTCTCAGAGTTTAATCATATACATGTTTTGATGTTGTGCAGTATTCACCCAGCACAAACCTTACACAAGATCTTGCCCATATTTGTGATTTCCGTGGCATGAGGATGAAAGGAAGGGTTAGTTTAGTGTGTGTTGGCATTGCAAGGGAGAGAGGCATAGCTCAAACAAGGCCAATTATTTAATGGAAAAGAATGCAGTGACTGGATGGTGAGTGGAGGTAGAGAAAGGTCATAAGCAGGTGGCCTTGAACTTGGTCTTTGATTCCCCAACCTACTGATAATGCTTTTAACTCTATCCTCCATAAATTCCAAAGCCCCAACATAGATATAGTCATGCACAACAATGTGTACTCTTCCAAGATGGTGGCCAGGATGCATTTTCCCACACACATAGCACTGTGAATGGAAACATGCACCTCATTCATGCCATATAGTGAATGGGGATGAATTGGATGCATGAATCGCCATCTGGATCAACCACACCGTGTGGATGAGCATCCATATGCAGATCCATCCATACCTGGTCAGTTCCCATTGGCTTCCAATATGCTTTCATATGTAGATCTCTTATACTAGAGTGGAAGGTCTGTGTCTACTCCACAGAATCAAGTTGCATTGCAAAGATGTACCTTAGGATTTCCAATACGCCTTTTCTTTTGATCCTGAATGGAAAGGTTTATTGGAAATTGTCCAAAACTGTCCTTCATTTTCTGTTGAAATTTGGAGTGTGCAATCAACTGACATTTATGAATGTGGATATTTTGCTTCGTAAATATCGACTTGCTATACAACCATGGTTTTCCAAAGGTTTTGCATTATGCTGCAAGTTATTTGCTGCTCTTGTAAACAATTTCATGTTTCAAGTACATAATGACAAAATGCAAAGGTTATTACTTTGGAAAGTGCATTAAAATGCTTTCATAAAACAAAAAGCCAATGTTTGTTTGTTTGTGTGTGTGTGTGTGTGTGTGTGTTTGTGTGCATGTGTTTCTGCATGCACAAACATATACACACACATTCATAACAGACAAACATACTTTTAGCTAGCAAGGCACAGTATTTTTTTCTAAAAAAAAAGAAAGAAATAGATTTCAGTCAGCATGCAATGCTTTTAATATGTACAAAATCCTGTTATCTTGGTAGAGGCAAAATCCAAGCAGTTTCAAAATGTACTTTGAAGAAATAATAAGATTTTCTATTATTAAACCCATGCATTGACGCTTTGTGTATGTGTCAGTAGGCATTGGAGTGACTAACTTGTGGCTTTTCCTGTTAATTACATCTCCTGTTAATTACATCAGTGGAATAAACAATGCCCTCCTTTTTTGTCGAGGCTCCATTTAGATAAATGAGAGTTGTATAAAAGCACAATGGGTCCCACTGCTGCTTTGAAATATATGGAGACTGGAAAGTTCCCATTTCCTATTACACCTTATGTCTTTTGCCCAGCAACACATCTGTAGTTTTCTACACCTCCCGTTCATTTCCCAAAAGGCTTCACATAGGAAGTTCTTCAAATGGATTGTTTCCCTTGCAAAACATTTCTACATCCCTAACCGTGACCCAAACCTGCTGCCTCCATAGTTGGGTCTTTTTTTTTTGTGGGCTGGGCATCTTGAAGAAAATGCTATTCAGATAATGCTGGTGCATAAAAGCTAACTGCTTGGTTTCACACAGTTCTCATAACTGAGAAAAGAAAGGATGCCCTGAGCCTTCAAGATGTATTGAACGTTACATGTAGAAACATTGTAAACCATTTTCTCTCTGTGAGACACATACACTTTTAAGTGTACAAACAATGCAATGCTGCAAAATAGCATTTATTAGAAATATTTCTTTTTTTTGTTCTCTCGTTTTAAAATTTCCATGAGATAGTAGTGTTTATCAAATGAAATCTTCGCACATTGAAACCAGAAAGTTATTTATCCACATATGATTAATCTGCAGCTTATTGTGCTTTCCCCTTTATTTTGTACTCCAGGGGTTGTATTGTATCCAGTGGTGTTGGTCAGCTGACTGCAAGACTTAATAATAATAATAATAATAATAATAATAATAATAATAATTTATTTATACACCACCCATCTGGCTGAGTTTCCCCAGCCACTCTGGGCCGCTCCCAATCAAGTGTTAAAAACAATACAGCATTAAATATTAAAAACTTCCCTAAACAGGGCTGCCTTCAGGTGTCTTTTAAAAATAGGACAGCTTCTTATTTCCTTGACATCTGATGGGAGGGCGTTCCACAGGGTGGGCACCACTACTGAGAAGGCCCTCTGCCTGGTTCCCTGTAACTTGGCTTCTCACAGTGAGGGAACCGCCAGTAGGCCCTCACCGCTGGATCTCAGTGTTCGGGCAGAACAATGGGGGTGGAGACGCTCCTTCAGGTATACAGGACCGAGGGAAGTGGAGGAAATCAGTTCCTGGCTTTACTCCCTCCCCCTGAAGTAGAATGGGGGAGGGAGCAATTTTCAGTGATGTCCCTCTCCCCTCCCCCACATAGTCCTCCAGGGCACATTGAAATGGGAGTGGTGGGTGGGTGAGGTCATAGGAAGGAGAGAAGTCTCTGAAAATGGCTTTTCTCTCTGTTTCACTGATGGAAGCCTTTCTGTTAACTGAGTAACACCACTGGATGCAAACCCTCATGTATTTTTCAACAGTGAGGCTGATGTTAAAAAGTCTGTGAAGCCAAGTATGAAAACTTTGATGTACCTAGCATAAAGATGTCATATTACAGCGTTAGCGTCTGTGCTTTGGCATATACTGCAAAATCAGTGAGTGAAAGTCTGGATTGATGGTGATACTGAACTGAATATTTCTAAATAGTTCAGTGGAACCAGGGTTTCATTTAACGGTTTTGCAAATGAAATAATAGTAATAATAATGAATGTTTATGAAAGCATTGATTGCATTGCACACAGGTATGTGCATTGGGTGATCTTTTAATACCCCTGAAACTCTGGCTTCCCAGTCTTTCAGGAGCAAATTAAAAGATTCCAGCGCTCTTGTGTTATTTCATCAGCCATTATATTCAAATCTACTGAATGCTTATATTGCTTTACTAACAGTAATCCACATATTCATCCTATTCCCAAAACCTTTGCTGCTTATGTGAATAGCAAAATCCTGTTGAAGAAGTATTTGCTGAAGAATACGTAACAGGAGAGGAGTATAACTCTGAGACTAAAAAAACTGAGGAAACAGATTATGGAAACAGAGGAGTAGACCGCAGTGAATCTGAAGTTGTGGTAGATGGAGAAGTAGGCGAATATGATTTTTATGAATATAAAGAATACGAAGAGAAGCCAACCAACCCTACTAACGAGGAGTTTGGGCCTGGTGTTCCAGCAGAGACCGATATCACAGAAACAAGCGTAAGTTGGGGACATCCAAGCTGCTCTTTAACTGTGGCAAGTGGTTCATAGCAAAACATAGCTGTCTTCATTTTCTGACTATTTATGGCAGGCCAACATTTGCACTGACCCATAGGCAGCCCTATGGGACCCACATGTGAAAGTGAGTATGGCTGAAGCGGGTATAGCCTTTTATTTTGTTTTTTTAAGGACACATTTTAGGTGTGGAGGAATCACAGAGTCACAGAGGGAGACCCATGGGAGTGGTTAGTTTGAACTAGTTAAAAAATCAAAACAAGATTTGGGGGCATTGTGGGGACAGAAAAATACTTTGCCATCACGGTGCAGTACCTTTGGAAATACTATCCCCTGGCCCCTTAAAAATACATATTAATTGGTTTTGAACAATTAGGAGGGGTAGAAAAAACCTATAGGCAACATGACACCTCTGTGTGGTGGGTGTAGGGCCATGGTTCCCAACATAGGGCACACGCCCCACAGGGGGGCAATTTGATTTTTAAGGGGGCCAATTTGGGAATGAGTTATTAACAGTGAATGGCCTTTTAGGCTTCCTCCACCTGAATAGGTGTTCACTTTTTGAATAATAAGAATTATTATTGTCATGGGGGGGGATTTTAGAGATACTTAGGTGGGGCGTGGCCAAAAAAAGGTTGGGAACCACTGGTGTAGGGACTTTAGGGACTTTATTGGCAGTTTATACAGCTGGGAGTGGGTGTTGCATGTGTAGATGCTTTATAAAAATGAAACAAGTATTTACGGGACCGCCTCTCCTGGTATGCCCCGCAGAGGACCTTAAGGTCCATGAATAATCATAGTTTAGAGGTCCCGGGCTCTAAGGAAGTCAGATTATCCTCCACCAGGGCCAGGGCCTTCTCAGTGATGGCTCCAACCTGGTGGAATGCTCTGTCCCATGAGACCAGGGCCCTGCAGGATTTAACTTCCTTCTACAGGGCCTGTAAGGCAGAGCTATTTTGCCTGGCTTTCAATTTGAACTTAGCCTGATCTTTTATTCCCCTTCCTTCCCTCCCCCTCCACTTTTATGAAGATTACCCGCTCTGGGATCCCACAACTAATTCTCTCCGGGTCTCCTCGCTGGCCCAAATAGGACTAATTTAGCCAGCTAGCCCTGGTGATCATCTACTGTTTATTGGATGGATTTCCCCCCTAAATTGATTTTTGAATTCTGAATTTATTGTTATTCACGTTTTATACTGTATTTTATGCTGTTTTTTTCTTGCATCAATTAAGTGTTTTAAATTTGTTGTTAGCTGCCCTGAGCCTGGTTTTTTGAACCAGGAAGGGAGGGGTATAAATAAAATTTTATTATTATTATTTATACCTTATGGTTACACCTGAGGGCCAACTAAACCAGAAAGGAGTCATGAGGTTCCAGAAGCAATAAAGTTCACTAAGATTTCAGCTGGAAGTAGAGGAGGAGGCAAACCTCGTCCTAGTCAGTTTCCATATATCTCATTGAGGACGCCCACTAAAACAAGGATGGGAAAACTGTGTGGATGGACTCCATCTCCTGTCATTCCCACCCAGCATGGTCAATGGCCATGGATGATGGGAATTGCATCCTTACATTAAAGGAGCCCTCAATATGTTTTGTCTTCAAATCCCACCCTCTGACCTAGAAACAGCTTGGCACCTACAGTCCTATTTGCAATATTATCTACATCTTGTAACTGATCTCTTCTCAGTCAAGGCTGTCATATGGAAGACAGCCAAGGCCTAAAGCAATTTTTTTCTTTGAATTCATGGAACAATCCTGGGGTGAGGCGGAGGGGGTGGGGTTTAAAAAATAAAGAACTTCTACTCATGTTTAATCTGTTCGAGATAAACAAGCAGCTTTCTCAATTATGCTTGCAGGAATGAAAAAAAAAAATGGCAGATTGCCATTTGTAAGGGAATATAGTTGCTTGGATATCTAAATAAATAAATAAATTGGTGGCTACAGCTCTTCATTTGCACCACAAGATCTCGTCCTGAACTTGTAAGCGTATATTTCAGTTTAGTCAAAGACAGGACAAAAGCCAGTGTTAGTTCTACTCATAGAAGACCCACTGAAAATATTAGACATGACTAACTCTAAACAGATTTGCAGGTTCCTGCTCTCCTCCTCTTCCTCCCCCCCCCTCCTCCTCCTCCACAACTGCCAGACAAAAGCCATAGCCCATGGGAACTGTAACTTCACTCACACTACTTTCTGGTGTCAAGTTTTCATATGGAGATATATGCAGGCAATCTAAACATCATTTGACACATTTAAAATCCATTCTGACCCACGTTGGAAACTAAGCTCAGCCTTGGTTTGTGAAGGTATAATGCAGGAAATAACCAATGCAGCTGTGGTGAGAATTGAGCACTTTCAGGATCCTCCTCCATATTTATTTTTGGGCTCATGATCCAAATGCTTCTGCTCATCTCCACATTGCCACACAATGGATGCTCACCATTTTCCCAGTGGGCATCAGTTGCAGACCATTGCTGTCCGCCTCCTTCCCGACAGCAGATAGGGAATTCCCCCCAACTTTTGTTGCCATGGGGATGTGACTGCCTGGCCAGTGAGCCAGGTTCAAATGGGCCAATCAGGGCCCAAGTTATGGATGGATGGGCACTGGCCAATGTCATGACTGGCCAGGCAGGCCTATCTCCTGATAAAGAGCTGCAAATTCTGGCAATATCAAAAGAGCACTGCGTGCTCCTGCCTTCACAGTAGCAGGGGACTTTGGGCCTGACATACATTCTAATATATTTGCCTCTCGGTATCTTCCCTCCACAGGTGAATGGCCATGGAGCCTATGGGGAAAAAGGACAGAAGGGCGAAGCAGCTGTGATTGAACCTGTGAGTATTTTAGAAGTGAGCGACTGTGACGTTTTGTGGGTCGGTTTCCACCTGCATGTTCAGCTCTTGATCAAGTAGTGAGTTTTCTGGGTGCAAATGGGGCACAAAGTCCTTTTAAAAAAACATCCTGGACTTTTACATCTGACAGTTTTATTTCAGAACGCAATCTTATGCACTGGGGAAAGGCCATAGAGCACATGTGTTGCATTCTGAAGTTCCCCTGGTCTTTTGAGTGAAATCATTGCCAATAACCCTTCCCCAACCTGGTGCCCCTCAGATATTTTGCACTGCAAATCTCATCATTCCTAGCCATTGCCCATGCTGGCTGGGATTGATGGAAGCTGGATCTCAAAATTCCCAGAGGACCTCAGATTGAAGAAAGGTGATGATTGAAGGACCTCAGATTGAAGAAAGGAGTATTGAGCTAGATGGGTCAGTGGTCTGGCTCAGTAGAAGGCAGCTTTCTGTGCTCTTTTCAGAAATAAACCATGCAGAGCTCAGCAGAATCTAACTTCCTGTGCAAGCTTAAAAGGTAAAGGTAAAGGGACCCCTGACCATTAGTTCCAGTCGTGGCCGACTCTGGGGTTGCGGCGCTCATTTCGCTTTATTGGCCGAAGGAGCCGGTGTACAGTTTCTGGGTCATGTGGCCAGCATGACTAAGCCGCTTTTGGCGAACCAGAGCAGCGCACGGAAACACCGTTTACCTTCTCGCCGGAGCGGTACCTATTTATCTACTTGCACTTTGACGTGCTTTCAAACTGCTAGGTTGGCAGGAGCAGGGACCGAGCAACAGGAGCTCAGCCCATCGCAGGGATTTGAACCGCCAACCTTCCGATCGGCAAGCCCTAGGCTCAGTGGTATAGACCACAGTGCCACCCACGTCCTGTGCAAGCTTACTTGGAAGTAACTGCTTCTGTCTGGGTATGAGTGCTCCATTGCTGCTTCATCTTTCAGCTGCAGGATCCGCATGAGAATGCTGGAAAATGCTGCAGTTTCCAGTATTTTCCCAGCTCAGTGGTTTTACAGGAGGCATTGTAGGCTACAGGCTCCTACCTTGACATTAATAGACACTCCACCCAAACAGGCAAGCCTTAAAAATATTAGAGCTTCATTGCTGCTGCAACCTTTCTTAGCCACTGGGGCCTCCTTCTTGGCAAGGCATGTTTTTAGGAAGGTGCAAGCCCGGCTTGAATTCTGAGGAAGGCTTGGCTTTGGCTCTGTTCTGCCCCCCCCCCTCCAAACTGAGTTCACTTTCAAATCCACCACCCCTCTTAATTCTAAATGGTGACTCCATGGCTAGCCAGGAGCTGGCCTTCTACAGCATCTCCTACAGAAGAAGCATGGATAGATTTGTACTGGTGACAGATGATGATGGTGCAGCTGAAACAGCAGTCGAATCAGAAGCCAGAGATGAAACATGCTGTCAATAATAAGGGAAGACATTTGCACGAAAGTGTCCCGCAGAACGTCTGGGTCTCCTATACTGTGACACATGCAAAGTCGCTCCCTGGCAGTGTGAGGAAGGCAATGCAAACACAACCGCTCTAAACCAACACAACTGTGAGTGTAAGGCAGCTTCTGAAGCAACACAAAATACTACTGAAGCAATAAGTGTCTAGTTGCGGTTCAGTTTCTGCAAGAAAGATTTTCAAAGCCCAAAGGATGTCCACAAAGCAGCTCCTTCAACAGTTTCGTGCCTGCAGTATTTTCTCCAAATCTGCAAAACGATTGAGGCTGCAATTCTGTACATACTTAGCAGGCAGAGAATCCCATTAAGCTCAACAAGCCTTATTTTTGAGAAAATAGAGGGGCACTACTACAAATCACTCAGACTTGTGGTCTGATCCCACGCATGCTACTCATAAGTAAGTCCCAGAGGCAACTGTAGATAGAATTTCTGTCTGATAATAACCTACCTTGCGCTTAGCATAACTTATTTTTAAATACACATGCATAGTAGAGAGTTATTGACACATTACAAACAATCGTATACAGGCAGAAATGCAACATGGTTGCATGGTTACACTTTGTGTATGAACCTGTTGGATTCCTGTCTGTTGTGACAGCTTCTGAAGGCAGATGACGTACCAGAAAAAAGGCCCATGATGGATAACAGGAGGTCTCAGTAAAAACAGCTCATCCCATGGCAAAACTGTCCTGTAGTGTGTCACTTAAAACTGCAGTGGGTGAAGTGCATGACTGAATGCCTATATAAAAGGGGAAAAACCTTATGTGTAGAAACCAAGAGGTCAAGGGAGTAAGATTGTGGCCTTCCCTTCCCTAACAGAGTTGTTTTCTATATGAATGTTGGTTTCCATGCTGAAGCTTTCAGTCATGCAACCCATTTCCTGCCAGTTTGATGCCGTATGCTCCAGCAACAGATTGACCATGCAGGGAGTTGTTTGTTTGAATATGCTGTCATACAGTGGTACCTCAGGTTACATACGCTTCAGGTTACAGACTCTGCTAACCCAGAAATATTACCTCGGGTTAAGAACTTTGGTTCAGGATGAGAACAGAAATCGTGCTCCAGTGGTGCGTCGGCAGCAGGAGGCCCCATTAGCTAAAGTGGTGCTTCAGGTTAAGAACAGTTCCAGGTTAAGAACGGATCTCTGGAACGAATTAAGTACTTAACCAGAGGTACCACTGTACATAGTTCAGAAGAATTATTGGTCTCTCTTATGATTGCTTGTGGGAGCTTGTAACTTGAGACTGAACTGAAAGTGGAATTGATTTTCATGAAGACTTCAAACTTCATTGAAAGACATGCAGAGATTTTTCAGGGCAACGAAAATGTTTGCCTTTTTCAGAAACTGTTGCACTGACTAGCCAGGAGGAGCCATGTGACCAGTCCAGGAAGCACTGTTCTTATTCTACTTTTATTTGATCTTGGTGATTTTGGCACATAGCCAATCTGATGGGTGCTTAATGATGTTGTTTGACTGGATGTGATCACCCCAAACAGGAAAAATCCGGGTTGGTGGCGGTGGTGGGGAATGGTGCCAGAGCACTAAAGGATATGTTGGTCAATGGCAGCAAACAAATTTAGGATTTTGTTTTTTTAAAGAAAACATTCTCAATGTTGCAAGTTTAGAAAATAACTTTAGTATCTCCAAAACACGTTTTTTCACCCTGAAAATCAACATGGGCAGATATTTGTTGCATCCTGAATCACAGTCAAGGCAAGATTGTGTGAAGGGACAGGAAATTGGATATTGGACTTTCAGTGCCATAATTTGACCAATTCCATCTGTTGGAGAATTGCAGAACTGTACTGCAGCATCAGTGCACCCACACTGAAAGCCCCAGTTTATAAACCACTGCTGCTCTGCAACCCCTGACTGTTACAAGCTCTCATCTGTTGTCCTGTGTGCTTTCATAGGCAATTGCATTGGGGACCAAGAATATTCAACCCAGGTCTCAAACAAGCACTTTATAACCTTCCTGTTGAGAAAAGGCAGAATTTACCATAAAGTGGATTTATGAAATGATGCTTCATTTAAAGTATTGTGTCCTAGCTGGATTTGTGAAAAATGCTTTTTTTAATGCATAGTTGTACCGAAAGCACACATCTGATGTGCTGTGAAATACAGGTTGTGGCCTGTGAGGTGGACCTGGCTCACATGTCACGTTAGAGCAGAAGCTGTGATTTAATGTGAATGAGCAAAAGCCTTTTCCCCCCTTACAGTTTGTGGTTTGTTTGGTGGAAAAGCAGAGTGAGCCTGGGTTTGCCCTTAACAACAAGCCAGATTACTGCAGGAGAGGAGCAGGAAGAGCAACACATCCTTAAATTCCAGCAGAATATACTAAAATGCTACTTCTTTATTAACTATGGTTTAATGTGATGTGCAAACTAGAGCAATGGCCCTTTAATAAGTGCAAAATAATCAACACATGACAGATATGGAAGTTAAATTGATTTATTTGTGTGGATTTTGTGCTAATTATTAGTGATGTACTCTTTGCTTTTTGCCCTTTATCCAGTCAAAATTGTATAATCTTTTCTCTTTCCATAGGGGATGCTTATTGAAGGACCACCAGGGCCTCCAGGACCTCCGGTACATATGTGATTTTTAAATTTCTCTTTTTTTTTTAAAAAAAAAATAATAATTCCCAAAGAAAACAAAATATTTTTTGGGGGTAGTATTAACTGTGTTCAATACCACTGTAATAAAATGAATGCAGATATTTTGCATAGCAGCTCATGAGTCCCACGTAAGACGTGGGTTTTTTGATGAAAATAGATTGGGGCTTTTGGAAAGTGGGCTGCTTACATCGTTGTGCATTTCTTTTTGAGGAACTGATAATTGGCTCAGATAGAAAGCACGTTGCTGGTCCTTGATCAAAATTGGCCACAGTCTGAACCACTACTATAGAAAGTGATTCAGCACAACCACTCAATGTTGTTGTTGTTTAATTCACAGGGTCTTACGGGTCCCTCAGGAACACAAGGCCCCACTGGACCTCCTGGTGACCCAGGCGATAGGGTAAGTTGGTGTGGGTTGTAAATGAGCACGAGGAAAGCATTATGTCCCAAACTGGGTGGTTAGAAGCATATAATCCAGTTTATGAAATAAACTTCCCAAACCTTGGTAATGTCAGCTAAGGCAAGGACGCCAGGTCTGATGCCTTAAGAAACCTGAATCTCATTGTAACTGTTAACTTCGGTGCATCAGGTGCATAGTAGAATTTTCTGAAATCTGAGGGAGGTGGGACTTGCTCTGATGGTGGTTTTGACAGTTCTAGCTGGGCCCGTCGCAGGTCGGACTTCAGACGCATCAGAACTGAACTGAAAAGGTGGAATTGGACAAAGGCTGCTGGATAGCAGTAGGCCTCCTTTGTCCCAGTACGTCCAGGACTCTGAGACCTAAGAGCACATTGCAACCTTCAGTTAACAAATGAGGCCCTCTGTGCCACTCCTGCCCTCTCTAGATGACCTGATGGATTCAGTGGAGATGATGGAAACAGTAGAGATGGGTCAATTTATGTCTTGAGGGCCTCAGGGCTTCTTCCACCGGTGCTCTGGATATCCTTGTGCAGTGTGGGAAACATAGTAATGAGTGGGTGAACAGAAAGTGCATCTGATGGAATTGCTTCCCATTGCATCTGATGGAAGGGGAACTTTTCACATCTCCCCAAGTGGAGAGTTGCAGAAAGACTTGCTGCAGGGGCAGCTTGTGCTTGGTGAAGTGTGATAATTTTTCTTCTGCCTGAGAAGAAGAGAAAAAGATGAAGAGTTTGGATTTGATATCCCGCTTTATCACTACCCGAAGGAGTCTCAAAGCGGCTAACAATCTCCTCCCCCTTCCTTCCCCACAACAAACACTCTGTGAGGTGAGTGGGGCTGAGAGACTTCACAGAAGTGTGACTAGCCCAAGGTCACCCGGCAGCTGCATGTGGAGGAGTGGGGAAGCGAACCCGGTTCACCAGATTACGAGTCTACCGCTCTTAACCACTACACCACACTGACTGAGAATGAAAGGTATCAGGATAGACAGTCCATTGGCACCCAATAGTCATTAAAGCATCTTTTAGTGTGATTTGATGGGTCTCCCCCTCATCCTGTCCCAATCATGTCTCTTTGTCTCTATGGAATGCAATGGCTTTGCTTATTGTTCCTATTTCATATTGACAACAGTGGCTGCTCTCGTTACTGTATCAGTGGCATAGGCTACACTCCCTCTGCCCCATCATGAGTATGGTCACTTTATCGGCACAACATTACCGGTTTGCAAGGTTGCATTGCTGAAGTAGTTCTTGCACACCCCATGCCGCCAACTCATGCGTCAGCTCATAGAATTTGGCTGAAATGATCAGATTGATAAGGAGGGCTGTTGTTGTTTAGTCATTTAGTCGTGTCCGACTCTTCGTGACCCCATGGACCAGAGTACATCAGGCACTCCTGTCTTC
Organism: Podarcis cretensis; assembly: GCF_951804945.1. NCBI lineage: Eukaryota > Metazoa > Chordata > Lepidosauria > Squamata > Lacertidae > Podarcis > Podarcis cretensis. Next base: position 79,931,470 of record NC_137175.1, on the reverse strand, counting down.
CACTTCCTCCCGCAGTTTGGTCAAACTCACGTTGGTAGCTTCGAGAACACTGTCCAACCATCTCGTCCTCTGTCGTCCCCTTCTCCTTGTGCCCTCCATCTTTCCCAACATCAGGGTCTTTTCCAGGGAGTCTTCTCTTCTCATGAGGTGGCCAAAGTATTGGAGTCTCAGCTTCAGGATCTGTCCTTCCAGTGAGCACTCAGGCTGATTTCCTTAAGAATGGATAGGTTTGATCTTCTTGCAGTCCATGGGAATCTCAAGAGTCTCCTAAGGAGGGCAGCCCAAACAAAAGGCGTAGCTTCCTGTTCTGAAGCAAATTTAACCAAACCACATGCAACCTGAATAATTTGTCCCGTTCTCACGTATACCAGGGAAGCGATTTAGCCAAAGTTATGGAAGAGTATTTCTGACATGTCTGTCTAAAAGGCATAGACATAGCCTATTCCTAAACATATGCGCCAGCCTAGATACCTGAAATGCTAGATGGATATATCCACAGGGTCTGCTGCTGACTTAATAGCCCCTTATAGCTTTTGACAGATCTGCTTTAATAAGGATAGGCTTATCTCCATGAAAGGATGTACTACACCCTTAGTGTACATCTTCCCGTCTTGCATTACTATTTTTAAAATATTAAAATAATTCCTTCCTCTAACACTTCTGATATCTAGTCAAGTTTTTTTGTTTTTTTAAAAAAATATATTCCCAGAACTTCTGTGCCACATTGAAACAGTATTTTCTACACCAAGTGGCACTGACGGAGGCTCTCCAGGGTTTCAGGCAAGGGATATTCCCAGCTCCTTCCGATAAAAAAAAGCCACCCTACACCGAGATAGTACTAGATGTTCTGGAAATATTAGTAATTTATAAAATTTGTAATCATGGAGAAAGAAATCAGTTGGATGGGAGACAGGTGGCTAAGCTGGTTCCTGGTTTCATTTTAGTCCCTGTTGTGTATGAAAGTGTATGTGAAATTGAGTAAACAACAACAACTATACATTGCCCATCTGGCTGGGAACTGAAATAACTTGTGCAAGGAACTGTGTATTCTGTACTTCTTAAGGGTGGATCATGGGTCTGATGATAATGATCACAGAGCATTGTGGAAGGAGAATTTCACTGCTGAGGAACAATGAACATCCTAATCCTTGCCTTCTGCATTTTTGTGGCTCCTGCAATTTAGCCAACCTTCAGTGTTAAATAATTATAGGGGGAAATGCACCGCTTAGCGGCTGTTTTCAATGTGCAAGAGGCTGCAATTGAGAATATATGTCCTATGGCCAGCTAGATATTTACAACCAATTATTTAAATATCTACATCTCGTTTGCATCTTCTAGGGCCCACCTGGACGTCCTGGTCTCCCAGGAGCTGATGGTTTAGCTGGACCTCCAGGTACCATGTTAATGTTACCGGTAAGTCCTGTTTTGCTTTGCAAACACTATCCTCACCAGAAGCAAATGGAGATAGTGGTGTAGAATAATTAACCACAGACATTTTTTTCTGAATGGGTCACCAAGTTCAGGGATGGGGAAGCAGGTGCCATCCTGATGTTGCTGCTCTTCAACTCCCATTGGCCAGAAGCTCCTTCTCCTTCATCTACATCCAGGCTGCTGGATAGTAAAAATTGAAGAGTCAGATAATAGTAATGACAGAATTCCTCCTTGGAGGCTCAGCCTCCTTGGCACTGTGCCAGAAACCTTCATTGTATTCAAACCATAGAACAAAAACAACACTTAACCCATTGTTCACGATGATGTATTGTAGTAACAAAGAAAAAGGCTTTATGGCGATGCCTTCGGCTAGATTCAACAAAACCTTTCCCTTTGTTCTGAGTGCTTTAGGAATGAAATTTGCAATTTTTAAATGAGAATTCATATTCGTACAGCTTGTCAGCCTTTCCATTCTTGATTCTTCCTCTGCTGTTGCTGCTGCTTTGATAAATAGAGGAGAGGGGAGGTAGAGAAGCAGGAGCCTTGCAGCTCTCCTGATAACGACACTACAAATCAGTATTAGTAACCATCAGCTATCTTACGTTAGCAAGTTAGTCAGTCCATATCTGAACCTGTAGCAAGTTAAACTGAACAGTGAAAAGAAAGGAAAGATCCTATGCTAAATATTGAGCTTATTAAGCCAAACTCAACTTGGATTCCAGCTCAGCTCCTACATAAACTCTGGCCTAGTCTGGCATCCCTAAAACTTACCAACAGCGGTGATGGCAGTGAGAGGCATTTGGAGATAGCTGCTGTCTGGGACTACATAAGTCTTACCTGAGAAGCTTCTCAGGGCATGGCTTGAGCTCTACTAGGTCCTCAGTAAGGACTCAATTCCCAGAGATCTTTGCACCGGGAGGCTCCTGTTAATAAGGCTTTAGGGTACAGTTAGCTAACCTGGCTCCCACAAGGGGTTCTTGGACTGCAACTTCCACAATCTTTGGCCACTGGAACTGTGGAATAGGATGGATGGGAGTTGTAGTGGAAGAACATTTAGATGGCATCACATTGGCTAATCCTGCTTTATCATCGCTGCAGCTGGAAGATATGTAATAGCCAAGGAGAAGGAGGTGGAGGAACATGGGATGGGCTTGTGGTTGTAGAGCCCCAAAGCTTTACCACATTCCCTGCATCATCCCCAGGGTCATGTTGATGCCTGGTGCTCAGAATGAGTCCTGTTTTCAAATGAGCTTAACGTGGGTACGACCTCCACAACAATGCTATTTTTGGTAACCGTTTCTGAAGCTTTCTGACCAAGTGGCATACAAATAACCACCTTTTGATTGAAGAAGCCAATTTCTTCAAGAGCTTGGGAAATTACGGCTTATGTCTAACCTGTTTGATTTTGATAGATGCGTTTTTCTGACAAATTCTGTCCTCCTATATACAGTTCCGCTTTGGTGGCGGTGGCGGCGACAAAGGCCCAGCCATCTCGGCACAGGAAGCTCAAGCACAAGCTATTCTTCAGCAAGCCAGGGTAAGAGTGAAGCACACAAAGGCCTTGGGAACTTTGTTAGGGGTCCCAGGAACTGTAGTGCTGTGAGGGATAAACTACAGAACCCACGATTATTTGCGGGGAGGGAATATGTGCTTTAAATGTACGATGTGTATGCAGCCTAAGAAACTAAATGTGATGGGTTATTGTCCTCTGAGAGAAGAAGCTCTGTCCCTCTTCCCCATAAATCCTCACAGGCCACTTGTGTTCCCAACATTTCTCCTCCCCCATACTTTCTTCTGAGAAAGCTAGAATTTCCTTACAGCGGGGGATATTTTTCTTTATCAAGGTCCACCTCGGGGTGGCAGCATGTGTGTGCAAATCTGTGAGGTGCAACATGCCAGCAGTGACCAGTACCAAAACTAGTTGTGGGCGGGCCAGAGTGGGTGGGTACAGAACCAAAACTCTTCCCCACCTTCTCTCTCTTTCTGTCATTTTTTTTGCTCTCCCCCTCTCTTTCTACCATCCCTTTCTCTTTACCTCTCTGCTACCTCTCTCTCCTTTCCTGCTTCGTCCCTCGGGACACAGATTTGGTCCTTTCAGATTTGGTCCGAGGATTAAATGGGGAGAAATTTGTGAGAGAGAAAGAAAGAGAGGGAGACAGACAGACGGACACAGAGACAGAGAGACAATGAGAGAGATGGCTCTCCTCCTAAGCTCCTGGAAAGAGGGATGGTTTTGTACAAAAATGAATTTCAGCATTTCTCAAACTTGGGTCTCCAGTGTTGCTGGACTACAACTCCCATCATCCCTGCTAGCTAGGGATGATGGGAGCTGTAGTCCAACAACAGCTGGAGACCCAAGTTTGAGAAACACAGCATTAAGTGTGGATTTTGTAAAAATGGATGAGATTCCTAGGACTGCATGCACACAAGTTTTTGGATTTTGCATAGTCATAGTTTGCATGTAGAATGTCTGAATGCTTTTTTTTTGTTTTTGTTCAAACCACAGATTGCCATGAGGGGACCTCCAGGCCCTATGGGACTCACTGGAAGACCAGGTCCTGTGGTATGTTAAACTAAGAAACAAATAATCATTGTCCACAGTTATCATCTGAGTGTCTTTATAATGAAAATTTGAGCTGTCTCTGTCTATCACAATGACTGGCATTTTTCTAACTGCTTATATTCATTCAGAAATATGAAGGATACTCATTTCAATGCAGAGCTTTAAATAATAATAAAAAAACCCTGGAAGGTCTCTGCCAAATATCTAGTTTAGATAACAAGTGGAGCAAGATTACAGGCTTCTTTGCCAGAGTCATACAGGGCTGAGTTTTGCCATTGTTTTAAATGTTTAAATGACAAAAGTGGAGCACTCGACCTGCAGTTGCCAAATCACCTGAGCAATTTCCCCCTAATGATGGTTTCCTCTTTTACAAAAATGATACTCTGCTGAGAGAGATAATCAAATGATTCACCTAAATGCTCCAGTTAAGCAGTTACTATCTCTTTAGAAGCTATCCAAGTGTATTTACAACAATATAAAATGATGGTTAGTACAACCAAGATTACAGGCTTCGCATAAAGCCTGCAGTCTCCTGGGATATATATATATAATACATAGACATAAAGGCCAAGAGGAAGTTCAGCATTCAGAGTGAAAGGATATATTTAGTTTTTAATGTAGTAGGCAGTGTTTCTGACCGGCAAAGGCAGGTTGGCTAGCACAGTGCCTCAGTTGTTATTCTGATCATCCCTGTGAGATTTCAGTGAAAGGAAAATGATAGCACTAGACTGAAGTTTTTAGCCCAGACTTTTTTCTCTGGGTTCACATGAGTAAAGGAAAAATATGCCCATCAAATTGGATTAATCTCTGGGAATTTTTACTGATTTCCAAAGTAGGGGGGGGGGTTACCTTTCTAAATAAGGCAACAGAGGAGAAACAAGTGTTGTGTTCCCTTCAGTGCTTTAAGACAGCTGCACACTCCCCTCTAATTTGCTCAGATGGAAGCAAAGAAACTGTCACTAAGCACTTTGCAAATTCACTCTTTGAGGCAGCCTCAAAAAAATATTAAAGGGGGGGTTTGCTTCAAACAGTGATTTTGCAAAGTGCTTTCAGCTGCCTCGCACTTATTTAAAAAATAGCTGGAGTGATGTTTGAAGCAGGGAAAGCTGCTTCAAAGAGTGTTTTTGCAATGGCTTTCAGACAGCTCCGGCGTCACTCTCATGTGTCATTTTGGAATGCAGGGTCATGGCTGTATTAAAGCCCTTTGCAAATACCGAAATATTTTGAAGTGGTTACAGGTTTCCAAGCACCTGACAGTCAGCTGGTTGTCCGTCATTTGGAAACCCCACACAAAGGATTTTGAGAGGTCAGTTGGGTTGCCCACCTGTGACTCATGTGATGTCATAATGACATCACGTGATTGACAGGTGGGTGGCCCCGCCTACCTATCAAATGTCACCCGCAAAACCAGTCCTGATGTGGACTTGGCTTGTTCCTTTTTAAAAAAAAAAAAATGATTTACAAACATACATTTCATACAATCCTTAAAAATGTTCAAACATACCTACACTCAGTCCCACAGATAATTCCTTTTCCTATCACCATCCACCACCCCTCACCCCACCTTTGTGTTAGACTTAAAGGTGTGTGAAAGAAAGTAATAGAAGTGGAAAGAAATTGCAATTGAGTAGATTGGAAGTCTAACAGTCAGACTTGGCTTGTTCCTGAGCCTGTTCTAAACATTGCCAGCCCTAGACACAAATGTTATTATAGCACAGCAGGAGGAAGTGGAAGCACTGCACTTCCTTCTGTTTGTCCCCTGCCAAGATCCCTAAACATCACATGGCCCATTTTGGGAAATCATGTTTTATTTTGTAAATGTGAGAATTCAGAAGAGTGTTTCACCCACTGTTCCAACCTTCTGCTGTTGCATTTCTCTAAAATCAGTACAAATGCTGATTAGTGAGATGAAGCTCTCCATCCGAATATTTCTGGTCCATACTGATGTAGCTACACTACCAGCTCACGCTGCAGAAAATAATTTCCTGGAGTGGGAGAAACAGAGCTGCTCCTTCTGGCTCCCCTTTATCGTTTCAGTCCTGGACTATCAGGATAACCTTGTGGGTACTTGCTGATAGCAGAGCTTAACCTCCAGGTATCTTGTGTCGGATGATGTCTTGCACCCTGGCAGCCTCTCTGCAATCCATCACTGAAAGTGCCTACGCATCCCAAGGAAGCTGAATGACCTATTTTATGATTACTTAATGCCAAAATATAATTTTCTTTTTCAAAGCAAGGCATTGTGTGGACTAAGGGTTTCAAAGGAGGCCTACCAAGCTTGTGTGAAAGTATTTATTTATTTTTTGAACCACCCTTCCTTCATCCTGATAGTTTCCAATACAGTACAATAAAAACATCAACGATGTCATAGAGAGAATGCCTGTAAATACCCATTGCTGGGACTCGCAAGTGGTGAGAGAGCTATTATGATGATATTCTGCTTGTGGACTTCCCACAGGCATGTGGTTGGCCACTGTGAGAAAAGGACACTGTAGTAGATTGGGTATTAGGTCTTATCAGAACTCTTCTTATATCCTTGCATTTTTCAGAACTGAGAGGCAACAGGTCACACAACAAAAAAGCGGACAGAGGTCATAAAGCCAGTTTAAAGACCTGAGCAAATAAAACTGTCTTGACCTGGTGCAGAAAAGTTTGTAGTGCCAGCACCAGTTACATAGTGTGTTCCATAGTCAAGATTCCTCCCCGCCACCACAAAAAGGTCCTCTCCCTTGCACACAAAATACACAGTGATAGTACTCTGTGAAGGAACTCATCTAAAGATCCCAATGCATGGGTAGTCTGTATTCTACCAGGCATGCAGAGTAGCTTATCAAAGACTTGACATTTCCCTCATTTTCAGTCCTGGACAGGAAAATAAAAACAAGAGGTTCATCAAACTCCTGATGAACCACCACATGCATCATCAGAAGTGGCAGAGAGGCTATGCTAGCTTCCTGACAGGTGGATGATGGTTGCTTACCAGGAGGCCAGGTGGAGGGATGTTGACACAGGGCAGTGGTGGAGCATTAAAACTGCTAGTACATTTGCAAAGCTAAGCAGGGTCCGGTATGGTTTCAAATTGGATGGGAGACCACGAGTTGAGATTCTTGCATCGCAGGGGATTAGACTAGATGACCCTTGGGCTATCTGCCAGCTCTACGATGTTATGATTTTATGATTCTGTGAAATGCATTGGTAGAGCCAACCAAACATTCCTGCTGGTGAATTTGCACCATGCCAACCTCCCTGCCTGCTTGCCCCTCTTCCTCCCAGGAAGCAACACTGATCCACCTCTGGGAACCTTGCATAAGAGCTCCACCCGATTTGCTGTGCTGATTTTGTGTAATTCATATCTGGTGTGCTGTGCTGAGCATTGGAGATCATGTAATATATTGACGCCCCGCATCCAGTTAAATATCCCTATCTCAAATGCATTTATCTGATCAGAAGCATAACCTGTTGCTTTCAGTGGAATTTATTTAGCAAGTTATAAGACACAGCCAAAATCTCAGCCAGAGCTTAATGTGAGTCAAGGGTTATATTAAAAAGGTTAGCAAAGAAATTGTGGTATTTTGCCATTTTCTATTTAAGCCACTAGGAGGCTGTAGAAATCCAGCTGTTCTGATTTGGAACAAAAGCAAAAATGACGTGATGTGATTTTCTTAAAAAAGCTTTCATTTTCCTCTCAGTACACTTTGTAATACACTATCAGAAACATAAATACATGCCTGAATTTCCAATAAGAAAGCATTGAAGGAGTTTCTTCTTAAGCAAAGCTATGAGTATTTTATACCCGCAAATCAACTATGATTATGCTTTTGAAAATGCAGATCCTGTCATGTGCTTTTAAAAGCACCTGTGAAAATGGGCTCCTACTCCCATCCTCCACTTTCCTCAACCTGAACTTTCTGCTTTGCTCGATTTATGGCTTGTGCCTTATCTCTGCTGCTTCCTCAAGGGTGGGGAAATACCTCACTTTTGGGAAGAGGGGAGAAAGCAGGCAGAGAAGGGCTCCCATCAACACCCACCTTATGGGTGTGTGGGATGCATCTTTGCACCAGCGGGTGATGCCTGCTGTTCTAAAAGAGGCTGTAGTGTGATGACTTCTCAAAAACCTTACTTTGAATTCAGAAGTTTGTGATATCTACCACCCAGTCACAAATAGTTTATATTTATGGATGTGGTGGTTCTTCAGCTTCAGTCACTCTTGTAAGGGCAAGATAATCTGGACCCATTATTTAGGCCTGGGTTTGGGACAACAACAGCCTCGATCACCCTGATCAGGGGTATTCAAGAAAAAGGGTGGAGTGCAATTCTTTTCCTTCCCTTTGATCTCTCAGCATTCTTCAGTACCATCAATGGTGGTATCCTGATGGATCAGCTCTACACGCTAAAAGTTGGAGGTACAAATATCTAGTAGTTCCTCTACTACTCACAGGGCCAATTCCAAAAAGTAGCATTGGGGGACTGTGCCTCAGACCTTTGGCGCTTGTGTTGCAAAATTCCATAGGATTTTATTTTGTCTCACATACTGTCGGCCATCTATGTGAGGTCACTGGGAGTGGTCATTTGGGGATTTTGTCATCAGTATGATGATGGAACTCAACTATATTTCTCCATTTCATCTGAGGGCTGGATGGGGGCCGATGAAAGGAGACTAAATCCTGACAGGACAAAGATCTTGCAAATGGGTTGTTCTTAGGTCCAGGAACAAGTTACACCAGTGGCCACAACTGTGGAAACCTTTTGGGGAAAGTGTATTTTGAGGTTTGATGGCTCATAACACCACTTTTTGGGAGTAATACCATAACATTATATATCCATGGAAAGATAATTTAATGAAGAATGTAATGCAACAAAGTTTGTTCATTTATCTTTATTCTATCAAAAGTTATAGCCAAATAACCAGAAAAAGGAAGCATAACTTGCTTAGTTTCATATGCAGTAGCTTTCCTTCATGTAGCCAATGAGCATGTGTTTAGCGAGCCAATCAGGTGTTATGCACCACGAGACCTCAGAAATATACGTTCCCCAAAAGGTTTCCACAATTTTGGCCACTAGTGTAGGTGGCCTTTTTTGGATGCGGTTGCACTCGTTCAAAAGAATCAGGTGCATAATGTGAGGTTGCTCTTAAATCCAGCACTGTTTCTGGAGGTGCAAGTGGCGTCTATGGTAAGGAATGCCTTTTGCAACCCACAGTTGATTCACTAGCAATAGCTTTCATTGGCAGTGATAGACTGACCAAAGGACCTGTTTGCTGGCTTACTATTATGCAGTAATGATGGTCAGTTTGGAAGCTGTAAAGGTAAAGGGACCCCTGACCATTAGGTCCAGTCGTGACCGACTCTGGGGTTGCGGCACTCATCTCGCTTTATTGGCTGAGGGAGCCAGCGTACAGCTTCCGGGTCACGTGGCCAGCATGACTAAGCCACTTCTGGTGAACCAGAGCAGCGTACAGAAACGTCGTTTACCTTCCCGCCGGAGTGGTACCTATTTATCTACTTGCACTTTGACGTGCTTTCGAACTGCTAGGTTGGCAGGAGCAGGGACCTAGCAACGGGAGCTCACCCCGTCGCGGGGATTCGAACCGCCGACCTTCTGATCAGCAAGTCCTAGGCTCTGTGGTTTAACCCACAGCACCACCCGCATTGGAAGCTGTAGCTGGTGCAAAATGTGGCTTTTAGGTTGCCAAGAGGGGCAGCCTGCTCGGGGCATATAACACCAATTCTTAAAGCATTTCGATATTGAACCAAATTCAAGGTGTTTGTGACACAGGACATACTTATAAAGTCCTATTCAAATAAAACAGAAAAGGAGGGGTGAACAGCACTCCCAACATACATGCTTGCTGACAAAGCTAGCCTTAGGTTTTGGATGCTACTTGCTTTGAGCTAAATAGGACCATAATCTCATTTGGTTGTTAGCACTTTAATTATGTGTGCAAAAGTGTCCCAAACCATTGTGGTCAGCCGTGCAAAAGCAATACTTCTAAAATGTGACAGGTAAAGCTGAAACAGTCCTTTGATTTTGTCATACAGGGTGGTCCTGGTGGTTCAGGAGCCAAAGGTGACAGTGGAGACCCAGGTCCTCAGGTAAGACTACGTTACCGGCCAGCCCACCATTTCGCTTCCTCCCCCTGGGGATTTGCACTGTCCTGCAAAAAGCCTTGTTCCAGAGGGTGGCGGCGGCAGCAATTTGAGGTGGCTACTCTGAGCCCAACAGTTGAGGGAATTGTCCTTTAAGGCTGACATTTCAAAGCCTTGTTTGTCTAGTACATGTTTACAACAGGCATTTATCTCGATCAATAGACAGATCATGTTACTTTGGTCTCAGATAATTAAAGATGTGAGATCTTTCCACCCCACCCCATTGCACGTATTCCTGCCTTCCTGAATACTAACATTACCTATCATCACAGTTTTTGCTCCCCATTCAAAGCACCAGCTAGCTAGTAAAGTTCGTGCTGGCCTATTTCTTGTACGTTTCCCATTCATAGCCTTCTTTTCCATTGTCCTGTACTATTGCTCTTCTTAACCCCTTTGTGGGCTAGATATTCCTTTTGCAAATGTATTACTTGCCTGGGACGCTTATCCACAAGAGTAAATGTGGAATGTTTCTTTTGGGTGTGGAATATAATAAATGCTTGCTGTATTCCTATGTAGAGTCTCTCTCTTTTGCTGTCGCATAACCTCAGGCTGTGATCTTATGAAATACCACACTGAGAAGATTAAATGCCACTATTAAAACAGGAATTCTGTTTTATAAACTGAGGTTCTGCCAAGCAAGAGTAAGAGATGGGTGCCTAGACATGGGTCAGATTAGAGATGGAAGATAAATCCCTTTCCTCCACATTTTGAAGTGAACCAAACTAATCTTAAATGCAGATCAGAACAGAGCTATTGCTTGCTCAGCTTCTAAATTTTTCAATGTAGCTTCAGATTTTTTAAAAAATGTGCACAGAAAATTAATTTTTTATAGGAAAATGTGTACGATTTTGGGGGAAGGCTGTATGTAAAATGTGTACAAAATGCAATCAGTTTAAAAGTGAGGGTTCCTTTTTTGGTGCATTAAAAAAAATAAATCTACAAAAGATGGGACAGAACTGATGACACAGGACAGTAATAAGCTGATTTGTCTATTTCTAGGTATAGAGCGCAATTGGAAAAGAAACTACAGGTGACAGATTCCTCAAATTCAGATTTTGTGGAGTCTGCCACTTGCTTTAAGTATAAGACATCAATTTGGCCATGGTTACAATATCCCAAAACAGAACACTGTCCACTCTTCCCTCCATGGTTGTCATAGCTATGTGCTGAAGTTTGATTGTCCCACGACTGTAGCACTGGGTTCGACATGCCAGCTGCTTTGACATGCCAGCTCATAGAACCTGATGATAAGTTACATCATTCTGGATTAGGAGCTCCAAAGCTGGCTCTCACTGTCAGGGGAGTCATCTATGGGGGCCTGTGGGGGTGTAGCCCCCCAATATTTTATTGAAGGTTGCCTCCCCACCAAATTCCATGGCAATCCTCAAAAGGACGGACCAGGATGAAGATGCTTGGCCCTGCTGCATCATTTTGAGGTTCTCCAGGGATGCACAGTGTGAAGCATCTTCACCCCGCAGAAAAGGAAGGTGGCTGACAGTGGGTGGGTAGGGGATGGTGGGCCGCGTTGGCCTGGCCAGGTTGGTGGGGGCGGTGGCACGCCTGCTGCTCACTGTTAAAGGTAAAGGTACCCCCTGACCATTAGGTCCAGTCGCGGACGACTCTGTGGTTGCGGCGCTCATCTCACTCTGTAGGCTGAGGGAGCCGGTGTTTGTCTACAGACAGCTTCTGGGTCATGTGGCCAGCATGACTAAGCTGCTTCTGGCAAACCAGAGCAGCACATGGAAACGCCGTTTACCTTCCCGCCAGAGTGATACCTATTTATCTACATGCACTTTGATGTGCTTTCGAACTGCTAGGTTGGCAGGAGCAGGGACCGAACAACGGGAGCTCACCCCGTCACGGGGATTCAAACCGCCGACCTTCGATCAGCAAGCCCTCAGCTCTGTGGTTTAGACCACAGCGCCACCCGCGTCTCTGTTACTCACTGTTACGCAGTGTCAAAGAATCCCACTGTATAGGTTTTTAGCCCTGGAAACAAATTATAAATCCTGCTACACCTGCAGCCAAATATTTTATAGATAGTTATTACTGGAAGATTTTTTAATAAATTATTCCTTCTTATTTTCTTTTACTAGAAATTGATATTTTAAAAAATGTTTTTTTTTTTTTTTTACAGCCTTCAGTGGCCTTCTAATACATGTCAGAGGGCATTAGGGCCTCAATTTGAGGTGGATGGTAATTAATCATAAAGCCTTCATGGTGCTTGTGATTTATCTTTCGTGCTTATAGTGAATATGTCTTTCTTTCAGGGTCCTCGGGGTATACAAGGTCCAGCTGGTTTGCCCGGAAAACCTGGCAAAAGGGTAGGTATTGAGTGCTTCGAGGCAGCTCACATTTGGTGAAAGGAAGCCTCGCTGAATCCCAGAATGACGGCAAATTAACTCTTGACACTTCGGGTTTGGTATTAAACTTCTGCCTTTTGCAAAAACGTTTCAGGGTCGTCCAGGTGCAGATGGAGCCAGAGGGATGCCAGGGGAACCTGGTTCCAAGGTGAGTCGGTATACATTCAAAACAATTTTGCATGCATTTTCTCCAGGGTTGTGCCTGTGCTAAATGCCTTCATTGAAAACTTACAAATGGGGCTCAAATCTGACGGACTTTTCAGAGTTGCTTTTTGGAACGACGAGTGACAATTCATGGATCACATCGAGATGTTTAAGTAGCTGGTTCCGCACTTTTACACCCACTGGTGCAACTGAAAGGATCGTGGGCATTTGTGTTGGTAGCTTTGGGGTGCTCCTTAACACAACACTAGTCGGAGCTGCAGCTTGTGGGGATGGCATGGATGGGTTTTGGTTTATAACATTTCCTTGTGCAAAGAGGCTGTTGCTAGACAGGTTCAGCCACGCTCACCATAACTGAATGTGTTTCTCATGCCTTTGAAATTTGAATCAAGTTTAAGGCCGTCAAAAAGCTTCTATCTTTGGATGGGCACAATCTAGCACTGGGTAGACAATGTCTCTCTCCCCCCCTCCAAGTTTTTCTTAGTACAATTCCCATCATTCTCAGTCAGCAACAGTCAGGGGTGATGGGGGATGTAGTCCACAGCAATTGGATGGCACGCTTTTTGGCTGTCCCTGTTCTGTCCCCACCTAGGACCAACTGTGTAGAGGAAGGGATCTGCGTAGAGCAGCGGTCAGCAAACTTTTTCAGCAGGGGGCCAGTCCACTGTCCCTCAGACCTTGTGGTGGGCCAGACTATAATTTTTTTGGGGGGGAATGAATGAATTCCTATGCCCCACAAATAACCCAGAGATGCATTTTAAATAAAAGGACACATTCTATTCATGTAAAAACACGCTGATTCCCAGACTGTCCATGAGCCAGATTTAGAAGGCGATTGGGCCAGATTCGGCCCCCAGGCCTTAGTTTGCCTACCCATGGTGTAGAGCAGGGGTCAGCAACCCTTTTCAGCCATGGGCCGGTCCACCGTCCCTCAAACTATGTGGTGGGTCGGACTATATTTTGAAGGAAAAAATGAACGAATTCCTATGCCCCACAAATAACCCAGAGATGCATTTTAAATAAAAGGACACATTCTACTCATGTAAAAACACACTGATTCCCAGACTGCCTGTGGGCCTGATTGAGAAAGCGATTGGGCCGCATTCGGCCCCCGGGCCTTAGGTTGCCTACCCCTGGTATAGAGGCTCCGTTGTGTATACTCTTTGGTCCCTTCCATTCCTTGTGTGGTCCTTGGGAGTATGGCACATTTCAATAGTCACTCCTTTAAAGGACAGGCCCATTCTTACTTTCCATATAATCACAAATTCACAAACAAGTAGAGTTGAAAGGGACCACAAGGATGCACGACTCTTTCATCCAATGTGGGGCTTGAACCCACGACTGTGAGATTAAGCGTCTCATGCTCTGCCAGGCTCTTTCACACCATAGCCCTAGATCATGAGCCATTCATGCTCATGACAGGAATTAAAATGTTGCCTGGGGCAACACACATGAGTCTTTTATGAGAGTAACAACTGGCTCACTGTAGCATACATATAGTCTTGCACACTCACCCAAAGGAGAGAAATTGAGGGAAGAAGTCTCCATTAAGCCCCAGGCTGTTCCCTTCCCATGCACAACATTGTGCCCACTTGGGGATAAATAGTATCCTAAATTGCTTGTCTTAGTTGATTTTAAAGAGCTATTTTGTTTGCTTCAGTGGCTTGTATCCAAGGCAGTGCTAAGTAAGCATCCTGTGCAAGGATATATGCTTGTGCAACAGGGCTTTCTGCCCTCCTTCCAAATGCCCCCTAAATTTGTTCTGCCCCCCCAACACTCTGAAGGAGGGTAGGGTGAGAGGTGCCTGCAATCATAGGAGAGGAAGGAAGGTCCCATTGCACAAACAGAAATCCTTGCTTAGCACTGCATTGGATGCATTCCTATGTATTGCTTCCCATACACACCATGTGACAATGAAATCAGATGAAATGGATAGTGCTCTCAAATAGGATACCTGTGTCTATTGAGGATGGTGTACACCTTCAGTTCTATATATCAAGTTTAGATTCTAGGTGTATGCATTCAGCTTCAAGCAACAGCCAACTTTAAGGCAACTGTTTCCCACAGTTAAATAGATTTGCAGACCCTTACAAAATGGAACAGCAAATTGCTAAAACTATTATTTGTTTTCTCCACTAGGGTGACAGAGGTTTTGATGGCCTTCCTGGTCTACCTGGTGAAAAAGGTAACAGGGTAAGAAAAGATGCACATTTATCTGAAAGCCTGTAAGAATGTGGGCATAGTAAAATTTCACCTGAAACTATTGTCCAAAGCAATTGCATTTTTTTCCGTACCCAATACCTTTCCAATGCCACCCTATTCTGGCACAAAGCCCATTGAATTTAACGCCCAGGTATGTATAGGGCTGCAGGCAATTGACGCTTTCTGCACGACTGTCTTGGCATCCTTCCTGCTAGCCAGACTACAATTTATGCTTAAGGGAAGTCACTAACAGCCAAATTGACTACAACCTGAAGTCACCAGTCTGAAGTGGAACCTGGAGTTTGAAGTGAAACAAAAAGAAAGCACTGTTCTGTTGACTAGGCAAATACAGAAGGGCTTGCTTCCAGCACTGGTTCGCATCTTAGCCAATCCAGAAGCGTCATACAGCTTGCCAATCACAGGGGCTGATATTGCACACCCCTATTTATTTGACTGAAGGGAGCTCTAAGACTGAAAGTATATGCAGCTTACTAGCCTGGGGCAGACACTATGAATTTCCTAGTTCAACTCTCGGCTGTACCTGATAATTTGGCATACAAATTTGTGTTTTCCTCAAGGACAAAATAGCATGGTGAAATAAGAAGGGCACACCTGTGTGGTTAAAATTGCTCCAAAAGTACTTACCCACTTTTAAATTTGCTTTCATTATTGCTGTCAAGCTTCTACCGTTGAGATACATTTCACACTCATCTCAAAATAGTCCTGGCCTTATGCTCCATTGCACAGTATTTTCTGTGAGCAAAAACAGGCCAAACCTAAGTCACACCTTATTGGCCAAATAGATCCATATCACTATGTTAACTGATAAAGTGATGTGATCCACTACTCCACTGTGTCAAGTTCTTGATGGAAAACTATCAAAAGATATAGTCCTTGTGAATTTTCAGAGTGTGAATTTTCATTATTAGATGATACATGATGCCAATGGAGGATGAAGAGCAGTGCATGCTGGGAAGTGACACTGAAAGACACACATTCAAAGAAAATCATTTTTATTTTATTTTAACAAGGAGCATTTGTATCTGGCAAACCATTATCCTCAATATCAATTCTCCTTACCAATGTATGGTTCTCAATATCATTCTCAATATCATTCTCCATACCAATGTATTAAACGTTTAGCAATGAAAACTTTATGTTTCAGTGACCCCCAAATATGGGGTACATGAAATACAAAAAATTCGGGGGTTGAGAAATATGCATTTTTAAGATAAAAATCAACAATGTGGGTGACCAGCAGAGGGCACTGTAAATTCAGCACTGGTTGTACATATGGCATGTGCTACTCTATGGCTTAGTAAACCTTTTCAAAATGTCTTTGAGGGGGGGGGAAATCTATGGTGTGGCTGAGTTAATATTTTTGTGACCTTTAGGTGTGAGATGAAAGCAACTTTACCTCACTTTCTCTTTCTCAAAGCCTTGGATATTGCTGGCATGTTTCTTATACAAAAATATGGAACCATCCACACTAATAATACCTTGCAGTAAGGACTTCTGACACATTCCTCTCGATTCGTGATAGTTATTTTTAAACCAGAGCATTTCAAATGCAAAAAGAATGACAGCCATTGTTTCATAATAGAACACAAAGATTGCAGTTCAGTTGAAATCAAGTGTCCTACCACAAACTCTGAATTCAAGATCCATTCGCAATATAATGTTTGGCAGAGCATTTAACTCTGAATTGAACAGGATAAAAGTTGGGGCTGGGAAGTAGGAGCTAAATGGTTTTATACACTAGTTATATTTTCTTAGTAAGGGAGCTGGTAAGAAGACATCCATGAATACAGTGGTACCTCGGGTTACAGACACTTCAGGTTACACACTCCTCTAACCCAGAAATATTACCTCGGGTTAAGAACTTTGCTTCAGGATGAGAAGAGAAATTGTGCTCCGGCGGCACGGTGGCAGCGGGAGGCCCCATTAGCTAAAGTGGTGCTTCAGGTTAAGAACAGTTTCAGGTTAAGAACGGACCTCCGGAACTAATTAAGTACTTAACCCAAGGTACCACTGTACCCTCTTATAGACACAATTTTGAAATAGGAGCCCACAATGGTCACTGTCCAATTTCCAGCTGCCATCATAGAGTCACTGAGTTAGGGCTCTGGCTCCACCTTGATAATGAGGCAGGAGAAGAAAGTCTTTGGGAAGTGGAAGTTCCCAATCAGTATTTTTGTTCCTGCCTGAACAAAGCAGTCATGTCACTCTTGGTTCCCACTCTCTCATCTTTTCAGACTATTTTTTGCCCCATTTGTTCTTGCTGTTTAGTCTCCTTTCTCTCCCTTTCCCTCTCTGAAGCCTCTCTCCCCTTGGAGCAACAGCTTTTCACCCTACTTTCCATCTTCCAGATCTTGGCTTCTCTGTCCCCTCCATTTTAGATATATATACCTATCCCTTCCCAAGTGACTGCTTTCCAGCAGTATGGCTTCTTCAAGGCAAGCAGCAAGCTATTCGGTGAAGAGGCCTTGGAGATATCCTCACTGAACCAAAGGAGAAGAGAAAGGTATTGGTTGCATTTCAGGATTGGAAACATTGTTCTTGCTGCTACTCTCCTTATCCTTCTAACCAGCCGTTTCAGAATTGCTGCCCCAGGGCAGATACTGGGACTACAAAACAAAGTGCTCCTTGAACAAAGCTTTGCTACTCCTCAAATCCCAGCGTTGCAAGAAATTGGAACCCTCCCAGTTTGGGATCTTCCAACAGTCCAAATGACAGCAACATTCAACAAGTGGATATCAGGTTGCAGTCCTCCTTCTGCTCTTGGCAAGAGAAAATGAAAGACCACTGGATCCTCCCCACCATCTCTCAGGGGTGCTGGATATAACTGATTTCACCACCTCCACGCAGATTTGTAACCTCACTGATATTCACTTGCCTCACCAAGCAGCACCTTTTGTAGGTGTCACGGGACAGACAGGGAACGCCCTTGGGGCAAGGGAAGGGGGAGTATCAGAGCAAGGAGAATCAGAAGGGGAATACAAGGAAATGACGGAAGGAAATGGGAAGGAGGAGGCGGAGAGCAGTCAAGTGGCATCAGAGAGCCCTGACGCTGAAAAGCCTTGTCACCAACCAGGAAGTTCAGGAACAGAAGGGGAAGTGGTGCCTTCAGCACAGGCAAGGAGAGAGTTAAAACGCAGGGACCAAAAACGTCTCAAGAGATTCCCATGCCTGCTGTGTTGGAGAAGGAACCAAAGGAAGCCACTCCCCGAATCTGACTCGTCGGATTCAGAGGCATGATTTGGAACTGTAGCTGTTTGTACATGTGCAAAAAAAGAACTGTAAATATCTCTCTGAGTGAGCAGAGGGTGTTTATTGCAAAGAGCAGACATCACCTTGACAGTGGGAGTGCGTCCAACCCCTGTTCAACATGGCAGCCACCAAACTGAAGAGTCTTTCTATGGCAAATAATACTCTATATTATTTGTGGTGCTGAAGAAGGAACGGCATTCCTGGAGAGCAGTCCTGGACCTCAAATTCCCGAGTCAGTGGGTAGTTGACAAAAAGTTCAGGATAGAGTCTCCTCCCTTCGTCAGGGAGGTGGTTCACCACAATGACTTCCTCACATCCTTCAGCCTCCAGGACACAACCCTCCATATTCCCACCCAGTGCAAATATATCAGATTTGAAGTAGGACACGACTACTTTCAATACAAGGCCCTCCCATTTGACCTGGCCTCACCTCAGCTATTGACCAATATCATGATTGCCCTGGAGGTTCACCTTAGCCTCCCGGGCATCCATATCTGTCTTTACCTGGATGACCTTCTCATCTGGTCTTCAACACAGGAAGAAGACTTGCAACACCTTGCCAGCACAACATTGTGTTTGAATCAGATGATGCCAGGTGAAGCTGAAACTTCTGTTTGCAGAGTCAAGTTTGTGATTGGTCATTCAAAAGCGCAGGCCATCATTTGATGTTGCAGTCACCAAAGCTATATTCAGGCATTTGTCTGTGTTGAGGGAAGAACAGGCTCACACTTGTTAGTCCCCCCCCCCAATATTTAACATTGAGCAGAAGGTCTGAAGGCAGATTCTTAATGCGATTGGCTGAACACTCTTAGTATCCTTCTTGTGAGTGGAAGCCCAAATTGCTCAGCTTTCAAATTATGAGGAGATTTCAACATGGAAATGTTGGGGTGAACATGAGGAAGTTGGGGGTGGGACCCCTACACGTTATCCAACCCCACACATGTTGTTTTTTAATACCCCAGAAGGGCTCAAGTGATGGGTCTCTATATGTAAATCAGCTTTAATATATCCAGGAAAATGCTTCTCATACAGAACATTTCTCACATTTCTGGCTACCCATGAAAACAGCCAGCAAACATGGCAAGATTATGCAGTCTTTTCGATATTCTCCTTTGTTGATAGCAAATCTGCAGAAGCCACAATCAAGAGCGGAGTTAGGAATCTTTCAGCCCACTTATTTCAATGGGCTAGCTCCATGCTGGATTGGGGCCAACATTTAAAATCCCAATCTTGAATGGAAGCTTCTGTGAAGAGCGATATAGAAATTAGTATCTGTTCAGTGCAGGTGTGTCATGTCATGTTGGTGTGAAACTCCAGTGTTTGCATGGAGCCCACTTTCCTATTATATATGCATCAGCAGACCACCATAGCTTTCCCACAAGTAAATATAACAACACTGACTGCTTTGCCTGAAAGGGCTAGTGCTGTGCTGTTTTTATTTGCAATTATTGGTGTGGTTTTAATATATTTTATATGTGCGTGCAGCTTTAATTCTATCCATGCTCAATTGCTTTTTTAATTTTTGCTTTTCTATGTTTTTCACAGTTCTGATTTCCAGCTGTAAGCTGCCTTGAGTCCTGTCAGGGGAAAAGGCGGGGTACAAATAAATAAATATATAATAATAGTAATAATCAATAAGTGTGACTGTAATATGGTTTCTCTTATCTCTAGGGAGATCGTGGGCCACAAGGATCTCCTGGTTCTCCCGGTGAAGATGGAATGAGAGTATGTTACTCATGGTTTTTGCTCTCTAATTCTTTTAACATGCACAGTAAAATTTAAAGAAAGTGTTTATTCCACACACTGAGCCTTTGATTTTGTTCTAATAACAACAGGGAGAAGATGGCGAAGTTGGACCAAGAGGTCTCCCAGGTGAAGCTGTAAGCAAAGCTTTCTTATTGTTTAGTACTTGCCATGTGTAGTCTGCAGGAAGTTCTCTTTTGTTAATCTATTGGTCCCTGTAAAGCTATTCTCTGCTTTGAAGACCATTTCTAAATGAAATATACCCCAGGGATAAATACAGCCCGCAACTGCCTTTGTCTGTAAACATTTTTCTACGGACAGTGACATTTTTGCTTCACTACCAACAAAACACTCATTTGTCCTGATTCTGGAGTTTCCAGTGTACCTGTGTATAAATTTAAGGCCTTCCATTGTTAAGATTTTTATCATGTGGGGCAATTTATGGATGATGTAACATTCTGCATGTAACTTCCACTAGAAAAAGAAAATAATCGCCAGAGCATCATAGGCCAAGGTTGAGCAGAGATGGACTCCAGAAAAAAAAGTCAGCCTTAGTGCTCATGGATCAGAAACATATATTCTTTTATCCCCTTCAATTTCAATGGAAGTTACCCAATTTGTCTTTGAAAAGGTATCTCCCAGGTCACTTAAGCGCCATTATTAGCTATCATTCCAGTTAGAAATGGAATTGGCTCTCAAAACATGGATGGGAAATGAAAACAAAGCTTGAAAAGGCTATCATTTTAAACAAATCAGTTTGTTGTCAATGTACATCAGGACTGGGGACCTGTGGCCCTGTAGATGCTGTTTGGACCATTGGCCATGCTGTCTGGGGCTGATGGGAGTTGGAGTCCCACAGGTTGGAGGGCCACAGGTTACCAAGCCCTCAGGTACGCCAAATGAAGGGAAGCCAAATTACAACTCCCTGTGGGGCACTAGGGCACCATCCTGTTTCACCTGTGCCATTTGCACATTGTCCCATAAGGGGGGAATCAGGGGGAATGGGCTACTAAGACCGAATCCTACCTGGGATGAAACAGGTTGCTTCTTTCCCATTCCAAGTTCTGTCTTTCTGCTGTGGGAGACAGGAAGGAGAGGTGAGCTGAACTCTGATTTCGCTCAAGAACTGGCGGGATGAAACAACGTACCATTTTCTGTCACTGGCCTTTCTGGAGACCTCTTTCTGCCATATTTTATTTCCATCTGCTTTGTGAACTAAAGACTAAGTTACATTTTTCCTTCCACAGGGTCCACGAGGGTTGCTGGGACCAAGAGGAACACCCGGTCCTCCAGGACAGCCCGTATGTCGTTCATAAAGAAATGCAGTAGATTACATTTCAAATTTCCCCACAAATGTGGCAGTGACAAGTATTGGTTTTGCTCTCTTCTTTCATATAGGGAATCTCAGGTATTGATGGCCCACAAGGACCAAAGGGAAACTTGGTACGTAGATCTATATCTATCTATCTATCTATCTATATCTATCTATCTATATCTATCTGTCATCTATTCTATCATCTATCTGTCATCTATCTATCATCTATCTATCTATCTATATCTATCTATCTATATCTATCTATCTATATCTATCTATCTATCTATCTATCTATCTATCTATATCTATCTATTATTGGGAGAGGGACAGCAATAAATTTTTAAAAGGGACATGGCAATAACTAACTAACTAAATTGGGTTGGATCCCACTCCCACTCATGGAAGTTGTGTGTGCCATTTTTGGTCATCGCTCCTCCTCCTTTAGGTCCCCATGCCACATACTATTCCGTTCAGAAGAGTCGGGAGTCCCCGTCTCCCCCCCAAAAGTCACCTTCAGTCTACTCCTTTCCATGTGTACTGTATTTTTAAGTTAACATTTTTTAAATAAGTGTTTCTATACCACTACTTTATACACGATAACATGGCAGTGTACAGTTTGTACAGTTATATATTCAAGAAAATATAAATCAACATAAAACAATACCAATTAAATTAACATTTCTGGATTTATTGTCCTTTGTTCTCACATTAGCATCTTAAGTATCCTAAACCTAATTTTGTATTCCTTGAGTATAGCAGGCTAAAAAGTTAATTTTGTCCTCTGTATAAGTCTTTAGAGGTTCCTCTTTGAGGCTTCAGTGAATTTATCGGGGGGTACAAGTGAGAACATGGAATTATTGACTGATCATTAATGCTTTTTTCTAGTTGTCATCAGGGAAAATACAAAAGGTCAAAATAGGTCACATACACTAGTTTATCAAGTGGTGGTGGAATTACAATGGCATCAAAAAGGTTTCTGCCCATAATTCATATTATCTCTCTGTACTTCTTACACAATAGGGTCCTCAAGGTGAACCAGGACCCCCTGGGCAACAAGGAATCACAGGTCCACAAGTAAGTGCTCAGCAACCCATAAACTGCAAACTTTTTAAAAACAAAACAAAACATTAACATACAGAGCAAGAAGGGTGTATATTTCCCCGCCACAGGGAGCTTATTCTTGCTTGTGAGCTTTCATAAACTACCTTGAAAATACCATACAATGAACTTGCACACACTTCTCTCTTCATCCTTTGGAGAGAGAGAGAGAGAGAAGACTCATTCAGAGCTTCCTGAATGCCAACAAGAACAGACACACCTGTCAAGAAGGTTCTGAACTGGATCATATTACACCATTCATTACCAGTGTAAACGTTCTCAAAACAACTTCTGCACCCTCTGGTTCTTTTTTCTTTAGAGGGGACTTGTTGAAAAGAACCCTAATGAATCATCTAAATCGGCAAAATATGCCAGTTGTTGCCTTTGATTCCTTATGCTCTGTGTTCTTTTTTAATAGGGGCTTCCAGGTCCACAAGGCCCAATTGGCGTTCCTGGTGAAAAAGTAAGTACCACCCCATTGAAGAGTCTCCACTGAATTTGGGTAACTATCCTTGGTTATGTACATGTGTGGGGGTACTAGTATGGGTGTCAAATAGGAATTGTGAGTATAATCGTACCTTGGATCTCGAACGGCTTAGTAACCGAACAAATCGGCTCCCAAATGCCGCAAACCTGGAAGTGTTCAGTTTGCGAACGTTTTTTGGAAGCTGAACTTCCGACGCTCCTGCAGCCAATCGGAAGCCGCGCCTTGGTTTTCAAACAGTTCCGGGAGTTGAACGGACTCCTGGGATAGGTTAGGTTTGACAACCCAGGTACCACTGTTGTCTTGAATGTGGCTGCTCTCCCTATAAGGTCTCATAACTCATTTATAAATAATGTGGGGTGGTATCATGGCTAAGTCCACTGATTACAACTTAGAAACCACCCTGGGGATATTCACCCTGGGGATATTCAGCGTGGGGAAGGGTTGAAACCTGTCCCTCACATCTCAGAAAACACATTTCAAAAGCTTTCTAAGAATTCTGAAGGAGCAAGCCTTTGGTTTGGTGCAAAGTCTTAACCACAATCTTTCCCAAATGTTAAGAGAAGATGATATGACTGACTAAGTTGTCAAAAGCTTCCTGAATTTTTCTCTAAACTGGCTGTAGTACCTTGAAATTTATACAGACTAGGAATAATCTCTAATTTTTTAAAAATGTATTGGATCATCCTTCTAAAATAATGTTTTGGTGTCCAGTTTATCTGTATGCCATCATTTCCTAAACAATGAGTTTTCACTAACATTTAAAACAAAATATATGACTTTAGGTTAGGTATGAATTCCCCACCCATGACCTTCAATAGAATTGGTTTGACACTCCAAAAATATTTCCACTACCTATACATATTGTTGTACTAGCAAGCAATTTTAGCAAGACTAGCTTAAACAAGTTCCTTCCTCCTAGTTTACTTAAAGGTCTTTACTTTTCTGGAGATAAGAATAAAGCGGATGAAATGTAGATGAGCAGGTATCTAGTCATGCTGGGAGATGCAGATTCAAAAACTCTTAGCTAAGTGGAAGCAACAGGTTGTAAACGACATGATAGGAAAAAAGCCAAGAGGTTGCCTACATCAAGCGTAATATGAGTAAATATAATTCATATTTTCATCATTTTTCTTAACATTTCTACAAGAAATATTCATACTAATATGCAACAATCTACTCATGAAGCCAAATTGCTAGACAAGCTTTTCAGACCTCAGAAAATCACACAGTTATTTTTAAACTAAGTTTAGTGATGCATTAGGCACTAGCCTAGAGACTTTTGGGATCATAATACTAACCAATTTTTATCTAATATCCACATTTTCCTTGCCTTATTTCAGTAACATGACTGTTCTTTGTCAACACACCCAAGAAGAGTCAATACAAGAAAGATGGGTGATAGGATATATTTATTAAAATATAGCAAATATGGAATCTGCCAGTCACAATAATTCAGTCAAATTATCCAAAGCCAATGAGGTCTGGGTGGTGAGGTGCATTGATGGGAGGATTTCAACTCTCCCGTTTCCTGAGCCAGTTGCCAGCCACACACTGTCACCACACAGCAAGGCCTAAGGAAACTCCTCCCCTGTCACTGCGTGGTGCTTGGATATATGAACCTGGCATGTGCACCATTGGCCAACGTTCACCTAATGCACCTGACAGGGCCAAACAGCTGAATGAAGAGCAACAGCAAGGACAAGGAGGAGGCTCTGGAGATCAACAGTGGAGGCCTTTCTAGGGCATGAGCCTCAACAGGAGCCCAAGATGCTGAGCTCTGATGCTGGGCTTATGAGTAGGGTGATACACGAGGCTGGATCACATCTTCTTGCTCTTACAAGGGGCAGCCAGTGAAGCAGAATAGGGCCTTGCATCACACATTTTGCTTGACTTTCAGCATCAGCAAGGGAGAAAGAGATGGAGAACGCTGTTTTCCACTGCTGCATAGAATAATAATAATAATAATAATAATAATAATAATAATAATAATAATAATTTATACATACCCCACCCATCTGGCTGGGTTTCCCCAGCCTCTCTGGGCCACTTCCAACAGAAGATTAAAAATACATTAAAGCATCAGTCATTAAAAACTTCCCTAAACACGGTTGCCTTCACATGTCTTCTAAACATCAGATAGTTGTCTATTTCCCTGACATCTGATGGGAGTGTGTTCCACAGGGCAGGCGCCACCACTAAGAAGGCCCTCTGCCTGCTTCCCTGTAACTCTGCTTCTCGCAGTGAGGGAACCTCCAGAAGGGCCTCGGCACTGGACCTCAGCATCCGGGCAGAACGATGGGGGTGGAGACGCTCCTTCAAGAAGTCATAATATCATTCTAGCTTTAGCATCTGTGCTATGGCAGTTCTGAATATTTTTACAAAATGAACGTGTGAGCAGAAAATAATTATTTGAGAGCCTGTTGGCTTTTGTAACTTACTGCAGAAGAGAAAACTTGAAAGGACACATGGCAGAATATTAGGTAGCCGAAAATATTGTCATCCAGCATACATTTCTTCTTCTCGGCTGCTTAATGGTTACTAATTTTAATTGGGTCTCCTGATTTTTTTAAAGACTTAAGTGACTTGTGTTTTAGTGAGTCTTTTTCTAATAAGAATTTGGGGGCAGAATTGGAAGGGACTTCTCTAACCATTGCATCTCCACTTTTCCTGTTACTCTCTCTTGCAACGCAGATGGAAATTTTGGAGTTGAGAGTATTTTCTAGGCACATACTTAATTCTGACTGCAGCCTTATTCCTGCTTACTGAGGATTAATCCCCATTGTGCTGAGAGGGGACCCACTTCTGAGTAGATATCCCCAGGATTACACTTTCAGTCTTTTGCACCTGCATTCCTTCATTCATGTATTCACTCATTTTAATTTCAAGGACCATTTTCCTCTGTCTCCTGAGGGGAGTTTTATTAGCATGCATGCTCTTGCCAGGCACTCTGTATGGGGGAACATTTGATTTCCAAAAGTTACATTTCGTCTTGTGATAATTACAAATGGCCCACGGAATAAGGTTTCTTTTCTACATTGAAGGGCAAATCAAACCCATAGACAGTAGACAGCCATCCCTGAGCTCCCTAGCTCACAATGTTAAAATTCACCTGGCTCTTTGAGCAGAACAGTTCTTTCTCTCTTCTTTCCTAAATGAGTTTAAAAGGGCACCTGATCTCCAACGTAAAGGCACTGCCAGCGTGTACCAAATCAAGAACATGGACAGCTTTAGATCTAATCAGTTGTATCTAATCAGTTGGCTAGACTATTACTCTTCGATCCTCTCAAATTTATTTGTAGGCATTGCTAGGTGTACATCATCTTTGGTCAACTCCAAAAGCAAATACAGTGGTACCTTGGGTTAAATACACTTCAGGTTACAGACTCCACTAACCCAGACTAACCTTAAAGACTACCAAATATATTATAGCACAAAGTTTGTGGACCAGACTCTACTTTCTTTTCACTTCAGAGTCACTGAAGTAATCCACAATTGCAAATATATACACCCCTACACTGTATTCCCACAGATTAAGATCTGCATGCACAGATGTTGCTATTGTTGTTGATGATGAATGTCCTTATCAGTGAGGTCTTTCGATTCCCTTTGCTGCATTCATTTCACAGACAAATGCAAATGATTCCCCCCCCCCCCAGAATGGCATTTTTCTCAGGCTCCCCAACTATTCCCCCCCCTCTGTTATCTTAAGTATTTGTAGATTTTATGTGCATGGTTTTTCAGACTAAATGTTAGTCACTTTGATGTATCTGCTACATTTGGTAAAGAGAATTCCTGCTCATCCCACAAACAAACTGACACAGAAAGAACACAAAACACATGAAATATTCTGTATTCACTGATAGGTTTCTAAAGACTAGATATATATGTCTGCTTTGAGACAGTCACAGAAATGTATTTGGGGTTGTTAGCACTCGCATGTGAACACTGACATTTACCAATGTTTCAACGTTTCCATTTGGGAAAGAAGAGTGGGATACAAATTCTGGAATAAATAAATAAAAGTAAATGTAATAAGGTTGCTTTTACTTGTGGCGCATCCAGATTGCATTTTGCTCGGTTTGAATTTTGGAGTATTATCTCATTTCCTGCTTACAGATCACATTTCTGCTTCATTCATAAGTAATCCTTTGGCTTTCAGACATTTGAAGCCTGCGATGCCTTATCTGTTGATTGCCTTCTCAAAAATGTGTTTTCATCTCCTCTCCAGGGACCTCCGGGCAAGCCTGGCCTTGCGGGACTTGCTGGTGCTGATGGCCCTCCCGTAAGTAGAATAAAGTTTTGCCCATTTTTATTTCAATTATTTTTATATATAAATCACTTCACGGGTCCACGTTCCTGAATTTCAGCAAGGAAATTGCATCACTGATAGTTGGAGCAGGCCTTGTGAAACATACCCAGTTTTATTATTTGAACTTGATTCATGTTTCTCATCAAGGACTTTAATTTTCAAAAGGAGCCACTGCAACAGCAGATAAGAAATTGCAGTGATACTGATTCTTTTTTTTAAAAAAAAAATAAAGAAAGGAAGAGCATTTAGGTGTCTAACCTGTTTTCTCTTGCACAGATGCAAACCGTCGGAAATGAACGTGATGGAATTGTTAGGATAGAGCTGTCATTTCAATTAAATGTGAATTTTAACACTGTTGGCAGAATTAGTTCACTGGATTTCTTATTGCAGGGTGCAGGGAGAGGGTGTAGCTTTAACTTTCTGGTGCTCAGGATTGCTTTCATGTTACGATCCGAAACATGAGAAATGTTAAATTGGAATGAGGAAAAGGAGGCAATCACAGTGAAGTGTCTTTCCACACCTTTAAAGGTTGACAAGCACATATAATGTAGTAAAAATTCTCATGGGTCAAAGCACCTTCATAAAACACAAAGTGGTCATTAAACTGGATAGATATGGAGGCTGTTTTTTGTTTGTTTATTTAAAACATTTTGTCTTTATAATACAGTGGTACCTCAGGTTACAGACGCTTCAGGTTACAGACGCTTCAGGTTACAGTCTCCGCTAACCCAGAAATAGTGCTTCAGGTTAAGAACTTTGCTTCAGGATGAGAACAGAAATTGTGCTCCGGCAGCACGGCAGCAACAGGAGGCCCCATTAGCTAAAGTGGTGCTTCAGGTTAAGAACAGTTTCAGGTTAAGAACAGACCTCCAGAATGAATTAAGTACTTAACCCGAGGTGCCACTGTATGTGTGACATGCAGGTATGCCAGAATTATTTAGGGTATATCTGTGCTACAATGCAATATGCACCAGTTTAGTTGTGTAAACCACTGAGCCTCTTGGGCTTGCTGATCAGAAGGTCGGCGGTTCGAATCCCCATGATGGGGTGAGCTCCCGTTGCTCAGTCCCAGCTCCTGCCAACCTAACAGTTCGAAGCACGCCCAAAAGTGAAAGTAGATAAATAGGTACCACTCCGGCAGGAAGGTAAATGGCATTTCCATGTGTTGCTTTGGTTTCGGTCTTCCATTGCACCAGAAGTGGCTTAGTCATGCTGGCCACATGACCTGGAAAAACTGCCTGCAGACAAACACCGGCTCCCTCTGCCTGTAAAGCGAGATGAGTTCCGCAAACCCCAGAGCTGTCTGCAACTGGACTTAACTGTCAGGGGTCCTTTACCTTTTCACTTCTCCCAAAGAATCCTGGGCATTTTGGTTCATTAAGTCAGCACAAGATTTAGGGCAGTGCGAACTGTTGCCATGCACAGAGTGTTGAGCTAAGGAGGTGAAAAATAGCACACTTGAGAGCACATGCAGAGTGAGAGGGGAGATGGTGATTTAACAAATTCTGGGTGAAGAGGCCTGGGCAGGCCCTCTATTTATTCCCTGGCAGTGGACCCAAGCGACACATGGCGGCACAGTTGGCCCTGCCCCTGGGGGAGGTCCTGCACAGCAGCATGCCTGTGACTGGCCAGTTTGTAGGCCAGCTACGATCCAACCAGGCCCTACACCCAGTGCCACCACAGGGTTGCAAAGGGCAGAACAGTTCCAAACCTCAGCACTGTCTGCCCAATAGGGAGTAGGCGGACTTGTGAAAACCAGTGGCGTAGCATGGGTTATCAGCACCCGGGGCAAGGCAAGTAATTTGTGCCCCCTAACCCATGGATTTGCGCCCCCTAATCCGTGGATTTGCGCCCCCTAACCTGTGGATTTCCCTAACCCCCAGATGTTGCGCCCGGTGTGGCCAGCTCCCCCTGCACCCCCCACGCTACGCCACTGGTGAAAGCAAGAAATGTTTGGCAGGGGGGCACCAATTTTTGTCCTTGCTTAGGGAGCCATATTACCAAAGTCCACCCCTGATTAGGTGTGTTGAGAATTCTTTGCTACAAATTCCTAGCCGCTCAGGAAACTCTAATTCCAAAAGTTCCTTGGGGAGGAAGAACAACAGTTTAAGGACCGCTCTCCCTGGGTGACAACTTTGTCATCGTTTCAGTGCCAGGCAAATCCTTTTTTTGTTTTTGTTTTCCCAGGCATTTAATGTGATTCTGTATTGTTAAGTCTGTTTTTAATAATATTTATGGGAATTTTGTTGTATTTTCAACTCTGATTGTAAAGCACACTTTGGGACTTTTTTGTTAGTGGCAAGCAATGCATAAATTGAATACAGTGGTACCTCCACTTACAAACGTGATCTGTTTCGGGTGCCGTTTGAACCCTGAAAAGTCTGTAAGTAGAGTCTCGCTACTGCGCATGTGCAAAGTGTGCAGATCGCTTCTGCGCATGCGTGAAGTGTGCAGATTGCTTCTGCGCGTGTGCTGAACCCAGAAGAAAACACTTCCGGGTTTGCCACGTTCGTAATCTGAAAAGCCACGAAGTGAAGCAAACGTAACACGAGGTATGACCGTAAACCTAAAACTTAACTAGTGCATTCCTAGGCATTTCTCTTCTGAAATTCAATGTGACTTATTCCCAAGTAAGTCTGTTTAGGGTTGTACCCTAAATCTGAAGGTTACATGTGCTTTGGTTGTAGCTTTTATGGGCTGAAGAAGATTTTGAGGGGATTTGAAGGACGCGAGAGGTGATGCGACATATATATTAGAGTAAAGGAAAGGAGTGGATTGAACTGAGAAAGCATAGGCAGCTGCGAGTGTCTGAGTCACATAAAACTAATAATTATTCTGATATTTTGAAGATGGCTATATGGACGCTGACGCTAAAGATTGATTATGCTCTTCAACCACATGTGGATTTTGCCCAACAAAAAAAGCCTCCTGGCTATTGATTTCCACATGCTATAAAATATTTCCATTACTGTTTGCTTTCATTTTGTTGTGCCATAACTTTAATGGCGTGCTTAGTGTAATGTTCGGTGACAAGATAAAAATAATCAATTCCCATCTTCCAGAGAAAATGCATTGAATGGGGAAACTCTGGAATGGTTTACATGCTCTTGCATTATTTTCCTAGAATGCTTTGGACCTAAAACAAAACAGCAGCTTCAGAAGAAAAAAAAAAGACTTTTTACTCTAGCCAGTGATTCATCATTTCAAGGAAAGGCACTGAAGAGACGTAATACTGCCAATGTAATCAGATCAATCTCTTCATTTCCCATAGGCTTTTCAAAATGCTCCAGGGCAGGGGCAGCCAATGCAATGTTCCCTAGATGTTTTTAGACTCCATCTCACATCATCTGTCATTATAGGCCATGATACCTGGAGCTGATGGGAGAGTTTGAGAAGAAGGCTGAATTTGTACATATGTAGAAGAGTATAAATTCAATTGAATCTGTATAATGAGATGTTACTTTTCACAAACTAAGTGTTTCCCCCAATATATATTTTTGCCCATAGGGTCACCCAGGCAAAGAAGGACAGTCGGGAGAGAAAGGTTCCTTGGTATGTTTGTGTTTTCTTGACATAATTCTCATAACATTTAGAATGGAATGAACATATTATTATGCCTTTAGGAAGGATCACAACAAAATGTTGACATGCTGAAAATCGGGATTAGAGTCCCAATTTTGAACATTTATTTTCTTTCTCCGCTGAGGAAGGTATGAATTATTTTAGGCGTAGGTAGATGGAATGCGTACTGAACTGTGAGCTTCCTCTCCCCTTGGTACCTGCTATTTCCACACTTCCTTTCTTGGAACTTGTGGGTGCACCAACTATTTAAAGCACCCTGCCCAAATAATCCTGGATTTAAACCACACATTAGAAATGTTTATCAGAGTTCTTCTTTTAAAGAATCACCACCCTAGGAAGGGATTTGAGTATTTTCTCCAGGCAACTCCTTCCACCTGCCAACTCATGTTAAAGTCAAGGAGAATTTCTAGAAATCCAAGTAAAATCTCTTTTGCTGCAAACCGAACCTGTGGCTTCCCCCCTCCCTTTCCTGTAAAAAACTTTCCTCCAGCATGCACCACCAGACATTTATTGATTGCTCTTCTGTCAACAGGCTCCTTTGTGTTTAAGTATGAAGCAAAAGTGCTCAAAGTAAAGGGAATGTGTGTGAGGAATAGAATATTTTGTATACTCTGTGTATTGGAGTAACCTAAGCCTCCCAGTTCTGTGCCCATGAAATATTCTGAAAATGAAATAACGAAGCAGTTAGAGTGAATTTGCCATTCTAAAAAGAGATGCTCATGGTTTAAGCAGACCAGCAAAGCCTCACCACCCTCTGCCTGTTTGAGGACTTACATATTGATCCTCCTGAAGGATTTTGAATCTTCACCTGGCACGGCATCCGTGTTGTCAAGGCACATCTCGTCACACTCAGCTGCACTAATTCCCCTCAGACTATCTTCAAAATAAAGTACATTAGGAGCTTGGCTAACAACGCAGTGAATGGGGACAGATTTCGGTTTCAATCTATACAGTTATTGCCCTACTCACAACTCCATTTTCACAATTCAACCTATGGATAGGTGAGAAATAAATGCTACCTTGGATTCCCTTCAATGCATTAAAGAAATTGACATGGCTCATCATCTCTCAGTCTATGGAGTGCAGCCTCGATGCATTGAGTTCAGATGAGATCAGAGTGCTCCTTTGATTTATTTACTCTTTTTTTTTTTAATTTCATATTTATTAAGATTTTTGAATACAAATGCATAAATAAAAATTACTTATATCATAACATAATTTCGTCTCTTCTTTGAACTCCCTCTCATCTCCCGCTCCCACTTACATCGTTGCAAAAGATTTTTTCCAAGCAAATTACCCACTTGTTTACAATATTTATCACCGCTCATTTAGGTAAAATCTAACAATTCTCCAAAAAAAAAATTATTTATATTTTCCTTATTTCTCACTTATCATCAAAATCAAATCTAATTCAATGGTAGGCAATTATTTATGATCTAGCATCCTTCTTAGCATTCAACCAAATTGCAGTATTTCTGTAAATAAGTCTTAAATTTCCCCCAGTCCTCCTCAACCTTTGATTTATTTACTCCCTCTGCCCATTTTGTCAAGCGTTGTTTTTAAATCTGATGGTTGACTACCCTAAATAATTCCAAACTCGTGTCTGAGGGTATATTGTCCTGAACGCACACCAATAGCTCCGAGCCGGATTTAGCTATCTGGTCCCACTAGTGAAAGCCAACACAAGGATGAGTACTATTACAATGGGGCTTTCTCCCTTCTCCTCTCCCACATCCTCCAGATTGGCTTGGGGTGTTTGTGTGTGAAGAATCCCTGGAACAGCATGTGGTCGGGGGAGCTAGGGGAACATTTTGTTAAGCAGGCAGAAATGCTTACAGACAATATGTATGTAACAGTGTGAACTTGAATTCCTCCCCAAGTCTCTTAAATGAAACAATGCTCATAATTTCTTGAGATTGGGAAGAGGGGATGGGTCACCTTGAATCCTGTCAGGGGGGAAAGTGGGGTATAACTACTACTAGTAGTAGTTATCATCATCATCATCATCATCATCATCATCATCATCTGTGGGCAATGGTTGGGGATATCAGTTCAGTAAGCATCAAACAACAAATGCATCTACTTTCTTCAGCTTTGCCCAGAGATGTCAGCCAATACCGTGCTCTAGATAAAATACTTATATGTGACATTTGGTGACACCCTTGGGGCAGAGAAAGTCAACATGGTTCTGATGTGACTTTCTAGGAACAAATTAAATGAGATCCACATTTGCCCATAATTGCTATTGAACTCATGCAACACTTCATTTTACATTTTTACGATTACGTTTACCATACTCTTTAATGTCATTGTCCCATACAGAACAACAAAATTGAAAAAATCTACATTAGACATTCAAAAACCAACAAGCCTGCTATCCCAGCTATCCCAGCCTGGTTAACCCCCTAAAAACTCTGACACCCCTTAATTAAATCCAATATACTCCCACAGAGACTACCTTACACTGTGTTTAAAATCAAAATCGCATTTGGATAGAAACTGTTTCTCACGCGGCTAGTCCTAGTCTTTATAACCATGTACCTTCTTCCAGAAGGCAGAATCCACATATAACTCACAAACATGCATTAAACCATGTTTTTGATGTCCACCATTTCACCACACCAACAAATCCACAGAAATACCCAGGTACAGGGTCAGTTATGAACTTATTGTTATGTTTCTGCTCAGATAAACCTGATCACCTTTGAGATAAATGTGTGTTAACCTACAGCTGTGTGCTGTAGGCATATTATTTAAAAGCAATATGATCTAGATATCCTTCATTATCTTTTAGGGGCCTCCAGGTCCTCAAGGCCCAATTGGGTATCCTGGCCCCCGTGGGGTAAAGGTAAGCATTGCTCATATTTGATAAACGCAATGAGACCTGTGGGTTTTCTTCCCGTTAACCAATCCGGTAACTTTGTCATTGCTGCTGTTTTCTAACAGGGCGCTGACGGTGTTCGCGGTCTCAAAGGTGGCAAAGGTGAAAAGGTAATCTCTTTATGGTGCTTAGTTTTTATCGTTTATATTTTAGTACTAAAAGGACTCAACTCATTAATGGAAAATCTAATTGAAAATCAGGCACCATGTATATTGATGGTGCGATATAAATAGCTACAGTGATGATCATGAAAAGTAGAAGCAGAATAAATCTGCAAAAGACTAGGGCAGATCAAAGTAGCTGTGCAGGTATTTGATTACTTTTAAATACTTTCAGGGGTTTTTTTTTAGGTATTCGTTAAATTGTTTTGCTGTTTCATTGTTTGCGACCCTGGGCTCCTTTTGGAGGAAGAGCAGGATGGAATTATTTAATTAACACCCTTATTGCAAAATATTGTATGAACTCTAAACCTACATTGGCAAAGGGGCTTCCGCCTTCCTATCCCTTCCCTACCAGTGCCCCCTGAAATTGGCTCTTCAGGGATCAGGAGAAGCCCCATAATGGTGCATGTGGGGAGGACAGAGGGGGATAATTATGTCTGGCAAGTAGCAATGCTTTCTCTGGTGGGATGTTCACTATAAAAGCCTGGATAGCACATTTGGTTAAAATGTGGTGGTGATAATGCCAAGGTTGCAGGTTTGATCCCCATATGGGGCAGCTGCATATTTTTGCATTGCAGGGGGTTGGACTAGATGATCCTCAGGGTCCCATCCAACTCTGCAATTCTATGATCATATGATTCTCACAGTGCAATGTTGAATCCCACTCTTTGATTTTCTTGCCAAATGTTACACAGAATAATAGAATCATAGAGTTAGGAGGGGCCATTGGGGTCACCTAGTCCAACCCCCTGCAGTGCAGGAATATTTTTGCCTAACATGGGATTCGAACCCACAACCCTAAGATTCAGCATCCCATGACTGAGCTATACGGTTGGTCTTCAGCTCACAATAGAAATGAAGACTTTTCTGACTATAGACAGCTCCTACAAACTGGAGAGGTGAAACACTCGTGCTGTTTTCTTAACAACAACAACTTACTGCCAGTCATTCATCTGGGACCTTCTTACATGACAGCAAACCATACGACTCCACTTTATAAATCACTCAGAAGAAGCAGGCAAACATTTTTGCAGGCCATTTTGCTACAAGCTCAATCGGCTCAGAGAATAGTGTCTTCCTCAGTATAAAGATGGTCCTGATACAGATCTGCTTGCACTCACCTTTCGTGGAATGATTCGTTACCTAGGAGCAATTTTATCTGACCCCCGTGGCTCGATTTCTGTTTGAGGTGTCGTAGAAAAGCTTCCCCATTCTTTTCATTTCTAAGGAACAGAAGTTGTTGAGAGAGAGATTCCACACTTTAAAATATAGCATCTCTCTTTGGGGGTTGTAAGTAATGAGTCAGCTATGCTTCGGTGCACATCTTATGCAATCGTTATTCCCTTCTTGCTAGATGCTGCCAAATGTATTACAGAGCCTCATCCCCTTGCGTGGGGATTGTTTTGTCAGTACAGCTACCAAAAAGCTCTGTGGAGAATGGAGCAGCCCTCAGAATAGAGAAGCCGATGTTCCCCATGTGGATCACTGGTTCTGTCGGGCTGTAGCTAACTAAACATTGCCCATGTGGAACAATTTCCATGAGTGCCGTGGAACTTCCCTCCCCACCCAAAATGCTTCGCCATCTGCTCAGGTGTGCTCCTCATCCCCTCAAAATCTGCTCCTAAGTGTAAAATTGACTTCCAATTTTGTGTACGGTATTGCTTTAAGCTCCTAAATACTTTCATATTGTTTCATGTCACCCCCCAATCTCTGCCAGGGGCTTCCAGGGTTGTGTTTTCTGTTTGGAAATCAAAGCACATTTTTTTCTGTGCCCATACTCCCCTGGCAAGCTCTATTTCAAAGACCAAATTTCTTTGATGGGCCATCAACACTTTTGTCATGCTTAAAAACTTCCATTACAGGTGATACCCTGGTCTGGCAGACAAGCTTAATCTGCTTTTTTTTTTTTACATTGCAAAGCTGTCTCTTTCCCAGGTGAAGACTCCAAGCATTTAGCAATTCATAACATTTACTACATCTAATTATGGATGCCTTTGTACCCACAGACTCTGGTACCCTGAATCTGTAACAATATATTTGAAAAGGAATGCCTTGTCCCTTTAATGGTGGGTCACGTGGGCTGAGAACTTCATTTCTCTGGTTTCCTGATATCTAGGGTTTGATTGTGAGCATCTGTAACAGCATCCTAGATTTAAGGAACTCATAGAAATGTACTTTATTTTAAATATGTAAAATTAAATTAATTGGAAATAGCTTGCAGATACTTAATTGGCTTAGGATTTCATATAAGTTAAGTGATGATGTAATATGTTTAATTTTAAAACTAAAGGATATAAGGATGTTAATGCTTAAGTTAAATTTCATCAGAATTGTTATTTGGAAAACCGTTAAAAGGATATGCATGGAAATTCAACCAAGGGGAAGCCAGGAAGTCACTTAACAATGTTAATAAGTGTAATTTTAATAAGCTTATGATCTATGTTTGTTTGTCTGTTTTGTTTATAATTTTGTGAAAATTAATTAAAAAATTATTTTTAAAAAAGAGAGAAATGTACTTTATAGGCTGTGAACATCCCTAGAAAGGATGCCAGCAGCCTTGGGAATAATATTTCCCAAGGCTGCTGATACCCACAACACACTCTAACAACATCCCAGAGCTTCACAAAGGCACCATCTCAACCTCTTCTGTGACTGCTGGCCGTAAGTCAGGTGACAGGTAGAAATAAGGGGTGATGACAGGATGTCTTCATCCTGTGCTGAGATCAGATTTATGGAGCTTGGGCTTCATCTCAGATTGGCTCTGCATGCAGGAAATTTAATTTCTGAAACTTCCAATTCCTAACTGCACCACCATCGCTACATGACTGTCACATAAGGATATATGGCTGTGTTAATCAACCCTTAATCGCTAGCTGGTCTTTGAGACCATATCCTAATTGACTTTTGAACATGAGGCATTTGATGGTGGGGGGGGGAGCCCTTTAAAAAATCCCTGAACATATGAGAAAGAAATTTAATTCAGAAGAATAATGTCATAATGAAGAGCTCCTTGATGAATTAAGAAATGAATTTGTCTGTTGCCTTAAGCACCTTTCTCATCATTCATTCCTCCTTTTAAAGCTGAAAAGTAATTCAATACAGCTGTGGCAATATGTGTTCTTTCCCCCCTCTGATAGAGAAGCTGCTGTGCTAAATTATTTGACTTGTTATGCTCCACTTTTAGTAGTTTAAATTGCTGTGACTTGCAGCAAAATAGGTGCAGCTACTATATGCATTAAAATCATGCATGCATTCAGATTATTTAATAACTGTCAACAACAACAACAACAACAACACTATGATGTGTCATTTTTTCCTTTATCAGGGTGAAGATGGTTTCCCTGGATTTAAAGGTGATATGGGCCTTAAAGGTGACAGAGTAAGTATTTTTCTCTCTCATTCATATTACAGTGGTACCTCGGTTTACAGAAGCTTCAGGTTACAGACTCCGCTAACCCAGAAATAGTACCTCAGGTTAAGAACTTTGCTTCAGGATGAGAACAGAAATCGCGCGACAGCGGGAGGCCCCATTAGCTAAAGTGATACCTCAGGTTAAGAACAGTTTCAGGTTAAGAACGGACCTCTGGAACAAATTAAGTTCTTAACCCGAGGTACCACTGTATCTCTGTACCTGATACCCCCCCCCCATTCCTTTTTAGTGAGAGCAAGGATCTAAGTTGGAGCTTTCAGATGAAGAGACAGGGCCGTATAAATGGATGCAGCCTTTCTTCATGACTGGAATCAGGGAACAGGCTTAGAAAAACTCAGTTCCTGGTGAATAGTTGGCTGCCATCCATTGCCAGGGGAAATTTAAGCATGGGACCTGATGTCATCATTCAAAGTAAGGCAAACCAGCCTTGTTTTAATTCTGAGTCGTTTGGCCCACGTTTACTGGGATTCCAAGTGAATGTTCACCTTACTTTCCCAGAAGGCTTTGCAGTATAAAAGCTGGTCCTTCCACACCCTTTTTAGTTTATCATTTATTTTAATCTTTTGAATGTTTTAAATAGTTTCTCTCGTCCCCCCCCCAATAATTTTATTGTTTTATTCCTTTGAGTATCGTTGTTGTTTTTACAATTGGGTGATGTTTAAATTTTATGAAATAAATAAATGAATAATATCCAAGGTCAGGCCTTTCAGTCCTCTTGAAGATCTATCCTGTCAGTTTCTCACTCTCTGCAATGGGCTGCCTGATCTAATTCAAGAGACCTTTTTGCAATAGATTCCAGGCATTGGCTCTCATTCCACCTAGGTTCTCTTGGAACAGGTTGATTTTCTCATTGTTCATCTACTATTTTGGTTTATTTGTAAATCTTTCCTGATGCTCCTCTGCAGTACTACTTAGGCCCTAAGTCAGCCAGTCTTGTGACATTATACAAATTAAAACAGCACAATGAAGCAGCCATAAACAACTACAAACAAGTCATTTTCCCTGTAGGTTAGAGAAAAGAGTTGAACACATTTCCCTGAAATGTTTTGTTATGGCTCTGTACCAGAGCTAAAACTAATTTGGAGGAAAGTTATCAATCAAATTCTCCTAAAGTAAATTTGCTTGCAATTAAACAAACATGGGTGGGCTAGGATAAATTAAGACTGTATAACACAAGTAGGGTGGAAGCTGTTTATCACATCCTGAACAGAATTCAAACTAACAAAATGATGCATACAAGTATTATTGAGTCTACAATATGTACTTCATAATATAACTTACAGCTTAATATTGGCAAATGATGACCCAGCTCCAGGCACATAAGGAGGAAATGTCTTACCTAACCTCACTTCAGACTGGGTTCAGGCCTGGTTTAGGGACTGAATTAGCCTTGGTTGCTGTGCTGACCCTGTAAATCTTGATGGATCTCTCCTTGGCTTTTGATACCATTGACCCTGGTATCCACCTGGATTGGCTCTACAAGATCCAGTTGGGGGCACGGTGTTACAGTGCTTTAACGCTCATTTTTTGAAATTGGTACCAGAGAACAGCTTTGGGTGGCTGTTTGTCAGCCCCTTACATCTGTGTTATAGAGAGCCACAGTTGTCCCCAGTGCTATCTATATGACGTTGTTCAGAATAGTCATTGGGAAATCCGGAGTATGGCATCAGCAGTATACTGATGATACCTACAGTAGCTCAATTTCTCTGT
The DNA here is from genome assembly GCF_951804945.1 of Podarcis cretensis. Lineage (NCBI taxonomy): Eukaryota > Metazoa > Chordata > Lepidosauria > Squamata > Lacertidae > Podarcis > Podarcis cretensis. Next base: position 79,892,617 of record NC_137175.1, on the reverse strand, counting down.
TACATCCAGAAATAGCTTGTCAAGGTTGTGTGTGTGTGTGTGATGGGGATCACTATGCTAGCTTTCCAGTAGCAGGGTCAGTGTTGTTTACCAGGAGGGAGGTTGGTGTAGTGCAGTGCAGTGCAGTGCAAGCACACCAGCAGGAATTCTGGATTGGCTCCGTAGATACATTTGCCCCACATTGAGCCCCCTGAAACTATGCCTTTCCTTGTCAATAAACGACAGTGACTCACCTGATAGGAAGCCAGATGAGACCAATGAGCACCAACTCTCTGATGTGATCAGGTTTGTGGTCATTGGTTCTCATTATAGGAATGCCCATGCAAGCTTCTTTCACGCACTCTTCCAAGTGGATAAGTTATGTGCCTAGACCACATATGAGTAAACTGGACCTAGTCTTCAAAAGTGCATGGGACTTCAAAAAAGATTATTGAGAAGGGTTTGAGACAATGGAATAATGGATGGGATCCAACAAAGCCAGAGGGTTTTATTCATCATTATCAACCTGTGTGTGTCTCTACTGTTCACAAAAGTCTGTAAAACTCAGATGCAGTTTCATACTAGCAAACAATAATTTTTATTTATTTGTGGCATTTAAATAGTTAGCTTGTCTAACTATATTGTAATCAGTTAAAGGGTAGGCCACATTAAAAACTGCATAAAATTTCAATAACGATATAATTGCTAAAAATTTGTAGCAACATGTAGTGGCCAGAAACAATACAGCCAAGGTTACAACCGAAGATTAAAAGCCTGCTGTAACAACAATGAAAAAATGTTGCAAATCTGAATGTGGATTTCTTTCCCCATGAGAGATGTGGTTCTTTTAGTTAAACTGTCGGCTTTTGTGGCCAAGCCACAAGCAACAACTAGACCTTTGGTTACACTCGGTGCTCAAATTACAGGGAGGCCACGCGGGATCCAGCCTGCTTAAGTTCTGTGCCAGTTCTCCCCTTAATACTGGTTTTAGAAAGCGACAGTGAGGCCGTGGTTGGGCTAAAATTAGGAATAGGGGCAGACCTGAGGTTTTCATCAACAGCCAATCCAATAATTTCAGCAGTTTTTGCATCCCATTTGCAGAAGCAGGTGACTTGGTTTACATCATTCAATTGTTTTTAAAGGGTGAAGTTGGCCCTCTTGGTCCACGAGGAGAAGATGGCCCTGAAGGTCCCAAAGGCCGTTCTGGCCCAACAGGAGACCCAGGTGGGGCTGGTCAAGCTGGAGAAAAGGTTAGTCACTCAATCATACAACAGGATTTTTTTGGGAGGGGTATCATGAGATCATCTTGGTGTAGTTTTAGATGCTGCAAATTCACATGTTGCATAAAAAGCAAATGAACAAATTACAAATCATTCCCTTTTTCTTTCAGTGTTTGTTGTGTCCGAATAGGACTATCGTGTGGGACACGTGTAGATCCCAGACACATCTTTTCCTAAAGATTTACTGAAGCTGTATAAGAACACTTTTTCCACCATACATTTCAGCTCATCTTTCACTTTTGTAGGTTTGGGGCTACACCAGGAGGGGAAAGTGAACTGGGAAGTCTCTAGTTTTAAATATTACCTCAGCCACGAACTCCAAGCCACTGTGTCTTCTCCTCGGGCATAAATAATACTGCTTACAAGTAAAAAAAGTACCCTAACAATGCAGTTGAAGTGGTCTGAGTATTTGGAAGGCACCATATAAATGTTGACGGTGATTTATTTCACTGAAAACATAAGATGAAAGAAGGAAAAGGGCAGAGCAGGGGCAGGTTTTACCACATAGCGTTGTGAACGGCTCCCTTTGGATTGCAGATCCTAAAGTAAGAACCATTTCCCTGCCTTCAACCTCCAGCCTCCATCTTACTGTTGAAGTTACATGTCTCTGTTTGTAATATTTTGAAATACAGAGCAAGAAGGCAGAATATTTTTAATGCATGCCTAAAGGTGATATGGGATGTGGGTGACACTGTGGGTTAAACCACAAAGTCTAGGACTTGCTGATCAGAAGGTCGACGGTTCAAATCCCCTTGACGGGGTGAGCTCCCGTTGCTTGGTCCCTGCTCCTGCCAACCTAGCAGTTCGAAAGCACGTCAAAGTGCAAGTAGATAAATAGGTACCATTCCGGCGGGAAGGTAAACGGCGTTTCCGTACGCTGCTCTGGTTCGCCAGAAGCGGCTTGGTCATGCTGGCCACATGACCCGGAAGCTGTACACCGGCTCCCTCGGCCAATAAAGCGGGATGAGCGCTGCTACCCCAGAGTCGGCCACAACTGGACCTAATGGTCAGGGGTCCCTTTACCTTTACCTTTAAAGGTGATATTGAATATGCACATCCTTTTATAGGAGAGAATGCACGTCTACTCTGAACAGAACAGAAGGCATTATACTCATGCATTATACTCATGAACAAGTAGAACATGCATGAATGGAGGACAAGTAAATAAGTTCTGTCCTGCCATCCCTGTTACCTTCCTTAAGTTGGAGGATGACTATCTGCAACAGGGAAACGTCTGAAGTTCTAGGGTTCTGTATTGTGCAGGGAGCCTTCATGAGTGGAGTTGATTCCCCACTCATGATCACCCTCTGATGTGAGTGGAGCCAGTGTCCTCATCCCCACTTTCACCACTTACTACTTACTCATGAGTAAAGTGCATAAATGGGCCTAGAGTAAGGCCATCGTTCCTTAATTAGCTGTGTTGGATTGTGCCTCTGAATAAGAATCCCATGTAGGCAACTAGGCAAGAATGTCTATGTTCCACAAATTATTCTCCCCTCTCCACTAGCAAAAACTAGTTATTGAGATAATATTTCATTCAAGCATGTTCCTGCTTAGGTACTTGGTCAGCCTGTCTGAAGTCCAGCTTGATTGTAAAGATCTTTTGAAGGGATCTCCTTCAGTGACCCTTCCTGTGTTTTGCACACACAGTCCTTTGAGGAAGAACAATTTATGGACTAAGAGGAGGGAATGAAAGTGTTGTAGTTATGATTTGATGCTAGCGACCTTTTAAGCTATCATAAAAATACTTTAAAAGTCACTTCATTCATTCCAGAAAGTGTTCCTTTCAGCCTCGCTTAACTGTGGGGAGCTATTTCGGAATTAATGATCCCCACAGTGTTGTGAGACATCTTCCCAGCTGTTAACAAGGTCATGAATCAAGAAAGCCAATATTATAATTATGGATGAATGGAAGCATAATTGGAATGTCATCACTGAATTCCAATTAAATTCTAATCCCATTAAAACAAGAATAAATGAGCGACATTTCCCTCCAAAAAACTCAACTGTTGAGCTTCTTCATTCTGGGCTGAAAGCAGGGAAATACCATGACAAGTATGGGATTGGATCCAAAAACTGTGAGCAGAAGTAAAGGTCTAAGGAACTGTGACATTTACAGACACCGTCCCTCCCCAGTATGGGGAAGCAAAACCAGCAAGGTTCACAATGGTTGGTGGCTCTGTTCTCCACATGCACAATTGAAAATGACAAATGATTATTATTTATGTCAAATGGCAGCTTTAGTATGTAGGTGTTTTGTGAACTAGGTCATCTAACAAACTCAAGAAGGTATAGTTGAAATGTGTAGCTAAAGAGAATGGGAAAAAATTATAAGTTATTTAGGAGAGCACTGTAAGCAGGTGGAAACATTAGCAGGATTTTGATTTCACTTGTAGTGTAGCAATTATCATGGATAATATGCATTGATATAAAAGTTGGAGTTTCGAAGAATATGTGGTAATAAATGTTTAAAATGGGACCCCATGGAGGGGATGGAGGGAAGTCCTGAGATTCAGAATAATCTCTGTACATGGATATTTATCTGTAGGTTTTTTAAAATAACTTTGTATTTGTAAAGCTGAATAAACATGATTTTTTTTTTTTTTAAAAAAAGCCTACATCCACGCAAAAGGTTTCCTTCTAACTTTACAAACTACATGATTCTTCTGAGGGAAATGGGACATAGGCAGAGTGATAGCCATCAGGAAACAAATGAGAAATGCATTAAAACTTCTTTTTAACTTACAGGGTAAACTTGGTGTTCCCGGATTACCAGGATATCCAGGAAGACAAGGTCCAAAGGTGAATTTGCTCTCGTGTTGAAAAATGTACAGCTTTGGTTAGCAGAATATCCTAGGGTTTGGGGGCGGGGTTGGTCTTACTTGGAACATCAGTTTAAAACAAATGCTTGGATAGTCACTTGTCACTACTAGAAGTCCAAAGGTTATATGCATTTTCCTGACAAAATTGTGAGTCTGGTTCAATGATATAATTCAGTTTTGATGCCCTAATTGTGACGATCGTTTTGGTCTCGGATCTCAGATTTGGCAGTTTCCTCCATCAGCCACAGTTGCCATGTAAATGAATAACCTACAACTTGATGGGTGTTGAGTGTTATAAATATTAACCATGTTCACTCATACAACTACTCAAAAAGCATTTGCAATGATATGCGTAATGCTCCCCACGCATCTGGATCATTGCTTGTCAAATGATCAGATTTTTAAAAATGTCATTTTGGTTCATTGGTCCACTTCGCTGGGCATCTTTCTTTGTTTCTGGGTTATAACTTTGTGTAATTTACACATCTAGAAAAGGAAAGCACAGACCATTAAGTATTATATGATGCACTGATACGATTAGGTATAAAGTGATGCTCAGCCATAATAAATGTTACTCCCCTGCTCCGTGAATTTATGCCATTATACATCAAATTATTATTATTATTTTAAAAAAGAAAGAAAGCAGAGAACTGTAATCACTGTGTTCATACTGGATTTTATGCATTGTTCTAGTTCCTATGCTACAATTTGTGCTCATGTGATTGCATTTGGAAGTCATCTGTGGAGCAAGGACACATGAAAACCTTAAAATCAGAATGGGTAGCCTAATTTTTCCCTTTAGGAGAATCCTAAGTCACAATATCATGTCAGCTCTGGAAAGACGATATAGGCAAATAGTTTTGATGTCAGTTCTCCACAGGTTAAGTGCTTCCAGGATGACTCCTCAGAGCTTAGAATAGCTTATCAGACTCAGCCCCTCTGTGCAACTTCAGATGTGAGTCCATGAGAGTTTTTGTGTTTACTTGGGGCAGCCCTACAGGATATTCTCCATTACAAGCCCCATTGAAATAAGCGAAAAGAGTGAAACCATGGTTGGATCCATATCCTTGATAAAGGGTAGCATTATCTGCAAAAAGGGAATATGCATTTTTAATGCTGTTCCCAATTTGTGATTAACAAGGAATCTGTACAACTTTTTTGACAGTGCAATGCATGTAAAAAACAAAAAACCCTGTCATCTTCTGGTATTAACAACTTGAACAACTATCTAGGTGTCCCCCCCCCCAACATGTTTACATTGTGTAAGGTATCATTGCCAATACATTTTAGGAAAGTATTACTTTAAATTGTAAAGTAACATTGATTTTTCTTAGCTTTTTAAAATATTGGGAGTCTGTGCTTATTTTGCTTTGTTTCCATTTCACCTGGGTGAATTCCAAGGTGTTTCATTTTTTCAGTAAACACTCTGTGTTAATGCGATATAGGGTTACTGCTAAGGAAAGTGTTCATCAAGAATTTAGAAGTGGGCCTTTGATGCACCTGCCTTTTAACCTAAACGTCTGAGATTGCAGACTCTCTCTCTCCCCATCTCTCTCCCTTGTCTGTCAATGCTTCAAAACTCTATTTGGAAATTTCTTAAGAACAAAGAGATCTTACTTTATTCAGAAGCATGAACACAAATGACATGCACGAACGTCAAAGAAAATGCGTGACCTTCCCCTCACAAAACGGAGATGTTGGCATGAATTTTACTAAGCTGAGTTTTCATTATACTAAAAATGGAATTAGTTTGCAAGCCATATTCAGCTTTAAATTCTTTCAAGAGTGTACAGTGGTACCTCGGATGCTTCAGGTTATGTGTTTTTGGGTTGTGCACCAAGCTGAACCCGGAAGTACCGGAATGGGTTACTTCTGGGTTTCAGCGCTCGTGCATGCACAGAAACACTAAATTGCGCTTTGTGCATGTGCAGAAGCGCTGAATGGCGACCCGCACGTACGCAGACGCGGCGTTGTGGGTTGCAAACATGCATCCTGCACAGATCACATTCACAACCCGAGGTTCCACTGTATTGGCATTAGATTAGAAGGATGGCTGCAGGACCTCCCAATCTTCTGGCTATGCTCTACTGAGTGGCTGCAGTGCCAGAGCTGTGCCACTTAAGTTGCAGTCCATTGGTCACCTGCCATCAGCAGTCAAAAGCTTAAGAATAGCAGTAGAAGCAAAAGCTCAGAAACTATGGCCTTAGCAAGCTGGCTGCCATCATGATGACATATGACAATGACCCCCGACATAACCATGATGGCCCTGTATGCTCGAAACCACACCTTCTCCTGTTGCCCTCATCACTCTAGAGCCATTTCATATTTCCCAGAATGCTTTCCCCCAGAATGCTTGGAATGGGGGTGGGGGAGCGGCAGTTGCTTTTGTGTGTGTATGGCAGTCCAGTGATGCTGCATATAGAGGAAGAAAACAATGGCTGTTGAGAGAGAAGGAGTGTTGTGGCCACAGCTGCCTGCGGTATTGCCCCCACTAATGCATGGGACACAGGTGGCGCTGTGGTCTAAACCACTGAGGCTCTTGGGCTTGCTGATCAGAAGTTTGGTGGTTCGAATCCCCGCAACAGGGTTAGCTCTCGTTGCTCTGTCCCAGCTTCTGCCAACCTAGCAGTTCAAAAGCATCGCTGCGGCGGGAAGGTAAACGGTGTTTCTGTACTCTCTGGTTTCTATCATGGTGTTCTGTTGTGCCAGAAGTGGTTTAGTCATGCCGGCCACATGACCCGGAAAGCTGTCTGTGGACAAACACCTGCTTACTCAGCCTGAAAGCGAGATGTTCGGCGCAACCCCATAGTTGCCTTTGACTGGACTTAACTGTCCAGGGGTCCTTTTCCTTTACCTTTTTGGCCAACACCAAACAGCAATGAAGGAAAGAAATTGCCACTATTACATCTAAGGGTACGCCCATCCCACTGGAAGCAAATTCAGCCACCCACCCCCCTCCTGAGTTTAGTGAAATCATTCCATTGTTCAGGTACTGATTTAACTTCTGCCTTGAGGAAAACCACCCATATTTTAATTTCTGTGATTGTTTTTCTCAGCCCTAATATATTGTAGTCCTGATACTTAAGATGAAGGGGCCAAACCTTTTCACTAGTCAAATGTATTCAGTGCATGTTATTGCCTACAGCTCTGGTATAACATCAAGGCTTGCACGATAGACTAATCCATGGGTAGGAAAACTAAGGCCCAGGGCTGTATCCGGCCCAATCGCCTTCTAAATCCGGCCTGTGGACGGTCCAGGAATCAGCGTGTTTTTACATGAGTAGAATGTGTCCTTTTATTTAAAATTCACCTCTGGGTTATTTGTGGGTCATAGGAATTCATTCATTACCCCCCCCCCCAATATAGTCCAGACCCCCACGAGGTCTGAGGGACAGTGGACCGGCCCCCTGCTGAAAAAGTTTACTGACCCCTGGACTAGTCAATGGGCCCCATCCTATACTTGTTAGTGTAGCTACTGAACTGATCTGAATATAAGCCACCCCAGTTTATCCACCGACAACAACATGCTTATAGGTCACACTCAGGTGGCTGCTATAGCAAAACAGGTCTGGGTCTGGAAATTCATCATAAAGAATTAGAAGCTCCCCTTCTCCAAAAAAACAATAACAAAACAAAACAAAACCACCCAGGCAGAAGTATATTAGAATTGTAGTAATAGTTGCAGGGCCACTTAGGAGCCACTAGAGCAGATCTCAGGGTGGCTGTCAGTGCTGGGCACCTTCTTCCTTCCCACGCTATTCCTGCTGCCTCCCCGGCCAACTCTTCATCCTAATCAGCAGCAGCAGTAGCAGCAGCAGATTCCCAGGCCAGTCGAGCAGAAGGTGGTAGCCAGTAGTGTTGGCAGGTGGCCTGGGGATCTGGATCCTGGCAACAGGTGCCCCAAGACTGGCAGGCAGAAGAGCCAGTAAATCTGGGGGCTGCTACTGCAGCCTGTTTTGCCTGCCCCTCTCCAGTTTACCTAGGCTGCCCATCCAGTGCCGCTCATCATGCTGCAGGTCACAGCGCCATCTATTGGCAGCCATGTGAACTAATGTGTGATGACAGACAAATACAAATATATAGACAGAGATATTTGCAATGATTATGTTGGCTGTTAATGTCCTTTTCCTCAATTGCCCATGGAAATTGGATAACGTAAACTCTTTTTGCAGCAGTAACAAAAATATCTCCTAGGAGTAGAATACTGCAAGTTAATGTCTGAGCACAAATATTCTTTATCAGTCTTCCTATTGTTCCATGCCAAAACCCAATTATTATCATCCAGCAAGTATTATCTCATATAGTCATTCAGAAAATAAATTGCTTACAATTATTTCTTAGTATTTCTACAAGTTTCATCTAGTAGCCATTTTTGTTGAAGGGGCTGTTTCAACAATTACTGAAATGAGACATTGGAAACATTTTTCCAAATGAAATTGTCATTATTTTCAAACAGACTTTCTTCTGCCTTCATCAGTGTTATGGACACTGTTTTTAAATTACTGGGAAATCAGGCCTGGTTTGTACATCTAAAACTAATCCAAAACACAGAAAAAAAATGAATGTCTTCTTTGTTTTATAGGTGTGTGCATTTGAATATACAGACATGCATGCATGAACTGACATAATTGAATTTATGAACTTAGGGAAGTAGAAGCCAACTGAGTTTGCCACTCAGGAAAGACCCATTGAAATCATTGTATGCAAGTTAGTCATATCCATTAATTTCATCAGGTCTGCTATGATTAGAACCATCATTGGATACAACTCTTACTCAATCACTGGAAACTCATTTTCTTTTATAGTTAAAATGGTGCTCTTTGTTCTAAAAGCTCCTTTCTGTGGAGCACCTGCTGTCTATTTTGTCCACATTGTTCACACTGATGACAACATGCTTGTTTCCTCCACCTCCACTAAATTTTATTAAAGTTTGAAAGAAATTATAGAAGGGTTAATATAATATATTGAATATGTTTTTATCAAAAATAAAGGAAACTAATCTAAATAAAAACACAAACCAGAAATAGGAAAAGGAAAACAAAAAGAAGAAAGAGAAAAGAAAAAAAGAGAATTTCAGATTCATCATTGGTCAGCTATATATAGAAAGTTATTCAAAACATCCACTCCAAGTTAACACCCAACAACTCCACTTTCTGTACATGAATATTTCCTTTGATCCTCAAACCCAGATATCATAGGTTCATTTTATTTTTCATGCAAATTGTCTATAAGGTGTTTCCAACCTTTAGTAAATATTGACAGTGATTTTTCTCTGTTTAAACACATCAGCTTTACAGACCTGTGACACCCTGATTGTAATGGACATGCTTTTGACCTTTTCGAGAATTCTGTAGGTCTTGTTTCCACTTGATAATGTGTGATATATTATGTTGGGTGACGGGAACTCAACTCAGGGAATGGAACTTCCACTCCTCTGCCCCCTCCCCAAACCTGCTCCAGACGGTATCTCAACTCTCCAGAGCAGATTTCGATGATGCACAGAGGATGGAAAGAGAAGCTGTGTGGTGCTAGCAGAAGTCCATTCTTCTGGAGGGTGTCCTCAGCTAGATATCACCCAGTGACTTGGGGCAGGATTGACCTAATGAGCCCTGTCGCTCAAGGACTTCCAACAGTGCAACAAACCCTTTCCCCTTCTTATTCCCTTCACCTAGAGAAGTTGGCTCTGAGCGCATGGGAGAAAAGAGGAGAGTGGTCATTCCATCTGGCAAGCTTTAACGCTTGGGCAGATGGAAAGATTGGAGGAGCACAGCAATGAACCCCACCCTCTGCTTGTCGTAAGGTTGCTTGGTGTGTCGTTGTTGTTTTTAATTGTACCACTCTTGATGTTTTAATGCATTCCGGACATGAAGCATTTTGGTAAGCTACCAGACCACCATCTATTAATAACCATTTCCACATCAATTGCTTCAACTGAATAGTATAATGTGTTATATTGCAACACACTTTCATGTTGCTGTTTTTGTGATGTCTAGGAAAAATATTTTATAAACTACTGTAATTCATAGTGTGTCAATGATTCATCTGTTGCTATTCTTTCTGGTTGGTGAGCATGCAGAAATGGGCCTTTTCTCTGTTGATCCTACAGTTGTGTAATATGATTCTGAGTGAGACCAGGCAAGGCCAATCCCTCGGCGTGGGCCTGAAAGACTCAGCTTTTCACCATGGACTTTAGGAGTTAGTTATGACCTGTGTTGTAGAAATGGTTTTGTGATAATGGGCCACACACCCAGTTATTGTTATTGCATGCTTTATGTTGGCTTTAAATACTGCTTTGAAGGATACGGACGTTTAATATCTAAAGCACTTATGGGGGCGGGTGCACCCTCCCCCATAAAAAAGCAACTTAGAAGTTTATTAAATATCTAAGTAGGCTTTGAGTAAACCATATAACTGTGTGTCCTCCCCCCTTACAGGGCTCAACTGGGTTCCCTGGATTTCCGGGTTCCAACGGAGAGAAAGGCGCAAGGGTATGATATAATATTCTTCTTAATGTGTTTTATTAATATGTGGAACTCATTGCTAAGTGAATTCAAAGGACAGGCAGGATTGGGAATTTAACTGCTAATGCAGTAAGAACATTGTACATTCTTGATAGCAACCAAAAGAAATAAAGAATAAGAAGACTGTTGCTCAACAAGATTAAATAGTAATTTCCCCACAAGGAAATCTATTCACCAGCTTCCCATTATCAGAACAATGTGCAGCTCCATAGCAGCAGTGGCTCCCCATTAATTCTGTTATTCGCAAGTGTTCAGTGCAACACTGAGATGTAGCTACAAGCTGCTGGCAATGTTCACACAGTACCTACATCAATGGATATATTTTCCTATACTTGCCCAATGGCGGATAAATACTGGTAAGATGTAATCTGAGGGTCAAAATGCATGTTGTTAAATATGTCTTTATATTTAAATGAAGAGTTTTTTTATAAGAAAAATGAAAGTAATATCATCTGGAGGCTGCAGATCACATGAGGATCACATCAGTTTAACACTTTCTTCCCTTGTTGAAAGCCCCTTCTATGAAACTGGTATTTGCTTTTGGGGAAATCCCAGAGAGAGAGAGAGAGAGAGAGAGAGAGAGAGAGAGAGACTTGAGGCTAACTTGCAGTTAGTTTCGTTATTAAGGAAATGTTAGAGCATGGTGCTGCTAATGCCAAGGTTGCAGACAACTGCATATTCCTGCACTGCAGGGGGGTTGGACTACATGATCCTCACGGTCCCCTCCAACTCTACAGTTCTATGATTCAATGAAAGGCAAAGCCTCCTAATGAAGAAGTTGCTCAAACTGGCTCCTTTGCTCTCTAGTTTTCTGAGTCAGGGCTCCTCCCCTGTAATCTTCTGCTACGGGGAGCCCCGGAGCTTCTCTCTGTGCCTGTCTGGCTCATTGCTTGGCAATATGTATCAATCCTTCACATTCTAGGAGCAAGTGGGGCCAGAGACTCGTCAGCAGAGAAACTGTCATGACGGAGCTGCGGGAGAGATGTGGAGACTGGTTTTCCTCTGTTGTCTCTGTCAGAGCCTGCATCCAAACTGGAAAGCTCCCCTCCCTGCCCTGTGCTGGGCCACTTGCCTGCTTCTGCCTCTTTGTGATCCTTCCAGCTTCCTCTTTTTAGTAGCTTCCAGCTTGTCCCCTCCTCAGAGGTGTGGCTGGTATCCCACCACCAGGATCCAGGATCTAAGTCATCACCTTCTGTGTTTTCCCTGGGGGGCTCTTGGCTTCCACCATTCTTCCTCACCCAGCCAATCCCTGACACCAGCTCATCCTATTTTATTTTTTAAAAAGAAAAAATGCAGTTAATGCAAAGACGCATTTATTTCCACATCCGGTTTGGCCCTGACTCAGTTGAAAAAGCGTTATGTCTGAAGTGACAGGGAAGCAAAATGAAGGTGTCATTATGCCTGTGACGATCGCCTCCACTCAATCAAGTCCCCACAAGATGCTGCAGTCATCTAATGATGAATAGAAATCTGGGAAGCAGCCCATTGTCTGATGGAAAAGTATAAGTAAAGGAGGAAATAAATAAAGCCTTGACAATTTCACCGGAGGCGCTAGAACGTGGGGTCACCGGGTGGGATGCCATCACCTTTTCCCTTAAGCATCTGGGGCTGGTACGAAAGTATACAGTGGGGGAGGAAGGGAGAAAACAAGAGAGATTTCTTCCTATATTCTGTGAATTATCCAGCTAGACTGCAATCTATCCTCAGGGGGATTTCTCTGGCATCTTCTATGCATTCTAATTCCCCAGGACTCTTTTCATATACAGAACCAAACCACCCCAAAACAATTTGTGGTTGAAGCGGCAAATCAACAGCAAGGATGCTGAAGAATACATATTTAAATGGATGTAGAAAGTCAAGACATAGCTGCTTTGTTTATTTGAAGCTGGTGGGTGGAATTTATAATGCAGAGTCTGCAAGCTCTAGAAGGTCACTGCATCACTATCTATAAAGCTCAACTGGACGTGGCTGATCACTTGTGGTTGAAATGTGATGAAGTTATCAAAGGGGAAAGGATGGCTTAGAAATGGTGCTTGATGGCAGCTTAGTGTGCCATTAAGTAAAACTGAAGTAATGTATATCATTACTCTGCCGACCACTACATTTTATGAAGCAGAAAAACAGGCGTGCAGATTCACCAGTTTAAATCTGAAACTGATGAGAGACAATTGTATTTCCAGCGTTCTCACAAGCTTCCTTACTATAATCCCCCCCTCCAATTGATTACTACAGTGAATAGATTTACAACTAGGAAATGCAAACAGTAGCTTCCAAGATGTGGTTTCCCTGGGCCTATGGCAAGGGGATGGGACGCAGGTGGCGCTGTGGGTTAAAGCCTCAGCGCCTAGGGCTTGCCGATCGAAAGGTCGGCGGTTCGAATCCCTGCGGCGGGGTGCGCTCCCGCTGCTCGGTCCCAGCGCCTGCCAACCTAGCAGTTCGAAAGCACCTCCGGGTGCAAGTAGATAAATAGGGACCGCTTACCAGCGGGAAGGTAAACGGCGTTTCCGTGTGCGGCTCTGGCTCTGGCTCTGGCCAGAGCAGCGATGTCACGCTGGCCACGTGACCCGGAAGTGTCTCCGGACAGCGCTGGCCCCTGGCCTCTTAAGTGAGATGGGCGCACAACCCCAGAGTCTGTCAAGACTGGCCCGTACGGGCAGGGGTACCTTTACCTTTATGGCAAGGGGAGAAAGAGTTAAACTCCTTCACCTCACCCTGCTGCCCCTTCTGTTACCCCAAGAGTGCTCAGGCAGCGGAGGCAGGGGGTGGGTTGCAGGGGAGAAGGGGAAGGGTTAAGCACTCACTGCAATATACCCAATCTCTCCTGCGAATGCTCACTGCTCCCATGTGAGCATTGCAAGACAAGCCTGGCTTGCGGAGTGTTTCCCTTATGATTTGTAATTCTGCCCTTTAAGAAGAGAGATAAATATTTGAAGAAGCTATTTATGAAAACTTAAAATGCAAGGCAAGTCGTCAGGTGTCCTGTGTAGCTTTTGATCCTGTAGTAGAGTTCTGCTGTTCCCTTTTGAAGCAACAAAACCACCTTCTTGACCAAAAAACGAAAACACCCCTCCATTGAATGATAAGATTAATTTGTGTGAACTTTCTTTGGCAGGGCTTGCATGGAAAACCTGGCCCAAGGGGACAGCGAGGACCAACTGTACGTACTATGCATTTTTCCTACACCTCCCCTTTAATGTTATCTCATGCATTTCCATATTAATTGCTATCCTGGCCATATTCAGAAGGTTGCCTTTATATCCTTTGCTGCTGTAGCACACGATAATAAAAAATAACAAATTGCATATCTTTTGTGACTCAATAGGGACCACGTGGGTCAAGAGGCCCGAGAGGCCCAACTGGGAAACCTGGCCCCAAGGTAACTTGACCGAATCGAGGAAACAATTTCACTTCTAGCTCTTCCTCTTAATGAAAGTGTGCATTTCATCTCTGAACGATTTGCTCTTTTCCAGGGCACGGCTGGCAGTGACGGACCCCCTGGCCCTCCAGGTGAAAGGGTAGGCAAGGAACAATTTAGATTTCATTTCCATCTCTCTTTCTCTAGTCAACACCTTCCCTGGTTGGAATTGCAGGGAAGGCGTATACCGTTCCTGCGAGGCAGAAAAGTGTTTTCGTATGAGAACCGATACTCAAATGGATGAAAGTTGGGTCTTTACTACTTCTGAGTAAAGTATTTATGTATCCCCTCCCATTTATTTGATTCACACCCTCTTCCATTTGTGAATATACTAAACTCTATTTTGCCACCAACCCTTTAATTTTCTTAGTTCTTTCTGTTTGTAACTTACCACTTGGGACAAATTAAAGCACATAAAAATGAAGGTTGTCATAGATGCTAACAGTACAATTTATCTGTGCATGTCTGCTGAGACGTAAGTCCCACAGAGGTCAGCGGTACTTGCTCTCTGATAAGTGTGCTTAGGATTGCAGGGAAATGGGCATTTAATCAAGAAATTCATTTGTCTATTGAGGCTGCAATCTTGTGTGCACTTACCTGAGAGTAAACACCATCAAAACCAGTGTGATTAACTCTTGCATAAATATGCATTGGGTTGCACCATTCAGCTGTATAAATTTGCATATGGTCCAAAACATTGCTAACGCTTTGGACTGCAGTTAAGTCCCATTGAAATCAATTTGGAAAGTTAGCCATGAGTAGCTGAAGACTGTTTGGAACCTGCTTTTTGTTTCTGAATAGTGAATACCTGGGAGGCTTCAGCAAACAGAGCGTGATCTGACATGATGAGGGTCTGAAGTTGAAGCCAGATACAACTTATTGGAAATTAGTGAGGGCCATGCGCCTAAAAAATAAATAAATCAGATCCAGTGTCTCCTTGTTGGAATCCCAGTGCTATTGTTAAGTTGTAGATATTTGTGGAATTCAAAGTAACCTCCTTACTCTGGGGACTGCACTTGCTACAAGCATGATATTCCATCATACGACTGGTCTTAGCTGTTCTTCTCTATTGCTGAGAACACATCCTTGTGGTACATTTAGATAATTTTAGACTTTGTACTTAGTGGTCTTGTGGAAAGGGACATCTTTCGATGGTAATGTGGTAACTTACTTCAAAATGTGGTAAGCCAGCCCTTCTGCAATTTGGGGTCCCTCCCATTCATTCGGCTAAGTGAGAACCAAGGACTTCTGGTACAAAGTTCAGCCTGGGCTTCCTATTCTCTTCAGCTCCACATATCCTCATCTCTTTCCACAGGGAGATTCCTCTCCATTGAAGTGAATAAGCAAGGTCTAGTGGGGAAGGCAAATTCAATGGGTATTAGTGGCCTGCACTGGCAAGGAGGCTTGTTGCCATGTTCTCCTGTACCCAATGAGGATTCCACATGCTTATTGCGATTTCGAGAGCTATTAACACAGAACAGCTTTTAGCTATCACAGTGCCTGCTTGCGGGGCATTTGGGAAATCCTCTCAGTCAACTCTATGCTGTTGGTTCTGTGCATCAAAGAATGTTAGCATAATCTATTGTCCTCATATCAGTTAATAACTTTTAAGTAATCTTTTAATATACTTACTGTGGGGGTTCCTTTTAAGAGGAATTTGCAGAGTTGTTATTGCTTATTATTTTGTGTGTATATGTGTGTGTAGAGCATTTGCTAAGAGATTTTAAGTGCAGCAGGTTCTGAGGGTTTTCCCAAGTAAAACTAATTAGATTTTTGAAATGTTTTTGGCTTTCTGAACCGAAGCTAATAAAAAGTGCTTTTGCCAGCAGAACTGTTATCACCAAATAGGGCTTTACAAACTAGCCATCTAGGATCTTGTATACCAACTGACCAGATGTAATTTCTTATTTTTAAAAAAACACTGGCCAAACACATTTTTGTTGGCTCAAAAGTACCTACTGTTGAATGGGCTGCTTATTATTAAACTGCAAGTCATCCACACTGCAGTAAACACACATTATCATGTAGTAAATGGTACCTTGGAAGATTTATTATACAGTGGACTGTGATTTCCAATTGCAATACACAAGGAACTAGGCCTCATTTACAAGTTCCAGCAGCAGGCATTGATGTAGCAGGCAGTCATTGCTTATCACATAACCCTTATCCCATGGACCTCCCTATAAGCAACTCTGGGGGAAGTTCTGTGCTACTGGGCAATGTTCCACACCATATAAATGGGAAACAATCTATAAAGCCTACCACACAAAAGCAGTTTTTGGCAATAACCAGCCAACTGGCAATGGGCAGGTTCCCCATATCTGATCCAGAATTATCTGATCCACTGAATGTTCTGAAATTAACCCAGGTTTTTGGATCTGCACCTGAGATCTCTAGGCCCCAGTGTATACCCAATGACATACTCTCCAACATTTCCCCCATAAAAATAGGGATGTCCTATTTAATAATAATAATAATAATAATAATAATAATAATAATACCCCAGCCATCTGATTGGGTTACCCCAGCCACTCTGGGAGGCTTCCAAAATATATAAAACATGATAAAACATTAAACATTAAACATTAAAAAACCTCCCTAAACAAGGCTGCCTTCAGGTGTCTTCTAAAGGTTACGTATCTCCTTGGCTTGGGGGTCACATAACTCCCTACCCTCCAACATTTTTCCAATGAAAATAGGGACATCCTAAGAAAAGGAGGGACATTCTGGGATCAAATCAGAAACTGGGATGGCTTCTGTAAATCTGGGAGTGTCCCTGGAAATTAAGAACGCTTGGAGGGTCTGAGATTGCCCCCTGTAGACTTAGAATGAACATATCCAGTCTGCCAACTGCAATTTTATGTGAACATTTTCTCATTTCACACGCAGTTGCCAAACCATATTGCCTATAGATGAACCACAGTAAACACATGGCAGACAGTGCCACTGTCAAGACTGGATCCAGCTCACTCCCTGCCATTTGAATTAACAGACTCGCGCACTGAAAGATCGTCTGTTGAAAGTAACAGCTTCCCTCACACTAATTGCATCACCCTGTTGTGCCTCATGTTGCGATAATCCAGGCTCCAGCTGGCAATAGACAGAGCATCAACAGAAAAACTGACAATGAACCAATCAAGGGAGATTTTTTTTTTCTCCCCTCCGTTCTGTATTCAATTTGCTTCTTCCTACTCGAGTGCTATCAAAACACTGTATAAGCTTTTCCATAAACATCTCCCTCAGCCCTATAATAAAATCTGTGTGGTTTTGCATTAATATTCAAAGGTAAACATCAAAGCCCTGCTGTAAAAGATCATTTCACAAAAGTGAATGCTAACACTTTGGTTTAGGAAGCCTTTTATTTACATAGAGAAATGCATTAGAGAGACCCATGGAAAATCTGGTATCTGGTTAATAGGCCACTCTTCAGTTTTCAACACAGCTCATCTTTCACCAAGTCTGTGCTCTCCGGGGTTTTTGGACTACAACTCCCAAACTCCTGGTGAGCACCAGCTTGGCAAAGACTGGCGTAACACCTACGTTTTATGGTCCCAGTGATAATCCTCTGTGGTCCCTATGGGCAATGGATGTCCTGCAAGGAGGCTAAGCAAGAAGCCTGACACAAGTGTGAATGTGGGAATTGTGTGTGTGTGTGTGTGTGTGTGTGCAAGCACATGTATCATGCAGGTATGCTTGTTGAGGAACTGTACTTTATTCATCTGTAGGCACGTTTGCAAAGATTTTTCAGGTGAATTTTATAAAGCAGCTTGTCTCAAATTATTGTTACTGTTATCGCTTTTTTATCAAAATTAAAACATTAACCTAAATAAAAACACAAACAAAAGAAAAGAAAAGAAAAGAAAAGAAAAAGAGAATAGAAAAGGATAGAGACGTAGAAAAGGGATAAAGGACAAAAGGAAAGAGAAAGGAAAAGAGAGGGAATATGGAAGGAAGGAAGGAAGGAAGGAAGGAAGGAAGGAATTATAGAGTTGGAAGGAACCCCAAGGGTCATCTAGTCCAACCCGTTGCAATGCAGGAATCTCAGCTAAAGCATCCATGACAGTTGGCCATCCAACCTCTGCTTATAAACCACTTACATACACTATTTCCACAGCATTCCCCTGATCCACCAAGTTTGAGGAAGGAAGGAAGGAAGGAAGGAAGGAAGGAAGGAAGGAAGGAAGGAAGGAAGTCTAATAAAAATATTGTTCAAATTTGACTAGCAGAACTCTTCAAAACAAAACAGAAACATCAAATGATACGTCCAAAATATCTATACAAGATCTTGCACTGTCTAGCAGAGGCTTAGCATCTTACAAAATGTGAAATAATTCCCACAGACCTAGAAGCAGAGGTCTATCTCTTCCTACAGCATCTATTTTTAGCCTGGAGCTGTTTTCTCTCTCTCAGTCAGGGAGGGTCTTTTACATGCCCTTACTTCACAGAGCCCTGAG
The DNA here is from genome assembly GCF_951804945.1 of Podarcis cretensis. Classification (NCBI taxonomy): domain Eukaryota; kingdom Metazoa; phylum Chordata; class Lepidosauria; order Squamata; family Lacertidae; genus Podarcis; species Podarcis cretensis. The sequence continues at coordinate 79,874,146 of NC_137175.1, read as the reverse complement.
ACAAAAGGCATGAAGGCAACTCCCTTTAAAATAGAGATTTGCAACCCAATACCTTCACCACATGATCTAAGGTTACAACACTCAAAGGTTAGTGTGATGGGATAATGAGCTGCTTGTGCGTAAAAGCTTGATCCCTCAGAGATTACTCAGTGTAGTAAATCTCTGCCTTGAGCGGAGCCCTTTGCCATGGCTCCGTCAGTCGCTGGTAGAATCTGACAGTGGGCGCCTGCGGAAACGTTTCCAACATAAAAGCTGTTTAACGGAAACGCGTCTCCTGGATTCTCTGCGTGACAGCTTCCGGCGACGGATGGGGGTCCCTAAAGGGGGTCCTGATACCTCCTCACTGTTCTCACTGGAAGTATCCCAGAGCCTCCCCTCCGACTCCCTTTCCCTTGGAGCTCCTGCTCCCCCCCTACTGGTTCCCTCTTCTGCTGCAGTGTCTTTGGTATTCTCCGGGAGCCTTTCCACCACCTGTTCTTCCGATGGCAGTTCCCTGACATCCACCTCCCCCCAGGGCCCCCTTCACCCCCTCCCGCCTCTTCTCCTACTGGCGGTGAGGATGGAAAGCCCCGGAAGGAACTCTCCTCATCATCAGAGGATTCAAACACTTCTAGCCACGGCTTTCCGTCTCTTTCCCCGTCTTCCTCTCCTTCATCAGAATCTGTTTCCTCCTCCACCCCTGACTCTGGGAACCCTTCAAACTCCCCTTCCTGATCTGTAGTCCCGAAGTGTTCCCTCCTAAATCGTGCCACGGGTTGTGGTTTTCTTGGGAAACGCCGATGAAACGTTTCTATTAAAATCTCGTCCTTGACTTCCTCTGCCGGTACCCATGTGTTTTCTGACTCTTCCTCCCCCTCCCATTCTACCAAGTATTCCACCTGATTTCCCTTCCACCTGGAATCAATGATTCCTGCCACATCCATGTTGCGTTCTCTCTCTTCTAAGACGGGTGTTTGGGTGACCTCCCTCTCATGTTCCCCCCACTCACGTCCCTCTCTGTACGGCGACAGTAATGACCTGTGAAATACTGGGTGCAATTTCATGTCACTGGGCAATCGGAGTTTGAATGCTACTGGGTTGACCTGTTGTATGACCTCAAAGGGTCCCAACCGTTTGGGTCTCAATTTCTTACACCCTCCCTTGAACGGCAGTCCTTGGGTGGATAGCCACACCCGGTTACCCACCCTTATGGTTTCACCTTCCCTCCTATTTCTGTCTGCTTGCTTTTTATATTCTTCTTTGGCTTTCTCTAAGTTGAGTTGGAGCTGACGGTGGATCGCTTCCATCTCTTCAACAAAATGTTCCGCCGCCGGTACACTCCACCTCTCCCCTCCTTCTCCTGGAAATGCCCGAGGATGACACCCATAATTTGCCAGAAAGGGACTTATCCCTGTGGACACGTTCTCCGCGTTGTTGTAGGCAAATTCTGCCAGAGGTAACTTGTCTACCCAATCATTTTCTCTGTCCTTTACATAACACCTCAGATATTGTTGCAACACCCCGTTTGCCCTTTCTGCCTGCCCATTTGTTTCTGGGTGTCTGGCTGTGGAAAAACTTACCTCCACGTGCAGCAAGCTCATTAGCTTCCTCCAGAACCTGGAAGTAAATTGTTTCCCTCTGTCGCTGATCACCCTCAAGGGGGCGCCATGCAACCTGAAAATATGCTTTACAAACAACTTTGCGGTTTCTTCCGCTGTGACGGCATGTGAGCAGGCTATAAAATGGCACATCTTAGTTAATAGATCCACCACCACCATGACAGCTGTTTTTCCTCTGGATTTTGGTAGATCTGTCATAAAATCTATGGATACCATCTCCCATGGTCTTTCTGGTGTGGGTAAGGGTTCTAAGAGCCCCGCTGGCACCAGCCTCTCTCCTTTTGCTCTCTGGCACCTGTCGCATCCCCTGACATACTCCCGTACATCTTCCCTTACCTTGGGCCACCAAAACTCCCTGGTAACTAACCACATGGTTTTGTGCTGCCCGAAGTGCCCCGCCGTGGGGCTGTCGTGTAACTGTCTGAGCACTCGGCCTCTTAGTTCCCCATCTGGTATGTAGAGTGCTCCTTTGTAATACAATTTTCCGTTCTTTTCCTCAAAACCCCCTGTGTTCTCCCCTGTTCCCCTGAGTTCCCTGAGCTTTTCTTGGGCGTATTCATCGTTCTCGGTACCCTCCACCAGTTCTCTTTGCCCCACCAATGCCGCCCCACAAACCCAGTGGTCCTCGGGGATGATATGTCTTTCCTCCGCCACTCCCTCCCCCTCCAAGTACTCAGGTTTTCTGGAGAGAGCGTCCGCCCTGACGTTCTCTGGCCCTGGCACGTAGCGAATTTCAAAATTGAACTTGGAGAACTCTTGCGCCCATCTTACTTGTCTCTGGTTCAGTACTCGGGCCGTTCTCCAGTATTCTAGATTTTTGTGGTCTGTCCACACTTGAACCTTGTGCTGCGCCCCAATCAACAGGTGTCGCCATTTCCGAAACGCTTCATGGATGGCGAGTAATTCTCTGTCGTACACTGTATAGTTCCTCTCGGATTTGTTCAACTTCCGCGAGAAGAAGGCACACGGTCTCCATTCTGACGTATCTTTTCCCGGCTGTAGGAGCACGGCGCCCACCGCTCTGTCTGACGCGTCGGTCTCCACTCTCATTGGCTGCTGCAGATCCACATGTAAGAGTTGTTCTTCCGAAGCGAACGCCCTCTTTAACCTTTCAAACGCTTGCTGCGCTTCTTCCGTCCAGACAAATTTCTTCTTACTGCTGAGACAGTCCGTGATGGGCGTCGTTAAGTGGGCAAAGTTCTTGATGAACTTCCGATAGAAGTTTCCGAAACCCAAGAACCTTTGCACGTCTTTCTTAGTTTTCGGTGGTTTCCATTCCAGTACCGCTTGAACCTTGCTAGGATCCATGGCCAGCCCCTTGTCTGACAACCGGTACCCCAGGAATTCCACCTCTCTGGCGTGAAACTGACACTTCTCCAGTTTCACCCACAGCTGGTTTTCTTGCAGTTTGCTCAGTACCTCTCGTACATCTCGCACATGCCGCTCCTCATTTTCTGAGTACACTAGTACGTCATCTAAGAACGCTACGCAGTTCTTGTAAAGCAATGGTCCTAGGACGTGATTCATGAACGATTGAAAAACGGCCGACCCCCCCCCTGGAGGCCGAAGGGCATAACGAGGTATTCAAAGGCCCCCAAAGGGGTGAACATAGTGGTTTTCCATTCGTCTCCCTTTCTCATACGTATCAGGTTGTACGCCCCCCTTAGGTCCAACTTGGTAAAAATCTTCCCCTTCCTCACCCTGGTCAGAATGTCATCGATCCTGGGCATGGGGAAAGCCACTGGTTCGGACACAGCATTTAGGGCCCGGAAGTCTACGACCAATCTCGGTTTATCTGTATTTTTTTTGTCCACAAAAAACACTGGGCTACCCCCCACCGCTCGTGACTCTCTGATGAACCCTCGCTTGAGGTTTTTGTCTATAAACTCCCTTAACTCCTGCATCTCTCTGTCTGACATTGCATACAGCTTGCCCACTGGCAACTGTGCTCCTGGGAGTAAGTTGATTTGACAGTCAAAGGGTCTGTGTGGGTGTAGTTTATCTGCTTCTCTTTCGCTGAAGACGTTAGCTAAATCGGCGTATTGTCGTGGTACCCTCCCTGGGTCTATTACTTCCATCCTTGCTAGAGTGGCTTGGGTGCCTACTTGGCTCTCCCTCTCCGTGCAATATGCCAGGCAGTGCGCTGACCCAAAGGAAACAACCCTCTGGTGCCATCCCAGTAGCGGATCATGCAGCGCTAGCCAGCTCATTCCCAAAATAATGGGTGCTCCCCCCAAGGTGGCTATGTTAAACGCTATCCGTTCTGTGTGCCTTGCCACCCTCATTATCATGGGGACCATCAATCGTGGTCACCTGCAGAGGGTTATTTAAGGGGATAGTCTGTATCTGGTGTTCGGCTGCAAACTCCTTACTCATAAAGTTGCAGGAGCTGCCTGAGTCCAATAGAGCCTTCACCTTTAGTGGGTGTCCGTTTGCCAGCTCTAGCAACACCTCTATTACAAGAGCTGGTCTTGGGGGTTCTGGCGTGGGCACATTCACTGTTCCTTGGCCTGGCTGCTGTGCCCCGATGGTGGCAGCCAGGCGTTGGCTTTTACTTGCTCCTTAGCTCCCTCTGCTTCCCCCCCAACAGCTCCCGCCATTCCTTGCCATTCCTTTCTTTGCGGACAAACTCTGGCAAAGTGACCTGGCTGTTGGCAGAGAAAACATTTCTTGGCGCCTTTTCCCTCCTTCTTCCGCCCTTCACTGGGGTTTGAAACTGCGCGCGCGCGCGCTGTTCCAATTTCCATCGGCTCTGCTGGCAGGGAAGGCTGCTCTGGAATCTCTGGAATGCGGAAATCCCTCCAACGCTCCCCTTTCCCTTCCCGCTTCTCCAGGGCTCTGGCCTCCTGGCGTGCTCCTATGGCCAGCACGGATTTAGTCAGATGGTCCATAGACTCCGTCCTGGGCGCCCGGGAAAGTTCGTCTTTCACTGCCGAAGATAGTCCTTCTTCGAACAGCATTTGTATCGGTTCCGCTGACAAATCCCAACCTAATTTATGGATCAACATGGTGAACTCAGTCCAGTACTCCCGGACAGATCGGTTCCCTTGTTTACACGCCATTAACTGTCTGCGCGCCACTCCCTGCTCAATCTCGCTGGAGAACATCAGATCCATGGCGCGAAAAAACTTCCTTATGTCCTTTAGGACCTCATTATTGGCTGCCATTAGGGGCCTCACCCAGTGTTTCGCCCCGCCTTCGAGATGGCCAATCACAAATGCTACCCTCGATTCCTCATCAGGAAAATCATCAAACTGCAGATTGAGGGCATATTGCATCTCTGTCCTAAAGGCTTGATAGTTCCTGGGATCACCCCCAAACTTCTGCACCAGTCCTGGCACCTTCCTCGAGAGCTGGGTGGCTTTTCCCTTTTCTGCATCCTGAGCCCTCCTCTCCTCAAGCCTAGCCGTTTGCAGAGCTAACTGGACCTCCAACATCCTGTACCTTTCTTCCAGGCTTGGACTGGCTGCAGCTGCTCCCCCATCTCCAGCTCCGGCTGGGTTGCTCATGATGCCTCTCCTTGCACAAGCTGCTTTCAGAGACTGTCAGATTGCTGTGATGGGATAATGAGCTGCTTGTGCGTAAAAGCTTGATCCCTCAGAGATTACTCAGTGTAGTAAATCTCTGCCTTGAGCGGAGCCCTTTGCCATGGCTCCGTCAGTCGCTGGTAGAATCTGACAGTGGGCGCCTGCGGAAACGTTTCCAACATAAAAGCTGTTTAACGGAAACGCGTCTCCTGGATTCTCTGCGTGACAGCTTCCGGCGACGGATGGGGGTCCCTAAAGAGGGTCCTGATACCTCCTCACTGTTCTCACTGGAAGTATCCCAGAGCCTCCCCTCCGACTCCCTTTCCCTTGGAGCTCCTGCTCCCCCCCTACTGGTTCCCTCTTCTGCTGCAGTGTCTTTGGTATTCTCCGGGAGCCTTTCCACCACCTGTTCTTCCGATGGCAGTTCCCTGACAGTTAGCTACCAGAGAACAACAATCAGTTAATTATCAACTCAGCAAGAGCTCAGAGTGCTCTCCTTGGTTTTAAGATACCTCTGTGGAAAAACCCCATGTTAAATCTTTTCACCAATACACATTTAGGCATTCACATTATACGTAACATAACTTAATGAGGGTTACAAATACAAAGTAGACAAAATATCCACATGACATTGACCTTTCCTTTCCAATGCAGAGCAAGTATACAGTTCTTTACACTTACCATGCTTCATGTTTATATTTTTTAATTTTCTTTTTCTTCTTTTTAAATTATTCAGTGTATAACAACCAAACAAACAAGGAAAAAGATACCAAAACAAAATCACAACTTACCCCTCTCATGTTGTTTCATGTTTGTATTCACAAGTTTAGAAACACTGGGTTTGATAGAGCCGAGGAACTACCGTATTTTTTGCACCATAACACTCACTTTTTTCCTCCTAGAAAGTAAGGGGAAATGTCTGTGCGTGTTATGGAGGAAATGCCTATGTGTGGCATGCCTACGGATTTTCCTCCTCTAAAAACTACGTGCGTGTTATGGTCGGGTGCATGTTATAGAGCGAAAAATACGGTAAATAAGGCACTCTGGTGTTTAAGGAAAAGGGGAAGGCAGAGTTAACAAGATGCAGTAAAAAAAATCATTGACATGAAAATAGTCCTTAGTCACTACATATTGCTAGAAGAGACTGTTCACACACAAAAGCAGAAAAGCCCATCCAATTTTTAAAGGGCACTTTTATCAGTAGTTGAATGGTTTCTCTCTCTTGTTGAACCATTCAGGAATGAAGAAATCAGATGAGGAGTAAAGGGCAGATAGAAAATAAAGTTAAAATGGTATAAAATATAATACAATGTGAAACTGGTATTTCAAAACATTGTTTTCCTATTGTTTTTGTAGAGGCAGTGTAGTGTAATGGTTAAGGTGCCAGGCTAGGACTGAGAAGACTCAGGTTCAAATTTCCATGAAACTCACTAGGCAACTTTAGCTCTCATTCTTGCCTACTTTGCAGGACTGTTGTGATGAATAACACTGGAAAGGAGAGGGAGCTATGTATACTGCCTTGAATTTCCTAGGTACAGAGTATAAATGGAATGAATGAATGAATGTAACCCATCCATCCCAAGGACCGGAAATCAGTAAACACTTGTGAATTAAGACCAATTATATTTAAGAAGTGTCATACTTTGATGATCAAAAACATAAAAGGGAAATACATAACAACAAACCATGATTGCATGTGATATTATGTGCCTTACTTCGAAATGTGGGGAAGGACACTCTTTCATATAATCTGAGCAATTATATATATATATATATATATATATATATATATATATATATATGCATATATGCGCTTCCTCTTTTCAGGTGATTCTAACTTCAGGCAAATGTGTTTTTTGTTTGTTGGCTTGTTTTTGCTTCATAAGCAGTTTTCTGAACCTTAATTTGTTTTGAGTTGTAATGCTGTCAGCTGAGTGTAGGAATTGTAGATCTCGCCATAAAAGCTCTGCCTTACAGCCACCTGGCTGAACATGAACCAAATATAGATGCTAGCTGCATTTTCACAAGGATCCAGGTCTGCTTCCTGCCTTTTTTGTTGTTTCCTCCTTGAATAATAATAATAATAATAATAATAATAATAATAATAATAAAAATAAATTTTTATTTGTACCCCGCCCTCCCCAGCCAGAGCTCAGGGCGACTAACATCATAAAACTAAGGCAGCATACAAAGAACATCAGAACATAAAAACAGGCAATCAATTAGTTAAAATACATCTTAAAATTAGTTCAGAGCAAATTAAAATCTGGACAGATGGCAGTCCGCTGGTAAAATTGAGAGTGGTTAACATTCTCCAGGACCAACTGTTACCACTGGTCTTATAAAGGACCTGTGAGCAGTCTAGGAGGCCTCTTTAATGCTTGTTCTTATACAGAAAGAAAAGAATCAGACTGAACCCCTACCAAAGGCCTAGCAGAGCAGCTCCGTCTTGCAGGCCCTGCGGAAAGATGTCAAATCCCGCAGGGCCCTGGTCTCTTGTGAGAGAGCATTCCACCAGGCCGGGGCCACAGCCAAAAAGGCCCTGGCTCTGGTCGAGGCAAGTCTAATCTCCCTGGGGCCTGGGATCTTCAGGGTGTTATTATTTGCAGACCTTAAGGTCCTCCGTGGGGCATACCAGGAGAGGTAGGAGGGTCCTAGGCCGTATGCATGCAGAATCCTTTCCATGTACATTCCTCATAAGAGTTTCTACAGCTGCTGCAAGAGGCAGCTGAAATTTGACTCTCACCATGAATTTCATTCAATGCCAGGCTGCAACAAGAGAACTTCAAAGAACTCCGAGATACTCTGTCCTCTTCACCAGAGCAGCAGAGAAACACTTCACAAGGAATTGCAGTCACAGGGCTGACTTTCCCACGAACCTTAACTTAAAAAAATAAATAGCAGGAAGGTATATAATTTTGACATCTTTTGCCTCAGGTGCAGAAATGTCTAAAATAACCTGTGCTTCTGTATGTGGGCTGCATACACATTCCTGGCTTAAAATGAAGCTGGTTTGTTGGTTTTTCTCAATTCAGGTGGAAGCTGGTTTTTGGGAAAATGCCTCAAAACACAGTATTTCATAAGGAACAGCAACATAGATATGGATTATGGCTAACATTGTATATATACTGCTTCCCAAACCAGTGACGGGAGTACCCTGGATACAGAATAAATTACTTGGGAGGAAGGCTGCACACACACTATATAATAATAATTTTGTTATTTGTACCCCGCCCATCTGACTGGATTGCCCCACCCACTCTGGACGGCTTCCAACATATAGAAAAACATAATAAAATACATTCCATCATACAGGATCTTGGAAGCACCACTGGCAAACCTCCCTTCAAAAGGTGGAGATCACAAAGCTAGCCATACTCAGATTCTTTTTCACAAAGGGCGGCAAATATGTTCCAGCAGCCTTAAGGGTTTTCAACGCAAAACCCATTTCCCAACTCTTGTATGCTGCAAATGTCTGGCATAATGGGGACCTGCCATAGCTAGATGGCTTTCAGGCAAAATTTCTGCTGCAGGTACCCAACTGTGTCCCCAACTCCATACTTCTGTTAGAAGCTGGTGAATGCCCAATTTCAACTATAGCGTGGTGGACTGCCCTAAAACATTGGCTCAGGATTTCAGTGTTTGATCTAGGGAAGGGTTTGTGCCAACACCTCACCAATGAGGAATTTGTAAGCAAATGGCAGAAAACCATGGCTAGAAAAGCCACCTCTATCGGTCTGTCACCCCCCCCCCAACTGTATTACCTGGGTCATGAAGGCGCCCTAAAGACGTTAAAGCAAAGATTATGGGATAATGCACACAGTGACATGCGATCTCAATCACACACAGTCTGTAGTCCGCTGGCAGTAGGAGTACAATATGGGCATGTCTTTAAGTTAACATCTTACATTAAAAACCTGACAGTACCAAATTATTGAAGGCTTTTCACCAAAGCCAGACTAAACGTATTTCCTTCTGCAGTGTTGGATGGCAGGTTGAGAGGAGTTCCCTTCCAGGACAGACTTTGCTCGTGTGCTCAAGACATTGATTCCATAAAACATATTTTGTTGCACTGTGCAAAATATGAGCAAGCCAGGGCTGAACTGATACTACCCTTGCTGGTACCTTTCCCTATTGGAAGACCGGACAAATGCTAGAACATTAGCAGTGGCAAAGTTTTTAGCAGTGGTTTCAAGAACCAATGATCCCTATATTCTGAACAAAATGCTTGTTCAACCTGGAGGTAGGCTGTATGAATTGTGTATTGCTTTGTAACGATTTGTTGGGTCTCTGGACCGTAATAAAGGTTAATGATAATAAAATACCTATTTAAAGGACATGGTTTTGCCAAAAGAATCCTGGGAACTGTAGTTCAGTTGCTCACAGAGGTACAATTAGCAGCACCCTTAATGCACTACAGCTCCCAGGATTTTGTACAGTGTGTGCTTTGAATGTATGGTTACGCTGCCTAAGTCTCGTGGCATTCAGTAGGGCTCACTTCTCAGCAGACATACATAGGATTGTGCTCTAATGCTGATCCTAGGTAATATTTATTTTTGTAACCAAATTAATAACTGGAATTGCTTACAGAAATTTGGCCACTGGCATTGTGCTGAAACGACACATCCTATGCTAAACAGAGCGAGACAAGCCTTGCACTGTCTCATCTGTATACAAGTAATTTTGCCCAGATGTTTAGGTGTGTGTTTGAATATGTTTGCTGAGACAAAAACCTTTTTCACTGAGGCCCCCACCTTGTCAACAGCCATGGGCAGGCATTAGTTTAACATTTCCCACAGGTTGGTTGCATCACAAGTTTCTCTCCAAAATATTTGTGCTCTTTCCATGCTACCGCTGCTGCTGCTAACATTTTTTGTTGTTTTGCTTTTGCTTTTCTGATTGATTTTAGGGCCCACAAGGACCCCAGGGGCCTGTTGGATTTCCTGGACCAAAGGGACCTCCTGTAAGTATTTTCTCAAAATAAATGCAATGCTTATTCAGCAAATGGGATGCAGAAATAAAGACTGGTTGTTAAGCACAATCAGAAGTGTTTGTGAAGTACAATGGCCAGAAGATTCCTTACTCCAATTCCAGTCTTTGGGTTGCCAGCTTTTCATATATTCTCTCTTGTAGATGGATACTTAACGATCCCTGGGCATCCTTGCACAGAATGGCAGAACGATCTAAACCCCCTTTGTGCAAGGCTGGTGGGGTGGACAGTTGGATTGAGTAGAGACATCCCTCCATCTAGTCTTGTTGGCTTCTCTATCTGCTGCCAGATCTGATGCAGAGCTCCCTCTTCCATCTGGCCAAGAGGCTTTTGGGGGCAGGGATCCCAAGATGCCCCGGCTGCTATCATATGACAGCATTGGCCCAATTTGAACCTGATCACTGTGCCAGCTCCCAGCTGCCCCTCATCCACTTTCCAGCCCACCAGGGCTGCAGACATGGCAGTAGCCCCGCCACTCCATAAAGCCCCACCAGGCTGTGGAGAGACTTAGGAATGCTCCCTATGCCCCACTGAATTTAAAGGTTCTTGCCTTTCCAAGGTTTGCAGCTTGTGTTATTTGTGCACAGTTGCTCCTCAAGAAAGATCAGCTCAGAGCGGCTCAATAGTGCTTTTCCTGGTACAGTGGTACCTCAGGTTGCAGACGCTTCAGGTTACATACGCTTCAGGTTACAGACTCTGCTAACCCAGAAATAGTACCTCGGGTTAAGAACTTTGCTTCAGGATGAGAACAGAAATCATGCGGCGATGGCGCGGTGGCAGCAGGAGGCCCCATTAGCTAAAGTGGTACCTCCGGTTAAGAACAGTTTCAGGTTAAGAACAGACCTCCAGAACAAATTAAGTTCTTAACCCGAGGTACCACTGTATATGAAGTAGGTAAAACTGTTTAGCAAGTAATGTAGCTGCCACCAACCTGCTGCTACAATGAAACAAACATTAAAGGCAAAAGTGTTTGCTGGGAAATCTGATAACAATGATAGGACATGTCTGGGAACAAACAACTGAAGCTGTATAAATAAATTAAAAAATCAAAAGCGTATATAAGGTGAGTTTCTGTTCTGTGCGGCTACAGTGTATTAAAAAGTGTGCTATATGACTCCTGCTTTTCCTGCAACCTTAGCTGAAATGCGTTTTTCCTCATTCTGTGTAACATAACCTTGACAATGCAATTTGTAGCCTTCATTGTGCACACCTGGTTTGCTGCTGAAAATTTTGTGCAAGCTCTCAACAAGGCAGTTTGCAGGGTAAAGACGTTCATTGAAAACTTGTCATCATCCCAACCAGGTGGCAGCCGCTTTAGTATCTGCAGAATGTTTTTCTCTGTAGGGATGACCAGATGCCACTAGAGGTCTCTCTCCATCTTGCGTCAACCCCAGTCCCAAAAGGAAAGAAAAACGCTGAAGTTAATGGGAAAGTTATATCCACTATTGGCAGACTATTACCAAAACAAGTGTACGACATGCACTAACTGGGTTATTGTCTTTAAAATGTTGCATTCATAAATGGAACTGAAGTATCCACGAGCCTGGAATAATGTAGAGGCTTTCAAAGGTTTTAGGGTCCCATTTACCTTAGTGGAATTGATCAGCTCCAATGGAATCAATGGCTGCACTGCTTGTTTCTGCCTAATACTACCCTTCGGCCTTTGAGCTTCGCTTGTAGACCAGGTTTGTCCTGGTGTGCAGAATGTACTGAACCTGAAATCATATGGATCCAGCATCCCTTGCTCTTATTATCCTTGCTTGACAGAATGTCACATGGAGACGTAACCTCCCAGCTTCACTTTTATTAACTCCCACTCTAGGGATCTATATGTCCATCACTACATTGCAGAGCAAAAATCTGCGTTTGCCCTATGGAACCAAAGTGGGTGGGTGGCGGGAGCAATTAGGGGGTGGGAGTGGAGAAGGGGCTGTCAGGAAAATCTTTAAAAAAGCTCCTAAAAAGCTCTCTTTCCAAAGCTCCTAAAACAGATTTTTATTGCAAAGAAAGAAAGAACGGCCAGAGTTCCATTATGGCATGCTGGTGTATAACATGTTCAGATGTCATCAACCACCCTTGGTTCCGTGCATAATGTTGGGGTGGTTTTTTTTTGCATTTGTTTTGCATATTTTAATATCACAGACCCCCACCCTTATCGTACTGATAAATTCCATAAGTTTTCATTTTTAAAACAGTTTCTATCAAATTGGGGTTGAGCGAAGTACAATTTTCAAAGATACCAGCATTCTTGTGAATTAGGATTGCCTTAGGAGAAATCGTTGTGCAATTGGGGAGAGGTAATAAATTAATGAGGAGCAGGCAGCAGAAATGTACTATTTTGTCTCTTTTGGATGAGAGGGCACCAGGGTTTTTCTGGTACCTTCTTTACTGTTTGACTTATTTACAGATACAGAAGTAGGTCACATTAGAAGCTATGGGCCCACACAACTGGCAGCACACAAAGGCACAGAATGTGCATTAGATTCCTTAAGGAAGCAATTGCTCAGACCCCCTGCAGCCCCTTGCCCTAGATGCTTCCAGTCCAGCTAAACTCCAACCCCAAGAAACACCCTCGGGCTCTCTGATTCACTCTCTCTGCCTTCCCATCCAAGATACAACAACGCTGTGCCTGTGTTGCATTGGCTAAAGGGTGTTCCCTTCCAAAGGCAGACAAGAGAGAGAGAGAGATTTCCAGTCATTAACTCCCATTCAGCAAATATTAACTGAACATCCCTGACCATGAGCAGTCAGCTTAATAATGGTTGGCCACTCAGCCGGCATTCACGATGGGATGCTTAAAAGCCAGCTTGTCAGATTGGAGCTATCACAGAGATTGCTAGACTTGGTTAGCATCTGCTTCTCAGAGCTATAGTTTGATTGCTTATGTTTCCCATTGCAGGGTCCGCCAGGAAAGGATGGCTTGCCTGGACACCCAGGGCAGAGGGGTGAAACTGTAAGTGCATTATTTGTTTTTCTTCGATATGGTGTTTTGCTTGGTTTTTAGTACACTGCTCATTCCTCTTGGATAGAACTTGACACTTGGCAATCAACATGAACCTGGAATCCTAATCCCAGCTACAAAGCAAGGCTGGATTAACCAGTAAGCGCAATAAGCACACACTTAGGGTATCAAGGGAAGAGGGGGCACCGTGTTTATTTTTCATTGCCAGATTTATCATGGACCATATTGCTATTATTACTATAGTGCAGCTGAACCAGGTTCCTAAAAAAGGCTCCCACGATAAATGAAAATATTACATAGACACACACACACATACACACATATATAATAAAATAGTAATAACAGAGGTAATAATATAGATCAATGATATATTTTGAATTAGATATATATGGTGGCACCAAAATCTTCTAAGTGCTTAGGGCTTCTAAAGGTCTTAATCCAGCCCTGTTGCAAAGCAAGGAGGTGGCTGTGATTTCCAGTGAAGACCTGAGCAGGTTGTGCAGAAGATGCTTAATCCTTTCTCCAGGCTGTTTCCCCCCACAATGTAACAAATGTTTATGTTGCAGATATTAATATTGCATAGTTTGAAGTGACTGGAGGCATAAGAACTGGCTCCTTTCGGAAAAAATCATCGTCCCAGCTCATAAAAATATTATTCAAATTTTTACTGGCAGAATCTTCAAAACAAAACATAAGCATCAAAGATACAACCAAAACATCCATACAATGACTTGTGCTGTCCAGCACAGGCTCAGCATCTTACAAAATATGAAATAATCCAAATAGATCTATAAGCAAAGATATATATATCTCTCTCCTCAGCCTCCGTTCCACCCTCCATTGTCTTAGGCTGTTTAGTCTCCCTTCAGGAGAGCTTCATTTACATTCTTGCTCCATGGAGTTTGGGAGAACAAGACTCAATGGCCACTCCCTTTTAAAATGGAGATTTGCAGCCCAATACCTTCATCACATGATCTAAGGTTACAACACTCATAGGTTAGCTACCAGAGAACAACAATCAGTTAATTATCAACTCAGCAAGAGCTCAGAGTGCTCTCCTTGGCTTTAATATAGCTCTGTGGAAAAACCCCACGTCAAACCTTTTCACCAATACACATTTAAGCATTCTCATTTCAGTGTCCATGAAACTGTTATACTTAACAAAAAAGGGATTGGAGAAGATCAATTGCTCAGCGAAAGCTGCACAGCTCCTTTTCTGCCCATGGCGTCTTCAGTGCAGATTGCACTCTGTACCTGCCAGCAGTGGAGGTCTGTCAATTCCTTGTTGGCTGCTAAATGCCTGGGACTGCTCTTGGAAGGTCACAGTGCAGCTTTGCTGAAGTAGCAGCTTTGAGTGAGCATTAGTGCAGAGGATCCTCTGGCTCCCGGCAATTCTCAGGGGGCCGTTTGCTTCTTTTGCAAAAACTTTTCCTTAAAAGGATCATCAAGACATTCAATGTGCCTTCAAACATGCCTTAGGGAGTCTTTGTGTGCTTTCCCCCTCTTTTTATATATAATCCATCACTTTGTAGCATTGCTGAGCTCTTTTAAATGTGCGGCTCGCCACTCTGCTGCAGGAGAGCATCCATCTTGCAGCACTGTCTCCAGTTGTATTTGCACCAAATATCTCAGAGGTGCTGCTGGATTTTGCCCACAGCAAAATTTCAAGGCCAATTTGGATGCCCCTACACTGGTGAAACATGCAATGAATTTTGTGGGGTGGAACTAGAAGGGCTTTGATGAGACCAATGAAATTTCTCTTGAGATAATTCCTCTCATTCCTACTTGGGGTAGGTAGAAAACAGTTAAACAAGCTGTTGGTCCCCTTTTATAAAGGAGGGAAGAGGGGGGAAATCAACATCTTGATTTCTCATCTCAGTTACTACCTCCGTTTGGTATTCCTTCCATGCCTTTAAGGCATCATCTACCTGTCGGTCCCAGTCTGATTTTAAGTGTATCTATGTATAGCTGTTCTTGCTTGTCTGCTCTTAACACATCTGTGCGGATGTCTGCAACATATATTTGAACTGAATCTGAGCAATATCATTTGTGCAATCACAGCCCCCTAATCAGTTTTGCAGAAAGTGCGACCTGCGAATGCTGCCACTTTGAACCGCACTAGCGGAGGAGCCAAGCTCGCAATGATTGGAAATGATAGATCTTTGAAAGAGTCTTCAATATTTTACATTCAAGTGTGCGCAGTAATAACAGAAATGGCAGTCTTTATTCTTGGGGGAAAGACGATTCCCCTGACACCGTGCTTCATGCTTCTCATCTCTTCAGCAGTTAAAAGCCGTTTGTGATGTGCAGAAGTGTCAGTATTAGTAACAATTGTCTGCTTTGTTTCTTAGGGTTTCCAAGGCAAGACTGGCCCCCCGGGTCCTGGTGGCGTGGTTGGACCTCAGGTATGATGTTTCTGCCTAACTTTAGCTTTACCAAATGTGGAGGGAGCCTTTAGTTTGGCCATGCCTGTCCCACAGCAACCTCTTTCAAGCTGACCCATGACACAGTCTACCAATGGGGTGGATGTTCAGACCAAGACTGTTTTTGCCTTGTGCCCACATGTGCCCCCAAGGAAGTCTGTTTTGTCACTATTCCATGTGGAGTTTTAAATGGGGAGGAAATACACAGATTTATTTTTTGAAATTACTGTTGTTTTATTAAAGTAAGAAATGGTAGCTGCTACTTATGAGATGGTCCAAGGCAGGCATAGGCAACCTTCGGCCCTCCAGATGTTTTGGCCTACAACTCTCATGATCCCTAGCTAACAGGACCAGTGCTCAGGTATGATGGGAATTGTAGTCCAAAACATCTGGAGGGCCAAAGGTTGCCTATGCCTGGTCCAAGGTATCCCTCCCTCCCTCCCTCCCTCCCTCCCTCCCTCCCTCCCTCCCTCCTTTTCTTTCTTTCTTTCTTTCTTTCTTTCTTTCTCTCTCTCTCTCTCTCTCTCTCTTTCTTTCTCTTTTTCTCTTTCTCTCCTCTCTCTCTTTGTTCAACAGGATAAAGCTGCTAAGAGCAGCTTCAAAGTGTGGCACCTGCCACACTGGATAAAAAATGCTTTTTTATCACACATCATGATGTGCTGTCACTTCCTGGGTAACTGTTTTTTATCTTGTATTTTTATGTCATGAGCTGCCCTGAGATCTATAAATGAAGTACGATAGAAATTTTTAAATAATAATAATAATAATAGAGAAGATGGCTGTCCCCATGTATTAATGGTGACAGCCATCTTCTATTCTGCACAATGTTGTTTTGTACACCCCATTTTATGTACAGTTACACAGTAAGATCTGTGTGGCCACTCCTTGGAGCATGTTATAAAGCATGTTTATCCCTTGCAGCAAACTGTGAGGCAGAGAATGTGTTTGATTGAAGCCAGTGCTTGCAGTAAATCACAGATCTGTCCCATGGTGTGTCCTGGTTCAAGAGTTGGGACTGAGACAGGGTGGACTTGCTTTGGAGCAAGTCCCCTGAAACAGATGAGGTTTGCATGTTTATCAGAAATTCGCCTGAAAAGAAATCTGTGGGATCTGTAAATCATGGGAAACCCTGCTCACATTAGTGGACAAGTTTCCAAAACGTACCACGGGATTGTTAGCAACCCTACGAGAGATTATGGAAGGTTCGTGGAGACCTATACATGCTCAGTTTAGGAGGTCAGAGTCAGACTTGTCCTTCTACAAATGGAAGGGAGCCTTTAATTTGTGGAAGGCACTTCTATCTAGTAGTAGCTCCCTCTGGAGGGAGGACCATGGGAAGTCAATTTACCCTGACTTGCCCTTTTTCCAGAAGCATACCATGCTATTTATATGATGTTCAAGAGTTTCTCCAACCCTTCCAGACCAGGGCTGCAGGGAAAAGGAAGAAATGCCCACCTCCCCCTCCCCCCAAAAAAACCACCTTCCACCCTTCCTTCTGTAGAAGGGTGCCATGAACTTCCTTCAACTTATGGGAACTCTGGATCCAACCCATAGTATTTTTTTTAGGAATCACAGAGTGTGGCTTGACTAGAAATGCTATTGCAACAAGCTCTTAAAGAAAAGCTTTTAGGTGGCCAGACCTCTCTGAGTTTCTCTCTACTCTGGTTTAACTACAGGAGTCGTATGAATCATTTTTGTTGTGTTTCTTCCAACACTTCAGTGAAGTGAAACAGCGGGCATCTTACTGAGTGCCCATTTTATCTGAATTACCGTGTGTCTCCTTCTCGACTTTTATTAAGCTTAATTTCCAATGCCTGACCAGGCTGCCTTTGAATGTTAGGAAAGGTAACTGAAATCCCATCTCAGGACTGGTATATTGTGCATTTGCTTTCTTTGCCAGGGTTTTTAATTTATTTGTATGGTATTAGCATTTTATTTTCTTTCTTTTTAAAAAGAAAAATAGCCCGTTGCTTTCTGTCACCAGGAAAAATATATATGCATTGCACCATGTACAGCCAAACTTAGAAGGAGCTTGCACATGAATTTGTATCATGAACACCATTATCATTCTGTGTTGATGTTTCTGATTTTTATCTTTAAATAGGAGTAATGGAAATGTAGTGGCAAAACACGGTGTTAAATTTCCTTTAAACTAATGTCTTACAGAGTGCTTAGTACACTTTGGAATCAATGGCATTTGTTTCTGCTTTGCTTCCAAATGTATATCTGAGGGCAGTGAGCTGAATTGGGATTGCCTCATCAGAATCCAAGCAAGGACTATTAATCAGGGTTTTGCAGTGTTACTTGATGGAGTCCTTCCCAGATAAGAGAGAGCCTGCATAATTAGCTAGGCTTCCTATTACCCCAAGACAATAGAAACAATATATCTCCGCACACTTCCTCGTAACTGTACACCAGTTTGCCAACTTGCCGGACCAATGGCAACACAGAATCATAGCCTTGTAGAGTTCAAAGGGTCATCTAGCCCAGCCCCCTGCAATGCAGGAATCCCAACAGAAGCAACCATGAAAGATGGCCATCCAACCTCTGCTTTGACACCTCCACTGAAGGACAGTTCACCACCTCCCGAGGGAGACCGTTTGACTGTCTAACAGCGCTTACCGTCAGAAAGTTCTTCCTGGTGTTTTGTCAGAACTCGAAGCCAATGCTATTAGCCACATTTGCTGGACACTTGGGCCATGTGCATCAGAAAGGAAGGGTGTAGACCACTCACCACCACATGAAGAATGGCAGAAACTGGGATGTGGAGTTTCCAGTGAGCAGGAAAGGCGCCACAGCGCTAAAGACTCATCTCCTCTCAAATTCTTACCATTCAGCAATCACAGCTAGATATGGACAGAACAGCCCATCTCTGTTCTGTGCCAGTACCTTTGGGAATTGGTCCAACTTACCTGTTTTCTTTCTTTCTTTTTAAAAAATATTTTTATTAGTTTTTACATGAAATTTCCAAAAAAACATACAACATATTTTCTTATCTTATTAGGTGTTTTGGACTTCCATCAACCACATCTGAAGATTTTTCAATCTTTATCACTTAATCTGCATTTCATTAATTTTACTATTACTTTTAATAGTCCTTCACTAATAATTCTCTTCATACTTTCCTCTGCAATATTTCACATAGTCCTCCTTACAAAACTTCTTGCAGTCCTACTAGCGTAATCTGTTGATTACAATTGCTTTTCAAATAGTTCACAAATTTACTCCAGTCCTGTGAGAATCTCTTATCCCTAAGGTTTCGAATCCTTCCTGTCATCTTGTCTAATTCTGCATAGTCCATTAATTTCATCTGCCATTCCTCTTTCGTCGGTAATTCTTCTTGTTTCCATTTCTGTGCCAATAGTACTCTTGATGCCATTACTGCATATAAAAACAGTTTATTATCCTGTCTATTAATATCCTCCCCTACAATGCCAAGTAGAAATGCTTCTGGGTTTTTTTATATAAATGTATATTTCAACATCTTTTTCATCTCATAATATATCATTTCCCAGAAGCTTTTCAGTTTCTTACATTCCCACCACATGTGATAAAAATATCCTTCTTTTTCTTTACATTTCCAACATTTATTACTTATTTTATACATTTTGGCTAATTTCACTGGTGTAATATACCTGTTTTCATGCAGATTTTAAAGTGAAAATCCTAAAACATAACAATAATCCCATGGTACAAACTTGATAACATACTTAATGAGATGGCCCAAGGGTTGCCTTCTGCCTTCTTCATTTCCGAAAACAGCATTTCAGAACTAGTAACTTCAGTGCCATGTGGCTGAAAGCCCCTTTAAAATGCTTGGTGGAAGCGCAATCCCTTCCTAGGGCACTATATGCAATTTTTTTGGCCACTGATATATGCATTTTGTGCATATTATTTGACCGGAGAACTGCGTTGCAAAATTTCAAAGGTTGGCTGCGTTGCAAAATTTCAAAGGTTGGTTGGTTTGTGCATTATTTCAGAAGGTGCAAATTAGGAAGACTCACCTTTGAATCTCATTTCTCCCCTATCCCATCATAGCACTACCACGTCCTGACCATTTTGGGAGTAGGATGCTATCGTGGTACAACTGTGTTTGGAGATCTTAAATGCTGAAGGCCATTTGAACATGGCAAGAAAATTGGTTATCTGTATTCCTCTTGGAAGTGGAGGTCAAGGAATATGTCAGTGGCATGGGATAATTAATGCTGTTCCTTTGGTTTCTTAGGGCCCCACTGGTGAGACTGGCCCAATAGGTGAGAGAGGTCATCCTGGTCCTCCAGGCCCACCAGGTGAACAAGGTCTTCCAGGGGCTGCTGGGAAAGAAGGTGCTAAGGTATCAGTGCTTGCGTGTGCACTTGCGTTGGATGCATGAAAACACACTAATATCTTCTTGTGTGTTGATCTGAATGGGCAGTTTGCCACAGCTTCAGAGATACACATGGGATTTGTTACTTCACTTCAGATCTAACTTTGTTGAGTGGTGGGTAGTGGCAGACCTACATTCTTGGGACCCCTTGGCAACCAGCAATGAGGTCTAGCTAGCCACTGTTGTCTTCTTCAGTGGGGTTGTTCCATGACAGATCACCATACCATCACAATGTCTGTGCTACTGACTCTCAAATCCTGGGATGGAAATATATGCAACAACAAAATCTGTCAATTTGACTCAAATCAATGCAACTCAGATTAGGTCTACTAGACCCCCGAGATTTAAGCAAAGGAGACAAAATTAGCTTCTGGGGGCTCTCTGGGATTAGGGGCCATGAAGCTTAAGTTTCATTAGTTTTATAGTAGATCCGCCCCGGGTGGTGGGAATTAGTGCAGGGAATGGCCTTCAACACTGGAAGAATGATGCTCCCTAGCATCCAAATGGGTCTACATTCTAATGGTCCGAAATTTCCAATAGTGGCAAGTGCAGTTAATGAAGCTGCATGGGTGCACTGAAGATTGAGACTGTGTGCTTAGGAGTGCCGAACCTTACGTAAAAGGTAAGCTAGCATTGGATTGATTATGGCTGAGATGAAAAGTCATGTAACTGCTTCTTTGATCAAAAGAACAATGATAAACAAGTTCAGGAAGAGAGTTTACTCACAAAAGTCAATGCCTTAGCATATGTTCACGTCTCCGATCTTTATTGGTTAGTAAAAGAAAGAACATCAGCTCTTTTAAATTTGACAGGATTTTCAGAACTTGCCATGTGAGTGGATGCAGAATCTCATTGCCATTAAAATCCAGCATATGTGAGAAATCATGGCTGAACTGCTGCAATTTGTTTTTGATCTGTTTCCTTAGGGTGATCCAGGTCCTCAAGGCATCTCTGGGAAAGATGGACCTCCAGGACTCCGTGGTTTCCCAGGTGAAAGAGGCCTGCCAGGAGCTCAGGTACAGTATTAGGGATGTGTTCCCAACCCCATTTTCATGGGGTTAAGTCCTCAGTAGAAGGGATGCGGGTGGCGCTGTGGGTTAAACCACAGAGCCTAGGACTTGCTGATCAGAAGGTCGGGGGTTCGAATCCCCGTGACGGGGTGAGCTCCCATTGCTCGGTCTCTGCTGCTGCCAACCTAGCAGTTCGAAAGCACATCAAAGTGCAAGTAGATAAATAGGTACCACTCCGGCGGGAAGGTAAATGGCATTTTCGTGTGCTGTTCTGGTTTGCCAGAAGCAGCTTAGTCATGCTGGCCACATGACCCGGAAGCTGTACACCGGCTCCCTCGGCCAATAAATCGAGATAAGCACCGCAACCCCAGAGTCTGCCACGACTGGACCTAATGGTCAGGGGTCCCTTTACCCTTACCTTTAAGTCCTCAGTAGGAGTTTCTTCTGGTGTCACCACATTGTTATATTAACTGCTAAGAGAACAAGGTCCACAAAGAGTGCTTAAGGGTTTTTTTAAAATATAAAAAAGTACAGTACAGATTATCTTCTGACATTTAAAAATCAATTTATGAATGTCTATTAAATGTACAGCACTAATTGTGTCTTCAGGCATTGCTCTCTGTCAGTTTCTTGAGGTGCGATTTCCTGTCCTGTCCTCCTCGTTGATGGGGAGGAGACGATGATGATATGGTTAATAAGGAGGTGGTGTCTCCTGACTTGATTTGCCAGGGAAGATCCAACATCTCAGGCTCAATAGGTCCTAAACACCAATTTACAATATACTGACTGCTTAGCTCTTAAAGAAGGCTTCTTAAAGAAGAAGCGGTCATTTCTGACCGCTGGTCTTGCTAGCTGGGGATCATGGGAGTTGTAGGCCAAAAACATCTGGAGGACCAAGTTTGAGGGCGCCTGTCTTAAAGGCTTGGTTAGTGGTTAAGTGCTTGTCAGAAGTGGTAAGAGTAGAGTCAGAAATTTTTTAATCAATGTATATTTTGTAAAAAGCTTAGAAAAAAAGATTTTGACTTTTAGAGGAGAGAGGAAGAGTGATCTATTTTTATTTTACTTTAAGCTGCTCTAGGGTTTAATCATAGGAGGCCTGCAGTCCAGTATATACACTTTCCTGGGAGTAAACATCGCTCCTCCTTCCTTCCTTCCTTCCTTCATTCCTTTCTTTCTTTCTTTCTTTCTTTCTTTTGCCATAAAGTAGAACAAACAAAGGGTTCTGCAGTAAATAGCCCATAGACTATGCATGTTCTGTAGATAGAACAGATGAAATAAAACACTTTGAAATGCTATGTGTCACTCTTCAAATAGTGACGATGGTAATAATGACAAATAATGCCTTCTTTTGGTAGGGTGGAGCTGGTCTGAAAGGAGGAGAAGGTCCACAAGGTCCACCGGGTCCCATTGTAAGTAGAATTGCTTGAAGGACAATGAAAAAAATATTAGTATGAAAAAAATACTTCCTTTTTTATTTATGTGCATGTGCTCTTGTGAACAGTATCTAAATGAATGTCATTCAGTTCTGTCAATAGCCATTCCCTAGTAATTATGAGTCGACAAACAGAAGGAACTATCAACACAAACATATTGGCCCATCTGAAACCTGCTGTTATCAGCAGGAGACAAATGGTATTTTCTTGTTTTCTTGTTTTATTAGAAATTATAAAGGGGTGGGGGGAGAGATAAGAAGCCTCTAGTGGCAGGAAAATGAAAAGCCTACCGTACTGAAAGACTGCTGTGAAATTCTGTCCAGCCTTCCTTTCGTTCTGAAATACGTAGAAGTTGGGCCCAAACTACAAGTTACGTTACTCTTTTAAAACACAGGTGCACACACAGAGGGAAAGCAAGAAACTCGTGCAGGGCCCTGATCCAGATTAGGAGTGTTCTTAAATTGTCCACTTTTGTTTTCAAGAAAAATCAGCTGAGGGGGTCCTGATCTGGAACATGCTCCCAGTCTGGATCAGAATCCTACACCAGTTGCATGCTGAAAATCATTGTGCTTATGACAACCTCATGACATGTGACATTACTTTCATGATAACACACTTCAGCATTGATCTAGTGGTTCTGCCGTCATTGCAGATGTTGGTGCTTCTCTCTCATACACACCTTTATTCCTGCCCAGAAAGTCTGAAGGGCAGGAAACCATGAAAATCTGTTGTACGTCGAAAGTTGTACCAAATCTTCTGGTCTGTGGTAAAGAGCTGAGTTTCCTCCAATATTAGAGAGGTGTGGTGTGAAATTGCTACATCAGAGTAGAGTACAGTAGACATTTCCTCCCTCCTTTCCCAGTACAATGAAAGTAAAAGGAGAGTGACACAAAGCGTGTCCTCCTTAATAGAGAGCACGTGTTGCGGTGGGGTCTAGCAGGCCACCCCACTCTTGCTGGGCAGATCTGTTGGTTTGCCACAGGCTGTGATTAGGTACTTGTGTTTCTGGGGAGATTTCAATGTTGCCAATTTGTGAGTTGGGCTCAAAGTTGGGCACGCAGCTTTGGGTGTTCTCTTTTGCTGCGTGCACCAGATCACCCACCTACCCTCCCTGAACTGGGGATTTTGCGCTTGACCTTGCTATGCCTGTCATGGGGTCACCTGCTTTGGGGGCAGGGGCCTTGTAGGAATTTTGTCCATTTGGCTGATTGGCTGGAGCCATTTGGTTTTTGCCTACTGTGTAGCAAATGGTCACAACTTGTAAGGTTTGCGAGTAGGCATTGGTTAAAAAATTGGTTGGTGGAGGGGTAGGTGTCTACTCCTCCAATGCTGATGTTGCAAGGGAATTCTGTTAAAGGAATCCAGGGGCTTTACATGCTTTCGTCCAAGTCCCTGGCATCGGGCTTGGGCCGCACAAGCCTCTGGGAGCATGCGGGGAGAGGTGAGGGTCTGGTGCCCAGCTTCATTTCTCTTCAATATTGTTTTCCCTGACTGGCTTCCACTGGAATCCAGAAGTCAGTTCTGTCCCTGGACGGGGGTACAGATAGTCGGAACCAATGCCTAAGCAACCACTCACAGTTATGTATTTAAATAAAGTTGTGGCCAAAATTATGCCAAAAACCTTAAACAAAAATTACGTATGATGTGAGGGTTATTGGGGTGGCTTGGGGACCTCAACACGCAAACAATAGGATAATGTGATGCAGGTCATACTGGACTGTAACACTTTTAAAAGGAGCTGGAGGTCCCACCCATGTGTATGTGTGTGTGTGTGTGTGTTCTGTCTGACATAAAAACAACTTTCTGGAACATGAGGGTGAAGATATAATAATAATAATAATAATAATAATAATAATAATAATAATAATTTATTATTTATACCCCGCCCATCTAGCTGGGCCTCCCCAGCCACTCTGGGCGGCTTCCAAAAGAATATTAAAATACTATGATACATCAAACATTAAAAGCATCCCTAAACAGGGCTGCCTTCAGATGTCTTCTAAAAGTCTGGTAGTTGTTGTTCTCTTTGACATCTGGTGGGAGGGCATTCCACAGGGAGGGCGCCACCACCGAGAAGGCCCTCTGCCTGGTTCCCTGTAACTTGGCTTCTCGCAGTGAGGGAACCGCCAGAAGGCCCTCAGTGCTGGACCTCAGAGTCTGGGCTGAACGATGGGGGTGGAGACGCTCCTTCAGGTATACTGGACCGAGGCTGTTTAGGGCTTTAAAGGTCAGCACCAACACTTTGAATTGTGCTCGGAAACGTACTGTAAGCTAGCCTTCCTTTGTGATTTCTACTTGTACACATTCCGGTGGGGCACAAGCTCCTCTGTTCAGGCATCATGCCTGAAGAAAAAATAGCAACCCTTATAGTGAGCACTGGACCACACATGGTCTGTCTTGCCCTGCCAGTAAATGGTCTTCCAGCCTTGCTGGTTGTGAGAGTGGAGAAAGGTTGGAAGGGAACTCCTGCTCTGTTCAGTTGGAAGATGAGTAGAAGCTTCTGAACAGTTGTGTTCCCAATTTTGTGGATGGTTCAACTGAATGTGGGTAGAGAGAAGTCCCTTCAGACATTCCTCACTCAACATGGGAAGGCCAGGAACAGAGAGGGATTGACTTGTATGCATTGGGATATTGAGGGCAGGGCCTCATGGCCCCATTCCTCCTATGTAGGTATTTCCTGTTTAGACACCTGAATAGTCAAGTGTCATGCTGTGAGTTTCTTGATCATGTAGCTTAGCTGTCAGTTCCCAGTAAACCTCAGTAAAATACACACAGGGGAAAGAGGATGCTGTAAGACCACTACCTCATTGGTTTTATTTTTAATTTCCATTGGGGGAATACTTCTGCTTGATTTTGAAGTCTTGCACATGTATATTCATTTCTCAACCAACTTGTGAAAACAAACCAGCTTCCCTCTGTGGGGCAAGATTCTAATTGCCATGAAATTTAATTCTCACTCCCTGGGAATCCTAATCAAAGCAAAGCAGCATTAATCCTTTTCTATGCTTCTCAGTCATGCCGTGTGAATATTTAAGGCCAGCCCTCATCCCCTGCCATTCTGACTTGGGTATTTTAGGCATGTGACCAGCTGGGTCGGGGGGAAAGAGAGCACAGGGGCAAGCAAACAAGCAAGCAAGCAAGCAAACAAACAAACAAACAAACATCCTTTTTCATTATGTGCGTTTTAGAACAAGCTTCCCTCAGACAAAAAGAGCATTTTAAATTCAAAGAGCCCAAACACAAAAAGAAAAGTCTTTTGAATACAAGCGTGTTTGGAACTTGCTAGAAGCATCAGCAAGTTTGTGTTACCCACAAATAGGGTGTATCTACGCACAGGGGAGAAAAACTCTATAAATAAGTCAGAAACTAAATTGTTATAACAAAAGATAAAAAGCACTGTGGAAAATCGCTTAGAAATATTTTTTTTTTTTTGCTCTCCAGTGCCGTCTGATGTTGCATTCAAAACACTGTTTTTTTGACTAATGTAGCTGAGTCCATGGACATTAACATAGAAGTCATCAACTTTTTTTTAGTCAGTTGAGTGAATTTCACATTTTTTGTCTGCCAAATTTCATAATAACATTGGCTTGGTCGACATAAGCAGGGGTCAGGACACATGACACTCCAAATAGCTCCCATCATCTATGATAGGAGCAGAAAACTAACAACATCTGAAGATTAGTCCCCCCCCACCTTACGCTAAAGACTCCTTCACATATTACATTCCACCTGAGGGCCAAACTATATACAACACTGAATTATGGGTGGTTTCTCCAAAAATTTATACCTGTTTTTCTGAAGGTGTAGAGGCTTCAACTGCCTCAGAAGCCCCATGTGTTATGGTAGGGTGTCTTAACTCATTAAACTCACTAAATATAGACCCCTGGAGAAGGGGTGTAGCTCAGTGGTTGAGCACTGCCTGCATGATCTGCCTGCAAAAAGTCCCAAGTCCCTAGCATCTCTGGGTAAAGCCAAGGAAGATTCCTCTCTGAAGGTATAGAGACCCACATGGAGATGGTACTGAGCCAGATGGGTCAATGGGCTGACTCAACAGAAAACAGTTTCCTGTGTTCCAGCCACTGAAACCAGGGAGCAGAGGCAGGGAAACCAGGGAGCAGGGCAATTACAGCAGCAAAAGTGCCGTGTGTATTTTGGCTGTTAGCTCTTTCAGCTGTATACCTAAAACTTTTAAATATGAATGTGGCAGATAAATCTTTGCAACCATAGAATGACATCAATTCAGGAATCAGGCATGACTGTGACTCCCCATCTAATATATACTCAGAGGCAAATCTTAAGAGACATGGTGAAATACCGTTCCTGAATCTGAGCCAGAAAGCATGAGTTCCAATGGAGACAAAAGCCCAGCTGGAGTGATCCCAGTCTCCACTGCTTTCTGGCACTTTCTGGATCTGATCCTAGAGGAGACTGTCCTAGCAGAGCTTGCATTTGCCACTGAATTTAATTCAGTGATGAATGCAAACCCTGCTTTTCCCAGGCAATGGCAAGACTTGGATAAGGAGCTTCCAAGTGGAACCAGGCTTGCATTTGGTGCCAGATATAAAGGCATTGAATGAATGCAAGCTTGCTTGTGGAAGAACAACCAGGAGGACATTCTAATGTTTCCCATTGTTCCTCTGCACCCACAGCTTTACCTGCCCTCATGTTGTATATCTTCAGGTATGGGGCAGGTAGCCAAGGCTTGGGAGACACAATGTTATGCACCAAATTGGACCCACTGGAATGGGCTAGAGGTTCTCCACCTGTGGGGGGCATCTCACTAGAAGAATTAGGGCACTTGCCAATCTTTTAGCATTCTTTGTCCTAAACTGTGCAGTGTTTCTGGTTATTAAATAGTTTGTTCAGTGGTCATTTCTTTTAATTGCAGGGTTCACCTGGTGAACGTGGTCCGGCTGGTACTGCTGGCCCAATTGGTTTGCCGGGACGTCCTGGTCCCCAGGGTCCTCCTGGGCCAGCGGGAGAAAAGGGAGCTCCGGTGAGTAATTCTAAAGAAAGAGAGAAGTAATATTACAGAAATTATTACTTTTCATATCCAATAATGTTAGCTCTTCACACTCCAATACCTTTCTATTGCATATGTGCCTGGCATACTCCCTCTCTATTTACAATAGAGCACTGCAGAAATTTAATTAAACTCGATGACATTTTTTGGCACACTTTATCAAGCCCTAGGGCCAAGGGAGAGGGGTTAAACAAAGCTGATCATCATGAACACAATAGTGGCTGCCTCTGATGATAAAATAGTTTGTCACGCCGTAGCTTTGATTTAACCTTAGTGCCCTAATGCTCTGCTTTACAAAGTGTGCCTTTATTTCCCATTTTCGTATCAGATTTCATCGTCACCTACTCCTGCTCTCTGCTGCCTTTTTAGTCAAGTGCAACTTTTAAATGAAAACATCACGGGTGGGAACTTTCAGACCTCCTGATGTTGTTAGACCCCCCCCAACTCCCATCATCCTTGGTCACTGGCCATGCTAGCTGAGACTGATGGGAGCTGGAGTCCAGAAATATCAGAAGGGCAAACTGGTGCCCCATTCCTGCTATACATAGATGGAATGGTCCTCAGATATAGGGGAATAGCTTTTGTGATCTTCATATGAATCTCCCCAGACCCAGATTCAATGCCATGTTATAGACAGTGCCTCTGAATCTTAATTATATTTAAAAGGTAAATATTGTGTGTTATCTAAGAATTATTAAACTACAGAGTTCAAAAGTAAGCAGGGTTTTAGTCCTCGTGGAAAACTCCAACAGATGTCGCAAAGGAAACCTGTGGGCAGGACACATCAAACAAGTTATGTGAACGCAAGAGGGTCCTGTTTTTCCTGCTACATTGAATGACAATCAGCTTTTGAAACTGAGGATATTTTCAAAAAGTGCATCCGTGGTATGCCAAGGAGGTCCACAGTTCAAAGGAAAAAATGTTCAATAATTCCACTGGGTTTGCAGCGTGTGAGAATGGAATTAAAAATTACAATATGAAATGAAATGTCTGGCTGGTGCTGAAAACAGCACAGAGCTCCCGCTATGTAACATAGAACTTTGAATCAAGTGTTTCCTTGCCTCCAATCCACAGCATTGACCTGGTTCACACATACCATTAAACCGTGAGTTAACCACAAGTTGCTCCACAGACAATCAAACAAACCCTGGATTGTTTCTCCATAGTTGGGTTCGTTTTCCAGCTGCTCTTGCCTTATTGCCTTTGCATTTTGGTAAGCAACTATGGCAGCCAGGCAAATCAAACTGCTATTAATTGCGGGTGCTGAATTGCACATAACACCAAGTCATAGTTAAAACAAACCAAGTTCCATAAGCCAACGACAAACCATGGCTTTTGATCATGGTTAGTTGACAGTAAAGAAAATATAATTAAACCACGGGCCAGGGATTGCACTGAAAGCTAAGCCATGATTTAATAAAGCATGGCTTAGCATTATGTGCAAATGATGCCACTGATTACCACCAACATGGTAAAAAGTCACGGATGGTGGGAATTGTAGTACAACAACTTCTGGAAGACACCATGCTGGCTACATCTGCCATATTAGTACACCATTCTTCAGTATGAAACTGAAGCTGTGTAGTCCAATGTGCATTTACATGGGAGTCCCATTAAACCCAGTGAGTCTTCTGCCTGAGTATATATGTGCAGAATTGTGCTGTAAATTGATTTCATTAATCTCTCACAAAATCCTATCAATAGATATTTTGCCGGTGTTCTAAGCTCCACTTTCCCTCCCTATATGATCATATTGTTCCCTGCCTCCAAATAAGTATCGACATTATGCTAACTACATGATATTGACAACATATAACTCATTAACATAGAAGACTGTATTCCTGAGATTTTTCATTTCTTCACCTGCTTCGGTGTATTTAATTTATCTGTCTGCAGAGTCTCCAGCAGGTTATGTTATCTGTATTTTCATTTCTGTTTTCTGTCTGTTATTTATCATGCACTTATCATAAAAATGTATTGAAATTCTGAAATGCAGACAATGGTTACTATAACAACTTAAGCTGCTTTGCAATGTACCATTCTGAGTTTTGTAATTTATATGTATGAGTCCTTATCGTGACTGAGTGAGCCACTTGGAGCTGGGTTCTTAGAAAAATTGAACGCTGTGACCTTGAAGCTACCAAAATGAACCCGTGAACATAGTGTTCAGAAGGTTTCAGAAGTCAAGCTCTGAAGAAAATTGGAGATAATCCCACTGTAGCCAATCAGTGACCTGAAACTCTGCTCTTTGCAGTTCACATGTTCAACTTTGTCTGCCATAGCCAGTCAGGTACAGTGTAAGGACAGGATCTGCCAAATACCTCCAGCCTAGACTGCTGCAGTGTATTGTACATGGGACTGCCTTTGGAAACAGTTCAGAAATTTCAGTGCAAAGCATAGGTCCATTTCCAACCACGATTGATTACACTGGTGCTAACCTATGACATGTGGGCTGAGAGTACCTAAAGAACTGTCTTCTTCCCTGTGGTCTTGGTCATCCATTCAGATCTCTAGAGATGCAGTGGGCAGTGACTTGACAGGGTGCCTTTTCATTTGTGAAAAAGGGACACGGGTAGCACTGTGGTCTAAACCACTGAGCCTCTTGGGCCTGTCTATCAGAAGGTTGGTGGTTTGAATCCCCGCGACAGAGTGAGTCCCCGTTGCTCTGTCCCAGCTCCTGCCAACCTAGCAGTTTGAAAGCACACCAGTGCAAGTAGATAAATAGGTACTGCTGCAGCGGAAAGGTAAATTGTGTTTCCGTGCTCTCTGGTTTCTGTCACTGTGTCCTGTTGCACCAGAAGCAATTTAGTCATGCTGGCCACATGACCCAGAAAACTGTCTGTGGACAAACGCCGCCTCCCTCAGCCTGAAGGGAGATGAGCGCCACAACCCCATAGTCACCTTTGACTAGACTTAACCATCCAGGGGTCCTTTACCTTTACCTTTTACCTTTCATTTGTGGTATTCCACCTCTAAAACACACTACCCATTTGTTTATTCTGATGTCATTTTGGTCCAAGAAAGACCTTTTTATTTCTGTGGTCCTGTCAACTGAGATTTATTCTTTTGTTTCTTCACTCCTCTATTTGATGCTATTTTTATTATTGTTTGGCTGTTTGCGTTTTCTGTTTTTAAAATATTTTAGGTGTGTATTTTATTTCATAAAAATTATATACCACTTATTTGTAAAGAAAGTCCTCAAAGCCTTTATGTTACCTGCTTTGGGCATCCATATGTCAAAAAGCAATGGATAAATTCTATAGTATTTCTTTTTTTCCTTTAATGAGATTGTTCTAATGCTACAGGTATCACTATATAGCACTGCTCAGAGGTTTTTACTTTGCAGGGAGAGAGGTCAGAGATAGCAAATAGGAAGTGGAGGTTGGTGTAGTGAGAGTCAGGTGCAAGTAAATGAGAGATGTGCCTAGTTTGTGAATTAAAGTCATAGGTGACTGGGATCAATTGTACATTGTTTCTGCTTTGAGAATGAGCAGCTGATTTCGTCCTTTTGGGTGAATGGGGAGGACTCACTGTTGTACCAAGATATTACATATCAAGTTTCTTCATGCACAAAGTACCGAGCAGATGTGTTTCTCACACAGCTCTCCGTCTGCGAGATTTAATTGTGCAACAAGGTGTGTGATGGAAGGAAGGGAGAGGGAGAGAGATAACCCTTTGGAAAGCTTGTTTTGCAGCTATCAACACTTGGTGTCGGTTGCCAAAATGAAAATCACAGATATCAATTGCATTCTAGCCTTTGCAAAACACTCAAAGGAGAGTAGGATAATGGATTGGTGAGTAGATAGAGGAAGCAGGACTGTTGAAGGCATGGAAGTGAGAGTGACAAAAGACCAGGGTGTTACTCATAAGCAGACAACAGTTATGTGGGATAAACAGAGAAAAGGTGTAAATGGAGACAAGAGGGGTGATACAGGAGGACCTCGACCTTTTTTTAAAACAAAACAGAACCCAAATACTGGGTTGTGAAATCATTACCTATGAATTGCTTTTTAAAATAGTTTGTGAAAGAAAATAATATTGACTAAGGTATATAATTAACATACGGCTGTCTGGTAGTAATGAATGAAAACACAGGTGTACCACTCAAAAGGGTATGGATCAGAAAAATAGGTCATACACTTGTGCAGAGTCACATGGTAGGCCACCCCCACCCCCAAATTGTAGCTTACAGATAAAGCCCAGTGGAACAAAAAGCTCTTCATCTGGCCTTGAAATGACATCAGAATTTGTGCATGGAGAGCATCTCCGAGAAGGTATTCCAAAGGTGGAGAATGACAACCCAAAATTCGCTTTCTCTCAAGTTACTACCTATCCACTTCAGATGGCAGAGAAGGTCCTTTGGAGAGAAGGCCTTCTCAAAAATGGACCTCCATTGATGACCACAACATTACAGACATGGTTTTGAGAGATAATAAATTGTTTAGGGCCCCTCCAAAGGTTCCTAGCTGTGACAAGCTTTAACCATGCACTGGACCAGTCTGACACTTGTAGATAGTGAGATGTGAGTTCAATATTGTGCACTCTCAATTATTCACCAGTCATAGTTTGAATGATGTTTTGGCATTGAAAACAGGGTGAAAAAGGTCCCCAAGGCCCAGCCGGACGTGATGGAGTACAAGGGCCTGTAGGCCTTCCTGGCCCTGCTGGTCCAGCTGGTTCTCCTGGAGAAGACGGTGACAAGGTCAGTTGCTGTTGACTGCAGTGATGATTGTCCGGTGATTGGCTCATTTTCAAAACTCCAAGAACTATTTGTTTGCTTTATGTGGGATCACTCAAGAAAGAATCTTGAGGCACTTGAATAACAGATTTATTGTGCCATCATCTTTTGTAGACTAGTACCCTCTTCATCAGAAACATGAAGAGAGATGCAGAGAAAGAGAGAGGGAGAGGTCATAAGCAGTGGGGCAAGAAGTAGGGCCATGCAATAGAAGTTGGAGAAATAGGTGTGTCACCTTTCTATGCAGGACCCAAATGTATACAAGATAAGAAGGGGGTGACCCATCAGCAAGAGCAATCACTGTGATATTGTCTAATATTGCACAAGAAGTGCTGTGTTAGAAGCACCGGTGATGACAGTTTTGCTCTCTTGGAATACATACTATTTGTGATTATGAGCCACTAGAGAAGATCAACGTATGGGAGCTGGGGCAAACCTTTATTTACATAAAAGTCAAATTTGACCCATGAGCAGCAGGTGTCAGAAATAATGCAACACAGGGAACTTGGGGTGCGACTCTCTTCAATCAGGCAAAGACACTTTTATGGGTTTCATGAGTTTCCAATAGTTTGAAAAAATTATGAGAATTACAGGGTGGAAGCGAATGTTTAGGAGGAAGCATTATTCTCAATTCATTGTTTGGCACTGACATGCAAAATAGGGGGCTATACTTACAAGAGAAAGGGTGTTATCCTTTTCTTGCCCAGAAACATTCCATAAGGAATTTTTTTTAAATTCCAGATACCTTTGTCCTGGCTACTATTCCCAGTTGTCCAGGAGAAACATCTAGGAAGTCTGGCAATGTGACAGCTTGGAGTAGGATTACACATTCTCCATTCTGCCCACTGCTTCCCCCTAAAAAATATCCCCCACCGCACCTTTATGTGCTGGCAGACTTCCCATTGTTGCACTGCATACCTGTTCAGTTATGAAGCTCATTCTCACTGGGCCAGTCCATAGTCTTTGCTTAATATGCCAAAATAGGAATGAGCCCTTTGCCCTTTCTCCCAATTCATTAATGTGCCTTCTTGCCCTCATGCACAATCCATTTTCCTCTCCCTCCATAGCATGCCTGAAAGCAATGCAAAAAATATCCGTTGACCACAGTTGTCTCTGAACCAGACTCATTATTTAGACCCAGTCTTATCCTCAACCTGGTAACTCTGGGTTTGGATGAAATGAAAAGTTATGTTTAATTAGATGCTTCCTAGATTAATTGTGGCTTGCATGAAAGGATAAGTGGATGGGTTGCATTGTCTGATAACTTGTCTTATATCTCACTATCAGTTTTGCACCTACCATTGCTTGGGGATTTAAGAAACCCAAAATGACCCTGCAGTTTTGAAAGTTTCTGTCTACCATTTTGATTCAAAAGGGTATTCAATTGTATTTAAACATTAAAAAAACCTACTCCTAAGTACCAGCAAGCGTCTTGCAAAATTAGGTTACAGTGTCTTAACAGGTGTCCAAAGGCATAGTGAGCAAACATCTTTCCAAAATATATGCTGAATTAAGCCAGATGGCCTGAACATTACCACTGTCTTATAGAGTCAACCGTAATTCTCTGGTATGTCTGCTCATAATAAGAATTGTGATACATTCACAGAAGCACGAAGCTGCTCTTCAGTTGATTGCAATTACAGTCACTTTATATTGAAGGAGACATGGAGAATATAAACAAAAACAAAACAATTTCCTTCGTTCAAAATCCAATTAAAGTAGGTTTCAATACGAGGCCATGTTGTGCTTTGAACTGTAATAGTCGATACATGCACTAACCTGTCACACCGAAATGTGATTGATCAATGCAAAATTGCCCCCTTCAGGTCTTTACTTGTAAAATGGTGCTATAAGGTAAAGAGAATAATAAGGTGACATTTATAGACACTTCGCCACAGCGAACGGAAAGGCAGGCTCTTTAAAAGTACCAATTTAACAATGTCTTCCCTTCTATTACAGGGTGAAATTGGAGAACCAGGTCAGAAAGGGAGCAAAGGTGACAAAGGAGAAAATGTGAGTTTTCTTTTCTTTCTTTCTTTTTCTGACTACTTCCTTCACTATATTGCTTACTGCAATTCTTTATTGTGGGGAATTAAAGAATGAAAACATGAATCAAAAACCAGCATGCTGAGCAAGCATGAAAGAGGCCTGCATTTTGCAGAGATATTCACATTTGAAACAAAAAAACCCCCAGAGGAATTGGGTTCAATGTTACTTTATAATGCCTTTAAATGATGATAGTAAATGACCAACTTCTTTGTTCCAAGATATGTTAACATATTTTCCTCCACAATTGTCTGTCGCTGTTTTGCTTAGTTTCCTTTCACCTAGGTCCATGCTTGGATGTCTTTTGTTTGCTTGCAGGAAAGCTATATTATTACATTATATTACATTACATTATATTACATTACATTATATTATATTATATTAATAATATATCATTCAATAATCTTTTTCATATAAACCAACGTTTCAGATTTCTTATGTGGTTAAAAAGGTCCTCTGCTTTGATTAAAGCAATTCTTCATTTAATTTTATCAAACTCAAAACTAGTAATCATAAGGGAATATTTTCAAGAACTATATATAGTTTATAAAATGAAAACTCCTTCAGGAAGAAATTATTTAGACTTGTTTGGCATGTGAGAACAGGTTGTTTTATGTAATTTTAAATTCCATTTTATTTGTATGTTCAAGCATGGCTAACTGAAAATCAGCTCTGTCAGTAATGCCTTTTCCTGGGGCAGCATAAATAGATTTAATCTAAAATACGTCCTGGAACTTTTTTTTTTTCAGGGAGTGCAATGCAGTTGCACGTATTTAATATTTAAGACTGTCTAGGAAGAATTGTCCAATTGCAAGAGCAACTTACAGTCTCTTTGGGGAAATACAATTCCAACAAGAAGCATTCGTTTGCGATATGGATAGTGAAACTTTAGTTGATTTTTTTCCTCTGTAAATCTCCTCAGAAAGGTCTGGTATATTTTTAGTTCTGTAAAAGCCAGGGCAGGTTGTGATTCATATTCATGTTTAAACAGAAATCCACTTTTAAATATCCTGAAAATACTGCAAGCATAATTACCTTTGATAAATGTCAGTTTCAAATGTATTGTAGACAAGCAAGTCTAAGATTTGGGGAGATGAACAAATAATGCTTGACTGCCTTGAATGTAAAAGACCTTGGAGTAACAGCACCATCTCTCCAAAGAAATGTGGAAATGCTTATTAGGCCTGAATAATGCAAAATTCCCTCCTGTGGAGATTCTGTTCGTCTGACTTTAGATGCCAACATTACCTTCTTTCCTCCTCCTTTCAGGGTCCTCCTGGACCACCAGGTCTTCAAGGTCCCGTCGGAGCTCCTGGTATAGCTGTAAGTTTCTGCTTGTTATGCATAACTAACGAGTGCCTTCCCCCCCGAATCCTCATTAGTAATACCGAAGATTCAGGCATAATTTATGTTGCTTAAAATGAGAAATATCTTAAATCCTATCCTCAAGGCATCCGTGTCTATGCACTGCTCTGCTTACCGCAGGCTCCAGTCTTGGGTCAGTGCTCTGCTGCTTCAGTCTTCCATGAGTGCAACAATTCAAAAGGAATGAACAAAACATTGGGAAAATGCTTTGGCTCCGTTCATTCCAAGATGTGTTTATTAAATGCATATGGAAGCTGGAGTGGCGTTTCCAAGAACAGGTCCACTTGATAACTTAGTTTCTCTTTTTTTATTATACATTGGACCCTTGGGTTAAGTTATGTTCTGGTAATGTAACTTTTGGGTTGCGAATGAGGCAAACCCGGAAGTTTATACTTCCGGGTTATGCCACACACACCTGCGCAGAAGTGCTCTATGACGACGCGCGTGTGCACAGAAGCAGCACCTCATGTTGTGGACTTTTCGGGGTACATAAGGACCCCTGGAATGAATTAAGTTTGTATCCGGAGGGTCCACTATACACACACACACACACACACACACACACACAATTTTAATTAAATTTTCTGTTTTACAATTTAGAATATTCATTTAGACAACAGTAACTTTGTTTCTCATCACTTAATTACTCATTAACTTGATGGCTCCCAGTTGAATGTGTGATCTGACTCCCTTGAAAAGAAATGACATTGGTCATCTGGAAGTTCTGTCTGTATTGTTACATTCTTAATGGCTCATTTACATATTCAAACCATCACTCCATGTTGCATTCTTCAACAATACAGATGTAAAATCACCCCCACATTTGCTGGTATTTGCTGCAGATGTCTGTGTGACAGCATTTCAATTGGGGGGTTGTAGCCAACATTAGGGCCACATGGTAAGAGATACGAAATGAGCCCACAAAAAGAGGAAGTTGAAGATGAAGATGAAGACGAAGAAGGAGGAGGAGTTTGGATTTGATATTCCACTTTATTAGTACCCTAAGGAGTCTCAAATTGGCTAATATTCTCCTTTCCCTTCCTCCCCCACAACAAACACTCTGTGAGGTGAGTGAGGCTGAGAGACTTCAGAGAAGTGTGACTAGCCCAAGGTCACCCAGCAGCTGCATGTGGAGGAGCGGGGACGTGAACCCAGTTCACCAGATTACGAGTCTACCACTCTTAACCACTACACCACAGTGGCTCTGGAAGCCAGAGACTGCCGGGACCTGCCTTGTTTGTTTTCTATTTACATAATAAGAATGTACATATAACAAATAGCAATCCTAGCCCCACTTCTCTGGAACTAAGGCATGCTCAATTCAGTGGGACTTACTTCTATGGCAACATTCTTAGGAGCTGGGTATTTGAGTCTTCAATTAGGTGCCTTTTTGAGTCAATTTCTGAGCAGTAAATGCACAACTTTTGTGAGCACTATGGACAGCTCTGGCATACATCATGGATTTATTTGTGTTTTCCTTCATTCAGACCAGAATACTTTGTCCATTTCCAGAACACTACATCAGTTGCGATACTGTTGTATGGAATGTACTTTGCTGAGTGGTACCTATGACATTCTTGCGACAGGCACCTGAAGTCCGACGCCATTTTATGACCTCTTTAAAAATGTCTGTTTTGCAAGCTAGTAACTTTTATGGACTTATTTGCAAGGATGGACTAAAGGTTGCAAACTTGTACACTGTTAGCTGCTTAAATGTAACTGAAGTCAATGGAATTTATATAGCCTACAGAGCTGCAGTCAAAATCTGTGCTGTTTTCTTTTCACCCATTGTCTGGGCAGACCTTTTTGCAAAACTAATGTAGCTAAAAAGTATCCATATAGTTTTCTTAATTCATTCATTCATTTGTTTAAAAAAATTATGCAATGCCATTCAAGGCATATCCCACTAAAACAGTACTTTAAAAACATTTCATAGTCCAGCACAACACTCGCATAAAACCAATTTAAACCATTTAGTGGAAACAATGTGAAAAACCAGCAGCAGTATAGATCATTAAGTAATCAAAAATTCAAACCAACCTATTGGAAACTATTGTTCTGTCAGCATAAATATTCCCAAATGAGAATTAAGCAGCATCTGCCAGCTCTTAAGCACAGTAGCTGCATTGATCAATGCACAACAAAATCGCATTGGGTGACTTTATTATGACTGGGCCACTTACTTTAATTGTATTTGGAGAACACAAGCTAAGTTCACCGTAATTGTTGAATGAATGTGTTCGCACAATGTAGCTCTCTTCTTACAAATGCAAAATTGTGTCCCAATCACATTATGTAGAATTAGATCTCATTAATTTCAATGCACATAATTTTGGATCAGAACACAAGTTGTGTGTGTGTTTGTGTGTGTAATCATGAACTTGGGATGTTTCTTTTTAAAAAGTGGCTGTAAAAGTCTGACAGTAGTTGTCCCTGTTTTAATCTACTAGGGGGGTGATGGAGAACCTGGTCCAAGAGGACAGCAAGGGATGTTTGGGCAAAAGGGCGATGAAGGCCCACGAGGCTTCCCTGGTCCTCCAGGTCCCATTGGTCTTCAGGTATGTTTCATCATTTTATTTGCTTCCCACCTTCCTTCCCCACAATAAAATGGGCGTATCCTTATTCTGGGTTTCATAGTTTAAAAATGACCGGTCTTTGGACCCCTCCAGACATTCTTTTTATTGCACATTTGTGATGATGTGGGCTCATGATACTATTAGGGAGATCACATCTCATTTTGATTTCAATACTGTCTACAGAAGTGCTGGGTTGGTCACATTGCTTCATTTCCAATCAGTGCATATCCTGTAACTTCCTGCTGAAATACCATAAATATTGCCAAGGCAGGTGCATTAGGTGACCCATGAGAACAGCAAAATAACCAGGTTGTACAATGGTGGTAGGATACCGTTAACCACGCCAAATCTTTATTGGCGGCAGCAGGCAGGGTGAGGGTAGGCATGGCATTAGGGCCAGGATCAGGTCATCATTCCCTGTTGACAGAATAGATCCACCAGGTTTGGACCTCTCCAAGCCAGTTCCATGAGAATCGGCAAGTGTTGAACCTTGCCGTGGTGCAAGCCAAACAAGCAAGGTCTCACTGGGTGACCAGAGTGCAGATTCCAACCAGGTAGATACCCCAACCTGAGCCTGGGGGTGTCATGGTCATTCCTGCCCCTATACTATATTGATCCTTTCCAATGCCATTTCTGCCTTCAACAAACAATGTTTTTCTTCCTGACCAAGGAAGGCCATCATTTCACTGAGGGAATGGCCTTGCTAGTGGAACATCTGGCTGGTCAGATGATGGAATGCTGGGCTGCATGGACCCTCATCCTGTTTGAACAGGATTCTTTTCATTTTCCTGTGGCTCATAGCTCATTCTCATAGGCATTGCACTAGGGGTACTTTCATGAGCATTAGCTCTTCAGCACCAAAGGTCCCTTCAGCACCAAAGGTCCAGGGATAGCACCACTCAACCAATTTACTTCACAGCCAATCTGCTGAATAGTTCACATAGCAACATGTACAGGGTGGAACATTTGATGCAAGTGCCCTATTTAGAACCCTCTTCTCTCCTTGAATTACCATCAATGCGTTTGGGGCTAGAAAATTTAACACGATTTCTTTTTCTTTATTTCTAAGTCGAGAGACTCGATTTTTAATACGTGATCATTCAAACTTGGTGTAGCATCGAAAGGTATTGGAAATGTCAGGGACTCTGTATAGGTGTTTAGGAATGGAAATGCAGTTTCGATTTGGTCTGCGTCGAAAAGAGAACTATATTTCACCTTTATGTGTTTTGATTTACTGAAACGCTGCATAAGGGTAACCACACATTATTTAGAGGCTTAAACGAATGAACGTTGAGCTCTAGTGGAATTACATTTCATTAAACCTTCAAGTGTGTTAAGGATGCCAAAGATGCTGGTGGTAATAAAGGGCCATTGAGCAATCAAGAGCTCTATCTTTGCTGCTAATGCATAGTAAAAATGAAAACCTTGCACAGCTTCCCCCCCCTTTTGTTGTTTATAATAGTTCAATCTTATCAAATCCCATCAGATATACTAATGATACCACATTTTTATGCCGTTTGTGATCTCCCTTCTCCTCCCCCCTTCACATCCTGGCATTTTCCTTATACTCTTGCAAAGTTCCTTCCTTCCCCAAGGTGCCCAGACTAGAGGAGCTTCCTCTCCTGGCACTGTATAGAATCATAGAAATGTAGAGCTGGAAGGGATCCCTGGGATCATCTAGTTCAACCCCCTGCAAAATGCAGGAATCTCAGCTAAAGCATCCATGACAGATGGCCATCCAACGTCTGCTTAAAAACCTGCAAGGAAGGAGAGACCACAACTTTCTGAGGGAGTCCATTCCAATGTTGATCAGCACTTACTGTCAGAAAGTTCATCCAAATATTTAGTTGGAATCTCCTTTCTTGTAACTTGGTCCGAGTCCTCCAGAGCAGGAGAAGATAAGCTTGCTCCATCTTCCGTGTGACAGCCCTTGAGATATTTGAAGAGGGCTATCTGAAGCTAGAGAAATAAGTTTTGATTTGGCAAAGCTGCTGCTTGTGAGTTGGAAGAAAACCTTGGCTCCATTGAAACCAAAGTGGCAAAGCTCCCACTAGTTTCAGGGGTGAAAATATGTCACTGCAATTATTTGCAAGTTTGTATTTGAAGATTGCGATTTGGCAAAGAGCAGCATACTTAACCTTAGGCTTATCTGTTCTCCCATGGCCGTTAATAGTACCACTTACAGGTTTTTAAAGTTGAACCCGTATGTAACTTTCAACATAATTGAGGGCCTAAATTTGAATTACTAAAGGCAGGTTTATGGCTCAATAAATCTTAATAACAAACTGTTGGGTACGTTGTTAGTATCTGTCATGACAGCAAATTGTAATTGATGAAATACTTGCATCTGCAACACAGAGGTCTTTACCTTTTCTACAGTCACACCTACAAATGAGCAGATTTGTAGGCAATTATTCATCCAAGACATTTAAGCTGCAATTATCCTAACCCTTCTGTCATCAGTGAACCTCTGCTATCCTCAGATATTTATTGTGTGGCTAAACAAAATGATGCAGTCCAACCAAAGTTAGGAACTTTTGGTGTCCTTCCACTTCTACCTCAAGGATGGAGCTCTACAAACAAAAATTATGCTTTACTCTTCTGTAGGTAACAATAGGGAAGGCTTGCTTAATTTCACAAGGCTACCACACTACATCATGGACTATATATATATATATATATATATATATATATATGGTATATATCAACAGCCTTTCTCAACCTTGGCTGCCCAGAGGTTGTTGGACTGCAACTCCTATCATCCCTAGCTAGGGACACCAGTGGTCAGGAATGATGGGATTTGTAATCCAACAACCTCTGGGGACCCAAGGTTGAGAGTAGGCTGTTTTAGAGGGTTAAATCCCACAGAGTTATTCCAATGCAAGTCCTGAAGTGGATAAATCTAAGTAACTTGCAGTCTCTTCTGCAACCCAGTTAAATCAAAGTACTACCATTTAAGCCAATTGTAGTACTGTTGACTTCAATGGGGCTCTAATCAGTTTAAATCTAAGGTTACCAATTTAACTATAGAGAGGATCAGGCTGCACGTCACCCACTTTTAAACTATCAATATGAAATTGATGTCACCTGTAACTCACACATTATCATTGAGACTGTGAAGCCCAATTTTTTCCAATTTTGTAAAGTGGAGGATTTCAGCAGCTGAGCGTATTGGTTATTGACCGAGCAAATTGATATCAAATTTCCCTTCAGAGATGGTCCATCATAAATAGCTCATGATTTTACCTTTTTCTAGAGAATGAGATCACTAAGGGTGAGCTGCCGCTCCTATTGAAGTGTGTGGCAAGCCTTCCATTGTGGGCTGCAGCCTAAATGGGTAATTTAAACAAAATGGGATACTACACTTTGGATGGTTCCTTAAAATTACATTTTCAGTCTGTTTCAAAAGAGGCCATGTAGTCCTGAAAAGGTAGTGAATTTGCACATACTGTATAATGCATTCTCTGCTCGGACTGATATATATACCTACCGGTGAAATCATGTAAGATTTTCATTTAAAACTTGGAGCACAATTTCTGCCCCCGTGGATGTTCAGCTGTGTAGAAGTGGAGGGATCACTATGGAGACGAATGGCATCTTCCTCCTTAGGATCTGCACAGTCCTATACTCTAAATAGGAAGCCAGCCTCTTTTGTTGCCTATCCATCCCTACTTTTCCTGCCCAGGAATGTTCCATTGGCCCCTGCAACAATTCCCCATAGGCACAGGACTGTGGGTTTGTTTTTCTGTCTTTCCAATAAGGACCAGTGTCGAGATTTCCTGCTTGGCAGGGGGTTGGACTCGATGGCCCTTGTGGTCTCTTCCAACTCTATGATTCTATGAGATGTTGGAGAGAGTAATTATAATGCTTTCACTTCAAAAAAGGAACCAGTCATTAGGCTGCGTTACAGTGGTAGGCAGTTGGTGTTCAAGAGGGGAATGGTGGAATGGGGCTGGCATAGAGACAGGGGCGAAGGAAGGGGGTGTGGTGGGTGAGGGACGCCCTGGGTGTCACCACTGAGGGGGTGACAAAATGCCAGGCAGCACTCACCATGGGGCCTGCAGCACGCCTGAGCCACATGTCTCTCCTGGGAGAGAAATGGTGGTTTGGGTGCATGCAGGCTCCACGCTGCCCAAATGGTCCGCCTGCTGCCCCCCCCCAGCTGTAGTGTGGCTGACTGGGAGGAGGCAGGCAGACCCTAGAGACCCTGCAGTGTGCCCCTGTGGGTGGCTCG
Source organism: Podarcis cretensis (assembly GCF_951804945.1). Classification (NCBI taxonomy): domain Eukaryota; kingdom Metazoa; phylum Chordata; class Lepidosauria; order Squamata; family Lacertidae; genus Podarcis; species Podarcis cretensis. Next base: position 79,831,855 of record NC_137175.1, on the reverse strand, counting down.
CCCCATCCCAGGCACCCAAGCGACTTCCTTTGCTGCTGCGTAGAGAGAAAATGGGGGTGGCAGAAAGAAAAGGGTAAGGGGTCCTGCCTACACCACTGTGTCAGGTCTGCCCACTATATCTGGGGCTGCTTACCTCTGGTATGTGACCCCAACAGATTGCCTCTGAGGAAACGTAGCACTCAGAAGAAGAAGAAAAATAGCAAAAGTTTGTGAATTCTTGAGAGTGAAGCAACTTAATAAATTTATACATCAAGACAGTTTCTTCCAAATGGCAGAGTGTCCAGGCATGCTGGGGTTCTGAATGAATTCAGTGCACAATCCATGCATCTCAATGCCAGGAATTACCGTTGTACATCCCACATTTAGTGCAGCTCTATATAACGGAAAATACCTGTCCTTATTTAGAAAGTGGTAATGAGACAAAAATGCAACTCCTCTACCTTCCTTCATCTATTGCTATCAATGGATATATTTCATGATGCGTCTTACTATCTGTTACAGCCTTCCGTCTGAATGCAGCATAGTCTATTAAACATCGAAATGGGCAAAACAGTACAATAAAGGAAAGTGAGGCTGTCTCATTTAGGAACGTTAGATGATAAAACAGGAAAGCGCAAGTATTCTGATGCTGTTTAGTTGGTTGGCTTTTTTTCTTGCTCCATGGCTCATTTTCCAACAAAGGACTGGAGAACCTGCAAATCCCCTTCTCAAGGGGGCTGGGTAAAGTTGCTACTAAGCACTGCAGACTTGCCAAGAAAAAAATGCTTCATTACTTCATTAGAAACTCGTCATGAACAAGGTGAAGGGCCACACAACACATTCTGCTAAATGCACATTTGAAAACCCTTCTGCTGTCTGTCCCTGAAGGTACTCGCTGGCCGGCCAGGAATGAAATGTTCTTACATTTAAAGATGTATGTATTGGGGATTGTGATTTGCATTGAGAGAATCTGAGATAATTAAATATATAAACCCATCCTTTTTTTTTTGTTCCTAGGGTCTTCCTGGCCCACCAGGGGAAAAAGGTGAAAATGGTGACGTTGGTCCAATGGTAAGTCCTTCTCCTCTGCTATTCAGTGTTCAGTACATGAATGACATAGAGTATTACACAAAAATAGAAGGTCTTTCCTTCTTCTTGCCCTCTCCTCCTATCCCTTGGTCATGAGATCTTCAGGTGAGTCTTGCTCCAGACATCATTACTGTTAGTGGTAAGATAGCCAACTGAGTTTACGAACCTGCCCAGTATGACTGTCCAAATGCTACAAGAATCGATACTAGAATTGGCACACTCACTGTAATTGTGACTCCCTTTGTCATACATTGGAAGCTCTTAGCTCATTCTGTAAAATGCTAAGCTAATGGCCCTTGTGCTGGCTTTAATGAACGTAAACCTGCTTAATTTGTATTTTGTATTTGTTTCCTACAGGGTCCTCCTGGTCCCCCTGGTCCAAGAGGTCCGCAGGGTCCAAGTGGAGCTGATGTAAGAAACGCATCCTTTGAACAGTTTTTACATTAATTCCCCCCCCCCATTTTTAAACAAATAAGCAAAGCACATGATTTAACTGACATCCTTTTTTGTCATCCCAGGGTCCTCAAGGTCCACCAGGATCTGTTGGCTCTGTTGGAGGTGTTGGGGACAAGGTAAGTAAGCGAACAAACTTAAAAAGAACAACAATGAATGGTGTGGCAAAGGACGCACACAAGTGATATTAATGTTATGCTTTAGGATGTACGGCTGTATACATATTCCAGTTAGTTCTGGTGCTTCAAGACTGTTGCTGTTTTCAGGTGGAATTCAGATACAAATTCAGGTTATGCAATTATAGTTGACAAGGGAGGTGTTCCGCAGCAAGCCTGCTAACCCAAAAGATCAGACTTTGTGATAAGAAAAGTGAAGGAAGTGCACTGGAAATCCAAAATAACAGTCCCTTTGACACAAAGCACATGACTTCCTTCAAAGAACCCCAGAAACTATAATTCCCAGCCTCTGAATAAACATTTCCCAGGATTCTTTGGAAGAAGTCATGTGTGTACACAGTCATTGTCTAATCTCCCAGCAATCAAACCAGGATGAATGTTCAGTGAATAAATCATTGGGGAGTGCCCTTGGTATCTTCTTGTTCTGTTTAACAACCAACAGATCCAAATTACTGTATTTCATGGTTGGTGAGAATTTTGGAAATGTGTGGTTAGGTCTGGTGGAGAATCAGAATTCAAAATCAGTGTGTTCATTCTCATTGGAATCAGTCAAGCTTTTTAGCTGTACCAAGCAAAGATGTGCAAGATAGGAAAAGAACAAAATACGAGGTTTAGGATTGTTCCTAAGCATTAATTGCTTATCTGCCCAATGAGGAAGGTCTAATGGTCAGATGAATGCACTCCTCCATCTCATTCTTCATCTTGTAGAGACGCAGCATGAGTAGATACCCCAAGAGTAAGTGGATCTGAGTTGAGCCTCGTGTTTCATCTCAACATTCCATATCTAGAACCAGATTAAAATGTGCAAAGTGAAATATGACATTATGAGCAATTTGCATGATTTATTCTGTGTGTATGTAGCTTGATTAAAGGGGTAGCATACAATTCAGACTGCTCTCTTTCCATGACTTCATTAGGACCTTTGCATCACTTGGATAGATATCATGCAACACTGCTAAAACTCAAAAGCATCAAAGAGCTACTAGAATTAGCTCATTGGGAAACTAAAAGCTAGTGAATGCATTCCTACTCCAGGGATCCAGGACAGGCAAACTTCCCCCATGCACACAAAGTAATGTTTAACTCAAGCACAGGACAGTAACTATTGCAGAATCTAATTCCTTGAGGAGGAACAGGCATGCAGCTTGGCATACATCTGCCAAATATATGTGGTGCCAAGTTGGAGAGGCGGAAATATGCATCTATGCCAAACTTCAAAATTATATCCATACAGTGGAACCTCGGTTCTCAAATGTCTCCGTTGATGAATGAATCGAAACCCAAACGCCAAAAACCCGAAAGTAGTTGCTTTCGTTTTTGAACGTGACTCAGAAGTTGAACAGCTTCTGAGGAACATTTCTCCATATTTTCAACGGATTTTGCCAACCACCCATTGATCCTCAGTTTGTGAACGTTTTGGAAGTCGATTACGTTCAAAAACCAAGGTTCCACTGTATCTTCTAATTTTTTCCAGAAGGATACTTCACCTAAAATAGCACGGCAAACCCATTCCAGCACTAATTTACCAAATTTACAAATTTACCATGTCTCAAAATAGCCGTTTTGACCTTGTCCACAGATATAGTTACGTTAGTCTGTTGAGCAAAATCTACAAAGAATCATGTAGTGTGGTAAAGACTAAGGATACAATTCCATACCTACTTTCCTTTTAGTAAATGCCATTGAAATCAATGGTATTTACCTTTGAGTAGGCTTGCACTGCAATACTTTTATTATGGCATGGACTGGAGTTCGGTGGGCTGGAGTTCACATCATCAGACTCACTAAATATTTATGCCATAATAAATCTGTAAGTCTTTAAGGTGCCACAAGAATCTCTGTTACTTTTACAAAATAATGCGAGAATGTCAAAGAACCAGTCTTCCTCCCAAGCTGGTATTTCAACAGTAATAGTATATGGGATGATTCTGTTTCTGATACTATGTTAAGTTTATTGTAGACCTAACATTGACTTAAATGCTATTTCACCAAAATTAAGACTCTTTCAACTTCTTTTATGATCTGATGTATTTTATTAACTTTTTGTTGGGAAGATCAGCATCCAGATTAGACCTTTTCCATCCTGTTATATGTAGAAAAGGACATGTTTATGTAATGCAATTTATTCCTGTTGGTTCTCTTCAGTTGAAGAGAACCACACACATACCATTTTAATGTAATGATCTAACATAAAAACAAAAATGAGTTTTGAGAAGACGAAACACTGCAGGACTTTCATTTCTTGAAAATATGAGGCAATCTGTACACCTTGGATTTACCTCATTTGCCAGATTTAATTTTACCTGTCATGGGTGTTAGAAATCCTGTGGATTATACAAAGCAGGTTATACAAAGGAGTCCACAGTGAGGTGGACTTTAGTAATACTATGGTTTCATTGAGTTAGTTTTTTGCACTGTCCAAACCATAGGAACTCCAGAGTCAATCCTGGTTCCATTTGGTTCTCTCTGCTAGATAATGGTTTACCCAAGAATTTTAGATCTTAATAGGTAGATAATAAGTACCATAATAATTTATAATAATAATAATTTATTATTTATACCCCGCCCATCTGGCTGGGTTTCCCCAGCCACTTCTATAGGGCACATTCAGAAGAAACTTTCACCCATTAATATGAAAGGGAAATTACATATTGTGTGGCATGGACATGTCAGAAACAAGCATGAGAATCATATGTTATAGAGTTGGAAGGGACCCTGAGGGTCATCTCGTCCAACCCCCTGCCATGTAAGAATCCTGCCATAGCCATCCCTAGGTACACTCAAACCACCAGCCTTCTGGTTAACAGACAAACACACTGGCGCATTGTGCCACAGGCTCCACTCTAAGAACCTTTGTGATTGTATCTAAATCCAGCAAATAGTGTCTCATACGTGAAATTGTCAAATTTGGAATTTCTTAAATACATAAACCAAAAACTTACACATTTGACAAAATTCAACTATCTTTGGTTCAATCTCCCTTCTCCACCTCTCTCCTATTAGAGTAAATTCAACAGAAATTGAATCTTACAGATTGAAAGACCTAAGTTTTCCATATGGTTGAAATTTTAAGATCTCAAAGAATCTGCAAATTGAGAAGATTTATTTCAAGTCTGTATCAAATTAAATCTAAGACAATTCTATGCTTTTTATTATGCACACTCAGTATATCTGTCTATACTAATGGGGTCTGGCTATGGTCTGTATTCATCGATGCCTCAAATTATTCAGTACTAGTGACCATGTAATATACAGTGGTACCTCCGGTTGTGCACGGGATCCATTCCAAAGCTCCGGTCGGATCCTGAGGTGTGCATATCTGGAGGTGCCATTTCTGTGCTTGCGCGTGCGGCGAAACCCAGAAAAATACTTCCAGGCTTGCCGCACACGTATCCCGAAGGGTACGTAACCAGAGGTGAACATAAGTAGAGGTACCACTGTATATTAAAAAATGCTGAGGCATGTTCTGGAGAGGTATAATTTATTCTGATGCATGTACGGCATAATTGAACAAAAAGGAGAAGACATGGTTTTGCAGTTATAACTTGGGTGTTTTTTGTTTGTTTGTTTGTTTTTGGTTATTCAGATAATTCAAAATTGGGCAGGTTTGTTTGCTTGTGAATATCGGGATTTGGTATGACGAAACCAGTCAGGTATTCTGAAGGCCTCTTCAGAAGATTTCTCATTTTTCTTTGCTTTCTTGACCTAGCAGTTGGCTAAAAAGGTGGAGACCTCTTGAACATTCCCTTTCCACTTTTCATAGCTGAAGCCCTTTCTAAATTGTTTTGCCTTGGAGCACCACGAGTCCTTTCCATATTCTTTTTGGTACGCTACACAGATCTTATCCCTCTAGGTGCAGATCTGTCACAGCTTTGCATTCAGAAACACTGACTGAAGTCACAGGTCAGTCAAAATCATTTGGGTTTGTCACGGTCCACTTCTTAATCACTCCCAGAAAGCGAGGCGGTGCAGTTCTTTCGCTTACAGCCCCAGGTGTTCTTCCTTCCTATCCAAAGGAAGATTCAGCCACTTATTTTGGGTACTTCCAATTTTATTTCATTGCTTTTTCTATGCCAATAAGATAAATAAAAAGAACTGTAGCTCACCTTACCGTATCTAGGGTTTTCATTTCCTCTGACAAGCTTCTTAAGTCTCAGGAAAGGCACTTACTGATACTTCACATAGGGACTTCCTAGGTCTTCCATTTTTGGAAGAGAAAAAACACAACACTGTGTGAATTGGACTTATTCGGATTTAGAAACTATGCAAAGAAAATATGTAAACCATGCAAGGAAAATTCTGAATTCTCATCCTCTAGGAACACTGAGGATAAAAATAATAAAACCGCACTATATGTTTCTATGTCTGATCTTTGTTTCCTTTCCATGGTGTATTGGTTGGAAGCATTTTTTGACCTAAAGTTATCCTCAGATGGCACTCAGCATCCTAGAATTTGCAGCCCACTGTACATAGTGCATTTCTGTATGTCTCCATTGTTCCTGTTAATACGGTGTCTATAGCCACCCATCAACAAATATTCTCTGTGCAGTTTTCAAGCAAGGCAATAGTGGGATTACAATCTATAACAGTTTAAAAAACAACAACAACCAAGCCAATTTTTGAGAGTTAGCAGCATTTGATCACATTCAGTCACTGAAGCCAATATTCAAAGCCTATCCATCCATCTATCTATCATCTATCTATCTATCTATCTATCTATCATCTATCTATCATCTATCCATCTATTCATCTATCCATCTATCTATCTATGCAAAGGGACATGGATGTCACTGTGGTTTAAACCACTGAGCCTCTTGGGCTTGCCGATCAGAAGGTCAGTGGTTTGAATCCCCACAATGGAGTGAGCTCCCATTGCTCTGTCCCAGCTCCTGCCAACCTAGCAGTTCGAAAGCATGCCAATTCAAGTAGATAAATAGGTACTGTTATGGCAGGAAGGTAAATGATGTTTCTGTGAACTCTGGTTTCTGTCATGGTGTCCCGTTGTGCCAGACATGGTTTAGTCATGCTGGCCACATGACCCAGAAAGCTGTCTGTGGATAAATGCTGGCTCTCTCGGCCTGCAAAGTGAGATGAGCACTGCAACCCCATAGTTGCCTATGACTGGACTTAACTGTCCAGGGGTCCTTGACCTTGACCTTTACCTATATATGCAAACTGCATATATATTTTGTTCCAGTTAATGCATTGTATTTTTAACTACCTTGTTGTTTCTTATTTCTACCATGCATGCTGTTGTATTGGCCAAAGTGATCAAAGGCATCTGCTGTGAAAATGTCCTGTGCAATGCTGAATGATTAATGATTCCAGTCTCCTCAGAAAAGACTGGAACTCTAAAGGGTTTCTGTTACACTCCAGCACAAACTGCTTAAAAGCCAACTTCTCCCTAAAGTACTCTGCTTTAAAAAAAAAAAAAAAATAGAGCAGCCATTGCAATTAATGAAAGGGGGAACGAAAGGAAAGCTTCAAAGAAAACACAGTGGCTGTGTTTTGAAGTGGTGAGGGGAAACTCCTGACCACTGTATGAAAGGGAAAAAGGAATACTGGCCATCATTGCTGACGTGCTCCTGTTTCAAATCCGATCATACAAAGCCTGGCTTGGCTTGTGGGCTTGTTGCCCATTTCTAAATGGACTCTGAAATGGCTGCCTTGAAATGAGAGCATATAGCACTGCAGCAGTATGTTTGCAAAGAGTGTTCGGTTCAAACTTTGGCTTCTACAAGTGAGTAGAATCTCCAGGTAATGGGCTTGAAGAGGACTGCAGCCAGTGGTGTGTCGTCCGTGGACTGGGGGACTAGGTAAAGGTAAAGGGACCCCTGACCATTAGGTCCAGTCATGACCAACTCTGGGGTTGCGGTGCTCATCTCGCTTTATTGGCTGAGGGAGCCGGCGTACAGCTTCTGGGTCATGTGGCCAGCATGACTAAGCCGCTTCTGGCCAAACCAGAACAGCGTACGGAAATGCCGTTTACCTTCCCGCTGGAGTGGTACCTATTTATCTACTTGCACTATGAAGTGCTTTCGAACTGCTAGGTTGGCAGGAGCAGGGACCAAGCAACGGGAGCTCACCTTGTCACAGGGATTCAAACTGCCTACCTTCTAATTGGTAACTCCTAGGCTCTGTGGTTTAACCCACAGTGTGACATTTAGTCCCCTAAATGTTCCCCTGGTGCCTCCTTCCCAAAGCCCAGGAAGCTTCTGCTTGGCTTAGGGAGGGAGGTGCGATGCTCTGATGTGTCCAAGAGCCCTCCTGCCATCTTCCCAAAGCCCGGCCGTGACACATGATGCTCACATGCACGATGTCGCAATGTCCCACCCCCAATCAGCCTTGCAAGCTGATGCCTCTGACCCTAACTGTTCTCCCACAGAAGAATTCACTGTACACCACTGACCGCAGCCTGATGCCTTGGGAAGTCACTACCAGTCAAAGTGGTCAACAATGGCCTGCCTCCATTTAAGGCAGTTTTATATGTCCATATCTTGATAATAAGACCCATCAGCTGTGGATGGGTCTGTGCTTACCCAGTTGCCATTCCTGGAAAGACGTGAAACTAGTCTCAGACCTTTATCCAATCTTTTGCTGCACAGAGTGAGACTCTGGACTCAACCTTATTTATGGGATGCCAAGGCAACATCCATCCCTGTGTTCTTGAAAGAGCTGGGAGAGAACCCGAGATGAGGTGCTGTCGTAGTGGCAGCTCTCTGTCTCAGGTAACATATTGCTTTATGACCAGCAGATTGCACTGAGTACAGCAGAAAAGTTTAAAATAGGCATCTCAATAGGGTTCTTAATTGTGTGGGAAGAAAAAAAGAAAAAATTGTGTGAATAGAAAAAAAGGACTAGGATGTGGAGAAGCTCTGCATGATGTAAAGGCATGTCCCTCAACCCTTTTCTACTCAAGTTTCCCTTGATGATCTTTTGCCAACAGAGTGGAGTGTTGATGTCAGAAGTATTGATACCATGCGACTCATTATTTAGAGTAGCTGCCATTTGCTTGGAAACAAAGGATCAGGTTGCTGGAATGCAATCAGTCATAACTAGTGGTCCATAATTATCTGGTTCAGTATGCAAAGTTATGCAACTCATAATGCTCAGGTTTATTAGGAATTGAGCACTGTTTCCCCTGGAGGTTTCGGTCCAGCTTGGAATATTAAATGAGATTCTGCTCACATGTGGCCAACAGCTTTCAACAGATCAGGTACCGAAAGGAAGCTGCTTTCTAGATGCATTCATAGAAGTTCCTTAATGTTCACTCCTGACTTTCAATTAAAGGTGAAGCTCAGTGTTATAGCCCATATGCATCTCATGTAGAAAGTCCTTCCTTCAATCCATGGCTGCCACAGTTGTACAGCCTACAAGCGACCTTCTACTGAGATGCTGGAGAGACCGTGACAATCAAAGTTGACAAGGCAGAGCTAGACAAACAAATAGTCTGACTTGGAATAAGGAAGCTTGTTGGGTTTCTAAAATGTCATTGACTGCTGTGGAACTTCATGACCTTTTAATTTACTGAGCTGCTTGAGCAAATAAACCGGGGGAATGTCTGAGCCCTTTGCTGTGCCATTTGTGTTCATTACAACTTCAATCACGCTGGTGGTACCAAGCCAAATCACAATTTTCTAAGTGGGCAGTGTGATGATGCATATGCGCCTAGCACCCTCAGCATGCTCACACCAACATTATGGACAAAAAGAGGAAGCAATGAGCTTTCCCCAAACGAGCTTTCCACAAATGGTTTGCCAAGAAACCTCATAAGTTCCGAGCCAATTCCAAATCAAGCCGAAGGGAGCTCACCCATCACTGCTCATTACTGAAATGATATATTTAGGTTTTGTGTGATTCTGGGTTTTGGGCTCAAGAGAAGAATAAATTTACTTAAACATTTCTTTAATACTGTATAAATGTTGCATTTGCACAGATCGTTTACATATGGCTTGCAAGCCATCTGGTGTACTAAACAGCTATCATCGCCGATAAATTGTGCCGTGTTTGCATTTGAGGCCTGCAGTGAAGATTTTATTATTCGTCTGCATGTTATTTCATTATTTGTCGCTATGTTTATTTATCATTCTTTCCCTAGTTTGAGCGCCTGACATCACTTTCAATTAAAGTAAATCACTTTGAAGTAGTTTTCCATTAGCATTTCCTAATTCTCTGGGATTTACTTTCAGACAAAGTGAGGGGCGGGGGAAGAGATGGAGAGAAATACTGTTTGATGAGAATTCAGGTAATAGTAGAAAACAATGTTTGATTTTTCTGAAATAATTCTGCACTCTTGTAGGGCGAACCTGGAGAAGCTGGTAACCCTGGCCCTCCTGGAGAAGCTGGAACAGGGGTAAGTGTTTATGTTTTTTAGATAACATTTGATAAAGTGTTATTGTAATGTAGCCTTAACTGTTCTACAACTTCAAGGGATACTATGTCTTTATTTCATTGCATCAGGGGTTATAGGTGTTTCCTAGGTATATGAATTAGAGAAAGAGCCCTTGGACTCAGTCCAAAGATTTTTGGTCATTAGCTACAATCTGATTGGCTAGTAAACCTACACAGCTCAACTGCCTGGGCATACTCAATGGGCTCTGGAAGCTCAGCCTGTCAAATATTGGGGGTTGCTGGTTAGGAAATTAGGCTACATCTTTCTCTCCAGCTCTCCAGTTCACCCCAGTTCCTGGATTCCTAAATGGATACCTGCCCTCTCTGCCTATTTTTCTGACCCAGCTGATATGTTGGGTCCTCTTACCTGTTGATCTGGAGAGCTGCCCTGGCCCCAATTGTCTTCCCTGGGGTTTCATTCTAGAAGGACTCATACATACCCATCAACATTTTATTTGCCTACAGATTAGGGACTGATTTCTACCAACATTTCTCCAATAGCCCTTGCTTTACAGATGACAATTCAATGATGATGATGATTTCATTTATATACCGCCCATCTGACTGGATTGCCCAACCACTCTGGGTATCTACCAACAAAATATTAAAAGACAAAAATTTCAAACATTAAAAAGCTTCCAGTACAGGGGCTGCCTTCAGATGTCTTCTAAAAGTCTGATTGATGCCTATTTCCTTGACATCTGATGGGAAGGTGTGCACACCAATAAATTCCTTCCTCATTTCTTGCTCCCTCCCTGCATTCTTGCAATCGGAAAAATAAATGATGTCAAAATGTAATTGGCAGTGGGACTACTTTCCAATCTGGAGGCCGATCTGGACTTTCCAGGTGTTCTACAGATATTTTTTGTGGGTGGAGAGTTCAGTATGTTACAAAGCTTTCCCCATTAAAATGTGGTGATTATCTCTTCAGAACGTTTTATGTCTGATTTCCTTTTCTGTCCCTGTGTCAGTTTACATAATGCCCTGACAATTGTGTCTGTCCTTTACAGGGTCCAAAAGGGGAAAGGGGTGAAAAGGGTGAGGCTGGACCACCAGGGGCAGCTGGACCAGCAGGTATTAAAGGACCTCCAGGTGATGACGGACCTAAAGGTAACCCGGTAAGTGACCCTATCATTTTTTATTTAAAAAAAATAAAACAATGGATTTATAATGCAATACAGCCCTGTTCCATGAGTTTATTCTTTCTGACATGCTCTGCTGCCCCGCTAGAGCCACAGCAGCCATGAGGGTAACTCTATACAACCCTCAGACTTATTTCAGAAGCCCAGTCCGACACCTCGAGTCCTACCCCTAGCAGCCCAGTGGGTGAGAAGGCAGAGAGAGAATTGGGCATTTTTCTTGCCAAATGCAAGGCTGTTCTTTTAAAAGAGATTGAGAAGCAATACATAACACAAGTGGGTGAGAAGAAGATTTTATTCGTAAACAGCAAGCAATACACACACACACACACACACACACAGTGGTACCTTGGGTTACATACGCTTCAGGTTACAGACTCTGCTAACCCAGAAATAGTACCTCGGGTTAAGAACTTTGCTTCAGGATGAGAACAGAAATTGTGCTCATGCGGCGCGGCAGCAGCAGGAGACCCCATTAGCTAAAGTGGTGCTTCAGGTTAAGAACAGTTTCAGGCTAAGAACGGACCTCCAGAACGAATTAAGTACTTAACCCGAGGTACCACACACACACACACACACACACACACACAGCATGCACTTCTATCTGCCACTTGGAAGCCCTCAAAAAGTGACGAAGTGACTCCCCCAGGTAGCCTCTGTTTGCATGGCCCTGCGGCCGATCAGCCTGTACACAAGCTTCAGAGAAACTCTGCCCAACCATCTGATTTTATAGATAGCCACCTCCTCCCAATGCCTCAATTTAACAATTTCCAACATCAAAGAAGGTTTCCGGCACTATCCTCCCAGACTAATTAAGGCAGCTGGGGGTGAGGCTTCATCTCCTCCCAACTGATTAGGACATCAGAAAAGGTTCTCACATCTTAAAAGATAGGGGGAAAGGAAGAAGCAGGGGGCAAGAAGGATAACTATGTTAGATCACTAACTCCTCAAAATACAAATATCTTCTGGATAGATGCCCATACAACACTGAAGGACAGAGAGCGAGGAAGGGGTGATATAAATACAAAGAAAAATGGGGAAATACTCCCACTTTTGGCTCTGCCCCAACCCACGTCTGGCTTCAGCCTTGCCCACACAACAGATTGCCTATCAGCAAAAAAGGCATCCCCACTTCTGCTCCAGAACCTCGGTCTTAGTTATTTCTACACTGTGTCTGCCATTAATAACTTGGTTGTTTGTTGTCACTGGTTCCAATCTTTAGTTGATACCACCAGCCTTAACTTGCTTTCTGTCTCTGTAGGGTCCTGTTGGCTTTCCTGGTGACCCTGGTCCCCCTGGTGAACCTGGGCCTGCTGTGAGTATCTTGACAATTCAGATGGCTAGTAGCAATCCTGTAGACACTTACCCGGGAATGAGTCATGTCAAACTCTGTGAGGTGGCTTCTCTGTAGCTGCAGATAAGATTGCACTGTATCATAGAATCATAGAATTGTATGGGACACTGGGGATCATCTAGTCCAGCCCCCTGCAAAGCAGGAATATGTAGCTGTGCCATACGGGGATCGAACCTGCAACCTTGGCATTATCAGCACCATGCTCTAACTGGGCTGCATTTATTTTCTTTTTTATTTTTTAATAATATTTTTTATTATTTTTAACGTGTAAATTATAATACATACCACAAAAATTCACCACTTATACAATCTTTTTTGGACTTCCATCAGCACCTCTGATGATCCACCGTTTTTATCACCTCTTACGCATTTCTTAATTCATATTGCCTTTAATTATCTTAACTAACCATCCTCCCCTTTATCCATTTTTGCAATAGTTCCAATAATTCACCATGATCAGACTATGTTTGTAGGTTTGCAAGAAGTTTTGTGAGGGCTGCATTTATTTTCACACCTAAGTGACATTCCTGTGGCTTCAACCAATGTTGGGTGTGGTTTGGTGGAAGCGTGTGGTTGGAGAGTCTTGTTTGTGACAATATGCTATGAGCAAAAAGCTCTGATTGGGGGAATGGCCCAATTGTGCTTTTAATGGAAGAGAAGCCATGTTCTTTGCATGCAGTTCTAACCATAAGTAGATCATTTAATCTGGACAGTTGTTTTATGTCCATTTTATATGTATCCTACCAAGGAGGTCACAGGTTACGCTCACAGCAACCCTGTGAGGGTGGCCCAAGGTGAACCAGGAACTCTGTGACTGAGGATTGGAATCTGGCTCTCCACACCCTTAGTCCAATATTCAAACTATTATACATTGAATTTTTGTTCTAGTTGGCTACTTTGCCCAGCCCAAGCAAGTGTCTGAGAATGAATGCTGCTACAGCTAATTAGGATTGGCCCTGCAAAACTGCCTATAGGAAAGTCTGCCATATGCAAGTCCCTCTTGAGAGCAATTAGATGAAGTGTGGGATTTACATGAGCAATCTTTTCTGCAAGTCTTTAGTAGTTCTTCTAAATGAACGTCATTTTTCTGTACAGGATACAAAATTCAGGTAGGGTTAAGTGAGACAAACATTGTCTTTTTCTTCCTAGGGGACTGATGGCACAGGAGGGGAGAAAGGTGAAGATGGTGACCCAGGCCAACCTGTAAGTAAAATATCTCTAATAGCTCTGTAGTATTTGGAATGTGGAATTTTCACTGAAAAATTGCAAGTTGCATTCCTAGGACACACACACACAAAATGAAAGCAAAATAATGCAACCATTGATTGCATTTTCTTCTCAAATTTAAATCTTTTCTCAGTGGGAAACAAGTGCTGGAAGTGGATGAATAAGCACCAGAGGAAGTAATTAGCTGAGATCCAGAACAATTTATAGGTTACCGTATTTTTCCGCATATAAGACGCCCCCATGTATAAGATGCCCCTTATTTTTGGGGACTCCAAATTAAGAAAACACCCCTCAGTACTACCCATGTATAAGACGAGCCCCAATTTTAAACCTAAAATTTAAAATTGGTAAGAAAAACCTAGTCTTATACACGGAAAAATACAGTACTTCCAAATTAAACTTTGCTTGGACTTACACAGGCTGTCCTAAGACCAACTGCATGACATGGCCATTTGGGAATGATTTTATGTTGTGTGTATTATTTGAATGAGCAGTAAGGTAGACTCTGGGAAGAAAGTGATATATAAAATGCTTATGTGGACAGACAGCTACAAGGAATTCAAATAGGTACTTATGGCAAGGCTAGTGGGAACTGGACATTTTAGGCATGCCTGAATTCCAGCTCACCACATCAGATCAAAACGTCTTTTCAATATCAGTCAATCAATAATTTTATTTGTGAGCTGCCTTTCCAAAGTTAAAACCATGCTCAAGGCAACTTACAACATATAAAAATCACATAATTACATAATTGCAAATAATCACAGACAAAAAATTAAAGCAAACAGAAGTACGCAACCAAATTGAACAATTTCCGCATGAGATCTAAAATAACAATACAAAGAAGTTCCAGAAGAATGTCCAGTGGTGCCTCTGTAATAGGTTTTTAAGACAAGGACACCCTACTCTGTTTAAACTTGATTAATTCCACTGATAATGGAACCTAGATGTGAAAAAACAGGGGCATCCTGAGATAAAAGCTTGCTGGCCTTTCCAGTTATTCACTTATAATAGAGGTGAATGAGTAATTACTATCTTTGAATTGGGGGGGGGAAGGTTTTGGTGCACTTCTTGAGCAAAAATATTGGGACAGTGCACACAGAAATGCACGTATTTACAGAAATAAAATGCAAAGTGCATTATATCAGGGGAGAATCGTTTGCAAAAAAAGAGCATATTATTAGGAAAACGTCCATACAGAAATGTGTATATTAGGAGTAATGCACATGTAAATTCATACGAATTTTCATGCGGACCTTTTTTTCTTTTCTTTTTTTGAAAATGGTAATTGATGCAGAAACTGTTTGAGATCTGTCCATTTGTACAACTGTCACCACAAAGGATCCCTGATCAAATCTATCTGAAAGTGTCAAGGACTGTTCTGTGTCAATACAATATTTCCTGATCTTCAGCGGCACGTACCAAGGGTATTCATACAGATATTTTATTTTTCCAGGGTCCACCAGGTCCTTCAGGTGAAGCAGGACCCCCTGGCCCTCCTGGGAAGAGAGTAAGTCATGTTTCTCTATGCAAGTTTTTTTCTGGCATTTTACCTCAATATCATTTCCCTAACATTGTGCCCCCCGCTCCAAGTTCAAGTTTTTGTGGGCTTCTTTTCCTATTAAAAAATAGCATAAAGAACCCAATTGCCCCTTCTCCTCCTTCCTTCCTCCATGTGCTGTTCTGGGGGCTCTCCTGACCCCCAACCCACCCCAAGGCAGTTTGGGGGGGTAGAGCAGGTACATGTGGAAAGGTAGGGGGAAATTCCCACCACACAAGCTGAAGTCTTTTATGCCATAATTCATGGCCACTTCTGGTACAGCACATTTCAACTTCAACTTACAATCAAACCTCGGATCCCAAACGCCTCCATTTTGGAACATTTCGGCTCCCGGACGCCGAAAACCTGGAAGTAAATGCTCCGGTTTTTGAACATTTTTCAGAAGCCAAACATCCAACGCAGCTTCCGCTTGGGTGCAGGATACTCCTGCAACCAATCAAAAGCCACGGCTTGGTTGTCGAACATTTTGGATGCCGAACGTGCTTCTGGAACGGATTACGTCCGACGACCGAGGTTTGACTGTACTCTAAAGGTGGAGTTTTGACTGCAACTTTTTCTGCAATGCTTCAGTGAAGTAATTAAGTTGATTTATCTTACACATCCACAATCTGGGATCAGTCTCATAGGAAGGCATAATAATGTCAAAGATCAAGTTTATGGTAATCCATTGATATATTTTCTCTCTGTGTGTAGCTTCAAGGTCCAGCTTGTACACAGTAAACAGTTTAAACAGAAATGTACCATATTTTGAAAGATGTGTTGTTTCCATTCTTACTTGCAGAGAAGTTATGAATTGTGTGTGAGATTGCATCAGAGCCGTCCCTTGGTACCAATGACCTTTAGGGGTATAAATACACTTAAGTTTGTCATTGTACCTGAGTTGTGGATCATAGAGTTGGTGATGATAAGCAATTGCTGTATGTTAGAACAGGGTTAGAATGGCTGTAATACATGTTGAATGCATTTTGTAATGAGTGCATGGTCTTTTTTTTTTTTAAGAGACCCTAGTGCAAATGCATTATTCAGGTCTTCCTGTTCTGTTGTTTTTTTCCCTAGAATTGCTATTTTTCTAGAAGGAAAAAAAAAAACTCCATTGCTCATTATTATATGCTAATTCATTGAAACTAGTGCAGCAAGCTTTGATCAATTTAATTGGGACAAATTTTAATCAGCAAGCCTGTGGCTTAAGGGCACAGTAGCTTGGGTTTTTTTAGGGCTGTTTTTGTTCTGGTGTGTTCCAGCAACAGAGAGTGAAAGCTAAAATATTAATCCAATATAAAACCCATGTGCTAGTCTTCCGTGATGAAAGAAATGTGTTTGATGGCACCTTGAGACTCACTTTTAATCACCTTTTTATTACAAAATGACATCAGCTTTTGTAGCTGACAACCAACTGCTTCAGGTGGCTGAGCTGGAACTAGGGAAAGCAAGACTGAGAGTCGGTTAAAAGCTCATCAGGATGAGAATCCTGTTGTTTTCTCAGTAGTAGTATACTGAATATTTTAAATGTCCAAAGAAACTATAATCCCCGTTAAACCACAGTTTATTACATCCAAATTTCTTTATTTTCTATAATTTTATTTATAGATTTTTAAACAAATAAACAATTCAACAACATTTCAAATTTAACAATCATTCCACCTACGACTTCCCCTCCCTCCCTCCATGGTTCTCCCAAATTTTCAATTTATGCTGCATATTATAGTTGCTCTATACTTTCACCTTTTTACAATAAACCCCAAAAAAGTTCACCCCCCTGCTGTTCTTACTCAAACCCTATTTGTGTTTTAACATATTTACACTGAGTTTTTAAGTATTCTGAAAACATTTCCCAATCTTTTTAAAAAACCAGACTCTCTCTGATCTCTAATTTTACATGTCAGACTTGCCAATTCTACATATTTTATCAATTTCAGCTGCCATTCTTCCTAGGTAGGTGCCACCTCATTGCACCATTTTTGTGTGCATAGTATTTGTGTTGCCGTCGTTTCGTAAAGAAAAATATTTATCTTTGGGGTGGATATCTGCTTCAGTTATCCCTAGTAATAAAGCTTCTGGTCTTTTTTTAGGAAAGTTACTTTAAATATCTTTTTCAACTAATTATAAATCATCTCCCAAAAGCTATTGTCCATATTCACCACATATGGTAAAATGAGCCTTCTACTTCTACTTCTTAACAACAACAACATTGCTACCAAATTATTGTGTGACTCCTGTTTGCCTGTATCACATTCTACACATACACAGAGCTATTAAGAAAAGCAGTTCTGAGGTTTGCAATGCTATGAATTATCTGCATCATTCTTCGGAGTCAGCTCTAGCTCTTATTTCTCAGTTTATTATCACGCCCCTTTTCAATGTATTAGAAAGTGTTGATAAAATACAAATTCATTGAAATTAAATTGGTTAACTGGTATAAAAGGCAGGTTAATGAACTAAAAATTATTTGATTTGGTGACAGCCAAAACAAAAATGCATTTTTCAGAGGAGTTTTATCATGGAACAACAAGAACGGCCAAGATAATTTCTTTTTTCTGTTTCATTTATCCATAAGCCTGCATATATGCCTGCCAATAATAATAATAATAATAATAATAATAATAATAATACTCTTTCTTTTCTTTTTTTAAAATGTAAGTTGATTGCCTGTGGCAATAATTCCATTTGGCCTTGCTCAGAAAACAACCACATATCACTACTTTATATTCTGTTGCTTAGAAAACACTATAGTCCTAAATTCATTGAGTGAAGCTTACTCCCAAGTAATACGTTTTAAGATCATGATGTAAGATAGAATAATGTTCAGTGCCAAATAAAAAGCAATGTCTTCAGAAAAAAATAGCAATGTTTTAGTAACCTTCAAAAAGTTGATAGGTCTATAATTATCCTACTATCATTAGTCTTTTGACGCTTTGCAGATACACAATAATCTATGCAGATGTATGATCATCTAAACCCTCTTTCTCAACTAATTAGTTGGATTTTTAACAGTTTTTTAAACATACAGCAGCATTAAATGTAAGCCATAATCTATTTAACAAAATGAGATAAACTGTTCTATATAATAGGCTTGAGTGAGCTGACATGCTTAATTAGTTTTATCTATTTTACACAATAATCTATTTGTTCCACCAACTTACTGCACATTTATAATGCTGAAAACGATTACTGTGGCATTAGTAATCTTTCCACTAGAAGTGGGATATGACTCGGTCGAAAATTTAACAATGAATAAGTTTATTAGAGCTGAGGGAAAAGGCTGTTTCCCATTGTAACTTTGTTTCATCCAAGCACAACACACTTGAAGGAAGTGTGCAATACCTCCCAGAGGCTTTAAAAAGGGGGGGGGGGGAATGAATAGACAGTTCTAATCCTTGGGAGCAAAGGAGCTTTACATCTTGCATCCCCAAGCCTGGGGAAGCTCACTCACTCCTGGTCATTTTGTCTCATCAGCTGAAGTACAAGATGGTGGCCACCCATCCCTAGTCCAAATGCTATCTAGAATGGTCATTTAATCTTGCTTAGGGATGAGGAAGAAATTTATGTTTCCATTAAATATGAATCTACCAAATTCACACTTTCCCAAACAAACTTTTTGGGAAACCCTTTGGGAAATGAACGAGTGTTGGTCCTCCCCCCCACTCCTAGATCATTGGTCCATCACAAATTACTAGAATAAGCCTATGTGTGGAATTGGGCTTAACATGCTAAAATCATAGGAAGCAGCCTCATACCATTTGTCCGTCTATTGTTTATCCACCAAGCTCAGTTTTGTATATACAGTCGTACCTTGGATCCCGAATGCCTTGCAAGTTGAACGTTTTGGCTCCTGAATGCCACAAACTCGGAAGTGAGTGTTCCAGTTGGTGAACGTTCGTTGGAACCTGAACGTCCGACACGGCTTCCACGGCTTCTGATTGAGTGCAGGAAGCTCCTGCAGCCAATCGGAAGCCACACCTTGGTTGTTGAACATTTTCGGAAGTCGAACGGACTTTGGGAACGGATTCCGTTCGACAACCAAGGTATGACCAGCAGTGGCTCTCCAGATTCTAAGACCAAGGTCATCACTATCACCTACTATCGGATTCTTTTTTAGAACAGGTGCTGGAGATGGAACCTGGATCTTCTGCATGCAAAACATCTGTCCTGTCACTCAGCTATGGTCTCTAGTGATATCCCTGGGAAACTGAGGAGCATAGAAAGCTACCTCATACTGAATCAGACCACTGGATGATCTAGCTCAATATCTACACAGACTGGTAGCTGTCCAGATTTTCAGACACAGGAGTTTCTCAGTGATAACTGGAGATGCACAGGGATTAAACTTGGGAACTTCTGCATGAAAAGCAGATGTTCTGCCATTGAGCTCTTCCCCTGAGTAAGGCTGCAACCCCATTTCTACTTACCTGGTAGTAAGCCGCACATAATTCAATAGCATTTACTGCTCAGTAGACACAGTTAGAGATGCGTGTGGCATTGTGGGTTATAGTACAGAGCCTAGACTTGCCAATCAGAAGGTCGGCAGTTCGAATCCCCGCAACAGGGTGAGCTCCCATTGCCCAGTCCCAGCTCCTGCCAACCTAGCAGTTTGAAAGCACGTCAAAGTGCAAGTAGATAAATAGGTACCGCTCCAGCGGGAAGGTAACCAGCGTTTCCATGCGCTGCTCTGGTTCGCCAGAAGTGGCTTAGTCATGCTGGCCACATGACCTGAAAGCTGTATGCCAGCTTCCTTGGCCAATGAAGCCAGATGAGCGCCGCAACCCCAGAGTCGTCCACGACTGGACCTAATGTCAGGGGTCCCTTTACCTTTAGACACAGTTAGGCATGTGTTGTAAACCTCTCCTGTTGACACTTGTGGCATAAAAAAAGTTTGACTTTCGATGGGATCATTTCTCAAAAGAGCAGTGTGTGTTTCTCCTAGAAGCTGCAGTGACAATTCTGTGGTACAAGCTACATTTCACAAGCGACACTGCTGGTTTTTCTTATGGTGCTGTGACTCCAGAACCCTTCTGGAAAGCAATGCCACTATGAATTTATATTTCCACCTACTCAGTAACTGGGAGATTGAGTGCAGATTCATTGCTTGGAAGCAGAAGCCCCCTGGGCTCCACAATCATGTTGACTAACATATCCATTGCCCTTTCTGCTTTCACTCTTGCACTCCCATCTCTGGTGTGTGTTCTCACCTTATTTCACCCCTCACATTTCCCAGGCAGAAGCCCTCCTCCTTTCCCTTTTTTCTCTTTCACACTCTGGAGTGTCTTTCCTAATCAGTTTCTTCTTCCACCACAACAGTCAATTGGTCATTCCAGGAAGACTTTAAATCAACGGTGCTGCATTTGGCAATTAAATTCTGTCTCCTCAAAACTTCAAGAATATGTTAGTGTTTCTGTCCACCTAGCCACAAATGCTGGGGATAAGGAAATAGTATTTCCCCCCATAAAATTCTCTCTGTGAAACAGTTAGCTTAAAGCTTTCAGCACCATCCCCAACCTGACCTGTTGTATGAACCAATTCAAGCTCAAGAATCTTGTTGTTTTAGCCAAAATGCTAAACATCTGTGCTTTGCACTACATGTGAAATACCGGCTCTTCTCATAAGAGGATTCCTTTCCACAATCTATTTGCCAGGCAAAAATTGATCTGCTAAAATTACTTCATGGTGACTTCAGCATCTAAAAAAGTAGCATGTGAATCAGCTGTTATCGATCATGAGGTTTTCTGTTTTGTTTTTTCAATGAAGGAGAGCCTCTAATTCTTTTACCATGATTCTAATGTTACTTAGACCCTATATGCCTGAACAAATAAGGATTCAAAGTCTGAAGAAGAATTGGGGGTACAGAAGCCCTGCCCCAGTGTTGGCTCCTCTAAGGTTCCTCTCAGACTTTCGCATAGACTTCCAGCTGAAGGTACTTAGAAGCTGTCATGTGATCAGGAATATCGAGTCCCATGAAGGCCTAGCAGTGCTGCTGCCCTGCCCTGCTACAAGCCGCCATTTTGAATTTTCCCCAGCACCACAAGGGTACAGCTCTGGTATGTTGTGGGAATTTTTAAAAAAACAGTGGCTAGGTGGGAGCCAAGGGAGAGTATTTTGCCAGAGGTCTACTTAACATGGAGCTGGCCATTTATACTTGGTGGACACATTTATTATTATTATTATTATTATTATTATTATTATTAGCTGGCTATCTGACTGGGTTGCCAGAATCAGCTTCTTTACACAAAGACATTCACATCCATATGTAGAATGGGCCTTCCCGCTGTAAAGGTAAAATGCTTGACCAGGTAACTGCGAGGCTTCTTTAAATGTCATGTAAAACAATCTTTTTTTAAAAAAGGGGACGGGAGCTGGAATCTAACAATGATTTACACTGGCTTTGTTTTCCCATTATGGGCAAAGCATTTTGCTTTCTCGGCAGGATGCCCCATGAACTTGTAAATGAGGGTGGAATTCCTTTCTTCCCTTCTGAGCGTATCTACACAGAAAGGCTAGTAGTATAGCAAACAGGTGTGGCTGCTTTTTTCACCCTAACAAACGGCCACGTCATGTTTATGTGCCTGATAAATAATGAATGGCACTTTGCTTAAAAGACAAACAAGCATATTTCCCATCAGCTGACTGATGACTCCAAATAGCATTTCGAACATGTTTTTCGAAGGGAAGCCTTCAGGTTGAGGAATGAGATGAAGATAAACTGCTTCCCAGAATGAGAAAAGTTGCCTCTTTGGCCACTTTGCCGACTCATGGAATTATTTGCATTTGATAAATGCGTTCCCTTCAGAGCGTAAGATAAAATCATAAATAGGCAATGAAACAGTGGCTGGGCTCGGCAAGAGAGATCCAGATGTGTAAGCAGCCCCTGGCAATGGGAAAACTGCACGTTCACATCTGGATTCATACAGCAACACCCCATGGAGTCTCCAGATGCATCTTTTGAGGCAAAGGGCAATGCATATTGGAAGACATTGGTTGTTATGCCAGACTAGTTGCCTGTAGCTTTCTATTCATGTATTTATTTCATCACATTTTTATTCCACCACACTTCCAAGGAATTAATGTTTCTCCACCTCCCTTTTTCTCTCTGTCTCAGAGAGAGAGAGAGAAGGAGAAACAAGCCCAGCGTGACCCAGTGAGCTTCAACTGCAGCTAAATCAGAGCCTGGGGGTGGAGGACGTACATTAATTCCGTGTCCTTATTGTTGCTCAGATCTTTTGTGCCATTTTTTGGTGTTTTTTTAAGCCTGCAATACTACAAAACTCAAGCCGAGGAAAGTAAGATAAATAACAATTAGCCATCTTTTCTTTGTAGAAGCACCATCTGTGCAAGGCCGGCAATCACAGGGTGTTAACGAGAGCCGTTCATTTACCCACTTTGCATTCAATGCAGAATTGGCACTGTTTGATAACGAATGCACCCCTTTTGTTTAGCAATCACGATTCATTGTGTTTATAATTTAGCGATCACAGTGTTCTTAAGCTCTGCTAATTAATGTTGCAGCTGCATTACGAGATTATGCAAGAAACATATTTCTAGTTATAATGAAGTTCTTTCGCAGCTTCTCCCACCAGAAGAGAATTGGTTTTAACCATTTTACAAGCTTGCTTGGAGTGGGTCCTGTGTAGTAATAGAACTCATTAATTGCCTTCTCACAAAGGGAACTTTTGTGTGTTACACACTAACAAATCTGGGTTTGCTCCCAGAGGACCACAAAGACAGAGGGTGCCTCTTGCTAGCCATCTGACAAGTGTGCATGTATATGCACGATGCACATACTGTACACTCCTATTTTCCATAGTCACACTTTACATTGTTAAGTTTACGTTTTTTAAAAAATAAGTAACTAAATATGTGGCAAAGCCTTAAGAGAAAATGTTCTCCCTCTTGCAGGGGTGCCAACTTGAATAAAATATTATGGGGGCCCAGGTAGGCCCTGCCCAATGCAATTGATTACATAACGCAGTGTATACACAACATTTGAATGGGAATGCCCACAAAGTTTGTGGGGGCTCAGCCTCCTCAAATATTTTATTGTGGGGGTCAAAGCCCCCACATCCCCTGGGAGTTGACTCCTATGTCCCCTTATTATTGCTCCCAGCTTATTCCCCATATGGGTTAATACAATTTGGGGAGATTTACATTGTTGCTGTTGTTGCAAATGCAAATGGAATGGGCAGTGCATTAAAGGATTTTTTTTACTAAGCTCTTATTAAATCCTACTGACCACCCATTGTGAGTCTGGAGTTGGGGGGAGCCAAGGCCTCTCCATTGACCAGGGCCATCTTTACCTGGGGGTGCAAGGGGTGTGGGGCACCCGGGCGTCGAAATCTGGCGGGCGCCAGGCACCCGCCGCTGAAGCCGCCTAAGTGTATTGTGTTGAGCTGTTATGCGGCAGCGGGATCAGTGGCACCTTTGACACGACTGATCTTGCGCCGCCTACCTGCTAATGCTGCTGAGGGAGAGCTCTCTGGAAAGTCTCGCTCAACGAAGCTGGGAGGAGGGGGAGTGACAGGAAAGAGGGAGAGACAGGCAGAAAGAGAACGCGCCTTTCTAGCGACGGGAGCATGCACAGGTTACGGAAGAAGAACTCGTATATGCATGCTCGCAAGGGCCCTCCCAGCTCCTCTAGAAATAAGGTTGCTCCCACAATGAAAGGCTGCCCAAGATGGCTCTCCCATGCATTATTAGCATTATTATTTATTTATTATTTAATTTTATTTATACCCCGCCCTCCCTGGCCAAGACTGGGCTCAGGGCAGCTAACATCAGGTATAGAAACAATTGATTAAAATACAACTTAAAAACAAGATAATAATAATAATAATAATAATAATAATAATAATAATAATAATAATAATTTATTACTATTTATACCCCGCCCATCTGGCTGAGTTTCCCCAGCCACTCTGGGCAGCTCCCAATCAAGTGTTAAAAACAGTACGGCGTTAAATATTAAAAACTTCCCTGAACATTTAAAATAAATGTAGATTAAAATACTACCTAAAAAGCATCCTCATTTCAGTGGAAGCCCAGATCAAAAACTGTTTT
Organism: Podarcis cretensis; assembly: GCF_951804945.1. Classification (NCBI taxonomy): domain Eukaryota; kingdom Metazoa; phylum Chordata; class Lepidosauria; order Squamata; family Lacertidae; genus Podarcis; species Podarcis cretensis. The sequence goes on along the minus strand of NC_137175.1, from coordinate 79,807,441 downwards.
TTTTTGGGGGGGGGGGAGTCAAATCTTCACCAAGGCCAACTATCTAGACTGGTCCTAGGTGGGCCAGAAAAGCCAGGGAAGTCCCCAAATAGGGGTTCCATCACAGAAGGAAAGGGAAAGAGGGGGAGGGGATCAGGCTGGTTCCAAGCCAAAGGCCAGGCAGAACAACTCTGTCTTACAGGCCCTGCGGAAAGAAATCAGATCCTGCAGGACCCTGGTCTCATGAGACAGAGCGTTCCACTAGGCCGGAGACAGTGTTGAAAAGGCCCTGGTTCTGGTTGAGGCTAATCTGACTTCCTTAGGGCCCGGGACCCCTAGAGTGTTGCTATTTATGGACCTTAAGGTCCTCCATGGGGCATGCACACAATGTCCGCTCATCTCATCTTTCAGACACCCCCCAATGACCGTAAGCACATGCGTGGAGTCTTTACACCGACTCCCACTGTTTTCTTTGTCTTCTTTGGAAAAGCTGGTTTTAAACAAAATACGCACATGAAAACTCCTTTTGGAGCTGTTCAGGCGTGAGTGCTATTTATCAAATGATAATAGTGACATGTTGTTTTTGTTTTTGTTGTTAAGTCATTTAGTCATGTCTGACTCTTCGTGACCCCCATGGACCAGAGCATGCCAGGCACTCCTGTCTTCCACTGCCTCCCGCACTTTGGTCAGACTCATGCTGGTAGCTTCGAGAACACTGTCCAACCATCTCATCCTCTGTCGTCCCCTTCTCCTTGTGCCCTCAATCGTTCCCAACATCAGGGTCTTTTCCAGGGAGACTTCTCTTCTCATGAGGTGGCCAAAGTATTGGAGCCTCAGCTTCATGATCTGTCTTTTCAGTGAGCACTCAGGCCTGATTTCCTTAAGAATGGAGAGGTTTGATCTTCTTGCAGTCCATGGGACTCTCAAGAGTCTCCTCCAGCACATAAGACATAGTAAAAGTATGTGACATAGTGACATAAGGCATAGTAAAAGTTAATTTGGAGGCTAAACTAAATTTGGGGGTGCTGGGCGGATCTTTGCACCCCGGCAGCGCATATGCTAAAGACGGCCCTGCCATTGACTACAATGTCGGGTGATGGTGGTTCTGTTTCATGGGCTACTTTGTATAGAGCCATTCTCAGTACATGCTGCAGACAGAGAAACACACGCTCAGGAGATCTGGATTATTGGTATCTCATTTGTTTGCTGGGTTTTGCTGCTGGATGTACACCAAGGAGGTTTAGCCAACCTCAGCTTTCCAGTGAAGGTACATGCAACATGGGAAACCAGGAGCCTCTCCCATGCATGTCTTGGCCATCGTTCCCAAATTACATGACTAATGTCTGACATAGGTCTCTAGGATCATGTCAGTTCTTTCCATCCTGGCATCTGCTGTGGTGGGGCTTACATGGAAAGTTTCCACATGATCTAAGCAATTTTTGCAATACAGATCACCAGACCTTTCTGATCTAGTTTGAGGCCTGACTATGGACAGTGCAAAGCAATCTGAGAATCTGACAAGAGAATAAGGGTCAAAGTGAGGACCTGTTGTAATGTGTGAAGCATGTCTTGTAGTGGGAGGAATTCTGAATTCCGGAAGGGGAACACATTTAGATCAATTCAGCATAGAAACAATGATAATGAAGGCACCTGGTTCATAGAAATCAGCTGCAGATTGATGGACACATTAAATGCAGAAGTGTGGGAGCTCCATTCTTATGCAGCAGCTGAAACCATTAAAATGTTACACATGAACAGTTGTTGGAAGCTGCCCAGAGTGGCTGGGGAAACCCAGCCAGATGGGCGGGGTATAAATAATAAATTATTATTAATTATTATTATTGTTGTTGTTGTTGCATGGAACAGTTTTCATGTGGCTGCATTTAAAGGGATTAACGACACCAATGTTTGCTTGTGTGAACCAGGCTTTAGATACAGCATGGCAGACAATAATTTGTTTAATTTTAAGAAGGGGCTATTGCTGATGTCATATCACATGCCCTATGGCCTTGTTCACCAATTGCTCAATGTAACCTTTCAGGAGTATCAAAGACGAAAGGCCCTGATGCAGCCACTGCTCATTAAAAGTGATCTTATTGATAAGATGTTGGACTCGTCAGCTTTACTACAGTGTATGCATCATGGAAGGAATGAAACAATCCCACTCTTTGAAGTATTTTAAGAACTGAAATGCCACTAGCTCTATCCAGCTGTCCAGATGCTTGCGTGCATCCAAGGGAGAAGACTTTAGAGATTGCAAAATCTCATTGAACTCAACACAGGCATCGGCGGTGACATCAGTGTTGGATTTACATATAAGCTAAACAAGCTATAGCTTAGGGCGCCAATTTCTTGGGGGCCCCCCACAAAAAATTAAAGGGGAAAAAACTGGATGTACATTTCCAAAATATAAGATAAAAAACAAATAAAACCTACATACAGTTAGAGCTTAATAATTATCGTATTTCACTATTAATATACTTCTTAATTATATTTCAGTTCAACAATTACTTTGATAAAATGCATATTTTGTTATGTGCAGATGGCTTTAGATACCTATTAGGTCCATAAATTACCATATAGCATATATTCAACAACAAAAAACAAACAGTGACAATTTGTTGTTCACAAAGGACAGCTGGACATATAAAGGGCCCCATTACCTTCAGTAGCTTAAGGCCTCATCAAACCTAAATCCGGCCCTGGCTGACATTGTCATGATAAGAATAGGCAATTATTGGACATACATTCTAAAAGTCATACTCTTAAAAGTGGTCTCCTATTTTAAATGTGTTTGCTCATTCGCTGCGATGGCACTCCCGTGTATTTTCCATTTGAAGATGGATGAATGGCTGTTTTCTCCTTCCTTCCGAAAGAGCCGCTTTTCATTTCATTTGTGCTGCGGAGATCATCTTACTTCCTTTACATATTTTAAATTCCTTGTGTGTGGAGCAAGCTGTTCTCTGCAAAAAAATAAAATAAAATAATGCATGCTGCAACGTTATCAATCAATTCATCTTTAAGACACCCCAGCACTGTTTCGTGTTTTTGCTGGTTGTGTTGGTTTTCTAGAATTTAACTATGTGGGATAGTACAACAAAGGTTTTGGCGATTTCCTCAGTGGGACCTGCTGCCCTCCAGCGCCTTGCCAAACTTGGCATTGACAGAAGCATCTGCTCCTCCCTCTGCAGCCACCCCTCCATTCAGGCACCCAAAGTTATCATTGCTGCTCAGAGGGACATAGTATATTTCTGCCTCTCACTTTCTTTCCTGCTTACAGTCAAGCAAGCATGGTGAGGATTGGCAGCAGGTCCAGTGATTGGCAGTGGGCTGCCCTAATGTGCCTGGGGTTGGCTGCTTCCCCGAGGAGACACAGGCTCGTATCTAATCAGATAATGCCTCCTTGGGAGATTTGTGTGTAAAGCACGGCATGCAAATTTCCCAGGCTGAAAAACGTGGACCAGGAATTATCACACAGCCTTCGTCAGGCTCCATTCAATACCCCTGTACAATTGCTCAGAAGGAGCAATAGAATTTGGAATGAAGAACTGCCTTCAGTTCTTTCTGAAAGATCTCCATTGGCTACCTATATGTTTCTGGGTGGAATTTAAAGTGCAGGTATCAACCTTTAATTAGCCGTAAACAACTTGGGACCCAGTTATCTGAAGCAAAGCCTCTCCCAGGGTGAGCCTCTCCCAGGGTTAGGCTCCCTGGGTTCATAGTTCTGGAAGGATGCTGCCCATGGGGTCACATCAGGTGTTAAATGTGAAATGCATGGTGGCACTCTGATTACAGAATGCCCTCCTTCTGGAAGCATGACTGGCACTGATATGGCTAGCATTTCAGCACCAAATAAAAACTCAACTGTTTGCCTAACCCTTTCTAGGATTTTAATTTGCCACTGCAATGGGAGCCATAGCAGGCTGTCTGGGGTTTTTAATTACTGATTTTATGTTTGTTTTATCTGCTCTTCCATCTCCATTTGTTGATTGTGGTTGCTTTAAATTGAAGTGTAACCTTGAAATCTTCTTTTTTTTTTACTACTGCTTGTTGTTGTTGTTTAGTTGTTTAGTCGTGTCCGACTCTTCGTAACCCCCTTGGACCAGAGCACGCCAGGACAGCCTGTCTTCCACTGCCTCCCGCACTTTGGTCAGACTCATGTTCGTAGCTTCGAGAACACTGTCCAACCATCTCGTCCTCTGTCGTCCCCTTCTCCTAGTGCCCTCAATCTCTCCCAACATCAGGATCTTTTCCAGGGAGTCTTCTCTTCTCATGAGGTGGCCAAAGTATTGGAGCCTCAGCTTCACGATCTGTCCTTCCAGTGAGCACTCAGGGCTGATTTCCTTAAGAATGGATGCATTTGATCTTCTTGCAGTCCATGGGACTCTCAAGAGTCTCCTCCAGCAGCATAATTCAAAAGCATCAATTCTTCGGCGATCAGCCTTCTTTATGGTCCAGCTCTCACTTCCATACATCACTACTGGGAAAACCATAGCTTTCACTATACGGACCTTTGTTTACTACTGCTACTACTACTTATTTTATCCTGTACCTTTCATGTAAAGCACTTTGGATGTGTGTGTTTATAGGAAAGTAGATTATTAAGAAATGTACAAAGAGATGTATTTCTAATTTTATTGAGCCTTTGAACTTCCAGCAGCAATTGTACTTTGGATTTTTAGCAAAGCGACCAGCTCAGTTTTGCAGTTGATCCATTTCCTTACTTTTATCATTCACTAGTGTTTTACCAAATCTAAACAAATCTTCTGCTCATACTTTTCTTCAGTTTGATGTATGTTTTATAACCAACTCTATTTGTGAGCCGGCAGATATCCTACACACATAACTTTTATCCTGTTGTGACAGGGACCTCCAGGAGCAGCTGGTGCCGAAGGAAGGCAGGGTGAAAAAGGAGCAAAGGTAAAATTGATGCATTTTATGCTACAAAAATAGTGTGCTGTTTTTTCCTCCAAAGTGCATGCTGTGGTTGGTGTCAGCTGCAGAGAAATTGCCTTTTCTTTTCATGCTCCTAGCTTCTGCCCCTTAGCATCCTAAGTCAAGTGTAAATGATATTTGCTTACTTTCTTTTCTAACTGTGCATGGGACCAATGCACATGAAAAGATGAGCTGGTAATTATAAAGCCAGAGGCTTATTGCACTATCAGTTTGTCCCTTATTAGTGGCCACATGATAAGAAGCCTACATGCATTGTATCCATGTTCCACACTGTATTTGCAATTGAATTTGCAATTACCAAATAATAAACAGGGTTCTGGCGACAAAATAAAGATTGACACCTGACTGGCGGTGTTCACAGTTAGCCCACATCTTGGGCTAGGCATGCTAGAAGAAAATAGGAAGAGCAGGACTATGTGGACTGACACACAGCATTTCTGCACCTCCACAACACAGAGAAGAAAGCGCCTTCCTGCAGCAGTTCCACAAAGGCAGTAACCAAAAGATCATTGTAACTGGCAGGAGATCCTCCATATTCACACCCATCTTGTTTTGATCTAAAAATGCATACAAATTGAGGAATGGGGAGGAGGGGCCATGGAAGAATGCCCAGTGCCCTTCCTTTTGTTTGAGAAGTGCACTATACTTTAACATGCATGGCTCTAGATCAGCCGTTCTCAACCTGTGGGTCCCCAGATGTTGTTGGACTACAACTCCCATCATCCCTGAGCTAGGGGTGATGGGAGTTGTAGTTCAACAACATCTGGGGACCCACAGGTTGAGAAAGGCTGCTCTAGATGCCTTTGAACCACAGCCAGTCATGGACACATTGAAAGTGTGCACAGGAGATACATGTTTTCAAATACCTGTTTTGCCCAGTCACAGTTCTTCTGAAGTTTAAAGAGAACTTATACAATGGGGCTTCCTTCCAGTTACATTTGGGACAAGCAAGGTTACCCGGGGCAGAGAATTTGGACAGAAAAATGGAAAGAAACTGGGCCAATACATTGTACCCTGATCCTCTGAACGCACAAGAACACAGGCTGACCAATTCCTTCTCACGCTCTGTTTTTTCATCTTTAAATGCAATGGCCAGACAATCCATTGACATCACTTTACCTGTTTTGTAGGGGGAACCTGGTTCAGAAGGTGCTCCAGGAAAAACAGGCCCAGTTGGACCTCAAGGCCCTTCAGGGAAACCTGGTCCAGAAGGTCTTCGGGGTATTCCTGGCCCCGTGGTGAGTACATCGACTGCAACATGTTAGCATCTCTCACTTCTTGCATTCTATGATATGCTCTTATCTAAAAATCCTAATTTGTCTTTCCTATAGGGAGAACAAGGTCTACCTGGAGCACCGGGTCAAGATGGTCCTCCAGGTCCCATGGTGAGCACCTTTCCTTATGGGGCTTTTGATTAAACAAAGTGTCCTTAGGGATGCTAACTGTTACAGACCAGGTTGGGCATTTCTGCTGGATTTTGTAGCTGGAAACTGGGAGGGGAGAAGTATTAATGATTTGTCACACATCCTGAAAAATTTAAACTTTGGTTACTCTTAAAGTTCAGATTGAACTTTGCCGTAGATGCTGACTCCATGCTATTTCCAATGGACTGCATCTGTGAGGAGAATACCAAACCTAAGATAAAGTAGGAGGACAGAACATGCTGCAGGTGAAAATTGTGTTCTGCATCTCAGAAGCCTTTAAAAAAGAAAATGTACCATCGCTATTTCACTTTTCGTCCATGAATTATGTATTTGCCTGGGCTTTCTGCATCTAATGATATCCTAAAGAAGAAATGGAAAAGATACACACTGAATAATGTTTTTGCACATGATGAGTTAGGGCTGTTTTCAGTCTGCACTTGGTTGAAGGGGTCACTTACCATTCCTAACAATACAATGATTTTACAGATGTCTGCTGCCAGCAGGCAACCAGCAGTCAGAATGCCCTGAGAGCCCAATCTTATGTATGCTTACTTTGAAGTAAGTCCCACTGAATTCAGTGGGGTTACTTCCAGGTAAGCTTGTATATGATTGCAGCCCAAGGTGCTCAATGAGTCCTTGAGTTTATCGTACATTCTTATAAGTGTGTCTAGGGTTGCAGCTTAGTAGACCTGAGTTTGGCTTTCCCCAATATTATTCCATATGAATAATATCAATAGCATTCCTTCTACAGATTGATGAAAAAGTTAAGATGCATTTATTAAGTTTTCGTAAACAACAAGCAAGACAAACAGCAGTGAAACAATGAACAATAACTGTGTGGAACACATTAGTGCGGTGGGAATAAAATTAACAAAAGGTTCAATACATTTTTGCAGACATCATAATAAAATAGATTCTTTGAAGGGACATCTTAGAATGTCTCAATGTTGTATTTTAATCTTGTTTTTAAGTTGTATTCATTCAACTTGTTTTTATTATTGCTTGTTAACCGCCCTGAGCAGGGGAGGGTGGGGTATAAATAAAATTTATTATCATTATTATTATTATTATTATTAGAAGAGTCACATATCGATAAGGTAACCTCACCACATAGAGACATGTCATTGGGGGTACATGCAGGACATGGTTTTTATTTATAAAGCATTAGTGCTTCCTGGGTATGTTTAGAAACCAAAAACTATTGTGGTATTTAAATGGATGATGAGTTTGAGCCTATCCCATCAAAGATCAGGTGAAGTCAATCCATAGTTATATTTTGGTGCAGGTTGAGGCAGGCCTCCATCCCCACCTTGGGAACCCTTGTGGGAAATTTGACAACAATAACTTGAGAGTCGGCCAAACCTTAGCCCAAAAAATGGGCGAAGTCACACCAAAGTCTGCCATCAGCCTGCCTTCTTGAATCAAAATGGTTCTTGGTGACCAAACATGAACAAAGACTGTTCCCCGGCCTCTCCCCGCAAACTTACATGTCAAGAATGTCTTGAGAGGCAGTTGAAGCCATGCCAAAAATTGGGTAAAGTCACACCAAAGTCATGTTTTGGTCCACCTGCTTGATTCAAAATGACAGCCAGCATCCAAATGTTAATGTAGATCCCCACCCCCCACCTTGGGAACCTGTCTGGCAAGTTTGGGAATGATATCTTGAGAGGTGGCTGAACTGCTGCCACCCCCCCAATGGGTAAAATCACATCAAAGTCAGTTTTCAATCCTCATCTTGATTCAAAATGGCAGGCAGCATCCAATCATCGATGGCCACTGCTCCCACCTCTGGAACCCTCATGCCAAATTTGGTGACAATATCTCTGGAGGCAGCAAAACCTGTAGTAAACAAACGTACAGACAAACCATTTTCCAAAATATATAGTAGATATCAATGGAAACCATAAAACATCCAAATGGGCTCATTTTGTAACCCCTCTTAGAACCATCTCATGATGGTTTAAATTCTCAGACAAAGCAATGCCCCACAATGTCTCAAAACATCTATCCTTAGAGGGAACTTATGCAGACTTCCATGTTGTGGATCAAGATGCACACACACACACTGTTACACTCAACAGTCTCCCTCTTAACTAACAACAACTGGATCCTTTAGATGGAGAATGAATGACACCCTATTTAAGGATGAAGAGATCTACAAGAAGGCCCTTAAAACATTAAAAGATTACTTTGAGATCAACAGGAAAACAGATGTGGAAAAAAGAATAATCTGGGACGCAAGCAAAGCCGTGATGCGAGGTTTCCTAATTCAACAAAATTCTATAAAGAGGAAGCAACAAAATGAGAAGAAGGAAAAAATTTTAGAAAAAATAAAAGAAGGAGAGAAGAAGTTGAGGTCTAAACCAAAGTCCCATGAGATTTTGAGAGAAATAAAGTTTTATCAGATGCAGTACATGGAGCTCATGAACCAACAAATAGAATGGAAGATAAAGCAAATGAGACAAAGAACCTTTGAATCAGTGGATAAATGTGGGAAACTTCTGTCATGGCAATTGAAAAAAAGGCAGAAAATGAATACTGTAACAAGTCTAGAAATGGATGGAAAAATTATCCACAAACCCAATGAGATCAACAATTGTTTTCAAAGTTTTTTTAAGAAATTGTATGCACAAGGGCCAATCAACGAACAAGAAACAGAAGAATTCATCAGAAAATACGGTCTACCAAAAATTCCAGAACAAAGTAAAAGGATCTTAAATGAGGAAATAACAGAACAAGAAATAGAGGGTGCCATTCAAAATATGAAATTGGGAAAATCACCAGGACCAGACGGCCTGACGGCCAAATACTACAAAATGCTGAAAGAATGGCTGACACAACCATTGAAGGAAGTTTGCAATGAAATTTTGAAGGGGAAAAAGGCACCTGAATCGTGGAAAGAGGCTTTCATCTCACTTATACCGAAAACAGAGACTGAGAAGAACCAGGTCAAAAACTACCGCCCTATATCTTTACTCAATGTGGATTACAAAATTTTTGCAGACATTTTGGCAAAAAGATTGAAAAGAGTGTTGGCAGAAGAGATTCATAAGGACCAAACAGGCTTTCTCCCAGGTAGACATATGTCAGACAATGTGAGAAATATTATAGACATTTTGGAGCTGCTGGACGTTGACATTAACAGGAAAGCAGTTTTGATTTTTGTGGACGCGGAGAAAGCCTTTGACAACATTTGTTGGACTTTTATGAAAAAGAATCTCCAAGGGATGGGGGTAGGCCAAGGTTTTGAAAACGGTATAGGTGCAATATATTCTCAACAAAAGGCCAAATTAATTGTAAATAATGTGGTAACAGAAGAAATACCTATAGAAAAAGGTACACGACAGGGTTGCCCAATATCCCCTTTGCTTTTTATATCAGTCCTGGAGGTTTTGTTAAACATGATCAGAAAGGACCAGTTGGTCAAAGGAGTTCAGGTCGGAGTTAGACAATATAAATTAAGAGCATTTGCAGATGATCTAGTATTGACTTTGCAACAGCCAGACACTAGTACTAAAAGAGTATTAGAACTAATTGAAATATTTGGTCGAGTAGCAGGTTTTAAATTGAATAGACAAAAAACGAAAGTGTTGGAAAAAAATTTAACAATGGAAGAAAGAGAGAGTTTTCAGAATGAAACAGGCTTGGAAATAACAAAAAGGGTAAAATACCTGGGGGTAAACTTAACATCCAAGAATGTGAACTTATTTAAGGATAATTATGAAAAAAGTTGGTCAGAAGTTAAAAAGGATCTGGAAATATGGTCAAGGTTGAAACTTTCCTTGTTAGGCCGAATCGCTACTATTAAGATGAATGTATTGCCTAGAATGCTGTTCTTATTCCAGACGTTGCAGATTGTGGACAAGATGGACTGTTTCAAGAAGTGGCAGAAAGACATATCAAAATTTGTCTGGCAGGGCAAAAAGCCCAGAATTAAATTTAAGATTTTAACTGATGCAAAGGATAGAGGGGGGTTTGCCCTGCCGGACTTAAGACTTTATTATGAATCAGCAGCTTTCTGCTGGTTGAAACACTGGCTACTTCTTGAGAATACTGACATTTTGGATCTGGAAGGGTACGATAATAGTTTTGGTTGGCATGCATACTTATGGTACGACAAGGTAAAGGTGTATAAAAGTTTTAAAAACCATATTGTAAGGAAAGCATTGTATAACGTTTGGATTAGATATAAAGATTTGTTGGAAAGTAAAACCCCTAGGTGGGTGTCACCAATGGAAGCTAGGGAAGTAAAAAAGCTTAATATGGATTCTAAATGGCCAAAATATCATGAGATTTTAGAATACGATGGCGAAAGGGTGAAACTTCAGAGTTATGAGAAACTAAAGCCTAAGGTTCGAGATTGGTTACACTACCATCAGATAAATGAGACGTTTAAACAGGACAGGAAAATAGGATTTCAGAAAGAGAAGTCAAAATTAGAAACAGAATTGCTGGAACCCAATACTAAGAACTTATCAAAAATGTATAACTTGCTGTTAAAATGGAATACACAGGATGAAATGGTGAAATCAGCTATGATTAAATGGGCACAAGATATCGGTCATGATATCATGTTTGCTGACTGGGAACAGTTATGGACCACCGGTATTAAATTTACTGCATGTAATGCCTTAAAGGAAAACATTATGAAAATGATTTACCGGTGGTACATGACCCCAGTCAAGCTTGCAAAAATATATCATTTGCCTAGTAATAAGTGTTGGAAATGTAATGAGACTGAAGGCACTTTCTACCACCTCTGGTGGACCTGCCCAAAGGTTAAAGCTTTCTGGGAAATGATCTATAATGAAATTAAGAAGGTCCTTAAGTGGACTTTTCCTAAGAAACCAGAGGCTTTCCTTTTGGGCATGGTGGGCCAAGTGGTGTCAAGGAAGGATAGGATTTTCTTTATGTACGCCACTACAGCAGCAAGAATTCTACTGGCAAAGTATTGGAAGATGCAAGAACTACCTACTCTGGAAGAATGGCAAACAAAGGTGATTGACTTTATGGGACTGGCCGAGATGACGGGCAGAATCCGGGACCAGGGGAAAGAGACAGTGGAAGAGGACTGGAAGAAATTCAAAATATATCTTAAAAATAATTGCAAAATTGAGGAATGTTAAGATGTCAGGGGGTAAGAAGTAAAGAATTGCAGCAGTAAACAAAAAAACTTAAGAAATTTTTATGAAAGGGAATTAAGACAATGGACTTAAGGGTTGCTAAAGAATTATTAAACAAGGATGCAGGGATGGGGAGGTATGGGGAAGTCAAAGAAAGAAGGGTATGAACCGATGAGCTTGAAGTTATACTGTTTTATATTGTTCTTTATTATCTGTGTGGAAAATTAATAAAAATTATTATAAAAAAACAACAGTCTCCCTCTTTTCCCTCAATGAACATTTGATCAGTGCTGTCATTCAACAATGCTGATCACTTGTTGGAGGAGACCCTGGGAGGGTGTTTGCAACTGGATTCCATTTCCCTGGCAGGCAATCAGCATTGCCAGAGATGATAACATGGATTTTGTTTCTAAAATTTCTATTTCTAAAATTCAGGGCACAAAGGTTGTTGAACTTTTTTTGCAGAAATCAATCAAGCGATCCTGGACATTTTGCCGATTTTCCATATTTTCCTCCCAGACCCTATTTCCACTGCTTAAATCCTGTCACTGCCCCTAATGTTGGGTGGGTAAAGGTAAAGGTAAAGGGACCCCTGACCATTAGGTCCAGTCTTTATCAACTCTGGGGTTGTGGCGCTCATCTCGCTTTATTGGCCGAGGGAGCCGGCGTACAGCTTCCGGGTCATGTGGCCAGCATGACTAAGCAGCATCTGGTGAACCAGAGCAGCGCATGGAAACGCCGTTTACCTTCCCGCCAGAGCGGTACCTATTTATCTACTTGCACTTTGACGTGCTTTCGAACTGCTAGGTTGGCAGGAGCAGGGACTGAGCAACGGGAACTCACCCCGTCGCAGGGATTCGAACCGCCGACCTTCTGATCAGCAAGCCCTAGGCTTTGTGGTTTAACCCACAGTGCCACCCGTGTCCCTGGTGGGTGGGTAAAACTGCCCAAAAGCAAAACTAAGAAAACAGGAACATCGAAAACTTGTTCAAATGGTTTGTGCATCAGTGAATCTCTTCAGAACCAAACTGGGACCTTTAAATGTCACTTAAGGTGGGTTCAAATTGGCGTACGCCATTAGTGCAATGAACTACTCCGATCTGCGCTCATTGTAAGGTCACTTTGCTTAAGGTCACCTTCTGCCCTGCGGTGCGTGCTCCAACATTGCCCATTGAATGCTGGAAAATGTGATTATACCTGCACAGCAGGGCCTTTTTGTGGTTCAGGTAAATATCACAAAATTGCAAAATAAAGTCATGTCTCCATTTAACGTGCTTGTCCTTGATCTCCGTAGGGACCACCTGGCTTGCCTGGCTTGAAAGGAGATCCAGGTTCCAAGGGTGAAAAGGTGTGTGAAAATTTGTCCTTCGTGTGTAACCCAAACGAAAAGTACTTGATGCATCCGTTAACTCTCATAATGTAGTGATTTATTTGTTTTAAATTTGAGGTAGCCCATTCATTTTTTAAAGTTGTTTTTTTTAAAATAATATAAAATTAACTGCAATCTTTAATTTGGATATTTTCCAGGGACATCCTGGTTTGATTGGCTTGATCGGACCTCCAGGAGAACAGGGAGAAAAGGGTGACAGGGGTCTGCCGGGCCCCCAGGGAGCCACTGGAGCCAAAGGAGATGGAGTTAGTAAAACACACACACACTTTTCTTATTGGTTTCATTCCTGTTAACCGACCAGTCTCTCTCCAAACTAGCATATTCTTGCATAGTTCTGGGTATATAGAACAAATCTGTTCAGCACTGGGGGGGAAATTAGATTTATGAGGGCAGATGAATAGCAGAACCACAATCTGCTCTGACAATGGAAACTCTTTAAATAAGGAAGGCCGGGAAATGTGAGCTCCTATATTTTACTAGTGAGCTATTTTCCTTTTAAAAGATGTCAATTAAATACTCCGGGGGCAGCTCAGCTTGCATGGGAGAATTTCCTTTTGGGTTGTGTCTACTTTTTTGTGCAGTTACCGAAAAGAAAAGAAAACAAAACAAAACAAAACACTTTGGAAAACATAGTTCAAAAATAATTGTAGAAGACCACACCAACAGAGAGAAAAAGAAAACCGTGAGCTCAAAACACAGAAGACTAGTATACAAGATGTTTGCAAATGTACCTTCTGTTAAATTAAAGCCTTAATAGTAATAGTGATCTTATACCATCACAGTAGATTTAGGGGCATCCCCCATCCCCATAAGCCAGTAATTGGGAGCCTGTGTTAATTATTTCTGTCTGATTAAATGATATTGGCTTATTCATCAGCGTGACATACCAATTTTTCCTAACCCTATGCCTGTTTTGAAGATTTCTCTTTGTTTTCCCACTCATTTGCCACAATGTTGCTAACGACACCCAACAAATTTCTGCTTGCTTTCTCATGCAACCCTTCAAATTGTTTAAGAGATTTGTGGGTTAAATGAAATCTCAGTTCTTACGATCCTTTTGATATTTACAAAAAAACAACAACCCTGTTTTTCAATATTTCTCATCCATATTATGCAAACAAAACCAAAACAAGCAAGCAAGCCTGCATTCTTGGCTTGATAGAACTCCAGCAGTTTCACTTGCAACTCGCTGTCTATGTAATTTTTAGCACCAATAGAGTCAGGTCCTCAGCTTTCAGAGGGTGTCTAGAATAACTTGACTTTGTACATCTTCTTTTTCAAGGGAATTCCTGGTTCTGCTGGCCCACTTGGTCCTCCTGGTCCACCTGGCTTACCTGTAAGTAGCCGCACCCAGCATGTCTCCTGCCATGCCCATCAGTTTTGACATTTGCACCTCGGCAAATGCAACATCGTCTAATGATACCTACCTTTTTCTTTTTTCTTTTAGGGACCCCAAGGACCCAAAGGCTCTAAAGGTTCAACAGTAAGTCACTTTGTTCTCAAATTCATCTTTCTTTTTCCATTGCTGATTATTATTTGTTCCAGTTGGTTACAAAATGACCACTAATACGGTTTCCCTTGTACTCCTTCATAGGGTCCTGGTGGTCAGAAGGGTGATGGCGGTTTACCTGGACCCCCTGGACCTCCTGTAAGTAAAATGGATACTTACCTAATGAAATTTGCAAGTGTTATGCTAGTTATTGGGTGAAAACCACATCCTCTTGATGAGGATTCATGTTCTGTGTATCTATAGCTCCTTGCCGCTTTCTACAACTAGCAAAACAGTAAACAACTTATGGAAAAAAAATAGTGAAATGGTGAAAATTTCCCTGATTAGTACAGGTCACCAAAATTTATTGTTTATTTTTAGGATTGCCTGGGTGGAAAACGTTACTTGCTTAATCAGGGAACACTAGATACACATCAAATAGCAGGGATTGGCAAGAGTTTCATGCGGAGCTTGCAGTCTCGTAAGATTTCTCCCTCTCCCTCTTTGCAATTATTGACATTTTAAACCCAACATTTAAATTGGCTTTTATAAGTTACACTAATAGGTAATCTGTCAATGTCCACATTTCCGTGTGTGAATATTTGATCAGTCCTACTTGAAGCACATATTTCATAGTCAAATGCTGCAGCAGTAATATCAGGCTAAGTTATCAAATTGGTGTGAAATAAAGGATGCACTGATTTTCTGATACGCAGCATTGACTCTGGCCTGATTTTTA
Source organism: Podarcis cretensis (assembly GCF_951804945.1). NCBI lineage: Eukaryota > Metazoa > Chordata > Lepidosauria > Squamata > Lacertidae > Podarcis > Podarcis cretensis. The sequence continues at coordinate 79,792,341 of NC_137175.1, read as the reverse complement.
AGTGCAACTTGTTTGTAAATACAAAACAGCAATTACCCTCATCAGCTCTTTGTCTGTGGACCTAATGTGTGACACAGACCAAATGCAACTCATCTGTCAGTTACAATAATTTTAATAATCATAAGTATTAGCTATGGAAGCCAAACAGTGGCTTAGTAAAACTCCTGTCTGTCTGTCTGTCTGTCTGTCTGTCTGTCTGTCTGTCTGTCTGTCTCTGCAAATACAAGGGAGTTACCAGGCCACAATATGTAGCTGTTGGGCTTTCCTTCTCCTCTTCCTCCTCCTTCTCCTATATTTATTTTTTACGCCACCTTTTTCCCTGATAGGACTGAAGGCAGCTCAGTGGGCCACAAGTATAAACGAGTGAGCCATTATATCTCGGAAATAAGCCAAAGCATTTTATTTTTTTAGTAGCAAGAAAAATAAACCACCAGAAAGTAGCTTGGTCCTGTTCTGAATGAGTCCATGTTCAAAGCTGTACCCTCCAGCTATACAAAGCTGTTGACCAACAGAGAAAGTGGAGGTTTTGAGGCCTCCCCCTTCCCTTAGCTGTCAGAGGCTTAACATGGCCCGGAATGAGACAAATGTACTTCTTTTGCCACCTGAATGTGGAAGTTTGAAGGGTCAAAAATCAGAAGGGGGAAGCCAGTCCCCTGCAGAGAACCCCTGGGAATCCTCTGTGTGGCTTCCAACTGCCACCTTGATGCCGCAGTCTTGCTTTTAAGAGGATTTTCTTTTCACGCCCTGAATCCAAGTGAATAGCTTAATATCCCTTAGGCTTTTTACCCAATCTTGTGTGACTTTCTAAAAAAAGTGGCAGAGAAAGGTCACTGCTTTTGCTTTCCCCAGGGCCCTCCGGGCGAGGTGATTCAACCTTTGCCAATCCAGTCACCCAAAAAGACCAGAAGATCTTCAGATGCCATGATGTCCGATGCAGCCGACAGCATCCTGGATTACACCGACGGCATGGAGGAGATCTTTGGCTCACTTAACTCTCTGAAGCAGGACATTGAGCACATGAAATACCCAATGGGGACTCAGAACAACCCAGCCCGAACATGCAAGGATCTCCAGCTCTGTCACCCAGACTTCCCAGATGGTATGTTAATGTTACATGACAAAAGGCAAATGCGCTGAAGTTGTGATTTGCTAAACTATAATGTCAGGTCATTTATTCTAGTTATATGGCTAATAAAGCCTCTAAAAAGAACTAAATAAAATGCCTATTAAATCCATTCATGCAGGGTTTGTTTTGTTTTTTTAAAAAAAGCCCTTAGTACTTTAGCACCACCTGAAGAAACTTTGTTTCTGAGCGGGGGCAGGGGGGACTGTTAGCTTGTTTATGGGTGGACGAGGGAGGATGGCATCTCCACTTATGAAATATTTGCTGAAGAAGTAAAAATAATTCACCTTTACTGTGCAGGAAAAGTGCTACGTGGTACTGTGAATATCAATTTGTTTTAAATAGCATGATCAAAGACAGACACTCCAAGTGTTCAGGGATTATAACTGCACACAATGGTGATAAAGGAGGAGAATGCAAAACTTGGCAGCATGGCTGAAGAGCAATTTCAGAAGAGGAAAGGGGATTGTGTACTTACCAGGAATTGTTGCCATTGGTTGCCCAGACATTATCACGGGGCATCTGCAGAGAGGTCTTCTGAGACCAGCTAAAGGTGGTATTGATGGTGGGAGATTGGTGGTAGTGGTGGTGATGATGAGATAATTACCACATGAGTAATAATTACCAGCTTTGTTCCTGCTTCAGCTGAGGCAAAGGTTTTGTTGGGCCCAAGAGAAAGGCATTAACAAACTCAATAGGGTGCGCAACCCCCTAAACTCAGCCTTGTAATTTCCCTGGAATCACTAAAATGGCTGAGTGGGAAGAATGGATAAGAAATATGGTGGACTAACTTTGGCAAAGTTAAAGGTAAAGGTAAAGGTACCCCTGCCCGTACGGGCCAGTCTTGACATACTCTGGGGTTGTGCGCCCATCTCACTTAAGAGGCCAGGGGCCAGCGCTGTCCGGAGACACTTCCGGGTCACGTGGCCAGCGTGACATCGCTGCTCTGGCGAGCCAGAGCCGCACACGGAAACGCCGTTTACCTTCCCGCTAGTAAGCGGTCCCTATTTATCTACTTGCACCCGGGGGTGCTTTCGAACTGCTAGGTTGGCAGGCGCTGGGACCGAGCAGCGGGAGCGCACCCCGCCGCAGGGATTCGAACCGCCGACCTTTCGATCGGCAAGCCCTAGGCGCTGAGGCTTTTACCCACAGCGCCACCCGCGAAAATAAGAAAACCGAATGAGGATTGTTTTGTGGGAGAATGGAAGCCTTTTTTTTGGGGGGGGACCACTTAAAGAAATACTATAGAATGATGATCGCGTAAGCAGGATTGCAACTATGAGAAATGGAAGGAATTAGAGATTATTGAATTGTTGTTATGGTCCAAGAGACAGAAGATAGGGTGCGGCAAAGGCGGAGAAATGGAAAACACCATGGAAAACGGGATGGGAAGTCAACAAAAGAAAAGAAAAGAAATATTCTGTATTGGAGTGTATATGTGAAAATGTAATAAAATATAACAGAAAAAAAAAATGGCTGAGTGGGCCAGGATTGACATGCAGGGGTTAGGCAGTGACCATAAGAAGACATGGCATATGTCCCAAAGCAGCTTACAGAAAAAATAAAACATACTCAATTTAAAAAGCATAGTAGAACCATAGAGCAACATTCATGATGCAAAGGTTTCCTGAAACAATGCTGTTTTAAGCTGAGGTCTGAAACTTAGCAGAGACGGTGTCTGCCTGATTTCTAGTGGGAAGGAATTGCAAAGAGTAGGGTCTCCTACACTGAAGGTATTGTATGTTTCCTTCTTGACATGAATCATACTTCTGGTTTATGAGGGACCAACTCATGGTTCTCCCCCAGATCATCTCTGTGATTGAGGTGGGACAGTCAGGCAAGGCAGTCTTTAAGATATCCTGAGCCCAAGTTGTTCAAGGCTTTGAACCTGGTCCAAGAAGCAGATTGGAAGCTAGTGCAGGTCTCTAACAGCAGTAAAATATGCTGGCAGTAGTCCGTTCCCATCACTAGTCCATCCTCAGATTTCTGCACCAGCTATAGCTGAAGCTTCCAGACCCAACGGCAGCCCCACATTAAACAGCAAATATATACAGTACTTGCATTTAAATAGCATTTATATCACTAATATTTACTACATTCAGCTGCAGTAGGTTGTAGAGCAATAGAAAACAAGCCATGTTGTTCAAGAGGAATCTGATTTATAATTCTCTGTCTTAGCTGGAATTTTCTTTAACCCTATGGCAAGTCTTAAATGAAGAGACTAGCATTCACGCTGCCTTTCTGCTTTCATATTCCTTTTATCATGTGATGTTTCCCTCCTTTTATCAAGTATATTTTAGTTACTGTATAGAACATGTTCGTTTCATTGCAAAGAAAAAAGAGATGTGGTCTTGAGGAGGAATTAAGCAGGTCTTATGAGAAGCTGCATAAGGTGAACAGAGCCGGCAGTTCATAATAATCACCACACAAAAATTCATACAGTTTATAACAGTTATATTTTATTGTTTATTGACCCAGTCTTAGGTTTTGATAGCCTCAAAGGCAATATTGTTTTTATTGTGTCAAAGCTGCACTTGTACCCGAAGGGTGATATTTCCTTCAGACTCAGCTTCCCCCCTCTTCCACTTTACTCATTGTACCTTTCTGTTGGAACTGCACCACTTCTTGTTAAGGATATCATATGGTTGCTTATTTACCCATGTCAAAAATCCCTTGTCCGTAGAAAGCTAGCACATCAGGGAACATCTAGCCTCCTTCCTGACCTGCAGGTTTTCTACATGCAGGGAGCATTCGAATACATGAGAACTATTCAAGAATGTGATTCCTCCTTTACATTCTAAAGTAGCACAGTCCTGGGAGAGCAAACCATATTTATAATTGTGTAAAGCAATTCTTGCTCATTACAGTGGTGCTGATTTATGTGTGTATCACAGATCTCCCTCCTCCTTCCCCCCTCAGGCTGTATGCCTGATAGAGGTTCGATTCTGGACCTGCTGTTCAACCTACTTAGCTGGTTTCTCACTCCACGGGTGCTGTGCCCCTGAGGAAAAAGTCGTTGTTGACCAGTGTATTTGTCTGCTGTGGTTCTGACTCCCACGCAGTGTCGCTGTAAAGTCCTTCAAAAATTGTTGCCTATGTTTTCTGAAGCACAAGATAAATGCACAAGCCTATATTGCGAGAGCAGAAAATAATAGGGAGGCCATTTTATTCTGTGCAAAGGTACAAAATGTCTAATCTCATCACTGCATATTTTTTTTACAACCTCATTTAGATGGCAGTAAAGGCTGAGCATCAGCGTAATGAATTATTGGAAGTAATTCCCCTTCTTCTTCATTTCACAGGAGAGTATTGGATTGATCCTAACCAGGGTTGTTCTGGGGACTCTTTCAAAGTGTACTGTAATTTCACAGCAGGCGGAGAAACTTGCATATATCCAGATAAGAAGTCAGAAGGAGTAAGTACCCATCTTCCCCGCATTTGTTGTTGACGGCTCCTACTGTCCTGCTTCAAGATTGTGACTAAAACAGGGGGGGAAATCCTGTCACATTTTTGTTCATGTGCCTTTCCTTGCAGGATAATTACTCCATTACATTTACATAAATTTGAACAAAGCAGTGAAGTGATAATACAGTGTTAGCAGAGATCGGAGGCCCTCCCCAATCCCTCATGCAGTGCAGATGTAAGCTGACTGCACCTGCTTGCCACAACATTTCTTTTCTTTCTCAAACCACAGCTGTGTAGCCATTTCTAATGAGGGCATGAAGCTCAGGCTCCATCCTGGAAAATAAAGTCATGCTTTTTCCCCCGTTCTTATTTTTCTTAACCCTTTCTGGGGAACCATTTCGGTGTGTGCATGCCAGCTGCTTCTTTGCTTCTCCTCACAGAAAGCGGACGACAACTCTTCTTGCTCAATCTCCTTGTCTGACTACTGTTTACATGGGGCATCTCCACACTCAAGCCCAAATCCTGTTGAAGGGATTCATGCACAGAATCAGATCTCTGCATTGCTTTGCTAAGGGTGGAAAGCTAATTTTATTTCTGGTCCAATGCGTTCACTCCTTCTGGTTCTGTCCTGTTCCTACACTATTCCATAATTACAATTTTTTAATTTTTTAAATCTGCATGAAAGTTGACATTTTAATCTGTATTTAAATACAGAATTTTAAGTTTATCTCATAATGCACATTTTTATATATTATTATTTATTTTGACAAAGTAATAACCATAAATAAATAAAAATGTGCACCCCACCAACAAGACCATTCCATTGTAACTATCCAACCTCCCCAAATTTGAACACCTCTTGCAATGGCTTGACCCCTTTCCATCTTAACAGTACAAATTCTATTAATGATAAATTACCATGTGCCATTAAGGTAAGATGGGGAATATGCAGGAGAAACGATTTTGAGGAGTTACATGTTTCTAAAGTTATCTTTTCTCCAAACATGATGTGCTTCTTGGATTGAGAGCCATGAGCACAAATTAAATGTGTGCCCAAAGGACTGTTGGGCAGGATAGAAACTTTGGCCATATCCAACAGGGCTGTTCTTCTCCTACTATGAAATATGAAGTATTGAAATCAGATTCTGTGGCTTCTCAAAATAAGATATCAAACATTGTCCAAAGCACACTCTGCCCTATGAGCACAGGCTATGGGAAGTCTAGTTCTTCATTGGCAAAGCAACCAATTGCATCAGCTCCTAAGGTGCAAGGGATCTACACCCCACTCCTGCTAATTAGCAAGCTAGGCATCTGCTTCTTCAGACTTCTGCTCCAACTGGGACAGCTTGAGCAACAGCATGACTACACCCCTTCCAGCTCACTGAAACCCCCCTCATCTGGCATGGTGTGTGCAAGTAGTAGTAGTAACAACAACAACAACAACAACAACAACAACAACAACTTATTTATACCCTGCAACAACAACAACAACAACAACAACAACAACAACAACAACAACAACAACTTATTTATACCCTGCCCCTCTGGCTGGGTTTCCCCAGCCACTCTGGGCAGCTTCCAACAAAATAATAAAATATAATAATCTGTTAAACATTAAAAGCTTCCCTAAACAGGGCTGCCTTCAGGTGTCTTCTAAATGTTAGGTAATTGTTTATTTCCTTGACATCTGGTGGGAGGGTGTTCCACAGGGCAGATGCCACTACCAAGAAGGGCCTCTGCCTGGTTCCCTGTAACTTGGTTTCTCACAGCGAAAGAACCACCAGAAGGCCCTCTGTGCTGGACCTCAGTGTCCGGGCAGAATGATGGGGATGGAGATGCTCCTTCAGGTATACTGGACTGAGGCTGTTTAGGGCTTTAAAGGTCAGCACCAACACTTTGAATTGTGCTCGGAAACTGTCAATTTCTGTTGTGTGGCAGCTCCAGCAGCTCCAGCAGCCCATCCTCGGAGAAAGAGGGGGAGGAGGATGGAGGAGATTCTAATGGCCCAACTCTCTTAGGGACTGTCCCTTCCAGTTCTGTGCCTTCCTACAGCTCTTCCCCCATCTCTGACTGCCTAGATTCTTCCTCTTATTCCACCTGCAGCTTCATGGGTGGCACAGAACCCCACATATTGCCGTCCCCTTCCCCTGGATCATCCTCCAGCTCCTCTGCCCACCCCTAGGACTCCTTCCTGTCCCTGATAAATATTCAGAGGATATGGACAGTACAATTCACAGAGGAGAAGTTGAAGGTGGAAAATCCATATAAACTCCAAAGGGAAGCTCTAAGCACCTTCCATGAGGACCCAGGACATCTTCCCTACCAGGCACTGATCAGACTGAGACTGTACAGCGGAAATCTATGTTAGCTTTTAATGGTCCATCCCTCTACCTTGCAGGAAGACATAACTGTTTCAATTAGGATCACAAGATTATATAACATTTGAAGCCAAAGACCATCTGGGCAGACCCTCTGCCAAGAGACAAAATACTTGCAACCGGTTTCCCACAGATCTGTCTGAACAATCCAATTAATGTATCTGGTTATTTAATATGTAATCTGAGAATTGGATATAAATTTCTATCTGCAGAACTGCAAATATGATTAGAACTAGGCACAGAGCCCAGGCGTTGTCGTCTTCTTTTTTTAAAAAAGGAGATTAATTTAGCAGCGTTTATGTAAAACTCTGTTAATTCCTACTCATTTCTTGCCGACATAATTAACACTTGCCGTATCTGATCTTCTCTTGCAGGTAAGGATTTCATCATGGCCAAAGGAAAATCCAGGAACCTGGTTTAGTGAATTTAAGAGAGGCAAGCTGGTAAGTCATAATATCTTTACTCTGGAATTAATAGGCAACTGAGTCCATACTCGCGTGCCCAGGTCCAGCAAAATCAATCAGAGGGTGAAAAACATGCAGGTTCACTTTTTCTGGGTCTGGCGCGAAAGACAATTGGCCATTTGCAACCACACCCAAGAACGAAACACCAAAAAATGAATTGAACTCAGGACACACAAACCCCAAACATCCCTCTGTGGAGGTGGGGCTCTGAAAGCACAGCACAAAATTAATCTCAATCAGTGTGGAAAAAAGCATGGTCTCTGCATGTAGATTTACTTTTCTGGGAATTACACAAGATACAACACGGCAGCAATGTATTTGACATTTTGACTGCATCCCTTTTGATCCCCACCATGGGCAATCTGTGTGCAAGTTTGTTCTGAGCGACTTTCATCGTCACATTCAGTCATTTGCCCGTAGTTTCCTTTCTGGTGCTCAGGGGTCAGGACCAAAGTGTACGCAAGGAGCTCTCTGCTGCCTGCAAGGCCTCTTCTTTCCCTTGCTCGTAGTTGCAGCTGGTTTATATTATAGTCCACTCCATCTCCAGGACTTGGGGCAGATGACAGATCATCAGGCTCAAGCTTGGCTGTATCTTTGGAGGAAACAAATTCCGCAGTTGAGGGACAGCTCCTGGGAGAATCTCTCTGTGCATCCTTGATTTACAGATGGCAAAATCCAGAGCGTGTCTAACCTAGAGGCATTGAAAAAGAGCAGTGGGAAGGATTTCTTAATAAGCTGTTGCTGAGAACTTGTCACAACAACACTGACAGGAAGCCAGCATTTTTGGATAACTTAATGGAAGGGAGAGGAGTGAGGCAATGTGTAGGCGGGTGGCAGTGCAAGCATAGCAGTGGGAGCACTGGGTTGAAAGTGCAGGCATGCCTACGCCACACTAACTTCCCTGCCATGTTGGCCTTCCACTACGCAGCAGCAACACTGCTGCAGAGACTCTAGCGTTGGAGCTTCACCCTACTTCTGCTTCAGTTTGCACTAAAGACACCCCTATACATTTTTTTGCATGCACTGGTTCATATATTCAGTGTGCCCCCTGCATTTGTTTGCAGAAGAGTGCGTTCACAAAGCTGTCAGACTGGTATCAAGTCAATGAACCCATTTTAGTGTTAATCAGCACCTCATCGTGTTATCTGTGGAAACCTCAGTCTGCACACCTGGTGGCGACTGCATGTAAACCCAAAGCTGACTGAATAAGGTTCCAGCTGGACCAATTTACATACAGTGATACCTCAGGTTACAGACACTTCAGGTTACGATCTTTGCTTCAGGATGAGAACAGAAATTGTGCAGCGGCAGCGGGAGGCCCCATTAGCTAAAGTGGTACCTCAGGTTAAGAACGGACCTTCGGAATGAATTAAGTTCTTAACCAGAGGTACCACTGTATGAGCTAAACAAGCTATAGCCCCCAAAAAATTTAAAGGGAAAAGAAACCTGGATGTACATTTCCAAAATATAAGATAAAAAGAAATAAAGTAAAACCTACATACAGAAGCAGTGTTGTGTAGGCTCCTATGATGTATGTAATGGGCCCCGCCTGCTAGCCTGCTCCCTAAAATATCACTGTTTTGCTCATTTCTATATATATGGTGCCTACATTCTGCATGTGCAAATGGCTTTAGATACCTATTAGGTCCATAAATTACCATATAGCATATAGTCAACACAAAAAAACAGCGACAATTTGTTGTTGACAGCTGGACATATAAAGGGCCCCATTACCTTCAGTAGCTTAGGGCCTCATCAAACCTAAATCCGGCCCTGAGCTGGACCTGTTCTTTAATATTATGTCGTGTAGTAGTAGGTTGAATTCTTGATAATGTTTTCATTGTTATGTCCTAAACAATTAATAGAAAAATGGACATATTTTACTAACTTCAGTAGCTACAAAGATGCATTCAAAGTTAGTTTCCAACACATGGTATAAATCCTGAATTTAACAGTCAATTCTGAATGCAAATCTCAGTTGCTTAAATGGAATGAGGAAGCATATTTTAAAATGAAGGCAAATTTGGAGTTCTTTATTTCTTTTGGGGAGGGAGAGACCAAAAATATTTTATATTGCATAAAACAATTTTCATCTTATTCCCAACAAAAAGCAACTGTTTTGTTTTCATGAGATTTTTTCCCCACTTATTCTCTCAGCATAAGAAGCAATATTATTAAATTTCAAATAGGTATTCTGGTGAGGACTTTATTTTCACCATGTCCTTGCTGGAGAATGTATTGCTGACTATCAAAACACATTCCCACTATGAAAGTTATTGAAAACATAGTACGGGTAAAAGAAATGCAGTACTAGTAAAACCTTTTTTATTTTTTTCAGATGCTAAGTTCAGCTAAAGTGATGTACAAAAAACCTGTAACTGATCTGAAGTGCTAATGAATTTTTTTTTTTTTTTTTGAGAACAAAACTATTTTATGATAAGCAGGAGTTTTGTGTGTGTGACACATACAGAACAGTATGTTGCTGAAGATGAAAAAGATGTTCAGATTTAAACTTCTTTTCAGCCGTGACTCTAGCTTCAGGTTGTAAAACTTCAGTTAGCATGGTCAAGTATGTAATAATATTGTTATTTATACCCCAGCCACTCTGGAGGGTTTCCAGCACATATAAAAACATAATAAAACACCAGACGTTAAAAGCTTCCAGATACAGGAAATTCAGAATGGCACTAGTAGGCACAAGTTAAGGACTAAGTAAATTTACCTCAGAATCTCCTTGCATGAAGAGAGCTAAAATGTCAAGGCGAAAGCAGGACCAATCAAAGGAGGTCCATTTCACCCAGGCCCTTAAACTAAGAGGAGAACGTAAGATTTTGACACTTGTTAAGTTTCACAGCTTGTTTTTCTGCACATTGGACTTAAATGCGATACATTCTCACAGGTATAGAAGGCTAGAAAAGCATTATTACAAGATTCATTGTTGGAACCAATGGCATGACTGGTGTTGGAAGGAAGCATCTAAACCAGGCCACAGAGTTGTAGCAAACTGAAGTTGTGTCTGTAGAATGATGTTTGTTTGTTTGTTGCAAGGTTGCAGGTCACCATTTGCGTCGGTTTTCGGCTTCTGGTAATAGTTTGCGGCCCAAATGCGTAATCATGTAGCGCTGCCCAAAGAGGCTCTGTTTACTGATTCATAGCTTGACTGCATTCTTAATGGGACAGCAAACAGGATTGTGTCAGTTGATTTATAGGGAAGCCAGTTAATGTGTTTTTGTGTCAAGTGTAATCTTGTTTTGCACTTTAAAAGGAGAACCGAAGACATGTTTATGCACCTGTTTCATGGGTCTGTATTTTCTTTTGTTTTTACTCCTCAGCTTTCCTATGTGGATGCTGAAGGCAATTCCATTAATATGGTCCAAATGACATTCCTTAAACTACTGAGTGCCTCTGCCCGACAGAACTTCACTTATAACTGCCATCAGTCAGTGGCATGGCATGACGTGTCTTCTGACAGCTATGACAAAGCACTGAGGTTCTTAGGCTCAAACGATGAAGAGATGTCTTATGACAACAATCCTTACATCAAAGTTCTTCACGATGGCTGTGCGGTAAGTATAAGCCCTCGATATGCTTTTCTGCTTTCCTAAGCTAACCTGCCACCTTAATCAAATGAGTTCAGTTTAATGCTATCATGCATGTCTCCCAAGACCTTTCTTTAAAAACAAAAAACAAAACCATATTTCGTTTCTGTAGTTAGTTCTTCACCTGCGCAGTGTCGTCTCTTTTTAAAATAGCAATAATTAGAACACTTTTAAACTTGGGAAGATGGGAAAGTAATGTTAGCCCATAACTTAAGGAAAAACCAAAAGAATAAAATAAAATCAGACAGTAAGCTGTTCTATATGCACTGACAAGCCAAGTCACTGGAGAAAGAGGATTGAGATATAAGATAGTAATGGGAAAGCATTTGTACTCTACAGTGTGCTGCAGAAAAAGATGAATAAGAATAATGCTGCAAATGGAAGGCCCCCTTCTACCATTTTAATATAATTTCTCCCTAAAGCAGAAAATGCCAAGTGAAAGCAATACCAAAGCTTTCTTTCTTTTTTTTTATCTCCTCCTCTTCTTATCCGATGAGCTGCCGTTTGAAGTGGCACTGAAATCTGATACGGATAGAATGGTATTAAGGAAAGTGTGTCTGAGAAGTTTCACAAGTATTGAGACGTTACTGACGTAACCTCAAGAAGCCTGTGGGTTTCATAACACTGGCTTGATGGCCATCCTTGTGATTCGCTTCTCCTTGACCCTTGGTTCTATTTATTCAGAACAATTCCCTTTTTAAATGTGTCCCTCCATTCTTTGCCATCTCTGATGATCCCACAACCCACCCGCTTCACCAATCTGCCCCCCTCACCCCATGGAAGAATGCCATTGCTGGAGTTATTGCCCTAATGTTTGGCTTCTGGGCAGTGGCGTAGCGTGGGGGGTGCAGGGTGGCCATCCGCACCGGGCGCAACATCTGGGGGTTAGGGTTAGGGGGCGCAAATCCACGGGTTAGGGGGCGCAAGTCCATGGGTTAGGGGGCACAAATTACTTGCCTTGCCCCGGGTGCTGACAACCCACGCTACGCCACTGCTTCTGGGCTTCAACCTAGGAATCTCTGGTTGGTCACTATGAGAAGAGAATGCTGGACTAGATGGGCTCTTCCTTTGTCCTTACCCATGACTACACTGCCCCTGTCACCCACAGTCCTTCTAATGCCCATCCTGTTTCCCCAGCTCCCATAATTTGCATTGTTAGCTGCAGCAGTGCCTGCATTTGGTGGGAACCCCAGCCAGACATGGCAGCATGGTTCCTGGAGGAAGCAAGACGTCATCCTTCCTTTTCTGTCCCTCCACATTAGACCATGATTGGGTGAGAAGGCAATTCATCTCCAGCACATTGGCTTCCCCCACAAAATGAGTATAGCACATTATCTAATGCCCCACATTGCTCAGAGAAAGACTGGGTGTGATAAATAGATACTAGTGATAGCCACTTGGAAATTTTTCCGTAGTGGCAGTGTTTTTCAATCAAAATGCAGGCTGTCATCTGAGCGTTGGTTAAGATGTGCAAAAAAGTAGCATTTTTATGCATCAGCTTATTAAATGCATATGGGACACAGGTGGCACTGTGGTCTAAACCACTGAGCCTAGGGCTTGCTGATCAGAAGGTCAGCAGTTTGAATCCCTGTGACGGGGTGAGCTCCCGTTGCTCCGTCCCTGCTCCTGCCAACCTACCAGGTCGAAAGCACGTCAAAGTGCAAGTAGATAAATAGGTACCGCTCCGGCGGGAAGGTAAACAGCGTTTCCATGCGCTGCTCTGGTTTCTCCAGAAGTGGCTTAGTCATGCTGGCCTCTTGACCCAGAAACTGTCTGCGGACAAATGCCGGCTCCCTCAGCCAGTAAAGTGAGATGAGCGCTGCAACACCAGAGTCATCCGCGACTGAACTTAACAGTCTGAGGCCCCTGAAAGTCCTATCTGCTTTTGCATTGCCAAGTTGCAGCTGTATCTCTTTGCCAGATGGTCAATGCCTACATTCTTGGTGTTGGTACTCTGTAACCCATAGCCTACTTGATTCTAGAGCATGGAAATTGCCAGCTCATAGTGCCTTCAGATCCAGCCTTGGCAGCAATTAGGCTTGGGAGTGAGGTGGGGAAGCTCCCACTGGCAGTAAAGGAAGCTTTTCTGTAAGACTAAAGACTCTCCTCCCTGAAAGAGAGGGGAGTGGTTGTGGACGGGAGCCCGAGCACCGCTCCTAGCAGGGGGCGTTGCCCCCTGCCTCCAGCTCACCTGGCTGGCACTCACGCCCCCCCCCCGGTGGCTGTCCAACCAGGTGCCATGGTGGGCGTGTCCAGCAGCCTTTATGCTGCAGTGCCAGCCTCCCCCCCGGCCTCATTTCTCTTTGTCGTCCTGGGCGAGTCACCCACCCTCCACTCCCTTTGAGTTAGGGCTTAGGTCATTGGCCTTGCTATGGACCTTAGGTTGGTCGCCCCGGTTGCCCGGGGGGCCTGGTAGGAGTTTTTCCATTTGGCATTAGGCTTTTTGGTTTTTTCGCCTACCTCGTAGCAATCGTCACAACTTTTTGGTGGTATTGGTGGGTAGGTTAGGCATTGGAATAATGTGTTGTGGTGTGTCGAAGTGCTAGGTGTGGCCATCGCCTATGCCTTCAATTTCTAGGGGTATTCCGTTAATGGAATCTGGCGGTCGTGTATTCCGTCCGAAGCCTGCTTGGCGGGAGGCCATGGCACGACCCTCGGTGACATCAGGGGTGAGCCTATAGTTGGATTAGCATCAACAGGTGATGAACCCCTGGTGAATAAACCCACTTGTTTTGCGATCCAATGCCTAAGCCAATACCTTTTCATTGCTGTAATCAATAAAGTTGTGGCCTTTTCTAGCCCATTAACCTTATATCACGTGTCCCTGTGTCTTCATTTTACTTCGCGGGGGTCGGGTCCTCGAACCACAATTACCATATGTGGAGCAATCTGAGGAGATCATAGTGCATGGGGAGGGGAGGCTTAATCCTTCCTTCCCCTGCTGTGAACCCCCCCTTTAAAAAGACCCACATGTACACAGCAGTTTGGTGCCATGGGAGCTTTTTTCCTAAGTCTCATCACCATTAATGCCTTGACTTACTTGGAATTTGAACGCCGCAAACCTGGAAGTAGGTATTCCAGTTTGCGAACTTTTTCAGAATCCGAACTGTTCCATTTTGAGTGCCCCCGCTCCTGCTTGCATGCGAGTAGGAGCTGGATTGGGGCTGCTCACCTGGAGAGGTCCAGGCTCTGTCACACTTTTCCAGTGAGGGGTGTGTTCACCTCAACAGAGAAGTTTAAAGAAGCATCGGGTGGCGAAGGTGGAGACAACCTGACAGTTGCCTCAGCGGCGGTTTAGGGGCTCTCAGATGCAGCTGCCAGGCTGCCTCCACCTTCGCCACCCCAGCAACTATTCCACCTGGCTGCCTTCAGGTGGTGCAGGTGCTCTGATGCTGAGGCCCAGCCGTGAACCCCTCAATGGAAAGTGTGATGGAGCCTGCACCTCCCCAGCTGAGCTGCCCCATCCAGCTCCTACTCGTGTGCAAGCAGGAGCAGGGGCGGGGATCTCTCAGCTGGGAAGCGGAGGCTTCGTGCTCCCCAGCTGAGCATTTAAAATTAAAACCGAAACTATCCAGAAAACCACAAAGCCAACAAACTTGCAACTCATGAAAGGGCAGCAACACAACAAATTGAAAAAAGGAAACCCAACCACAAACGAATCAAAATCACAAGAAAACACCACTGACCCGAACCCTAATTCGAATCCTTACCCTAACACCAACCCAATCCAAAAAGTTAACCCTAACCCTAACCCAGAAATGGTCTTGTTAGATAGTAAAATTCATGTTAAATTGCTGGTTTAGAGATTGTTTTTAAAAGTCTGGAACGGATTAATTCATTTTGCATTACTTTCTATGGAAAAGCACGCCTTGGTTTTGGAACGCTTTGGTTTTATAATGGACTTCTGAAATGGATTAAGTTTGAGAAGCAAGGTAGCACTGTATATAGCCCTTGACATAAGGAAGGTTCCCCAGCCCTATTACGGACAATCTAGAAGAAATTTACAGGTCTTTACTGCATTAAGTGACAACTTATTTTCATTTTGGTTTGTGTGTTTTTTTACAGACACGAAAAGGCTATGCAAAGACTGTTCTTGAAATTGATACTCCCAAAATTGACCAAGTGCCTATTTTTGATGTGATGATTAATGACTTTGGTGATCAGAATCAGAAGTTTGGATTTGAAATTGGCCCCGTCTGTTTCCTTGGTTAAGCTTAGAAAAAAAGAGAAGATCGTCAACAAAGAAAAAAATGCACCTTGGTGCTACCCACCAACCCCACTTGATGCCACATGCAAGTTTTGAATAAGAATGGAATAGAAAAATATGTCTCACCATGTATGTATGTCTTCTCTAGAAAACACCTGTTGCCCCAGTAGGACCAGATTCACATGACTTAAACTTGTTTGGCCCATTATGAAGGATCCTGCGGCAGAGACAGACAACGTGGGGTAAATTATCTGAAAATCCTCCAACATCCCATTCCGCCCCAACCCACCTGCCCCTCCCTTGATATTTTGGTGCTGTAAAATTGAATGTCATGGTGCTCCTTCCATTACAACATAAGAGGTGCTAAGAAGGTATGTTTAATAAACTGTAATTATTCTATGTACAGTACAATGCTGTCCTTTCTGTGTCCATTTCCAAAACTTGCATGTGTCCCTGAATCACAACTGGCTCTTCTGTTATAACGATTTCAAAATTATGTTGTCAATACTGCGTATGTATTATGAAAAAATAAAGTTGTAATTTCCAGTGAATCCAATCCCATATTTTTTTCTGATTAATAATATTAATATTAATAATAAAAAAACCCTTTGTATATATTGCTGTTCAAGAGCTCTGTTATTTGTAGTCACCAGGAAAAGCTCAGGTGGCAGAACTGGAAACATTTTAGTAACACACGTCTCTACTGTTACTGCTTTGTGATAAAGAACTCCAAGAAGGAAAGTACCAATTGAGGTGCTGTTCCGTGGTGCTATACCTCAGACTTTTTTCCTTTTCCTTTTCTGATGCCAGGGAATTTCAAGAATATATATATTGATATATGCCTAAAATAAGCAGGTTTTATGTTTGGGAATGGGAAACATGTATGGTTAAAATGAAAATGTGATGCAGGGCCTCTTCTGATGCTACTTTTAGGGTGTGGGACAGCCTTTCTCAACCTGTGGGTCCCCAGATGTTGTTGAACTACAACTCCCATCACCCCTAGGTAGCAAGGCCAGAGCTCAGGGATGATGGGAGTTGTAGTCCAACAATATCTGGGGCCCCACAGGTTGAGAACCGCTGGTGTGGAAGCTGTTGGTGCATGAGATCTTCCTGTTCCTCTCTGGTAATATTGGGAGGCTGAGGCCATGTAGAAGGAGTCTATTCTGTGGCTCTTTGCTACATCAGTGTTACTGCTTATCCCCAAAACTGGAGCAACATGGCTATGTGGAGGAGCTGCCCCATGATCTCCTCTCATGTGGAGAGATGTTACCAGAGCTAGGTGGAGAAGCATGCATGCTCTGCCTGCCATGCCCTACAGGTAGCATCAAAAAGAGGCCCTCAACTAACTTGTCATGGGAGTCGTCTTCAAACATTCAGAAAGAATATATGAGGCTCAAACTGGGGCAGGATGTGGGCGTTAGGTGCATGTGGATCCACCTCCAAGCTTTCTGAAGGGGCCTTCTAAGTGTGTATATGCTTAGCAAACTTCTTGCAAGGAGGAGCCCTGAAAATGCAAGAAAGCTGAGAGGGGGAGCAGGTATTTCCAATGCACATAGGAACATCAGGGAAACAGCCAGTGTGCATATCTAACCCACCAACCCTCCCACTCCAACTGAGCCCACATGCATTATTTTTGAATACCCGGAGAAGCCTATGGCCATTCCGTTTCTTGTACCTCACCTGAATTTTGTCGCATAGATACTGAAACCAGATTCTAAACCATTATTTATGGATTGTGTCCCCATCAGTTGTCTGATGGAATTACACCATTATATGTGAGCCAAGATTAATATTTCCTGCCCTGGACATCATTCAGTATAAGAAGTCTCAGATTCTATCCTCTCATCCCCCATCAGTATTTATTTTCTTGAGTCCCAGTCGAGGAATATCGGAGCCCAACAGAAAGCCGTATATCAAGAAAGTAAGATGGTGAGAGTCATCTACTCTCAGGTGTGTGTAGGATTGCCAATATTTATAACAGCTCCAGTAGATGTGACTTTTAAAACATTGATGAGCTTGATGAGCAGATCTTAGCATGAAAAGCTTCACCTGTTGATTTCTGCAGACCCAGCTGCTTGTTAAAGGTGCTAGTAGACCAGGTCAAGTTATTGCTTGTGGGGTTGTTTTGGCCAATTGGTGCTGAATACTGTCAGTACTGATCATCGTTTCAGTGGTTTGCAGGAAGAGGAGGAGGAAGACCCCATGCACATGTTCCATGTTCTGGATATGTATTCCTAGAATCCGTTACTCCCTCAGTAAAGGAGATGCAGGAGTAGAAATATGGGTCTACTCATGAATACCCTTTGCTGGACTGTGGCAAATTAAGTCCAGGTCATGTGATTCTACCTAGCTGCCAAGCAACCAACGAGGAAACAGCTAGCTATAGAACTTATTTTCTGACCCTAACAGTCATAATTTGCAATGCATCCCCCCCCACCCCCACCCCCCCGTGGCAAATCTGCCCTGGCCTCAACACATTTCTCTCTCTCCAGGTAGTCAGACATAGATATTAACTTAAAAACGCAAATCCTTTTGTACTTATTTTTCATAATATATGTAAGACTTGAAAAATAAATGTTTGTTACTATTTCTTATATAAATTTGTTTAAATTAATTGATATCAGATTCAACTAGCTCGTTTCAGCTGTTTTTTTTTTTTAGATCATGCATACATTTTATATGTACAACAGATTTTAAAGTCAACAGTTTGCTGTTCAGAATTCCTTTTTTTAAAAAAACCAAAGTTTGTAACTTTCACCTCAAAGAGGGGAAAATATACATTTTATTAATAAAATCAAGTCTTGTCTACCTGGACTGATCATTCTGTTTCTTAGACATATAGGAAATGTTATCTCTACTTCAGTAACACAGTGATATTCTGGTTCTAGATAATCCATCACATGTACCAAGGAATACAGATCAAAAACATTCCTAAATATCACAGCAAAGGCAATTAAAAAAACAACAACCCTCAAAATCTCCAAATTCTCAGCTTCAAAACTGGAGTTTGGGGCTTTATTTTATTCCATCTGATTCTATCTGCTGTCTCCTCCTCACACCAGTCTCCCAAGTCACTCAGTATGGCCTACACAGATTCTCCCTCTTTAGCAGGTTGTGGCTTTTAAGCCATTTGTACACTGAGTAAAACTATACAATAAATTCATACAATTTTCTGCATGTAATTCACCTTCCATGCCAAAAATGTGGGCTGTATGCACTGTTAGTCCTACAGAGTCAACCCATCAAGCATGGGTTGATTTAGGCTTAACAAGCATGGCTAACTTAGGGTCATTATATTCAACAGGTCTACTCTGAGTACAGCTTTGTTGGCTACAACCCTCAATTTTCAGTGAGGCAGTTTCATTATGACAGCTACCAGCATACTTACTGCAAGTACAGTGGTACCTTGGGTTAGGTACTTAATTCGTTCCGGAGGTCCGTACTTAACCTGAAACTGTTCTTAACCTGAAGCACCACTTTAGCTAATGGGGCCTCCCGCTGCTGCCGCGCTGCTGGAGCACGATTTCTGTTCTCATCCTGAAGCAAAGTTCTTAATCTGAAGCACTATTTCTGGGTTAGCGGAGTCTGTAACCTGAAGCGTATGTAACCTGAAGCGTATGTAACCCGGGGTACCACTGTACAAGAGCTACATATTCTGCCCATGATCCAGAGGTCCACCAGTGCTTAGATACACCTAGATTACTTAAAATCATAGCATTGGAAAGGACCCTGGCGGTTATCTAGTCTAACCCCTGCAATGTAGGAATCTCAACTAAGCAATCCATGACAGGTGGCCATCCAACCTCTACATCACATTCATTCCACTGTTGAGAGGACAGCTTCCTAGAAGCAAAAAGTTGCTGAGATAGTCTGGTCAAAATGCTGTGGAGATTAGATCAGCCTTCACCAACCTAGAGCCCTCTAGATGTTTTGGACAACAGCCCAAGCCAGCATGGGCAGTAGCCAGGAATGATGGGAGTAGTAGTCCAAAAATATGGAAGGCACCAGGTTGGCAAAGACTGAACTAAATGGCCCATACACACATCCTCACCATTTTGTGGTGCAGGTGACTATGTTCTCCATCTACACACCTATATTAGTATGATATTTTTTCTCTGTTTAAAACCTAGGCAAATCAATTAAACAATGTTCCTGGTCATGATGATAATCAACTGATTTTTTTAATAATAAAAAAACCCAATTAATTGATTTTGTCCGCCATAAGGGTGGTCATCATTAAATTTCAGCAAGCTTGGTTGCTAACATAGCTTTTGGTCACAGTCTGGAAAACAAAATTGTATTGACTAAACCTGAAAGTGTCAGCAGAACTGTTTCACTTGCCAAAAAGAGATACTAGTTTGGGGTTGTTTTTTTTTTAAAAAAAGGCTTCAAAGTGGAATTGTTAATTCTTATTGAGAAATCCTGGCTTCATGAAATACTGTGTCAAAATTAAATTGACTTTTCCAGAGTTAGATGGAGCTTAATCCCTAACCTTTTCACAATGACTGGAATTAAGATTTTCACAATTATTAGAGGCAGCAGAGAAGCATTTTCAGCTGTGTAGCAGAAGAAAAATCATTAATGCTATTTTTATATCAGCTTATATATTTTATTATTAACTCACTCTCTCCTATTCAGAACCCTGAGCACTGCAATGTGTACCTGATGTTCTTCTGAAAGGATGATTCTGGATTTACTGCAGGGGGGGAGAAGGGTAGGAACAGATGAATCTATTTCACACTTTTACCCATAGCTCCTTTACTTATGAGTAGCAAAGTAGCAATAAGTCAGGGTTCCATCATTACAAGCATTTCTGTTGCTTGGGCAACAGGACTTCCTACCTCTCTCCCCAAACCATCTCTGCAATCTCTTTTTTAGATGCCCTCCCAAACTTCCAGAGATGATTTGGGGAGGGTGGGTTGTACTCAGGTAGGGAGAAGAGAGGGGAAAGTTATTCTACCCAAACAGAAATTCCTTGGGCTGTTGGGAAGCATTACTTGGCTACTACCCTTCGTTTCCACATAAAACTGCAAGGGGGGGGGTTTGGGGGGGGTACCAAAACACAGATTTTGACACATTTAGGCTGCAGTCCTATTATGGGGGCAGAATCTGAAGATGGTTCAACCATGATATCCAAATCTTTGTCAGGTTCAAGATGGCCAAATGGGAGGTTCTAAGAAAAAAATGTACGTATTTCCATCCACTTCTAGGCTGGATTTCTTTCTCCCACCCCCAAAAAGGTTTTAGCCTTCTACTTAAAAATAGGAGGACAAAATGGGTAGAAAGGGAGAGATTTCGTTTGGAGGCATATCAGGGGATCAGGATAGCTTTGGATTCCAGCCATTTCCCACTCCTCCATGATACTCCACCAAACTGTCCCAAACACACCTCCTTGGGGGATCTGCCCATGCCAAACATCTGCTGAGCCCCGATTTTGGAGGTTAGTAGTTATGAGGGGGAAATCAGATATTGGATCTCCCTCTCCAGTGTGAGAATGATGTTTCCAATGCTGGAGAGGGGTGTCCAATTTATTCTATGGCTCCTGGAATGACCCCACTGCCCTGGGAACATGGGCTTGCACTCCTGAGCTGGTCAGAAGATTCAGAGAAGTACAAAACAGCCATGGTCTGATCTGCAGATTCATCCAACAGGTAGAGAATGGGACATTTTGTATTGGGATTTTCAAAGTCTGAATCCCTGAACCATCCCCAAGGAGAGCATCTCCAAACACACATCCCTTAAGCAACATTTAATGCTATTTCCACTAAAGTGGGTGTAATGATCTTTCAGGGTGAGGGAGCTCCATATTGACAATGGAGCTCCTCCCTGGGTAATGTTGATTTGGTCCAGATGATATGGTGACTGGCAAAGCTGAACCCAAGGCTGAGGTTCTATGTTTATATTTCTGATTAACATGTGTGTTTCCCATTTGAAACGAAAGTAGATATGTACATATCGCTAGGTTACAAGATTGGCTTCAGTTTTAACAGCTTTGAATTGTATACAGATTATCCTGTATATGGGGACTTCCTCTGCTCTTTTATGTATATGTTTCTGTTCCCTTCTAGAATCAAAGGAGACCCTGCAAACATGGGGATATTGTACTCAATGTTCGGAATATATTTGCTATACTCTAATTTGCATTTATTGCTCTGAAATGGTAAACCCCAGCTGAGACCAATATTTTAAGGATTAAACAATACCCCAGTTTGGAGTTTGGTTACAGTTCATTAAATTTAGATAGTAGCAAACACAGAGAGAGTAGAATTACAAAGCTTTACAAATTTAAACAAACCACAGAACGTCAAATGCAGAACACACTATAAAAACTCAAGAGGCTCAAGGTAACTTTTCCTGTGCATTACAGAATGGTAATGATTATGACTACAAGAAGCAAAAGATTCCAACATAAATAGGAGGGGGGATGGGACAAGAATGGGGTGGATCCAAGTAAATCACATTAAGTTTACCCTGAGTACGATTTACAGTGGTAACTTGGGTTACAGACGCTTCAGGTTACAGACTCCGCTAACCCAGAAATAGTACCTCAGGTTAAGAACTTTGCTTCAGGATGAGAAAAGAAATCGCGTGGCGGCGGAGCGGCAGCAGCGGGAGGCCCCATTAGCTAAAGTGGTACCTCAGGTTAATAACAGTTTCAGGTTAAGAACGGACCTCCAGAACGAATTAAGTTCTTAACCCAAGGTACCACTGTAAATGGATTTGACGCAATATTGAAGCCAAATAGCTTAAAGGTGCTTAGGATTGGCTCAGTGGTGTCATATTAATAAACAGATCATTGTTTAACCTGATACTCAGGGAATCTCAAATACAGTGGTACCTTGGGTTACATACGCTTCAGGTTACATATGCTTCAGGTTACAGACTCCGCTAACCCAGAAATATTACCTTGGGTTAAGAACTTTGCTTCAGGATGAGAACAGAAATCATGCTCCAGCGGCGCGGCAGCAGCAGGAGGTCCCATTAGCTAAAGTGGTGCTTCAGGTTAAGAACAGTTTCAGGTTAAGAACGGACCTCCGGAACGAATTAAATACTTAACTCAAGGTACCACTGTATAGTTTTATTAGCATTGTATCCAGAAATCATCCAGGAATTTGTGACCTGGGGCTCTTGTGGACCTAGGGCTGGACTCCTCCCCTTTTGGGGGCGATGGAGCTGTCCCTCAACACCAACCCTCAATTATCTATCTCCGCAAGAAACCACAGTGTATTGTGCTATCACCTATCTCAAACATCTTGGTGGGATGCCAGGGTTCCTAACTAACAGCCAAGGGTCTGGAAGGGTGGCGACTGACTCCTGTTGATCCGCAACAAAGCCAGACCCCCTCACCCATGATGTCCAAGCAAACAGTTACTAAATTGAGCAAGGCTTTCAACTACAAGAGATTTCTCCAAGTTCAGGTGGGGCTAGCCATTCAGACTGAGCCACAGCCCTAATTAAGAATCTATCTAGAGGTCTATCCTGCTGAAAACAGGTATGAGCTTCATGGGCTTGCATGTGAGTTGCCAGCCTGAGCTTCACTTGGAGCTGTCCAAGGTTCTGTCAAAATCAGAAGTCCTGCTGGAAAACTACGCTTGGGTTTGTCACACAGTTGTCACCACAGCCTGGAATTCAACACGGATGCCTTAGGATAATTATAGTTAAGTTCAAACTACCTCCCACAAAATCACAAAGGATGGCTAGTTTTGACTGGTGATTATAGGGGTCCTTGATATAAGTGTGAAAAGAAATGAAAAATCATCCATAATAAAGAATCTCGCTTGGATTGGATGAGGGACTCCCCAAATTTATCTCCTTGCAAAACAGGGAAAAAATGGGGGGGGGGGATTCCCAATGTAATCCAATGTCTGCCTCACCACCCATCCTTTTTTTTTTTATAATAATTTTTATTAATTTTCCACACAAATAATATAGAACAATATAAAACAGTACAACTTCAAGCTCGTCAGTTCATACCCTTCTTTCTTTGACTTCCCCATACCTCCCCATCCCTGCATCCTTGTTTAATGGTTCTTTAGCAACCCTTAGGTCCATTGTCCTAATTCCCTTTCATTAAAAAAATTCTTAAATTTTCTGTTTACTGCTGCAATTCTTTACTTCTTACCCCCTGACATCTTAACACTCCTCAATTTTGCAATTATTTTTAAGATATATTTTGAATTTCTTCCAGTCCTCTTCCATTATCTCTTTCCCCTGGTCTCGGATTCTGCCCGTCATCTCGGCCAGTCCCATAAAGTCGATCACCTTTGTTTGCCATTCTTCCAGAGTAGGTAGTTCTTGCGTCTTCCAATACTTTGCCAATAGTATTCTTGCTGCTGTAGTGGCATACATAAAGAAAATCCTATCCTTCCTTGGCACCACTTGGCCCACCATGCCCAAAAGGAAAGCCTCTGGTTTCTTAGGAAAAGTCCACTTAAGGACCTTCTTAATTTCATTATAGATCATTTCCCAGAAAGCTTTAACCCTTGGGCAGGTCCACCAAAGGTGGTAGAAAGTGCCTTCAGTCTCATTACATTTCCAACACTTATTACTAGGCAGATGGTATATTTTTGCAAGCTTGACTGGGGTCATGTACCACCGGTAAATCATTTTCATAATGTTTTCCTTTAAAGCATTACATGCAGTAAATTTAATACCGGTGGTCCATAACTGTTCCCAGTCAGCAAACATAATATCATGACCGATATCTTGTGCCCATTTAATCATAGCTGATTTCACCATTTCATCCTGTGTATTCCATTTTAACAGCAAGTTATACATTTTTGATAAGTTCTTAGTATTGGGTTCCAACAGTTTTGTTTCTAGTTTTGACTTCTCTTTCTGGAATCCTATTTTCCTGTCCTGTTTAAATGTCTCATTTATCTGATGGTAGTGCAACCAATCTCGAACCTTAGGCTTTAATTTCTCATAACTCTGAAGTTTCACCCTTTCGCCATCATATTCTAAAATCTCATGATATTTTGGCCATTTAGAATCCATATTAAGCTTTTTTACTTCCCTAGCTTCCATTGGTGACACCCACCTAGGGGTTTTACTTTCCAGCAAATCTTTATATCTAATCCAAACGTTATACAATGCTTTCCTCACAATATGGTTTTTAAAACTTTTGTACACCTTTACCTTGTCATACCATAAATATGCATGCCAACCAAAACTATTGTCATACCCTTCCAGGTCCAAAATGTCAGTGTTCTCAAGAAGTAGCCAGTGTTTCAACCAGCAGAAAGCTGCCGATTCATAGTAAAGTCTTAAGTCCGGCAGGGCAAACCCCCCTCTATCCTTTGCATCAGTTAAAATCTTAAATTTAATTCTGGGCTTTTTGCCCTGCCAGACAAATTTTGATATGTCTTTCTGCCACTTCTTGAAACAGTCCATCTTGTCCACAATCTGCAACGTCTGAAATAAGAACAGCATTCTAGGCAATACATTCATCTTAATAGTAGCGATTCGGCCTAACAAGGAAAGTTTCAACCTTGACCATATTTCCAGATCCTTTTTAACTTCTGACCAACATTTTTCATAATTATCCTTAAATAAGTTCACATTCTTGGATGTTAGGTTTACCCCCAGGTATTTTACCCTTTTTGTTATTTCCAAGCCTGTTTCATTCTGAAAACTCTCTCTTTCTTCCATTGTTAGGTTTTTTTCCAACACTTTCGTTTTTTGTCTATTCAATTTAAAACCTGCTACTCGACCAAATATTTCAATTAGTTCTAATACTCTTTTAGTACTAGTGTCTGGCTGTTGCAAAGTCAATACTAGATCATCTGCAAATGCTCTTAATTTATAATGTCTAACTCCGACCTGAACTCCTTTAACCAACTGGTCCTTTCTGATCATGTTTAACAAAACCTCCAGGACTGATATAAAAAGCAAAGGGGATATTGGGCAACCCTGTCGTGTACCTTTTTCTATAGGTATTTCTTCTGTTACCACGTTATTTACAATTAATTTGGCCTTTTGTTGAGAGTATATTGCACCTATACCGTTTTCAAAACCTTGGCCTACCCCCATCCCTTGGAGATTCTTTTTCATAAAAGTCCAACAAATGTTGTCAAAGGCTTTCTCCGCGTCCACAAAAATCAAAACTGCTTTCCTGTTAATGTCAACGTCCAGCAGCTCCAAAATGTCTATAATGTTCCTCACATTGTCTGACATATGTCTACCTGGGAGAAAGCCTGTTTGGTCCTTATGAATCTCTTCTGCCAACACTCTTTTCAATCTTTTTGCCAAAATGTCTGCAAAAATTTTGTAATCCACATTAAGTAAAGATATAGGGCGGTAGTTTTTAACCTGGTTCTTCTCAGTCTCTGTTTTCGGTATAAGTGAAATGAAAGCCTCTTTCCACGATTCAGGTGCCCTTTTCCCCTTCAAAATTTCATTGCAAACTTCCTTCAATGGTTGTATCAGCCATTCTTTCAGCATTTTGTAGTATTTGGCCGTCAGGCCGTCTGGTCCTGGTGATTTTTCCAATTTCATATTTTGAATGGCACCCTCTATTTCTTGTTCTGTTATTTCCTCATTTAAGATCCTTTTACTTTGTTCTGGAATTTTTGGTAGGCCGTATTTTCTGATGAATTCTTCTATTTCTTGTTCGTTGATTGGCCCTTGTGCGTATAATTTCTTAAAGAAACTTTGAAAACAATTGTTTATCTCATTGGGTTTGTGGATAATTTTTCCATCCATTTCTAGACTTGTTACAGTGTTCATTTTCTGCCTTTTTTTCAATTGCCATGACAGAAGTTTCCCACATTTATCCGCTGATTCAAAAGTTCTTTGTCTCATTTGCTTTATCTTCCATTCTATTTGTTGGTTCATGAGCTCCATGTACTGCATCTGATAAAGCTTTATTTCTCTCAAAATCTCATGAGACTTTGGTTTGGACCTCAACTTCTTCTCTCCTTTTATTTTTTCTAAAAAATTTTCCTTCTTCTCATTTTGTTGCTTCCTCTTTATAGAATTTTGTTGAATTAGGAAACCTCGCATCACGGCTTTACTTGCGTCCCAGATTATTCTTTTTTCCACATCTGTTTTCCTGTTGATCTCAAAGTAATCTTTTAATGTTTTAAGGGCCTTCTTGTGGATCTCTTCATCCTTGAATAGGGTGTCATTCATTCTCCATCTAAAGGATCCAGTTGTTGTTAGTTTCATCTCCATCTTCACCGCATTATGGTCGGAGCACGTTTTTGGACATATTTCTACTTTTTTTGTTCTTGACGCCAGACTGCTAGAAATCCAAATTTGGTCTATTCTTGTCCATGTCATTTTTGCTTCAGAGAAGAAAGTTCCCTCTCTCTCTAGAGGATTCTTTGTTCTCCAAATATCAATCAAGTCCATTGTTTCAGTCATTTCGAAAAAGATCTTTGGTAGTCTCCCTTCTTTTGAAATCACTTGTCTCTGTGCTTTATCCATGTTTGTTGAGACAACTCCATTCATGTCTCCCATCATTAGGATTTTATAGTCTAAAAAGTCAACTAATGTCTCATGCAACTTCCTAAAGAATTCGGCCTTCCCTTCATTTGGGGCATAAACTCCCACAATTAGTATCTTTTCTCCTTGAATTTGTATTTCAATTGCCAGGTATCTTCCTTGTTCATCTTTAAATATCAATTTTGGAGCCAATTTTTCCTTTGCGTAGATCACCACACCTCTTTTCTTTACTTTGTCTGATGAGATAAATCTTGACCAAGTCTCTTATTTATCAGTAATTTCCTATGTATCCTGGCAATATGAGTTTCTTGCAAACATATTATATCTAATTGTTCTTTCTTCAAAATGTGAAAAACCTGTCGTCTTTTCCGAGGAAGGTTCAAGCCGTTACAGTTCCAACTAAGGAGTTGCAGAGACATTTTGTATTTAAGTAGCTGTTCCTCCAACTGCTCCAAGCTTCTGCTCTTCCTCCGATGGTGGTGGTAAAAGTCCAAATGACAAATTTGCTATATCAGGTGGTTCCCTCTCCTCCACAGTTCCTTTCTGCAAATCCTCCAGGTATCTCTCCAGAAATTGTTCTTTGTCCTGAACTGTTTTTATTTTAATCTTCCTTCCTTTAAAGTTAAAGGACAATCCTTGTGGAAACTCCCATCTGAATGGTATGGTGTTTTTCTTCAGCAGATCTGCTAGGCTTTTGTAATATGTTCTCACCTCTAAAATGTATTTGGGAATGTCCTTAAAAATCTGTATCTGACAATTTTGTATCACCAATGCCTTTTGATAATGTAGATTCAATATTTTATCTCTTTCTTCTTTTGATCTCAATGTAATTAGACAATCCCTTGGTTTTTTATCCTGCTTTCTACCCAATCGAAAGGCTGATGTTATCTGAAATTCATCCTCTTCCTCCCATTCCTCCTGCCAAAAAGCTATAATGTTCTCTGTGAGAAATTGCACAAGGTTGTCCCCTTCCCCTTCAGGCACCAATCTAAGTTTTAGGTTCTTCTCTTTACGTTGAAGTTCCAGTAAGGAGAGGGCTGCATCATGCTCATTCACTTTTTTAATAATAGGCCCAAACTGTTCCCTTGTCTCTTCAGCCGTTGTTTTTGCACTTTCTGCAATCTTTCGTGTTTCTGAATTTTCCTGAATTAATCTATTTATAGAATCTGTGTTAGATTTAACACTAGCTGTATTCACATCCAATCTTGTTGTCAACTCTGTTAATTTTTTAGAATTCTCTGTCGATAGCTTTGTCAATGCTTCCAGGGATTGATTTATTTTAAGTAGTGCCTGAGTCATAGGATCCATAGAAGCTGGTGTTTTTTCCTGTGCAGCTGGAACAGTTCCTGATATAGAGCCCCTTTTCTTCTGAGATTGTTTTGCTTTCTGCCTTGTTACTATCTCTTCTGTAGGGGCACTCATATCCTCAAGGTCGTTCTCACAGAGTTGATTTCCAAGTGGAAAATCCCACTGTTACTTTTCCAAGTGCAACAGTTTCACTTAGAGCCCTCTAGAGGGAGCATTCAATTGTATCCAAATGGCAAAGATAAAGAAAAACAAAGAAGCAAGGAAGCATAACAATAGCCAAAAGTTTCCAATATCCAATATCCAAACTGTAACGTCTCTATCTTCTATGTGGCCAAAATGCAACAGGGTAAATCTAAGGTCCGGTAACTTTGTTACGAACAAACCCCCACTTCGCAAAGTTTGACAGTCCACGTCCCGGTGTCTTATTTGGGCAGCCCGACCCAGGGGGATTTGGCAATGGAAGATCTTAATTTTCCAATAATTTTCCAGCAGGTTAACAACGTCCCAATCCCTTCCCCCCTTCTCCTGCCAATCTGGGGGGAAGTTTTAAGTCCGATGTCAGTTTGACAGCTTAAAAAAATAGAAAGGTTCCCTTCAAATGCAGCTTGATTTTCGTTGCTTTATCTCTCCTGCAGTTCCGGGGAGGCAGACTTCCTTAATTTATGCCTTTCCCGTTTTCAGCCGAATTTCTTATTTAATGTCCCGTTACTTTTTCGATCTTACTCACGGGTGCTGTGGTCAGATTCCAATTGCAGGAAGGAATCGGCGCTCTCCGCTCATGGCGACGCGGCTTCACTCCGCTAGCTGGGTGACGACTCTCAGCACCGCGCTTACCCCGATGCCGCTCAGAAGCCTTTAAAAAGGCTCCCTCACAGTGCCGGGGGGCGCGAAAGGTGCCCACCGAATCTCCTTTGTTCACAGGCTCCGCGCCTGTGATTTTAGGGGTCCCCCGCTTGCCGTAGCGGGTAAGACCCGAACTCACGAAGCAGTCCTGCCTCGGAGCTCGAGGCTCGGACCGCCATTAAGCGCTGGCGCCGACCGGAAGTCATCCTCACCACCCATCCTTTAACCAGTGCCTAAACTAGGCAGAAACCACATTTTCTGGGAAAATAGCTCAGTGATAGAGCACATGCTTCACTGCACACATAAGGTCCCTGGAAACTCTATATTTTAAAGTAATAATCAGGAAGCAGATGGTGTCAAAGACCCCTCTTTGCCTGAGACCAGTCAGTCAGAATAGAGAATTCAGGGCTTGGGGGATCAATAGTCTGACCTAGTATTAGCAGCTTCTTATATTCCTATTTTATGAATATAAGTAGCTGCAGTAGTAGCAGCCATATTAAACAACAGCATCAATTTCCATTCATTTTAATCATTCATTTTAGTTTTCAGTGCAATCCTCTCAACTCTCCACACACAAACACTACGCCAGGCATTCCCCAACTGTTGTCCTCAATAAGGTGGTGTATCACATGTCTGAAGAACACTTTCAGCTTGAATTCAATTTGTAATACAATAAAGCACAACAGGAGAAATAAAACAAGCAATAAAAATATCATATTTTTTTAAAATCATACAGCGTCTAGCACATTACAATGGCTAAATCAGGCAGAAAAATCATTAAGTGGTCTGTCAAGACCCTCAGCAATTTTCAAATGGCCTATGGGGGGAAAATACGTAGCACCGGATTACATACATGTATACACAGGATCCTAAACAATCCTATTAAACAGCCAGGCCTATTGAGTTCAATGGGAATTACCTTAGCCACAATCCTAACCAAGTCTAATCAGGAGTCCAACTTAATTCAGAGGCACTGAATTCAAGAGAGGGATTCAGCATTGCAGCTTTTGTCACAATCTGCACAAGTGATTGATACTGACTAATGTCAAGCTTTGGAAAGCTCGGTTTATATTTCATGCAGTGTCACCATTTATATACTGACTTAGCTGCTTTTTAAAAAAATAACATTCTGATTGCCAGACATTACACTCCCTGGTGGCTGGGGGGGAAAAAATGTTGCTCAGACTCATCTTGTATTTCCTCCATAGCGCCAAGCAGGGGGAGGATAATCATTCCAGCTACTTCGTGATTTTAAAACAAAAACATCTGTGCTGAGAAGCTGTAGTCAGATAACACAAAAATGAGAAATTAATCACTTGCCTAAGTATACTGTAAACAGAAGGCTGGGTAGAACATTTATCACCATTCTGCCTCCTGCTTACTTTAGGGGAGAGTGAGCTTAATTACTTTCCCAGTATTCCCTACCCCTTTCTAATAAAGAAAGAGAAAAAAGAAAAGTTTTCATTGGTTCTCAAATACTAGCCTTCCGTTTTGTCAATTAAATGTGGGAAGGGGAAATGATCCAGCTTTCTTTTGCTAAAATGATGCCCCTTGCTCTGGATACCGCAGTAGCCTAAACTACTTGGAACACCCAGGAGTCATCAAATTGATGCTTCCTGCAGAAGGCAGCCAGCCTGGGTCCTTAAATAACAGTGAAAGCAGAGCTGTCACTGAGAGAGGAAGCAAAGGTATTACCATCTCAGTGGGGGAGGGACCAGGGCATGGAAGGTAAATTGCCTGACAATTTAAAGAAGGAAGCTTGCTTGCTCCAAGTGCAAAATTGCCTAGAAATAGAAAGCTCTTTCAGATCAACCTTGCCAACAGTAGGGCTGTATTCCTCGGCACAGTTTTGGGAGAGTAGACTCATTGAATTCAGTGAGACTGACTCCTAGGACTCCACAAGAGTCTCGGATAGCTCATCAAAGGAATCACCACATGCCTCACCGATACAAAAATAAAATGATCCCAGGAGTATCCTAAAGAGATGGTAGGCTGGTGCAAAAGAGTGTGAATCAGGGTGCATGTATTTTATATGTGCACCCGCAAAGGTACATAACCTTTGGTAGCATGTGAAAGTTTGGTAGCATGTGAAAGCATGTGAACAAGAGTGATTAATATTTATCACCAGCTCTGTTTTCTATGTTGCATGTGAAATGCCCAAAGGAAATTATCCAGAAACCACTAAATTAGACAAGAGTCCTCCTGAACTCAAATACAGATTTTCTTTTTAAAAAGCTTTAAATAAGGCCTTAAGAACCACATCACAGCTTTCCCGATTATGTTATACAGACCAGTTTGTATACTCATTTCCTCCCCACATTAAGCTAACTAATTATGGTCCCTGTGCGACATCCACAATCACGTACTCGTGAACCCGTTGCCCAACCTGACTCCAGAGGCATACAATAGGACATGGTCTGAGGGCCCTTGACCAGGGCCGGCCCTGCCATTGGGCAAAATGACACAACAATCTCAAATGGTGGGCATGGGGGTGAATTGGTCCCCTCCCTCAATCCCACTGCTTGTCGCTCTGATGCCAGACCAGTACTCTGATCACAGGCAAGCCGGATGTGACGACACATTTTTATTCCCATGACCTGAACCTAATAAGTGCCTTTCCGGATAAGGCAAATGCCAGCCTAGTCCAGAATTCTGTTCCCTCAGTGCCTATGGGAATGACATAAGCAGACAGTGAGTAGGATAGCCCTCTCCACTCATGATCTCCAGCTCTTGCTATTCAGAGGGAAATTACTGGAGTACTGGGGTTGGACACATGGCCATCATAATTAGTGGCCCTTTATAGCATCCCCCCCAAAAAAAAAACACAATAAAAAGTGATGGTGCAATGGTCCATTACCTTCAGCCTTTCCTTCTCAACCACTTCAGACTGAGCTGGCCCACAGAATGGGAACGTTCAGAGTGAATAGTACATTCTCTGAAACTTACCCTGATAAGATAGCAATTACTCAGCTACAGGAGGCTTTGCAACCCCATCCTGCTACAGCTTCAGAAGCCTCATTCTTGTTAGATTAGATTTCTCAAAGACGGTTCATCTGAAAGTGTGGTTCAGCATTGCTTCGGTGTTGCTGAAAGGAATTCACAGACTCACACACCAGGAAGGCCTAAGTACATTTGTATGTGTATGATTCAAAATGCACTTTCCTATTTATTTTCATATTTCAATACCCCTTTCTGTACTTATTTTGGTAAAGATTTCTAAAAGAAATACTAGCTGCTGCAGGCATTCCGTCTTACTCTGCTCATATTCATTAAAACCGACAATTTGGTATTATATTATTGCTTTTCTCCCATGTAATCCCCTCACATCCCAAACCTGCCTCTATCACAGGCGTCTAAGAGCTCATGAAAAATTACACTTAAAATTGCCCATTCATTGTTTACGATGAGCAACTGCATTTTGCGGGAAACCTGATTCAATCAAACCAACGTGAAATATGAATACAATACTTTATCTAGTAACTGCTAAATGCCACCCCATGGCTTGATTTGGAATTGGGCTTGGGAAAAGGAGCTATCTGCCAAATAAATGGGAAAACAGCTTTATTTCTCCTGAGTCCAATTCCAAAATTTGGATCCTGCTGCTCTCCCAATTACATTATATGGAATATGACTGAGTCTAAAAACCTTAGGGGTCCTCAGGCCCAAAAAATTTACCTTGTATTTGTGCTTGTGTAGTTTGAAAAAATTCTGATCTGCTCCCCACTGTTCTCTCCCCACTTTAATCTATGTCTCATTTTCTGAGCCATTACATATAAAATAAAGCTCTGTGTTAAATATATTGGGGAATCTAAACATGCTTTAACCTCTCCCTTTTTGGTCACAGTAGATGACATCTCCATAGAAGATTGACAATTTGAGCCCAGCCAGATTGGTTTAAGGCTTCCAAGTCCTCCCATTTTACAAAGGAGTTCTTTAAAAAAAAAGTGTACAAAAGATATGTATGCTAAAGGGGAGTGTACTTAAAACCCATACATTAGTGAAAAGAACATATAGTGCATTATATTAGGGAAATGCGTTTGCAAAAATGCGTCTGAGGAGAAATACAAACTAAAGTAATGGATTGATAAAGTACAGTGAGATTAATTAGAAGTCAGTTTTAAATTTCTTCTCTATAAGTTTTATAATTGTGTTCAGTATCAGGAGTATATATGATGACAATTATATTAATCTTCTTGTATCTTATAGTGTGGTGGTTTGTTTGATTTTTCTGTTATTTGTTTGATTGTATGTTTGTCTACTTGTATGTACATCTGTTTTCTCATACATGTATTTATTTTAAATTAATATATACTTTAAAAATAAAAAAATAAAAATAAAGTGATGGCAATTTTTTTGTGAGGACTTTTTATTTTAAAAATGAACTGATGCAGAAGTCTGGAGATTGTAACTTAAGATTGAGAAAAATCAAAAGTTGCAGATCCACACATCTCTGTTGCACAATGGGCAGCATGCAGTGGCGAGTTGTCCATGGACTAGTGGGATGAGCCTAGTTCCCTTAATGTTCCTGGAAAGACATTGCCATGTACCTGCTTAGACAGTGTCTCCAGGCTCCATGTATGTGTGTGTGCATGCACCTCTCTCTCTCTCTCTCTCTCTGAGTACCTCCGTGAAGGCTGCAAAACTGCAGCACCCTGTAGAGCAATACACACACATGAGCAGGAAGCGGCTGCTTTAATCAGAACTGCAGCCCCTTCTCCTTCTCTTAAGGAAGAGCAGTCGGAAAGCCTGAAGTTCCTATGGGGTGGGGTGGAAGACAAGATCTGTGCAACCTGAATTTCTCACTTCCTCCCTCCTCTCCTTCAGCCACTGTGTGTGAGTGTGAGTGCTTTGAAAGTGTGGTGTTTTAATATAATAAACCCCCAGGCAGAGATGGGGAGGCCAGGGAAAAACTGGAAAAATTGGAGGGGGGGACCCAGGTCCGCCCCCATTTTTCCCCAAAGCAAATGGGGGGGGGAGTGTGTGGAATATTCAGACTATATCAGACTGGTTTTCCCCCCTGATTTTTCTGGGGTGGAAATGGCTTTGGAAAAAATGAGAAAAATGGGGGGAAATCTGGTGTGTGTGTTTTTTCAATTTTTCTGAAGGATCGACAGCAATATGCAACAACCAACAACACCACAATCATAGAAAGGGAAATGGTGAAGAAAGGGAGGGGTGTTAAAAATGTTTGTTTTTTTTTAATTGGGGGGGTTGAAATCCACACTTCCGCCTGGAGATGTCTTTTTCTAACAAACAAAAACAAAGCAAAGCCAAACGTTTCTTCTTTTTGCAAGCTGCTAGGAACTGGTAAATTGACCAGCCGGAGAATAGACTTCCTTGATAGGCTGTGGACTCTCCTTCATTGAAGGCTTTTTGGCATCTGCCAGAAATGCTTGAGTGAAGATTCCTGCCTTGCAAGCAGTTGGACTAGATGATTCTTGGGGTCCCCAACTCTACATACAGCCCTAACTATTGCCTTAAGAAAAAAATCACTGCATGCCGCTGGCAGCATGCTGTGTGCCCCATGGGTGTACATTTCAAAGTTTGTGAACTAGACTGCCTTTATATTCCTGCCTTTAGCTGTTGTGATTTTTTTCCTTTGTTATCCTCTCTCTATGGCATGAGAACAGCATGACAACTCAGAGAAAGTGTGTATCTCCCACCTAGGGAGATGTACAAATTTCCTGCACCCCACTCAATCGAGAATTTTCACATTTCCCAAGTAAGGAGAGATGGATGAATATGCCAGGAAACAGGAAGCATCACACATCCGTGCTTCCTGTTCCTTCCCCAGAATATTTACAGAGGAATGACAAAGGGAAGATTAAACTGCCAGACATAGCCCGGCCTTGATTCAATAATTTCCCAGCATTTCACATGATTAAATGTGTTTGGAAGTTTGCGCATGTGCCCTGCTTTCATGCTCTGCATAATCTTTCTGGCGCCCGTGTTGCGGAAGGTCTCGGTGAGAAAACAGCAGCTAGCTGGTGTGATTGCTCATTAAATTTAACGAGCAGGTTAGAATTAGCTACTATGGAAAATAAGATGAAAGCAAAATCACACCTTTGAAAACTGTGCTGGAAGTTGAATGAAACATATGCAAGACCAATTAGTCACATAATGACCTGTGAACAGTTTCATGGTTGCTAAAGACAAATTGGGGAATCTGCAGGAGACTTCCAGGCATGTTACTCAAGTGAAACACAATGGCAATTGTGGAAGAAATGATACATTTAACTCTAAAGCCATGAATATATTCTACTTCGTGGATTCACATATGTTTTGATGTTTCTTATATGTGTTATCCTGGGTATCAGATAGCCATTCCTAGTTAATTACAGTTCTGATTTCGTCTGTATTTTGCCTTCTGTGGAGAGTTTGGGTCTGCGTATAGACTATACTTTTAAAGCACATTCAAAACACATTTCTCCCTTCAAAGTACCCTGGGTACTATAGTTTGTTAAGGGTTGCTGGCAATTGTAATTATGGGATGGATATACTACAGTGCCCAGAATTATTTAGGGGACAGATGTATTTCAAATGTGCTTTGAAAGGTACAGTGTTTATGCAGCGTCAGTATGATTTTTTAAAAGGTAATTTAATTTATTTATTCCAGTTATTTATCAGTGGCTTCTCAGGGCTACACCCTCACAATAAGCAATGTACATGCAGAAATCAAAATGACATGAGGCAGAGTATGAAAGGGATACAGAAGGGATACGGAGAAATAAACATGTAAGCAAGACTGAATTAGATAATCCAAACGCTTAAGAAATGGCAAAAGTTAAGCTTTTAAGGCCTTCCAGAATGCCAGAACTGAAGGGGCCAAAAGAACGCCAACTGGGAGATAAATCCGCAGTTACAAACCCACCACTAAAAAGGCCCTGTCGCGGGATATCTTTGATCAGTCTTCACTGACCTGCTGCCTTCCAGATGTTTTGGAAAACATCTCTAAGAAACATCCATTTTCATTCTACCTCCTTTTTCTCAGTTGATGGGTTTGGTAAGTTTGGATTCTGTACTTAATGGTTTTACATTTTCCCCTACCCACCATTTAAATCAGGGTCTCCCAAACTTGGGTCTCCAGCTGTTTTTAGACTACAACTCCCATCATCCCTAGCTAGCAGGACCAGTGGTCAGAGATTATGGGGATTATAGTCCAAAAACAGCTGGTGACCTAAGCTTGGGAAGCCCCGATTTAGATGGCATTATACAGAGCTGACTCTGGGCTTTTGTAGACACATTGGAAATCTAATAAAAACTTGCTGGATCCGACCAATGGTCCATCTAGCAAAACATTGTTCTCACAGTCACCAAACAGATGCCTGTGGGGTATCCTATTCATTCCCACTCTGGTTTAAATCCCTGGTTGGTGAGAAGAAGCTTTTCATTTACTTCTGATCCCTTATAGTACTCTCTCTCTCTCTCTCTCTCTCTCTCTCTCTCTCTCTCTCTCTCTCATAAACATGCAAACTATTTTATGGTGGAACCACTTCCAGTGACTATTTATCTCCAAACAGCTTTCCCTGAAGATTGGAGGTATACATAATATGGTATGGTAGAAGTTTAGTTCAGTAAACTTAATTCCCAAATTAATTGATGTTACAGCTCATCACCCATAGTAATGTTTCCAGAATCCTTCCCCCATTATCTTGCGCTGTCAAGTTAAATTTATCTTTTCGACATTGGAGTTGCTAAACAGTGTAAGGAAGGAAGAGCAGGAGCGACATTAGCCAGAGGGAGGGAGAGGAGCCACACTATTACATTTAATGGTTCCGATTCTCTCTGCATTTCAGTCATTGTGGGTTGTTTTGCCATGAAAGCAGTCAATGGCTTTCCTGAAAATAAGAGTCAACTTTTTATTTGGCTAAGTGCTAATGAAATTTTAGGAGGAATTAACGATTCCCCAACTCGAACACACACAGACACAAGACATTTTCCTTCCAGAAATCACTTTAGAAACAACATGACAAGGGACTGCCGCCTAATACAAGAACTGAAACGACAGAACATGACCCCGCTAATATATGCCACATTTTGTATGTAACAATTCCATCTCCCAGTGAAAATGAGGGTGACATCACCTGCCACAACCGTTCATCCCTAGTTGCGAGTTTAATTTGGGGTGATAGGGAGCTTGTGTGGACTTCTTCACCACCACAAAAAGCTTTGTTTCTTGAAAAAAGGAGCAGAATTAGTGTTGAGAAATGATAGCGCTGAACTAAGACTTAAGAAGTCTAAGAGGGAGAAAGGTTTTGGGGAAAGGATATTACAGCAGATGTGAAGCACCATATTTTCAACCATAAAATTAAGCACACTTATTCGGGTAGCTTAAGAACAGGCATAGGCAAACTTGGCCCTCCAAAGGTTTTGAGACTACAGTTCCCACCATCCCTGACCACTGGTCCTGTTAGCTAGGGATGATGGGAGTTGTAGTCCCAAAACATCTGGAGGGCCGAGTTTGCCTATGCCTGTTTAAGAACAAAATCAAATGCATGGCAATAATCCCACACCCAACGAGCTGCACCTGGTAACATCCTCACCATTTACCCAGCCTTCACCCTAAGGTCTCAGAATGGATTAAAACACATTAGAAACAGTTTGAAACAACTGACAACCACAGAAATAAGGTGGGCAATAAAAATTTACAGCGTAGGTGTCAAAAGCCAGGGTATAGGGGTGCATCTCCAGCATTTACTGAACAATGAAGGTGCAGGGAGGCAGTTCCACAATTGAGCGGCTGTCACAGACAATGCCTCTTCAAAATCTGGCAGCTAGAGTTCTGATGGGAGCCAGGTTTTGGAAGCTTGTAACCTTACTTGCTATAGCCTCTCTGGTTTCTAGTCTGTTTCTGGGCCCAGTTCCAAATGTTGATATTTGCCTTTCAGTCCCTGAACAGCCAGGGACCAGGACATGTAAAGGACCGCACATGAACCTGTGCACTCATTAGGGTTTGCTAGATAAGTTGTATCATAGCTAATTGGCTACAAAGCAGGAGAGAACCATCTCTGCAGCTGTGTCTAGACCAGGGATTAAGAAGTTTTTGCCGTACAGTTGTGCTACGGCTGATCTAATGCTACTGATTTCATTTGTATTCTCCTCCACCATGGTTTCACTACAGAGTGCTTCATCCAATTTCTGAATAGTATTTTGAACATATTTTCCTTTCAAAATGTGCATTTATAAATGTATCTCTGAAAGTGTGCATTTTAAAGCACAGTTTGAGACATTCCTTGAGCTGAGAACTGCTTGCAGCGTGCAGAGGGATGCAAAACATAATAAATAGCTGAGCTTTGATCTGCATCTGGGAGGTGTGGATCAGGCCAGTTCAAGCTGGAATCTGGAAAAATTGAACTCCTCAAGCACATTTAATGTATGTGCATGTGTGTATACACACAAGGAGAACATATTCTCTCTTTGAGAAAACCTGCTGTATTGAAAAGCAGGTTATATGTCCTCAAAACAATCCTAGCCTCACTTAAATGCCCTGTTGAATTCAATAGGACTTACTTCAGGGTAAACTTGGTTAGGATTGTGCTGTCGATAAACAAAATGAGCCATGTGAGTAAAGCCAATTGCACTGATCTTTGTGACTGGCACTATCAAATGACTGTGAGCTTTCACATGTTATAGCAGTTTCATCTGTGTTGCTCCCACAACACTCTTGCAGATATTAATATTGTACAGTTTGAAGTGAATGGAAGCATAAGAACTGACTCCTTTTTGAAACAAAGCATTGTCCAGACCCATGAAATTATTATTCAAATTTTACAAGCAGAACTCTTCAAAATAAAACAGAAACATCAAATGATACATCCCAAAATAACCATGCAATGTCTTGTGCTGTCCAGAACAGGCTCATCATCTTAGAAAATAAGAAATAATCCAAACAAACCTATAAGCAAAGGTCTCTCTCTCTCTCGCTTCACAGCCTACATTCCGGCCTCCAGGCTGCTGCCTCTCCCTTCAGGAGAGCTTCCTTTATATCCTCACTCCATGGAGTTTGGGAGCAAAAAAGGACAAAAGGCAACTAACTCCCTTTGAAAATGGAGATTTGCAACTCCATACCTTCACCACATGATCTAAGGTCACATGTTAGATACCAGAGAACAACAATTAGATAATCATCAACTGCTGTGGGAAAACCCCAATGTTAGCAACACACGTTTAGCCATTTTCCATTTTAAACCTTCATTCATACATATACGTTTTTCATTTCCGTGTGAGTTAAATAAATTATGTTTAACAAACAGAACTGTGGTATGCAAGTGAACCTCACTCCTTAATGGGGCTGGCTACTATTAAGGCTGTAACTCTGCACACACTTACTTGGGAGCAGCAGCTTCCCATGGAATCGCTCCCACAAAACACGAATAAAAACCATTTCAAATCCAATACAGATAACAGGTTGTAATGAGCACTTAAAAGGCTCTATGAAAAAGATTGTGCTGGATGTTGTGCCTTTGAGCATATAGAGAGTATTTTGCTGTTCTCTATTAAGCAAGAACAACCACATAATCACTCATCTAGGATCAATGAGCAAGATTTCTCCCTGCAAGGGCGCTGCATCTAAGCACTTGTACCATGATATCTCTGTGTGCTTATATACATACACACAGTGGCGTAGCATGGGTTGTCAGCACCCAGGGCAAGGCAAGTAATTTGTGCCCCCTAACCCGTGGATTTGCGCCCCCTAACCCTACCCCTACCCCTAACCCCCAGATGTTGCGCCCGGTGCGGCCGCCCCCCCTGCACCCCCCACGCTACGCCACTGCATACACACTGGAGAAAAACCAAGGTATCATTCTTGCTCATGCTTGTGTCTTCCAAGCTGAGTCTTTACTAGACTGTCACTGAAAGAAGAATGATTTTACTTTTTTATACTTTCTGTGCATTGTCCTGGCAAACCTTACAGCAGGGGTTTCCCAAACCTGGGTCTCCTAGGCTGTTTTTGGACTACAACTCCTATCATCCCAGGACCAGTGGTCAGGGATGACAGGAATTGTAGTCCAGAAACAGCTGGAGACCCAGGTTTAGGAAACACTGCCTTACCACAATCCTGCAGGGTAGGTCAGTATTATCATCCCAGTTCCCCATATTGGTGTGTGTGAAAGAGGACAAGCCTGAGAGGTTGTGGATTACTGGTGGTTTATTTTTCTGACCCTCAAATTTTCTGTGCCAGTACAACCCCTCCAACAGGGAAATCCATATCAATGTGCAATAACAATGGAAAACAAAGCCATTTGCTTTTCTGGATGAGTGGACTTGCTGCTGTGATTGTTCTTACAAATCACTAGCAAGGAGAACCATTGGGTGTAAATAAATAGACATTCTTTCCCCTCCGCAGGGCAATTTCAGGTGCTCAGAGCAGCAAAGGGTTTCTATGTTCTCTGGGAATCTCAGCTTATGCTGTTGCGCTTCCTCAACTTTGCTCCATCTTATGGGAAACAGAGCATGAGGGGAGAATACGAGCCAGACTGCTTATTTTGACAGTTGTGTCTCAGATGCACGCGGTGCCTTGACAGATGCTAATAAAGTCAATCAGCAGAACACATCTTCTTCCCAACCTTAAGGCTGTGGGCAATCAAAGAAACTCCAAACATCTGGCTCCCTTCTCCTGATTGCCGCGCTGGCTGATTTAGTGCACCAAACAGGCAACAATTAGTCAGTACAGCTTGTGTCAAAAGACCCATCACGTTCATTCAAATTAAGTCGGGATAAATTGAATCCAATTGGCACCCATGCATTCCTGTGTGCACTAATTTTAAAGAGGTTCCTGCTGCATCCCAAATTCCTGTTAGTTAAACGGAAGACAGATGCAACCTCTCTCTCTATCTTTCTTTCAACACCTCTAGATCGGAGGCACACATCCGAGATCTTATTAGGAATTGACCCCAGAGGCTAAATAAAACCTTTGGACAAGCCTTCCTCCCATGAGCCTGACGTCTGTGGAAAGGAAGAGAAACATTCTGGGCAGTCCTGTGTTTTTGTGGTCATGCACATTTAGCTCTCCTAGGATTAACTTTGGGGGCAGAAATGTCACCGAGAGGACAGCAGTCGATGCTGTACATTTTAGGAGCTTAAGAAGACACACTTTACATGCACTCACAAACATCAAAATGAAATATTTACACCGTATGCTGAACAGTAATAGTAAAGGGTTCATTTAAAAAGCAAACTTAATCACATGACAATGGTACTGTTTCCCTAGCCCCAGTTTGAACATTGTTGTGGTTGGGCAACTGTCTGAAAACCACTTGTCATTTTGCAGATATGTGTGGGCATCAGTAGTCCTGGTTGTAGTTTGTGTGGCCTGTCTCTTTAAGAGACATACCTGGTATGTCCCCTCTCTAGGAATAGATGCTAGGTAAAGGTAAAGGTACCCCTGCCCGTACGGGCCAGTCTTGACAGACTCTGGGGTTGTGCGCCCATCTCACTTAAGAGGCCAGGGGCCAGCGCTGTCCGGAGACACTTCCGGGTCACGTGGCCAGCGTGACATCGCTGCTCTGGCGAGCCAGAGCCGCACACGGAAACGCCGTTTACCTTCCCGCTGGTAAGCGGTCCCTATTTATCTACTTGCACCCGGAGGTGCTTTCGAACTGCTAGGTTGGCAGGCGCTGGGACCGAGCAGCGGGAGCGCACCCCGCCGCAGGGATTCGAACCGCCGACCTTTCGATCGGCAAGTCCTAGGCGCTGAGGCTTTAACCCACAGCGCCACCTGCGTCCCCCCAGGAATAGATGCTAGGAGATGATAAATTTATTAGATATTACCCTTCCTTCCTTTCTCATGTTTGTGAGTTCAGCAGAGTGCCATCCATTTGCAGCTTAAAAGGGAAGTTTAGATAGGCTAGTTTTAGCCTTTTAGTTTAAGTAATCCAGGATTTGCTTTAAAGTAGACTGGATTTTCCTGGTGTCCCCCCCCCCCCATTTTCTCCCTCCCCACCCCACAGTCAATCTGGTAAAAGGTCAAAATGACATTTACTCACAATTTCT
Source organism: Podarcis cretensis (assembly GCF_951804945.1). Lineage (NCBI taxonomy): Eukaryota > Metazoa > Chordata > Lepidosauria > Squamata > Lacertidae > Podarcis > Podarcis cretensis. The sequence continues at coordinate 79,750,573 of NC_137175.1, read as the reverse complement.
TGTTGAAGCAGAAATAAGAGACAACAGCAGCTTTGTTCAGGCAGGCTTAAAATGGCAACCCAGTTACAGAGGCTTACTTTAGACTAGTTTAAAATGGAGTCTGTGGCTCAGGCTTAGCAGATGTTCTGCATTACTGAAATGAGGTGAAAGTGTAAAGAGCAAGTGCCTGGCCAGGTGAAGAAATTATATATGGCTACCCACTCCCTGTCAGGGCACAGCAGGAGTGGCTCTCAGAGTTCTCTCTAGAGAGGTTACCGGAAAAGTCTGTGAGCTTCAACTCCTCTCATGTGCCTATCTAGCAAACATGCACTGTTGGTTTGACTGCACTGTAAATATCCCACATTTTCTCTGGATGTGATTCCTCCCTTAGTTAACTGGGAAGTAGTTGTAGCCTTAGTCTTCTTTATGTAGCATGTCTCAGCTACTTTGTTGCCTTGTGCATTGAAGATAACTTCTGAATAATAATAATGAATAAAGACAGTGGTGATGAAACACCTTATCTTCCCAGGTTGCCAGACCCTCATCTCAGATGAAGCTGATTCTATGTCATTAACTAAACGACAAAGGAGAAGTGGGCAGATATAATGCTTTTCATGACCATAGCTCTGTGATGCTGCAGGAAGGGCAATATATTTAAGCTCTTTGGGGCGGGATGTGTCCTCTTGGACTCTTTAAAGGGCCATGCACACAGATGCTGTTAGCTACATGAATAAGTGATATTTATTTCTTCCTTCCATATTCCCTAGTGCTCCAATACCAAGAATTGGCCCTAGTACTGCAATTTGGAAACTCCTGCCACCGAAAGTCATAGGTAAGGAATGCCAAACAGGTTACAGAATCATAGAATTGTAGAGCTGAAAGGACCGTGAGGGTCATTTAGCCCAAACCCCTGGAATGCAGGAATCTTTTACGCAAGGTGAGGCTCGAATCCATGAACCTGAGATTATGAGTCTCATGCTGTACAGTAGTACCTCGAGTTAAGTACTTAATTCGTTCCAGAGGTCCGTACTTAAGCTGAAACTGTTCTTAACCTGAAGCATCACTTTAGCTAATGGGGCCTCCTGCTGCTGCCGCGCCGCCAGAGCACGATTTCTGTTGTCATCCTGAAGCAAAGTTCTTAACCTGAAGCACTATTTCTGGGTTAGCAGTCTGTAACCTGAAGCGTATGTAACCTGAAGCATATGTAACCCAAGGTACCACAGTACTGAGTGAGCTACTTGGGTACTTAGATTTTGTTGTTTCTTCCATTGGGGAATTTCATCCTCCCATTAAGGTAGCATTTTTTCAGAGTGTTCCAGAAAACATATTATGTTGTTGTTGTTGTTATATTTTATATGCCACCCATTTGACTAGGTTGCCCCAGCCACGCTGGGCAGCTCCCAACAAAATACAGTGGTACCTCGGGTTAAGTAGTTAATTCGTTCCGGAGGTTCGTTCTTAACCCGAAACTGTTCTTAACCTGAAGCACCACTTTAGCTAATGGGGCCTCCTGCTGCCGCCACGCCGCCAGAGCACGATTTCTGTTCTCATCCTGAAGCAAAGTTCTTAACCCAAGGTACTATTTCTGGGTTAGCAGAGTCTGTAACTTGAAGTGTATGTAACCCGAGGTACCACTGTATTAAAAACACAATAAAACATCAGCCATTAAAAACTTCCTTTGCTGCTCTCCTTGTCTCCATCTTTTTGTCTCCCTTTGTTTTCCCTCATCTCCCCAACTTGGAGCCCAGGAAGCTGCCTTGTCGGACCATTAAGCCAAGTAAGACCATTAGGCCAAGTCTAGCTTGGTATTATCCACACTGCCTGGTAGCATTTCTCCAGGGCTTCAGATAAGGGGCATTTCCAGCCCTGCCTGAAGATGGGGACTTTTTGCACGCAAAACAGATGCTCTACCATGGAGCTAAGGACTGCCTGCTGGCTGGGTTAGTGCCCTACATGATTCTGCAGGCAGGAGGAGGAAATGGCCCAGGCAACCAGCAGAGCAACAGGAACCATGTCACCGGTATCTCCCACAATCCCTTTTAAAGGGAAGCCGAGTATGTCCAGGAAGGGGCAGTGGGAGGTTGGTGTGTGAAGGGGCCCTTGTGGGGAATTCCAAAATCTGTTACAATCATTAGTTTGTGGGTTTGCCACAGTTCTCCATCATTAGCACATGTTGTAGCCATTCTGAGTGTGTTGTCAAGATGTCAAGAGGCAGCTGCTTGTTAGAAAGGGGGGGGGAGCACGCTGAGACTTGTGTTCACTGTACAGAAGAAGCTAATGTGATGTTTTGTTTTTCCGAGGCAGCTTCTCAAGCCATACTAACAGCTTTGATTAGTTTTGTTTCTTTTAAACAACAGCAGCAACAACAAAAACATTGACTCAGAAGCTATGAATCAGAAATTGGTTAGTGCTGGCAACAGGAACACAGTTCAGTCCCCCCCCCCCCCCCTTCTTCAACATATTCATTTTTTATAGCAAACCTACCTAATTTGCACTTCTCAGTCAGTAGAGCGTAAGATGGCTAATCTCAGGGTTGTGGGTTCAAGCCCTACCTTGGGCAAAAGAATCCTGCTTTGCAGGGGGTGGAATAGATGGCCCTTATGTTCCCTCCCACTACGATTCTATGATGCTAAACCAGCACGCAAACTGAGACGCAGGTGGAATCTAGACAGTGAAAATGCTTTTTTAAAAAAAAGTTAAAAAAAAATCTTGAATTTGCCATAAGCTCACCATCACCATCTATTGTCATGTTTGTGTAATGAACTTAAAACGCGCTTAAAACGTTCTCTTTGCAGCTGTGTAGCTGGGTCTGCAGCTATCCTTCCAAATTTGCACATCAACCAATTTTGTGAGAGAGTTCTCCAAACACAGAATTTGTGTAAAAAACAACAACAACCCAGACATCATGGGAAAGGGTACATGAAAATGCACATATTCATTAAGATAACTATTAAAGGGGAAATTGCTGATGCCAAAGTACAGAAGCTGAACTTGACAATAAATACAAAATTCAAATATATTTTCTTATCCTGTTTAAATTTTATGCTGTTTTCTTTACTCTTTCATAGCTGGCTTGCGGAGAGGTTGTGAAAGCACAAATCCACCCCATTCTCCTACATGCATCAGTTTCACCTCATTCCCTGCCACCCACCCTTTGGCTTGTGTTTTAGCGCTGCACTGAGAAAAGGCTCCCCTTTTCCAGCACACATTCCATTCAGCAAATGAACAAACCATCTGTGTACCCAAGCAGTTGAGCTGCATACTCATCCAGTGATCCAGGTGTAACAATTAATGAGGGTACCATCTGTCTACCTGTGTAAAAGGTAAAAAAAAAAGGAAAGGACCCCTGGACAGTTAAGTCCACTCAAAGGCGAGTATGGGGTGTGGAGCGCATCTTGCTTTTCAGGCCAAGGGAGCCGGCATGTGGCTAGCATGACTGAACCGCTTCTGGTGCTACAGAACACCATGACAGAAACCAGAGCACACAAAAATGCCATTTACCTTCCCGCCCCAGTGGTACCTTTTTATCTACTTGCACTGGTGTGCTTTTGAACTGCTAGGTTGGCAGGAGCAGGGATTGAGCTCACCAGTCGTGGGGATACAAACCGCCGACCTTCTGATCGGCAAGCCCAAAAGGCTCAGTGGTTTAGACCACAGGGCCACCCGCATCCTTTTCTACCTATGTACATTAGGGTTACCAGACGTCCCAGTCCCCGGATTTGCAAATCTGTCCCGGGGAAACGTGGCAGTGGCAGCCTCAGCAGCCTGGAGCCAGCCTGGTAGTGCAGTTGGCTCTGGCTGGCTGCACACAAGACACATTATATAGGGACTTCCGGTGAGGAAAAATGGCGGGCACCACAGCAGCGAGCAGCTCCTGAAACCAGAGCCAACTCCGCTACCAGGCTAGCTCTGGGCTGCTGACTTGCCGCTGCTGCCGACACTGCCAAAGGGGAACCGGGGACGTCCGGCGGTACAGATCTCCTGCCCCCTTCCCCCTTTGTTCTGACTGATCAGAGCAGGCTCGGGAGTCACTGCCAGTGGGCCATTGCCCAATTTTTTAAAAACTCTGTTCATTTATGTTTCACAGGGTACGAAAGAAGGGATTTGCACCTTGCCTGGCAGAGAAACTGTGCACCTTGCACCCCTCCTGGTCAATGGCCGCCCGCTCATGACTCCTGAGCCTGCCCTGATCTATCAAAACAAAGGGAGAAGGGGGCAGGAGTTCGGGGGAGGCTCGGGAGTCACTTGTGGGCAGCGCGCCGTTGCCCAGTTTTTAAAAACACTCTGCGCATTTATGTTTCACATGGTGTGAAAGAAGGGCTTTGCCCCTTTATACAATATAAGTATGTGTGCTTGGGCCCAGGGTCTTTTGCCTCACCATCCCCACTACTGATTCCCTGTTGCTACTCAGCTTAAAAAAAAAAAGAAGTGTCCCAAGATTCATTGGAAAAAAAATCTGGTAACCATAATGTACATGATAGTTGAACTGTAAAGGTAAAAAGGTAAAGGTACCCCTGCCCGTACGGGCCAGTCGTGTCCGACTCTGGGGTTGTGCGCCCATCTCACTTAAGAGGCCAGGGGCCAGCGCTGTCCGGAGACATTTCCGGGTCACGTGGCCAGCATGACAAGCTGCATCTGGCGAGCCAGCGCAGCACACGGAAACGCCGTTTACCTTCCCGCTAGAAAGCGGTCCCTATTTATCTACTTGCACCCAGGGGTGATTTTGAACTGCTAGGTTGGCAGGCGCTGGGACTGAGCAACAGGAGCGCACCCCACCGCGGGGATTCGAACCGCCGACCTAACGATCAGCAAGTCCTAGGCACTGAGGTTTTACCCACAGCGCTACCCGCGTCCCCAGTTGTACAGTTGAACTGTACAAATCAACAAATGTGCACTCTTTCACACAAACACAAGTGGGTAGCTCAGTTGATTAGAGTGCGGTGCTGATAACACCAAGGTTGCAGTTCAGAGTCCTGTATTGGATAGCTGCATATTCCTACATTGCAGGGGGTTGAACTAGATGAAGCTCTGGGTCCCTTCAAACTCTACCATTCTATGACAACTTATACCTGTGTTTATTGGAACATCTGAACAAGGACATTGGGTTGTATTCACCAGGGTACTAGGGAAAATGTTCCATCGCAGTACCTTGGATGTCTGATGTGGGTGTAGCCCAAGAAAAGAAGCAGAAGCCGGTTTTCAGCCACTGAAGAGGAATGAAACTCAGAAACAGAGGCCAGAAGCAACAAACTGAGAAACAGTGAAAGCAGCTGCTGCTGCTCTAATTGCACTAACTGACTATATGATGTAATTAACAGCAGTGAAACCTCCCCTCCCATTGCCGCTCTGATAATAAAACTGCCCCACCCTACCGTGCCTGGGATTTATTCTTTTTTTAAAAAAAGAAAAAGCACACACGGTGTGACTACTAATCACATTGTTAATATGTCCTGCGTAGGTTTACAACTTTAATGAATTTGTAGTGATGCAGGTTCCAAAATAAATAGATAAAATGGAGGCAGGGAATGAAACTAATTATTTCCTACCTACACTTCAGAAGTTAAGCAGATGTATTCCTTAACAGTGTTCCAAATCTTTTAGAATTACACTTGTGGAAATGAAGCGAGAGGGGCTATGGGCTTCATAAACATATGGGGAAGCCCAGCCTATTTAGCTAAATCTTCCTTCTCTTATCTGCTATTTCTGCTTCTAGGGAATTCTGAGTCTGTTTTTTTGTTTTTAAATATTATTGGGAAGCCAATATTATTGGTCTATTCTAGGCCAAATGTGATGCCCACGCTGTGTCCCCTCACTAAACATACGGCAATAAAATTAATTTGACTGAGTTGGTCTGAGTGATTACCCAAGAGTCAAATTAGGTTTTTACAGGCATGAGTGCTGTGTAATGCTATTGGATGCAGTGAACCTTTCACTGTTCAGTTCTCAGGGAAGTAATGGTACGATAGGTAGCTCTGGCTAGCTTCTGTTCCTTCCTCAGAGTTCCTTTCCCAGACACAGAGTCTCGACTTCTAAGGAAGCCTTTTTTCCTTTGCCAAAGAGCTACTTAACTGTAGACACTAAAGTGAAGACTTCAAACATGCCCGCTGCAGCTTTTGACCTCTTCCGTTTGAACAGTATCTCCCGTGCTGTTCCAAAAGGTGCTTCTGAAAGTCCCTTCCATTTCAGCAGTGAACTGTGGCAGAATGAGATGTTGTTCAAGAAACTGAAGGGATACTTTTACGGGGGCTTGGCTAGGCTGGCTGTTAGTCATAATGGTAGCATGGAGTCGACATGTTCAATGATGAAGTGTCACTGGGTATCAGATGTTGGGCAGGCGTTGGCAACAGGATGGGAGAACTACAGCCTCTGTGCCATTCCTGAGACATTCCTGGAGGCTTGGAAAAGAGAAAGCTGCTGCACTAGATGACTCTTAAGTCTTCTCATGAATGACTTCAGTGAAAGCCACTCTGTTACAAAGCTGGCCTGGGCAGGGTAGAGTGTGTAGGAGCAACTGGAGCTGTTGCCCGTTGGTGTTTCAGCAGCATCAAATTAACAGAATCAGACTAGACATACAGTGGTACCTCGGGTTAAGTAATTAATTCGTTCCGGAGGTCCGTTCTTAACCTGAAACTGTTCTTAACCTGAAGCACCACTTTAGCTAATGGGGCCTCCAGCTGCTGCCACGCCTCCGGAGCACGATTTCTGTTCTCATCCTGAAGCAAAGTTCTTAACCTGAAGCACTATTTCTGAGTTAGCGGAGTCTGTAACCTGAAACGTATGTAACCTGAAGTGTATGTAACCCGAGGTACCACTGTATTGGGCTTCAGGTGTTCATGGGAGTCTACAGACATGGTGTGTATGAGACCTAGATACACTGGTGGGTTTCTTTGCAAACATGGGAGTTCAATGTGTGAATGTTGGGCAGGACCCAGAATGAATCTCAATCCACCATTGGTGCCCCCCATATGTTTACACTGAAACAATCTCCCCATCACCTCTTCCCTCCCCATAGGGAAAAGTGACCCACCTGCCTGGAAGTTTGCATAGTGCATTGTTTCCCAAGCTTGGGTCTCCAGCTGTTTTTGGACTACAATTCCCATCATCCCTGACCACTGGTCTTGCTAGCTAGGGATCATGGGAGTTGTAGTCCAAAAACAGCCTTGGAAACCCAAGCTTGGGAAACACTGGCATAGTAATTCCTCCCCAACCCAGCGAGCCACTTCTGTTGCAGCAGGGGGAAACTTTCTGAATATCCATCTTATGTGCCTAAGCCCAAATCCAAATCTCCCTTGGATGCACAATGAATTAGTAGTGCAATCTATTGCATCCCTGCCAGTGGAGGCTGAAGAATAAGGGCAAAGGTGTCACTGCCCCACCAGCCTCAGTCTCCCCCCATTTTCCTGCCTGCTTACTACCAGTCCAGAAGGTGGTGGCACTCCATGTCAGCTTCCTCTTCTTCCTTAGTTCCTAACAGGAAGAAGGATGGAGATGAATCTAGCATTTGTCAGACATTGGTTTTGACGCCACCTACTGTTGGGCTCCCTGCATTCCACCCTGCCTATCCCAACGAGCACCAGCTACCCTGTCTTTGTATATAATCCAAGCAGCCCTTGTGATCAGGGTGCTTGATGCATCTTAGGGTCTTGATCTGCAAGGTTGAATGGACCGGGTCAAAATTCAGCCTCTCTGACCAGCTGGCCTGCAGTATGTGTGGAAGGAGGACAGATTTAAGCAAGAATTGGTAGCTTATTGGTGCAGCAAGACTATTTGTTTTCCCTTGTGCAGGTGGGCACCAACTGGGCAGAAAAATCTCTCAGGTTGGAACTGGCCTTCTGAGTTGATGGGTTGTAGAGACTTTAGGGCTGCAACCTCTAAAAGAACTAACTGCCTTGAAAGCTGTACAGATGGCTAGCACATCTGCTGCTGCCAAAATTGATTTTTTTATTTTTATTTTTTTAAAAAATAGCTCCCTGAAAATGGATTTTTCCTTTTACTTTGTATCCCAGACTATCAGGCTTTTTCCTCCCAGGGCTTAAATCCTCTGGCTTTCCATCACATAAGGGGGAGAGGAAGACCCCTAGCTCGGTTTAAGAATACGTGTTGTGCTTACAGAAGATCTGTGGTCCAATCCTTGGTCTCTCTTGTGAAAACTTGAATAATAGGATTGTGCAAGACCTCAGCCCGAGACCTCAGAGAGTCCCTGTCAGTCATAAATAGAAAGTACTGGGTTGAGTCGATAGAAAGCAGTGTCAATATTCATAAGAACCACAGGCAACAGAAGCTGAAATGGCTCAGCTGAAAACAATTAACCTTTCAATCTGGATCTTCTACAAAACCTGTCTATTTTTAAAGCTAGTTTGGCTCTGGTGAGTTAATGCAATAGGATGCATTCCAGACTCCTACATTTATAGAGAATCAGAAATAATGCCCCCCGCAAAAAAAAATCCCTCTTCCTTTCTAACAGTGAGAAGATCTTTTGTTTTATTACATTGTGTCATATCTCATATTTACTAAATCAGCTCCCTTCAATCAGCATACTTCAAATTACATCTCCATTGTAGCTTTTCAATATGTAGCCAGGTACTTAACCTAATGGGACACAGGTGGCGCTGTGGGTTAAACCACAGAGCCTAGGACTTGCTGATCAGAAGCTTGGTGGTTCGAATCCCCACGACGGGGTGAGCTTCTGTTGTTTGGCCCCAGCTCTTGCCAACCTAGCAGTTTGAAAGCATGTCAAAGTGCAAGTAGATCAATAGGTACCACTCTGGCGGGAAGGTAAACGGTGTTTCCGTGCACTGCTCTGGTTCGCCAGAAGTGGCTTAGTCATGCTGGCCACATGACCCGGAAGCTGTATGCCGGCTCCCTTGGCCAATAAAGCGAGATGAGCACTGCAACCCCAGAGTCGGCCTTGACTGGACCTAATGGTCAGGGGTCCCTTTACCTTACTTAATCTAAATCAGTTAAAGGGCAAGGAAACAGATAAATGATTTTTGTTGTTGGGGGCATCTGCATATTAATTTTCCTCCTTAACCCAGAAACAGTTTTCTGACCATTTTGGACATTCCATATCTTTGGACACATATTTTCAGAATCTGCATTTTAAAATGTAATACAAGAGATCGCCTTCTCATGAGCTGTTATTGAAAAATTCCTCTTGATTCTCAAGTTGCCAAGAGTTGTATGGAAGACCCTGTGTTATACATGTCTGCAGGGACTCACCATGTATGCATACTTTGACATCTCCCATAACATTCAACAACATCTCCCATAATCCCTGGCCATTGGCCATGCTGACTGGGGCTGATGAGAGTTCCAACAACATCTGTAGGGCCACAAGTTCCCTATTCCTGTGGCAGAATAATACCCAAACTCAGAGTTACCTAATGCAGGCATAGGCAAACTCAGCCCTCCAGATGTTTTGGGACTACAATTCCCACCATCCCAGTGGTCAGGGATGATGGGAATTATAGTCCCAAAACATCTGGAGGGCTGAGTTTGCCTATGCCTGACCTAATGAAACTGACTGGAAGAATGGACAAAACAAAGTACCATTTCACGTCAGGCATAATGAACTTGTAAACTTCACTTACCACACAAAACTGTCGGTCAACATTCACCCAGCTTTGATAGCTTTAACAAGTGCTTAGACAAATATATGGGTGATGGCTCTACCTGTAGCCAAGCAAAATGGATTCTCCAACTCTCCTTACCACATCCAGTGGGCAACTGCTTTCAGGCTCTGCTTGTAAGGTTTCTCAGATACATGTGATTGACAGACAGAGTGCTGAACAAGATGGAGCAATCATCTGGATTCCCCTCGGTTTGTTTTAGGTTCTTACCGCAAGACAAATAGCATGAAGGTATTAGAATTTTTTTAAATATATATCTAAAATTGGTATCCTGCTTTTGTAGCCAAATGTTGCTCACTAGGATGAGTAATACAAGTGAGCAAATGATATGATGGAAAGGAGTTTAAATGAATACTCAGCATGTAATCAAGATTATTGTTGCAAAGGGGACAAGCTGTTTCAAAGAGTCTCTCCCCTAACATTCAGGAGTGTGGTGTGTGTGTGTGGTTTTTTTTTGGGGGGGGAGAAGGGGACAAAAGCAAGCAGTGGTAAAATGAAAGAGGGGTGCTGAGGTCATGTGCCTTGTGTTAATTATTTAGGGTGATTTCTATCACTGGTGATGATCCATACATGGAACACCACATGTAGTCCGATAGATTCCAACCCTGTGCATTTTACTGAAGAAATTGGTGATTGATATGCATATTCATGCAGCGCACGCACACACACGTACATACAAGATTTTCAAGTGAAAAGCGACTCTAAAACAGCAAGGAATGTGTCTGAAATTTTCACAGCCAACGACTCGTCCTCTGCTGGGGCTCTCAAGACGAGGATTATGTGACAGAGCCATTTAACTACATGAGCCTCTTAAAAGCTTGGGCAGTAAAGTTGTTCACTTGGCGGAGATACTAATAGGCCGAGAAGCCTTCGTGTTCAATTTTAGCACCTTCTGTCTCTCTCATTAGTGCCTGACAAGGCCCTCTGCCACTCAGTGATTGCAGCAGGAACTGATTACAGCCACAGAAGTAGTATCCATCCTGCGCCTGCCTTCTCGTGGGCTATTATGCTATATACTGCAGAAGTTGCTTTCTGATTTGAACATCAAATATCTGGAGCATAATCCCAAATTCCTGCACCTATTGACATCTTTAAAATGTCCTTTCTTCCATTGATCACACACATACACACCGCCACCCTGGAATAAAGTCCTATGTCCTAATTCAGGGTTACTTGCATCAGAGTAAGACTAGGTACATTATGAACACTGTACCCAGCTTTTTACAAATTTGTGGGATTGATTTGTAGAGTGTTTGATGACAGAATGGCTATACAGGTAAGGGGGCATGGGGTCCAAGCATATTGTGGTGGGAGCAGTTTGTCTGTTCTCTCTCATGGGCACAGTGCTATTGTGGAAAGGTTTACCTGGTGGTGGGCAAATTTAATTGAAAGCAGCAACAACACAGAGGTAGGATATCTTTGGAGTAAATTGGAATCTTTTCATCAGATATTGTGCCAATAAAATCTGTCTTTTTGAAAAGTTGTCTATGAGTTCTCTATGCATTGAGATGCCTCTTAAGAGACCCTAACCAAATCTGACATGGTGGTTCCTGAGATTGAGGAGCAGGTTTTGGTCTATGTCTGAATAGCATCAGGAACCATTTTGAATCAAGGTGGTGGGCCAAATCTGTCAAAGGAGCATTGATTTGGACACCTGTTAAGATGCCGCAACCCAATTCTGTATTGTGATTCCTGAGATGAAGAAGCAGGTTTTGGAATATGTTCACCTACCATTGGATACCATTTTGAATCAATATGGAAGACAAAATCGTTCAAAACTGCAGTGATTTCGACGCCTGATTTCTGCACTGTTATACCAGGGATGCAAAATCTGGTAATATTAACCAATATATCTAAAGGTAAAGGGACCCCTGACCGTTAGGTCCAGTCGCGGACGACTCTGGGGTTGAGGCGCTCATCTCGCTTTATTGGCCGAGGGAGCTGGCGTACAGCTTCCGCATCATATGGCTTAGGGTCATAACTAGGCCGCTTCTGGCGAACCAGAGCAGCGCACGGAAACATTGTTTACCTTCCCGCTGGAGTGGTACCTATTTATCTACTTGTACTTTGACGTGCTTTCAAACTGCTACGTTGGCAGGAGCAGGGACCGAGCAACGGGAGCTCACCCCGTCGCGGGGATTCAAACTGCCGACCTTCCGATCGGCAAGCCCTAGGCTCTGTGGTTTAGACCACAGCACCACTCACATCCCATTAACCAATATAAAATAGATCAAATAAGTTCATGTAGAGTTAGATAAATATGTGTTTTGAGTTTTTTAAAAAGTTCTTTATGTAAATAAATAATCAATTATTCTGATTTAAATTTTTACTTTAAAAAATAGTTGAAAATACAACTGCCTATTTTCCCAGCATTTCTGTGATTGAAAAAGGAAAGAAAAAGAAACTGTGTTATAACCAAACGCATTTGTATGATCTGAAACTTGGAAAGGTGGAAACTGCTGTCCCAGGATCCCCAAAAGTTACCCTTGTTCTCTGCTCCTTCCCTGACAGCACTGCAATTGTATTTGTATAACAGGAACAATTTTGGAATGGCGGGCCAGATCCATATCTGCCCTCAATCTCACTGTCAATCAGCTGGCATCATTCTTGCACCCGGTGATTGACAGGCACCTCATCCACCAGTCAAAGTCCCTTCCACAGTGCTTCCCAAGCCCTATGCTCGGTGCTTCCTAAATGCTGAGCATAGGGCTGGCAAAGCTGCTCTCTGCAGGGACTGGTTGCCTAATCGAGTTCCCCATGGGGGACTCTGTCACACAGCTGATCTGGTAGCCTTGAAGACATTGCCCATCAGCTGGTGAGTGGTGACTTCAACCCTGCTTCTCGCACAGATCTGTTCTGTGATCTGTCATGGTAAACATGAAGCCCAACCCTTAATTGTCAGTCAAGCAAAAAGAGATGTGATCCCTGGCAAAATGTGGAAAGGTTTCCTCTTGGAGGATACTGAAAAACACACAGACAAGACCACCCATTCAATTCCTATCTGAATAAAGTTTGCATAAATTTGGCGTCCTGTTCATGGATAAACAAAGAACCATTCCAGAGATGTCAGTCAATAGTCTTTAAAAATGTTCTTTTATATATGAGAAAGGAACTGTTCTGTCTAGCGAAGGTGAAGATTTGCTTTGTGCCAAGTACTTTTGAGTCAGAGCTTCACCACATATGACAGGTAGAATTTTCCATCTTATTATCCTCAGCATTATAGAATCCATCAGAGAGAAAGAGATTTGACCTTCACCTCAAATGTGACAACCCTCAGCCGAATGGGATAAAATGTTATGTAATCTGAATATATATCTTCATTTTTGCTCGACAGATAAATGCCTTTTGTCCTTCCATCCAAGAATAATAATACTACAATCCATGTAAAATAAGATACAGGACTCCACTTTTTGTATTTTTCAACTTTGTGAGTGCTATTCTTCTGCCAGGAAATATGATAAATTAATGCTTTGGCAATTACTTATCAACCATGCAATCTTAACTAAATTAATGCCTAGATATTGCTAGACTTCAGCACTCATCAGCACCTGCTAGCATTACCAATGGTCAGGGATGATGGGAGTTGTACTCCACAAACTAAGAACTCTGTATGTGGTTTACAAAAATTCATTAACAGTAATGTACAAAAATTCAAAAACTTCTGATACTTTAGTGTCTGAAATGATATTTACAATGCCAAAATAATGACAAACACAACTCCATATCTCAAAGCCAAACAGTCCAGATATTCCTGCAATGAGTCCAAGAGAATGTGTATAAGGTGAAAGGTAAAGGACCCCTGGATGGTTAAGTCCAGTCAAAGGCGACTATGGTTGCGGCGCTCACCTCGCTTCCAGGCTGAGGGAAGCGGCGTTTGTCTATAGACAGCTTTCTGGGTCATGTGGCTAGCATGACTAAATCGGTTCTGGCACAACGGAACACCATGATGGAAACCAGAGTGCATGGAAACTCTGTTTACCTTCCTGCTGCAGTGGTACCTATTTATCTACTTGCACTGGCATGCTTTCGAACTGCTAGGTTGGCAGGAGCTGGGACAGAGCAATGGGAGCTCACCCTGTTGCAGGGATTCGAACCGCCAACCTTCTGATCGGCAAGCCCAAGAGGCTTAGTGGTTTAGACCGCAGCTTGTTGCTGGTACGATTCTAATGAAACTCTGACAATGAGATAACTGGATTTCAATCTCTGTTTTGTGAATCTTCTTCTGGTTGGCCCCTGAAGGAACCATGCAATGACAATTCAATGCTCAACCAAATAGGTCACCTCCAACCATGAAGAGGCACTTCACTCTTTTTGAAAAGGCTGGTGGTCAGGGATGATGGGAATCGTACTTCAGCAGCTGCTGGAAGACCAGAAATCTCCCATCTCTGGCTATCTCATCGCCAGATTTGGTTTTGGTCTGTGTTTGGAAACTATGGGACACCATTTTGAATCAAGATGGTAGGCCATACTATTTCAAACTCTGCTGGTTTGGATACCTCTTAAGATACTGTAACTGTCATGCCCCTGCTGGAGGGATCATCTTCAAAGGAGGAGAGTAAGACAGAACAGGGTGATTCAGAGCATTCGGGGGTCATGACACCTCAATCTCCTTCGCAAGACACAGATGGCTTCTGTATGGAATTTTAGGAAGAGGCAGTGAAGCATCTGAGTCTGGGAGCAGCAGTGCAGGTCCAGTCAACTGTCTGATGATGAAATGTCTATCTCAAGACCAAGAACTCAATGAGGGGGTAAGAACAACCTGCTCCTCATGTGTAGACTAAACTCAGGCAATCCAGTTAGCCTGCAGCTAAGCTCTGCAGGCTCATAGGTAAAACATCAGTTTGGGAAGTGATTTTGAAATTGGCATGGTGGGAAACGGTGTCCCTCACCAGTGGCGAAGCTGCATGCTCCAGCACCAGGGGCAGAGAGCAGGCGGGGGCATGGCTGGCATGCATCCCGGGGGCGTGGCATGCCGCCCATGGGGCATGGCGTGCGTCCTGTGGGCATGGTGCGCCTGTCGCAGGGGCTTGGCACCCGGGGTGGTGTGTGCGGCGCATGTCCGGGGGGCAGCCATGATGGTACCCCCCCGATGGTGCCAGGGGCGATGTGCTCCCCCGCCCCCTGTTCTTCCGCCAGTGTCCCTCACTTTCTCTTTCTCTCCCTCACACACACCAAGAGCTTCTTTTTTAAAAAATGGAAGCCCTCCATCACTGCATTTCATTAAAAGAAAAAGAAAGAAAGCATCAATCAATCCAGTCACAGATCTCCCATGTAATGTGTAATCGATGCCTGTATTTGAGCAGAGGTAGATACCTCACAACTCCAATATTTAGTATGGAGTACATCGTAGAATTTATTACTCACTGTCACATCAACTGATCTGTGATCTTTTTACTTAATCTATTTTAGCTGGCTTATGCCCGAAAGATAATAGAATTATAATATACTGAAAAAGGTCAAAGCTAATAAATATTGAGTTTAAGTTCTCCAGAAGTGGAAATTCTTAAGTACAAAACACCCCAGCATTGTTTGTTTGTTCACCAGATTTATAGACTGCCCTTCATTGCATAGTCATTGCAAAGTGCTTTACAACGTAAATATACAAAACGTAATTCAGCCTAAAACCAAGCAATTGCAAATACCAAAGGGGAATCAAATATTAAACCTTTAGACGCAAAAAGGCAGCAGATCAGACACAGCTCAAACTTTAAGCATTGTTTAGAACCAGAGCAGGATCCATTCAGTTTTGACATACAAGTGTTCTGTACCACTGCACAATGAGTCGTGCCTGCCTGTGGGGCAAGAATAAGGATGGGCCATCCAAACAGATATGCTTTATTTATCCAGAAATGAAGTCAATTTCATGTTCCAAATGGATTAGATTCCACATCAGGTTCATTCTGTGCATTTACCTGCCGTGCTTTTACCCCTTTCTTGGCATTTGTTTTTTTTAAACTCAACATTCAAATCAACAGAGCCGTATTTTTGAAGGCCTGTAGCAGCTTTCTTGCCAAAAGTTTTTTAAGTCTAATGGCTGTTTCCCAGCTGCTGAAAGAATTATCCCACACCCTGTATTTATAGCCTTGTAAATATGCAGCCCTCTAGCAGACACACACCAAAGAACAATGTAGAGCAATTCACAAGGGCAGATCAACTCATCCTACCAGCCCCATAGGAATTCTTGTTGATGTATTTATCGCAACCATTTGTTAGTGTTGTTTTTGTATAATAACTGCATCTTCATACTAAAGAAACCCTGGAGAACAATACTGTACTGAAGACTACAGAATGAATGTTAATTGAGAGCTACTTATGAAGGTAGGTGTTTTTAATAGATCGGCTCTTTGAACATTTACTATCAATATGTCACATTAGGGGAAAGAATCAACTATAAGAAACATCTTGTCACGAAGATCAATATTTCAGCATTTCCCTCCTCAGACTAGGCTTTTGTGATAATTAACATTCCACATTAGAATCTGCTCACTTTTTAGACTGCTGGGGTAGTAAATGAAAGCTGCTCACAAAATTTTGTAGATAGGTTATATTTTTGTTGCCTTTGTCAATATGTATTATCCATCTCCTTCGAGTACGCAGACCAGCCAACTATTTGCATCTTGGCTGGTGGTAATGAAGCTACACTCTCTTAAAGCTGTCAAACTGCAATTTATTAACAGGCTTGTGACAAAAGATTCCTAATTATCCAGGCTGAGTTAATTAAGAACGATGTGCTGCCCCATATATCTTTATCTTTTTTCTACCTGTAAGACAAAAATGAGTTATTTAATCTCGATAATATATGGTTTGATTCTGAGGGAGTTGTAATCCATGTTGAGATGATATAGAAAACAAGGGATCTACAATGAGGCG
This sequence comes from Podarcis cretensis, assembly GCF_951804945.1. Classification (NCBI taxonomy): domain Eukaryota; kingdom Metazoa; phylum Chordata; class Lepidosauria; order Squamata; family Lacertidae; genus Podarcis; species Podarcis cretensis. Next base: position 79,734,095 of record NC_137175.1, on the reverse strand, counting down.
GGTAGGATAGGAGATGGATGGACTGTTACTGACTGTCGTGCTTTCCCCAACACTGGGATAATCACAATGGGATAAGACTGAGCAGTGGCATGCAGTGAAATCTTTCATAGGGAAATAGGGCTAGAGGCGCCAGCTTGCAAGGGTGATTGTAGGGGGGAAGCTGGTGTGAGCATTGTGCCCCCCCCCCAAGCCGGGCAAAGCTTCCCCAGCTTAGGAAAGAAGATGCCAAGGTTTAGGGTACTAGACTAGTCTGCCTTGTCCACTGACTGCACACCACTGAAACTGAGCATGAAAAACAAATTAGCGTCACTGGCACCTAACCCCTACTAAAGTAGCAAAAATGTAGAGAACTGCTACAGATACATATTGGAAGTGTAAAGAGAAGGAAGGCACATTTTACCACATGTGGTGGAAGTGCAAAAAAAAAAGCATATTGGGAAGTGATTTATAATGAGTTGAAAACAATGTTTAAAATAACTTTTGTAAAAAAACAACAACCTGAAGCTTTCTTACTGGGAATTTTAGGTCCAGAAATACCTAAGGATCAGAAGAGACTATTTATGTATGCTACAATAGCTGCACAGGTGCTACTTGCCCAAAGATGGAAGGAGAACAATTTACCTACAAAAGAAGAATGGCTGATAAAGATGATGGACCATGCCGAACAGGCGAAAATGACTTTGAAAATGAGAGATCAAGAGCACAATAAATTTGATAAAGAATGGAGAAATTTATTAAGTTACTTGAAAGAACACTGTACTGTAAACAATCGAAAACATTGGCAGGATTTTAAAAACACTTGTAATGAAGCGGGAATTATGATAAGAATTGAGATTTAAGAAAATATGGAGAATATGATACGATGCGGTTTGAAAAGAATATCTGGAGAAACCATGGAGGGGTAGAGGGAAGTTTGGGGGTTCTGAGAATGAATTTTTAAAAAATTAAAAAGGAAAGGAAAACAAATGAGTGTCTTTTTCCAGTGACACAGTAGTAGTGAATTTGGCAGTGCATGAACACTTCACACCAACATCCCCGCTACCCCGCCAAACAGCCATGCCCCGTTTAAGGCTGCACAGCAATTGGCAGATATGTATAATGCTTTGCCTTCTGTGGATCTGAAGCTGATATAATTCTAGGTCAGTTTTGCTGGGTTAGGGCAACTAAAGTCATGAGTATGCTTCCATTACTCTCCACACACACATGGCCCAATTTAACAATCTCTGTTTTCATAATGGCTGCCTTCTCCAAATGCTGAGTAAAAAAAGAAAGAAAGAAAAGGTATTTCTCTCTGTTGCTGCTTTTGAGATGCCACCTACAATCATCGTCCCTTAACTTTGGCTTTGCTTTTACAAAATCTTCATAAATAACTAATACCCTTCTGCACATGTTTGCATTGCCTGAAGAAACTTTGTAACTGAAAGCGACACCGCCTTTGTTATGGATTCCTGATAATTATTTTATCAAAGTGCTTCGTCTTTATAATATCAGCTTCTCGCACAATGGAGCACTGCTTGTTGTTTAACGTAAATGAGTCCACGAGAGAGGCTGCGGAACAGTGAATGTTCCTCATTCAAAATTCTCTGGCTTGGTATGAAAACACTGAAAACTAGTTGAAGACAAAATGAAAAATGCAGATCAGCAGAAGCTGCAGACTACAAAGATCAGGTTAAATAAGAACATTTTTTTAAAAAAAACGCTATAAAATTGCAATGTATAAAACTTTAGACCCTTGGAATTGTAATTCCCTTTTCACCTGTGGTTCACCCTTCTCCCTTGCACACAAGCACCCCCACGTCAGTGTTTGCCAGCATCTATGATGCTTTCACAGCTCTCTCACACAGGTGGGTTGCCCCTTTCACTTCTGCAAGGAGAGGAAGAGCAGTGCCCACATCCCTTCCCACAATTATGATGTCCTCTTCCATTGAAGTGGAGACTTGCTGCCATGGAAGCATAGCCCAAGTTGCATAAGGGTGCAATTTCAAGCCCAGGTTGAGAAAAGCAGGGTGTGCATGGTCAGAATCCCAAGAATCAGGTGGGGGGGGGAACCGCCCAAAGTCTGGAGGACTGCAAGGGAAAGAGCCCAGCAAATAGGTTCAGAGTTCTCCGGGTTCCTCATCAGGGAGATGAGACATGGAAGGCTTTGACAGGAGAGAGAGAGGAGGATATCATCAAATTGGATGATACATTCATCACCTCTTCAAAATTCCATGCAGAGTTAGCAAGAACACATAGCATCCTTTGGCAGCTGCTGGTGCCCAAAGATCCCAATATAGTCTGCCACTCTGTGGAGACCCACCTGCTTCCCTCCATCTTGGAACAATCATGTTAACTTTCCCAGAATGCCCCAGAATGCTACTATACTTGACACCATCTTGGAAATGTAAAAGATTGCGCTGATTGTAATGCTGGCTAGTAACTGCTGCCACCAGCTAAGACTGCTGGATGAGCATCAGAGGATTGTCTCAAACCTGGAGCAGGCCCTGATCCATGCATGGGATTTTCCACTTCCTCACTTGTTTAAACTAACCACCCCTAGGGAGGGAACCCCCCTCCCCCATTTATGGAACAAAGAAAGATTTCCCTGCTGAAAATCACCCCCCACCACCAACTATTTATCCCTGTTATTTGCTGCAAATTCTTCATTGTAAGATTAAATTCAGACTTAGAATAGACCTGTTTGAAATCAGTGGGAATTAATTTATTCCCAGCTAAGTCCAATTCATTTCAATGGGTCTCGTCTGTTTATGACTGTTTGGATCCAAACCATGAAAAATAAATATAGGAAGTCTCTTATATTTCTATGATTATATTATATATATTAAATAAGTAACTTCAAAGATGTAGATAGATAGATAGATAGATAGATAGATAGATAGATAGATATGAATCCTCGATACAGATGCATGTAGAGTCATTGCTTAGTGTGACTCTTGGTCCTCATCCTCAGTTCTTGAGACCCTGCAATACTGTATATCCTGCCAAACTGGTCTCAGCCTCCATATTCCTTCTGCTCCAGAGATGTCCTCACATTTCCAATGGGTTTTTTTTTTTTTAAGGTTTCATTTTGAAGCTGTGTCAACATGTGCACTTTTATTTCTTCTAAAGCAGAAGGGCAACACTAAGTGAACAAATGAGGACACACGGGCCAGATGTGAAGTGGAAGCGAAGGGCAGAGGGAGAGAGCAGAATATTCACTGTGGGTCAAAGCAAGGGACAAGGAGAATTTGTCAAACTGGCCACAGCACGCAGCGGCATAAAACAAATGTGCTCCATCCAGCTGGTCTTTAGAAGAGCCACAAGTGTCGAGTGACAGCTGCTCTTCTGATTGAAGTGCTCGCTTAAAAACGCCAGCTTCCACGCAATCATCCAGAAAAGAGTGGCCGTCAGGACAGAACGAGCCAGGAACTGCCAAATGCTAAACCTAAACTGGTGCCAGCCTGTAAACCCTTTACGGTAATTCCAAAAGGTCTAGTTCATAACGGAATGTTCCACCTGACAGCGTTTAGCATCACCTGGGCTGGCGTAATCCCATTGACTGCGCAAGTCGTTAGCTTTTTAAGTAGCGCTGCAGGTGGAAAGTCCGCTGTTTCTTGGACTCCCAGCTAATCAATCACTATAAAGGAAAGGCAATAAATACTGAAAGAGAAATCTTCTTCCCCGGCCCTTACCTACAGTTGAGTAGACGACGGCACACGATCCCTAGGCCTGAAGACAAATGAAGGGGCTGCTTTGACAGAATTACAGCAATACCTCTTTGAAATGGATTTTTCCCTGACCTTGAGAATTTTGGCGTGACTAAGTTTTCTTTGTGTGTGTTTTTAGTCCGTATCAAGACAGACTTGTCTTAAACCTGTGATACTGAAAGGGGAGGAGAGATAAAAGGCAGTATGAGGCATATTTGAACATTAGAAGTGCGGGGGTGGGGGGAAGCCATTTCTCATGGAAGGAGGGAAGACTGCCAGGATGTGGAACAATCTGGCATCTCTTTGTTTAAATTTTGATGGCATTTGGCACCTTGGGGGAACGTCATCTGCTTTCCTGTGATGATGGCGAAACTGCCTCTCAAAGCTGGGGAGGGTTGTGACTCTTTTTGAAGCTTCTTTCCACTATGTCCACTCGTTTGAATGGCATCTTGGCATTTAATTATCTTCAGAAGATGGAATCTCACACCTTGCCTCATTAATCAACAACCTGTGGTGGGTGATAAGAGCTCAGTTCTCCAAAAAGAAGCACCTCTGAGCCCAAGACAAGATCCATAGGTATCCTCCCCTCCCTTGGAAAGCTTTCAGAAGTTATTATGAAAAGTTATCAGCTTTAGCTTCTCATATTAGCAGTTAATTACAACTCACTGGGTGCGGCCTAGGGTTGCCATATTTCAAGAGGCAAAATGCTGGACACAAAAAGCTGTTGAGCTTTTTTAGAGCAATTGCCTGATAGCCATGCCGCTACCACCAAGCCTGAACCCGAGCCACAGCGTTAGTCACCGGCAACAGCACCAGAGCCTGAACCAGAGCCACCTGTGTGCACGCTCACACACAAAAAATTATAAACCCCAAACCCAAGACATTTGCTAGTAAAATTCCCCCCGGACAGTCATGTAGTACCCCCAGAACAGGACATGTCTGGGAATTCCCAGACATATGGCAACTCCTAGCAGAGCCACTATGCTAGCTTCCCAGCAGGCGGGTGTCAAGTATGGGAGTTTGCCTCTCCCTTCTGGTAGCTCACCAATAAGAATTAATGAGCATCTGGTAGATTTATAGTCTTTTTATTGAAGTATGATGTTGTGAACACAGATCGGCATCTCTCTCTAAGGATTGGGGTTGCTCACTCTGACTCCTCCCCCCCCCTTCCGCAGCAAGTAGCATGCCAATGGGATGTCTCTCTTCCCCTGTGTCTCTTTTGTTCTCTGACATGCTCGGACCTCCTAGTTCGTGGGGAGGGAGAGGGTTCCCCCCCCACTCTCTATTGATGTATCACCCAGCTACTCCCTCCCTTCTGGGTGCTCAGCAACTAAGCTGGGTAGCTCTGTGTCTGCCTGACTCTCTGATTCCGGAAACGCTGAAAGCAAGGGGGGCAAATAGTCCCCCTCTTCTTCTGTTAGAAGCTGATCTCCCTGCCTTCCCTAATCCTCGTCTTCAGAGTATTCTCTGACAGCGGGTCACTGTTGATTACTGGGAAAGATGGGGAGGATTGGTAAGCTGGTGGCGGGGAGTTTGGCATGGTGCAAAGACACCAGTGGCACCAATGTGGTGTTCCTGCTGGTTCGTTTGCACCACACTGACCTCCCTGCTACCTGTTAGAATTCCTTCTCCAAGACTGCAGTCATGGGATTGTTGTCTTTCACATGATGGTGTATGTTTTGACAGAGTGGGAAGTGATGGAGACAGGATGTTTGTGTTACTGTGTTCCATGAAGTAGGACTATTGTCCTTTGTCCTTTCTCTTTGCTGTCTGATGCTAGAGAGAGAGGGAGCCATATTGCAGTGCTCTGTATGTGTTTATATGTAAATAAAGTAGATTAGCCAAAATGCTGAGTTGTTGAGGTCTGTTACGCAAGCTGCAAAGACTCTGTGGATCCCTAAGTGTGCCAATGTCGGTTGGCATCGGTCACTGTGATGTTCGGGCTGAAGAAAGCTTTTGAAGCTCCCGAATGAATGACCAGGAGGGAGAGAACATGCCAGTCGGGGTCCTACTTGAGTGTAGGATGAGCTCCTTGCCTCTTACCCTCCCAGTAAGCAACAGCAACCAACCTACTGGGCAGCTGGTCCTGTGCAGCCCACCACCTGGTGAGCCTCTTCTGCTTCCATATTTTAAGCAAGTGCAGAGGCAATGGGTTGGATCCAGACTCAATAACACCAAATGTGTAATCAGTGGGACCTAACTTAGTCTAAAACTGTATATATGAGGGGAAAGTGAGCACACAAATGAAAATATTATTGAAAATCGCATGCAAAAGTGCAAATTAGAGGAAGTTGCTTTCAAAAAATAGATTGGGCCAAAGTGCATACACAAATATGTATGCTAGGAGAAATGTGCATTTTTTAAAAAAAATGCTGATTGGTTTTCTCCCCCCCCCCCAATCTGTATCTATGTTGAATTTCAAATTGTTTTATAAGTTTGCATTGTTGATTTTTTTTAATGGTTGTTGCACGGGAAGTAATAAATGAATAAGTATATATAAGGACTTTTTAAAAAATTGCAAATTGATGTGGAAATGTGAAGAATGGAATTTAAGATTGGAAAAATAACAAATGGGCAAACTCATCCCTCCCTCCTTGGCAGCCTCAAATATATTTGGCCCACCTACTTTATTGGGCGTAAGGCAAGAGGCTAAGGTGGAAACTCCTCTCTGATTCAGCAGGCTGTGGAGTGTGGGAAAGGAAGAGAAGGTTCAACTTAATAATTTTCTTACCCCCTCCTCCTCTCTCAAGACTGTTGACTTATCTGGGATCTCCTGAGGGAATTTCAAAGGTGGCTGCCATGACATGTAACTTGAGAATGATACAGATTCACAACACAACTGTTGGTACCATAGCAAGAAAGTTGACTAAATCGTTATTTTACTTTCCTTTTTTAAAAAAGAAGTGCTTAGAAAGTTCTTAACTTTCTGTTCAAAAATCTTCATAAAGCAAACGCAAACAAAAATATATCTATTTTTTCATGAAAACAGGACAGTTTTATCAGCCTTAATATTTTGGGTGCAGAGCAAGATGATTTATTGGCATACAGTGCTAGGAAAGATATGATCTGAATCCTTTTCATTTTGATGAAATTTACTTCCTCGTTGTTTCCTTTTCCATTTGTAAACTTAAATCTGTTTGCTTCCTGCTTACATTGGACAGAAAACATTCCTCACCATTGATACTGCTCATTTATGGTATACACACTCTTTCTCCCCAAAAAACCAAAACACAGTTTGATGCAACAATCTCTTAGTTGCATGACTTTTCACTACTCAGACCCTGTAAACTTTTGCGCATACAATCTCTGCAAAGCTGAAATAGATTGTAACTCCACAGAATTGCCTTCCTCCACCTTCCTTAACAGCAATATTACCAGAGACTTGCAGGGTAGATGAACGATTCCATTTCTTTCATGAGATTGCTTCACTGCAGAGGTAAATTTCCATTTTCAAGCATATGAAGACTTCCTATGCCACTGCAAGAGCTTGCAAAGGTCACTAGTGGCACAGGAAAATCCCCAAATGCAGTGAGAAACAATGACTTGACATGAATTAAATGAGAGCAAGTCTAGTTGATGTTTAGGGATGTAAGAAGGAATCCTTTTCCATTCCAACCCATGTTTGCTGCCTGTAGTGCTGTTTCAGTTCTGCTGCAGTTCTGCTTCCAACAAAAAACCCCCTGTTATTTGTACTGATGTTTGCTGTGGCAGAATCTTATATAATTAGTTACATAATTAATAACTTTATTAGTGTGCATTCCTAGGCAGAGCTGGGTTGACATGAGGCACAAAATGTTGAAGTAGAGCCACATTTCCTTCCATGTGTTCTATCACCTGAAAAACGGGACTTAAATGTGGACCCAATTACTGCCTAGATCAGGGTTTCCAAACTTGGGTCTCCAGCTGTTTTTGGACTACAGTTCCCATTATTCCTGACTACTGGTCCTGTTAGCTAGGGGTGATGGAAGTTATAGTCCAAAAACAGCTGGAGGGCCACCCAAGTTTGGGAACTCTGGTCTCGATGGAGACCAGAAAAGGATGACAACATTATCATATTTGGATAGGAGTCAAGAATGGAGTAATGAAGACCTTCAAATACCACAATATATTTTCAATACAGTGGTACCTTGGGTTACATATGCTTCAGGTTACATACGCTTCAGGTTACAGACTCCGCTAATCCAGAAATAGTGCTTCAGGTTAAGAACTTTGCTTCAGGATGAGAACAGAAATCGTGCTCCGGCAGCGCAGCAGCAGCAGGAGGCCCCATTAGCTAAAGTGGTGCTTCAGGTTAAGAACAGTTTCAGGTTAAGTACGGACCTCCGAAACGAATTAAGTACTTAACCTGAGGTACCACTGTACTGCAAAAGAATGGTTGGCTATCTGCTACCTAGCAAAAAACAAAACAAAACAAACATTCCAAACTATCAACCAACACCAGCCCAAAACATACAATACAACCATCTGGTAGTTATTGCTTCCCTGAATCTTAGCTGCACTGTTGTGGGGAATCTCTTCATGATACAAAAAGTTCTGCAAGCTTCATAAACAAGACTCAACAGCCCTTGGGAATGACCCCAAGAGCTAAGCAATAGGTGTTTGTAACCATCAGCAGGCCGGCTATCGAACGCCAGCTCACTAATTGACACACAGATGTTTTTGCCATCATACTGCCGAATGCCTTATTTCCGGGATCTGCTGAAACAAACGCAATGTTCTGCAGTCACATAGGCAGCAGATACAGGAAGCTTTTTAATGAGGCTCCATTGGACCCTGGGCTTGCTGGTCATTAGGACCAAAATCCCTCATGATCAATACTCTCTCTTCCAGTGTTTGCCTGGAGCTCTCTTGGTGAAGCTTGAGACACAGAAGTCTACTGCAGGACTGAGAAATTTTCATTTGTACATCAAGGGATATTGCCTAAGGATGTGCTTTTCAGTATATGAAGAAAGACTGAAGACGTAGGGAGGCCTTGTACCAGCAGGAGAGGATACTTGCACCTCCTGGGACAACAGTTGAACTAAAACCTTCTTAAGAAAACCTGCATCCATTAAATTTATCTCACTGATGTTTCCAGAACGAAGGAAACAATGTGTTGATTTGCTTGCGTTTGGAATTACTTGACTGTTGCTTTTCCTCTTATTTTCAGGTCTATATAATCTATGTGAAACACACAGAGGCTTCCTTTATACTTCAAGGCAATTATTTTACAACGGAACTACAGAGGAACTGGTCACAGTTATTTATTTTCCCCCACCACATGATGCTTCAAACTATTTTGCCACTCCAAAGGGAGACAGCTATATTTAAAATTGTGGCAACCACAGCTAGGAAGTTTCTGCTGCTATTCAAAAGAGCTGCATCCACTATTTCCTTTATTATTACAATACTTGTTGCTTCACAGGGCCGGGGACGATTCTCAGGTCCACTTTGATACTGACAACCCCAAAGATTTCATCCAAATATTTGATGCTGGTGAATTTTGATGTCCATGCTAATATCAAAATTAAGAAGCTAAACCAATTTACACCCTTTCCCCCTCAAAAGGTTCCAGCCAGGGTCATACCTTGACAGAAACTATACCTGGAGTTGCCATGTTGTTCAGTTCTTAAAAGCTCTTTACTGCTGCTATTAATCCCTGTGGAAATGAATGGAATTTATGGCAGAAGGGGCAGAAGGATCTTATTGGCAAAAAGTCTCTAACCAAACCCGATTTATAATTACAAGCAGGTCTATCCTTGCAGCCATCTAAAGAATATTATTTATTAATTAAGAAATTAATTTTATCTTCCATTCAAAAGGCAATAGTGTGTTTCTAGATCTAATGAGCATTTTCTTTGCTACTGGCTACACTTTTATATTTCTTTGATGTCCACGTTGCCACCCTCCCACCTCTTCTCCACCTCTGGCAGGTAAATTAAACTTCTTTTTCTGTGTGCTAATCATTTTCATTTCCCTGGTACAAAGATTTATTTCTCATTGTGTGCTTATTTTAACTACTGACATGTCTCCTTCTACTCATAAACCTCAACATATTAGCTCTTCCTTGTCCTATCTGCGCCATTTCTCTATCCTTTTAGCTGGTCTAATAAGATTTCCAGTCTATCCATGCAATAGTTATTTTTCCGTCTCTCTCTCTCTCTCTTTCTCCTCTAGAGATCTCACCCACTTCGTTTTGCCCAACTTTACGATGAACCTGCTTGCTAGTCATGTGGCCTGCTGTCTTGTCACTAAGCTTTAGTTCCTGTTTTCTTTGTAAAAAGGGATTTCTTATCACAGTTTCAACTTCACTTTGATTTCTTTCTCTTTATGATAAAACTCCCCAAAATAATTTCCTGCTCCCTGCTCATCTTAAAACAAAATGCATAAAGGAACAAGTTCAAAGATATTACAGTGGTACCTTGGGTTATGGACACTTCGGGTTACAAACTCCGCTAACCAGGAAGTGGTTGCTCCAGGTTAAGAACTTTGCCCCAGGATAAGAACGGAAATTGCGCGCCAGCGGTGCAGCAGCAGCAGGAGGCCCTATTAGCGAAAGCACTCCTCTGGTTAAGAACCGTTTCAGGTTAAGAACAGACTTCTGGAACGAATTAACTTCTTAAGCTGAGGTACCACTGTAATAGGATAGATTCACCTAGAGCAGGGATGGAAACACTCTGTGAGCCTATGGATGTTGCTGGACTCCAAGCCCCATCAGCCCCTGCCAGCAGAGTAAATAGGAAGAGGTCATGTGACTTCCTATCCAGCTGCATCTGAAGGTCCACAACTTCCTCACCCCAGACTGAGATCTTTTGCAGTAGGCATTTATACAAATTCTAGTTCTACAGAGCAATGTGCCAAGTGCACATTATGCTAACAATACCATTCACTGTGATTTACTTCCCTATATTAGAGCTTGTTTTCCTCTTAGTGGCCCATGTTCATCCACATCATGGACAGGAACCACATATCTTGACTGGCAGTGGCAGCTCCAGGAGTGGCAGGAGTGGCTGGCACAGGGGGTCTCTGTCATGCTGATGGTCCCTGACGGCGGTGGCACCGCCACTAACGAGATGGGGCAAGATGGTAGCAACATCAAGACCGTGTGGTCTCCCAATGTGGTATTCCTGCCCATGTGACCACACAGCTGCAACCCTGTCTCCACCCTGCTCCCTCTATCCTGATACATGGCAGCATCGCCACTGTGAGGAGGCATGTCGCAATGGAGGACATGATCCCGATACTTTAGCTATCTTGCTTAACAATTGGCATTGTTCCCCTTAACATTCATTTTTGCAAATATATCTTTCAGTGAGTTAAGTGGTTTTATTCAATTTATTTAGAAAAGATCTAGAGCTGGCTTCACCCTGCATTTCTGGACAAGACAGGAAACACCTTGCAGACACACACACTTTTCAACATGGCGGGGTCACCAAGGGAAAACACTTCTGGCCTAGACTATGACTGCTTCCCCCCCCCCCACACACACACTTAATAGTTAAAAATAACCCCTCTCAACACCCTGTAGTAATCTGTACAGTATTATGATGGACCAACCAAACATATTATTATTATTATTATTATTATTATTATTATTATTATTATTAAAATTGTATACTGACATCTATCTGTAGATCTCAGAACGGTTCACAACACAAAAATACAAGATAAAAATAACACAAAATACATAACAACAACAACAACAACAACAACAACAACAACAACAAACCAGTTATCTGCTCCTAGTGCATGTCTTTCTTTGACACATGTGGATTTTAGGAGTTTTGTGAGCGTTCAAGTAAATATGCTTGCAAAAGTGATGGTCCGCACTAGAATGCTTGTGAGCAGGACTGAGATAAGTGGGCTATGTGCTTGCATGCTCCTCAGAATGCCACCACAAGTGCTTCTTCCTTTCCCTTCCCCAGGGTTCAGTAGCTTACCTTGAGGCAGGGGGAAGAGGCAAGGAGGCCCCAGCAGAGCATCATTCCCTTCCGAGGATGCAAATGGGACAACAACTCCCACAGTCCCTCATAGGGAACTGTGCTGCATGTGTCACTTTTACTAGGAGGAGAAAACCAGGGGCCCAGTTCTTCACCAGTATTCCAAAAATCCAAAATAACAGTAAACCAGAAGGAGTCTAATTTGACAGACTACTCAGATGGTGTCTATAAAAAGTCTACAATCTATCTTTAAATATAGGAATACAGTCTGAGACTGGGAATTGTTGCAGAATGCCTTTCCTATGGAACACTCTTGCTTTCTCTTGATAAGATAGAAACTTGCCTTCTTCTGAGACAGGTGGCTCACTCACCTTGAGCGTTTACTTTTCTCCATGTTTCGTTTCAGTGACATTTCAATGCACAGGGGCATTTCAGGGCTTGCAGATCAGTTGAAGCAGCTAATCACAGTAGTGTTAAATCCGTTTGGCTTAGATCCTCCAGGTTATATGGAAGAGCCATGGCTCAGGTTCATCCTGTAGCTGTTCCAGGTAGAGCTCATGTCTGAAATCCTGGGAGCTCCTCTAGTCTGTGTAAACAATTTTGCATTGTTTATTCCATCTTGGCATGAAGTACTGTCTTATGTAGAATAAGTAACCCTTACTTTCATCGTTCCCTTAGAAGAAATACTTTATTTCCAGCAGCATTTATACTTTAATCTCCCTTGGCTTTCTTATTCTTTCTCTTTTTTCCTTACAATTTCTTACATTTCCGCCCCCCGCCCCTCACCAGGAGCTGGCGAGAATTCACATTTAATTTGATTGATATGTGATTTTACTACTTGGGGGTACTTTTTTAAAAAAAAACCACAATATTTTTTCAATCCATCATGTGACTCTTCTGGCAAATACAAAGTTAGATAAAACTATATTAGATAATAAGAAACTCACATTCATCATACAGACTGATTTTTCAAAACACTGAGCTCTAACAAAAGCAAGCGCTATCCATCTTTGCCTGCTCTATAAATCTTCTCCCAAACATTGCCTCTCCCGGAGTAATTTTAAATGGAATCTAGCTAATTTCTCTTTCCTATCATCATAGTGCTCTTATTGTCATGGCAACTAATAAGTGCTCAAACTTCAGGTCAAGGTTGATTGCTGAAGATGCTGTTTTGCAACCTGCTGAGCTGCTTCCCAATAGACTCCAAGTACAGTCTCTCCATCTTGTTAATGATGTATGCATTCATTAACCAATATTTGGCAATATTAGTTAATCAAGGAACACATTACCCATGATTAAAGGAGTATCTGAATGTGTAATTATTGATGTGCAGAGTCAAGCCTGTATATCTAAGTTTTATGGAAAACCTTGAGCTAGACTAGACAGACCGCTTCTAAGTACTTAAGATCTTTTCCTTCCCCTCAGGGAAATAATTTGGGTTGCCTTGCCTAGCTAACTCCTAACCAAACTTCTTTCCAGGCTCTGATTTAATCCCTATCTGGCAGTCAAGCCCTCTTTGACAGTTTAACTTGAAATTCTCCACTCTAATTGGATGTTGCACCACCCAGCTATGGTTGGCTTCAGGAGACTGAGCCAAGGCCCGCCCATCACACCTCAGCTTTTCCTGAGCCCACTTCACTCCTACTTGTTATGTGAATTGGTTACAAGAAGGGACCAAACTGTGGGTTAAAGGAAGCACTTGGAAATGGGTTTTGGAGACAGAATAAAGCAATTCTATAAGAACCTCTGCTTGTACCAAGACTGGGTATAAGTCACAATTGCTGGGACACTTCACTAAACAAGTATTGATCCACTATTGCGGGGAGGAGTGTCAGTTGAGTTGACAGAACAATCTGAACCACACTGAGACCTTTGGGTATAGGGCGGTATAGAAAACAAACAAACAAACCACAAATAATTTTTAAAAAAATCTTGAAAATTCAAAAAGCACATAATTATATGTTCATTAAACATGGTGAGACGTAAATAAAAGAGAGGAGAAAGAAAGAGAAACAGAACCCATGTAGAAGGGAAAATAAAAGGGAGAAACCCAAAACTATATTTTACAAGGTTGATGTGACGTGTGTGTGTGTGTGTGTGTGTGTGTGTGTAGGCTCTGCTTACTCATATTTCTTATTAATTTGAGGACAGTGATATTCATTCAATGCTAAGTGGTTTCCTAACACTGCAAAGACAGTTTCTCAGAAGATCACAAACTAAATCATAAAACCACCTTCTAATGATCCCTTGTCATGTATTTAGTTGGTGTTTAACGGCCCCAGGAGTGGCCAAAGGAGAAAATACAGAAATAGTGCAGTGAAAACAGTCTTGTGGAACAAATTATCTTTTAATTTACTAAGCAAGAGAGATCACAAACAGATAAAGCGGTTTGTAACTGACAGAAAGAAGTTCAAGTCAATTGACTGAAAATTAAGAATAAAAGGAAGTGAGGGTGGGGGAGGACAGGACAGCAAAGGACAAAAGGAACACATCACGTTTCCTTTGGCATCTATCATTTCCAGACTGTTGATTCTTCTACTCTGTTTAACCTGTACAGACCCAGGAAAATACAAGATAAGATCTCCTTAGCTCTGCGATCATTCTGGCACTGGGGAAGTTTCACTCAGGTTCAGCTTTCCAATCCACAGGTAGCTCTGCTGGTGGCTGCAATTTGGCCTTAGCACTAACTGCATTTTTGCATTTAACTGTGCAGATTGATGAAGATGCAAATGGCATCAGCTGAGAAGCTTATCTCTGTTGGGATCAGAACAAGTGTGGTAGGAGAATTTAATCCATTCCTCCCCTGTTGCGATCCTGAAGGAAATTGCTCCCCTGCAGCTGGAATTTGCACTGAAAGCAAATCCCTTGTTGGTACCAGCAGAGGATTTTCTTCCAAGGCAAATAACTAGCTTCAGAGGAACAGTTTACCTCAGGGACCACAACTGGAACAGCAAAGGTTAATTTTAGGGTTTCTTTTTGGGGGGGACAAAGTTGTTGAGCTTTTCTGTAGTTTTGGGTTGCCATACGCCTGGATTTCCCCAGTTATTTCAGTGATTTCCGGCCCGGACACTGTTTTCAACTGCCGTGTTCTGGCAACCCTGGTTAATTTACTCCTCCACACCCACTGTGAGCCTCATAATTATCAGCTGATGCTCTCTGTCTTTTCAAAAACTTGAATGTTAAAAACAAGGATGCATTTTACGTTGTATCTTATTTGGCCCATATTAGCTACAGTTAAAACTTAGCCTAAATGATAAATCCATAGGGATTAAAGTAATGTATTTATGGGAAGGGCTAATGTGCAAATTTAGAGAAGAAGAGAAGATGAGAAGAGTTTGGATTTTATATCCTGCTTTATCACTACCCTAAGGAGTCTCAAAGCGGCTAACTAGCCGCTTTGAGACTCCTTAAAGGGAGTGAAAGGCGGGATATCAAATCCAAACTCTTCTAACATTCTCCTTTCCCTTCCTCCCCCACAACAAACACTCTGTGAGGTGAGTGGGGCTGAGAGACTTCAGAGAAGTGTGACCAGCCCAAGGTCACCCAGCAGCTGCATGTGGAGGAGCGGGGAAGCGAACCTGGTTCACCAGATTACAAGTCCACCACTCTTAACCACTACACCACACTGGCTCTCGTTTCATTTCATGCTCTAAATTTTATGCATAAACAGTGAACGTGTGGGTGGGGACAGGGGGACAGATGCAAGCCAAACCCACAACATCCTCTTAGGTGTTGCAACTGCCTCAGTTTGTGACCTTTCCTGTGTGGTGCTGGATAGGTCTGCAGGGGAACTACATGTGTTTCCTTCCATGTGTAAAGAACTCTACTCTCATTTATGTGAACGTAAGTAGAAGCTGCCTGCAGACCTCCCCTCATTTGCACTGCACATCCCTGACCTTTCTTGTGTTGTGCAAGAATGGACTGCAAGGTGGTTACTCAACACAGGAGAGGAAGAGGACTGAGGTGTGCATGCAGTGTAGATCAGGACATAAGGGGTGGATCCTGCTTGAGCACCCCAGCCCCAGTCCACATTTCCTGCATTTCATCTGAAGACATCTAAAGTTTGATGCTAAAATGTGGCTGTCACCAAGCTTAGAAAGAATCTCTGAGAGCCCCCCTGACCTGTTTGAGAAGCCTTGGGATTGCAAGCTAGCCACATGCCCCCATACTGAAGCAAAGTTCTCTGGCCATAACTGGCTAGAATACCCCCTTTTTTTAAAGGTGGCCATTTATTTCTGTATATTTGTTGCAAAGTTATATTTATACACATTTTAAGGACCTGAAACACTGCCTTCTTACTCCTCAACCGACAAATTCTCTGCCCCCACCAGGGGTACATCGTAGCAGGGTTTATTTCAGGGGTCAGGAAACTTTTTCAGCAGGGGGCCGGTCCACTGTCCCCCCATGTGGGGGGCCGGACTATATTGGGGGGGGGGGGAATGAACGAATTCCTATGGCCCACAAATAACCCAGAGATGCATTTTAAATAAAAGCACACATTCTACTCATGTAAAAACACCAGACAGGCCCACAAATAACCCAGAGATGCATTTTAAATAAAAGGACGCATTCTACTCATGTGAAAACACGCTGATTCCTGGACCGTCCGCGGGCCAGATTTAGAAGGCAATTGGGCCGGATCTGGCCCCCGCGCCTTAGTTTGCCTACCCATGGTTTATTTCATGAATCCCAGGGCTGAAACTGAAACTAGAGTCCCGTTTTCTCCATAAAAGGTTGTGGAGTTATTTGCAGAATCCCTTGACTTTTTGCTCTTCAACTATCTGTTGGAGGGAACCAACTCCACAGAGACAGGATATTTACACTGCACTCTTAAACACACTTAGCTGGCGATAACTCTCTCTAAACTCAAGGAGACTTCTGAACAGACAGACATAGGATCATGTTATTAAAGATGGTAAAGGTAAAGGTAAAGGATCCCTGGATGGTTAAGTCCAGTCAAAGGTGATTATGGGGTTGTGGCGCTCATCTCACTTTCAGGCCAAGAGAGCCAGCATTTGTCCACAGACAGCTTTCTGACTCATGTGACCAAAATGACTAAACCACTTCTGGTTCAACGGAACACCGTGACAGAAACCAAAGCGCACGGAAACGCTGTTTACCTTCCCGCAGCAGCAGTACCTATTTATCTACTTGCACTGGTGTGCTTTCAAACTGCTAGGTTGGGACAGAGCAATAGGAGCTCACCCATCACGGAATTCAAACCACCGACCTTCTGATCAGCAAGCCCAAGAGGCTCAGTGGTTTAGACCACAGTGCCACCAGCATCAGCATCATCATCATTATTACTATTACTGTTGTTGTTGTTGTTGTTGTTGTTATAAATGGTACCACATTGGCCACCCCATACACATATGCGCAGACACACCTTCTGTTTTTCTCTCCATAATGAGCTGTTGGTGGGTGTTTCTCTTCTGAATGCAATACAATATTTTGCAAGTGCTACAAAAACTAAATGGAACTTGGGGATCTCTTTTTCTAGGGTGGTTGCTCCGGGATCTGCTGCAGCTCCTTCCAAAGCTACATGAAGAGTGTTATGATAAAATTGAAGGTTGCAATGCTGACAGGCTAATGCCAACTGGAAGAAAACAAAACCAAGCAAAACTTCGTCCAACTGTGCGGGGAAAATATGTTGCAAAAATAACATCTGGCAACTTGATCTGGCAGGTGTTATGCATGGAGGCGCGAAGCCTTCCAGCTGCTCTAGGTCCTGAAATACAACTCAAGACAATTCCTAGCACTGTTTTTAAAAGAAAGGTTTGGGTAGTAATTTATGACCCAAGTGTAACTGGAGGGATACTAATTCCGAGATACCCAGGTCGTACTTTATTTCCCTCAGGAAAGCAAAACTACTTGGGACAGTTTTATGGAATGTCATAATAACTAGTCCACAACGTTAATACATTCCACCTGGCTGGCTTCAAATCATGTTCAGTGCTTCATGATTGCGTCTTTACACTGGGTTAAGCCTATTGTTGGACTCAGAAGGCATACAAAACAATAAGTAGATTTACCTGGGCCTTTTTATTGTGCTGTACTTCACCTAGATCCATTTTTTCTATTTGTGGGCAGTTCCTTATGTGGACGTTAGTCAACTTGACACCCATAATAATACTTGATTCTTTGTTAAATTCTCACACGATCCTTTGATTTCTTGCCCATGTCATTCTTCAGACACCTCACCATAATATTCTTTGCTTGTTTCTGTAACTGCCATTAAGTGGGACTGACTACATATCTTCTGCACTGTGCTTGCAACAGTTAGGACTCAATTGATATTCAAGGGTTTTGCTTTCTTTCACTGCACTGAAATATCGCTATTTAATGATGACATGTGGGAACTGGCTCGTTTTTATTTTTTATTTTACAAAAGCAGGGAAGCACCAGGCTAATTTACACTGCCTTAACACAAGTTCTTTTTTTTAAACTTCGTTCTATTTCTTTGCCATGATAAGTTATTAAAAGCAAGCAAACTCATTTCTCTTCTGTGGCAGAGAAACATGTTAATGTGAAGCTATACTTCATTTGGCTTAAAAGATAATAAGAAACTCACTTCCAAAGCATTTTCTTTCTTTATGTCACAAAACTTCTACGCTCTAACTATGTCATCTTTGTCCTAAAACATCATTAGGCATCCGAGGTAACAGAAAGAAAGATGAATTGTTGGGTTGGCATTTTTTGGTGTGTGTATGACTAAAAACTAGATTAATTATTCTCAGTAGCAGAAGGCATGGTATGGCATTCACCTGACCTCCTGACAGCTGAGTCACTGCTGCTGACCAGGATGGAGAGGAGGAAGACTGAGATAGCAAGGAGCTCAACATCGTGAAAACACACTGCAGGACCACCGGATTGGCTCTACCAGTGTGTTTGCACCATCCTGACTTCCCTGCTGCCCCCTCACTCCCCATCTCCTTCCTGATCAGCAGCAGTGACTCAGCTGTCAGAAGTACCACCACATCATGTCATTTAATACTGGTTCTTCTATCAATGCTAATATGTGAACATAGCCTCTGACCTCGTTGATATACTTAGTTGCTATTTTAGGCCTTCATTCTTCACACATCTAACTGACCCAATCAGTGACCACAGAGATTTTAGGAAGGCTTTAAGATTTATTTTTGGTGTGTATTGGGAGCTAGGTCTAAAACAGTGGCAGAAAACTTAATTAGCATGACTTTCTGAGTTGCCTTGTGCTGCCTGACGGAAATAGGACAAAATGCCCTTTGAATTTCCACAGAAGTTTTTTTTTTTTTTTTTAAAAAAATGCTATTGCAGGGCAAGAGAAAGATCAGTAGTAGCATATTATCTCAAGAACACGCTGTAATATTGTCAGATAGGAGTAATGAATTAAACAAATGCATTTGTGACAGCCGTACAAAACCCCTGTGGAATGCTGAAAAGTCGTGACTGTATTTAGAGCCTCAGAGAACCCCTCTGAAAAATGCTCATTGTCTTATCCAACTTCTGTTTGCTTCCTGTGAAATTGTTTGGCTATTTCACTCAAAGCGAAGCCTCCAGTTTGGAGTTGTGAGGTTTCACTTTTGAGAACAGGTCTTGTTCCAGGCCTCTTCAGCTTTGTCCATCACTTGAGCAGTTTCTTTGGAGAGCTGAATCCCAACATACATTGGAAGAAGGTGTGTTGGAGTTATTTATTCCTCTGTTTTATTTATATGCTGCCCTTCATCCAAGGTAGTGCGGTTCCACAGACAAACCTTGGCCCTGATCTGACCATGTTCCCCCCCCCCCACATAACCCAATACCAGGGTCCTGAATGTCCCACTCCTGCCACACAATGCTTTGGATTACTTAAAAAGGTAAAGGTAAAGGACCCCTGACAGTTAAGTCCAGTCACGAATGACTCTGGGGTTGCGATGCTCATCTCGCTTTACAAGCCGAGGGAGCCGGCGTTTGTCTGCTTCCACAGACAGTTTTTCTGCGTCATGTGGCCAGCATGACTAAGCCGCTTCTGGCGAAACCAGAGCAGCACACGGAAACGCCGTTTACCTTCCCGCTGGAGCGGTACCTATTTATCTACTTACACTTTGACGTGCTTTTGAACTGCTAGGTTGGCAGGGGCTGGATTACTTACACCGGTGTAAATTCCACCAGCTGAGCCCTGATTGAGCTAGGGTCAGAAATTTACGCCACCATATTTCTGGCTCATTCAGGGTGAGGAGCTTACATAGGCATAGAATAAATCAGGAAAGCACAAGATCCACCCAATGCAAACTCTCTCATACTCGAAAATCTTGGCTTTGCATTGTGCTGCTGTCCACAGCTATATGGCTGAGAACCACCACTCTGTTTTCACACTGTCTTTGGGAAAGGTTTGTGCAATCAATCTGTTTAATGTGCAAAGCAATGTAGAAAAAGAAACAAAAACGTGTTGATACTGTTCCAGTGCTTAGGCATTTCAATATTCAGTGTTGCACACAATTGAGATTATCCCAGAATACAATATTTAGTCACAGATTCCAAAATACATTAATATGAGGATTAACTGAGTTTTCCCAGGCTATTTTCAGAATTTCATAGGGCTAACTTAATTTCTAATGAATTCCTTAAAAGAGCCTTTGTCCGCAGGCAAAAATAATCTAAAATGAACTTGGGTGGGGAATGAAGAAGGGAGAATCAAGTTTTGTTTTTGCTTTTTTAAAAAAAATAAATCATTTTTTTTGGAGGGAAGCATTTTGAAATTATTTTAAAATAGAGGAGATTTTCATCTATGTTTGGATGGCTCCTAAAGAGACTGCTAAAGAGGTCAAACTGGTATAACAAGCAGGTTCATGAATGCCCCTTTGTTCGGCCTTTGCATAACTAACATGATAGCCAAGGACAGATGAAATATTGTCGTAGGAGCTAATGGTTGGACAGCCTTCTGAAAGACAATATGTCATTCTCCCCACTCCATTCCCTGGCTGGAAGTGATGTCATCAAAGGGGGTCTCTGTGTGAAAGAGGATGAATGACTGGTAGTGTTGGAGCTTGAGTCTGAAAGAGACAATTAGGCCTTACTTGCTCTATGGTACTGTTGGTTTTCCATATACAGTGGTACCTTGGGTTACAGACGCTTCAGGTAACAGTCTCCGCTAACCCAGAAATAGTACCTCGGGTTTAGGACTTTGCTTCAGGATGAGAACAGAAATTGCATAGCGGTGGGACGGCGGCAGCAGGAGGCCCCATTAGCTAAAGTGGTACCTCAGGTTAAAAATGTTTCTTAACCCGAGGTACCACTGTGTGTGTATGTGTATACACACACACACACACACATATGGGACAACCTATTAAACCTACTCAGCCTGACAGTGAAAATGTCTGCTAGACCTTCTGCCATGTGTCTTAACCACATGGTAGAAAGTCAAGGAAGAAGGGGGCAACTAGACTGCGTAGGAAAGTGAATTCCATTCTTTGGACAAGTCTACAGAGAAAACCCTCTCCTCCATCCCAACCAATCATTCCCCCACGACCGTCAAGCCTCCTCTGAAGATCCTCTGAAGTGAAGCCTCCTCTAAATGGAGCAAAACATAAAAACAAAATTGTAGCTCTGTATAGCATTTCAAGACATGGGATAGCTCAGTCAGCAGAGAATGAGACTCTCAACCTCAGGGCCATGGGTTTGAGCCCCATGTTGGGCAAAGACATGACCCTATTGATCCTTTGAGGGACGCAGGTGGCGCTGTGGGTTAAAGCCTCAGCGCCTAGGACTTGCCGATCGAAAGGTCGGCGGTTCGAATCCCTGCGGCGGGGTGCGCTCCCGCTGCTCGGTCCCAGCGCCTGCCAACCTAGCAGTTCGAAAGCACCTCCAGGTGCAAGTAGATAAATAGGGACCGCTTACCAGCGGGAAGGTAAACGGCGTTTCCATGTGCGGCTCTGGCTCGCCAGAGCAGCGATGTCACGCTGGCCACGTGACCCGGAAGTGTCTCCGGACAGCGCTGGCCCCTGGCCTCTTAAGTGAGATGGGCGCACAACCCCAGAGTCTGTCAAGACTGGCCCGTACGGGCAGGGGTACCTTTACCTTTACCTTTATAGCATTTCAAAGTAGCAGCCACCAAGATTTGCTGCGGCCATCATGATACATGGCGGAAAATTCATTTCAGTTGCACCATTAAAGATCTTGAATCTTTTTATCCCTAATTCAACAAATCCTGGCTGATTCCCCTGGGAAGGAGATAACAGAGTAGTGTGTGAACCTAGAACATGGCACCTAATTAAAAGACCACTGCTCTCAATTCAGCATTAACTGTCAACTTCAGAATGTAATTGGAACCACTGCAGTGTTGACATTATTAAACACAGGCACTTTGATTCCTTTCCTCTGCCCGCTTTAAAAATCAAAGAGAAGAATTAAGCACTAAGACCCACATGAATGTTTAATAGATGGTGTTAATGGTCTTAAGAGTCAGCCAAGGAAAGTGCAGATTGCTCTGAGATGTCAATCCAGGCACCATTATTTAACAGGTTTATTCACAATGAACGGGTTTGTTGTTATTTAGCATATTTATTAAGGATCGGGAACAGAGGGACATAGGTGCCATAATGGGGACAAGTCATAATGTGGACTGCATAGCCAGTTTAAAGGAGTTGTAAAAAGAAGCTCAGGAAAGATGAGGAAAAACTAAGGGAGCAAGGAACGGTCAAACAGACAAGTTGGATTCAGGGACTGTATATTTTTAGGGAAGGTTGGAGCAGAGGAAGGAAAGGAAAGGAAAGGGAGGACCAAACCTGCAGGTTCAAGGTACACCCTTAAGGTAAAGAACAGCTGATGGTGTTGACCAACCTGTAAATAGTTATTTCCTGTTTCCTTCTGGAGGGTCTGCTGGAAGATTGAAACCAAAGAAAGAGCACATACTGTATTTTTTGCTCTATAAGACTCACTTTTTCCCTCCTAAAAAGTAAGGGGAAATGAGTATGTGTCTTATGGAGCGAATGCAGGCTGTGCAGCTATCACAGAAGCCAGAACAGCAAGAGGAATTGCTGCTTTCACTGCGCAGTGATCCCTCTTGCTGTTCTGGCTTCTGAGACTCAGAATAATTTTTTTCTTGTTTTCCTCCTCCAAAAACTAGGTGCGCCTTGTGGTCTGGTGCATCTTATAGAGCGAAAAATACAGTAGCTTCAATTGTTGCAGGTGTTCTTTCACTGAACACATACCTGGAGACTTCATGTATTCTGTGTGTCAGCCAATAAGAAGTCATGAAGTGACATATCCTTGAGATAAACCATACAGAAAAGCTGCATCTCACATGGTTGCAATCTCAGTCTACAAACTAGGATGGCTTGACCTAGGCAGACCATTTTAATGGTCAATATTTTAAAGGTATTTCACCAGTTGTGCTGAGCCTGGGCTCAACATTTGTCATTTCATGTTAAGGATGGAGTTTGATGGTGCATTTTTATTGTGTTATTGTAACGGAAACCCAGTTGCCGTTCGCATTTCATTAAACTTACATGATCTCCACCTGATTACCATTTGTGAAAATAGTGTTACTGTTTTCAATCCTCCTGACAGTGCTGCACTTACCCAATGGATATGGCTCTTTAAAATACTGCCACTTTTAATCACTGCCCGTCACCAAGTTCCTATTTGCATGCCTCCAGGGGTACTGTTATTCGTATGTCTTGTGGTGTCACATTAATGAGGCTTGCATATGCAGCTGAACAAAGTACTTTGTTTTACTGTTTTGCTATTACTCAATCACTACTCCTCAATTGTTTAATAGACATGATAATATGACAGTCCCTGCTTCCATGGACAGTCCTGGATTAACAGAAGACATCCCAGTTTCTGATTTGATCCTGGAATGTCCCACTTTTCCTTAAAGGTAAAGGGACCCCTGACCGTTAGGTCCAGTTGCAGATGACTCTGGGGTTGTGGTGCTCATCTTGCTTTATTGGCTGAGGGAGCCGGCATACAGCTTCTGGGTCATGTAGCCAGCATGACTAAGCTGCTTCTGGCAGACTAGAGCAGCACATGGAAATGCCGTTTGCCTTCCTGCCGGAGCGGTACCTATTTATTCACTTGCACTTTGACATGCTTTCGAACTGCTAGGTTGGCAGGAGCAGGGACCAAGCAACAGGAGCTCACCCTGTTGCGGGGATTCGAACTGCCGACCTTCTGATCGGCAAGCCCTAGGCTCTGTGGTTTAGACATCCTTAGAATGTCCCCATTTTCTTGGTAGAAATGTTGAACGGTATGGAGTTATGTGACCTCCAAGCCAAGGAGATAAGTAACTATACAACCTTTAGAAGACATCTGAAGGCAGCCCTGTATAGTGATGTTCTTTAATATTTAATGTTTTATTATGTTTTATATATGTTGGAAGCTGCCCAGTCAGATGGGTGGGGTATAGATAGATAGATAGATGATAGATAGATGATAGATAGATAGATAGATAGATAGATAGATAGATAGATAATTGAATAGGATGTCCCTATTTTCATCGGAAAATTGTTGGAGTGTATAGCATACTGGTGTTCATTAGGAACCAAGGTGAAATTTTGAGAGGAATGCAGATCAGTTTGTTTCTGAACTGGGGGACTTTGTTTCTGAAGCAGCACCATACCCAGTTACAAACTTATTCTGCATCCCCATAAGAATAACACAGAGGTATCTTCCAAGGTTGTTCTGAAGGCAAGCATAATAATTGTTCCAGATGAATGACAGAAATCCTGGAAACAGGTCTCCACATCTGAATTTCCCTGGCCGAAGGCAGTTTCAAAATATATCTTTGTGATGACTGTATTGAGTGAAGTGGCCATGAGATTATGCGGTTAACCATGGATGAAACAGCCTTAGATGGACAGCTTCAATTTCATGATGACATTTATAAAATGTAAAACATCAGCTGAAAACACTAGCCATATACTCACGTTAATGTTTTCATTTTCTAGCATGTGGTTTATATTTTAAGAGCCTGGGGTTTTTTTTTTAAGTGCAGTCAGTTGACTTCTTTTATTCAAAATATATCCCCCACCCATTTGTGTGTGTGTGTGTGTGTGTGTGTGTGATGAACTGAAAAATTATTACAAGTCTGTCACAGACTTTACAAAAGGAACCTGCTTTGTGGCATTTAGAAAGAGAAAAAAAATGTCACCCAGAGATCATTACTGAAGGTGTAAGGCTAGAATCAAGCCGTCTCTTGTCAGATCATTTCAAAACGTATTTCACAGTGGCAAAGGGCACTTTCCGCAGGCTTAATGGTACATTATGCAAGAATAAATAATTTAAGAAGAAAATTGGCATTCTATTCTGTAACTAGAAAGTAAAGTTTGAAATGCTGCTAATTTAGACATTAAAGACATGATGGATTCATAAAATAATACTGAAGCGAGTTGGGATGGGAATGTATTATCTAGATAGCCAGACTTTTCTGATGAAGCCCGTTAAAAAAAGGCAGAGCCTATGGGGAGTTTTCTCATTATTATTCCTTTATTTCATATACCAACCCCCTTTTCTTGTTTAAAGATGTTCATTGGGTTTGAGTGAAGATGATTGCATTCCACTTTTGCTAGCCTCTTTATCTCCCAAACCTATCCCTCATTCTGTGCCGGCGTAATTTAGTCAGGGTCTGTTCTCATGTGTATGAGCTTAGACTCCCTCCCAATGCTTTGTCTAAATAACTCACATGGGGACTGGCAACTTCTTCAATGGGAGGAAATACTTACTGACCTCCAGTCCCCTCTTTAATTAAAAGACATTAATTTTTAGATCTTGGTGGCAGATGGAACAAGCTGGGCTGTTGTTAGGCCAAAAATATATTAATAGACTTGGGGCCCGCTGGTTTACTTTTCTGCCTGAATTACCGTAAATCACACAGCTAAGCAAAGCCTAGTTGTTGATTTGGTCTTGTATTAACATGTTCAGTGCTTTAGAAGTCTTTCTTGGCAGAAAAAAAACTGGGAGGGACTCCTCAGATTATCACTATCAGTGACTGGAAAATTGCCTGGTTTCTTCTTTTAAGTAATGGTGATTTATAGTACACTTCTGTGGTCTGCTAAGAGGGAATCCTAGGACAGGGGAAAACACTCCTCTTCAAATTTGGAGACAGAACTCCTACACTGGAGAAGAGATGTGATGTAAGGTTCTTCACTGAAGCTTCTGTACTCCTTGCCCAACTAATGTTGCAAATCTAGCATTTGTAAGGCAAATAACAGGTGTGTGCTGGGTACAATTGGGAAATGTGCCAAGGTGGACCACAAAATGGGCAAGATCTAAACCAGGAAGAAATTTGGATATGCTTCTTAGCATGTCTAAGCCTTTTTCTTCCATTTTCTTCCCATGGTTTCCATTAGGAGGTAAAAAGTGTTGTTGTTTATGAATCACTTTCCATGAGGCCTCCTGAAGCATTTTGCAATATAATAGAAGCATATCAACAACCTCAGATATGCAGATGACACAACCTTGATGGCAGAAAGTGAGGAGGAATTAAAGAACCTTTTAACGAGGGTGAAAGAGGAGAGCGCAAAATATGGTCTGAAGCTCAACATTAAAAAAAACTAAGATAATAGCCACTGGGCCCACCACCTCCTAGCAAATAGAAGGGGGGAAATGGAGGCAGTGAGAGATTTTACTTTCTTGGGTTCCATGATCACTGCAGATGGGGACAGCAGTCACAAAATTAAAAGATGCCTGCTTCTTGGGAGAAAAGCAATGACAAACCTAGACAGCATCTTAAAAAGCAGAGACATCACCTTGCCAACAAAGGTCCGTATAGTTAAAGCTATGGTTTTTCCGTAGTGATGTATGGAAGTGAGAGCTGGACCATAAAGAAGGCTGATCGCTGAAGAATTGATGCTTTTGAATTATGCTGCTGGAGGAGACTCTTGAGAGTCTCATGGACTGCAAGAAGATCAAACCTATCCATTCTTAAGAAAATCAGCCCTGAGTGCTCACTGGAAGGACAGATCCTGAAGCTGAGGCTCCAATACTTTGGCCACCTCATGAGAAGACTCCTTGGAAAAGACCCTGATGTTGGGAAAGATGGAGGGCACAAGGAGAAGGGGACGACAGAGGACGAGATGGTTGGACAGTGTTCTCGAAGCTACCAACATGAGTTTGACCAAACTGCGGGAGGCAGTGGAAGACAGGAGTGCCTGGCGGCGTGCTCTGGTCCATGGGGTCACGAAGAGTCGGACACGATTAAACGACAACATGAGCATATGTTTAAAATTTACACACACACTTGTATATAAAAAACAATACACACACATACACATATATACGCACATACACAAAAGTGCACACATAAAACCAGTTCAAATCTGATGCAGATGTCAACTGGGATAAATATCTCCATTTAGAAGGCTTGCTGAAAGAAAACCATCTTTAGCAGGTGCTGGGGTCGGGGGAGGAGGTGCCCATATGTTATGCGGTGGTGGCAGTAGAAGTGGTAACAACAAAACAGCAACAGCAAGGAAATTGAAGAACTCAAGATGGTTTCCCAGCCCTCACTTCTGCCCTGCCTGCTGTGCTGGAATTGTGTTGGGAAGTGGAGGCATAAGAAGAAATAAGCTAAAGCAGAAAAAATAGTTTCTTTTCTCGCTTTAAGAAAGCACCTTAGGCTAAATCTAGGACCTATTTCAAGGAAATGCAGTAATGTTTGCTTGTAAGCTGCTAGCAGTTTTATCTCTGAACACCTTGTTCCAGGTGACAACAGGACACTTGCTTAACCACAAGGTAAAGGATCAAGCTTGCGGGTGAGCTAGGCATTAAGTAGATTGTGCTAATGACAAGTTAGAAGAACAAAAGAAGTTAGGGAAAACTAAGGATTAGCAGAGAGGAGTAATGGAAAGTCCCTCAAATGCATAGGGAAGGTTACTTATAAGTACTACAATTGGGGGGTGGGGACACTTGCCATGGGGTGAAATGGGGGCTGCTACAATAAGTGATGCAGCTATTAGGCTGCTTGTAGAGAACTATAAAAGTATCTGCTTAACCTGGCTCTTGTCTGCACTGTGAGGTGAATGAGACATCAGTCTTTACAAAAATAAATCCTTTTCTTGCTTTGCTATCTGTTGCCTGGTTATTGTTTTCCACTACACAACAAATGTCAAAGAGGAGAGTTCCACAACATTGCTCAAGCCAACGAGGGCTTTGAATCTGATGATTAAATGACCTCCACCTTACTTTACCTCATGACTGCAGCCTTTAGTGTTTAACTATACAGTGGTACCTCCGGTTGTGGATGGGATCCGTTCCAGAGGTCCAGCTGGATCCTGAGGTTTTCGCAACTGAAGAGACCGCTTCTGCACACAGGCGGCAAAAACCCAGAAAAATACTTCCAGGTTTGCCGCTTACGTATCCTGAAGTTTCCGTAAGCGGAGGTACCACCGTATCTTGATTGCTTTGAATGGCTTTAAATAAAACAAACAAACAAACAAACAAAAAACATCAGCAACAACTCCAGGTATTGTATTCCTTTCTCATGGTTAGCTGCCTTGAACTTTTTGGAAAGGTGGGATATAAATGTTTAGGTAAGTAAATAATAATGAAATAAAGAACTGGGGTCGGCTTGTTCCGGGGCTCTTCATCTCATCAAGAAGGTGGTGGGGAAGACTTATTCAGCAACAACAGAATCCGAATGGGCCTTGAAGGCTGCACACTCCTCCCAAGAGCAGTGTTGTCAAAATCTCCCTGCAAAGGTATTGGCATTTTTATGTATTCACTCTGATTTGAGCTGTTAGGTCTGCTGTGCTCTTGTACGAAAGCCTGCAGCAGGCGACTTCCCCCCTCTTTTCTCCTCCAACCTGTGTTCAGTTGAGTAATTTATTCAAACAGGGACTTGCCCTATTCGGGGGTTCAGATTACTTATGTGCACACATTCACACCAGGGAGGGTGGGTGTGTTGCCAGTTGGAAACATTTAACATGAAGAATACTGAAAGGCAGGAAGGGAAAGGCTCTCTTAGCATAAAAGGCTATATCCCCATATCTCCACTAAGACTACCAGACACATTGTAAGGGGGGAAAGATGGCTGCCATCATAAGTAAATGGCAACAGCCATGTTGTTATCTGTAAAGTTCCTAGGAACAGACTGCAGACCCGCCAAGTGTCCCTATTTTCAAGGGACAGTCTCGAATTTACAGAAGCCATCCTGGTTTCTGATTTGTTCCTGGAAAGTCCCGCTTTTCCTTAGGACATCCCTATTTTCACCGGAGAAATGTTGGAGGGCATAGAGTTATGTGACCTCCAAGTCAAGGAAATAAATAACTATACAACCTTTAGAAGACATCTGAAGGCAGCCCTTTAAAGGGAAGTTTTTTAAAAAAATGTTGCATATTTTCTTTTGTTTTTATATATGTTGGAAATTGTGTAGAGTCGCTGGGGCAACCCAGTTGGGTGGGGTATAATTACAATGGTAGTGGTGGTGGTGGAATAGGACTCGCCTATTAACATTAGAGAAATATTGGAGGGTATGGGACCATAAAGAAGAGAGCTGGACCATAAAGAAGGCTGGTTGCCAATGAATTGATGCTTTTGAATTATGGTGCTGGAGGAAACTCTTGAGAGTGCCATGGACTGCAAGAAGATCAAATCTATCCATTCTTAAGGAAATCAGCCCCAAGTGCTCACTGGAAGGACAGATCCTGAAGCTGAGGCTCCAATACTTTGACCACCTCATGAGAAGAGAAGACTCCGTGGAAAAGACCCTGATGTTGGGAAAGACTGAGGGCACAAGGAGAAGGGGACGACAGAGGACGAGATGTTTGGACAGTGTTCTCAAAGCTACTAACATGAGTTTGACCAAACTGCGGGAGGCAGCGGAAGACAGGAGTGCCTGGCATGCTCTGGTCCATGGGGTCACGAAGAGTCGGACACGACTAAACAACAATAACATGGGACTGTACACTACAGCATACAGTCACTTTCTTGGTGTATCTTGAAAGAGATTTATTTTTATTTATTTTTTACTGGGTGGCCATGGAGCTGCCCTAAGCAGCTTAACATCTTGATAGGAAGAAAGAGGCAGCCCTCTGACCACCTCATAAGCACAGTTAATGTGCGTCAGTTATTGATCATGCATCTCACCCTGAAGATTTGCATTCTAATCTGTGCATGACTCAGGGATGGGGAGGGATGCGATCGTTTGCTCCAAAATACAGAGCAGAGTGGAATCCTCCCCAACCCTAAACAATGGAATCGCATTTCACAAAGGGAAAACATGAGAAACTGAAGGGCCCGTTTCAGCACAACAATAGTGGAAAGTGGGGGTCATATCCTTCTGCAATTTTTCTTTTTCTGGGATTTACAGCTAACTAACTGCTCCCCTTTTGGCTTCTTTACCGCATACATCCATTAGCTCAAGAGTGGGGAATCTCAGGACTGAATATGCACACCCTCCAGGTGAAACCTGGACTGCCATTTTCTAGGACC
This sequence comes from Podarcis cretensis, assembly GCF_951804945.1. Classification (NCBI taxonomy): domain Eukaryota; kingdom Metazoa; phylum Chordata; class Lepidosauria; order Squamata; family Lacertidae; genus Podarcis; species Podarcis cretensis. The sequence continues at coordinate 79,704,100 of NC_137175.1, read as the reverse complement.
ACACTCCTGCATGAGTCATGTGACCCGTGTGTGAGATTGTAACCCCGAAAAAGCACTTTTGGGGGGCACAGCACCCAAAACCACACACTATTGGTTACCGTGTGAGATCATACCCCCCCCTCCAGCTCTTCTTACAGGGAAACTGCACGTCTTGAAACCATGTGAGAGCACGGCATCCAAAATGGCTGCTGTGATCTCACAGGGGAAAACCAGGATGTCCCGGTTTTTCTAGGACAGTTGCAAGGTATGAATATGGCCTCCCATATGTCTCTGTATGGCCCTTGGTTTTCTCCCCAGTCTCTTCATCAGCCTTGCTTCACACCCAAAATGGTTTTGCTTGACTGGAATGTTTCCTTGAACTCCAGTAAGAACTTTTGCTCGCCTCAGTACAGAATACTGAGGCGTGTGTGTGTGTGTGTGTGTGTGTGTGTGTGTAGAAACTAGCCTATGGAACATAAGTAACATTTTGCTACTTCTGCCCACATTGGACTCTGGTCCACCCACTATTGGCATGTGGCCCTCAGAAGGTTCCCCAGAAAGGAATGTTGCCCTCAAGCTGGGATATGTTCCTCATGCCTGCATTAGCAGATAAAACTCCTGGCGTGTCATTGGCAGCGTCAAAGATTCCTGACATGACAGAGAAGATCAGAAAGCAGCTGTCTTTACTGTCTTGGGTAAATGACATCTGAATTTATTGTGCTATGGATTGTCCTTGCAGATTTTTTTTTTTTAAATAAAAAATGGGTTTATGACGGCTGCCGCCTGTTATATTGTGGTTGTATTCTGCCCTTATGTACAGTAATTGTATCTGCATCTGCAACATTCCTAATCTTGGTCTATAGACTGCTGCAGCAGGTCAAACAACCTGTGTTTGGGGCATTGCTTTTAAGAACGTGATTTCAGTCTATGTCAAAAGCCACAGTAGGACATCAACCTGCTCCTTGAATTACAGCAATAGTTCAAATGTCTAGTAATCAGACCAGCATTAAAATAAATGAAAATGTGTTTTAGAAATCCCAATGTTTATGGAAACATCCATATCAGGAGGGCTCAATGTACAACTCAGCAAATTACTACTTTTTAGTTCAAAATCAAACAGCATATTTTAAAGGTCTCTGGGAAATGTCTAAAGCAAACTTCAGACTTCATTTGGGCTGCTTTCTTTCAGTATCAACATCATGATTGTTATGGCTAAGTTAGTTTTGTCCTTGGAAACACCTTACCCTTAGGGCCGTTAGTTTTTCAGGAAGGAGTGTGCTAGACTTCAACAATATTTACATCGATCTAGTGAGTATATGGGACGCGGGTGGCACTGTGGGTTAAACCACAGAGCCTAGGACTTGCTGGTCGGCGGTTCGAATCCCCACAACGGGGTGAGCTCCCATTGCTCGATCCCTGCTCCTGCCCACCTAGCAGTTCAAAAGCAAGTCAAAGTGCAAGTAGATAAATAGGTACCGCTCCAGCGGGAAGGTAAACGGCATTTCAATGCACTGCTCTGGTTTGCCAGAAGCAGCTTAGTCATGCTGGCCACATGACCCGGAAGCTGTACACCGGCTCCCTCGGCCAATAAAGCGAGATGAGCACCGCAACCCCAGAGTCAGCCATGACTGGACCTAATGGTCAGGGGTCCCTTTACCTTTTAGTGAGTATTTCACTAATACAATAGAAAGTGTGTTGCCTCTCACAAATGTTGGTCTTTCACAAATATAGCCTTGCATGTTGCTACAATGGTAACTTTTAAAAAGCTCCCATTGGTGTAGGGGAAAGTATCATAGAGTTGGAAGGGACCCCACGGGTCATCTAGTCTAACCCCCTCTAATGTTGGAATCTCAACCAAGGCATTCATGAGAAATGGCCATCCAACCTTTGCTTAAAAACCTCCAAGTAAGAAGAGTCCACAACTTCCTGAGGGAGTCCATTCCAGTGTCAAACAACTCTTACTGTCAGAAAGTTCTTCCTGATATTTAGTTGGAATCTCTTTTCCTTGTAACTTGAATCCGTCGGTTCGGGTCTTACCCTCCGGAGCAGGAGAAAGCAAGCTTGCTCCATCTTCCATGTGAGAGCTCTTTAGATATCTGAGTATGGTTATCATTTCTCCTCTCAGTCTTCTCTTTTCCAGGCTAAACATTCCCAAGTCCCTCAACTGTTCCTCATAAGGCTGGGTTTCCAGATTCTTGATCATCTTGATCACCCTCCTCAACACATATTCCAGCTTATCAAAATCCTTCTTAAACTGTGGTACCAGAACTGGACACAGTACTCCAGAGTAGTACTATGACTTCCCCTGATCTGGACCCTGTACTTCTGTTGGTGCAGCCTTCTGTTGATGCAGCCTTGAATAGCATTAGCTATTTCTGCTGCTGCATCACATTGTTGACTCATGCTTCCTTTTCATATGTACTACTGGCAAGCCAGGTGTCCTCTGTTTTATATTTGTGCAGCTGGTCATTCCTGCCCAAGGAATTTGTCCCTATTTAAATTCATTTTGTTGGTTTGGGCCCAGTTCTCCATCCTGTTACATTCTGTCTTCTGCAGCATTAGCTACCCCTACCAGTTTGATGTCATCTGCAGATTTGATGAGCATCCCCTCAATTCCTTCTTCCTTGTTGTTTATAAAGACTTTGAACAACAGTCTGGCTTGAAAGTCTATAGCAGACACCCACAATAAGGTCACTGTTCTTTCCCTATTCTACAGTTTTTATCCATATACTCTCAATCTGCCCTCCATGCTCCAAGTCATGGATCTCCCCACATATTATGCTACTTCTCCCCCCTTCCTGTTTGGTCTATCCCTCAGTTTCTACATTCTAGTCAGGAGTCTCATCCTACCAGGTTTCAGTAATGCCTATTACGTCATATTTGTCAACCTGTATTAAGAGCTCCAATTCATCTTGTTTCCCATACTGTGCGCATTAGTTTAGAGACAACTGAAACCTGCAGCTGCTTTCTTCTTGTAGTTTCTGCCCTTTAGCAGGTTTCCGTAGCACTACCTCAGTTTCCTGTGCATCAATGAAGCTATTATCCCCAGTATCAGGGAGTGAAAAGTAGTGCATATTGTCACCCCCCCCCCAAATGTGGCCAGGATGTTGTGCACCCATAAGACAAAACAATTTTGCCACAATCCTTAGTACTTTGTCAAGAGGCCCGGCCTGACTGATCAAGACTCAACTGGGCTAAACTTCAGAAACTTGCCTCTTATCCTTGGCCTTATTCAGTTGTCCATTTTGCCCTCTCTTCTGTCTTCCTTATCTTATTTACATCGTCTCCATCTACTATATACAGTACCAATACACAACTGCATTTTGACTTCACCATAAGTTTCTTTTGTAGGGATTAAAGTTTGCTTTTGGCTGTAGTGTTCTTATATCCAATGACTTCAAAGAAGATGTCAAAAATGAGCACTACAACAGGAGGGGAAGATGTGAAATATATATCTATCAAGGAAAGCACGTCATTCAGGAGAGAACCTACTTAAGGTAAGCTGGTTTTTTATTTTTGTCACTCTTAAGACGCTTTTGCAGCATAAAATCTACAACACTAAGACTTGAGGTGGAGAAAGCTCAGATTTCACCTTTATCTAATCCTATTGTCTGCATCATTCAGAGAAACTTGGTTTTCAATTAAATCATATATTCTCCGACTTCTTTAAATCTTCAGGTATAGATGAATGCCAAAATATTCTTAGCGATTTTGCACTGCTGCCTGCCCACAGTCAGACTGCTTAAATCTCTTTGGACTGAATGGGGATTTTAAAAAAACAGATCAAAGGTGCATAGAAAAAGGGCATCTTTTGTCGAAACCAAAAACTGCAATTTGTTGCTCTCCTACCACAAATGATCGATTTTTCTTGTTTGTCATAATGGTATTTCTTAATGAGAATTAAAATTGGACTCTGAAGTATTTATTTATTTTTAGAAGGGCATGTTAGCAAGTCAATTAATTAAGTCCTTCCACCAATGTATCTTCTATACATATGCAGCATAATAAGGTCTGATATTGAGCTATGTGCCCAATTTCAGAAGCATTGCCAGGAATCAACCTTTGAGAAATAGCCTCGTGTATTCTTGGGGATCAAATCTGAATCGTGCAATTAAGAAAGCAAAAGGAGAAGGTTCAGCCGAAAATAATGTACTTTGTGCTTAAAATATGAAACTTGACACACTCCTATATTAATCCATGCTGGACATTTATATATATATATATATATATATATATATATATATATATATATATATATTGATCCCAGTAAGCAATGCCCCCTGGTGGGCATGAGACTAGTAAATATTTGTGGCATACACTTTTATACCATTCTAATCATAGAATTAATCATAGAATCATAGTTGGAAGGAACCACGAGGGCTATCTAGTCCATTCCTCTGCAATGCAGGAATCTTTTACCCAACACAGGGCTCAAACTCATTAGCCTGAGATTAAGAGTTTCATGCTCTACCAACTGAGAATTCCTCTGTGCTGTAGTTCGTATACAGGAGCTATGTGAACTGCACAAGCATGATTTACATGAGGATGCTGTGAAGTGGGAGTCTCAACCCAAATTTCAAACTCTGTGTTTATATGTAGCTAGGATTGCAGACTTTATGGTTCAGGGATATGCAACATACCCTCCAACATTTCTCCAATGAAAATAGGGACGTCCCATTCCATAATGATATTTTTACTACAGTATTGTGATGGGATGATGAGCTGCTTGTGCGTAAAGCTTAGTCCCTCAGAGTCTGGCCTGGTTATCAAAGCTCTGTCTATAGCGGAGCCCCTTAAACATGACTCCCTCAATCGCTGGCAGAATCCGACAGTGGGCGTTTGCGGAAACGCTTCCAGCATAGAAGCTCCTTAACGGAAACGCGTCTTCGAGATTCTCGGCGCGACAGTTTCCGGCGAGGGGTGGGTGTCCCTATAGGAGGTCCTGAAACTTCCCCACTGTTTTCGCTGGAAGTCTCTCTGAGCCATCCCTCCGATTCACTTTCCCTTGGAGCTCCTTCTCTCCCCCTGCTGGTTCCCTCCTCTGCTGCCGAGTCTCTCCTAACCTCCGTGAGCCCTTCCACTGCCTGCCCTTCCGATGGCAGTTCCCTGACAAGTATCTATACCCTACACTTTTTACTGGGATGCCCCAGTCACTCTGGGCGGCTTCCAACACATATATAAAACCATAATAAAACATTAAACATTTTAAAAAACTTACCTACACAGGATTTCCTTCAGACGACTCAGGGGTTGGAGAACACCATGCCCTCCAACATTTCTACAGTGAAAATTGGGACATCCTACCATACTCTCCAAAAATTTTCCAATGAAAATAGGGACATCCTAAGAACAATGGCACATTCTGGGATCAAATCAGAAACCAGGGTAGTTTCTCTAAAATAGGGACCCTTGGAGGGTCTGTTGCAAGGATCCTTCCTGGCCTGCAGAGGCTGTAGCACACTGTCCAGAAAGGACCACCCATTCTACCTCTCATCAACCAGTGTTCTGTCCAGCATCATGCCCTGTGGTGGTGGCAGGAGGAGGAAGAGAGTCCAATTGTGGAGTCGAGCAGAGTATGACATAGTTTCAGTGGCCAACAGCTCCTTCGCCTCCTGCCGTGTAAGGGAAAGACAGAGGAAGCAGTCCCTGGTCAGTGGCAGTGGCAGGAGGAGGAGGAAGCTGAGCACCAGAGAGAAGGAACCAACAGCCATTGAAGCCACGCTGCCACCAGTCCTCATGACCATTTGTGATTCTTCCTAATAGTGCCAGTGACCTTCAGGTAATGGGAAGAAATCAGATGATGAGCAGCTCTTTCAAGTTCCTGTTTACAGTATGGACACATTGAACATAAGAAGCTAAGAGCCCTGGTGGATCAAGAAAAAGGCCGATCCAGTCTAGAGTCCTGTTCTCACAGTGGCCAGCCTGATGCCTATGGAAGCCCTAATAATAAGAAGAAGAATATGCCACCCCAGCCACTCTGGGTGGCTCCCAACAGAATATTTAAACACAATAAAACACCAAACACTAAAAGCCTCCCTATACAGAGTTGCCTTCAGATGTCTTCTAAAAGTCAGGTGTTTATTTCCTTGACATCTGTTGGGAGGGCATTCTACAGGGTGGGCACCACTACCAAGAAGGCCTTTTGTCTGGTTCCCTGTAACCTCACTTCTCACAGCGAGGGAACCACCAGAAGGCCTTTGGAGCTGGACCTCAGAGTCCACTAAACTGAAGCACTTCTAGTGGCCTCAAACATGCAGGTTAGAACATGAGAATGGGATAGAAGGCCCACACTGTCATAGTGTGCCAAGTTTTTGATTTCTGGAAGAAAAACACCATTCCAATCTCTACCAATTACTTTCAGAGTTGTGTGGCAGTCATTTGACAAACACTTCTGGTTTCGAGTTAGTGCTTGCAGAAACTAGTGGCAATCTAATTAAAAGTCCAGTGTGGTTTTCCATTCTGAATGCCGGGGGGGAGGGGCTGCAGTGCATTTTGGACAAGAAAGAACTGGTGGTGTGAAAATAATGTGCCGTGTACGTCTAGCTTGATGGGATACAAAGAAGTCATAGCAACAGGGTGCCTCTCTTTCTCTTATGAGAAATCTAGATAGTAAACATGCCACACATACTACTTTTTCCCTTTTATCTTTGACATATCCCTTCTACTTCTTGCAAACTTCATGACAATGGGATGATTTACTCATTAACTGCTACAGCAACTAGAAACAATGGCAACCCTGTAAGGTGCCTGAACTCTTTTTCTCCTTGCAGATTTTACTTAGAGGCGTCATATTGATTTCCTCAGCAAAATGGGAGGTGCCATTGCCTATTTGGCAGCTTAAAAAACTGAGCCATTCAAACAGTTGTGGGTCTTTTGTGTCCTTTGCTATGAAACATTTTCTTTATTCTCATCAAACTGATTTTTGTGCTCAGTTAGAAATCGCAACTCAACTGTGTAAACGTAAGTTTTGTCCATTGACAGATGAACACATAGATCATTGGGCCTTTTCAACTCTGGCTCTGGCCTGGTGAAACGCTCTGCCTCATGAGACCAGGGCCCTGCAGGATCTGATTTCTTTCCGTAAGGCCTGTAAGACAGAGTTGTTCTGCCTGGCCTTTGGCTTGGAGCCAATTTGATTCCCTCCCTCTCTTTCTTTTTTCTTTTCCTTCTCCTCCTGCGATGAGGCATTTTAATGAGGCATTTTAATATTTTAATGTTTCAATATTTCAATGTTGTATTTTAATTTTGTTTTAAGTTGTAATCATTCAACTTGCTTTTATTATTGCCTGTTAGCCGCCGTGAGCCCAGCCTTGGCTGGGGAGGGCGGGGTATAAATAAAAAAATATTATTATTATTATTATTATTATTATTATTATTATTATTATTATCATATACACCAAGAACATGTGGTCTTCCAGATGTTGATGAACTACAATTCCCAGCATCCCTACCCACTAGACATGCTGGCTTGGGTGGATGGAAGAGTCCAACAGCAGCTGGAAGGCCACAAATTCACAACCCCGATATACACAGCCTCAGCTCTTTGGAGAAGACCGCCATCATGATTTGATGGTGTGGTGTGCACAGCAGCCCGACACTCCTTTAAAGATGGGGAGGAATTCATTTGGGTTGTATTTTAATGCAAACCCACCTAAAGTGTGCTTCCTCAATTAATCCATGAATAAAAATCCAGCCATCATTTGCCATTTGTACTCCTAAGCATTTCACATTTTAAAAGGTATGTATTAGGAGAAAGGGTATATACTGGTGAAAACAACATACAAAAAGGCACTGTATTATGGACATTAGTTCGGCAAAAAAAAATTATAGGCTATGAAGGCATACTAATTGTATATATTAGGAGAAATGTCGCAGAGATGCATGCAAATATTCATGTGGGCTTTTAATCCTCATCCCCAGAAGCTGATGTGGAAATGAGGCCAACTGAATGAAAGACTGGGGAAGCAAGCGAGAGAACCCAAAATTTACCTTTTTGTCCCTCCCTACTCCTGTTGGGCATATTCTTCCACTCTGAAAGCCAGAGGTTTCCACAGCAAGCATAATATGTCTGAATCTTCTCTTTCGCCGCCCATATTTTCAGTGGGTACCTATCAATGATTGTGGCTTTCAACACTGGGGAAATTCTTCTTCTTACTCCTTAGCTATAATTTGGGCTCAGCGTTAGATGCCAATATAATTTGTTTTCCCCATTGAAAAGGCAGTTGTTTTTTCTGCCTGATGCATTTATTCTTAAAGGACATGCCTGCAGTAATTGAGAGCCACTGCATGATGTTAGGCATTTGTAGCATTGTTAAAGATATTTGAAGCAAACACAGCTTCCAATGTTAAATTATGCTGTTATGTGTCCAAGAAAGACTTGCCAGGATGAGGCTATGGTTGTCATCCGTCTGTCTTGGGAGGCAATGGAAGAATGCACCTTCAAGGGTGAAGTTAAACCTTTGGAGAGTGACAGTGTCTGCTGTGGTTGTAGAGACTGGCTATGGCAGAGACATGTTTTGTTGCAGCTGGGCAGATGAAGGTGTACGGTTGTGCTGCTGCAGGTGTACCATGCTGTTTCCTCTTTCTGCCCTCCTCCCAGTGGTCATTCGTCCTCTGGACACTGCTGTGGATACACAGCCTGACTGATTGTCGTCAAGCACTGCAGTCATCTGCAAGGGATTCCCACAGCTTTGTAATGCAGAGTTGGTCTGCCAACGACTCTGGTACCTGAAGCCAGCTTCCCATAGAGCTCCTTGGCAACATAATGGACCAGGATGTTAGTCTTCATCTGGCTGACGCTAAGGCCAAACTCCATGCAGACTTGGGCAAAATGGTTGATGAGTCTCTGTAGAGTTTCCTTGGAGTACACTGTCAATACTACATCATCTGCAAACAACATCTCACACACTTGTTGTCTTGGCGTGGAAAAGTGTCAGGTTGAATAGACCCCATAGAACATGATCAACTGCTTTCTCCACCCCATAAGCACCTCGGTCATTGCTCCCAAACCATTCTGAAGAGCCCAGTGTCCCATTCAAAACTCTGAAAAGTCTAAGTTTCAGTTTGAAAATGGACAGTAACAACACAAAGACAATGTCACTAAGTCCCAAAGCTTTCCTTAGGCATGTGATCTGCCTTGCTATTCCCACATGACACAAAACCAAAAGACCCATTAACCGTAATTCACAATTCAAACTGACTTGCTGGCAAGCACCCAGCCACATGTATACTTTTATTCCGACTACTCCAGCCCCAGCCAATCACACTGTCTAACTGAATATTCTAAAACTGCACCCACCAATCAAAATATGCATACCTTCTATCTTCCTTTTGCATACTGAGAATTCTAACTCACCTCCACCAGTTAAAGCTCCGCATGACAGTTAAACCGACTTTCGCCTGACCAGAGAGAAAACTTTGCCCATCAAATACACCATGATATACATTACAACACAGGTGTCAGAATGCGTTACCCATTACCCATTACAGCTCAGTTCAAATAAGCAGGATGTCTTCATTGGGAGTTTTATTAAACTCAAAGTGGGGGCAACTTTGAGTTTAATGGAACTCCCAGCATACTCAGGCAAAGTGGGGGCACTTGAATAGGCATGTATAAAATTTGCCCTGTATGGAATTATACTGATGGGCACTGGTAAAAGAAGGGCAGAACTTACCCTCTACCCTTGGGACGCTTCACTATCCTTGGCAAGAGATTTCACAGTGGGTATTAGTACATAGGGACGCAGGTGGCGCTGTGAGTTAAACCACAGAGCCTAGGACTTGCCGATCAGAAGGTCGGCGGTTTGAATGCCTGCGACGGGGTGAGCTCCCGTTGCTCAACCCCTGCTCCTGCCAATCTAGTAGTTTGAAAGCACGTCAAAGTGCAAGTAGATAAATAGGTACTGCTCCGGCGGGAAGGTAAATAGCGTTTCACGACTGGACCAAATGGTCAGGGGTCCCTTTACCTTTACCTATTAGTACATAGCATCTTTCCAAGGGATGCCTCAATGTCAGATGGTTCAATCTCTGGCAAATCTAGTTTTAAAAGATCCTGCAGCAAATGATGCAAAAAGCCAACAACCCTAAAACAAATTCCTCCTTGCGATTCTGGCGCGCCACTGATAGCCTGGCCTCAAATTGGACAGTTTCCCATTTTCCCTTCCAATATGCAACTCTTCTTTCCTGACACAGTCTACCTGTCGTAACGGCTGGCATTTTGCCGTGTCACAATAAAATATGCTTCTGAATGCCAGTGCCAAACATTTGAACATATCACTGTTTAAATGCATGTGCGCCTGCCTCTCCTGATATTCGGGTTTTTATTACTTGGCTGTAAAAACGTCTAGTAAACAAAATCCCATTTTATCAGCAGAAAGGTATATTGACATTGGAGGCTTCTGAAAGCCCTAAAGTAGAAAAATACAACAACTTTTAAATAAAGATAAGTATTCTCTTCCTTACTTTGGCCTCCCCCCACAAATAAACCCAGCCACTCAAGCATCAACAAAGATATGTGTTTCTAGAAGGAAAAATCGACAAAACAGGATATATATATAGGGGTTCTGCATGTGGAAAGCAAATGCTAATTTTAATTGAGGACTGGAAAAATGATAATGAGTTTTGAACTTTGACTTGTGTTTTCTTCCCGTGATGATATTTTCAAGTCTTATTTGCTAAATTATGATGACCAGATAAAAATGTAATTACATGCATAATTTATTTGTGGTTTTTTTCATTGCAGTTCATTTTACTGGGACGCTAAGGGGCGGGGGAGAGAGATTTATTGCACATTTAAATGGAACATCGCATAGCAGTTTCTGGCAAATGTATTAGGACATGATTCAGCCAAGGTTAAGCACTTTTAAGTTGCAATGATTTCAGCAGAAAAGATTTAAACATGTACTTAATTCACCCATTGGAATCAATGGGACTGAAAAGGGCTTAATTTCAGTGAGTTCGTCCCCTTAATTTTCATTCTCTCATCAATGCAAAGTTACAGATTCTTACAAATGTGAACATGACAATACCTTGGAAGATGTTTCCACTATTCTACAGATTTCCCCTTGTAATACATTAGAAGCAGCTCACCAAGTGTGGCAGAGCCCCTATGCTAGTTTCCCAGCAATTTGGTCACTGTTGCTTACTGGTAGGAAGGGGGAAAGGGTTGAGGGGGTGGGGAGGTTGGCAAGGTGCAAATGCATTGGCAGGAATGCCGGATCAGGTGCCTGGTATGTTTACACCATGCCAACTTCCCCACCACTTTAAAGGTAAAGGGTCCCCTGACCATTAGGTCCAGTTGTGACCAACTCTGGGGTTGCGGCGCTCATCTCGCTTTATTGACCGAGGGAGCCGGCGTACAGCTTCTGGGTCATGTGGCCAGCATGACTAAGCCGCTTCTGGCAAACCAGAACAGCACATGGAAACGCCGTTTACCTTCCCACCGGAGTAGTACCTATTTATCTACTTGCACTTTGACATGCTTTCGAACTGCTAGGTTGGCAGGAGTAGGGACCGAGCAACGGGAGCTCACCCCATTGTGGGGATTCGAACTGCCGACCTCCTGATTAGCAAGTTCTGTGGTTTAACCCACAGCGCCACCTGCGTCCCTCCCCACCACTTTACTCTCCTGGTAAATTACAGTTCCACCTGCAGAAAGCTAGTGCAGCAGCTCTGCCCAACCTGGTAAGCCACTTTTGTATATCATGTAGGTTTGAAATAGATTGTTTGGAACTACAAGTGGCTGTTGTGATTTGGAGTTGGCTTACAGAGTGTATTATTCATTCTTTTATTTAAATGATTTATAATACTGGACATACTGTGATAATCATTTGTAAATAAGCAGATTTTTGCAAAGGCAACACAGTGCCCTGGTGGTCCTCTTCCAAAGAAACTAACACCATAAGGGCTGTTGGAATTTCTTACGTGAGAAATCCGAAAATGTGTAAAAGAAATAATCACTGGGAAAGCCAGGAGATGCTAAACAGTCAGAACCTTCTGAAAGCTTCAAAAACTCTGATTCTGCTGTCCTTTCACACATGCAAAGGCTTACCTGGACACAGAGAATCCTGAATGTGTAACGGCTACTCAATTAAATTGAGGAAAAACTCTGTTCTCACAGATGTTGAAAAACTCCAGGCGAACAATGTTGGTAGAGTAGCTAAATTGTAGTTGGGAAGCCAAATCATGTGCAATGCTGACTCTTCTTGAAATTAAAAGAATGTCCAAACACTTGTTAAGATATTCAGAAAGCTTTTGCTTGCAGAACATATAGATAAAGAAGAATATATGCAAAGTCTTTGCATTCACATGCTCATCCAAGCATGGGCTTAGTTGAAGATTACAGCTTCTTCCTTAAAGATTCAAACAAACTGTTTTTCTCTCAGTACTTGCACTCAGCCTTCTGTGAAATACCCAGCTGGGCCATGCAATTCTTTCGGAGAGGTTTCCTTCTCCTTACTGCTTCTTTGGGAGATCATTGACTTTTGTGCGTCTATCTGCCACATACATTCACACAGAAACATTACCACTCCTCTCCTCTATTGCACTTAGAGAGAGACTTAACTAACACCGTCTCTTCATTAGTGTTCTTGGAGATGCAGCCATTACAGCCAAGTCACTCACACACAAAACAAAATGGAGAATGTAATAAGATACTTGTCATGTGACCAAAGCTAACCAATCGCGTGAGAGTTACTGGGGCACATTCTAGAATTAAACACACAGTAATGCATTTCGGCATTCCCAGTTTCAGTGAAGTAAATCACTATACTTAACAAGTACTGGAAGCCTTTGGATCATGGCCAGTATGCTACCCAAAAGAATGCATGAGAATTACCATAAGGTGTTTGTGCTTTTCTGTCACAGGCCCTTGAGCTTTAGGCTCCTAGAGGAACTTTCCTCATTGCATTATGAAACTCCTAATCTCTTCAATAATTAACTGTCACTCCCCTCGCTGAGCATCCTCTTCTACAGATACAGAAGTCCTTCCTCGTCACATTCCTTCCCCCTGTCCTTGCTTTTAAATCATTAATCTTTCATCTGCGTTCTGCTGAGTTGGTATAAAATCCCAGCCGTCCGCTCACAGTCGCTTCACCTACTTTATTTTGCCTCTTTGATGCAGAGGACTTGTTTTCCCATGGCTGTTCCCAGAGATGTGTCACCATGCAGTTGAACCAAACCAGTTCCCCCCTCAAGCTGTCCTTCGATCTTCCTTCATCAGTGAATGCTCTCTCAAGTCAGTCAATGACCTTGAATGTGCAACATTTCTCTTATGCTGGACCAGCTTTCTCTGTGTGTTCCCATTTCCTGTTGTCTCTGACATGCGTGTGGGTCCCAGGGCATCCCAGTACCATAGCTGTCAGCTTACAGATTTGAAAATAAGGGACCAGGAGCCTCGAATATAAGGGAACAGCAGCCAAAATAAGGGATCAACAATTACTTTGATAAAATACATATTTTGTTGTGTGCAAATGGCTTTAGATACCTATTAGGTCCATAAATTACCATTTAGCATATATTCAACACAAAAAACAGCAACAATTTGTTGTTGACAAAGGACAGCTGGACATATAAAGGGCCCCATTACCTTCAGTAGCTTATTTAAGGGACATCATCAATAAAGGACAGCAGCGGGACACGGCGCTGAGATAAGGGACTGCCCCGCCAAATAAGGGACGCTTGACAGCTATGCCCAGTACACCCTTTGCTGCTGAATGTAGATCTAGTGTACTTTCGTGATGATGCCACAGAAGTGGGGCTCATTTCCTTGCATCTGATAGTTTTCATAACCTCTTCTTTTGTCCCAACAAGCAAAAAGATATATTCCTCTGAGCCTCCCATTTTTAGAATTAAAGAAGACAGCAGTTATTTCTCCACAATATACCGAAAGTGACATTTCCACTCCTAAGTTTTATTTTACACATTTCTTTCTGATGGCAGTGATAATTTCTGTTTATGTTTTGCTGCTACATCTTACCTAACACCACTGTATTTGATGTAGTAATGGAAACGATAAGATACATTTTTTAAAAAAAGAAAGAAGATAAAATACTATTATCAGGCAAGCACAAGGTAAGCACAATTAAAGCTGCAGCCTGGAAGTAGTGTTGTGCTGATACCTGTCTGCCAGTTTTCCAACATTTCCCCTCATAAAAGAACATTCTGTTTTTCTGCCTCATTCACAAGGAACTCTAGAATTTATTTAGAATTTCTGAGAGTGTGGGATTCAGCTTAACTTGTGATGTGGCCAAGGGTTTATGGGCGTTTTTGTTTAATTCTCAGTCATGTATGGAGAGATGGGTGGATTCTGATCCGAACTGGCAACCCTATGAAGATGCTCTAACACATGGGTAGGCAAACTAAGGCCCGGGGGCCAGATCCGGCCCAATCACCTTCTAAATCCAGCCTGTGAATGGTCCAGGAATCAGCATGTTTTTACATGAGTAGAACATGCCCTTTTATTTAAAATGCATCTCTGGGTTATTTGTGGGGCATAGGAATTCATTCTTTTTTTATTTTTTTCAAAATATAGTCTGGCCCCCCACAAGGTCTGAGGGACAGTGGACCGGCCCCCTGCTGAAAAAGTTTGCTGACCCCTGCTCTAACATCCAAGGTGTTGTGGCTTTAAGTTGTCACAACACTTTCCTATTGCTTCGGCAAGTGTGTTATCTTCATAGAGATTGTTACTGAAACAACAAGAAAATTAAGAAGAAAAGAAAAATAATTCTCACCTTACTTCTTACAAAGGCACCCCTCCAAAACTTTCTTGAATCAGAGAACTGCCTCCTTCTTATCCAAGTAGTGAGATTCTCACTGGCCTCACAATAATTCTCCCTCAGCAGAGGACATTTGCTCAGCTGAATTATCTGATGAAGTTACATACATCATACAAATAACATGGTTTATGTATGCCACCTTTCCATAATTGAAACCATGCTCAAGGCCGCAGATAACATGAAAAATACTTAATTAGAAACATAACAGAAGTAGTTGTGAACAATAAATTAAACAACAAAAAGTACACAACCAAACTGAACAATTTCCACCCTCCCAGGCCAGATGGGAAAGGCCTAAAAAACAGGAAGCAGGACTCACAGTCAAGAAGTATTGTCCATCCTCTGGTCACCAGGTCTTGGATACTTTGATTTCTGGTTCTTTCTTGGAACCCAAGGGATAGACTTTGCACTGCCTGCAGCAAATCCTGAACTGACAGCTGAATCCTTTTCAACCAAAGATAGAATGGGGAAAAGTTAAAAAAACTGGATTTAGGGCCCCCCGACACTTCCAAGATAAAGATGAATTTGCTGCCATAAGCATCTTGTGGACAGGAGTAGGTCTCAACAAGAAAATCTTGCCAAAAGACCCTTCAAAACATGGAGATGGCCTTGCTGTAATTATAGCCACAAAGTAAAAAGGCAAGTCTAAAGCATTTAAACTGTCCCATAGCACAATCATTTGGGGATAATCCAGCCATGACTGGAGGGTTCTAAATCTTGATGGTTAATTATAGAACTGAATCCTATAACCCCTAACCAATAAAATGTCTCCCTAGCTAATAAAACACACATTTCTTGCTTTCCTTCTCTCATCTTCCTCTCTCTCCTTGTCTTACACTTCCCACA
The DNA here is from genome assembly GCF_951804945.1 of Podarcis cretensis. Taxonomy (NCBI): domain Eukaryota; kingdom Metazoa; phylum Chordata; class Lepidosauria; order Squamata; family Lacertidae; genus Podarcis; species Podarcis cretensis. The sequence continues at coordinate 79,688,501 of NC_137175.1, read as the reverse complement.
AATACTTGCACTTGCCAAAGTTCCCTGGTAACTAACCCAGCAGGGGGACGTGTCACAATGCCAGGCATGTCACTGTTACCATAGCAGTTTTGGTCAACAGTGCAGATTGTTCTTCTTCATGCTAATTTTTATAGCTTTCAATAAATTAAAATTTTAAATTATGTTTTAAACACATTCTAGAACATTTCATTTAAAGACTTCCAGTGCATTGTCTGTTATAAAAATGTGATGTAACAAAACAACACAGTATTCTTAAGATGACAACAAAACTGAGAGGCAATAACAATACGAAATAATGAAGCAGGACAGAGGCCGCACAATTCCTATGCAATTTTTTTAAGTGTAACTTATTGTCAGAAGGAGTGTTGTATATTTGTAATGGATGAGAGGGTAGATTTGAATTACCTAGGATAACTGAAAACACAAAACTGGGCATGAGCCCAGGTTGGAAGTTAAGAACAAATAAACCATGAACAGTAAAGAATTTCCAGTGCTTTGATTGCGCTTTGGAAACTGGATAGTTAGGCACACTGAAATCTCCAGGGATGGAGAATTTTTTGGAGGGAAATCTTTATCTGTAGATGACCATAGGAAGTTTGGAGGGGGTGGGAGGAAGGGTGGGGTGGCGAAACGATTCCATAAATCTATTCTTTGAGATACCAGGTCATATTAGATATAAAATGTCAAAAGTTTTCTCACTATCACACATTAAAAGAAAGCAATTTTAGCAGGCTCTGAAGAAACACCCATCAGTAACAGCACTGCAGAGAAAATAGGATTGTGATGCAGTCAGGCTGCAGTGATAATACGCTTGATCTGAAGGATGCAGGTTTGCTAAGCACGCAGCCTTGTTTTTTAATATGGCTAAGTATCTTTGTGAAGGAGCACATTAGAAATAGGGGAATGATAGAAAGTGCAAATGCTTTGCATTCTAGAACATATACATTATAATAAAGGGTTGCCTAAGAGTAATATCAAAACTAGTCAAGGTTGTGTGGATTGGAGCGGGGGGATATTATCAGATAGAAAGTTGGACTAGTAAAGGGTTGCCTGGATTGTAGGGAGAATAAGTGAAAAGGTCAAAGAGGTTGCACTGAGGACCCAGCATTTTGAAATGAAAATTGTCAACTTGATAAGAATACACCAGACATGTAGCTAGACTAAGGGCGCCTCAACAGTTTTACATTGCAAATGGATCATTCATCTCTGGTTTTTCTCTGCACACGATTCATACTCAGTCATCCACAAACTCTGTTTATTAGCTTTAGATTTTTCAGAGGTACTCCAGTTATTCCCCATCCACATCACTGGACAGTCCTTGATGGAATGTTCCTGTCCTGTGTTTTCTGCCTCTCCCATCAATTACTACTCAACCACCCTCCACTCTCTTTCCCCCAATCTGGACCAAGCACACAGATATTTCTATACCTCTGCAGGCACATCTTTTAAAATGTTTTCTTCTTCCCCCACAGGAAGGGATACAAGAGTTCAAAAGCATATGTTACCACTAAGGTAAAGGTAAAGGTACCCCTGCCCATACGGGCCAGTCTTGACAGACTCTGGGGTTGTGCGCCCATCTCACTTAAGAGGCCAGGGGCCAGCACTGTCCGGAGACACTTCCAGGTCACGTGGCCAGTGTGACATCGCTGCTCTGGCCAGAGCCAGAGCCAGAGCCAGAGCCGTACACGGAAACGCCGTTTAACTTCCCGCTGGTAAGCGGTCCCTATTTATCTACTTGCACCCGGAGGTGCTTTCGAACTGCTAGGTTGGCAGGCGCTGGGACCGAGCAGCGGGAGCGCACCCCGCCGCAGGGATTCGAACCGCCGACCTTTCGATCGGCAAACCCTAGGCGCTGAGGCTTTAACCCACAGCGCCACCTGCGTCCCTATGTTACCACTACCAGTGTCTAATTATCATGTATCACAATGGGCAAACAGAGGTTTGTGCTTTTGGAGAGGCTCTTTGAAAACACCGCCAACAGAAAGGCCTTGTGAAACATTGATATATAGGCTATTGTGCAAAAATGTATGGTTTCCCCCCCCCCCAACAACCTGGAGCCATTTGTGCTCATCCTCAGCATATTCCTTTCAGTCCTGCTATCCAGAAGGCTGCGTGTACTTACTTGATACACATTGAAAAACCTCTCCTTGCTTAGGTTATCCCTGCCTTTCCCCCCTTCACATGCCCCCAGGTGAATGATTCTTGTGATCTTGGTATATGACCATCCACAATGTCTTTGGTCAGATGTGGATACTGTTAGAATTCCTGCTCCGTGATTGCAGTCATGGGATTTTTGTCTATCACATGATGGTGTATGTTTTGACTCCACAGAGTGGGAAGTGACGGAGACAGAATGTTTGTGTTACTGTGTTCCGTGAAGTGGGACTATGGTCCTTTGTTCTTTCTCTTTGCTGTCTGATGCTAGAGAGAGGGGGAGCCATTTGCAGTGTTCCATGTGTGTTTATATGTAAATAAAGTGGATTAGCCAAAATGCTGAGTTGCTGAGGTCTGTTACACAAGCTGCGCAAACTCTGTGGATCCCTAAGTGTGCCGATGTCTGTTGGAATTGGTCGCTGTAATGTTCGGGCTGAAGAAAGCTTTTGAAGCTCCCGAACGATCGACCAGGAGGGAGGGGACATGCCAGTCAGGCATGTGTCTCTGCCAGGGTCCTACTCAAGAGTAGGATGAGCTCCTGACAGATACAGCCCTCACTGCTAGGACCACCTACACCAGTTTTCATCTGTTTTTAAAGAGACACACTGTGGGGTAATGCAGAATCAATCAGCTAAGATATTTTGCTTTTCGAATTAAACCAGTTTCTCAAGAAGCACTTTTCAGGGGCAGAAAAAAATGCAATAGATCTAGCTTCTGTGTGGATGACATAGGCTCCATTGGCTCTAGAATAAAATGCCATGTGTGCACAACCTTAGGTATACCAAAATTAAAATAAAGAGATATTGTGAAAGCCTTTTGCATTTTTATTTCAGTCTGGATGGAATTTCATGGTAATTCTCCACATGCTTTGAGATCTTAAGAGAAAAGCTGCTCCAAACTGGCTTGTTGAAATCACCCCCCCCCCAAAAAAAAAAAAAGTGTTAATGAGCTTCCCACACAGCAATGATTCCAGAGGCTTAAGAGTTTTATTTTTACTTAATAGATTTTCTGTAGTAAGAGGAAATCAGGATTTTAAAATTATTATTTAAATTAAGTGTGAGTAGGCATTTTGATGATCACGACATCATGTGGCTGGTATGAAAGGCTTGCCTGCAAGAGCAGCACCGATTCCACAATAAACCTCCATCTGGAAGTACTCCTGTGGTTCACAGCAGATAGCTACCATCATACTTCTCTGTGTTAGCACCATGATGCTATGATGTGCAAATTTGTTTTGATTTTTACAATTCTCCATCTGTGAAAAGAGGAGGGCTGCTTTGGCATTGTTTGAACACTGGGCTGGTGCAGCACTGAGGTCCACGGGGTGTTCTGGATCAAAATGCTCTAGCAGCTGAAGAACAAGAGTTCTGAAGAAGGTTCCAAATAAGGGCTAAGGGGGGAGAAATTGGCTCCTCTCTTTCCCACCATCATCTGATGATTGTGGGTTGGAGAGTGGCATCAGCAATGCTCTAGGACATGCAGATGCAGCTTGTTCAAGTGTCAGGGGCTGGACTGAGGAGGAATGGTGGAACCGCCCCCCTTCTCCTGAACCTTCCTGAGAACAGGAGGACAGTATAGATTTCGAACAGTGGTTTGCAGAAGGTCATAGTTCAGAAGCTGCAGAGGGGAGAAGCTGGGAAATATTGGGAGAGGAACAGCAGGAAGAAGAATCACCAGGAGAGAGACAGCTGACAGACTCAGTGTCTTTGAAAAGCATTCCTGACCCTCCCCCCAGGAGAAGGCAGGCATTGAAAGTAGTAGAACAGAGAGCTCAGAAGCAGAAAGCTCAGATCAGGCAACTCAGGGATGACCTAGAATAGAAGAGACAGGGGGGATGGGACTTTACTCAGAGCAACGACATTATTTAATAGAGACTACATTCCTTCACCTCTGTGAATACTGAATAAACTACTTGGTAAGAACTCTTCTTGATTATCTACTTCTTGGCTGTCACCATGGGAGGGATCGGATTCTTTGAATCCTGACATCAAGAGGCAGATCCTGAGCTACTAAACATGCACTTCTCCACTGTTGAGCTAAATTGGCCTGTTGTGTTGGCAGCATTCTGAGAGCTCAGGAACGATCTGGTTCCTGGTCTTCATATTCAAGACTAGCAGTGGCACATATGGTTGGGCACAGCTGCAGAGCCACCCCCTCACCACTGGTGACACTGCTGCTTACCTGTGTCCATACCATTATTTGTGTTTGCACCCCATTACCAGTGGGAGTGCTGGATTGATGGTGGTGGTCCTATAGGTAAGTTTAAAAAAAAGGTAAAGGACCCCTGGATGGTTAAGTCCAGCTAAAGGCGACTATGGGGTTGTGGCACTCATCTCGCTTCCAGGCCGAGGGAGACGGCGTTTGTCCACAGACAGCTTTCTGGGTCATGTGGCCAGCATGACTAAACTGCTTCTGGGGAAACGGAACACCGTGACGGAAACCAGAGTGCATGGAAACGCTGTTTACCTTCTTGCCACAGTGGTACCTATTTATCTACTAGCACTGGTGTGCTTTTGAACTGCTAGGTTGGCAGGAGCTGGAACAGAGCAATGGGAGATCACCCCATCACGTGGATTTGAACCACCAACCTTCTGATCAGCAAGCCACTGAGCCACCTGCTCCCCCAGGTCCTATAGGTACATCCACACTGCTCAGACTTCTCACCATCCAGGTAAGCAGCAATGGCACCAGGATTGAGAGAGCAGCTCTTCTCTACCACACATGCTGCTGTCATGCTATTGAACCCATGTTATAGTACAGTGGTACCTCGGGTTAAGAACTTAATTCGTTCTGGAGGTCCGTTCTTAAGCTGAAGCTGTTCTTAACCTGAGGTACCACTTTAGCTAATGGGGCCTCCCGCTGCCGCCACCTTGCGATTTCTGTTCTCATCCTGAAACAAAGTTCATAACCTGAGGTACTGTTTCTGGGTTAGCGGAGTCTGTAACCTGAAGCATCTATAACCTGAAGTGTCTGTAACTCGAGGTACCACTTTAGATGGTAACCAATGATGCCCCCTATACTGAATGAAGGGAAACTGGAAGGGGGGCCATTTTCAGGAACATATCCTCCCTGCTGCAGCTCACCAAGCCACCAATCTTTTCCACTATGTGTGTGTAGATACAGAAATGCACATACGTGTATATTGAAATGAATAAGTGGTGTGATGAGTGCTGATGAGTCACACTGAAATACAAACTCCAACTCTTCCATTAGTGCAATGAATATTGTTACTGCCACACCAGACTCTTTACAGTCATGCTCTCTCGGCAGCTGTAAAGATGACATGTGGGGTCATTCCAGCTGATAAGCTCTTTCATTCAACAATCAAATGGGTATTGCATTCTCTGGGACATTATTGGCCATCAGTCCTTCAGCTATCAATTTCTACGGGGAATGATTGCTAATTGAAGAAGCAGAAATTCTATAGCATGGTGAGAAGCATACAGAACATCCAGAACATTAGCCTTTTCAACCGAATTTTCTTGCTTTAATGATGGCTGCTTCTGAATGTGAATCCTGCATGGATTACAGGAAAAGGCCTGTTATTTTGAATAGGAAGGAACATATCCCCTGGGTAGCTGCAGTGGAAGAATCTACTGTAGCTTTTACTTTGCAAAAGCAATACTGGGGGGAGAGAAGAGAAAAACATACAAGAGAGTGCAATTAATATGAGCATTAGGTGAATTTCCATTGCTTCCAGAGAATATTCAGAAAATATTTGTCCACTAATTTTTAAAAAGGGGGATTTCGTGGTGAATGTTTTAGTAACTTCAGTTCGAACAGGAAGCACATGTACAGCCTTTGCTAAGTCCAACAGGAAAACTACAAAGTACCATATATTTCCCACTAATGTTGCTTAGAGTCTAAGGCTAAGGAAACTATGGCCTTCCAGATCTTTATAGACTCCAACTGCTATCATCCCCAGCCAGCATGGGCTGTGGTCAGAGAAGATGGGAGTTGTAGTCCAGTAACATCTGAAGGGCAACAGTTTATCCATCCCTTGCTTTCATTGCAGAAGACCTCTCCATGTGATATACCCCCATCTGAAACCCAGGTGGGCTTTTAAGATAGGCAACACGGCATTGGATGGACTAATGACTAGTTCTTGTGTTTTCCTATGAGGAAAAATATTCTGCAATATTTTTTTCCAAGTTGCTGATCTGATATTTCTAAGCTTGTAACTGTGAAAAGAATCCTGTTTACCTGAATTGCGTTGTAACGGGTATTGTGCAATGTGTTGTGACATATGAATTATAATGTACATTGCAATGTGTTTGATGAGGAACATTTTCTGTTTGGTTTGTTGAGAGTTAGTTTAACTGTTAATGTGGGGCCGCAATTGGCAGGGGTGAGTTAGAATTCTCAGTATGCCAAAGAGAGACAGACAATGTGCATATTTTGATTGGTGGGTTGAGGTTTAGAATGCTTGGTTAGACAATATGATTGGCTAGAGCTGGATTAGTGGGGCCAGAAGAAGTGATGCTGATTGGGTGCTGGTCATCAGAGGAGTGTTGGAGTTGGCTAGTTGATTGGAATGAATTAGAGTTGTTGGTTCTTGATATCTATGGAGTCAGCCAGAAGAAGATTACAGCAGAATACCAGAAGGAAGATTTCCAGGCCAGGACAGGAAGGCAAACTTGCACTGCAGTGGGCCAGCAAAGGGTTGGAACAAGGGGCTTCCAGCATAGTTCTCAGTTATAGTGTTGATGAAACTTAACTGAGACAGAGAGAATAAAAAGGGCAATTTGGTTAAAGGGTTTTAATTAACTGCTTCATTAAAGCTCCTTTAGTATAATAGTATATGCAGATGTTGATGTGTTTTAGTCTTGTTTACTGTTAATATTAATTATGTTTTTTGCTGTTTTTATTGCCAATTTCAATATATCTTTTAAACCACCTAAACAGTTTACTACCATCAAGCAGTATATAAATTTTGTTAAATAATAAACAGTGACAGTCACAAGTTGATAAAGTGCACACTCATTTAAGGATATATTGCTATTTTAAAGTAGCCAGATAAGCTTACACACTTAATTATATTGTCACAAATAAATGTAAGCCATTGTTAGATATAATATATGTATCTGACTGACTTTGTACCACTTCTATACCCCACAGTTACCGGGGTATTGGAAAGTTAGGGTTTTAAAAGGAAAAAGTGAGATTTAAAGATAGCCGTGACATGGGTTTAGGAAAAGCATTGGAGTGGAAGTTGGATTTTCTTATTATAGATACTGTAAGTAAATACCTCCCTTACCTTCACATTAGCAGAAGGAATATTTGATTGTATATTTCAGGCTACAGCGATGCATTCACACAGCTGCAAAGCAAATACAACTCAGGATCTGGGAGGAATCAAGCTCTAGTGAGTAACTCTATAAAGAAGAGGTAGCCATTGAGAGGTATTGCTGTCTCAGGGTTGTTGGACTACAACTCCCACTGCCCCTGGCCATTGGCCATGCTGACTGGGGCTGATAGGAGTTGGAGTCCAACAACGTCTTGGGGACACCATGTTGACTATACCTGCTATAATCTATTTACCAGAATATATAACTGTAAAAATAATATGTAAGTGAAGAAGAAGAAGAAGAAGAAGAAGAAGAAGAAGAAGAAGAAGAAGAAGAAGAAGAAAGTTATTATCTATTCACCCTGATGGAGCTAGGGGGCAATATACAATTATTATCCACAATCATAAGTAGGCCTTGTGTATACAAAATGGCTGCTGTCACTGAGATTCTCAGCAGTGTGGTGCAAATATACGCCCAGTCAGAGCCTCTGAGTAGCACCAATCAGCTGTCTGAAAGACGGTGCTGCATTTATTCCTTACCTGCTGCCCCCTGCCTGTCAAACAGATGGTGTGCTAAGTAGGTGCTCCAGGCAAGGCTTAGCTATGTAGCTTTGAACCAAGGCCATTGGCTGCAGAAGGAGCAAGACGTCCTATCAAGCAGTAAACCAATCATTCGAGAATGCACTGCGCTACCTTTTAATGTAATGAAGCACCATATAACTCTTTCAAAATCTGCTTTGTAGTTGATTCGAGTGCTTCACCCCCTCCTCATTAAGGCTATCAGTGTGATTTTCTGGGTTTTCCATCAAAACTGCTGAATATGCTTTTAGAAGTATTTGCCTTTCAGAGCCTCACAGGCAAAAACTTCAAGGCGAACTTTAAAAAACCTGATCATAGCAGCAGATGAAGCGATGCAGAAAAGCCCTGGAGCAATCTGCAGGGTTTTGCTGTCAGCAACCTGAGAGAGTGTCAGCACTGTCCGAGGGGACTTCTAAAAAAGCTTTAGTCAAGTTCATGCAGGCTCAAATGGAGGAGCTCCCACTGTAGGAGGAAAGGTTTACTTAGGATAGATGAATTCCCTCGTCAGATCCGGAGTTGAAATGTCAGGTCCAACTACGTTCCATCTGCAGGCTTTTTTCATTCTGCCTTAATCATTAGGAGCACACAAAGCACAACAAGCTGGCTTGCAGGACTTCCAAGTGTCTAAAGGGCAAATATGAGCAATGCAAAAAGAAAAAGAGAGAAATGCCCCAAGGGAAATAATTTAAAATATATTTGCTTTGTAGTTGGCTTAGGCTGCTGTGCCATGCATGTATTGGATGGAACAGACATTAAGGAGATTGTGAGGCCGCTGCTGAAAGTATCTCCCTCCTCCCCCAGTAATATCTACTGTATTTTTCGCTCTATAGGACGCACTTTTGTCCCTCCGAAAATGAAGGGGAAATGTCTGTGCATCCTAGGGAGCGAATGCAGGCTTCAGGCAGCTATCCGCAAGCGGCAGGAACTCCCGCCGGGCTCCGAAGGCTTGCGAATAGCAGCCTGAAGCCTGAAGCCCGGGGAGCGCAGCGCCAACTCCCACTGCACACCCCGGGCTTCAGGCAGCTATCCGCAAGCCTTCGGAGCCCAGCGGGAGTTCCCGCCGGGCTCAGAAGGCTTGCGGATAGCAGCAAGCTCCGGGAGCAAAGGCGAGGTTGCGTGGAACCTCGCCACCGCTCCCGGACCCGTTCTGGGGCCTAGGGGCGGGGGAAGCTCAGGCTTCCTCCGCCCCAGCCCCGTGGCTAAAAACGAAGCCAAGACAGCGAGTGGGATCCATCCCGCTTGCTGTCTTGGCTTCTGCCAAAGCCACACGCAGCCTCTCCCGGCTGGAGAGGTTACGCGCAGCTAAAGAAGAAGCCAAGACAGCCAGCAGGATGGATCTCGCTCGCTGTCTTGGCTTCTTTGGGGCTGTGGGGGGGAATAATTTTTTTTCTTTATTCCCCTCCCCTAAAAACTAGGTGCACCCTATGGTCCGGTGTGCCCTATGGAGCGAAAAATATGGCAATAGAGGGAAATATTGGATACTGTTGCACATGGTAGCCAATGGAGTGGAACTGAGTCAGATTACTTGATACTGGAGGGGCTGGGAGGGAAGAGGAGAAGATATGAATCTGCTGCCTTTGGTGCAAACCAGTGGTTCCCAGACTTTTGTCTCCAGCTGTTTTTGGACTACAGTTCCCATCATCCCTGACCACTGGTCTTGCTTAAGTAGGGATGATGGGAGTTGTAGTCAAAAAAAAACAGCTGGAGATCCAAGTTTGGGAAACACTGGTGTTTGACCAAAACACCTTGTTTCAGCCTTACTTGGAAGAGGGTTTTAATGAAACAAATGCTCTCTCCCCCCTCGCCCAATTGCAGCTTTCACTATTGGCTAAGCCATGTTACGTTTGAGGTCTTGAATCCCCAATGAACCTGTGCTAATTCTCATGATGAAAAAATGTTTCCAGCAAGCACTGTTGCCTTGTCAACAGTAAACGTTCTAAGTAATTGGAACTTTTTGTTTATTGATTTTATTCAGTACATTCAAGGACATAAGATCAGCCCTGCCAGAGCATACCCAAGGCCCATCAGATTTAGCATTCGAACCTTGCAATAGCCAAGCAGCTGCCTATCAGCAGCTCAACAGCAGAAATGAATTCAACAGCACCCTTTGAGCTTGAAATCCCCATGAAGTGGTATTCAGAGGCATGTGGATGTTGGAGGTAATACAGTGGTACCTCGGGTTAAGTACTTAATTTGTTCCAGAGGTCCGTTCTTAACCTGAAACTGTTCTTAACCTGAAGCACCACTTTAGCTAATGGGACCTCTTGCTGCTGCCGCACCGCCGGAGCATGATTTCTGTTCTCATCCTGAAACAAAGTTCTTAACCCGAGATACTATTTCTGGGTTAGCGGAGTCTGTAACCTGAAGCGTATGTAACCCAAAGCGTATGTAACCCGAGGTACCACTGTACAGCCATCATGACTGTAAGCCATTGCTGGCCTTTTCCTCCTAATTTGTCTAATTCCCTCCAAAAGCCATTCAGTTTGGTGGTCATGCTTACATCTTGTGGGAATGAATTTTATAGTTCAGTTATAAAATTGAAGAAGCACTTTCTTTTGCCTTTCCTGAATCTTCCAACATTCAGATTCATTGGATAAGTCCAGATTCTAGTATTTTGAGAGGGAGGAAAGCATTTATTTATCCACTTTTGGAGTTACTTTATACGGCTCTACTTTCATCCTCTTCCTTGCCTTTTTAAAAACTGAAACACCCTATACATCTAAATTAGAAATCCTCAAATGTTTCTGGCCAATCTTTGTAGGAAAGATTCTCCAGACACATAATACTGCCCATTTCAGTCAATTCCCTCCTTCCCATGTTATATGGTGTGTCTTGATCATGTGTGGCAAGCCCTACAATCAGTTTTAAGAAGGGCATTGCAATGCTGAGATCTGGGCTAAGGATGGATAAATCTGTCCATTTTTTGCTTCCCTCCATTTCTTACTTTTCTAGTCTTCTGTTTGTTCCATTTTTAGATCACGTAGTGGAATTGTTTAATGACTTTTCATAGTCTGCGTAAAAATTCACATACATGTTTGTTTGCATTTCTCCAAACATGCATTTTCACAAACAATTTCCCCTAATATAATGGATTTGTGTACATTATTTTCACTATGCATATTTTGTGCACACTGTCTCCTAACATATGCTTTTCCTACACTTTTTTTTGACGGAGAACTACACTGCAAAATTCATGCAAAGTGCAAATTTCAAATAATACCTGAATTTTCAGTTCACATACTCAGTAAAGAACTAAGTATGTCTGCATTAAAGTGAAGTAAGCAAATCTCTCCCTCATCCTTACCCTGAGCTTTGCCCAATCATCTGCTTTTTACTAATGCAAATGTTCGTTCTACTACAGGCTTATAAATACCACTTACACAGTTTTATTTTTTATTTTTGTTGTTGCAGGTAAGTGCTTCATTCTTGAAGAAGTCACAGCATCAAAAGAAAAACCCACATTATTAGCGTTATTAACTATGGCAATTAGCAGAATTCAGCCAATTAAGGTTCATGCACTTTCCTGGGGTAAATGAGCCTTGCCATGTGGTAGATAGCATGCTCACAAAACATCTATAATTGTCTTTTGAGATTTCAGTGCATATTGTCCATTAGAAGGTGCTTTCAGTGTTTGTTTGTTTTTAGTATTGAAGGTCAGGCCAAGGGCTGCCAATGGGATCAATAGGTTGCTTACTTGTTTAACTTCACTCCAAAATTTGCATTTGTTGCTGACAGACAGCCCTTCCTTACATGATCAGAAAACCAAGGAGAATCTCACTTCATAGTGAACTGAGCACAGCTGAGGTTTCTAGAGAAAATGCAGAATTGTTTTGGAAGAGAATTTCAACATAATAACACAAGAGATGGAAAATTGTTGCCATGCATGTAATTTAAACAAGTTGGCAAAAGGAGCAGGGGCTCACTTAATGCTTTCTTAGATTTAAATCTGCTGTCCTGAACAATTTTAAACAATGTAAATCATGGCTTGTGATCCAAGTAAACTCTTTTAACAAAGGATTCCATTAACACTGTTCCCACTGAAAGAACATGGCACCACTAAATCAGTTCATAAGTATCAATGCCAATAAGTAATATTTTGTTTCAGCACATCCCATTTTTAATTAGTGTATTTTAATAAATGTATGCCATTTTCCAGATCAGGTACTGAAGCTCTGGAAGAATGTCAAAAAGCATTGAGGAAAGCCTCCTCAGGGCTTGTTCCTGCAAGAATTTCCTGTCCTCCCACCCACAGGGGGAGCTGCCATCAACTGTCCTGTGGGATGGATTCCAGGAGAAAGTGGGAGACAAGAAGAGACACCTCAGAGTCTGCACTACTGGGACTATCCTTTCCCCACCAGAGGGTTATTATTCCACCAACTGCCTTGTGTAAAGGATCCTGGTGGCTTTATTTATTTGGGAAGAGTTTAGAAAATGTGGTTTAGTGTTTCTTGTAAGGCACCATGAAGCTATTTGTATCCTGAAAGGCAGGTTAAAAAGAAGTTTAAGGAATAAATAATAAAATAAGCATGGTCCTGAAACTGCTCACAGTTTTTCACAAATGCTTTTGGCAACACCAATACCTCAGTGCCTTCAAGTTATTAAAATACACTCGTAAAAATATAGATACTCACGAACTGATCTACGGCAATTTAGTGGTGCTATGCTCCTTCTTTTTGACAATTCCCCAGCATTTCACATCTATTCAGGTGCAGAGGTCCCTTCCTGAATCAGGCAATTCATCTTACTGCTGTATGTAGGTTATATATTTTGTCCGATTTTTGCAGCAGCCCTTATAAGCATGTACAGTGGAATGAAATGAATTATTTTAAATTATAAACATTATTTTAAAGGTATAAAAATGAGGTTCCATTTTATAGGTTCTGAAGGAGGAGCAGGGGACTTTTATCCAGTTTGAAAGCTGTGTTTTCCCTCGTGGGGAACCAACCAGGGCCACAGGGCAGTGTTGGATCAGGCCACAGGCAAAAATGGGTGGAATAACTGCAGACCCTCCAAGTGTCCCTGTTTTCAAAGGACATCCCCGGATTTACAGAAGCCACCCCTGTTTCTGATTTGATCCTGGAATGTTCCACTTTTCCTTAGGCCGTCCCTATTTTCATCGGATAAATGTTGGAGGGTATGGAGTTATGCTACCCCTGATCCAAAAAGATAACCAACTATACAGCCTTTAGAAGACATCTGAAGGCTGCCCTGTATAGGAAAGGTTTTTTATGTTTAACATTTTTTAATGTTTTTATATAGGTTGGAAGCTACCCAGAGTCAGATGGGCAGGGTATAAATAATAAAATGGTGATGATGGAATAGGATGTCTCTATTTTCATTGAAGAAATGTTGGAGGGTATGCATTTGCTATGATTCTTAATTTTGCACATTCCAATCACAGACAAATCTTTGTGTGTGAGAGAGATGGTACAGTACCATCACCTCTCTTTTTTTCTGATGGCTATTTTGAGCTGGCACCCATGGCAGTTTTAGCACATTATGAGTCCTGACACCTCATCTTACCATTTGTTTATCTCACACACCCCATACATGCAAACTTCTCTCCATCTTTCAAGTCACTTTTCATCAAGCAACAGCACTCAAGGAGACAATGGACAAATGTGGCCTGGAGAGGCCTAGTACAGCCTGGGAAGGGAGTGAGGTTTAGTGAGGGACCTGAGGGACCTGAGGGACAACCTGGGAGGTCTGAAGATCCACATTTCACCACAGGAGCTGAGGATCACTGCCCATGTCAATACATTGTACAACGAAATTACTTCTAGGAAAAATGTCTTGTAATAATATTGGTAGATAGTTCCACGCAGAAGGCATTTGAAAACTCATAATATGCCCCTTCCATTTCTAATTTTGCTCGCCTTTTATTGTGTGTTCTATATAATAGTTTTGAAATGTTCTAATTATGTGTTGAATATGTATATAATGGAAATGGGCTAATCAGAAGGCATGTTGGTTCCCACAATTTTATAAGGAAGGAATTCAAAATGGAGCCACAGATGTGCTAAAGGCTTAGCAGAGCTGATAATAATAAAAACCCATATTTATTCTTTGCAGAGACTTTGTGCTTAATTGCACTGACATGAGTTCATTAGAAATGATGTTTTAAATATTTCAACAGTTATGTAAATCTGAATGTTTATGATTTAACCTTGTCTCCTCAGAATTGTTCTTGACTTACTTTATCATTTATTAATTTTTTTGAAGTTAATCAAAAGCCAAAAAAGAATAAAGTGGATATTATGGGCATGAATGACCTGAACATGAATATTAGATAAGGGTATAACCCACCCGCTCTGATTTATGAGGCTATGATCCTAAGCATGTGAAGCTACTGAAAAATAAGCATGTATTCATCACTCCCTTTAGCAGTGAACTCAGGTGGGGCGGGTGGATGAAAATGGTGCCAGCAAAAAGCAAGAGGAAGGAATCAGCATGCCTGGGGGATCACCAAGGTTTGCAAAAGTACTGCCATAGGATTGAGGGGTTGATTTGTATGATGCCTATAGCGTCCAGCCAGTAGTTTTCCCAGTAGTGATGTATGGAAGTGAGAGCTGGACCATAAAGATGGCTGATCGCTGAAGAATTGATGCTTTTGAATTATGGTGCTGGAGGAGACTCTTGAGAGTCCCATGGACTGCAAGAAGATCAAACCTATCCATTCTTAAGGAAATCAGCCCTGACTGCTCACTGGAAGGACAGATCCTGAAGCTGAGACTCCATTACTTTGGCCACCTCATGAGAAGACTCCCTGGAAAAGACCCTGATGTTGGGAAAGATGGAGGGCACAAGGAGAAGGGGATGACAGAGGACGAGATAGTTGGACAGTGTTCTCGAAGCTACCAACGTGAGTTTGACCAAACTGCGGGAGGCAGTGGAAGACAGGAGTGCCTGGAGTGCTCTGGTCCATGGGGTCATGAAGAGTCGGACACGAATAAACAACTAACAACAACATAGCTTCCAGCCAAGCCTGTGATTTAGTATCTGTAAATTTGTAGTGTGCAGTAAAAGGAGCTGCTGAAATGGTCAGATCACTTTCTTTGTTAAATTAATGGACCCAGCTGGGCCTGTTAAGCACCCTATTTACATGTCTAAAAGGTTGGCCGATGTCAGGGGGTGGGCGGAGGAGGAGGAATGGTGGAGACTGCCTCCCCATCCTGACTCTTCCAGGGAGGAGGAAGAGGAAGGCAGTATAGATTGACAACAGGGTTTGAGGGAAGTCACAGCTCAGAGGCAGATGAGGGGGAAAGCTGGGAAATCATGGAAGAGCCAGAGCAATGCCTGACTGATACATTGTCATTAGAAAGCATTCCGGACCCTCCATCTCCCAGAACCCGGTGAGCATTAAAAGTAGGAGAGCAAAGAGCTTGAAGACAGAGGCCACGTAGCAGCACCCGTAGAGGAGACAAATGAGGAAGTGGGAGAGGTGGGGGTGGGATTCACTTGGGACAACACCATTACCCAAGAGGCTGAGTTCTATAGCCTCCCTCTGTAAATATTGAAATAAAAAGGACTGTAAGAAACTTTTGTCTTTTTAATTTCCTGGGCAACCAGATGGAAGCCTCTGACAGGATCCTGACAACCAACTGGTTGGTGGCTGGTGAGAACAACTGGCTGGTGACCACATCATCTTGTAGGTAGGTAGAGCTAGTCTTGGTTTTTAGTATGGGATGAAGCTGGAAGGGGACACCGAGGCTTGAATCCAAAGCAATTGAAGGACCACCCCATTAGAAACCTAATGGGAAGCAAAAGCTGTTGGAGTGTTAATGCTGTGAGCCCTTCCATCCTGTGCTGTGGTTGAACATATGTGTGCATAAAGCCCTATATCCAAAATACACCACAGTCTCCAATGACCTTCATTCCAAGAAAAGTGAACCCTGGGTAAGCGCTGGTACCCCTGGAGTCTCTTATGGCTTGGAGGTTGGGGTGCATACGACACTACATTAAAAAACAACACACACCTTAAAAATAAAAATAAAGAACAGCCCAATGAGGATAAAAAAAATGGAAAACTCTTGGCTATATCCAACGCTGCAGCTCCACTCACTCAGCAGACTTCTATGTGTACAACTTCCTTTCCCCTTCCTTCTCTCCTTTCCCCTCTAGCCCCCTACTGCACCCTCAAAACTAAGCCCTGGGGGACCCTCTAGAGAAGATTTTTGGGGTGTGAGGGGAGAAGAAGTCCCATTACACAAATAGAATTCTGCTTTTGCAGTGTTGGATACAACCCTTTGTGTTTGTGCTCCTTTTAAAGGGATCTTGAGAATCTTTCGGGACTTGACTTCTTTCCGCAGGGCCTGCAAGACAGAGCTGTTCCACCAGGCCTTTGGTCAGGGCACAGCCTGACACCCTCCTTTGGCAATCTTCACAGAACTTTAGACTAATGGTTGCCATCAATTTGAGATGAATTAATTTTATAATGAAATGATTTTAGAATGTTGTACTATTTTATTGTTGTTAGCCGCCCTGAGCCTGGCTTCGGCTGGGGAGGGCAGGATATAAATAAAATTTTATTATTATTATTATAATTATTATTATTATAATAATTATTATTCTGGATAAGAGATCCCTCAGGCGTTCCCGGTACCACTCCCAGTAACATTTGTAAACTTCCATTCATAGGATTAAGTTAGATTGTTTGTTTAGGTACCATGATAACTGACTACCCCATTTGGAAATGTGTCACTGACATGAGTGCAAAGTGGGGAGTGAGAGAAGGATGGAATGTTGCTGTGTGTCTTATGTGTTGTATGCTGATTGGCTGAGGGTGGAATGTGACAGGTAGAACACCTGTTGTGTGTGTGTGTGTGTGTGCAATGTGACAGCTGGGTTCTGGAGGGTGATGCTATTTTCCCATGGTAAACCCTGCTCTATTTGACTCACAATAAAAGTTTATATATAATTCACTAACATAACAAAAAGTCATATAAACCATAGGTGAATGACAACATCTCTTAATAAATGTACAATAGAATGAAGCCATCCACTGATGATGAGGAAGATGACGATAATGATAAAAATAACAATATTGCCATCTTCGTTGGTGGATTGCATATTTATTAACAAGTGATGTTTCCTTTATACTATTATTTTCATTCTTATAAGTTAGATTCCCTGCCACCCTTCACAACACCACTCCAGGGTGGTTTACAACAATTTAAAAATGCAGTATCAAAAATAAGTAAAACAGGTCTAACCATACAAGAACATATTCGAGGTATCAGAGGAAAAAACACTGCATCTCTGAAACTAAATCTTGATATCAGGATTTCTTGAATGAAGCCAAGCTTCTGTCAATTGACCATACTGCAAAAGGGAGAATGTGTTTCAAAGCATGACCCAGCCATCATTCAATGGATGAAAAGACAGTACAGTTAAGGTTTAAAGAAAAAGCACTTCTTAGGCGATGAATCTTCCCAGAACTACATTCCATCATCACGACAAAAAGAAGGATTTGGCTTCCAATTTCAAAACATTCTGCTCTTTGTTATTTGACTTTAAAAAGGTAAAGCAGCCCTGAGAGTTAAGTCCAGTTGCGAACGACTCTGGGGTTGCGGCGCTCATCTCACTTTACTGGCCGAGGGAGCAGGCGTTTGTCCGCAGACAGTTTTTCTGGGTCATGTGGCCAGCATGACTAAGCCGCTTCTGGCAAAACCAGAGCAGCGCACAGAAACGCCGTTTACCTTCCCGCTGGAGTGGTACCTATTTATCTACTTGCACTTTGCTGTGCTTTCGAACTGCTAGGTTGGCAGTAGCTGGGACTGAGCAATGGGATCTCACTCTATTGTGGGGATTCGAATCACTGACCTTCCGATCAGCAAGCCCTAGGCTCAGTGGTTTAGACCACAGCACCACCCACGCTTTACGTGAACCAAATTGTCATACTTTTTTCTTCCTATCACCTTGCCCACAGGGTATTTTACTGTAGCCACCATTACATTTGACTGCTGCTTTTATTCACTACAGTCAATGAGATGTTCTCCCCTGGCTTTAATGTCCTGGTGCAGACATAACATTGCTCAGTTGCTTAACCATCCATGGTTAAGGGATAGGGAGTATCCCATGGGAACAAAGCCTCCCTGGGAACACAAAATGGCCGCTGAAGATGTGGCACAGAAATCGTGCAAGGAATAAATTGTGTGGGCATTTCTCACTCTTTTTCAGTTTTGGAGCTAACTATGGTTCCTATAGACAGCATCTTTAAAAGCAGAGACATCACCTTTTAAGATACTAGACAGCATCTTAAAAAGCAGAGAACACCTTGCCAACAAAGGTCCGTATAGTTAAAGCTATGGTTTTCCCAGTATGGAAGTGAGAGCTGGACCATAAAGAAGGCTGATCGCCGAAGAATTGATGCTTTTGAATTATGGTGCTGGAAGAGACTCTTGAGAGTCCCATGGACTGCAAGAAGATCAAACCTCTCCATTCTTAAAGAAATCAGCTCTGGGTGCTCACTGGAAGGTCAGATCCTGAAGCTAAGGCTCCAATAATTTGGCCACCTCATGAGAAGAGAAGACTCCCTGGGAAAGACCCTGATGTTGGGAAAGATGGAGGGCAAAAGGAGAAGGGGACAACAGAGGACCAGATGGTTGGACAGTGTTCTCGAAGCTACCAGCATGAGTTTAACCAAACTGTGGGAGGCAGTGGAAGACAGGAGTGCCTGGCGTGCCCTGGTCCATGGGGTCATGAAGTCGGACACGACTAAACGACTAAACATCGACAATGGTTACTATAACACGTGGGCCATTTAACCCCCAAGAAAGGCACAATAGGCAAACCCATTTCAAACCATGGTAGCAGCCTTTCATCTGATCCCAAGTACGCTTGGTGAAA
This sequence comes from Podarcis cretensis, assembly GCF_951804945.1. Lineage (NCBI taxonomy): Eukaryota > Metazoa > Chordata > Lepidosauria > Squamata > Lacertidae > Podarcis > Podarcis cretensis. Next base: position 79,669,633 of record NC_137175.1, on the reverse strand, counting down.
ACACAGTGGCACATGTAGTACTGACCCTAGTTTGTTTTGAAACTATTTTGAAATACCTGTGTGACATGATGGGGTGGGAAAACACGTAAGCTCACTGATACCCACAGTCTTATGCATGGTTATCTAAGAAGGAGACAAAAGTTTATGTGCCCACTATTAGGTCAAACATATTGGCTGCCTCTGGCAGCTGATTTTATGTGTTGCTGTAGAACAGGATGTTGCTAGTTATTTAATTTATTGATTAAAAAGGGATGAGGCATTTGTAAGATTTTCTGCCTCAGGTGCCAAAATAATATGCTCAGTCTTTAGTTCCATGCATTCTGATGGGGGAGGGGTGTCATTTGCTCTTCTGCCTTAGATGGCAAAATGTCTAGAGCCAGCCTTGCATGTCTGTAATAGTGCCATTTAAAAATCTCATCCCAGAGATGAACAACTGCAAACAGAGTCCTTTCTTCATATATATATATATATATATATATATATATATATATATATATATATATTATTTTTTTATTGTTAAAAATAAATTGATTTATTTGGATTAAAATTTTACAGTCACATGTTCAACATACAACATAAAAACAACATTCCAAGGAATCTCTTGGACTTCCTTCCTCCCGTTTGTGGGTCCTATTGTTAATCATTTCCTCCTGAATCTTTTATAATAATCCAAATCTTTAATCTCTTCATTGTATCCAAAATTCACCTTTAAACTACAAGTGATATTCCAATCCTACTAACGAATTTAACTGTTTACAATGGTCTTTAAGATAATTTATAAATTTTCCCCATTCCTTATTAAAATAAGGAATTCCTGATTTCTGATATTTTAAATGCCCCAGCTTCTCTCAAGGTCCTTTTAAACATTTAGTTTGACAGGTTTGAACCACAAAGAGCAATTTCACAATATCTGAATAAGGTTGAAAAGATGTTGGGTTCCGAGTGACACATTAGTTAGAGAGGTGTGGACATTTCATTCAGGAATTTGTAAAGGCTGAATCCCTGAAACATTCCTGGGGCATGCTCAGCTAGACTTGAAGAAGAAGAAGAAGAGTTTGGATTTGATATCCTGCTTTATCATTACCCAAAGGAGTCTCAAAGCGGCTAACATTCTCCTTTCCCTCCCTCCCCCACAACAAACACTCTGTGAGGTGAGTGGGGCTGAGAGACTTCAGAGAAGTGTGACTAGCCCAAGGTCACCCAGCAGCTGCATGTGGAGGAGTGGGGAAGCGGACCCGGTTCACCAGATTATGAGTCTACCACTCTTAACCACTGCACCACACTGGCCCTCTGAAGTGAACGAGAGGCAGGTGGAAGGGATGGTGAGATAATGGCAGAGAGGAAAGGTTGCCACAGGACAGCCACCCTTCCCTACTAAAACAAACAAACATGGAGCGAAGTCAAGAAAGATGATCTCTGATTAGCACAGAATATTCCTTCTCTCTCTCTATCTGACCCAACGAATGGCACACCTTTCTCAGACACCTCCATTCTAACTTTCCCTAGCTAAACCCTACCTTTTGGATTGCAACCAAGATTTAGCCACTCACTTGCCTTGTTCATGTGCCAGTTTAAACCCTAGTTACACTAAACTATGGTTTAAAGATGAACGCACAGTGTGCCCCCCTGTTTCATCTGTCACTGCACTGCTAGGGACCAAACCATGGTCTGACACAGCATTAAGTCCAAACCAAGACTCGTGATTCATTTCCCCACCCCCAAACAAACCATGAGCAATGAGCCAGTGCTCTAAGCTTGGTTACAGCTTGTAGTTTGTTGGTGACAGATATAAGCCAGGGGCCAGAGTTAGGACATAATGCAGCAGCAGGAGCAGGGGAGGGGTGAAGCATCCACAGGTTAACAGTTAAACCATGGCTAACCATGGTATTTATGGTTAACCATAGTTAACCATGGTATTTATGGTCAACCATGGTCAACCATGGTATTTATGGTCTAAAGATACACATGACTGTATGAATCACCACAGGAAAATCCACAGATGTTAGGAGCCCAGTTGGTAGGCTGGGCTGCCTGTAGATGTGGTGGCACAGATGACCCGTTTGCTCTCTTTGACATTAAGTTCTGCACCCCTTGCCCATTCTGGTACCTTAACGTGGCACTGAATTTAAACTAAGGTGCATATCTGACTGAGCATAGGCCATCTTACTTAAGAGGTCATTAGATGATTAGATGCATAATGCATGAAATGCATAATACATACAATCTAGTTGGGGCTGTATATATTAGACTTTAACTTAGCATACAGCGCATTGAAAACTCTTTCAGAATTGAACAATTAATTTAATAACGCATGAAGCTCGCTTATTCTGAATCAAGAAAGGGATATAAAGGAGGTAGCACCAAAAGACCAGAGGGAACAGAAGAACAGGCTAAAAGATACCTCTGTCCGTAACTATAGTCTAAGTGGGAGAAAAGTGCTCAGTGCATATTGGTTGATCAAAACCTGCACCAGAGACACAAGATTCAGGTTTCTCCTAAGGTTGCAGGAGTGTGCTTCCTGCTCTTCTCCAAGCCTCCATCAGGTCTTGGCTGAAGGTGAGGCCCGAATTGCACTATACACTTAAAGCAGCATCAAACAGTTATGGCTTCCCACAAAGAATCCTGGGAACTATTACTTGTTAAGGGTGCTGAAAGTTGTTGAGCATGCATAGGCAAACTCGGCCCTCTAGATGTTTTGGGACTACAACTCCCATCATCCCTAGCTAACAGGACCAGTGGTCAGGGGTAATGGGAGTTGTAGTCCCAAAACATCTGGAGGGCCAAGTTTGCCTATGCCTGTTGTTGAGAAACCTCTATCCCCCCCCCCCGAGCTAAAATTATTAAAGTAGTTTAACAATCAATCCCTCTTTCCAGGGAACTCTGATCAGGGGTGTAGCGTGGGGGATGCCAGCGGGCAACCCAGCCAGATGGGCAGGATATTATTATTATTATTATTATTATTATTATTATTATTATTATACACTTCAGTCTCTAATCTTCCTGACCCACGGGTTCTCATTAGGTAATATTATATTGCATTATTATGTTTTTCAAGTTTCATACTGGGCCAATATGTTCTAGGTTAACTCTGCCCTAAATATAATTTATTTCAGGGTTGAGAATTAATTTCAGCCAGAGGTCCAAACTCCGTTGTGGCCAGTATCCTAGGGAGAGGGGGCACATGTCAGTGGTTGGCAGGGCCAGATGTAAAAAAAGTAGATGGAACCAGTTGGTGTTGCTTTTACCTTTTATTCCATCTACTTTTTTTGCCTCTGGCCCTGCCAACCACTGACAAAGTAGATGGAACCAATAGGTGTTGCTCTTACCTTTTTATAGTGGTCTACCTTCAGAAATGGATTCGTAAACTAAATGAATATTTAATTTTGGCAAAATTAACTGCTATAATAAGAAATCAGTCGAATCAAAAATTAAAAAAGGAGTGGAAATGTTTTGATGAATATATGGCAAAATATTGCTCAAAAAATGATACGCTAATATGCCTAGATTAAAATGTGAAGTACTGGATGGAAGAAAATTAGTAAGGAAAGCTAATAAGAACATATAGATGATTTGAGAAGATTGTGGAATGCAAAGATTATTGTAAATTGTATAATGTCGAGGAAATCGAGTGGGAGCGGAGGGAAGTGGGAGAGAGGAGAAAAGAATAATATGATGGATTGAGAAAATATAAATGTAAACGTATGGTGGAATGGGGAAGAAATGGTGTTGGCTTCGGTACATCTGTATTGTAATATAATATGTGAAAACCGATAAAATAAATAAATAAATAAATAAATAAATAAATAAATAAATAAAGTGGTCTACCTTCCGCCCACGTGAAATTCAGAGGTTCCTGCATGCGCACACACACAGCTCTGTATATTCCATTCAGGAAAGCATTATCCCAAAGACATGTTCCAGCCAGATGAAAGCAGCTAAGAAGGGATCAGAGCAGGATGAATAAGGGGTGTGGCCTGGAGAGGGAGCTTCACCTAGTGAGAGTCTCAAGCCCCAAATACAGAGGTGTGTGGTTGTGGGGCTCATTGGTCCCCCATGCTGGAGTGTCCTGGCTTCATTCCTTTATAGATGCTTTGTGTTGCCTTTGGATGTTTCAGCGAAGAACTGCCTCCATCAATTAATGCTTCTGTAATGTTCCAAGGGGATCTTAGCTTTTATTGGAAAACCACAACACAGAAGAAAACCTAATGGCTTCTTTTAGTGATGCCCATTTCTACTGGTCCTGAAGGACGAACTTAAGTGATGGGAGGAAGACATTTTGGCGGGGGTATATGCTAAAGAATATGATTACTTAATTAGCGGCACCTATTAACTCCCTGCTATATGTAAGCTGATGTGGAGCTTAACAGCGGTGTTATTAATCATGTCTTAATGTAAAAGCGTAACGCACACGCTGCTTTGTAATGTTCTTTCCAAATAGTCCCTGTGGGAATCACAACTTTATTTCATTAAAATGCCTCCCTGCTGTTAATTGATCTTAGGAAAATGTGAACAAATTAACTATGCTTTGAGAGGCTTGGGTGTAAATTTTCTAAGCTTGCGCACTTCGGTGCTGCGGATTAAGAATGCTATGGATCACTCTTCCCCACTGCGATGAACAGCGGGCAGTGCTCTGGCGTTGCTGACCTGGTTTAATTAATAACACTTGGGTAATACGTTTTGCGTGCCAAAGGTTAAAGAAAGGGAAAAGATTGTTTGCAAACTGTAGTGTTTTTCATGCCAGCTGGGACACAGTAGGAATTTGGGTCACGGGCAATTAATTGCAAGTTTTAATGACTCCTCTTGTGTGAAACAAATGCTATTCTTTAGCAGGGATGATTGATGAATATTTAGCTCAGTTGATTTTGGAAAGATTAAAGTGCTCAGTATTTTGTTTAAAAGTGCACAAAAGACCCAGGGTAGTAATATATATAATTTTCTCTCTATATTAACAGATATTATGGGGGGGGGGACCATATATTTTCTCCCCTGCATGTGGTTTTCTGTGAATAAGTACTGTACATTAAAGAAAGCATCATCAATAAAAGGAGGAAAAAAGATTTGGTCACATTAAGTAGTTATCACTATCCTCAGGGAAGTGCATTTGCGTAGTCTGAGAGTACACTTTTTAAACACCTTTTAAGAAACCTCTAACTACTATAATTCTTGGTCAGTTGACACAAAGCTATAAAGTTCACCAATGTAACAAAGTAGTATCCAAATTTAAACCCATTGACCCTGATTCAGCTTTGCTGAGCCTGTTCCTTAGATACCATAAATGAAAAACCTCATGTGTGGGTCATCCTCAGCCCTGTCTGGCTGTTGGGGCTATGCACATAGAAACCCAGTTAGAAAATTAATCATAGCTTCAACCAGCTTTCAGAGGAGAGAATGGGGAAGCAGCGCTAATCTTTCCTCCCAATTCTTTCTGCCTCCAAGAAGTGGACTGATGCTATTTGCGTGGGGGGCCATGGCCTCGGGCACAAAATTCTGAGGTTGTGCAACTACGCACCCCCATGCAGGTGCCAGCTTCCATGGGGATGCCTGCCCCACCCCGGCAAAAGTGGCAGAACAGCCGAGGCCCACGGTGAACAAGCACGTACAGAGGTATGTGAGCAAAGAGCGACCCCAGCACAACATGGAACGGGTCTCCTCTTTGTGGGCATGGGGGGGGATTGTGTCCACCAAGGGCTGTGCCAGCTGGCCAGGCTCCCCCCTGTGCAGGCAGCTGGTGCTGCATGGCCCCATTTGGCTCTTGTGGTGGTGGGGCGCTCCAGTCGTGTCAGCAGCTTGCCTGCCCTGGGCACCAGCAACCCATGCTACACTGCTGAACATACCCTCCAAAATTCCTCAGGTGAAAATAGGGACATTTCTCACACACACCCCAAATAACCCTCCTTGACTTCCCATTTTTTGCTTCCCCCCTCCACAGAGCATCTCCTATCGAAAGAAGGGTAAGTGCCACAACCACTTCACCAATGGGACACAGCCTGAGAAAACCTCTTAATCCCAAACTTATTCTATTTTATTCTTTGGTAGAAATACAAAAAATAAAAACACACACCAAGAAATAAATTGTAGAAAAGGGCAAGATTAGACACAGAGGCACAAAGTAATTTTTCCCCATAACCAAGACCCCTTGCACTCTGCTCTGCTACCACTTTCTTCCTGCCCAGGGCAGTTTTGCCCCTCAGAGCCTGCGTATCACATAGGGCTGGGTCTTGGGGGCAGGAACCTCTCCTCTTCCTTGCCCACTCTCCAGCAGCTGCTATGAACTGCCCAAGGGAGGAGGCCATGGAGAGGCAATGGGATGCTTCCTCGCAGTCGCAGCTGCCGCTCGGAACAAGCACCTCCTCCTCCCCGAGGTTAGTAGTGGCGGCACTGGCAGGGGAAATAGGGACATTTCGGGATCAAATCAGAAGCTGGGATAGCTTTCATAATTCCAGGACTGTTCCTGGAAAGTTGGGACACTTGGAGAGTATGCAAGTATCTTACTGAGGTTATAAGCATGCAGCTCTTTTTGCTCTTTGCCCTGGACTGGGCATTCCAGTTCTTACCATATGGATGCTAATATAAATCCCAAAAGTGAACAGAGACCATTCCATATAGATTAGATAATGTATCTTTCATACTTCTCTAAATCTAATTAAATTTGTCCATTTCTTTTGTACATAAGTGAATCATTTTTATTATTTTTAATTTTTTTGGAATCAAATATGACTCCTGTCCCGACTTTCCCATTTACTAGTCATTCAATCCTGGCAATCTTATGGCAATAAAAACTGCTACAAGCCCGTGTTTTTCTCCTTTAAGCAATCCCTCATTCTAGTTAAGCAATGCTCAGTTGGTAGAGCGTGAGACTCAATCTCAAAGTCATGAGTTCAAGCCCCACGTTGGGCAAAAAGATTCTTGCATGGCAGGGGGTTGGACCAGATGACCCTCACAGTCCCTTCAACTCTCCAGTTCTGTGATTCTATGAATGATAGCTCTGGATTTAACAGCATGTCATAACCCAAGGTTAGATTAAACTACAGTGCTTCCTTCCAGAAGATCACAACCTTTACATGTAAGAAATACTTACATATGGGTGTATTAATCACAGAGCTGAAAGAAAAACCTGAGAAAGAAATGCACACACATTCAAATTCACAAACATTCAGCCACAGCATCTCTTTCTCTGAAATAGTCAATTGGAACTGAGTCTTGGCCTTGGTCCAGTGAAACCCAAATCCAACTGTGTGGCTCTAGGCATGTCAGATCAGAAAATGATACCTCCTTCCAATTGTGGCCTCCACCTTTCTAAATTAATTACTTATTACACATCTGCATCTAATCCATCACAAGACACCCCTAAAGACCACAGGGTTGAGTATATCAGCTTATTTAGATTTTTCTTTTTCTTTTTGAGAAGCTGACCGTGCTGTGCAGGTGGCAGGCAAACATTTGCATGGGATGTGCAGGTTGGAAGTGGTACCCTGCTTTCAGTTTAACAGCTAGACCGCTAGATGAAGCAGAGCTGGACAGCCTGTGGCTCTAGGGCCTTCAGCAACCGTCAGCCTAATTTTCTGTAGCCTGCAGCTTAATTTCAAAAGCCTTCTACACGTGATCAGTTCAGACTTGAGGCAAGAGCAGCCTGTGCCTCCCATGGCAGGCTACTGGAAAGGGAAAGAGAGAAAAAGAGAAAGGTGGAGCTGATGGGAACCGTAATCTAACATCATCTGAAAGGCCCTCTATGATTGCTTTTCCTGGAATGAAAGCATACTCAAAAGGGTCTTCCATTTTTTGAGAGGCCTCTCAGGTCTGTTCTCACTTCCTGTGTGCTCTCAAAACTGCAGTCTGAAGCTCCACACCAGACTCACAGTTCTGACTTTACCTTTCAATGCTCTGCAGAATTTTAAAGTCTGCTTTCCTTTCTGTCCATTGCTGACAAGCCTACTGCTGCAGGAGTTTCAGTGAAAAAAACAACAATCAATTATGAAGGCCATGGATAAAAGGGTTTTGCATGGTGACAGAACAAACAGATTGGAATAGTTTGCTTTAGACGGAGGGAGGAGAGGAGGAGGAGATGTGATCAAAGTGCACACAAAGCAGCAAATGACATTAAGAAGGTGGATCGGGAACTTTTGATATCGGGAAAAGCCAACATTAAATAATGTCAAAAGTGTCAGATTCAAAACAGATGAAAGGACATTTTGATTTGAGCCTGTTGTGGCAGTCATCGCCATTGGCCATCCTTTCTCTTTCCCTGACTTCACAGAGCAGAGGGTAAGTCGCTTATTGTTATATGTGTTGTACCTTTTTCAAAAGGTGTTTCAATGGGAACATCACGAAGGTTGATCATGTTTTGCTGTGGATCTGTCCATGTCAGTTATGGCTGCCAATGAACTCGTGGGATTTCTTCAGTAAACATGCCACGTGTTTTCACCCTGGTGATATTAACCGACCAATCAAAATTGGGGTAATAAAACCAGCCAATACTTTCTCACCTTTACTCTTCTGAAGCCCCCAGTCAGCTGTGTTGTGAGCTTTGCAGAGGGATGAAGAAATCATTCTCAGAGACTTGCTGAATCTGTGACCACTTTGGACTGGGATATGTGTGCTAGAGAACAGAGAACAGAGAATTATGTGGAGCGGTTTGGGGGTCTGTTAAAAGAGAAGTATCAAATGTAGCATGAAATAACTCATTCCATCAGCTTGTGCAATGGAGCTGGCCCCTCCTGTCCCTGTGTATTCCCCTCTTCAAATCTGCTCCAGAGGACTGGAGCAGGGTGGGGGGGAATGGACCCAGAACAGATTGTGTGGGTGTTCATAGGAAGCAGAAGGGTAAAAGTTGGGTGGATGATGCCCTAACAATCCAGTCACCACAGACAGTGGCATTATGAGGATGGTCACTGCAGTCATTCAAGTGGCTAAAATGGCATGGGGTTAGAGCTGCACACCTTATGCCTATTCATGTACGCGACGACAGCAGCGAGGATATTACTGGCCCAAAGATGGAAAGAAGACAAGGTTCCAACAGGAGACGAATGGCTAATGAAGATGATGGACTATGCCGAAATGGCGAAATCGGCTGGGAAAATCAGAGGCCAGGACGAGAAGAATTTTAAGCAGGAATGGGGGAAATTTATAATGTATTTAAGAGAACACTGTAAACTGCTAAAAACTGGCAGGATTTGAGTCATGCTTTTAATGTATGAAAAACCATGGGAAAATGGATTACTTTTTCTTTCTTTTTTTACAAATTAGAGAAAATAAGATAAGCAGTTGGGGGGGGGGATTGACAATGGTAACCATGGAAGGGCAGAGGGAGGTCAAAGGATTTGGAGAATCCTAAATAAAGAGGTGATTGGTGTGTTTGAATTTAAATTTGTTATGTAAAACATATATATATATATATATATATATATATATATATATATATAGTAAAGAGCTACACACCTTCCCCAAAAAAACTTCGAAAACCCTTATTCTTAACTATTCTGGTTCCTGGCACTCAGAGCCCATTCTTGCAAACTGTTCATGCCCTTCAACATACGCAAGGCTGCGAGAGAGAAATGGTGGCTGCAACAGAACCCCCAGTTTGGCATTGGTTGGATCTCTATGCAAGTGCATGGCTTTCAGTCTTTTGGCTGGCTCATGCCTACAAGCAGTAGAAGACTCATGGCAAAGCTGGGAGCAGTGTCTGCATAGAACATCCACCACAGCTATTTCAGAGAAAACACAATAATTAATGTATAATGTCAATGTTACAAGTTTCTTGGGGGAAAATGATGGAAAGCAAAATTAATCTGCTTTCCATGGGGGGGGGGGATAAACAGAAAGGAGGCAAGTTAGCTCTGTTAGTTTATATTTTCTTCTTTTTTATCAAACTGCACAAAGTTTGAGGGATTTCTCTCTCTCAAAATTAAGTTTGCCATTCTGGGCATCTTCCTAGCTGTGGCACATGCTGTTCCTTCTACGGAGAAGCTGGCTCTTTGACTAAAAGAAGGAAGAAGGAAGCCAGGCGGGCAAGCCAAGAGCCTGCAAAGAGCTCTGGCACCTCCAGGCTTTCCACAGCACCGTTAATGTCTTGCTTTCCGCCCAAAAGTGCACTGTAGAGGAAATAAATGTGTAATTATATTTCCAAGACAATCCACTTGTAGGTGAATTTATTGGGTGCAATATAAATCAAAGTGAGCGTCTTTAACAAGTGTTTTCGTTACCGACTTGTGGCTAAAAGAGATAAACAAATATGCTAATGGCCCTTCTGAGGTGCATTTTGACCAAATGTTTCTGGAGGCAAAGCATGCGCTCCTCGGATATTGAGCGATGTGTCCTGTCCTCCCATGAGATGTGTGGCTGCTGCATTGAAAGGGGTTCAGGAGAAGGTCATGAGACATTCCTGGTGGAGGAAAATGAGGGGGTTTGCCATCTTTTGCTATCCCCTGCAACAAAGCTACTCTGGAAGGTTGTGGGACCATCCAGAAGGGAGGGGCTATAGGGAAAAGGAGGAACTGATTAAAATCACCCCTCCTTCCCTATGACAGGGGCCTCTGCAGGATTTCAGTTCCTTCTCTGAATGAAAGGAACACTGGATCCATCCCATTATCTGTAATAATAATAATAATAATAATAATAATAATAATAATAATAATTTTTTATTTATACCCCGCCCTCCCCAGCCAAGGCCGGGCTCAGAGCGGCTTACAAGCAATAATAAAAACAAGATGAATGATTACAACTTAAAAACAAAAATAAAATACAACATTAAAATAATGGAACATTAAAATATTAAAATGTAGCCTCATCGCAGGAGGAGAAGGAAAAGAAAAAAGAAAGAGAGGGAGGGAGGGAGGGAATCAAATTGGCTCCAACTCTGTCTTACAGGCCCTGCGGAAAGAAATCAGATCCTGCAGGGCCCTGGTCTCATGAGGCAGAGTTGAAAAGGCCCTGGCTGTGGCTGAAGCCAATCTAACTTCCTTATCTGTAGGAAGGTATTGTTAGCTATTTGTAAGGAACCTTGTCAGGGACACGTCCAGCAGAGAGGAATCTCCAGAGGAAGAGGAATTGGCTGCACCTGAGTCTCCATCTCCAGAGAAGGAGAAATTGGCTGCTGTCAGGTGTGCATGCAGGAGCCAGGCCCTGTGACCAATAGGACTTTGCAGGACTGGGGCCTTCCTAAGTTTGTTCTGAAGAGGCAAGGCGCAGCCTCACAGGTGAGGCCGATTGGTAACTCACAGCACCTGGTGGCAAGAGCTGGGAAGGGATATTAGGTCAGCATTTCCCTTCGGTTCTTTGCCACAGCAACTTGTTTCCTGCCTTGCTGTGCTTGGCTTCTTGCTTCCTGATCCTTGAACCTTGGCTTCATGACTCCTTGCTTCTTGATCCTCAGACCCTTGAGTTCCTGACTCCTGGCTTCTGGACCCCCGTTCCTGCTCCCACCCCGCCATTTTGCCCCCAGTCCTGACGTCCCCTGTCGGGACTTTGATCACCCATGAACATCTGCACCTGAGTCTCCAAGAAGTAGGAGGTGATCACACAGGGCCCCCGGACGTTTGACGGTCTATTGACCCTGTGCCACCACTGTAATTGCGTTCTTCACTGCCACCAACCCGTTTCTCACGGGTACACACGGAGTCTAGTCAGTTGGTAACATTAACAAATAATCAAGTTTTTTATAGGCATGAACAAGCTTATGGTTTCAGTTAATTTTTCTTGGCAGTTTCTTAATCTTAGTTCCTTAACTGTCTTATTTGTTCCTAACAACTTCAAACTGCTTATCCCAACTATCTATCTATCTGACTTCACCTAACCATTCCTCTCACTCTCTCATCACACAACTCGCCCAACCCACAGACTATTCCTCCCTCCTCCTTCTTCAACTCCCAACTCTCAACTGACTCTCACACAACTCCCTCTCTAATCCTAACTCCTCCTATCAGTTTCCACTGGCCAATCACATCACACTCATTTTAACCCTTTCCTTATGACCCACCTAGGAGGCAAATGCCACACGGAGCAAGTGATTAGAGCAGAGGTGGGGGAAGATGTGGCGTATATCTGGCCTTGGGAGGGGTCAGAAGCCAGTCGAGTCAACTGACTGGCAGCAAAGGATGAGTTGTGGAAGCTTGCTGTAAGTCTGTTATTGAGAAATAAACCTCAGCTACTTAAACTGCCAGCGTTCCGTGTCTTGTTTGGAAGAAGCGCTAAACCTGACAAACATATATGCCTTACAGAAATAGTTTTCTGTTTACTTCTCAGGCTGGCAACAGGTGTTATTTACAAACTCCTCCAGACAGCATCTGCAGGAAGTCCCCACACCTCTCACATTAACAGTCAAGGCAGAATGCACAGAATATAGCCAGCCAACCACAGGAGCCAACTCTTGGGGGCTGAGAGGACTTCAGCCCCCCAATAAAATATCTGAGGGGGCTGGGCTCCCCAAAGTTGGTGGGCATTGCTATTTAAATGGTGTGTGTGTGCACTGTGTCATGTGATCAATTATGTAGGGTGGGTCTTACCTGGCCCTACAGAGGGGATGTGGATGGCACTGAGCTTCTTGGGATTGCCAATCAGAAGGTCGGTGATTCGAATCTATGTGATGGGGTGCGCTCCTGTTGCTCTGTCCCAATTCCTGCCAACCTAGCATTTCGAAAGTACGCCAGTGCAAGTAGATAATTAGGCACCACTGCGGCGGGAAGGTGAACAGTGTTTCCATGCACTCTGGTTTCCGTTACAGTGTTCTGTTGTGCCAGAAGAACAATTTAGTCATGGCCACATGACCTAGAAAGCTGTCTGTGGACAAACGCCGGCTCCCTTGGCCTGAAAGATGAGCACCACAACCCCATAGTCACCTTTGACTGGACTTAACCATCCAGGGATTCTTTACCTTTTTTTTTAACTTGGGCCTCCCCAATATTTTATTCTGTTGGCATCCCTGCAACCAACTCCCAACTGCCAACTGCCAACTGCCAACAACTGCCAACTGCCACCTCTTTTCCCTAATGCCATCTATTCTACAGATACTAACAGGTATATGTAGTACTGTTGCTTACGTTTGCCCTCCCAGCATTCTACCTGGTTTCTTAGAGTATTTTTTATTCAGAAAATTTCTCAAAGTTCCTTCCTGCTCCCTCGAGATGTTTGTGCATATTGTATATGTAAGACAACCTACACTTGGGCTCCAATTCATCATTCATGGCATTCATGTGATGTAGGTATAATTGGTTTAATTAAGGCTAATGATCATCTACCACTGCTGAATAGGTACCCCAGATGGTATATGCCATATGGCATGCCCACAGTGAAAGGTGCCTTCAGAAAAACACCACAGCAGGGACAGAGTGGGTTGCCAGGGTGGGGGTGGGGGGAGGTGGTCAAACAAGCCAGAAAACAATTGTGGATTAAACTGGAAAATCCTTGATTCAGAGCAATTGTTGATTATCATAAAACTGGAGCACATGTTGGAAAATAAAAGAGAAGCAACATTTGCTTTGTTTGTTGCATTGCCATTAGTCTCCTATTTCTTGGCTTTCCCTGAAGAGGTTGACAGGGCATTTGGAGCCCCATTCAGCAAGCAAAGCACTTTGCACAACATTAATTAGGATAATTTGACAGTATCCTAGGACCAAAATCTCCTGTGACTGGGTAGCAAAAAAAATGACAAAAAATATTTATATTTTAATCTACCCAGGTATAACAGAGGATCACATCAGCCTTTGCAGAATTGGAAGGATTTGAAGGGACTGTAAGTTAGCTGAAAAATTTTGGTCTTCCATGTTGCAACCGTCTAGAGTTTGCTATTGATGAGAGTTTTACAACAGTGTTGGGAGGTAGGCAGGGTTGGAAGAGAATGGGCTAAGTATTCAGGGATAGGAGACAAATGAGTGCTGAATGCCCCCCTCCAATGTATTTAAGGCACCAGAGGATCCTGGGTTCAGACCTACAGACCTTACACCTATAGTAGTGTAGCAGAACTAAGCTGATATTAGTTGCCATTTTTTTTGAGAATCTATTTCCCAGCACTGCAAAGTAAGAGAGGGAGGGAGGGAGAGGGGGCAGGGTCAATTAGGGCTAAAATTCAAGAAGGAAAAGGATGCAGATACAGCAGCCAGGAGAAACACTGTTATTAAACAGGGTTAAAAAGAAATACAGAAAAGATGACTATTTATGCAATTTAAGTGCTACAGGGAAGCATTTCTGTCTCGTTAAATAGCTATTTTTGATTTGAAAAACAAATTGAGAAATAGCGTACTAGTTTCCTTGGACAAGATGTTTATATATTTGTTAAATTTATAACCTGCCCTTCCCCATATTTAAAACGTTTATAAACATTAAGAAGATCTAACAACAGTTACATACTCTCAGAGTTGATAGTTTCAAGGCTCCCAGGAGCAATCTTTTTCAGCCATTGAAAGCATTGGTGAAAAGAGATGTTTTTAACTTCCTCCTGGCAAGGCATTCCGCAAATGAGGAACCACAACTGAGAAGGCCCTGTCACAGCTCAGCACCAACCAAAGTACACAGTGGTGGCAATGTAAACTACTATATCAGGTCAAATTCATACTGTGCATGTTTTATTTGAGCCAAAATTTAGTAAATAAAGCTGCACAGCATTAACTATATTAGTTGTTTCATCCCCAGATTTCAATGCATGTGAATGCCTTATTAGTTTTCTCTCACTTTTCTTTGTGGGAATACACAAATTATTCAACGTTGCTTGAATTGCACCTGCCTGATAATTTATGAGCGCTTGGTTCAGAAACATCAATTTCTTCATTTTAGGAATTCTTAGGAAGAATTCTCTTGTCCAGGAGAGTGACTTGATCAATATTAATTGGCTCCGTGAACTGGTTTCTAGAAAGGAAATTCAATGTCCCAGTGGGATTATGGCATTAATTTTCCCTGTGAAAACACACACTGGGTAATATTACTCTAATAAATTCCATACACACACACTGTCAGACGTAGCGTGGTCCAAAGAAAAGCTCTAGCACTGTCTTTTATGTCACTAATATTGTAGCGGACCAGGTTCCAATGAGCGGAGGTCAATACAGCATCTGTCTTTTTTTATCTTTCATACCTACTCATGCATACTGTGGAGCTATTTTAGGAATCTCTGGGGTATAGCATAAGCTGGGATTTAATGGCTTGGAACCTACCATTTCAAGAGATATTTTGACAAGCTGCTAGCCTGTAGCACCTTATTCATCTCCCTCCCCCTCCGTCCTTCACAGAGGGGAACTAAATTGGCAGCAGATTTTACATGCCAACTTAACATCTCTCCTTTGTAGAGATCCTCCAATTGAAAACTGGTGATGTGCATAATTGAGCAACTGTAGACTTTGCAAGAGCCATTCTCCCCTTTATTGTATTACAGACACCTGCAGTGCTTCCTAATATGAGCTTACAGAACTACAAACACACATGGAGAGACAGTGGAGAGGCAAGAAGGGACTTTGCTACTCCTATAGGTAGCTAGATCTTCACTGTAGTGGTTAGAACAGCCTTTCTCAACCTGTGGGTCCCCAGATGTTGTTGAACTACAACTCCCATCACCCCTAGCTAGCAAGGCCAGAGCTCAGGGATGATGGGAGTTGTAGTCCAACAACATCTGGGGACCCACAGGTTGAGAACCACTGGGTTAGAATTTTGGACTAGATCCTGGGAGACCAGGGTTCAAATCCCCACTCAGCCATGAAGCTCACCTGAGGCCAGTCACAGTCTCCCAGGATTGTTGTGGGGTTAAGTTATGGGGGGGGGACTATTTATGCCACCTTGAGCTCCTTAGAGAAAGAGGTGAGATATAAATGCAGCAAAGAAATAAAAGAAAAAAATCAAACTCCTATTTCCAACTAGAACCAACATTGCAGAGATAAAGCAGGAATGCTCTGAGGCATAAAGGGTGATTCCAAGCTGGGAGCTGTCCAGCACCTTGGTGCTGAATTTTTTTTAAGGTACTCTCTTAGTTTAAAGGTGGCCCAGATATGGACATCAAAAGCTGATCCTCCAAGGTCATGTGGGTCCTAGCATCTGTGTGAGCATGCCTCACAATCACGCCAGCCCTGTATGTAAGTCTGTCTTTTAAAAAATCTAATGTAGGTGGTTGCGTTTCAGGTTTTCTCTAATTACCAGCAGGTCAGTCATAAAGTCTGCATGTAGTTTTTTCTCTAATAACAACAGATATGCACAACCCCCCAAAATGTATTATTTTTGCCTCACCTAGCTGTCTAGTCACTAAAATTTTATTTCCCCTTTAAAGTAGCGACATGTCAGAAGAACATACACTCATTCAAACAAGCGTATCAGAAAAGCCTGGGGAAAGAATGGAGGGAAACCATTTGTAGGAGCAGGGGACATAATGTTCAATATCAAACATAAACAATAGTCAGAAGCAACCTTGCTTAAGAATTCATCAATGTTTGTCAGCAGGAAAAAGAGGTGATTAATTTTTTTGTTCATTTTGCTAAGAGATGTATATAATTATTTTTCCCCCTTTAGCTTTGCAAGCTCATAAATATCTCCAGGCTGGTTCTCTCCCCGTTTTTGTTTCTAACCCTTTCTGATAGAAGAATTGTTTGTCGAAGCAATGCAAACTTGTGCAAATATGCATGAACTTCAATCATGCTCGTGGGTTTTAGTAAGATTTAACCAACCAAGGGAGAAATGGGTTCACTAGTCTAGAACTCATGTATTTGAAGCTTTGGGGCTTTCTTTTCTCAGCCACACCACACAACTGCACAACCCCACCATGCCTGAAGTGGGAGAAAAAGAGAAGCGGGAGGGTTACAAAGTGAGAGACAGAAGAGGGCATGGGATGTTCTGGCCAGACATAATTATCTCCACATGGAAAGGTGCAATATGGCTGTAAAGGTAAAGGTACCCATGACCGTTAGGTCCAGTCGCAGATGACTCTGGGGTTGCAGCGCTCATCTTGCTCTATAGGCTAAGGGAGCCAGTGTTTGTCCGCAGACAGTTTCTGGGTCATGTGGCCAGCATGACTAAGCCACTTCTGGTGAACCAGAGCAATGCATGGAAACACCATTTACCTTCCCGCCGGAGTGGTACCTATTTATCTACTTGCACTTTGACATGCTTTTGAACTGCTAGGTTGGCAGGAGCTGGGACCGAGTAACGGGAGCTCACCCCATCGAGGGGATTTGAACCGCCAACCTTCTGATTGGCAAGCCCTAGGCTCAGTGGTTTAGACCACAGCGCCACCTGCGTCCCTCTAGTATGGTTGTAGGTCTACCTGAAAATAATTGGGGTGGCATCCAACCCAACCTCAAGCCCTGCATCTTCACTCAATGGAAAGGTGTGTTGTAGGATGACATTTGTTGCTCTTAGGGGAAGCTATCCCAATGGCAGCACCACTGCCACTTAACTGGACAGTGCAGGGAGGAAGCAGGGTCATGGTTAGTTCAGGGCTGGCCAAGGGTTAGTTCAGGCTGGCCAAGGCCAGAATGAAGTTGTTGGGGCAGTGCCCCATTTGCCTGAACCACTGCTCGTTTCCTTACAAAACCTCAAGGAGACTCACCACAAGAACCATAAAATACAACAAAACCTCAAAGCAAAACAGGAGAGCAGACTAAGAAATAAAAACAATTAAGAAACCAGCAATCAATATTTCCTAAATCATTGTCGTCGTCATTTCCCAAGGGAGTGACAAAAGCCAGGTGGTAAATTTTGACACCACAATGGAAGGTCAATAAGGGTGTGTCCAAAGTTGAGCAGGTCAACAGAAAAGACACCTTTCCTCAGTCTAACCAGAAATTGGTTCCAATCTGAGAGGACAACCTCTATAGATCATCTTAATATGCTGGCAGCTCATATGGGATAAGGGTGTCCTTCAAGCCATTAAACTCTTTAAAGGTCAAAACCAGCACTTTGAACTGGGTCCAGAAACAAATAGGTTGTGTTGTTCCAGTCACAAAGTGACATGTTCCTGGTTGAATGGACCATGCCAGGATTAGATTGAAAAACTGTCTTCTGCTCTGCCATTTGGAGCTTGTCATCATTAATTAAATAGCCCAGAAAGCATTTACAAATAACTCATTCTTATTTTGAGGGCAGGAGGAGGAAGTTCTAAATTCAAATAATAGTCAGCACAAAAGAAGGAACTTCCAGCCTTTGTTCCTCATCCACAGGAAGCAAATGTTACCTCAGTTCTTCCAGGGTTTTCCTGGGCCCTCCTTTCACTGCTCTCCTTCCAGCAGCCATCTCTCTGTGGGTCATCCTTTTCTTGATTCTTGCCAAAACGCATGTGGTTCTTCCTATTATTGCCATCAGTTGAAGCAGCATGGGGATGTCCTTTAAAAGTTAATTTTAGATTTAAATAAACATGTGGTTTAGCACAAAGATATGCTTCAGTTCCTAAAGACCTACAGCTTCCCAGTACTATAATTGATTGTTTGCCCACCTGGGGACCAAAGGTATGATATTTTCCCTTATTGAACTGCTTTTGTGGGCATTTGTCTTCGATTAAAGCTTGACGCTATCACTTTGCTTCTACATACTTATTAGTTTCAATACAAACTCCTTGCTTGACAGGTCAGACTAGCAGCCTTCAGGCTTGCTTGTGGCTTCACCTTGTGGTGAGCTCCAGAGCTGCACCTTGCAGCTTCTATCTAAGGCTCAGGACCAGCCCACCTGTAAGGCAAGGTGAAGTGACTGCCTCAGGTGGCAGGATCCACACGGGCAGAAGATTCGGCTTCCAAGGAATGCATTACTGTTGTGGTGGCAGTGACAACCGCAATGCCTCCTTGGCAGCTCTCATAATGTCACCTCTACAGCGGCCTCTCAGTGAATTGGGGTTGCTGTTGCTCACCTCTCACCCCTAGGAAGGAAATAATGGGGGCTGCCCCCAGGGGTCTCCTGTGTGTCACACACTGTGTAGCATTAGATATTATGGGATGTCAAGGGGAGAGGAAGAAGAGACACAGGATTTGGCTGCTTCTTCTTGTTGGCAGTCATGTGGAGCCCAGAATGTCTACATCCAGTCTTTGAGGAAGAGAATAAATAACTTATTTGTTCTCTATTCATCTTCTTTCTTAAATTTTGTATTTTTGCTTTTAAATAAAATAAAAAATACTCTAAACAGGGTGTGGGGGGTGCATGTGGGTGTGTCCATGTCTCTCTATGTGTGTTCCAGTTCAAAAAATAAAATCCTAAGCCTGAGTTTCCTGTTGGGTTCTTCTTCTTCTTCTTCTTTTTTAGCATCCATCAGTGCCCGCAGCCTGGTGTTACTTACGAGCTGCTTGTGTTTTCTATTGATTTGGAGGTCATTTTTAATTGAACAGAAGAAGAGGAGTCTTTAAAAATTGGCACCACTTAACCAAACTTAAGCACTTTTTAAGTCTAAGCATTTTAGGTGGGGGAGAGTGAAGAAATTCGAAATCAATGGAAAAATGTTTACTCAGAAATAAGTCCCATTAAGTTCAATGGGGTTTATTCCCAATTATGCTGGTGTAGTATGGTGGCATGAAATATTTACATCACAACATAATAAGAGCCCTGCTGCATCACTCATATAATCCATCATCCTTTTCTCATAGTGACCAACCTGATGCGTATGGGAAACTCACAAGGAGCAGCTGAGTGGTCCCAGATTCTAATATTATGAAAGAGAGAGAAAAATTCTGGCCACTTTCTTCACAATATGTATAATCTTATACCCTTCTAACATGTCCCCTTTTACTCCACTTTCCCCCCAAACCACAAAGCCTCGAATGTTGTAAGCTTTCCTCATTAGGGATGGTGACAAAGTTCATTAAAAGTGAGCAAAAGAGCAAACTCTATCAAAGCTTGCAGGCTCATGCAGAAACCAGTCCCCTGTCTTACATGCAAGGGATCACAGTCTTTGATACCAACCTTTTGATAAACTTTACATCCTGAACTTATCGCTGTTCTCAGTCTCCGAGCTGAAGCTCGCAGCCTTTGTCATTGTCTTTGTAGTTTCTCTCCATTCTGATGTGATTAAACGGGTATTTGAACTATATGCACACTCGGTCTGTTATATTTAGATGATGGGTTTTTATTGCCCTATGCCTGGTCTTGGCACTACACAGCAAATATAATGAATATATCTGTCATCTATCTATCTATCTATCATCTATCTATCTATCATCTATCTATCTATCTATCTATCTATCTATCTATCTATCATCTATCTATCTATCTATCTATCATCTATCTATCTATCTATCTATCTATCTATCTATCTATCTATCATCTACACATCTCTCTCTCTCTCTCTCTCTGTCTGTCTCTCCACTCCTGATATGACTGTCAGCAATCAGCAGTATGAACTTCCAAACACAGCAAAGAGAAGAAATAAACAATCTTTAATTTATTTTATGAAGGTGAAATGATGCCATACATTTATTTCTTCCATTACAGTGGTACCTCGGGTTAAGTACTTAATTCGTTCCGGAGGTCCGTTCTTAACCTGAAACTGTTCTTAACCTGAAGCACTACTTTAGCTAATGGGGCCTCCTGCTGCCGCCACGCCGCCGGAGCATGATTTCTGTTCTCATCCTGAAGCAAAGTTCTTAACCTGAAGCACTATTTCTGGGTTAGCGGAGACTGTAGCCTGAAGCATATGTAACCTGAAGTGTATGTAACCTGAGGTAGCACTGTATTCCCATTAACCCACTCAGTGATTTCATCTTAGAAATTAAACAAGCACAATCAAGTTAAAGTGTGTATTGTTGACATTGCCCAGAAGCCAAAGAATTGTGAAACCAGTTCCATGAGCCCAATGAGGCCTTGGATGTGTTTTCTCAAGTAGCAGCCACACACCCCTACAAAATGTGGTGTGGTACACTCCATGAAACTGGAGAATGCTTCAAAAGCTGTTTGGGAGGTGACAGAGGGCTCCTCTGTTAAACAAAACAAATAAGTTCAAGATGCAATACTCTAATGTGAGCCTAAGTAGCTCCTAGCATCCCAGTCATTATGTTATGTCAGTTTGTAAATCACCTAAGCATACATGCATAAGTCCATGTTTCTGGTGGTGTTATTGCAACTGAAAACCTCTAATGCCCTCTGTTGTAAGCTCTAGTTTTCCATTTCCTCACGCATATGACAACTAAGAAGGTATGGAAGCATTCCAACAAATTCCACCAGTAAATCACCTTAGCGCTTTTGCTGAAGTGGGAACCTCTAACATTCAAATTGAATTTTGCTTTCAGGACAATTCAGTGGCAGCCTAAGTTTGAAAAACCCACTTTGTTTTCAAACCCTGCCCCCATATTTAGCTTCCTTCATAATTCCTTTGGAATGTTGTCAAGCCAGGACCCTGCAAATTTACCTCAAATTTCATGTTAGGTGGAAATTGATTGCAATCCTAATGGAAGATGATGTATTAATACCCTTTTCCCATATACTCCTTCAGTTCAAGGCATCTATTATGCTTCATTCTATAACTGGGAAGCCTTACATGATAGGAAGAGGAAGATAAGTGAGTAAAATATAGGCTTCCTCCTTGTATCAATATTTTATATAGTCTCCCTTCTCACCTAGGCCTTTGTTCTTCTCAGTTGGCCATAAGTTAAAAGTTCCCTCCCCCACCCCCAAATCCACACTGCTCAGCAACAACCGTCCTTCACCTTTCATCTTCCAACCAATCATGTCAAAGCACTGTTGCACACAAAAGTCATCCATTTATGTCACCAACAGATGCTTAACTATTGCCACGGAGAACAAAAAGGAAGAGAAGGGGTAGTGGATTGTATGTTATAGTTTTCTATTGTTTCCAAAAGCCCATCTCTTTTCTATTTTTGCTAAAGTAAAATAAATGTGGGTCAGTGCAAGCAGGAGCTGCTATAGATATTTCAAGACGTTCCAAAAGAAAACTCAACCTAAAACGGCCCAGTGATCAAAATCCTGCGAGCCAACTTGGTTACATTGATAACCATGTGTGTGCTTCAGATTGATTCATTACTCACAGACTCAGCATCAGTACCTAAACGTTAGGATGGCAAACGCCAAATGCCATATGCCATGGGTCCTGCAGGGCCCATAGCTGCCAGTGCCAGCCTTCTTCTTGTAATGGTCCAGCATGCCAAAGTAAAGAACCAGGCAAGATGGCAGTGATGCCACCTTGATTTTCCCACAATTCCTCTGGGCCTCTCTTCAGAGTGCCAGACTGTGCACCTCCACCTGTTCTGACTGCTGCTCACTGTAGCGGCACTGCCCACACCGCTGCCACCTGCCATGCCTGGGAGACTCACAAGGGTGGCATTGCCCAAGTTCCCCTCAAAACAGGCACCTGTTGGTAGGTGTGGTTGTTTGTCAGTTTAGCAAGTCAACAATTTGTGTTGATGGGCAAGTCACTTGAAGCCCCCTAATTTCAATTAGGTTACTTGTTACGTTTTTGTCATAATAGTCCTTTCTGTGTACTTTTATGTATACATATAATTACTAAGATAAGGCCATTTTGGGACAGTTGACCAGGGCAAATGGTTCAGCAGGGGCAAATGAGGCATCATATGACAGCATGGAACAAGGAGTCTTTCTGGGGCAAAAATTGGTTGTAAATCAGGAACAATAACAACAAAGAACATTCGGTGGTTCCTTATACATCACAACTGCAGCGTACTGTACCTACCATGTTTTAGAATTTTCAAGCCCTTTACACAAAAGAGTTGAATTGTGTAGTCCCACCTTCTGTTTTGTATCTCAAAGTGGCAGGACTTTTGGAGGGCAACCTGAGAGCAAATTCTTCTGACATCAGTTGGCTCTGAAAAATCTAAATGCATCCATTCTCCCCGTGTGATTTTAACAAATGCTATTGGACTACTTTTTTTGTTCCTGACTCATTTAACATAGCAGCTCCACAGAAATCAGCAAACCCATTTGATTATGGAAGGATGTCACATTCTGTGTTTATTCATCTAATGACAAGCATTTACTGTTACAAAAGTAACATTTTCAGATTTCATTCCCAATCTGTGATGCCCCCCTTCTTTGAGAACTGCAGTGGACTGAACCGGTTTGTGTGAAAGCGTAAGGCAAACAGTATATTAGCTTCACTTTTAAATCTATGACCTTGGGCATTTGAGCTAGTGATTAAATCCCCGCAAATCCAATCAACTGCACATTAACTCTTATTTATTCATTTTTAATGTATTACGATGATCTTCATCTTCTTATTCAGAAGAAAATAAACTTGCATTGTTAATTCTTTTAAATCACCTGGAAAATGAAGAGAGCCATATTTTAATCATCTGGGTATACAGACCTCATATACAGCCAGAGCAATTTAATAAGCTCATAAAATGAATGCCCCTCTGTAGGTGTAGAAAACTAATAAATGTTTGATGTGTAGTATAAACACATTTTCCTATATTCCATCCATATCAGACACCTCTTATCCTTCCTTTTTCTTTCTTTCTCTGAGCGTCACTTTTTGTGCTCCTCTATCACCTCTGGATTTTCCCCAAACTATCTTGAAAGCTCATTTTTGAGTTGCTATCAGCTCCACACCTGGATTGACCAACCTGAGTCCTCTTTGCAGGGTTTATTGCAGTGTATAGTGTTTTACTATTTAGGGACGCAGGTGGCGCTGTGGGTTAAAGCCTCAGCGCCTAGGGCTTGCCGATCGAAAGGTCGGCGGTTCGAATCCCTGCGGCGGGGTGCGCTCCCGCTGCTCGGTCCCAGCGCCTGCCAACCTAGCAGTTCGAAAGCACCTCCGGGTGCAAGTAGATAAATAGGGACCACTTACTAGTGGGAAGGTAAACGGCGTTTCCGTGTGCGGCTCTGGCTCGCCAGAGCAGCGATGTCACGCTGGCCACGTGACCCGGAAGTGTCTCCGGACAGCGCTGGCCCCTGGCCTCTTGAGTGAGATGGGCGCACAACCCCAGAGTCTGTCAAGACTGGCCCGTACGGGCAGGGGTACCTTTACCTTTACCTTTATAGTGTTTTCAAGAGTACTTAGGTCACGGTGCTGTGCCACTAATACAGCTATCATTATTATTACTACCAGTAGTCATTGTAAATAGTATTCAGATCACTATTATTATCATCAGTATTATCATCACTATTGATACAACTAGTAGCATCCTTTTTTGGTTTTTGATAATAATGTTTATTTGTTTTCAATTACAGTCCGATAACAGCCTCATTATAGCAATGCCAAATTATAACACAATTACAAATACCAATCATTCAGATACCAAATTATATAATTTAGGTGACCCACACACACACACCGCGTCCTAGAATTGATGGTTTGATTATTTTATTTCTGCGTTCCAAAATCTTATTCATTTCAATTACACTCCAGTCAAGATAACAATTCCTTATACAACAACTGCAATATTAACAACATCCATTCGTTTTAACACATTAAATGATTCACAAAACTACAGGTGAGGCACTCAAACTATATCCTTATTCTTCCTATGTGTGGCAATTATTCTTTCCGTGATCTTTTTTCCTGTCCCTGTAAAATGTTATGTCTATCTTTGTTGCTGTTCTCCATCATACATTAGGCGGAGCTAATATCCCATTGTTGTTCCAGAAATTCTCCTTTGCTCTGCCCCATGCTTCTTTGTTTTGCAGCTGCAAAAATCACACTGTTCCAATAAATAACCTGTTTTTGCCATTTATCCTCTCAGCCTGGAAAGGAGAGTGATCTGTTGAACTGCAAATGACTCAGTAATGAAGTCATTAAGCACCCTTAAACCACATGTAATATTTCCATCTTTCTTTTCTTTTATTTATTTTATTACTTAAAATATTTGTAGACTCCTTCCCCACCTGTTTGAAATGGTGTATGCTATTCAAAGTCAACATATTAAGATAATACAATAGAACAAAACATCCAGCATTAGTTATGAAAATGCTCCCCATGCTATTAATGCAATCAAATCCCTGCTGAAATATAGAAAGAAATAGCACTCATGGAAAATAGGCAGAGACGGGCTCCATCTCATGTTGGAAGGCAAGCTGTTCCCAAGCCTGGGGGCCACCGGCCTAAACTCTTGCCATTGTTGTTGTTGTTTAATCATTTAGTCGTGTCCGACTCTTCGTGACCCCATGGACCAGAGCACGCCAGGCACTCCTATCTTCTACTGCGTCTCACAGTTTGGTCAAACTCATGCTGGTAGCTTCGAGAACACTATCCAACCATCTCATCCTTTGTCGTCCCCTTCTCCTTGTGCCCTCCATCTTTCCCAACATCAGGGTCTTTTCCAGGGAGTCTTCTCTTCTCATGAGGTGGCCAAAGTATTGGAGTCTCAGCTTCAGGATCTGTCCTTCCTGTGAGCACTCAGGGCTGATTTCCTTAAGAGTGGATAGGTTTGATCTTCTTGCAGTCCATGGGACTCTCAAAAGTCTCCTCCAGCACCTTCATGGATCTCTTCATGGATCACTGCCTTGCCATGGTGAAGGGGCTTGAATAACTCAGAGAAGCTATGAACTATGCCAAGCACGGCACCCAAGATGGACAGGTCATAGTGGAGAGTTTTGACCAAACGTGATCCACCTGGAGCAGGAACCGGCAAGCCACTCCAGTATCCCTGCCAAGAAAACTCCATGGACAAAGACAACAAACTCCTGCCATTAGGTCATACCAAACGAGGCTCAGTCCCTTGACTGCAATTACTTTAAGAGCAGGGCATGGAGAGCAAAGTACAGTCCCTGTTTTAATTTCCATGTGTGCTGTGGGAGACAGCACTGCAGAACCAGTATAGCCATTTCATACCTGATTGCTATGCAAAGTGGCTCTCAGTAGATAACACCCAGGAGACTGCATTCTCCCAGAGGTATGCCTATATGGAGTCATTTGCATCTTCTTGTGCAGCTTTCATCTGTCAATTAAAAGATCCAAAGAAAAAGCAAATAACAACAACAATAACAAACCCACTTCCTCCCTGCCCGGCCCCAATCAGCATTCAAAACTCCCAGAAACCCTTCTTTACGGAATGAATTGTGGTGAAATTGGTGCATTTGTTTACAATTAAATTTAGAAATTTAATAAAAAGATATCTCTTGTTAGGGAGGGAGGAACATTCAGCCCCTGATTGAAGTGCCTGGAAAGCTCAGTTATGAAAAGGACTGATATTCAGATCCAAATGTATGATCAAAGTGCGGCAATAAATAAGTGCGACAGAAATCATAAGCAGTTCTAATGTACCAACCCTTAAACAAAACAAAAACAAAAATCATTTTAGTATAAAGTTAAAGAGCAGGAAATAGATGGCAATGCTGAATTATAAGGCTGCTGGGTGTGATTATGGCATGTATAATTAAATGGATCAGAGATCTTAAAAGGAGAAGAAAATCTAGGTGAAAGGAAATACAAGGAAGAAAGACTTTTTTTTTTAAGGGTTTGGAGTCAAATTCAGACCAAGGAGAGAATACTTTGGATAAAACCACACCATACTGTACTAGCTGTATATAGCCAGAAGGCAATATAAAATGTAGTATAATGCTAGGCAGGTGATTAATTATACTGATTATCATATCTTGACCATTTTGCAAACCAGAAATCGAGCTCTTTGCCTTCAGGTAGCACCTTTCCAAGACACAGGTGTTTTGTTATCTAGTAGGGAGAGGCAGGAACTGCTGGTGTTACAGGCTTCCTTTAACAGTTGAACCACTGAGGTCCAGCACCAAGGGCCTTTTGGCGGTTCCCTCACTGCGAGAAGGGAACCAGGCAGAGGGCCTTCTCGGTAGTGGCACCCGCCCTTTGGAACGCCCTCCTATCAGATGTCAAGGAAATAAACAACTATCTGACTTTTAGAAGAAATCTGAAGGCTGCCCTGTTTGGGGAAGTTTTTAATGTTTGATGATTTTCAGACATTTTCTCTATATTGCGTCTAAGGAATGCACCACGTATTGTCTCGCGTTGTTTTATTAACAGACTACCTTAGGTAATCTAATTTGGTACGGCAATAAAATTTTTCATTTTGTGTCATGTACTTAAAAGAAAAATACATACAAAAAGGTGGCTTTACTGAACTCATTACTTACTAAATCAAATGAGCACTCTTGCCTTACGTTTAATGTTCTCAGAATGTTTTGAAACAGTTCAGTCAACAGGTACTGCCATTTTAGAAAAACCTTTTAAGTCCACAGAAGAAGTTATGAAGCACATCACTCAAACTGAAACCTTGACCTTCTCTTCGTATTATAACGTTATACAATTGAGCCAGAAATGGAATGTTTTCTCCCCAGCTCAGATGATGAGCTTTAAAAGGAGAAGTAGAAAATATATGGGCATAGGGCAGGAATAACCAACATATTGTCCTTCAGATGTTAGTGAACTGCAACCAGTGGTGGCTGGTGCCTATTGAGCCTGGTAGAGCCAAAAGCAGGAAGACCAACAGTAGGTGGCGCCAGAGCCAATGACTGGCAAAGCCAACTAATTCAAGTTTTGTCCCCATCCTTCTCCCTGCTGAATTCTAATAGGGACAATTCTCAGATGAAAGAGAAGGAAGTTGACAGTCAGTGTTGTAAGTAAGCAGGCAGGCATGGTGGGTCTATCTAAGGGCAGACTGAGGTTAGTGGGGCAATGCTGTTTGCCCTAATGAACTAGCCTTCACTGGCTGCAATTTCCATCAGCTTCAGCCATCGTGGCCAAAAGGACAGGGATAATGGAAGCAGGGCCATCTTACCCATAGGAGCTAGAGGTGCGGGGCACCCGGGTGCCGGGTTCTCAGGGGCGCCAGGCCAAGAGTCCGGGGCCTGAGAGTTGAGTCTGGGGAAGAGCCCGTCCATTGGTCGGAGTGCCGCGATGGGCTCTTCTGCTGCAGGTGGCTCTGTGCCGTGAGTTCAGGGGCGACCGAGCCAGTGAGATGCTGATGCGGACAACCAGCTCCGCCCTCCTCCGCCCTCCTGCACACCTGGGACTGGGCAACCGGGGGGGGGCAGATCTTTGCACTCCGGTGCCACATATGCTTAAGACAGCCCTGAATGGAAGAGGACCCTTCTGTGCTGGTCCCGAGGGTTAACCGTGTGGCAAGGTCCGAGTCCAGTCTAAGGTTGAGGGTGCGGTATGGAGGCTGTCCATCAAAGCTGAAGCTGGGTCCAAGGCAGGGAGTCGGGTGAGGTCAGGAACTCTGGCAGAAGAGCAGGACAGGGTGCAGGCAGGAACAGGCTACCAACAATGTTGCTCCCGCAACCTGGGACTGGGGCTGGCTGGCTTTTATCTGCCCCAAGGCATAGGGCGGCCCCGGTCCACAGGTGACTCGCCTCTCCTGGCCTGGAGGCGAGAACTCCTCCTGCTGGAACGTAGTTCGCCTCTCTGCCCTGAGCCTCTGCAGCTCAGGAGAGGCTGGAGGGTTACCAGACCCAGAGGCAACCTCAGCTTCCCCTGACGGGGCTGAGAGTGGAGCACCTGCAGGCAATGGGTTCTCCATCACCTCAGGAGCCAGATCAGAGTCAGCTGGTGCCTGTACCTGAGGATACAGCACAGGTGAGGACCCTTCAGGCTAATGCCCCAGCCCTGGCTCAGCTGGTTCTGGAGGCGGGGACTCCTGTGCAGGCTGGGATTCCTCAGGTTCAGCCTCCAAGTCCGAATCCCAGGCCATCACACCTTCATTGGCCACCCTGGGGAAAAGGATTCTGGACTAAATGGACCTTTGGGCTGATCTATCCCTGCTCTCCATATGTTCTGAGGTCATGTAGGAGGAATCCATGCCACAGTGTTTTCCCAGCCCAGCCCTTATGTCATGAATGAGTGGAGAACCTGTGACCCTCCAGTTGTTGCTGGACTATATATCTCATAATCCGTGACCACTGACCATGCTGAGTGGGGCTGATGGGAGTTGACATCCATGAGCATCTGAAGTCCCACACATTTCCCATCCCTGCCCTATGCTGTGGTAGAAAAGAGCCACAGCGTGGACTCTTACAGGCTGCTGCATTAACTAGCAGACATGAAGCCACTCTGCAGTAGCTCTTCTGTCACTAAAGGAACTCTTGCAAATGAGGGCACACAAATCTGCAGTCATAAGAAGGTAATTTTGCATTCCTATCCACAGTGCGGTCTCCATGCAAAAAAAGGAGAGCTTTTCTTGATATCCATTGCATCAGCAGAATAGGATAATGCAAATAAGCTTCAAGCTATTTCTCATCATAAACAATAACAAGTTGAATTGCTTGTCAATATGCTATTTAGTATTTGGCCTATATGTTCTGCCATTCCTTCATATTTTATACTGAATTTTGGATGATAACATTGGCATTCAGCTTAGTATGATACTCAAAGCCTTCAACACTGCAAAAGCAGCATGCCTAAATGCATATTGTAGCATCCATCAATTAGCTTTGCCACTGAGCAGATGAAAACTGGCTTGGCTTAGAGCATTTGATGGATTTAGGAGCTCCAATATAAAGTGGATCCATACTTTTGTTAGATCTAATTTCCACAAAGGACATTTAGTAGGAGCTAAGGATCAAGAAGCCATTAGGATTTGTGGCTGTGCACATATGTTAAGCAGTCATTTTCACTCCTTTTTAATTAGTTCCCATGGAAGAAATGCTTAAGCAGCTCTGAATCTTCAAACTGCAGCTAATTCAAGGCAAAAAACAAACAAACCCATCTTTGATTATTCTGTTATTTATTTCATGAAAGCCACGGTCCATCAAGGTAAGCTGGGGCATGTAGAACTTCAAAGATGGCAATGACAAAAGCCCAGAAATTTTTGTTAAAATACCCAGCTTTACATGTTACAAGGAAGTAGAGAGGGAACACAAAGTTGAGCAGAGGTGCTCAGCAACATTTGAATCATTGCAAGCAGAATGGAGGCAAGCACACATGCCACCTCAAGCATGCCACCTCACCTTGATCGTGGGCACACCCATACTTCCGCTTGTCCCGGACTTTCTAGGCAAGGGTCCAAACAGTTTTCCCCTTGCACCACCACCCCTTTCAGCACAAAATTTCAACATCCAGTACTACCTCAATACAGCTGCACACTGCCATCACTGGGCTCCCTTGAAAATGGCTTTTCCATGCAAACCAGGAAGTGACCTCTCCAGACAATGGAACAACTTCTTTTCTTACATCTGCAGCTGTGATCTCCTGGGTGACATGGACATGGCAGTCAAATGCACATGTGTACTCTGTCCGTTTCCCTCCCTCTCACCCACCACTCTGCACAGTCCCAGGCGTGGGCAACCCATGCTATGCCACCATCCAGAATTCTGTGGTTTCTGCAGCCTTGGGGAGTGTTCCAGGAGAAGAAGAGCAATTCTTACCAACCATAAGGGAACCAAATCCATTTCCATGTGTATCTTCGGGTACTTTCTGCCTTCTACACTAGAGCAGCCTTCCCAACCTGGTGCCCTTTACCTACTGTGAGACCACAGCTCCCATCAACCCTGACCATTGTCTATGCTGGTTGGGGCTGATGGGAGTTGAAGTCCAAGACATCTGGGGGACATCAAGTAGAGGAAGGCTGTGCTAGAGGCAAGATGAATGGCTGTCAGCACAACCCTACATGTCTCATTAGGTTTAAGGGGACTTGCTTCCAGGAAAGCAAGTCTGGAATTTGAATCTGAGTATTGAACATACCTGGATCCTGTGATGTCTAGTCTTTGTTGCCTCTCTCAGCTTCACTGAGCTTTCCTTCCTTCCTTCCTTCAGCATCTATTGTGACTGCAGGAATAGATCATCATCACTGAGTGTCAGGTTATGGAAGCTGTTCTGTCTTAATGCTGCTGCGGTTGCCGTTGAAACCCTTGGCTCAGAGCCTGACCTTACCAGAAGCAGCAGCTGCTGCATCTTAAGCTTCAGTGCATTAACCAAAGAGATGTTAACATCTACACAACAAACTCAGAAACAGCCAAGGCTGGAAGCACTGAAGTCAGATTTTTGCTGGCAGCGGGTGGCTCCAAGAACCGATGAGGTAAGGGAAGTCAATATCTTGCAAGGCCATATGTGCCACAAGCCCCCTATTGGTTAGATTATTGGACACAGGATTGGGAAAGATGGGTTCAATTTCCAATTTATTCATCATATTGTTAAGTATCCATGTGAAAATCATTGCTAGCTACTGTCAGTTCTCCATCTGGAAAATGGTGATTATGACCTACCTCATAGGACTCTTTTCTGAGAACAAATGGCACTGCAGAAAACAGGGGGGGGGGGGACTTTGTAAACTAAAAAAAGAAGAAGCAACATTGAAGTTGTTCATAAATCCTAGGAATATGTCCTCTTCAGTTATGAAAGCACTCAACATTTCATGTAATTAGAAGCTTTGCACTATTATTTCCCATAATAAATCAGAGGATTCTCTTTTATCTTTTTGATGGCTGTGGCACACTGAGTTGGCATTTGTAAGGTGTGATTGTGCAATGAAACTATTTTGGAACTGGTAATTGCTAATTGAACACCATCCAGCCCTAGAAATAGATAACTCTCCAACATATCAGTTTGTACCAGTTCCCATACCCCTGGCACACATGCAACGGTCATTCTGTTTCAGTCACTAAAACCGGAATGTTGTAAATGTGAACATGGTGCTGATAGTGAGTTCTTCTGTATTTAAAAAATAGAATAGTAGATCTGCATAAATAAGTATGTATCAAAAATACAAAAAGACATTATATCATCAACAAAATAATCTACAGCTCATCTTCTTACATTGAACTATTTTTAAAAATAATAATCCAGATTTCAGTTGCTATTGAATTGCATATTGCAAAATGCAAGGTTTCTGCTACATTTAAATAGCTTGACAAAAAGGATCTACCAATCAAAGTTTTCTGCTTATGAAATTTAGCAGGAACACACCAGTCCACAGCATCTTCCATGGCAGTAAAGCCTCACTCCAAAACAGTGCATGTGACAGCCTAGGAAGAGGGAGATGGAGGCTTTTATGAGAGAAACTTGGCTATTCAGTGAGGCTTGCTCCCATGTGATACAGAGTGACTTGCACCTGCCTTGCTAGCTTTCCAGAAGAGAAATGAACAAGAAGGCACCACTGATCTCTTCCACCATTGATTCATCTGGTCATCAGCTGCTGCAGCACTCTTTGCAAATAAACCATTTGTCATCTGTTCCAGCAGCTGCTGCTCCCTAATTGGTTGCTGCCCAAGCAAACTACCTGTATCCACTTTGCAAAGATAGCTGCACTGGTGGAGCAGGAGGACCAAACAGAGAATCTCCTTCTTTGAGACCACGCAATGCAGTGAAGGTAAATAAGTAAAGCTGGGATCCTATACATGGTTTGATGGGAACAAGTCTCATTGACTAGGGAATGGGTGGGTCCAGTGGCGTAGCATGGGTTGCTCACACCCGAGGCCATGTGTAAGGGGTGGGAAAGAAATGGATGGAGTATGTGCACATGTTGTCTGGAGATGTCACTACTTATTGGTTCGCATGAAGAAGTAGTTTTCAACACAGCCCAGCAACAGAAGTACAGTGGTACCTCTGGTTGTGAACAGGATCCGTTCTGGAGCTCTGGTTGCATCCCGAGGAATTCGCAACCAGAGGTGCCATTTCTGTGCATGCGCACAGTGCATAGAGTGCTTCTGCGCATGCGCGTGCAACGAAACCCGGAAAAATACTTTCAGGTTTGCCACATACATATCCAGAAAGATACGTAACCGGAGGTGAACGCAAGTAGAGGTACCACTGTATGCATCTGTATTAAGGCAGCAGCAGGTGTTGAAATTTTGTGCCCCCTAACAATTTTGAGAACGGGGTAATCACCCCTGTGAGCCCCCCCCCCCAATGCTACACCACTGGGTGGATCACTGTATTAAGGCCCTATATGCACTATGAATTTTAAGCAATATCATATCACTTTGAGAGTCATGGCTTCCTCCAAAAAATTCTGAGGAATATAGTTTGTTAAGGGTGCTGAGAATTGTTAGAAGTCTCAGAAGACCCACTGAGTTTAGAGCGGCTTGCTTCCCATAAGTTGGCCTAGGATTTGAGCCTCAAACATCTTTCTCCCATTTTCATGCTTTCTTAAATGTACAGTGGTACCTCGGGTTAAGAACTTAATTTGTTCTTGAGGTCCATTCTTAACCTGAAACTGTTCTTAACCTGAGGTAACACTTTAGCTAATGGGGCCTCCCACTCCCACCGCTGCGTGATTTCTTTTCTCATCCTGAAGCAAAGTTCTTAATCCGAGGTAATATTTCTGGGTTAGTGGAGTCTGTAACCTGAAGCGTATGTAACCCGAGGTACCACTGTAGATTTTGTTTTTCCTAAGTATGTTTTATTTTGATTTAACCATTTCTTAGTTGTGTTATTCGATTATTCTCCAGCCTTGACATGTCCCCAAATTTTGTTCTGCTATGGTCTACACAAAGCAACCTAAAGGAAAATAAGCTCTCATGCAGCTTTATAAAAACTCCTAAATAGATAGCACATCATGCTGAAATTGTCTTTTAAATGAGTTATAGAGTGTAAACGTGCCTGTGGGACTGGCCAATACATGTTGGGAAGCACATAACATATATTTACACTGACTTTTATCGAAAGAATACACTACTGGAAAAATTCAAAGACAGCTCCTGAAAAGCACTGCTTCAAAAATGCATCATGAAAAATACCATGCTTACCAAAGAGGAGACCTTCAAGTCCCTTTAGGATATTTAAGCTACAATATTTGAAGAACTTGGTGGCTGAAACTGAGAACCATAAGTCAGAAAACAATTATATTTGACCCTAGCGACAGCCTTTTTGTGAGTTGTTATGGAGCAACTGAGAAATTTCATTGCCCTTTGGGAGGATCAATATCTATAAAACAGACACGGTTAAGAGAGACAACAAAAATAGTATACAATTTGTTTCTTTTTACAAAGAATGTGCTTTCCCCTTCCCCCTCCACCCCCCCCCCCCACTGAAAGCTTTGGCACTGCACACAAACAGTTTGGGTTTGGTAGTTTTCATAGTTCTCTTTCTCTATGCAGCTTTTGGCTTAACTGCATGTGGCTGTCAAGATACGGCAGAGAGTGAGTGGCAGAAAGAGAGGGAGACCATTTTGGGTTCTGGCCCCGCCCCCACTGCCAGCATGCAACCCCTGACAGATTAACACTGAGGGAATATGCCCCTCCCCAGAGGAGAAACATGCTTCTTCACTGCTGAGGGAGAAGGGACTATATATTATTGTGCTTAAGGGCCAGATCATACCTCAAAATGAATATTATTGGATATTTCACCAGTATTTGTTGATACACGACTGGTACAAAACCAAAAGCTTACTAAAGAGAAAAGAACGTTTTAGTGGGTTTGATGCTTTAATTTGCTGGCAGCCACTGAGAATGACCAGGGCAACCTGGTCAGATGGGCAATATATTATTATTATTATTATTATTATTATTATTATTATTATTATTATTTATTCTGTACATCGGGGAGGGCTGTGTGGAGAGTCTCCCTTTAAATTCCTAGGAGTTTATCTCAGCGAAGACCTTACTTGGAAGATCAATACAACCCAGGTGTTTAAGAAAGCCCAACAGAGACTCCATCTCCTCAGAGTACTGTATTGCGAAAGAACGATGTCAATCAACATTTGATTATCTCCTTCTACCAGTCCACAATAGAAAGTGTCCTTTCATACTGCATCATGGTGTGGTATGCTGGTTTGACATCAACTGATAGGAAGTGCCTACAGAGGGTGATGAATACAGCACAAGATATTATTGGCTGTCCTATGAATCCGCTGGATGACAGTGCAGAAGAACATTGACTCAGGAGAGTGAGGAAAATTCTCAGGGATGAGTCACACCCTGGCAGGCACTTTCTTGATCTCCTGCCCTCAGGCAGAAGATATAGATGCATGATTAGTCACACCAACAGGGTAAAGAAGAGCTTCTATCCGTGGGCTGTTAGGCTGCTGAATGAAAAGATAACAATATGGCAACTGACTTTCAGGTTTGGTGTGTGTGTGTGTGTGTGTGTGTGTGTGTGTGTGTGTGAGTAAACAAGGGGAATTAAGACTATGAGAGCTGAGTGGGGAGTACTCATGTAATCTCACTGTATACAAGTTGTACAAGTGACAATAAAGTATTTCAATTTCAGTTGTACAAGTGACAAAGTATTTCAATTTCAGTTTCCATTTCAATTATTATTATTATTATTATTAATCAAGTGACCTCTTTCCAAGTCTGTAAAAAGAAGATCCCCCCTTCCCCCATATCTGCAGTAGAAGGGGTATCTTAATACTTGGTTTAAGTCCCCATTCATTCTTGGGTGTTAACAGCATTGGATATTTTGGTACAAAATGAAAAGATTATTAAAAAGAAAAGAAAGCTTCAGTCGAGTGACCTCTTCCCAAGTCTGTCACTAACCTCATTAAGCTACTTGAAAATACAACAGTGACTCTCAACCTTATTCGTTCCCTGCAGGCTTTGAAACATATTGAAGGGAAAATAGTGAAGAACAGCAACTCTGCAGCTCTCAGACAGCAAGCTAATAACAGGTTACTCGTCTGAGGTCAGAGGTACCCAAGCCATCAAAATGCAAGGTGAGTCGAGCAAAGTAGCCCTTCGGAGAAAATTCTATGTGATCTGAGGAGGTGGGACGGATGCCCAGTAAAATGTCAGCTTATGGCCTTTTGCCTCGTGTTCCAGAGGCTCTCTGCCTCCCCCACCATTGAGTGCCATGACAGCTCACCCCTACAGATGAGGAAATATGATGGAAGTCAGCTTTGAGTCAGTAACACGTTCAAGGAAATGGCCGGGCAGCCGCCTTTGTGTTAGAGCAGGCGCAGGTAGGTAATATTAAGAAAAGCCCAAAAGCAAAAGCTCTGAAAAGATGGTATGGAATGCAGTACATTATAATGGTGCCCTTTCGACCTGTTCGCCATAAGTGCTCATCTATAATGCACACTACGAAATGCCCTCATGCTTGACATGCCATCTTCTGCTTCTCTCTCCAAGGAGATGTCTTCGATGGTAATTCAACTGTGTCAAAAGCCAGCTTTTAGCCACAGGAATACAAACAGTTTCATATACACTTCTTTTTTTAAAAAAGAACTGGCATAATTGGCAGAATATGGGCTGTAAAAAACACATTCATACTGTAAACTTAAGCCAGCCTTCTGGTGTCCTGCAAATGTCTTGGACTGCAATTCTTCTCAGGCCTAGCCAGCATGGGAGCTGAGGTCCAACACATCTAGAGGGCACGAGGTTAGCAAAGGCTGATTAGAGTCCCTGTTAAGTGCAGTGAGATTGACTTCTGAGGAGGCCTGCAGAGAACCCAGCGGCTTATCTGTTTACACTGTCTCTTTGCAGCAATAAGTATTTTAGTCATCATTTATACAATTGAGTCAAAAGTGGGTGGAGCACAGAGACGCTGAGTTGCACCCAACATGGGGGGGGGCTTCGTCATGTGTGTGTGATGTCACATGTGTATGACATCACATACACATGGCACTGGCGCGCTGGGCTCCTCAAAGGGTTGTGCCAGAGTGCTAGACCTCTGACACAACCCTGTTTATGAGCCCAGAGGACCTTCTTGTCTTGCACTGGCAGTCTGGGTTCATCAGAAGGTTGCACGAGAGTGCTGGACCTTCAGTGCTCTGGTGTGACCTCTGAGCGTCATGATTTTCTATGTTTGGCTGGCTTGGTCTGGATTTTGCTAGCACAGTCAGTCAACTCAGGCAACTTTTCCGCCTTCCAGGGAAAAAACCACGAATGAATAACATTAAACCCCATTGATTGATGATCTTCTAAAATTAAATGTAGTATGTTCCCCTACTTTAACATAATTCATTGCGTATGGAAAAATCATCTCTGCCCTGATGACCAGTACAATTATATGCTTCATTAAAGTGCCATGTATGTCCTTAAGCACCCACACTGATTGATCGTGGCAGCAGTAAAGAGCTCATAAACCTTTGTGAGTGTATAGATGCTCTTGGATAAAACCTGGGCACAGTGCGTTGTGGGGTGGGGGCTTCTCGTCTTCCTATCCATGTTGGAAATAAGCAGTTTTACCATGTCCACATGCATACTTTCAGAACATTTTGCTTTCCAGTCTTCACAAATGCAGAAAAGGAAAGGACTTTGCCAATGTCTATAAACATAGCACGCTGTTTCTTGCAGTAGTACGGTAAGTACTGCAACAATTACCTGCAAGTGAGAAAAGAAGGCATGAGCTACGGACCTATACAATGGGATCTGTGCAATTATTTTGAAGCTTATGAAATGCTGGGGATTATGCCAAATTTTTCCAGTTGGGAGAACAGATTGCCAGTGGTCTTCTGTGGCTTCCATTTTTGCTGGGCAGCCAGAAAACTATTGTCTGGCCTGGTTCCAGCTTCTTAATGACTCCACACATGCAGTCATTCCTGGCCAATGAACCTTTGATCTACCTCTATGGTAGATCAGTGTTATTATTCCCAATATTGCAGATGGGGGCTGAAGCTGAGAGGGATTTGCTTACTAGCTAGTTGCTAGGTGCTAGTGAGCTCCTGGAAGTGTTCGATGGGAGCCAGTGTGGTGTAGTGGTTAAGAGCGGTAGACTCATAATCTGGGGAACCGGGTTCATGTCTCCGCTCCTCCACATGCAGCTGCTGGGTGACCTTGGGCCAGTCACACTTCTTTGAAGTCTCTCAGCCTCACTCACCTCACAGAGTGTTTGTTGTGGGGGAGGAAGGGAAAGGAGAATGTTAGCCGCTTTGAGACTCCTTCGAGTAGTAATAAAGCAGGATATCAAATCCAAACTACTACTACTACTACTCCTCCTCCTCCTCTTCTTCTTCTTCTTCTTCTAGCTTTGAATCAAAGGCTTCCTGAGTCACAACTCAGTCTCTTAGTTCCTCCTAGATATGAGCACTCAGATGGTTTTGATATGGTCAAATGCTGCTCATTTTGCTCTTTTGACTAACACAGATAGAACTGGATACATCCACATTTGCAGAGCATCTGGGCACTACATGCCTCTTTACAAAAAGCCAGCGCAAAAGCTGGCTACTTTTTAAAAAGTGAAGTGGTGTCTATTAATGAAATAGCTAGTTCACTGTAATGAGACGTGATCACACAGTTCCCTTTCATCGCGCTTCCTGTTTGCTTAACTTGTGCGAGTTTGCTTGACTATAGGACCTCGTGCTTAGGCACACACTGAGGGTATTTCATAAGATAGCTGATGTCAGAGAGGAAGTAATTTGCCATCTCTCCCACCACCACCAGGAAAAATAAATAAAGAAGGAGCCAGAGTGGCAGGTGGTTTAGAGAAACAAATCCGAGCCACTGCAATTACTGCAGGACTGAGCTTGCCTTAGGAATGTCGGCTCTGAAGCAGCTATCTGCAAAACAGATTCTAATTTAAATCCTAGTGGGAAACTGAGAAATAGAAATGGTTATCACTGACGCTCTGTCAGAGGATGTCATTTCCACAGGAATTGGGCAGTTGCAGCATTAAGGAGATCACTTGCTTTGAGAATATAAAGTATTTGTATATTCCTGATGCCAAAGGACCGGAGCTCCAAACCCCTCTATAGCCCCATTCCACAAAATGGGAATTTCCTTGGCACAAAACATCAAAATGTTGGCACTGTATGCTTCCTGGCACATTGCTCCTCCATTGTAAACAGAGGTAAAAAGCTTCTGAGTACTGGTTGCCGGAAATGGACGCGGGTGGCACTGTGGGTTAAACCACAGAGCCTAGGACTTGCCGATCAGAAGGTCAGCGGTTCGAATCCCCATGACAGGGTGAGCTCCCGTTGCTCGGTCCCAGCTCCTGCCAACCTAGCAGTTCGAAAACACGTCAAAGTGCAAGTAAATAAATAGGTACCGCTCCTGCGGGAAGGTAAACGGTGTTTCCTTGTGCTGCTCTGGTTCACCAGAAGTGGCTTAGTCATGCTGGCCACATGACCCAGAAGCTGTACCCCGTCTCCCTCGGCCAATAAAGCGAAATGAGCTCCGCAACCCCAGAGTCAGTCACAACTGGACCTAATGGTCGGGGTCCCTTTACCTTTACCTTAAGAGTGCCCCTGTTCTCAAATCCTTCTTACAGGTTTCCCAGTGGCATCTGGTGGGTCACTGTGAGAACAAGATGTGGGACTGGATGGGCCACTGGCCTGATCCAGCAGGCTCTTCTCATGGTGGCCTCTAACTCACATCCATCCCAGGAAGCATGGCCGATGGGCAGGGATAATAGGAGCCTGTACTCCAAAACACTTGGAGGCAAACAAAGTGGAAAAGGCTGCAATAAAGCTATGATTGCCCATGGAATACCCACTCTTTGAAGGGGTATTCAAAGGGAGTGCAGTTGTTTTATTAATTCATTTGTTTCATTGTTATTGTTGTTGTTGTTGTTGTTGTTGTTCTATTTGTACCCTGCCCATCTGACTGGGTTCCCTAGTCCAATTTGTTGGAATTGAATTTTTTTCATAAAGCCACTACTGACCTAAAGAGGGGGTGGGGTTGCGGGCTCATGCCCCCATCATCAATCTCGCAGGGCCAGCGTCAGCCCCGCGAGAAATAGGGATTCCCCCAGCTCATTAGTATTCACCGCCCACTGCGACAGCCAATCGGCTGCCGGGATGGGTGGGCTTCCCTGGTTCACTTAAGGTCGGGGCAGCCCAGGCTCGCCCCTTTTCGTCCCCACAGCTGCAGCGGTTTGGAGGTCTCCCTCTCTGTTGCGGTTACTCCTGCTGCTGTCCGACAAAGGCCTGGTCTGCCTTTCACGGAGCTTCCGTTCATCCTTCCGCTCACCTTCTCTCTCGCCGCTCCTGCATCCTAGCGGCTCCTCTTATTTCGAACTTCTCTGCAAGCGGAGGAATCGTCAGTCGGATTGGCCAACGGAACACCGCCGCGCAACGTGTGTCCCTATCGTCGCCCCCGCCGGCGTGAGCCGCAGCGCGCTCAGGAGGTTTGCTTGCGGGATCGGCTTCTTGGGGGCGGGCATCTCGTTTTGCTATTCAGTTGAGATCCGGCAATTGCTTAACGTGTTAGTGAACCTAAAGTTTGCGTGGCAGTTTGTGGACCTAAGGTTTGCGTGGCGGTGTACTAAGTCGGCTGCTTTAGCTTTGTTCCCAAGTCCCCATTTTGGTTCGTTCTCTATTTCGGCTTCTTTTTCCAGGCTTCTTGCTTTGCTTCCCCCCCCCTATTTTCCGGCGGCTTCCCCCTGTTCTGCGGTTTCCGTGGCAACCAGGCAGGCACCCTCCATCTTTGTTTGTACCACGTGAGCCTCCCCGGGCGCCATCTTAGGTGAGGCACTCCGGGACCCGCAGGCTGCTGACGGCCTCCAGAGGTCATTATTAACTTTTAAAAAAAAGGGCTAATTTCTAGCGCTCAGAGAGTAAGCTCTCTGCTCACCGTCTTCCTCATCTCGGCCCCACGTTTCTGCTTTCAAGTAGGGCACAAAGGGAGACGTGCGCCATCTTGGGTGGGTCCGTTTGACCTCACCGCGGCCATTTTGAGTGCGGCAACGGCCTCAACCTTCTCTGGGGTCTCTTGATACCGTCGTGACTGCATTGCTGGTGCTTTTGATCGCTTCTCATTGATTTTACCTCTGGGTACCTTGCTCCACTCAGTGTCCGTGTTGCTGTATTTGGTTATTTTTCTGGCTGAACCCCTCTGCTCTTCTCCTCCCCTATCCTTCGGCCTGCATTCCCCCCTCTCCTGCTATCATTCAGTGTGCCTTTGCCATCCTCCGATCTTCCTGCTTGTAGCAATCTGCCGCTCTCACTTATTCTAGGCAGCAACCTTTCCAACGCCCTCCCCTCCCTTCCCCCCTCTCTCCCTACAACCCTCGCCTTACATTCCCCCCACCCACGCCTTAAGCAATCTGTCTCCGGTTTGTAATTACATCCTGGTGTACATTTAATTTGGGTTCTGGGGGCGTGCTTTTACCTTTCAAAGCTCTCCGCCCCGGAAGCTCCGCAGGCTCATAGCATCTGACTCACTGTGTCTGCCCCACTATTACTGCCTTTTCACTTAGTGATTTCATCAAATTCTGAATATAATATGGAAAAATATTAAAATAATTTAGAATAGTTAAGTGTTTACCTCAGACATCGGATACCCAATAATAACTAACTAGAAAGCAGTTGATTAACAAGGTTAACAGTTTATTTGACGTAATTAAACAGCAGTTCAACTGAGATATAAGCTGGTGTTCTGAAGTACCTTGCTCCCTTACTATAATTGATTTACTTAAAGTACAGTGCTACCAGAATACAAGCTGGTATTCTGAAGCTAGTAGCAAGAACGGGGCAGTCGGGAAGCTAGTAGCAAGAACAGGGGCAGTCGCCTTTCTGGCGCTGATCAGACCCTATCTTGCCCCTCCATTGTAGTCACCTGCATTCTAACGCGTAACGAATTGTTGACATGGCTAATAGGGGCAATCCCCAGCTGCCTCAATCGAACGGGGCGTTAGTGCCTGCGGCACCCTGCAATCCTCAAGCCTTAGCTCAGCTTTTCACAGCAATCCAAACATTTTACGCTCAATGCAGCCCTCCGGTGGCCCCTAACCCCAACATAGTTGAAATACCTCAGGATTGCATCCCGGACACCCACCCCAGCCAGCAGGGCCAGGCTGGACCATCGGCAGCCGTGGCAAGTACGTCAAGCCAGGGCGGCGATCAGTTTAAGCGGCCTCAAACGCATTCCCAGACCGCGCACGCCCAGAAATCAAAGGCCGGTGCCCGCAAGACTAGATCGGGGGCCCAAAAAACGAAGGCCGCTTCACAAAAATCTAAAACACCGCAGGCAACCCCCTCTAACGCTGAACACCAGGGGATTGGTGTTCCTAGTGTTTTTCAGGATTCCACAGCCCCACATAGCCCGTCAGAGGGGTCCTCATCGGATGAAGAGATACCGCTACAGCAGGCAGCCCCAGCCGATGTTGATCCAGCACCTCGGGCCAACGCTAAACGTGGAGGAAAACGCAAAGCAAAGAAGAAACATGTGTCCAAGAGGAGCAGGAGGAGCGACCCTTCTGATTCCGAGGACGAAACAGGTACGTCTTCATCAGAGGGTGATAGTGATACTCCCATGGACACTTATTGGGGTGAGGGTGAAGAAACCGGGGTTCCTCTATGGATACATGAGAGGCGTGCCAATTCGCACCGAAAAACCTTTAATGGCACCCTAGAATGGAAGGATGGGGCGTTGGTTGAAGACGTTAAAGTCTCAACTCACTCGTCCATGGAATTTATCTTGGGCAACCACCTCTCTAAGAGGAAGAGGGACAAGATATTGAATGGGGACTACGTGGACTTATTTACTTTACTGCCGCCGGTACAAATAAAGGGAAAGGGGGAAAAGAAGCGGTATTACGGCAAGAAAAGATACAGGTCCCCTCGAGCCGAGCGTACATTTGAGAACTGGCTCAACGGTTACCAGGTGTTTATGGGGATAGTATTGGGTTGTTACCCAAAG
This sequence comes from Podarcis cretensis, assembly GCF_951804945.1. Lineage (NCBI taxonomy): Eukaryota > Metazoa > Chordata > Lepidosauria > Squamata > Lacertidae > Podarcis > Podarcis cretensis. Next base: position 79,627,357 of record NC_137175.1, on the reverse strand, counting down.
AGGGGTTTGCACCTCGCCTCTTACCTTGCGCACGTGAGAAGGGCCCGGAGTTAGCAGGAGACGAGGCTGCCATCTCGTACGATGAGGAACGCCTCGCTCTTGTCCTCCACACGCTGGGACCAGAGGGATAACAACTACTGGATGGACCATGTGGGCCCCTACATCGAAAAGAAAGCGCACGACCAAGCAAAATCTGGTAAGGTGGACGCTAAGCGTCGCAAGCAATGCTGGGACTTCAATAAAGGAGCATGCCAGCGCACCTCCTGTAAGTACTTGCATGAATGTGATAAGTGCTCGGGCAACCACCCTGCCGTTAACTGCTTCAAGGGTAGGCAACAGCCCTTTCGAGGCGGCAGGGGTCACCCATATCAGGGTAACCGGGGTGCCCCCTCCAGCGCAACAGGTCCCGCCCAAGGAGCAACAGGGAATCGCTACTAATTTGTCTCTCGGCCTAGCTCGTTCACCAATTAAGCTCATACCCCTGAAGTCCCTCTTAGATTTGTACCCCAATAGGCAGGCCACCCTTCTCCTAGTGGAAGGGTTTTCTCTAGGGTTCAGAATCCCAGTAACATTCACTCCCAATTCACGCTGCCCCCCTAACCAAAAATCTGTTTTAGAGAGACCAGACATTGCTTTGAAAAAGATCCAGAAGGAGATTGTGGCCGGGAGGGTAGCCGGTCCATTTGCAGTTCCTCCCATAGATCAGCTCCATATTTCTCCGCTCGGCATCGTCCCTAAGAAGGCGCCTGGCGAATTTCGGCTGATACACAATTTGTCTTACCCCAAGGGCACCTCAGTTAATGACGCAATCCCTCAAGAGCTTTGCACGGTGAAGTACGCTTCTTTTGACCAAGCCGTGAAATTGGTTAGGGGTTTTGGTAGAGGCGCCTTTATGGCCAAATGCGACATTGAGTCCGCCTTTCGCCTCCTCCCAGTTCATCCAGAGGACTACCGGTGGCTGGGGTTTAAATTCCAGGGTGCTTATTTTATCGATAAAGCTATGCCCATGGGGTGCTCGATCGCTTGTGCAGCCTTCGAGACCTTCAGTACTTTCCTCGAGTGGGCGTTAAAATTTAAAACAGGTTCCGAAGGGGTGGGGCATTATTTGGATGATTTCATTTTGGTCGCAAATAATGCACATGATTGCGATGCCTTGCTGCAGGCCTTTAAGTCTTTGGCTAACGAGCTGGGCGTGCCGTTAGCGGACGAGAAGACGGAGGGCCCGGTCACCACGATGACATACCTGGGCATCGAGCTTGACACTATTGCCCAAACTTCCTGCCTACCGGCCGAGAAACTGATTGCCCTAAAAGAGCTCATTTCTCTACTCTTGCCCTTAAAGAAGATAACACTGAGGCAAATTCAATCACTCTTGGGTCACCTCAACTTCGCATGCCGGGTTGTCTCCCCTGGCCGGCCTTTTTGTGGTCGTTTGGCCAAACTCTCAGCAGGTCTTAGGTCGCCACACCACAGGGTTCGCCTTCCAAAAGCAGTAAAATCTGATCTCCAGGTTTGGCTCCAATTTCTTGATGGCTATAATGGGATCTCGCTATGGCAAGATAGTTTGTCCCTGCAAGCAGATTTCCAGGTGCACTCGGATGCAGCGGGGTCCCTCGGTTTTGGGGTTTACTTTAGAGGGCAGTGGTGCGCAGAGCGTTGGCCCACTTCTTGGCAGGGAACACCCATTCTTCATGACTTGATGTTCTTAGAATTCTTCCCTATTGTGGTCGCAATCCATCTTTGGGCCGAGCAGTTTAAGGACCGTAGGATCTGCTTCTGGACCGACAATCAGGCCGTGGTGTCGGTGTTAAATAAACAATCTGCTCGCTCCCCTAGGGTAGCGTCGCTTTTGCGATATTTCGTCCTCTCTTGTCTTCGTCTCAACTTATGTGCTTCTGCTAGGTTTGTTCCGGGTATTAATAACAACATTGCGGATGCGTTGTCTCGTTTCCAGATGGAGGAGTTTCGCTCATTGGCGCCGGATGCGCAGCAGCGGCCGCAGCCGTTTCCGGAGCACCTCTGGAGTATTGGCAACGAGAAGCAATAAAGGGAGTATTGTCATCAGTAGCACCATCTACATTAAGATCCTATAACAAGGCATGGGTGGATTTTACATTATTTAGACAGAAGAAAGGGCAGTTTAAACCAGGCAAGCCCCCGTCAAAGTCAGAGGTTATCGAGTACCTGGTGCGTCTTCATGACCTGGGTTGGGCCCCAAAAACCCTTAACATTCATTCCGCAGCAATATCCTTTTCCAAAGCGCTGTTCTCAGCTGACCCCTGCGCACACTTCGTGGTGCGAAAGATGCTAGAGGGTTGGCGCAGATCCCATCCTCCTAGCCTGGATAGCAGGAGACCTATAACATTTGACATACTCACACAATTACGGGCGAAGCTCAGGGTCATCTGCTGGTCCAGGTACGAAGCCAGGCTATTTTCCTCAGCATTCTCCTTTGCTTTCTTTGGCGCTTTACGAATGAGCGAGGTGGTGTGCGACAGCCATCCTGTCAATAACACCAGAGGGCTACTCTTGGCGGATGTTTCCTTGTCCAGCTCGGAGGTTATCCTGAGAATCCGTAGTTCAAAGACTGACCAGCTGGGCAGAGGAGCACTGGTTCGCCTGCAGGCTACTCGTGGGGCCGGTCCATGCCCAGTTAAAGATGCTAGGAAGTTTCTCTGCCTAAGGCAAAAGTCAGGGGGCCCCTTCTTCATACATGCTGATGGCTCTCACCTTGCAAAACACCAGTTCACGAGAGTCTTACGGAAAACGATTGCCGCCATTGGGCTCCCATCGGAGAAATACGCGGCACACTCTTTCCGCATTGGGGCGGCCACCACCGCCATTCACATGGGTTTATCGACCGAAAGAATTATGGACATAGGGAGATGGAAGTCGAATGCTTACAGGGGCTACATCCGAAAGTCACGCTAAATCCCCTTTTATCCCTCCCCAGATGCCCCCCCTCCTGATCCGGTTCTCCTGCTCTCTTATTTTCCAGGTGGCAGGATGGTGCGCATATGGATTTTTGGCCATAGCATCGTCCACTGGGCCAGACTGCGGGTGCTTAGCAGAGGTTGCTGCCTAGATCTTCAGCTCCCAAACAATGTTAAAGTTTCCTGGTTTGCCCATCGCGGCATGCATTGGGAAGAATTCCTCCCAGCAATATCGGAAAAAATTTCAGTACTAGGTCCTCCCGAGGCGCTGGTCATCCAACTGGGTGAGAATGACCTGGCTTACAGAAAGGGGGTGGACATAATGTGGCACATTGTCAGCGATCTGGAGGCGCTGCGGGCAGCGTGTCCAAAGCTCACAATCATTTGGTCATCTTTGCCGGAGAGGCGCTCTTGGCGTGACGCCACTAATCCTGTGGCTGTTAATAGAGCCAGGAAGATCCTGGAGCGCTCCGTGGCGCGTAGAGTGACTGCAATGGGTGGGCGAGTCATTGAACACCCTGGCATCCATTTTAGCAAGGAGGCACTCTACCGCGGGGATGGCGTACATCTATCTGATGATGGTAATGATGTCTGGCTGGCCGACATCTTTAACGGGGTCAGGGATTGGTTACAGGTTTGAGGGTATTGGCGGCGAGCCAGGCTCGTGTGGCGGTTAGGCATTGGCAGGGGTATTGTTATGGAAATGAGGTCGGGGGGGGGGAGGAATGCCAATCGGCTGCCGGGATGGGCGGGCTTCCCTGGTTCACTTAAGGTCGGGGCAGCCCAGGCTCGCCCCTTTTCGTCCCCACAGCTGCAGCGGTTTCCCACCCACCCGCCCTCTAGGTTTCCCTCTGGACTTTGCTATGGGCTTCGGCTGGTCGCCGCAAGGGGCCTGGTAGGAGTTTTTCCATTTGGCTAATTGGCTGCTTTGGATGCCACTTGGTTTTTTCGCCTACCTCGTAGCAAAACGTCACAACTTCTTGGTCTTGGCGGTTAGGCATTGGCAGGGGTATTGTTATGGAAATGAGGTCGGGGGGGAGGAACGCTATCACCTCCCCCAAAGCTTGAAGGGTAGTTCGTTAAAGGACTCCGGGGGGCGTCGCCTCATCTGAAACCTACGGAGGCTAGGGCCTAAAGCGCGCTCCCGAGCGGTAACCCCCTGGGGAGCGCCCAGGGATGTGCATCTCGGGGGCTCCCCCGGTTGGTGCTTAACCCTTCCCGGTTAGACCGGATAGTCTGGTAGGGCCAATGCCTAAAGCCAATACCGCTCTTACCTGTAATCAATAAAGTTGTGGCCATTTTCGCCCATTAACCTAAAATTCTGGTGTCCGGTGTCGTTATTTACTTCATCTTTGGGATGGGGCGGGATTGCCACGCAACAAATCCTGTTAATTATCCTTATGCACATTGTTTTTTATTTACCATGGATTTCAAGAGAGACCCAGCTGCTCTTCTGCTGCCTCTACCTTTTTTGTTTTCCATACAATTTGGCATGACATATTCAGGCCCTTCCAAATTTCAGACAGATGGGGGGGGGGAACATTCTTGCTTTGTGGGCAATTAAAAGGCCTACGAACACAGCCTGACTCCTATCTAATCTAACAGGGAGAAGGTGGGTTTGGTAGAAACAGTGTAGAATAGATTTAAAATACTTAAAGGAACTGTCAGATGGCTGGGAAGATGGTGTGTGTTTTTGCTGCTGTTCTGCAGAATGGCAAAACACAGAGAAACCTGCATGTGTTCTGTTTCCGAACAGAAAAGAGCAAGCACAGGCAAATGGCAACTCCCTGCCCCTCTCTTTCATGTTTCCACAAGACCCACCCCCATGCCACTGTGATTGGAGGATTCTGCCTGGAAAGAAGACCTGTCAAAATTTTGGACACCTATGCTAGAATATGTTTAAGCTAAAGATTGGACCACTGACTTTATCACTCACCTCCCACACATACCCCATCACTATATAACTTCAAGGTGACAATAAAGAGAATTGAACTCACATGCTTTTGAACCCCTGTAAAACATCTTACCTGTGCCCCTGTGGCATGATCAGAAAGATGCATAGGTGGGACAGAAGTCATATGGTGATATCTGTTCCATTGTGTCCCGGCACTGATAGATTCTCCCCTCACACACAAAATCTCCCCCCAAATAAGGAGACTTGTGAGAGGCTATAGTGTGCCTCTCTAGAGGAGAAAGGGACATTGTTCAGAATGGATGCTGAAGAAGACCAGGAGGCAAGGAGGTTGTGAAGAGGTGAAATAATTCTTCCTCAAACATGTTTTTCAGGATTGCCACAGGTGAAGGAAGACCAGGGCTGAGTCTTATGGGAACAGAAGTTTAGGGTTGCATACCCCTATGAATCATCAGATTGCCCCTATGAATCATCAGATGAAAAGATACATTGTAGGCCAGCAATGTGGAACCTTTGGTCCTTCAGTCTTTGCTGAGCTAGAACTCCCATCAACCCTAGCAAGCATGACCAATGGCCAGGGATCGTGATGCCTGAAGTTCAGCTTCATCTGGAAAGCCAAGGGTTCCCCACCTCTGCTATTGTGCTTCTCTCATAACACTTATTTGGGTGGGATAACTGGAACTATTGATTGTTTCCAGCCTCTGATTGCACTCAGTACTTTTTGGAAGGCCTCCCTTTAAATCAAAACTCAATACGAGTTTCTCTATATGAAATAAACAGTTCCATTCTGCTTCAGCGAAAATGAAATTCTTGTCCCCCGCCCCCATTGTTTCCCAGATCCTCAGAGGCCCATAAACATATTGGCACACTGTTCTGCCATTTCTAAAGCAAAAGCAATAGGACAGGAAGTTGAAATTTGCTTCTCCTTTGTTTTAGCTGTAAGAGAATACAGAGCCACACCTGGGAACTGTGCATAATTTCAAGGGAAAAAACAAAGCCTTACCATTCTCCTGTTGAAAGAATGTGTGTAATACCCAGTAGATTGGGCCATACCAAATAGAGAATAGATTCTGAGCTGTAATAGCGTTTCTAGAAATGATCAATAATAAGAAACTTTTAAAAAACACAGCTCCACTTATAGCAATTGTCTCCCAAAAACGCTTACATTTCTAAAATGGGAGAAAGCCTTGAGGCCCATAAATCTTTCTTCTTCTTCTTCTATGTTTCTTTGGCTAAAATGCATAAGTGTAATAACCGCCTTGCTGCGACAGATGAAGGCCCATCTCATATGACATTAGACTGTATCCAGTAATGGCTAGCCAGATGCTTCTGAAAAACCAGGAGGAGAATGTATCAGTGAGAGTCATCCTCTCTTGTGGGGATGGGAAAACTGTGGCCCTCTAGATATTGCATTACTAGAACTCCAAACATCCCTGAACCACTGGACACTGCCCCACCACCCTCAGTCTGCCTCACTGGGACTGCCTGTAAGTTTCCTCCTCCTTAGGGAGACAGATGGGGGCAGGTCTAGAATTACTTGATTCAGTCTCCATCTATCATTGGCCCAGGCTCTGCTTGCCATTGACTCAGGTATCACTGGTTATTGGTCTCCTTGCCTTCAGTCCTACCAATGGGCACCAGCCACCAACGAGTCCAAGAACATATGGAAAACCATCACTGCCCGATTGCCCATTGCCTACATCTGAAACACAAAGGTATGCTATCTCCAAACACAAAAGTTTAGAAGTATCTGTGGACCAATCCTTCACAAAGCCATCTAAACAAATTGACATCAGTTATAAACTTTGTGTTGTATATGTTAAAAAAAAACACTCCACTTTCTTTTAACCAACAGATGGTGTTTACTGGAAGACATTTTCCTACCCAAAGGCAAATTCAGTGTCTTCAAACAACCTGTGTCTGAGGAAAGGCACTTAAGTTTATTACTGTGGGTCAATTGTGTCTGAAAAAACCACTGGAACTTTTTTTAATAATAAAAAACCCCCACAGTAATTTCTATTGAGAGAAAAAGTGTCCCAGCCACAGAAATCAGTTCAAAATTTTTGGGATATGTTTTATCCCAGCCTCTTTTTGGTGAAATGTGCTTCCCTATGGAATATTTGTTACATATTTTTCGTGGGGAGTTAACCCAAGTAGCTACATTGATCAGGACAAAAATACTTCAAAACCAGATTCAGTTGGGATTTGAGGTATGTGCCTATGGGTATTTTTTTTGCCCGAGCCTTTTTCTTGTATATAGAAGGGGGCAACTATGGGAAAAGTAAGTAGCTAGATTTTGGGGACATTGTTTACTAGTGACAATATCACGGAACAGAGTTTATCAGTGTGGTGTCCATGCCTGCTCATGTTACCACAGAGACCTTCTTTGGTGCTCATAGGCTTCGTCTCCTCTTGTTGAGATTAAACTTGAGAGAAGCAATCAACAGAAGTGGTTGTTACCTGTGCCTGGCTGTGGCATCTGCATGTGTGTGTCACTCATGACAGTTCCTCCAGTTTTCAAATGTGCCCATGGGGCCACAAGGTTATAGACCCCCTGTCCTAGAAGGATTATGTTGTAAGTTTCTTTGCAGTAAAATTCTGCAATGAAATGTCTGCCTGGGGTAGGATTTCATCTCAAGTCATTGTTAACTCTGTCTGCAACTTTGAATTCTCTTCAGTGTGGATAAAAATCCCTTCACATACAAAAAGCCAGTATGTTGGGGGGAAAGGCTAAAACAGAGTTCTTCTGCCTAACATCTTCTTGTATTTGTAAAAGGGATTTCTTTTTTTCCAAGAGTATGCAGCTCAGACAAAGGTTTCCCCCTCAGCAGGAAGAGCTAAGCCTCTGACTTAACTGTGCCTTAAAATTAGAAAATTAAATTTGAAATCACAGGTGACCTTATCCTCCTCCATCCCCTTTTACATTCACATTGTTCTCCTTAAGGGGATTGTGGGCTTGAGACTTCCCCCCCTCTTCAGTTCCAGGCGTTGCACCACATGCTCGAGAGGCAGAATAAAATGCAAACTCAGAGGCAGCTCGGACCTTAAGGCCAAGGTCAATAACAATTCACTAGCAAGTTACATTAAATTCCTAATACACATTCGCTGTTGTCATTTCAGCACATTTTTGATGAGGATGTGGAACTGCCTGCTATGAATGTCATTTCTGCTTGTTATCTAATGGCTTGCCTGTCTCTATTTATAGCCCATCAGATCTCAGGGCTTAACGCAGTCTGAAATGAAACCATCTTAATTTAAAAGAAGCATTGTTCTTGCCTTACCTAATAGCTTCAGGCGTTGAGGAGGGAATGCCTACATGATTAAAACGGATTAGAAACACTCTTGCTTAACACATAACTCGCCAGCGGTATCCTTTTGCCAAGGTAGGATGATGTCACAAGCCCAACGGGGATGTAAGGCTGCTTGATCACCTAATCAAAGTGGCCTTGAAGTACATATGCCTTGTCTCCTCCTCCACTCCTGTATGCAAATTCTATGCCCCTTTCCATTTCTCAGAGCTAACCATGACCGGTTGTGTACCTGCGCTAGCATTTTAGCTGGCCAGGGTTAATCACAAATGATGAAGAAGAAGAAGAAGAAGAAGAAGAAGAAGAAGAAGAAGAAGAAGAAGGCTTGTCAAGTGTTGTTTTAGCTAAAGTACTGTGCAGAGAGCTGAACCATAAAGAAGGCTGGTCACAGAAGAATTGATGCTTTTGAATTATGGTGCTGGAGGAGACTCTTGAGAGTCCCATGGACTGCAAGAAGATCAAACCTATCCATTCTTAAGGTAATCAGCCCTGAGTGATCACTGGAAGGACAGATCCTGAAGCTGAGGCTCCAATACTTTGGCCATCTCATGAGAAGAGAAGACTGCCTGATGTTGGGAAAGATTGAGGGCACAAGGAGAAGGGGACGACGGAGGACGAGATGGTTGGACAGTGTTCTTGAAGCTACCAGCATGAGTTTGACCAAACTGCAGGAGGCAGTGGAAGACAGGAGTGCCTGGCGTGCTCTGGTCCATGGGGTCACAGTCGGACACGACTAAATGACTAAACAACAACAACACTGTGCAGCTATGTCACAAAGCATGGTTAGCACCAAAAAGGAGAGGAGGAACAAAAGGACAAAGGAAAGAAAAAGAGGACTTTGAAAAAGGACTGGATGAATTCATGGATTACTAGCCACAATGGCTATGGGCTACCACCACTGCTGGAGGCCCTTTACTTCTGAATGCCAGTTGTTGTTCTACTCAAGTCCTTCTTGTGTGCTTCTCATAGTCATCCTGTAGGACATTGTGAAAACAGCATGCTGGACTTGATGGACTTGTCTGCCTTCATATGGACAAATCCTGGCTTCAAAGCCTATTTGACTTTGTAGTGTGGGGCAGAGAGACCTGTTTCCTTTACCTAGCCAATTTGGAATGCAGAGCAAGAGATATTGCCTACTGGGCTGCTGACTGGCAACAAGCTACAAAGACCACGACTTGCTTTGAGTTGGAAAGGGGGAAGCTGCCTGCCAGGGTGGTGGAGAAGCAGCTTGTCTGGTCTTCACTGCTTTCCTGATGGTGGGAGATGTCTGGTGAGACACAATTCAGTTAGAAATTCAGAAAACTGAGCCAGGAGTTTGAGCAGAAACTTTGACTGTGAAATGGCCAGACTTTACCACGAAGTGCCGGATGTGTCATAGCTGCTTCTCTTTTTCACCTGGCAAACGAGGCGTGCTTAGAAACACGGTCTCCAGCTTGGGAAAGAACGCGGAATAAGGTAAAAGCTAGCTTCTTTGTTTGTTTGCCTATCAAACAACCACAGTCACTCTGAATTTCCATTCCTGTGCTCCTGTCTGCATAGAAGTATTAAGAGCAAGATATTTTGCAATCTCCTGCACCACAGGAAGCCCTATAAACACAAATATTTTCATTGAAGAATAGTTCCTGTGCATCTTGCCTCAGAATCCTGGTTCTACAAGGGCTAGGGACTTTTAGAAATGAATGCAGGAATTTCGGGTCAGGCAATGCTGCAAATGGGTATTGGATGGGATGGCTTAAATTTGGGCAAAACCTGTCCAACCCCATAGGTGATGCATGTATCACATGAGTTCACCATCTGCTAGCCACTCCCCCAGACTTCCAGCTTACAGTGGGGAGTATTTCTGTTGTTCCAACGAGATACACTGGAGTCCCATATTTTGCAAATTTTTGTAAACGCCAACAATCACTCCCATCTGTCAAGCTGGCAGTGCAAGTTGCTTGGATTTACTCTTTGAGAGCAACACAAAACAAGGAGAAGAAACTTTGGGCTTTTTTTTTTTTTAAGGAATGAAATAGCTGAAAAAATAATTCCATAAAAACCTGTGACAACAGGGGAGAAATCAACCTCAGACGAACAAATTCAGCAGATCCTGGCAACTATCACACACTCCCTCCATTGCTTAACCAGGGAATAAATACAGAGAGCAGATAATACCCTTTCTTAGTATTCCTCAACATCCCAATTAGGTGTGATGCAGAATCCCAGACAAGGGAGCCTTCACAGGCTTTCAAGATCCCAGGTTTTGTTTCTGCAGGAGTTCCCTAAAATGCAAGACTCCTGTAGAAATCAGCATCTGTTAAGCACAGATGGAAGCACTGTGGTATCCCCCAAGTCCTGATTATTGTTTCAACAACAGCAACAGCCTGCTGAAGAATTATTTCCATTGACTTGTGTGGGTATGATTCCTGTGAGTAAAATATGCAGCTCGAATGTAATATATGCGGATTGGATCTCAGTCTGACTCTCAAAATGCAGTTTTTAAAGTAGAAGAATCTAAGTACTACCAAAGAGGCAGTAGAGTAGGCATCTTTGGCACAGTAATTACATATGCTCTTTGGTAAAATAACTTCCTGCTTTTCCCATATTGCTGAAACAACCAAGGGTAGATATATATTCTGAAAATGAGTGTTGTTGTTAGAATTCAATATAGACCTGATTGGGGCATCTGTTTTTTACGGGTCTGTTTATTCATTGGTTCATTATAGTATTTTTAGGCTGTCATCCCAAGGCAGATGAGAAAGCCTCTCCTCTTCCAAGAGGGGAGGTGTTGTGGGCGGGACACGATTTCTGCGTCACGCAGGGGCCGTTATGGCCCCTGCCCCACTCACCTGGCTGGCGCACCATGCCCACAGGTAAGCGCCCAACCGGGCGGCTTGGGGGGGCATGGATTGCAGTTTAAGTTACTGCTGTGCCAGCCCTTCTGCCTCATTTTCCGCCTTCCCATCGCGAGTCACCCACCATCCACTCCCTTAGAGTTTAGTTTTTTCTCTTGGCCTTGCTATGGACCTTAGGCTGGTAGCCCAGGTTGTCCTGGGGGCCTGGTAGGAATTTTTCCGTCTGGCATTAGGCCTTGTGGTTTTTTTGCCTACCTCGTAGCAATCGTCACAACTTTCTTGGTATTGGTGGGTAGGTTAGGCATTGGAATGTGTTCATGGTGTGTGGAAGGGCTAGGTGTGGCCATCGCCTACCCCTTCAATTTTTGGGTATTCCGTTAAAGGAATCCGGCGGTCGTGGATCCTGTCCGATGCCTGTGTGGCAGAGGGCCATGGCACGACCCTTGGTGACATCAGGGGAGAGCTTATAGTTGTATTAGCATCAACAGGCTCCACCTTCTGGTGAATAAACCCCCTTCGGGCTTACCCCCTCTCCGAGTGGGTGGAGTCAATCTGTCGTGGTCCAATGCCTAAGCCAATACCTTTTCACTTGCTGTAATCAATAAAGTTGTGGCCTTTTCTTGCCCATTAACCTTATATTCCGTGTTCGTGTGTCTTCATTCCACAAAGCGGGTCCTCGAACCACAATACTTTTTTTAAAAAAAATAATATCATAAAGGAGACAGAATAAAATCAACTGTTTCAAAACACAACAAACTGACACCTCATCATTATACCTCAGCTACAAGATTTAAAATAATGTCAAAAGCAGCGTCATAAAACCATCAAGAAAAAGGAAATAAGAATAAATGAGGTTTTAAAGCTCCCCTCTTAAAAAAACCAAACCCTCAAATTGAAGGGCCAATCATGTTTTTCTGGCTAAAGAATTCCACAGATGCAGAGCCACCACATTTTCTCTGAATGTGGCTGGTGCCATAAGACCACACCAGGATCCCCTGTTTCTTCCCAACTGTATGCAAACACTTTCCCACATGCATCTGTGACACTACATTTGGCATTTGCTACCCATTCCAAAACTCTCTCTTCAAAACCCTGCCTTTTCAAAGGAATGCAACTAGACAGGCTCATCAGAAGGGGCCCGGAATGTCAGGCTTCTGACAAATAAACAAAAATGGATATATATATATATATATATATATATATATATATATATTAAGGCGGGGATTCTCAAACAGGCCTTTTCATGTGATAAATCTACTTGATCCATGATACATCAAAGCAGCCCTCAGCCTCACTTTTCTCTCTGTCTACAATGCAAGGTTTATGCTAGATGCCATCTGTTGTTCTGGCATACGTATGAGTAACTGGGGAAGGATAATAAACTTTTGCGAAAGTATCAATATTCTGTAGCAGCATGGAATATCTTTTAATCAGAAACAGAGATTATCATGATAGGTCTCATCTGGTCACTCCACCAGAGCCTCTCTTTGCACACAGGGGAAGTTCCTAACTCACCAAGTCTTTGAGACCCACTGAGTACCCTCATCTGGTTTAGTCAGCCAGTTGAAACCATCCCCAAGTTGTGGCTTCTGTCTCATTCTGACAGCTTCTGGACCAAAGGTGGACAAGCTACCCCAGCAGGAGCAGGGTTGTGTTCCCCACCTCTCCTCTAACACCCCCTACACCCCAATAACAACATAACAAAATTAATAAAACCGTGGAATTATATACATTGTATTTCTTGAAATGGGTTTGTTGTGTTGCACATTTAATCTACTTTAACTGTGCAAACTTTAATCTGTGCTTGAATCCCTCCCATTAAATATCATACCCTCCAACACTTCTCCAAGGAAAATAGGGCCATCCTAAGGAAACATGGGACATTTTAGGATCAATTCAGAAACCTGGACGACTTCTGTGAATTTACGACTGTCCCTGAAAAATAGGGACACTTGGAGGGTCTGAAATAATGACAATCTAGAGGTGCATCTCCGCTCACTAATTTATAGGGTTAACTTCACCCTAGCAGCTGGAGTTTATGAAGAAGCTCTTCGAGTGGTGCTTATTATATGCAAAATACAAATTGAACGAAAGCTGCCTTTCTCAGGGTAATTATCAGCTAATTCTCACCATCTAGACACAAGGAGCTGCCTCAATTGCACGTTGTTTTCCCATTCCATGGGTGTGTGTGTGTTAGAAACCATTTTCCACATCTACAATTCTTACTGCGGCAGCAGGAAGTTATGGACTCTGTAAAAATGTAATAAGAAATGAATACTTTTTAAAAGCACCTGTTAAAACTAGTACAATGAAATCTTGGCTCTTGTGGTATTTTAAGCCAATACAGACTCTCCATCCGAACAGCTTTCCCTATTGTGTCCTAATAATTGTTTCCAAACAACACTGGAAAATGAAGGTCTGTATAATAAACTGTTAAGGGTGTATGAACTGTGAGCTTTCTCTTTGTAAAGTCAAAGTTCTCCTGTGATAACCCAATTTCTCTCAGAAGAACTCAGTTCTGCAATCTGTGTGGTAAAAGGTAAAGGTCAAGGATGGTTAAGTCCAGTCAAAGGCAACTATGAGGTGCAGTGCTCATCTCGCTTTCAGGCCGAGGGAGCCGGTGTTTGTCCACAGACAGCTTGGTACAATGGGACACCGTGATGGAAACCAAAGCACACAAAACCGCCATTTACCTTCCCACTGCAGTGATACCTATTTATCTACTTGCACTGGTATACTTTTGTACGGCAGCTTAGTAGATAAATACATGTGTTCAGTGGACTAAGAAATATGTTTACTAATGGCTGCTTGACTGAGACTGCAGTCCTCTACACACCTGGAAGATAGTCCCATTGAACTCAGTGGGGTGTACTTCGAATAGACAAGTGATTGGTTTGTTAGTGCACTACTGCTAATCACAGGGAAGATTAAGAAGCAATGCAAGGCATAATGGACTATGCAGAACTGGCAAAATTAACAGCAAAATGAAGAGAATCCAACAATGGGTGTTTTATGGCAGAGTCCTTTTTTGGACTCTTTAAAGAAATATTGTAGTATGATGAACTTGTGAGCAGGTTTTGAGCTATGAGCAACAAACAGAGGTAATTAGATTATAATAATGTGGTTACGATTTAATAGATAGAAGATAGGGTGCAGCAGAAGAGGAGGAACAACAACTCTGTGGAAAATAGGGTGGGAAGCTGACAAAAATAAGAGAAAAGATGAAATTGTGTTTTGATGGTACATGTTTAAAATGTTGAGACTTAATAAAATATACTTGAAAGAAAAGAAGTACTGAAACAGGGGCACCAGCTCCTCGGGACTGACCCCTTTTGGGACCCCTGAATATTTTTGGGGGGTGGGAGCTGCCCCTCATGTCCAAAAAGTGTGGAGGTGAAGCATGGAGCCTAGCATGGCACAGCTCTAGTGGCTGGATCCTTCCTCTCCTCCTCCTCCTTCTGCCGGTGGTGGCACCAGGAGGAGAAGGAGGAGTTGTCGCCCATTGAAGCCATGTGGCTACCACTTTCAGCTCTGTCCCTGCTTTCTCCCACTGTCCTGATGTCACATGTGACATCACACACACAATGTTGTCCCCTATCGCCCTGGCAAGCTGGTGCCTCTGCACTGAAACATCTGACACCCAGAAAGATACTGGCAATACAGTCTTATGTATATTTACTAGGTCCCATCAGGCTTACATCAGGCTTAGAAAGTGTTCACACAATTGCACCTTTACTACTGTTAACTCTTTCCCAATAGTATCTTTGCAGGCATAAGGAACTAGAAGCCAACATTCACGGTGGTTGCTTTTGCTATTTTGTCATTTTTTTAAAAAAGTGTCTTCTTTTTATATCATTTACATTTTCTTCTGCTGTTTTACAAGTTTTATGTAGTCTGCCTTGGATTTTGGAAAGGTGGGATGAAATGTTTTGAACGAACTAACGAATGAATAATTCAGCTCGCCCTACTCAGATTCAATATGAATTAAACACTAGCTCTTAAAAGGTTCTGCACATGCTCAGACCTTGCTTTTTAACATTAGTAAAAAGCCAGCCTTTGTCAGTCCAAGTCCCAGGCACTAATTTCGGCTCAAACAGGGCTAGGCATTCATACCTAAGGGGGATTTTTAAGGCTCCAGGGACAGATGGGCAAGCATCAAAACATTTCTGAGACTTGAGAAAAATGACACTGCATAGCCTCTGAATTTGTCTTACCAAGTTCTAAGAAGTTCCTCAATCAGAGCAGACAGCTGCATCTGTAAAAGGTTTTTGTCAGCTCCGCTAGAAATGTACCCCCACCCCACTGAAACTGTATTATGCATTTTCCTTCCAGGTCTGTAACTATCATCTCTGGGAATGCCGACATCAGGAAGTGATCTACAGTTTTGTTTTCCAGATATGCCACCAATGAAGGAACAGCTAATTTATCAATTGTAGTTCGTTCCTGGTAGCTTTGAATTCATCGCAACGCTGCCGGAGCATTTTATTTTCAAAGGCTTACTATCTGGTTGGAGGGAAGGTATCACCTTGCATAGACAAGGGTGAATGGGAGTCAGAAGGACTGCTTGGGTCATGTTCTCTTCCAATGCCAGATCCCAAAGTGGATGGCATGGCAAGTTAAGAAAGAAGGGAAAGTCGGGGTGATGCTGTGTTTAGTAAATGAGCAATTAAATGCTGAAGCAAGCAGCATATAAAGATCAGGACAAATATCATGAATGGAGAAGGGGTGCTCCTCTCGGCCTGCCACCCACAAATATAACGCCCCATCAACAGCAGATAAAGAAATATTTTAGCACGTACAGGGATAGATAGATGATAGATAGATAGATAGATAGATAGATAGATAGATAGACAGATAGATGATAGATAGATAGATAGATAGATAGATAGATAGATAAATGATATAGATGATAGATAGATAGATGATAGATGATTGATAGATAGATAGATGATAGATGATAGATAGATAGATAGATAGATAAATGATATAGATGATAGATAGATAGATGATAGATGATTGATAGATAGATAGATGATAGATAGATAGATGATAGATAGATAGATAGATGATAGATAGATAGATAGAAGATAGATAGATAGATGATAGATAGATAGATAGATAGATAAATGATAGATGATAGATAGATAGATAGATGATAGATAGATAGATAGATAGATAGATAGATAGATAGATAGATAGATGATAGATAGATAGATAGATAGATAATAGATAGATAGATAGATGATAGATGATAGATGATAGATAGATGATAGATAGATAGATAGATAGATAGATGATAGATAGATAGATAGATAGATAGATAGATAGATAGATAGATATAGTTTCTGCTAGCACACGTTTCTGGAATCTTTGACTGTATCTTGGTTTACAAAAGCAACCGATCAAAGTTATAACACTGAAGCAAATCCAAGACAGACTCAATTTAGCTACAGGAAAGAGAAAGCCTGCTTATGCAAGGCTTTGACTGAGATTGCACTCCAGTGAGATGTCTTGGATGAGAATCAGCCAGTTGCATATCTTTGCCTCATTCCCACCAGACAAGCAATACAGTAGAAGTTCATGCAGTCAGACATGTTGTCTTTCAAAGGCTTTATCCAAAGGGGTAGCACATAAACTATCCATGTGTATTGCTGCACACCACCCTGATCTCTGAACGGTGCGAGATTCCAGGGGTTCCACTTACCTAGGGTTCGTGTTTCCTTTTGGAAATGCACATCAGAGACTGTGATGTCCTTGGGACATATGGTTTATATATATATATATATATATAACCTGAGCTTACAATGGAGTGGTTCACAAAGGGTCCTGTTTTCCCCATAGCTACAGCCTTGGATTCAAACAGAAATCAAACATTGTGCGCGCGCTCTCTCTCTCTCTCTCTCTCTCCAGCTTGCTGCGTCACCTCAACACAGGAAGCCAGCTTATATTTTAACACCTGCTGGATCCAGGACTTAGGAGAATCTCACATGCAGCCTACTTCCTCCTTTCTCAAACTCCTAACAGTATTTCATGTCAAGCAGTTTCAAAAGCACGCACTAACAGAGCTGACTATGGATCTTATGCCTAAAAATAATTACAGAAATCATTCTCTCTGTCATCTGATGGGCCCTGAATTAACGGAGCTGTCAGAAAACATTCAGTCACGCCTGCCACATGCCCACTTCATGCACAAAATATGGGGCAATTTGATTTGGCTTCCCCTGGGCCGCAGTCTGAGGTGG
Organism: Podarcis cretensis; assembly: GCF_951804945.1. NCBI lineage: Eukaryota > Metazoa > Chordata > Lepidosauria > Squamata > Lacertidae > Podarcis > Podarcis cretensis. Next base: position 79,610,128 of record NC_137175.1, on the reverse strand, counting down.
CAGTCTCCCCGAGGGGCGTGATGCTGTCACCAGGATCGCTGTGCTATTTTGAAAACAGGGAGCCCTCTCTCTTCTCCCACCCCTGTTAGCAGAAAGGGGATTTGACTACATGATAGATACAGCATTAAGGAATTTCTCGTGCACAGTGACTTTTATTGTGAGATGTGCAGGGTGGAATTCGCTGTAACCTAAGCTTGCCACAATCTTGCATAGCACGGCTTGCTGTTTATGAAGACCCTCAGCATTTAGCCTGTATTGGTTGCTGCTGCTTGAACAGTTTGTGCCCCAGTAGTCTAAAGACAGCCCGACAGCCATGTCTTACAGGTGTTGGGCATTGCTCCTTGTTCTTTCAGTCCTAGGCAGGCAGCAAAAACAGGTGGTCTGCCAATACACCATCTGCAGGTGTGTGTTCAGTTAACTGGGTCACAAAAAGTCCTGTGCTGCTCTCATTTCAGTGGTGCCCAATTTGTTCACTAAAATACACATACACCACAAAAGAGCATGTCTTGAAGAAACGAAGACTCCAAGATGCATGTGTCCACTATTTTATGCTACTTGGAGTTGAGGGTGGGAAAGAAATTCAGTTCAGTTTACATTTAAAGGGGAACTTGCCTAATTTGAACTTTCCAAAATAGTGCAAGACCTGAAAAACAGCAATCCTTCAAAATTCGCCTGTTGTGAATTTTGTTATGTAGTTCTTCAGCCGAGTGATCTCCATGATAGTGCATGTACTAGGACAAAGCATGCATAAAAATGTATATATTGGTGAAAAGAGCATACAAAAATTATGTGGGGGAAAACTGGCGGAAATATTGTGTACATTAGGAGAAATTCACATGTAAAAGCTGGTGAATTTTCATGAGCATTTAAAAAACAAAACTAAATTCACTAATGTGAAGAACAAAACTTATGATTGGAGTCAGCACATTGGAGTCATCCCAAGGGATGCTTGGGGAATCTGATCAGTGGTTGTTAGAGTGTCAGACTAGGACCATGGAGACCAGGGTTCAAATGTGCACTTGGCCATGAAGCTCACTGGGCCCAGTCACTGCCTCCCAGTCCAACCTACCTCACAGGGTTGTTGTGGGGATTAAATGAGGAGGGGGAGAATTATAAATGCAATAAAATAAAATAAATAAAATAAATTCTTGCGTGGGACAATAGTTGTTTTTCTGCACTTCGGTAAACCATTTGGGATTTCCATGAAAGCAGAGCGGTTTACAGTGGTACTTCTGGTTATGTACTTAATTCGTTCCGGAGGTCTGTTCTTAACCTGAAACTGTTCTTAACCTGAAGCACCACTTTAGCTAATGGGGCGTCCTGCTGCTGCCGTGCCACCGGAGCACGATTTCTGTTCTCAGCCTGAAGCAAAGTTCTTAACCTGAGGTACTATTTCTGGGTTAGCAGAGTCTGTAACCTGAAGCGTATATAACCTGAAGTGTATGTAACCCGAGGTACCACTGTATAAATTCTGAAGTAAAGAAAAAGGTTCGGTGATATCCAATTGAGTTACACTCAGAGTGGATTCATTGAACTCAACAAATTTAAGTAAGTCATCAAAAGCTTGTCCAAATGTGCTGTTCACAGAGTCCTATTTAGTCTAATCCAACCCATTCCTTTGTTGAAATTTTGACCATAGTTACAATCAAACCTTTGCACCTGCCAATGATCTTCCCATGTTGGGAAAGTTCTTTCCATGTATCCCCCCACCCCTGTGCTATTGAAATCTGAAGTGCCAGCCCAGTTTGTACCTGCTTATTTTTATACTTCAGAAGGAAAAGATTATCTATGAAGTGGATGGCCACTTGCCGGATGTTTTGAAAATTTAGAATACCCATCATTTTACTCTGGCTTTCCCTCCATTTTGTTAATAGATATAAATAGCCAGACACCTCTTTCTGTCTGTTTTATTGTCAGAGTGTGAACCATATCATTTCCAAAGCAGGTTGTGATTTATACTGAAATTAAGTCCTTTCAGATTTAAGCTTTCATTGTTTAGCAAATTTGTTTGAGGTGCTAATTTTTTTGCTACTTGATGTGAGCAACTGACATTTGGACAGTTCAGTACCACTGCAGATACAGCCTGACATTTGTCAGCATTTGTGTTCGTGGCGATAAATTTGTTATAGCAATTCATGACCAACATTTTGCCTCGGAGGCTAACTATAAATCCCTCATGCTTTGCTAAACATTGTTCTCCGTTCAGCAAGCCCTCTAACAGGGAGGCCATTTTTTCCCCTTGTTTCAATTTTATTGAGTCCTAATGTTGCTCACAGTCACAGACACAGTCCCATAGATGGCTTGATACCCTTTCCTACGTTTGTAAACCGATGACTTCATATTTTATCCTCTGTGTATACCATGGACCTACTTCTGGTAGAAATGTTTTTTAGCATTTGGAAAATGTCTAGCACATCCCACCACCCTACCAATATCACATAAAGGTAAAGGTAAAGGACCCCTGGGTGGTTAAGTCCAGTCAAAGGCGACTGTAGGGTTGTGGCGCTCATCTCGCTTTCAGGCCGAGGGAGCCAGCATTTGTCCACAGACAGTTTTCCGGGTCATGTGGCCAGCATGGCTAAACTGCTACTAGCGCACGGAGGACCGTGACGAGTGCCAGAGCACATGGAAACACTGTTTACCTTCCTGCCATAGCTGTACCCCCCCCTCTCTCTATATATATATATTATTGCTCAATTTCCACATAACAAATTATCAAACCATATAATCACCTACATAATTTCCCTCCTTTTTATTTTCCCTCCACCCTCCCTCCTCCCTCACCAAGGACTTCCCTCAGCTCCTCTCCCTGATTTCTCTGCACATATTTTCTCTGCATATTATAAAATTGTATATATCCTTACATATCTGTCCATCATGTTATCAACAATAAATTTGTGTATGTTTATTCAAAACCTGCCAAGGAGTCCAGTTCATTTTGTTGTGTTTTTAAATAATTTGTGTAAAGTTCCCATTCCTCCTTGAAGTCACAGTTGTCCTTGTCTCTCAGTTTGTATGTCAATTTAGCCAGTTCTGCAGTTAAGTCCACTTCAAAGGCAAGTATGGGGTGTGGAGCTCATCTTGCTTTTCAGGCCGAGGGAGCCGGTGTTTGTCCACAGACAGCTTTCCAGGTCATGTGGCCAGCATGACCAAGCCGCTTCTGGTGCAACAGAACACCATGACAGAAACCAGAGTGCACGGAAACATCATTTACCTTCCTGCTGGAGTGGTACCTATTAATCTACTTGCACTGGCATGCTTTTGAACTGCTAGGTTGGCAGGAGCTGGGACCGAGCAATGGGAGCTCACCCCATTGCAGGGATTCAAACCGCCGACCTTCCAATCAGCAAACCCAAGAGGCTCAGTGGTTTAGACCACAGCACCACCTGCGTCCCTTTACCTTTGCCAGTATTACATAGCATTATAGAACTGAAAAGATACTGCAGAAATCTATTTGCTTGATGCAGGAACATCTTGATTAGTTTTCTACTACAGGTCTGGGAAGAGGAGGGTTGGGGAGGCCTCTCAATCTTCAGGGTCAAGGAAGTTGATGTGTCTTAGGCTGCTAAGACATCTTCCTTTGCATTTCGAAAAACCTGCCCATTTTACAGGCTATCTCGTGCTGGCTCTAGCTCCATGAATTCAGGACAATATAAGGATGGTGGAGAATTTCATTTGTCTGCATTTTGAAGTGAACCAGCCTAATTGGCACCTCCCGTACTAATACATGTACTTGAAACCAATTATTCCTGGACATTGCACTTCTCTGAATTTTGTAAATTTTGAGCTGATATATTCATCAGCTCAAAAACACCCTCCCCCCCCAAAAAAAAAACCCAACCCCAACAACTACAAAATGTGTATTTTGGGATAAAATAGGTTTAGAAAGGCATGCATTGTGCTAAAAGACTTACATTTTGTGTTAAAATTCACTTTCAAATGCATTATTAAGTATGAATTTTCACACTGCTTAATGCAGTGAATGGATTTATGAAAGAAATACAAGAGAAATTGATACAGACCAGAAATAGACTGATCTACCCATCCCCAACCTCACCGACTTGAAATGTACTTTGATTAATCTGCACTGTACTATAGGAAGGTAAGTGCTAGTCACCCCCTTAAGACTGTGATACGTTTGTGGCGGAGAAACTTATCACTTTCGAGTGTGCTAACTTTTCCAACAGAGAGAGTAGCAAATCCATTAAGCAAAGTTCTCTTCGTTTTCTCTAAAGCTTGATAAATCAGCATGAATAGCAGGAAGATAACATTAGCAGGTTATTACTTCCATACTTCACTGTTGCAAATTGGTCACTTACTCTTTTCTTTCAATAGCTTTACTCTTTCCATTCGATAGCTTGGCTGTAATAGCCCACATGAAGGAAACACAAGAAACACCAGCAAAATGACAGTTGCTATTAAACAAGAGAAGTACTGATATATACCAAAGTAGAATAATTGAAAAATTCAAGTGTCTTTCTCCTTTGCCAGTTAACTGTTCCAGGGCTGGTGTTCCTTTTGGATAGAAACTATCCAACTCATTCAAGACATAGATTGAACACTTCCTCAGCAACCAATGTCAACTGGGATGTCCTGGGGTTTTTTTTATTTACTGCTTGGTTGTAGAATATTGCCTAGGATCGCAATACCTCAAGGACTGCCTTTCCCCATATAAACCAGGCTCTGTATTCATCATCACAGGCCCCCGTGAGGTTTGGAGGGTGACAACACAAGAACTGGCCTTTTCTATAGTGGCTCCCCATTTGTGAGATGCTCTCTTCAAGGAAGTTCACCTGGTGCCTTCATTATATATTTTTAGGCCTACAGCCTTTTAGATTTATCTGTGGAAAGGGAGTGGGTATTGTTTTGCTGTTTTGCTGTTTTGGTTTAATTACTTACTATGTTTTATCTTTTATTTTATTATGTGAACCGCCCTGAGATCATTTGATGAAGGGCAGTCTATAAATTTAATAAATAATAAAATAATAATAACTGTCTACTCAACGACATTCAGTTCAACCACTCAGGGTTTCCCAGTTTTCAATCTATGTCTTTTGCAACTTGCTCCAGTTGGTGGATCTCAAGGTTATAATAAAACACAAACCAGATCCTGCAAGCCTGAAGTCTGTTCACCCAGTGGCGTAGCTCACTGCTTGGACGCCAGGTGCTGTGCAAGTGTCCTACAGTCGGGGACGGTGTGTGCCACCCATGCTGGCGGGGCAGGGCGCGCTGCATGGGATCTCTCTGCTGCCTCCCGCTCAGCTGTAGGGTGGCTGAGGGAGAGGCAGAGGGCAGACGCAAGTCCCACGCTGCTGTTTCAGGCAGTGTGGAGCCTGCAGGTGCCCAAGTTGCCACATCACTCCCAGGAGAGATGCGAGGAGTGCCGGCCCCCGCGATGTGGTGCCCAATGCCAGCCGCGTTTCGTTACACTTGATGACTGACCTAAACAGTTTCATGAGGCCAATATTATTATTTTCAACTCTTCTTTTTGTCATTTTGTCATCCCCCTCATTGATGACACCTGGGGTGGCCCATACCCCCTGCACCCCCTTCCTCCGCCACTGTGTCCACCTCTTATTTGGGGGGTTAGGGTCTGCTGGTCCCGGGGGGAGGTTACGGTGGGGCGAAGTCCAGGACCTGAGTCGAGGGTCGGCAGACAGTCCTCCACGGACCAAGCGGGGTCCAAAGTGAGGAGCCGGGCAAAGACAGGAACTCTGGAGGAACAGGACTGGATGCTGGCCAAAACAGCTCTTCAACAACGTTGCTCCTGCAACCTGGGACCGGGCTGACTCGCCTTTATCTTCTCTGAGGCCAGGGGCGGTCCCGGCCACCAGGAGACCCGCCTCTCCTGGCCTTAAGGCGAGCTCTCCTCCTGGGAGAAACCAGTTCCCTCCGCCTCTCTGCCCTGAGCCTCTGCAGCTCCGGAGAGGCCGGTGGGTTACTGGACCCAGGGGGAGACTCACTTTCCCCTGACAGGGCTGGGAGAGGCGCACCTGTAGGCAATGCGTCCTCAATCGCCTCCGGAGCCAGAGTGGATTCACCTGGTGCCTGCTCCTGAGGATCCGGCACAGGTGCAGGCGCTTCAGAATCAAGGCCCTGCCCCAGCTCAGCCGGCTCTGGAGGCGGGGACTCCTGTGCAGGCTGGGATTCCTCCAGTTCAGCCTCTGAATCAGATTCCCAGGCCATCACATGGGGGTTGGAATAGTAGTAATAGCAGCAGAGTAGTGTCCAGTGCTTTTCCTCCACTGATGGAAGATATCTGTCAGTGAAACAAGAGAGAATTTATTGATTATCCTCCCTCTCCTTTACCCTCCTTGCATGCTAACTCCAAATCTGCTCCAAAGGACCCTCCAAAGCACCAGAGCAGATTTTGAGGAGCCATTGGGAGCTTCTGTTGCAAGGAGGAATTGTGGGAAATGGCCTCCTTCCCTTGTTCCGCTGACATCACAGAACCATTGAATACCACTCATTTAAAAATTCTATCGAGTTCAATGGCATTTACTGCCACGTAAGTCTGCATAGAGTTGCATTCTCAATTAGCTAGTTCTTTACTACTAATGAAGGTTAATAATCAACCGATTGAGAATTTAATCTTTTTGGAGTCTGCGGGTCATTATTCCTCCCAATCTCTAAATGGCTAACGAATTTATGCAGTTAATGAATGCTGGGGACTGTTTTAAAGTGTGTTAAAAAGGGGAGAAACTGTGTCACACTCCCAGGCATCTCCTGCTTGGATTTCATCTGCTGAATGCAGGGCGGGGGGGGGGGGAACCCGTGGAAATAAGGAGAATGACTGTCTGGCATTGTCATGAAGAATTGATAGGCTTCCGAAAGATGCAATCAACTGTAACCGCTACTATAGTCTTCCTTTAATTAGATTATGAATACGGGCAAACATCATTTTTAGAAATAAAATATGAGTATTATGGATAATTTATGTAAATTGACATGAAGGCTGTAGCAATCAGCTTGACATTTGAGCTGTATGTGACAGCGGAGGACTTTCTCAGCTGATCTGCTAAGCTGGAAAGCAATCACATTGAGCAGGCCTTCACCTTCAGCTTGACTGGCTCATTCTTTGATAAGAACCTTTCTGTATCATTTTCCCCTATGATGACTCTTATGATCATTTCTTAATAATATATTGAAACCCAATTTTATTCAAGGCATCTTAAAAGCTTTTTATGACTTAAGTGGGCTCCCTGTTCTACATTTTCTAACTGGATGAGGATTTCCAGATTCCGTGGAAATCCTCATCCTAGAGTGTTTTGGGAAATGTGCGAGTGTTTCTGATGCTGCCACTAAGGATGGAGGGAAAAAATGGTTCAGCACATGTTTTAACACAAGCTACCTAATTTGTTCTTTCCTAAATAATGCATGCACAGAACTACAGCTATCCTTTGGAATTCTGAGTTTTGTGAGACAGTTCTCTAACAAAAATCTATATATTAGGGGAATGTGCAGATAGAAAATGCATATACAAGTGAAAATAACATACAGAAATGTGTTATAATGGCAGGGAATTGCTTGCAGGAATATGTTAAATAAAATGTACAATAAGTAAAATTGTGCAATATGTACAATAAGCAAAACTGCATACAAAAATAGGTATAGGAGAAAGGCATGCTAAAGTGCTGACATATTTGTGTTATGTAAACATTCCTTTTTATTTAGTCTTACTTACTACTTACTTAGGGATGCGGGTAGTGCTGTGGTTTAAACCACAGAGCCTAGGGCTTGCCGATCAGAAGGTCGGGGGTTCAAATCCCTGTGACGGTGAGCTCCTGTTGCTCAGTCCCAGCTCCTGCCCACCTAGCAGTTTGGAAGCACATCAAAGTGCAAGTAGATAAATAGGTACCACTCCAGCGGGAAGGTAAACGACGTTTCTGTGCACTGCTCTGGTTCGCCAGAAGTGGCTTAGTCATGCTGGCCACATGACCTGGAAGTTGTCTGCAGACAAACGCCAGCTCCCTCGGCCAGTAAAGCAAGATGAGCGCCGCAACCCCGGAGTCATCCGCGACTGGACTTAACAGTCAGGGGTCCCTTTACCTTTACCTTTACCTTTACTACTTACTTATATTATGCATTACAAGTATAGGCCATCATTAAACATCAGAAAACATCCATATATATATATATATATATATATATATATATATATATATATATATCTCCATGTCATATATATAATGAAGGTTTTCATTGGGATTTCATCCGGCTAAATAGTGCCATTCACCATTCTAAGAAATAGGTAAAGGTAAAGGTACCCCTGCCCGTATGGGCCAGTCGTGTCCAACTCTAGGGTTGTGCGCCCATCTCACTTAAGAGGCCGGGGGCCAGCGCTGTCCAGAGATACTTCCGGGTCACGTGGCCAGCGTGACGAAGCTGCTCTGGCAAGCCAGCACCAGCGCAGCACATGGAAACGCCGTTTACCTTCCCGCTATAAAGCGGTACCTATTTATCTACTTGCACTTAGGGGTGCTTTCAAACTGCTAGGTGGGCAGGAGCTGGGACCGAAAGATGGGAGCTCACCCCGCCGCAGGGATTCGAACCGCCGACCATGCGATTTGCCCTAGGCGCTGAGGTTTTACCCACAGCGCCACCCGCATCTCTAAGAAATACGAAGAAATACTAAGAAATACTATTGACAAAAATTCAGCCACCCTTGCAGCTACTTCTGGGTTAATGTCAGACAGCTAGAATGTGATAATTTCATTGTGCTGTGATGTTAGTCTACCCAAAAATGATGGTGGCACATGTTTGCGTAGCTGGTTGTATAATGGACAGTAGAAAAGGTTATGTTCTACACTGTCCGGCACATTCAAAGAACATCCACAATGTCTATCATTTCTGGGTATGTTAAAATATCTTCCTCTAACAAAAGCTGAGGGGCGGAGGAAAGTTCAGTCACACACATATAATTCAATAAAATAAGGAATAAGGAAATAAAAGACAACTGAATGGAAATTAAAATTAAGGATTTGCATAAGATACAAACTTGGGTTTTTGCATTCACCATCCCTGGGGAAAGGAATTACACTTATTGGAGGGTCATAACCCTTTTTCTCAACACTTGTTTTATTTTCCCTTGGGATTGTATGATATTCCTCACTTGAAGAGTTACTAAGAATTCCAAATAGTGGAAGCATTTGAACATTGTTGTCATGATTTTTATATAAAATCATTTTTGCTGTGTAGTCAAAATCCTATCTTTATTTTTTTTAAAATGTCCTCTACTGTACCTTAGTTTTGATAGTGTCAAAGGGTGGGTGGTTGCTCAAGAGTAACCAGGCAGGACTCTGACCTGTCTTTTGCAGGCTTGATTCTTGGTGCAAACTATTTACAGTGAAGAGCATCGTAAGTTCATGACTGGCTCAATCACTAGCAGAATCTGGGAGTGGTCTGTTTTTGTACCTCCCCCAACATAAAAGTTTCATCACCCCCAAGCCTTTTCCAGCCCTCCCTGCGCCTCAAACTACTGTACATAACTGGGGATGGCAGGGGTGTGCTACCGTCCTCTCCGGCTTGCTCAGGTGCGGTGTTAAGGCTCTCTCTAGCATCCTCTCCCCCTTGCACCTCTTCTCCACTGGAGGTGGGGGTTTCCTCCTTGCAAGAAGGGGAACTGCGTCATAAGATTTTTGGAGGCTCCCTGTAGCACAATTCCCCCTCTATCTCTCGCCTCTGCGCCGATCGCAGTTCCCTGACAGATAGTTACTTTTTCAAGGACAGCTATGGACCATAAATCCTTATTGAACCCCAGGAAGGTAGGTATGGGATGGCGACCTCAATACACTATTCATCCCCACGTGTAAACAATCCGCAATGCAAGGTCTAACAGGGTCTGGTTCCCAATAGTTTGCCTTGTGGGGCAAAGGCACAGAGATAGCCTCTTGGCAGCAGAGTTGCTCCACTTAGCAGAGGGGCAAAGAGATGGCGGTGAGGTCAGTATTGCACTGGTGCATTGGCAAAGTCAATCCAGCAGTCCGGCTTGGGTAGACATGCAGCTCCAACCTCACCACCACCTTACACATCTCACTGTCCATAAATGACAGCAATTCTGTGCTGCTGGGGGCCTACTGCCATGGCTCCACCCTGCCAAGCTGTTTTCAGAAGTCCTCGCAGCTGAATGTTACTCAAGTCTGAGCAGTCAACTCCATGAAACAAGGGGTCATATGCAAAGGCAAAATAGTGACTCAAATGCATATTCCCAATATAGTTTCTACACCAAGGAACTAGAAACTGAATAAAATAACTCTGGAGATTTGGAGTGCATGGCAACATATCACTGGGCCAATTGCACAGGAATTATGGCAGGGTGGGGAGCAGGAGTCAGTGACAGAAAAATTGCAGACTACTAAAAAAGGTCAGTGTTAGGATCCATTAACATAATTGCTAATGACTTGGAAGAAGGAAGATGACTTTCAGCGCACAGCCTATGTGCAAATATTGAGCCAGGCACTGTGGGAAGATGGTTATGTAATTTAGCCATGACATGGTCTGCTTCCTCTATTGAAATAATGTATTATGCTAGTGGTAGCACAGAATTTTGTGAGTGTTTCACAAGTTAAGTGCAAAGCCGAGACCATATAACACTGGTCATGAAAGACCTACATTGGCTCCCAGTACGTTTCCAAGCACAATTCAGAATCTTGGTGCTGACCTTTAAAGCCCTAAATGGCCTCGGCCCAGTTTACCTGAAGGAGCATCTCCACACCCATCTTTCAACCTGGACACTGAGGTCCAGCTCCAAAGGCCTTCTGGCGGTTCCCTCCCTCCGAGAAGTGAGGTGACAGGGAACCAGACAGAGAGCCTTCTCAGTGGTGGCGCCTGCCCTGTGGAATGCCCTCCCATCAGATGTCAAGGAAATAAACAACTATCTGACTTTCAGAAGACATATGAAAGCAGCTCTGTTTAGGGAAGTTTTTAATGTTTGATCTTTTACTGTGTTTTTAATGTTCTGTTGGAAGCAGCCCAGAGTGGCTGGGAAATATATTATTATTATTATTATTATTATTATTATTATTATTATTAGTTCTACTCAAGGATCTTGATGTGCTTTTACTACTAGTGTAGTGAGCAGCAGTTAAGGAGGTGGTGGCAGGTGTTTAAAATTGGCTCTGTGTTTTATACAGAATCACATATCTCTCTGGCTCCTATCAGGAGCAGTACCTTGACAGTGCAGTACATTTCACAATGGTTTCACCGGTTGGCCAACCATGTATTTAAATAACCCATCAGCTAGAGAGAACCAGTACAGTGTAATAGATAAAATGTTGTACCTGAGCCAGTTGAGTTGAAATCGGTCCTTAGTCATGAAACTTAACTGTGGGTAGGAATGTCAGAGAATTCTGCTGGAAATAGGGTTGAGAATTGCTGATGTTGCTTATTTGTCCCATATCTGGAATGGAAATAAATCCAGAAAATATAACTAGTATTCCCTGTGGGTGGTGCGGGTGACTTTGGTCCACAAACTATGGACCAAACTGATTGCTCCCTCTCCATTTGAATTGTGTTTCCTTTGAACTGAAATGAATGGAGTGGAATGGCATAATAATAAAAGGAATACCGGTAATTACATATGCAAAATCCTGCCACAGCAGACAGCGGAACAAAAATAGCCCAGTTTTTGTCAGAAGCTGAACTGCAGTGGAACAGAAACAGCACTGCATACAGTGAACACGTTAGAATGGAAACTGATGCCTTCTGACAGCCCTAACCATGGGGGCAGCCATTGTTTCTAGCCCAAAGTAACACGATATATGCTGCTCAAAGCTCCTTTGAAGAAGAGGCAAAATAAAAAGTGATAAAGAAACCCAACACTTCAATAATGAACCATTAATCTTTAATAGTTACAGGTAGGTAGCTGTGTTGGTCTGACATAGTCGAAACAAAATTTTAAAAAATGGTCTCTAAGTTGCTACTGGAAGGGATTTTTTAATTTTGTTTCATTAATCTTTAAATCAGGGATGAGGTACAACCTCACTCAGGAGCCCAATGAGACCCTCAATACCTCTCTGTGTTGACCTGTGAAAGTTTCCCCTGGCCATATCAGCTGACTTTGTCCTTGAATTCAGAGGTATCTCTTGCTTGCCTGGGCCTCCACAGAGGGGTGTTTTGTGTGTCTGCAGAAATTAGCTTACCATACAAAGGTAGCATTTCCATTCCTTGCTTCACCCGCTCAGCACCCACATGTGGCTCCCAGAGAGTTGGTCTGATAGAAATGTGGCCCTTGGTTTGAAATATATATATATATATTCCTGCATTAAATCATCCTATGGGTGTTTCTGGTACATGCCAGTTTCACAAGTGTTCAGTCAGAAGCCCATGCCATCCTCTTTTCTGCATTTTTTTAAACAAAAAAGCTTCACACACAAAAAATGCTTTTCAACTGTATGCATTTCCCCGCTAAAATATGCATTATTTTGAGCCAAAGCAGTGCATCATACAGTTTAGAGAAGTATGCCATCTGAAGGGTGATAGCATATAAGTTGCAGAAGTGCAAATGAGGTTGCTTTGCTTAAAAAATGCTGACTGAACAAAATCCCCCTGCATCCCTGCAAAGGACCCAAAGGAATCTGTGAGCCAGTGCCCCCCTTTCTCATCAATAGCTCCATTGGTCTGGGAAAGATGAACAGGGGTGCCATTTCAGGTTTCGATGAAGCAAGGATCACAGCGTGGTTCAGAAGGGATTTTCTCTCGAGTGCATTCAGAACGAAATTGAAGCCGTATATTTGAAAAGAAGCTGTATATTTGGAAAAAAAGATATTTATTGTTGCCATATTTTAATATCTCATCAGGAGGTTCTGAAGTAACTATCAGGCATTAATCTAATAACAGAATTATTCTGAGTGGCTTCCCCCATCATAGTATTGTAGTCAAAGACACTGAAGCTTGCCATTATATGTTCTGAACGTTCCCAGAAAACACCACACTCTTTTCTGCCATGCAGGAATCTTGAAGTTATAAATCAAATATAAAGCTTGTTAAAAAATAATTAGCCGAAGAACAGTCACACTGTTGCTAAGCACAGTAATTTATGGCATGAGTGTGTGTGTGTGTGTGTGCGCGCGCGCGCACGCATACGTGCATGTGTGTACTCATATACAGTGGTACCTCGAGTTAAGAACTTAATTCGTTCTGGAGGTCCATTCTTAACCTGAAACTGTTCTTAACCTGAGGTACCACTTTAGCTAATGGGGCTGTTGGAGTTTGGTAAAAATATTGCAGCAATGTACAGAGAGAAATAGTCTGGCAAGACTTCCGGGTGAAGGGATGAAGAAAACATAAGGTTTATTACTCATGGAACACAAAGTCCATTTTGAGTACAGGTTTCACCTGTGGCCAAGATGGAGTCAAGAAGTAAAAATGCTAGCTCATACTGATATGGACTGAACTGAGAAAAGAAGCAGGAAGGTAGGAAAGCCTGGAAGGAGGTGGTCTACTTAACAAGGAGGAACAAATGAGGAGATTCCAGACCAGCATTTCGAAAGACAAATGCTTCATAAAGTGACATAATCCAGAGTAGGCAATGGTTTTCAGCCAAGCTGCACAATTTGAGAAAAAGCTGTGCCCCATATGTTAATTTTCCTGAGGGTAAGCAGCTGTTGCAGCAGGTCACACAGGAGCTTCTGCAGCTGAAAATAGCAGGAAAATGTCACGGAAAAAGTCATTGTTGATGGATGAGCAGTCTTCATTTGCTAAGCTAAAATAAATGGGATATTCCCCCCTCTAGAATCAGAGCCGTATGATGTACACAGGCACAGCTCATCAACTACAATGCCTATAAAGTAGGCTGGTTATGGTGAAAGTGCTTTCTAGAGCACAGTCTGAAATATCAGAACCCAACAATACCCATGCTTTTCTTTGTATGATTACTTTGTGTGATTACTAAGAACCATAGTGAAGTGTCACTCAAAGCTTCACATTGTAATGTATTGAAAGTGAGATCAGATGGTGCCCTGCCTATCTAGGGGTGATTTTCCCATGCCACCAGCACCTGCCACAATAATCCACTGGAAAGTATCAGTGTCAGCAGGGTGACTTCCAGATGGTTAGCCTTCCACACATTATCAACATGGGGTGCAATTGGGGTAGTGCATTTTTTCTAGCTGTGACAACACTGCCAGCATAACCTATGAACTGCATCTCACAGTGAACCTACCAAGGTGGCAGAGTATCAGATTTTGCCAGATTTTGCCAGATATCCCTTCTTTCTTCTTCATTGTGCCTGTTCTGCTGCTCCTATCAAATTTCCATTTTTATCTAGCACATTTACATCCAGCCTTTCTTCCATCATCGTATTCAAGATGGCATACATGGAGCTCCTAGATCCATCCAGGCTCTCAATAGCCCCCAACCTGTTAAGCTTCAGTATGATGGCTACCTCATGTGCTCTTAAATCATGTCTTGGAGCAGGTTTAAGAGAACCTTCGGCTCTCCAGAGGATGCTGAACTCCCATGAGCCCCAGCAAATGTGGCCAATGGCCATGGATGATCAGAGTCTTAGTCCCATACCCTCCAACATGCCACGGAAGAAAATTGAGACTCGTGGCTTTGAGGGGCATGCATCCTTTAGCGCCATGCTGTCATGGGAGCCAGGTGACTCGCACAAGAGCACCCCCAAAAAATACAAAAAGGCATCTTTTGGAGCCATGCTCTTCTGGGAGCCAAAATAGGACATCCTGAGATAGTTTATGGATATGTAGTTCAGCAACATCTGGTCAAAGGTTTCTCTTGACTGTCTGAGATTGCAGGTTTGTGCAGGAAAGATTAAATAATAATAATAATAATAATAATAATAATAATAATAATAATAAGACTTGTAAAATTTCACACAGCTTTTGCAATGTATTTAATATTCAGTCTCACCAGAGAGGTTCTACTTAAAAACAAAGCATCCAGTCTGAAAATCTGTTTGCATACCTGTGAGTTAATGGATCAATGTCAGCTTTAGGATACCAGCCAAATAATCTTGTCCTGTTTCATCAACTGAATACATGTAATGAATAAACCTCTGCTACCAAGCCATCTATGGAAATCCAGCTGATATGTGTTCTTACAACATAAATTTCCTCCATAAAAAAAAATAAAAAAATTAAACCATAGAGAGATGTGATTTCTTCCTTCTCCTTTTAAAGTCTGACGGCTGACCTTTCACTTGCAATATTTTAGCTTAAACTCCAGCTTCCTAAATAATAAAGATATGTTTTTATAATAGTGACATATCGGTCAAACAGTCTCTTTAGGCCTCTAGAAGTCTAGATGGCAATCTGGAAAAATTATTTGACTCCTGGAACAAATGCATAAATTCATGTTAGAAGCACTTAAGCAGCCACCAGGAAATGAATACATACAGGATAAGTCAGAACAAAAGTTGGAAATATATATCCGTGTGTATGTGTGTTATTTTGACCTTCCCCCTTTCTCCAATAAATGCACACACTCTCTGTATGTGGAATGTGTGTACACGCAAACCCAGACATGTATCCGTGCAAAGATAAACGTAGTAATAGATATTGTTCAGCATCGTCTTCAAATTATACAGTGAGAGTATGTGTCCATACTAATTTGCAAAATTGCAAAATCTCACTATAGTGTATATGGAGATTTTTGAAAATCATAGTATAAATAATGTTTAAAACATTAAAAATGTTGTCATAAGGGGCCCTGGGTCCAAATATAATTATGAACAATGATGAGTGCTCAGCCCAATGCAATAAATGTGGACATACATTCTTATTTGCATTCAAATGAGGGTGAAAATGTGCTTTCTTCTCAATACAGTGGTACATTGGTTCTCAAACGCCTTGGTTCCCAAATGCTGCAAACCCGGAAGTAAGTGTTCCGGTTTTCGAATGTTTTTCAGAAGGCAAACGTCCAATGCAGCTGTCGACTATTGTTTTCGGGGTGCCTGCACCAATCAGAAGGTGTGCCTTGGTTTTCAAACATTTCAGAAGTCAAACAGACTTCCGGAACGGATTAGGTTTGGCACTTTTGTTTTTGCTTTTTATTTTTTGTTTTTGTTTTTGAGGCTTTTTTGGTTAATTGTTTTTGTGACTGTGTGGAACCCAGTTCAGCTACTGATTGATTGATTGTGTGACTGAGGAAATGGATAAAAGACCCCCCATCCAAACAATGACTATCATCAGTGTAGGTAAGAAAAAAAATAACTTTTATTTTTATCTACAATACTGTTGTATTTATTTTGTAGTACAGTATATTGATTATTGCTTTCATTTTATGCATCAATGGTCTCGTTAGATAGTAAAATACATGTTAAATTGCGGGTTTAGGGGTTTTTAAAAATCTGGAACAGATTAATCCGTTTTGCATCACTTTCTATGGGAAAGTGGGGACGCAGGTGGCGCTGTGGGTTAAAGCCTCAGCGCCTAGGACTTGCCGATCGAAAGGTCGGCGGTTCGAATCCCTGCGGCGGGGTGCGCTCCCACTGCTCGGTCCCAGCGCCTGCCAACCTAGCAGTTCGAAAGCACCTCCGGGTGCAAGTAGATAAATAGGGACCGCTTACCAGCGGGAAGGTAAACGGCGTTTCCGTGTGCGGCTCTGGCTTGCCAGAGCAGCGATGTCACGCTGGCCACGTGACCCGGAAGTGTCTCCGGACAGCGCTGGCCCCTGGCCTCTTGAGTGAGATGGGCGCACAACCCCAGAGTCTGTCAAGACTGGCCCGTACAGGCAGGGGTACCTTTACCTTTACCTTTTACTATGGGAAAGTGTGCCTTGGTTTTGGAATGGGCTTCTGGAACGGATTAAGTTTGAGAACCAAGGTACCACTGTATAGCAAATGAGAGGCACTGGATGCCTTACCTATAGACATTTGTCACAAGGCATGTAAATACCTGGATCCACACTGTGTAATCCCAATCCAGAATGAAAATCCACATATCAGCCTTACCACTTGAACGTGAATGTTTATTAATAAGTCAAGGTTAACATTCTAGAGAACCTAGCACTCCATCAATCAAATAACAGTTAAATACAGCATGCAGTAGCTAACATTGTGAAGACAAGACACCTAACATTATTAGGACAATACATCTAGAAGTATTGTTTTCATGAAATTTATCACATTGTTGTTATAAGTTTTTGGCAGGACGCAAGTGATGCAATATTTATTATTTTCATATTCTCTCTTTTTATGCTCAGAATTTTATTTAAAAACCACATGTAATTCAAAAAGAGAAAAAGTAATCCTGTGAGGAAAATGGCTCCCCTCTTCTCCCCGTGCCCCCCATAGGCCCCTAAACTTGTTCCAGGTTTTCCCCCAACGCTTCAGAGCAGATTTGGGGGGCACAGAAGGCACGGGGGGTGGAGTGTCGGGATCTCCGCTTGGCCAAGCTGATAAAGCTCATCTTACGGAATCGCCCTCCCGACGAATAATTAACGACCTAAGCCTTTGATAAGGCTCCAAGGCACATTCCCATTAAGCAGTGGTTCCAAAACAGCAAGCGGAAGTGATGAGATTTATGGCTACATCGCTATTCTTTATTACTAGGCTACGCAGACAGCAAAATACATCCTCTCTCTATGAGAGCAGAGAGCAACTCAACAACAAAGGAACAAAGGAACAGGAAACCACTAACGTCACATCTGTCTCTCGTCTCCCGTGAGACTTCCAACAGCCTGGAAGGTCTCTGGAATGTAAACAGAGTCCTGTGACTCTAAGAAGCTGCTCAGTGGCAAACAGAAACTAACACGGAGTACAAGAGGAGGAAGTCCTGTTGTGCAAGCAGATTTCATTTTCATCATGCAACTTAGCAACTATCCTTCCTAAATTTCAGTTCCAGTGGATGAGACCCAGCTTCAGATTCCACATTCATCCATGAAGTTGATTGGGTGGCCTTTGGCTGGTCACTTCATCTCCTAGTCTAGTTTGCAGAGGGTGAAAGTGGAAAAACTCCCACATGTTTGGTCTTGAGCTCCTTGGAGGAATGCTGGATGAGAAATTTAACAAGCAAATTTCTACCTGTTGACTACTGAGAGGAAAAACTGAACTGCACTAACTTGACTTAAAATGTGCCTGCTTTGTTCATCTTTTACTCGGCAGGTAATAATTATATCAGCCAGCCTGTCGAGATCTGTGGACAATGGCAACATTGCTCTGTTATGTTTGTTATATTTGGTATGTGAAGAGACTAGGACTACACATTCCCAAACCAGCATTTGCTAAGGTAACACAAGTGCAAGAGAATGTGTGGGAGGCAATTGGTAGGCAAGTGGGACAGAGGGGTGTTTAACATCTCCCTTGTCAACCGAACCCTCTCTACAAATGCACCATAGGCCAATTTTCCCCACCCACAGATTCTCCTGCACAAATACTGCCCCCTCCCATCCTGCATTATGTAATAGGATGGAAACATGAGATTGAATGCTCTGTGGCTACCTATTACTATGCACGTCCTGCCTCAGAGACAGATAAAGCAGCACAAAACTTTGGGTTGAGCACTTGGAGTACAGAAAGATATCACAGTCCTCTCTCCACCCTCCTCTCCCCCCCCCCTTGTGTAAACTTAGTGATTTGCAACACTTTCCTACAAAGACTAATGGGATGTGATCATCACAATTCTCCTTTGGTAAATTCTCAAGAGTTGAAAGCAATTGGAGTTAGAGATCCATCAGGAATTTGAAGTGATTTTTCAGCCTTCATTACAATCAGTAATAGACTCACCTATTCTGTGCTCACAAACCACTTCATCAAACACCTCTAGATTTCCTTCTTTGGATTGATTCATCCCAGGGCATTTTGTTTTCCAAAAGGAACACAGAAGAAGAAAAAATGAAATAAGATTCTCATTTCAAATCAGACTAAAGTAAAAAAATAAAAAATAAAAAAATGGCTCATTTCCCCAAGCTATTTTTTGTGATCAAGAATATCACAAGAACATAAACCCATGTTCAACATTCACTCATGCTGCAAATGGCATCTAGGCAATCTAAAAAGATTTCTGAGGGTGTTGCCTTGTTTTATCTTTAAAAAAATATTTCCGTACATTTACCTACTGATTCTCCATATGTTTTCAAGAAGTATTGACATTACAGTGATGTGTTAATCATTAGTGCAAATGCATTTGCCATCGGGTTGCTGATACCTTTGGCAAATGTAACATCTGGAGCAGCTCCCCAGATGAATATAACTGACTCCCCGGGATATGTATATTGGTGGAGCTGCCAGGTCAAAATAATGTTGTGTCTGCAGTTTGATCTGTAGTGGCTCTTTTCACTAATGCAAGTCCTGCCTTGATTTTGCAGTTAGCAAGCAATTACAAAAGTAAAAGAGTGGCAGCTAGGAGGCAGAGCTAAGAATCGGGAAGCCACCTGTTCAGATCTTGCCTTTGCTATAAACTCATTGGTGGACTTAGGCAAGGTATTTTTCTCACCCCCACCCTCATCTGCAATAGGGTGTCATGGCTGGGCAGAGGAGGAAGAGTGGTGGAGCCTGCCTCCTCATTCTGAGCCTTTCAGGGAGGAGGAAGAGGAAGACAGTATAAATGGACAACAGTGGTTTGCGGGAGGTCACAGCTCAGAGGCAGGTGAGGGGGAAAGTTGGGAAATAATGGGAGAGGAGGAGCAGGCAGAGCTGGAGCAGCAGCTGGCTGACATGTTATCACTAGAAAGCATTCCAGACCCATCATCTCCCAGAACCTGGCGAGCCTTAGAAGTAGGAGAGCAAAGAGCTCAGAGACAGAGGGCACTTAACAGCAACTGTAGAGGAGATGATGAGGATGATGAATGAGGAAGGGGGAAAGATGTGGGGTGGAGATTCACTGGGGACAATGCCATTATCCAAGAGGCTGGGTTCTATAGCCTCTCTCTGTAAAGTTTGGAATAAAAAAAGGACTGTAAAAAACTTTTCTAGTCTTTATACTTTCCTGGGCAACCAGCCGGGGACCATTGACAGCATCTTGACACGGGTATATTATAATACTGATTGACTTCACGGTGTTGTTGAAAGAAATTGTAGCAAGGCAATGTAGGTGAGGAGGTTCAAACACTCAGGAATGCCATGCTAATATATTGTTAATATTTGTGGTAAGGTGTGGACTGCATCAGAGGGTAAACTAAGAGGGTACGCATTTGCTGAACAATTTTTTAAATGGAATACAAAAAAGGGAGGTGTGAGGAAGTCATGAAAATAAGTAAATGAGTGGTAAGATATCAGAAAGAGGGATTTTCTTTTTTTCTTTTCTTTTTTTTATGTCTACTTTTGGTTTTTTGTACTTTTTGTGTTTGCCTTTTATTGTCTTGTAACCTTTTTCTTGTTGAAAACTTAATAAATATTTTTTAAAAAAGAAATTGTACCAAGGCAATGTAGGTGAGGAGGTTCAAACACTCAGGAATGCCATGCTAACATATTGTTAACATTTGTGGTAAGGTGTGGACTGCATCAGAGAGATTCTCTGCTAGCTGCCTTAGCATAGATTTCCCCCTGTCTTACTGAAAGGGCTAACAGCGGTCATTTCCATCTGAGGGGTGAAACGACAGAAAGCAACTTTCATAAAATGACAGAGGGACAATGAACACAGAGAGTTAGTTCCTTTCAGTAGTGGGAAAAGTTCTGATTATGGAGTGTTAATTATAATGGTTTAATTCACACAGAAATGAAAGTTGTAAATGTATCAATGAAGGTTTTAAAATGCAAAATGGCTAAATGTGTCTTGCTAACACTGGGGTTTTCCCACAAGAGTTTTTCTGAAGGACTCTGAGCTCTTTGAACAGTTAATGAGTAACTAACCGATTGTTGTTCTCTGGTGGCTAACATGTGAGGGTTGTAAACCTGGACAGCACCTAATATTGTACGGATATTTTTGATGTTTAAATTCTGTTTTGAAGAAAGTTCTGCCAGTAAAAGTTTAAATAATATTTCATGGGTCTGGACAATGCTTCATTTGCAAAGGAGTCAGTTCTTATGCTTCCAGTCGCTTCAAACTGCGCAGTATTTAATATCTGCTGCATGGAGTGTGCAGTAGAATACATAAAATCCCAGTTAATTCATAATATCCCCACTCATTCCACGTGGCTCATTATAACTGCGGGTTGCATCCAATGACGTTGTTCCATGCATACAAAGACTTCCAGTTGTGCAACCAATTTCTCCTCCCTCTCTCCCACCCCATGCCCCCCTGATCTATTCTAGGTTTCCTCAAGAAACAACTGGATCAGATTGGGGTAAGGGGCTCAGGGGGCATGTAGAGAGATGAGAGGGAAGAACGGAACTACTTTGTAGTTTGTAGTCTACTTTGTAGTCTACTTGTTAGTAGTCCAAGGTCAGCATGTGGTACAGTGAGGCAAACACTGTTGCTGCCAGGCCCACTTTCATGGTATTCACCCAATGGTTTGGCTTGCCGGAATTGTAACTGGCAAGGATGAAGAACAGATGTTGACTGCAGCTCTGAGCCGGCTGCCAAAACTTGCTAGGCCTGCCTTCTTAATGATGCTGGCTCAGACCCAGCCTACATACATAAAGGATGGGGTGATTAAGATGGCAGAGTCTGAGCCCGTGTGTTTGGTCTGGATCTCAAATCAGCACCAAGGGTGAGACACCATTGCTGCTGCCTCTATGGGGCAGGTAGAGATACTGCCCACCAGTGGTGGGTAGTGGAAGTGCAGCCTGGCACTCATCAGAGCTAGGGGCTGCATGCCCAAACGCTTTAGCCCCATCATTTTAATTCTGCTACTGTTAGTAGCAGACTATGTCAGGGCTGCCACCATTAAGACAGCAGGGCTACCGTTGTGCGATTGCAATCAGCAGGCACCTTGGAAGTTAACCAGCCTGGAGGCAGCAAAGCAAGCATCAAGAGGGTCCACTGAAAGTAGCATGTCCAATTTCCACCACCACCAATAAGAAAAATACCCCCAAACCCTTGGGGACTGGGTCTGCTTGTTCAGTCTTTCGAAACTAGTGCATCATCGATGGGAGAACTTTGGCAGTGCTGGACAATTTTATGCAGATATGATCTGCATGCTGAACACTCACTTCCTTGTATTTATTTATTATTTTAATATCCCTCTTTTAAAAAATCCACATAGCAGCCTCAACTCTTTAGACAAAGAGGTGTTGTTGCAGATTTTTATTGTTTGCCAATTCATTCCTTTTGGATGTCAGCTTCAGAATTTAGGCACTGCTGAATCTTATTCCTGGTATTATTCTATTCAGTTCAGTGGTTCACATGCTTACTTTTTAGGGCAGCTGCATTGGCTTGGGTTTTCAGATGAATTACAAACAAGGATCGTGGTGGGTTTTCAGCAATTTCCCATGATCCTTGGGCCCTGGAAGTAAGATGCAGGATTAATCAATATTTTTAATCAAAGGCTGTCATAGTACATTGACACACTTGTTTCTGACAAGCGCTAGGTCTCTGGGCTGTTGAAACCTGCTTTGTTGCCATTTCATCATACTACTGACACACAGATTAACAGGGGGCTGCTTTTTAGACAATATTCCATATATACTCAGTGTCACTTCAGATATCAGGTAATATTTATCTTACTTCAGTGAAAGTGCAATGAGGGTTGGGCGTTTTTTTTGGGGGGGGGAGAATGTGTAGCAAATGCTGAAAAATAAGAAAATAAGAAAAATGCAGAAAAAAGCTAGCAAAGGTCTCCAGTGACAGAGAATTGCTTTTTTTTTAAAAAAAGACCATAGGTTCAAAAAGATCTGGAGCAGAGTTTCGCAAACTTGTTTGGCATACCACCCCCTCTTCAGAAAAAAACAAATACTCAGTGCCCACTTGGAAACCTGCCTTCTTTAAACAAACAAACAAAAAGATGCAGTGACAAATTTGCATTCTTTTATGTAAAGTCGTACCTCAGAAGTCAAACGGAATCTGTTCCCAAAGTCTGTTCAACTCCCAAAACATGTGGAAACCAAGGCACGGCTCCTGCAGCCAATCAGAAGCCATGGAACCCACATTGGATGTTCGGGTTCCAAAGAATGTTCACAAACAGGAACACTCACTACAGTGGTACCTAGGGTTAAGAACTTAACTTGTTCTAGAGGTCCGTTCTTAACCTGAAACTGTTCTTAACCTGAGGCGCATTTTAGCTAATGAGGCCTCCCGCTGCCACTATGCGATTTCTGTTCCCATCCTGAAGTAAAGTTCTTAACCCAAGGTACTATTTCTGAGTTAGCGGAGTCTGTAACCTGAAGTGTCTGTAACCCGAAGCACCACTGTACCGAGTTTGCAGCATTCGGGAGCCAAAACGTTCGACTTCTGAGGTACGACTGAATCTATATTTCTACCTACATCCTACAACATAGTAAAGAAAGATGGCATTCCTGTTAAGATACGAGAGGTACCCACTATCTGGAATATATTTTTGTTTCAACAGGCTTTCTCACCTGGATAAGTGGGTTTTGCCATGAGCATCTACCTCATATGGTTTCCATTTTGTTTTTCATGTATTTGCTGGTTTTTGTGTGTGTGTGTTTTCATTGTTTTTAATTATCTTCAGTGAAGGTCAACCTGAGTTGGTTGTTTAGAATGTGATTAATAAATCATCAACAACAACAATAATCGTGATGATAGAAAACCTGGTGATTAAAATACTCTTAGCCAGGGGAATGAGAAAGAAAGACAAATTTGACATGGGGTGGATAGACTTCATCTTAGCATGCTACCAAATCTGATAATGATGCAATGCCACTGTCATGATACATGGACATTTGGATTTCCTGAATTTGTTTTGACATTTGTGATTGTTTTGAAAGCATGTAATATACACATATGAAGGCAAAGATTCTGTTAAATAATGTACAGCCTTTGTAACAGTAGTGTTTCTTTTCTTTTGTTCTTATATATTTATATGTAAAATCTGGGATCCTTTTTCAGCCAGAACTTACCAGAACTCAATTCCAGTGCCTCTCAGGTGGGCACCATTGCCATTATAAGAGAAAAGGGGAGGTTTTCCTGGTGCGTTCTAGCATTGTGTAGTATATAAAAGTCAAGGCTTTTCAATGTATTTTTCTACTGTTGATTTTGGTAAGTCTGCTTACCTTTTCTGGTGGGAATTAGGCACTGGGTAGGCCTTTGTTCAGATGGAGGGGAGGTTGTAGCCTCCGCCTGCCCCACCTCATTAAAGGGATCTGGAGGTGTGAATTCTGTCTGATGCCCGGACGCGGGCCAGGGCCATGCCATGACCCCAACAGGGACCCTTTGGGGTGCCCCTATTTGATTTAAGTCATAGGGTTACCCCTATTGGTGGTTTACTCTTAGTTGGACTGCCTGCAGTTGGCGGGGAGTAGAGATATAGTCTGGCTTCACCCAATGCCTAAGTCAGGGGTCAGCAAGGTTTATCTCACCTGGGCCGGTTCACTCCAGTGGAGATCACTCTGTGGGCTGGATCGCATGTGAGCATGAGCGCTCGCACCTGCCATTTCCTGCATCTGTGTCTGTGCAGACACGATTTCTGGAACTGCAGAAGCGAGTCCCCACACCATGCTGCACCGGTTAAGCACAGGACATGGGGACTCGCTGAGCAGGCTGCTCGGTTCGGGGGCGGCTCGTGGGTCAGTTAAACGACCCTTAGGTGAGCCTTAGGTTGCCAACCCCTGGTCTAAGCCAAACCGCTCACATCTCTAACCAATAAAGTTGTGGCCTATTCAAACCCATAAAACAAAATCCATTCATCCTTGTGTTTATTTATCTACTAGGGAACTGTGGGTCATGGGGTCTTGACACACAACTCTGCAATCATTGGAAGGGCACAAGTCCAAAGGGACTTAATGCCAAGTGATTGGGTATAGGATTGCAGGCTAAGCTTTTTTCCCTAGTCCCCCCATTAGAACTTTGATTTAGTCCAGAACAGGTCTGTCAGTAGGAAAATAGTACATTTGTGCAGATTGCCAGATTAAATAAGAATATAGGAGGACTTCCTGAATATTGGGTATCATTAATGCCCATTGCAGTAAGAGGGGATATCTGAATGCTCACTAGACATAGCACAATATCAAGGCTGCATAACTATGCTAAGTGTGTCAGTTCTGATTTGGATGTTTTTTAGGTTCCTGTTTTCCTTTCCTGACTTGTAAGAACTTGTGGATGCACAAAAGCAAATAGTGGCTGCAAAACTGAAGGGATTCAAATTATTTTAGAGTACAGGATGCATTTGGACATGTTGAAATGGAATCATTCCAGAAGGTGCCACTTATTTACTCTAAATTAATTGATGCTTCCTGGTTTTTTTACACATTGAAGGACCAGGGGAAAGGATGCATGAAATCTGCAGTTGATCCTGCTACAGGAAATGACATAATTAACAAAATGTATTTTACATGGATTTTCTACAAGGTCCTGTAACTGAGATACCCTGAATTCAGGTAAAGAATACCAATGGCGAAGAAGGGGTGATTCAGGGCCACTATACATGATTGCATCTAACTTGGTGGTTCATACATTGTGCAGAACTAATTTAAACAGATGCTAACATGGGTGCCCAATCAGGCTAGAAAAACCAAAAGACTTCCCTATGAAGAGTCAGTATAGTGGTTGGAATGTTGGACTAGAAGCTGGGAGACCTGAGTTCAAATTCCCACTCAATCATGAAGGTCATGAACTGACTTTGAAACAGTCACTATTTCTCAGTCTAACCTACCATGCAGGGATGCTTTGAGGATAAGGATGGGAGGAGGGAACCATGCATGCCGTCTTGAACTCCTTCGGGAGAAGGTGGGATATTAATGTAATCAAATAAAATAGACAGACACAGAACACAAGAAGGAATAGCTGGCAGGCAACGGTTAAATTTGTGCACCAGAATCTATGAAGGGCTAATCTGATGGGTAGCAGCCCATTTTGAGACAGGAAATTACCATACCATTCCCACTTCAAGGATCCTAACATTTCAAGAATTGTGTAAATATTTTAATATGTTTTAAACCTTTTAATATGTTTACAATAAATATTCCTTTTTGTGCTTATGCAACAACCGAGAAGTAAAAATATAAATTAAATAAAGTGCAATATTGGAAAGTCTAATTTCATTACCAATACAATGCTATCATTTGGCCACAAAGAATTGCATAACAAAAACCTGCATTTTCAAAGCAATGCAAATCATTTATTGAGTAATAACAGCTGGACATAATAGCCTTTTCAGTTTTCCGTAATATAGTTTAAAGCACTGTGCATATTAAAGAAAGGCATGCATAAATAGCATTGATTTAAAATATCAAAAGCATGGACTGTAGAGGAATGGACATGGTCAAATAATCGACTCCAGGGGAAAGAAAAAGGCAGGTTTGTAATCTCTAACAGAACAGAAGAAGAAACAAGAAATGGTTGGTTAATGCAGGACAGAAATTAACACGATGAGAATAAATTCCATCACTATTGTTTCTAATCTATTGTTTCTTTTTGTATTGGTTCTTTGCCTCCTTTTTCTGAGATCTGCACATGGCAAAAAGATGACAAAATGCTTTAAATCAATTGTTCAAAAGGTACATGAGGACTCCTCAGGTTGTCACATATTGACAACCAAAACTTGGAGCAGATAAAGATGATTATGATAATGATTTATTTTTTGTACCCCACCCATCTGGCTGGGTTTCCCCAGTCACTCTGGACAGCTTGTAGCAAAATATACAAAAACACAACAAAACACCACAAATTAAAAGCTTTCCAATATAGGGCTGTTTTCAAATGTGTACAGAAGGTCGTATAATTATTTATCTCTTTGATATATGATGGGAGAGCATTCCATAGGGTGGGCCGCTCACTGAGAGTCCTTCAGTCCAATCCAAGGATGGACTCTTACAAAATACCACCCGATAACAGTGTTGGGAGAGAGGAATATACACTGTGTTCTGTTTCCTGTGTCTGTCTGATGTGTCTGCCAATAAGTCTTGTGGGATAAATGTATCATATCAAAAACTTTGGGCAGTCAGCCAGCCCCAGGCAGGCAGGGAAACAGTGGCAGAGAGAGGCAGGCAGACAGACAAGCAGGAAAAATTCCCTTGCCAGGCTGGCACAAGCAGACCATATGTGGTGGTGGTGAAACAGCAAGGAGAACTGAGCTATGGAGGTCCCATCTGCACTATGTATTTAAAGCAGGATGATACCACTTTAAATAGTCATGGCTTGCCTCAAAGAATCATGGGGTGTGTAGTTTGTTAATGGCTTTAGCCTTTGTTAAGAGATTCCTACACCCCCCCCCCAGAGTGGTTGAACATTCAACCCCTCTTCCCAGGGAAATCTGGGAATTGTAGCTCTTTCTGGGAAGTCATTATTTAAAGTGGTATGATACAGCTTTAAATATATAATGCAGATGGGACCTGAAACGCAACAGAACAGGCCAAATAGGAGAATGGGAACTGATAAGACCAAGCACTCAACTTACTTTGTAAAAATAATTCACTTTTTTGGGGGGGTGGGTGGAGACATTTTAAAGAGAACTAGCACAAACCTCCCAGGATCTACGTGTCTAAAATTTGGCACAGTTATTCTTCTCTTAGTGGCTATCATATCTCCACATTTCATGCGCCTATATGAAAAAGTAAAAACGCTGTGGTGGTTTTGTTTCCCAATGCAAATGAAATGGCATACCAAAGTTTTGCGTTTCTGAATGCTTTGTGTCAGATGGTGGCCTGATCCAAATTACTGAACTGGGCCCCAAATCAGATTGAGGGATCTTGCACAGCCCTGTTGCAGATCTTTGAACACAGGTGGAAGACGCTGACATAATCTCACTCTTGTCAATCATTGTGATGCAGCATCCTTCACTAACCACATTAGTTGAACTTACAGGAAAACATATTATGCAGAGCAGAAAAACAAAACAAAAAAAGACATGCAGATCATTATTTGACAATATCTCTTTTTCTATATATTGGCTGTGATGCTATATTGAAGTGAAACCTTTTTGACTTGTAAACAGATGTGATTACAACTGGTTTTATAGCCTCCCCCATGGGAATTATTAGTGCCACATTTTTTTAAAGGTGCCATCTAACCTTCTGCTAATTTACACATGTAAAATTTTCTCACTTAATTTGTACAATGATTATAGAACAAAGCTGACACTTTCATTAGATAGCTCGCGAGAACTGCCCTGAAGAGTGCTCTTGGCACAGTAATGAATGGCATTTAAAACAAAGATTCCTAAGGTCAGCCTCGGTTTAACAGAGAAATAAATTAAGTTAGGTACATTGACAGATCTCTGAGCAGTCAGTAAAGGTAACCCCAGTGGTAATTAGAAAGAGGTCAGAATCACTGAGGTCCCCTCATTGATTTTGCATTTTGCAGAGGCTCAGCAAACCTTTGAAACAAATAATCACTATAACTGTCTTAATAAATATGTGGTTAGAATGCTTTATGTAGGAAGCTCCCTCTTGGCTCCATCCCTTAGATCTGAAGATTAAATCCTGTAATAAAACTTATAGGCAGCAAAATCCTATGCCTGTCGCAGGAGAAAGTTTTCACTGACTTCAGCTGCACAGGTGAGAATCACAAGCAGTTTCGTGGGGTATCAGCAGGCAGCACAGAGTTTAAATTGGAAAAGAGGAGGTTGGGTTTTTTAATTTGCCTCCTTGTCTGTTATTCTGATGAAATATTCATCACCTATAAGAAAACCCTTTCTTTGGATGTGCATACTTCAAAAAATGGCTTCTGATGATGTCAACACTGGGTGTTGTATCAGACATTCAGAGACCAAAGCTTTTCAGGACCCTGGACAGAGATCCAGACTTAAGTTCTAAAGCCCTCTTGCCTATGGCAATTGAGTTACCATTCATGTATCTTCCAAGGTGTGAAGAAGGTGTTTCTTCTTCTCACCCATCTGCTTCATCCTCAGACCTGTTTTTTGTTGTTGTAGTGGCCACGGTGAGAATGCAGCTGTTGGTACATAGTGTGCTGCCCAAACAACACCAATGAAATATGGGACCAGGAGCCCAATGCTAGGGAAACATTTTGCTTGTTTAAAGGGCTAGGTTACTATGAAACAGATCTGATGAAAGGGCTCCCCCTGTCACCCAATCTCTATTTCCAGCAACGAGAGAGGAGGATATCATTTTGGCTTTCCACAGAATGATAACAAAGGTACGCCAAAATGAAATAAAAGGAAAAGAACTCAACAATAAAACCATTACACATAACATGATTTATACTGCAAAACACAAAAGTCATATCGAAAGTCAAGGTCCTTGCACAGAAGTAATGAGGTATAAAATTTATAAATCTGTTTTAACAGAAGAGCACAGTCGCCTGGCACATGCTGTCAAGGAAATAGATGGGAAGAAAGGGAAACATTGCAAATGTCGCAAATGTCAAATCCTGATAATACTACTCCACCTAATCCTAAACCAGCAAATATACACATGCAGATCCAAAGCTGATGCAGAGTGTATTATTGCTGTCCTCTCCCAAGCATGTGGACACACACACACACACACACACACACACACGTTTCAGGTACATAAATACCTGCTCTATTTCACCACTCTTCTTTGACAAGGATACCATTATTTCAGTCAATACACCTGCAATACATTTTTTTGTTTAGTTTTGCAGAGCTTAATTAGTTAAGTTAGCACTTTCATATTATAATCGTTGACACTAATGTCCTGCAAGTCACAAGTGTCTTTCTGTATTGTCCCCCTTCTCCTCCTGAGTACTGGTTTGGGTGGAACATGTGCCACTACAAAGCTAGGAGAGCAGGAATCTGCTTCTGCGGTTTTAAGCTTTCCTGTCCGTTTTACTATGGTTGTTTTATTCTTTATGTATTCTTCTTGATTTTGTGATTTTGAATTGTTTTAATATTCTTGGATGTCACTCAGAGAATGACAGTTTTGGGGTGACTAATAAGAAGATTAAATAAATAAGTAAAGCAAACACAACATTGCCTTTGGAGAATCTACAACCTTTCATTTAGGAGCAAGTGTCCACATTAAAACAACAGCAGCAACAATAAAAAATTCTATCCTGTAAGAATGTCTTGATGAGAGCATCACCTACAGAACATCAGTGGATGTGACATTGACAACCATTGCAACAACCCCATCCTTCAACTCCAACCTATTTACAGGCCCACCAATTGAAGTTCATCTGTGAGTTGAGTACACAAAGCAGAAACCTGCACTCAGGTACAATACATCTTTGTGAGCATATTTTATGCACATTCCCACCATTTGTCTTGAGGTACAATTGCCAAAAGAGGTTGATCACATGAAATCAGGTCATACATTTCAACTGTTTTCTATCCCAGGGTCATAACTTGCTCTTTCCTTTAAGTGGGGTTTCATTGACTACATTATGTATCTGATACTTTGTTTACATTCAGAGCATGCTTTCCTCTTCCTAGTTGCAAAATATTTTTGGTTATCTCTTTGAAGAGCATCCCTTTGAATCAAAGGCAAAACTGCATTGATTTTAAAGGAGCTAGGATGCTGCTCAATTTTTAAGGAAGAACTGAGGCTTTCGGATGTCAATATACCAAAATTAAATATTCCTAAATGGATGCACCTCTGATGAAGTGAACTGTATTCTATGAAAGCTTATTTCATAATAAATGTGTTAGTCTTTATGCACTACAAAGCTCTGTCATTTTTGTTGGAAAGACTAACACAGCTACTGTTAAAAGTGCAACAGCAGGGATAATTCATTATGCACCTTAATGGTTAGCTCTGTTAATGTTAAAGTCAACTATTTTGAATGGGCAGAAATTTTAGGGACTACAACTTTATCTATTGCCACCTGCATCCATTGTGGTCTTCCAAATGTTGCTGGACTTTAACTCCACCATCCCTGCCTATTGGGCATCCTGGCTGGGGTTGATGGGAGGGTGACCTCCCAATATCTGGGGGCAGGTCACTGATTCCCCACTCCTGACCTACAGTTTTGTTTAAGAAAAAGATGGAGAGTTGTCATTTCTTATGCTCATGACAGCCCCCAGGTGTGACCATTGACTCCTAGCATCAAATAGGTAGGTGTGGGCAGCCTGCTTGCCACAAGTATTGAGTTTGGCTTACACAACAAACTGGAATTGGGAGGTGGGAGTCAGAAACCAAACTGAAAGCAAGAAGGCAATACAACTCCATCAGTGGGTTGTCTGTAAACCATGGATAACTCCAATAATTTGATCATGAGCTCAGAACTCTCAAATGATCTAGGATGCTTTCAAGATAAGACATAGGACTTCCATTTTATCCAAACATTTATGCACCTGAATCTTTACTCTGAATCATTGAGTTTATTCTCAAGACAGATGTTTTGGATGCATACAAAATGTATTTGCCTCACCATACAGGAACCACAGGGGTGGGTGGGTGTCCCTAGAAGTGGTAGTGTTAAAGCTCAATTCCCTCTCCAATCACTGGACCTCTT
The DNA here is from genome assembly GCF_951804945.1 of Podarcis cretensis. Lineage (NCBI taxonomy): Eukaryota > Metazoa > Chordata > Lepidosauria > Squamata > Lacertidae > Podarcis > Podarcis cretensis. The sequence continues at coordinate 79,578,800 of NC_137175.1, read as the reverse complement.
TGACTTGTCTTCTGCAGAAAATCTTCAGAAGAAAGGGAACAGTCTGAGGATTTGTCCCCTGTCTGCATCATTCACTCTCATTTAAGAAGACTCAATCTAGGATTAAAGATTTGCAAGTAACTTGAGCATCTTATTCATGTGCTGGTTACTGGGCAACGTATGGGAAACGGGTCATTATCATCATCCACAACTCAATTAAGTTAATAATTCCTCACCAGACATTGCACAAAGTAAAGCATGGAAATATGAAGCTGCAGAAGGATTCTCAGAGATAGTCACATTCTGTAACTAATTGCCTAGGCTCTGTATTGTGTTAGTTTTTTATCACCCGGCATGCAATTTTTCATTATTTTAACTGCACCAGAAGAAATACTCTATGGATGCCTCCAGACAGTCACTATGTTCTGGGAGAAAGCTGAACACCTCCTGGAGAGGTGCATTCTAAGTGGATTAACAGGTAACCCACTTCTTTTTTGGGGGGAAACAAAACTTTTTGCAGTTTGGAAAATGATGGGGAAATGCATTTTTTTAGGGAGCTTAAGTAATTTGGAGATTGGATGCACTTTCTGGATTGAGGCCTACCTAATATTATCTGTTCTTCCATTTTCTTTTCTCGATATCTATAAACTTGTTTCTTCAACACTCTTTCTAATCATTGTACTTAACAACTGCTAAAAAACTTTGATCCCATCAAATTATTTGATCCCCCCCACCATAACTTCTGGAAATAATTAACCAGGTCACCAATTTGCTTTATGATATTAGATGTAAAATCTCTCTGACTTAATTTTTAATCTGCAACTATTACATCTCCACTTCAGAGCATGCTCCAATGCTATTCAAATATTTTTATCCTCTTGGGGATCAAAATTTTGCATCAAGATGAGGAACTGATTCAATTACTCCTACCAGGCCATACATTCTGCTTTCTCTGTGTGATGAATGAACTGTAAATAATCATCAGCAATCTGTTCCTTGTGAAAATGATTGCCCAAATAAGGAAAAATACTCCCTGGGAAAGATGTAAGGTTGTGTCTCCAAAAAAAGTACAATAAAATAGAGAGAGTGTGTCCATAGAATCATAAATATGCAGTGTCAATCTCACACCTGCATATCAGAGAACAAATTAAATGATCAGCAGTTTCTGCATTTTACTAGCTATTCCGACCTGGAAATAAACCAGGAAAACTTGAAAGTCTTCAGATGCTGTTGGATTATTACTCCCATCAGCCCAATCCAATGCAACCAACAGTCAAGGATGATGGAAGTTATATATAGTCCCGTAACATCTGGAAGGACTCAGGTTCCCTCTCCCTGAAGTAGAGCATTATTAAAGTGCACTGAGTCAACCTTTGGGGGAAGTGGAGTGTACCCGTGTAGAACATTTCCTCACATGCAGTGCTATTTTATTTTATTTTTAAAAAGGTGTCAGGATTCACCATGAATGCCTCCCTTTGTCTCTTACAATGGCAATGGCGCCCACCTGAAGGTGCCAATGAGTTCCGGCGAGTTTCAGCTGAAAAAAAGCCCTGCTCACATGTATTCTTAAGTGAATAGGGATCAATCCATCAGCCAGAGCTACTCATATACAGGCTTGGTTAGAAACTCTGACATTAATAGCATAGGAGGGCCAGTGTGGTGTATTGGCTACTGTTAGCCTAGAACCAGGAAAACCCAGATTCAAATCCTTGCTCAACCATGAAGCTCATTTTGCAACTTTGGGTCTAATTTACCTCACAGGGCTGTTGTGAGGATCAAAAGAGGGGAGAATAATGGCATGCTGCCCTGATTTCCTTGGAAGAAAGATGGAATAAAGATGGAATACAAAGAAGAAAGATGAAATACAAGATGGAAGATGGAATACAAAATCATACAAAATACAAAATCAAATGTTGTTGGACTATAGATTGCATCTTCCCTGACTGTTGGTCATGCTGGCTAAAGCTGATGTGAACTGGAGTCCAACATTATGTGAAGGTCACTAGCTTCCTGTCCTTGGTGTAATATAATAATAATAATAATAATAATAATAATAATAATTTATTATTTATACCCCGCCCATCTGGCTGGGCCTCCCCAGCCACTCTGGGCGGCTTCCATAGAAAGCAAAAATACAATAAAATATCACACGTTAAAAACTTCCCTGAACAGGGCTGCCTTAAGATGTCTTCTGAATGTCAGGTAGTTGTTAATCGCTTTGACATCTGCTGGAAGGGTGTTCCACAGGGCGGGCGCCACTACCGAGAAGGCCCTCTGCCTGGTTCCCTGTAGCTTTACTTCTCGCAATGAGGGAACCGCCAGAAGGCCCTCGGCGCTGGACCTCAGCGTCCGGGCAGAATGATGGGGGTGGAGACGCTCCTTCAGGTATACTGGACCGAGGCCATTTAGGGCTTTAAAGGTCAGCACTAACACTTTGAATTGTGCTCGGAAACGTACTGGGAGCCAATGTAGGTCTTTCAAGACCGGTGTTATATGGTCTCGGCGGCCACCCCCAGTCACCAGTCTAGCTGCCGCATTCTGGATTAGTTGTAGTTTCCGAGTCACCTTCAAAGGTAGCCCCACGTAGAGTGCATTGCAGTAGTCCAAGCGGGAGATAACCAGAGCATGCACCACTCTGGCGAGACAGTCCACAGGCAGATAGGGTCTCAGCCTACGTACCAGATGGAGCTGGTAAATAGCTGCCCTGGACACAGATTTGACCTGTGCCTCCATGGACAGCTGTGAGTCCAAAATGACTCCCAGGCTGCGCACCTGGTCCTTCAGGGGCACAGTTACCCCATTCAGGACCAGGGAATTCTCCACACCTGCCCGCCTCCTGTCCCCCAAAAACAGCACTTCTGTCTTGTCAGGATTCAACCTCAATCTGTTAGCCGCCATCCATCCTCCAACTGCCTCCAGACACTCACACAGGACCTTCACCGCCTTCACTGGTTCTGATTTAAAAGAGAGGTAGAGCTGGGTATCATCCGCATACTGATGAACACCCAGCCCAAACCTCCTGATGATCTCTCCCAGCGGCTGCATGTAAATGTTGAAAAGCATGGGGGAGAGGACAGAACCCTGAGGCACCCCACAAGTGAGAGCCCAGGGGTCTGAACACTCATCCCCCACCACCACTTTCTGAACACGGCCCAGGAGGAAGGAGCGGAACCACTGTATGACAGTGCCCCTAGCTCCCAGCCCCTCAAGACGGTCCAGAAGGATGTTATGGTCGATGGTATCAAACGCCGCTGAGAGATCCAGCAGAACTAGGAAACAGCTCTCACCTTTGTCCCTAGCCCGCCGAAGGTCATCAACCAGTGCGACCAAGGCAGTTTCAGTCCCATGATGAGGCCTGAATCCCGACTGGAAGGGATCCAAATGGTCCGCTTCTTCCAGGCGTGCCTGGAGTTGTTCGGCCACTGCTCGCTCAATCACCTTGCCCAAGAATGGAAGATTTGAAACTGGGCGATAGTTGGCCATCGTGGCCGCATCTAAAGATGGTTTTTTAAGAAGCGGTTTAATAACCGCCTCTTTCAGCGGGTCTGGGAAGGCTCCCTCACGGAGGGAAGCATTCACCACCCCACAAAGCCCATCGCCCAGTCCTTCCCGGCTAGCTTTTATAAGCCAGGATGGGCAAGGATCCAGGAGACAGGTGGTTGGCTTCACTCGTCCAAGCAGCCTGTCCACATCCTCGGAGGTAACAGATTGGAATTGATCCCACTCAACTTGACTAGACAGAACTCTAGCACTCTCCCGCCCCGGCCCTGCTCCCATGGTGGAGTCTACTTCTTCCCAAATCTGAGCGATTTTATCTGCAAAAAACTTTGCAAAATCATTGCAGGAGAACATGTGGCCTGTACTGGGCCCCAATGTTGCAGGTGGTTCCACTAAATTGTGAACCACCTGAAAAAGTCTCCTGCTGCTGTTTTCTGCAGATGCAATAGAGGCGGTGAAGAAATTCTTCTTCGCCGTCGCTATCGCCACTTGGTAGGCTCGACGTTGAGCTCTAACCTGTGTCCGGTCAGATTCGGAATGAGTTATCCACCACCGGCGCTCTAGCCGTCTCAACGATCGTTTCATTGCCCTCAGATCCGTGGAAAACCACGGGGCTGTCCGGGCTCCATGCAATCGGAGAGGGCGCTTCGGAGCCAAACAGTCAATAGCCCTGGTTAACTCCACATTCCAGCGGGCCACCAGGGAATCGGCTGAAAGGCCATCAACATGGGATAAAGCATCCCCTACCACTCTCTGGAAACCATTTGGATCCATTAAGTGGCGGGGGCGGACCATCCGAATTGGTCCCACCTCCCTGCAGAGGGGATGGGTCGCAGAGAAGTCCAGTTGCACCAGGAAGTGATCTGACCATGGCACTTCTTTCGTTTCGCTTTTACTTAGTGTCAGATCACCAACATCCATAGAGGTAAACACCAGGTCCAAGGCATGTCCGCGACTATGGGTTGGGCCAGACTTATTCAGGGACAGCCCCATGGAGGCCATGCTTTCCACGAAGTCCCGAGCAGCCCCTTGTAAGGTCGTGTCGGCATGGATGTTAAAATCCCCTAGGATGACCAAGCTAGGTGTCTGCAGGAGAACATCCGCCACAACCTGAAGCAGCTCGGGCAGGGAATCCTTGGTGCAGCGGGGAGGTCGGTACACCAAAAGGAATCCTGTACTGCCCCTATTGCCCAACTTCCAGAACATGCACTTGGAAAACTGGGTCTTCCCAATAGGAAGCCTGGTGCAAACTAATGACTTCCTAAAAATCACTGCAACCCCCCCTCCCCGCCCATATGACCTGGGTTGCTGTGCGTAAGAGAAACCTGGTGGACAAGCAGCGGCAAGGACAGGCCCATCTGCTTCATCCAACCAAGTCTCTGTTACACATGCCAGGTCAAGTCCTCCATTCATGATCAAGTCATGGATGGCAGTAGTCTTATGAATCATTGACCTGGCATTGCACAGCAGCACCTTCAGGTCATGTGGGTATCCCTTGCTGATTCTAGTATCCATCCGGTCAGGACCAGACCCGGAGGCAGGGATAGTCCTCAGACAACGACTAAACCTGCCTCCTCTGTAATGACATGGTCTGGTCTTAGCGTAACTCCTCCTCCTACCCGTGATCACTGAGATCGGTTGTCCCAGTGCATCCCCCCCCCTGTGGAACATGCCCCAGCCATTTTGTGGGCTGGGGCCCACTCCCCGGCAGCCCTGAACCCTCCCCCTAAGAACAAAATAACACCTTAAACAAACAAAACCAATAAAACAATACAAACAAAAAATGTAAAAATTACAAAACATCAAAATAATAATTAAAAAATTTGTTGTTGTTGTTTAGTCGTTTAGTCGTGTCCGACTCTTCGTGACCCCATGGACCAGAGAACGCCAGGCACTCCTGTCCTCCACTGCCCCCCGCAGCTTGGTCAGACTCATGCTGGTAACCTCGAAAACGCTATCCAACCATCTCGTCCTCTGTCGCCCCCTTCTCCTTGTGCCCTCCATCTTTCCCAACATCAGGGTCTTCTCCAGGGAGTCTTCTCTTCTCATGAGGTGGCCAAAGTACTGGAGCCTCAGCTTCACAATCTGTCCTTCCAGTGAGCACTCAGGGCTGATTTCCTTCAGAATGGAGAGGTTTGATCTTCTTGCAGTCCATGGGACTCTCAAGAGTCTCCTCCAGCACCATAATTCAAAAGCATCAATTCTTCGGCGATCAGCCTTCTTTATGGTCCAGCTCTCACTTCCATACATCACTACTGGGAAAACCATAGCTTTAACTATACGGACCTTTGTTGGCAAGGTGATGTCTCTACTTCTCAAGATGCTGTCTAGGCCTGTCATTGCCCTTCTCCCAAGAAGCAGGCGTCTTTTAATTTCGTGGCTGCTGTCACCATCTGCAGTGATCATGGAGCCCAAGAAAGTAAAATCTCTCACTGCCTCCATTTCTTCCCCTTCTATTTGCCAGGAGGTGATGGGACCAGTAGCCATGATCTTCGTTTTTTTGATGTTGAGCTTCAGACCATATTTTGCACTCTCCTCTTTCACCCTCAGTAAAAGGTTCTTTAATTCCTCCTCACTTTCTGCCATCAAGGTTGTGTCATCTGCATATCTGAGGTTGTTGATATTTCTTCCGGCAATCTTAATTCCGGCTAGGGATTCATCCAGCCCAGCCTTTCGCATGATGAATTCTGCATATAAGTTAAATAAGCAGGGAGACAAAATGCAGCCTTGTCGTACTCCTTTCCCAATTTTGAACCAGTCAGTTGTTCCATATCCAGTTCTAACTGTAGCTTCTTGTCCCACATAGAGATTTCTCAGGAGACAGATGAGGTGATCAGGCACTCCCATTTCTTTAAGAACTTGCCATAGTTTGCCATGGTCGACACAGTCAAAGGCTTTTGCATAGTCAATGAAGCAGAAGTAAATGTCTTTCTGGAACTCTCTAGCTTTCTCCATAATCCAGCGCATGTTTGCAATTTGGTCTCTGGTTCCTCTGCCTCTTCTAAATCCAGCTTGCACTTCTGGGAGTTCTCGGTCCACATACTGCTTGAACCTTCCTTCTAGAATTTTAAGCATAACCTTGCTAGCGTGAGAAATTAGTGCAATTGTGCGATAGTTGGAGCATTCTTTGGCACTGCCCTTCTTTGGGATTGGGATGTAGACTGATCTTCTCCAATCTTCTGGCCACTGCTGAGTTTTCCAAACTTGCTGGCATATTGAGTGTAGCACCTTAACAGCATCATCTTTTAAAATTTTAAATAGTTCAGCTGGAATACCATCACTTCCACTGGCCTTGTTATTTGCAGTGCTTTCTAAGGCCCATTTGACTTCACTCTCCAGGATGTCTGGCTCAAGGTCAGCAACCACACTACCTGGGGTATATGAGACATCCGTTTCTTTCTGGTATAATTTCTCTGTGTATTCTTGCCACCTCTTCTTGATGTCTTCTGCTTCTGTTAGGTCCTTTCCACTTTTGTCCTTTATTATGGAAATCTTTGTACAAAATGTTCCTTTCATATCTCCAATTTTCTTGAACAGATCTCTGGTTCTTCCCATTCTATTGCTTTCCTCTATTTCTTTGCATTGCTTGTTTAAGAAGGTCTTCTTGTCTCTCCTTGCTATTCTTTGGAAATCTGCATTCAATTTCCTGTATGTTTCACGATCTCCCTTGCATTTTGCTTGCCTTCCCTCCCCCGCTATATAATAATCCCCAAACCCAACCAAACATCCATCCCACCCCCACATATAAAAAAATTTTTTAAAACATTTTAAAAACACTCTGCCCCTCCGGCAGTAACAACAACTGTCCTAGTGAGGCCTGTCAGGCCCCGCCCCAGACCAGGTGGTAAGTGGCAGGAAGGAGCAGGGCCCTCAGGCACTCAGGGGAGTCCTCCTGGGCAGCAGGCAGCAAGCCGCATGCAGTCCTTATAAGGCTTCAGGCCCCGCCCCAGGCCAGATGGTAAGTGGCAAGAGCAGGGCCCTCAAGCACTCACTCAGGGGAGTCCTCCTGGGCAGCCATATAGTGTAGTTGTTAAGAGTTTTCAACTGGAACCAGGAAGACTGGGGCTCATATCCCCATTCAGTCATGAAGTTCACTGGCTTAACTTGGGCCACTCACCATCTCTCAAGCTAAGTATCTCACAGGGCTGTTGTGAAGAAAAATGGAGGAGAGGAGCCATGTCTTAGGCTGTCTATGCAATATACCTTTAAAGCACATTCGAGGCACATTTTCTCCCTCAAAGCATTCTGGGCTCCATAGTTTGTTAAAAGTGCTGGGAATTGTGAGGGGGAAACGGAAGTTTCTTTCAAGGGATGGGTGGGAAATGTTCACTGAATGTGCTTTAAAGATATCGTGTGTAAATAGCCGAAACCCCTTGAAGCAAGGTTAGGATCTAAATGTAATATATTAACAATAATAGTAATAATAATAATACTGAATAATACTAATACAAATAATAATAATTTACTGAATATCCTTGTGAACCAGTCTAATGTGATGGCCCAACCCAATCTGATCCTCATTTCCACTTAATAAGAGAAATTTTAAGCTTCATAGCAACTTACTGCTATTTCCAAGTTTACCTTTTCAGCTTTTTTTTTTTTTTTAAGGACCACAAAGATGACATGAGTTACAATACAATTCCAGGCTTTTCCCAAGTAGATTAGAGCTGGAAACAATCGCAAGACTGAGCCTGTCAGTTTTCAGAATAGATTGTGTCTTTCAAATTCACCTCCAAATCGTCAAGTGGATTATTGGCAACACAAGCCAGAGTATATATTTTTACAAAGGAGAATATTTGTACAGAGTAATGGCTACTGAGAAGATAGAGGTCACAAGACCTTTAGCGGAATATATGAATTATCGCTTTTTACAAACAGTTATCTGTGTGACATTTTATAGTATGCTACTTCAGGAAGAAATGCTTGGCTGTTTTGTTTGATTCGACCCCCACCACTCTATCCCGTCAAGCATAGATTAGATAAAGTGGCAAGGTACTACGACTCTCAGGGGAATGCTGATAACATTACAAATTTGTTTAAAAGCTTGTGAGGGTAGATGAGATAAGAACTATAAAGTGCTTTGTACACCAAAAAGAACTATGGAAATGATGAATTAGAAATGCCATTCAGGGTCATAAGAACCTGAGGCTTTCCTTATACCCCGGTTTTAAAACCAATGCTAATGATGAAATCTCTCTATATCTCCCTGTTTCTCTGTGCTAGCCATAATCTATGGTGATGCTCAATAATTTCAGGAGAATGAAAGATTTAACAGATTAAACATTAGTGCCCCTCAATATCAAGTGGGTTGTTTTTTAATTGGATGAATATACTATAACAAGAAACATTAGTCGTATGTCAAAATAAGAAGCGAATGTAACCCTCGTAATTTTGTCCTGATTGCCATCCAAAATGAAGTATTTTGATTTCTCTAGGGTTTCCATAGAAACCCTATAATGAAATCGGGGGAAAACATGTTTTTCTCCCCCAATAAAACTTTACAAAAAATAAAATAAAAATCTCATCAGACTGCGGGCATGAAGTTGCAACGTAATGTCACTGGTGAATTTGCAGCAGCGTAGAGGCTAACATGTTAGGATAGATGGTGAGGCTCTCTGTAGATGTTTTGACTTAATACCCTTTGCCACTGGGGGTTCCTGGAGCTCAAAGTAATAGTGTCTTCTACATCAATGTGCAGTGAAGTGAATGTGGCATTAATCTTCATAGAAAGTTCAATTCTCTCAAGACTTTTGGAAAGATAATATAACCCACATTAATAGAAGGAACGAGGCAGGTAACTAGGCCTGCCTGCCTACCTATAACCACATGATTAAAGGAAGATTTAAAAGTTGGTGTCCCTGCAATTTGTCACAATGAGGTATAAGTACTTCAGTATTGTCATGATGAGCACATATAAACTGTAAAACAAAAGTGTGTGTTGAAGCGCAGCTAATGAGAACCTATAGGTCGAATCCAATGAAGTAATTGAGTGAGCCGAATGACTTCTGCTCCTGCAATCAAATTCCCTGCCCTTCCCCATTTGTCCCAATTCTGCTCCAAAGGGTTGGGAGGGAACCCCAGTGCAGAGCTGTGTGTGTCTGTGTGCATGCACATGCATGTGTGCACATGCACTGAAGTTATGTGTACAATAACTTCACTGGATACAGGTTTTTAAGAAAACACAAAATCAACAACAAAGTGACTCCCCTGTGTGAGTATCTGAGGGCCCTGCCCTTGCCACTTACCATCTGGCCTGGGGCGGGGCCTGAAGCCTCAAAAGGACTGCTCTGCTGCCCAGGAGGACTCCCCTGTGAGTGTCTGAGGGCCCTGCTCTTGCCACTTACCATCTGGCCTGGGGCGGGGCCTGAAGCCTCACAAGGACTGCTCCTGCCACTTACTATCTGGCCCAGGTGGGGCCTCACAGGTACGGTTGTTGCCACTGATGCTGCTACTGCCCAGGAGGACCCGGAGGGGTACAGAGTTCTTTTTAACATGTTTTAAAATGTTCCTTTCCCATTAGATTTTTTTATATATGGGGGTGGGATGGATGTTTGGGTGGGCTTGGGAATTTGTTAGATTTTGATGAATTTGTAATTTTTGCAGTTTTTATTTGTATTGTGATGAATTTGTAATTTTTGCAGTTTTTATTTGTATTGTTTTATTGTTTTCTGGGTTGTTTTTTGTTTTTTTGTTTTTTGTTTTAAGGTTTTATTGCTTTAGGCTGCGAAAGAATAACATTAATTGCCATCAATGGAGGCTCCTATGAGGCTTGGGATTGCTACCATGGAGGGGCGAGGGAGGTGTGGCAGTGGGGGCAGATGTTATAGGCGAAGGGGATCGAGATATGGATATGCTCGTACCCCTTCCAATCTGCGCCTCATCCCGAGGGACGAGGGTAGGGTGAGCAAGGATTACTCACCTCCGTCACTGGTGCTGTGCAATGCCAGGTCTATAGGCAATAAAAATGCCACCCTGCAAGATTTCTTTATCTCGTAGGGGGTCAACCTGACTTGTGTGACGGAGACCTGGGTGCGCGAAGGGGCAGCAGTTACTTTACGAGAGATGGCGCCCCCGGGTTTCTCCGTCCTCCACCAGTCACGGACTGTGGGCCGGGGGGAGGGGTGGCATTATTAATCCGGGAAGATTGTCCTTTCAGGGCTCTACCATCGCCATCGATCCCCGGCATTGAATGTGTTGGCCTAGTGTGGGGCTCCAAGGAGAGCTTGGCTGTCTGGCTGGTGTACCAGCCACCTAGCGCACCAGCAGCCACTCTGTCAGGCCTATTGGAGGTGGTGGCCGGCTGGGCCTTGGAGTTCCCTAACCTACTGGTATTGGGGGACTTCAACATCCATGCTGATGCCACTCCCTTCTCACAGGCTCTGGACCTGGTGTCTTCCATGGAGACACTAGGGCTCTCCCAGTTTGTTTCGGGCCCCACACATCAAACAGGCCACACGCTGGATTTGATCTTTGGCGTAGGTATAGATGTGATCATGTCTCCTTCGATGAAGGTGCCATGGTCTGATCACTACGCTCTGAAAGCCAGGATTGACTTTCCTCCACCCCCACCCCCACCCCCCGCTTAGGTGGCGAGCTGATTTGGGCTCACCCACAGAGGCTGATGGACCCTGATAGATTACGCCAAGCCTTGCGGGACCTTGCTCCCCCTGGCGACTCATTGACTGAGCTTGTTGAGGGCTGGAATATCCAGCTCCTGGCAGCCATTGATGAGATTGCACCGAAGTGCCCTCTGCGACCCCGCAGAAACTGGGCTCCCTGGTTTACCGAGGAGCTCCGGAAAATGAAGCGGGACCTCAGACGGCTAGAGCGAGTATGGCGCTCTAGGAGTGATGCTCCATATGGGTCCATACCTGACTAAGAGGAGGAGGAACGGACTCAAGTCTGCTGTGCTACAAGGATGGTGCAGGGATCAGAGCTGGCCAGGGCTGAGGTGAGGGAGTCAAATACCACCTGAAAATTAACATGCATCTTTTGGTACTGAGGGACGCGGGTGGCGCTGTGGTCTAAACCACAGAGCCTAGGGCTTGCCGATCAGAAGGTCGGCGGTTCGAATCCCCACAATGGGGTGAGCTCCCGTTGCTTGGTTCCTGCTCCTGCCAACCTGCTCCTGACGTTCAAAAGCATGTCAAAGTGCAAGTAAATAAATAGGTACCACTCCGGCGGGAAGGTAAACAGTTTCCGTGTCTGCTCTGGTTTCGCCAGAAGTGGCTTAGTCATGTTGGCCACAGGACCCGGAAAAACTGTCTGTGGACAAATGTCGGCTCTCTCAGCCAGTAAAGCGAGATGAACTCCACAACCCCAGAGTCGTCCGTGACTGGACTTAACGGTCAGGGGCCCTTTACCTTTGGTGCCAGGAGCCAAAAGACAGGTATCCCAATTTTCATCAGCCAAATGTTGGAGGGTATGCACTTAGAATCATAGAATTGTAGAGCTGGAAGTGACCACAAGGTCACCTAGTTCAACCCCTTGCAATGCAGGAATCTTTTGCCCAACATGGGACTTGAAACCACAACCCTGAGAGTCTCATGCTCTACCAGCTGAGGTATTTAAGGGTTATATGCCTAGATATTCCTACCTGTTCTCTAAGCTCCCATTGCCTCTCTTCTCCCTTTTGGAGGCTCTTTGTAACCTACAGGTTTCCCCAGCCTTCATTCCCTGCAGCTGTACTCCTTTTCTTGGGCAAGAGGGCCCTGCCCCACTCCTTCAAGCACAGGCAGAGTGTTCAGGCATCGCTCAAATACCGTATTTTTTGCTCTATAAGACTCACTTTTTCCTTCCTAAAAAGTAAGGGGAAATGTGTGTGCGTCTTATGGGGCGAATGCAGGCCGCGGAGCTATTCCAGAAGCCAGAACAGCAAGAGGGATCACTGCTTTCACTGCGCAGCGATCCCTCTTGTTATTCTGGCTTCTGAGATTCAGAATCTTTTTTTTTTCTTGTTTTCCTCCTCCAAAAACTAGGTGCGTCTTGTGGTCTGGTGTGTCTTATAGAGCGAAAAATACAGTATGTTCCTCTTAGGAGCCACTGCCTGGTTGGGGCTTGGAAGTGACGATCGGCCTCTACTGAAAGGTCAAGTGCTGCAAAGGACTATTCAAGCCCCTGCAGCACATCAAAGTCAGGGCAAATGAAGCAGCCAGCCAACCTAATTTGGCCTACAGCCTGTACGCTCCCCACCCCACCCCTGATCTAAGCAAATAGTCAATTACCATTCTAGATTAAGATTGGCTGAAGTCTTGGTGCTGCATTGTGGGGGTGGCAATGGGGAGGGCATTAAAAACATTGTCCTTTAGATGTATCACTCTGGTGAAAGAAACCCAAAGTCCCCCTTTGTGACCATTTAATATATCCTATATCTTCAAATGAGACATGTGAGGTACATTAGGCTGAGAGCTGGCTCTAAGGATGATAGGAATTGTGGTTTAGCAACATCTGGAGAGTCATAGCATACCCTCCAATATTTCTCTGATGAAAATAGGGATATCCTATTTTCAACAACAACAACAACAACTTTATTATTTATACCCTGCCCATCTGACAGGGTTGCCCCAGCCACTTTGGGTGGCCTCCAACATATATAAAAACTTAATAAAACATTAAACCCCATACCCTCCAACATTTCTATGATGAAAATAGGCTTGTCCTAAGGAAAAGAGGGACATTATAGGATCAAATCAGCAACCAGGATGGCTTCTGTAAATCCGGGACTGTTCCTGGAAAACAGGGGCACTTGGAAGGTCTGTCATAGGTTTCCCATCCCTGCCTTAGGTGAACAGGACATTGATTTTTAAGCAAAAAGACCCTATTAAAATTCCCCAAAGCGTGGTGGTTATTGTAGGAAGCAGGTGAGGGTTTCAAATTCCACTATGCTTGGTTTACTTAGAAGCTGAGGTTACCAGAGTGCAGGGTCAGTGCTTTGGCCGGCCAGGCAATATGCTTTACTGGATGTGTGTCTTAATATAAATATCCCAGCATGTATCTGGCAGGGGCTATGAACTGTCAGAAGCATTTTCTGTGCAAGCAGCTAGGCCTCATGATAGGTCCTCCACTCTCCTTCTATTAAGGTCAGCCCTTCTGCACACTTTGGCGAAGCAATACTTTGGGGTGGCTGAAGGAGTTTTCACAACAAACCCTGCCAGAAATATGTGTGGTCATTGGGCCGAACATAATGAGACTGACTGTGGCTCTGCAATAATCCAGCTTTGCCTTAAAATGAGGACTTTAAAGGTAAAGGTAAAGGTACCCCTGCCCGTACGGGCCAGTCTTGACAGACTCTGGGGTTGTGCGCCCATCTCACTCAAGAGGCCGGGGGCCAGCGCTGTCTGGAGACACTTCCGGGTCACGTGGCCAGCGTGACATCGCTGCTCTGGCGAGCCAGAGCCGCACACGGAAACGCCGTTTACCTTCCCGCTAGTAAGCGGTCCCTATTTATCTACTTGCACCCGGAGGTGCTTTCGAACTGCTAGGTTGGTAGGCGCTGGGACCGAGCAGCGGGAGCGCACCCCGCCGCAGGGATTCGAACCGCCGACCTTTCGATCGGCAAGTCCTAGGCGCTGAGGCTTTAACCCACAGCGCCACCTTTACGTCTCCCCAAATTCCCTTCCTTTTGCTCCCAGGAGAGGAGTTTGCATTACTGATCACTGTGCAAAACCTTTGCGTTCCTCCTGGGAACAGTTCTATATCCAATATCATATTCCTATCAAGATTTCCTGTATTGCCTTCCTAACTGTCCTTTCGTATTTGCCCAGGGTTTTGCAGGACCAGATTTCGAGTTCATTGTAAGAAGAGGACACATAAATTACATGGCTTCTTGTTTGTGTTATGTGGCTGAACATCAGTTGTGTGGCCTGGGAAGACCAATTTCTTAAAAAAGCAGAAATAGGGTGAAAGTGGAGCCTGATCTCATTTGTGAAGAGGCTCAATCTAATTCACCATAATGCCAGGTCACTTCCAGGTCACCTGTTTAGTGAGCATTCATCCTGATTTCTTTGCACAGTGTTTGCTGGGAGGTTAGATGATGCCTGCTATTTACTGAGCATTCATACATCTTCATTCTCATAATGCTAAACTATGGTTTAGCATTTCGTCCAAACCAGTCTTCTATCAGATAGAAGGGACACAGGTGGCATTGTGGTCTAAACCACTGAGCCTCTTGGGATTGCCAATTGCAAGTTTGGCGGTTTGTGCTCCTGCTGCTCTGTCCCAGCTCCTGCCAACCCAGCAGCTTGAAAACATACCAGCACGAGTAGATAAATAGGTACTGCTGCAGCAGGAAGGTAAACAGCATTTTCCATGCTCTGGCTTCTGTCATGGTATCCCGTTGTGCCAGTCATGCTGCCCACATGTCCTGGAAAGCTGTTCGCAGACAAATGCCAGCTCCCTCAGCTTGAAAGAGGAGAAGAGTGCTGCACCCCATAGTCTCCTTTGACTGGACTTAGCCATCAAGGAATCCTTTACCTTTACTTTTACCCTATCCTATAGAGATGTTAGAAGTCCAAGTCCCAAAAGGGCTTACATACACATTTGCAAAGACACATTGGGATATGTATACAGATGTTTCTAAAACCCTCATGCAAAATTCAAAGCTAACTTGATTTGATCATATATGTGATATGGTTGTATCAAGATTCTTTAAATGTGGCATTTATAAAGAGTGAAGGAATGCATGCATGCACAAGTAACACTCAGCACAAAAAGTATATTGATACAAAAATGCATGCAATTACATAGACAGAATGCTTTCTTGTCCTGTTTTATCAGTGCACACATGCTCATCTCTAAATGGTGCGAATGAACTGAAAGTTGTTGCAATGTGCACATGCTCCAGATCTGGAATTAATGCAAGGAATTTCTCACTAGCCTGGAATTCAGGGGGAATATAGCACAGAGTATACAAAGGGAACAGGAAACGAATGGAATAGAAGTCTTCTCCTGCTTAAGCCTAACCCGTGCCTGTCCATTCACATGCAGTAAAAAAATAATAGTGTAGTACGTACATGTAGTAAAAGAAATATGTGCTATTATGTCACGTTAACTTTGAATTTTGCATGAGGGTTTTAGAAACATTAAACAATTAAACATTAAACAATTAAGAGACGCCTGCTTCTTGGGAGAAAAGCAATGACAAACCTAGACAGCATCTTAAAAAGCAGAGACATCACCTTGTCAACAAAGGTCCGTATAGTTAAAGCTATGGTTTTCCCAGTAGTGATGTGTGGAAGTGAAAGCTGGACCATAAAGAAGGCTGATCGCCAAAGAATTGATGCTTTTGAATTATGGTGCTGGAGGAGACTCTTGAGAGTCCCATGGACTGTAAGAAGATAAAACTTATCAATTCTTAAGGAAATCAGCCCTGAGTGCTCACTGGAAGGACAGATCCTGAAGCTGAGACTCCAATACTTTGGCCACCTCATGAGAAGAGAAGACTCCCTGGAAAAGACCCTGATGTTGGGAAAGATGGAGGGCACAAGGAGAAGGGGACAGCAGAGGACGAGATGGTTGGACAGCGTTCTCGAAGCTACCAGCATGAATTTGACCAAACTGTGGGAGGCAGTGGAAGACAGGAGTGCCTGGTGTGCTCTGGTCCATGGGGTCACGAAGAGTCGGACACGACTAAATGACTAAACGACAACAACAACAAATGTCACGTTCAGTGCTCCTTATTGAAACTCCAGCTTTTTTGCAAGTGTTAGGGAAATACCAAATGTCCTAGTGATGTTTGCCATGATATCGTCTATCAGTTGTAAATATAGAGTTGTCTTCCCCAACCCGGTGCCCTGTCAGATGTTTTGACCTACAGCACCTATCCGTGCCGGCATGCACAGAGCTTGCTGTGACTAATGGGAATTGTATCCCTGAACATCTGGAGGGTACAAGATTGGAGAAGGCTGATCTAGGGAGGCACTGCATGTGGGTGATGGAGATGGGCACACTACCTCCCTAATGTCTGGCTTGGTCCTCAGTGGTTCCTCTTGCTTAACTGGAATTCTTCCGCTCTCTTTTGCCCAATGGCGTGTTTTGTGTGTTCTTATAGGTTAATTATTATTTTTAAAAAATATATTAATTTTATATACCACTTTTCCTCCAAGGACATCACCTACTTCTCCCCCTCCCATTTTATCTTCCCAACAACCATGTGATGTAGGCAGGGCTTTCCCCCCCAGCCAAACTCAGTTCCAGCCCCTCTCAGGGGGGCACCATTGCCAATGAGATCTGGCACCTCTTTTTCTAGAGAAATAGCACTGGTAGGCTGAAAGACAGTGACTAGACAATGGCTACCCAGTGAGCTTCACTTATTGAGTGGAGATTTGAGTACCTGGGTCCTAGTCTGGCTTCTAACTCCTTTGCCACACTTCTAAGATGGGTCTATTGAAGTCTAAGGTACAACTTAAAGTGCGTGAGAGTGATATGATCAGCCTAAGTGACTCTTGGGTGTGTGAAAAAAGAAAAGTGACACATGGAACCCCAACTTCTGCCTATGAAGCTCCTAAACAATAAAAAACCAAAAGGAAAACACACACACACACACACACACACCACAAAGGATCCTTTTTATATAAAAGAGATTAAGCCACAGTAGCCTTAGGCAGTGGTAATTTATATTCAGGAGTTTATGAGTGCTTTACTGACTTCATTATTCAGAAAGGAAAATCCATACTTATTATTATTTCAGCTGCTGCGTTGACACACACTCTAGGTATTTTCAAAGCTCAGAGCATCAGTGCAGTGAATTTGTATGCACTTTTTATGCGAATTACCAGAGAGAGCCTAATGGGGTTAGGCCTCGTGTATATGCAAAATACGGCTTCCCGTGACTCTCTCTCTCTAATGCAATTTAGAAGCAGAAAACCTTAAAGGCAGACAGAAAGAGAAAGCAGCATAATATGAAAGACAGGCCATCCTTTCAAAGAGATGCAACTTCCGTCTACCTCACACATCCCCACAAGGACAAAACCAAATGGTCCTCTGTGAATACTGTGAGACTATAATTCCCATCATCCCTGTTCACTGGCCATGCTGGCTGGGCCTGGTGAGAGTTGAAGTCCAGCAACATCTGTAAGTGGTATTTATTTATTTATTTATATTTTTTTAGGGAATGGTTCTTGGTGCATCCATTGCAATTGGTTGGTTTATTTATAGAAACATTTCTATACCACTGCATCATAAAATATCAAGATGGTGGGCACTGCTAAAACATAAAACATCACCATCATTATTTTTTTTTAAAAAGAAATACATGACATTTAAAATGTACATGTAACCGTTAGGTCATTAGCTAATCAAAATGATTTTCTCTTTTGTAGACACTGTAGACATTTTTGTAGGCATTTCTTTGTTTTGTTTTACTTATTTACATGTTTTCATCCTCTATCTTTTTCTGTGAACTGCCCTAAAATCTCATGATGAAGAGCGGTATATTAATCAATCAATCAAACAAACAAAATGTCATGAGCCACTTTGAATAGCTGAATTGACAAATTGCATATAACTCTAACAAATAATTAAATATTTTCTACTTCTGAAGATCCTCCCAGCACACACAGTCCAGGGGCTCCTTTTGGGGTATGTGGGTCACACTGATGTCCAGGATTGTATGGACCACTTCTGCTTGCACAACTGGACTTCCTCCCCACCCTTCATACAACACCCTGCAGACCCACCTAAGTTGGCTCTGAGATCTTCATCTGGAACTGTTTTTCAGACTACAGTTCCCTTCATCCCTGACCACTGGTCTTGCTAGCTAGGGTTGATGGGAGTTGCAGTCTGAAAACAGCTGGAGACTCTGCAGTTTGGGAAAGAGTGCTATGGAGAGATGAGTGGGGCTTGCCAGGGCACCTCAGGGAAGGAGGTAGAGGGAGGGTCCATTGTGTGAGCTGAAGAATATAAGAATGAACCCTGGCCAACGTTGGAAGCCCACAAACAGAATCTGAGCACAGCAGCGGGCTCCCCAAAGGTTGGCTGCATGCTATCTTTGAAGGAAATATTGAAATTATGGAATACCAGTGGTGCAACCTTAGCAACAAGAGAAGAAAATATATAGCATACCTGATGTTCTGAGAACCCAAGAAGAGTCTGCTGGATCAGACCCAAGACCCATGTAGTCCAGTATCTTGTTCTTGCAATGCCAACCAGCTACATATGAGAAGCCTGCAACAGGACTCTCCCCAGTTGTGATTCCCAGCATTCAAAGGCATTCTGCCCCCAACAGTAGGCTCCGATCATGAGTGATGAGCATGTATGTGTGAACCAGATTCGCTGCACATTTCCTGTCCATTCATTTCCATTTGCAATGCAGGCTTTTTGCAGATTAGGAATAGGGGAAGAACTATAATGGCAATTCACAGCAGTACATTGAAAACATCTCAAGCCACAACTATCACCAAAGCCATTTACAATGTCACAGGCAATTCAGAGCCTTACAAAAGAATATGCAGACAAATAGATTTTTAAAACATATATATATATATATATATATATATATATAAACAGCCTGGTTTTCAGCCAAAGTGCTCACAGGCAGGAAAATGATACTTGATCTTTCTCTGTCTCTCCTCTATTCTCTCTCTCTCTTTCCCCTGTCAGTTTCAATTACAGTCACAAGGTGGAAAAACCTGGAATTTATAGGAAGAGTATGCAATTTTAGGAATCAGTAGTCACAAGAAATTTACATCAATGGCTGCAAGGCTAGAATAAGTTTGTTTACATGTGCTGTTGAAAACACAAGGAGACAATACAGAAAAACAGTAGAACAGAAAAGCAGGAAAGCTTGACAAGAGAATAGCTCTGATGCGTATGATATGTAAAAGGGATCTAATCGAACTTACATGAAGTTAACATTTAACAAGAAATATTTCATGAGCAACACAGAGGAAGCAAGGCAGTAACTTGCAATGGACAAATAAGACTTTGAAAAACCAGAAGGTGAGCTTTTGAGGAATACAGTCTTGAGACTCAGGTATCTGACAGCACAATCCTATACAAATCTACTACAAACTAAGTCCCATTTTGTTCAGTAGAGATCATGCCCAGCTAAACAAAGGAATTAAAAGAATACCTTGCCTGTTCATGATGTGGTAGATTATGAGCTTCCCCGAGATCTGCTCTTCAGCATCAAAGGAAGGAAATTAAGAACAAGATCAGCAGAAGACAAAGTAAAGTGCATGTATAAATATGAAGAAGACCTGCAGAAGGGACTTGGAAAAGAGTTAAGAGCCTCGGACAGAAGATCACCAGGTTGATGGACTATATGGAATTCACGGAAATGACTGGCAGAATCTGAGATCAGGGAGAAGAGACGGTGGAAGAAGATTGGAAAAAGTTCAAAGTTTATTTATAGAAATACTGTAAAATTAATGAGTGTCAGAAAAATGTTGGAATGAAATTATAAGGCTTTAGTAGAAATGTTATAAGGAGTTAAGCATAAATCAGTATTATAGTATTAATGGAAAATAAGGTTAAAATAAGTTAAGATAATTATATGACAGAAAATATAGAAAGATGGAAAGGAATTGCTGAAACAATTAATAGAAGTGGAATACAAAAAGGGAGGTGAGAGGAGGTCGATGAAACAAGGGAATGAAAGATAAGGCATTGAAATGGTATGATGTATGTTTTTAAATTGTTTTTGCTTTGTTTTGTTTAGTCTAATGTGTTAATGTTGCATTGTGTACTGTTTATATATTGTATCGTATTGGGTTTTTTTCTTTCTTTTGCTTCTTCTTTTTTTCCTTTCTTTTTCTTCTTTATTGTAAGGTTTAAAAGTAATAAATATTATTTTTTTAAAAAAACAAAACAAAAACATAATGTGGTAGATTATGTCCAATCTGGTCCAACCCTTTTCAATATGATATTTATTAGAGATAATAAAAGGAATATAAATCCAGTCCTTTTATTTTCCTGGAAGAGCTTGGTGAACAGGATGATGAATAAACTGAATTAACTGAAAGAAAGAGGGGAGCCTAGGCCAAAGCATGTGAAAGAGGCCTTACTGGGCATTCGTAAAGGTACAGATCTACTGCCAGTCCATGTCTCTTTTCTGCTCTTCATCATAACATTTTTTAAAATTTATTTAATCATTTTTTCAATACAAACAACAACTGCAAAAAAACCCACATACAACGAAAACCATAATAACACTAATAACACACTTTGACAATTCAGATTTGAATACACTGATATACCTATGACTACACCTTATTAACAATAGTTTCCCACCTCTCTCTCCTCCCCGCACTTCCCACCACTATCCGTCTTATCGCTTAAATATTCCTTCCAGATTTCTTTATATTTATCCATTCTTAATTTGCATCGACATGTAATTCATTCATATGTAGTTAATCTGTCCATATTATCAATCCATGTGCTCAATGGAATCTTTTTGCGACTCTTCCAATTCATCAAAACAAGTTTTTTTGCTTCTATTTTTTTTTATAATAATATTTATTAAGTTTCAAAGTTTTTTTGCTTCTAATATAGCACAGTACATCCATATTTTTTTTTTACCCCTTGTAATCTCCTACGTTTCCGGAATATAATTTAGAATTAAATTCAATTCCCTTAAACGACAATTTCTTTTTATTATTCTTGCTATAAATATCCTCACCTGGCACCAAAATGATCTTATCATCGGGCAGTTAATCATCATATGTACTAAGTTCGCATTTTTACTCACACATTTCCAGCTCTTCCTCATAACATTCACTTTTATAAACACAATGTTTGGTATAACATCATCACCCCCTGCCTTCCTTCAGCATTAGCTATCTGTTATGAGATGGAGCAATGCACAGCAAGATGACATCATGTCATGCACTGTGAGGCCTATTAGGCTGAGGGCAAAAAAGGCAAGAAGTGGTGGTAGCTCAACATCTCACACGTCTAGGCCTAGTCCTCACTGTGTATAGCAGTGTCTTTGCAAGGGATAGGGAAACTGAGGACCTCCAGATGTTGAACTACAACTCCCATCATCCCTGACTTCTGGTGTTGATGGGATTTGGAATCTAACATCTGAAGGCTCAGAGGTTCCCCATCCCTGGTATTGATTATATGACCTCAAACTGTAGGTGGGGTCTGACATGGTTCAAATTTCCCTCTGAGTACATGTAGGAGAAGGTTCTAGCCTAGTTTGGACTTTCTTTTTTCCATGTTCAAGTATTCTCCCCTCCCTGTACTCCCTTTGTATGGAGGCGCATGAAGTGCAATGTTCGCTCTTCAGTGGGAACTATGCCTAAGTTAGGGACGTGGGTGGCACTGTGGGTTAAACCACAGAGCCTAGGACTTGCCGATCAGAAGGTTGGCGGTTCGAATCCCTGCGACAGGGTGAGCTCCCGTTGTTCAGTCCCTGCTCCTGCCAACCTAGCAGTTCGAAAACACATCAAAGTGCAAGTAGATAAATAGGTACCGCTCCGGCGGGAAGGTAAACGGCGTTTCCGTGCGCTGCTCTGGTTCGCCAGAAGCGGCTTAGTCATGCTGGCCACATGACCCGGAAGCTGTACGATGGCTCCCTTGGCCAATAAAGCGAGATGTGTGCCGCAACCCCAGAGTCGGCCACGACTGGACCGAACGGTCAGGGGTCCCTTTACCTTTTTATGCCCTAGTTAAACCCTAAATGAAGCTACTGAGAGAATGGAAGTTGCCTTTGGTTATATACCACCTGTGAGCTAGCTTCAGCATATTTTCTTTAACCTGTACTGGACATATTTTGATACCGGATATATTTTGACAATATATACATTTCACACACACAAACACACACACCTGGGGGGGGGAGTTAATGGAAAGCACTTTCCAACAGTCACGTGCCATTCTGAGTGTCAAATGGATTACTTCCATGGTTGTCTTCCTGAACTGTGTTGAATTTAGGTCATTGTCCCTGTTCAATAGTCTATTCCTACCCCAAACCTCCTCACGTTCTTAAATGGTTGAAATAACACACAGGGCTGGTACGCAGCAGGAAACATTCTTTATTACTATTTTCAATGGCAGAAGCAAGCAGTAAATAACACTGTCATTGCAAAAGCTGGTGATGAAGCTAAAATCTCTGTGTTCAATACAAGTGTCTGTTTATTGAATGTCTCCTCTGTAGGGATCACCACTAATGGTCCATAAGTGAGAGGGAAAAGTCAATAGTCTTCAATGATAACCCAAGAAGACAAATGCTTCTTTCGTTTTGCCTACTCCATTGCATCCAATTTAGGAGACCCAGAATGAAAAACCTTAGAAAGTACTAAAGGATTGCAAAAGGCAGGGCTCTACGTCTCCTAATGGCTTTGCATTTTCATATTCTTTCAGCATTTTTTGGGAGGAAGGTATTTGACATCAGTCTGCAGAAGTTCCACATGGCAGAAATCTCCATTTCTTAAGTAGTGAAAAACTAAATAAGGAGAAAGCCACCGTCCGTCCACTTCTGACAGATTTACAGAGCTTATTAAGTCTATTTTTTGCCTTCTCTTTGCATAGTAAACCACTTTCATATTTGGATAATGCAGTGGCGTAACGTGGGTTGCCAGTACCTAGGGTCATATGGAGGAGGTGGTGGGAGGGAAGAAAACGGATTGAATATGCACATGCATTCAGCTGCCTAATGCTGTCCCACATGACCCGGGATATTGCAGCTGCAGAGATAAGAAAAGACGAGTTGTTCTGTTTCCTGAAGAGCTCACTTCCTGGTCCACATGGAGAAGCGGTTTCCAATAGAGCTCAGCAACAGAGGCAAGCAGCTGTATTGAGGAAGCACTGGGTGCTAACAATTTTGTGCTGGGGCAACTGCCCCTGTACACACACACACACACACACATGCTATGCCACTGGGATAGGGTAGAGATAAAAATGAAAGCTGTTAGGGACTGACACCTTGAGAAAACACTTGTGCTGGTATGACCTCTCTCGCCCTGACCTAGCCACTGTGATCCACGCGATGGTCACCTCCAGACTGGATTATTGTAACTCACTCTATCTGGGGCTGCCCCTGAGACTGACCCAGAAACTCCAGCAGGTGCAGAATGCTGCGGCGAGACTCCTTACGGGGTCCTTGCTGCGAGATCACATTCACCCAGTGCTATACCCACTGCACTGGCTCCTGGTGGGGTACAGGATCAGGTTTAAGGTGCTGGTTTTAACCTTTAAAGCCCTATACGGCCCTCGTACCTACGGGACCGCCTCTCCTGGTATGTCCCACAGAGGAACTTACGTCTTCAAACAAAAACATCCTGAAGGTCCCAGGCCACAGAGAGGTTAGGCTGGCCTCAACTAGAGCCAGGGCTTTTTCGGCTGTGGCTCCAATTTGGTGGAACGCTCTGTCACAAGAGACTGGGGCCCTGTGGGACTTGACATCTTTCCACAGGGCCTGCAAGACAGAGCTGTTCCACCAGGCACAGCCTGACTCCCTCCTTTGGTAATCTTCACAGAACTTTAGCCTAATGGTTGCCATCAATTTGAGTTGAATTAATTTTATAATGAAATGATTTTAGAATGTTGTGCTATTTTATTGTTGTTAGCTGCCCTGAGCCTGGCTTCAGCTGCAGAGGACGGTATATATATATATATATATATATATATATATATATATGAGCAACCAGATTCTGCTTCTTTCTCAGGGTAGCTGTAAATCACCGGGGGGGGGGGGGAGAGATTAGAAGTGGAAGAAAAATAAACGATTGTGTTCAAAAATGGAGAGAAGACAGCACATTATTTCATTTTTTTATTTTTTATTTATGTCTTGGGCAAATTCTAAGAGAAATGCTCTCAAAATGGTGGGCCGCCAGGTGGTGGGGATGGAAAGGTCATTTCATTTCAATCGTAAAAGCCTTTAAAAGACAAAGCATGATGATATTAATCCATTCAGGTTGGTAATCTGGTGATTATACCATGTTCTGTATTTAATGCAGCTTTGATTAATGCTTTCTGCCTCTTCACCACAATGCAGATGCTACATGGAAAGAATTTTTTCTTTCACTGTATTTTCCCCAGCCTTAGACTGAGATGACCCTCAGTCTGATCATAGATCTCCCATCTCACATGATGGTTTGGCAAGCAAAGAACCAGCAGGGCCATTTTCCTGACGCTGATACTTCTGGCAACAGCCTAGTCAAGTTGCCAGTAGTTATTTGGGCCTTGTTTATAGTAGTCAGACAATTTACCCTATTCTCTAAGTCTCACGGAGACCATTTTGGGTTACTGGGAGCACAGAGTCCAAGGCAAACAAAAGAGGATTGCATTTCTGAGAGTTATTTTTACAAAGATTATTCAGCTTCCTGAAAGAAATGGGCATTGTGCCGATGGCTGCTAATCCATTATAAAGCCAAATCATTTTGTATGTTCATTTAAGTGAGTTTATTCTTGTAGCTTTCTCCCTGGATATCCATGCCCATGTAGGAAGATTAGTGCATAGAACATCTGTCTCCTGTTAACTGAGTCTGTATTTTTTTAAAAAAAGCTTTCATTTTTAAGAAGCCCATGATCCTTGTGAACTTGAATCTTTCCATGCTAGTGATCTGCTTTATTTTTGTTTCTACTTGGGAAGAGATTTTTGGAAATTTGTACCTTGCCCATCTGACTGGGTTGCCCCAGCCACTCTGGATGGCTTCCAGCATATACTAATACATTATATATATATATATATATATATATATATATATATATATATATTAAAAAACCTTCCCTATACGGGCCTGTCTTCAGGTTGCATAGTTACTATCAGCTGTCATGTCATCAAAGAGAGAAAATGGAAAGCAGGACCATTACATCATTTCCTTTGGGCTTGTCCTCCACACCTTAAGTCTGCTCCATCCAGCTATTACACAATTTTTCGTAAGAATTTGTCTACACATTTCCTTTCAATTAGTGGCACATTCAGGACATGGGACACAGAATATGCAAAGCATATTTCGATGTGAGTGAGTTGTACTGCACTTGCTAAGATCACTGAAAGAAAAATGAACATACCGTATTTTTCCGTGTATAAGACGCCCCCATGTGTAAGACGACCCCTATTTTTTTAAACCCAAATTTAAGAAATGAAGTTTTTTAGCTTTTTGGGGGGGGTGGGGGAGGTCACTTCCACCAATCTCTCACCCGCCTGCCCACCACTGCCGATCGCACACCTCGCCGCAGCTGCCAATCGCCTGCCCAATTGCTGCAGCCACAGCCAATCACCAGCAGGCCTTGCTTCAGCCACTAATCACCCATCCAGTCACCGCTGCCAATTTCCTGCTTGCTGCTGCCATTAATCACATGTCTTCCCCCACCCCGCATTCACTATCTGTCTATAGATGACACCCAATTTTTGACTTTTTTTTTAGCAAAAAGCATTGTCTTATACACGGGGAAATATGGTACATGACAGGAGCCCAGCAATTGGGGAGTGAGTACAGGGGGAGCTCCTTGCTTGGAGGGCACTTGCCCCCCTGCTGCTGCCACAACCATTGCTGCTCTGTCTCTTTTTCCCTTTCCCTTGTACTCCTTTTTCTTTTAGATAGCAAGCAGGGACTGTCTTGTTACTGGTCTTCAGCGCAAAACTAGAGGTCAGGCAAAAGAGTTCTAGCTTAGCCTTCACCCTGGTCTTGAAGCTAAACTGTTCTAGCAAACTTTTCTACTGTCCTTCGAATCACTCTAGTCTTCAGTATTTTTAAGTGAATTTTTATCTAATGTGTCAGGGAATCATTCTGCAAGGAAACAAGTAGAAGTTTCTGAGAAGGTTCCAGAGTTTTTTCCCTTAAATGTGGGAGTGGCGAGGGCTACCAACAAAATCGGCAGAGAGAGACTGACAGAGATTTAAAGGCCTCAGATGTGAGGAATCCAGGCTAAAAACTGTTTTTGTGGACATGGGGACATTGGGAAGGGACAGAAACCGGGGCGGGGGGGGGAAAGAATTTTTAAAAATATGTTTATGACCTTTGTGTTTGATTATTATGACCTATTTTTAAGATAAAAGGGAAATTCGTGGAAGGAATTCGAGTCGACCTTAGAAAAGGATTTAATATTTATAAGAAAATTTGATAAGTAAAATTTGGCCAAGTAATAAGAATTAAGTATTTCTTTAAAAAAAAATATATATAATAATGATATGTGAAGGATGAGAGATATGAACTTGCTGAGCTAATTTAATTGAATTAGGATGTATGAAGGGGGGGTGGGGGGAGGTCAAGAACTGGGGTTAGGAAAGTAAGGATATGAAACTTTATATGTGTTGTCTTTGTCTCTGTGTGTGTGTCTGTGTTTATAAAATGTGAAAACTCAATAAAAATTTTATATAAAAAAAAAATTAAATGTGGGAGTGGCACTCTGAGCTTAATTAGGGTCAGCTGAAAGTGCTAATAAAAAGAAGACCACTTGGCTCTCGTTTGCTGATGTTTGGTGGCAGATGTCTGACCAAAGGGTGTTGCCTGTGAAGGAGTGCTGCTGTCATTTACAACGTGCTGGAGATATGACTTCCGTTTGATAGCGTACTCTTTATGTTAACAGTCAAAATATTTTTTTTGCAACCTTAATGCTTGTACCCGGTCTGGGAATAAAATGTCTTGGCCGAGACTTCACAGTTTGGTGAGTCATCTTTAAAACAACTTCATCATCGCTCACCACTTCTGTGAGAGAGAAAGAGAAAGAAACAGTTTAGAAAGAGGTTTACCTAACCACCGGTATCTGCAACGCAAAAGTGTGTGGACAGTAACCTGTAATATAATGTTCGCACATCCGCTAAAATATACAGGACAATCAGTTGCCATATTCCAGACTGAGATTGTGAAAATCAAATGTAATGGAATAAATAGCAAGGCTATTGTCTTGATCTTTTTAGCAGATTGAAGACTAGAGCTTCTGTTTTTCATGCATGACAGACATTATTCGCACTTCTCAAGTCTGTGACATTTTTATTCACCATTTTCAAATCTGAGAAGTATGCTTTTGAAGGAGTTACTTAGTTTTTAATTTACCAGTTT
The DNA here is from genome assembly GCF_951804945.1 of Podarcis cretensis. Taxonomy (NCBI): domain Eukaryota; kingdom Metazoa; phylum Chordata; class Lepidosauria; order Squamata; family Lacertidae; genus Podarcis; species Podarcis cretensis. Next base: position 79,551,375 of record NC_137175.1, on the reverse strand, counting down.
TAGACATTCCAGGTTTGACATATATTCCACTACACAGCTTTGTTAACTCTCTAACATTGCCAGCTAAGCCAAAATGCAGCATATAAAATCTGGGTAGTATATATTTCTATGTTGTTACGTAAGTGAATGCCTTGAATTTCAAGATAAATGGTGAAAGTAAGGGCAATAGTACATATAAGTACTATACATATTAATTTTATATAAAATAAAAATCAGTTTTGCGGTAATTTAAAGATTTTATTTATTAAGTCACACTCAACACAATTTGCTGCGCAGAAATCTCAAGCCAAAGCAGAGCTTTGACAAAATACTACTTAAGGCAGTTTTTGTCCCCCCCCCCTCTCTCTCTCTCTCTCTCACACACACACAGAGCACTTTCAAGAAATAGAAAAAGAGACAGCTGTTCTCTATGGATCTCTCGGGAACAACAAAGTAAGCAAAAAGAAATATGACCCATAATAGTTCACTCTGTGACGCATTTTCTCTTCAGAATGTAAAACATACACAAATCCCAAATGTCTCTCATGTAGCCATTCTTCATCAGAGATATTCCCAGGGCATGGCTTCAAGGCATAGAATGCTGGGTCCTTGCAAAGGATAAGCCACGAGTACTTGATAAAGCTGAGGATGCCAGCTAGATTAAGGCAATGGAAGGATGCAAGAGAAATTTGATTCATTTGTGTTTAAAGACAAATAAAACTATTCTGCACTTTCTGAAACAGAGGTTGATATGATATGATAAAGGTCTTGTCGGTTTATAGATACTGCCAAATGAAATCATATTTAGGGAAGATTTTAATGTTTAATAGGTTATTGTATTTTAATATTCTGTTGAAAGCCGCCCAGAGTGGCTGGAGAAATCCAGCCAGATGGGCGGGGTATAAATAAATTATTATTATTATTATTATTATTATTATTATTATTATTATTATTTGAGGGGATTTGCCACATGGGTGATTGTGTTGTCATATAGCCCCCAAGCAGAGCTAAAGTGAGAAGAATCAGCATCACCCCTAGCCTTACAAAGATTATGGGTCAGTTTCTCTGAGATAGCAGTGGACATCTTTCCATCCTTGAAGGATTACTAATTGAGGGGCTACCAGGAGATATACAATTAGCTGTTTACCCATAACAGCCACATTACCTTGATTAAAAAGAGATGAAAGACATGGTCTAGGATCCAAGATCATATTTTTACCGATAAGTATACTAGCTTTTGTAATCCCTTATTTCCAGAATTTATGAACTTTGTCACAGCTCCAACACATATGCCAATAGGATCTCCACTCCCTCTAGATCCACCAGTGCAAAGGCGATCCTGATCTTGTAATATAAGCCAGACCTATTTGGGTAAAATATCACCAATGGATGACTTTTAAAGAATTATCCCTTGTGCTTGCAGAAACTGGTCTTTAAAGAGTGAGTGGACCAGAGCTTTGTCCACTGTGACACATCAGGTTGGTCCTCAAGCTCTGACCCCCATACCTACCTAAGTCAATCGTCGGATGAAAATTGCAAATGTTAAAGTAGGGAATATATTATCAATATTATTCCCCTCTGGGCACCCTGCTTAGCAAAGGTGAGCAGTTTTATAACTATCTTTATAACTCTGCTTCCTTTTATTATCTGTCGAGCCCTTAACCAGTTCAATATGCCATGCAAATGAGGCAGAGGAGCCAGAAGTCTCTCTCACAGCAGAAGAAAACTTTTGAGAAAGTTTTGTCACGTTGGAAATTGTTTCGGAATCAGAGGAGCCCAATGCAAATCTTTTTAGGATTTGCAGACACAGAAACAAATAGCTACCTAATAAGAAATAAGTCCCAGTTACAGGCAGGGAATAAAGCAGCTCCATACTTAGAAATACATTTTGTGTTGAAATACCATCTGTCTCTTAAGAGTTGTCATTTGCCCAGGTAGAATTTATTCACGGTGTAAGAACATATTGTTTAGCTATTTTGCTCCAGGTCTGAAGCAGGCACAATCTACAGAGATCTATTTTAAACCATTGAGCCTCCTGTACCCCACTCATTCAGTCATGGATGTGACTAAGGGAGTTGTCATGCTTATTATCTGTACCAGATGCAGAAGCTCAAATTGAACCATTGAGCTCATTAGAACACACACAAAGCAAGGGATATTATCCAACAGCCATGGCAACAAATTACTGGGAAGCTGGCAAAGGAGTTAGCTGGCTGAAAATTCTAAGCAAAACAGCAACAGTCAGCCGCAAAGCAATCATTTCTAGCGAGCCCAGAAGCAAAGCAAGACACTGAGATGGGTGAAAGATGCAGAGTTGTCAGGAGGGCCAGAGAAGAGTGCCAGCTTTGCTTCTTGACAAATTGAAGATAAAAATAACTATTAATGAGAAACTGGAGGGGGGGAATGCATGGGATAGGCAGGGGTCTGACAGTAATGCAAACTGAGGCAAATCCCTCTGCAATTGCAGAGTACAGTCCCATAAGCTCCAATGTCACGTCACTCCATATATATCGAGCCCTGCAGTATATCTTCTACCTTCCTTATAAAAACTCTAATTATGCTGTCTGAAGAGGATCGGACAGCAATCTTCTCCTATCTCATCATACCCACACTTTCTCTTCCTGGAAGGGAAAAGGGGTCAAATCCCGATTCCCTGAAACGCAGAATAACTGAGTGAGAAACACACAAGTTGATTCAAATCTGTGTTCTTTTGGGTTTACACCGACATCGACTCTCACACATTTGATTGGAAGCAATCCAGTCTAGAATGAGAAGAGTAAGTCAGGCCTAGAGCCTGGGACACCAGACTTCATTTCAACATCAGATCTGTCCTCTCGCAAGACTTTTTCCCTCTGAGCATCGCATCCACAAGCGTGAGACACTATACTTAATTCTCCTGCTGTACTGTGCAGTGTAGGAAACGGTGTTATTTGTTCACTTGGAAATCTTGCTCTGCCTTGCTTGTTTTGCAAACCGAGCTTTAAATGCTTAACTGGTTGGCATGATTGGTGCTGAATCAGGGGCAACCCTACCATGAGGCAAGGGGGCACTTTAGGCAGCCAATTCTGGATGTCATGAAAGTATGGCAAGATTGTTGTAGGGTTGTTGTTGTTTTCTCCCAGAGAAGAAGAGAGGCCTTCGTGGGGTTCTTGTCATAGGTGCAAAATATAAAGTCTAATACACCTTGACTTTTGCTGCTCCACCTCAGGCAGAAGAATAACAGAATTGTAGAGTTGGAAGGCACCCTGAGGATCATCTAGTCCAACCCCCTGCAGTGCAGGAATACACAGCTGACCCATACAGGGATCAAACCTTTGACCTTGGCATTATCAGCACTATGCTCTAACCAAGCGAACCAGCCCAGCCTCCCCAATGAATTCCATTCAAAGGCCAGGTCCCTACCTAGAAATGAACAAAAATATGTTGCTGAACCAGCATGTGTTGGACAAATACTCCCCGCCCCCCGCCCCCCGCCCCCGGTAGAAATACACAATGCTGATTTTGTTATTAAAAGGATACCCAAATCATTTATTTTATTGATCGCTTTCTTTCTTTGGGCCATTTACCATTCAACCAAGTAGTCAGCAGATCAAAGGGTCCTATTTGGCTTCATTATTTTTGAGCAAGGAAATCAATGCCGACAAAAGAAAGCCTGCTGTTTCAGCAAGGAGCCAAAATATCAAGCGAGATTCCACTAATAGAAGCAAACCTATTCACCTCTGCCATCTTTAGACAATGACTGCCCTAGGATTAATCGAGAGGTCATGACAAAGAACATTGCGCAATAGTGCATGGCTTATGTGCCTTCGGAGGGTTGATTATTACAACCACCTCCAGTATAGTCGTTTCAGGACCTCTGCACAAAGTGCATTGCAAGCCCTGCACAACTGATTCAGCAGGCTCTGGTTCTCCCGTTCACCAGGCTTGCCTTTTTCAGGCATTGATTATGTGAGCGAGTTCCCTGTGAGGAGCTCACTTGCACAGCCAATCAATTAGGCCTCAGTTTTGCCATCCATCAGCCAATGGGCAGGATGTTAAGGAATGCAGCTAATGGGTTACTTCTCCATGAGTCAGCAGAGATGACCAAAAATGCACCTGCAGGCATCTTGTGGCTCTCTTATCTGTGTTACTGGGCAGATTTGGCAAGCAACTTTGTGTATTAAAGAGTTTGGGTTCCAGCATGATGTGTGGGTCATTGTAGGAGATTGCATGAATCTTTAGAGGTCATCTGTTGGAACTGTGGATTTGAGTGAAGACTTTTTGAAAAGATTGACTGAGGAGGGAGTTGGTAAACTGCCAGAAGTCAGAGAACTCTATCAGTTGCAAGACTTTGCAAGCTACTAAACTAAGGACCAGGTGGTGGACTTTAACACAGCAAGAACTTTGAAACAAAGCCCAGCTGGTAGAACAAGAGACTCTGAGTCTCAAGAGTTCTGGGTTCAAGTCCCATTATCTTAGTGGTTCCTTCCAACTCTACGATTCTAACCTTCTCTGGGCTCGAAGACTACTTATAATATCTGTGAAATAGTGTCTCGTATGTATAGTGTTGTGTTTGTGTTGGCCTACTAAAGACAACTCTACTAAATGGCTGGGTTCTTTTGTGGTGAGCTCAACTGCTGGACTAAGTTTCCATGGTGCATACACCAAACAACCCATTAGAGGTGAGCCAAAGTCTGCTTTCCCTTGGCAATACACTATCGGGTACACACTTCAAAGCTCCCCATTATGCATTGCCACCCACATTTCTACCTGTACTGCACCTGATGTTACATATGGCATCAGGTAAGGAGCAGATGGGAGTGGTTTGGGGAAGTCAAATTATGAATCAAATTTAAGCCTCTGGTGGGCCAAATCTGGTCCTCAGACAAGAGATTCTCAACCCTTGTGTAGATTATATTGAGTTGGATGGAGCATCTGTTTGTCTCAGTATAGGGTAGTTTCCTATGCCTCATTGAAGGTTTCCCTCCTCTATTATAAACCTAAGTTGCCAAAGTAAAGGTCCATCTGGTTCAGCATTCTGTTTCCAACAATGTGCTGCTAGATGCCACCAAAAACTGTAACAGCAGGATGTACCAGCAATGGATTTTTCCTGCTGTTAATAATGATAATGATGATGATGATGATGATGATGATTAATTTATACACCATCCATCTTGCAGGGTTTCCCCAGCCACTCTGGGTAGCTCCTAACATAATCATAACCATAATCAGCAACAAAACATCAAACATTAAAAACTTCCCTAAACAGGGCTGCCTTCATATGTTTTCTAAAAGTCAGATAGTTGTTTATTTCCTTGACATCTGATGGGAGGGCATGCCACAGGGTGGGTGCCACTACCGAGAAGGCCCTCTGCCTGGTTCCCTGTAGCTTCACTTTTCACAGTGAGGGAACTGCGAGAAGGCCCTTGGTGCTGGACCTCAGTGTCCGGGCTGAACGATGGGGGTGGAGACGCTCCTTCAGATATACTAGGCCAAGGCCATTTAGGGCTTTAAAGGCCAGCATCAACGCTTTGAATTGTGTTCGGAAATGAACTGGGAGCCAATGTTAACCCCTCAACATCTGGAATCTCCATGTTCAGAAAAGGAAGCATATCTGTGGAATCCACAGATATTCTTCTTCTGAATATGGAGAATCAGAGTCTTGCTAAGAAGATTATTATTGTTCATTGGTCCACCCATAACCAAAAGATGTTGAAATAGCACTGTAAATGAGCAATTTTGCACAGGCTATTTTCATTTAGACAAAACCCATCTTTTCTAAAAGGGTCACCATCTAAGGATTAGTATGTATATATGTTGGGTTTCATGAAACTATGATATACAGATATAGATATATACCCAGAAATGCCCAGTACAGGCTACTGCTTTTCAAAAGTGATGTGAGTTGTCATCACAGATTTCTGTAAGAGGATAAAGCAATAAATTGAGGCACGTTGCTGTCAACCCATTAAGCTTAACACAAGCATCCCAGGTTAAGTTCTTCCGTAAGTCACAACTGTACAACAGAGCAGCCCATAATTAGAATTTTCAACATGCTGCGTAAGAGTCTTCTGGCATTTGTTGTGTCATTAGATGAGTGGGGCATCTAATTTAAAAGCAAAAGTTATAAAAATTAGGCATTTGCTAATTCATAACCCATTTACATTGTGACAGGCTATAATAGTTTTTAGATTGCTATGAAGACCTCCTTCGTGCTTCTTTGCCCTATAATGGCTCTGAAATTATTAGCACTTGACAGCTCTAAATAAAGTTAAAATAATGGGGTTTGGCATCTCAGTGCAACTTACCCCTTTCTCATCAGTGTTGCTGCAATAATTGACAATGTCAGGTAAAAATAATTGCAAGTTGCAGGGATATGTGACTTCCAACTGAAGAAGTGTGAATGCAAGGGTGAGGCGGAAGAGATGGAGATGCTGTACACAATCCATTCATATCTGACTCCCATTGAAAGATTAATCACGTTCAAAATGGCAGGTTGCCAACAGTGTTCATTCTGTACCTGTGTCCTGCTGAGGCATGCAGCATGTTCTGATTCAGGAATCAGAAACATTTCTATATTCTTAACACAACATTGCATAGGGGATCTGTCTGGTACATCGCCATCTCAGCAAAACGATCCTGCTGAACAGAGGTGCCATTTCAGAATTGGGGACACAAACATTTCATTGGGGTGAGCAAACCACACAGAAAAATGCAAAGTTCTTGGATATATTAGTCAACTTTATATTATTATTTAAATAGGAAAAGGGGTTATGTTAAAAGTGCTTGCTGTTAATGCAATTTTTTTTTTATACCTCCAGAGATATAAAAGTTCCCGCCAGATAACAACATGGTCTGAAACATGCCAAGGAAGGCACAAATGTTTCCATCAGCCATCCCTAAATGCTGCTGCTCTGCTGCTGAAACAAATCCATGATTGTAGATCAGTCACTCTCAGTCTATCTTACCCCCCAGGGTTGTTGTGAGATTCTTTGGAGGAAAAACAGGCAATCAGAGTTATAAATAAACAAATACCACACCAACCAGTGGTACTGTCTTTTAAGTTCCCCTTTTAACAATGATAGAGGGACAAGGGTGGCGCTGTGGGTTAAACCACAGAGCCTAGGACTTGCCGATCAGAAGGTCAGCAGTTCAAATCCCCGCCACGGGGTGAGCTCCTGTTGCTCCTGCCAAACTAGCAGTTTGAAAGCACATCAAGGTGCAAGTAGATAAATAGGTACCACTGCTCTGGCTTAGTCATGCTGGCCACATGACCCAGAAGCTGTACGCTGGCTGGCTCCCTTGGCCAGTAAAATGAGATGAGCACTGCAACCCCAGAGTCAACCACAACTGTACCTAATGGTCAGGGGTCCCTTTACCTTTACCTTTAACAATGCAATCCTATAAAAACCCACTCAGAAGAGAAAAGTATCAGTGAGTTCAATGGAGCATATGCCTGTGGCTGGGGAGGTGGGATATAAGTAAGAAATTAATAATAATAATAATAATAATAATAATAATAATAATAATAATTTTTAATAGGTATGGGACTGCGAGACATGGGTGGCGGTGTGGTCTAAACCACAGAGCCTAGGGCTTGCCAATCAGAAGGTTGGCGGTTCGAATCCCTGCGACGGGGTAAGCTCCCGTTGCTCGGTCCCAGCTCCAGCCAACCTAGCAGTTTGAAAGCACATCAAAGTGCAAGTAGATAAATAGGTACCGCTCCAGCAGGAAGGTAAATGGCGTTTCCATGTGCTGCTCTGGTCATGCTGGTCATGACCCAGAAGCTGTACGCCAGCTCCCTTGGCCAGTAAAGCGAGATGAGCGCCGCAACCCCAGTCGTCCGAGACTGGACTTAACAGTCAGGGGTCCCTTTACCTTTAGATATGGTACTGCAGTCTCTGGCAGAGCATGATTTTAAGCCAGAACAATATTTACCTTGGACGCAGGTGGCGCTGTGGGTTAAAGCCTCAGCGCCTAGGGCTTGCCGATCGAAAGGTCGGTGGTTCGAATCCCTGCGGCGGGGTGCGCTCCCGCTGCTCGGTCCCAGCGCCTGCCAACCTAGCAGTTCGAAAGCACCTCCGGGTGCAAGTAGATAAATAGGGACCGCTTACCAGCGGGAAGGTAAACGGCGTTTCCGTGTGCGGCTCTGGCTCGCCAGAGCAGCGATGTCACGCTGGCCACGTGACCCGGAAGTGTCTCCGGACAGCGCTGGCCCTTGGCCTCTTAAGTGAGATGGGCGCACAACCCCAGAGTCTGTCAAGACTGGCCCGTACAGGCAGGGGTACCTTTACCTTTTTTAAAGGTCACAAATGAGGACAAAAGGGCCTTCCTCATGAGGGAAGGGTTCACACCCAGGCAAACATGTTGTAATTTGCAGTTACTGACTCACACTTCTGTGCACGAAAGGGTTAAGCTGAGCACAGGTTGCAAGTGGCTGTGACTTAGCAGTCTCTCAGCAGCCTCTGCTCCCTCACCTTCTCAGTCTTTTTCTCTTCCTGCTTCCTGGAGCAAGCAAAGAAGGAGCCATGCGGCCAATGGCTCCCAGCTGCAAGAAAAACTAAATGAACTGAATCTGTTCTAAAAGGAGGTTTTAAAGCCTGCATCTTTGCTAACCTAAATATGGCATGGTTCCTTTTGCAAGAAAACCAAGCTCTTCTTCTCCTTGTCTGTAATCTTCTTACATCTTTGTTTTAATGCCAACGGAAGGAGACCTGTTTGATGTAACTTCTGGAAACTCTGTGAGTAAAATCTCCACTTATTTGGAAAGCTAAGTGCCTGTGAGTTATTCTAGCCTTAGTATTTACATGAGGAACATTTGTTTAAGGGTGGGTGAGGCCAGATGTAAATCTAACCAAGTTTTAATGTGCTTGGAGCAATCAACATTGTGCCAACTCTGCTACATAAGAATTTCTCTTCCACATTTTTTCCTACAACAGCCTGTCCATAAGAGGCAAACATTTTAAAATCAGTCTTGGGGGAAATTCAAGTTTGAAAACAGAATGGCAATTTACGTTTCAGCAATTTTCCTAGATGAACTAGGAGACTTCTATTTAATTGTCATGCAGTTAAAGCCTCATTGCATTTCTTAACAGTCATGCCCCTCCTATGTTGTTAGCATTGATCTTTTCTAATTCTTAATAGAATATACCTGCTTATTATTATCATCATGACGACTACTAATACAACATTTCACGCAATATTAAGTAACCTAATTCTTCCCCCTTTCTCAAGAAAAGAATCCTTTTTAATCACCATAAGTCTTAAAATGCTTTTTAAAATTATGCAACTTTTCTGCTTACTAACTTTCCAGGCCTCCATTTTTTTCTCTCATCTTCATTCCCTGAGGCTCCTTGGAATATGTATGAAATCCCATCAATTCAAGAGAATATGACAAATGCATCATCAGAGCAATAGAGATTTAATGAGCTATGTTATAATACTTCATCAAAACATCACTGATGGCCTTCAGCTGATGTATTGTATTCAGGTTGTATCAGCCAGTTGTCCTGTATGGAAGAAGTGGAGGTCAAACTGCTGGGTGGAAGCAAGGATAAAGTGAACGAGGAAAAGGAGCTACTAAGCTTTCTTTACCTCAAAGGAATCTAGGGTATTTGTTTAATTTGGATTTTGCACCACTGATAAATGTTTTTTGCTGTCTCTCTGTTAGCAAACATACTAGAGAATAAAAACACTCATTCCTTTTCTTTATGTGGCGAAATGAGAATTTCTGAACAAATAAGCCACTAGGCTCACTCCCATCCAGTGCTTCTTTTCCTTAAAAAATGTTTAGGGGTACTCTCATTTTCCTACTCATATTGAAATACTGCCCTTCAGTGAGGCCAAACTTAGATTCACAAAATGTTTAGGGGTATGTGTACCCCTGCGTCCTGTCCCCCCCAGAATAGAAGCACTGCTCTCACCTTTTGTACAACCATGTGTTGTGCTGTGGTGTGTGTGTGTGTGTGTGTGTGTGAGAGAGAGAGAGAGAGAGAGAGAGAGAGAAGAGAACACTGACATCAATCTCCTAAGGGGAAAAGTCCAGATACAGGTCTGTTTCAGACACTAACAGTTTGCCTGTTGCAATTGGAGGGTGTAAGGGAAGACATAATTCCACAGAGACCTCTCTTTTTTGCTCTCAGTGTTCCAACATGTGGAAGGGGACCTGGGAATCGCTTCACATTTCATCCCACAGAGTGTCAGAGAAAGAAAGCATCACAGGCAGAGGGCCTTCTCGGTAGTGGCGCCCGCCCTGTGGAACGCCCTTCCAGCAGATGTCAAAGCGATAAACAACTACCTGACATTCAGAAGACATCTTAAGGCAGCCCTGTTCAGGGAAGTTTTTAACGTGTGATTTTACTGTATTTTTGGTTTCTATGGAAGCCGCCCAGAGTGGCTGGGGAGGCCCAGCCAGATGGGCGGGGTATAAATAATAAATTTATTATTATTATTATTATTATTATTATTATTATTATTATTATTACATGAGAAAAAGATGGACCATACAGTGGTACCTCGGCTTACAAACACCTCAGGTTACAAACACTTCGGGTTACAGACTCCACTAATCTGGAAGTAGTATCTCGGGTTAAGAACTTTACCTCAGACTGAGAACAGAAATCATGCACTGGCGGCACAGCAGCAGCGGGAGGCCCCATTAGCTAAAGTGGTACCTCAGGTTAAGAACGGTTTCAAGTTAAGAACGGACCTCCAGAACGAATTACGTTCATAACCAGAGGTACCACTGTACTTTGAATTTAAGGCTGTTTGTTGGATTCAGGTGAATTCCAAATCCTTAGCTGAAGCTGGCTGCTCATGAAAGATTTGGGCTTGTCTGAACCAAAATGGTATCATTCTGAAAACCTCAGAGGGAAAATAATGGGCCACTGAAAGAATTTGGGATGCTTAGAGATGTGGATGCTAAAAAAACCCACTGCAGCCAATGTTTTTGCCAAAAGCGAATCCTTTATTCTTAAGTTTGGAAGGGTGTGGAAAGGGGTTTTGTGGGTGGGTGTGGCTGGCAGGTCTCGCTTCTAATCTGAGGAAATGAATAGAATGGGGCTCTCCAGTCTCAGTGCTTTGAGGAAGGGATGTTGAAGTAGTGTCTCATCTTGTCCCTATGTGTTCTGTGCATGTGACCATTGCTAGGTTTGCTAATGGTGCTTGCTGGATATTCAAACCTTTCTGTCGCTGTAACCCATGTCCATACACCCACTCCTGTCAGTTCAGCTTTGCACTTTCTGTGGCATTTGGTGCCAACTGAGCAGAAAACGAGCCTGAATAATTTCTTCATTAATTGCTATTTGCTAGTCCCTACAGCCATCCTTCTGAAATTTCTCAGGTTGCTTTCCTAGGGGCACCTCTACAATATATCTTTTCCTACTGAAATCATTGCTCGTAAAACAACAGGGAGAGAATCCCTCTACCCAAAATCAGCTTTACCTAGAGCAACAACCGTCCCTGCTGCACCTGTCCTTCTGGAATTTGTTATATTTCTAACTTCAGCAGAAGAACTCAAAAAGGAATGCCAAAACTTGGCTGTGACACACCTGTGCTCTTTCGCAGCTCCAAGGTAATAGCACTAACACAGCATGGAAAAAAGAGTTCAAGAACACACTCCAGAGTCTCTCCCTTTACAGTATATCATGTCCTGACTCAAGGGTCAAAACACTTCAGTCTCACCACAAGCATCAACAGAAGCTGAAAATAAAGAGGAAGCCAAGAGCAGTTCCCCTGAAATACTGTATTTTTACGTGTATAAGATGATGTTTTTTCTTTAAAAATTTAGTCAAAAATCAGGGGTCGTCTTATACACACATGCTGAATGCACAGGGGAGGAGGAGGAGGAGGAGGAGGAGGAGGAGGAGGAGGAGGAGAAGAAGAAGAAGAAGAAGAAGGTTGAAGAAGAAGAATGGTTGGTTCCACCAACCATTGCTGGCTGACTGCCGGTTGTTGTTTTCCCCATTTTTTAGCAAATGTTCAGGTTTGGGGGGGATGCAGTTTGCCCATTCAACCCAGAAAAGTTTGACAATTTTGAGAGAACAGTTGCCCCCCAAAAGCTCAAGAATAAAATAAAATAAGGGGTCATCTTATACATGGAGAAATACGGTATACTCTCCCTAGGAAGCAGTCCATTTTATCCCTAAAAGTTCACACCATGGCTGTTACTGTCTTGGATCACAGGGGTCTCTACACCATGGATAGCTAACCTCATTCCTTTCCTGTGTTGCTGGGTTACAATTGCCATCAACTCCAGCTACCACACCCAGTGATCAAGGATGATGGGAGTTGTAGTTCAACAACATTTGGAGAGCGTCACATTACTTACTACTGAAGATAATGTAGATCAGGAGTGACTTCCTCAAATAAAATCATATGGATTTGCCCACCCAGAGACACAGGCATACAAGTGGCCGACTTGAAAGCTTCCCGGACATTCTTGCTCTGTGGATACTGCTACTAACACAGACACAAGCAAATTTAGACCGGTAGGTGGTGGGGAAACTGATAGCAGCAACAGTGAAAACTAGAGAAGTGACTCATTTAATAATAATAATAATAATAATAATAATAATAATAATAATAATTTATATACCACCCTATACCTGGAGGTCTCAGGAAAGTTCACAGAATAAAATCAAGATATAAAACCACAAAATACATAATAAAAATAAAAACAGCAACCCAATAGCTCCCCGCCCCCCTGGAAACTCATTTTAAAAGGGCATAGGATGTAAATCAGATCAACCAAAGGCCTGGTTAAAAAGGAATGTTTTCGCCTGGTGTCTAAAGGTGTATAATGAAAGTGCCAGGCGAACTTCCCTGCGGAGAGCATTCCACAGACGGGGAGCCACTATAGAAAAAGCCCATTCTTGTGTTGCCACCCTCTGCACCTCTCAAGGAGGAGGCACATGAAGGCCTCAGAAGATGATCTCAGGGTCCGGGTAGGTTCATATGGAAAGAGGCAGTCCTTGAGATATTGCAATCCTGAGCTGTTTAAGGCTTTATAGGTCAAAACCAGCACTTTGAATTGGGCCCAGAAATTAACTGGTAGCCAGTGCATTCGATCCAGGATCGGTGTACTATGCTTAGACTGTCTTGCTCCGGTGAGCAACCTGGTTGCTGAATTCTGCACCAGCTAAAGTTTCCAAGCCGTCTTCAGAGGCAGCCCTTATAAAGTCCATAATCATCACCTTGCATGCATCAGATCGGGATGTAGAGGCATATGCTTTTGTCTGAGGAAATCCACAGCCCTCACGCTGGATAATATAGAAAAAGGGATAGATCTCCCAACCCCAAATCTCTATTGTGCTCAGTCTTTGGTTCCCTCATTTGGGGGCCTGGCAACCAGAAGTCACTAATATTTCATTGTTTCTACAACCCCACTGGAGGATGGCAGTAGGGAAAAAAGAATTCTTTTGTAAAATGAAGCAGAACAGTTAAAAGATCAGCTTTCCAAATGGTTTGCGTTGGCGAAACAATGCTTCCGCTTCAGAATTTGATGCCCAAATCCAACATCTCGAAAATTGGCTATAACCCCAGCTTTGATTGCTCTGATCATTGATCTCATCCAAACAAAAGCTATCTCATGAACTGTAAGAGTACTGTTGCATCCAGCCAGCAGTAAGATCAGAAAGTGTCGTCCAAAAAAAACCCAAGGGTGGTGGGGTGTACTTTTTTCCCTTTTTCTTTTTGCTCACACAACTGTTGATGCTCCTGAATAATTAAAGTCAAACATCATTAAGGTTGTAACCTCCATTAAGAACCCATTGTATTTGCAAAGGAAGCCTTGTCACTAATTGCTTCTCCAGCTATTCTCTCAATGTCGTTTGTGTACGAGGACCAAGGCTCTGGCACTCGCCCAGAGTTGAGTATGGGCAATTTCCTTTAAATGATGAGCTGAATCTATTTTTTACTCACGTTGCCTTTTGTTTTGTACAACCCCCCCCCCCATTTTTAATTGTTGTTCATGGGGGGGGCGTTTATAACACTTAAGCAAGGAGCTTGTCACATTTCGCTGTAACTATCTATATGTTCAGTCATTAAAATGGCTCAGTGGCAACTGATTCTGAATATTTTAAGCTAAGAAAACTCCCTAAAGGCACCATTATAGCTGAGGTCTGCTCAAGCATTTACCCTACACACGTAGTTCAAAAATGTTCTCTGGCATGCCCAGTAATTGAATTAGGAATGGAATCATGATTTTGGAACATTCTTCACAACACACACAGACTGTTGGAGTTCAACAATATCTGGAGGGCCACGCTACCCCATTGTGTTTAGGTTTAATAATGTAGGCGTGTGTTCCATCTCAAGAAGAAAATGTGAACTTAATGGCTGAATTTGTTTTTTTTTTTAAAAAAAATAATTTTTTATTAACCAACCAATCAAATCAAATCAAATCAAATCACATCACATAAATTCCAAATTACAAAGCCAAATTTTAAATTTTTGTTGGGGGTACCCATATTTCAAGTTCCGAAGGGGATCCAATCATCTTCTTGCTGCTGCTTTAATGTCCACAAATCTGTCCAAATAATGTTCACAATTCTATCCAGTCCTTTCTTACTGTTTTCCACATCTCATCTTGTTATTTTCATATATTTTTTCTTTCTCTTTGTGACCTCTTCTGATAGTCTCCATAAGCGGGTCAAGACAAATTGTAATCCTGTGTGGATTTTTCCGTTCCTCCAATAGCCATATCCAGATGATTTCCGTATATCATCGCTTCCATAAATAAAAGCACTCTTACCATCACTAATCTTCACAAATCTGTCGCCTTTCTTAGTCGTCTGAGGAGGTTCGCCAGCAGTATGAAAACAAATCCATCAACAAACAAATCCGCCAACATGGCGACTCTGTTTTTTACTGCGTCATCCCAAAAGCTCTTGTTCTTTTCTCAATCTCCATAAAACATGCTTTTGGTTAGAATTCATTTACACACAGTCTTAAATCATCCAGCTTAGGTCATTTAAGCGACAGTTCTGACTTGTGGGAGGGGATTATTGGTTAATCACATAGAAGAAAGAAAAGGAAGTTCCCCCCCATCCAGTCCCGCTGCTGACATACCGAGCCTTGAAATATCTTCTCATGATATATTCCTGTTGATCCAACCCGTGGCTCTTCTTTCACAGAGGTCCCTTCAATTAGCTGTCTTTACTCCCCATTCTTCACTTGAAATATGTGCATTTGCTTCTTTCTAATTCTTTATTTCCAATTTGCTGCAGCTAGTGTGCGATCAGAGACAGCGTCCAGGAGAGCCAGAGTACACACAAGGGCATTCTGCCTAGTGCCCTCACCCCCTTCTTTTGAGTCCGGGGGTGATTTATGGGCACAGCAGGCAAGGGCAGTGTTCCCATTTCCTTGGGGCAACAAGGGAGGCTGCATACTCCCATAACAGCCTCTTAATTACCTCGTGTGGGCCAGAGAGATGTTATTGTCGGCCATCTTCCAATGTGCCCCTAGTGGCCCCCCTTAATGGCTGAATTTGATACACTGGACCCCAAATAAAGGCCCTAGAAACATCATGAAATGCTGTAGATGCAACAGCAAGGTTCATTCAGTTTGTAATGTAAGAGTTAATTCTGTTAGTGTTACGGTCAACTAGCCAAGATGTGAGCAAGCAGATGTGTTGCTTAGCAATCAAGCAAATTAGCACAATCTTCACTGAGGTGGCACATGCTTTAATTGGCTGTGTAGTTCTGAGGGAGTTTTTTCTCTGTATGTTTGGTCTCATGTCTCCTTGCTAAGCAGAAAGACAAAGTGTTATTAGAACTTTTGTCTCTGAGCAGCATTATTTGAGTGACTTCGCTAACATGAAGGGCAACACATTCCTTCATGGAAGTCCTAGGAGACTGGCTCAGTCTACTTTGCCATCCCAGTTAAAAATCAATGTTGTGTCTCTTAACCACTGTATTTTGTTTTATTTGGGAGTAGGCAGAAGAGTATTAGAAATGTTTTTCCTTCCTAAATGGTGTATTCCACAGATGGAATATGCAAATGCACTATGTTGGTCGGGAGGGAAGAGTCAGTTGCTCATTCCGTCCTCTCTTATGGTAAGGGAAGCTGAAGGATTTCAAAACAACAAATATATACAGGGTGTGTGTGCGTGCGTGCGCGCTTGCATATGAACATTAGACACATGGAATCAGTAATCTGTGATGGAGCAAAATGTCCTTCAGATGTTGTTGAACTTCAGACCCCACCATTCCTGACCATTGGCCATTCTGACTGGGTCTGATGGACCTTGCTTAGATACTCAAGGGCAGGATCCACCAAAAATAGTGGTAATTAATTAATTAAAGACTATTGATTTCAGTGGGTCTACTCTGAATATGGCTTAGACGGATGCCACTCATTGTATAGAATATGGCAAGCATTCAATGTAGCAAGTCCAAAAATGCCTCAAGTATCTACTGTGATCCTTCACAACTCGTATATATCCATAAGTCTCTATTAGTCTGTCACAAATTTGCTGTAATTAATAAACTAAACCCTAAAACCTTTCATGCGGTGACTGTCTATCCTTCATAATTATAATTGTAGAGGATTACATGATATATTTAATCACCGTCAGTTATATATAGAATATTTCTTAATTATATAAAGTGGTCAGCAACTTATTTGAAGGGTTTCCATCCTTATACTTCATTATTATTTGGAACACCCTGCTCTCCCCACTCTGCCATTTTTGACCAGTGTGGTGACAAGATCAAGGTCTGATTCCATGGTGAATTACCACATGGCTTCCTCGCCACAAACTGCACATAGGAACGCTCTAGTTTTGGTTGGGAGTGGGGATACAAAGCAGCTCATCACAGGCAAAGTGCTCATGATCATTAGCCCTAATTTAGTCACATGGGTACTGTTCCCTCTCGGGCGCTTTTATTATCTCCTGAAGTTGATAGAACTTCAACTGACTGGGGATCATTTGCCTAATTATTAGTCTATAGATTATCATTGGCACTTAGACAGGGACAGAAGGTTCGATCTATATAATGCATTCATTACCTCACTGCCATAGAATTACAGATCAGAAGTTCTCAGGGAAATGAACCTCTTAGCCAGAGAAATGGCAAGCTTCTTTGTGGCATTTCTGTTGCCAGTTCACATATACATGTTCATAGCTAGGGCACCACATGTAGGGCACCATCCTGTTTCTTACATCTCCTTTCACTGATCAGTCCTATCCTTTTCCTGCACTAAACACCAATTACATATATATATATATATATATATATATATATATATATATATATATATAATTTCTATGCATTTTTTATATTTTAATGCAAGTCAGTGCATATATTAATGTATGTCTGTGCATTTTTTCATTGTGAACATAATGTGGTATCTGACAGATTTCTGTAATAAATTCCACATCATACTTTTCAAGGGAGCAAATCAGTTTGGCCCACATCAAAATGTAGATCAAATGAAACCCTTCAGCTTCCCTTACCATAAGAGAGGACGTGTTGTACTCCATTAGCACCTACTCAAAGTCAGTCTATGTTACAGTCTCAGCTGCCTGGTGGGAAATCAGTTTCTGCAATAGCAGACATTCCACAAATACTTCCCGGAGTCAAAGTTTCAGTTGTGAGTACTGTAAGGGTGCTTGCTTGCTTGAATGAATGAATGAATAAAAACCTCCAATGAGATCCCTTAGAGTGCCCAGAATTACCACCTAAGGAAATACAGAGTGCCATCACAACTTTCTGCTGCCACCAAATAGCACCAGAAATCATTCTAATCAACACATTTGACATTTAAAAAAAAACCGAGCTGATGGATGGATATAGCAAATATCTTCCTATCAGCAAATATCTTCCTATCATCAAGTTGGATCATTTGATCCAACTTGAATTGCTGTGACGAAGATGAGGACTCCATGGGCTCAGGTGAAGAACACGGCCAAAAGTAAAAGGTCAGGCAGTGGGAAAATATATTTTAAAGCTCTCATCTAGTCTGCCTGACTGACAGGGCTGGTTCAGCTGCAGGTCAGCATGGAGACTCAGAGACGAGCAGTAAAGTTGATTCTTTATTCAAGGAAACAGAATACTAACAGAGGGAGCCCTGAGACCTCTGGGCTCATTGTTCTGCTACATGCAAAAGACTCTGAGTCCTTGGAGACAAGGGAGGGGGGAACTGAATACAGTAGGACTGCAAGGCTCCTGTGAAATCTGTTGCAGCCTCAGCCCTCACCTCCTCAGCTGCCTGGCCTACACCTGCAGTGCTTTCTGCTGCTTCTTCCTCTCTCTCACTCAAGCCTGATGCTTATTCAGCATCCAGCCATTCTCCCTCCTGTGACTTATCTTCCATGTCACACCACCATCTCCTGGCTCAGAGCCATCCTCTTCTGAGGCTTTCCTAGGTGGTTTTCCAGCCTCTCCGGCCTGTCCCTGACATCGCCTCTCTTCTAGTTTGTCCTTCCTAGCTTATCTTCCATTTTCTCTCATGCTTCCTCATCTTTGTCCATATTTTAACATTCTGAAATGCTCTGTGAGGTGCGGCTACTTAAATGATGGAAATTCCTGATACCTTGAAATTAAGACAAACCCACCCAGGAGGATGTTACCAACATTTTCTCTCCTCTTCAATAATTTCCAAACACCATTTCCAAACACAAATTACTCTCGTTACCTTTTGTAGAATAATAAAAAAGCAGAATTAATATTTGGTACATGAAACATACTCGGAGTTGCGTGTTGATTTCATACTATTTATTTCAGCTCATGGTAAACAGTGAGTGAGTGTGTTTCCCAAAAAAACCCTCTGGCTATATATACATTATTTACACAATGGGTCCCATGTGATTGGCTGATTCACTTCCTCCTGGAGCCTGATTGGGCGGCTCCTGCAGACCAATCAGGTTGCTGCCTTCTAGGATCCTACCTGCCTATTGTTCTAGGATCCAGGCTCAGTACATAACAGTACAACAGCATACCAGCATACCTAGTGTCATGTTGCCTTAACACTGCCCAGGGATGCATCTGTGCCCAAGGAGATCTCATGTAGCACTCACAGGGTCACCCTACCCGTGCTGCAATTATGCCTGAAGGACCGGGGGGCCAGTTTGAAAAAAATATTGGGGGGAGGGGCAAGTAAGCCCCATCCCACGTAATCAATCACAAGACACAGTACGCACACACCACTTGAATAACAATGCCCATCAATTCTGAGGAAGCCCAGATCTCTCAAATATTTGATAGGGGGGTACGAAGGGACCTCGGCCGCTAGGAGTTGGCTCCTATGCTGACAGAGATATTCTATTGTGTCCAATAAAGTAAGTTGAGATGTGCACTTAGTTGTGGTGTTGATGGGTGTAGTATCCACAGAATTTTCACCCGTTTGCAAATGTGCCCCTGGCCTGAAAAGTTTGGCAACCCCTGTTTTAACACATTCCCGCCTGCTAAGTCCTGAGGGGCATCTGTTTGGAAACAGAATGGGCCTTCGTTCTGATCCAGAAAGACTAGTCCCAACGTATGAAACTGCAGGTGTGTTTCCTAAACACGGCAGCAGCATGCTTTGCAACTGAATTTTCTCTGAAAGGAAAGTATGCCTCTAAACCTATTCCCTTTATTTTTGGAACTGTTAATTTGCATCAGGTTGTTTTCCATGTCTCCTGACTGATTGGCTGAGAACAGTAAGATATGAGCCTTGCCCCTGCTTATTGTCCAGAGGCTGCAAAAAAGTTCATTTGTATGAAAGACTTCTTCATCCGTTGTTTTTTTTTAAAAAAGGACTACCTTGCAGAAGACTTTCTGTGCAAATTAGAGGCATTGTCTGAATACTGTCAAGTGCGCTCTTAATTTAATAACAGGGTGTCATGAGAAAATGCATAATGCTGAAATGGGGCAATTAGAGGAACATAATTATTTGAGGCTTTAAAACACATTTCCTCCCTAAAGAATGGGATTGTGAACAAGGACAGAAGGGCAGTGTTCAACTGTGTGGTTGGTTGTTGTTTTTTTATAGAAGCAAAGCTATGTCTATTCCACAGTTCTTCAGCCCTGCTGCACAGAGAGGGGAGTACAAGTCTGGTGTGGCGTTCAGCATCTTCAGAATCCCAACACTGGTGTAAGTTTCCAGCTTCTAAGATTGAAGAGATAAGCATGAGAGTGAGCAATACCTGGTGAAATCTCAAAAGAAGGGAAGTGTTGTGACTTCCATGGAGATGTCTTGCTAGGATCAGTCAGAGGGGGAAGAGGATTGGGATGAGAATCTGGAAGTGGAGGATTTGATCCTGAGGAGAGACCTAGAGGCATTGAGCCAGACCCAGGGGAGAGAAAGAGCCAAGTGTCGGGGCAAAGCCTGTCTCAGTGCCACTGGCATGACTTGAACGTTGCCTCTTGCCAGCAAAGAATCTTCACACACACATTCAGGAAGTTGCTTGGAGATGGATAAGACAGTGAACTGATTCCATTGACTCCATCAACTCCAACACCATGGCCTTTCCATGAGTGTTCCTCCCTTGGGCAGCTAGTAGCGGCTGTTGCAGAGTGGGAGAAGAAAAGGAGGAGCTGCAGCCCAGGCCTATGTGATGTGCCAGCTCTGAGGGGCAGGCAGAGGGCAGTGCCACCCTGAACGGGGAGAAAGGGGAAGCAGAGTGGAAAACTTGATAAAAAAAAAAGCTTTGTGCATCCGCATCTAATTTTGCTGCTTTCTAAAATTTATTTATTGTTATCTGTTTTTCTTTTTTGTAAATCTACCAAAGAATAAAATGAAATGAAATCGGGATTAATGGGTTTTCTCAGGACAGTGGAGGACATGTGTGCTGTGTCCCCTTAGAGCAGAGGCGGTGGCATTCACCGTGCTTGGGGGACACACACAAAAAAGGGGTTGTTTTTTTTAGTGTAGGTGGGTTCCCACGAGGCAAGATGCAGTGATAACTGCAAGAAACCTTTATTGAATTAACGGAACTGAACAACAGGGGCAAAGCAACTGCTTATATACATTTCCGAAGTCCTGGGCCACTCCCACTCCCAAGCTGATTGGCTGTCTAAACTTCCAAGCTGCGAATCATGACTCAGAGGTTCAGGGCCCATGGCAGAGGGCCAAATCCTGAAATGTTCTGTGATTGGATGTCATGTACCAAATCAGAACACAGGGGCTCAGAATCCTTGGTCCAGGCTCAAGCACAGGCAAACACAGACCACTGAATACATAACAGGGGTCAAGGAGGGTCAGTTATGGGGGGAGCTGAAAATGTCCTTATTTTGATCTGAGGAATGTTGTGGGGTATATTAAAAGACTTTGACAAAAACTGAGTCAGGAGTTGAAATACTACATCCACCTACAAAGCCAGGACAGGGGGCAGTGACTGAGTAGCACATAAGGACATAACACAGGAATCTGTATTCAACTGAGTCAGACCATTCATCTATTTACTGTAACTCACTATTGCCTACTCTCTCCGGCAGCTGCTCTCAGATAGGGGTCTGCTCCAGTTTGTCCTGGAGATCCAGTGTGGTGTAGTGGTTAAGAGAAGTGGACTCATAATCTGGTGAACCGGGTTCACGTCTCTGCTCCTCCACATGCAGCTGCTGGGTGACCTTGGGCTAGTCACACTTCTTTGAAGTCTCTCAGCCCCACTTACCTCGCAGAGTGTTTGTTGTGGAGGAGGAAGGGAAAGGAGAATGTTAGCCACTTTGAGACTCCTTAGGGTAGTGATAAAGCGGGATATCAAATCCAAACTCTTCTTCTTCTTCTTCCTCCTCCTCCTCCTCCTCTTTTTCTTCTTCTTCAGTTTTCACCTGGGACCTTTTCCATGAAAACACAACCCTTCCTTAGCATTTACAGTGACTGGGGCAAGAGGTGTAGTTAACTAGGAGAGAGATCATAGCTTAGCGGTGGAACACATTTTGTGTGCAAAGGGCCCCCAGTACAGTCCCTGGTATCTCCAGCTATGAGGTGATGTTGGACACCTTCTGCTGGAGGACCTAGAAATCTGTTCCCTGTCACAGTAGGCAGTTTTCTGCTAGAAAGACAGATCTGTTAAAAACCGTTTCTCTTGTTATTAGATTTTCAGAGTTTTCTGCGCAGGAGCAAAAAGGGCAGAAAAAGATTTATGTAAGATAAGCAAATACATGCACCAAGTTTGCTTGACTGCATAATTTTTTAAAAGCAGGATTCTTGGGGGGGGGGGTTGGTGTAGGATTTGGATGCACTAATTTATTTTTAGCATGGACTCTACACAGCCCCCAAATATAATGAATGCATCAAGGCTGCTGCAGGCGAGAAAATCGTAAGAGCTGAGATTAGCTTAATAGACACAAGGCAGATCATGGTGCTGCAAAATGAGCAGTCTTGATTCCATGGACTAGCTAAATACTTTGGGAAGAAAAGTAGACTCAGTTCCTTAATGGGATTTGGGAATATCTGTCCCTCCTTCTTATCTGTGCCAGAGAATGAGACAGGCTGCCATTCAACATTCTAGTGGAGCATTCAGTAAATAAATGAAGTAAAATCCTGCAAAGGAAAGAGGTGGATTTGCCCTGCCAGACCTTAAACTTTACTATGAATCAGCTGCATTTTGTTGGCTGAAAGAATGGCTGCTTATTGAAAATACAGACATTTTGGACTTAGAAGGTTTCAATAATGTATTTGGGTGGCATGCATATTTGTGGTATGATAAGGTCAAAGCACATAAAGCGTTTAAAACCATATTGTCAGGAAAGCATTGTTTAATGTTTGGACAAGATATAAGGACTTACTTGAAAATAAAACCCCAAGGTGGTTGTCACCGATGGAAGCAAAGGCTCTGAAAAAGCTCAATATGGAGGCCAAATGGCTGAAATATTGGGAAATTTTGGAACAAGAGGGAGATAAATTGAAATTGCAGAGCTTTGAAAAACTAAAAGACAAAGTGCGAGATTGGCTTCACTATTATCAAATAATGGAGGCATACAAATTGGACAAGAAAATTGGCTTCCAGGTGAAAAAATCAAAATTGGAAACTGAACTGTTAGATCCCAAAACTAAGACTCTGTCAAGAATGTATAACTTGCTGTTGAAATGGAACACTCAGGACGAAATGGTGAAATCTGCTATGATAAAATGGGCACAAGATGTGGGACACAACATTATGCTGGCTGACTGGGAACAGCTATGGACCACAGGTATGAAGTTTACGGCATGTAATGCCTTAAGAGAGAATATTATGAAAATGATATACAGGTGGTACATGACACCAGTCAAGCTTGCAAAAATATATCATTTGCCCGATAATAAATGTTGGAAATGTAAAGAAACTGAAGGTACATTCTTTCACCTTTGGTGGACGTGCCCAAGGATTAAGGCTTTCTGGGAGATGATCTATAATGAAACGAAAAAGGTATTTAAATATACCTTCCTGAAGAAACCAGAGGCCTTTCTCCTGGGCATGGTCGGCCAATTGGTGTTAAAGAAGGATAGAACTTTTTTTATGTATGCCACAACAGCAGCAAGAATACTCATCGCAAAGTAGTGGAAGACACAAGATCTACCCACCCGGGAAGAATGGCAGATGAAGGTGATGGAGTTCATGGAGCTGGCGGAAATGACTGGCAGAATCCGAGACCTGGGAGAAGAGTCGGTAGAAGAAGATTGGAAGAAATTTAAAGACTATTTACAAAAATATTGTAAAATTAAGGAATGTTAGAAGGATGTTGGAATGAAGTTATGTGGTTTTAGCAGTAATGTTATAAAGGAGTATCTAAAGATGGATTGTTAACAGGCGAGAATGTAAAGTTATAATATATTAAGATAAATTATTAAGATAAAAGCAAAAATGGAAAGGATTTGCTGAAACAACTAATTGAACTAGAATACAAAAAGGGAGGTGCAAGGAGGTCAGGGAAACAAGTAAATGAAAGTCAAGACATGGAAAGGTTGATTTGTTTTTAATTGTTTTTACTCTTTTGTATTTTGTATTTTTTTGCTTCTTTTTGTTTTTTTTCTTCTTTTATTCTTGTAACTTTTTTGAAACTTTAATAAATATTATTCAAAAAAAAAATGAAGTAAAATCTGAGTTCTAGGAATCAAAAACCAACCAAGCAAGTTACAAAAAACCTGGTTGACATGTCACAAACAGATTTATCTGTAAGGACACTTGTCCTGTTGTACTTGGTACTATTTAAGGTAAAGGGACCCCTGACCATTAGGTCCAGTCGTGACTGACTCTGGGGCTGCGGCGCTCATCTCGCTTTATTGGCTGAGGGAGCCGGCGTACAGCTTCCGGGTAATGCGGCCAGCATGACTAAGCCGCTTCTGGCGAACCAGAGCAGCACACAGAAACACCGTTTACCTTCCCGCCAGAGTGGTACCTATTTATCTACTTGCACTTTGACATGCTTTCGAACTGCTAGGTTGGCAGGATCAGGGACCGAGCAATGGGAGCTCACCCCGTCACGGGGATTCAAACTGCCGACCTTCTGATCGGCAAGTCCTTGGCTCTGTGGTTTAACCCACAGTGCCACCCACGTCCCTATTTACTTATGAGTAAAACATGCTCATAAGGGACGTGGGTGGCGCTGTGGGTAACACCTCACTGCCTAGGACTTGCTGATCGTAAGGTTGGCGGTTCGAATCCCCGGGGCGGGGTGAGCTCCCGCCGTTCGGTCCCAGCTCCTGCCCACCTAGCAGTTCGAAAGCAACCCTAAGTGCAAGTAGATAAATAGGTACCGCTTTATAGCGGGAAGGTAAACAGCGTTTCAGTGTGCGGCACTGGTGCTGGCTCGCCAGTTGCAGCTTTGTCACGCTGGCCACGTGACCCGGAAGTGTCTTCGGACGGCGCCAGCTCCCGGCCTCTTGAGCAAGATGAGCGCGCAACCCTGGAGTCGGTCACGACTGGCCTGTACTGGCAGGGGTACCTTTACCTTTACTTTAAAACATGCTTGCGATTTAGCTGTAGAATGTTTTGTGGAATGTCATTGCAAAATGAAGGAAGAGGTAGGACTTGATTCTGCAATGTCTTGCCCCCTCCCAATGCCCCACATGGGCCCATGCAAGAGCGTAGGTAAATGACATTATACTCAGAACAGCCATCGCTCACAGATGAACCAATTGATGTTCACATCATACCTCATACAGAAACTGTCAAGAGTTTGGCATATATTGATTCTCGTCAGGGAAAAAGGAAGGGTATAAAAACATGAAGTTACTTATGAAGAAATTTGTGAGGAAAGAATAGGCTGTCTTTCTGCCTATCACCTTGACTGGTTTGTGTAACTTATTGTAAGTGTTGCTGCTTGACTACCAACAGAAACAACATCTATACACAAGTCTTTTCCAAGACTTTACATCAAGAAAACTAGTTCAGTTTAGTGCAGTGGTGACTCGCAAGACGAAATTAATCCGTTCTGCGAGTCTCTTCGTCTTGCAGTTTTTTCGTCTTGCGAAGCACGGCTATTAGCGGCTTAGTGGCTATTAGCGGCTTAGCGGCTATTAACGGCTTAGCGGCTTAGCGGCTATTAACGGCTTAGCAGCTTAGCGGCTTTAAGAAAAAGGAAATAAACTCGCAAGAACTCGCAAGACGTTTCGTCTTGCGAAGCAAGCCCATAGGGAAATTCGTCTTGCGGAACGACTCAAAAAACGGAAAACTCTTTCGTCTTGCGTGTTTTTCGTCTTGCGAGGCATTCGTCTTGCGAGGTACCACTGTGTATGGAGTGCTAAACTGGGAGACAAGGTTCAAGGTTGGCGATCTCACAGGGTTGTCATCATCAGATAAAATTAGACAACCATATACCAGAGGTGAGGATATTACAGCCCTTCAGATGCTACTGGACTCCAACTCCCATCAGCTGCAGTCAGCATGGCTAACAGTCAGAGTTGATGGAAGTTGTAGTCCAACAACACCTGGAAGTATACGGTTTCTGCAATATACACAATATTGGATGGAAGGTTGAGATGCAAATATAATAGATCCATAACTAAACCAAACCTACTCAGAGATTTAACTAATGGAAAACAGGGGAACCTCAGGTACTCAACACAGTTAACCTGAGGGAATGACAATATCTAGCTATATAATTGTATGTAGCATAGTAAAAATGTCTTGCAGGAAATTTAAAATCAATACAGTATTGAATGCATTTAGCCAGACTACCTAATTATATCCCAGTGATTTAAAAGCAATGATCATACATTTTAAAAACACTGCTTCCATTGTATAACTCTAGACACACTTCCCCCAGTAGCTATGAATCTAGTGATGTTACAGAACTTGTCCAGACTCCCAAGGAGGTCAATGAGTCTTTCCATTGACTTCATAGCTTTAGACCGGTCCCCTAATGAACAGTGTATAATTCATGTACAGAGCATTACACAATATATTCCATCTTCCCTTGTCATATTACTGTAATGAATCATACCTTATTAATCCTGCCTGCATTCCACTTGATGATCCTAATGGATAGCCTTTTAAGTCATGTTGCCAATTTTACCTTTCTCCGCTGGGCAATGGTTCAGAACAATGCAAGCAACAACTGCGAGGGTTTTTAGTCTATACCAGGAGATTCCAAAACAGGGTGGACTTCAGGGTCCCAGGCAGGTTCTATATCTCACAGGGCTACTGTGAGAATTAAATAGGAGTTGGCAGGCCTCATTGCCCTGTACCCCTCATATTATTGGCCAGAGAAGAGAAGAATATACAAGTTCTTTCAAAAAAATATCAGTGTATGCTAACCAATGAGAATATTTTAGAAAACTGTATAGTGAAATGCTCTTGGACCTGTATTATCATGCCTGAAGTCATAACTTTCTGTATGGATGTAAGCAGCTCAATTTTTCACATGTATGAATTGTTGTGGATAATGGAACAACTCAGGGAAGCAAAGGAGGGACTTTTAGCACAGTAATATAGAAGAGCAAGAAACTGGCAGATGATGTTGAATTTGAAGCACCCAGACAAACCACAAAACAGGGGGGAAAGTGCCAACCAACCCACAGAAGAGTTCTCCCTGCAGTCCTCAACATTCCCTATTTGGGTTTGCTTAGGTCTTGTTTCTGGGAAGAAGACCAACCTGTTTACAGTTTGCTGAAACTACATCTGTCTCAGATGTACCACCCTGATGCGCTTTCAAGGCTGTGCCAATTCTCTTCAAGAATTTTGCAAATTTCACAGAATTCTGGAGTTGGAAGGGATCCTGAGGATCATCTCGTCCAACTCCCTGCAATGCAGGAATATGCAGTTGTCCCATGAGGGGATCAAACCTGTGACCTTGGCATTATCAGACCATGCTCTAAGCGACTGAGCTATCCAGTATTTGAAAGCTCTGGAGATGGATCTGTTGCTTGGCATGAGTTGTGGCCAAAAATACCAAATAAATACAGCCATGATTGTGTGACATATGCAAGGAGAACTTTACTGAACTATTGGAACACACCCAATTGTTTCCTGCTACTTTACCACTGTTACAGCACTTTCACTTCCAGCTACAACATGCATAATTGAACGGCGCTTTAGCACTTTGTACAGGGTGAAGACATGGCCCTGTTCAACAATGAATGGAGATCGATTGTCTAGCTTGTGTTTGTGCCCATGGGGAAAAGTGATGGCCTATCCTATGGGGAAATTTATAAAAGACATGATTGGCCGTTCAGACCAAGACCCTCAACGATTCCAGTTCTTGTTCAAAGAATGATCCACATCATACCATACTTTCCTTTATGTTACAAATAAGCAAGCATTAGCAAAAATGTCTGGCATTCACTACATACAAAGCAGATTCTGTGTAAAAGGTATGAAACTTATCCTTGAGGTTTTTTAAATTACGTTTAGGGACCTCCAATATTGTTCAATGGACAAATTGAAGCTGTATGTCTTTCTTGTGGTTTACTCTGTTATGGTTAAATGGGCAAATAAGACAATTTGCTAGGAGTTGGTCCTGAAAGGTGTAATCCCACATAATACAGTAAATCACAAATAGGAACAGCCCAATAACGTTTCTCATTGCTTCTCATCAGCACCATGTTATGTTGTGTGGGGCTGAGTCATAGAAAGAGTAAACATGCCATAACCCTTCCATCCCGCCCACCAAAATTATTTCTGCAGACACCCAAATTGGGTGCACTTGTTGCAGAAAGATGAGGCAGAAACCCTTGCAATTAATTCTTTAATAAGAAAGTGGAATTGGAGAAGTAAGGGGAATGAGGTCTGAATGTGGGGAAATGTTGCACAAACATTAGGTTTCCTTTTGGTTGCAGAGCAGGGCATGGGGTGATGATTACAAGAGTCAGTCAAAGGCTTCATAGAAAGATGGGTTTTAAAGAAGAAAGAGGCAAAACAGACCAGAGGCAAAACAAATAAATCTGTGGCATTCTGGTATGTCTTTATTAGTCTTGTTAACAAGAGAGACCAGTATTTGAGACTTCTGATTCAGACGGGGAAGTCATGATTTCATATTCATAGCAGGTTTGTGTTACAAGGTTTGTTTTGCCACTCAGAACATCCGCAGGCAACATTGATCCTTGGTAAACTCTGATGAACACATGAGAAAGAAAGAGTCAGAGAGAGAGAGACTGAGAATCAGAGATCTGCATTGGCACAGTAATGCATTATGCACATTGTCTAACCTTTTATTCTGTGATATATCTGCATCTGCTGCTTTGTATAGCATGTTATTTTTCTTTGTGGTGGTTTCTGTCATTATTAAATAAAATAAAATAAAAGGGGGAGGCGGGACCAGGTATAAAGAAAAGAGAAGAAGGAAGGGAAGAATGGAGATGGGGGAGAGGAAGACAAGGGGGTGGGAATTGGCAGAATTATTTATGACCATGGGCATAGCCAGGGGGCAGAGGAGGGCTGCACCTCCCCATCAAGTAAATAAATAAAAATACTTAATTAAAAGTAGAAATGGTAGAAAGATTATGACAGATTTTTCAGAGCACTTGGGGTCCAAAGAAAGTAATTTAAAACAACAGTTGACGAGACATTTCATTCCAAATCTGCAAGACAGAGCCAGACAGAGGATGGCGTTAGGTGGGTGTCCTGCCCCACTAGCATAAACCCTGGCTGCACCCATGTTTATGACAAGAGGAGTGTAGTTAACACCCACACCCACACACCCAATACTCTACTTGTTATTGCACTGTAATGCTAGAAAAAAAGACAGCACATAAAGTTTAAGTATCTAGTATTGGGATAGACCTACCCCGCACCTTTACTCTAAAGATGTAATACACACATACTATGTGAGCTCTCTCTTCTTCCTCACTGTTGTTGATGAGACTGCCGCGATTTTCGTGCTGAGTCTCTGTATTTCTGCTTCTTAACAGTAGGTGGGGAAATAGGAGATGAGTGATTTTCACAAATGTTTTCGCATTTGAAGTTTTAGAGAGATTTGTTGGGGGGGAGAAGGAAGGGGAGATTGTGCGAGAGAAAATGAGAGAGAAAAGCGTAGGTATGTTCTGAGCTTTAACAAGTTTCTTTTTAGGCTACATGTCACTTTGAGATTTTTGAAATAGTAAGCGGTATACAGTCATACCTCGTTTTGCGGACAGGATCTGTTCCGGAGCCCCGGCCACTAGCCAAAAGGGACGCAGGGGAAAATGCCACGTCTGCGCATGTGCGCGGAGTGGTTTGCGCTTCTGCACATGTGCGAGTGGCAAACCCGGAAGTAACCCATTCTGGTACTTCCAGGTTTGCCATGCACATTCGCTAGACAAGGCGGACGTTCGCAGAGGTATTACTGTATACAGAATTTTTTTTTCAGCAAGAACTCACCAGAACTCAGTTCCGGCACCTCTCAGGTGAGAGTCATTGTCATTACAAGAGAACAAGGGAGGTGTTCATGGTGAGTTCCGGCACCTCTTTCCCTAGAAAAATGGCACTGAGCATATAAATGCTTTAAAATAAAGTAATTAAGTAAACAAAAACCATTATTTTAAAATCTGGAGAGAGTGTGCATGAAATCCCAGTTCTTGCAAGAGACTTGCTTTTTGGCTATCACTATAAATGGGATGCGGGTGGCGCTGTGGGTTAAACCACAGAGCCTAGGACTTGCCGATCAGAAGGTCGGCGGTTCGAATCCCCGTGACGGGGTGAGCTCCCGTTGCTCGGTCCCTGCTCCTGCCAACCTAGCAGTTCGAAAGCATATCAAAGTGCAAGTAGATAAATAGGTACCGCTCCTGTGGGAAGGTAAACGGCATTTCCGGGCACTGCTCTGGTTCGCCAGAAGCAGGTTTGTCATGCTGGCCACATGACCCGGAAGCTGTCAGCCGGCTCCCTCGGCCAATAAAGTGAGATGAGCGCAGCAACCCCAGAGTCGGTCACGACTGGACCTAATGGTCAGGGGTCCCTTTACCTTTATCTTTTATAAATGGGATGAGACTCATGCGCCCAGCTGTACGTTCTCATTTATGTTGTATTGCATTCCTTCTTCCAAAGAGCTTGGGGTGCCTAAATGAGGATATTCTATTTTATCCTGAGCCTTATAAAGTAGAATCAGCCTTGGGTTGTCCGAGGCATCGCAGCCAAGTCACATTTGATGCCCTCTCCATTATACCAGCTTTGCTATTTCACATAAGCTTGAGGAAGTGGAGTGAGATTTTCTGAGAGAAGTAAGTCTCTAGCAGCAGGGAGTCTTTCCTTTGCAGTGAATTGCTTCCTTCGGTGTAGTTAGCCTGCTCCTCTAATCAACTCAGGTGTGGGAGGGTGCTCTATGCCTTCTCCCTCCCCCCTCCCTCCCTCCCCCATTCTGCCATTCTCTTGTAGGACAGAAGAAACCAAAGCAGCACGTAGATGATCAGGTATATCCCCTAATTAAGCCTTGCAGCCACAGTGCTTTTCTGGCAGTGCTCTCATATCCATGACTCGCTCTACTTGTTGCTTGAAAGCCCACTCTGTCCTTATCTGCGATACACTCCCTGTCTGTATTAATATATTTTCATCTTTCACCTTACACGAACTGAGGAGGACAATGTGCTCTGCTTTCTGTTTCATCCTTTCCTTTCTGAATCCCGTACACGGCTTCTTTTCTTGACAGAGGACTGAACTTTTCTAACTGTGAAACTATATCACACGCATTATTAAATTCCTTCTGGAATATTACAGAAGAGTAGCCATGTTAGGACCTGTTCTTGTGTTAGACTGGCGGAATAGTCTCTACTGACAGCAAAAACCTCTGAGTCTACCGTACTCTAGAGGCAGCAGGACGGATGCCTATTTGCTTTCCTGGTCTGCTTGTAGGTGTGTAACCCAGGTTCCAGAGACCTGGTATAATCCAGATGTTGGTGGACTCCCATCAGCCCATTGACTGTGCCAAGGGTGCTAACTTGAATATTGGGGGGACCAGGTAAACCCTTCCCCACATAATCGATCACAATATGCAGTACACACACATCATTTGAATGGCACCATTTGAAGCTGCCCCCTCAAATATTTTATTGGGGGGGGGTGAAGGGACCTCAGCCCCTAGGAGTCCCAAATGCTGCCACCTTTCTTCATAGCTGAGTTGTTCCACCCTCTTGATCATGTTGGTTGTCCTTTCCTGAACCTTTTCCAACTCTGCAATATCCTTTTCGATAGTGGATGAAAAGTCCATCTAGGCTAGCATTGTGTCCCCAGTCCTAACTAGTTACATTGACTTTGGGCAATCTGGTACCCACCAGAAGTTTCTGTAAGACAAAACACACCAGCCCCAGCTAGCACATTCCATAGGAGCCAACTCCTAGGGGCTGAGGTCCCCCCCCCCCCTATAAAATATTTGAGAGGGCCAAGTCCCCCCCTCCAAGTTTATGAGTATTGCCATTCAATTGGTGTGCATGTGCCACGTCTTGTGATTGATTCTGCAGGGCGGGGCTTCCCTGGGCCCCCTCAATATTTTATTCAAGTTGGCACCCCTGCCTAGAACACAGCTCTCTGGATGGTTTAAAACAGGCATAGGCAAACTAGGCCCTCCAGATGTTTTGGGACTACAACTCCCATCATCCCTAGCTAACAGGACCAGTGGTCAGGGATGATGGGAGTTGTAGTCCCAAAACATCTGGAGGGCCGAGTTTGCCTATGCGTGGTTTAAAATCCCATTCAGTTACAATAAAAACCACAATTTAAGCAATGATAGTCAGAAAAATATCTCAACCCAGCATGGGCATTGTAGCTCAACCAACATATTCCCAGCAGAGAAATAATAAGTCTCCATGGGCATGCTAGTTGTCAAGATAAAATGAAAATGCCTTGTCTTCTGAGCAGCTTAGGTAGTTGTACCAGAAATTTTGAAGACCCTTCTTTGTCACAGACAACACAATTGTTGATTTAAAAAAACACACACACAAAAACTGGATAGCCGTAAATGTGTTTTCCTGTTTTCTGGCCATAAAAGAAGAAAACATGGTAATCCACAAGCAAACCAGAAGGATGGTCCTCAATGCAATAAAAATTTTAAGAACCACTGTTCTAACCTAAATGTGAAGGCACTAAAACATAATGTGCACACAAGCTCTAAGTTTTTACAAGACATTCACAAATTACTTTTTTAACCACAGGGCATGGGGCCTTCTCTGACCCAGAAGGACCATTTTCTGAAGTACATCTTGAACAGGAGCCGATAAGATAATTACACATATTCATTACCTCGCCTGCCTGAATGCGATAATTACCTGCAAGCAACATTTTCCATTAATATGTACTGTAATCATCATATCTCAAGAATTAAAAAAGAAGAAACCTAATCATTTTACCAAACCTCCATGAATTTGTTTGAAATAAATATTATTAACGTTCACCCAGTGTCAACAGTGTGATAGCATGATTGTTACTTACCGGGCTAGATCTCAGCACATAATTACTACAATGAGTAATTCTGGGTTCTAGCCTGCCTGTCACTCATCCCCTATCCTCTGACAGATTCCTGGCCCTGAGAATGATGTTTCCTGTTCTAATGAGGCCTCAAAGGTGATGTACAAACCAACATACGGTAAGTTCTAGGTCAGGGACAGTGAACCTGTAGTTTCTTTTCTTTAAAGAGCATCATGACCTCCACCATCACCAAGTCTTACACAACAGACTGCCCAAAATAAATGTGTGCATGATCAGGCTTTCCAAATCTTAAAATGAAGAGCAAGAGTAATTACCTGAGATGTGCTTGGGGTAGAATGAGGTGACAAAATGGACTATACCACTTTGAGAGGAGGCCACATTTTCAAATACTTGACTATGATCACAACTCCTTGCAGATAGGAAATTTTCCCAACCAAAAAGAGGAGTGGGATAGAGAACATCTCCCTTGTGTGCTAGATTTCTAGTTGCATGCAAGGACTTTTTAAATATGAGGGTACTTTAAAAAACAAACAAAAAAAAACGGTATCTCTCTCCACGCCAGTGGTCAGAAATGGTGCAGCCCATTCTTCTGCTTCCTTCTCCTGTCTGTGTTGGCCCAACCTGAGATATTTGCTATCAGATGGGGGTGAGATTTTTGCAGCTACTTAAATCATTGGAAGCCTACCTGTCAGTATGATTAATTGGTTATCGGAATTGCATGGAAACGCTGAGACTAGCCAAAAGCTATAAGGATCCCTGCCTCCAATCTCAAAGCTCTAGCTTTCCTTTATAATTAGTTCAGCTTTCACAAAGTACCAGCTGTGAGAAGAAGAAGGGTTCTTCTCGCAGGGTTAGTCTACATCAGAAGCTGTACATTTCTCCGCCAGGGATATCAAATCATTCATCTTTTCTCCTATTGTTTGAGATTTGTGTCTGCGAGGTCAGTTCAAAATAGGATATCAGATTTTAATTAGCATCATGAGCAGCAGACAAAAGGCACTTTTCCTCATCAGGCCTGTGACTGTTACACTGATGTCATGTGAAAATTGCCCAGTGGCTTCTCATCAAGACATCAAAAGCAAAGCTTTCTCACAGAGCTCTTCACCACTGCATCATAAATCTTCATTTATTACATAAGAAACCCAGGTGAATGAATATTCTCATACCTGGTGTTGTGGGAAAGAGTTCTGCCCATATTAAATTGTCTATGTTGTTGTTGTTTATTCAATTTATACTCTGCCTATTCACTCCAAGGAGCTCAGTGTTAATTGCTTGTGTAGCCTGCATACCTACCAATGTTGTGGTTTGTTTGTTTGTTTGTTTATTTATTTGATTTGATTTCTATACTGCCCTTTATCAAAAGATCTGAGTCGGGTACAGCACTAAAAACATATTTTAAGCTTAAATTCCCAGATGGTTATCTATTTACGCTGCTTGGCCTTCTAAGGGTTAAGTTACGGAGACAGCTTCCTAGAGAGGTAAGGTGTTTTTGGTTGTTGTTTTTTGAGGGGGGGGAGGCAGCTTGGTTCTCCAGAGCAGAGGTGCCTCCCCGTGTTAGCTTTATTAAATTGGAATAGACTGCTGGACTAGATGGGCATTTGGGCTGATCCAACAGGCTATTCTTACCCTCTTAATGGTGTTTACTTCCCATTAAATGTGTACAGAATTGTAGCCCAGTTCTGTTTCCTAGTCTTCTAAATCTCTACTTCATTCGATGGCAAAAGATGGACTCTGCTATCAGCTAAGGCTGCATTACCTGCGTCTGAAAAAGCCCAGAAAGGTTTTACAAATATGGAATGGGCAGTTTGGGAATCCAGTTGTGCCATTAAAATGTACCTATGAAACTCTCAGAAAAGAGTGGCCAGAAGATGGATTTGATGCATTTAGGTAATGCAGCTAGGGTTAAGGACATTTCACCTTTTAATACTCAGAATAAAAAAAAGAGAATTGTGCCCAGCCTACTGATTGAAATCTCCAGCAGCAACTATGAAAAAGTGGCTGTTTGCTTTGTTTGAAGCAAAGACATACACTCGCAGAAATTTAAAAGGCGACCTTCTTACTGACTCATTACTTGGTCAGATATTCAAGGACAATACAAGGTGACTGACTACTTAACACAAGATAATGCTGCATATTGAAAGAGACTTTACACTACACACCTGGCTCCCCTCTTTAAATTAATCCTGGAAGACGCCTTATATAATAATGGCCTGCATAACTTCAAATCTTGTAAGACAGCTACGCAACTCCAGCTGGTCCACTATGTAGCTCCCTGGTGATCAATTGGAATAGTACACCACAAATAAATTGTACCAGGAGGTTTAAAACAACTTTACTGGTTGCGAGCCCCAATTCAAGGAGCTGGTTTTAAGTAAGGCTGACCCAAACTTTTGAATTGCCAAACTCTCCTGCCAGCAGCCACCATCTGCTTCCCCCCCCCCCCCACACACACACTATGTCATTTTCGGAGGGGAAATGGCAATGGCACACACACAAAATGACTGCTGGTGAGAGGCAGCCCATTCATCTGCTTATCATGTTTCCCTATGTAAGCAAGTAAAAAATAAAATAAAATTACTCTCCCAAACTTTTGGAAGATGAATATTCATTTTATGCTGTTTCTAATATTTATTTATTATTGGGGGGCTGGACTGCTTAAAGATTTGTTGTGTGTGTGGTGGTGTTTCCAAACTGCTGCTTAAAGCCATCTCAAGAAGTTTTCGTGGAATTCAGTGCGAACATATTGTAAATTTATAAAAAACTAAAACGGGTCTGGAAACAGCATAGAGAATGCATCTGGGCACACACAGGTGAGCAGTAACCAGCACTTACCCACTCAGCTCAGGATGGCTGTGTGTCCTGCTTTGTGGAGGACAGACCTCTCTCTGAAGTTGTCCTCTGTCTGAAGAGCTGTCCAGTCCAAAGAGGAAGAACTCTAAGAAGGGGCAGCAGGTATATGTCTGAAACAACATATGTGCCCACAATGTGTTAGAATTCCTGCTCCATGATTGCAGTAATTGGATTGTTGTCTTTCACATGACTGTATGTGTTTTGCCACCACAGAGTGGGAAGTGAAGGAAACAGGATGTTTGTGTTACTGTGTTCCATGAAGTGGGACTATTGTCCTGTGTTTTTTTTTCTTTGCTGTCTGATGCTAGAGAGACAGGGAGCCATGTTGCAGTGCTCCGTGTGTGTTTATATGTAAAAAAGGAGATTAGCCAAAATGCTGAGTTGCTGAGGCCTGTTACGCAACTGCGCAAACTCTGCGGATCCCTAAGTGTGCCGGTGTCGGTTGGCATCGGTTGCTGTGATGTTCGGGCAGAAGAAAGCTTTTGAAGCTCCCAAACAATTGATCAGGAGGGAGAGAACATGCCAGTCAGGCATGTGTCTCTGCCAGGGTCCTACTCGAGTGTAGGCTGAACTCCTAACAGTGTACACTACTAAGAAGAATGGAAACTTTTGTGTGGAGCCTTATACCTAATATGGGACGCAGGTGACGCTGTGATCTAAACCACTGAGCCTCTTGGGCTTGGCAATCGGAAGGTTGGCGGTTTGAATCCGCGTGACGGGGTGAGCATCCGTTGCTCTGTCCCAGGTCCTGCCAACCTAGCAGTTCAAAAGTATACCAGTACAAGTAGATAAATAGGTACCACTCCGACGGGAAGGTAAACAGCATTTCCGTGTACCGTGGCTTCCATCACGGTGTCAGAAGTGGTTTAGCCATGCTGACCACATGACCCAGAAAGCTGTCTGTGGACAAATGCTGGCTCCCTTGGCCTGAAAGCGAGATGAGCACCGCAATGCCATAGTCGTCTTTGACTGGACTTAACTGTCCAGGGGTCCTTTACCTTCACCTTACCTAAGAACTTGTCACACCAGGGAAAGATTGGTTTCTTACACAGAATCGAAAAAGACAGAGCATGTGGGTGCTGCTTTAGACAGCAGATTTGCAAATATGCGGACCGCAAATAATCATTCAGTAAAAAGCCATCACTGCACAAGGGGCCTTGAAGTTGGCCATCAGCAGTTAAGCACATCCACACCATACATTTAAAGCAATCTTATACCACTTTAATGGTCATGGCTTCTGCCAAAGGATTCTGGGAACTGTAGTTTGTTAAGGATATTGAGAGTTGTTGTGAGACTCCTCACAGGGCTACAGCTCTTAGCACACTTAGTTCCCAAGATTCCTTGGGAGGTGCCATGACTGCTAAAATTGTATACAAGTTCTTTAAAACTATGGTGTGGATGTGACACAAGTCGCCTGTTGACGGTTTCCCAAGTAGGGTGAGATGTATTGTTTTTCACTGTTTATAGTAATTACAGTCATACCTCGGGTTACAGGTGCTTCAGGTTGCGTTTTTTTGGGTTACAGAAGTACTGGGTTTCAGCTGTTGCGCATGCGCAGAAGCGCTAAATCTCACTTTGTGCATGCACAGAAG
Source organism: Podarcis cretensis (assembly GCF_951804945.1). NCBI lineage: Eukaryota > Metazoa > Chordata > Lepidosauria > Squamata > Lacertidae > Podarcis > Podarcis cretensis. The sequence goes on along the minus strand of NC_137175.1, from coordinate 79,514,241 downwards.
CGCCGAATCGCAACCCACAGGTGCGCAGACGCGGGTTGTGAATACTGCGGGTTGCGAACGTGCATCCCACACGGATCACGTTCGCAACCCGACTGTCCACTGTATTTCTAAATGTGTGTCTATGAATATCAATTGCTGCATGCAAATATTATGCAAATTCACTATCGTTTTTTGTCCTATTTTATCCTCTTTTTAGGGCATCAGTGACCACCTTAGTTCGGGAATTCTGGTACAGTCCATCTGCATTGTCCTATTTCCTTGTACACCTTCCCAACGTTTGGTGGCTGTTTCCTCAGTGACTGGAATTTCCTTTGGAATGAATATAGGTCATGGCTCCTTTCCTTTAACCAATGCTGTGGATCAAGCCATAAGGGAAAGCATTTGGAACATCTTAGATTTAACAATAAGGGGAGAAGGGTTTGTACATCTTTGAGCAGTTGGAAGGCATGTAATCAAACAGACTTTACAGCACCAGAGGGCCACTTCCACTGTCCTTTTTCGATGAATTATGCATCTTGCGCCTGAGAGTACTATGAAGGGGAAGCTCACTGCATTACACGACTCTTTTAAAAGATGTGGAAAGGGGGGGGGGAGAATTGTGCCACACGCAATTTGATATTACTTCAAAGTAACCACTTGTGAAATACGGAGAGGAATTATGGCATAGATAATATTCCTTCAGTAGGAGTTCAGTAAATGGGTTGTAAAAGTCTCAGACTTGAAATCTGAGAGACAGTGTTATGTAGTGGTTAGAGTGTTGTGGGCAGGGTAGGAGTCACAAATTGAAATATAATGTTCATAGACTCAGTGAAACACTCCACTCCAACATCACTTAGAGCAAACTGCTTGCTTCCTTTGAAAAGTTAGTTCTTACTTTCAAATAACCTCCAACATTTCTCCGATAGAAATACAGACGCCATGTTCCATACTAATAGAAATAATAATTTTATTATTTATATGCCATCCATTAAACATTTAAAAACATCCCTATACAGGGCTGCCTTCAGATGTCTTCTAAAGGTTGTATAGTTACGTATTTCCTTGGTTCAGGAGTCACATAACTCCATGTTGTTGTTGTTGTTTAGTCGTTTAATCGTGTCCGACTCTTCGTGACCCCATGGACCAGAGAACGCCTGGCACTCCTGTCTTCCACTGCCTCCCGCAGTTTGGTCAAACTCATGCTGGTAGCTTCGAGAACACTGTCCAACCATCTTGTCCTCTGTTGTCCCCTTCTCCTTGTGCCCTCCATCTTTCCCAACATCAGGGTCTTTTCCAGGGAGTCTTCTCTTCTCATGAGGTGGCCAAAGTATTGGAGCCTCAGCTTCAGGATCTGTCCTTCCAGTGAGCACTCAGGGCTGATTTCCTTAAGAATGGAGAGGTCTGATCTTCTTGCACTCCATGGGACTCTCAAGAGTCTCCTCCAGCACCATAATTCAAAAGCATCAATTCTTCGGTGATCAGCCTTCTTTATGGTCCACTACTGGGAAAACCATAGCTTTTACTATACGGACCTTTGTTGGCAAGGTGATGTCTCTACTTTTTAAGATGCTGTCTAGGTTTGTCATTGCTTTTCTCCCAAGAAGCAGGCGTCCGAAGAAACATAACTCCATACCCTCCAACATTTCTCTAATGAAAATAGGGACTTCCTAAGGAAAAGTGGGACATTCTGGGGTCAAATCAGAAACAGGACTGGCTTCTGTAAATCTGGGACTGTCCCTGGAAAATGGAGACACTTGGAGGCAGGGTGGATTTTATTAAAATCAAATCGATTTAAATCACAATCTAAATCACTAGTCAGTAAGACTTGATTTAAATCACTAGTCATTAAAGCTTGATTTAAATCATTTTTTTACAGAAAGACACATTCTTGCTGGTATAATCTTAATATTTACAACCAGATGAAGGTTTCATTTATGGAATAATAAATTTTCAGAGTAGTTTTTACAGTTAGATGAAAAAATACTGATTTGGTTATACTATTAGAAATACATTGACAGATAATTACGGAATTATTGTGAGGTTTAATAAATAACTGTTTATATTTGCACAACTTTTCTGCTGTACTTTATTGGAAGGAGAAAAATAATCATTTCCTTAATAACAAGTTAAACAATTTATTTAACTAAAGCAATAACATTATAGCACATGTATCCATGTTTGTTAACTGATGTGGTTAAACGATTTTTTTTAATATAAAAAAAACACACCTTAGACTGAGTTTTAGCACACATGAAAAACTTAAAACAGATCCTTATTTCCTGATGAATAGCCTTCGGACTATAATGTAACTTAAATAGAAAACTATCTTTAGAAAGATTTTCCCTACAAAATAATTTTATTTTAAAAATCCAATTTAAATTTTAAAAAAACAGATTTAAATAAATAAAAAATCTGACTTTTAAAAGAATTTTTTATTTAAATCATTGATTTTTACCTACCTTGCTTGGAGGGTCTGCTTTCAGGGAGTTGGTTTTTATTCAGGATGAGGCAGGAACTGAATTACTTCTGTTCTTTTACAGGACTCTGTTGGGTAGCCATAACCAGTGATCCCTCCTTCTTTTGTAAAGATAGTAAAGGTCATGAGGGGAATGATATTTTTCATACTTTCCACCAGCAAGCAGTGTGGCTGTTTCCTGCACTCTGGGTAATGCTTCAGTGCAATTTTAATGTGGGAAATTCTTGAGCCTGCAGTGAAGCATGTGTGAAAAAGTGCTGTAAGATGTAATGAAGTTATCACACTCTGGCAGCAGCTTAGACATGAGAAGCAAAAAAAAAAAAAAAAAGTCAATTCCACATCCTAGCCAATGAGCAAAAGAAGAAGAAGATAAAAGCACCAGGAGCCAGGAGGGGAAAGAATTGTACTGAGACAGTCTATATACGTGAGCTTCCTTATATAGGGCAGGCTTTTCTTGTTCACAAGGTGGTTAATGAATTGCAGAATGAGACCAGGATGCAAACTAAGTCATTCGATGTTGCAAAATGAGCCGTTCTGGAAAAGAGAAATATGCAAAAAAGTGTTTATTATTATTTTTATTATTATTATTACTAATAATAATATATACATTGCCTTTTCTGTGTGTGTCCACATGATTAAAAAATAGCATTAAAGCAGCTAAAAATACTCTGATTTTAATTATTATTATTTATTTATTTATTTATACCCTGCCCATCTGGCTGGGTTTCCCCAGCGGCTCTGGGCGGCTCCCAACAGATAAAAAACAGAATAAAACATCAAACATTAAAAACTTCCCTAAACAGGGCTGCCTTCAGATGTCTTCTAAATGTGAGATAGTTGTTTATTTCTTTGACATCTGATGGGAGGGCGTTCCACCATGCGGGCGCCACTATCGAGAAGGCCCTCTGCCTGGTTTCTTGTAACTTGGCTTCTCGGAGTGAGGGAACCGCCAGAAGGCCCTCAGCGCTGGACCTCAGTGTCCGGACTGAACGATGGCAGTGGAGATGCTCCTTCAGGTATACAGGATTGAGGCTGTTTAGAGCTTTAACGGTCAGCACCAACACTTTGAATTGTGCTCAGAAACGTACTGGGAGCCAACGTAGGTCTTTCAGGACAAAAATAACTGAAGATGGGTTTAATAACCATATCAAATGAACATCTAAGGCAAAGACCTTTTCATCTAGCTAGGTGCTTCAGTTTTGGAAGGAATGAAGAGGTCAGGGTCCTCCACATGTTGTTGGCCACCAGCTGCCTTCAGCCCCAGCCACTATGGCCTATGATCAAGGATGATGGGATGTGTAGTTCAGCATCTGGAGGTCGAAGGTTTCCCCATTCTAAATTTGGTGTGAACAGCACTAGAGATAGAAGGAACTGCTAATTTCAGTTCTCTCAGGTTCCTATTTTTCCACTCAGATAGTTGTTCATTTCCTTAACATCTGATGGGAGGGCAATCCACATGTATAACACATTATACTTGTGGAATTGTCCTGCCCTATCCAGTTTTGAAAGGAGCAAGTGCCCTGTCGTCTTTTGCATCTGATCACCTTGCTTTTAATTTCAACAAGGGATGCTTAGGGGTGGAATGCAAATTCCTGAATGGAATTACCTGATCTTCACCTTTCAGATTGAAGCTGATTTTCAGAACTTACCAAAAGTTTCCACTCTTCTCCAAATCTTGAGGCGCAGTTCTCAGAGGTTTAAACCTCTCAAAGTATGCATGCAAATATGTGTTTTGGGGGGAGAAATTCAGGTTTAAGCCCACCTCCCACAAGGAAATGCACATATTTTAAATATGTGTTTGGGGAGGTTTTGTTTTTTGAAGTTCTCAGATGAATGCAGAAGCATGGTGGAATAGGACTATGGCTAAAAACTGGTTTAATGGCACAGATAAGGAAACAGGTCAATTTCTCCATCCCTAATCTTAACCCTGAATAAACATGTTAAAATTCACCAAGCTCTGAATGAGACTTTCCATCATTCCCAATGAAAAATAAGAAATCCTCATTTGGGGACATTGTTCCACTGGCTTTAAATTTTCTTCTCTTATAAATTGCCATTTCAACAGCAAGCAAAAGCAAGATAGTTAATTGCCTCCAGACCCCCTACCAGACTCCATCAACAAGCTACTGTTAAGGGGGGGGGGAGGACAAGCAAAAAGCAGGCAATCTACTTCCTTGATCTCAGATCGGAGTAAAGCACTCATACTGTAGCATTTACCAGATATGCTCCCCAACCAGCTCCACCTTGTACTTCCTTTTTCCCACATAACAAAAGGATAGTACTTTAGTCACACGTATCTGTGAAAAACCAAGGATAATTATGAAACTGCAAACAATCAAGTTGAGAGATACATTTTAAAATAGATTGGGGCTGCCAACATAGGTGCAGTGGTGCTCTTGAGGTTTTTCCTGAGTGTCCACAAAGCCTCTGAACACACACACACACTGCCTGTTGGTCATGAGATGATCACATTCCAGTGGTACCTCGGGTTACAGACGCTTTGGGTTACAGACGCTTCAGGTTACAGACTCCGCCAACCCAGAAATAGTACCTCGGGTTAAGAACTTTGCTTCAGGCTGAGAACAGAAATCGTACTCCGGCAGCACGGCAGCAGTGGGAGGTCCCATTAGTTAAAGTGGTACCTCAGGTTAAGAACAGTTTCAGGTTAAGAACAGACCTCCAGAACGAATTAAGTTCTTAACCCGAGGTACCACTGCACTTTGGGGGGAAGTAATGACCAGAGGGACGCAGGTGGCACTGTGGGTTAAAGCCTCAGCGCCTAGGGCTTGCCGATCGAAAGGTCGGCGGTTCGAATCCCTGCGGCGGGGTGCGCTCCCGCTGCTCGGTCCCAGCGCCTGCCAACCTAGCAGTTCGAAAGCACCTTCGGGTGCAAGTAGATAAATAGGGACCGCTTACCAGCGGGAAGGTAAACGGCGTTTCCGTGTGCGGCTCTGGCTCTGGCTCTGGCTCTGGTCAGAGCAGCGATGTCACGCTGGCCACGTGACCCGGAAGTGTCTCCGGACAGCGCTGGCCCCTGGCCTCTTAAGTGAGATGGGCGCACAACCCCAGAGTCTGTCAAGACTGGCCCATACGGGCAGGGGTACCTTTACCTTTACCTTTAATGACCAGAAGGGTTGTTACCCAAAAATCCAAACATGTTTACGGGCCTAAAAAAGCTAGTGACCTCCAAACATAGATGATTTGCAGACCACTGCACCCTATTTTATTTGTTAGTTTTTTTGTCTGAGCTGCTGGGCTGCTAGAGAAAACCTAGGAAACTTATATGTAGCATATTTATCCCTATCAACCAGTTGGCAAAAGATTTTCTCCTTACTATTCAAAAAGGAAACTGTCGGAAAGAATCTCTTTCAAGAACCTTTCCCCAGGGGAATTAGACAGTGAGCAATATAATACAAAAGGGCAGGTTTGTGGCCTTCATGACTAGGTGAGAGATTATCTTTAGGAATTGTGGAGTGGGAGGGGGGAGTTTCTCCACAGTCTAGTCAGCAGCAACCTTTTGTTCTGTGGAGGTTCCAAAATCACAAAGCAGAAATGGACATTACAGGAACACAGGAAGCTGGCTTTTATTCAATCCATTTAGCTCAATATTGCCCACACAGAGTGGCAGCAGAAAGGTTTCAGACAGGACTTTTTCTTAACCCAACCCAGAGACACCAAGAATTGAACCTGGCACCTACTGCATGCATAGCAAAAGCTCTTGCAACCCAAGAAAAACAGCAGTCACGGCTCCATCTTTCTTGCTCCATCCATTCCTTATAGGGTCTACTTATAACACATATAAGGGACCCAGGTGGCGCTGTGGGTTAAATCACAGAGCCTAGTACTTGCTGATCAGAAGGTCGGTGAGCTCCCTTTGCTCGGTCCCTGCTCCTGCCAACCTATCAGTTTGAAAGCACGTCAAAGTGCAAGTAGATAAATAGGTACCGCTCCGGCGGGAAGGTAAACGGCATTTCTGTGCGCTGCTCTGGTTCGCCAGAAGCAGCTTAGTCATGCTGGCCACATGACCCGGAAGCTGTACGCCAGCTCCCTCGGCCAATAAAGTGAGATGAGCGCCGCAACCCCAGAGTCGTCCGCGACTGAACCTAATGGTCAGGGGTCCCTTTATAACACATATGAGATGATGTCACTGCGCTGGCCATGTTGTTGCTTTGCATAACTGGCTAGCAGGAGAAGGAAGATTATAGCATTTTAATGTCACATCACATAGACAAAACAAAAATATAAAAAATTCCTTCCAGTAGCACCTTAAAGACCAACTAAGTTAGTTCTTGGTATGAGCTTTCGTGTGCATGCACACTTCTTCAGATACACTGAAACAGAAGTCACCAGACCCTTCTATATAGTGAGAAGGTGGGGAGGGGTATTACTCAGAAGGGTGGTGACCCAATCCCACCACCCTTCTGAGTAATACCCCTCCCCACCTTCTCACTATATAGAAGGGTCTGGTGACTTCTGTTTCAGTGTATCTGAAGAAGTGTGCATGCACACGAAAGCTCATACCAAGAACTAACTTAGTTGGTCTTTAAGGTGCTACTGGAAGGAATTTTTTTATTTTTGTTTTGACTATGGCAGACCAACACGGCTACCTATCTGTAACTTAAACATCACATAGAGAAAGGGGGGGGAATTATGGTGGTACGGCTATGTTTCATGCCTTTTTTTTTAGTTTACATTTTTATTAAACCATTCTTCCTACAAGTTCTGGGCAGTGTTCCCCATTTAATCTTCACAATACTGGTGAGATAGGCCAGCTAAGAGATGATACTGGCCCAAGATCATCCCCTAAGATTTATGAGTGAGTTGGGAATCAAATCCAAGTTTAACTAACTGAAGTTCAACACTCTATCCAAGATGCCACACTGTCTAGCTCTATCCTAAGTTTGCTCACTGGGGAGCCAGTTACTGGTACAATCCATGACCTTCTTTAAATCAAAGCTGCCAACATTGCCTCCGGCTTGAGTACTGGGTGTAATTTTTGCATTGCAAAAAAGTTGACAGAATCGGAAAAGTTGTCTAGGGCTATACAGCTGAGAAGTCATGAGATTTTCCAGCTTCTTCTTTCCAACCCATTTTTACACAAGTTTATCTAGAAGTATATCCACTGCCCAGTGATCTTCGGTTGAAAGGTGGTATCTAAATTTAATCAACAACAACAACAATATCAAGGTGCTCAGGTAGGTGGCAGAAGAGGAGACAACACTCCTGTATCTTTAATAGTTGTGTCCTGCTGAAATCCCCTCTTCTGTCCAACTATTGAAGGTACAGGAGCCCTGCCCAATTTTGAATCTGGTCATGTTGTGGGAAAGATGCCCCCACCTCATTGCCTGAGCCCATTGAGAGCCTATCCTGCTGTAAGGTAGCTTTGTATCAGATGAACCTCAACAGAGGGGAAAGAGCTGGTTGGTACATGGAACTGGGTAGACCTTGCTTTTTAAGAGTTGAGGCCAACTTCAGGGGGCCCTGGGTGCCTGGGCACCCACAATATTTTCACTGTGGGTGCCTGGCCTCCACACGCCACCTCTGCCTCTGCCCGCTGCCTTACCACAACACATGGCAACGTGATGTCATGATGTCATGTTGTGTGAACGTGCCACTGGGCACCCACAGTCTGGGGCTGAAGTCGGTGCCTCTGGTTGAAGGTTGCAGTCTAGAACAGAGCCATCTGTGCCCATGGTGTATGAGTGTGGGGTGAGCAGGTGTAGCACAAAAGGTGATGGCTCTGTCAAGCTCTTGTCTCCAGTCTCAGACTCAGTTTTATTGTAGCTGCAACAGAAAAAGTCAGTGCTAATACCCAACCATTGTTATGCGTTTGCCAACCAACCTGTAAGGAAAACGTAGCCCATCTTTCTCTTATTCCTTCATCTGTATAAATCAGTAGGTTGACATTTTCACAGCCCGGAGAAAAGCGTGATCAGTTGATAATGGGACGTGGGTGACACTGTGGTCTAAACCACTGAGCCTCTTGGGCTTGCCAATCAAAAGGCGGTTCGAATACCCGCAATGGAGTGAGATCCCATTGCTCTGTCCCAGCTTCTGCCAACCTAGCAGTTCAAAAGCACACCAGTGCAAGTAGATAAATAGGTACCACTGTGACGGGAAGGTAAACAACATTTCTGTGCACTCTGGTTTCCATCACAGTGTCCCGTTGTGCCAGAAGCAATTTAGTCATGTTGGCCACGTGACCTGGAAAAGCTGTCTGTGGACAAACACCGGCTCCCTTGGCCTGAAAGTGAGATGAGTACCACAACCCCATAGTCACCTTTGACTGGACTTAACCATCCAGGGGTCCTTTATCTTTACCTTTACCTTAATGTTTGCAGCTCAAGTGACTGTTAAAGGCACAGGTGCAGGGACCGCTGGCCAGTAAAAAGAAAGGTTGGCAATCCTGCACAGAGATGGTGCTTATGGGCTGCTGTCCAGTCATTCATAGCTGTAAATAGTTTTGCTAAGTTTCTTTCCCTCCACAGTCAGGCAGAGATGAGCAGAATGTGAGCTTCCGCCTCTTCAATTACAGATCGTAAAAACCAACTCTTCTGTTCAATTGTCTTTCACTTCCCACATAGCGCTTGAAAACAGTTTTCTTAAATTAAACATTGCTTCCTCCTCCACACAGTTGTCTGCTTCCTGCTCACATTATTCTCTCTCTTTTCTGCTTTATGGATTCAAATTGGCTACTTTGTCTACCTCATTATCATCTTTCCCTGCACCCCTCAGCACAGTCAACCAGGGTAAGTTTCCGTCAGAAGCATGAGGCTCCTTGGATTTGCCATTTGAAATATCCTCTCTCCATCTGACATTATGCTCTTTTTTATGCGACTAATATTTTTCGAAAGGTCACCGCACAGGGATGAATACGGGGGGACATTTAGTGTTACAGTGAAAGATATTTGGGAGTCCAGTTTAAAGATTCAAACTCAAGTCTCTCTCCTCTGAGAAGGCCACATGCAGAAAGAAAGAAGGAATCCTTAGCCTCTGAAGGAGTCACAACCTCTGACTGGAGATGCTGTTGAATTTCTACGTAGTTCTTCAAGATTCAGGAACATACCTTATACTGAGTCAGATTACAAATCTAGTCCAGCCTCCTTTTGTTCAGTGTGGGACTTGAACTCATTACCCTGAGATTAAGAGTCTCCTGCTCTACTAATTTTAAACTACAGAAAAGTTATTACTGAAGCAATACTGTGACAGCTTTCAAAAGTTTAAGGCATTACTGTGGCAGCTTTGACACAACAGATCTGGTTAGATCTGAATTGCTTTATGAAAAAATTAGGTAGCCAATCCAGAGTTTACCTCTTTCTTCTGTTTATCCCAATGGTCTTATATTTAACAACATTTTTTTCTCTCTTTTAGATTTGCTGAGGGGAAGAGGAGGAAAAAACACACCACCGTTGCAATATATCATCACGACATTAAGATATGAAGATGCCACGCAATAGCATCCCTGTCGAATCAGTTTATTTTTCCTCCAGAATGATAAAGTTGCTAAAAACAGCATTGGCTTGAAAACATTCTTGGGTCAATCTAATCAGCTGAAGTGGTTTTTGGAAGAAGCCAAGATAGAGCTGTTCCTATTGGAAGTTAACACATTCACTTCCGTGATCCCGTAACAATGTGTCTCTTTCCCATATGCCCACTCATATTTATATGGATTCAGAACAAGAATGGCTTCCAACCAAACTGACGTCCAAACAAATCTTTCCTCGCAAGTGGGAACAAAATGTTTCTTACCAGTGCTTGTGATTTCCCCCTGCAGCATCAGGCAGCCAAAGACAGAGCGACAGGCTACGGAGATCATTATTACAACACAGGAATGGAAAATTTGGCAGTGGTTGTGACCCACAAAGTAATGCTACCTGGGAAACTACCACATTTTTTAATCAAGGTGATGATGATGATGATGATTTAAAATTGTATGCCACCCTATACTCGCTGGTCTCGGGGTGGTTCACAACATAAAAACACAATATAAAAACACAAAATGCGTAATAAAAATAAGGACAAGAACAACCAACTAATCCCCCCTCCTTAACACATTTTAAAAGGGCATTGGGTGTCAATCAGCCAAAGGCCTAGTTAAAGGGGAATGTTTCTGCCTGGTGCCTAAAGGTGTATAATGAGGGCACCTGGTGAACTTCCCTGGGGAGAGTATTCCTCAAATGGGGAGCCACTACAGAAAAGCCCCATTCTCATTTTGCCACCCTCGAACTCTCATGAAAAAGCCACACGAGGAGGGCCTCAGAAGATGATCTAAGGGTTCATATGGAAAGAGGTAGTCCTTGAGGTATTGCAGTCCTGAAATTAAAATGAAAGAACCACATAGTAATTGTGGTGAGCTTCAAGTCTTACTAATGAGCTCTTGACCTATGAGCTATATCCCCATTTGAGAAGACTTATCCCACATGTTGATTTTATATGTAATGCCTTAGTTACAACTGATGACCCAAACCTCTTTTTTATATATCGGGAGTTGTAGCCAAATAAATTAAAGGGACCTACTGAAATGAATGGACCTAAGTTAGTCATAGGGACATGGGTGGTGCTGTGGTCTAAACCACAGAGCCTAGGGCTTGCTGATCAGAAGGTCGTGGTTCGAATCCCCACAATGGGGTGAGCTCCTGTTGTTTGGTCCCAGCTCCTGCCCACCTAGCAATTCAAAAGCACGTCAAGCGCAAGTAGATAAATAGGTACCACTCCGGCAGGAAGGTAAACAGTGTTTCCGTGCACTGCTCTGGTTCGCCAGAAGCAGCTTAGTCATGCTGGCCACGTGACCCAGAAGCTGTCTGAGGACAAACGCCAGCTCCCTCGGCCTATAGAGTGAAATGAGCATGCAACCCCAGTGTTGTCCGCGACTGGACATAACGGTCAGGGGTACCTTTGCCCTTAAGTTAGTCATGTTGATTAATCTGAGAGAGTGTATTCTGGCTAAGACTAACATTGGATGCATACAGCCCTACTTTTATACTCCACCTTTCTTCCAAGGAGCTCAAGGTGGTATGCATGGTTCTACCCCTCTCCATTTTATACTCACAACAACCCTGTGAGGTAGGTTAGGCTGAGAGAGACAGCATGCTGGCCCAAAGTCACCCATCAAGCTTCAAAGATGAGTGGGGATTTCAACCCTGGTTTCCCAGGACCTGGTCCAACACCACTGTGGCTTCCATATTTGTGAACCCCTTTCTGTTAGATGGAGCCATCTTATTCAGATTGTGCACCTCATCAGGTGTGCTTGCTGCCTGTTCTGAATCCCATGAAGGTATTGTTTTATGGAAAGGCATTTTTGCATGGTTGATGCTCCCAGTTCATACACACCAGGGTCCTCCTCAAAATGCCAGCTAAACACCTGGTTGATTTGTTCATTCTTTATTGGCTGAATTTCTGTACCACATCATGAGAAAAGTTCACCCATATCTAATGTGGCGCGGGTGGTGCTCTGAGCAACTGAGCCTCTTGGGCTTGCCGATCAGAAGGTCGGCAGTTTGAATCCCTGTGATGGAGTGAGCTCCCGTTGCTCTGTCCCAGCTCCTGCCATCCTAGCAGTTCAAAAGCACACCAGTGCAAGTAGATAAATAGGTACTGCTACGGCGGGAAGGTAAACGGCATTTCTGTGCACTCTGGCTTCGTCACGGTGTCCCGTTGCACCAGAAGTGGTTTAGTCATGCTGGCCACATGACCTGGAAAGCTGTCTGTGGACAAACACCAGCTCCCTCAGCCTGAAAGCGAGATGAGTGCAGCAACCCCATAGTCACCTTTGACTAGACTTAACTGTCCAGGGGTCCTTTGCCTTTTTTTTTTTTTTTAACCTTACTCATGAGATTGGCCAGGAGTGGGGAAAATGTTGCATGTCATGACCGCACAATATGACATTCATTATTCAGGACACTGTAAACCCATTTGAGGTCTGATGTCTAGTTTGATAGACACAACTATTGAGAAATATAAAAACATTGTTACATTGAAACGAGAGTTTGGCTGGGGGTCCTGAGAGATCAACATTCAGAAACTTCCTCAGGCAAAAATTGGGTATTCCTGTGAAAATTGCTGTTGGCAAAGTGCAGCCTTATCTCACAGGATGGTTGTTGCACACACAGTGTAAAGCGCCCTGTGGTCTTGTAGGTACGGAAGGGGCTGGTTTTGAATCTGAGGGAAAATAAAGAATATGTGATGGGCACCGCAAGATAACAGAACCCATCAAATAGTGCGCTGTACGGCTCTTCTGATTATGTGTTTCCATAAAAACTATAACAGCAACAAAAGTTTGAGGTGTTGAATCACCGAAGCCATTACATATTATCTGGGATTGTGTGACAAGATTAAATATTTCTGGGAAGAGAAAACTGAAGGAATCCACTTAGTGCTAGGATTTACTCCTCTTCATGACCCGGCACCATTTATCCAAGCAAGACACTCTCAACACAAAGCTATCTGAACACGGATGATGAAAGATGGATGATGAGATGTTACTGAGGTGGCCAAGAAGCTAATTTTACACAAATGAAAATCCTTGCAGCCATAAAACAGACATAAAACATAAGTGTGTTGGCTTCTGTGGGAAGCTTCTCTCTTCACCTAAATGATTATCATAGGGATGCGTGGTTTGCTTTCATGGGCATCTCTGATTAACAATTTCTAGTCTTAGCAAGAATACTCATTGCAAAGTACTGGAAGACACAAGACTTGCCCACACTGGAAGAGTGGCAGACGCAATTGATAGACTATATGGAACTGGCTGAAATGACTGGCAGAATCCGAGACTTGGGAGAAGAAACAATGGAAGAGGACTGGAAGAAGTATAAGGACTATCTACAAAAATATTATAAGTTGTATGAATGTTACGTATTTGCATGATTTAGAAAATACCAGCTCCAGCAAATAGGCTTTGTAAAATAGAAAATTAAGTTATAAGTAAGAAAAGGTCAAAATTTAAGGCAATATTTTGTTTAATTTTAAGGTATGAGCAATTGATAAAAATTAGTTTAAATTTAGAAGTATAATATTTGGAAAGTACAAAATAAGGTATGAAATAAGGTAATAATTTGCTGACATTCTGATTATAAATAACGCAGGGTAAGGAGACGCGAGGAAGTCCAGTTAGTTATATAAGAAAAGTTATATTGAATGGTTGGTTATATTTTTCTCTTTTTATTATGTATTTTGAAAATTTAATAAAATATTTATATATATATAAAAAAAAAGATTAACAATTTCTAGTCTCAAAAACATACGCTTGGGCAGTATGTTTCCTTCAGGAGTGGGAAGCCCTTTTCAGCCGAAGGGCAACATTTCTTCATGGGGAACCTTCCAGGGGCCACAAACCAGTGGCCATTGGGGGCCCAAGCAAATATGGTCAGCACAAAATCATTGTGACTCTTGCCTCAGTACATAAGGCAACATCACATCCACACAAAGGCAGGAATTCAACACTGTGATCCTTGCTGTTGTGGCCTGACTGGATGCTGAGGAGGGGTGGGAGGCACTAGCTGGGGAAGAAGGGCAGAAGGCTCACAGGCTGCAGACTGGTGGTTGAATGATGATGAGTGGTCAGCAGGGGAAGACTGAGTGGAGGAGGTGTTAGAAGCTGAAGAGGCAACCGGGTTTAGTGAGCAGGAAGAGTCTGTGGCAGAGAGCAGTTCAGAATCTGAGGCAGAAGTGGAGGCTGGAGAGGAGCGGGGCCAAGAAACAGTGATGAGGTAGGCTGCTGAGGAAGCCAGGGTGTCTCCCCATCCTGCTGTGACCAGCTCCCCTGGTCTCTCAGAACCAGAAGACGAATGAAGAGAGAAGAGCAAAGACAGGCATGGTGACAAAGTCTCAGATTGCTTGGGAAGGACCATGGGGAGGAGGAGACTTATACAACCTTGGAAAGGCTGGGGACCTTCAGTCCCCACAACTGCTTCACATGGGCAAGATCTACCGGGACTAGTTGCTGTGCTCACCAGGCCTGGCCTCCTGAGTTGACCTTGTTTCCTTGAAGAAAGAGTTAACTTCACTGACCCCATGTGAGTCTTTGCTGACCTGTACCTGACACCTTTTCCTGACATTGTTCTGTCATTGCAAGCGTTTCCGCTTGCCAGATGGAGCAACCTCCTTCTCCTCCCTTGTGTACTTTTGTGGTGGTCTACCATGTGCTCCCTGCAAGATATTGTACTTTTTTAAAAGCAAAACTTTCAAAACCTATTTTCGAATGTATCTCCATAAGCATGGGAACTAGAAATATTCTTTTAAAAAAAACTCCCACTAACACAATTCTGTGCATGTCTACTCAGAAGTAAGGCCCACTGAGTTACAGGAGACTTGCTGCCAAGCAGCCTGAAGCTCTGAAGAGCTGCATTCTTTAAATGCCTTTAGAACCGACATGGATCTCTGAGCCGGCGAACAAAACGTTAAAATCAAATACGTATTAACGTGGAGCATAAACCACAAAAGTGCAAACAACCGAGAAATCAATTAAAGAGCTGAAAAAAAGAAATTGTCAGAGAACAAATAGTCAGCATCCAAGAAAGAAGCAGAACCAATTAAGGGGCTCTCCGCTGCCCTCTGAAACAGCAGAGCCTTTGGCCAACACCAAAGGGTGATTTGGGGGATGGAGGGGATGGAGAACTGATTCTCTGACGAGTTTCAAACATTTGGAACCATCTTCTTCTTAGGCTCCAGCAGTGAACAATGTGCTATTCCACATGCAGTGCTGTGTACAGATAGCCTTGCTGCATCTCCATTTCCTACACATCGGTGTCATTTTTGAGCTTTGCAGAATTCTCTTGGCTTCATTATTCCCCACATGATTGACTAGATAATAAGATGTCATGCATTCTCCTCTAGAGTGACACAAGCAAAAATGAACCTTCATTAAAAGAAAGAGAGAGGGGAAAAGAGAGTTAGAGAGTTCACACTATGTTTCATGTGGGTATAATACTCTCTTATTTACAAATTATTAACTTTCTTTTCTTTCTTTTTTAGTTACACATCAGCCCCTGACTCATGAACCATGCGTTCGCTCCATTAGCACAACAATGGGATTTTTTAAAAGGCTGTCACTCTGAAAAACCTCCATTGTACCCGGTGGTTACTGACAACAGTAATTGTGTCATATTTAGGTTGACATGAGTCAGCAATTTGAAAGTCAATTCATGCAGAGGTTGTTGAAGGGAAAGAAAATGGGATTTTGTTATTATACCTCTACAAAGTGATGGTGATGATATAGGAAGCTAAGTTATACCAAATCATGCTATTGTTGGCAAATCCCCATGGAGGATAAGGCTTTCAGGGGCAACTAGTCATTATGGTTATATATTGCCTTCAGTATAAAAGGCAGTGTGCCTACTGTGATCCTGTCCTACTTATGGACAACCCATAGCCCAGGGGCAGATCCACTATGAACCTAATGAAACTTAAGCTTCAGGGCCTGTAATACTGGAGGGTTATGTGCTGCTTGGAGAAGTGCTTTCTTTTGTCAATCCTCTCTATCCTCTGTGTGTGTGTGTGCAATGCATAATTTTATAAACATGTATCTCAAACCCTTAGCCACTACAGTGATCCATGCAACGGTCACCTCCAGGCTTGACTACTGTAATTCGCTCTACGCGGGGCTGCCCTTGAAGCTGACCCAGAAACTTCAGCGGGTGCAGAATGCTGCAGCGAGACTCCTCACGGGGTCTCTGCCATGGGAGCATATTCACCCAGTGCTTTTCCAGCTGCACTGGCTCCCGGTGGAGTACAGGGTCAGATTTAAGGTGCTGCTTTTGACCTTTAAAGCCCTTCACGGCCTAGGACCCTCATACCTACGGGACTGCCTCTCCCGGTATGCCCCATGGAGAGCCTCAAGGTCCATAAATAGCAACACCCTAGTGGTCCCGGTCATTGACTATGCAAAAGCCTTTGACTGTGTCGACCATGGCAAACTATGGCAAGTTCTTAAAGAAATGGGAGTGCCTGATCACCTCATCTGTCTCCTGAGAAATCTCTATGTGGGACAAGAAGCTACAGTTAGAACTGGATATGGAACAACTGACTGGTTCAAAATTGGGAAAGGAGTACGACAAGGCTGCATTTTGTCTCCCTGCTTATTTAACTTATATGCAGAATTCATCATGCGAAAGGCTGGGCTGGATGAATCCCTAGCCGGAATTAAGATTGCCGGAAGAAATATCAACAACCTCAGATATGCAGATGACACAACCTTGATGGCAGAAAGTGAGGAGGAATTAAAGAACCTTTTATTGAGGGTGAAAGAGGAGAGTGCAAAATATGGTCTGAAGCTCAACATCAAAAAAACGAAGATCATGGCTACTGGTCCCATCACCTCCTGGCAAATAGAAGGGGAAGAAATGGAGGCAGTGAGAGATTTTACTTTCTTGGGCTCCATGATCACTGCAGATGGTGACAGCAGCCACGAAATTAAAAGACGCCTGCTTCTTGGGAGAAGGGCAATGACAGGCCTAGATAGCATCTTGAGAAGTAGAGACATCACCTTGCCAACAAAGGTCCGTATAGTTAAAGCTATGGTTTTCCCAGTAGTGATGTATGGAAGTGAGAGCTGGACCATAAAGAAGGCTGATCGCCGAAGAATTGATGCTTTTGAATTATGGTGCTGGAGGAGACTCTTGAGAGTCCCATGGACTGCAAGAAGATCAAACCTCTCCATTCTGAAGGAAATCAGCCCTGAGTGCTCACTGGAAGGACAGATTGTGAAGCTGAGGCTCCAGTACTTTGGCCACCTCATGAGAAGAGAAGACTCCCTGGAGAAGACCCTGATGTTGGGAAAGATGGAGGGCACAAGGAGAAGGGGGCGACAGAGGACGAGATGGTTGGATAGTGTTTTCGAGGTTACCAGCATGAGTCTGACCAAGCTGCGGGGGGCAGTGGAGGACAGGAGTGCCTGGCGTTCTCTGGTCCATGGGGTCACGAAGAGTCGGACACGACTAAACGACTAAACAACAACAACAAAGTGGTCCCGGGCCCTAAGGAAGTTAGATTAGCTTCAACCAGAGCCAGGACCTTTTCAACACTGGCTCCAGCCTGGTGGAACGCTCTGCCTCATGAGACCAGCCCCTGCAGGATCTGATTTCTTTCCGCAGGGCCTGTAAGACAGAGTTGTTCCACCTGGCCTTTGGCTTGGAGCCAATTTGATTCCCTCCCCCTCTTTCTTTTTTCTTTTTCCTTTCTCCTCCTGTGATGAGGCTGCATTTTAATATTTTAATGTTTCAATATTTTTAATGTTGTATTTTAATCTTGTTTTTAAGTTGTAATCATTCAACTTGTTTTTATTATTGCTTGTAAGCTGCTCTGAGCCTGGCCTTGGCTGGGGAGGGCAGGGTATAAATAAAAATTATTATTATTATTACAGAAGATGAAGGACCAGGCCGAAGACCTTCACTGAACATCCTGTTTCTTTATTTGCCACATTTATATTCCACCTTTCTACCCAGTGGTGCTCAATGCACCTAACATCCATGTAAAAGCCCTCTTTAGTTGTCCAAGTGTATAGGAGGCATGGGTCAAGGCATGCTGGTAAGTTCTGAATAGGGCTTGTAGGTTGGAAAACAGTTTGTCTCATGTGCTTATGAGCTGCCCTGTTATCAAGAACCCAGCATGATTGGAGAAATTCAGTGAAATTGTCCCGTCCTCCCCACCATTTTATCTGCCCACAACTAGGGCTGGGCCATATATCAACATATCATCCAAAATAGGTTTGAAGTCCACATTGTGATATCAGTTTCATAGCTTTTGAACTGGCAATATATCAGAAATCATGATGTGTGGTAGGGCTGGGTGGTATATCGTCCAAAACTGGTTTCAAGCCCAAATCATGATTTTGGCTTCATAATTTTTGACCTGGCAATATACTGTGAATCATGATGTTTTTGTTTGTGTGCGTGCTGTGCAAAAATTACAATGCGGGGAAAAACCATGAAGCCAGCCAATGCCTCTGCATAGCTCCATTCTCATTTCAGACATTGTGACAAGTTGAATGATATCACCTTGAAACTGCCTGTAAACAAAGGCTCTGGATTGCTTAAGGCCACCTGGTGACCTTCATGGCTCAGCAGGGATTTGAACCTTGAGCTTCTTTGCCACACAAGCTCTACTCCTGTAAAATTCACCAATTTTTTAATGGATACAAAGCACTATAAGAAATTGATGCTGAAGACCTTCGGAGCATTATTTCCAGATAGTGCATCTAAACCACAGTTGATGGTTATATTTTCAGGGCAATGCAAAAACTGTTCCAGGAGGAATGCTCAAGAGTGTGACAAGGACAAAGCAGACAATGCGGCAGTCACTGAGGTCAAACTGCCAAGTGCATATCGTAAGGCATACATCATCTGTAGTGAACGAGAGCACACAGAATATTGGAAAAGTTCACCAGGAGCATTGACCTTCTAAACATGCCCCTTCTTTCATAATAAGTAATGAAATGCAGCCACTTTTCTGTCATATGGATCATTTTTAAGGCTGGTAATCCCCCCCCCGTCCCCGAGGTAATTAAATAAAACATCATTGCCACCATAAAAAGCATAACCCACATATTTAAAGACACTACAGGTAGACACTAATGTGAGGTCTAAAGCCAAAATGCTTTCAGCATGGGCACACACACAAGTCACACATTATTATACAGGCCAATTTCATAGCTTGGGCACATCTAGAGATACCTGCCTTGGTGTGATTAAATTCAGGCCACATACAGCAGAGGGAATCCCTGCTCAGGATTTGGCCAGGCATTTCCAGAACTGACCAGACGAGGAGATTTTCATTTGCCCCAGGTGAATCTGGAAACTTTCTAGTCTCCCCAGAAAACACATGTCCAAAGACTGTTAATATTGCTCTGTTTTGTTTGAGAAGTAGAAATTAGGGACATATCTTCTCGCTGACATTGGCAGTCATGGTGGGATCTCTGGACCCACCCTGTATATAGTAAGCCTGCAACTTACACAGGGGTTGCATTCCAGGGATCACGCCTAAAGCCAAAATCATGTATAGTCAAAACATATTGTGTTAAATTTTGCATGGAACTGCCAGCATCTTTTTTCTCTGACACCCGCCCCCTTTCCGCCCTAATTTTAATTTTTTAAAAATGTTTTGCCGAGCACATAAAACTGTATGCACACAAGTTAAATGTGTGCAAGTTGCGGGCTTACTTGTCTACACTGGGTTGGTCAAATCTATCACTTTCTTTCTTTTTTAAATTTTAATTAGTTCTTACATTATTACAATACTTCAATAAAAAGAAAAACATATTTTAACGCTTTACAAAGCTTTCTATATACGTGTATCCAAATATCATTGTTCATTTTCACCCTTTTGTATCCCTGTGAACTCCCTCCACCTGTGTTTGGCATCATTAAATTATTTACATTATCCTTTACTCTGTGATTAATTAATATTCTTTGCATGTTAACCAAAAAACAAAAAAAAATTGAGCCTCTTTTACTGTAACTTTTTGGATTTCAGTCTAAACATATCAATAATTTACTTCTGGAAGCTCGTTTACCATATATTCATATACGCATTCTCATTAAAAATCAAATCTGTCACTTTCAGTTTCTCTCAGTTTCACATTTTTCCAATCTGAAGTTCCTCTTCACATTTACACACCAGTTTTTATTTTAATTCCTCATGAAAACTTGTCAGCTTTTTAGTGCCAATTTCTCCGAATGTTCGTGTGCAATATTTCCTACAATGAACATTTTTGCCTCTATATGCACAATTAACCCTAGCACGTGCAATTTTGTATACAGTAGTACCTGGAGTTACATACGCTTCAGGTTACATACGCTTCAGGTTACAGAATCCACTAACCCAGAAATATTACCTTGGGTTAAGAACTTTGCTTCAGGATGAGAACAGAAATCGTGCTCCGCCAGCGCAGCGGCAGCAGGAGGCCCCATTAGCTAAAGTGGTGCTTCAGGTTAAGAACAGTTTCAGGTTAAGAACAGACCTCTGGAATGAATTAAGTACTTAACCCAAGGTACCACTGTACATTACATGGCTGGAGAACTGCATTGCAAAATTCAGAGAAGTGCAAATATGAAAGGATGGCTGTGTTTCAGTTCTCAAACTGTATCAAAAAGTGTGAATTAGGTAGGTTCACCTTTAAAGATGATCTGGCTCTAATTTCTTCCCCATCTCTAACGTACTTGGAGGCACTACAATTGTTTAGACTGGTTTTCATTTGAAAGCTTTACAATCCCCCCCCCCATTTTTGCTTTGGGGGACATCTGCACTCTATTCCTGATGTAGCTTACCAACTTCAGCATGCGATCTACCTCTATGACTTCAAGGATCGTAATCCAAAAGGGGGGCTTCAAAAAGTCCAGCAGTGAATGGCTCAGTATGGCACAAGCAAGAACTTCTTGTAGCCTGTCCTAAGATTTACCCCATTGATCAAGATGCAAACCTCTTCCAAGATTACTTAGACGGTGACAGTGATTTGTAGTTCATTGGCTTCACAAAATTGCTGATCTCTTAAGTACCTGTGCCCGCACCTATAAAATTGGAAACCGCCATTCAAAATATGGTCCTCTCCTACATCTTCTTCTGTCTTCGCAATTCATGGCATGGCATGCATATGAGACACAACTGATGGGATCTGTCATAATCCTATCTTAATAAGTAGGAATAAGTTCAGACGGAACAGCTGATGTATGGCATAGTCACTGCCAGTTCTCTAAGGGGCATTTGATCTTTCCCCCTTGATATTAAATATATGCCAAAGGTTTGCGATTTTGAGAATAATATATGTGATGCATAATCATGGATATAAAGAATGAACTTCTCCAGTAGTGTATTTGAGTACAAAATGGCCATAAATCAAGATTTCTGCTTTCCTGTTTGTCATAGTTTTACTGATATATGCCTGTTAGAATTACAGCCTCCTGCATTTTCAATGCAAAGTAGAAAACAGTCTGGAAAATCTGCAATGGCCTCAGCTTCCATTGAAGATCTAGAATTTTGAGATCCCCGGCACTTATAACCAGCTATGCAAGCTGTCCATTTCGAACCGCATTTGCTCATTTAAATCTTATGCCTTTGTCTCATGTTCAGTCTGGCCAGAACAATTGAACTCAAGTAGTCTTCTGGCTTAAGTCATTTCAGTCTTGTGGACTGAGGATTTGTCATATAATTTGACTACAGGGGAGATTCCCTGCCCCACTCTTGTTGACATAGGTCAGCGTAGTTCAAGGGGACAGCCAATCACAGTAGTAGCAGATTAAGGCATTGTAGAATGGAGAGGTTTGCAAGTGAAATTGTTTGTATGGAAAAACCTCACCTCAAAAAGTAAATTGCAGAGCTTGAAGTACCTTCAGAAAAGGGTAGCTAAAACGATCAGCCCACAGAGTGGTGCATGCTCTAGTTATCTCCTGCTTGGACTACTGCAATGTGCTCTATGTGGGGCTACTTTTGAAGGTGACCCAGAAACTACAACTAATCCAGAATACGGCAGCTAGACTGGTGACCAGGAGTGGCCGCCGAGACCATATAACACTGGTCCTGAAAGACTTCTGGGACATTTCCGAGCACAATTCAAAGTGTTGGTTCTGATCTTTAAAGCCCTAAACAGCCTCAGCCCAGTATTCCTGAAGGAGCATCTCCACCCCCATTGTTTAGCCCGGACACTGAGATCCAGCTCCGAGGGCCTTCTGGCGGTTCCCTCCCTGCGAGAAGTGAGGTTACAGGGAACTGGGCAGAGGGCCTTCTCAGTAGTGGCGCCCACCCTGTGGAACGCCCTCGCATCCGATGTCAAGGAAATAAACATCTATCTGACTTTTAGAAGACATCTGAAGTCAACCCTGTTTTGGGATTTTTTTCCCATTCTTAATGTTTTACCATTTTTAATGTGCTGTAAGCCACCCAGAGTGACTGGGGAAACCCAGTCAGATGGGCAGGGTATAAATAATAAAATTGTTGTTGTTGTTATTTTATCAAGGAGCTGGAATAAATCCCTTATGGGGCAAAGTTCCAATGTTTTGCGCTTCTTAGTTTAGCAGTAAATGAATACAAAGGGGGACATGATAGAAGCAGAGGTCTGGTGGCCATCTGTCATGGATGCTTTAGCTGAAAATCTTGCGTTGGACTAGATGACCCTTGGGTCCCTTCCAACTGTAAGATTCTAAGATTATATGATTTTATGATTATGTATGGTGTTTAGAACATGGATGTCTTTTTTTTCCATCACTCATAATACATGAAGACATCCATTGGAGCAGAACAACCGAAGAGTCAAGAAAGACAAAAGGGAGTAATTCTTCACACAGTGCATTTTAGAGATAAGCTGGATGAGGAGGAGTGGTCAGAGTCCATGAGCCCCCCAGAGAGGGCTCAGAAGATAACAACTTAGAGTTTGGATCCTGGTGGTGGGACACTGAGAAGCAGTCAGCAGAAGGCATGAGCTTGGAGCTGATAGAAGCAGGAGACTGGAGTGATCAAGGGGATGTTCAGGAGACAGAGGACCTTCCAGGACAGGATTAGAAGCTGTGCACACAGCATGTGCACAGACAGTATCAGTCCTGCTGACTCTCCTCCCCCTCTGACTCCCCGCTTGAGGAGGATCCTTCACATTGCTGAGCAATGCACCAGACATGCCCAGAGAAGGAGACCACCCACCCCCACCCTAATGCAACCTTTGTCTGCTTAGGAAGGATCCAGAGTGAGAGGTTAGAAGGGGAAGGGCATGCTCAGAGCTCAGATTCTGCAATGCCTTCATTGAGTTAAGACGGACCAATGACATTGCTATATTGTTGTTGTTTTTCTGCTTATAATAAAAAGCTAATTGCCTTCTGTGCCTTCTGTGTGTGTGCCTGCCCTGTGGATGACCTGGCTCATTGACAGCTCCTTGGCAGTGCATCCTTAAACTATGGAACACACTCCAATAGGGGGCTGTGATGGGTATCAATCAGCCTGGATGGCTTTAAAAGGGGATTAGACAAATTCATGGAGGAGAAGGCTATCAATGACTACTAGCCTCTGAATTGATGGGGATCACAAGTGGCTTGAATACTGCTCCACTCAGGTCCTTATGGGGTTCCGATACACATTTGGCTGACCACTGTGGGAACAGAATGCTGAACTAGTTGGGCTTTGGCTTGATCTAGCAAGGCTCTTTTTGTGTTCTTTCGAAAGGAGTAAATTTGGATGACTTTTTTATCATCTCTGACATATTCAGGATATAACGATTGTTGAAGAGGCTGAAGCTGTCACTTCACTACTATGAGAACTGCAGGTGAAAAGTTCAAGCTTCTGATGAACGCTCCAGTCAACTGGTCATTGTTCAGGTTCCCTGAAAAGGAAAGGAAAGAGAATTCAACCCTAAATGGACTTTGGACTGATGCCAGGGCCAGAAGCTCTTCTGCAACAGACCTATCGAACCCCTGCCACTTCCTACAGAGGTTCTGGGCTGTCATGGGACAGGACTGAATGGTGCCCAGGCTGTCCCTCAGCCACAATGTGCTCATTCCCTATAACCAGAAGTCTCTGGCACAATGAGAACGTGATGTTAACTCTGAGGAGATTTCACCCCTCCCATATCCAAGAATCTCCTGACGAGACAGCTGATTCTCCAGAGAGGAGGAGCAGAGTTTTGCTTTCTACTTATTCAGCTCCAGCAGTCAGTGAGTGTGTCGGAGAGAGAGTGTTAGAGGTCTCCAGCACATTCCGGTACTTTGTCATATGCTTCAATTTCTCAACAACAGTAACAAAATGAAAACGGAGCTAAATAAATTATTTTTACTCCATTCTGAAGCACCTTTTATTAAAGCCAGCCAAGTTAAAAAGCGTTGGTGACATTTCCACACTTGTGCAAACACAGTAAAACTATACAGTTTCCTGCCATTTGTTTGTTTCCCTGACTTTTCCTTCTGAGTCAGAAAAGGGTCTGTAGCTCAGTGATAGAGGCCATGTTCTGTGTGGGAATGTTCAGGGATGCAGGAGAGGATATATTGTCTGATTATATCCTTATCCAGCTTGTGTTAACAAGTTCCACAATTTCAGCAGAGTAACATTCCTCTTAATTTTAAACTTTGCAACGGATGTGTTTGCTCAGGCTCGCTAAAGCCTCTATAATAACTGTTCTGGTATTTTCCCCTTATTCCCTCATAAAATATAAGAGACGACACAGTCTTTTACAAAAGTATAAAAAGAGTTTACTCACATTCAATCAGATCCCAGAAGGCAGACTTAGCTTAATGAAGTAACATGCACTTGGAATCTATCTCATAAGAAGACAGTCCCTTTGTCCTCTCTTGGCTGGAAGCCTAGAGGGCATCTTTGGCTTAGTAGATGTTGTTTCTTCGATGCATGTGGTAAAAGAGAGAGAGATGGCTGCCCTGCCCTGTGCTTTTGTCATTACCTGCACAGGTGAGGCCACACCCACCTCCAGTCACATGCAGAGGAAGTTTGTCCCAGCCCAGAAGGAAACAGGAAGTTTACCTGCTGGCTGGACAAACATTCCTCCCCATGTGTAAACATGTTCGCTCTAGGAATATTGTACTTGACTGCTCTTGTGTTTCACATCCCACATTCTGCATGCAGAACGTCCCAGGTTCAGTCTCCACATTTTCCAGATAAGGCTGCAAATATCGCCTGGGGAGCTTCTGCTGGTCAGTGTCTACCATTCTGAATGAGATAGACTCATGGTCTGCCTTGAGAAAAGGCAGCTTCCTATATTTCTTTTTTAAAAAAACCAGCTTCACCTTCTGTCACTTCGGATTCAAATTAAAATAAGACCACATACAAGGGATAAATTGGAAGACCTGGGAATTATGCCAACCCCAGTCAATTTTACCAAAGAGTTTCTGCATCAGTAATAACTTTCAGAGCCTCCAGAGTACCCTCCCTTCATCCCAGGCTTCAAAGTGCTTTACCAGGCAATCCTAAACTTTAATTATATGGGGGGGGGGGGTAAGCAGAGCTATGCCACCATTGCAACACAGAAACAGCTGCTGTATCTTAGAGGTGCTCATCTCAGAGGAAAGGGGAAAACACACTACTTGCGGTGGGAGGGCGGAATCCAAAAATGGTGCAACAATGGCAGCCACACCCTCACTTCCATGGAAACACAGGCAAACCCCACATATCAGGGCTTGGCCAGCAGTGACACCCATGTGCTGCCTGCATATGGAGGAAGCCAGCAAAGCAAAGTCAAATGAGGACATTCCCTCCCCCCTCCACAGTCTATCTCCCTGCCATCAACACACACACAACAGACAAAATGAAAATGTCAGTGTACCTCCTGCTCAATGAGCTACAGTGGCAAAGCCAGCAACGGCTCCACCACCTGCCGTCCTCAGGGATTCCTGCAGAGAAGGGTTCAAATTTCCACATGCAGCCCTCAAGTACTATTTTTGATCACAGAATGGAAAGGGAAGGAAGAAGGGCCCTGACAGGGGACAGAAAACAGGTACAAATCAAATGATCTTCAAAACCATGATTTGGGGAACTGGGAACAAACTTTGGACTATATATACCCTAACTTTTTTTTTTTTTAACTACCCAACTTAAAACTAAATCAATTTGCCACATGCTGTATTTGAAGATCTTTTCTCCTTTAGTTCTTGTTCAGCTTCGTTAGTAGGCATATTAGGGAGCAAGACAACTATATAACTTTCCTAGTGCCGAGCAGAAGATAAACAGCAGTGGCAAGACTATTTTATATAAGCTTGTGCTCACAACAATTTCTAGGAATGGCAATTAACTGACCTTCACTTTTTAAAAAGCTGCAATCCACAGTTCATTTACTCTGTAGAGAAGTCCCATTAAAATCAGCGGTACAGCTTCGATTAGGTGGATTTTGAATTAGAGCCAAATACATTTCCCATGTACATCTCTGTAGCTAACATTTTTTAAAATAATTGCCATCATAAAAACACAAAATTGGTACAAAGACCCTGTGGTTTTCAACAGTTTCTTTCAGAACAACACTTTGAGGAGTTGTGTAACAGAACTGATGTTTGAAAACAAAGGTTCCTGAATAGTATTTGTATATCTTAAATCTTTGATGGGTCAAGGTTCGTTTTCAGCTACCTGAAAACATGTTAGTTTTGTTTTGTTAAACTCTAATTCTCTATATTCACCAGATTTGTATCTCACAGTATGCATAAGCCCTAACTGAGGAATAATATAAAAGCTATCTAAAGAAATAATGTTAGCAATGTAGAAATGCTGCAGGGTGAGTCCAAGGCTGAATCCATAGTTAGCTGGGAGCAGCGTAAGGAGATTTCATGTGGGTTCTTCTCATGGGCCCAGGGGCACTCTGGGAAAAGAAGATGGCAGGCATGAACCTTGAAAGCTTTGCTCCACAACAGCGTGCCCACTCTGTAAACAGGCAAACAGTTTAAGAAGAAAGATATGGCAACAGCTTTGAAGACCACCTGGTATGTGGAGGGAGAAGATTGAAGACCAAAGACTGACCTGTCAGTGCAAAGAGTTTTCTTTCATCAAAATATTTTACAGAGGTTAGAGGAAAGGGAATAAACAGAACCCTTTTCCCTTCCCCTGCCTGGTAACACAGGGGGAGGGGAGCAAGTGATGAGGCTGAGTGGCTGTAATGGCAGGTTCCTTCAAATCTGGTAGTGCCACTGTTGTTGTCCTAAAATTTTTGCAATATCTGGCAGGCAGTACGAACAAGATTTGAGGAGTTTTTGTGTGTGTGTCTGTCTGTGTGTTTTGAGCCTCCATTCCACATGGAGTCCATAATAGAGCACATGAATCATGGACCACATTCAGTTTGGCAGATTACAAGTTGTACATGGCTATTCCAGAAGTTGCACCATTGTCTACTGTCCTGTTCACCTTTTGCCTCATTATGCAACAGATCACAATAAGGTCCTGAGAAGTTTTTAACTATACAGTGGTACCTCGGGTTACATACGCTTCAGGTTACAGACTCCGCTAACCCAGAAATAGTGCTTCAGGTTAAGAACTTTGCTTCAGGATGAGAACAGAAATCGTGCTCCGGCGGGGCGGCGGCAGCAGGAGGCCCCATTAGCTAAAGTGGTGCTTCAGGTTAAGAACAGTTTCAGGTTAAGAACAGACCTCCAGAACGAATTAAGTACTTAACCTGAGGTACCACTGTACAGTTAAGAGCCAATTCAAATATGGAGTTTTGGGGGTGGTACTGTCCTTCCATGTGACTGCACCATTTCTGATGTTACAGAACATCAATATAGTACAGGGGTCAGCAGACTTTTTCAGCAGGGGGCCGGTCCACTGTCCCTCAGTATAAACTATATGCTGATCTCCACCAGCAGTTTGTAGATCAACTCTGTACCCCAGATGGAAACCAGAGTCAGAGGTCATATATTTTCTCTTACTGGGGTATGATCAGGAGCTCACCAAGTTAGTGGCTAAATATCTCTATTTGGTTTTTTGTTGTTGAAATACACTGCAGACGTCTGGTCTCCCTGGAGACCAAGAGATGTGATGATAGAATGCTTTACCTCCTTTCTTTTAGCAAATGTTTTTTATGCCACTGGGGAAGTGGTAATTCTGTATTGATTTGTTTTGGATGTTGTATGTGATACCAATAATAGGTTTACTACTACTACTACTACTACTGTCCCTCAGACCTTGTGGGGGGCAGAACTACCTTTTTTTGGGGGGGGTGAACGAATTCCTATGTCCCACAAATAACCCAGAAATGCACGTAAAATAAAAGGGCACATTCTACTCCTATAAAAACACACTGATTCCCAGACCGTCCATGGGTCAGATTTAGAAGGCGATTGGGCCGGATCCAGCCCCCGGGCCTTAGTTTGCCTACCCATGATATAGTAGTCAAAAAGAGAAGAAACAGCAAATTGGTAAATAGTGGGGGGGACATTCTGATAGTGATAGCAAATGACATTATCATTTAACTTTTTGTGATTTCCAGCAATAGGTTAAAAAAAAAAAACCAGACATATTTTTAAAAAATCTTCAGATTTTGCAGTTCACTGCCCTGATAAATGGAAGAAGTCCCTTTGAAGCAGTATTAAAAGGGAGGCCTGGTGCAGTGTGATCACTGCTAAAAGAAATCAAAACTGTGATATTGTCAGTAGAAATATTGGAACTGCAGGAGATGGACTAATTTGAAGGTTTCATTAGCCATAAAGCCTAAGGTTATAGTGTTACATCTGCAACAGAAGAATGCCATTTTAGTTGTTTCTGAATGAGTTCAAAGGGGTACTGAATATCCAGAGCCTATGGCAGCAATTTGTGCATCTTTGATAGGCTATTACGTGCCACTCACTTTACAGAAGATGTGGCATGAAACCGCTGTAACTGGTATGTGCTCAGGTTGAATCTCTGGCCACTATACTGGAACTCTGCATTGCAAGGAACATGGGGCTGCCGCTAAAATTAACACTCCTATGTCAAGTTCTCCCCTTCTAGTAAAGCTTATCCTGTGTCCTCGTGTTGTCATCACGTTAGTGATTTCTCCACTCTTGCCAATCCTTGCTACAATTTCAGGGTCTCCCTACCATTAGGCAGAACAGGGGGCAGTCATCCCAGGCAGTAGATGCTGCGAAGATGAGGGTAGTCGTGAGATGTTGGATGAAAGGTAAATTTAAATGAGGATTAGACACATTCATGCATAGCCTCCAACATTTCTCTGATGAAAATGGGGACGTTCTATTCCATCCCCTCCAACACTTCTCCCATGAAAATAGGGACGTCCTATTCCATTCCCTCCAACACTTCTCTGATGAAAATAGGGACGTCCTATTCCATTCCCTCCAACATTTATCCCATGAAAATAAGGACGTCCTATTCCATCCCCTCCAACACTTCTCCCATGAAAATAGGGACGTCCTATTCCATTCCCTCCAACATTTATCCCATGAAAATAGGGATGTCCTATTCCATTCCATCCAACCTTTCTTTGATGAAAATGGGGTTGTTCTATTCCATCCCCTCCAACATTTCTCCCATTAAAATAGGGACGTCATCTTTATGGAAGATGGCTGCTAACATCAATGGCTGTGTTCTAACTCCACCACTGGAGGCAATATACTTCTGAATCCCAGTGGCTGTAAACTGCAGGAAGTGAGAGTGCTGTTGTGCCTAGTTCCTGCTTATGGACTTCCCACAGACATCCGCTTGGCCACTGCGAGAGCAGGATGCTGGCCTGGATGAGCCAGGGGCCTGGTGCAGCAGGCTCTTATGTTCTGACATAGGCCTGTGTCCACCACACATCTGTAAGCCTACCTGCTGCTCCTGGGTGTGGTGGAAAGCATTGCCCTGTTGCCTGTGATAAAGCAAGATTGAATCGCGTGTCTAGACACCGCAACCACCCCCTCATTGGAAAATTAAACACACTAAAACATAGATATTAGGTTAATTGTTATTGGGCAAATTTTGGCCACAACTTTATTAATTACAGAATGTGAGCGGTATTGGCTTAGGCACTGAATGGACCTGACTATATCTGACTCCTGCCTGTTGCGCAGGGAGTCCAGTAAGGGTAAACCACCAGAAGGGGGAGCCCCGTCGATGCAGACCAACTCAAGCTCCCCCAGAGGAAGCCCTCCGGCTCGCACCACAGATTTAAACGTTCCTGGCCACGCCCCCCCCCCACCAGCCAGCAGATTGGCTGGCCGGTGGCTGATGCAGCTGGGATCCCCCGGGCAACACAGGACTTCGTCCCTGGCCCTGGAGGGGAGTGGGTGGCCACGCAGTCCACCGCAACTCCTCCCCACGGTGAAGTGGAGTAGATTTGCAAGCCCAGTTAGCTTTGAATGTGAAATGTGGACTGAGGGGGGGGGCGCCATCTTATCTTTCCCCATAGGCAGCAAAATGACTTGGGCTGGCTGTGTGCACTTTGAATTTAAAACAGATTACCACACTGTGGGCTTTTCTGTGTGTGGTGTTTCTTTAAAAAAGCAAATATTGTTCCTATTAGTGTTCCAGCCATATTGAATGTTCTACTTATGAAGTCTCTTAAATTCAATATATAATGCCCAGAATGTAAATGCTAGAGAGCAAGAGAGGAGGTTTTAGCTGCAATGTATGTGTAGCAGTCCTGCTATTATCAAAGATTCTTCTTTTTTTTCTTTCCGGTGGCCTCGCTCCCTATGAATTTTAATCAGAATGCATCCCCTCTAGAGCATGTCGTCCTGGAGGGTTCCCGCCTCCCCCGCAAACAATGTTAACTATGAATTATACTTAAAGTTTACTTTCTGAATCCAATATTTGGTTTCTAGGCCAAAGCAATCTTTAATAGACATAACTGTTTGATTATTTCATTAATAAACGGGAGTGTTGCCAGTTCGTAAAGGCACAGGCCTCCCAGGAACCAATCCATCTCGTGGTCATTCTTACAATTGCTTATTCACATGAAACCTGTCTAAAGTCAATTAAATGGCACCAGATTTGTAATACCCTTTGTAGAGATATATTTAGATTCAGATTTACAACTCTGTCTTCAAGGCAGTAGAATATATATATACACCCTGTGTGCGTTTGTGTGTGTGTGTAGAATCATAGGGTTTAATTCCTCCTGTGAAATATGCTACAATTTGGAATTCTTAGTAACTTTTCAACTTTATGTGAGAATATCATAATATCCCTATATTTATAAATAAAACAATTTTTTTTAAAAAAGTTACTGTCCTCCTACCACCGATAATATCCCGCTCCTCAGGATTCTGAATGAAGCTACACAAATTTGCATTTTGCGTTTAATTTCCATTTCCATTCAGTTCTGTTGTCTTCCTCATTCTTTATGCTGGTATGTTATTGAAGTACATGTTCTTGCTTAAATAAATAAGAAATGTTTCAAAATTGTTTAAAAGGATTAGTGACTGCTTAACCGTGAATGCTATGAAAGGGAAAAGGTGGTCAGTTTTCCAAGTTCTCTTACACAGAAAGTTGCCTGCAGAAATAACATTTTAAGATGTTAATGACTATTTTGATCTACTCACCTCTAGTTGTAGACTAACTCAGGTTGCCCTAAGCTAGAGGGCAAGACGGCAATCAATGTTTCTGCACAGCGAAATTCAGCCAAACACCAGCAGGAAGTCCCCTCACAATCTGTATTCTCTCTGCACTGGGCCGCAGCTTTGCATTTCATACATTATTCACCACCCACTGCAGTCATTCAGCAAGGTCACTACATATATATGCCTAACAGATACGAGAGAGAGAGAGAGAGAGAGAGAGAGAGAGAGAGAGAGAGGTGGAATAAAGCAACACAACATCCATTACTTCACCCATTTGGCTTGCGGCACCCCAAAATCTTGTTGTCCCACAGCCTATTCTCTTATACACTGTGAATGGCATGTGTGTAGAATTATCATTTGTATGCCTTCCTAGATCCAGGCAGTTCACTAATAAGAGTGTTACGGTGTGAGCCACGATTCAGCTTTAAAGTCATTATCTTCATCAAAAGCAATAACATATGGGAGCATGTTAGGTTACTTCAAGGCACAATTTGTCTTATTATGATTCTCTGGTTTCCATTCACTCGTTTTGTTCACCTAAGTGCCATAAATTTCTTCCAAAGGAAGAGTTTGCACTTTATACCATCTATGTGACCGTTGTATCTGAGTGCTGATTATGAGGATAGGTAGGCAACTGCTAAAATTCCCTACGAGGAAATTTGCTCCTTCTTGATCAGCCTGAGATGCAAAAAAATAAACATTTGACCCTTTATTTAGATTCTAGGAAAGATTCTGTTTGGCAGCCACTGTTAAAAGCACAGGAAAAAGGCCAGAAATGTGGCAAACTTGTTGTGTTATCAGGGGCCTTACGTTATCTCTTATGTCATGCAAGTTGCCAAATGCAGAAGAAAGAAGCGTTGTGTGACAGGAAGTATTGCAGGTATTGATATTGTGCAGTTTGAAGTGACTAGATGCATGAGAACTGACTCCTTTTGGAAGAAAACATTGTCCAGACCTATAAAAATATTATTCAAAGCTTACTTGCAGAACTTTCTTTGCAACAAAACAGAAACATCAGATGATACATCCCAAACATCTATACAATGTCTTGAGATGTCCAGCACAGGCTCGGCATCTTAGAAATAAAAGATAACTCCAAAATTCAAGACTTCTTAGAGAGCCATCACCACATGCTTTTCTTCTCTGTGGCATCCAGAGAAAGACTTACAGCCACCACCCTTTCAAGATGGTGAATTTGCAACTCAATAGCCTCATCACATGATCAAAGGTTACATTCCATTTAGAGTAACAGAAAACAACCAACAATTAACCAACTTAGGAGCTTAGAGACCCTTAGAAAACTACTGCGGAAAAAAACCCATGTTAGCAATTTTTCCCCATTTTAAACCTTCATTCATATGCAGGCATTTTCCCATTTCTAGATGAATCAAACCAATTATACTTAACAGGAAATCTAGCTGGTGTTAGCTTTCACCTAGACTGATAGATGATGGACTTTAGCTCAGTGAATGATCTGCATATGTGTTGGAAACCTTTGAAAGCCACTGACGGTACCAAGTTAGATGGACCAATGGCCTGACTCAATATTGTTAAGTATAATTGATTTAATTCACACAGAAATGAAAAATGTATATATATTATGAAGGTTTAAAATGGAAAGTGGCTAAATGCTAACATTGGGGTTTTTACGTAGTAGTTTTCTAAGAGTCTCTGAGCTCTTACTGAGTTAATGATTATCTCTTTGTTGTTCTCTGGTAGCTAACATGTGAGTGTTGTAACCAGTGATATTTTTCTGGGGGGAAAGGTGCTGTAACTCACCATGAGCGCCTCCCTTGTTCTGTTATAATGGCAATAGCACCCACCTGAGGAGTTCCAGCTGAAAAAAAGCCCTGGTTGTAATCTTAGATCTTGTGATGAAGGTATTGAGTTGCAAACCTCCATTTTGAAAGGGAGCTGCCTTTAGTCTTTTGTTTCCCGAACTGCATGAAGTAAAGATGTAAATTAAGCTCTCCTGAAGGGAGACTAAAGACCCTAAGGCCAATGGAAATCAGACTGTGGGGAGAGACAGACCTCTGCTTCTAAGTCTCTTTGGATTATTTCATATTTTGTAAGATGCTGAGCCTGTGCAGGACAGAACAAGACATTGTATGGATATTTTTGGATGTATCATTTGATGTTTCTGTTTTATTTTGAAGCATTCTGCCAGTGAAACTTTGAATAATACTTTTATGGGCCTGGACTCCAAAAGGAATCTGTTCCTATGCTTCCAGTTGCTTCAAACTGCACAGTATTAATATCTGCAACAAATATAAGGCAGATTTCTCCACTCCTATGGCTGTGTCTGCGTGTTCATATTTTAAAACAAACAAATTGCCAACTCAATTTCTCTTCATCAGCCTTTTCTACCTTTGCCTGAAACTTCCGCTGCAACTGCAGTGTCTCCTTGCTATGACCACCCAGCCCTGTGAAACGGCCAACTTCAGAGGCTTCTTAACTCATTTTCCTGTGTGAACAAGTATTTTGAAGTATTTTTAATATAAAGGACGCTGGTAGTACCTCATTAATTTTAATGTCGGTCGCAAAGTTGCGATCCATGTTTTTTTTTATAAAAAAAATGGTTTTTGTCTTTGTGATTCAGTTCTCTGTGGATTTTAATCCTCATTGTTATCCAAACTCCTACACATACAGGTCTTGAAATAACTTTTATAAAAGAGTACTGTACAGCCCTTCAGAGATGTAGTTTGCTGCACATTTTGACCATTTTAAATTTAGACTTAGCTGAACATGAATTGCCTGAGGGTATATATGGACACACACGCGTGTGTGTGTGTTTGTGTACATATTTGTATGTGGCGTGTGTGTGTGTGTGCACGCACGCGTGCACCCAGGAGGGTGTAGAGAGAGGGAGGGGGAGAGAGAAAGAGACAAACACACACATACTGTACATATGGAACAAAGAATTACTTAATGCCACAAAGACTAGTGACACACACACAATGTGTGTGTTTGGTGTATGCGGCCAGTCCTTGAGACAATGTAATTCTTCCATTTGCTCAGATTCTCTTCTGAGGTACATCATTTTTACATTCTGGGTAAAGTTACTGAGTAGAATACCATTCGCAGTGGACTTACATCTGTGCAAATAAGAACAGAAGGCCCGTCCCCCTTTGATACCTGCATGTTGCTTCTGGATGATGAATGCAAGATTCTGATTTAATGATACCTCTGAACTTTGATTAATGAAGCTTTTATTACCTAATTCTCTTGCATATTTACCAAGTGACAGCAATTTGGCAAGGCCTGGTAGATAATGTAGCTATTAATGTTTCCACTTTCCCCCACTCTCCAGAGAGGAATAAAGCAATTTTCTTGAGGCGACGATTGTTCATTACCTGTGTCTTGCTTTTGTATACTAGAGCATCTGGTGCTGTGCATTATGATGCTACAGCTCGGCAGATTTTGCACCAGGAGATAAAAGACCCCATTTGGAACAAGGCAGGCTGAGTAGAAACTGTTCTCCCACTTTTCCAGACTGATCCTTCCCAAATATTCACCAACCAGTCTCTGTTGCTTCTACTTGCAAGTATAATGATCAGGTCCCTGTGAACATTCATGCTTTAACTGCAACAAAATCTGGGCTGGAAGACTTATGCATATTTATTTAGTTCCCAGGGCCAAGGAAACATGAACAGGATTGATCTATAAATCTGTAGAAACTTGTTTATTTAACTCTACTTCCCATCAGTACAAAAACAAAATGTGTGCTTCAGTATGGTGGTCTTTAGTTGTATCAATCGTGTGTGTGTGTGTGTGTGTGTGTGTGTGTGTGTATGAGTAGACTTTTGAGTGACAAACTCAGTACAGTGGTACCTCTAGTTATGAACTTAATTCGTTCTGGAGGTCCATTCTTAACCTGAAACTGTTCTTAACTAGAGGCATGCTTTCTTGCTGCTGCCGCGCCACTGGCACACAATTTCCGTTTTCATCCTGGGACAAAGTTCTCAACTCGAGGTAACTCTTCCAGGTTAGCAGAGTTTGTAACCTGAGGCGTTTGTAACTCGATGTACCACTGTATTAGCAGAAAAGACGACTGGGAGCCAAAGGACTGGGAGCTGTAATTGTAGAGTGAGCAGCTATGATCTCAGTCTTGCTACTTTCCCACATGTTGGCCACTGTGAGAACAGGGTGCTGGACTAGATAGACCATTGGCCTGATCCAGCATGCTCTTATTATGTTCTTAAGTCCAGTACCTATCACAGCAGTTTTATATTAAACTTTAAAAAAAATGTTTGCACGCTCATTGAGGTTCCTCTAGCTCAGGGTTTCCCAAACTTGGGTGTCCAGCAATTTCTGGACTGCAACTCCCATCGAGCAGGACCAGTCATCAGGGATGATGGGAACTGTAGTCCAAAAAAGGCTGGAGACTCAAGCTTGGGAAACCCTGCTCTAGCTAATGAGCAAACTTGGCCCTCTGATGCAAACACATGCATACCTAAAGGGTTAAACACTGGATTCGATGCAGAATTAGACATGTTTCATGTAGATCCATTGAAATTATTTGGACTTAAGTTAATTGTAACACACACACACACATATATTTGTGTGGGTGGGTGGCTCTGTCGGCAGAGGGGCTATTAGGTGAGTGTCCTAAAAAAGCTCAGCAACTTTTTGTGTC
Source organism: Podarcis cretensis (assembly GCF_951804945.1). Classification (NCBI taxonomy): domain Eukaryota; kingdom Metazoa; phylum Chordata; class Lepidosauria; order Squamata; family Lacertidae; genus Podarcis; species Podarcis cretensis. The sequence continues at coordinate 79,478,219 of NC_137175.1, read as the reverse complement.
TGGATTTTTACCTCATGAAATATGGCAACCCTGCTTTAAACCATCATGGTTTTCCCCAAATGAATCCTGGGAAACTGCTGGGGTTTTTTAAAGGGTGTTGAGAGCTCTTAAAAGACCCCTTTTCTCCTCACAGAGCTACAGTTCCCAGCGCATCCAACCTATCGTTTACATAATGTAGTCAACCATGTCAAAATAACAGTACAGTATGCATCAATGTGCTTCCTAGAAAAGCTTCCATTCTAATGCAAGGCCATTTAATCCTGTGACAACATTCTCTTCTAATTATTTGATCCCTGCTAGACAAAGTTGGGGGTGTGAGTCTAACAGACGTTTAGGGGCAGGAAAATGACAGCTCCTCACAGTTCCATTTTGTGCTCTGAGTAGCCTGGAGAACACAGAGTCCTATTATGTGATTCAGGCTTTGAAGATGTCTATTCAAATAGAGCTTTCAGAAGTCACTTGCATGTCTCCCCTGCCCCCCCCATCTTTGTCTGAATACTATTTTAATATGGCATCACTGAACAGTGAAAAATGATCCACTACTTGATAGCTTGTGTGGTCTAGGCCGAACTAAAATATGCAGTACAATCTATAGTGTGGTTCCTGTGCTTTAATTTGTGTTTTAATTTGTTGGAAGCTGTCCAGAGTGGCTGGGGCAACCCAGTCAGATGGGTGGCATATGAATATATTATTGATATTATTATTATTATTATTATTATTATTATTATTATTCCCATCTGACTGAGTTGCCCCAGCCACTCTGGGCAGCTTCCAACATATATAAAAATATAATAAAACATTAAACATTTAAAAACTTCCCTATACACAGCTACCTTCAGATGTCTTCTAAAGGTTGTATAATTACTTATCTCCTTGGCTTGGGGGTTGCAAAAGTCCATACCCTCCAACATTTCTCCAGTGAAAATAGGGATGTCCTGAGGAAAAGTCGGGCATTCTGGGATCAAATCAGAAACCAGGACAGCTTCTGTAAATCCTGAATTGTCCCTGGAAAATAGGGACACTTGGAGGGGCTGAGAAGATGCCTATTCAAAGTGTCAAAAAGGCGATTTGTGGTGAAATCCAAGCACACAGTGTTCATAGCACATGAACACTGGGATGATCTGTCCCTTCAGCCTGAAGAAATGGGCATTCCTGTCTCAGAGGGAGAATAGACTTTTAACATGCAGGTGCATATTTACTTTTTCATTCCCTATTGCACCCTGTAGCAACATGGCCGCCTCCAAATGTTTTGGACAACAACTTCCATCACCCTGTCTAACACAGCATTGACTGATGGGAGTTGTAGTAAAGAATATCTGGTGGGCAATGGCTGTTCTATTATGTTAACAAGTTTTGACCCAAGCAATGGAAATGGGACTCTGCTGATTAATTGACTCAAGATTTAGTTAACCTACCAATTAAAACTCACATCCCTGTCATCCAGTTCGGGACAGGCAGCTTAAATATGTTCCTCAAATAAAGGTAATATCTGCTACTGATGAACAATGTGGTGTGATTTCTCCCCCTCTTAATTGTTAATGCAATAGATATATGCAGTAAACACACTACAGTAAACATACTACAGTAGTGTCCATTAATTAAACGGCATTTGTCAGATTACCCATAGTATGCCCCATACAGCCCTTTAATTCTATGGAAACTGCCCTTTAGTTCATCAGGGCTTGGGATTGTTCTGCCAATTTCAATCTCTTCCCTAAATGAAGCCGTTACTGTAATATGCATACTTTTCAGAGAGGCTGGAATTCGATCTAGGTTTTGCTCAATTAAGCAGGGAAAGCTCCATTCTGAATAATGGAACTGTGACTCTTGCCCAGAATATGCCGCCCGTAAATGTCAGTTGGGTTCCAGAGAACTTCCAAAGGCCTTCTTGCAAACAGCAGGTCCATGATACACTATTTGCCTTTTGAACTTCTCAACCTCAAGGCTTGGATTCAAAGAAATCAATTTCTTAGAGGCCCATGCATCCTGCAAGCCTGTAGTGCAAGAAGAGGGATCATGTGGCCCTCCCAATGTTGTTAGACTGCAGTTCCCGTCAGCCCTAGTCAGCACAGCCAGGGAGTTGCAGGGATGACAGGAATTGTAGTCCAACCACATCTTGACTGTCACAGGTTACCATCCTGTGTTTTAATTTGTTGGAAGCTGCCCAGAGTAGCTGGGGAAAACCAGTCAGATGGGTGGCATATGAATATATTATTCTTATTCCAGCTGTAGTGGATCAGCATATTTGTTGATGAGTCAGCATCAGTAGTCCTGGCTCACACAGAGCTTTTAATATATGTGCAGGTATGTGTGCCCTCTCCAGTTTGATGCCTTCCACATGTTTTGGACCACAACCAGGGTTTGCTTTGGTTTTCTGCCAGAATTCGCCAGAACTCAGTTACAGAACCTCTCAGGTGGCCTTCACAAGGCAGATGTTATTGGTGAGTTCCAGCATCTATTTTTCTAGGAAAATAGCACTGACTACAACCAACAGCCCACAGCCAGCGTGGGCAATGCTCACGAATGATTTCAAGACTCACATCTGGGCTGAGTACCAAATTAGCTAACCCTGGATCAGTGTGTTATTTAACAGCTTAACATTTTAATAATATTGGTGTGTTATTTTTTAAGAAAGCTTTTTGTCAGGAAATTATTTCTGGCAATGCATTTGAGGCACTGTCACGCACCATGCCTAATAAGATCTATCTGTTTACCTACTGGGTTTTAGTGGTGTTTGTTGTATTATGCAAGCAGTGATGCATGATAAAAGCTAGTCCTGTAAATTAGCCACTTTAATTGCATACATTCAAATGATGCAAAGTGTGGGATCCTGGTTATGATAGTCTGTGTTGTACTGAATTATATTTTATGAGGCACTTCACTTTCCGCAAGTAACGTTTCTTCTAGCTGCTACAGGATAGGAGACAGCCAATGGCTTGTTACTCTTGAACAAGCTGGTCAGGGCCAGCCCTGTATTGAGGCATGGTGCAATACATGCCTCAGGTGGTGGATCACAAGTGGTGCCGGCTGGCCACAGGTCTATCTGCCACTGTAGCCAGCAGCTAGCCCATCATCCACCAACCCACTGCAGCTGCTGTTATTATGGCTGCTGGGATGGCAGCTTCCACCACAGGCCATGGATTGCTTCTGTGACTTCTGAAGGAAAGAAACTGCAGTCCAAGAGAGATGTTCAGGCCACCACTGCTCACTCTGAAGTAGGGGTCCTCCCTCAGTGCAAGGCATTGTGTTTGAGGTGACCACAAAGGGTTCCTTGCACCACTACCACTTTCCTGCAGTCGTGGCAAAAACCCTTGACAGTGTAACTCATTCATTTTCAAAATCTACATTTTCTACCCAGACCATCTTGTGAGATGATGATAACAAACATTTAGTTCAGCTCAGAGGACATCACACATTTGTTTGGTTGTTTCCTTAATTCCAACCTGTCTGGGGGGGGGGGGGGACACAAACAATTTCCTAGCCAGGTATATAGTACAGTGCTTCAGTTTTCAGGGAAAATATAGTTGACCCTTAAAGAAATGTCCAATCCCCATCCTCTGACTTCCTCCAATTTTAACCAACCCCCCCCCGCCATAGATTTATAAAAGCAGAAGCTAAGAAGGCTTTCACAAAAAGTCAGGATTCTAGGTCAATTCTCTCTCTCTCTCTCTCTTTCTCTTCCTCTGCTGCAATAATTTGAGTTCTGCTGATGTGTAGTACAACCTCTTCAGGATGGAATGCACTAATAATTAAACCAAGGTAAAATCTAAACATAAACTCACCAGAGAGCAATACATTAAAATAAAATTAATATCAGTAATAAGCATAAAATGGGCAATAAATATAAATAGTCCAGTTAGGGGAAGCTTGGGAGATGTCAGAAACTAACTAGAAGTGCCAAGAAAACTGGGGGAGATAAAAACCAAGGCGATGTATGATGCTTAAGACTGGGAGCATTATAAAATTTTCAAACTAAGCCCTCATGCAATTTGATGCTCATTTCACAGTCTGTTATATAGCAGTGTGCAGTGGCCCTGTCTGTCAGAAAATGAGATAAATTGGGATGATTTGAGGTGCTCTCCTCAGAAAGGAAAGCACTCCAAACCATCCCACTTTGTTTCATAATTTTGCCAATACATAAAGCTGCAAGAAGATCAAACCTCTCCATTCTTAAGGAAATCAGCCCTGAGTGCTTACTGGAAGGACAGATCATGAAGCTGAGGCTCCAATACTTTGGCCACCTCATGAGAAGAGAAGACTCCCTGGAAAAGACCCTGATGTTGGGAAAAATGGAGGGCACAAGGAGAAGGGGACGACAGAGGACGGTTGGATAATGTTCGCAAAGCTACCAGCATGAGTTTGACCAAACTGTGGGAGGCAGTGGAAGACAGGAGTGCCTGGCGTGCTCTGGTCCATGGGGTCACAAAGAGTCGGACACGACTAAATGACTAAACGACTAAACGACAAACAACAACAAAAGCAGCTGTAAATCCCCAGCAAATACTAGTAATGAAAATGAGGCAAAGTGCCTTGTCAACACTCCAAATCAGATCAGGGCCTCCACTTGTGTTGCTCTCTTGCTTCTGTGCCTTAAAGCTAAATGTGTTGCTTATACAGGGGCATCTGTCCCGTTCCACCCCTTCCCCACCCCTTTTTGGCTCTGAAAACAGTGTGCATTTCAGTGGCCGCATGTGTGCTGATCACACACTAGTGGGGAGCTGCCAGTATTTTTTTGTTTCTCTAGTTCCATGGGTTCTACGGGCTGTCTAAATTGTGTGATGGCCTGGGATTTGGACTTGGAGGCTGAACCTGAGGAATCCCAGCCTGCACAGGAGTCCCCGCCTCCAGAACCAGCTGATCCGGGGCTGGGGCTTGAGCCTGAAGGGTCCTCACCTGTGCTGGATCCTCAGGTGCAGGCACCAGCTGAGTCTGCTCTGGCTCCTGAGGGGATGGAGGACCCATTGTCTGCAGGTGCTCCACTTTCAGCCCCGTCAGGGGAAGCTGAGGTTGCCTCTGGGTCTGGTAACCCTCCAGCCTCTCCTGAGCTGCAGAGGCTCAGGGCAGAGAGGCAGAGGGAACTAAGTTCCCACAGGAGGAGTGCTCGCCTCCAGGCCAGGAGACGCGAGTCACCTGTGGACCGGGGCCACCCTATGCCTCGGGGCAGATAAAAGCCAGCCAGCCCCAGTCCCAGGTTGCGGGAGCAACATTGTTGCTAGCCTGTTCCTGCCTGCACCCTGCCCTGCTCTTCTGCCAGAGTTCCTGACCTCACCTGACTCCCTGCCTTGGACAAAGCTTCAGCTTTGATGGACAGCCTCCATACCGCACCCTTGACCTTGGATTGGACTTGGAGCTCACCGCACGGTAAACCCTCGGGACCAGCACATATTGTCTATAGAACATTGAAGAGTGTTGGGTTGTTTTTTTGTTAGTGCACAGTGGCAGAGAAATGCTTTTCTTTCTTAAGCTTCATTTTTTTCAAAGTTCAGATTAATACTTTTATATTGTCCAATATGAAGCTGCAAAGTTTTGCAAAGAAAGGAAATCCAGTGTGAAATTGCAAAGTTTTTAAAAAATGTATAAGCAAAAAACGTGTCGTGTACAACAATATCTGGAATGTCCTGTGTGCAATTTGGATGGCTGAATTCACTCTGCATGGGCTCCTGTGCCTGCAAATTTCATCCACTTTGGCCAAAGGTTATAGCCATTTTTAGATTCCTCATTATAGTAAATGGGGAGCGCAGAGATTCATTTCATACAGAGTGGCTTGAAACTCAAATCATGGACTGATGTAGAGAGAGCACCGTGTGACTCAGAAACAGATCAAACTTTTAAAAATGTACAGATACAAAGTGAATATTGAGGTTAGTATGCACCATGAGTGGTTGTTAAAACTTCATAAGGAATACTCTTGGGCTTGGGCATACCTAGTGACATGTGTTTCTCTCTTTTCCTTTGAGCAGGAGACTCATGTCAAAAGAACAACAGCTTTTGAAAGTCTTCTTAGTTTCAAATGTAGGTTACTGTTCAGCATGGAGGAGGTGTTCAAAGAGTTCGAGTCCAAAGCCCTCTTGGAATTAATCTAATTGTGCCAGCTTTTTTGGATTTCTGACACAGTAAAGATGAACTCCCTAAATGTGTGCTGGGCTTAATTGGAGCCATAATCCATGGAGATTTGGTCCAATAACCTATTTTGACTGTGCCCCAATCTACAAACCCAGCTGAACAAGTTGTAGAATCCTTAAATGCTACCGTGGACAGTACTAGTTTGGATGGCAGGTGAGGCGCACTCATAAGCCCTCTGTGCAACTCATTTTACATCTTCAGTCTGAGACAGCATCATCTATTCTTCCCCAACCCAGAATTTAATCACATCATTTCTACCTCACTCTGCTGCACATGTAAATCCAACCTGTAACTACTTAGCTGCAGCATATGTAAATTTAAAATACTGTAAGCAGTGACAAAGGTAATGCCACAAATAATCTTTATCATTTGACCATTACCGCCAGGGCCCACAGGAGGGGGGTGCAGGGGATATATTGCACAGGGTCAAAAGGGGGGCCTGGGAGCCAGAAATTTTGTGGGACCTCAGAAAATATTTGCATATATTGTGTGAAGACTAGCATTTACATCTTGTGCAAGCCTACTTAAAATGTCATGGCAGAATGTTTAGGGAAGCTTTTAATGTTTGATGCATTACTGTATTTTAATATTTTGTTGGAAGCCGCCCAGAATGGCTGGGGAAGCCCAGCCAGATGGGCGGGGTATAAATAAATTATTCTTATTCTTATTCTTATTCTTATTCTTATTCTTATTCTTATTCTTATTATGACAAGGAGCCCCAAAGAAGCTTTGTAGCCCCTGATCAAATTCATCTCGGAGGCCCTGATTCCAGAGAGCTACATATCCAAAGTTAGGAGCAGAGTCTTCATATCCAAGGCTGTGGGTCTCAGTTGCATTTGAAACTGCAAACTCCACCCCCCTCAAACATTTCTTTGAAAACTTACCACAGGGAATTCATCACATCAGAGGAGTTAAAATAACAAGAACGCCTTACAAAATGTCCCTGATGCGCATGGCAGTTTGGATGGGGAGGAATAAATTGCCACAAAACCTCTGCCTCAGCCAAGATTACATTGAAGGCAAAACCATTTCATTTCTTTCTATATGGATCTCACCACATGGAGACCACAGAAATGGCCCGTGTGAATAGTTTTCTCTATCTCCACTTTTTTAGCTGGAGAATTTTACGGAGTAATTACTTCACAACTTCTTGTTCAGGAAATTGCTACTTGTCTTTAAGACAGACAATACCTGTCAGGAGAAAGCTTGGCTTCAGAATTCCCAGGATAAAAGGGCCAGAATAATACAGAACGGGCCATTTCCACTTCAGCATTATACTGTTGTCTTCACAAAGAAAAAGAAGAGGAACAAATGGACCCTGGCTCTTCGGAGCTGAACTATGCAAATCATGTCATTTATGGACCCCACTTCTTATTTAAACAGAGCATTGGTAATGAAGAATGAAAGATTTATATTAAATTAGTGAGGGAAGTCCATGGAATGGAAGAAGGCAGAAGGGGGTTATTGCCTAGATAATAGTATGTTAATTAATTGTAAAAGGTTAAGCCTGTAGGGTAATCTCAGCTCCCCTACAAGAATTTGCTTTCTTATGGAATTGCTAATAAATGTCTCCTGTCTTTTTAAAAAAGAGAGAGAGATAGGAGCTCTGAAATGGGAGCTCCCTTTGTACTTTCTTCAGAGGATACTTCAAACACATTTCAATTTGCTTGCAGTGGAAGGTTGTGGTGATACAACTACATCCTGAAGGAGTGGCCTCAGGATTGCTGCAATGGGGGAGGGAAAACTGTAAACTTCCAGTGCAGGATCTTTGCTGTTGTTGACACAATCCAATGGTAAGTTTGAACCTTATATAGCCAATCACTGTTAACAAATTTTAGAAGCCAATTCCATACAGTTAGGTGGAACCACAACCAAACCACCTTGGTCCACAAGACAGAAGGAGAATGAGATATAAATGGAACACAATAAACAAGTCTCCCTAGAATTGACATGTAAACAGCAGCAGACCTTGAAATAACTACCTCTGCAATGGCCATCAGTGATGCCAACCTCTGACACCAGCCCTGAGCCGTTGTTACACTGACATAAGAAGAAGAGTTTGGATTGGATATCCCGCTTTCTCACTACCCTAAGGAGTCTCAAAGCGGCTAACAATCTCCTTTCCCTTCCTCCCCCACAACAAACACTCTGTGAGGTGTGTGGGGCTGAGAGTGTGACTAGCCCAAGGTCACCCAGCAGCTGCATGTGGAGGAGCGGAGAAGCGAACCCGGTTCACCAGATTACGAGTCTACCACTCTTAACCACTACACCACACTGGCTCTCAATGGACACATAATGTTCATTCATCTAAGGTAGTGTTGGGAACCAAGCCAGTATCACAGCCATGTTTTGTGGAGTCAGTGGGGGTTATTGGGTTGTTTTTGTTTTTATTATGCAATTTGTGTTTTTATGTTGTGGTTTTATGTTGTGAACTGCCCTGAGACCTGCTGGGGTCTAGGGCGGTATACAAATTTAATAAATAATAAAAATAATAATGTTTTCTGATATTCCAGCCATTTTGTTTTCTGCTGCTTTATGGCGAACAGCTACTGTATTCTGAAAAGCTCTGATAAAGTGAACAGAGGTCTGGAGGACAGAATCATAACATCTCAACATATACAAGTATAAAACTAATTAGAGTCTTCTCAAACCAGAGAGCCACTGCAGCTGCATTGTGTGTTTCCTTCATAAATACAATTCCATTTGGAGCAATTTGGGTCTCCTCATTTTTTATTTTAACCATCAAATATTAGTGCAATATTTCTCTTTTATATTTCTGTTACTTCTCTTAAATGGCTATTCCCCAATCCCATTGCATTTAAACAGCTTTGTGTTGAGCTGGAAAAGCTTTAAATTGCCTGGAATCAACATTTACCAGTACCTTTGTTGCTATTTATTTTTCTTTGAATTTCCAGGCCACACCATTCCAAACATTTGTGCAGTATTCAGTTCAGGTTTATTGGTACAAACCACAGGCTGTTGCAAATTTTACAGTGCAATTTAGCCAGTGCCTATAGCTCAAAGGGCGATTCTCAACCTCAACAAGTACACACACTGGAGCTTCATTTCGATACACAAAATGCAAGACTTGTATAATGCTACTCACCAAGCCCCCATCCATGATCAGGAGCCCTTGTCTTAGCAGAGTCCCCTAATGAGGAGAACGTTTCTCAGCATCTTCAATCAAATGCACCTAAAGCTCTCTAACAGGCCTTCACACTAATTGTGCAAATGTCAAAAAGGCAACTTGGCATATATGTGGACGCAGGACTTGCAAGTGCACTCCTGCCCCTGCCCCCAATCTACAATACAGTACAGTGGTACCTTGGTTCTCAAACGCCTTGGTACTCAAACAACTTGGAACCCAAACACTGCAAACCCGGAAATCAGTGTTCTGGTTTGCAAACTTTTTTTGGAAGCCTAACGTGCTCCATTTTGAGTGTTATGCTGAGGTCTGTCTGTTTTTGCTATTTCTTTTGCGTTTTTGTGGCTCTTTTTGTTTTGTTTTTCTGACAGTGTGCAACCCAGTTCAGCTACTGATTGATTGATTGATTGATTGATTGATTGTGTGACTGCAGTACATTGTTTATTGCTTTCATTTTATGAATCAATGGTCTTGTTGGATAGTAAAATCCATGTTAAATTGCTGTTTTAGGGATTGTTTTTAAAAGTCTGGAATGGATTGATCCATTTTGCATTACTTTCTATGGGAAAGCATGCCTTGGTTTTGGAACGCTTTGGTTTTGGAACGGACTTCCGGAGCAGATTAAGTATGAGAACCAAGGTACCACTGTACAACTCAAAATGGTAACCGAAATCAAAATGTCATTTCCAGTGGGCTCCTAGCAGAATTGCCAACTTTCCCACTGAATTATCCAAAGTACACAAGGCCAAAATAAATTGCAGGGCGTACTTGCTGACCTCTATTTACTTTAATCAGCAGGTGGAACTCTTGCCAGTTTTCCATAATAGTATGCAAATGCCTTCAGCCTTGCCTGGCCTCAAAGTTAATGAAGCCATCCAAGGCACACCCTGATTTGACCTGATTAGAGTCCTTTCAGGGGCACCAGTAAATGCAACATGGGTACTTGAATTGCATCCATCTGGCTGAGGAATCTCCACCCAAATTGTGCACATGGGGCCCCTCTTTCACCCCACAGTTTTTGCACTCAACTGCTTAGTACTTTAGGCCCTTCCGCTCCTTTTTCTCTATCCACCCCCACTTTTGTCTCCTTCAGGGAACCAAAGCTACAAGAATCGTTGAATCCAATTCTCAGCTTTGAGAAGTGCTAAGGACAGCCGCTCGATTAAAGTTCAAAACATCATAGTTTTCCAGGGCTTTTTTTCCAGCCGGAACTCACTGGAACTCAGTTCCAGCACCTCTCTGGTGGGCGCCATTGCCATTGTAAGAGAATGAAGGAGGTGTTTGTGGTGAGTTCTGGCACCTCTTTTTCTAGAAAAATAGCACTGGTTTTTGAATTGTGCTTGTAGAACTCAGAAGGGAGGAGGAGGAGAAGGACAACAAAAATAGTTATTTGACTCTGCCAATCCTTGCTCTACCTACTGTCTGCCCTTCCAGGCAGCACAGTGGCAGAAAAGTGAAAAGGGTATTGGTGGTGGATATCTGCAGTAAAGCTCAATTGACTGCATTTTAGATGTATGTACGGTTGTTAGTAAACCTGTGCATTCCAAGTGCGTTGATTATGTCTTCCTTCTTATGCCTCACAATAAAGGAATGACTTCTTTGGAATAACGGCGAGGGCTGTGTGAGTGGTACGGACACACTCAGTGATGAGCCAAGGGGACGCCATCTCAAATCCCAGTAAGCAAAGCGCTGGGTTTAGGGAAGGAGGCGGGAGGCTGTGACAGAGTCCTAGAGTCCTCCTGACTCCTTCCCAAAGCCTAGTTAGTGCTATCCCAGGTGGGAGCCCTGTTCAGGGAAGTTTTTAATGTGTGACATTTTAACGTATTTTTAATCTTTGTTGGAAGCCGCCCAGAGTGGCTGGGGAAACCCAGCCAGATGGCGGGGTACAAATAATAAATTAATAATAATAATAATAATATTTAGGACCCTGCCAGAGCCCTTGCACCTCCTTCCCAAAGCCTGGTGCCTCCTTACCCACCTTTGGGAAGGCAGTGTAAGATAGGGCTGGGAATAGCCCCTATTTGAAACCGGTCAGTGGGGGCCATACTGAGCTAGTTAAACCAATGTTCTGATTCGGTATAGGGAGGCAGCTACCTATGTTCCCATTGGCAGAAGAAAAACCCAAATGCTTTGGTATGATCTGACATAGGCAAGGCAGCTCACCTTCCTCTCCCAAAACAACACTCCTGGTGCATGCTGGGTAGAACTGATGAGCCAGCTCAGGTGTCTCCTGATAGGCCTACAGGCCCTCCAAGTGTCCCTATTTTCCAGGGACAGTCCCAGATTTACAGAAGCCATCCCAGTTTCTGATTTGATCCCGGAATGTCCCACTTTTCCTTAGGACTCCCTAAGGATTTTCATCGGAGAAATGTTGGCGGGTATTGTTATTATTATTTATTAAATTTATATAACTACTCAGGGCAGTTCACAGGATCTCAGAGTGGTTCACAGGGTTTGGAGTTATCCAACCCTCGAACCATCTGAAGGCAGCCCTGTATATGGAAGTTTTAAAATGTTTAATGTTTTATTATGTTTTTATATGTGTTGGAGTGGCTGGGGCAACCCAGAAAATTATTATTATAGAATAGGACATCCCAATTTTCATCAGAGAAATGTTGGAGGGCATGGGCCAATACTGCGAGGAAAGGAATAAGCCACGCTTACCATAGATAATACCTTTAGCAAATACAACTCATGTAGGCTAACTGCTGCCAAGAAAGTTGCAGGAGTGAGGAGAGAGAGCATTGTGAGATTATCATACTATTTTTAGAGGTGAAAAAATGTATAGCATATGACATGCTGGTGTTGGCATTGCTAGCACTGCGGAGGGCGATTTTCAGTAACATTTGCCCCCCTTTGGCGATGACAAGTTCAGCAAAAGTTAACAAAATGGTCACTTTGTATTTTATTTTTAAAAATAACACCACAACTGGACAAGTGAAAATTATTTTTTTAAGTGTGTGATGAGGGGGGGAGGGATAAAGATATCTGAAGCAACTTGACACGTTTCCATGTGGAGAAAGACCACCTTTGTATGCAACAATCGCCTAAGGACATAATAACTGAGCTGAATGCTCCAGAGGTCCCAGTGGAAGACCTGAAATTACTCCGCCGGCCAGCTTCCAGAGGAAGCGATGCAAGCTGCAAAATGAGCCTTCTTCACAGAAGATGCTGCCACAGGGTTAGGCACAATTATGCGCTCGGTCAGCTTCAGAGTGAGACTTGCCCCACTTGAACAAATAAAAATATTTTTAGAAACAGATAAAATAAAGGTAGTCGTGTTGACCCACAACTGGGGGTGGGGAACCAAAATCCACATTAGGGAAATACTTTAGCTGCATCATCATCATCAAAAATATCACAAAACCTACGGCTGCCATAGTCTGAAGAGAAGAAAAGAGGACACATTTGCAGACTTCTACTTCTAACTACGCCTGCTTCTTGGGAGAAAAGCAATGACAAGCCTAGACAGCATCTTAAAAAGCAGAGACATCACCTTGCCAACAAAGGTCCATATAGTTAAAGCTATGGTTTTCCCAGTAGTGATGTATGGAAGTGAGAGCTGGACCATAAAGAAGGCTGATCGCTGAAGAATTGATGCCTTTGAATTATGGTGAAGGAGGAGATTCTTGAGAGTCCCATGGACTGCAAGAAGATCAAACCTATCCATTCTTAAGGAAATCAGCCCTGAGTGATCACTGGAAGGACAGATCCTGAAGCTGAGACTCCAATACTTTGGCCACCTCATGAGAAGAGAAGACTCCCTGGAAAAGACCCTGATGTTGGGAAAGATGGAGGGCACAAGGAGAAGGGGACGACAGAGGACGAGATGGTTGGACAGTGTTCTCGAAGCTACCAGCATGAGTTTGACCAAACTGCAGGAGGCAGTGGAAGACAGGAGTGCCTGGCGTGCTCTGGTCCATGGGGTCACGAAGAGTAGGACATGACTAAATGGCTAAACAACAGCAACTTCTAACTACGGATCGCTATGACGACTCTCAGTTTAAATACCCATACTATATGTAGGCTATAGAAGCTGTGATATATTGCTAGGAGCAATGTTCTTAACTTTCAACAACAAAAGAATAATACATATTGCTTCCTCACTTGCCACATGAAAGTATTTGGGCTTATGTTCACATAAGTGTGCACAGAACAGTTTATTAAACTTTATAAATTTACAAAAGGTTTAAATCAATTAAACCTTAAGGTCAGGTGGGTGTTAACTCTTCCCCTTCCAGACTCCTTCTCCAAGATCTTGGAGCCGACCAGCGTCCTTTTAATTCTGTCACAAGAAAACTATAATTCCCATCATCCCTGACCATTGGTTATACCAGCTGGGGCTGATGGGAGCTGGAGTTCAGCCACATCTGGAGGGCATACAGGTTCTCCACCCGTGGCCTCCATCCTCTAAATTTTATTCTTTGTCAAGTATGCCACCAGGCTGAAGCATCTGCCCAGCTGAAGTTTGGACAGATTGGAAAAGTAGACATCAAAGGTCAGTGATACATTGCCAGTTTATCCCACCTCAATGTAGTGTGGTATCCCACTACAATGTAGTATGTTGCAGACTTGCCATGAGTCAAAACCAGACCAAAAACACACAACCCTATACTAACCCCGGACGCGGGTCATGCTGTGGGTTAATCCACAGAGCCTAGGGCTTGCCGATCAGAAGGTCGGCAGTTTGAATCCCCGCGACGGGGTGAGCTCCCATTGCTCGGTCCCTGCTCCTGCCAACCTAGCAGTTCGAAAGCACGTCAACGTGCAAGTAAATAAATAGGTACCGCTCCGTCGGGAAGGTAAACGGCGTTTCCGTGCGTTGCTCTGGTTCGCCAGAAGTGGCTTAGTCATGCTGGTCGCATGACCCAGAAGCTGCACGCTGCCTCCCTCTGCCAATAAAGCGAGATGAGTGCCGCAACCCCAGAGTCGGCCACGACTGGACCTAATGATCAGGGGTCTTTTACCTATACTAACCCCATACTAACGGAAAATAAAAGCAGCTTCTAAAGAAATAGACACACACACTAGATATATCCCCCCACCCATCCACCCACTTTTAAGATCCTTTAAAAGGACACTTTTCTCAGACAAGTGCATTCATATTGTCTCACTGTGGAGCAGATGTAGTATTTACTGTTATTGCATGCAGCACTTGCAAAAATTTTCATAGCGTCTAATAACACAGGAGTCCACGGCTTCCCATGCAATCCCATAAAGTCTAACAAGGAAGCTGGGGTAGTTTCTGTCTTCTTTTATGAGCGCACAAATACATGATTTACCAGCCATTGGTGGTGCTTGTGAAAAGAACTTTATTCAGTTGACCTTTCCAGTACAGCACATGAAAGGTAAATTTCCTGCCGCGTCCGCACTCAGGTAATTATTCCAAAGGTAGGTTTCAGCCCAGTGCAGTTCAGTGGGGCTTACTCTCAGGTTAGTGTGTGTAGGGTTGAAACTCAAGCAAATCTATTTAAACAGTGTGATCTTTTACTAATACAATATTCCTAATAAAATACTAATAAAATATTTTTCTTCCAAACAGACTTGTCATGACTTTGCCGGCACTAGGTCTTTCCCCTCTTACAAATAACTGTTTTCCTTCGTTTGTGTGTGGGGGGGGGGGATGATTCAAAATTGAGCACATTTCTCAGGAAAGAAAAAGACTAATGAGACAGTTTATTGCAGCCCCTAGCACAACACGACTCTTCTGCTAGATAGGGAATAACTCTTTTATATTGTTAATGTGTGAAACGTGAGTTATTACTCGCTTATTTACTTGCGACTTTGAGTACACCTTCCCATGGGTAAGAAAATAAGAAAGTAACATGCTGCCTGGTCCTTCTGGATTTATCAGCTGAACGCCACAGATTACTGAAATATCAGCTGCTTCACACTAGGATCTAGATAAAGGCCAGACTAAACTTATCATTAATTGTGTGAAAGCAATTGATGCTCGTGTTTGCAGGAGATAATTTTCATTGGGATCGTGGTATGGAGGGGAAATGGTTAACCTCCCTCCCTGCCCACTGTAGTCTTTATCCTGCTTCCTCCATCTTCCGTTTATCCTTCAGTCCCACCCACTGCATTGTGACATTGCCAAACGAAACATCAGCCACACCTTTGCAAACAAGCCCTCAGTAGCTAAATTAATAAATGCTCCCTTCAAAATGTCTATGCCCTCAAAACTGGCACACACACATACCTACCTGGAATGAGAAAGAGGGCAGGCAGTTCCCTCTCCCTCTTTTTACTTTTCTCATTTATTTATAATTTTCAAGTTTATACATTTCAATAGTTTTATGCATTTCACTAATTTTACATTCATTTTGACATTTCAAACGACTTTCACCCCCCTCTTTCTGCGGTTCCTTAAATTTGTTTTTAATATCTTCTGCATATCCAAATTACACTAAATTTGCTCATTTATTCATCTTCTTTAAATATATAAAGGTAAAGGTAAAGGTACCCCTGCCCGTACGGGCCAGTCTTGACAGACTCTGGGGTTGCGCGCCCATCTCACTAAAGAGGCCAGGGGCCAGCGCTGTCCGGAGACACTTCCGGGTCACGTGGCCAGCGTGACATTGCTGCTCTGGCGAGCCAGAGCCGCACACGGAAACGCCGTTTACCTTCCCGCTGGTAAGCGGTCCCTATTTATCTACTTGCACCCGGGGGTGCTTTCGAACTGCTAGGTTGGCAGGCGCTGGGACCGAGCAGCGGGAGCGCACCCCGCTGCGGGGATTCGAACCGCCGACCTTTCAATCGGCAAGCCCTAGGCGCTGAGGCTTTTACCCACAGCGCCACCCGCGTCCCTCTTTAAATATATACCCTTATAAAATTGCACATTGTTACAATAATCCTGACAATGTTTTTATCTGTTTATAATTTATCTGTAAATATTCAATAAACCATTTCCATTCTTTTATTTTAAGAATGGCAATCTTGATTTCTTATTCTTCTTGTAAGTTTCACCATTTCTTCATATTCCATAAGTTTTTGTATCCATTCTTCCTTTACTGGGACTTCTGTTTCTTTCCATTTTGGGGCAAGTAACATTCTTGCCCCTAAGGTAGCATACATAAATAAATTTATGTACATTTTATGTAGTTCTGTCCCTATAATTCCCAAAAGTAAAGCTTCTGGTTTGTTTGTTTGTTTGTTTGTTTGTTTGTTTGTTTGTTTGTTTGTTTTTTACAAAGGTTATTTTAAACAACCTTTTCATTTCATTATATATCATTTCCCACTTTCCTCTCCCTCTTTTGGTGCAGGGCTCCCTATAATTATAAGTCAAGCTTTTGAGAGTTCCAAAGTTTGTCCCCAGCTGTTTATGCAACATTGGGCCCTGTGGTTGGTAGCCTGTATGAAGCCTCTGGATTTGTTAAAAGGTAAAGGTACCCCTGCCCGTACGGGCCAGTCTTGACAGACTCTGGGGTTGTGCGCCCATCTCACTTAAGAGGCCAGGGGCCAGCGCTGTCCGGAGACACTTCCGGGTCACGTCTGGATTTGTTAGGTCTTGCTTAAAATTTAAAAGCTCTGAATATCGGCCCTTTGAGTTCCTGGAACAGATCCAGGCTCTAGCTTTGGCCCTACCCTCAAGTGCCAGCAACGAATCTCAGGACCCCAGAGTTGGACAGTACAGACTTCTAGTCTTTATAGCCTTAGGCTGGTTCTGAGAAGGACCAACAAAATCTTCAGTCACATGGCTTGTCTTGAAACCTCAGCTTGGCTGACCACTTTTTAGGTAAAGGTAAAGGGACCCCTGACCATTAGATCCAGTCATGACTGACTCCGGGGTTGTGGCGCTCATCTCGCTTTATTGGCCGAGGGAGCTGGCATGCAGCTTCCGGGTCATCTAGCCAGCATGACTAAGCCGCTTCTAGCGAACCAGAGGAGTGCACGGAAACACCGTTTACCCTCCCACCGGAGTGGTACCTATTTATCTACTTGCACTTTGACGTGCTTTTGAACTGCTAGGTTGGCAGGAGCAGGGACCGAGCAACGTGAGCTCACTCCGTCTTGGGGATTCGAACCGCTGACCTTCTGATCGGCAAGTCCTAGGCTCTGTGGTTTAATCCACAGTGCCACCCGCGTCCCTGAACACTTTTTACTCAAGTATAAAACAGGCAGGAAGGAGCCGCTTGCAGAGCTTGTCTCTGAAAGTATACGAACGGTGTTGTTGACATGTAATTGCTTTGCCACATGTTCAAGGGCCACTTTGCATACATCAATTCCCATCACTTAGTAGGTGGTTATGAGATGTGCAAACTGACTCACTTGAAAAGGCACTGTGTTGGAGGTCAGGTGGTGTTTCATCCATAATGGTTTATTCACACATGCAAACCATTGCTCAAGGTGACTGGCATCGTAATGAACATGCCCTTGTAAGCCAACCCTACATCCAAATTCTGACGCCTGCTAAAAAATTTTTGCCCTTTTACTAGCAACAAGAGTTGGCCAATAGTCACAGCAAAGAAGCTGTCCACAATCACAGACCCACCAAGTGTCCCTATTTTCCAGGGACAGTCCCAAAAGCCATTCTGGTTTCTGATTTGATCCCGGAATGTCCCTTTTCCTTAGGACATCCCTTTTATCATTAGAGAAATGTTGGAGGGTATGGAGTTATGCAACTCCCAAGCCAAGGATATAAGTAACTGCACAACCTTTAGAAGACATCTGAAAGCAGCCCTGTATAGGGAAGATTTTTAATGTTCAATGTTTTATTATGCTTTATATATGATGGAAGCTGCCCAAAGTGGCTGGGGCAACCCAGTCAGATGGGTGGGGTATAAATAAACTATTATTATTATTATTATTATTGTTATTATTATTATTGAATAGGACGTCCCAGTTTTCATTAGAGAAGTTCTGGAAGGTATGCATTCAAGAGAAAACGGAAGAGCACAGTGAAGTTACGTTATCCCAAACATGCCACATTTATTCATCATTATTCCTTCATATTTCAGCCCACTTGCAGAGCTGTATGAATTAGCAATTAATCTGCTCAAAATAAGCTGTGACTTCTCCCTGTAACAGCATACGCCAAAAGTGTTTTTCCTTTCCAGGAGAGCCGGCTAGTATAGTGGCTGTGAGATCTAAATCTTGGAAACAGGCGCAGGCTATGGCAAGCGGTGACTTGAAATATCTTGTATATCATCAGGCAAAGGGAAAAGCCACAAATTGTATTGTCACGGTGATAGTTGCCACCTGATTGGCAAGCTGGAGAGAGAAGAGGGGCAGCTGTATCTCACAGCACCAGTTTGAGCTAAACAGCCAACTAGGCTCCCCAGCTTGCTGTAGCCAGCCAATTTGTACGCTACGGACAAGACACAAAGAGGACACTTAGCATCCCAACCTCATATTGGATTGCACTACATTTGACACGGTGCTAAAAGCAATGTGTAATTTTCAGACTAAAAGATATAAAGCTTAATTTCCTTCCCCCCCCCCCAAGGGAGGAAACACAAAGGCTGCCTCAATCCGATTCAAAATGGCTTTCAATCACAGGCTCTTGTGGCAGAGCAGTAGGAAGCCATTTTAAAATGGCGAAATTGAAATACGCAGCATTGACACTTCCCAGATTGCCTTGGAAATAGCTCAGCCACCCATGGAGCTACTCCATGGAGGGAAGCCGACAAAGCAAAAGTGACTGGATGTTAGAAGCTCCTTTATGCCAGGTCAGAGAAATTGTCAACCCAGTCCATTATCGCTGACTCTCACGGGTAGTGGATAGCAGTGTCCTAGGCAGATAATTTTTCACATCACCTGCTACCTGATACAGTGGTACTTTGGTTCTCAAACTTAATCCGTTCTGGAAGTCCGTTCCAAAACCAAAGCATTCCAAAACCAAAGCGTTCCAAAACCAAGGTGCACTTTCCCATAGAAAGTAATGCAAAATGGATCAATGCGTTCCAGACTTCTAAAAACAACCCCTAAAACAGCCATTTAACATGAATTTTACTATCTAACGAGACCATTGATCCATAAAATGAAAGCAATAATCAATGTACTGTACTATGAAATAAATAAGACAGTATTGTAGATGATAAAAATAAAAAAATAATAAATTCTTACCTGCGCTGATGATAGTCATTGTTTGGAAGGGGGGGCTTTTATCCATTTCTGCAGTCACACAATCAGTCAGTAGCTGAACTGGGTTCCACACAGTCACAAAAACAAATTAACCGAAAAAGCCTCAAAAACAAAAACACAAAATAAATAGCAAAAACAAAAGCATCAAACTTAATCCATTCAGGAAGTCCGTTTGACTTCTGAAATGTTCAAAAACCAAGGCGCAGCTTCTGATTGGTGCAGGCGCCCTGGAAACAATAGCCAACAGCCACATTGGACATTCGGCTTCTGAAAAACGTTCAAAAACTGGAACACTTACTTCTGGGTTTTCGGTGTTTGGGAACCAAGGCGTTTGAGAACCGAGGCATTTGAGAATCATGGTACCACTGTACTTAAAAAACAACAACACCTGGATCTACCAGGGATTGAATCCAAGAACTTCTGTATGAAAAACATATGCTATATTACTGTGCCATGGACCCTCCTTTAGTTATTTCCAGGACATTCTCAGGCTGCAACATTACACATGTCGCAGGCATGCCGCCAAAATGTCATCTCATCCCCCCCATTGCATGACATCATCCTATGATAAGCTTCTCCTGCTACTGAGCTACATGTCAGGCTTTTCATGGGTGGAAAACCTCACACCTTTATTACATCACAGTCCTTTTTCAGGGACATTTCCATGTCGCACGCTCTGTGTGACTTTCACCTCTCCGAAGAAGGATTGCTTGTTCCCATCAAGTCTAATTTTTCAGTTTTACACTGTAATTTAATTACATTTTCAGTGATTCCATTCACTTGGAAGCAAAAAAAACAAAACAAAACACCAAATTGTCTTATTCCTCCCAGGTATTCCTCTTACTCCTCTGAGATCACCACAATTACTCTCTAAGACAGTGGATTACAAATGTCTTTAATCAAATGAGGAAAATGCTTAGCCTTCCTATATTACCAACCCTCCATAGTTTCCACTTCTCACTTGAGTGTGATAGAATTCCTTTTGTCTGCTGAATGGAGGGGCAAGAATAGCCTGTGACAATGAAGTGAAAAATGTATTTCTGCACATCCTTTCAGGGTCATCAAAGGGTAGCAGGGGCACATGAACCAGATCCTTGTAAGGAATAAGGATTTGATTTATTTTAACATTTACAGTATATCCCACCTTTCTTCCAAGTAACCAGGGCATCAGTCAACAAGGGCACAATAGTAGACCAACCACCACCTTATCTTCACAAGAGCCCTGTAAAGTAGGTTTGACTGAGAGTTAGAGATTGACCCAAGGATGGACGAGGGTTTGAACTTGGGTATCTCTAGGCCTTGTCTGACACCCAGTCCATCACACCACACAGGTAATAAAGTTTCCTACACCGTATTTTTAGGCAACAATCTCCCCTTTAACCTTCACTGGTGTTTCTGCATAGCCTTTGAAGCAATACCCTCAAAAAAACATGGTAAAATTTCAACTTTGAGCCCTGAAGTCTCACATTTTAGAAATTAAGTACTGACTATAACCACTAGTGGGACGCGGGTGGTGCTGTGGTCTAAACCAGTGTTTCCCAACCTTGTGCCTCCAGCTGTTTTTGAACTACAATTCCCATCATCCCTTGCCACTGGTCTTGCTAGTCAGGGATGATGGGAGATGTAGTTCAAAAACAGCTGGAGGCACAAGGTTGGGAAACACTGGTCTAAACCACAGAGCCTAGGGCTTGCCGATCAGAAGGTTGGCGGTTAGAATCCCCACGATGGGGTGAGCTCCCGTTGCTTGGTCCCTGCTCCTGCCAACCTAGCAGTTTGAAAGCACATCAAAGTGCAAGTAGATAAATAGGTACCGCTCCAGCGGGAAGTTAAACGGCGTTTCCGTGCACTGCTCTGGTTCGCCAGAAGTGGCTTAGTCATGCTGGCCACATGACCCAGAAGCTGTATGCTGGCTCCCTGAGCCAGTAAAGCAAGATGAGCGCCGCAACCCCAGAGTCATCTGCGACTGGACCTAAGGTTCTTAAGAAAGTCCCATGGACTTCAGAAGGACTTGCTCCCAAACAGCTGTGCACAGAACATGGGTAACCAGCTTGATGCCTTCCAGAAATCTGTGAGACTACAACTCCTATCATTGTAAGTCAGCCAAGCATGATGGGAATTGTAGTCCAGCAACATTTTTAAAGTACCATGTTGGCTACCCAGGCGTAGAACAGAGGATACTGCCTTACACCAAATCAGATCATTGTTTCATTCCAGCTCCAAATTGTTGACCTGGACTAGCAGTGATTCCTCAGGGTTGCACCTGAGAGACTTTGCATATGAGGAAGAGGCTCTCACGCAGAGCCATGTACTCAAAACTGTGGTTTTGAAAGAGTAAAACAATTAAAATCATGAAAAAGCGAGAGAAATAAAGCAAGGCTCTAGCCAACTAATTCCTACTCAGAGTAGACTCATGGAGAGTAATGGATTTTAGTTAGTCATTGATTTCAATGAGTCTACTCGGAGTATGAGTACCTTTACCCTAGCCTTTAACATTTGGACATATATTTTTACAACCTACCCTATCCTCTTGACTGTAATTTATTTTGAAGAGATTTTTTTTTAAAAAAACAAACTACAATTGCTGTAAACCATCATGGGATCTTTTGGTGTAGGATGAATAAGAAACTGAAATAATAGTAGCAGCAGCAACAACAGAAACAGCAAATGAATTCGTGGGATGCAATGCACAGCAACAGCAAATTTCAAAATATTATGTATTGATTTCAAGATTTTTAAACAAATGTTGAAATGCTTCTTTCCCTCTTAAAATGCACGTTGAAATGTGCATTTTGATGCATTTAAACTGTGTCACAACATTTGGATCAGCACAAAACTGAGTGGGTAGGTAAGTTTTGATCTGCGCGTGAATCCGGGAGGTCATTTTTGTACAGGGATTCTCTGAGATCAAATTCCTCAAGCATCCCTACTGGATGGCTGCCAGGAAATTCATCAGCACCGACCGAACACACACACCAGACATCCTCCAAACCTGGCTTACTTATCTTAAGCTTGCATAGATCTTCTACATGATTAAAGCTATTCCTTGAAGTCATTAATTGCAAGCACTGAGGGTTCCATGGCATCTGTCACAACTGTCAAGTCCACCATGCAATTTAAACAGAACCACTCGGAGAGCTGATATTCAAAGAGACGTGAGCATATATCTTGGACAAAGTTGATTTGGCTTGGTACCTGACATTTAAATTGTCCCTGTTTTGACTCGTACCGCAACCTGTTCCGAGGACTCAGAACAAGCAATAATGTAATGTGACTGTCAAATACATTTTTTTTGGCCCTAAATGAACCATGTGGTACACTTGGGGAATGAGTCAGTCTTCATACCACCTCGATTCCAGGGTTCCCTGTAAATTTGTGAGAGCCATATTTTCTTTTAACCATGTGCAGAACCTCAAAGTGTCCCCATTTTCCAGGGACAGTCCCTGATTTAGAGAAACTATCCCTGTTTCTGGTTTGATCCCAGAATGTCCCACTTTTCCTTAAAGGTAAAGGGTAAAGGGACCCCTGATCATTAGGTCCAGTTGTGACTGACTCTGGGGTTGCAGCACTCATCTCGCTTTATTGGCCGAGGGCAGCTGGCGTACAGCTGTGGCCAGCATGACTAAGCCGCTTCTGGTGAACCAGAGCAGCATACGGAAACGCCGTTTACCTTCCCGCCGGAGTGGTACCTATTTATCTACTTGCACTTTGACGTGCTTTTGAACTGCTAGGTTAGCAGGAGCAGGGACCGAGCAACATGAGCTCACCTCATTGTGGGGATTCGAACTGCCGACCTTCTGATCAGCAAGTCCTAGGCTCTGTGGTTTAACCCACAGCGCCACCTGCGTCCCTTTCCCTTTTCCTTAGGACATCCTTATTTTCATCAGAGAAATATTGGAGCGTGTGGTAGGATGTCCCTATTTTTATCAGAGAAATGTTGGCAGGTAAGGAGTTATCCAACACCTGAGCCATCTGAAGGCAGCCCTGTATAAGGAAGTTTTTTTTTAATGTTTAATGTTTTATTATGTTTTTATATATGTTGGAAACTGCCCAGATTGGCTGGGGCAACCCAGTCAGATGGGTGGGATATAAATAGTAAACTATTCTTATGGAATGGGAAATCCCTATTTTCATCAGAGAAATGTTGGAAGGTATGCATGTCTACCTTGCACCGTGACCTACAGTCATTTGTGACTGTATAGTCCCCTAGTCTGTAAGAGATGGGGAGAGGGATGCGTATGATTCTCAGTCCCTATAAGAAATACTGGGGAGGAGGGTACATGAAGCATGCAAGTGAGCACTTATTATTTTATGGCATATGAAATTACTCTAATCCAAGGAAGGATTGTACAAATAAATATAAATCAACTCCTTAATACAGGATCCAGACCTGGGATGGGGTTTCTATTAAGGTTATTTCAGTTAAAATAAATAAAGTGATAACAGAAAAAAGAAAGAAAAGTGAGAGGGTGAAAAACAACAACAAAGATACATATAAAAACAAAAATATACAAAAGAAAAGTGATATACAGTATTTCCATACATTCATGTATAAATTGGTATAGTGTTATTGTTCTAGTGCTTATGTAAATACTAATGGCCTACCAAATTTTGTATAAACTCATTCCAAATGTTATCATCTCTTTCCATGCAGAATATGTGCCTGTAAGCAGTCAATTTATAAATTGCCAATGATGTCATATCATCAGTCCATTGATTGAAGGGTACCATATCTTTATTTTTCCAATAAAATCTTTATTTTTCCAACTTGGGGTATGTGTTAAATGTCAGGGTGTGGCTCTGGAACCTGTGAAATGAAAGACACATTTCAATTTGACTGTGTATGTGATGAATTCACCCCCAAACCAAGTAACCGTGGCATGCAAATGCATGTAAACCCATCCAGGTTTAGGGAGATAGAGCTTCCAGGTGAAGGGAATGTTATCACTAGAAGGCCTAAGTCTTTTATTCTTTAAAAAATAATCCTCTAGAATAGTGTTTCCCAAACTTGGGTCTGCAACTGATTTTGGACTACAACTCCCATCATCCCTAGCTAGCAGGACCAGTGGGCAGGGATCATGGGAACTGTAGTCCAAAAACAACTGGAGACCCAAATTTGGGAAACACTGCTCTTGATCAGGGATGGTGACCCTCCAGATGTAGCTGTAACACAACTTCCATCCTTCCTGATTTAGCTATGCTGGCTAGAGCTGATGGGAGTTGTAGTTCAACACTCCTGCAAGCCCTCAGGTTCCCCATTCCTGCTCTAGTTAAGTTTTTATTTCGGAACCAGCAGTAAGATAAAAATGTCCATTCCTTGTGTATAGCAATGATGGTGATCTAATTAAATCCAGTGCCTATTTCCAGGTCTGTTTCTGATTAAGGTGAGGTTCAATACCTTTGCTCATTATAACCTTTGCATTTTTCATATAGGATAATATTACAAAAGTTTAATCTCTCTTCAGTAATGAGATGTGTGCTGGATGCAAATCCATTCATTTGGTAAAGGTAAAGGTACCCCTACCCTTGACAGACTCTAGGGTTGTGCGCTCATCTCACTCTAGAGGCCAGGAGCCAGCGCTGTCCGCAGACACTTCCGGGTCACGTGGCCAGCATGACGAAGCTGCTCTGATGAACCAGCACCAGAGCAGCACACGGAACACCGTTTACCTTCCCGCTATAAAGCGGTACCTATTTATCTACTTGCACTTAGGGGTGCTTTAGAACTGCTAGGTGGGCAGGAGCTGGGACCAAACGACGGGAGCTCACCCCGCTGCGGGGATTCGAACCACCAACCATGCGATCGGCAAGTCCTAGGCGCTGAGGTTTTACCCACAGCGCCACCCGTGTCCCTTCCATTCATTTGGGGACAAGATTAATAAGATTTTCAAAATAATGCTTCTTGTGATCCAATCTCATTCCCCGAACTTTTCACAAAGAACAATATTTGGTAGAGGGTAACGGGAGAGAGACGAGTTTTGTTACATTATAGTTTGGTGAACATTTCCTCTATCGTTATGTGTGATTTTGAACAGGACAAGGGATGTGACCAAAACCCAATAACTAATGAAATAAAAAAAATTAAGGCTATATATATATATATATATAATAAATGTTCATAACTGCATATATAAACCACATGTCTGAAACCCCACAGAAAAAGTCCTGAAACCATTTGTCCCTCCCAAATAGACCTCAAGTATTTCTCTGCAAGGTAGAAGGAAAATGGAAAAGCCTCCACATTGTCTTTCCGTTCACAAATCCTGTCTTAAGGGTATGTCTGTGTATGAATAGGGTTGGCCTGTAACCTGGCTAAGGAACTAAGTATTTGTCATTACAAAAGACTGGCCAGGCTCCCCAGGGTATCCAATCAAGTGACCATTAACAGGTAAACTGCCGGACAGGAGATAAACAACGCACTCAGATTTCTGTTGTAGACCGCCTTTTCTGTGATGTAGGTATGATGTATCTGGGGGGTGGTCTTGAGCTACACCCCTCCTGTGATGTATGTATGATGTTTCTGGGGGTGGTCTTGGACTCCAGGGTGGGCACACCCTTGTTCGGGGTCCTCCTCCTTTCCTGCATGTGAGGGGAGCACCCTGTTGCAACAGTTCAATAAAGTTCAGGCTTATGAGCTGCTTTGCTTCTCAATATTCTCTGTTATTTTCTCTGACCGATGGAGAACCTACAAAGGACTCTATAAGGGCTCTTGTGTTCCCCGTAAAGGAATAAGGGCAGATTTTTGTTTATTACACTAAATCACAGTATTACTATTCCATTAGAAAAGGAAGTTTTAGAGTCTAGTCCTAACTGGCCTTCCATACCTCATGTCAATGGGTGGTGTTGAGGATGGTGCACGGATTAAAGAATCGTAAAATCAGATAATCGCAGAGTTGGAAGGGACCTTGAGGGTCATCTAGTCCAACCCCTGCAATGCAGGAATCTCAACTAAAGCATCCACGACACAAGGCCATCCAATCTCTGCATTAAAACCTTCAAGGAAGGAGAGTCTACCACCTCCCGAGGGAGTCTGTTCCACTGCAGATTGATCAGCTCTTATGGTCAGAAGGTTCTTCCTGATGTTTACTCAGAATATTTTTTTCTTCTAACCTGAAGCCATTGGTTCAGGGCCTACCCTCCAGGGCAGCAGAAAACAAGCTTGCTCCATCTTCCATGTGACAGCCCTTTACATATCAGAAGATGGCTCTCAGCCTCCTCTTTTCAGACTAAACATACCCAGCTCCCTTAACCATGGCTGGATCTAGACACTTCAAAGAAGCGTTTCAGTATAAAAGCACTGTAAATTTAAACAGGGAAAACAGGTAGAGAAAAATGGGAGTCCATGTCGCCGTCTGGTGGCACAATGCTATATCGCACATACAACGCATATACAGTCGTACCTTGGTTCCCGAACGGAATCCATTCTGGAAGTCTGTTCAACTTCCGAAAACGTTTGAAAACCAAGGCGCTGCTTCCGATTGGCTGCAGGAGCTTCCTGCACTCAATTGGAAGCTGCGGAAGCCACACCAGACGTTTGGCTTCCAAAAAAACGTTCGCAAACCGGAACACTTGTGGCGTTCGGGAGCCAAAACGTTCGAGTCACAAGGTGTTTGAGAACCAAGGTACGACTGTAAATCGCTTTTTCTTTACCAGTCTAGCTGAGTCCCATTCCTCCTGAAGCTTGGTTTCCAGGCCCACGATCACCTTGGTCGCTCTCCTCTGCACACGTTCCAGTTTGTCAATATCCTTCTTAAATTGTGGCACCCAGAGTTGGGCGCAGTACTCCAGGTGTGGTCTGACCAAGGCCAGGTGGGGATGGAGTGCTTTGGCCTAGCTTGTGGCGGGGACTTGTGCGCCAGGCAGGGACAGCACATGAAGGGTGTTCCTGATTGTCCACCCTCACCAAGCCATCAGAGCCAGGCAGGGCGTGGGGATTTCTGTGGGGGCAGTTCATATATATATATATATATATATATATATATATATATATATATAGTCAGGGGCTCAGGAGCAGAGGCACAGGGGAGAGAGGAAATGGAGAGCGAAGGGGAAGAATCTGAGGGCAGTGTAGGGGAGTATGAAAGTGGCCCGAGAGATTCCATGAGCTTGTCCAGCGAATCAGAAGATTCCCAGAGGGGGGCGCCGATGGCCAGGGCAAGGGGGGTCCCAGGGGGGACACACCAGAAGCAAGGGGCCAGCGGGGACTCCCGAAGCAGCAGTGGGAGATCAGGACCAGCTCCTCCACCAGAGCGTAGTGGGGGGGGGAAGAGTCCCATGTATCAGGGCCAGCTTCTCCTCCAGCAGGGAGAGAAGATGAATCAGGGCTGGCCACGCCTCCATCGCAGAGTGAGGGAACGGAGGGGAAGTCAGGTCCAGCTAGCCTCTCTGAAGGGGGAAGCAGTGACAGGAGCAGTGTAACGGTCAGGAGGAAGGTTGCCGGTTGGGCGCGCGCGCCAAGTTCAAATGTACAGGCGCGCGGCACAGCAGGAAACCCGGATTGGGAACCAGGTCCTAAAGCCCGCCGGAGGGAGGGGGAAGGCTCAGGGGACTCAGCGTCAGAAGAGTCTAGAAAGGGCAAGACCCCAGCGGACAGGCGGACCCAGAGGAGGAAAGAGCAAAGGAAGAGGTGGAGCAAGGCTAGAGTCTTAAACTGGTGTCTGGGGGAAGGAGATTCAGACGGAGCTTCAGCGGTCTAGAGTTTAAGACGTAGAGCTGCACGCCGCGGCTTTGAAATCGAAACTGCACTTCAATAAAGACTTTTATATATAACAACGGACTGGCGTTGGTCCTTTGTGAGCTGGGACCTCGGGCAGCTCTGACATATATATATATATATATATATATATATATATATATATATATATATATAATTTTTTTATTTTTTTTATTTCCAAAATAAAAACAACAATACAAAAACAAAATAAAATGAATTGACTTCCCTCTAATCCCTTCCTTAGTTCTATTATTTATCAACATACTGCATGTCTATTGTTCAATTTTTAACCTATTTAAATCCCTATTATCCATTCATAACAAAATTACAAGTACAGATAGGTAGCCGTGTTGGTCTGCCATAGTCAAAACAAAAAAAATTCCTTCCAGTAGCACCTTAAAGACCAACTAAGTCAGTTCTTGGTATGAGCTTTCGTGTGCATGCACACTTCTTCAGATACACTGAAGAAGTACTTCAGTGTATCTGAAGAAGTGTGCATGCACACGAAAGCTCATACCAAGAACTGACTTAGTTGGTCTTTAAGGTGCTACTGGAAGGAATTTTTTTTGTTTTGAAAATTACATGTAATCTTAAAAACTCTGCTAATCTATTTACCTGTGTACATTGCTTCGGTATGTATGCAATAAACATCTGCCATTCTTCCTTAAAAAGTCATGTTCAGTTCTCAGAGGAGGGTGCGTAGGGGCCTTACGATGTTACTAATTTTAAATCACCATAACTGGAATTAAAATCAAAGAGATCTGTGCTCAACGTTCCTCAGAGCTCTTACTGTAACCTCTCTGCACCAGGAAGGAAATTTTTCTGAAAATAATTGAACATGCCTAATTAAATAGTGGGCAAGATAAACCTTTTTTTGAAAATAAATGAGCAGATTAGTCAATTATCTCGTGGCATTTGCGTGCTCAAGGCTGTTGGCCCATAATCATTTTTCTGGGAGTAAGTCCCAGTGAACTCATTTGGGCTTACTTCTAAGTGTATACATATAGGAATGCACTGTTAGTCAACCCTTACACTTCATCACGGTGGTATGTAATAATTTAGTATTTTATGTGACAGTACTCCATTTTGTTGATTTCTCACGCCATTCCCATCATGTGTCAAATATGAAATGCCGTATGGGATTTTAAAAATAAAGTAATGAATGGTTGAATCAATAATGATGTGAACAAATATTGAATTGCCAATTAAGAAACAGCCAGCAACGTTGAGGATGGTTATTGCTTTTTCAGCTTGGATGAAGGATTCATTCTGAATCTGGCTGCTTAAATATATATGACTACTTTATACAAATGGAAATGTGCCTCAGAATATTTGTCTGCCTGTAGTAATTTTTGCAGCACTTTTTTTTTAAGGACACAGAGGAAGAACATCATGAATTTATGAAGAAAAGAGAGCAATGTATTCAGAAGGAAAAGGAAGCAGTGGTTTATTCATTACTTGGTTCAAAATACAACATGGCTACTCTGTCCATTATTAACTTTCAAAATGAACTGAAATATTTATTCCAGGAGCAGCAGAAAATATGTTGACCATTGCGAAAAACAGAGATGGGGACCCTTTTCCAGCTAGCAAGAAAGACAAATTCTGGACAGCCTTCTGGGGGCCACAGGCAAATAGTGAGTGGAGTCAGAAAAAGAAGTGAGAAGAGCAATGGATGTTAATTTTACCTTTGTACAACAAGCCTGTTCCTACACACACACACACACACACACACACACACACACACACACACAATCCTCTTTCCTCTCTCCAGGTAAGCAAGAGGCATTATCAAAGTTCAAAGACACATTCCAGTCAGGCACAAACACTCAGGATACAAAACAGGGCCAGGGAGGACTGTGGCCTAAGGAAGGCCAGATAGAGGGACATTGTCAGGGACTGGGCAAAGGAGGAATGGTGGAGACCCCCTCTCCATCCTGACCCTTCCAGGGAGGAGGAAGAGGAAGACAGTATAGATTTACAACAGGGGTCTGAGGGAGGTCACAGCTCAGAGGCAGATGAGGGGGAAAGCTGGGAAATCATGGGAGAGCCAGAGCAACACCCAGCCGACAATGTCATTAGAAAGCATTCCGGACCCTCCATCTCCCAGAACCCGGCGAGCCTTAAAAGTAGGAGAGCAAAGAGCTCAAAGACAGAGGGCATGTAGCAACACCTGTAGAGGAGGTGATGAGGATGATGAATGAGGAAGGGGGAAAGATGTGGGGTGGAGATTCACTCGGGACAACGCCATTATCCAAGAGGCTGGGTTCTATAGCCTCTCTCTGTAAAGCTTGAAATGAAAAAGGACAGTAAGAAACTTTTCTTTGTCTTTATACTTCCCTGGGCAACCAGCTGGGAGCTGTTGACAGCAACCTGACAGGCACTTAGAGCCACATTTGGCCCCCAGACCTGAGGTTCCCCACCCACTGATTGGTCGCTGTGAGAACAGGATGGTGGATGAGCCAGTGTGGTGTAGTGGTTAAGAGCGGTAGTCTCGTAATCTGGGGAACCGGGTTCGCGTCTCTGCTCCTCCAAATGCAGCTGCTGGGTGACCTTGGGCCAGTCACACTTCTATGAAGTCTCTCAGCCCCACTCACCTCACAGAGTGTTTGTTGTGGGGGAGGAAGGGAAAGGAGAATGTTAGCTGCTTTGAGACTCCTGAAGGGAAGTGAAAGGCGGGATATCAAATCCAAACTCCTCTTCTTCTTCTTCTTCTTCTTTTTCCTGATCCATCAGGTCTCACCTTATGCTCTTAGATTGTGTTCTTACATTATGCTCTGGCCATTTGTGTTTATTCTCACTTTACACAAGGAGATTTCAACCGCACTGGCAAGTAAGTAAGTTTGCTTAATTTTTTATTCCATCCTATACCCATAGATCTCAAGGTGGTTCAACAGCACTAAATTACAATAGGGAAAAAAAACAGGATACACAACAAAAACAAAGACAACCCAACAATCCCTCCTTCCACAGCAACCAAAGGTCTGGTTGAAGAGGATTGTTTTTGCTGGGTGCTTAAAGGTGTATAATGAAGGCGCCAGGCAGACTTCCCAGGAGTGGATATTCCACAAATTGAGAGCCTCCACCGAAAAGGCCCGTGCTTGTTTTGCTACCCTCTGGACTTCTCATGGAGGAGGCACACGTAGAAGGGCCTCTGAAGATGATTGCTGGGTCTGGGTAGGTTCACCTGGAAAGAGGCAGTCCCTGAGATATTGCGGTCTCGATTAAGGAGTGATCTGCTGGGCTTTCACAAACAAGCCAAATGATTAATAAAAACAATTGCAGAAACAAGAGTTCTTAAACAGGCTTTGTTTAAAGATAGGGTTACTTGCTGAAACCTTACAGGAGTAAGACAATTGAAACTACTGTAGAAAAAAGGCACCCTCCATGTTTGATGGGTTCAATGGGCAGATTCAGCAAGTGAGATTAAAATATTGGGGTCCACCAGCAGATTTCCCTAGGTGTGAGAAGAAGCCTGTTGGTATGTAAATGCGCTCAGAATTTGAGGGACCTTCTAGTGCACAGTAACTTAAGAAAAACTAAGGTTGTAACAACCCATTTGGCTCTGCTCAAGAAAGCCAAAGGTAATTTTCCCTGTAACCAATGTAGCGTGTGTATGAATTGCGCGAAGCTTAAGGACTTGATCAGTCAGGACTTCCGGGTTAGCGCGATCTGGTTAATGGCGGATTCCCTCCGAGCTCCGGAGGGAATCGGCTCCGCTGGAGAAGGGTTCTACCGCGACAGCGACGCGGGGACCCTCAGAAACCGCAGGCGCTGAAGCCTGCGGACTTGGTGACTCGGCGGGCACCTAAAGCGCCCCCCCGACCCACGAAGAGCCTTTTTAAAGGCTGCGGAGAGGGTACGGGGAGCGGCGTGGTGCTGTGAGTGGACCGCTACTGCAGTGGAGCGAAGCCGCGAGCCATGGCCGGAGACCGCTGACTTTCTTCCCTGAAATTCAGACTTTAATTAATCCGTGAGTAGAATGGAATTTGGACTTTAAAATTTCTACCTTTGAATTCGGTACGATTGGGGGATGTGCTAAAGGGAAGTCCGCACCCCCCCTATTTACAGAAGATCTAAAGCAAGGATCGGAGAACTAAGGTGGAGAGTTTTTTCTTTTTGGTGTTTTTTAAAAGATAATATTTTCATGAATTTGACAGAAGAAGATTTGTGCTGGAGAGTAAGAGTGGAATTTTAGAAGCCTTTGTCTAACCACCCCCCCCCCCAGACCCGGGAGTGTCCTGTATGTGAGCTGGAGAAAAAGGAACAAGGAGTTTGACAGCTGTCAAAGGAGCTGTCAAACGGGCAGTGAAAGTTAAAAATCTTATTATTTAACACCTTTCTGGACTAAATTTGTTATATTTGAAGTAAAGTGGTTGGGAACAAAGTAGTGAAATAACAAAGTAACGGACTGTTGGGAAAAGACTATTAAGTAACCAGAATCCCCCTAGGGGAAACATTGAAACACTACAATGGCTGCAGATGGAAAACTACAGGCAGAGATAGAAAGAATGTTTTTTCTCATGGGAAAGTTGCAGGAGCAGACTACAGCTATGAATAAACAACTTATAACCTTGAACTCTAAAATAAGTGACTCTGCTGAATGCACAATGGACTTGACCGGGAAAAAATCTGCAGCTGAATTAGAAGAGATAACTTTGGAACAGGAGGAGAGGGAACAAGGAGTGGAGCCAGTACAGATGGAGAGTACCAACCAGAAGCCTACATTGTCAGAACATAAAGAAGAAGACCTTTGGATTACAAATCTGCGAAAGATGCGAAAGAGGAGGGAGGAAGCCCCTGGAACACTTGGAATATTTGAATTTAAAAGAAACAAGAAATATGATTGGGGCTTCCTCTTTGAGTATGGAAGATTAGCTGACCTTTCGCAGCAGCTGGTACCAAGTACTTTGGATGGAAGAAAATCTGATGAGACTCCTTCGAGACCCGATGACCAACAAAGAGGGCTACCAACAAAATCGGCAGAGAGAGACTGACAGAGACTTAAAGGCCTCAGATGTGAGGAATCCAGGCTAAAAACTGTTTTTGTGGACATGGGGACATTGGGAAGGGACAGAAACCGGGGCGGGGGGGGGGGAGAAAGAACTTTAAAAATGTTTATGACCTTTGTGTTTGACTATTATGACCTATTTTTAAGATAAAAGGGAAATTCGTGGAAGGAATTTGGGTCGACCTTAGAAAAAGGTTTAATATTTATAAGAAAATTGGACAAGCAAAATTTGGCCAAGTAATAAGAATCAAGTATTTCTTTAAAAATATATATATAATAATAATAATATGTAAACGATGAGAGATATGAGCTTGCTGAGCTAATTTAATTGAATTAGGATGTATGAAGGGGGGGTGGGGGGAGGTCAAGAACTGGGGTTAGGAAAGTAAGGATATGAAACTTTATATGTGTTGTCTTTGTCTGTGTGTGTCTGTGTTTATGAAATGTGAAAACCTAATAAAAAATTTATAAAAAAAAAAGGACTTGGTCAGTCAGGTTGGTAAAAAGGAAGTATGTCCTGGAAAATGTTTATAACAGCAATAGCAAAGGAGGAATATATGTGGCACATTGCCCAAGTAATCTCATACGTGTTGGCATGACTACTAGAAAAATTAAAGAAGAGAATATGCAAACATAAAAAGAAACAAGAGACTTCCTGCCCCTGTAGTGAAACACTTTGTGAATTCTGGGCATACATAAAAGGATTTAAAATTGTAGGCTGCTGAGGAAATAATGAGATCTGGAAAACAACTGGAAGCAAAGTTGAGAAGAGGACTCTTCTGGATTTCCCCCCCGGAAAACTCTGGTGCCTTATGGACTAAATCAGGAATTAAAT
The DNA here is from genome assembly GCF_951804945.1 of Podarcis cretensis. NCBI lineage: Eukaryota > Metazoa > Chordata > Lepidosauria > Squamata > Lacertidae > Podarcis > Podarcis cretensis. The sequence continues at coordinate 79,444,309 of NC_137175.1, read as the reverse complement.
TAGACTTCTGGATTATACAGGGGAACACAGGTCCAGAAAGGAAATCCCCACTCCAGTGGGAGAGACCCTTTACAGAATTTGCACTGCCCTTGCAGGGGGCGGCAGTGGAACAATTCACCTCAGGTGCTGAAATGCCTCAGTTCAGCCCTGCTATGTGGGGCTGCCCTTGAAGATGACTTGAAAATGTCAATGGGTCCAAAATGAAACTGGGTTTCCATTGAGATGTCATATAACACTTATTTCTGTGATTGCAAGTTGTTTTTAATATTGGGTTTTAACTGTATAACCCACCCTGGGACATTGGGATGAACGGTGGGTAATTATTACCGTAAGTATAATACTCAAGTCTTTTTTAAATTATTATTTTTTGTGATGATATAATCTAGAATGAGAAGTTCAGAGTTCATTAAGAGATTGGGACATGTAAAGGAAGGTAAATCCTTGTACACATTTCCTGAAAAAGTTCTACATTTCTATTTTTGCTTTTTTGTGTTTTGTGGAGGATTCAAACAAATATCCTGTTCATTGACAAGGTTCCTCATTCTAGAAATAAAACTTTTCTTTCTTTCTTTCTTTTTTAAAAAGTCAGAGCCTCAGGGTGAGTGGCAGAATAATAACTTAACGACAATATAGCTATGTATACTTTTGATACACTAACATAATGGTATGAGTTTATTTTAATTCTTTTTCAGTATTATCTGGTCATAATTGTCTTTGTTTGAACTCCTATGGATCTTTGGAATGGAGCCTCTAAGTTGGTGGTGTTTAAAATGACAATATGCTTCATTTTGTCAGCCTTCTTGGTTTTGCCACTATTACAGTTATTTTTTGCCTTACTATAATACAGCAAGGGGGACGCAGGTGGCGCTGTGGGTTAAAGCCTCAGCGCCTAGGACTTGCCGATCGAAAGGTCGGCAGTTCGAATCCCTGCGGCGGGGTGCGCTCCCGCTGCTCGGTCCCAGCGCCTGCCAACCTAGCAGTTCGAAAGCACCTCCGGGTGCAAGTAGATAAATAGGGACCGCTTACCAGCGGGAAGGTAAACGGCGTTTCCGTGTGCGGCTCTGGCTCTGGCTCTGGCTCTGGCTCTGGCCAGAGCAGCGATGTCACGCTGGCCACGTGACCCGGAAGTGTCTCCGGACAGCGCTGGCCCCTGGCCTCTTAAGTGAGATGGGCGCACCACCCCAGAGTCTGTCAAGACTGGCCCGTACGGGCAGGGGTACCTTTACCTTTTTATAATACAGCATGTGCTGTTTGAAAAAACTACCTACTGCTTCTGCCCCTGTCTTATATTATATTTATTTCAGTTGCCTTAATAGCACTTATGTTTATTTTAAACCTGATGGGAATATTTAGATGTCAGGCACATTCAAAACCCTAAGGGTTTCTTAAATTATAATATCTCTCTCCCTCCCTCCCTCTCTCTCTCTCTCTCTCTCTCTCTCTCTCTCTCTCTCTCATGTTTAAACAGGAAGAAAAGTATAATCCAGGGGTCAGCAAACTTTTTCAGGCATGGGCCAGTCCACCATCCCTCAGACCATGTGGTGGGCTGGACTATACTTCTTTTGGGGGGGGGAATGAACAAATTCCTATGCCCCACAGATAACCCAGAGATGCATTTTAAATAAAAGCACACATTCTACTCACGTAAAACGACCAGGCGGGCCCCACAAATAACCCAGAGATGCAATTTAAATAAAAGCACACATTCTACTCATGTAAAAACATGCTGATTCCCAGACTGTCCATGGGCCGGATTGAGAAGGCGATTGGGCCGCATCCAGCCCCCGGGCCTTAGGTTGCCTACCCCTGGTATAATCCCTCCTTCCTGTTGTTTGTGGAGACTTCATTAAATAGGATGCAGCAGGATGTCAACTTTTTCACCTCTCCTTTGCTCCTCTGATTCTAGCAGGAGCTTGATCTTCAGACATTAGGAGATGTTGTTTACCTCTATGCTGTGCGAAGTCTCACAGAGAGAAGCTGCTACTCTGTAGCAAAGCATAGGCTTTAAATATTGATATCAGGTTCGGTCCCTGGCATTGCTGCCTAAAAGGATCACAAGGAGACATGCTGGGGGGGAAATCCCTGCCTGAACCCTTAGACAGCCACTGTCAGTCATAGTGGGGAGGAAATCTCATGCCTCGTAGACCAGTGATCTGACTTAATGTAACATTGCTTCATATACCGCAGATTTCTGCCAATCAAGCTGTGGTCAAAAATCACCAAAAGAGGATGAGCCTGATTTTTTTCTGGTCAATTGGCAGAGCTAGGATAAAGCCACACGTTACTGCATTGTTTCCTCAATCAAATGAGTCTGGTGTGAAACACAAATCACAGAGAAATCCACTTTCCCTGTCAATGTATCCTCGTTTTCTTTTTATGATGTCATAGTAAAAGGCAATGCCTAACATCCATAAACATGCATCGATTACCCCTGCTCAACAATGTATTGGCAATTTGAGCAAGATGTGTTGTCTCAGATGATGAATATTCCATTTATTGTGTTTCCTTTTTGGCATTATTGAAGAACTTTTCTCTTTGTCTGCTGAGCAGCTTACAATAAGCTGCAGTGTGGCAGCAGCCCTGGGATTTGACATGCAGCTGGATCTTATGCCTGGGAAATGGACCCATTTCACAGAATCATGGAATTGGAAGGAACGCTAGGGGTCCTCTAGTCCCAGTGGCGTAGCGTGGGGGGTGCAGGGAGTGCCAGCCGCACCGGGCGCAACATTTTGGGGGGCGCACTCGCAGCTCTCTGCCCCTACCTGGCTCACTCACTCTCTCTCACAGTGCTGGCTGTGCGAATCCGATCCGAGCTGCCAGGTCGCGGAGCAGAGAGAGAGCGAGGGAGGGACTATCTGGGGGAGGGACAGTGCAGCAGCCGCCCAGCGCAGCACTGAGCACGGGAGAGAACCACACCAGACCAGCCCAGGCAGCAGCAAGAAGCTGGCAGCGGCGGCAGGTTAGGGGTTAGGGGCGCAAATTACTTGCCTTGCCCCAGGTTAGGGGGCACAAATTACTTGCCTTGCCCCGGGTGCTGACAACCCACGCTACGCCGCTGTCTAGTCCAAGCCCCTGAAATGCAGGAATCTCAGCTAAAGCATCCAAGACAGATGGCCTTCGGCAGAATCGTTGATCTGGATCTTGTGTAGAAATAAAAGATTTTCACACTAGAAGAATAAGTTTCAAAGCTTTACTGCCAAACAGTCTTAAATGCTGGTTAGAAAAAATAAACATTACGAAGAAACAAAGTAACACATTGCGCTCAAGTAGCAGGCAATGCAGTTCAGTCCTTAAAATGCTTTATGCAGTTCAACAAACTTTCTTCTTTCTGGTTCCAGAAAGAGATCCTAAGCTTGTTCATCATGGTAGAGCTTAGCTTCATCTGATGCTGCTACTAGGTAAAGGTAAAGGGACCCCTGGCCATTAGGTCCAGTCGTGGCCAACTCTGGGGTTGCGGCACTCATCTCGCTTTATTGGCCAAGGGAGCCGGCGTACAGCTTCTGGGCCATGTGGCCAGCATGACTAAGTCGTTTCTGGCGAACCAGAGCAGTGCACGGAAACCCCATTTACTTTCCCGCCGGAGCGGTACCTATTTATCTACTTGCACTTTGATGTGCTTTCGAACTGCTAGGTTGGCATGAGCTGGGACCAAGCAACAGGAGCTCACCCCGTCCTAGGCTCTGTGGTTTAACCCACAGCGCCACCCGCGTCCCTGATGCTGCTACTACTACTAGCCAATTACTGACTTCTCAAGTTTCCTGTCCTGCTGGTGTGGGTTCCAAATGCCCATCCTGGATTGGAGCCCATAGCTTCTTTTTCTTCAAAATAATGGTCTACACTGTTTAAGTGCAGGGTGTTTTTTTTTTTTTTTTTTAAACACAGCCTGCTAATTGTGACATGTAATTTGACCTTTGGTGTTTCTCAGCAATCTGGCGCACAACTTCACAGGCTGCCACATGCTAGTCAATCTTTAATGGCAGGTTCACACAACACCCCAATCCTACTCTGCCAGCAGCTGGCTTCAGTCAGGCTGGTGTGTTTCAGATTTACTGATCAAAACTTGATTCTCTCCCACCTCATCCCACCACCATATCTTTATTCTCATCAGTTGGTGAAAATATCACTTACTGTCCTGTCTTCTTCACTTCCGCAATGAGAGAGCATAGGGGTTAGCTCAGTAGGTTAGATAACATCAAGGTTGCAGGTTCGATGCCCATAAGGGACTGTTGCATATTCCTGCATTGCCGGGGGGGGGGGGTAATTAATCCTCAGGGTTCCTTCCAACTCCTTGATTCTATTATTCTGTTTTTAAGCAGTATTATGATTTAAGTAATCCAAACACTTGATGCAGATCCTTCCTAGTAGGGTTTTGCAGAATGATTACATCTGCAATCTGCCCGTTCATGGTGGCAGAAGGTTTCAGTATGATTGGGCCCAATCCCTGCACCAGCCTTGATTGGGCCTGATGCTGCTACCCAAAGGCAACAAGATTGGCTGAAGATCCAGCAGATCCCAGGCCAGCTCGGCCCTACCTAACCCTTGGAAGGCTGCATTTTGGAGCTTTCTGCTGACCTCTGCAGGATAGGAGAGGGGGAAAGCTGCCTCACACCTGTTACTGCAAGCATGGAGAACTGAGGTGTTGGGCTCCAGCTTCAACCAACATGGGATGATTGGACTTGTCACTAGCAGCAGCTGCAGAGACACGAGGTTCTCCATGCAGAATTTTATTTGCAGAACGCTTACTACAGCCAATATGTCCATTAGGTTCAGTTCTCTGCTGGTGTTCTCCAGAAATGGTTCCCTGCTTACAGAACAAAGGTTCCTTCTCATGTCCCCTTGCTTACATTGATTTTAGAAAGTATACTTTCACATGAGCCTTGACAGTTGTAGTCTCACATCTGCATTCAGAATTCCACACAATGCACCCATCTATCAAGGGGGCAAAAGAATAAGCATCTGCCATGCCAATTTTCTCTCTCCAGATTAGCTATTTACTGACACTGAAATGCTAATACTGTCTCAAATACATTATCATCACAATAGTTTAGTTTATCTCTAGGAGTATATACTCCAGCTGTAAAATATCAACCATTATGGCTTAAACAGTGTGCTTTATGCAATGCTAACCAATTTGAGAACTGAAAGAATTGATTTATGTGCTGTTTCAAAGGAGTTATTCCCGTTTACTAGGGTTGCCATCTCCTGGCCTGTAGGGAAGTTTGCTTTCTTCCCTCTTCTTAATAACTGCAGCTCAACTATCAAATGAAGCTTTGCCCATCACAGCACTGCATTGTTGTGGGGAAAATAACCACTCCTGCGTATGATTGTAATAATTGTGCAGAATCTAACAGGTGCCTCTGCACTGGTGAAAGGGCTTCTGAGCTGACAGAAGAGGAGTGGAGTGGAGTTTTGCCTATTCCTCCTTTCTACTGCATACCCCCAGGCCACCTTCCACCCTTTTCTGGATTATTTCCCAAACTCTCATGAGCTGAGTTTTGGAGGGCACTGGTTGCCGCAGGGAGGAATAGAAAATCAGTGAAAGTTGCTTTCCCACTCTTCCATTACCAGAGGAAGCTGCTGGATCAAATGTCATCCTGCAGTCACTAAGTGGATTCCACACATGGTCCAACTGAGTAAAGAAGTGGGTCCATTTAGTTCAGCTTTGTACTTCCAGCAGTGGCAAAGCACGTGCCTCTAAGTCAGGTGCAGTCAGGGTGGTGACCTCAAGATGTTCTTGGACTCTTATCTTGACCCCATCTGTGCAAACCCATCCAGGTAAGCTGCAGTGATGTCAGGAGAACAGCTCCACAGCTCCATCCTGCCACATGGGCTGCTACTGATATTTTTTCCTCCAAGAAAATATAGCTACCTCTCTGGAAAGTCTTCCTTTTGTGCCCCTTGCCCATTATTTCCCCATTCCTTCCGAAAAACTTCTTTGTTCACAGCCTATCTTGCTGGGAATAGCAGTTACTCTCCACTTTAAGATTCCAAAGATACACTAGATCTCCCACTTGTATTTTATAATCCAACATCTTGACCCCTGTTCTTTTGTCAGTTTTATTATTTTTCCAGGGATTGATCATTATGGCCCTATTTGACTAAGAAGGTAAAAACGCGAGTTCATGAAACAAATCAGATTTTGCTGCCTAAATAATATTCTCATTTTTAAAGAATCATTTCATTCATATTTAATAATAATAAACAATGTTTTTTATTATTTATACGCTGCCCATCAGACTTGGTTTCCCCAGCCACTCTGAGCTGCTCCCAGCAAAATAATAAATGCATAATAAAACCTCAAACACTAAAAAAAATTTCCCTGTATTTAACTCACTGTATTTCTTTTACTTAATATGCCCATGCAATTTAAACAAGTTGGTTTATTCAGTGGTAGATATTTGGGCACATATCCCAAACACTAACAGAGTTTTGAAGCTTTAAAATCAAATTTTGAAAACTAGCCATGAGTTGATAATTTGTTTTCTGTGTTCAGTCTGATGCCCAGGGCTAAACATTTTACTTGTCCTGCTGACAGCACCTTAAAATTGGCCAGGAGATGTTGTCATATCCAATTTTTTGGAAAGTGCCATTTCTGAACAATAGAACAAAACCAATATTCCAACTAGATCAATGTTTTTCACATTTGTTGGGCGGCAGTGGGGGGGGGGGGAAAGGTCCTTAATGAAATTATTGGGGATTGAGAGGACAACACAGTGACAGACTAGCATTCAAGAGAAACATTTTTTTCACACCAAATGAATAGCCCCTAAAATGCAGAGAGTCAGTAAATAGTTGCGTGCGCTTAGGAAACAACAGCGAGTTTTGGACCACTGGCCATGGAGATGATAGCAGTTGTAGTCCAAAACATCTGGAGGGCAAGAGAACTGAGTGTTGTGCCCTAAAACACTGCCCAGAATCCTTTGCAGCTTGCTGGTAAGCAGAGGCTCATCAGCCAGCAACCCCACGTGAAAATCCACCCAGGACAGCACTTTGTAGGGCACAGTGCTTTTGCTGAAATCACAAGTGTGAAGAGATTTTTTTCTTCATACAGCAATAATACACACGATTCTTCTGCATGGTGCAACCTCACCAGGAGGGTCAACACTAGGATGGATCCCCAAAAAACTTTTGTACCCATTGAAATTTCACTACTTAGCAGAATGCTATGGATAACCAGCTTATCTAAGCAATTCTTTGCATGGCAATTTGTGGACACCAGTGATCTCTCTCTTGTGGCTCCATCTTACATTCAATGAATTCATTTCAAGACACAGAAGACAACATAAATAAACTTACCCCACACTTCTCATTGATAATACAGTATACCTTAGTTCCATCTCTTCCTTTTCATTAGGTTCAGCTTGTACTTAAGGGCCTAGTTCTCACTGAGGTGGAAGACATGCTTCTTGACTGTAAAATTTCAGAGCATAGCTGAATGACTGAATGCTCCACAAGAAAGACTCTTCCCACAAAGAAATTGTGGGTGCCTCACCCCTCACCATCCAGATATTTGTTTGGAGATATTTGTTTCCTCTCCCTGTGGAACTGCATTCAGCAAAGAAAGCACATGTGGTCCGAAATGTTACACCTGAGACTAAAGTTGACCACCTCGGGGCCAAACAAGGCTAGATAGTACATAGCAAAGTAGCATGAATACCTCAGATTTTGTTCTCATTACAGTTGTGGAGTGAGAAATCTATATGGAAAACATAGTGCATGAGGAAACTTATCTCTCAGGGGGCAGCACTTTGTGGGGCCCAGCACTTTTGCTGAAATCACAAGTGTGATTGAAACTGATCCCTTTCCCCTCACATGATGAGCAGATCCTACACATGTCCCCATTTTCCAGGGACAGTCCCAGATCTACAGAAGCCGTCCAGTTTTCTGAAATGTCCCGCTTTTCCTTAGAATGTTCATATTTTCATCAGAGAAATGTTGGAGGGTATAGCAGGATGTCCCTGTGTTCATTGGAGAGGTAACTATACAAACTTTACAATACATTTGAAGGCAGCCCTGTATAGGTATTCCCCCCCCCCATGTTTAATGTTTTGTTGTGTTTTTATATATGTATATATTTTATATATATGCCCTCTGTTCTCCCTAATGGTAGGGAGACCCTGAAATTGTAGCAAGGATTGGCAAGAGTGGAGAATCTTGGATGACATGGAATAGAACATCCCTATTTTCATGGGATAAATGTTGGAGAGAATGGAACAGGACGTCCCTATTTTCATCAGGAAAATATTGGAGGGTATGGAATAGGACATTCCTATTTTCTTCGGAGATGAGGGCACAAGGAGAAGGGGACTATAGAGGACGAGATGGTTGGACAGTGTTCTGGAAGCTACCAGCATGGGTTTGACCAAACTGCGGGAGGCAGTGGACCTGGCGTGCTCTGGTCCATAGGGTCACGAAGAGTCGCACACCACTAAACGACTAAACAACAACAACAATTTTCATCGGAGAAATGTTGGAGGGTAGGGGATAGACCATCCCTATTTTCATGGGGGAGATGTTGGAGGGTATGGACCCTCCAAGGATCCCTATTTTCTAGGGAGTTCTGGATCCGCAGAAGCCACCCCGTTTTCTGACTTGATCCCAGAACGTCCCACTTTTCCTTAGGACATCCCTATCTGCATCCCTATCTGCATGTGTATCTGAAGAAGTGTGCATGCACACGAAAGCTCATACCAAGAACTAACTTAGTTGGTCTTTAAGGTGCTACTGGAAGGAATTTTTTTATTTTGTTTTTGCATGGGAGAAATGTTGGAAGGCACCTCGAGGTCTCCAGAGGGGTTGTGGGTGGGCTAAGAAGTCAGGACTGACCCCTCAGCGCCCACCCCACACCGTCCCTCTGCGTGCACCCCCCCCTAACCACGGCCTCTAGCGCTGACCGGCTGCCTCCCTGACCCCCACCCCCGCCCCCAGGGCTGGGTGATGTCACATCCGCCGGTCAGCCCTGCGCAGCGCCCGCCTGGCTCCGCGCTCTTTGGAGTCAGGAGGGGACCGGCAAACTTTTCTTCTCCCTCCCTGGCAGGGTGGGCTGGCCGCTGTGAGGGCGGAGGGAGGAGGGGGCGGAGAGGCGGCTGTGGCGGGGCGTGCGCGACGCGGCCCGCCCGCTTCCCCCTGCCCTCTCGCCGGCTGGCTCTCTCCATCTCTCTCCCTCCGCCTGGACTGGGCGCCCCCTCCCGCCGCCGCGCTCCCTCCTCGCTCCGAGAAGGATGCCTGCGGAATGAATGAGCGTCCCCCGGGCTGCTGCTGCTGCCGCCGCCGCCGCCTCCCGCTGCCGCCTTCTCCTGGCTGTGGCAGGCGGGCGTGCAGAAAGTGGCACGGACGAGAGGGGTCCCTGCAGTGACTGATGAAGGAGAGGCTGAGCAGGGAGGAGGAGGAGGAGGAGAAGAAGAAGAAGAGGAAGAGCAGCAGCAGCAGCAGCAGCCCAGCAGCCCCGGGAGCAGCATGCAGCCCTCCGCCAGCATCCTCAACCTCTTGCTCGTGGCTCTCTTGGCCGGCTTGGACCCTTCCAAGGTAGGAGATGCAGGAGGAAGGACCCTCCGCAAACATTGCCCGTTCTCTTTCTCGCCTCTGGAACTACTAGTTGACCCCCCCTTCCTGCGATATTTCCTTAAGTTCTTAAAATCGTAATCATACCCCCACTGTTTTAATGGGGCAGGCAATGGGGGATTTGGGGATTGTATATACTGTATATATTCCTGCTTCTTTGCTTCCCAGCGCATCCTTTTTGTCTTCCTAGCAATGGGTGCGCTGTAGTTTTTGCCAGAAGGGGAGGGGATGGATGGAGTGGGGCTTTCCGCAAACACAACCTGGGCTGCTTTTTTCCGTCTTGTTTGAAAAGGCAATGTGTGTGTGTGTGTGTGTGTATGCGCGCGTTCACCTTGCAATGTTGGAAAGTGGTCAATAAGGCAAACAGCAGCGGGGCACTGCAGGCTGCCTTCCCCCAAACAGTTGAAAGGATGAGGATGCTCTCTTTCTCTCTCTCTCTCTCTCTCACACACACACACACGCAGACAAACATCCTATCCAGTCTAATAACAAAGCGGACACTGGGTGGTACCCAGCTAAATCCTGCTCAGAGGAGACCCCTTGAAGGAAGCCCCTTGAATTCAGGGGGTCTCCTGCGAATACGGCTAATGTTGGCTTGCACCCTTTCTTCCTGGATGACTTGCTCTGGTTGTGTTGTTGGGTATCCCTCCCTCCCCCTCCCCCTCCCCCAAATCTTACTATACAAGTTTTGTTGACGATCACCCACATGGAAAGGAGACGGGTGATGGATATAGCTTAGAACACTAGGAATGCTGCGACTGGCTTTCCCCATGGACAATGTCTTATCTGTTGAACTCTGGAAGCTGTCCCAGCCTTAGCTGGAAATGACACCAGAACAGGATAGCCGTGGACAAGGGATGGGTTTATTCATAGCGATCAGGGGATGCATAAAATCTGTAGCCCTTTGGAATCATGGGGAGAAGCATCCCTCCAGAGGAAGAATAAAGGCACGTGCCTTTATATTGCAGAAGAGGAAGGGGTAGGAAGGTTGGGCTTCTCCCTTCCACTAGTCATGTGCAATTGCAATTGCCCTCAGGTTGTAGAGAAGCATCATCATCCCCATTATTTCCCCCCAGTTACATTTGTGAGAGCAAATAAGCTTTGCTCTGCAGTTGAATGACAGCCCCTTAAAAACACAAAAAAATGATGCTGCCTGGCTTGGGCTGGGAATTTGAAAAACCATTCCATCAGACCTTGAAAATGAGACTTGTCGAAAGCCATTAGTAAGAGATGAGTGAAGTCCAGTAGGCCGGGCGACTGCATGTGTTGTTCAGCACAAACCTGAAGCCTTGGAGTGGAAGATTTGCATTGTGTGCCGCCTCTGGATGACTTGATGCCTATCTGCTGATATAAAATACCCATTGTGGGCCCCTCCGTGGTGTGTGTGGTCTCCACACTGCATGCCGGTGAATGCTTTACGGAGGCACTGAAGTGCCAAACAAGGAGTGTGGACTATTTTTGGGGCTTGTAAACAGCATTTTGTGTTTTGATGGATGTCAGAATTGCTCACATCAAAAGCATGTAATCTAGGGTGTTCAGCTTAAATATAGAAACAATCTTCAAACTGGCAATTGAGCTGAAACTTCAGATTGGTTTACTGGGGGAAGCACGATTTAGGTATGGGGGCATGGGAAAAGCCATGAATTGTAAATACCGCACAAACATTTCTTGTAGAAAATGTGTGTTTGCAGTAGTGCTGATTTTATGAAAGCATGGAGTCCTTTTGCAGACCAGCAATTTGTAGAAACAGTTTTGATAAAAGTGACTATTGATGCATTCTATGTTTAAGGTTAAAAAGGAAAGCAGCTCAAGATTGTCTTGATCGTACTCTCTCTAGTTGTACTTTTAGGATCTCTTCATGTGTGTTGAGTCTTGGTATACTGAAAAAGAGTTTAGGGATTCCAACCTGGCGAGCATTTTATCAATAGCCTTAGCTGCTGGGTGAATGGACAGAGATTGTGCTCACAGCTTCTCAGATGCCTGTGTTGAGTTACATCCCTGTAAGATATATATACATGGAAGAAAGCCATCCTATTTTCCTTCCAATCAATGTGTTCCTTTAAAAGAAGAGTTAGAGGCAAAACTGGACTGGACCCCCCCCCCCCTTTTAGAAAATTAGTCATTGGGCCACAAACATAAACTTCTTTTCTTTGGAGAAGTTCCACAGTGAGCTGGTGTGTTTGTCTTGTCTTGTTTTTAAAGTAACTTTAGTTTTTTTCCTGAACTGTTTGAAAAACTTTTTTTTTTTATTTTTGCTGTTGTTAGCGACATATGTAAAAGGTGAAATGCTAATGATCCTGATGATGATATTAATAATGTCAAGTGTGTTTCTGATCAGGGGCCCCTCCCCCCCCAAAAAAATTGAAAGGAATGGGGGGGGGGTGAGAGCTTTAATGCCCAGTACAGCTGGTTGTCCTCACTTTCCTCACCTGTAAAATGCATAGCTGTCAACTTTTACCTTTTTAAAAGGGAAATTCCCTTATTCCGAATAGGATTCCTCGCAAGAAAAGGGAAAAGTTGACAGCTATGGTAAAATGGCACTTAATGTTCTGTATTTCACACAGTTCTTCAGGCAGCAAATCAATATTTTCTAAAAGTGTTGTGAATAAGAATAAGAGGTTTGAGAGCTAGGGCAGAACCAAATGTTCCAAAGTTACCTCTAGAAACTGTGCTGAGTCTGTTTTAGTAAACAACAACAAAACCCCAACCTCAAGAGTTCTGTGGCACCTTGAAATTGATACAGTTATTTTAGCATGAGCTTTCAGGAGCTGCTGCCCATTTCATCAAACAAATTAAGTGGCCAGAAAGCCTTTTGATCCCCATTCCCCACCCCCATATATATATATATAATGAAGAGGGAGAGGAGAGGGAGGGAGATGAGGCCAAAAAACAAAGGAACTGCAACAAGTTAGGAGCAGGCGTGACTGATCTGTGCAGAACACCAGTGGATTCAAAATTCAGTCAGATCAGGTTGGTTTGTTTGTTTCAGCAAAACTCAAGGTCAGTATCGACATGCATGGAACAGTCTCCTAATATTTCATTTCTAACTGAAAACCAGTTACTATTGCAGGTTGCAAGCTTAAGCAGAGGAATGATGGAGGGAGAGACTGCTTCACTGCATGTTTATTTTTTTGGGGGTACTAAAAATTGCCTCCTCTCTGCTACTTTTGCACCCACAGGGGAAAAGAGGCTGGAATGCAGCTCTGCCCCCTCCCCACAAGTGAAAAACCAGCTTTTGCCATTTTGAGCAGAAAAGCTGGAGGATAAGTGCTAGCTCCTTTCCACCTGCCACATCTGCATCCCGAGGGCAGCCTTCTGCAGCTGTGTGCATTTGTTTATTTACCATTTCTCTTAAAATGTCTAGTGTGGCCATTGGCAAAAAGTCTCCATGCCCGTGTTAGTAAGCCACCTGTTTCGATGAGCCAAAATGAGACTGGAAGTGGGAGGTCAGGACAAACTTTTCGGACTGTTTCGAACCTTTGTGGTAGCCTTTTCTTGCTACGCGGAGGTGATGGCAATGACTTTCCATTCTGTACACAGGGGCTTTAGGGGGGTATCAAAATAGAGACTTAGGTGAAAACTATTTTTACATTGCAGAAGGGGAATCTCAGTCTGAACATCGTGCCTTGAGGATTCTTCTGGATGCAAATAGTGAAATGGAATTCTAATACAAAAATAAGATTTCCTAAGATTAAAGTTTTCACTTCAGCATAACTCTCCTGGAATTTTCTGAACCGAAGTAGAGAAAATACATAGAATCGTAGAAGTGTAGATTGGAAGGGACCCTGAGGATCATCCAGTCCATCCCCTGCAATGCAGGAAACCTAGATATATATGTAATTTGCAAGCTTCTTGAAGCAAAATGCCTTTCTCAAGTTTCTTACTGAATTCGTGAATGCAAGTTTTCCAGTGAATTTCCAAGAGAGACATCTCAGACGTCTAATGGACAGAGTTGAGAAAGAGATTGCTTTTCTTCTTTCTTTCTTTCTTTCTTTCTTTCTTTCTTTCTTTTTAAAGTCAGCAACGCTTATCAAATCACTTTGTTTTCTTGGGTGCAACTCTTCTCCCTTTAGAGTTATTATACTGTTGCATGCCGCCCCAGTCTCTGAGCAGTGCGAGATTCCAGGCTCTAAACCAGAGTTTGTGTTTCCTTTTGCAATGAGACACAGCAGAGACTGTGGTGTCCTTATGATACATGGTTTATTTACACATACAGTGGTGCCTCGCAAGACGAAAATAATCCGTTCCGCGAGTCTCTTCGTCTAGCGGTTTTTTCGTCTTGCGAAGCATCCCTATTAGCGGCTTAGCGGATTAGCGCTATTAGCGGCTTAGCGGCTTAGAAAAAGGGGGGAAGGGAAAAAACTCGCAAGACTCGCAAGACGTTTTTGTCTTGCGAAGCAAGCCCTTAGGGAAATTCGTCTTGCGAAGCGCCTCGAAAAACGGAAAACCCTTTCGTCTAGCGGGTTTTTCGTCTTGCGAGGCATTCGTCTTGCGGGGCACCACTGTATATACAATGGGATTCAAACAGAAATCAAACCGGCCTCAGATGTTGCTCTGACTCTCTCACATCACTGCAAACTCTCAACTCAGACTTTGTCCTTCTAACTCTCTCTGAGTTGAGGGAGGGGCCACACCCATTTCCCATCTCGCACAGAGCCCCCTTTGCTTTGTTCTCTTAATTGCCCTTCATTTCAGCATAGGGATATAGCCTGGCTTCAGTGCAACCAAGTGAAGATACCTGGGAGCCAGAATGGCCCCTGACATCTCCACCGTTTGAAGGTGGATGCCTGGAGATTGTTGGATCTGGACTGTTTTTGTACACTTATGCCCCATCCTGCGTAATTCTATCAATTGTATTTTATCTGGAAAACCGGAATGGATTTCTGGAACCAAAATGCTTTCTTTCTGTGGAGCCTGAGCAGGAACAGTCACTATTAAGAAAAAGAGGTTGGAATGGGCCAATATTCCAACTGCCCCTGGATCAAGAGACTTTTCTCCTTTAAGTCCTCAAAGCTCTCAACCTGTAATCTGAACTAACCATATGTTGAACTGAGAATCAATCACAGTCAGTCCATCATTTGGAAAATAAGACTTTAGAGCCATTTTGTCTCAAAATGGCAGCTAGACACTCCATTTTGGTTACTGTAACCTGGGTTTAAGGAGCCCTTTGGCCCCCTTCTTATATATCTGAGTTTCTAACACTGTCTGGTTTACATTTTGACATTAAGGGTTAGAAGAATCTCGCATACAGCTTCTCTCAAGCCCCCACCCCCTGCCTCCTATACTCATAACAATCCTTTACAGCTGGAGATAAGGGAAAGTAGTGACAGTGATACACAAATCCCCCAAAGACAGTGTCAGATCATCAGATAAACTTGCACTTATCTGCAAATAGTATCTATGCCTAACTCATTGCCTGACATAATCCACTTGCAGCCTTACCCAGATGCGTGTCACATCAGAGAATGTTGTATGGCATTGCTCTTTGAAGGTGCATCAAGAAGGTACACAGAATCATCACTCTGAATCCATCGTTGTTCTTCATCAAGAGGCATCGGCTGGATTCGTAGAATCCTGCAATAATTTCCAAGAAGTCAGCAGAATAAGGCATCTAAATGCTTCAGTGCTGGCAAAGTTTTAGGTCCTTTAAGGTTAAACAGTAGGAAAGTGTTTGTGTATCGCCACCTCATGGTGATCTATGTTACTGGGGTGGGGGGGGACCCTAATTAAGGTCTTTGCACACTGGCTCCATTTTTATTGAGTTAACTTATTTTCTAGAGAGGTGTGATTTCAGGGCTAGGTTAAATCACCTATTTCAGCACAGCAAACTATTGACTGCACTTAGACATTAATGAAAAAGAAGCACTAATTAATTCTGCAGGTTTTTTTAATGCTGATGAATGCGCACCAGTTTTATTTCGATACTCCGGCTGAAATGCAGTGTGTATTAATTAGCCACTGATTAGAATTTCCATTTTTAGAATAATATATATGGAAGTATATATATATATATTTCTCATTTGATGATGCACTTCAGGGACTCTTTCCCCTCCTCTACATGCTGTTGAGATACTGGAAGGGGTGGGATACTGAGCCTGGAGGTGGGGATGCTAGTCTTTTACACAACGATTTGATATATATTGAAGGAAGGAAATGTTCAAGATCTGGAAATTCCTAAGTGTCACTGCTAGATGGCATCTCTGTGCTATTTTTTGGAAAGCAGAATGCTACTTCTGACCTTGGTAGGCTTGAGCTACGGAGATCACTCAAGGCAAGCCATCATTCAATCATAACCAATTCGTCACTCTGGGCAAACAGAAGGAAACCTTTCTAAGTTGAGTAACACCAAGCTGCAAAGGGAAATATTGCCATGTAGAAGGGTTCTTACAGTCTTCCCAGCCCTTGCAAGTGAGGAGTTTTCCAGTGCTTACATGGAATTCCTCTGCCTGCAAGAGGCTTTCCATGCATTTCAGTCGAAGGGTTGCTGCATGTACGCAAGTGGATGTGTGTGTACAGAGACACTGGTTCCTTTGAAGTGAATGAACGAGGCCTGTACCTCTTCAGTATGCAACGCTGTAACACCACCAAAGTTCCTGGACTAGGTGGTAGCTTTCTTTGCAAAATATTAATCTGGGCACTAGTAGCTAGGGACTTCCGAGGCACATGGCAAAACTCTGTCCTCGAAACAGGACCAGCTTTTAGAGGGAGCCTTGCAAGAGATCTTTAGTGGGCAGCCACCTCTCCCCATCTTTACAGTCACTCTCATTTTTCTCTGGGTTCAGTCCACATCTTTTCTCAGAGAGAAAGGGGAAACAAATGAGCATGCAGCGGCCCCTTCCATTCCAGAGTGGTGTGTGCATGGGCATGTGAAATCTACTCCATGTCTTCAGTTTTTATGAGTAGTGCCACTTCAAAGTTTTATTTATGGCTCAATGAATGTACAGGGTAGACCCACCTGGTATCATGGGCCTCAACCAAGACAGGAGGAGGAGGAGGAGGAGGAGGAGGAGGAGGAGGAGGAGGAGGAGTTTGGACTTGATATCTCACCTTTCACTTTCCTTAAGGAGTCTCAAAGCGGCTAACAATCTCCCTTCCCTTCCTTCCCCACAACAAACACTCTGTGAGGTGAGTGAGGCTGAGAGACTTCAGAGAAGTGTGACTAGCCCAAGATCGCCCAGCAGCTGCATGTGGAGGAGCAGAGACGCGAACCCGGATCCCCAGATTATGAGTCCACCGCTCTTAACCACTACACCACGTTGGCTCTGTTTGGAGAGCCTTTGGAGGTGGATCCCCCAAAGCTACTGCTTTCCAAGGAAAAGTTCAACTCACTCTCTGGTCTTTCCTGAATGGGGAAGCTCACCCTAGATTCTACATCCTGCCCCCTGAATCTCAGGGAAGTACTGCTACCCCTCAGACTCTTGAGGAACATGGTTTAGACTTCTCCAAGGAATGGGAAGGCCCTGAGGAACGTTCCTTAATGAAGTCACCACAACTCCAAACTTTACCCTTTTTCTAAAATGTTACTGGCCCCATAAGATGGGCAGATGCAGAACTTGAATTGATGGAGTTTTGAGACTGACTCTCCAGGCCAGACTATAAACCCTGGCAGTTGCTCCAGGCCAGTGTTGACATATCTTGTATGTATTCCTGCATTAACTGCTAGGTGCAGTTAAGAACCCAAATGCATAGTATTTGGATTAGCATGGCCCAATGTCCTAAATCAGAGCTAGCCACCAGCTTTGCCTCTTTCAATCTCACCTGACCCATCAGCTTCCCATGTTGGTGGAACGCATGAGAAAGACTCACAGTTGAAGACCCAGAAAGGTTTAATTTTACATTTCTGTTTCTATCACAGCTGGCTTTCTAAATCTGATTTGATTGCCTGCATCCTCCTCAGCTCATGAATAGTGAGTGAGGAGAGGCCAGGACCCTCAGCAAGTTTCAAAACAGCTGAGAATACATTGCAAAAAGCCTTTGAGTGACTTGGATATGGTCTTAGATATGGACAGGACTGCATTACGAAAAGCTTTGGATCACCTTGGATCCAGAATAAGTTATTTGAACTGGGATCCCACTAAAAGTCAATGGGATATGAGTCATACCAAGCATGTCCCCATGGAACCTAAATTTAATTGACCTAGTCTGAAACCAACCCCATGCATTTAAGATACTTTGCTGTGGTTTTTTGTATGTTTCATAAGGAACTGGTGTTAGGTTCTTAGGAATAATCACACCATGGTCTGAAACACAGTGAATGGGAGCTGACCTCTCTCTTCTCCCTAAATGGTGCCACTATGGGACTTCCCTTACTTACATTAGTAAGACTGGCAACCATTTGTACACACAGAAATAAATAGGAGCTATGCAAGAGTTCTACTGGTTATCTGAGTTAACTGAACTTTCATAAGCCTCCATAGGCTTGTTTAACATGAGCGAGTCAACTCAGATAACTAGTAGATCTTGTATAGCTCCTATTTTTTTCAGTATGCAAACTTCTTGCTTACAGGGAGCGGGCAGGTATGGGGGATTCCCTGGTCCTGAATGGGGTAACTGTGCCCCTGAAGGACCAGGTGCACAGCCTGGGAGTCATTTTGGACTCACAGCTGTCCATGGAGGCGCAGGTTAACTCTGTGTCCAGGGCAGCTGTCTACCAGCTCCACCTGGTATGCAGGCTAAGACCTACCTGCCTGCGGACTGTCTCACCAGAGTGGTGCATGCTCTGGTTATCTCCTGCTTGAACTACTGCAACGCGCTCTACGTGGGGCTACCTTTGAAGGTGACCCGGAAACTGCAATTAATCCAGAATGCGGCAGCTAGACTGTTGACTGGGAGTGGCCACTGGGACCACATAACACCGGTTCTGAGAGATCTGCATTGGTTCCCAGTACGTTTCCGAGCACGATTCAAAGGTTGGTGCTGACCTTTAAAGCCCTAAACGGCCTCGGTCCTGTATACCTGAAGGAGAACCAGGGAACCAGACAGAGGGCCTTCTCGGTAGTGGCGCCCGCCATGTGGAACGCCCTCCCTTCAGATGTCAAAGAGATAAACAACTACCTGACATTCAGAAGACATCTGAAGACAGCCCTGTTCAGGGAAGTTTTTAATATATAATGCTGTACTGTTTTTAATACTTGATTGGGAGCCGCCCAGAGTGGCTGGAGAAACTCAGCCAGATGGGCGGGGTATAAATAAATTATTATTATTATTATTATTATTATTATTATTATTATTATTACTACATCTTTGCATCTTTGACCACATCTAGTACTGTTCCTTTAAAACAAGGGTGGGAAACTTTGACTCCCCAGATGTTATTGGACTGCATCTTCCATCATCCCTGACCATTGGCCATGTTCTTTCAGACTGATGGAAGTTGTAGTCCAACAACAACAACAACAACAACAACAACATGCAAATAGAGTGTTTCAGGGGTATGTGCGTCATTAGCTTCTTTGAGTAAGAGAAAATGAGGAGCAGCCTTGTACTGAGTCAGGCTATTGGTCTATCTATCTCAGTATTGTCCACACTGACTGGTAGAGGGTCTCCAGAGCTTCAAACCAAGAGCTGCACCTGCCAGGTGTCAGGGACCATGCTGAGAAGGGCTGCACTGAGGAGGAATAGTGGAAGCCACCCCTCCCCCTGATCCTGAATCTTCCCAGGAACAGGAAGACAGTGTAGATATGGGACAGTAGTTGGCAGAGGGGCATAGTTCAGAGGGCAGAAGCTGGGGTATACTGGATGGGGAACAGCTAGAAAAAGAAGCACTGGGAGAGAGAGGGTTAACAGATTCACAGTCATTTGACAGCATTCCTCAACCGCTCTCCCCAAGGTCGAGAAGAGCTCAGGAAGTCTCAGAACAGAAAGCACAGATGGTATAAGCTCAGATGACAAGACGTAGTTTAATGGGGGGTAAGCCTTAATAAGGGCCAGTGTGGTGTAGTGGTTAAGAGCGGTAGTCTTGTAATCTGGGGAACCGGGTTCGCGTCTCCGCTCCTCCACATGCAGCTGCTGGGTGACCTTGGGCCAGTCACACTTCTCTGAAGTCTCTCAGCCCCACTCACCTCACAGAGTGTTTGTTGTGGGGGAGGAAGGGAAAGGAGAATGAAAGGGACGCAGGTGGCACTGTGGGTTAAAGCCTCAGCGCCTAGGACTTGCCGATCGAAAGGTCGGCGGTTCGAATCCCTGCGGCGGGGTGCGCTCCCGCTGCTCGGTCCCAGCGCCTGCCAACCTAGCAGTTCGAAAGCACCTCTGGGTGCAAGTAGATAAATAGGGACCGCTTACCAGCGGGAAGGTAAACGGCGTTTCCGTGTGCGGCTCTGGCTTGCCAGAGCAGCGATGTCACGCTGGCCACGTGACCCGGAAGTGTCTCCGGACAGCGCTGGCCCCTGGCCTCTTAAGTGAGATGGGCGCACAACCCCAGAGTCTGTCAAGACTGGCCCGTACGGGCAGGGGTACCTTTACCTTTACCTTTTAAGCCTTAATAGGGACACGGGTGGTGCTGTGGGTTAAACCACAGAGCCCAGGACTTGTCAATCAGAAGGTCGGTGGTTCGAATCCCCGTGACGAGGTGAGCTCCCGTTGCTCAGTCCTTCTCCTGCCAACCTAGCAGTTCGAAAGCACGTCAAAGTGCAAGTAGATAAATAGGTACCGCTCCGGCGGGAAGGTAAACGGCATTTCTGTGCGCTGCTCTGGTTCGCCAGAAGCGGCTTAGTCATGCTGGCCACATGAACCAGAAGCTGTACGCCGGCTCCCTCGGCCAATAAAGTGAGATGAGCGCTGCAACCCCAGAGTCGGCCACGACTGGACCTAATAGTCAGGAGTCCCTTTACCTTTACCTTTAAGCCTTAATTGGGAGCGTCACCATTCTGGGTAGTTGCTTTCTTTTGTCTCTCACTGTGTTTATTAAAGAAACTAACTGACAAGACTTTCCTTTTGTTTGTTCTGTTTATCTACTGCCATGGGGCTGATTCCCTGAAGCCTGACACCAGAGATTGAACCTGGAACCCTCTGAACTACAGCTTTTCCCCTAGCAGTGTACAAGAACACTAAATCAATAAATGGCTTTTGGACAGCATTTGGCCTGGTGAGTCATAAAGTGTACAGGTCTGGAATAAACCATGACACACAGGGCAATCCTGTGCACTTTTATGCAAACCTACTCTGCACAGTGAATCATTCTCTCAGTTACCCATTTACCTGGAATAAAACCCATTGCATTTCATAGAACTTGCTTCTGAGTACAGGACTGCACTGTGTATAGGACTGCACTGTTAGTATACTAAGTGTAATCAAATAGAGCAGATCTATGAGCAAACTGATATAAAATGTGTGGCAATGTGATTTGGTGGTTTTAAGGCCAGAAAATAACAAAGTAAGATTTGTCTTTGGGGAAATAAAAGTCTCATTTCCCCTAAACCAAGCAATGATGGTGTGTGACACTAGATTGTTCCAGCTTCCTATCGTAGTGATTAAGTGAGGCTGTTATCTTGCAGTTTGTTTGTAAGGATGAATATTAATGCTGAGGAATGGTACACATGCTTTTTCCCCTTTACTCAGAACTACTTAGCAGGCTCCCTGCTCAGATCTTGAGTAGCAGAACTTGAATGTTGGGACCTATAGGTAAGCATACCATGATAAACATATGGGTAGATGCTTGACAAAGCCTGTGCCCATTTATCACCATGGAGTGGGATTCAACATTGCGCTATTTATTATTTATACCCTGCCCATCTGACTGAATTTCCCCAGCCACTCTGGGCGGCTCCCAATCGAGTGTTAAAAACAATACAGCATTAAATATTAAAAACTTCCCTAAACAGGGCTGCCTTCAGATGTCTTTTAAAAATAGGTTAACTGCTTATTTCCTTGACATCTGATGGGAGGGCGTTCCACAGGGTGGGCACCACTACTGAGAAGGCCCTCTGCCTGGTTCCCTGTAACTTGGCTTCTTGCAGTGAGGGAACCACCAGAAGGCCCTCGGAGCTGGACCTCAGTGTCCGGGCAGAACGATGGGGGTGGAGACACTCCTTCAGGTATACAAGACCGGGGCCATTTAGGGCTTTAAAGGTCAACACCAACACTTTGAATTGTGCTCAGAAACATACTGGGAGCCAATGAAGATCTTTCAGGACCAGTGTTATGTGGTCCCCGTGGCCACTCCCAGTAACCAGTCTAGCTGCCGCATTCTGGATTAATTTCAGTTTCCGGGTCACCTTCAAAGGTAGCCCCACGTAGAGCGTATTGCAGTAGTCCAAGTGGGAGATAACTAGAGCAAACGGTAACCAAAAATATCCAAAACAGTCAAACATCCATCATAAAAAATTCCCTATATAGGGCTGCCAGTATTAAAGCTCATACAGGTACTTAAAGGTATGAAGTCACACCAGTGTCATCAACTACTCTAAATGGCAGGCTTGTGTCCTAGTCTCATGCAAGAACCTTTCATTCATTCATTTTAATTGTATGCCACTTCCGCCCCCACCCCCCGGCAAAAAAAAAAAAAATCCTGCTCAAAACGGCTTACAACAAAGAAACAGGGATGTGTTTGAAACAAACACGACAAAAGCAATTCCATAATAGCATGGCAACACAGTAACCTAGTGACAATTTCATAATAACTTGGCAAAACGATAGTCACTTAGTAACAGTGTCAGTATAACTTAGCAAAACAATAGTAACATAGTAACAATTTCATAGCAGCGTGGCAAAACAGTAAAATTGTAACATTTCATGATAACATGGCAAAACAAAACTATAATAACATACCAAAAAAACCCCACACACTTCAATATTATAAATATAACTAGTTTAAACATTTAAAGGCAAAGGTAAAGGGACCCCTGACCATTAGGTCCAGTCATGGCCGACTCTGGGGTTGCGGCGCTCATCTCGCTTTATTGGCTGAGGGAGCCGGCCTACAGCTTCTGGGTCATGTGGCCAGCATGACTAAGCCGCTTCTGGCAAACCAGAGCAGCGCACAGAAACACCGTTTACCTTCCCGCCGGAGCGGTACCTATTTATCTACTTGCACTTTGACGTGCTTTCGAACTGCTAGGTTGGCAGGAGAAAGACTGAGCAACGGGAGCTCACCCCGTCATGGGGATTCGAACCACCGACCTTCTGATCGACAAGTCCTGGGCTCTGTGGTTTAACCCACAGCACCACCCGTGTCCCAATTAAGGCTTACCCCCCATTAAACTACGTCTTGTCATCTGAGCTTATACCATCTGTGCTTTCTGTTCTGAGACCGACAGCACCACCCTAGTTTAAACATGTAGCAATAGCAAAAATTACAAGAGAGCTTCACAGTTTCACCCTAGTCTTAGAAACACCCCTTCCCTGTTGCTGAGCTTTCCCATCCTTCTAAGGATTGTAGCACGGAGACCTGAGACTTTCTCCATTCAAAGCACATACTCTAAAACCATTTCAGCTTTGTGCCTCAGCTTGAACCTAGTATAAGGAAAGTGACGGGGTGCCAGAGATTGCTAATGCCTTTTTCCTTTTCTTGGGCCAAATGTTTTGTTTAACTTGCATCCAGCCCTCCCCTATGATGCCTGTGAAACAATTACCTTTGTTAAGCAAAGTTGAACTGAAAACTGATGTGGTGTCTAAGAGCCTGAACTATTGACTGGGAAGTTGCTGGTTTGAATCTGCCATCAATAGGTACTGTATTTTTTGCTCTATAAGACTCACTTTTTCCCTCCTAAAATGTAAGGGGAAATGTGTGTGCATCTTATGGAGCGAATGCAGGCTGCGCAGCTATCCCAGAAGCCAGAACAGCAAGAGGGATTGCTGCTTTCATTGCGCAGCGATCCCTCTTGCTGTTCTGGCTTCTGAGATTCAGAATATTTTTTTTCTTGTTTTCCTCTTCCAAAAACTAGGTGCGTCTTATAGAGCGAAAAATACGGTACTTCTCTCTCAGCCTCAGCCCTTCCATCTGCAGCATGGGCAACAATGATGAAGATCTCAGGGTGGTCCACAGCATATAAATACAAAATACAAAATACACAATAAGAACAATAACGGAAACAAACCACCCATAACCCCTCACTTTTACATCTCTTAAAAATGCACATGAAGCTCTTTGAACACTTGGGAAATGCTGCATAAAGCATTATTATTGGTATTATTAGAAACATGGCCTCCACACACCAAAATTGGCACTTGGGTTATTTTTACCTATTTCTCACTGCTTACATTTTTACCTATTTCTCACTGCTTACATGGAGGCATTGAGCCTAGATGCCCACAAGTAGTAAGACTAGAGGATGTATTTTAATTTTGCTCGCTTGCCTTACATTCCTAATGGGGTGCTAGGGAGGCCACAGCGCTGCTGGCTACTGAACATTTTGTGCCATGCTGCCGTGTGTGTTGAGCGATATGAGATAATGTCTGGTTAGGTTGTCAATGCACAACGTATGAGACCATTCTATTTGCGAGTCAGGTGGCTCCTTGCTAAGATAGGCTTACAGAGTTGCACTGGACAGTTTTTCAAAATAGGTGTCTTCAATTCATCTTGTCAGAATATTGTGCCCCCATCAGCCACTGAATAACTTAACTATGACAAACAGACACAACAGTACAAGCATCTTTTAATACAGGAGCCCGAGAAACATTTCCTCCACCCCAATAAGTTTAAAATGTTACCTTTTTATTCTTTCTTTTTAATGGATGTTGCCTATGCAGTGGATGTATGTGGCTATGTTTATAATGCAGCAATTGCAACTGTCACACATTACCTTGAAGATTAAAAAACCTCATAAGTCAGCTATTACAACATATGCATGGGGGTAATTCTGTAACTGCAAGGCAAACAACAGATGAATCTACCAGTTGCATTAATTCTCCTTCCCTGCCCCCACCCTGTGCCTTCTTCCTGAGAGTAGCAGTTGCAGATAATTGGGGATCACATTGTGTGTGTGTGATAAATTCAGGATACCATGTAACTAATCAGATCACACTGTAATGCCAGTTCGGAGTGAGGGCAACGCTTTTTGCAACACGGTGCCCTTACTCTGAGTGAGAGTCAGGCTGTCTGCACATTACCAACTTAAATAATAATAGTAGTAGTAGTAGTAGTAGTAATTTTTATTTATACCCCACCCATCTGGCTGGGTTTCCCCAGCCACTCTGGGTGGCTTCCAACAGAAAACTAAAATACAATAACCTATTAAACATTAAAAGCTTCCCTAAACAGGGCTGCCTTCAGATGTCTTCTAAAAGTCTGGTAGTTGTTTTTCTCTTTGACATCTGGTGGGAGGGCGTTCTACAGGGTAGATGCCACTGCCAAGAAGGCCCTCTGCCTGGTTCCCTGTAACTTGGCTTCTCGCAGTGAGGAAACTGCCAGAAGGCCCTCGGAGCTGGACCTCAGTGTCCTGGCTGAACAATGGGGGTGGAGATGCTCCTTCAGGTATACTGGACCGAGGCCATTTAGGGCTTTAAACGTCAGCACCAACACTTTGAATTGTGCTCAGAAACGTACTGGGAGCCAGTGTAGGTCTTTCAAGACCAGTGTTATATGGTCCCGGCAGCTGCTCCCAGTCACCAGTCTAGCTGCCGCATTCTGGATTAGTTGTAGTTTCTGGGTCACCTTCAAAGATAGCCCCACATAGAGTGAATTGCAGTAGTCCAAGCGGTAGATAACCAGAGCATGCACCACTCTGGTGAGACAGTCTGCGGGCAGGTAGGGTCTCAGCCTGCGTACCAGATGGAGCTGATAAACAGCTATCCTGGACACAGAATTGACCTGTGCCTCCATGGACAGCTGTGAGTCCAGAATGACTCCCAGTCTGTCCACCTGGTTCTTCAGGGGCACAGTTACCCCATTCAGGACAAGCGAGTCCTCCACACCCGCCCGCCTCCTGTCCCCCCAAAACAGTACTTCTGTCTTGTCAGAATTCAACCTCAATCTGTTAGCCGCCATCCATCCTCCAACCACCTCTCCATGCCCCATCTGTGTTTCAGATTGTATATGTGGCCGTGTTTCCAAGCAGCCTGCTTTCCACACTAGTGGGCGGAAAGGGTGTGTGAATGTCTGCATATGGTTTTATGTTTTCAAATTAGACTGGGGAAAAGCACCTCAAAACACAGCATTTCTCAATGTGGATTAAGACTAATGTTGTGTGTACACAGCACCGCAAACCAGTTCCCTGGAGCAGCTTGGGTGCAAAGGAAATAGGAGTGTGTACACCACCTTAGCATAGAGGGGAGTGTGGCTTGCTGCTGCACTATGGACAAATTTTGTCCCCTTTCAAGTCCCCCATCACCAGCAAGGTGTGGTTTTCACAGCCAAAGGGCCCTAAGGAAGTCAGATTAGCCTCAACCGGGGCCAGGGCCTTTTCAACACTGGCTCTGGCCTGGTGGAACGCTCTGTCTCATGAGACCAGGGCCCTGCAGGATCTGATTTCTTTCTGCAGGGCCTGCAGACAGAGTTGTTCTGCCTGGCCTTTGGCTTGGAATCAGCTTGATTCCTTCCCCCTCTCTCCTTTTTCCTTTCACCTTCTGTGATGGAACTCCTATTTGAGGACTTCCCTGGCTTTTTCTGGCCCACGTAGGACCAGTCTGGATAGTTGGCCTTGGTGAAGATTTGACATTTTCATCCCCCAAAAGTTTTTGATTTGAGCTTCTACTGAAATGAGGCTGCTTTTTAATGTTGTATTTTATTCTTGTTTTTAAGTTGTATTTTAATCAATTGTTTTTATACCTGGTGTTAGCCACCCTGAGCCCAGTCTTGGCTGGGGAGGGCAGGGTATAAATAAAATGTATTATTATTACAGTGGTACCTCGGGTTACATACGCTTCAGGTTACATATGCTTCAGGTTACAGACTCCGCTAACCCAGAAATAGTACCTCGGGTTAAGAACTTTGCTTCAGGATAAGAACAGAAATCGTGCTCCAGCGGTGCGGCAGCAGCAGGAGGCCCCATTAGCTAAAGTGGTACTTCAGGTTAAGAACAGTTTCAGGTTAAGAACAGACCTCCGGAACAAATTAAGTACTTAACCTGAGGTACCACTGTAGTAGTAGTATTATTATTATTATTATTATTATTATTATTATTATTATTATTATTCAAAGAAAGATTTTATTAAAAGCAGCTCAAAATTTGGCTCTGCCCTATTTCTAATATGTGTAAATATTTCTGTCGTGCCTTTGCATAACATGAACAGAGTCTACCAGCCACTAGGAGTTCAGTATAAAAAATTGTTTTTGCTACCTGGGGTGGAGGTGAAAATGGTGCATGATAGATCACAATATTTGACTGGTGATCAGTGTTGGGCTTAGTGGGTCACAGCTTGAGAAGGCCTGTTGTAGACCATTTTTGATCAGTGTTTGTCTCCTGTGATCTTGTTAGGAGGGATTTGATACATGGTAAGTAAGTAAAGATCTTATGGCATGACCAAAGAGGAAGGCAGTGCTTACTCTGAGCCCCTGAGGGACAGTCTCTAGCAGTGCAGCTGAACAAGGAGACGGGGGGGGGGGCTGTGAAGTTAAGGGATTCAAGGACAGAGCACATGTTTGTCATGCAGGAAGGGTCCCAGGTTCAGTCCCTGGAATCTACAGGGGAAAGGATCTCAGGTAGCACAACTGCCAGTCAGGAAAGACTATTCTGGGATAAATATAGGGATGGGTGGCTCAGCCTAATTTCGTTCTATTGCTGTGTTGTTGTTTTCAGCACATATTCAATCACAGTTCTGTTCCATCCCAATCTGTGTTAATTTTTCCTTCCCCTAAAATATGTATGTTTCTTGGTTTTTCATTGCACCCCCCCCAAAAAAAAATCCCTTTAAAACATGCATTTTTGTGTGCATTTTTAGAACTGGAGCTTCAGAATTTGGAGATGTGTGTAATCTGATTTATAACTGTGTTCTGATCCATGTATAAGTCCAGGATCCCTAAAATAGGCCAGTTTCCTCTAAAATGCAGACTGAATAAATTTATCCTCCATCGCTATCTAGATGAAGTCATTCTAAGGCTGCTTTGTATGCTTGTGGTTGTCTCATGCAGATATGGAGGGCCATGAAAAGTTTAGCACTGAGAATCACTAGCAGTGGCATGGAACCAGGTTAAAGGTAAAGGTAAAGGTACCCCTGCCTGTACGGGCCAGTCTTGACAGACTCTGGGGTTGTGCGCCCATCTCACTTAAGAGGCCAGGGGCCAGTGCTGTCCGGAGACACTTCCGGGTCACGTGGCCAGCGTGACATCGCTGCTCTGGCCAGAGCCAGAGCCAGAGCCAGAGCCGCACACGGAAACGCCGTTTACCTTCCCGCTGGTAAGCGGTCCCTATTTATCTACTTGCACCCGGAGGTGCTTTCGAACTGCTAGGTTGGCAGGCGCTGGGACCGAGCAGCGGGAGCGCACCCCGCCGCAGGGATTCGAACCGCCGACCTTTCGATCGGCAAGCCCTAGGCGCTGAGGCTTTAACCCACAGCGCCACCTGCGTCCAGGTTACCTTTACTTAAAACATTGGCTAGGCTTTAGTCTGCTTTGCTGGAAGAACCCTGGGCATCAGAGCAGTTGCTTCATTGGTGACTATTTACTTACATGTCACCCATCTGACAGGGTTGCCCCAGCCACTCTGGGCAGTATCCATGCCCAAAGCTGTAAAATGTTTTAAAGGTTAAGACCAGCAGTTTGAATTGTGTGCTGAGATGAACAAGAAAGAAGTGAAGCTGTTTCAAAACTAACGACATGTCCTCCCACAGAAACCTGTAGCATCCTTTGACTTAAGGTGTTTTATTTAAGCTGTATCTCTAACTTAGATTTAGTTCCATGACAGCTCCGGAGTTACAGGATGTGAATTCTTGTGATCTTTCCTGTTAACTATGCACTGCTGTGCTTCTGTTAGAGAAGCCAGTTTGATCTGTAGGACGAAATAGGAATGGGTAGAAGGGAGTGGTAGAAGGCTGTTGCTAGTTGCCTTGGCATAGGGAAGTGATCCTAATACTGATGTAACAAGCAGCCACGTCATGGGCCACACACACACACACACACACACTTAAAATGCATCCATTACTAGATGGTGGTAGGCAAATATCATAAAATGACTATCACCGATGTGTTGCAACACATGAGAGTTATATGTGAGAGTGTTTTATTCATGGGTAGGCAAACTAAGGCCCTGGGGCCAGATCTGTCCCAATCACCTTCTAAATCTGGCCTGCAGACGGTCCAGGAATCCATGTGTTTTTACATGAGTAGAATGTGTCCTTTTATTTAAATGCATCTCTGGGTTATTTGTGGGGCATAGGAATTCGTTTATTTTTCTCCTTCTTCTGAAGGAGTGTCTCCACCCCCATCATTCAGCCTGGACACTGAGATCCAGCACTGAGGGCCTTCTGGTGGTTCCCTCATTGCGAGAAGTGAGGTTACAGGGAACCAGGCAGAGGGCCTTCTCGGTAGTGGCACCCGCCCTGTGGAACGCCCTCCCATCAGACGTGAAGGAAATAAGCAGCTATCTTATCTTTAAAAGACATCTGAAGGCAGCCCTGTTTAGGGAAGTTTTTAATATTTAATGCTGTATTGTTTTTAACACTTGATTGGAAGCCGCCCAGAGTGGCCGGGGAAACTCAGCCAGATGTGTGAGGTATAAATAATAAATTATTTAATAATAAATTATTATTATTATTATTATTCAAAATATAGTCCAGCCCCCCACAAGGTCTGAGGGACAGTGGACCGGCCCCCTGCTGAAAAAGTTTGCTGACCCCTGGTTTTATTCATGCACAGTAGTACTATAGTGAGAGAAAGAGTTTTCTAGGCTTCTCCATATCACATGGCTGACTTTGAGAGGTGACTGGAAGACATGAGAAAATAATTCACTGTCTGTGTCTATTTAGTCTCTGCCAGGACAGCCAACCAAGGTGTCAGAAAAGATGACAGATTTTGTGACACTGATGCATGTCTGGAGACACATCTATGCTCATTTCATAGAATCATAGAATCATAGAGTTGGAAGAGACCACAAGGGCCATCGAGTCCAACCCCCCGCCAAGCAGGAAACACCATCAGAGCACTCCTGACATATGATTGTCAAGCCTCTGCTTAAAGACCTCCAAAGAAGGAGACTCCACCACACTCCTTGGCAGCAAATTCCACTGTCAAACAGCTCTTACTGTCAGGAAGTTCTTCCTAATGTTTAGGTGGAATCTTCTTTCTTGTAGTTTGGATCCATTGCTCCGTGTCCGCTTCTCTGGAGCAGCAGAAAACAACCTTTGTCCCTCCTCTATGTGACCTCCTTTTATATATTTGAACATGGCCCTTAACCTCCTCTTCTCCAGGCTAAACATGCCCAGCTCCCTTAGCCGTTCCTCATAAGGCATCGTTTCCAGGCCTTTGACCATTTTGGTTGCCCTCCTCTGGACACGTTCCAGTTTGTCAGTGTCCTTCTTGAACTGTGGTGCCCAGAACTGGACACAGTACTCCAAGTGAGGTCTGACCAGAGCAGAATACAGTGGCACTATTACTTCCCTTGATCTAGATGCTATACGCCTATTGATGCAGCCCAGAATTGCATTGGCTTTTTTAGCTGCCGCGTCACACTGTTGGCTCATGTCAAGTTTGTGGTCAACCAAGACTCCTAGATCCTTTTCTCATGTACTGCTCTCAAGCCAGGTGTCACCCATCTTGTATTTGTGCCTCTCATTTTTTTTGCCCAAGTGCAATACTTTACATTTCTCCCTGTTAAAATTAATCTTGTTTGTTTTGGCCCAGTTCTCTAATCTGTCAAGGTCGTTTTGAAGTGTGATCCTGTCCTCTGGGGTGTTAGCCACCCCTCCCAGTTTGGTGTCATCTGCAAATTTGATCAGGATGCCCTTGAGTCCATTATCCAAGTCGTTGATAAAGATGTTGAATAAGACCGGGCCCAAGACAGAACCCTGTGGCACCCCACTAGTCACTCTTCTCCAGGATGAAGAGGAACCATTGATGAGCACTCTTTGGGTTCAGTCAGTCAGCCAGTTAAAAATCCACTGAGTGGTAGCATAGTCAAGACCGCATTTTACCAGCTTCTTTACAAGAATATCATGAAAAAGGGGTTTTGAGCACCATGTGATTCCTTCCTGTAAATGGCAAAACAAGGATCAGACTATACACTTCCGAACTTATTATGCACTTGTTGGTGTTGACTTTCTTTTGAATTGTTTCCATAAGTTCCAAAAGAGCTAACGCAGAGCACATCTCATGAATCATACTTGGTTTCATATTTGGATAGGTACAGTTTTCAAGCAGAAACGAAGTATCCTGTTCTATGTTCATTTTAATATTGCCATATTTCTAACTGGCACCATCCTGAAGGTTTGGGGAGAGTGACAGCACTAAAATGACATTCATATGTTCAGTGAGGAGAAACAAACTGAACTGACATGACAGGATGGGTGGTCAGCAGATCTGGCCATTTGAGGATAGTGGGGTTGCTGGTTTGGAATGGGATTGCGCTGTCCTTGAAGGATAAACTTTGCACCTTGGGCGTGTACTTTTTGTACAGAAATCCTTGCTGATCTACTTCAAATAACCCAGAGATTTGTCAATAGGAAACTGCCTTATATTGAGTCAGATCCTTAGTCCACCTAGCACCATATTGTCTACAGTGACCACCAGCAGCCCTCCAGAGTTTCAGACAGAGATCCCAAGCTAACTTCTGCTCACCCTTGCCTTAGATCTTTGGTATCTTCTGCTGCCTGTGGTACTGATGTGGTGAAGAAGGTCAGAAACCCAGAGCTGCAATATTTTCTGAGCAGAAAATCTGTGCAAATCCTGGCAGCAAGGTCGTCCCAGGAGTTGCTTGCTGAGATAGCTCACATCCACACCATGTATCCCAAGCTCTCCTAGCCTCCTCCCAGAGAATCCTGAGAATTGTAGTTCATTAAGGTTGCTCAGAAGGGGACACAGGTGGCGCTGTGGGTTAAAGCCTCAGCGCCTAGGACTTGCCGATTGAAAGGTCGGCGGTTCGAATCCCTGCGGCGGGGTGCGCTCCCGCTGCTCGGTCCCAGCGCCTGCCAACCTAGCAGTTCGAAAGCACCTCCGGGTGCAAGTAGATAAATAGGGACCGCTTACCAGCGGGAAGGTAAACGGCATTTCCGTGTGCAGCTCTGGCTCGCCAGAACAGCGATGTCACGCTGGCCACGTGACCCGGAAGTGTCTCCGGACAGCGCTGGCCCCTGGCCTCTTAAGTGAGATGGGCGCACAACCCCAGAGTCTGTCAAGACTGGCCCGTACAGGCAGGGGTACCTTTACCTTTACCTTTTAAGGTTGCTCAGAATTATAGATCTGTGAGGGGGTCTCTTGACAACAGTTCCCATGATTATTTGAGGGATGCTGATGCTGTTAAAGTGGTGTAAGAGTGTTTTCAATGTATGGTGTGGAAGTGATTGTCTTGCAGCCTCATTACTCCAGGACTCTAAAGGTAAAGGGACCCCTGACCGTTAGGTCCAGTCGTGGCCAACTCTGGGGTTGTGGTGCTCATCTCACTTTATTGGCTGAGGGATCAAGCGTACAGCTTCTGGGTCATGTGGTCAGCATGACTAAGCCGCTTCTGGTGAACCAGAGCAGCACACAGAAACGCCATTTATCTTCCCACCAGAGCGGTACCTATTTATCTACGTGCGCTTGACGTGCTTTTGAACTGCTAGGAGCTGGGACTGAGCAACAGGAGCTCACCCGGTTGTGAGGATTTGAACTGCCAACCTTCTGATCGGCAAGCACTAGGCTCTGTGGTTTAATCCACAGCGCCACCCGCGTCCCCTACTCCATGACTCTACTGATGTATAAATGTCCAGATCTGGGACCATGATGGTAGAAAAATCACTAATACATTTTGCAGATAAATAAAAGCATCTCCACATAAAAATTCATGAGGATGCTTTTTAAAAGCACTTGAAAGGGAGGCCCTTTGCATTTAGGTCCACAGCAATCGAGGACAGCTCTTCAGATGTATACTTGCTCTTGGCATCTCTTCAAGTGCTGTCCTTGGTAATGACTTTTTCTTGAATCATGGCTGGCTAGGCTCATTCAGGGGCATTTAGCATCGTAATTTTACAACCAATGTTTTAATTTCAAAAGGCTTTTATGGTGCATTTGGGAATTCTTTTTTATAAAAAAAAGTGTTCCCCCCTTGGCATAAATAATAAAAAAGATTTAATAGCAAATTATTATTTAATATTGCATCAATGGCTGTGGGGCATTTGTTTTAGTTTCTGTCAACTCTCTGGAAACAGTTCTTTATAGTTTACTCATATTACAGTTACTTACACCAATGCTTGCTCATTCGTGTAGTATCATGTGATTCTCTTAAGGAGAATTCCTCTGTATCTTCAGACTACTATATGACACTTTTCCATGTGTGATGATTTACTAGCCAGGTGTCCATCAAATGGCAGGGATGTGTATGAAAATGTGGCCATAAAAATGATTGAAGCTAACTGGCTGACTCTCTCAGCTTTCCTGTTTTGCTCCTCCCCTCTTCCCAAATTACAGTGGTACCTCTGCTTGTGGACAGGATCTGTTCCGGAGGTCCGGTCAGATCCCGAGGTTTCCACAACCTGATGTCTGCTTCTGTGCATGCGAAGGTTCGACTGTATATCCATTCATGGGAAATGAGCAAAAGTCTGTAATAAGATGCAAGTTGGTTTAATAAGATGCAAGCTATCAGCAATTCTGTTCGAAATAGTGTTTTTAATTTATTTATTTATTTATTTATGGGGGGGGGGGTGCTCTGTGATTTTCTGGATGCGAAGTTAACCATGCAACCAGTTCCCCATGCCGATGACATCTTAGAAGTTGTGTTTTTTTTGAACAGCAGCCTTTCCATGCTTCAGAACAATCTACGTTTGAAACTTTGGGGCATTTCAGAACCAGGGAGTGATGTAGCTTGAGGGAGAGAGAGATGCTATGGGCTGTCATGTGCTTGTCAGAATTTGGCTTGAGCATGCCAACAACGACACTAACACAGTCAACAGACTTTTTTCCTCACTCAGAAATGTATTGAAGCTTTTTTTTCAGTATCAGTAACAATAAATAATAATATTAGAAATCAAGGAACTCTCACTGTTCAAATTAGGATAATTATTTTGCTTGATTATTTGAACTATTTCTAGACAGCTTTATGGGCAATGTCCTCTCTGCGTGGCTTACAAAAGTAAAAACACAGCTAAAAACCTACAGATTTTGCAGCCAAAGAACATACAGTTAGGGTCACTGTGATCTGAGAACAATATTATTGAAACAATATGTAAACCAGCATAAAATCCAAAACCAGTGGATTGAAACTAATTTTCTAAAACAGCAATGACTTGAACATCATCCTGACTAAAAGCCAGTGAGAACATGTGGAGTTTAAAGGTTTATTTATTTATTTTAAAAGGCTGCTGTAATTCATATATCCCTAGTGAAAGAGTTCCATACTGTTAAGAGCCAACACTGAGAAGATCCCATCCCTTGGGCTCATCAAGCTAGCTGACCTTCATAGCAAGCAACATGTAGGGCCTTCAGAGACAAGCTTGTATGGGTGAAGGAAATCCTTTAAATAATGTGACCAGATATGATGTTTCACTCACTTGGAATGTAGTCCAACTATGCCCTTTCAAATAAGCTGGAGCAATTTTTTAAAAAGGATTAGAATGCCATTGGTAGAAGCCAATGTGAAAACTAAAAAACAACAACTGAATATTTTCTAGCACATTTCATGGTTTGTTCTAATGTCCTACTATTCTCTGCATATTTGCCTTTATGTTGTCCTATAATACACAGGTTCTGCTCCTATCCTTGACATATCACTAATGGACATGGACATGGGACACACACACACACACACACACACACACACACACACACACACAGTATGTGTGTATGTGTGTAATTAACATCTGCTTTAGAATAAGGTGAACGCGGGTGGTGCTGTGGGTTAAACCACAGAGCCTAGGACTTGCTGTTCAGAAGGTTGGTGGTTCAAATCCCCGCCATGGGCTGAGCTCCCATTGCTTGGTCCCTGCTCCTGCCAACCTAGCAGTTCGAAAGCATGGCAAAGTGCAAGTAGATAAATAGGTACCGCTCCGGTGGGAAGGTAAACGTCATTTCCGTGCGCTGCTCTGGTTCGCCAGAAGTGGCTTAGTCATGCTGGCCACATGACCGGGAAGCTGTACTCCGGCTCCCTCAGCCAATAAAGTGAGATGAGCGCCGCAACCCCAGAATCGGTCATGACTGGACCTAATAGTCCCTGGTCCCTTTACCTTTACCTTTAAGAATAAGGTATATGCTTCTAAAGAGATTTTGCTAGGTGTACTGCAACCGCTAATGGATTAATACCAACATCCTCCATCTCAGATGAATAAGAGATTGAGATAAATGGCTCTTACTCTTCAGAAAGCAACCATAAAATGACAATCTTTTAAAAAGATAAAATGCCGCTTTTGATACCATAAACCTTTTGAAAACTCAAGGGACACACACACAAAAGCTCTTGGGGGGAGGATGTGAAATTACTGATTATCACTATTCAAATGCACCAAAGATGGTGAGAAGTATATTTGCTTTGAAACAAGAAATTTATTTTGGGTTTCGGGTTGACTGTACCACATGTCCTCTATAACTTCCTCATATTAATGGGCTCTGCCTGGATTTAATTGGCTGATCACAAATGAGCATTAGCAGCACAATCCACAGCCCAGTTAAGATGAAGTACTTTGATTCATGATTTATTTTTGCTTAACAACCTTCATCTTTTAAAAAGCCCAAACCAAAGCACTTCATTTCAACTGTTATTTACTAAGCTGAGTGTCATCAAACATTATAATCAGCCAGCTATTCAATCAAACTTCAGACAGTGATGCTGTTTCATAATGTGGAAAGTTGCCTTTCTACCGTGGTAGCAGACCCTTAATTATTTTGCTGCGGCAGTTCCTAACTCATTGAAAATCTTCCTGAATCCTTAACTGCTTTTGCAGGAGCCCACTAGCAGCAGCCAAGGCTCTGTCCATGGTACTGAATGCTGACTACAGACAACATCACACCTGAACACTGTATATTTTTATTTTGACACATGTTAATGTTTTTTAAATTTTTAAATTTTAAATTTTAAAATTCTCTACTACTACTACTACTACTACTACTAATAATAATAATAATAATAATTTACTTGTACCCCACCCATCTGGCTGGGCTTCCCCAGCCACTCTGGGCGGCTTCCAACAAAGATTAAAAATACATTAAAATGTCACACATTAAAAAACTTCCCTTCCGATGTCTTCTAAATGTCAGGTAGTTGTTTATCTCTTTGACATCTGATGGGAGGGCGTTCCACAGGGCAGGTGCCACTACCAAAAAGGCCCTCTCCCTGGTTCCCTGTAGACATCTAACACAGCCAAGATTAGGCTGGGCTAGAATCTTTCCTCCTAATGTGCTGCTGTTGTTTCATCTAATTTACACGGAGTCATTTCAGAACGTGGATCATTTAAAAATGCCATCCTTCTAATTGTGGTGCAGTCCCTTCCACTATATTAGGGTCATGTTACTTCAGTCTGCGGCATTTGCAGTAAATTGATTATCATGAGTTCCCAACCTTTTCCGTGTCCCAGCAACACATTTGGAAACCTAAGAATCCATAGTGGGCATCACAATGTACCCATTTCATGGGTGGGGGGGCACGACTGATGGTGCTCTCCCCACAAATACATACACCACAAACCAGCTAAACACTCATACTCCCCAAATGCAAAAACTCAAGAAATGCTCACCACCAAAAGAGACAACCCCAAACCAAATAACAATTTTGAAAAGCCAATTGCAACTTCAATTTTTTTAATTTTAAAAAAAACTGAACAGGGCAGGGGGTATCAAGGAGGTGCCTGGGGGTGATATGGTCCCATGGATGCCATGCTGGAAAAAAAGGTTAAAAAAAAAAAGGTGAAGGACCCCTGGACGGTTAAGTCCAGTCAAAGGCGACTATGGGGTTGCAGCGCTCAGCTTGTTTCAGGCCAAGAAAGCTGACGTTTGTCCACAGACAGCTTTCTGGGTCATGTGGCCAGCATGACTAAACTGGTTCTGGTGCAACAGGGCACCATGACGGAAGCCAGAGTGCACAGAAACACTGTTTTCTTCCCTCTGCAGTGGTACCTATTTATCTACTTGCACTGGTGTGCTTTTGAACTGCTAGGTTGGCAGGAGCTGGGACAGAGCAACGGGAACTCACCCCGTTGCAGGGATTTGAACCGCCGACCTTCTGATCAGCAAGCCCAAGAGGCTCAGTGGTTTAGACCACGTGCCACCTGCTCCTAATCCCAGGATTAGGGCTTTTGACTGAGGCCTTGGAATAGGCACTAAAATGACATTTATGACAAAAGAGGATATAGTAACATTAGACTCTCACTAGTAACTAATACATTTTTTGCTGGGTTTGGAAATACTTTCAACTTTGTTCTCATAATTCCTTCAGATATGCCTTAAACATTCAGAAATAATAGGCAATTGACTTCTCTGTGAAGAAATATTATGAAGTTTTCGGTATGGAAATATAAGCACTTAAAAGCCATTTTCTGAATTTTCTACATGTCAGCGCAGTGCCACGCTGTTGTGAATAACAGCAGACAGCTGAGACTTGGGAGACATAATCTTATTATTTGTTTCATTATCAGAGCCTTGAAGTGCTCTATTGATTTTTCTACTTTAGAAACTCTTATCCTATAGCCATTAGGAGATTAATTTGTATTTCCCAATTTGTATTTCCCTATTGAGAGTGCTAATCACAAGATATTATCATAAGGGTTATGCCATAATACTAGATACCTTTACTGGGAGCAAGGTTCCATTGGAAACAATGGAATTCATTCATTCATTCCAGTATTTCTAGGCCGCCTTTCAGAGTTAACTCTTGCAAGATGGCTCACAAATATTTAAAAGCATTGCATTCATTCTTAACGTATTTCAGACCATAAAACTACAATCTATGAAGCACTCAAAACATCTTTAAAAGATTATGACAGCAGCCATTAAACAACATCCATGAAACAAAATGGTATAAAGATTAAAACAAACAACAAAGAATAAAAAAATGTAAAGACAGTACCAGTTAAATACAGAGCATTAAAAATAATTCTAAAAGATCACTTGAAAAATGTATTGAGGGCTTTAAAACTTTGCACTGCCAGTGTACAGTACTAGTAATTGAGGGTACTGATTGAAAGAATGGAAGTATAGTCTTCTTGGATCAGACCAAACTAATAGCTAGTCCAACAGGTCTCTTTTCAAAAGTTGCCTACCAGATGCATCTGATGCTCACAACATCCCTGTTGTTTGTTCCCACATCTAAAAAGTGCACCACACTTCTGACAGTTCTGATTCAATGGGCAAAATTAGTTAATACCATTTGGGATAGTTATTAGTTCTCCATTCTCTCTCTCTTTATAGCAGGGCATGATGCAGCTAAGCAGGTTTGGGTCTCGTCAGTGCTTGGTTGTGGAGATGCTCTAGGAACCATATCTTCACCAGCTTTTATTTCCATGATGGATGAAAGGCAGGGAAAAAATCTTATTTCCATTTTTGCTTCTTTTTGCTGTTATGGCGGTCTAAATTACTTTATTGCTGCCTTGCGCCTGCATTGCAGAGAAAGGCAGGATAGACATTTTATTATAAATAAATAATGGATCCACAAAAGGAATAGTATTTTCTGATGGATACTGGAAACCATCCTTCCGTATTTCCTGCATGCATTCTGGGTCCACATTTATGTGCCTAAGGCACAATTCTTTGCTGATGTATTTCCCCCTCACCAGACTTATTTTCCTATTAGGCCATGCACATATTCCATTACATGTACAGATAGCGCATTTGGAGATACATATCTATATAGCTATTAATGGGAAAAAATGCAAAGGATAGATTCCAATTACCAGGCTTATATCCCACTATGGCACCCCAGTGGCCTCTCAAGAATTGCTACCCACCTCCTTCTTCAAAGGATTATAGATACCACTAAATTTTTCAGAGTTCTCTTTTGAGGTTTTAAACAGCTTCCCATGGTTCATGAGCCACACACATTCAAGTCACCAGTGCCAACTAATATTTGAGCAAATATATTTTCCGTGTAATGGGGACGCAGGTGGCGCTGTGGGTTAAAGCCTCAGCGCCTAGGACTTGCTGATCGAAAGGTCGGCGGTTCGAATCCCTGCGGCGGGGTGCGCTCCCGCTGCTCGGTCCCAGCGCCTGCCAACCTAGCAGTTCGAAAGCACCTCCGGGTGCAAGTAAATAAATAGGGACCGCTTACCAGCGGGAAGGTAAACGGCGTTTCCGTGTGCGGCTCTGGCTCGCCAGAGCAGCGATGTCACGCTGGCCACGTGACCCGGAAGTGTCTCCGGACAGCGCTGGCCCCTGGCCTCTTAAGTGAGATGGGCGCACAACCCCAGAGTCTGTCAAGACTGGCCCGTATGGGCAGGGGTACCTTTACCTTTACCTTTTATTTTCCGTGTAGGGACGCGGGTGGCGCTGTGGGTAAAACCTCAGCGCCTAGGGCTTGCTGATCGCATGGTCGGCGGTTCAAATCCCCACGGCGGGGTGAGCTCCCGTCTTTCGGTCCCAGCTCCTGCCCACCTAGCAGTTCGAAAGCACCCCTAAGTGCAAGTAGATAAATAGGTACCGCTTTATAGCGGGAAGGTAAACGGCGCTTCCGTGTGCTGCACTGGTGCCAGCTCGCCAGAGCAGCTTCATCATCCTGGTCACGTGACCCAGAAGTGTCTCCGGACAGCGCTGGCCCCCGACCTCTTAAGTGAGATGGGCCACAACCGTAGAGTCAGACACGACTGGCCCGTACGGGCAGGGGTACCTTTACCTTTACCTATTTTCCATGTACATTTCTCTGTTGGATGCAACCTTCAACAAATGGCCAGCACAACGTACATCAGGTCCCCTCAAGCTGCATGTGGCTTGGACAGATTCCCACACGTGTGGCTTGCCCAATTCTGCAGAGAGTGGCTAGGAAGGGAAGCCAGGCTGGAGGAGGTTGTTCCATCCACATGATTGATGCTAGAGTAAAGGCATATGGTTGAAGCCAACACTGTGTGCACAGAGCTCCACTTGTGCACTGGGGCTTCCCTTCCTCTCCCAACATGTCCCCAAGCTCTGCTCTGAAGGGTCCCTCCAACCCCCTGGAACAGATTTTGAGGGTGTGTGTGAGGGGGTTACAGGAGAGGATAGGGCAGCTCCATTGCTCAAATGGAAGTCTGTTCTGCGCAAGCAGAACAACAACAGCATTGGGTATAACCCACAGTCAGCAACTGAGTATGAATATAAATTCTGCTATCAGAAATAATACCTGTCAGGAGTAAGCATGGACCAATGGTACCAAATAGTCTGGGAAACAACCCTACTAGAAAAATTAACCAATAAACTGAAACTGACACGGGGACAAATAGAAGAAGACACCTTCACCCTGGTCTGGCTCCCCTTTATCACATGTTGTTGTTGTTGTTTAGTCGTTTAGTCGTTTAGACTCTTCGTGACCCCATGGACCAGAGCACGCCAGGGACTTCTGTCTTCCACTGCCTCCCACAGTTTGGTCAGACTCATGTTTGTAGCTTCGAGAATACTATCCAACCATCTCGTGCTCTGTCATCCCCGTCTCCTTGTGCCCTCCATCTTTCCCAACATCAGGGTCTTTTCCAGGGAGTCTTCTCTTCTCATGAGGTGGCCAAAGTATTTGAGCCTCACCTTCACGAGCTGTCCTTCCAGTGAGCACTCAGGGCTGATTTTCTTCAGAATGGATAGATTTGATCTTCTTGCAGTCCATGGGACTCTCAAGAGTCTTCTCCAGCACCAGAATTCAAAAGCATCAATTCTTCCGCAATCAGCCTTCTTTATGGTCCAGCTCTCACTTCCATACATCACTACTGGGAAAACCATAGCTTTTACTATACGGACCTTTGTTGGCAAGGTGATGTCTCTATTTTTTAAGATGCTGTCTAGGTTTGTCATTGCTTTTCTCCCAAGAAGCAGGCGTCTTTTAATTTCGTGGCTGCTGTCACCATCTGCAATGATCATGGAGCCCAAGAAAGTAAAATCTTCGCCACGGCAAGGCAGTCATCCATGAAGGGGCTTTATCACATACACAGCCCAATAAGACAATGACAAAAATACAAATCAATATGGCTAACCTGATCCAAAACACCCACTCACCTCACTCACACATGAAAACAAAGACCACCACAGCCAACCACAAATGAACAACCACACCCTAGGCCACCCCAGCCTCTCTCACCACCAAAGGAACACAAATGAACAGCAAAGAACCTGCACAAGCAACGCTGACACCAAACCCTACATCTAGTAAGTAAAATAGAAACATTGCCACCTGACCCCACCCCCATCCATCCCCCCCCCCCCCTGCAATGGCAGATGACTGAACTGCTCTTAAATCCAGTAGCTGAATAGCTTCATCTATCTGCCATCCCGGTTCCAAGAGAGGCAAATCCATGACAATGAGGATTCTCTCCATGCTGACTACTTCCAGTATGGTACTTAAGGAGCATGTTTAGATTGACAGATGGTCCCCAAGCAGTGTTATGCTTCCCCCAAATGCTCTCCATTCACCATAACTTCATCCCTTTTGTGATTTGTTTCCCTGCACATCTTCCAGAGGGAGTAGCAGAAGGTGCAATGAAATGGCAAGAAACCACACACACACACACACATACAGAGAGAGAACAGTGGGTTTACGCTGAAGATATCACCCATTTTTATGGTGGCATAGGATGAACTCATACCACTGCAGTATTAATAACAACAACAACAACAACAACAATAACAACAACAACAATTTATTTGTACCCCGGGCGGAGCCAGGCTCAGGGGGGCTAACATCATAAAACTAACACAGCATACGAAGAACATAAGAACATAAAAACAGGCAATCAATTAATTGAAATACATCTTAAAATTAGTTCAGAGCAAATTAAAATCTGACAGATGGCAGTCCACGGGTAAAATTCAGAGTGGTTAATACATACAAAGATGATTTCTTCATCTTTCCAGCAATCATTAACAACTGGGGTTTCTCCACTTTGATTTCCCTTCATTGCTGATAAATCCTGCATATTTAAAGTCTGTGTTAACAAAAACGTAGATTGACTTCACCCTGTTCCCCCACGCCTCTATTTCCCCCTGCATTTTCAATTAAGGCTTTCCCTCCCCACCCCTAACATAACTTCTGCCAAATAGATGGGGACTTCAGATATGTTCAGTGGCTCACTGCTGGTAAAATGTTAGTAACGCATGACTTTTCTTTTTAAAAAACAACAACAACCCCAAACCCACCCCTATTTATTCTGAATATTTCTTATGTGCAAATCTCGCCTCCCCACTACATTGCAAAGTAGGCTTAATTACAAGTATAGATGAAAAATATCTGACTGCAGCCATCTAATTCTCCTTGCCAAGAAAAAGAGTGTGCATCAATGTGTTTTCAATGGACCACATGGATAATTTTCTGGACTTTGTTGTTCTTGAACAGCTTCCTGATGAATACTAAGTGACCAGCCATTTTAGTTCATAGAAACGTTTTGCTGCCCCCCCTTCTCCCCAACTCTCCAACACACGCACGCACGCGCACACACACACACACACACACACACACACAGAGGATTGGCAGTCAGGAAGCTATCAGCAAATCTTTTCTTTCTACCTTCCCTTAGCTGTGATATGTGTGCTATTGGAACCTGGTGATTTGTCAGTTTTAATGGTCTGTAACGTTTAAAGAACCCAAAGATGTTATCCATTCACTTCCTAATTACCCAGCTACATTCCCTTGAGACTGCAGCTTATTCAAATGCCATTTTCCCATTTTTTAAAGGCAGATATGGGCAAATCTCTTTAAACGCCAGGCCTGCAAAGTTTGAAAATATTCATCTGGCATATACTTGTGCTTCTGCAATCCAAACTTTTCTAGTTTAGGTGTTATTTGATTTATTTGTCTTTTTTTTAACGACCGTGCCAAATTAATTTAGCACCAAATTCTTCTTTATTCTGGTCCCCCTCAATATTTTGTTGCTTTACAGAGACTCTTCTTTCTTTAACAGGGTTTTCTTGCTTTAGGGTCATAGGTTCCGCTTCTTCAGAAGGGCTCTCAAACTTAGCTATGGCTGGAATTAGGGTGGGTACTTAGGCAATGCCCAAAAAAGAGGAGAAAGGAGGATATAGAGTTGCATGCAATTGTGTGTGATAATATGTGCAGAACCTTTGGCTCTCCAGATGTTGCTGAACTACAGCTCCCATCAGCCACAGCAAGCATGGTCAATAGCAAGGGATGATGGGAGTTGTAGTTCAGCAATATCTGGAGGGTCAAAGGTTCCTCCACATCTGAGACAGACAAACAGACAGAGACACAGAGATTATTCATATATAATAATAATTTAAACAGAAATACAGTAGATTTCACTACAATGGGGAAGACTGATCAGTTGAACTGCATGGGTCTCTCTCCCTTATTAGAGTTACAGTGGTACCTCGGGTTACATACACTTCAGGTTACAGACTTCGCTAACCCAGAAATAGTACCTCGGGTTAAGAACTTTGCTTCAGGATGAGAACAGAAATCGTGCTCCGGCGGCACAGCAGCAGCAGGAGGCCCCATTAGCTAAAGTGGTGCTTCAGGTTAAGAACAGTTTCAGGTTAAAAACGGACCTCCGGAACAAATTAAGTATGTAACCAGAGGTACCACTGTATTGTATCTTTAAACAAGACTTGGACCACTCCTTGAAATAGATTCCTTGAAATACAGGGCTTTCTTCTGTAAACTACGGCAAATGGTCACCCTGAATTAGGGTTTGCCCTTGGGCTCCCACCCATTTTCATGATGGTATAGGGTGAAGTCATGGAGAAATGACTCCCATATCACTGATGTCACATTTTGAATGGGAGCTACTTCACCATGGCGAAATTCCCTGTTGCCCTACAGGTAGTGTGTGCATGCAGTAGGTCTGGTGGATATCTGGTTTTCAACATCGCAATGTATCACCAGCCAAACATTGCAATATACCGATATATCACAATGTCTGAAATAACGATGGAGCTATATAAAGACATTTCTGGCTCCACAGTTTTTCCTGCATGAGGCAGGGGAGAGCTGAGCCGGCAGAGTTAACAATGATTGAGAGAAACATTGTCTGGTTTAACATTTTTTTCCACATTGTGATTTTTTGCATAGCCCACACACATACACATCATTTTTTGCTGTATATTGCCAGGACAAAAGTTATGAAAATGATATCATGATATGGACTTCAAACTGGTTTTGGTTGCTATATCCCATCATATTACCCAACCCTAGCACATACAAACATGACTGCATGGCTGATTCCTAATGGGTGACTGTATGGCCCAGCCGCAGAAATTAAATCAATATAACAAAAGGGGGGCAGGGGGAGAGCGGTGTGTAAAAATTGCATAGAATTTCTTTGCTCTCCGTCTCCATCTGGTGTTGCATGTTGATAACTCATTCAAAATGTTGTTTTTTGACTAATGTAGCTGAGTCCTATAACTAGTGTATGGCTCTTGGCCCCCAAATGCAGACACAAAGCTTCTTCCCCCCTCAGTCCCTCTTGAGGCACTGGTTGAGCAGGTCGGAGATGCTTGGCACTTTATGTGCATCATTCTTATTCTAGTCATTGGTCTCATCTAAGAAGCGAGCCCAATCAGTCTCCCTTTGGGCACAGATAGGAGGTGGCAAGGGACGCGGGTGGCGCTGTGGGTTAAACCACAGAGCCTAGGACTTGCCGATCAGAAGGTCAGCGGTTTGAATTCCCTCAACAGGGTGAGCTCCTGTTGCTCGGTCCCTGCTCCTGCCAACCTAGCAGTTCGAAAGCACGTCAAAGTGCAAGTAGATAAATAGGTACCGCTCTGGCGGGGAGGTAAACGGCATTTCCATGTGCTGCTCTGGTTTGCCAGAAGCGGCTTAGTCCTGCTGGCCACATGACCCGGAAGCTGTATGCCGGCTCCCTTGGCCAGTAAAGTGAGATGAGCACCGCAACCCCAGAGTCGGCCATGACTGGACCTAATGGTCAGGGGTCCCTTTACCTTTACCTAGGAGGTGGCAAATGAAGGGAGGTAATTGGCCAGTGGACCTTTTGCCCAAGAGTTTCCCAGCAGATTTCAGGGGCAGGGAGTGGAGGAAAAGGCAAAGAGACT
The DNA here is from genome assembly GCF_951804945.1 of Podarcis cretensis. Classification (NCBI taxonomy): domain Eukaryota; kingdom Metazoa; phylum Chordata; class Lepidosauria; order Squamata; family Lacertidae; genus Podarcis; species Podarcis cretensis. The sequence continues at coordinate 79,399,590 of NC_137175.1, read as the reverse complement.
GTGACAAATTTGCTTTTGCGACGTGTACCTGAGAAGCATGTCAGCGGGTAAAATAAGCCATTGTGCTACTTTGCTTAATTTGGAAGTATAGCTATTTGAAAGCCGCGTGGCTCCCCACAGGGCTGCCATTCACTCCACATTTTTTTTGCAGCTAAGAATTAACAAAATAAGCTACTTCTGCTGCTTACACTGTAGGATGCCAGCCCGCTGTGCACAGTTGCTGTTTACGTGTTGCACATCCCATTGTTCCTTCAAGCAGCTCAGTAGGGTACTGCTCAGTGTTTGTCTCACTTTAGAAATGGACCTAGAGGTGCCATGAGAAACTGGTCAGGCCCAAAGGACTGTTTCAACATATGTACACACACACACACACACACACACACACTTGGGCTGTAAGTGGGGAAGTTGCCTGATGCTCAAGAACACCAACCACCAGCATTTCAGGCACGGACCAACATATAGCAAGGTCTGGATTGCTAGCAACTCACAAGGTCCTTCTGTACAACCACTCCACTCTATTGTGAGAGAAGCTTGGACGGTTCGTATGCATCCTACTTTACATAGGACAGTCTTCTATTTGTCTAGTTTAAAAGAAAAGCATCCCAAGAAGGGGAAGCGGAGGGGCCTTGAAGTTGACCCCCCAGTAGGTAGCAGCACTTGGGCAGCAGACTGAGAAGGCACATAGGTTGTCAGGTCACACCCAAGATACTGAGCATCTTATGCACTGAGTCTTCCTTCTGAGTTAACATGTATACCTTAGGTCTTACCCTGGATACCCTCATTGATATTATCTGGGCGACAGGAGCACTATTAGTGGTTCCCTATGGGTTAGAAGGGGATACGCAGGTGGCGCTGTGGGTTAAAGCCTCAGCGCCTAGGACTTGCCGATCGAAAGGTCGGCGGTTCGAATCCCTGCGGCGGGGTGCGCTCCCGCTGCTCGGTCCCAGCGCCTGCCAACCTAGCAGTTCGAAAGCACCTCCGGGTGCAAGTAGATAAATAGGGACCGCTTACCAGCGGGAAGGTAAACGGCGTTTCCGTGTGCGGCTCTGGCTCGCCAGAGCAGCGATGTCACGCTGGCCACGTGACCCGGAAGTGTCTCCGGACAGCGCTGGCCCCTGGCCTCTTAAGTGAGATGGGCGCACAACCCCAGAGTCTGTCAAGACTGGCCCATACGGGCAGGGGTACCTTTACCTTTTACCTTTATGGGTTAGAAGAGGGATGCGGGTGGCGCTGTGGGTTAAACCACAGAGCCTAGGACTTGCCTATCAGAAGGTCGGCAGTTCAAATCCCCGCGATGGGGTGAGCTCCCATTGCTCGGTCCCAGCTCCTGCCAACCCAGCAGTTCGAAAGCACGTCAAAGTGCAAGTAGATAAATAGGTACCGCTCCGGCGGGAAGGTAAACAGCGTTTCCGTGCGCTGCTCTGGTTCGCCAGAAGTGGCTTAGTCATGCTGGCCACATGACCCGGAAGCTGTACGCTGGCTCCCTCGGCCAATAAAGCAAAATGAGTGCTGCAACCCCAGAGTCAGCCACGACTGGACGTAATGGTCAGAGGTTCCTTATGGGTTAGAAGCACAACTCATGCCAATGAGCAATTGTGCCTTCAGCATTGTGGGGCCCACTCTTTGGAACTCCTTCCCACAAGAAATTACACGGGCACTGTCCCTGCTGAGATGCTTGGCCAAAAGTGTTTTATTTCAGGAGGTCCTTGCACCCTGGACACTTTCCCCATGTTCTTCTTTTCTTTTCTTGAGATTTTCAATTTTGGAGGTATAACGGATACACTTTGAGAAGGGTGTTGAAAGTTGTCACAATGCCCTTATATTTCTTGCAGAGCTGCAATCCTCAGCCAATCCTTTTTCACAGGGAACTCTGAGATTGTAGCTCTGGGGGGGGGGGGATAGGGGTCTCCCAACAATTCTTGGCACCCTTAACAAACTACAGCTCCCATAAATCTTTGGAGGAAGCAATGGTGGTTTAAAGTGGTATCGTGGTGCTTTAAAAGGAACTTGTGAATGTGGCCTCAGTCATTGCTCATAAGCAGTGACACTGCTCACAGGTGGAATCCTGATGACTTTTTTGTGTTTGTGTGCTTTTAGTCCTCATGGGGGTAATGATAAAGTTGAGAGCATGGTCCACCCCCACTCCCCAAAAAAAAAGGAGTCAAAGGAGCAAGTTTAAAGAAGTCTCTTTGTTCCTCAGATTTCTCATGGGCTGATCTGAGGGTGGCATTTTCAGAAGACTGTGAGATAAGTGCAGCATACCTGCCGGCTGTCACTTCCCTGCTGAGAGACCTCAGGCCTGACACTTATAACATGGCAGGATCAAGCCGCTTGATGGTTGACATCAGAAGGAGTCGAGAAGTTGTGAAATGAATAAGAGCAGCAATAATGTACCGAATTGGCAGGAGGGCATTTGGAAACTAGAAGGAAGCAGAAGTTCAGGAGTGTGTTCCCTTGAATGCTAAATGGCCTCTGAATTAGCCTGGCTGGATTGCCTGTTAAGAAGAAGATGATTAATATCCTTCACTGGCTTTGTTGAAATTGACTTTCACGGCACTGCAGAAGCGAGAGTAAATACATGAAAACAATCATCTATGTATGAAAGCCAGTCGTGGCTGTCTATGTCACCCTCCTGACATTCTGGCACAATGCAGAGTGACCACGAAACATAATGCAAGATGGAGCTGGGCAGATAGGAGCCATTTTTGATACAGTGGTACCTCGGGTTACAGACGCTTCAGGTTACAGACTCCGCTAACCCAGGAATAGTACCTCGGGTTAAGAACTTTGCTTCAGGATGAAAACAGAAATCGGCCAGCGGCGGCGCAGTGGCAGCGGGAGGCCCCATTAGCTAAAGTGGTACCTCAGGTTAAGAACAGTTTCAGGTTAAGAACAGACCTCTAGGACGAATTAAGTTCTTAACCCGAGGTACCACTGTATTAATGGTTGGGGCTGCCAGGAGCAGAGAGCACATGGAAGCCATTGTTCCTGTGATGCTCTCTAAGCACACTGCTGCACCTTCTCCCATATAAGTGAAAGGCTGGCCTTCCACCCAGGTACTCAGAGAAAAATATCTTTGGGCACACAGGGCCAAACTAGACATGATGTCAATTGGATAGTTGCAATCAACATATCTCAATTTTTTTATTATTTTTTTAAGTGTGGTTATGACTGTGGTGCGTGGCTATGGTACCTCTGTGCCATGGGCCTGAGGATAATTGTCCCTGACTTAAACTACTAATCACCCTAAGGTAGAAGCTTCCATTGGCACCAATAGAAGCTTCCCATCCTGGGTGGGGTAATGCCAAGGTGGGGAGGGGGTGGTATTACTGGAGAAAAGAGTTAACCCTTTCCCTGTGTGCCACAGTCCAAGTTTTATTCAGGCTCCCCTTGTGCCTGCTATTTAATTAACCAAAAACCAAGTCACATAACTGCAATCACATAATTAATTTCATGTCTTGCTTAGCTTGCAGAGAGGCACTGCCACATACATCCTGCTCAGTATTCTTGCAATATACTGAACCTTCCTTTCATATAGATGCATGTGTACCAGCCATTGTGGTGGTGATGAGCATTCAGCTAAAGCTTTGAAGGAACCTTTGCAAACACTCTTGACCTTCTGCAGAAAGGAACGTCCCTGTGCCGTCTCCTGCTCCGATTATTTTTTCTTTCATTTTTCTTTCAATAAATACAGCTCACTGGTGACTACGGAAACAGATTCCCTGCCACAGAAGCAATAAAAACTCAGCAATCCTCATCACACGCGTACTCTTTAAGGTCACAACCCATCTCTTTGACTTGGGGCAAAGGGGCCGTTTTCTTCAGCACTAATGTGTGATGAAGGCAAATTAAACAATTACACCGTCTAAAAATCTCTCTTGTCTTTTCTTAGCTCAACACAGTTATCGCTCAGTTGTTTTCAGCACAGCAGCACAGGCAGAGCAAGGCAGCAGGAGAGTCTTAGCAGGATGATCAGCCTCTATCACAAATGAATGTGTTCTTAAAAGAGCAATCAGCCCGAGGGGAGTGAGAGCCTCAGCTATTTTGCCCCTTTTATTTATTCATGCTGCCAAGTAACAAGCCCATATTCATTTTCTGTCTGAAAAATCTGCATTGAACTTCCAAAAAGCTCCCAGAGAGAATACAGCAATTTATATTAAATGCATACATTTGAAAGCATTTTCCTTTTCATAAAAACAAAACAAAACCCCACCTGTCAAAATTGGCTTGGTGGCGGGGAGGTAAGGATCCAGCCCTCTCAATCAGAACCAGTTCCCCAATCGCTGATGGAGCTACAAACCAAGTACTAATCTCCTAATCTTGATACGAGCTGCCATAGTTCCATTTTTTATTAAACAAATATGCCTGTAAATACCACCCAAGATCTTTCTTTCATTTACCCCATTTATTACAACACTGCTGTACAAAGAGATCAGGCGGTATTCTGATGCCATTGGTGTACAGGATTGCAAACCAACTGGAGAGACAAGAGGAACCCCCCCCCCCCCCCAAAAAAAAATAGCACATTGGGAAAGGAGGAGAGGGGAGATTGTTCCAATTTGCAAACAATAATGCTTGAACTGATAAAACAGTTATAACAGCACACTGTTGAATTGCACTCATAGCGTTTTGTGGGGTTTTCTTGTTTTGGGGCCTGTGGCTAGCAGAGCAAAGGGCAAATATATCTGACTCCTCTCACTTTTTAAAAAGCTGTACACTTTCTTCTTCTTCTTTCTTCTTTGGCAATCACTTGTAGCCATGTAAGATTGTCTTCCATAAACAGGGTTTTAAAAGTGAGTCCATAAGTGACTGTGGAGGCCAGTTCTGGTTCCACAGTGGGGACATTGGTTTCCGGGCGGGAGTTGATCACGGTGAGGGTTTGCCAAACGTGCCTTCCTGTTAGCATGTTTCTCCCTTTCATCCTGAGTTCGAGCGTCTTCAAAGCCCATGACACCTTTGGTAAAGACTGTTCTCCAGTTGGAGCACTCGCATGCCAGTGTTTCCCAGTTGTCGGTGTTTCTACTACATTTTTTTAGGTTGGCCTTGAGAGAGTCTTTAAACCTCTTTTGTTGACCACCAGCATTACACTTTCCATTTTTAAGTTCAGAATAGAGTACAGTGGTACCTCGGGTTAAGTACTTAATTCGTTTCAGAGGTCCGTTCTTAACCTGAAACTGTTCTTAACCTGAAGCACCACTTTAGCTAATGGGGCCTCCTGCTGCCGCTGCGCCGCCAGAGCATGATTTCTGTTCTCATCCTGAAGCAAAGTTCTTAACCTGATGTACTATTTCTGGGTTAACGGAGTCTGTAACCTGAAGCGTATGTAACCTGAGGTACCACTGTAGTTGCTTTGGAAGACAATAATCAGGCATCTGCACAATATGACCAGTCCAACAAGTTGATGTTGAAGAATCATCACTTTGACACTGGTGATCTTTGCTTCTTCCAGTACACTGGCATTAGTGTAGATGATGTGTGGAATTTTTCAGAGACACCATTGATGGAATCTTTCAAGGAGTTGGTGTTTATAAGTGATTCATGTTTCACAAGCATACAGTAAGGTTGGTTGTACAATATATCAGGGGTGGCTAACCTATGGCCCTCTAGGTGTTGCTGGACTCCAACTCCCATGAGCCCACACCAAGTGTGAGAGATGGCAGGAGGTGCCAGAAGGTCGCAGGATCCCAACGCCTGCATTTAGATGAATAGCTTTTATGCTGGGTCCATTTCCTACACTTGCTCCAAACTGCTGTGCTCCCAGAGAATGTTCTGCCCCAAATCCTGATACTGAAGAGCTGCCCAGGTGAGCCGCCAACAGGAGGATCAAGGGAGATCACATCTCTTTTCTGCCTGAGAGATCTTTAAGAAAGGCGACCGTGTTGCTGTTTATACCCCATTCATCATCAGTTAAATAAAAACACCACATAAATATTTCATTACAGCAGGCCCTTCATACTGGAATAAAATCAACATACTCTGACAAACACTTGTCCATTATTATGATTTGCTCTGAGGTGACCAAGCTTGTAAAATGTTTTCCTTTCCCTGAAACAATAAACAGAGCTGTTATAATTCAGCAAGGATAAATTGCCACCATGAGGTTATATTTTATCAATTTACAGCGCAACCCTGACTGCATGTACTCAGAAGTCAGCCCTGTTGAATTCAGTGGGGCTTGCTTCCAGGCAAGGCGTGGATCAGATTGCAGCCTTCGTAACCTGCTCAGCAAGCTGAAGATACCCAAGTGAATGTCACTGTGTACCCATGTGGCCTTTGAAAGGTGGAAGAGTTGCCTTTTCACAGTGTGCAGTTGTTTGCAATTGTACACACCTTAGCAATACTGTCATCTAATGTGGCATCTACGACACACACAGGTGAGCATGTTTTCAAACAAGTGCCCAATGGTTTCCTCTGTTACTCGCTTCTCAATTCATGTTTCCACAGACCCCAACATTGGCTCCCAAAGGTACTGTACAGTCATACATCAGAAGCCGTACGGAATCCATTCTGGAAGTCCGTTCAACTTCCAAAATGTTTGGAAACCAAAGTGCGGCTTCCAATTGGCCGCAGGAAGCTCCTGCAGCCATTCAGAAGCTGCGGATGCCCCGTCGGACGTTCGGGTCCCTAAGAACGTTAGCAAACTGGAATAATCACTTCCGGGTTTGTGGCATTCAGGAGCCAAAATGTTCGACTCGCGAGGTGTTTGACTTCCGAGTTACAACTGTACATGAGGCCACCACCTTGCTGAAGGGACGTATTCCTGCATGGGCAACTTTCCAGGGGATGCATACCAGTGATTTTGTGGGGCCAGAGTGAATATAGTTAGGCCAAAAAGTGGGCACTCAAAGAGTTTCCAGGCCACTGATTTATTTAGAAATAATGATAATGATAATAAAGAAGCCGTAATGACCAGCATCCCCACCTTCTGAGAGAAGCCTAGCTGAGGATGTCATGAAGATTTCAGGATATGTGGGCACCCAGGAGGAGTGCAGATTGCATATTGCCAGAGAGATGATTCATTGAATGAAAGAAAGGACATCCACAAACAATCCTTGGGCCCCTCAAAAGTAAGCTAAGCGCAACAAAAACCATGCACCCCAACCATGAATTTCTCCGAAACTCTTCTCTACTTTTTTTTTAAAAAAATGCAATCTCATTTCTCATTAATTGACAGTGAATGTTTTCACAGGGGAAATGCAGGAGCAATTTTCAGCCCTGCACTAGCATGAGCAGGGCTCAACATGTGTGAAGCTTTCAGAGTCCTCATCAGACAGAGAAGGGAATAGGGCTGTGCTACACCAGTCTCTATTACTGGCAAGCAATATGAATCTCGTGGGTTGGCTGGGTGACATTATAAATGGTAGGGCGGTTGTTGTTGTTGTTTAGTCGTTTAGTCACGTCCGACTCTTCGTGACGCCATGGACCAGAGCACCCCAGGCACTCCTGTCTTCCACTGCCTCCCGCAGTTTGGTCAAACTCATGCTGGTAGCTTCGAGAACACTGTCCAACCATCTCGTCCTCTGTCGTCCCCTTCTCCTTGTGCCCTCCATCTTTCCCAACATCAGGGTCTTTTCCAGGGAGTCTTCTCTTCTCATGAGAGCCTCAGCTTCAGGATCTGTCCTTCCAGTGAGCACTCAGGGCTGATTTCCTTCAGAATGGAGAGGTTTGATCTTCTTGCAGTCCATGGGACTCAAGAGTCTCTTCCAGCACCAGAATTCAAAAGCATCTATTCTTCGGTGATCAGCCTTCTTTATGGTCCAGCTCTCACTTCCATAAATCACTACTGGGAAAACCATAGCTTTAACTATACGAACCTTTGTCAGCAAGGTGATGTCTCTGCTTTTTAAGATGCTGTCTAGGTTTGTCATCGCTTTTCTCCCAAGAAGCAGGCGTCTTTTAATTTCATGACTGCTGTCACCATTTGCAGTGATCATGGAGCCCAAGAAATTAAAATCTCCCACTGCCTCCATTTCTTCCCCTTCTATTTGCCAGGAGGTGATGGAACCAGTGGCCATGATCTTAATTTTTTTTATGTTGAGCTTCAGACCATATTTTGCGCTCTCCTCTTTCACTCTCATTAAAAAGTTCTTTCATTCCTCCTCATTTTCTGCGTAGGGCAGTACCTTCTCTTTAATGCATTCTGACCCCCTACCTGACTGTAAAGACCATAAGCTAGAGAGCACACACCACAGTTTTGGATTTTATTACACTGACTCCTGGCTTGTTCTTAACAGGAATCCTTATATTATACCCAGGAAGGTACGTGCATAATATGAAGTTTTCATTTCTTGTTCAGCATTTGTGGTGTTAAACTTCAGCAGCCCAAACTGTTGCTAGAAATGTATCTCAATTTTTAAAACATTGGGAATGCTAGATGCCCCCTCCTTTCTTGTTACTTGGCACTTGCATGCAATATATTTCATTTCAGCATTTCAAGCTATTTCTCAAGACCTTTTGGAAGTCTGATTTAGCCTGCCCTGAACTCTGCGCAGAATATTTTAGAAGTGATTTTTTGTTGGAACTGCAGCGCTTCAGTGTGTTATTTCTAATTCATGTGAATTACCTCAATCTCAGAGCTCCATTAACTTTCACTTTACCGTTCGCTGCATGGCAATGTTCCAGTTTTTCACATCTTTGTAGTCGCAGGAGAGAAGGGAAAGAAGCAGGTGTGTGGTGGTGGGGCAAGTCAAATCAAGTATTGGACTCATTAACTAGTCTGCACTATAAAGGGGACTATGAACTTTCATTTACATTTTAAGGAGAAGAAGCCTTCTATAAGAGAGTCCTTAACCAGAGGGCTGAATTTCAACAGAGCTTTAGCATGCTCATCACAAAGCCTGCATGCATGCAGCTGTTGTGCTCAGACTGCCCCATTTATTTCAGTAGAGGCTGCAGGTATGTGTGCATGGACCTTTACCCCAATAAGACAAAGGCAAGCCACATACAGATCAAGGGCCACTGGGGGCTCAGTACACCTGCCTCTGCTAGCTACCTGGGATTGCAAAAGGGACATGCATATCAATTCCAAAACAGGTACTACTGAATTCAGCATGTTACGTACTCTGAAGCTGCAAGCCTGGACGAACTTGTAATTGCATGTGGTTTCCTTCTGAGTAAACATTCTGTACAGCCCATTGATTTCAATGGGACTAAGCAACTCCAATGTATTCATTTGTTTACTGCTCTGTGTGTACACATCTATAAAAATCAATGAGATGTTTGAAATGCACTTCAACAGACTGCAGAGTGCACTCTTAACTTGAAGAGTGCATTAAGGCTAAAACCCACAGCTGTGTATGCCAACCTTCGTTCAAAGTACTCCAGGACTACTCAAGGTTAATGAGTCATCTATTGCAGCCTTTCTCCAATCTGACTCCATTCAGTTGTTTTGGGCTACAACTCGCATCGTCCCTGACCTTTGGGCCATGCTGGATGGGGCTTATGGGATTCCAAAAGCTCTGGAGGGAACCAGCTTGGGAAAGACATACTCTCAAAACGAAATTGGTGGTGGGGGTCCCTGCTAGATGGGAGATGCCTCATCCAGCAGGGACTCCCCCCCCCCCCACATTCTACTTCCCTCCAAACCTAATTGTAGTGTGGGTGGTGTTTTTGGTAGGGTGGTCACAACTGAGGAAGGAGAGTTACATTTTCCCCCTCCCCAGCTTTAAGCTCCCTGAATTGGGGACAGGATCCTATGGGCAGCAGGGGTGACATCTGCGAGACATGTGTACCCACAGGCAATGCCTTGTTGACCCATAGCATACATTTCCCTTCTTCAGTGCAGTTCACCCTCTATAATGAAAATGCAATGTTTGGCAGTGCCTAGAGCAGTTCCCAGATGTTTTCAAATGCTTGAGGCCAGCTGTTGCTTAAACTCCAACTCAGCACAGTGACCTGCAGTCAACTTCTAATAGAGGAAGAAGGCCGTGGTTGTTGTTTTTCCTAATACTGTGTCATTAATATGCAATCAAGTTATGTGCTTATATTGTAGCACCACATCAATGCCAGTTGGAAGCTCTCTACTACACGTTTAAGTGTAAAAATATGAAAATGGCACCAGGTACATTATAAATTACACTGTGAATGCCAGTTCCCACAGGTAATGTTTTAGGCATAAATACAATATGCTTTGCATTTAGAAGGACAAGCTGTAATTGAGGACAGATTGTTTTGGACTCCAAACTAAATGTAAATTAAATCTGATTCCTGTGTGGGGAAGGTTTGAATTCAAGAAGATGGAACACTTTCAAAACGGAGTGTGGGTGTGTGGGTGTTCAAGATTGTCTACACTGGCTCCCCTTTGTCTTGAACTGCCACTGATCAATCTCTACTGCACAGAGCCTATTCATGTAGAAGCTGAATACATGGTGGTCCCCTATGCATGATCTCTGACTGTGCATTTACATGTGGACAATTTGTAGACATGTAAGCTTTATGCAGGGACACGGGGGGCACTGTGGGTTAAACCACAGAGCCTAGGACTTGCCGATCAGAAGGTCGGCGGTTCGAATCCCCACGACGGGCTGAGCTCCCGTTGCTCGGTCCCTGCTCCTGTCAACCTAGCAGTTCGAAAGCACTTCAAAGTACAAGTAGATCAATCTGGCGGGAAGGTAAACGGTGTTTCCATGCACTGCTCTGGTTCGCCAGAAGCGGCTTAGTAAAGCTCCCTCGGCCAGTAAAGCAAGATGAGCGCCGCTGCAACCCCAGAGTCGTCCACGACTGGACATAATGGTCAGGGGTCCCTTTACCTTTACCTAAGCTTTATGCAGAAGAGCTGAAACTATGGGCAGAGATCAGTGAGATGTAAAACCCTGATGTTTTTTCAAAGAGGGCCAGATTTGATGGTGTGAACATGTGTGAGGGCCAACCAAGTTGTTGAGCTTTTTGAAATAATAAATCTTTATTGCAGTCCAAAGACCCATAGAACAATTTCAGAACAATGTACAGTTAAGACAGCCAGAAGAGAAAGAAACCAAGGCGGTCATTTTGTTCTGTCTTGAGCTTGATGATCTTTGTTTCTTTTGACTTCCGAAAGAAACTTTTGCCACGGGCATTGCAATATCACTAGACCTGTCATCCAAAAGAGATGACTGAGATACAAAAATACAATCTCAATAATGAAGTTATAAAATAATAATAAAGTTACAAAAAATATAGTTATCAAATAATAATAATAATAAGGAAGTCACACTCGGGTGGAGGGAAGACACAGGGCGAGAAATAAGAAATTGATAAATGTTGGTACATAATGAAATGTGAAAATGTGAATTTACGAATATAATGTATATGTATCATTATGTAAAGATTTCATATATGTATTGCGACATAAATAAATAAATAAATAAATAAATAAATAAATGATATTTAATATGGGAGGCTTCAGATTTTCCCACCAGATTTGCCAGTAAGGGTTTGATCAGTTGAACTTTTTTTAGGATTGAAGTTGAAATTGCTGAGCTTTTTAAAAGGATTTTACCCCAGAACATGTACTGCCATGGGGGCCAGATTAAATCGACCGGCGAGCTGGATTAGGCCCCCAAAATGGACTTTGAACATGCCTGATGTAGGACCTCTTAGGAACATAAGAATAAGCCTGATGAATAAAGGTCGCTGGTGATGTGAAGACCCAACACACATGCAGCTGTGTGTGTGTGTGTGTGTGTGTGTGTGTGTAGGGCAGGTAGAGATGTTTGCAGAAAGCAGAACTGAGCTCCCCCCACATGACTGGGGACTTCAATCCTGCTGGGTGTGGCCATGCCAGCCAGTTCCCGCTGGTCCCAAAGTTAGGGGAGATAAAGATCTTGCCCACTGGATCAAAAAAGGTCCCCCACCCCTGCCTTAGAGGTACAGATGGCACATACTCATTTTCTGTTCTTTTTTTCATTTCAGCACCATGGGAAATCCTGCTTGTCTCCCCATGCATTAGGAGGAGATGAGCTTTAGTTACTTATTCCTGGAGGTTGTAGCCTACTCCGTAATTTGAGGATGTGTATATTATGGATTGTTCATTTTAATCATATTTGTCTTACTTGCTCTTGTTAATAATCAAGATTTTTAACGTCCCTTAGAAAAAGATTGAATGGGTTTTAATTGAATTTCACTCTATCCTGAGGTTGCTGATGCTGAAGGAATGGTTAGAAATATTCTAAATAACTGTATTCATTCATATATACTTCACTGAAATGCCTGAAAGGTTGGTATTCTTTGAGGGTTATTCCTACACTTTGAACACCCTCTGCTTTGTGTGTGTTTTTTTATCATTGATATAGGCCAGCCTTTGCCTGTGTTATCCTTGGTACAGACATTGGTAGAAGGTGTCTGGCACAACGATATTGATTGAATCCAATAGACTCAGCTGTAAAGATCAGACAGCACCAAAGATAAAATAATATCAAAGAGAGCATCATTGGGCATGTAGCTGTCATACAGATTCCATGGAGGTCAAGAAAAAGTCACCAAACTTATTTTCTTTGTTGTGAAGACAGTGTTTGGTTCTTCAAAAGCCATACTTCGCTGCAGAATATCATATTTCTGATTCTGTCTGCACAAACTTTCCACCACTAATATGCAAACTGGAATTTGAAAACACTATTTCCAGATGTCTGTTTGTGTAGTTTGCAACTCATTCTTCATTTTAACTAATATGACAGTCCCCTCCTCCGTGTCTTTTCTATTTGGAAAGTTAACAAAGAAAATAAAAGAGAGAAGAGGGGGGAAATGAAGCCAATAAAATTCAATAAAGAGGGGGGGGGAGTACATAAATAGTCCCGATAGTAACAAAAAAAGCCATTATCCGTTTGCAATGTGAATGCAATAACCATTTTCACATGCATCTTAAGGTAGACCTATCATTTAATAGAAGCCCTCCAGATATCCAACAAAATTATCAGAGGTGCGATGCGATGGCCATCTGTCATGGATGCTTTAGTTGAGATTCCTGCATTGCAAGTGATTGGACTAGATCAGTGTTTCCCAACCAGGGGCCATATGTCCCCTGCCCACCTCAGGATATTCCAAGGGGGCCACAGGTGAAAAATGCATAAATGGGTGCCATAACATGAGGAGAGGGGGGCATAAAGGGAAGTGAGAAGTGAAGAAAAAAAATCTTTTAAAAAAATAAATAAATCCTGATTGGCTTGCTATCCATTTGGCCGGTCACAAGCGGGTAAGGGGGTGGCCCACTAGGGCCTAGTGCTCGTTTTTGCCACGTGCATTTTCTTGGAGCAGTCCTGGTTTGTTTCCAGTGGTACAGGGTGAGTGCTGAGGCTCCTGTTTTGACCAGCAGAACCTGTGATTCAGAACCCCCAGGTCAGTTAAGTTTAGTGGTGGGTGGCAATGAGTAAGGCTGGGTGAGCTGGAGATGCTTGTCGCTGCTGCCAGTGCTGGGCCCGGTGGCAGCCTGAGCCTGACTCTGCAAAACGCAAGGCACAATCCACCCCAGCACCTAGTGGATCAGATGCTGACTTGCATCTATCAAAAAACTGGAGTCTTTACTCAGAAGTAAGCAGAGACATCACCCTGCCAACAAAGGTCCGTATAGTTAAAGCCATGGTTTTCCCAGTAGTGATGTATGGAAGTGAGAGTTGGACCATAAAGAAGGCTGATCGCCGAAGAATTGATGCTTTTGAATTATGGTGCTGGAGGAGACTCTTGAGAGTCCCATGGACTGCAAGAAGATCAAACGTATACATTCTTAAGGAAATCAGCCCTGGGTGCTCACTGGAAGGACAGATGGTGAAGCTGAGTCTCCAGTACTTTGGCCACCTCATGAGAAGAGAAAACTCCCTGGAAAAGACCCTGATGTTGGGAAAGATGGAGGGCACAAGAAGAAGGGGACGACAGAGGATGAGATGGTAGGACAGTGTTCTCGAAGCTACAAACATGAGTTTGACCAAACTGCGGGAGGCAGTGGAAGACAGGAGTGCCTGGCGTGCTCTGGTCCATGGGGTCACGAAGAGTCAGACACGACTAAACGACTAAACAACAACAACAAAGCTGCACTGAGTTCAGTGGGCCTTACTCCCAGGTAAGGGGGGGGGAGGCTATAGTGTTTTATCTAGGCAGCCAGAGCTCTTCCAGATGACAAGATTTTTTTGCACCAGGTCAATGAAGACCACTTGCTTTTTAAAACTCTCTCATATATACAGAACTATCTGTGCACCTTTGGGACTGTATCTGCAGGTTTCTCCCTCTGTGTGAAATAACTGGGGTCAAATAAGTGTCATTTACTTTTTATAATACATGGACATTCCTTCCTTGGAGGTTTCTAAGCAGAGGTTGGATGGCCACCTGTCATTGATACTTTTCCTACATTTCCTACCACAAAATGACCATTGGGGTCCCTTCCAGCTCTGTGATCCTATGTTTTTCTGCTTCAACAATATTTCATTATGTTCCTATCATTTTATGTAATTGTATTTTGTATAAATTATAAAAAAGCATGTTGTATTTACAAAAAACAATACATTTACCTTTCTACCGGTAGGACGGGGGGAGGCATAGGCGTAGCCAGGATTTTTGTTAGGGGGGCAGGCTTTTGTTAGGGGGGGCAGAATCTCATATTTGTATTGATTTTTACTTATTTGGGGGGCAGCTGCCCCCCTGCCCCCTCCCCTGGCCATGCCTATGGGGGGCCCACAGTCAGAAAACAAGGTTGGAAGGGGGCCATGGTTGTGAAAAGGTTGGGAAACACTGGGCCCTTGGTGTCCCTTCCAATTCTACGATTCTATGTGGAGTCAGACCACTGATCTATCTAACTCAATGTTGTCTTCACTGAAGGGCGGCCATTCCCCATGGTTTCAATCAGAGCTCTTTCCCAGGCATACCTCGAAAGGCTGGGGACTGAATACATGACATAGTATATTCTCTGTCTCCTACCATCATCTTATCTACCTTACTCTCTGTCAGGTGTGTGTGCAGGAGCCAGGCTCTGTGACCAGTAGGGCTTCGCAGGACTGGGGCCTTCCTAAGTTTGTTCTGAAGAGGCAAGGCGTGGCCGCACAGGTGAGGCCGCTGGGTAACTCACTGCTCCTGGTGGCAAGAGCCGGGAAGGGATATAAGGTCAGCATTTCCCTTCGGCTCTTTACCACAGCAACTCATTTCCTGCCTTGCTGCATTTGGCTTCTTGCTTCCTGTTCCTTGGACCTTGACTTCGTGACTCCTTGCTTCTTGACCTTGGACCCTTGACTTCATGACTCCTTGCTTCCTGACCCTCGGACCCCTGATTTCTGGACTCTCTTTCCTGCTCCCACCCCGCCATCTTGCCCCCGGTCCCGACGTCCTCAGCTGGAACTTTGATCACCCATAGACCAGACCATGGCACTTTCACCCAGTAGAAAGCACACAGGATGCAATCATCTTGGTGTACTATGTGTACATTTTAATCACTAGCCTTAAAACTAACCACTGCCAAACATTAAGCATGTAGATCTGAGAACCAGTGTGGTGAAATGGATGAAGCATCCGACAAAGGTTGAAATCTCCCCTGTACCCTGAAACCATATGGTGGCCTTGGGCAAATCAGTATCTCTTGACCTAATCTACATGCAGGCTTGTGGGATAAAATGAGGGGTAGTTCCTATGCTTGTCACATTGGTCCTCATTTCTATTCTCACCAAAACGGCAAGAGAAAAAGAAAGTTTGACAAACTCTGACCTGGTACTCGAGACGCACTGATGGAATCGAAAGGGCTGAGCGTATGAAATGTTGCAGCGCTAGCAGAGAAAGGTGAAAAGGCATCTCTATAAATCTGATAGCGAAACTTGAAAGAGTAGCTGGTGGAGAGTAGCCAATCCTTCTTTTTTATCTCCCCTTGTCAAAATACTGAGCACATCACAGCACATAAACTTAAAGGCGTCCCAGGAGTAAAGAAACATGACAGCTTTAAAGGGTATCGTGGAATGCCAAGAACGAACTGATGCCCTTATGATTAATTTTTTTTGAGAGAAATAATTTAGTGTGATTTAGGGATCCATTTTAAAAAGGGCCATTGCTCATTCATTCACATACATTAATGTTACGGCAAGCTGAAGTCTATATCAAGCTATTTGTGGGTCTTCCCCTGTAATATGAAACATGGTTTAATTAACAGTGTGCTTGAGCCTTCTGCATTCATTTCTTATTTCCTGTCTCCCAGGCACCATTGAAATAATGCACCTTTCAATCTTGTGCATCTTGTGAATCAAGCTTATGGCTCAGTTTAATGGGTCTAATATGAAGCAATCTGTTAAGAGGTGGAGGAAACTGCCTTGGGACCCAGGAGGCGACTATATAAATGCTCTTGAGACCCCAGGCAGGAAGTAGAGAAACTGGCTTGCTTAGGTCACTTCCCACAGGGATTGTGGCTCTTTCTTCCCAGGGCATCTATTTACTAGAGCATGACCAGCAGGCCGTTCCTGAGATGTAATTATTATTGTAAGGAATATATGTGCTTGCTACCTAGGGATCTGCTGGTAGGAACGAAGAAAGAATTGATCTGGTCTCCTTTTCACAGCAGACCAAGCAGGCCTGACGCTTTTGAACTTGCTTATGGATCAGAACAGAGGGCTCCATTTCCTTGGATTTTGCAGTGTGGTTTTGATGCAAAAAGGCGGTGCACAAAAATACTTATTTTACACAGACAGGCATGCAAAATACTTTATGAGGAAAATATTTGGAAAAGCATTGGAGGGGAAAGTGTGCTTTTCCTTAAAAAAAATAATATGAAAAATGCGTTGCGCAGCATTGGAAAGTGTGTGATTTACATTAAAATGTATATTTTAGCAATAGCATGAAAGGCATTGAAAAAAAGCATGTAAAAATTTGTACAGCTTAAGGCACCGCTGACCTCACATCCTCAAAAGTTCATCTTTTCCTGGCTAGTTCACTTGCATTACTTACTGATGGCATCAGGCAGGTGAATGATCAGTCTCCCTATAGTCTTACAGGCTTGTTTGTTTTTGTTGCTGTTGTTTAGTCGTTTAGTCGTGTCCGACTCTTCGTGACCCCATGAGCACGCCAGGCACGTCTGTCTTCCACTGCCTCCCGCAGTTTAGTCAAACTCATGCTGGTAGCTTCGAGAACACTGTCCAACCATCTCGTCCTCTGTCATCCCCTTCTCATTGTGCCCTCCATCTTTCCCAACATCAGGGTCTTTTCCAGGGAGTCTTCTCATCTCATGAGGTGGCCAAAGTATTGGAGTCTCAGCTTCAGGATCTGTCCTTCCAGTGAGCACTCAGGGCTGATTTCTGTCAGAATGGAGAGGTTTGATCTTCTTGCAGTCCATGGGACTCTCAAGAGTCTCCTCCAGCACCAGAATTCAAAAGCATCGATTATTCGGCGATCAGCCTTCCTTATGGTCCAGCTCTCACTTCCATACATCACTACTGGGAAAACCATAGCTTTAACTATACGGACCTTTGTTGGCAAGGTGATGTCTCTGCTTTTTAAGATGCTGTTGTTTATACTAACTGAAAATCAGTCATGGGGAGGTGTCTGTTTGAGTGGAGGACTGAGGTGAAAGAGGCTGCTTAGCCCATTTTCCTCTATAACGTAGAACACATGGACACCCATATCATACGGTTTTGGTTTCATGGCACTGAGGTGTTTTTCTTGTCATCTGATTTGGCTCGTGAAGGTGGGTAAGTGACCCAAGACTTACACATTCCTATCCCTATAGCTATAATTAAGAACAACTGACTAATTAAAAGATTGTTCAGATATGACCGTATTATGCCAAAAGATTAGCAATCAGGGCAGAGCGGAAGGAGCTGAGATGGGAATAATAAGATTTTCCCTGAATTCCTCCAACAGTATGATTGTATTGAATATTCTTAATGGTCTTCGATTCGCAGGCATTGCCAAACTGAAATGAGATATGGAGGAGAATCATATCTTTATGTTCAAAAGCATCCCTTCCTTTCTTACTTCGATTCATGCCTTCAACTTCTAGCAGCCATGAATGAGACAATAGGGTGCTCTTGCCTGACTTCTTTCCCCCACCCACTGGCTGTCACATTGGGGTGATGGTAGACACAATACCTTTCCACACAAAGAAGCCACTCCATTATTGAGACAAGATCAGAAGATACTTTCCTAGCACAATAGGGAGACAACACTGCCTTGTATGCTTCGAGAGGTTGGCAAATCTCCATTCAGCTTAATCTTCCTACCTTTCTTTTTTTTAATCAAGCATTTTCTTTTCTTTCCTTTGTTTTCTCTGAAGATGCTCCAAAAAGATTCGTAAAACAATGCACTCCCTCGCCATCTCTCTGCTTGGGGTAAGGCCTCAGGGAGAGTTGGGTGAATGTGAAATAAGAAGGCCTAATTAATTTCCCCAGATAACTCAGCAGTGCAGCTATAACAAACAGATTCTTTTCTATGCCACTTTCAGCCAGCTGAGATCTCCTTCAAAACAACAGCAATGCCTTGCTGGATCAATCCATCAATAGTCTAGGGATCCTCTCAGTTTGGGGCAAAAGTTAGCCTTCCAACAGTGGCCTAGCCAGATGTTTCAGAATTTCCCCTTCCAACCCCACCTCACCCCAAAAGCTTTTATATTTTCCCGTAAACTCAAGGTTAACCCAACCCATTTTGCTGCCTGATGTGAAGGATCCTGCCCTCCACACTTCAGTTCCACAGTCTGGCAGGTGAATGCTACTTCAACACTGGCAATGCCATTGCATCCTCATCTGCTTCTGAGGACATCAGATTTATTTTTTATTTTTTTATAAATTTTTTATTAAGGGTTTTTTCTTTAAAATACAAAAAAAGAAACAACATATGCAAATAACAAGAACAAACATAATAATTAGCATCATGTAATAACTGACTTTTCTTCATCTTTGGACTTCCTCACATCTCCCGCTCCTGCATTCCATATTTAATAAAACTTTAATCAGCAATTTGTCACCTTATTTCCATTCTTATTATACACCTTTTCAATAGTTTGTCCCTAACTTTGAATATAATCTAAGTCTTAAATACCTAATTTTAACATATTATTTGTTCAAAATTTATTATTCTCATAGAATCCACTCATTCTCATACTCTTTTCGACTAACTTTATAGTGCCCTGTTGTTTTCAAATCTCTCATCCTTATTAACATTCATATAGTTTACAGTGTCTTTGTAAATAGTCCTTAAATTTCTTCCAATCCTCCTCCACTGTTTCTTCTCCCAGGTCTCGGATTCTGCCAGTCATTTCTGCCAGCTCCATGTAGTCCATCAGTTGCATCTGCCATTCTTCCTGCGTGGGCAAATCTTGAGTTTTCCAATATTTCGCTACAAGTATCCTTGCTGCTGTTGTTGCATACATAAAAAATGTTCGATCATTCTTTAGCACCCTCTGGCCGACAATGCCCAAAAGGAAGGCCTCTGGTTTCTTGGGGAAGGTATACTTAAATACCTTTTTCAGCTCATTATATATCATTTCCCAGAAGGCCTTAACCTTAGGGCAAGTCCACCAGAGGTGAAAGAACGTTCCTTCAGTTTCCTTACATTTCCAACACTTATTATCTGACAGGTGGTATATTTTTGCTAGCTTGACTGGGTCATGTACCACCTATATATCATTTTCATAATATTTTCTTTCAAGGCATTACATGCCGTAAACTTCATACCGGTGGTCCATAACTTTTCCCAGTCAGCAAACATGATATTATACCCAATGTCCTGTGCCCACTTTATCATAGCTGATTTAACCATTTCATCCTGTTTATTCCACCTCAGCATCAAGTTATACGTTCTTGAAAGTAATTTAGTCTTAGGTTCTAACAGTTCCTGAGGACATCAGATTTAAAACAGTGCAAACAGTACCATCTTTAACATGTCTTTTCAGAAGTCCTGTCACATTCAGTTCACAGGTAAATGGGTTTCTATAGGATGGTGGTCCAAGCATCCCATCTTCAAAATGTAATGAGGATGTCATAGGCCATGCTGTCTCCACATTCACACCATACTTTTAAAGCACTAAAATACCACTTTAAAGAACCCCTGGCACCCCCCCTAAAAAAATTCTGGGAGCTGAGAGTCGTTAGGAGACCCCTCTTCCCATCCTAGATTTACAATTCTATGGGAACTGTAGCTTTGGAAGGGGAATAGTGGCTCTCCTAACAATTCTCAGCACCCTTAGCAAACTATAGCTCCCAGAATTCTCTGGGGGAAGCCATGACTGTATGATATTGCATTAAATGTATTGTGTGAACATGGCCTGTGAATAGTAAATACAGTGGTACCTTGGGTTATGTACTTAATTCATTCCGGAGGTCCGTTCTTAGCCTGAAACTGTTCTTAACCTGAAGCACCACTTTAGATAATGGGGCCTCCTGCTGCTGCCGCGCCGCTGGAGCCCAATTTCTGTTCTCATCCTGAAGCAACGTTCTTAACCTGAAGCACTATTTCTGGGTTAGCAGAGTCTGTAACCTGAAGCGTATATAACCTGAAACGTATGTAACCCGAGGTACCACTGTAAAACTATCCTCCTGTCTTTACTTGATGCATATTAACTCTGATTTGTGATTTGACACTTAAAAAAAATTGTTTGGCTTGCATATTGTTTTTAAATGTTTGTTGTGAGCCACCTCAGCATCCCATGGGGAACTGAAAGGCAGAACAGAAATATTTCAAGTACTGCAGCTCAGTTATAAGAATCTCTTAACTATCCTAGCTAGTGTTTAGAGGAAGAAAAAAGTCAGCTCTACAAGAGCATATAATGTCTGGTAGGCTTTGAGGGCTTGATCAATACTTTTTTTTGACCAACTGAGAATGGAAATGTACAGGAGAGGAAATAATTTTAGTTGATAGCATTGCTGAAAGGTGGAAGAAAAGCAGAAATAGCTCTTAATTGATTGTCAATACCACTCAGGAAAAATCAAATTGCTTTAATAGCTAAGAGAAGGACAGCTTCTGAATGAGTCATATTTCCCAGATAAGTGTGTTTATTTTTTTTTTAGAAAAAGAAAAATCCATCCACACATTTAATGGAAATTGACATTAGTCTTTCAACCCACCATGCTTGGGCTTCAGTGATCTTCAGGATATGTAGTTTTGATTTATGTAGGTGACAAACATTTGATTTGTTTTGAAAGTGTGAGGGCTACAAAGGAACAGACAGTTATCTGTAGTCCAGCTTGTAAGCAAATGATTCAAAAATGCCCACAGCAAAGGAAATCACACCAAATCAGCCAGGATTGCAGCGATGTTCCCCAGAAAGACAGTGGGAACAAACAAATTCTACCCCGAGTTTTAGGTATATAGCACCTCCAGCCAGCAGATGGCATCATTCTGTTCTTTTACTGCTTAGACAGAAGGATACTAATAGAAGCAATGAGTGAATACATTGGATTACCATTGCATATGAGGCTCTGTTGAATACTAAGGCCTTGCATGGTTGATTCACTGAGATCCACGGTTTTCAGGAGGGACACGTTCACTATAACTTGGTGTACTATGATGGCATTCTGCTAACAGCCACCAGTGAATAATAATAAATAAATAAAATTTTATTTATATCCCGCCCTCCCCAGCCGAAGCTGGGCTCAGAGCAGCTAACAACAGTAAAAATAACACAGTTTACATAAAATCACAATCAATTAATTGAAATACATTCTAAAATCAATTCTCAAATCAATTCAGAGTCAAATTAATGGCAACGATTGTGCTAGAGTTCCATGAGGATTACAGAAGGAGGGGGTCAGACTGTGCCTTGGCCAAAAGCCTGGTGGAACAGCTCTGTCTTGCAAGAAAAATATCAAGTCCCACAGGGCCCTAGTTTCTTGTGACAGAGCGTTCCACCAGATCGGGGCCACGGACGAAAAAGCCCTGGCTCTGGTTGAGGCACATTGTTTGTGCATATGGGACAGGGATAGCTCCTGCCTCCAAGGAGTCTATAGTCTACATTTTGGCAGTGGGTAATGCAACACTGAGAAGAGAGAGGAGGAAGACACAAAAGAGGAATTCACAAGTGCCCTCCACCTCTCGATTGTGTGTGTCAAGTGTGTGGGGGGTGACGGTACCCCACATGCCCACGAGTTCTCCTTCAACATGATCAGGAAAGCTGCATGTCTGAGGCTCCCAGTTTGCATGGCGGAAACTAGAGCTTGTATGAGTACTGGCTTGCTGTCCAGACCTTGGGTCAAACACTCATAAGGCATTCCAGTGGCGTAGCATGGGGGTGCAGGGGGGCCAGCCGCACTGGGCGCAACATCTGGGGGGGCGCGCTCGCTGCCTCCAGAGTCGCCAAAGAGCCTCAGGCACAGGCTGTAGCAGAGCCCCATGTCTCACGGAACCGACGAGCTGTGCGCGCGTCCGGGCTGAAGGCGTCCGGCAGGCAGCGGCTCTCAGCGCTCGCCGCGGTCCCTGCGCGTCAGGGCTGCGGAGGGCACGCCAGGCAGCCCCTCCTCACAGCCCCGCCGCCGCTGCAGCTGCTGGGCCATGTTGCATTTTCCTCGCCTCTCTGCCCTCCTCCTCCGGGCAAGTGGCGTCGTTTGGGCGGCAGCGCCAGCTGCAACTCGCCTCAGATCACCTGACACAGACCCGCCGCCGCCGCTGTGGCTACCTTACCGTAAATACCCCAGCCCAGGCAGCAGCAAGAAGAAGCTGGCAGCGGCGACAGGTTAGGGGTTAGGGACGCAAATTACTTGCCTTGCCCCGGGTTAGGAGGCGCAAATTACTTGTCTTGCCCCGGGTTAGGGGGCGCAAATTATTTGCCTTGCCCCGGGTGCTGACAACCCATGCTACGCCGCTGAGGCATTCAGTTTTGCTAGCATGCTCCGCTTCCACATGTTTGTAAAATGAGTGCAGGCATTTCTGAATGGCCCTAAGATGGGATAACCAAATACTTTGGTTATTGTTTGAGTATATAGGTTGAGGTCTGAGCCAAAAGCTCCACAGAGAATAGATGTTTACAGGAGAGTTAGTGCACTGTTCTGGGCAGATGTGCTTACTGGTCGAAGCTGTTATGTACTGAAGTTCTCACCCTGGACCAGCAGGGGTATACTGTAGATAGTTCAGGTCCACATATGCAAATAAGGGATCGAAAGTGACGTTCAGTGATTGGATAGTTACAGAAAGTTGTTACAGTTACGTTGTACTGGAGCTCTATATAAGCAGGCTGGCTGAACCCTTCAGTTCAGTTCTATTCTGACCTGTGAATAAACAAGAGCTGTTTGGAGAATCGCTGTGTTGCCTGATATGTTCACTCACAACTTAACAGAAACAACCTCTAGCCGTCTCTCACACAGACACATTCAGGGAAAGAGAGGCATACCAAATCTCTTGTCTGCCTTTCTTTACTACTTTCTGAAATAGAGATCTGTAAAACTACGGCGAGCTGCAATTACTTTATATTGGCTGATTGCTTCCAGAGTCAAATACAGGCAGCTACTCTCATGTGCTAAGTCAATCTGTTTTAGCTGCTAGGAAGTCCAAAAGCAATCCATTATGGCTATTGATGCTTATTTTGACTTTCCCTGTTTTTATTTGCATCCTGATGTGTTTGTGTGAGGAAGTTCCTGCCTTCCTATTATACAGAACAGCCTTGAGCAAGGTAATCTTGAATTTGTCACCTGCTCATCAGCGTCTTGACGTGCTACTTCCCCCCACAGGGAAATTTGCTGTTTTCTGAGATAGTATTCATCTCATTCACTGTCAGAGGGCAGTTTCATCCCATCTAATTTCCTTCTGAGCCATTTGTAATGCCTTGTAAAATAAACGCCAGGCTGGACCAGTGAACACGCATGGAACTCCTTCTTATCAAGCCAGGCCTTCTCAAGGGGGAAGTCAGGGAGAGGAGAAAAATGGCGGACATTTCAACTGCAGCCCCTGATCGCGTTCGACAATGTCCTCCTCTGGGTGCCTCTGTAACTTCATCCCACTCAATGAGAGATTAGGAAAAGTTCCTTCAAGCCTACAGCCTGCTCGTGCACATGATCAATTCCTCACATCCTGGGAATCAGGAGCAAGTCAAGGACTTTCATACGCTTTCTCATTTGTGGAACATGGTGTGCAATCAGATGCAAACACTCTTACATTGCTACATGGGAACACCCCACCAACATGATCAATACATCCACTGGGGGGGGTGTGGCTACCTATGTACACATACACCACACATAGTGCCCCCAAGCTAATTTGTTATCTCCTCACCACTCCTCAAATGGTTGTTTTAATGAGCTCGGGTGGGGAATGATTTGCATCAGGTCGAAACCTTTCTGGCCACCCAACACCCATCTACATTATTATTTATTTTCCTTTTGTCCACAGTCACCAAAAATTGGTGGGATTTTGGAGGAGCAGGAAAATTTGCACATGGGGCTGGATGTTAATAGGGAGATCTTTCGTTTCCTTGTCACATTGAGTTATTTATTGGGGGGCCTATGTTTGGGAAATATCCTGAAGCAACATGAAACAATGTGCTGATCTTCACAAGGTTTGCGGGGGGGGGGGGAGTTCAGGTATTTGACAATAGCCATGGTGACCTAGTGAGATATCAGAGTATGTGAATTGGGCTCACCCACAAGTGAGGTAAGAGAGGGCAGAGAACTTTCCAGTCTGCCAAATCAATTCCCTCGTGTTTTTCAAGCGGTGAAGTGACTGTAGCAGTGAATACTGGGGTGCAGTGCTGTCCCTTCTGCTGTCTCTCTGGTGTCCCCCCCCCCCCCCGCTTTCAAAGGAGTATTATAACAAATTGGGAGCTCCATCTCTTGTAGTTCCTGTTCTCTGTCTGTTAAATACAGGGTATTGAAAGACTTCCCGCCCTGAGAATTCTCCCTGCTTCAGCAACTGGGTGGAACTTGACATAGCAGGAGCCTGTGAGGAGTGAGGAATTTCCTGTGTCTGTTCTTGTCTGAGAGAGATAATAAAGTTATTGACCAGCACCCTGATTGCTGTATCTTCTAAGCTTTTCATGGCACTCAACCACAGACTCTGTTTGAATGTACAGTGGTACCTCGGGTTAAGTACTTAATTCATTCCGGAGGTCCGTTCTTAATCTGAAACCGTTCTTAACCCGAAGCACCACTTTAGCTAATCGGACCTCCCGCTGCCACCGCGTGATTTCTGTTCTCAACCTGAAGCAAAGTTCTTAACCCGAGATACTATTTCTGGATTAGCAGAGTCTGTAACCTGAAGCGTATGTAACCCGAGGTACCACTGTACTGTGTTGGAAGGTACACCCAGGCAGGACCAGACTTGCCATGGAGCAAGGTGACACCACTGCTTTGGGATTCTAGGCATTTCAAAGGGATGGGTGTTTCCCTTCTGCCTTTCTCTATTTATTTATTTATTTATTTATTTATTTATTTATTTATTTATGTCTTTTTGACATTTGGCCAGCACTGAATCCATATTACTGAAGTATACCCAACCATCCAGAGTTTAAGGGAAGGAGAAATTACTGGCTCCACCCACAACATAATGCTCCACCTGCAAGTCTGCAAGACAGAACTAGGGAGGACGCATGCCCTTGTTTATGGAGGGCAATTCTCTATTTGAAGGTCCGTCAGATAGTTCTCTGTTTGAGGGACTCTCCCATTTCAGGTTTAAGAACCCTAAATAGGGAGAGCAGGGGAAGCAAGAGGTTGCCAAATTTGCATGCCCTTGTAATATGCTAATAATTTATATGTGTAGCTTTGGAAATAATGTATCTCACACCATGGTTCCTTAAAAGAATAACAGGATAAAACTATAATCATAGAATCATAGAATCATAGAGTTGGAAGAGACCACAAGGGCCATCGAGTCCAACCCCCTGCCAAGCAGGAAACACCATCAGAGCACTCCTGACATATGGTTGTCAAGCCTCTGCTTAAAGACCTCCAAAGAAGGAGACTCCACCACACTCCTTGGCAGCAAATTCCACTGTCGAACAGCTCTTACTGTCAGGAAGTTCTTCCTAATGTTTAGGTGGAATCTTCTTTCTTGCAGTTTGGATCCATTGCTCCGTGTCCGCTTCTCTGGAGCAGCAGAAAACAACCTTTCTCCCTCCTCTATGTGACATCCTTTTATATATAGTGGTACCTCGGGTTAAGAACTTAATTCGTTCTGAAGGTCCGTTCTTAACCTGAAACTGTTCTTAACCTGAAGCACCACTTTAGCTAATGGGGCCTCCTGCTTCTGCTGCGCTGCCAGAGCACGATTTCTGTTCTCATCCTGAAGCAAAGTTCTTATGCCGAAGTACTATTTCTGGGTTAGCGGAGTCGTAACCTGAAGCGTCTGTAACCTGAAGCGTATGTAACCCGAGGTACCACTGTATACTAGATAATGTTATTCTAGGCTGTATCAACGGAAGTAATAGCAATACTGCTGCTGTATTCTGCCTTGGTCAAACCACACCTGGAATACTGTGTCTAGTTCTGGCACCACAGTTTAGGAAGGTCATTGACAAGCTGGAACGTGTGCAGAGAAAGGTGGCCAAGATTATCAAGGATCTGGACACCAAGCCTTATGAGGAACTGTTGAAGGACTTGGATATGTTTAGCCTGGAAAACAGGAGACTGAGAGGAGATATGATTTTTGTTGTTGTTTAGTAGTTTAATCGTGTCTGACTCTTCATGACCCCATGGACCAGAGCACGCCAGGCACTCCTGTCTTCCACTGCCTCCCGCAGTTTGGTCAAACTCATGCTGGTAGCTTTGAGAACACTGTCCAACAATCTCATCCTCTGTTGTCCCTTTCTCCTTGTGCCCTCAATCTTTCCCAACATCAGGGTCTTTTCCAGGGACTCAGCTTCAAATATCTAAAGGGCTGTCACATGGGAAATAGGTCTGGCTTGTTTTCTTCTGTTCTGGAGGGTTGGAACTGAACCAATGGCTTCAAGTTACAAGAAAGGAGATTCTGGCAGAACATCAGGAAGATGTTTCTGACACTAAGAGCTGTTTGGAGGTGGTGGACTCTCCTTCTCTGTCATGAATGCTTTAGTTGAGATTCCTGCACTGCAGGGTGTTGGACTAGATGACCCTCAGGGTCCCTTCCAACTCTACAGTTCTATGATTCTATGATCTAATAAAATTGCTTCTCATTTCCCCATTTGACCGCAGCTTTTATAGCCTGGACACTTGAGATCCTAAATCAGTTTGCTATCGATTCCTGTCTGTTCTCAAAGCCTGGAAGCATCCAAGACTCAGCACATTGGTTAGCAATTAGCTAAGCTTGTTCCGAGTCATTAAAAAGTTCACCACAAACAATTAAGATGTCTGAACAAACAGGTTTTTATCCTAAAACCTATGAATGGAAAATCAGCTTTGCAGCCCCAAAGATCCATTCTGATTACTGTCATGCTCTAACTTGCAGCCCTTCTGAACATCAAACTGCAATGATTGCCTCTTCAAAGTGTGTACTGTATTAACAATGAAAAGGTAGCTTTTTGGAAACATTTTTTCTATATTAAATCTGCCTTAAACAATATATTTAGCAATAGTCTTCAGTGAAAAGAAATGTTCATTCCTCTTCTGTGTGATCAGAATCCACTCTCAGAACATGCTCTGGCAATATGCTATTTTATCTTGGCTGGATTCAGTCAAAATCATAGCTGGTGCTTGTCCTCTCATTGGAAGATTATTGAGCTAGTTAATGCAATGCTTTGTCCACTTCCACATCTGTATCTCTGACATTTGCAAGATGTACATTTACGGCACTTTTATTTTAATTGGATTTTCCTTCTGCAATACAAATCCCCCATATAAAATGGTGCTGGTATCTGTGACTCCTTTGAAAAGTAGTACGTCTATTCCCAGTCCTCACCCTTGATTGTAAGAAGGGCTTATTAAAACATAGTTTGCATATCCTTGGAAGTTAAGCCTGTGAAATAGTCCTTCTAAAGTTTCATTTTCATATGTCCGTTATTAATTTGGAATGCAGTTCCACTTCAAATGCTATATAGAATGGTCAATTACAGAGACCTGATTTGAATAAGGATTCCCCCTTTTATATTGCCACCAAATTGGCTGGCCTATATTTCTCCCACTAGCTGCAAAGTGACTCCTGAGATGGTTTAAAGGTAAAGGGACCCCTGACCATTAGGTCCAGTCGTGACCGACTCTGGGGTTGCGCCGCTCATCTCACTTTACTGGCCGAGGGAGCCAGCGCACAGCTTCCAGGTCATGTGGCCAGCATGACTAAGCCGCTTCTGGCGAACCAGAGCAGCGCACGGAAACGCCGTTTACCTTCCCGCCGGAGCGGTACCTATTTATCTACTTGCACTTTGACGTGCTTTCGAACTGCTAGGTTGGCAGGAGCAGGGACCGAGCAACGGGAGCTCAACCCGTTGCGGGGATTCGAACCGCCGACCTTCTGATCAGCAAGTCCTAGGCTCTGTGGTTTAACCCACTTAATTCATCTCAAATCATTATTTATATTTGCTATTTATGTGTAATCGTAATTAATATATTAATACGTACACATTTTGAATGGACATTATTACACCTGCTGAAGACACAACTCTTTACCCTGGCCTTTGAAACCTGAGGTCATAGAATCATAGAATTGTAGATTTGGAAATGACTCTGGGGATCATCTAATCCAATGCAGGAATATGCAGCTGTCCTATAGGGGAACAAACCTGTAACCTTGGTGTTAACAGCACCATGCTCTAACCAGCTGAGCTATCATTGGATGTTTTTTAAGATTTGCCCTATTCTCTTTATAATAAATTGTTTTGAGTGATTTCAATGTTGTATTTTTAATTTATGTGTGGTGTAGTAGTTAGAGTGCTGGCCTAGGACCTCGGAAACCAGGATTCCAGTTTCTTGCTGGGTGAACCTAGGCCACTCACTGTATTTCAGTCTAACATACCTCACTGAAGATGACTAAAGTAAAAATGCAATGGGCTTTTGTTAATATCTTCTGAGTCATAACTGTTCATAAGGTTGTGGGTTTAGTTTACATTTTGTCAATGCACACTGTCACCCTTCATATATTTTTGAATCAATTTAGTACATTTTTAGTTTAGTAGAGACATCACCTTGTTAGTTTAGTTTAGTAGAGAGTTTAGTAGAGAGTTTAGTTTAGTAGACCTTGCCAACAAAGGTAGTTAAAGCTATGGTTTTTCCAGTAGTGATGTATGGAAGTGAGAGCTGGACCATAAAGAAGGCTGATTGCCGAAGAATTGATGCTTTTGAATTATGGTGCTGGAGGAGACTCTTGAGAGTCCCATGGACTGCAAGAAGATCAAACCTCTCCATTCTGAAGGAAATCAGCCCTGAGTGCTCACTGGAAGGACAGATCCTGAAGCTGAGGTTCCAATACTTTGGCCACCTCATGAGAAGAGAAGACTCCTTGGAAAATACCCTGATGTTGGAAAAGATGGAGGGCACAAGAAGAAGGGGATGACAGAGGATGAGATCGTTGGACAGTGTTCTCGAAGCTACCAGCATGAGTTTGACCAAACTGCGGAAGGCAGTGGAAGACAGGAGTGCCTGGCGTGCTCTGGTCCATGGGGTCATGAACAATCAGACATGACTAAACAACTAAACAACAACAACAACAAAATTACGGATCTGTTATTTATTGTTTGTAAACCACTTTGGGATTCATTTGAATGGAAATGAATTGCAGGGGTTGGACTAGATGACCCTCAGGTCCCATCCAACTCGACAATTCTGTGATCCTAGGAAAAGTGGCATAGAACTATAATAAATCAAATCAAATCTTTTTAAAAAATTGTTTTAGATTCCATGTAAAATTTATTTATCTATCTGATCAGTTTACATCAGTTTGTAATAGTCAACTTTTTGATCCCAATTACTTTTCTTTATCACGTCTGCAGATGGTCGGGATTTATTTCCTTCTTTGTTGTTGTTCCGCCTAAGCCACTGAGCATTACAAAACGCCATAGCAGTGCGCAACACCACTAAAAATCCGACAAGTAACATCAGATAAAAAAAACCAAAACAGTTCTCCAAAGAGAAATCTGATACTGCTTACTGCGTTACTGCTGGTTTGTGTTTATGGCTTTTTATTTTACAATCTGTCACTCTTGTTTTATCTCAGGCTGTCTCTGAGTACACTTTGGGTAGGCAGGCAGGGCAGAAATTGCCTAAAATAAATATATTAATACATGACCGTTCCTCAAACATCAAACAAGGTTATGTATTTTTTATGCAAATCAGCATTTAACCTGGGGGAAAAGCCCTGAATGGCTTCAGGCCATGAAATTGGGAGGACCACCTCTTCCTCCAAAGCGCGTTCTCCTTCATGGAGAGCACGTGTTGCGGTGGGGGCCGCCAGGACACTCCAAAGTTGGGGGGCAGGCTAATTGATCGTTGGCCACTGATGCGATTGGGGCTTCCCTTGTTGTTGGGGAAAAGTTGCCATTTGTTGCCATTTGTTGATTGACAGCCAGAAATACTAAACTCCTTGCACGAGGCTAGGGTTTCCTCTTTTCGCCCGTGCATCGGATTGGCCCCCCCCCCTAGATTTAGGGTTGTTTGCTTTGACCTTGCTACGCCTGTCATGGGGTCGTCTGCTTTGGAGCGGGGGCCTGGTAGGAATTTTGTCCATCTGGCTGATTGGCTGGGGCCATTTGGTTTTTGCCTACTGCGTAGCAAATCGTCGCAACTTGTAAGGTTCGCGGTTAGGCATTGGTTTATGGTTTGGTTGGTTGAGGGGCATGGATTGGCTGTGCCTGCCCCTCTAATGCTGCTGCTGCAAGGGATTCTGTTAAAGGAATCAGGGGCTAACTATTGCTTGTCCACCCTGTCAAGGGGGCTCGGGCCATAGCAATGAGCTCCTGTTTGCATTTGGGGAGGGCTGAGGGCAGGTTCTCTGCTCCGTCGCTACCCTCAAGTGTATTCCCCTTTTCTGACTTTCGCATCGTGCGGAATGTCAGTCTGTCCCCAATTGGGGGGCAGATAGTTGCAACCAATGCCTAAGCAACCACTCACATTTTTGTATTTTAATAAAGTTGTGGCCAAAATTATGCCAAAAACCTTAAACAAAAATTCTGTGTGATGTGTGAGTTATTGGGGTGGACCTGGGGACCTCGACACGCAAGATGCTGCCTATCAGGTGTAGTTACTCAGGCACTGCACTGGATTCAGCTGAAGCATGGATACCAAACTGAATTGGGTCGATTTGGTGGAGGGGAGGACATGGGCTATGCCTGAGTTGGGCCAAGACAGCCCTGAGTCAGATCCAGACACCAAGAGGTGAATCACTGGGCAGGAAGGAGAGGCAAGAGACCCATTTTGGAAGGGGGGGTTTCAATCCTAGGTGTTACTTGGGTTGTAGGACAAGGCCTTTTCAAGAGTCCCAACTGTGGAACTCCCTGCCTCTTCGGTGTCCTGTAGAAAAGCAGTTAGACATTTTTGTTCCCCTGCACTTTTTAATGCTCTTTCATTTTACCTCATTATGGTTTTTATTTATCTGTTTTTGGCTTTGAAAACTCTTTTTAATTGCTTTGATATTTGATTCTTATTTGACATTTGAAATTATATCGGGAGCTCTTTTTGGAACCAAAAGGCAGCGTGGAAATAGTTTATGATTAAAAGAGAGAAGTCAGCTTAAAAAGAAAAAAGAAAAACTAACAGTCACATTGAACAACTAAAATAAGTATTTGACAGTCTGTAGACACAAAATGACTTGTACTGATGGTGTTGTTTGACAAAGCCATTCCAGGCACTAGAGCAGAGATCTGCAACATTTGGGAAGCCTGGGATATGTTTGGAAATCTGTCATGAACACTTCAAAATGCCCATTTCACGGAAGAAAAACTGGTGAGGCCCCGTCAATCAGGCAATCACCTACCCCCCCCCCAAGAAATAAAACGGAGACAAAAAACCAGTCCCCTGTCAAAGAAGGGGGGGGGAAAACAGTCAACCCTCCCAACCAAAAATCAACAAAATACACAACTAAAGAAAATGGGGAAAGGGTTACAATTTATTTGTTTGTTTCATAAAATGTGTACTTTTTATTGTTAAGAAGAAAAACCTCAAAGTGGTTTACAGGGGGGGGGGACCTATAAAATTATCAATAGTACGATACAATACGATAATCTTTATTGTCATTGTCCCATACAGAACAACAAAATTGAAAAAAATCTACATAAGACATTCAAAACCAACAAGCCTGCTATCCCAGCTATCCCAACCTGGTTAGCCCCCTAAAAACTCTGATACCCCATAATTAAATACAATATACTCCCATAGAGACTCCTTACACTGCGTTTAAAACCAAAACCGCATTTGGATCGAAACTGTTTCTCAGGCGGCTAGTCCTAGTCTTTATAACCCTGTACCTTCTTCCAGAAGGCAGAAGCTGAAAGAGATCATTTCTGGGGTGCCCACTATCCTGCACTATCTCTGCAGCTTTCTTATGACACCTGGAAACATAGATTTGATCCAAAGTGGGAAGAGTGCACCCAATTATTCTCTCCGAAGTCTTTACAACCCTGGACAGCATTGTATTTTCCCTGACCGTGCAGCTCCCAAACCACACACAGAGACCATAAGTTAATACACTCTCAACAGTACAATGGTAAAATGCCATCAACAGGTCCTTTGAGACATTGTTTTTCTGGAGGATTCTCAGAAAATATAACCTCTGCTGTGCTCTCTTCATCAGGTCTTTGCTGTTTTCTCCCCAGATTAGGTCATGTCTCAACTCCATTCCCAGAAATCGAAACTAAAAACAAATTAAAACTTGCATCAACTTTCTAAACATCTGGATAGTCTTGTCTCAGCAAACATGCTTTTAGGATGCCTGCCTCATATCAGTAGGCAGGGAGTTTCAAAGTGAAGGTAAGGTAAAGGTAAAGGGATCCCTGACCATTAGGTCCAGTTGTGGCTGACTCTGGGGTCGCAGCGCTCATCTCACTTTATTGGCCAAGGGAGCCGGCGTACAGCTTCCGGGTCATGTGGCCAGCATGACTAAGCCGCTTCTGGCGAACCAGAGCTGCGCACGGAAATGCCGTTTACCTTCCCGCCAGAGCAATACCTATTTATCTACTTGCACTTTGACGTGCTTTCGAACTGCTAGGTTGGCAGGAGCTGGGACCGAGCAACGGGAGCTCACCCCATCGCGGGGATTCAAACTGCTGACCTTCTCTTCGGAAAGCCCAAGGCTCAGTGGTTTAGACCACAGCGCCCCACACTAAAAGCTTGAGTTCTATGTGGCACTGGAAACAGTGCCAGTACATGGAGGGGGTTGTTTGAGGGATCTCTCGTGCTCACAGTCACTCGACTGAGGACTCCAGAACTCGAGTCTTTGTAGTAAAACCTTTAACTTTACCGTGCCTATGTTATATTGCAGGTCGGCATCAATCATAAGGCAGGGAACTTAATGTGTGGGAGGGGCAATTTACCACGTGATACTGATTATTTATGCATGTTTAAAATTGTTGCCCACTTCAAACCTTCAGCATCCTACAAATTTGCTTAAATGGCAGTGTGTTCTGCGTGTGAATGCCAATTAGATATGAACGAAGGTTTCTGTGGTCCACAGCGAATGTTCTCTTCTCTCTCTTTTCTTTTTGCTCATCAGCGGAGGGAGGGAAAGCAGAGTCATTCAGCTGACACAACCGAAAATCTGCTAATTTCTCCTTTGACGCAAGTCTCTGCTTGCATACCAATGGAATCTGATTATTTAAATATAAATAACCACGTTTCCCCTGGACTCAGTTCTGTTGAAGTTAACGGGCGACTCTGAAGGGATTTGCATCGCCGACGAATTTGGCCCATTAACTTAACATTCAGGCAACATCTTTCCGAAAAGAAATAAGTGCTGCACAGATGTGATGGCTTGAGCTTTGTCGAAGCCTTCTGCAGCAAGAGAAACACCATATGCAGAAGAGGGGGGTGGAAATAGGCTTGTGTGGGTGGAGGAGCAAAAGGGTCTCCCAGTGGGGGAAATTTGAGAACAACACAATGAACAGTCCTTCTTGGGAAAAGGGGGGGGGTTAGCTTGTATTACAACTTGCCTGCTTTAACTTGGCGGCTCAATTGTTACTCTGCCAATTTCCCATTAGTTTCCCACTTGTCAAGTTTGAAAATCTTCAAGGCTTATGAAAAATCCATAGCCATGGGAAAAAGGCAAGGCACCGATAATGTATGCAATCTAATTTAACGTTCTTGCAGAATATTGAGGAGCAGTGCTTTGCTCAAATTTCAGAAGTGCAGAACGTGTGTGTGTGTGTGTGTGTGTGTGTGTGTGAGAGAGAGAGAGAGAGAGAGAGAGAGAGAGAGAGAGAGAGAGATTCCCTTTGAGTAGAACTTATCTCTTTGGCACAAACAGTGGGTGGCATTCCATTTTACACAGAGTAGGCCCACTGAAATTAGGGGTCATGGCTAAGTTAGGCCCATTCATTTCAGTGGGCCTACCTTGAACAAAACTTAGTTGAAGACCAGCCTATATCTTTGCATTTAATGTGCCAGGGATGTCTTGTTTAATGAAAATGGGATTGTGTGTGTGTGTGTGTGTGTGTGAGTGAGTGTGTGAATTTAACCCTTTCCTCCTCCATGCCTGCTGTGATCAAAATCATCGGTGGTGGTGCGATGGTGGGGAAGCAAGGGAGAAACAGGTTGTGGTGTTTGGGGAAAATGGGGGCCTTTGGATGACTGAGGGTGGTGGAGCTGAATGCAGAAAAGTCACAAGGGGAAATGGGATGGGATATAGCGGTAAGGGGGATCGAGACTATGGAAAGTTTCAAAGTTAAACATGAGAAACAACCAGGAGTGGACAGGAGGGTACTTCAGGAGTATACAGTGGTACCTCTGGTTAAGACCTTAATTCGTTCCGGAGATCCATTCTTAACCTGAAACCGTTCTTAACCTGAGGTACCACTTTAGCTAATGGGGCCTGCCACTGCACGATTTCTGTTCTCAGCCTGAGGTAAAGTTCTTAACCCGAGGTACTACTTCTAGGTTAGTGGAGTCTGTAACCTGAAGTGTTTGCATCCTGAGGTGTTTGTAACCCAAGGTACCACTATAATATAGTACAATCCTACTCAAGTGGAATTCTGCTCATGCAATGGGACTTCCCCTTCCTCTCCTTCTCCTGTGGGCCCCACACACCTGCTCTGGAAGGTTTCCCAGCCTTCTGGAGCAGATTAACTCTGTAGAATTCCTTCCTTCCTTCCTTCCTTCCTTCCTTCCTTCCTTTCTTTCCTTCTCAAAGCATACATTTTCCAACACCCAACTTCAAGTAAGTCAATGTACATGTAACTGAAATGATCACACATTCTCCCTTGGGATAGGCTGTGGCTCAGTGCTAAGACCTTTTCATGAGCTTTTTGTGTAGAAGATCCTAGGTTCAATCTTTGGGATCTCCAGGCAGGAAAATAATGATAATAATACTGGGCTAGATGAGAAAGCGACCTTACTGAAGAATTGATCAAATCAAAAACGAAGTAGAGAAAGGTTAGCTCATAGTTTTAAAGTATAGAGAATCAAAACTGTCCATGAAAATGTATTTATCGAATGCACTCCCAGCAAAATGCGGCTTTCATTCCTTTTGATACACAGTAGTCAAGCTCTGTCCAGCTTCCTGACTCAAGCAGTGTAACTCTCCACTGTGAAGCAAGTCACAATTATGTTTTCCTGTCAGCAGCAGCAGAGAAAAGCAGGAGAATAAATTACTCTGAAAATATTTTCATTTTTGAACTCTGCATTATTTTCTTGAGTTCTTAGTATTTCAGACCACCTGCCTTCTGCAGCTTTTACATCACAACATCTCCGTATCTTCATATCTCAAACTGATCTCCATCCTTGATGACGTGACAATGATAATAATTGTTTTATATGATGGGAAACACTCAACCAGCCCCTTCAGTGGAAGCCCTGCTCAATAACTTCAGCTTGCACAATGGGGCTTTCCTCACCTCCCTCATGCCCCCCCACCTCTCCAACATTGGTCCAGAGGGGCAGGAAAACCCCCAGAACAGCGCATGGTATTAGGAGAGTAAGGATCTTCCATTTGGCAATGTTTTCACAGATTGAATGATTGGAGGGTTGTTAAATTTCACCCCGTGATTTTTTAATGGCCCTAACAATCTTCAGCTCATAGATCAAGTGGCTATATATTTTTTTCGACTTCCTGATGCAAGCAATTACAAGGGATGAGTGCATCTGTTCTGCACCCCCATCACACCAGGGTGAATTTGTGGATGACGGAATCACTTCTGTAGTTCAACTTGGATATAAGCACATGCCCTGTTTGCATATCACCTGCTTGCGCATGACCACTCCATATGTCCACCTGGCATTCTCCAGCCTCTGGTGCAGCCAATGGTAGTGGACACACCCTCTTCTCATTTTATTGTATGCAACTGGATCATGCAAGGTGACATCCTATGGAATCGAAGGGCATCTCAAAGGTAATATTGGAGGCTGTCTCATAAGCCCTGAGCATCATGGTCCCTGGATGATGCGATCATCTTGTCCCATTTTGTGAAATGGCTTCCAGGTCTTCTTGGGATGTCATGCCTGGTGACCATCTCACATGTGTCAAGCTTTCAGTGTAGTGAATGGACAGTGTTGTTCCAACCCACTGGCTGCAGTGGATGTGATCAGGGAACATGAGGCAGCCTCCCAGAGTATCCCTGGGATGTGCTGGGAAGCTGTAGGAGCTAGCCAAATTAACGGCCGTCATTGACTGTTCACAGTGCTTGATATCCCAGGCATTTTCAGAAGGGGTTAGAATCCATGTATGTGTGTAAGGAGATGGGTCCTGTTCTCACTGCAAAATCCAAGCAGCACATGGCATTTCATTTTGCGTTCTACCTGACATGAAACTCAGGGGCATTCCTGGCATTTCCTAACTTTCCTAACTTACATTGCTCTGGACTTGCTGGCACCAGTTTGACACAAGATGGACAGCAGTGATTTAGGTAGAATTGCCACCTCTTAACCTGCCCAATTGTCAATGCTTCGGCCATTGCCCATGACAGTAGGGCAAAACAAGGAGGGCCATGGTATAATTGCAGTTGCCCCCAAATTTCAACTTTACTTTTTGAAGTAAAGTTTCAAAGCAAATGTAGAGATTAAAAAAAAGAGTTTGAAAGAAACTTTGGAGAAGGAGGTGCGGTCTGTTCATTCCTACATGTTTCTCAAAGAAAACATCAATGTGCATTAGTAATCAAAATAGACGGAGGGTGTCTTTTGCTAGATGATGGTTATAGCACATTATTATTTTATTTTTTTCCTGCCCTTCACCCTAAGCCCCCAGGTGCTCCCCTATGCATGGATTACAAATGGATTACTCATGAGGAATTCAGTTTATGTGACAGGTGTACTCATATGCACATAGAAATTAGATAGCCCTCTTCTATTAGCTCAGCAGAAATAAATTATCTCTCGGTTTGCGTCAGTAACTCATCTGAAGCAACCAGTGAGTTTCCACACCTTTCAAAGCACAGCATGATTTTTGACAGCAGGAACCCCTCACCCTGCCTTTTAGATACCGAGGTTAGATTCTTTCAGGAGATTTCTGCCTAACATTTATATCTAAAATGGCATCTGACAGTCCTCAGAGTCATTCTCTTTTCTGTGCCACTGGATTAGTTGAGAAACCAAAATAAGCCACACAGGATTTGTAGAATTTTAGAGGGATAAATTTCCTTCTCCATTTTCTAATGGTGCCATAGCAAATTGTTATTGTAAAACCTGAACTCATGCAGGAAAGCCTGGCAAAAAGATCCTTTGCTCTAGTAAACGACTTCAGGGCTTATCATATAACAATAACAGCTTTAACATTAAGTCTGGAAGAGCACATTACAAATTGACTATAGGAAGCTGTGAATTCCATTATTTGCAATCAAATCAGGTTTCAATCCATTTAAAGTCCCACTGCCTTTTGTAGTTAAGTCTGGAAATTTAGGTTGCCTGCATAGAAGTGGGCTAAGCTACATATTACACACAAACCTAGGCCCTGTGGGCCATATGATGTGTAGTTTTTAGACTGTCTGCGTTTTCTAATAACCCTTTTTTTAAAAACACGAAAAGCTGCTTTGTAATGGAGAGATTAGGAACTGAGCTGCTTAACCCTTGGAATTTTGGGCACTTGAAAAATACTTTTCTGTTTAGGCAAGTTATACTTTGCCTATTTACTGAACTTACTTTGTGGCAGCTGTTTGCCTTAAAGACCGCATTATTTTGGTTTATGAACTCTTTTTCTTGATGGTTGTGTAAACTTCTTTCTGACCATCCCTGGAGCATAGCTGTCTATCCATATTGGAAATAGATAAATAATAAATAAGTATTGCAGTCCTTCATCTATTTGAGAACTTGCTTAAAGGACATAATAATGTTACAATCTGTACATATTGTTGGACCTTCAGCCTTCAAAAGATTAGTGAAGGACTATAGGTCAGTCTGCTGCAAGTCTGCATTGGATTATAAGCTTTTTCTAGGCTTACCAAAGTCTTCCAAAAGCAACCCTCTCTGTAAGAAGAAAATAGCTTTTTTCCTTCCCTTGAT
Organism: Podarcis cretensis; assembly: GCF_951804945.1. NCBI lineage: Eukaryota > Metazoa > Chordata > Lepidosauria > Squamata > Lacertidae > Podarcis > Podarcis cretensis. The sequence continues at coordinate 79,361,206 of NC_137175.1, read as the reverse complement.
TATAAGATGTTACTTCGGATGAATACTTCTAATATGACATAATGTGCACCAAGGTTTCTAGACTCGTTTGCATTTGAAAGCTGTGAGCCCTTTTGCAGAGAGGGGGGAGAATGATCCATCAGCTTGATGTCAGAACTGTTTACTGTGATATAAAAGGCTTGCTCTGCTCCATTACAATAGCTTAAAATATTGGAGACCTAGCCAAGGCTCTGCTGAGCAACACAAAGCCTAATCACATCATTTCTGTGTGCCTGTACAACTTCTGCAGTAGCCTGGATTCTGGTAATCATTGAAGAATCACTTATTATCCATTGGAGGTCCAAGGTCTTACGCTGGAAGGATATTGTCTCGTTATTGTCTGGGAGATGTTATAAAGGGACGATAATGCATTTATGCAGTTGGGGAATCACAGTTGTTGGTAATGATTAACATCTCTGGGGAATGCTTGTTATTCTTAATGAAGAGCTGTCTCAATAGTGGTTGTGCTTTGCTTTGGACAAAGCAAGTCTCCCAAGATGACAATTTTTGAAATTCAGGATCAAAAAAGAATGGTTGCATTTCCACCTCACCTTGCTTCATCCAGGAAGACTGTTTCATTGGGAGCTGACTTTGCAGTCAGTCATAGATTTATGCCATTAGGTGTGGATCCAGAGAAAACTTGGCAAAGCTGCAATGTTTAACCGATTAATCAAATGAAATTGTTCATTAAAGATCTTCCAAACAATTAAAAATGCTGTTCCTCCCCTCAGTTAATTGAGTGCCATTTTAGAGGAGCATCTCATCTTCTTCACTTTCGGTTGGGTCTCCTATTATCTCCCCTTACTCTTCCCCAACACATTTGGGTGAAAAGGAAAGTAAGATTGATGAAGGCACCGAAGGTCAGAGTTCTCTCACATGCCTGTTCTGTGACCAGTCCTTACCACAACTCTTACAAAAGTTAATTTAGCAAGGGGAAATTAAGTTTATCTCCCCATGGCCACAAAGCCAAGATTTTGCACAGGGTATTTCCAAACAGAGTGTGAGGCTCCGCTCTTTAACAGTTTTATTTGGGGTTAGGCCCCCTTGAAATCAATAGGATTTCCATCACAGAACCATGATGCAGAAATGATATTTCCCCCAGGCCAATTCAGAACTGCTGGTTGTCAATATATGTTGAGATAAGCAGATTTAACATGAACCAACCAATCGGCCAACTAAAACTCACACAATTAATCAGCTCAGATTTCTTCAGCTGGGTGACAGATCTATAATAAAGATATCATGTCTTCCCCAAGCAAGGGTATTTCATATGAAACAATCCTTTGTGAATAAACATGGCATGTGTTTTTTTGGTTCATACTATTTGGAATGCAGGACACATTACAACACTTCCTTCCTTCAAACTAAATATCATGGTTCAGAATGAAGCTCAATCCAATGGAACAATGGAAAAAAATCAGGTAGGTCATGGGAGCATCATTCTCCCCATTGCCTATCCCAATATCTGGTATTTACAGGTATTTTCATCTTAAGATGAAAGTTCCATTTAGCCATCCTGTCTAATAGTCATTTATAGAGCCATTCAAATTCACTGCTATCATCACAACATGAGTCCTGTCTGGCTAGTTCTTATGAAATACCATTACTTATTCAAGAGATAGCTTGGACTTGACTTCTTCTATCAGTAAACTCTACACTTGAGTAAATATTTATATATGTTAGATGAACTGTTAATTATTGATAATTACTATTTTTAGTGCTATGCTGCACTGATATCATACATCTTATTATGTCTAGATTTTGATTTTTCTGTGAACTGTTTTGAGCACCAATTTACTTGTGGGAAATGTGGTGTGTTGTTGTTGCTGTTATATTTATACCCCACCCATCTGGCTGGGTTGTCCCATAATAAAATGACAATGGCAATATGATAAATTTGTAATGTTAGTTAACTGTGAAATTACATTTATGCTGTTGAAGTGGAGTGGAGAACATATGCCCCACCATCCCAATGTTGCTGGATTACAATTCCCATCATTCCTGACCAGTGGTAATGCTGATTGAGGCTGATGGGAGCTGAAGTCAAACAACATCTGGAGGGCCCTTTTGAACAAGTCTAGTTTAAAGCAAAAGAACCCTATGAAGTGAGAGCAGGGGTCCTTCTGCAGTGGCCCCTCTGCATTTGACACCTGGGCAACAGACCAAGCAGGCACACACATCACCTGGTCATAGTCGGGGGATCAGTGGGTGCATTTCCTCCCTGTTTTGACAATGCATAAATTGCCACCCTTATGGAAAAACATGTCTCGTACACCCTGGTTCTGTGACTGCTGAATTCACATGCCATGCATTATTAGTTTTGAATGACGCAGTGAACCTTCAAGCAATCCATGATCCGGTGCTTGTTCATGACAATAAACAGGGTTTGTTGTGAAACAGCAGGTCACGCCCAGTTACGAGTCAGCCTGGTTAAAAGAATTCACCAGCTATATTGGACTAGGTGGAAATGACCGAGTGCACCCCTTTTATATTCCAGTCCGCATTCTATGTAGTATAGCAGAAAAACCGACTGGGAGCACCTCACTCCGAGGCGACCTTTTGGCAAACCTGACAAGTTTGCATTGACTTGGCCGAGGTTTTTTTTATAGCGTAAGCTTTAAAAAGCTCGTAAATGACACCCAGCTTTTATAAGGCACGCATCTTGCTTCAGTGAAATAACGTTATTAAGACAGGTTGAGCTGACTGTAAATTTTGTCAAGGAAAGACAGCTTTGGTGGTAGAAATAGGATACGTCTGCTAAATGGAATTTCTCCAATTAGGAGGATTAGTAGGTCATTTTGCGCGTTGATTTAAACGGACCTGCTAGAATAGGAAATAGAGTTGGGGAGTTCATTGAGACTCTGATGTAGCATGTAATGAGAAAGGGAAGCTACAGGACCTAATGGAAAACAAAAGCTTTTTCCTTTGGCTCGTTGCAGCTCCGGTTCCCCTTTGAATTATGTTTCCATTAGCTTCAAGCAGTTCCTGGAGTAGTGAAGCCCTCGCTTCCAATTCATTCATAAGCTGATCCATTGTGGGCCTCATGGCCACAGAGGATGCTCTGTGCAAGATTTGCTGCAGCAGCCTTTTTATTTTATTTATTTTATTTTATATATATAATTTTTATTAGTTTTTTTAACATATCGTTTTCAACAGTAATCAAACATACTTTTACATCTTATTCAAATTTTTGACTTCCATCAATCCTGCCTGGAAATTTTCCAATCTAATCTCTCAGTATGCCTTTCCTATCTTCCCTATTACATTTCAAACTCATAACCAATATCTCTATCTTTTTCTACTTTGTAACACTTCGTATATTTCTCCTTACAAAACTTCTTGTAGTCCTACTAGCGTAATTTGTTGATAACAGTTACTCTTCAAATAATTCATATACTTCTTCCAATCTTCTGTAAATCTCTGGTCCCGCAGGTTTAGAATCCTTCCTGTCATTTTGTCCAATTCTGCATAGTCCATTAATTTCGTCTGCCATTCTTCTTTCGTCGGAATTTCTTCTTGTTTCCATTTCTGGGCTAACAATACAGTGGTGCCTCGCAAGACGAAAAGAATCCATTCCGCGAGTCTCTTCGTCTAGCGGTTTTTTCGTCTTGCGAAGCAAGCCCATTGACGGCTTAGCGAATTAGCGGTTTAGCGGCTTTTAGCGGCTTAGCGGCTTAGCGGATAAGCGGATAAGCGGATAAGCGGCTTAGCAGCTTAGAAAAAGGGGGGAGGGGGAAAAAACCGCAGGAACTCGCAAGACATTTTCGTCTTGCGAAGCAAGCCCATAGGAAATTCATTTTGCGAAGCACCTCCAAAATGGAAAACTCTTTCGTCTAGCGAGTTTTCCGTCTTGCGAGGCATTCGTCTTGCGGGGCACCACTGTACTTTATTTTATTTTTATTTTTTAATGATTCCACGGGAGACCAAAGTGTGGAGCAAACAAACTCTACTTAACATTGTGTGGCTTGGGCTGTGGCTGCTGACGTCAGTATGGCTACTGCCATGTTAGGTTTCAGATTTCCCTTGGGAAGGTTCCCTTGGGAGTGCTTCCATCCATACACCTACTCAACAAACATTTCCCTTCCTGCTATCATGGCCTTCTTTATTAAAAAGGTGTTGAAACCTTTTGAGTTTCAACAAAAAGGCTGGGATGCAAGTAGCCTATACATGCACACTGGGCTGTATCCATTGTTACTACTTAAAAGGAGATGAGTTAGTCACACCCATCGATTCTAATGGGTCAGCTTAGAGTTTTGCAATGGTAGTACCATTTTTGCTGCAGAAACATTGATCAGAAATAGAATGATTTTTGCCAACGATTCTGGAAGGGTGCAGCACATCACTCTGGTGTGGCAGGAGAGGGTGGGAAGTGGGGTGGGAAGATTCAAGGACAATCAAAGAAACATTTAAACATTATATATACACACACAACCAGATACAACATCCCTGCCTCCTTTCAAGAGCATTGGCCATTCTTCTACGGTTCTCCATGACATATTGTTGTGAACAGGGATTTCCAACTCTGACAAATATGAAAGATCAAAAAAGAGAAGGGATTCTTTGCATCGACGAGGAGATGAGAGTTTGTCTCAGATTCGATCTACTTACAATAGCTTACCCAGCTATTGTGCCCACACCTCTTATTAAGGTTGTATACATACTTAAGGTACATATGTAAGAGGCTCATTTATAAATATATTTTGGGAATGATTCATGTTCTCATGTAGCTGCATTTTTTATACTTCCTGGATGGTCTCATGATCATATTATAAAGTAGTTGTGTTCTGTGTTATAAATCAAGCACTTCCAGGAGTAGTTTCTTTTTGTTTTCCGATGTATTTCTTATTGATAAAAAAATTGGTGTGGCGCAAGCAAATTTTTATTCTGAAAGTGTGGCCCAGAGAAAAAAGTTTGAGAACCACTGATTTATGCCTTTCTTTTGCTATGACTTTATCGTAAAAGAAGTTTTACAAATGATTGTTATTTACCCTGAATCTAAAGATTTTGCAAGTGTATGACCTACCTAGATAATCACTTACAAACCATTGACTTGGTTAAAAATTGACACAGTCAGTTTGTTGATAGACATACCCTTTTCTCCCATCAATTTCATTGAGGCTTCTGTCATTCAACACAGGAGAAAATCACTTGCATATAAAGTCTTGTTGAAATCCTTAATAACATTGTGTCTTCCTCCCCTAGCCCCTAGCTCAAATTCGATTCTTAGTTCTATCTCAAGGGAATGGGAAGCAAAACATTAAAATAATACGGGAGAGGTGAGCAATCACTCCCTTTTCCCTGTCCAATTCCTCATTATGCACGACCCAGATTATTTTATAAGGGATAACAAGCCAGGAAGAGATGTCAGATTGCTTCTGTTCTAATCAGTTCACCAAGTCTCTTTCTTACACATCACTTACTTGTGGGCTGCAGAAGAAGGCAGCCAGCATGCCTACATTGGCTGGCATGGTCTCCTTCCATGTACACAATTAAAGGTATTTGGCAGCCCAGCAAAATGCTGAAAATACATACCTTCTGGTGGTTTTCAGAGCCAGCATTAATTAGGGAGGGTAACCTATCGTTTTACTATGCAAAAGTTAAGTTGCAAAGCATTATTAGGAGCTTAGTAAGCTGCTTTATGGGACGTGGGTGGCGCTGTGGGTTAAACCACAGAGCCTAGGACTTGCTGATCAGAAGGTCGGTGGTTTGAATCCCCGCAACGCGGTGAGCTCCCATTGTTCGGTCCCAGCTCCTGCCCACCTAGCAGTTCGAAAGCACAAAGTGCAAGTAGATAAACAGGTACCGCTCCGGTGGGAAGGTAAACGGCATTTCCGTGCACTGCTCTGGTTCGCCAGAAGCAGCTTAGTCATGATGGCCACATGACCCGGAAGCTGTACGCCGGCTCCCTCGGCCAATAAAGCGAGATGAGCACCGCAACCCCAGAGTCAGTCATGACTGGACCATTTACCTTTACCTAAGCTGCTTTATGCTGAGTAAGATCCTTGGGTCTATCTAGCTGTCTACACTGACCGTCAGGATTTGAGGCATAGAGTCTCTCCCCAGCTCTACTTGGAGATGCTGGGGATTAAACCTAGGACCTTCTGCATTCAAAGCAGATGTCCTGCCAGTGAGCTACAGCTCTAAGGAGACAGTTTACATACCTTCTCTGAGAACAGGGCTACCAGCTTGCACTGACCTGCCATGCAGCTTTGAGTTTGGGACTCACTCCACAGGTCCATCACGTGGAAGAGGTGGTAATTCTCTCTCCCAACTAGAAGAAGAAAATTTGATATCCCGCTTTATCACTACCCAAAGGAGTCTCAAAGCGGCTAACATTCTCCTTTCCCTTCCTCCCCACAACAAACACTCTGTGAGGTGAGTGGGGCTGAGAGGCTTCACAGAAGTGTGACTGGCCCAAGGTCACCCAGCAGCTGCATGTGGAGGAGCGGTGACGTGAACCCAGTTCACCAGATTACGAGACTACCATTCTTAACCACTGCACCACACTGGCTCTCCACAAAGATCACACTTGCTAGACACAAAGATATGCAGCAGGCATATTTTTCTGCAATAGAAAATGTGAGTGGGACGTGCAAGAAAATGTTGCAGTACATCCTCAGTTCCTAAGAGGAGTGTTCCTGTTCAGGGTGCTTGCCTGCCTACCAACAAGACATTTCAGCTGTTGCCGGGTTTTCCATCAGCCATGCCACCCAGCAGTCAGCATTCTGAGGCAACTGAGCATGCTCAGTCCTCAGTGGGCTGTTTTGGTGTCCTCCAGGATATGATAAACTGGGAGGGAATCAAGCAGGCCATTCCATTCCCCAACCAACTTGAGTTCTCCCTGTGTGTTTTTCTTTTCCAGTGGATAGTCAACATTGCACTGCCACCAAGCACACAACTCGACATAGGAGAATTAGAAAAGGTTCAGAAATGGGCAACAAAGGTTACAAAATTAGAGCCTTTTTATTTTAGAGCAAAGGCCAGTGAGAGACAAAATGATAGAAGCATATAAAATTAGGCCTGGCATGGAGAAAGTGAGCTATTTTGAGGGGACAGTTGCTCCCTTAAGTTAAAAAAAAAACAAGTTTTGTTGTAATTCTGTAACCTTGGAATTTGCCCAGCATGCTGACAGGAGTAGAGGAAGCTGTCTTATACAGAGTCAGACCCTTGGGCTATCTGTCTCAGTATTGTCTACCCTGACTGACAGAAGCTGTCCAAGGTTTCAGGCAGGGTTCACTCCCTGCCCTACCTGGAGATACCAACAGATTGAACCTGGGATGTTTTGCATGCAAGGCAAATAATCTAAAAGGTAAAGGTAAAGGACCCCTAGATGGTTAAGTCCAGTCAAAGGTGACTATGGGGTTGCGGTACTCATCTCGCTTTCAGGGCAAGGGAACCAGTGTTTGTCCGCAGACAGCTTTCTGGGTCATGTGGCCAGCATAACCAAACTGCTTCTGGCGCAACGGGACACCATGACAGAAACTAGAGTGCACGGAAACGCCATTTACCTTCCCGCCACAGCAGTACCTATTTATCTACTTGCACTGGTGTGCTTTCGATCTGCTAGGTTGGCAGGAGCTGGGACAGAGCAATGGGAGCTCGCCCCGTCGCGGGGATTCGAACCGCCAACCTTCTGATCAGCAAGCCCAAGAGGCTCAGTGGTTTAGACCACAGCACCACCCACATCCCTGCAGATAATCTACCTAAAGCAAATAAGATGTTAAAATGGTTCCTGAACAGTATCACTGGAGGCTGCAGGTCTTAGTCTTAATTGCTGAATGCTTCCCCATTTGGGAGGTGGGGGAGCATTACATGTACTTACAAAGCTGGCATATCGGGGAGAAAGCAATACTATGTTTATTCTCATTGGCACCCAGTTTTCTATGTGCAAGGAGGTATGCATTATGCACTGAGATATGAGATTCTCACCTGCAGCCTACAGTTATACAGCTGAAGAGCAGCTGACAATGACCAGGGAGGCGTTAACATTTCAGAGCTATGGAAAGTATAACTTAAAATGGAATGGCCTGCTAGATGCTTGAGTAGCACTCAGTCCAGTTAGGTGATCAATCCCTGACCAGGTCCTCCCCTTTCAACAGGCTAGTTTGAGAGACCTGAGATTAAAGAATGGTCCGTGTTGAGCTCTGGGGGTTTTAAAGCTCCTTTAAAGCTTGGCAAGTGCATCTTTGACCTGCTGTTTCAGCCCCATAAAAAAAGCTTTAAATAATTGACCCAATCTTTTAAAATAGACTGGAAAGATGGATGGAGGTAGATTGTGAAGGAGATAAATGGCCATGGTAGAACATTCATTTTTTATAATACTGATATGTTCGTGCTCTGAAAGATTTATCCGTGTCTAGGATGATTTGAAGCAGGAGATCATCGATTACTCTTAACCACAGATTTAGTTTTCAAAGAAACCTACATACCAAGATAGACAATTTGTAAGGCTGCCAACCAAATAAAGAAACTTTGGGTGGTTAAGCATCATTCTAACTGATTGATTCTATTTAAATAAATTTGCATAGCTTCAACTCCTCAATACAAGTCTCTTGCTGAGAAGTACAACTGCCACGCATGGTTGGAAAGGAAGATTATCTATTACAGTGACATCGGGAGAGCCATAGTAGCCCCCGAAAAATTCACAACTGTGCCGTTCTATTTCAGTCTTAACAATTAATCAAAGTGTCAGTTATGGAATGAATTAGTTAAAGCCCTAGGAATTTGGAATGGTTGACAGTAAAAATGCCATGTTTAGAATCAGTGCTATTTTTCTAGAAAAAAAGGTGACGGAACTGAATTTGAGTGAACACGAGGGAGGAATCTGTGGTCCTCCAGATGTCGCTGGAGTGAGGCTCATTTGTGTCCGAGCCAGCACAGTCCAGTGGTCAGAATAGTGGGAGTTGGTAGGCCAACATTTTCTGGAGAACCAATGGCTGGGCATCCCTTTTACATCACATTCTAAAAGGACCAGCACTGTTTGATAAATGTAAGTAGTTTAGAAGTGGGTATCTTTGTTCAAGTCTGGGGAAATGATGCAGCAGCATCTACGTATAGTAGGAACTTAAAATACTTCTTGTTGAACTTAATACGCTGGACGTCTGCATCAGAGTTTCAGCCGATATGCTGGGCTACGCCAAATATTCTCCAGTTTTGATTTTGGGGTAGAAACTGTTGGGAAACTGTACGTGCAGCTACTCACACAGAGTCTATTAAGGTTTGGCAGACAGCCAGAAGGCAATCTGAAGGAGTAAGTCTGCCTGGAGATAACAGAGACATGGAGACCACTCCCTGATTGGTCAAGCTCTCTCAAGGGAGTGATAATTAATGGCCTACTAACCGTTGGTTCAGTGTTCAGAGTTTGAGTTCAGAGTTCTGTGTCAGTGTGGGAGTTGAGAGTCGTGTCAGAGAGAGCTAGCATAAGATCCGTGTTCTGTTCCTGTAAATAGTCCACTGTATATAATAAACACCTAACTACAAGTTCCTGGTTCCTGCTTCATCTATCCTGTCTGCAGCCAAGTCGCCAATTGCTTCCGTGGATTCTGCATGTACTCTGCTAGGTCTGGCTAAGATCCTGCAATTAGTCGGAAAGTTGCGAAACACCAATAGGTTTTGCCAATAGAAACTTGCAATATTTAGTGAGTGGGCATTTTTTGCCCCCCAAAAGACTCTCTGAAAGAACTACCCACACACCTAAACTGTGCAAATATTCATCTTTATCCTATAAGGTGCTAGTTTTCCTTTGGCTGCTGCATCCAGTTTGATTAAGCCACATGATGACAGCACCGTAGGCAAGTGAGGACATTTGAGAGAGAGGGCAAATGATGGCAATGGAAGGGGACCTCCAAGCTGAAGGATTGGCTATGAATCTGACAATACAATAATAAAAGAAGAAAAGGAAAACATAACTCAGAGTGCTGAAAACTGCCCAAAAGTGAATTAATATCTGGCTGTGCTGAAATGTTTCTAAATTAAAGTGAGTTGCTTTTGATATTTTTATTTTCCTGGGGAAGATTGAGGAGATGGAAGAGAAGAGAGACCGTTTGAACTTAAGCTGTTAGAGAATCTTCATACACCACCCTCCTATTTAGACCTTTCTTTGAAATAAATTCAACGGGACAATTCTCTGCTGTGTTGGATTCTGATAGATTTGGTTTCTGCCTGTGTGAAATGCAGTCATTTATGCAAATGCCTTATAGAGTGGTTGATGAATTGTGCTTCAAACCAAGCTAAATCATTTTGCTATGCAAATAAAATCAATTTTGCAGCACTTACCCAAATTACGGCAATGAATTTGGTTTTGCTGGTGTAATTCTGAAAGCTGGCAAAGGGATAGGATTCTGCTAATTCGTCGGTGTACTGTTTACATGCAAATGGGCAGGTTAAGAAGCCAGCGCTTAAATTTAGGGCTGTTGCAGTTGGACTTAAAAATTATTATTTTCCCCTCTAGTCAGCACCATTCATTTGGCCATCCATCACGGCCGAATGTTTGGAGGAGCAGGTGGGAACTGCATTTGATTTGTCCTTCTCTGGAGGGCCAGAGAAGGGGGCAAAGCCATAAAATAAGGTGCAGGCAATCCTGATTTGGCAGGGACAATCCATAGCTCTGGAGGTTGGCAGAGTTGTTCCAGGTCATTCTGCTGGCCAAGGCAAAGCAGCAAATGGTTCTCATCCCCTGAGTCAGAATAGTCTTCAGTAGGCACCTAAAAGACAACAGAGAGCCAGTGTGGTGTAGTGGTTAAGAGCAGTAGTCTCGTAATCTGGTGAACCGGGTTCGATTCCCGCTCCTCCACATGCAGCTGCTGGGTGACCTTGGGCCAGTCACACTTCTGTGAAGTCTCTCAGCCCCACTCACCTTACAGAGTGTTTGTTGTGGGGGAGGAAGGGAAAGGAGAATGTTAGCCGCTTTGAGACTCCTTAAAGGGAGTGAAAGGCGGGATATCAAATCCAAACTCTTCCTCTTCTTCTTCAGTGATGATCCCTGTCTAATATTTAATGGGAACTCCAAAGGGTTCCACAAGATTAAACCCCTGATTGACATTTGCGTACTTGCAACATGAAATGGTAGCTTCAGTTGCGTAGACTCCATGTGTCCATTTCAGTGACCGGACAAATCTGGGACCACTTTGCCACTGACTGCCATCAAGCTCCAATGTATTCTTTTATTTGTACTTACTAAATTTAAATCCTGGCCTTCGTGTCAAAGGCGTAAAGAACAACTAAAGACGTCTTTAAAACAATTCCCAATCAAGTGCAGACTTGGGAAGATCTCTGCTTAAAAGGCTTGTTGGAAGAGGAAGATTTTCAGTAAGTTCCGAAAAGACAACAGAGACAGCCCCTATCTTATATTTAACAGGAGGGAATTACAAAGTGTAGGTGCCCTGACACGAAAGGGCTGATTCCTTTATTCTGTGGAATGCACCTGCTGATAAGATGGTATCTGCAAGAGGCCCTCACTTGCAGAACACAGTGATCAACTGGATATATAGGGGTTGAGATGATCTTCCAGGTATCCTGGTCCCAAGCTGTATTAAGAATATAGCATCCCACCTGCTAACTCTCGAAAGCTTAACGTGGCAGATAGAACATAACAAAACGTTGCAGTATGCAGCATTCCATTCAGCCAGTTATAACTTCTGCCAGGTTCCTCTATGCCAGTTGTGGCCAAACTTGACCCTCCAGCTGTTTTTGGACTACAACTCCCATTATCCCTAGCTAACAGGACCAGTGGTCAGGGATGATGGGAACTGTTGTCCCAAAACAGCTGGAGGGCCAGGTTTGGCCACCACTGCTCTATGCCATTCCTCCACCCTGAAAGTTTTCCACTCTTCCTCCCATACTCACGGCCAGTCAGCATTCTGTAGTTCAATCATCATAGTGTTCCCCCTCCTGCTATTCTGCAAACCTTTGGGTTCCCTGATGTGCACGGAGGCCGCCGTTTTGGCTATATAAGAACTCACACTTTTCTCTGAGCTTTGGGAAGAGGGGCAATGAAGATATTGTTACGCTACTTGGAGCAGGATGTAGAGCAAAATGGCTCTGTCTAGCCCTGTTTGCTGTTGGGATCTTGAACCTGAAGTGGATCTGAATATGGGATTTCTTCCATACCTCTTCCATTAGACTGAGATGAATATAAGATCGTAAAAAGAATTGTGCTGGATCAGAATAAAAGCTCATCTATTCCAGCATTCCATTTTCACCATCCTCAATCAGATGTCTCTAGGAAGCCCACTAATAGCACATGAGCATAACAGCACTCTTCCACTCATGATCACCAGAAATTGATATTCAGAGGTATGCTACATCTGATATTGGCAGGAGCCGGTGTTTGTCCACAAACAGCTTTCCGGGTCATGTGGCCAGCATGACTAAACTGCTTCTGGTGCAACAGGACACCATGACGAGTGCCAGAGAGCACAGAAACACCGTTTACCTTCCCTCTGCAGCAATACCTATTTATCTACTTGCACCGGCATGCTTTCGAACTGTTAGGTTGGCAGGATCCGGGACAGAGCAACAGGAGCTGACCCGTTGCATGGATTTGAACCACCGACCTTCTGATCAGCAAGTCCAAGAGGCTCAGTGGTTTAGACCACAGCACCACCCGTTCCCTTATTGGTAGTAAATGTAGTCACCAAGTAATCATTGAAAGCTAATCCTCCAAAAATTTACCTAAAATGAAATCCTGAGGAACTTGGCTTTCCTTTTCAAATTCATGGATATATGTTTGGTGAAAGACCATAGCTCAGTGAGAATATGCTTCGTATGACAGGATTCAATCCTTGTTCAGTTCTTGTTCAGTCATAATGCAGCTGCAACCACACTTGGAATACTGTGGGAATTGTAGCTCAGTGTGCAGAATTGGAGATCTAACTGTTTGAAATGGAACAATATTGCTTTAAATGTGGCTTTAAATGCAAAGTGTATATGAGACCCGGTAATATTCAAAAAGCCAAAGAAATTGGTTTGGTTGGCTGTTGTTTTTTTAAGCAATTTTGACTATTTAAAAATACTTTCACAAGCAACTTTGATGTGGATATGAGAGAGAAAATAAATTCTAATCCTCATGACATTATGTTTATAGTCAAGCTTTCGATTTCAATGAGATATAATCAGAAGCTGAAGTGGGCTATTAGGGGCATGAAACATTTATTATTTTTGACACTTTCAGAGAGAACAAAAGAAAAATAAATTTGAAATGTTTCTTTTCCCTGGTTTATTCAGACTGCTGCACGTTTCAGCCAATGAAGGTTGGCAGCTTTGAAGTAAACTTATAGGCACACTGTATATTTGCAGAGAAATGTCATATCCATCAGCTTTTGCCGATTCAAATGTCAAATGGTGTTCTTTTGCAAAAGAAAAGCCAGGGCAAAAGCTACCTTGTTTTCAACAATGGAAAGTTGAAAATGCTGTCCTGGGATTCTACTGATTCTTGCTGCAAAGAAGGGGAAGGTAGGCTAAGGCTCCTTTTCACCACTGCCACTTGAACAGGTAGCAGGTGGCAGGAGCTAGTTTAAAGAGCCCAGATGCTAAAGAAGACAGGGCTCCTCTTCTGTGTAGCTATTAAAGATGCAGGATTTGGAGAAAAGCAAATATATGTCATTTTCCTGAACTTGAATTAATGCATGTGTTACTTTAAACCACATGAGGGCACTATTTGTCTGGCAATCTAGCCACCACTTGTTTATAATATTTGGTTTTCTAAGGTAACTCCACCCCTAAAAGCTGAGTCATTTTGTTTATTGTTCTCTCCCAACTTGCTGAGACACAATGTTTGCTATTTTCTTTCTCTCATGAACACTCATCCTGTAAATAATTCCTTCATGAATAAAGCCTTTGAACTCCAGAAAATGTAAGTGATTTTTTTCACTCTAATTCACACAAGCTGCAATGTCTGCTAGCACAGGAGTGCTGTCCTCTTCATCATGTGGCCAGTTTGTTGTCACTGTTGCCTCTCTTTTGGTCACAGAAGAGCAACCAAGTGGGAATGGTAGTGCTAAGGAGAAAGAGCTGCCACCAGCAGCTGTCATCTGAATGTGTTCATAAGCTAGAAAGGAGGAGTCCCTTCTGCAAGGATCAGCACAGTGCAATGCAGGGATGGGGGTGGAAAGGATCCTCCCCAGGGACCCAAACCAGAAAGAGAGCAGGCAGGTAGCAGTGGAAGTGGCTGATCTCTTAACTTCAGCAGTTCAGTGGTGGGCTGACTCCAAGACGCCTGATTCCAGATCTGTTCATGACATAGCTTTGATTTGTCTTCAGGAAGCTGAAGCCCAATTAATGTTTGGCCAGTTAAATGCCATATTTAGTCTTCCTTGATCTAGCTACAATTCCCAGTTCACTGAAAGATGGATTGATCATTAAATCCTCTGAAAATTGTAGCTGGGGGGGGGCAGAGATTTCCTAACAACTTTCAGCACTCTTAACAACCACAGTTCCCAGGATTCTTTGCAGTGGGAAGCCATGACTGCTTAAAGTGGTATGATCATGCTTTAAAGGGAGTTATTGGTTTGAAATTCCGGTAGGCGGTTTTCCAATCAGGGAGCTAGCAGGACCAAATTCCAGGCTGAGTTAGAAATCCTTTCTGTCATATCGTTTGGTGGCTTCCAGCACTTCTAAAGAATTTCATTCATTCATTCTTAAGATTTTGGAAGGGCTTAACGAACGATGTGAAGGGTGCCAGGGTTTGTAAAAAAAAAACTAAGGGTACTATGGTGCATAATAAAAAAAAAAATCCTTCCAGTAGCACCTTAGAGACCAACTAAGCTTGTTATTGGGTTGAGCTTTCTTGTGCATGCACACTTCTTCAGATACCTGGCTACCTACCTGTAACTAGAACTATGGGGCATAAGTAAGCAGTGCTTGCAAGCTTATTGTATATTCAGTTTTCCACAGTCTTATGTTGTTTTACCCTGTCTTGTATTACTTGGTTAATGTTTTGTTGGTTATACCTATATATATCTCTACCTTTCCAGATCATTACCAGGACAAATTACTGTACTAGAAAACACACCATAAAATAATGAATACACAGAAGCAATAGGTGGAAAGGGGCAATAGTACTTACATCCCAGCACCAGTATTGCTGCAGCTTACCAGAAGAAAGAGGGAGAAGAGGGCAAGGAGGTCAGTATGGTGCAGAGGCCCCACTGGAGCCAATCTGTTGCTCTCGCCAATGCATCCATGCTGTGCCAAGCTCCCAGCCACCTCACCTCTCCCTCCCCATAAGCCATAGGGTCACTGCTGCCAGGTGGTGGCCAGATGAGTGTCACCACCCTGCCCCTCCAGCTGTCCCTGCTAATCCATAAAAATAAGTTTTAGAAACAGCATGTCAATAAAAGCAGCACAGAAATAATATCAACAATCATTGGGGAAAAACATATCAGTCAAAGACTGAAAACCTAGGAAAATGCTTGTAGCATCTCTCACCAGCTTCTGTGTGTTCTAAGCTTCAGCTTTCCTGACACTGTCTGAGCTTCTCAACTCTACTTGTCCATAGGGACCTGCCCTGCCTTCCATTTCTTTTATATACCCTTAAAAAAAAACAAATCAGCTCATTTCCAAGAGTTCCCTGAGGTAAGGGCTTGGTAGTTAAACCAGCTAGGCACTGCAGCTCTGTGCGGGAAATAGAGGTCTCCTAAGTGGTGCTGTGGGTTAAACTACAGAGCCTAGGACTTGCCAATCAGAAGGTTAGCGGTTCGAATCCCTGTGATGGGGTGAGTCCCCGTTGCTCGGTCCCAGCTTCTGCTAAAGCGAGATGAGCGCCGCAACCCCAGAGTCGGTCACGACTGGATCTAATGGTCAGGGGTCCCTTTACCTTTACCTTTAACAACACTCAGTACCCTTAACAAACTACAACTCCCAGAATTCTTTGAGGATGACCTGGGTGTTAGAAAATGAAGCTTAATTGGTTTACGACCCCAATTAGCTGCAGTTTATAGCGGTCCGGCACGCTCCTCAGCCAAGCTGCGCCGATCTGCGTCTCTCCGGTTTCGCCTTGCAGAGTAAAAACACAGCGGAAAAACTGTTGCTTCAGATCCATGCAAACACACCAGGCACTTGTGTGTCCATTTTATCAGTCTTTTATTACAGCAGAATATTTACAACTCAGCATTTCTCAGATAAATTCTCCCGGACTTCTAGCACTCATGGCTAATGGCTGCTGTCTCTCTCGAAGACACAGAGACAAGTAAGGCAAAACTCCTCCCACCTTCCAAATTACACGTCAGAATGTGAGGCATCACTCAGAATATCTTAACCCTGTAAGTTCTGAATCCCAACACTGGGAGGCCAAGGTTCAAATCCCCATGAAGCCATGATGCTCACTGGGTTACCTTGGACATGGGTTACCTCACAGCCTCTCAGCCCAACAGGGTTGTTGTGAGGACAAAACAGGAAGGAAGGGGATTATGTAAGCCCCCCTTGAATTTTTTGGAGGAAAGATGAGATACAAATGCCATAAGAAAAATGAACCAGAAAGCTTCACAAATAGTGAGATGACTCAGAACTGAACCAAGGGTGTGGGTGGGGGTTCAGCTATTTCTATAACAAAGCATTGCTTGAAAAAGAAGTCGTAGTTTTGTTTTCCTTTCCTTTTTGAAAAGTCAATTCTATTTGAAGTTAGATTGATGGTAACAGAACACACACAAAGCAATAACTTTTGAGGCGGGTTACATGCTTCTAAAAAAAAAAACCCCGAGAAGCATCTGGTAACCACAAGCAGTGGTTATTGCAAGTCTCTCACAACCTAATAGGAGATGGGAAGAAATAAGAAAAAAAATCAGTTTATTGTCTCGGGAGGCTTGTCAAATTGCTTCACTGCCCCTTTCTCTGAAATTTCCAGGTGCATCACTTTGGGACCACCTTGGTTCAGTAAAATAATTGTTTGTAGACAGGTTTAAAAGACTCACTACATTCATTTCTTTCTTTCTCTCCCAGAACAGTGGGTTCTACTTTGTAGGGATCGAAGAAAATATATATATATTTCTTTTCTTTTTTCACCTTCACAAACCTAACCCTCCCATCACCCTAGAAGCCAGCATACAGAAACCTCAACATCTCGTTAAAACGTTTTACAGCTTCTCTCTTGTACATAATGTCATGGTTCGACTCGCTAATTGAAATAGACTTGGCATCATGCCAGATAAATGGTAATGCAACACAGAGAGGGTCACATTTCAAAGACAGAAGACAGAAGACCCTCTCGTCAGTCTGCATCACAACAACAACAACAGCAACAACAACTGCCTTGTGTATAGCATGTCAGCAGGGTTGTTTTCCTCAGAGAATCCTCTACCCAGACACACACTCCAGGTTCTAAGTAATCTGATCCCTAGCACAATGGATTTGTATTCTGTAGAACAAGAGTGGCTAATCTTTGGGAGGCAAGGGTCACATTAGTCAACACTTGGGGGGTGCATATGAAAATAGGTGTGGGAGAGAGAGATTTTGGGGGAGCGGGGTTGTTTAGCCTTGGAGCTGATCTTCCACTAGTTAAGCAAAAGGTGATATGTTTGAACATATGGAAGCTGCATATGGACTACCTAATCACTATGATGGCCCAGCATGCTGGGTCCCTGTGTAATGGGGAGAGGGGAAAAACAGGGCCCTCTTTGGATATATGGTCTTCACTAGGACTGGGAGATACAGTGGTACCTCGGGTTACAAAACGCTTCAGGTTACAGACTCCGTTAACCCAGAAATAGTACCTCAGGTTAAGAACTTTGCTTCAGGATGAGAACAGAAATTGCGCAGTGGCAGTGCAGCAGCAGCGGGAGGCCCCATTAGCTAAAGTGGTACCTCAGGTTAAGAACCATTTCAGGTTAAGAATGGACCTCCAGAACAAATTAAGTTCTTAACCCAAAGTACCACTGTATATCAATACAGTGGTACCTCAGATGTTTCAGGTTACAGACGCTTCAGGATACAGGCTCTGCTAACCCAGAAATAGTACCTCGGGTTAAGAACTTTGCTTCAGGATGAGAACAGAAATCGCATGGTGGCGGTGTGGTGGCAGCAGGAGGCCCCATTAGCTAAAGTGGTACCTCAGGTTAAGAACAGCTTCAGGTTAAAAACGGACCTCCGGAACGAATTAAGTTCTTAACTCAAGGTACCACTGTATATCAATATATCGGCCAAAACCGGTTTGTGGTTCCTATTGTGGTATCAGTTTCATAATTTTTGACCTGGCAATATATCATGAATCACGGTGTGTGTGTGCATGTGTGCATGTGCTATGCAAAAATCTAAATGTGGGGGAAACCATAAAGCCAGCCAATGCTTCTCTTGATCCCTGCAGCCCCTGTTAACTCTGCCTGCTGAGCTCTTCCCCCTGCCTCCTGCAAGGGGCAGTGAATCATGAACAGACGCCAGCAAAAATCACAATGCGGGGAAAACTATGAAGCCAGCCAGTTGCCTCTACACAGCCCTATCCTTATTTCAGACATCGAGATATATTGGTATATCGTGATATTTAGCTGGTGATATGTCATGATGTTGATGTCGCCCATCCCTATGTTGGGCACAATACTACTACCTGGATGGGTTGTGTCCCGTAAGAATACTGTAGCTCTGATATTATTTTAATTGTCCTGGCTCACTCCAACAATACTAAGAAATGTAATTTTGTGCTGC
Organism: Podarcis cretensis; assembly: GCF_951804945.1. Lineage (NCBI taxonomy): Eukaryota > Metazoa > Chordata > Lepidosauria > Squamata > Lacertidae > Podarcis > Podarcis cretensis. Next base: position 79,342,558 of record NC_137175.1, on the reverse strand, counting down.
GTGTTCACTGGTAAAGATCCCTCGCACACCCAATGTCAGGGAACTGCCATCGGAGCCTGAGGGAGAGGGAGGGCTCCAGAGGGATTCCGGAGAGCGTCCCGGGAGGGAGAGAAGCAGCCCATCTTCTGGGGAAGGAAATCAGCATAGCACCAGTGGAGAAGGGGGGCAGATGGGGGAATCGGCGAGGTGGCTCCATGACTCCTCGCCGGAGACCAGCGGGGAGAGCACGGGTCCTCCGCTGCCCACACCTTCCCTGTGCAGAAGGCTTCCGCACAGGGAGAGTAGGCAGAGACTAGGCGTCAAAGAGCTTCTTTGCTGGAAGAAGTTCAAGAAACGCCCACTGACGGATTCTGCCAGCGATTGAGACAGCCACGGGTGAGTGGCTGTCCGGACAGAAAGGGTTCACTCAGGCAACCCAGCCAGGTGTGGCGCCGATTTACGCACAAGCAACCCCTAGAACCATTACACCCAACTACAGTTCCCAGAAATTCCTAGTGATAGTGCAGAATATTTTATTGACTAACTATGCAGCCCTATACATGTCTACTTAGAAATCAGCCCCAGCAATTGCAATGCGCCTTAGTCTTGGGAGAATGTGTATAGAGTTGCTCAATCTTATTCTCTAGCTCAGAACCATCCCCACTGACCTCTTCTTTTATTGAGATTCCTGAAATTACTTTTAAAGGTATCAGGGATAATTCAGTACTGGACTCCCATTAGTCAAGCACAATCCTTGCAGCAGTTAGAGATGCACTCAGTAGCAACCCCTTGGGTGATTCCTTCAGTGAGCGGGGGGGGGGGGGGACGGACCTGTGCTGCTAATACAAATGTACCAGTTCTCTCATTGTTTCTGGACATCCATTCAGTCACACAGCAATGTGTTTTCTACCAACATTCAATGAGAGAGTTGGGGGTGGGGGGTTGTCGTTTGCTCAATCCTGAGAAAAGTCCACAGAGAAGGAAATGTATAGGTCCATAATTGAAGCCAGATTCTAATTTCCATGCATATTGTTTCTGTTGAAGTGCTCTCTAGTGGTGGAATATTAATATGTCTACATAATGAATGAATGCATTAAAGGAAGTTCATTACGCAAGTGTGGCACGGTCTACGTAAGAGCAGTTCACAAGGACTGCTCGTTTTGCAAAGGAAGGCACAAATTATCATTTGCCCATTGAATTATTTAAATGGTAATATAGATCTGAAATTTATGTAACCCAGATAAATTTCCTAGCAGACTGAAGTGAAGAACAAATTGAATGTAGTGTTTGCAGAATGAATTATGTACTTTATTTAAATGCCTGAAAGTACAGTTTCTTGCCAGTGAGCCCAACACAGTGTAAACACAAGATCTGAAAAAAATAGCTTAACTATCCAGCTGAAGTTTTCAAAACCAGCAGGACGAAAAGGCTAGTAGTTGGATTGAGTTCAAAAAGACATTTAGGCTGCAATCCTAGACCCACTTATCTGGTAGTAGGCCTCATTGAAATCAATGGGACTTATATCCCAGTAGGGAAGTACAGAATTGCACTGTGAAAATACAATTTCTAAAACATTCAGGTGATGTCACAGAAGAGGCTTTGTTCATGATTGGCTGCCATCAGTAATAAGGCAACATATTTCTAACGTGTCCAAATCGGTTCACATGCATTATCTTGGCTGTTATTCTGTCTTGATGGCATCAATTGACAACTGGGTACGTGCAATGCGAAATGGTAGCCTCTGTTGCATGATAGCTTAAATTCCGTAGACTCCGTATACCCATTTGATTTGACCGTACAAATCTGGGACCATTCTGCCGCCTCCAATGCATTATTGTATTATTTATTAAATTTATATCCTGCCCTTCCTCCCGAAGGAGCCCAGGATGGCAAATGCACAAACAAGAAACAGCCAAAAATATCATAAAAGCCATTTCAATGCAGATGCAGACTGGGGAAAATCTGTCCCTAAAAGGCTTGTTAGAAGAGGAAAGTAAGTTCCAGTAAGGCAAAAGAGTCTTAATATTTAGCTGGGCACTACAGGCCCTATTCTGTGGAACAGACCTCCTGATAAAATGGTATCTGCAGGAGGCCTTCAACTGCCAAGTGCAGGTATCTTGTTCCCAGAATGTGTAGGGCTTTTATACAACAAAAACAGCAGCTTGAAGTTAAGGCTAGTAACTAATTGGCAGCCTGTGGAAAAACTGGAACTATCCACAGGATAGGATTCTATACTATATCAACATTGCCGAAATAACACATATGTTAAGGGTTTGACCCCTAACTGTAATTTCCCAGTATTTTGGAGCCTGAGTGCACATGAAAATCCCTTGATGCAACATGTTATAATGAAAGGTTTTTTCATTAATGCACTTTGATTACTTTTAGAGAAGTCTATGCTTTCAGTTGAAAGTGAGAAACTCAACAGAAGAAGAAAGGAAGATATATCATTAAGAAGAAACCATGTACCATTTAGAAGGGCAAGAATTCACATAAGAATTATCTTAACCTTATTAAGTGGCTAATTTATTAAGTGAAATGAGTCTAGAAATAAGGGCTCCCCTTCCCCCCCCCGACTCATGTGACTTTAAAAGGGTTGCCACATTTTACTAGCTTTCTGCTTCTCTGCCTATAACCATTGGTTCTTTTGGCAATTTGGAGGGGGTCATGTTGGTTCCCATGCTTCACAATTGCCCTGACTTAGTTTTGCACACTGCATGATTTTGAAAGGCACAAAAAAAGGCCAGACAGGGACTTTCCAGGTCAACTGGCAAGTCTAGCCATTAAAGGTTGCAACAGAAAATGAGGGAAATTGGCAGATGAACCACGCAGAACCACACAGTTGCCCCCTAAATATCTCTGCTTTTCTGAAGGCTCTTCTGTACCTTCAGAAGTTACCCATGAGAAATCCAACCACTGTCCCCCTCAGAGATTGCACAAGAAGTTTGTACTGGTCAAGGAACACCTTTATGAAATCCCATTGGCCACAAAAATGTAGTTTAGTGTAGGCAGCAGAAGTTTAGGATCAAGAGTTCTCCTTCTCCTAGATGGGCGACCTTCCCAGGTTGATGAATCCCATCTGCTCCTCACTTGCCTCTAGAGCACATGCAGAAACACCTTCTTGACTGTTGGACCCACTATAGGTCTCGGCCACTCAATCCGCTAGAGCCTCTCCTTTCATGCAGGGAAAGTCCCTGTTGAGATACGCTGGCTACTCTCACCTGGTTTAGCTGGCCAATCGAAGCCCTTCCCACTGTTGCAGCTTCTTGGAGCCACAGGTGAGAGCTAAGTGCAGGCGGGGATCAAAGGTGGACAAACTACCCCAGAAGGAGCGTGACATGCCCCCCACCAGAGGTACTACCCATCCCCTAACACCCCATACACCCCACATGGCCAAATAATATGTCCCTGAATGCATACATAAAGTGTGCATAAGGATGCATACATTGGTAAAAATAACATACAGAAACGCATTATACTAGGAGCAATGACCACTGCAATCAACACAAGATAATATCACCAAGGCAACAATCTGTAAACAAACAATAAACATCCATAAAAATGAACTCTGTATTTACTGTGTTTGCTACTGTTTAAGATAAAAACTCTCCTTCATGGATCACTGTCTGGAAGTGAATGCTGGACCATAAAGAAGGCTGATCGCCAAAGAATTGATGCTTTTGAATTATGGTGCTGGAGGAGACTCTTGAGAGTCCCACGGACTGCAAGAAGATCAAACCTATTCATTCTGAAGGAAATCAGCCCTGAGTGATCACTGGAAGGACAGATCCTGAAGCTGAGGCTCCAAGACTTTGGCCACCTCATGAGAAGAGAAGACTCCCTGGAAAAGACCCTGATGCTGGGAAAGATGGAGGGCACAAGAAGAAGGGGACGACTGGTGTGGGGATGAGATGGTTGGACAGTGTTCTCGAAGCTACCAGCATGAGTTTGACCAAACTGTGGGAGGCAGTGGAAGACAGGAGTGCCAGGCGTGCTCTGGTCCATGGGGTCACGAAGAGTCGGACACGCCTAAATGACTAAACAACAACACCAAGGAGCAATTGTGAAGATTAAGATCAATCAGCACAAAATGCTTGTGATTTTCATCAGGACTTTTTTTAAAAAAAAATGTGGAAAACAGAATGTCACACTGGAAAAATAAGGAACCCAAAAGTACCCGAATCAACAGATTTCCCCCATTCCTAGTTACAGGTATTCTTGGCAAGAAGGCTTCCATTTCCCAGGGCTCTAGATCAAAGCTACCACCCCCCTTGCCATTACATAGACATTGCATATAATACTGGAATGTGAATCAGAGCTGCTGTATATAATTTGAAAAATGAAACCCAGTTTAAATCTCAAGCTAGGCAGGTATACAAAGTTTCCTGGTGTGGGGATCATGACACCTAAATTTGGTTGCCATGTCTACTTGTTTAATAGCAGCATGCAAGGGACAGGGTACTCGTGGGCCACAGATACGTGGTGTGCAAATGCCGCACATCTCGGTGCCAGCAACTTGGATTAGACGTGACAGTGTCCATATGGAACCCTGTATGGGTAATGATTTATTTTTAAATGCTATCACATTTAAATTGGACCTGTGATGCATTTGAAGCCAGCAGAGCTCTATGTAAAAATGAGGACTGCAGCCAAAAGGGTCTGGAAGGAAGGTGGGGGAACAAATTAACCCAAAGTGCAATTAAGGGAAGGACTGTGGCTCAGTGGTAGAGTGTCTGCCTTGCAAGCAAAAGGTCTGAAGTTCAACTCCCTGCATCTCCCTGCTTGAATTCCTAGACAGCTGCTGCCAGTCAGTGTAGACCATATTGAGCAAGATGGACCTAAGGTCTGACTCAATATAAGGCAGCTTCCTGTGTTCCTGTGCAATGAATAATTCGGGCTGAACTGGTAATACTGTCAACTACTGAAGTAGCGACTGGCTAAGATAAGTTTAAAAACACACAGAGTAAGATATTGGATCGGAAATTGGATATTAAATAGAGCATGGGAGAGAAACCATTATTCTATACGTGGCTGCGTTCGCATGGCATTTTATTCCCTTTCCTCAACGCTCCCCGGACAGTTAATTTCTGCGTTATATTTCAGCTTTCATGTGACGTAAAAGCCAGTTCATGAAAACTAATGGAATATAGCACATGTTCAGAGTTCATTTCCATTCTATTTTATTCCGGGGGGGGGGGGGATTTGTTTGCAGACCACGTGACCCTGAAAATTGATTAAATTTGGGGCGGTATCCTGGCTTAGAGTTTTTTCATGCCGTTTTTATGGGGGAATTGTGGGGGTATAAAAGCACGCATGTGTGAAATGGTGGGTAGGAGGGGATAGCAACATTGTTCAATGGCATCCTTTCTTTTTTCTTTTTCCTTTCTCCTCCTGTGATGAGGCTGCATTTTAATATTTTAATGTTGTATTTTAATCTTGTTTTTAAGTTGTATTCATTCAACTTGTTTTTATTATTGCTTGTTAGCCGCCCTGAGCCCGGCCTTGGCTGGGGAGGGCGGGGTATAAATAAAAATTATTATTATTATTCCTTGTTGGGTCACACCATGCTCACCGGTATGAAAGAAAGTTAGCATGAGCTGCCGGTCATAAAGCCACAGTTCTATAATGCCCCAGTGTGAAAGGAGTATTAGAAAATAGAACAGAAGTGCTAGCAGAAAGCCCAGAGTTATATTCCCCATGCCTGAATGCAATTACACCTTGCTGAGTACCAGACAGTCCTAGGTAAGTTTAGTTGAAAGGGGGCGTGGAGAGACAGCATCCCCAAAGCGCTGTCAGAATCAGGCTTGGGTTGGCAACTGAAGGAGGCAGCAGAAAGAGAGGGGCATCTGATTGGCAGGAACTAGAGTTGGGGAGGGAGGTTCTCCTCATTGTCCCTCAAGCTGCTTTTGAAAGGGGAGCAAGAACCCGAGCTCCTTCCCCCAGCTCAGACATAGGAGGGCACTTGGCTTGCATGAAGGAGGTCCAGGATTCAAAATTCCTGAGATGGATCTGTGCCAGAGAGTTCTTGCCAATCAAAGCAGGCAGGACTCCTGGGCTAGATGAACCAATGGTCTGATTCGCTTTACGATAGCGTTGTATGTTCTTCTGTATGATTACTCTTCACCATGGGTAGGCAAACTAAGGCCCGGGGCCCACATTCGAACCAATCGCCTTCTAAATCTGGCCCACGGACGGTCAAGGAATCAGCATGTTTTTACATGAGTGGAATGTTTACTTTTATTTAAAATGCATCTCTGGGTTATTTGTGGGGCATAGGAATTCGTTCATTTCCCAAAAAAAATAGTCTGGCCCCCCACAAGGTCTGAGGGACAGTGGACCGGCCCCCTGCTGAAAATGTTTGCTGACCCCTGCTCTTCACAATCCCAGCAATGGCCACATGTAGTCTGGAGTTGATCTCATAGAGACCACAGTATGCATGAACTTGCCCTTAACAATTCTGCCTTTTTCATTTCAACCGTCAACAAATTTATATAGTAGTAAATCCCATTGATTTCAGCCTGAGCCTCAGAAACACAGAGCTAGCCTCCAAATATGTTTTCCAGGTATTGAAATAATAATAAAAAAGCAGCTCAAGTTGGGAATGAATTGGGGAAATTCTTACTGGCAGATTGATGGATTGCCCTTAAAGTTTGTGGTTTTGCTGCTTTATGTTGGTAACTTATTGTCCAGTTTGCTTTTCACTTCGTGCCCAATAAAGCTGTAGTAAATGCTATCTTACTCATTGTTATTTGGTTCAACTGGACCTTTTTCTAAATGATCTGTCCTTTGTTAATTTTAGATAGTTTTTAGATTGTCTATGGTTCAGGGTACCGTTTTGCTTAGGCTATGTCCCAGAAGGGAATAATAAGTAATAAAATATTGAAACTTTTTATGTCAAAGGATTGAGAACCTCAGGCCTGGGGGGGAAATGTGGCCCTCCAGGCCTGTCTATCTGGCCCTTGAGACTCTCCAGAGCCCACACTCTCTCCCCCAGGCCAAATCCCTTACCAGCCATACCTCACACCCTCCTGCAGTTCTTTCTGCCTGGCTGGAATTTGCCCCTGAACTCTTCCTTACCTAGTCAGGTGCAGAGTAAACCGTATCACTATCACACATAAATTCACATTTTGTAAATATATGTCATCTGGTACTTGACAAGGGCCCTAAAAATGGCCTTTGTTGGGTTTGTTCAAGACCTACCCCCTTGGAAAGGGCTTCTCTTCGATCGTTCTACATTTTTTTATCAAGGGGGAATTGGCTCACTATGTTTTTGAGCAGGGAGATGAGTCAAAAAGCCAAGCCCTGACTTAAAACACATGTTGCTGCACTCCTCCTCCAAGTTCTGATGTGAGATAAGCCATAGCGTGGCTTGGTGTGTTGTCTGAATCTGGAGTTTGTCTTCACTAGACAAAATATGCAATGAAAGCTGAAGACCAACATGGATCACAGCTTGTGGTTTGTCTGGAGTGAGACAAACCATGGGGCTGGGTTTGGCTAGCATTCTATGCCAAACCATGGTGTGGCTCATAGCAGCAGGAGGAGGATCAGGAGAGGATCACAGTGCCCACAATCTCCTCTTCGATACCCTGCCTGCTCATTCATTTGCACTAAGCCATACTTGGGCTTACTGTTGCGTGCAAGCCAGTTCTTGGTCTCTCTCAACTTATAAACCGGGGTTCTGATGCCGATTGAAACTAAAAATGGCAATGGAATCTTTCCTCTCAGTGCAAATACCAGCTGTGAGGACCCAACAGAGATCAGATCTGCTGAGGGAGCAAAGGGTTCACTGCCACCATGGCTTTTAAAAATCCATTCATGCAGTCACTTAATTGCATGGTTAATGTCACGTCTTGCTGAGCACTCCATCAAGGCGCTTCCAAACATTTGAAGCAGATGTGGTTGTTAGAGCACTCTGTACACTGAGCTTCCACTTGCACACTGTTTTCACAACTCCAGCCTGTGCCAATTACTGAAGGCTGCAGCATGTTGTTCCATCTGATTCTGAGCTCCTCAGTCACCACCAATGTTTGGAAGTGGCCCTGTAGGGGAGAAACATCCCTTTGCTTAATGGGCAGAGGAGATCAAGAAGCTTTTCACCAAGGCTGCTTCATTCCAGCTGCTGAAATGGGAGTTAATCCTGACAAGCTTTCACAGAGCAGAGTCGCACTGTTGGGCTGCTTGTACACTTAGGAAGCTCTCCCTCCATTCCTGAAACAAGCCTCTATGTATGTAGGAGTCTTTCTCACTTTAATTATATTTCTAAAAATGAAGAAAAACTGAATTGGCCAGGATCCATGGAACGACTCAGATTCACATGAGAGACATGAGCTAGCTAGCCCAATGGAGTGACTGGCTTTGTTTTCTTCTTGGAGCACCTTGCAGCCACCTCTAGGTTTTGAGGGACCCAGACAAGGAATGAGCTCCCACTCCGGTGACAACCTTCACCCTTTCTTTTCCTCCTCTACACCAGTGTGGTGTAGTGGTTAAGAGCGGTAGACTCGTAATCTGGTGAACCGGGTTCGCATCCCCGCTCCTCCACATGCAACTGTTGGGTGACCTTGGGCTAGTCACACTTCTCTGAAGTCTCTCAGCCCCACTCACCTCACAGAGTGTTTGTTGTGGGGGAGGAAGGGAAAGGAGAACGTTAGCCACTTTGAAACTCCTTCAGGTAGTGATAAAGTGGGATATCAAATCCAAACTCTTCTTCTTCATCATCTTGCCATGGAGTAGCAGCACTGGTGGAGTCTCAAGTCAGCAGCAGGGGGACTTTCTGAGGTGCTGAGACTACCCAGGTTTGCTAGCCCTGAAGCACTGGTCCTGCCAATAGTTTGCTTGGTCCTGCCAATGGTTTGCTTGGTCCTGCCAATGGTTTGCTTGGTCCTGCCAATGGTTTTCCCACAAGCATTTGGCTGGCCACTGTGATAACAGAATGCCAGACTAGATGGACCATTGAGCTGATCCAGCAGGACACTTTGTATGTTCTTAAGGCTACTGTTCAATGAAAACAAATCTAAAACTGCCTTGTGCTCACAGAACCACATCCATGGTTCTCTCAATCCTCCCCTCCCCATTCCTGGCCATTATCTTTAGACCTTCATCGTTTTAAGAGCACAATCAGTGTTACCATCCCACCCTTTATTTCTTCTTCTGCCAAGTTTAGAATGGCCCTGCTTTGCAATGAGCCATGCAAAGCTTTCTAGCGGCGTAGCCTACATCTTTATTACATCAAAACATACAGATTGTGGAAGGTGCTCAAAATAGCTCTGCAAAACCCAGTTACCTCTTTAAGCATCACCCTGTAAGATTATTAGTTCTGGGAATCTAGAGTCCCAAGACTCCTCCAAAGTTTATGTTTCCCCCAAACCATAGCAATATCCAATAGCGATGAGAACTCAGTACTTTCTCTTCCCATTACAGCTTTGTTAGAACTTGTCCAGATTCAGGGTTCATATATGCAATAAGGCTGCAGTTCTCTGCACACTTGCCTGGGAGTCAACCTCAATGAACTTAGATGGTCCACTTTTTTAGTAGATATGCATAGGATTGCTCTGCAACTGAGTGAGCAAATCTGTCCCTTTCTGTTTCTTATTTGTTCCAACCCAAAGTTCCATTTGCCACTTTCTGCATCAGTTGGCAAACTTTTTTATTTTTTAGTTCTCATGTAAATTTGTCAGCATTTATGTGCACATTTCGTCTAACATGAACATTTTTGTATGTGATTTTTTCCTACTACACACATTTTTTTGCAAGCAATTCTCCATGACACAATTCTCTCTTTTTTAAATGCTACTTTCGCTAATGAATGCATTTTGTATGCATGGTCATCACAAAATTCAGAGAAGTGTGAATTTCATAGAATAACTGTATTTCGGTTTGCTTATTGTCTCTAGAAGTGCCTGTCAGGTAGGTTTGCAGCAAAATGTGTCCCAAGAAACATTTCCCCACCCACCCACTTGCCTAGCTGTAACACTCTCTCCTTTTGCTGGCATGTCTTTCATAGAACAATCTTTTATAAAGTTTTATAATTAGTTTTGTGCACATGCATTTGCAACTAGTCTCCTGGATAATTAGCGGTGTGTGTTCATGCAGAATACTCTAGGGGATACTGCATAGCTCCTCTAGCCCATTTGCATAGCACTGAAGTCTTCAGCTCTGTCTTAGCAAAGTCCAAAGATTGTCTTAGTTTCCAATTAACCTGGGAAGCACCTTCCCTTGCTTTAGCTAGTGAACTAAGCATTTTAATTGTTAAGCCCCTTCCTTCCTTCCTTCCTTCCTTCCTTCCTTCCTTCCTTCCTTCCTTCCTTCCTTCTCTTCATGACATAATGCAAGTAGACACACCAATGTAAACCAAAAAGCAAAAGCAAAATAATATTCAAACCATGTGAACCAAAGAACCTTTGCACTTGAGACTTGAACCCCAGGTTTATATCTGGTGTGAGGTCAAGTGAGGGTTTTACGCTTACTTGCTCCTCTACCACCCCAGATAAAAGTCAGTGGAAGTCAGATTTGTCTGCAAAGCTCGCCTAAAGCAACATGGAAAGCTAATCCAGGCAAAACAGAGAATGTCAATGTGCTTGTGCCACTAACTTCCAGCAGCCAACTCAACAATCTTTTACCATGCATCTCTACCTTTGGCTGCAGCGGGGTACATCTGAGCACGACGCCATTCGGGAGCATCCATAGGCTGTAAGTTGAGCTCCAACTGCAGTAAGGGGAGAAGGTGAGGAGTGAGGAGCAGATCCTTGACTGTGTCATTGGAGTGGAGGGAGGGATATAAAAAGGGTCAAGTGAGACTCGAATTGAGGAGGAGAGCACATGTGAGTCAAGCAGAGGTAGAGGCTTCAGAGGTAGATGCTCCCCTTTTAGACACTCCAAAATACATCTGCCGGTGGATCCTTCACTCAGGGCAGCAACCTGAAGGAACCACCTCAAGGGCACACAGAGAGTTAGCTGAGAGAGGTGAGGCCAGAAGGTTGTTAGAATGGGATATTTTGCCTAGTCTGGTGTCTCAACTAAGTCTGACTGCATAATATATAATGAGATGCTCAAGGCTTCAGTCATGTCTTATCTCATGAACGTGGAGATGGGTCCACTCACACTTTCTGCTACAATAGTGGCTTAAGTAGAGGTCCTAGACTGGCCCAGATGATGTGGAACTTGTTTGCCTTTCGTCTGAACAAAAGAGCTGGGTGATTTTTGCCTGTCGCTCACATGGATATGATTTGCTTATGCTCTCGCATGGTTCTGCAGCACATCCTTTGGTTATTGTCCCTGGTGGTTTAGGAAACTGTTGTTTTTCTCAAGAAAGCAAAACCCCAGTTGCCTGCTTTGTCTGCAGGAGAATCAATCCACCAGGCCTAGGCGAACTCTCTTTATTCTGCAGCACATCAGACTCTGCCTGTGTGGAAATTTCCATCTGACACACTGACAGGTTAGAAAAGAAAAGGTGGATGCATGTCAGCAACAGTAGCGAGTTATTAAAGCTCACTTTGTGTATTGCACCAACGGCTCCCAGTTATTTATTTTGCTTCAGCTGCGAATGAGATATATATATATAAATGTAATATAGTTTTACATGTTGAGGCATTTTTTCTCATTTTACTGCTGCCAGCTTCCCCATTTCCCCTCAGAGCAAGGCTCTGGCTCACCATAAATTCTTTGTCAGAGGGAGTGAGCGTAGACACCGATCTTTTTTCTCTCTTTTAAAATAAGTTACAGCAACTTTTTAAACCTCTCCAACTCAAACAAATGCCTGACAAAAGAGGCCCAAATTCTAATTTGGCTTCATACCACTCATATAGCCCCAGGTTAGTACAGATATATGGCTCTTTTCATCTTCTATAGTCTTTACAAACACTGACTAATTAATCCTCCCGGCATTCAGACTGAGTTGGATGTGCTGCTTCTACCACGTTTTATAAGGTTAGCTCTCCTACAGAGATCACTGAGGGAGTCGGTGGCAGGGCAGAATTTAAAGCATTCCATCTCCCGGTAATGTTGAAATAGCTGCTTGCTCCTGGGGGCTACTAGAACACACCCTTGGGTAATATATCTTGAGCTAATCACCACAGAGGCTTCTAGGCCGAATCACACCATTTGCCCATGGCTTTTTAGATTTCAAATTATGTTCCAACGCCTTTTTTTGTACTTCCTCCACCTCAGATTTTTTGTTTGGGTGCTGTTGTTGTTTTTCCCCAGCCATTTCCAGAATATGCAGCCTGGTTGTTAAATGGGGCTATGTCCAGCCAGGAAACGTTCTTCCAGTATCTAAAGAATTCCAGTTGGTCCCCAGTTCATTTCTTAGTAGACTAAAAGATGCTGTCTACTAGGATCTAGAAAGCTATAAGTTACTTGAGGCTGCAGTGTCTGAAGGAAGACTGCCTACTGCCATGGGGACTTGTCCGTTCCTTCATCATCTCCTTCTCCAGGTTTCCCTACCCACCACCATTTTAGGGATAGGGCTGTTCTGATGGCATTGTTCTTGTGGCAATACCCTCCTTGAGAGATAGATTTCCTCTCATCTTCTCAGCACTGAGTTGATGGCCTTAAAGTGTTGATAGCCTTAAAAGTGTTGGTGCTGACCTTTAAAGCCCTAAACGGCCTTGGTCCAGTATGTCTGAAGGAGCGTCTCCACACCCATCATTCTACCTGGACACTGAGGTCCAGCGCTGAGGGCCTTCTGGCGGTTCCCTCACTGAGAGAAGCCAAGTTACAGGGAACCAGGCAGAGGGCCTTCTCTCAAAGAGATCTCAAAGAGAACAACAACTACCAGACTTTTAGAAGACATCTGAAGGCAGCCATGTTTAGGGAAGCTTTTAATGTTTGATGCATTACTGTATTTTAATATTTTGTTGGAAGCTGCCCAGAGTGGCTGGGGAAGCCCAGCCAGATAGGAGGGGTATAAATTATTATTGTTGTTGTTGTTGTTGTTGTTGTTGTTGTTGTTTAAATTATTATTGTTGTTGTTGTTGTTGTTGTTGTTGTTGTTATTATTATTATTATTATTATTATGCCTCTGAATACCAGTTGCTGAGAGGTGCAGGATGTTGCACTCATATTCTGCTTGTGGATTTCCCATGGGTACTTGGTAGGCTGTGAGAAAAGTGTGAAGGAAAACATGCTTTACCCTTTGTTATTGCTCCCCAACTTACCTTAAAAGCCCCTAGGATAGTGTACACATGAAACACAAGCAATGAAAAGTATTGGATTGACCTTGCTCAGGACAAAGTCTGAGGATGTTTGCTTTTTTTCTTTTGCCCTTATGCTGATGCACTGATGGGTAAAGAGTTGTTGATTCAGTTCCCTGCATACTGCAGATACAACGCGATGGGCAAATGGTAGTGAATGAGCTAATAAGGTAGTGAATAGGCCTAGCAATAAAAGTCATTAAGGGATGTTGATATTTCAGGTACAATGCACGAACATATATTCTTGTTGCTTGAAATACTTTCATACGTACAGTGCTATTTTTCTAGAAAAAAGAGGTACTGAAACTCACCCTTGTTCTCTTAGAATGGCAATGGCGCCTACTTGAGAGGTGTCAGAACTGAGTTCTGTTGAGTTCCAGCAAAAATAAAAAGCTCTGCATTGATATTTGCTAAGTATTAGTTAGCTTGAACCTGATTATAGAAGAGGTATAGAGGCCTTCACTAATTTTGTACTATGCATATTAGAGGCAAGGAAGTTGAAGGTTCTGTTTATTTAAGTTTAATGATTAACCTTTGTGCTTTTCTTTGTTGTTACTGTTACTATTGTTAATTTATTGTACTGGGATGACTTGTAATGTTGTTGGCTGACATGGAATGAACAATGTGAAAGTAGTTGTGTAATTAGCCTGATGTATGCTGTTTGTAGGGACGCGGGTGGCGCTGTGGTCTAGGGCTTGTCAATCAGAAGGTCTGCAGTTCGAATCCCCACGACAAGGTGAGCTCCCATTACTTGGTCCCTGCTCCTGCCAACCTAGCAGTTTGAAAGCACGTCAAAGTGCAAGTAGATAAATAGGTACCACTCCAGCGGGAAGGTAAGTGGCATTTCTGTGCGCTGCTCTGGTTCACCAGAAGTGGCTTAGTCATGCTGACCAGATGATTTGGAGGCCAGTAAAGCGAGATGAGCACCACAACCCCAGAGTCATCCATGACTGGACCTAACAGTCAGGGGTCCCTTTACCTTTTATACTGTTTGTAAAAGGTACATAAACTGTGTGAAACCTGTGATCGTTGCAGTACCCATCACTTACGGGACTGTCCTTTACTGCAGTGAAGTTAGTTAAAGGTATTGTCTTTCTGGAATCTTGGTTGCGTTTCTTATTGTATTCCCTGCCTGAGAGGAACCTGAGGGATGGTTTTGGCCATTTCCTTGACTACGGGATGCTGAACTAGAGGGGTCATTGTCCTGTTCCAGAAAGCTCTTCTTAGGTTCTTAAGTGGTTTGAGGACAACACTGGAGGAGGAGTTTAGTTATATCTCAAAGCATCACAGTATTTCTACACCTGTTCCTTTGTGTGGCTTGAGATTATCAGAAGAAATGAAGCACAAAAACACAGGTAGGGCTAAACCAGAGCTTCTGGAAAGAGAGCAGTTTCAATTAAGGCAGCTTGTGGCCATTGGATGTAGCACACAGCAACCACCAAAGCTTGTCTTTACTTTTAAAGAAACAAATTTCTAGCCCCTCTAGGCTTGAAAAGAAGCGGACCATTTTCTGGTGACATCTCCAGAGCTTAGAGGCTCACTGGCAGAGCTAATCTGGTGCTCCTGCCACAATATCTTCACCAGGCCAACCTCCCTGCGACTTTGCTTCTCCATTCTGGCAAGAGGCAGTGACTCAACTCCCTGGAGCCCGGGTGAGCCCTGCTGCCCCCACCGTGCCACCTGCAACCAGTACCAAGTTATCACTTCAATAATAGCCACATGTGTTCATTCACATAGCTGGATGGCTGGAAAGTTGGTTTCAGGGTTGCCTCCAGTCTGCAAGGGCCCTGAGCACAGTGTCCACCTGCTGATGGGGCCCTTCCTCTAGTGGGCTTCCTGGAAGCAGTACAGGAAGGAGCAGGCAGTAGAAGGTGGCTGGGTATCACCAATGTCCAGGAATGATGCCACTCTAGGGGCATTGTCTGAAATCAGAATGGCAGCTAGACTCAGCCACCTGGTGTGGCTTGGAATGCTGGGCCAGAAGGGGTGGGAATCAATGAGGAGCCAAAACAGGTGCTGGTTCTGGTTTAGTGGACCTGAAGAACTGTTTTCTCACACTTCTGCACCAGCAATTATTATTATTATTAATAATAATAATAATAATAATAATAATAATAATAATAATTTATTTATATCCCGCCCTCCCCAGCCAAAGCCGGGCTCAGAGCGGCTAACAACAGTAAAAATAGCACAATTTACATAAAATCACAATCAATTAATTGAAATACATTCTAAAATCAGTTCAGAATCAAATTAATGGCAACCATTGGGCTAGAGTTCTATGAAGATTACAGAAGGAGAGAGAGGGTCAGACTGTGCCTTGGTCAAAGGCCTGGTGGAACAGCTCTGTCTTGCAGGCCCTGTGGAAAGATGTCAAGTCCCGCAGGGCCCTAGTCTCTTGTGACAGAGGGTTCTACCAGATCAGGGCCATGGCCGGAAAAGCCCTGGCTCTGGTTGAGGCCAACCCAACCTCCCTGTGGCCCAGGATCTCCAAGATGTTTTTATTTGAAGACCGTTAGGTCCTCAGTGGGACATACTAGGAGAGGCGGTCCCATAGGTACGAGGGTCCTACTCGACCCTTGGTAAGATGATACAGAAAGCCAGCTTATCAAGCCGTTCCATGCCCACCACAGTAAGTCCGAAGAGCAACTTCAGCAATGGAAATCAGAGGACAGATATGGGAAGAGCACCTTGCCCCACATTTTAATTAGACATCTGCATCTGATGAGAAGTAAAATTCTCCTTATCCTTGGCAGGAGGGCTGAAGAAGACTCAGATGAGGCAGTGATATTGTGCCTGGACTGTAGCGTTTCGGACCGCACTTGTGGAGCTCATGTGATTGATGTTCTCCTCCATGTTATAAATAAACTAAATTAAAATTCCTGCTGCACATACAAAAGTTACCTGTTAGTGAGAAGGCTAGGCTTGTAGATTTGGGGAGAACTTGTTAAACGTGGAAATGCAAAATCTGGGGTGGGGAACCTGTGGCTCGGTACCTGTTGTTGAACTCCAATTCCCATCATCCCTGACTATTGGCCATGCTGTATGGGGATGATGGGAGTTGCAGTACAGCAACACCGAGGGCCAACGATTCCCCGTCCTTGTATTCAATAATGTGATTTGCCCCACTTGCAGTCTGAAGTGATGCAGTCCAGGAACAGTCTAGCTATGTCTTCTGCTGCTGCTTTGAACTAAACCAGGAATATATCTTAGAAAGAAAGACATGCACCCTGTGATAAATTACTATTTGATAACGAATATCTGCATCCACCTATAATCAATTGGAAATGCACTGTTTCCATATATTGACTACAGCAAATTTTACTGTGTGGCAGTGCCAGCCTTTCCAGTGCCGTTCTGCATGTAGTAAGGTAGCTACGAGGCATATTCTAGTTCATATATTTTATATTAACTGCTAGCTGGTGATTTTCCATGGAGCAGAGAGCTACAAATTTCAAATGGAATTTTGGTTTCCCTCATTTGCCTGTGGACTAAAACTTAGCCAATTTTCAAGGGCATACTTCACAAGAATACTTTCTGCAAAATAATATTCCGTCAAACTCAGTATTTCCAAGAAAGAATTCAATATTTAGAAACGAGGGATCTATTTTGTATATATGTGGCCAAGCCTACAAGTCCCTCATAAAATTATACAGCAGATCACACTGTGTTTTGAAATAGGCATTGATTGATTTTTCTGTACATCTTGGCTAAATCAAAGAGATAGGCTGAAATAATTTGAAATGCATAAGGGGAAAGAGGAGCTTTGGTTTGCATTTGGAGCACAGATTCAGGGGGGTGCGTAGGATGGTTGTGCCAAATATTCTCTCATTTTTATATTCACTTTGAAAGTAGCATATTTGATGCGCGCGCGCACACACACACACACACAATCTTACTTTGTCAACTCATCCCATTTATTTAGCATTGTGTGATATCCAGTCTCCCACCTTCAGACCTCATTGCTCTCAGTAACAAATGTCTCACTCGTAACAAATGACGGAGGCTAGTCCCTGAGGGCAAATGGGGCACTTCCCTACCAACCTCATTCTGTCTTCAGCCAATCCTGCCTGCCTGTCCCCACACAACCAGCCAGGGGAAGTCTCTGCCTGCCATTGGCACTGGCTCAACATATTGTTGGTCTTCCTGCCTCCTGCCCTACCAGTTCCAGTGGGCTCTACTTGCCAGCAAGAAAGATCTGCATGCATAAGCAGCCATGTGATGCTTGTAAATGGCCTTCCACACACATTGGATGCTTCAGATGTTCATCACATGGACATCCCTGCCCAAGTCGTAGTAATGTTCACCTGAGCCTTGGTGAACAGGTTGGATGATGGTTGCAGCGAACTGGAGCCAGAAGCAAGCTTTTTGTGTTTTATCTTTTACTTTCTCTAAAGTAAATAGAGCATATGGAAAAGTTAGTTGAATTTCATACAGAGTTTCACAGAAGCAACTTACATCCAATCCGTTATTAAAATGGAACTCTTTGCCAATTAAGGGCGTTTAAGATCCAATCCCATACATACTGCTGGTTACTAAGGCATTTCATGTGGTGATAATATTCTGGGATACCAAAGAGATAGAGAAGGTCATAGGCAGCTGCTTTATTTTTATTTGTTCCTCATGCCATTGCATGGTTCCCTGGGCAATGTCCAATTAATAGCTTAACACGCTTTATAAAAGGCAGAGATACACAAAAAATAACATCATAAAATCCAAAAACAGCACAGATAAACAAGCTAACTGCAACCACCCTCAAATTCATGTGGTCATGTGGGCAGCTGAAAAAATCTCATAGGAGCTGAAAACCTATTAGCAAAGAGCAGCACAGCCAAAATAAAAGAAGAGACAAAATACCAAGTCAAACCATTGGTCTTCCTTGCTTAGCTCTCTCAGCACTGAATGGCAGAAGTTCTCCAGAGTTTCAGACAGGAGGCTTACCTGGAGACACATGGGGTTGAACCCAAGGCCTTTGGAACATGCTTTGCTACTGAGCTCAATGGAAGTTTCAGTTGTAGATATTTCAAAACCTTTACCTGCCAACAGCATCTTTTTATAGGGTTGTTCTAGCCCAGGTGGCCTCAGGTGAGCCTTCATTCTAAGACTGAGGAAAAGCGAGTCCTGATAAGCTAGCAGGAAATACTTTCTCATACGCAGGGACCAACCTATTACACCCTTAGGAAATAAGAAATCTATAATATTGTTCTTAGGTAACTTCTTTATTTGTACAATAGTTTCCTTAGATAAATTGCGATATCATGAGTCACAACAGAAAATTGTGGAAATCATGGGAAACTGTGGTTGATTATGGGGTTGTTGTTGCCAATGATGATGTGTTTTATTTGTACGTTGCCATTGGATAGACAATATTTTACAGACAAATGTAACTAAATAGCATCTCTGCCCCAGGGAGATAACAATCTAAACCATCTAAATATCGATAGAAGAGGCAAGGAAAGAATATTGGGAAAGCAGTTACATATACCTAGACTTCATTGCTATCTGTGAGGACTAAAGATACAAGTATTTATGACTGTCCTAGATAGCAAGGAAGTTACAACACTTATTCCACCACATCACAAGCAGACGTTTTGGTAGCCGGTTTTACAGTAACCCCTTTGTCCTCATTTGAAATTATGTACATTACATTTCCCATCCTGTATTTAAAACCAGCATAAAGAGTCCAACTTGCCCAATGTCAACTGCCAACAAGTGTTGCAGGTGTGTGATTCATTGGACCCTAGGTGTACAAGTCTTCCTCCTTCCATCCCTTCTTCTCCATCATGGGTTTGTATATGCACATTATGCATTTGTGCACATATGAAATCTGCCATCATTGGCAGAGCCAAATATGCAGCCTGACCCTATTCCTGTTTATTTGGAAATCAGACCCACAGAACCCAGCACCCTTAAATGATTACACAGGGAAGCATTCGGGACCACTTTCGACCATAAGTTCACAGTTTCTCCAGTGGTTATATGCCCACCCAAATAATTGTCTGTGAATCAGAAGAGGCTTTCTTGCATATCCATCAGCTAGCTGTATCGGGTTATTTTTCTGGTGCCTGTCCTGAGCGCTGCAGCTTTATTAGCCACCGTTAGTCATCTCCCACTGGTTGAGCTAACTAGATTTTAACAGATTCCTTAGAACCTTCCACTCTCATCCCCCACTCCCTCTCCCTTTCCTTCGCTCCACAGGGAAGCTGTAATAATTACAGGCATATAAAAAGGATTCTGTGTCTGTGGCCAGCCTGCTTTAGTGTGTGGTGATATAAGAAAGGAGACTAGGAGCTGCACTGGAGGGGGGAAGAGAGGGAGAGGGAGAGAGAGGCTGCCTGGATGTGTGTTTTAGTGGATGATTAAATCTGGGGAGGCTGATCCCCTTTCATGCTGAGGATGTTGTGAGCTGCAGGAACGCCTCTCCGTGCCAGCCTGCACTAGGATGATAATCAGTCACTATGAAAACTCATTAGCCTCCACAGCAATGAGTCCTCCACTGCTCAAGCTTGGTGCTGTCCTTAGTACCATGGCAATGATTTCTAACTGGATGTCCCAAACGCTCCCATCACTGGTAGGACTAAACACCACCAGGCTGTCCACTTCTAATACTCTAGTAAGTAACTGCAATCTCTTGAAAGGCTTCGTTTGGAGGAGGGCTAGGGTGGGGGGGGGGAGACATTCAGCAATTTCTTTTTCTTTTTTAAGAGACTGGGAAGTCCTTCTTCGTAAAGTTTTTCATCTCCTTTTTAAATCTGTTTCAAGTAGGAAACCTCCCCAGACTCCTAATTGATGTATGTTGCGAGCTGGACCCTAGAACCTCAGAACATCTGGAAAGGATCTTTGCAGGAGAAGGTTTTGAAGTGGGCTTGTTGAATACTTGTTTAAAACCCTGGGTATTGTATGCAATATGCAAGATGTTTCTAGATGTTGAGTTTGGGGTTGTTTTCATATGCAGGATTATTATTATTCCCAAAACAAACAAAAAAATATTGTCGTGGTTATGTGGAGTAAAATAGATTAGACTGTCAGAGTTGTCTATTTTTATGTTTATTTTATTGTAAAAACTATCATATGCAGCAGAGCAGAATAATTTCTCCCTCCTCACCCCCTTCCTGCTTCTGCCAGGTTTCAATGCAGCATGTAAATATCACAAAATAATATTTTAAAAGTAGGAGTTTTACCGGTTGGCCAGAAAACAAACACATACTTGCAAGCAATTCGGTGAGGAAAGAATGCCAATTCTTATTCCCAGTTTACCAGCTATTGATGTTCTGCTACTTTTCCTTATGGATTTAATCTCCCGTTTATGACTACTTGCAGTTCATATATGATGCATGCCAGGAAATTTTGTTCCAGCATAAGAGCAGCCAGTTCAAAATTGCTTTTATCTGTCTCGTTCTGTGGTCTTAATATTGGCTTAATAGCTTGGTGGAAGGGGTGAACCCTGGGTTCTTTGCCATCTCATTTGATGAGAGAGGAGCTAATGAAAGTTTGAAGAGAGGGCACTTAAACTAAATATCTGTGAGGAATCATTCCTCCATACCTGTGCTAACATGCAGTGTAATTGCAATCAAATATCAGGGCAAGAACAGCTTGGGGCTAAATTTCACTTAAAAACTAAAAGATGTGATTAATTTACTGATCGATGTTGAATTTGCCAAAAGCCTGTGAACAGAGGAAGATAATTATAGTAGTTAGCTTCCAGTGCTGTTCATTGAGGCTCCTTGTTTTGCTATTTTTAAAGACCTTTTAATGTAGCCCTATTGATTTCAGGGAGACTGTGGGTAGAAGGCAGACAATTCTGATTATTTTCAAGAAATACAAATGAATTATTGCCCACCTTTGTACGTACTGGGGCTCTGGGAAGATGTGAGTTTATCTGAACCGTGCACCCAGTTTGACTTACTAAACTTGATGGATCAGCTCTTCACCTAAGGTAAACTAGTGTATGTAGCTCTTTAGACCTCAAATGAGCTGTATCGAGTTAAGGATTGAGGCTATACATTGTGTGTGTGTGTGTGTCCTTATATTTGACTGCAGTAAGATGAAAAAAACTAATTGGGTTTAGTTAAGGTTACAGCTAGAAGGATGGGGACGAAGTGTCACTGTTTCATCAGTTATATGTTGAATGATTAAGATTAAGATTATTAATTTTTGCAAATTTGGAAAACCTGTGTGGTGTAAAGAATACGTTGGGAGACAGAGGGTATCTGAGTTCAAATTCTTTCTTAGCCACAAAAGTAACTGGCTGGCCTTGAACCAATCTCAGCCCAACCAGCCTTGCAAGGTTGATGTGATATGCGTTGTCCAAACATGTTTGAGGATGGATGTTAGATAGATTAATAGATCCAGATGATTTATCAGGGTTCCCCCCCCCCAAAAAAAAGAAACTGGGAGACATATGAAGCCAGGAAGAGGGTAGAACCTACAATAAATTAGCTTTAATATATGATTTGTCTTCATTTCAAAATTTACAATTTTTGGAATTTGATCCAAGGGCAGGCCTTGAAGTATAACTGCCTTGTTCCCAGACCCTAAAAGCAGTGGTAGCATCAGGAAGGTAGTTGGGGGCAGAAATTCAACAGAATGAGCACAGAGGGCCACAGAGCACAGCAGGTTGGCTTTTGAAGTAAGTCTAGCAAAACTCCTTCCTCTTTAAAGAGAGGGTGGCTGTGTGAGATCATGTAAAGGAAGCAAAGTGATATACCTTGCCATCTAAAGGGACCATTAAGTTGAGTCTAAAATGTCCTACTGTGTACCACTGTGTGAGAGGACTCCTGTGATGAATCTAAGAGACAAATGTAGAGACAGAAGTCAGGACAACCTGATCAGAACCTGGGCCAATATACTTTAGAGTAGGCTGGTGAGTTTCCATTCCCCAGATAGAAACAAAGTTTGGATCCCAACCCTTAGTCACTCTTTTCTCACTCTCTTCTTTTTTCTTTCCTTCTTTCTTCAGCAGCTTGTATTTTATTGTTTGTCTGTGTAGGGTGTCCGGCACACAATATCTCCAGACATCACACATTTATACCGCTCTGTCCTAAACCTTATGACCCAAGAAATAATCTGTGGTCACAGCTAGCATTTGTTTGGCACATTCCAACGCACTTCGCCTCCATCCTTTCAGCAATCCCTGCAGAAGCAGCCCCTACAACAGTAATGTAATCCTCATACTTCAGGCGAATGATAAGGAAATAATAGCATGTCTGTCTTACTGTGGACCAGTTAGCAATATGTTCTCTGTATGTAGAAGGCACTGGGTGGTGATTATGAATCCGCCATAGATAAACTCAAAGTAAACTATCAAATGTGAAGCGGAGAGTTGTCTTTTTATGAAGCTTGGTACCTTTTCAGATATTTTGCTGCACATACTGTATCATAAAGGAAGAGCAGTAACTCCACTTTCCTTTATTATTTCCCCAACTGGGCTGGAGAAATATTCTCTTTTTCCCTTTTTTCAGTTGCTGCTTTTATTGAACTTGATGGAATTTGATGCCCATCCCCACCCCCCAAAAAACCTGGCCAGTATATATTGAGTAGCCAGTCTTCTATGAGGCTGTTTCAATAGAAATTTTGCATTCATTGTTGTCATCCTTCCTGCTTTCAATTCAGTGGAATCTGTGCAGGAAATTTTTCCACTTAGAGATCTGAACTCCAGCAATTGCAACTAAAAACATGTTACCGTGTTATCATCAGACAATGAGAAACATAAACAGCTTGGCTGGAGTAAAGCTATTCTGCAACTATGTATTTATATCTACATACACACACACACACACACACTCAACACACGTACATTGGCATCTATATTACGAACATGCAACATATAGAATGTACTCACATATTCACTATTTGAATAGATCAACGTATAACCCTTCACCACTGCATCTATGAATCATAACTTGTGAAATGCTCTCCCCAGGGAAGTTCGCCTGGCGCCTTCATTATACACACACAGCTTTATTACGGTCCATAGGCCCATTATAAATCTTTAGGCACCAGGCAAAAATGTTCCTCTTTAACCAGGCCTTGGGTTGACTGACATTCAATGCCCTTTTTAAAATGTGTTGCAGGGGGTTATTGGGTTGTTCTTGTTTTTATTTTGATTGTGTGTTTTGTGTTTTTATATTGCGATTTTATCCTGTGAGTATAGGGCAGTATACAAATTTTAATTAAATAACCATGACAACAACTTGATATATAATTAGCAGCAAGATTGCTTTACATGCATTCTGAATCGTACTCGTGTTTCAGATAAATAATAAAGCTCTCAAATTGTTCTCGGCTTCTTGTCCTTCTCACTTATATTTCAGTGAGTTTTGATACTGCATTCTGCTTTATTAATCCATTGTACCAGCAACCCCAAACCCCTTCAAACAAAGGCAAAGTAACTTCATTCACCCCCATTCATCTCATGTTGCCCTCGTCTCAACTCTCTTCCCCTCCGTCTGCTAGTTTGTTTCCCTTGTCTCTCTTCCCCCACTTCCCTCTGAAGTTTATCTTTCATGCCCCACTTCTCAGCCTTCCTTTAGTTCCTGGCAAAGCATCAAGGGCATGGACAACACTGCAGAAATAAACATAACAGTCATCACCATAATATCTACATATACATGGCAGTCTTTCTGTCTTCTTTCAGATCTTTCTTCAAAACCTGCCTGTTTTGGTGTAACCCCTTCATTTTATGTCAGCTCTAAAGATAATGTCACAGTCTGTCATATCTGGGACCTGCAGTTTCATAAATATCATCTCAAAAGAGAAGTGAGATTGCAAGCTCCAGATCTGGCTGAAATCTAAGCCTGAGAAGAATACCCAGCCCTGATCTCCATCCTCCTCCACCTTATCCTGATAACCAAAACACTCTTCCCCCATCCTCCCTTAAAGACATAGTGGTTGGCAGCAGCATAGCATCACATGAAGAAAGGAGGGAAAGGGAGACAAGTTCCTCCATCCTTTCCCTGATGTCCACAACCCCCACAACTAGCTGTTAATGTAAGGGGAAGGAATAAGTTGTTTGGAAGGTCTCAGCTAGCAAGGAGGGCCATTCTGGAGATTTGAGGGGGAATGGTATTCTGCTTTTCGAAATGTTGGATTTGCTCAGGAAATCAGCCTAGTTCAGAAATAATTTGGCTCTGTTGGTAATCCAACATGAACTTGCATGGAGAGGAAGCTCACCCCATTTGTTCTCATTCATCACTTACTACCTTTAGCAGTTCTTACTCTACCTCTGTAGTTTTTCCAGCTGCTAATTTTTAGGATGTAATCTATTTGGGGGCAGGGACCTACTTGTTCATAACTCTGTTTCCTGCAGTGTGTCCAGCCCTAAAGATTTGCAGGCATCCTTTTTTCCTTTGCATGAAGAGAGATTTCCCCCAGCTTCCTTGATTTTTCTCAGACCAGCAAGCAGCAAACCTGCATTTGCAGGAGACCCACCTGTGGCTTTTGTTAGTTTTTGTTAGGTGTGGTGATGAGGGCAGCTAGCTCAGTATTGTCTACCCAGACTGGAAGAAGTTCTGCAGGGTTTCAGGCAGTCCCACCTGGACATACCAGGTATTCAACCTGAATATCTTCTGCATGCAAACAAGATGCTCTGCCAATGAGCCATGGCTCTTTGATGCAAAACAAGTGCATCAGTGCTTTTCGAAAATGAAAATCCAGTTTTACCTGTTTGTTGCTGTGCCATTTCTCCTAGGAACGACAGCCCTTCTAAAATCACAAAAGATGCCGGAAATAATAAAGGAAAAACAGAAGGCACACGAGCACTGCGGCCTAAATATAGCCTAATATCATCAATCATTTAAGCCTGGGTAGCCAATCACAATGCCCTTCCACTGTGCCTAAGGAATTTTCTTTGTGCTAAATATGCATCAGATGAACAGGAAGTTATTTTAAAAAATGTCTTGTAGTGATTACTTTTAGAATAGCACTAGTTCAGCATGCAACATGCTGAGGACTCTTCCAGCACATCATATCTCATACATAATATGCTTGATGCCCTTCGGGTTTAGGGAAGGTTTTGAGAATCCATCCTTCTTCTCGTCCTATTTATTGTCTCCCTCACTGTCTAAATGTAGACTGTCATACCTTCAGGGAAAGGAACTTTCCCATTCTGCTTATGCTATCCTGTTCAGCATTATTATTATTATTATTATTATTATTATTATTATTATTATTATTACTACTACTACTACTACTACTATTATGCCACCCTTCTGACTGTTGCCCCAGCCACTCTGGGCAGCTTCCAACAAATTAACACACAGCAAGACATCAAAATATTGAAAACTTCCTTCTACAGGGCTGTCTTCAGATGTCTTCTAAAAGTTGTTTATTTCCTTAACATATGATAGGAGGGTGTTCCACAGGGCAGACACAGCTGCTGAGAAGGCCCTCTTCCTGGTTCCCTGTCACCTCACTTTTTGCAGTGAGGAAACTACCAGAAGGCCCCCAGAGCTGGATCTCAGTATCTGGGCTGAACGATGGGGGTTCACTCCATTAGCTACATAGATTAGGTAAAGGTAAAGGTACCCCTGCCCGAATGGGCCAGTCTTGACAGACTCTGGGGTTGTGCGCCCATCTCACTTAAGAGGCCAGGGGCCAGCGCTGTCCGGAGACACTTCCGGGTCACGTGGCCAGCGTGACATCGCTGCTCTGGCAAGCCAGAGCCGCACACGGAAACGCCATTTACCTTCCCGCTGGTAAGTGGTCCCTATTTATCTACTTGCACCCGGAGGTGCTTTCGAACTGCTAGGTTGGCAGGCGCTGGGACCGAGCAGCGGGAGCGCACCCCGCCGCAGGGATTCGAACCGCCAACCTTTCAATCGGCAAGTCCTAGGCGCCGAGGCTTTAACCCACAGCGCCACCTGCGTCCCAGCTACATAGATTACCCTGTATAAATTAATAAGAAAGCTGCAATCCTATATACACTTAGGAGGCAATCCAAACCCAAGGTTCTCCAAGGAATAAGTGAGTTAGGATGTAGTGAATCTCTGGTTCAGTGTAAGACTGACTCCCCCAACCCTGGCTCATCTGAAGCTAGCTCAGCTGAGGCTTGTATTAGTCTCCCTCCCCCCCCCAAAAAAAAAGAGGCATTCTGCAGTGTGACAGGCGTCAAACTGGGGGCAGGGATACACTTATGCTGGATCCTAATTCCTAGCTCAATCGCATGACCTGATAATCCAGCAAAATGGGTGGCATAAGTTAAATTCTATTTTAGTTTTCCCTCTGCTGGGCTTACACCAGCTCAGTTAGCAATAGCCTCATATCTGAATGGAGTTTGGATCTGGTATACTTTATGCTGTCGTATCTTAAGCCACTTTAAATTATGCTGGCTTCCCAGAGTTCAGATTGCTCCATAAACTGGGAATAAGTCTCTCTGACCTCCATGGAACTTACTTCTGAATAGGCTTGTATAGGATTGTGATATGAATATTAGTTTTGGGTCGAATAAACATCACCACAGTATGTTCTTTGATTTGTATGTGATATGTAGTTGTCCTATCTCTTAGCCTCATCTGTACAATAATGGTGACCCAGTTTCCAAATGTGAAACTGAGGCCAAAAGATGCCCAACTGAGTCTAATGCTGAGCAAGAATTTTTACCCATAGTTCCTGGGTCCAAAGCTGTTGCTTAGCAAGAGTAAGTCTAGCTTAGACCTGTGAGAATTCTCCCCCCCCCCCTCGTTAGCTTTTCAGTAACTTTACATCTGCAGTTGAGTTTGTTACTCACCCTCAAACTGTTTGCTTATTCGTTCTGTGCGGGAACCAGCACCAGAGCTCCCCATCCCATGCCTCAGATGTGCCAATGCCACAGCAAGATTGTGATCCATTACTGAGTCATTATTATAAAATATAAACTGCCTTAAGTGCTTTGGCAGCAAGGTGGTAGATAAGTGTCATAAATAAATAAGCAACCCACGTTTTAATAGCTCGGAGAATGGCGCAAATGTGAATGAGACATGGATACAACATGAGCATATGTTGGGATTGGTCACAAATTCGTGTTTATCACCTGATTGATCATCCCTTGATTACTCAGCAGTGGAGCTGGGGAGGAGGCACAGCCCAGTTGCAGAACACAAGCTCTGCCTGAAGAAGGTCCACATATCAATATCTGGCACCTCCAGTTTATTATTATTATTATTATTATTATTATTATTATTATTATTATTATACCCTGCCCATCTGGCTGGGTTTCCCCAGCCACTCTGGGTGGCTTGAGGCAGCTGAGTGGCACAGCCCCCCTTTCAGCTGCTGCTAGTCAGAGTACAGGGGTCTTGCAGCCAATTCCTTTCTCTCCGGTGATATTTCATACATGACATGGCAGCAAACCCAGGGTTGCCACCAAA
This sequence comes from Podarcis cretensis, assembly GCF_951804945.1. Classification (NCBI taxonomy): domain Eukaryota; kingdom Metazoa; phylum Chordata; class Lepidosauria; order Squamata; family Lacertidae; genus Podarcis; species Podarcis cretensis. The sequence continues at coordinate 79,315,047 of NC_137175.1, read as the reverse complement.
CATGCACTCAACAGGGACCTGCAGCCAAACAAGGCTCCCTGATTGACGCGCCTGCATGTTGCAAACAGTTTTTTTATTGCATTCACACATTACTTTTGTGGGTGTACATATCAAACAACAATGTCTTCCGTGCACCTTTTGAAAATGTCACACGTGAGGTGGCTTTGAGGGTGGGGTAGGGGCTCTACTTACCTGCTTTACTGCTGTGTATGATCACGCTTCCAAAACAGCGCTTGCTCAGAATTTGTTTTCTTGGCGATGTGACTGTAAAGTACAGACAAGGTTCCTGGCAGAACTTCAGAAGCTAAAAGGGTGCTGAGCAGGAAACCCAGCTTCTAGTGGCCAGGGGTGGCAACCTGTGTGTTCCTTCTCTCTGTGGCTTAGCAGAACCATAATCAGTTCTGCAAAATAAATAAAAAATTATTTACACCACGATATCGGGACTTTTGGATGACTTAAATATAACACCGCTGAAAGCAAAATGGAGGCAGGCCACAAATCACAGTCTTCCCACAGCACCATTTGGCTACTAACTGATATATTTGTGTAGCCTTCACCATTTGCAATTCCCAAATGTGAACACAGTCCACTGTACATTAACGGTGGCCTTCCACCGGCTTGAGAAAGTTCCTTCCTTTACTGCTTGCCTATAGTTAAAGCTATGGTATTCCCAGTAGTGATGTATGGAAGTGAGAGCTGGACCATAAAGAAGGCTGATCACCGAAGAATTGATGCTTTTGAATTATGGTGCTGGAGGAGACTCTTGAGAGTCCCATGGACTGCAAGAAGATCAAACCTATCCATTCTTAAGGAAATCAGCCCTGAGTGCTCACTGGAAGGACAGATCCTGAAGCTGAGACTCCAATACTTTGGCCACCTCATGAGAAGAGAAGACTCCCTGGAAAAGACCCTGATGTTGGGAAAGATGGAGGGCACAATGAGAAGGGGATGACAGAGGACGAGATGGTTGGATAGTGTTCTCGAAGCTACCAGCATGAGTTTGACCAAACTGCGGGAGGCAGTGGAAGACGTGCTCTGGCGTGCCTGGCGTGCTCTGGTCCATGGGGTCACAAAGAGTCGGACACGACTAAACGACTAAACAACAACAACAGCAAAGGACTACAAAACGCTAGCAGGGAGGAGGAGCTGTGGGATTGTCAAGTATTTGATAGGCAGTAGCAGCCCAAGGTGTTTTACTACCCTAGGCAAAGATGTTGCCTCTCTTCCATTCCATGTGCAAAAGCCAACCATACTGGCAGCTGAGTCCTTTCAATGCTGTAAATGGGGAAACATATTCCCCTGCACCTGATGGCACCAAGCTAGCTTAGTGGGAAAGCCGCATGGCTCATACACCTCTGTAGTACAACCTGTGCTCTGCTGCTCTGTACACCTCTGCATCTTCCACCTGAGGCAGCTACCTCATTCTGCCTAATGATAGGGCCGGTGGCCCAGCCACCATAGATGACCACTGGGCTGCATGTGACTTGGTAGGTTGTACAGACCAGCAACAGTGTCTTCTTACTGCAAGACATCAGCTTTAATATACCAGGAGGTAACGGAATGGAGATGTCACTGGCCCACATTTTATTTATGTTACAAACAGTTGTAGCTTTGATAAGCTGGGCTTATTCCAGCTTCCAATGCTTCTAGCTATTCAAAACCCATCAAAATTGGTCCCTTTGGCTCTGTTTTGTTTTGCTTTTATTGTTCTTGTTATACCACATGCCCTCCACCATAACAATAATAAACACAATGGATAAAAGAGCATTGTGGACTTCATATAATTCAGCACTAAACCTTTTTTCCAGAAAGCCCTAAGGCAAGTCTTTCCACGGACCTTTCCAAATAATAAATACACCTTTCTTATTCCTTTTTTATGGAGGATCCAGACATCTTTCTTTGAGGCTGCACTTTTTTGCGGTGGGAGTGTTGCACTTTCCCAGCCTTTGTGCTGAAGTATTTTGTTACTGCAGCTTTTCTTGCTCCAGAAAATGCATTTTGAGTTAACGTGATTGTCATGCATGCTATGGTTTGAATCCCCCTTTGCAATGTGTATTTAAAAAAAAAAAAATGTGACAAAATAGATTGTATTTGTTACCTTTTCAGCATTTGAATTATTTTAGAAAATTATAAGTCAGTCTTATTTTTTAATGTCTTAGGTAAAGCCCTGAAACAAAATGTTGTTTCTGTTCAGGGTTCCAGGCACTTCAATCCAGTCTGCCTCAGAGGAATTGGGTGGGGTAGACACGTTAGTACTCAGTCATAACTACTACATAAGGCAGCATTATCCATTCTGACCTGTATTTGTCACAATTAGCACCATTTCCATTCCACTGCAGTTTGGTTTCTACCAAACACTATGTTATAGGTCTCAATGTCTGCTATTCAATGTAAGTTACATAACTATTTACATGACTTATGTGACTTACATTCATTTTCAATGTAAAAAAAAGTGTCAGGACACCGTAAAAAAAAAAGTTACTAATTATGCACTATTTGCAGACTTGAAACAACAGTGTGAATGAATACCCACTGCATTCATTTGACATTTTTCTGTTCCTGACTATTGCTGTAAGTTGCAGCCATTTCTGCTTCCTTTTCCATTTTTGGCAGAATTTTCCGACATCTGTAATAACTAAATTAAAATCTTTGATTTCTCCATTGATTTAATCTTTGGCGGGTCTCGCTTCCCTTCCCTGGGGACCTATAAAAATAGCTTTACATTTTGACCAGGAAATGACCAATTCAGACAATGAGATTGTTCTCTCCACCTTTAAATATCTATCTCCTCCTTTTCTAAGCAGCCCATTCCATTTCCCTTCCACATAGTTTTCTGTTTTTCCTCTCTCAGCAGTATGGCAGAATTCCATGGAAAGTGAGGGGGCTCATGGGGCTGTTTTGGGGGATCCCCAATCCCAAGGGTAGTTTTTTTCTTAAAAAGAAAAAAGTACTTCTGCAAACAAGGTTAACCCAAGTCTGCTGATACCTCCCTTCTGTGTATGGTTCTTGCCATTTTGACTACATAAGCAATAGCTTAAGGACGGAATGACAGTAAATGAAAATTATGCTGTGTATAAAGCTGTTCTTTCAATCAAAAGGTCGGCAGTTTGAATCCGCGCAACGCAGTGAGCTCCAGTTTCTCTGTCCCAGCTCCTGCCAACGTAGCAGTTCGAAAGCACACCAGTGCAAGTTGATAAATAGGTACCACAGTGGCAGGAAAGTAAACAGAGTTTCCGTGTGCTCTGGTTTCCGTCACAGTGTTCTGTTGCGCCAGAAGCGGTTTAGTCATGCTGGCCACATGACTCGAAAAGCTGTCTGTGGACAAACGCCATCTCCCTCGACCTGAAAGTGAGATGGGCACTGCACCCCATAGTCCCCTTTCACTGGACTTAACCGTCCAGGGGTCCTTTACCTTTTACCTTTTACCTTACTTTCCGTTATTCTAATGTTTTAAGTTAGTAGTGTAGATGGTTATGTGTATGTATAGGATTGTTCGGAAAGGATGCTGATATATTCATTCTATTAATTTCCCAGCTTTCTTCCAAGGAGTCCATAGTCCTACACCCCTCTTCCACTTTTAGGTCACACAGTGGGCTTCAGGGCTGAATGGGAAGAGCACTCTGTGCAGGTCTGTCCTGTGGAAGCACCAGTTCATTCATTCATTCATTCATTCATTCATTCATTCATTATATATTGCCTTTCTGCCAAGGCAGTTTAGAATTTTAAAGAACTTAGACAAATGCTTTAACTTGTAAAGCTGACCAGGTGGGGAGGGTACAGTCCATCTGGATGTCTTCAGCTGCCTTCTTCACTCTCTTCATCCTCCTCACAGGGCAGATGGTGTTGGTTGGCCCTCAAATATATTTGTTGTCAGTTTGACCATTCTCATTAATATGTACCTGGTACAATGTACAGGAAATGCTGAAGTGTGTGTGTGTAGTTTAGTAGGCCCATCCATGCCATATACATGAATCAGGGAAGGAGTGGACTAACATGGCACATTGCAAGCTGTTGGGTTTGTGTTCAGGGTGGAGCAATTCATAACCAGGACTTCAAAATCCTTCCTTTATTGTAACTGAAGGAAAAGTTCCACCTGAAAGCTACAAGCAGAAGAGAAGTACAGGAAACCAGTTAGGTTATCTGTATATATAAAAACACTAACTTAACCCATTGATTCATACACACCTGTTCTCGAAGTAGGCACAGGTCCCTAATTTGTGGAATTCATTCTCCACAGAGATGTACAGTGGTACCTCAGGTTACATACGCTTCAGGTTACAGACTCCACTAACCCAGAAATAGTACCTCAGGTTAAGAACTTTGCTTCAGGATGAGAACAGAAATCGTGCTCCAGCAGCACGGCAGCAGCGGGAGGCCCTCAGGTTAAGAACAGTTTCAGGTTAAGAACGGACCTCCGGAACGAATTAAGTACTTAACCCAAGGTACCACTGTATATGGCACCTTCATTAGAGGTATGCTGAAGATACACCTTTTAACATTGGCTGTTGACACCTGAGATATGTATTTTAGGAGCCACCCTATTTCCTTGGTTGTAATTGTCAGTATGTATATTCTCGACTTGTGTCATATGTCCAGTACCATGGATATACACAAAGCATAGGGCTTGAAAGTGTTGCCTGCTCCTCTTACTCCCCTCCACCTATAAAGTAAAGACAGAGCACATCCTTAGAGGACCTACTGGCTTTGCATATGGGTAGGAACTGGGTGGTAAAGCCCAACGGTGGTGTAATGGGCTGTGGCATTTCAGACTGGAGGTGAAGGGTGCAGGTTTTGCATGTTCCCTCATGTAAAAGCTCCCTGCAAGTAGATAACTAGCACATCAGGAAGGAGGAGCTTGCCTTTCCCTCCAACTACTGCGCTAGTTTTCTGTTTGCAGTGAGAGAGTTTGGTTTTAATTGTAGAGGAACCTTAAAAGCTGTTGTTATCACCACAGTCCAGAGTCGTTCCATCTGTTCCACTGCCACTAGGATTCTACCCTCACTTTCTGCTGCCTCTGCATATCCAGTCTAGGTGAGACATTTTAATTTGACACTGACTTTTTCAAAACCAGCGTGCTTCCCAGATCTATTTTCAGCTCTGCTAATGACTAGTCTGCTTTGCAATATCTACTCTCTACCTCACAAAGTCCTCTGAGGCTTGAAAGGTTTTAGAGGTAGAAAAATGCCTTGCAGTCTTGTTTCTTCATATTTCTGCAATGATTTTTTAAAAAAATTATTAACTCTCTTGCATCTCGTTCAAAGCCTTTGCTGCCTTGTGTCTGGGGAGGGCTGCGTGAGATTAACCCTAGAGAAAAGCCAAGCAGTGTGCAATTCAATAATTGTAGACATGTAAACCTTTCTTCTTCATTTTTTAAAACAAAAGATGTCAATGCTATCTTTTTGCTAAAACAATTAAAACATAACTGCACATCTGTGCTAGAAATACTGTACTGTTTCACTTAAAAGCTAACTTCTAGCCCAATGCATGCTTTCTCTGTTGTGTCTTGGGTGTGTTGAATGGTTTTCTCTAATGCTTTTATTGGGCAATTTGTTCTGGGTCTGTGTTGTGCTGTCAGTTTTGTGTCTGTGGACAGTTGGTAGTTGTGAAGGCTGCAACTTAGTCTGCATTTCTTGTATGTCCGGGAGTGATGCCAAAGTTACCAGAGGATAATTATCCATCAGTAGTTAACGTGGTAACATCACAGAAGAAGACACTTGTGAGGTTGTGGTTCCTCTTCTGCAGTTAGAAAAACATCACGCCTTGCATCTTGTGTGGGCATGAGTGTCAATCATAGGTCAAAGTCAGGATTAGCTTTGCATGACATGCATGGCCTGCCATTTATTTTATTTTATTTTATTTTATTCTTTATTTATTATCAGCTTTGCACTGTGCCTTTCAGCAGATAAGCTCCTTTGGCCAAGTTGAAGTAAAGTGCTGATCCAGCCATCATTCCACTTGGGGTAAATTGTGCTCTGCAAATGTATCCAGCAAAACAGGGTTTAGTGTCCAAATCCTTGCACAGATATTCACATAGTGGAATATCCAATCCCATCCAATGAAAAACTGCCCTGTTCACCATGGCTCCATCCCCAGGGTCAAAATCAGGATGAAGCATGATTACTAACACAATTAAAGTAAGATCTGCTTTGGCCCTTAGTGAGCAGTGAGAGGACAAACAGTAACCTCTCATATCTTAGCCCACATAAACAGGCTATAAGTAAGCCTTGTGCATTCGGATATCCTTGCTGGATCAGGACCTCTGCCCTTTCTGAAAAGAAATTAAAAAGGCACAAAGGGTGGATTGTTTCATTTTCTTTTTTTAGCTGTTGGGGTGTAGAGATTTTAGAGATTTCCATTCCATGTGAAAGCTTCGTAGCTCTGCTCTTCTAGGTCATCTATGGTCATCTGGTTCCTCTGATGGAAGTAAGGAGACACCACAGCTTGGTGGGAGAATAAATCCTTTGCAAACACAAGGTCCCAGCTTCAAGCCCTGCCAACCACAACACTAAGGAGGCACAAGAAGCACAACTGGTGCCTCTTTGCCATGCCTCTGACAGCAGAACATCCTCTTGCTGAATGCAGCAAAGTACCCACTAAGTCAGGGCTGTCCAACAGGTCAATACAACTTTGGGTCTTCCCACAAAAAAGTTCAACAACTTTGGTCAATCCAATTTTATGCAAACTTCTTAAGAGATTTTGTGCAATGGAACACTGTACAGGTTCTATTTAATTAATAAATACCATATTTTTCACTCTATAAGACACACTTTTTCCCTCCTAAAAAGTAAGGGGAAATGTGTGTGTGTGTGGAGCAAATGCAGGCTGCGCAGCTATCCCAGAAGCCAGAGCAGCACTCCCTCTCACTGTTCTAGCTTCTGGCTTAGCCACACGCAGCCTCTTCAGGGCAGTGGGGGATCATTCATTCCGCTGCCCTGAAGAGGCTGTACAGCTATCCCAGAAGCCAGAACAGCGAGAGGGATCGCTGAGCTCCCTCTCACTGTTCTAGCTTCTGGCTTAGCCGCGCTCTGTCCCTTCCCCCACCTCCCGCAAAAGCCAGCAAGAGCCGCGCTCCCTTTAAAGAGCCGCACGGAGGCTTTTCCCCAAGGAGGGAGAAGGGCAGCCCATCCGTGATGGGCTGCCCTTCTCCCACCTCGGGGAAAAGCATGCAAGCGCCGCACACACGCTCCTTGCGGCTCGTGAAAGGGAGAGCTGAGCAAAGCCTGGGATGCATACAGGCTCTGCTCAGCGCTCCCTTTAAAGAATTTTTTTTTTCTTGCATTCCCCCTCTAAAAACTAGGTGCGTCTTATGGAGCAAAAAATACGGTAAATGGTCATCTGCAAATGAAACCCATTTCTCTTCCTCTCCATTCTGTGCTTGTTTATTATAGTGTCCCATTATTTCTTGTTCACAGACTCAAATCAGTCCCAAAGAAGGCTGGCAAGTCTATAGTTCCGCCCAAGACCCAGATGGAAGATGTATTTGCACTGTGGTTGCTCCAGAACAAAACCTTTGCTCCAGAGATGCCAAAAGCAAGCAGCTTAGACAACTACTGGAAAAGGTGAGTATGGTCACCAGATAACCTTCCTTTTGCCTATTAAGATGCTCATGAAAATATGTTCTTTCACTCCCTTTTAAATAATATTTTTATTTTCCATTTTAAAAGTTATTGACATCCACTTTCTCTTCTTAATGTTAAACAACACAGGGCAATGAGCACCTGACACAGAGGGTGACAATATGTAGCTAACAAACTACAGAGACAAAGTCTGCCCATAATTTCTGCAAAAGCAGCATTTGTGTTTCCTCACAAATTGCAATTAGTGGTGCTGACAGTGTCCCAAATAAGTGTTTTGAGAAAAAGAGCTTCTGTGGGCAACAAAAAAAGAACTTTTTAATAATCACCGTAATCTCTTTTGTAGATTTGCAATTTATATTATAATTTTGTGTGCCACGCTGAAAACAGAAATTGTTGCGCTAGATAATAAAGAGTTCTAAAGATAATCAGGCATTAGTGGCCGGTTTTCCAATTTTAGCTTTTAATAATCTAAAGACAAATGGTGATACTCAGTGCTACATAATTGCCACAGCCAGCTTAATAATTCGCAAACTGAGTGCCATGAAAGAACTGCTGTGAGAAATGAATTTATAATGAAGCACCCATTCTGTACCCCAGCTCAACATCATAGTGACATCTTGCCTGCCATATGTTTGACTGATTCACTAGACCTTGTTTGCTTCCAGTCAACCACATCTCTGCCTATGGTGGTGTTTGGGGTCATTCAATCCTTACTGACATGGAAAGAACTCAACCCTGGACACCACTGTTGTTTGGCTCAGATGCCTGTCTTATTACTGATGACAGGGAGCTGTCCAGCAGATCTAAAGGATCTCTAATTGCTGAGGAGAAGTAGATGTTGCACCTGTGACTGCTAAGCACAAATTGTGCCATTTTATTACTCACTCTGCTGCCTATCCCTTTTTTTTGGAGTGTTAACCTTGCTCTGGAGCATGTGGCTCTGTCTTCCTCCCTCCAAACAGTCTCCGGAATATGACGCTTCCTGCTGCTACATGGTCATTATCCCTTTGGCTCTGGGCTTCTGCACAGAGCATTTTTTTAGGGGAGATATTAGAGGGTATGGAGGTGGTGCTGAGGACTGGTCAAGGGTACACTGCCCCCCAGATTGGCAGTCAACACAAGGTAATATCACCATGCCAACTATCTGTAAACAAACAATAAACATCCATAAAAATGGCAAAGTAGTTTATTTCCCAACTAGTTTTTATCTTTGTTGTTGTTTAGTCGTTTAGTCATTTCCGACTCTTCGTGACCCCATGGACCAGAGCACACCAGGCACTCCTGTCTTCCACTGCCTCCCAGAGTTTTGTCAAATTCATGTTGGTAGCTTCTGTAACACTCTCCAACCATCTCGTCCTCTGCCGTCCCCTTCTCCTTGTGCCCTCCATCTTTCCCAGCATCAGGGTCTTTTCCAGGGAGTCTTCTCTTCTCATGAGGTGGCCAAAGTATTGGAGCCTCAGCTTCAGGATCTGTCCTTCCAGTGAGCACTCAGGGCTGATTTCCTTAAGAATGGATAGGTTTGATCTTCTTGCAGTCCATGGGACCCTCAAGAGTCTCCTCCAGCACCATAATTCAAAAACATCAATTCTTTGGCAATCAGCCTTCTTTATGGTCCAGCTCTCACTTCCATACAGTGATCCATGAAGGAGAGTTTTTATCCTAAACAATAGCAAACACAGTAAATAAATAGTTCATCCATTTTTATGGATGTTCATTGTTTGTTTACAGATAGTTGCCTTGGTGATGTTATCTTGTGTTGATTGCAGTGGTCATTGTATCACCACCCTGTTCATTATTTTATTGTTATACCCCAGATTGGCCGCCAGCTCTGATGGGCCATCATTTCCTGGACTATTTTTTAAATTATTTTTTATTTTAAAATTTCCTGGGCTTTTGGTCTCTGGCTCAGTTGTCTATAACCAATGGCCCTAGGTGAGAGTCAGTGATACTGTCAGAGGAAGTGGTCTCTCATTCTGAGTTAGTCCTGACAGAATGAAATGTTGGGGCATGGCAGAGAGAAAAATAACCTGTAGAGGAGGCTACATATTGTATCTCTTCATGAGCCACTGCTTCCAGGCAGCAAGAGCTCCCCACCCCTTTGCAGGCAGGTATTTTAGATGTTTCGTCAACTCTGTACTTCTGTTATTATAATACTTGCTGATAAATAATAAGCCCCTTGATGTTCTTCTTGTTGTGCTGACTGACATGCTTCCTGACAGACTTACACATAAGTGCTCAGTAGTAAGTCCCAGAGTTTTCAGTGGAACTTACTCCCAGGTAAGTGAGCTTAAGGCTGCAGCCTGAATTGTCCACAATTTGCCATGTGAAAAGGTAGCAACCCTATGACCTTTCTGTAATACCTTTTTACAAGTCAAAAGTCCTTGTTTTGGTGGCTAGTGTCTACACTCAGGAAATGAGAAACCCTCGTCAATTCAGCTTAAAGAAATGCTCTTGAAATAGCCTACACGCAGGTGGCGCTGTGGGTTAAACCACAGAGCCTAGGACTTGCTGATCAGAAGGTTGGCGGTTCGAATCCCCGCGACCGGGTGAGCTCCCATTGCTCAGTCCCTGCTCCTGCCAACCTAGCAGTTCGAAAGCACATCCAAGTGCAAGTAGATAAATAGGTACCGCTCTGGCGGGAAGGTAAACGGCGTTTCTGTGCGCTGCTCTGATTCACCAGAAGTGGCTTAGTCATGCTGGCCACATGACCTGGAAGCCCATAGAGCGAGATGAGCGCCGCAACCCCAGAGTCGGTCATGACTGGACCTAATGGTCAGGGGTACCTTTACCTTTACCTAACGTGGTAGGCTATCCCTGTTGAAGATCTGGAATCTGATATTATTGAACTGTTTCTGCAGGTTTTTTAAGGTTTCTCTTTCATACACCAAATTAATAAGATTATGGGTAGGAGTGGCAGTAAATTTATGCAGAATAAAGAGAGTGGCCTACTACCAACAAACAAACGATCGAATGAATGAATGAATGAATGCAGTGTTTGTTTTCATGTGATACATCAAAGCATGGAATCCTTCTCTCCACAGTAGAGTTTCTCCACAGAGAAACCCACAACTGGCTCCAGAGATAAGGTGTGATTCAAGGCTAGTCATCAATTGTGCAGTAATCAAGTGCAGAAAAGTAGGCAAGGGATCCATATGTGTGGACCAGTTCTAAGAAATCACAACATGAGGGCAAACCAGGAGAAAGGCAATATTCCACATCAATAGGCACACATAGCCACAAGGCTTTTAAAAACAGCTGGGTTTGTCGTGCTGCTGTTCCTCGAAGTTTCAGATGTTACATTGGCTCAGGCATTGTGAAATAAAAGCAAACTGTCTTCCAGAATAAAAGAATTCATGAGCACGGTGGTGGAGGGTGAGGTTATAGACTTCAGTTTTAAAATAATAAGGGAATATTTGTGTAGCTGCTCCTGTTCCGGGTTTGTTTGTTAACAAAGGGAACATGCCATTTACACTCTTGCACTAAAATGCTCTCAAGGCTTTCCGGCAATTTCGCAGCACTGATGTTTTCCATCTCCGTAGCTCTAAACCACATCCTTGATAGAAAACCTATTGAAGTAAAGGAGATCACTTCCAGAATAACAAAAGCATAATATAGGGCCTTCTGAATCTACCTCACCCAATATTTCCTGTTGGTAGAGTAGCCAGTAAGATATCTCTAGGCTGCTTCTCTGGAAAGGCAGAAAGGCAACAGTGCTTCACCATTATTTGTCTCCCAGAAACTAGTTCTCAGAGCTGTTCAGCCTCTGGCCATGTAGTTTTTCTTGGCTCTGCCCTCCAGTTCAGTAAGACTCTTCTTGATGAGTGACTTCATCTTTGTGAAATCGGAAAGACACTGCAATTTGTATATGGAGCCCAAAGAGCCTGTGCCTCCACCCCCTTTATTAAGAACTCAACAAGAAGATCCACTGAAACTGTGATATCTTTTTGCGTAATCGTCAATTCTATTTATGTTACGTATAAGGTAGCTAAATTCCTTGTCTCTTTAATATAAATGTGGAAGCAGATGGTAAAGTGAGAACTTCTTTTTTTGGTTCTTCGGTAAATTCATCCATATCTTTTTAATGCATATTATTCGAGTGTAACAAATTATATTGGTCTGTGACTGTAATCAATACAGTTTTTAAAGGATTAACTGCACATTAGTTAAAACCTGACCTTTTCTCCATGAATTTGTCGAGTCCAGACATTAAATCAAATTGTAGTGTGTTTTGTGATTTTTACCATAAACCCCACCCTTGCCACAGGTCTTGCTTAAAAACCCCAAAATATTCTGCACAAACTCAGACTGCTCCTGTATTTTTATGAACGTGTACAGCAGTGGCAAAAAAATCCCAACCCTCCCCTTTTCAACAGTATATTTTGGCACTCCTCACAAAAAACATACTAGCTTGCTCTCACTCTTCATTGACTTTGCTTGCTCTCAGTGACAACATCATGTAGGCAAATCTGATTGGTTACTTAGCCATGTGACATTATCCTATTCACTGTATGATCCCAGATTGTGAGGAGTCAATCATGTGACTAATCTAGGAAGTAGGCAGAAAGGCAGCCTGGGAAACAAAATGGCGCCAAAGTAGTGGCAGCAATGATGGGAAACAGTGGGTTGTATTCAACTAAATGTTACTCAAAGTAGGCCCATTGGAATTAATGCTCCTTAAGCTCAGGGGGGTAGAATAATGACTACTACTCAGTTTTTCTGAACAATATTCAGAAAAAATACTATTCACACAATCAGTGTTTCTGAAACTATTTCTTCCCCATAGTATTTTCAGCCACAAAAGCAAATCTGAATGATATTGAGTACAGCCCTAATAAAATTATTTTAATTTAATCACATTGAGTATGCAAGGAATTTCCCTTTTATGTCGCATTGAATCTTCTTACAGATTCAGATTAACAGCAACTCTAGCAAAACAAACAGCCCTAGTTTTGTCACAGTTCTAAGGGGTGTTTTATTTGCTTGACTTGCATAGCGACAAGGATAATAAAAGTTGTGGATTTGCTATTATTACTGGCAGTTTCTCAAAAAGCGCTAAGAGCTAGATAAGTAGCAAATCTGCATTTTGATGAAATACCAGCTTTGCAGTCTTTTTAAACTAGGAGCAGAGTTACAGAAGATTAAGTAATCACAAATCCATAGCATTGTTGTCTGCATCTGTGGGAACTTCTGACCCAACCTATCCCTCAGGGCTGAGTTGGTTTACAAATTTAAAAGTTTAAAGTACGCCTTGCTGCATCAGGTCAGAGGTCCACCTACTCTAGGCTGGTCATTTAGGTAAAGGTAAAGGTACCCCTAAGGGACGCAGGTGGCGCTGTGGGTTAAAGCCTCAGCGCCTAGGACTTGCCGATCGAAAGGTCGGCGGTTCGAATCCCTGCGGCGGGGTGCGCTCCCGCTGCTCGCTCCCAGCGCCTGCCAACCTAGCAATTCGAAAGCACCTCCGGGTGCAAGTAGATAAATAGGGACCGCTTACCAGCGGGAAGGTAAACGGCGTTTCCGTGTGCGGCTCTGGCTCGCCAGAGCAGCGATGTCATGCTGGCCACGTGACCCGGAAGTGTCTCCGGACAGCGCTGGCCCCTGGCCTCTTAAGTGAGATGGGCGCACAACCCCAGAGTCTGTCAAGACTGGCCCGTACGGGCAGGGGTACCTTTACCTTTACCTTTACCTTTTAAAGCGCTGTCCGGAGACACTTCCGGGTCACGTGGCCAGCGTGACATCGCTGCTCTGGCGAGCCAGAGTCGCACACGGAAACGCCATTTACCTTCCCGCTGGTAAGCGGTCCCTATTTATCTACTTGCACCCGGAGGTGCTTTCGAACTGCTAGGTTGGCAGGCGCTGGGACCGAGCAACGGGAGCGCACCCCGCCGCAGGGATTCGAACCGCCGACCTTTCGATCGGCAAGTCCTAGGCGCTGAGGCTTTAACCCACAGCGCCACCTGCGTCCCTTAGCTGGTCATTTAAGCAGCACCAAAAATGAGGAAATGCATTACCAAAGAAGAAGGCACCCATCAGCATACAATTTGCACATGGATTCATTGCTATAACTTAAACAGAAATAACATATACCTTACCCCAATGGAGAAGACTGTGACTGGGTGAACTGTGTGCTTGCTCAGTCCTGCTGTCCTATGGGGCATGGGTGGTGCTATGGTCTAAACCACTGAGCCCCTTGGGCTTGCTGATCAGAAGGTCGGTGGTTCGAATCCCTGTAACAGGGTGAGCTCCTGTCACTCTGGTCCCAGCTCCTGCCAACCTCGCAGATCGAAAGCACACCGGTGCAAGTAGATAAATAGGTACCGCTGCAGCGGGAACATAAACAGCATTTCCCTGCGCTCTGGTTTCTGCCATGGAGTTCCGTTGCACCAGAAGCAGTTAAGTCATGCTGGCCACATGACTCATAAAGCTGTCTGTGGACAAACATTGGCTCCCTCAGCCTGAAAGTGTGATGAGCACCACAACCCCATAGTCGCCTTTGACTGGACTTAACCGTCCAGGGGTCCTTTTGTGGGATGTAATCCACTGGGAGCAGTCAAGTACAACATTACCTGTTTTGCTAGAGTGGTCATGCAGGGAATGTTAGTCCAGCCAGTTACAACTTCCTGTTCCTCCTGACCTGGAGCATCCTTCCTTGCATGTAACTAGTAGGTGGGTGTGACCTTTCCAGACCTGGTAAAATACCAAGTCACTCAGCCACCTCCCTCTCTTCGATCTTCTTTTTCGTCCAGCCAAATTCCTGATTCACCTGGACTGGACTGCTGCAAGCCAGCAGCCCCCCAGGTTATCTCCCATATGGGGTAAACCTGTTTGTACATGTTTGTAACTTTAAGCCTAAAGCTTGCCTTCAGGGATCACACTGTGCTCTGACTGATCGTGAGTAAAACTATTTTTTGTTACTTATGAATAAGACTATTGTGTCTTTATTCTTTTAAAGGTAAAGGTAAAGGTACCCCTGCCCGTACAGGCCAGTCTTGACAGACTCTGGGGTTGTGTGCCCATCTCACTCAAGAGGCCGGGGGCCAGCGCTGTCCGGAGACACTTCCGGGTCACGTGGCCAGCGTGACATCGCTGCTCTGGCGAGCCAGAGCTGCACACGGAAACGCCGTTTACCTTCCCGCTGGTAAGCGGTCCCTATTTATCTACTTGCACCCGGAGGTGCTTTCGAACTGCTAGGTTGGCAGGCGCTGGGACCGAGCAGCGGGAGCGCACCCCGCCGCAGGGATTCGAACCGCCGACCTTTCGATCGGCAAGTCCTAGGCGCTGAGGCTTTAACCCACAGCGCCACCTGCGTCCCTTAGCTGGTCATTTAAGCAGCACCAAAAATGAGGAAATGCATTACCAAAGAAGAAGGCACCCACCAGCATACAATTTGCACATGGATTCATTGCTATAACTTAAACAGAAATAACATGTACCTTACCCCAATGGAGAAGACTGTGACTGGGTGAACTGTGTGCTTGCTCAGTCCTGCTGTCCTATGGGGCATGGGTGGTGCTATGGTCTAAACCACTGAGCCCCTTGGGCTTGCTGATCAGAAGGTCGGTGGTTCGAATCCCCGTAACAGGGTGAGCTCCTGTCACTCTGGTCCCAGCTCCTGCCAACCTCACAGATCGAAAGCACACCGGTGCAAGTAGATAAATAGATACCGCTGCAGCGGGAACATAAACAGCATTTCCCTGCGCTCTGGTTTCTGCCATGGAGTTCCGTTGCACCAGAAGCAGTTAAGTCATGCTGGCCACATGACTCATAAAGCTGTCTGTGGACAAACATTGGCTCCCTCAGCCTGAAAGTGTGATGAGCACCACAACCCCATAGTCACCTTTGACTGGACTAAACCGTCCAGGGGTCCTTTTGTGGGATGTAATCCACTGGGAGCAGTCAAGTACAACATTACCTGTTTTGCTAGAGTGGTCATGCAGGGAATGTTAGTCCAGCCAGTTACAACTTCCTGTTCCTCCTGACCTGGAGCATCCTTCCTTGCATGTAACTAGTAGGTGGGTGTGACCTTTCCAGACCTGGTAAAATACCAAGTCACTCAGCCACCTCCCTCTCTTCGATCTTCTTTTTCGTCCTGCCAAATTCCTGATTCACCTGGACTGGACTGCTGCAAGCCAGCAGCCCCCCAGGTTATCTCCCATATGGGGTAAACCTGTTTGTACATGTTTGTAACTTTAAGCCTAAAGCTTGCCTTCAGGGATCACACTGTGCTCTGACTGATCGTGAGTAAAACTATTTTTTGTTACTTATGAATAAGACTGTTGTGTCTTTATTCTTTTAAAGGTAAAGGTAAAGGTACCCCTGCCCGTACGGGCCAGTCTTGACAGACTCTGGGGTTGTGCGCCCATCTCACTTAAGAGGCCAGGGGCCAGCGCTGTCCGGAGACACTTCCGGGTCACGTGGCCAGCGTGACATCGCTGTTCTGGCGAGCCAGAGCTGCACACGGAAACGCCGTTTACCTTCCCGCTGGTAAGCGGTCCCTATTTATCTACTTGCACCAGGAGGTGCTTTCGAACTGCTAGGTTGGCAGGTGCTGGGACCGAGCAGCGGGAGCACACCCCGCTGCAGGGATTCGAACCGCCGACCTTTCAATCGGCAAGCCCTAGGCGCTGAGGCTTTAACCCACAGCGCCACCTGCGTCCCCTTTATTCTTTTAGGAGGGATCAAAGGGGTCTTACCAGGAATAATAGAACATATCTCAATCTGGGCAAGCCAGATTGAATTGTTTGTTGTCTTAAAAGTCTCACACAAGTCTACAACCGGTTTTCTGCTGCAAAGGGGGGGGGGAGTGAAGAAACTTCCTAGCGCAGGTTAGGAAGCATATTAATAATCAATATATCCTCTCTTGCCACCCTCAACCTTCCCATGCCTTTACCTTTCTTTACCTTTACCTTTACCTGCTGTCCAGCTTCTAATTGCTGGTGGCCATCTGCATCTTGTTCTAGCACTGAAAGATGCCATTGGAAGCTCACAATCAGACTATGAAAGTATTCCAAGGTATAATGCTTTTCAATATGGAGCTTCCTCCATTTGTGAAGATGAAGCCAGGGAGTCAGTTGGCAAAGGCTGGAACTAAAGCACCATGGACAGACTTCCATGTGGGCACCATGGCTCTCCACTCTGCAGTTTATACCACAACAATTCACTCTTGAATATGCTATGATAATCTTTATTGTCATTGTCCCATACAGAACAACGAAATTGAAAAAAATCTACATCGGACATTCAAAAACCAACAAGCCTACTATCCCAGCTATCCTAGCCTGGTTAGCCCCCTAAAAACTCTGATATCCCATAATTAAATACAATATACTGCCATAGAGACTACCTTACACTGCGTTTAAAACCAAAATTACATTTGGATCAAAACTTTTTTCAGGCGGCTAGTCCTAGTCTTTATAACCCTGTACCTTCTTCCAGAAGGCAGAAGCTGAAAGAGATCATTTCTGGGGTGCACACTATCCTGCACTATCTCTGCAGCTTTCTTATGACACCTGGAAACATAGATTTGATCCAAGGTGGGAAGAGTGAACCCAATCTCAAGGGGCTGGAGGAAGCTGCTTCCAGTACAGTGTGAGGAAGGCTGATTGCAAAAGGAAATGTTGAGGCATTTGTGGGTATATGTCTGGACACCAGGGCTTTCTTCTTCTTCTTCTTCTTCTTCTTCTTCTTCTTCTTCTTCTTCTTCTTCTTCTTCTTCTTCTTCTTCTTCTTTAGTTTCTCCTTTTATTTCAGTGAGAAGGAGATCCAATGTGCAGGTTGCACTTGCAGAAGAAAACACTAACATAGTTCAGGGAAGGCGGGGGATGAGACGCTTTGTACTTGAACAAATATCGCTGTCTCGCATCTTCCAAAGCACAGACACATCAAAAAGGAAAGTATCAGGAAAGTATAGAATTTGGGGGCTTTGAAAGGAAAATAAATATATGCACTCCAATGTATCAAGAGTCAGGGCTGAACTAAAACCATGACCCCACATCAAAGACCCTGATCCCGGTGTTTCAACAAATCTGGCAGTGATTCAGAGTGGGAGTGGGGAAGTACGTGATGTGGTGATGTCACACCATCACTAAGATCGCCCAGAATTTATAGGGTAGGTGGGGGTGAACTTGACATGGAATAGCTATTTATGTCAGCAGTTCTGCTCCTCAGCACAGAAGGTGGTTGCACTTCTGGCCGCCCTTTTTTTTTTTTTTTTTTTTTTAGTGGTTCTAAGGCCCCTGAGGTCTGAATATTGATGGAACCACTCTCACAATACATCCTTTCAAAGGATGGTGGCAACCCCCCATCAAGGAGATGCCATACTTCTGAGAAGCCACATAATATGGTTCACAGCACCTGAAACATTAGCAGAAGCATGCTATATTTTATTCTCCCCCCCCCAACCCCCCAACCCCACATTTCTGGTCTTTTCAGCCTCCCTACTTCGTTTTACTTTCTCCCCTATTGAAAATCCCATCTAGACATTTCTTTTGCACAGTATTTTGGGATTATGAATTGAGATGTAATGAAATCAAATTTGCCTATTCCTGAACTAGAATACTTAACATTTTTGTGTCATCTGATATATACTCTCTTTTAAAACAGTGGCAGCTGAATAGGGAAGCCTGTTTCAGTTCCATGTCATTTTCTCTCAATCATAGGTCCCTTCCATCCCATTATTTTGGATTTTTTAATGCACAAAAATGTGCTATTATTATTATTATTATTATTATTATTATTATTTATTATGCACATCTTATATCTTATGCGTTTTGGTACACATTCCAGCCTTAAAATGCATGTTTTGTGTTTCAATACATTTCCCTTTAAACTATTCATTTTGTGTGCACATTTCCCCCATAAAATAGTGCATTTTTGTTTGAACCAAGACTGAGTCACAGAATTTGAAGTGTACAATCCAATTGATTCCCTAGGCTAAAGAGTTCTTGGATGAGCAAAGGCCCAGTGTCCTAATGCAATCAAGAAAGCACACTGAAAGTGATGAATTGGTCGCTGAGAGCCCTGAGTTCTTGAGTGACTTCAAATTAGCACGAGAAAACATCCATCCAAAGCCAAGTGTTGTACTCAAAAAAGAAGTCACTCTCCTCTTTGGTGCACCTGAAAATTCCCCATTCAGATGCCACCCTGTTTTATTTTGTTTTTGTATTTCTGAGGCTGTATTTGGTCCTAGACCCCTGAACTCTTTGGTCTTCATTCCTCAGTTAACCACTATAGATGATGCCCAAAGGCTGCCCAGCAAGCTCTGTGAGAACAGCAGGGGCTCTGCCTTCCCCTCCATTCTTCTGAAACCAGTCTCCTGCATTCCTCAACAACCAACATGTATCTGAAGCTCAAGGAAAAGGGAACTTTTAGCAGTTTTACAGTGGGGAAGAGGCAGGAGCTAAAACATGAAAAGCTTGAGGCACACCCAAAAGATGCGTATGACAGCAGTGGCACTCACCTGACCACTTCCGCTTACTGGGAAGGGGAGGTTGACAGGGTGCAAACACAGTGGCAGAGGCAAGGCAATGCTCCTGCAGGTGCGTTTGCACTGTGGCAACCACTGTACCGCCTGGTGTGCAGCAATGCAACCAACTGGAGGTCAGGAGAGTGGCAGAGCCATACCACTGATGACAGCAAACAAAGTTTGCCAGGTGCTTATTTGACCAGGAGCAGAGATGGATGGTTCAGTCTAGAGTGGTACCTCAGGTTACATACGCTTCAGGTTACATACGCTTCAGGTTACAGATTCCGCTAACCCAGAAATAGTGCTTCATGTTAAGAACAGTTTCAGGTTAAGTACAGACCTCCAGAACGAATTAAGTACTTAACCTGAGGTACCACTGTATTTTTGATCTGCGTTGCTTTCACATCTGTTCTTAAACCCATTCCATTTTGTTTCTGTATCAGCCTGGGAACTTGTAAAAAGTGCATTATTTTTGTACATGTTTTTCATGAAATATACTTTACTTTGGCATTTTACACTAAAGTATGGCTTTTATATGCATTTCGATATGACTTCTAAGTATCAATACCAAAGGTAACTGCATTTGGATATCCCTATCAGTCTGGGAAATGTGAGTCCAGTCGTTTTATTTAAAAATACAGACTGCATGTAATCCTCAAGCATCCCTAAGCAGGAGCTTAAGCCAATGTTAGAGAGAAAGAGAGAGAGAGAGAGAGAGGAGAGAGAGAGATACCGTATTTTTCGCTATATAGGACACACTTTTTCCCTTCCAAAAATTAAGGGGAAATGTGTGTGCATCCTATGGAGCGAATGCAGGCTCCTTGGCTTCAGCGATAGCAACGCGAAGCCTCCAAAGCGCAGAGGGAGCGCTCCCTCCGTGCTCCGGAGGCTTTGCGTTGCTTTCGCTGAAGCCGGGAGAGCGAGGGGGTCGGTGCGCACCGACCCCTCTCGCTCTCCGGGCTTCAAGGATAGCCGCCTGAAGCCTTTGGAGTGCAGCGGGACCTCGCGCTGCGCTCCGGAGGCTTCTTGTTCCTTTTGCTGAAGCCAGGAGAGCAAGACTCTCCTGGCTTCAGCAGAGAGGGAGAGCTGCGCAGCGCCCCTTCAGCGAAGCGGGAGGAGAAATGGAATGGGCTCCGTTTCTCCTGCCGCTTTGCTGAAGGGGCGCTGAGCAGAGAGGGGGAGAATTTTTTTTCTTGTTCTCCCCCTCTAAAACAAGGTGCGTCCTGTGGTCGGGTTGGACCTATAGTGCATCCTATAGAGCAGGAAATACGGTATATATTTGTGGGTGGGTGGGTGTGGTGGGTGGGTGTCTGTCTCTCTCTGTGTGTGTGTGTGTGTGTTTACATCTTTTAGCCATACACTCACACCTACTTAGGTGTGCACTTTAAACTATGTCATATATGAAGCAGCCATAAGAGACTGCTTCCATACCAGCCTGTGGTTGTTCCTGATCCCCAGCACTGTCCTGAACTGACCTAAAAGCAACACACACACCTTGCTTCAGGCTACTACAGTATTTAACATATATATTTGTGCAAAAATATGCAGCTCTGCCTCAGCATCGATGTTCCTCTTTTGCTGAGTTGCCACAATATGTTCTTTTTTGCAGGCATTGTTTGATGGGGTAAAGGGACAGGTTCAAATTCTGTACCTCCACAGTCTCATTAATTTTAGAAGGGGTCGTACCTGTACAAAACGAGACTGTGTTTCCAATTCGCTGTTCTTGTGAATTTCAGAGCTCAGCAAAATGCCTAGCAAATCTGAATGCTGACACATGCCCGCGTATCATTCAGCGTTTGATATAACAGCATTATATAACAGTATATAGATAGATAGACAGTATATTCTGAGAGCATAATTGATGTTCTTCCTTAACAGGTTCAGAATATGTCCCAGTCCATTGAAGTTTTAAACCTACGGACTCAGAGAGATTTCCAGTACGTTTTAAGGATGGAAACACAAATGAAAGGGCTGAAGGCCAAGTTCCGGCAAATTGAAGATGACCGGAAGACACTAATGACAAAGCATTTTCAAGTATGTTTGACTTTTCTCTTCTTTTAATGATCACTTGAGTGACTGCCAGAAGTGATGTGCTTGTGAGAAACAATGTGCGGCCGGCAAAGCTGTCGACTTGAAATGCTTGTCAGTAAGCGCATAATGAACCCCCTTGTTTCTGCCGCGATCATCCCTCTTGCTGCAGCGTTTCGCTGTGATGGGAAGTGACCATTAATTACTGACACAATAGTGGGGGGGGGGGGAAATGTCACCACTGCAGAACAGAATCCTATTTTCGCGGCATCCATGATGGGGTTCCCACCAGGAGATTTAGATGCAAAACAGCCTTTGCTTGTGATAAATGAAGCACACCCGGCAGAATTAATAAGAAAAGAGCAAAGAGCCATAGTGTCCCTTTAAACTCTGACATTCCCAGGGTGGGAAAGTTTATAAGGAAATAAGTTCATGTTGCTTTAATTCAGGCATAGGCAAACTCTGGTCCTCCAGATGTTTGGGCCTACAATTCCCATCATCCCTAGCTAACAGGACCAGTGGTCAGGGATGATGGGAATTGTAGTCCCAAACATTGGGAGGGCCGGAGTTTGCCTATGCCTGCTTTAATTAGTAGCACTGTGGGTTTTTCAGTTGTTGTGTCTGGGTTTGTTGTTGTGGGTTGTTTTTTTTTTTAAAAAGGCATGATAGGTTGTTGGCTCTTGTTAAACATGAAGTAATGTAGTTCGTTTTATTTTATTTTTGTTAATGTTTTTAAGTTTTACAATGTACCAGCAACAAAAGTTCCAAATAATAACATTACAACAGGTTGAAAACTACATAAGGCTGCATGTCGTCCCTGTGCTTGTTATTCCAAGCATCTAGAAGAACTCCTATTTCTCCATCAATTTATCGGGTTGAGTTATTTGTCACTGCCTTTAGTCAGTTAGTTTAATCATTGTCACAATAGACCAGATCTTTTCAATCCATTCAAAAACAGGAAGAATTGAGCGCCTCTTTTTCTATTTTTTCCACAGTCACTACCTTTGCAGCAGCAACATAATTGGGATGGTTCCTTACATAATTATCCTCGTCTGATTTTTTTAATCCAACTTTTTCCTGGAAGTGGAACCAACTGCCTTTTTTTCCTCCCTCCCCCTTCCTTAATCAGAATTTTATTTTGAGGCAAAGTTAAAAATACAAGCAAGGAAAGGAACTTGCAGTGGAACAATATCAGTAAAGAAAAAAACAAACTTACTGATAATCATCAATCCTTTGATTATTATGCATGTTGAACAACTAGCTCACTGACTATGCTATATGTAGAATGTACATTGTAGCCAGACACTTGTATTTGGCTGGAATTTGATCACACTTTTGAATGGCTTCCACATAGGAAATAAATGTAAACCCACATGTCACAATACATAATACTGGTAGACAGAGGAAATTGAAGTCCTGTTACACCAGCAAAGCCGCTCTGGCACAACACTGGATACAAACAGGGCCGTCTTTACCAGAGGGTGCAAGGGGAGTGGGGCACCCAAGTGCTGAATTCTGGGGGGCGCCAGGCACAAGCCGCTGAAGCTCTTAACGATCTACCTGTTATGAAATAATAAATAATATAAATAATAAATAATTTCGATCAAGCTAGGAAAACAAAATACATATATACCTAGGTATTACCGAAATGTATACCTACTGTTTCACTAAAGGACTTTCAACTTTGTGCGTTCATTTACCAAAGACGCGCCGCACCAGCGGCAGCGCTTGTCATTCACAATGGCGGCGCTTGTCATTCACAACTGTGCCATGCACACGAAATTAACTCTTACATCAAAATATTATGTTACGTATTGTGTTGAGCTGCTATGTGGCAGCAGGGTCAATGGCACCTTTGACACGACTGATGTTTCTCCTAAGTAGGTGCCTAAACAATACTTACAAGTTTAAGTGTGGTGGTGTTGTGTATAAATAAATGAGCAAATAAAAAAGTTTGCTTCTTTTTCCTCCCTTCTTTTGTAAACAAGAGATAAGGCACAAGCGTGGTGTCTGACATAAGCATAATAAAAGTTAATTTGGGGGCGCTGGGCGGATCTTTGCACCCTGGCAGCACATATGCTAAAGACAGTGTTGAATACAAACCATTATGATTGCTTTAGAGACTTCAAATTACATACTACACACAACTTTGTCACTATATACAATTTCTGAAGAAGATAATTCTGCAGGAATGAAAGATCTTTACATTTCAAATCCATTTTTTTCCCCTGAGGTTTGTACGGAGTGCTGCTATCTGTATCTGTCTTCTCTCCCTCCCTTGTCTAGTTTACATGCATGTGCACAGTGGAAAAGACACCAAAACCCTCTGCAAAAAAGTGTTTTGATATGCTTGTAATTTGTGGTTGCACCTTTTGATTCTTTTTGTGTGGTGTTCTAATGTAGAGGAACGAAAGCGAGCAATAAGTAACAATCCAAGCTGGCTTCTGATTTCTTTCTGGAAGAGTTAAAACAAACAAACAGCAATGCAGTTGTGCACTTTGCCAAGGCAGGGGAGTCAGAGAAGCTACAAATGAACCAAAGAAATGGAAAACCACGACAAACTGCACATGCTCCAGTTCTGAAATCTAGTCTGGAACCGATTTTAGAGATTCTACAGGTTTCACCAGAACAGAGTGAGGCTATAGATCACTAGAGGAGACAACTAGCTCATCCCTAACCAGGGCCATTAGACCCCAGCTCCTTTCTCACTGCACCAATATGGTAACTTGGCAGAAGCGGGATTTTCTGGCCTACTCTCTGCAGTGCATTGTGCCAGTACTGCAGAGGGCCAGAAAAGGGATCAAATGACACAACGGAGCCAATAGCATTTTACATGGTGGCGCTGTGGGTTAAACCACAGAGCCTAGGACTTGTCGATCAGAAGGTCGGCAGTTCGAATCCCCACGACGGGGTGCGCTCCTGTCGTTCGGTCCCAGCACCTGCCAACCTAGCAGTTCGAAAGCACGTCAAAGTGCAAGTAGATAAATAGGTACCGCTCCAGCGGGAAGGTAAACGGCGTTTCCGTGCGCTGCTCTGGTTCGCCAGAATCAGCTTAGTCATGCTGGCAACATGACCCGGAAGCTGCACGCTGGCTCCTTCGGCCCATAGACCGAGATGAGCACCACAACCCCAGAGTCGGTCACGACTGGACCTAATGGTTAGGGGTTCCTTTACCTTTACCTTTACAATGAGTCTGGCTCCTGCTCAGTCAGAGCAACTTGACTTTCCAGCAAAAGCCAAGTTGCCATTCTCCCAGCTTCTCTGTCTCTTAGCTGCCCTGCTCAACAGTGTGTTGCATTACCAGCTTGCCAGCTCCCCATTCTTCTAGACAAGTCAGCTCACCTTTCTTCTAGACTCCCCTGGCTGCCTTGCTTCACCTCCTCTCACCCGCCTGCTCTGACAGGTAGCTTTCAGAAATGCTCCCCACTATCTAACTTAAAGGAACGCGGGTGGCGCTGTGGGTAAAACCTCAGCGCCTAGGACTTGCCGATCACATGGTCGGCAGTTCGAATCCCCGCGGCGGGGTGAGCTCCCATCTTTCGGTCCCAGCGCCTGCCCACCTAGCAGTTCGAAAGCACCCTTAAGTGCAAGTAGATAAATAGGTACCGCTTTATAGCGGGAAGGTAAACGGCGTTCCGTGTGCTGCTCTGGTGCCGGTTCGCCGGAGCAGCTTTGTCACGCTGGCCATGTGACCCGGAAGTGTCTGCGGACAGCGCTGGCTCCCGGCCTCTAGAGTGAAATGAGCGCACAACCCTAGAGTCTGGGAAGACTGGCCCGAATGGGCAGGGCTACATTTACCTTTTTTATCTAACTTAAGGACGAGAGCAATTCAAAAACAAAACCAGGTTGTCTCGGTTGGAGAAACGCTCCCTTTAAGATGTTCTTTTCCTGCCCAAGAAAGGTTCAGAAAGGTGTAACTAGAGGATATGTCCATAGCCGTACAAGACTCAACGGTGATTCCTATCATCATTGGCAATAATGGGAAGCTTGTATTGTGCCATTCAAGTATTTTGTATTGTCATTACACTTTTCGTGGCCCTAGCGTTAAGGTCAGCATCCAGCAGTTCCAATGAGAGCTGTCAAGGGCAACATCATGTTCTGAACACTGTAACCTTTTAAAAGACCCGATATTTGGATTGGCTGGACCTTCAGCTTTGATTGGGTCCTTTGACTGGCATTTTAAAAGGAGTGCAAAGCAATCATATTACTCAGTAATTTTAAAAGGTCAGAAAAACAGGCCGTGCTTCTTTCTTTTGGAAGAGCAATCTGTGAGATTGCTCAGTGCACTTCATGCTTAAACTGGGGACTGAGCACAATGGTACAGAGCAGGCTTTGTATGCACAATGACCAAAGTGCAATTTATATACTTCCTAGTTGTGTTAGAATGCAATGAACATATTTCTTATCTGTCACCAATATGGCCCAATTTGGTCTTTTGAAAACTTGTAAAATAGAAGTTCAGTTTTCCTTTTACTGGCATATGCTTGATCAGACATCTTAAGCAACTGAATTAGCTCAACCAAATTTCAATCAAGAGGTGGTTTGTTTTTGGGTTTTTTTGTTTTGTTTTTTTTAAAAGAGCCTATTTCACTTGTGGAGGAAAAGAAGCAATCTGTCGCCCTGTGGATATCATAGTCACATTACGGTGTTTTTATCTCGTTCACATTCTGAAAAGGCTGGTCTGCTTCTTAGTGTGTGTGCAGGAAATGGGAGGATCTTTTAGAAAATGCATTTCTATCCATTGATTACTTATGAAGCTTTCCCTGCTAAGTGATGTCAGCTTTGCCAGAGAGTCTGTGCATCCAGCTGAGAATTGCAGTTCCTGAACTAGTGCCTGGAGAACAGAATCGAGTACACTGGGTGGACATCCCTCATCTGTAGGGATGCCCACAAAAGTGATTAGCTGCAAAAAAAAAATACAACCCAACACCAATCTGCTGAGAGCTGGCAGCAGAGGGATGAAGAGTGCTACCCCTTCTTCAGTAGCCTGCTGAATGCAGATGTTTTCATTTCTTCTGGCAGCCTACAGGTTCTGTTTGGGGCACAAAGGAGGGACGGATTGCTCCATTCCTCCTTTGCCAGCTCACTCACTCACTCTGCACAGGATCCCATTTGCTTGCCTTTGGCTACCAGGATTAAATACAAGGCTCATTTTGGATCCTTTGTAAAAAAAAATAATCTCAGGCATAAAAGTGTATCAGTCCATTTGGTTTCTTTTCTTTTCTTTAAAAAATGCAATCTTCAGATCTTAAACCACAGCCTTCATGCTAATCTAACTGCTGGCAATAAGTACCACTTTGGCCCAGGTGCCAAATCATGGCTTGGTGCAAATAAGCAAACATGCACGTTCCCAGAGCAAAATTCACAGCCACAGCACTCCTCCCGAGCCACACTATGCTGTAAAAGACCCTGGACCAGAGTTGTTGTTTAGTCGTTTAGTCGTGTCCGACTCTTCGTGACCCCATGGACCAGAGCACCTATCTGCATGTACACAAATGTTTAAACATGAGTGTTCATGCATATGTTAAGAGGATTTTAAATTGAGCAGTTAGTGTGCATATCAGCCAGCCATTGTAAACATTCACCGGACTTCATGGAGAATCCTTCCAAGATATGGGTAGGCAACTTAAGGCCTGGGGGCCAGATCCAGCCCAATGACCTTCTAAATCCAGCCCGCAGACAGTCCGGGAATCAGCATGTTTTTACATGAGTAGAATGTGTGCTTTTATTTGTGGGGCATAGGAATTTGTGGGGTTATTTATGAAGCATAGGAATTCAAAATAGTTCAACACCCCACAAGGTCTGAGGGACAGTGGACTGGTCCCCTGCTGAAAAAGTTTGCTGACCCCTGTTCCAAGAGGCCAGGTGAATTATGCACAATGGCTGGTTGTTATGCACATGAACTGCCCATCTTGACATATATATTGTTCAAGTTTGTTAAAGGAAGAACAACCGTGAACAAATTAAGCCGATTTGCCTCATAGAGTAAGGGACTGCTGTAAGTTGCTTCAGGAAATGGAGTCTGAGGTCTATAGTTCTTTCCTTTTGCCCATATCGAAACCACCATTGAAACGAAGCCCAACAATGTACATAGTCATGTCACTGTGTTCATAAATTAAGATCTCTGGAACAGAAAGAGGATTTAATGTCCCATTTGTGAAGGTCTGTGTGAGTTTATGGTTCTGTGTCTAACAAAACACTCCCTCGATTCATCCTTTCCAAGGGGATATCATTTCAAGATTTCTGGGCATCAACAAAAAGTGGAATTTTCCTCATGAGTATACCATTATTTAAGAGAACTGCAAAGGGGGCTCTAGTTACTCTAATGCATTTATGGTAATAACATTTCCGCATGTAATTTAAAAATGCAATTTACATCTATTTAAATTAGCTATATGTAAAACATGCCTTTTGACATTGCCTGTGGATTTTTACCCCACCTCATCACTGGAATTAATATTTCCCAGGTGATATCCCCCCCCATAAAAAAATTCATTAAATTGAAATGGTTGATACAATTAATTTAAATGTACTTTTGTCGAAACACTGGAACCACTATCATCATTATTATGCAACATGGTACAGTGCTAACAAAAACACCTCAAGGGATAAACCCATTCACTGAGCTGAAGACTGATTTTACAATATCAGCTCATTTCTCTCAACATCATGAGGGCATTTCTCAACCATCATAGGCAAAGCTTTCTTATTAGAACCACTTTAGTAATGTATCGTGAAATGTAGTGATTCTCTTTACTCCAAATGAGCAAATGCCAAAACCCAATGCAGGCAGGCAGGCAATGATTTCTGCTGGAGTAGTGGAACCAAGTCATGCCCTATCCAGATTATTCTTTTTTTGTGAGCTTGCTTGCTCAGTGGTTGCCGCAAACCAAGATTCACTTCGAGTAAAATCATTGAAATTAATAGACCTAAGGTAAAGGGTAAAGAGACCCCTGACCATTAGGTCCAGTCACGGACGACTCGGGTTGCGGCGTTCATCTCACTTTATTGGCCAAGGGAGCCGGCGTACAGCTTCCGGGTCATGTGGCCAGCATGACTAAGCCGCTTCTGGTGAACCAGAGCAGCGCACGGAAATGCCGTTTACCTTCCCGCCGGAGCGGTACCTATTTATCTACTTGCACTTTAACGTGCTTTCAAACTGCTAGGTTGGCAGGAGCAAGGACCAAGCAACTGGAGCTCACCCCGTCGCAGGGATTCGAACCACCGACCTTCTAATCACCAAGCCCTAGGCTCTGTGATTTAACCCACAATGCCACCCGCATCCCTAGACCTAAGTTAGTTGTGTTCATTAATTTCAATGGGTCTCATCTGAGGAGGACTGGCATTGGATACAACCCCAATATTATTGTTCGCTTAGGACCCACCTACCATTTTTATACTTCTGTGTTATCTTTCCATTCTTCTGCATTTGCCTCCTACGCAGATGAACTGGCCAGTCCATTTTTGCTGTTGCGGATTTAGAAGCTGAGATCTTTTCTTAATGGACTGGAGAAGGGGTGTATGTGTTTCCAAATCACCAGGCAAAATGATTGATGGAACTCGTTTAACGCAAGGTTAAAGTATTGACCAAAGTAGTACAGTGTGCTAAGGAAACTGTTTCGGAATCAGTTTGGGGTCTGGGGAGACTTGCACTTAACAGAAATCTAGAAGAAACAAACTATCTGTGGGTGAAGAATCCAAATGTTTTAGCATAAAGGTCAAACCACACACTTGGGCGTAATCAAAAGCCTTTCCTCTGGGAAACTGCTTTGGGAGCCGTTTTAGAGGATTAATCATTTTATTGATACATGTCTTGATTGGCCAAATGGCAGGTATAACCAGTTTTGTACATGGTTAGAATATTGGCAAAAGAATCAGTCAGGTAGGAGGGGTTGTTTATCAACACACCAGCCTAGATTCAGGGGTCTTCATGTGGACAAGAATCTCCTTTAGAGCTGCCACCTTTGACAGTGTTGAACACTTATTGAAGTGCCCAGGATGCTCTTAGTGGATGAGGAGGTTCTGTACAGATCAACCAACCGCCTCTTCTAAATAGAAAAATCAAATCAATTCACTAGCTTTCTCACACACCACAATGATAATAGTGGAATGCATGTATATAGATAAGCGTTCTGTCATTATTTGGACAATGGATGTATGTTTCTGATCAAACTAGCTTTAAAAATAATATTCCTGTTCTTCTTAGTTCTATACTGGGAAATGTTTGATTTAAAAGAAAACAATTTCTCTTTAAGATTATTTAAGAACATATAATTTATCCAAAGCTTTAAAGCCATTCATCTCGGGGCTTCTAAACCTCTCGTGGGACACTAATTTTGATACTACGATCAATAGGAAGTTCAGGCATAGATTTGATAAGAAGCATAAAAGAATTTTATTAAAGAACTTAGAGGACGTAACATTTTTAGACTTCCCTAATGCACACTTCACTGCTTTTTTCGCAGGAGCTAAAAGAAAAGATGGATGAGCTCCTGCCACTGATACCAGTCCTGGAACAGTACAAAACTGATGCTAAGTTAATCACCCAGTTCAAAGAGGAAATTAGAAATCTGTCTTCAGTCCTCACCGGGATCCAGGAGGAAATTGGCGCCTATGATTATGAGGAACTCCACCAGCGAGTGCTCAGTTTGGAAACCAGGCTTCGAGACTGCATGAAAAAGCTTAGTAAGTTCACAATTTCATGGCCCATTTCGTCCCGCTGCATGTGGGTTTGAATGGGGTTTCAAGCCATCTGGAATTGCAGAGTTGTAATCCGACACATCGGGGAAGGGGCACAGGTTGGCATCCTGCTGCACACCCCTGTGGCAATAGATGAACATGGCCTCTGATCACAGTGCTTTCCCACAGGCTAGGAGTGGAAAGGGCATGGAGCTCAGCTCGGGAAAAGCAATAGTCTTACTTGCCCAATTTCCTTTGCTTTGCAGCTTATCTTTGGCATTTTTATTTTTCGTTTACTTTCCAAGAGTGAATCAGATGCTAAAATGTACTTTGACTCAGTAGACCCCCTTGCAAAATCTAAGGGTCTTGGCTCTTCCTCTTTCAGCGAAAGACAATTTTTCATATAAATATACATACAGTGGTACCTCGGGTTAATGCACATGAAATAAAACAGAGGTGTATAGATGGGCCATTACTCTTTGAAATTGTGCTTACCCACCAAGCAGGTGGTGTTCCGAGTTCAGTGGTACCTTGGGTTACATACGCTTCAGGTTACAGACTCCGCTAACCCAGAAATAGTGCTTCAGGTTAAGAACTTTGCTTCAGGATGAGAACAGAAATCGTGCTCTGGCAGCGCGGTGGCAGCAGGAGGCCCCATTGGCTAAAGTGGTGCTTCAGGTTAAGATCTCTCGATTGAGTTATCCTTTCAATAATTCATTCTCAGAGTCTGAAACTAGAAATAACACCGTGAAAGAGAGAAAGCAAAAAAAAAAAAAAAAGCACATGAACAGAAAGGAATTGTCTAGTGGAAATCTAACCAGTGTGCAAGTGATTAGAGTGCTAGATTAAGGACTGATCAAATCCTGACTCAGCCAGGAAGCTTACTGGCTAACCTTGGGCCAGTCAACGCCTCTCAAGGAGGTGAGAGGAGAGGTTTTTGTTTTCTCGTTTCTGTTTTATCTTGTATTTTCATCTTGTGAACCGGCCTGAGATCTTTTCATGAAGAGTGGTATATAAATCTTATAGATGAAGATGATAATGATAACCACCTACCTCACAGAGCTGTGAGGATAAAATGAGGAAAGGGATGGACTGGAAGAAAAGTGAGGTATAAATGTACGGTGGTACCTCTACTTACATTCACCTCTGGTTACGTATTCTTTGGGATACGTGCGCGGCAAACCAGGAAGTATTTTTCCAGGTTTTGCCCTTGCTTGCATGCGCAGAAGTGCTCTATGTGCCATGCACATGCACAGAAGCGGCACCCCCAGATATGCAAACCTCAGGATCCAACCGGAGCTCCAGAATGGATCCTGTGCACAACCGGAGGTACCACTGTAATCATAAGTAATATCTCTTTAGGGCTTCTGCTCCATTTTGGTGTTTCCTGATTGCATGACGTGGGAAGAGGACAGGGGTGAATAGGCAAGCCTCACTTCCAACACCGAATACGCCAGCTCCACTTCAGACTTGTCTACATCAACAGGGAAGGCCTGAAGCAGAGTTAGTCGATTGTATTTGAGTAAGGTAAAGGGACCCCAGACCATTAGGTCCAGTCGTGGCCGACTCTGGGGTTGTGGCGCTCATCTCGCTTTATTGGCTGAGGGAGCCAGCCTACAGCTTCTGGGTCATGCGACCAGCATGACTAAGCCACTTCTGGCGAACCAGAGCAGCACACAGAAACGCCGTTTACCTTCCCGGCGGAGCGGTACCCATTTATCTACTTGAACTTTGACGTGCTTTCAAACTGCTAGATTGGCAGAAGCAGGGACCAAACAATGGGAGCTCACCCTGTTGCAGGGATTCGAACCACCAACCTTCTGATCAGCAAGTCCTAGGCTCTGTGGTTTAACCCACAGCGTGTAAATGCACATAAAAACCTCATCATGAATGGGGACTCCGTCAGAACAGGAAGATATGAAGTGCAGCTAGTCCTTGAATGCTTGCTCCTGACCCATTTTTAAATTCAGCACCAAATGCAATCCCCCCTGGTATCAGCTGCATTTAGGATCTTCCAGTCACAGCTAGCATGTTCTTACAGCATTCTCGAGCGCCATCCATCCCTGGCGCAAGGGGGTATTGCTTTTGGCACTGAATTCACCATCAAAAACAAGCTCCTCTTTTGCCAAGGAAAGCGGCACAACCGTACAGCTGCTTTTTCCTTTGAAGTGTGATCACCTGACATCATATTATGTCAGGTGAGCCCCACCCCACCTGTCAAATATGCCCACAGAGGGTGGGCCAGCGTTTTCTCTGCTGCAAGATGTGGGGCTCAGCTCTTGTTTCCAATTAAAGTCTGACCATCTCTGCTCTTGTAGAAAATGTACTGGGCAGATGGCTTTTACAGCCCACACTGCTCTCCCTCAAAACTATAGCTGCACATCCTGAATTATGTCCCTAATAGACACAGGCAGCAAAGGCATTTGTCTTCCTGACAGTCCTTTGCTACCCAAACATTGGTATGAGTCGCATATTAGTGATGTTAAAGGAGTCCCTTTCAGCTAGCAGGAGAGTCAGAAGAAAGCCGACCTGTTCCTAATGCATTCAGAATTGCTAATATTTGCCGTTCATTTCAGAGGTGACAGAAGCGCATAGCAGGGGAGGATTCCTTCATTTCCTCTACTGCCTTCACCCCTGCTAGCATGGCAACCTTGTGCAGCTTTTAAAAATGATCTCTTTCTATCTGTTTTCCAGAGGAATTGTGTTAGCAACAGCAACAGTAGTATTACTTTACCAACTAAATATCTCTCAAGAGGTACCTCAGCAGAGGTACCTCAGCAATATTCTCTCTGGTGGGACCCTTCCTCTTTCAGTGTGACTTGGGCTTACCTGCCTGTGGTGGCCATCCTTGAAATTCCCCGCAAAGCCCTAAAATGAGGCTCAGTCAGGGATATTGTGGGAAATGGCTAGATCCAGCCCCTAGGTGCTGCTCAAGAGTTTGAAGCTTGGGGAAAAGTTAAGAGGGCCTAGGGCAGGTACAGTGGTACCTTGGTTCTCAAACGCCTTGGTACTCAAAGAACTTAGAACCCAAACACTGCAAACCCAAACCGGAAGTAAGTGTTCCAGTTTGCAAACTTTTTTCGGAAGCCGAACATGCTCCGGTTTGAGTGGCACACTTCCGTTTTGAGTGTTACGCTGAGGTCTGTCTGTTTTTTTGCTATTTATTTGGTGGTTTTGTTTTTGCGGCTCTTTTTGTTTTGTTTTTGTGACTGTGTGGAGCCCAGTTCAGCTACTGATTGGTTGTTTGTGTGACTGCAGTACATTGTTTATTGTTTTCATTTTATGGATCGGTGGTCTTGTTAGAGAGTAAAATTCATGTTTAATTGCTGTTTTAGGAGTTGTTTTTAAAAGTCTGAAACGGATTATCCATTTTGCATTACTTGCTATGGGAAATCGCACCTTGGTTTTGGAATGCTTTGGTTTTGGAACGGACTTCCAGAACGGATTAAGTTTGAGAACCAAGGTACCACGGTATTAAATATCTTCAAATATTCCAAGGGCTGTCACATGGAAGAGGGTACAAGCTTGTTTTCTCCTGCTCTGGAGGGTTGAACTTGAACCAGTGTTACAAGAAAGGAGATTCTGACTAAACATGAGAGAAAAAACTTTCTGACAGTAGCAGCTGTTTGACAGTGGAACAGTCTCCCTTGGGAGGTTGTAGTCTCTTTTTTTTTATAAAATTTTTATTAGGTTTTCACATTTTATAAAACAAAAACAAAAACAAAACATATATATTTTTAAACTCTTATTTTCATTACCCCCTTTCCCTGACTTCCCCCCACCCCCTCTTCATACATCCCAATTCCAAAAATTAGTTCAGCAAGTTCTTATCTCCCATCTTTAACATATTATTGTTATTTTTAAACTTAATCCTTTTTACTTATCCAAATTTAATTTATCCAATTCTCTTTTAAACATTAAATCTTTTTTTTCTAAGGTCGACCTAATTACCCTTCCACGAATTTCTCCCTTTGTATTTTTGTTAATTATATGTCATAATGGCCAAATACAAAAATCATAAAATTTTGAAATTCTGTTCTCCCCTCCCTCCCTACCCCAGTTTCCATCCCTTCCCAAGCAATTATCCTAGCCCGGATTCCTCACATCAGAGGCCTTCAAGTCTCTGTCAGTCTCTCTCTGCCGATTTTGTTGGTAGCCCTTTTTGTTGGTCCTCAGGTCTCGAAGGAATTCTATCTCAGTCACATCATATTTTCTTCCATCCAAGATACTTAATAGCAGTTGCTGCAGAAAGTCTCCCATACTCAAGGAGGAAGTCCCAATCATATTTCTTTACTCTTTTGAATTCCAATATTCCAAGTGCTCCCGGGACTTCCTCCTTCATCTTTCTCATCTTTCGCAGATTTGTAATCCAAAGATCTTCTTCTTTATTTCCTGACAATATGGGCTTCTGATTGATATTTTCCTGCACTTTTTCCATTCCTTCTTTTCTCTCCACCTGTTCCAAAAATGTCTCTTCTGGTTCAGCTGCAGATTCCTTATCAGGCAAATCCTTTATGCATTCAGCAGAGTCGTTTGTTTTGGAATTCAAGGTCATAAGTTCTTTGTTCATAGCCGTACTCTGCTCTTGCAGGATTCCCACGAGAAAAAACATTCTTTCTATCTCTACCAGTAATTTTCCCTCTGCAGCCATTGTAATGTCTCTAGTTTCCCCCAGGGGGATTACAGTTGCTTGATAGTCCTTTTCCAACAGCCCGTTACTTTGTTGTTTATGACTACGTTGTTTCCAGCCACCTCAGTTCAAAAGCAACACTTTTAGTTCAGAAAGTTATTAAATAACAAAGTTCTTAAATTTTAGTCGCCCGTTTGACAGCTCCTTTGGCAGCTGTCAAACTCCTTGTTCTTTTTCCTCCGGCTCACACACAGGACGCTCCCGGGTTCGGGAGGGGGGGGTTACACAAAAGCTTCCAAAACTCCTCACTTTCTCTCCAGCACAAAGACTTCTTCTGTCAAACTCATGGAAATATTTTTTATCTAACACCAAAAACAGTACTCTCCACCTTAGTCCACCGATCCTTGCTTTAGATCGTTTGTAGATAGGGGGGTGCGGACTTCCCTTTAGCACATCCCCCGGTTGTACCGAATTCAAAGATATAGATTTTAAAGTCCAAATTCCATTCTACTCACGGGTTATTTGTTTCCAGTCCGAATTTTGGGGAAAAAGTCAGCGCTGTCCGGCCATGGCACGCGGCTTCGCTCCACTGAAGTAGCGGTCTACTCTCAGCACCACGCCGCTCCCCGTACCCTCTCCGTAGCCTTTAAAAAGGCTCTTCGTGGGTCAGGGAGGGCGCTTAAAGGTGCCCACCGAGTCACCAAGTCCGCAGGCTTCCGCGCCTGCGGTTTCTGAGGGTCTGTAGTCTCTTCTTCCTTGTGGGCTTTTAAACAGAGGTTGGGTGGCCGTCTGTCATGGATGCTTTAGTCGAGATTCCTACATTACAGGGGGTTGGACTAGATGACCCCTGGGGTCCCTTCCAACTCTTATTAGTAGTGGGACCCACTTGGGTGCTGGGGCCCTGGCATCTGCCCAAGGATGCCAGATGCCAATGAGTTCATGGCTGAGGTGCAATTTCAAGCCCCAATAATTCACAGCTCATGTTTGACCACTCTGGTATAATGCCATTCAGAAAGGTTCCACACACAGAACAGTTTGAAGACTGGATTCCTGTTCCACAGAGGAATCATTTGCACTGTGCGGCTTGTTTTTAAGTACGTCTCATTCTAAAAAGCCATTTTAAAACTGGCACTTGTGGGAAAATTAATGAAACAGCTAAAGGCAACGGAGAACAACACAGGATCCAAGGACTTTGTTGGACGACAACACTAATTGGTTCAGTTTATTTGAAACGGTGAAAGAATTAAGGTCCTACCAGTACCACATGGGCAATTATGAGTGGCTTGGATAAGGATCAGTCATGTTACGCTCTGTGAACATCCGTACAAACACACTTGTACTTCTTGTTGTTGTTTCGGCATTTAGTCATGTCCACCTCTTCATGACCCCATGGACCAGAGCACGCCAGGCACGCCAGAGCACGTCTTCCACTGCCTCCCGCAGTTTGGTCAAACTCATGCTGGTAGCTTCGAGAACACTATCCAACCATCTCGTCCTCTGTCATCCCCTTCTCATTGTGCCCTCCATCTTTCCCAACATCAGGGTCTTTTCCAGGGAGTCTTCTCTTCTCATGAGGTGGCCAAAGTATTGGAGTCTCAGCTTCAGGATCTGTCCTTCCAGTGAGCACTCAGGGCTGATTTCCTTCAGAATGGATAGGTTTGATCTTCTTGCAGTCCATGGGACTCTCAAGAGTCTCCTCCAGCACCATAATTCAAAGGCATCAATTCTTCGGCGATCAGCCTTCTTTATGGTCCAGCTCTCACTTCCATACATCACTAGTGGGAAAACCATACCTTTAGCTATACGGACCTTTAATTTGTACTTACCTTGGTGCAGATAGTAAGAGATCTAGACAGTCAGGGACAGGGGAAGAATTGTGTGCACATTATTACTGTTATAAACTGGAGAGGGGGATTACTATGGTTTCCCTGTAGTTTTAATTTCCCCTTAAGTCACCCCTTAAGTCACGTTGATCAGCTTCTTGGTGAATGGAATAGTGAGCGAAGAATACATTTGATGTGCAATACTGGGTGGGTAGACTCTGAGGAAGAAGTCAATCATTGGGGAGGATTTCAGCAAGAATCAAATGGGACCCTGCATTTCCTCCGTTGCTTTCCTGCCCTGAACTTACAGTTCCTGCCTGATTCATCCATCAGTGCCGATCCATCCCTTGATATGTTCCCAAGGTCAAGTATTTCGTGGGTCAATCACTGGGTGTTCTTCTCCATGTCATTTTCTCTCCCAGCAGTTTCCAGTGTAGGCCTTAAGCGGCTCAAAATAGTACAGGCTGATCCATCATTCTCACCACTCACACGAAGACGTGCTTCAGGGCCTACCTTGTCATCCTGAGCCGTTCCCTGCATGCAAATGCAGGCTCCGCAGCTGCCAAAACTCAGAGTGCTGTGAAGGCTCATTAATCAAGCTCACTTTCTTTTCTGTGATCCCCCCCCCCCTTGATTATCAACCCAAGCAGTTTGGAAGAATTGGCTCCTGACAAAGTTTTTTTGTTTTTTTTAAAAAGAGTTGGTTCTTTTCAAAGCCTTTGTTGTGGGAGAAGCATCATAGCCACTTCAGAAGATGGCTTCACGGGGGTTTTGGTGCTTGTATCTGTGTGTAAGTGGAAGTGCAGTGTATTTAAATTAAATACAGTGGTACCTCAGGTTAAGTACTTAATTCGTTCCGGAGGTCCATACTTAACCTAAAACTGTGCTTAACCTGAAGCACCACTTTAGCTAATGGGGCCTCCTGCTGCTGCTGCGCCACCAGAGCACGATTTCTGTTCTCATTCTGAAGCAAAGTACTTAACCTGAAGCACTATTTCTGGGTTAGCAGAGTCTGTAACCTGAAGCGTATGTAACCTGAAGTGTATGTAACCTGAGGTACCACTGTAAATAAAATTTGAAACCATTTCATGCAGGCCATCAGGAGCCGTTTATAACAAAGGAGTAATGTCCACCCACAAACACACTGGCGCCAGCACCAGGAGGTCCTAGGGGCCTGGGCACCCACCAAAAAATTGTGGTGGGTGCTCAGCCCCTGCACCATGGGGCCTTGGACGTGACTTCTAGGGCTCCCAGGCACCACTACAGCATGCGCAATGTGTTTCAGCAAATGCCCGCTTGACTACCTACCCTCCTACTTGCAACAAGTCCAGGGGGTGGCGCGGCCTGTCACCTTCCTCTTTCATTCTTCTTCTTTTTTCTTTTCTTTTTTTGAGTTTGATAAAGAGTGCTTTATTTTATTTTTTCAAACCACCACATTTATCTTAAACTGCATGCTTTGCAAATGCAAGCTGACATTTGTATGAGGACATTGGTTTGAGGATATTGAAGATAAGGAAAACAGGATTTCAAGACCTATAGTCCTCCTGCTTTATTCTCCCCCCTCTTTTTTTAAAAATTGCTTTTCACATATTACTTTACAATACATGTATACTGAAGCCAACACTATTTCCTCCCCACCCACCCATACATTTACATTTCTATTTCCTCAATCCATCATATTATTCTTTTCTCCTTCTTCCCACTTCCCTCCGCCTCCACTCAATTTCCTCCACATTATACAATTTACAATAATCTTTGCATTCTACAACCTTCTCAAATCATCTATATATTCTTATTATCTTTCCTTACTAAGAAGCTTCCTCCTTCTTAGTCTCAGTGTTGCACCTTGTAAAACTCAGACAGGAGGAGGAAGGAGATAGAATTAGAATGAGTTGGTGCTGCCTCTCATTGCCTCTGGCTCCACCTACTGTTGGCCTCCCTGCCTTCCACCCTACCATTGGCAAGAGCAAAGCTGCGATTAAAATAATATATGTGGTTGAATATTATCTTGCTATTTCATATTCTACTGATTTTTTTAAAAAAAAAACTTCACTTTTCAATGAACTATTATTCCAAACAGTCTTCTTTAAACCTCACATAATACGCCAATTTTGGTTAGAGTCAGTCAAAATTTGCTCAGTCCAGGAGGATATTAAAGAAGTTCTTATCGCTGCCATCACTTATGTATTGCTACTTTAAGTAAACTGTTCACCTTTTCTAAGTCCCCCTGCAAGATGTGATCCTTCAGATAACCCCAAAGCAATATTTCAGGATTTAACATTATACCATGTCTGTTCATCTTTTTTATTACTTCCATAACTTCTTTCCAAAATGGTTTGACAGGAGGGCAGAACCCAAAATATATGTATTAAAGCTCCCCGTTGGGTTTAACACTTCCAGTACTTTTCCTTCTGTAATTCCCCACCCCCTGCAGAGAGAGAGAGAGAGAGAGAGAGAGAGAGAGAGAGAATAGGTACCCTCAAGATCTCATTTTATGAAAGATTTAAGAATGGCAGATACAGTATTTTTGCTATGTTCTGATACATCCAAGTCCTCTCTGTTGTAGAGATTGTGATGCTGAAATCAATTCCCTATTTACATTGAAAGTTACATTTCCCCCCATATTTTGCGCACCTGTTGAGTCTCGAAGAGACCTATATTTTTGCGCAAGCCTACCTACTTGCTCTGAAATGGAGGAAAACAGGACTATTTGATTTAATTTTACAAACAGCTTCCGATTAAGTAAAATGTTGTTATTACACCATATATATTTTAACCCGATCTAATCCAAGAAAATAGTCATAAAGAAACATCTCCCAAAAGATGGATTGAGGGGAACATCTAGATAACAAGAACTCCACAAATGGAGTGTTGTGACTGAGAACTCCCTCTCCTCTCTCTCACTACTGGCCTAGCTTCAGATGGGGAGGAGAGAAATTCCAGCTACATCTGGAGTGCCACAGATTCCCCATCCCTATACTAGACGTTTCCAGGGAGAAGGGAGAGAAACACACACACAGGACGCATGCTCCTGCAACATCTACTTTCATCCAATGTAGTTGATTGACTTGAGTGCCTATTCACTTTGTACATATTTCCATTATATCCATTTAGCCCAGCAATGGATTCAGTGCCTCAAGGCAGCTTATCAAAGCACTTGCCCCATTATAACAGAATGAGAATAGGCTCGGATGATATAGCGCATTCATTTCCAGTAACTTAAGTGTAGGAAATGAAGTCATAACTTGGCCGGTGCAGTCAGAACACACAGCCTGTTCTGTTCATCTCCAATCTGACCTACTTAGTTATATGCAGATTGAACAAAGCATTCCTAAAACTAACTTCCATTCAAGCATTTTCATTCACGTGGAAGGGCAACTTGTCGTCTTGTCGTCTACAAATCACTCAGCCTTGTTCAAATTCGCCCAACCGAATCCTAGTCACTTTGATGAAAAGAAGGTGCATTTTTTACATGCTCCCCCCCCCAAAAAAAAAGAAATCCATGAATGCTAGGGCTGTAGATGGCTCCCTGATCCAAGGGCTGATCTAGCATGTTGGACCAAAAACCCTCTGTGATAGCATCTTGCAGTGCCCTCAGAGGAGGACCGCACTAGTTTCTTCCCATTTAATAAATAAATACAGAACAATAAAAATTAAATCTCACCCAGGATGATCCAGAGTCAACTTGGATCTGTATGTGGTATCTTATTGTTTCTTAATTAGTATTGTTTCTTAATTAAGATGTAAACCTCTAATTAGGATTTAGGCATTTAATTAGGGTATAAACATGTGATCAGGAGGCAGGGGGAAGAAGAAGATGCATACTATTCTCCAGCCAATGGTCCAAAGGCCAGAACCTTATTTCTGGGTGGAAGCAGAGTCTCTTACAAGTAGAAAAACCCAATGATAGCTGTACAGGCTTCCTGGGTATGGGCCCATGCGTTCAGGCATGATACCACATACAAATATATACACACATACAGTCATACCTCATGTTATGTTTGCTTCATGCTACATTTTTTCAGGTTGAGTCCTACGACGACCCGGAAGTACCGGAAAGGGTTACTTCCGGGTTTCGCCGCTCACGCATGCGCAGATGCGCAAAAGACATCACGCGCATGGACAGAGGTGGCGAATCGCAACCTACGTGTCCGCAGAGCGCCGCTGTGGGTTGTGTTCCTTTCATGTTGTCAACAGGCAATGGATCCCGTTCACAACCAGAGGTACCACTGTATGTACGTGTATATCAGATATTTGTATCCTTTCTTTTGAGCCATATAGATCACTAGCGGTAAGGTAAAACCTCAATACGTAATAAAATACCAATCAACACAACAACAGTGAAGAACCAGAAACATTGTATGCTACTTTTTAAAGGTAAAGGTAACGGGACGTGGGTGGCGCTGTGGGTTAAACCACAGAGCCTAGGACTTGCCGATCAGAAGGTCGGCGGTTCGAATCCTCGTGACGGGGTGAGCTCCCATTGCTTGGTCCCTGCTCCTGCCAACCTAGCAGTTCAAAAGCACATCAAAGTGCAAGTAGATAAACAGGTACTGCTCCAGCGGGAAGGTAAACGGTGTTTCTGTCTGCTGCTCTGGTTCGCCAGAAGTGGCTTAGTCATGCTGGCCACATGACCCAGAAGCTGTATGCCGGCTCCCTCAGCCAATAAAGCGAGATGAGCGTCGCAACCCCACAGTTGGTCATGACTGGACCTAATGGTCAGGTGTCCCTTTACCTTTACCTTTAAAGGACCCCTGACAGTTAAATCCAGTCGCAGAAGGCTCCAGGGTTGCAGTGCTCATCTCACTTTATGAGCTGAGGGAGCTGACATTTGTCCGCAGACAGATTTTCCGGGTCATGTGGCCAGCATGACTAAGCCACTTCTGGTGAAACCAGAGCAGCACACGGAAACGCCGTTTACCTTCCTGCTGGAGCGGTACCTATTTATCTACTTGCACTTTTTGGCGTGCTTTGGACCTGCTAGGTTGGCTGGTGCAGGGACCGAGTAACAGGAGCTCACCCCAGCCTTCTGATCAGCAAGCCCAAGAGGCTCAATGGTTTAGCCCACAGCACCACCTGCATCCCATATGCTGCTTTTTAATCAACCTAAATGTTCCCTGAAAAAGCAGTGTTTCATGTGTTGGTTTTATTACATGTATTCTACATAAAACAATAAGAAAGAATGATATACCACTGAAGTGCTATTTATTTCAAATCCTTACACCATGTCTTGTTTGCATCCTTCAAATAACCTAACTCTTCATTTAAAGAACTTGAACAAAGTATCCTTTTTTTGGACAGCACCAAAAGCACTCGGGCATCACCAGCGTTTGTTTGTTTTTATTTCTTACTCGGTCTCCTTTCACAGCACTTATATCTGGAAGAAGAGCACAGTCAGCCAACCTTGTGGTTTGGAAGGGATTTTCATAGAGTAATTTTGGTTTCTTATCATTTCAGCATGTGGCAAATTGATGAAGATCACTGGCCCTATTACAGTCAAGACATCGGGAACCAGGTTTGGCGCTTGGATGACGGATCCATTAGCACCCGAGAAAAATAACAGAGTACGTAACTTTTATTATTTCTTGCTGGGAGCCGGGCAGGAATTCTACCAGTTGGTCAATGAAAGATGTGAAGCTGCCTTATACTTGGGTCACAGCGTAGGTCCATTCAGCCCAGTTATCAGCTCTCTCCAAGGCCTCAGGCAGAAGTTTTTCTGAGCACCTACTACCTGAGAATGTTTTGGCTGGAGATGTCAGGGACTAAACTTAGGGTCTTCTAAATGCAATACATCTGCTCTACAACTCGGCCCAGTATACCTGAAGGAGCGTCTCCACCCCCATCATTCTACCCAGACGCTGAGGTCCAGTGCTGAGGGCCTTCTGGCAGTTCCCTCATTGCGAGAAGCTAAGCTACAGGGAACCGGGCAGAGGGCCTTCTCGGTAGTCGCGCCCGCCCTGTGGAACGCCCTCCCATCAGATGTCAAAGAGATAAACAACTACCTGACATTTAGAAAACATCTGAAGGCAGCCCTGTTTAGGGAAGTTTTTAATGTGTGACATTTTGATGTATTTTAAACTTTGTTGGAAGCCGCCCAGAGTGTCTGGGGAAACCCAGCCAGGTGGGCAGGGTACAAATAAATTATTATTATTATTATTATTATTATTATTATTATTATTATTATCTGCTTACAAGTGGGAGGACTGGATCCTGCAGGGTGCTGCTGCCCCATGGGAAGGAGTAGCAACCAGCATAATGCAGAATCGAATCTTTTGCTTAGGATTCAATCCTGTGCGGTGCTGCTTCAGGAGGAAGGAAGGAGAGGTCAGGCCAGAACAGCATCCACTCACACCCACCCCTACCTTCTGCCGCAAACGTGCAGCCAGCTGT
Source organism: Podarcis cretensis (assembly GCF_951804945.1). Classification (NCBI taxonomy): domain Eukaryota; kingdom Metazoa; phylum Chordata; class Lepidosauria; order Squamata; family Lacertidae; genus Podarcis; species Podarcis cretensis. Next base: position 79,272,459 of record NC_137175.1, on the reverse strand, counting down.
TCGGTCCCACCTTTCTACGGTTTCTCCTTCCCACCTATGCCTGCCCAGCCCTATCCAGGGCTGTCTCAACCTGACTTAGCTATGTCCAGATTCCCCCCAAAATCAGCCCAATTTAGTTTGGGGTCTATCTGAATGCAGTACACAACCCTTCCCTTTTAATAAACATGAAATCAGGGCAAACCACATGAGGTGGATCAACATTGAGACATGACAGCCATGTCACTGAAGGGTCTAATATTGCCATGACCTACACATCATTCTCCTTATTGTCCAAAGCAGTGGTTCTCAATCTTTTTGCTTGCGGTGGAACACTTTACTTTAAAGAAAACTTAAGCAGAACACTTACGGTAGAATATATTTAAATGAATTAAAAGGGGGCAGAGTTGACTATTAGGAAAGCTCACAATGGAGGGACAACTTTTAAAAGCAGCAAGTTTGAGACCAGGGTGGATTTGATATAAATCAATTTAAATCACTAGTCAAGAAGACTTGATTTAAATCACTAGTCAGTAAGACTTGATTTAAATCTTTTTTTTTTTTACAGAAAGCCTCATTCTTTCTGGTATGATCTTAATATTAACAACCAGGTGAAGGTTTCATTTTTGGAATAATAAATTTTCAGAGTAGTTTTTACAGTTATATCAAAAATTACCACTTTGGTTATACTATTAGAAATACAAAGACAGGTAATTATGAAATTATTGTTTATATTTGGACAAGTTTTCTGCTGTACTTTATTGGAAGGAGAAAAATAATAATTCCTTAATAACAATTTAAACAATTTATTTAACTAAAACAATAACGTTGTAGCATATGTATCCATGTTTGTTAACTGATGTGGTTAAATGGTGGATATAGATATATAGATATATATAGAGATATATAGATATATATAGATATATCCTTAGACTGAGTTTTAGCCCACATGATAAACTTAAAACAAATCCTTATTTTTCCTGATGAATATCCTTTGGAATATAATTTTAACTTAAATAGAAAACTATCTTTAGAAAGATTTTTCCTCCAAAAGCATTTTATTTTAAAAATCCAATTTAAATTTTTAAAAACTCTGATTTAAATTAAAAAAACTGATTCAACTGTTTTTTTTAAAAAAAAACATTGATTTTTATCTACCCTATTCAAGACTTTAAAAATCTTTGCTGTCGGTCTCCTGTACTCCTCTGCCAGGAGAAGCCTGTGTTCTGTGTTGTGATCCTTAAGCCTTCTGCTCCTATCAGTTAGAGCTCTTATCTCCTCGCCAGCATTAAGAGCTCTTTCTAGCAAGTGCTAGAAGGGGACAAAGGCTTCCCACTGCAAGTGCTTGAACACACTAACAGGGCAGGGCAGGCACAGCAGTGTTGCTCACCTGGCTTCTCAACACTTAAGAGGAGAAGATGGGCGAGGCAGTGGAGGTGCTGGGAGGGTCAGATTGACTCTGCTGCTGAGCCTTCACCACACCCAGCTCCACACTGCCTTGCTTCCTCCTGGCAACTGGCAGCAAGGCACAGCAATGGGGAAGCAGGCAAGCAATGCCACCTTGCCAGAGGCACCAGCTTGCAAAGGCAATGGGGGTGTCAACATCACAGTGTGATGTCAGGGAGGAGGAGGAGCGGAGGAGCCGGGGCGGAGCCAAACATGGCAGCCAATCAGCTCAGTGGCCGGTCGCTCATCCTCCACCTCCTCTTGGCACCACCGCTGGTGCTTCAACCCTCCTTCCCCTCTACAGCAGGAGGGGAAGGAAAAGCCAGCTGCTGAAGGCACACTCTTCTTGAGCTCCACTCTTTGGCTCCGAAATTTTGGGGGATGGTGGGGGCCAGCCCTACTCCAAAAATATAGTGGGGACTTAACAGGACTCAGCCCCTAGAAGCTGGCACCCCTTCACATTAGCCAGTGTGGTGTAGTGGTTAAGAGCGGTAGTCTCGTAGTCTGGTGAACTGGGTTCGCGTCCCCGCTCCTCCACATGCAGCTGCTGGGTGACCTTGGGCTAGTCACACTTCTTTGAAGTCTCTCAGCCTCACTCACTCTCAGAGTGTTTGTCGTGGGGGAGGAAGGGAAAGGAGATTGTTACCCGCTTTGAGACTCCTTTGGGTAGTGATAAAGTGGGATATCAAATCCAAACTCTTCTACTGACTTAAACCTTAGAGAACCCAGCAAGGGAAGGGGAGAAAGGGAAGGAAATCTCAGGAAAATTGCTTGAATGGTGCATTTAATTCCCATGGCGACAGCTCAACAGAAATCACACATTGTGTGTGCTTGTCTACCAATACAGTTCTTTTCTCAGAGGAACCCCTTGGACTGCTTCACAGAACCTCGGGGTTCTGTGGAACATAGTCTGAGAAATGGCAGACTGAGAAATTCAGAGCCACTCCCCTTTTTCTAAACCCAGCAATCAACAAAACCCGATCAGATCTGGTTTTCCTTTGCTCGATTTGCATGGCAAATGGAAAGACTCCAGTGAAAGAGTAAATAGCAAATGTACCGTATTTTTTGCCCTATAGGACGCACTTTTTCCCCTCCAAAAATGAAGGGGAAATCTGTGTGCATCCTATGGGGCGAATGCAGGCTTTCAAAGAAGCTTGGAGAGCGAGAGGGGTCGGTGCGCATGGACCCCTCTCTCTCTTCAGGCTTCAGGAAGCTATCAGCAAGCCTGGGGAGCCCGCGGGAGTTCCCGCAGGGCTCCCTAGGCTGCGGATAGCAGCCTCCTGCACGGAGCGCGGGGCGCGCTGAAGCAGAGCGTCCCGCGCTTCGGGCAGACATTGGGCAGCCCCACAAGCTCGGGGGACAGTGAGGAGGCGCAGCGCTGCCATCCCGCTGTTCCCTGACCTGGTTTGGAGGCTGGCACCGACCTGGTTTTGGTGGGGAAATAAAGGGGAAAAAATTCCTTTATTTCCCCCCAAAAAACTAGGTGCGTCCTATGGGCCGGTGCGTCCTATGGGACAAAAAATACGGTATTTAAAATGATAGGCCAACTTGCAAATTATGCTTCTGTCTAAAGTTCACAGCTTATCCCTTCTTTCTTTCTTGCTTGCTTGCTTGCTTGCTTGCTTTAAGGTCTGGTATATGGACAGTTACACCAACAACAAAATAGTCCGTGAATACAAATCGATAGCAGACTTTGTCAGCGGAGCCGAGTCGAGGACATACAACCTCCCTTTCAAGTGGGCAGGAACCAACCACGTTGTCTACAACGGCTCCCTCTTCTTCAACAAATACCAGAGCAACATCATCATCAAGTACAGCTTCGATACGGGCCGCGTGTTGGCTCAGCGTAGCCTGGAGTATGCCGGCTTCCACAACGTCTACCCATACACTTGGGGCGGCTTCTCGGATATCGACCTGATGGCGGACGAAATTGGCTTGTGGGCCGTCTACGCAACCAATCAGAATGCGGGCAACATCGTCATCAGCCAGCTGAACCAGGACACGTTGGAAGTGATGAAAAGCTGGAGCACTGGCTACCCAAAAAGAAGTGCTGGCGAATCCTTCATGATCTGTGGCACCTTGTACGTCACCAATTCTCACTTAACTGGAGCCAAGGTGTACTACTCCTATTCCACGAAAACCTCCACGTACGAATACACGGATATCCCCTTTCATAATCAATATTTTCATATATCCATGCTTGACTACAATGCCAGAGATCGAGCTCTGTATGCCTGGAATAATGGGCACCAAGTCCTGTTCAATGTCACTCTTTTCCACATAATTAAGACTGAGGATGACACATAAACTCAACCTTGATATTCCAGCCACCTGAAAGCAGTGTCATTTGTGCTGAACTCAAAAGCATTCTGCTGGGTTTCTCTTAAGTTCTCTTAAGAAAAGGAAATGGGGGGGGAGCTTTTTCTACAGTATAATGTATTCCAAATATGGCGGAGCCTTTATTTAAAATGATCTGGATGGGGTTAGAGGTAACTTTCTTAACTCTACACCAGGCCTGCCATGACTTTGTCATGGAAAGCACTAAAGTTTATTTCAGTGGCTAAAGACATTGTTTTAAAAAATAAAATAAAAAAGATTAATGATCTGCCTTATATTAGAGTCAGAGACTAATGGTGGCTTAACTGCATGAATGTCTTTTTCTACCATATATCATTTTTTTAAACAAAAGCAATCTGTCTAATTGCTCAACATCAAAATATATTTGGACAGTAATCTGAAACAGAATGTGCATCAATATTATTTGGGTTTCTCTTTAAAACAACAACAACCACACTCTCTTCTAAAGTCAAATACTTAAGAATCAGATTTCTTTAGAGGTGAAAAGAAGTAAAATTCTATTGGCTGTTACACAATTTCAGATGCGGTGCTGTACAGTCTGTTTTTAAACTTCTTGCAAGCAATTTCTCAGTGATATGTATTTATACCATTGTGTCCACCATTGTGCAATTGTATCTCTTCACTTCTGTGAAAGTCAACTATTTTTTATAAAATATATTGAAGTTTGATGGTCTGATGGGTCCATTTTGGAATGGTGTGGATATGAAAATTCTGCAGTCATCAAGGTCCTCAATTCCAAACTACATACATGAATTTATTTGTTTGCCCGTTTTAAAAATGTAAATACTGCTTAACTGGCAAAACCGTGGTCTACATAAAACATAAAATATACTTCAGAATTGCCCATTGAAGTTAGAAGGTAAAAACAAGACCTAAGAAAAAATTCAAAGTACACATAAAACCAGTAGTTAAAAATATGCATCATTTGAAAACAAGAAAATTACCGTATTTTTCACTCTATAAGACAAACTTTTCCCCTCCTAAAAAGTAAGGGGAAATGTGTGTGCGTCTTATGGAGCGAATGCAGGCGGGAGGCTCTGCTCAGCGCTCCCTTTAAAGAGCCGCGCACACACTCCGCACGCTCTTTAAAGGGAGTGCGGCTCTTCGGGGAGTCTTAGCCGTGCACAGCCTCTCCCGGGCAGGGAATGAAGGCTCCCCTTGCCCAGGAGAGGCTATGTTCCATATTGCTATTCCTGGCTATTCCATAAGCCAGGACAGCCAGTGGGATCGCTGCGCTTCCTGGCTTCTTGCTTAGCTGCGCGCAGCCCCCACAGCCCAGGAGAGGCTGCACGCGGCTATCCCATAAGCCAGGACAGACAGCGCGATCCTGCTGGCTGTCCTGGCTTCTGGGATTCTGAATATTTTTTTTTCTTTTCCTCTTCCAAAAACTAGGTGTGTCTTATGGTCTGGTGCGTCTTATAGAGCAAAAAATACGGTACTTAATAGAATGCATGTCAACCATACATTGTTGAGTAGGCTTGCCTACGCAACAAAAACGTTTTCAGCAGGCACATTACAGCTAGACAGAACTAAAGGAGACCACCTAAATTGCATAGCTCAGGCTCCTGCTGCTGCTTGGAAACCCATATAGACATGGCAGTGGGCACACCTGCTCATAGCTGAAGCTGGATGATGGGCAGCGCTGCCCTGGGCTGGTCTTACACTGGATTCTCAGGGACAGTGTCTTCCTCCCTCAGGTTTATGCAGTTGTCTTACACTGGGGAGGGCAAAGTGTTTATTAATCACACCCACCTGGGTTGTACGTTATTGGCCCTAACAACATGCACTATTAAAAAGGGGGTTAACCAAGCTGTGGCTTTCCCATGGTCTATACCAGGCATGTCCAGCATGATCGGTCGATCGCAGGGGTATCTCAGGTCGATTGCGGTATTAAGTTAGTGATTGCCTTTGTGTTCCACCCCCCCCCCCAAAAAAAAAAAAGCTCAACAACTTTGGTCAACCATCCCCTAGCAATGACAATGGGTAGATCACAGGCGGTCTTTTTATACTGTGAGTAGATTGCAGTCTCTTGGGAGTTGGGCGTGCCTGGTCTATACCTTCCTTAAGCTTTCAAGTATGGGAAAAGAAATGCTAACGCAGACAGAAAGCTGCTGCATTCCCTAGTCGGAGGGTATGAGACCCTGTCTTGGCTTATCTGTAACAGATCACAAGCCTTTGATCCTTTTTAGAGCCTTAAGCATTCCTACTGAAGGAATGCTGAGTACAAAGAAATCATATTAACTCTCATCGTGTTGATGAGAGGTACGGGTAGCAGGCCATGATAAATGCAGACTTGGTAAGCCAGGGGCGTTAGAAGGGGGAAACTGCTGGACATCAATCTAACTCCTCGTCGTGCAATTCTCTTCTGTGTATTCCAGTACATCTGTATTGGACTGCAGCTCCCATCATCCCTGGTTGGCCAAACTGACTTGGGATGATGGGAGTTGTAGCTCAACAACCTTTGGAGAACACCATTGTTTGCAGTCCCTGGAAAATACAGTAGATTTGAAATACAGCAACTCCAATCTATGGTTCCTAGACACTTCAAGTGTCCTTATTTTCCAGGGACAGTCCCAGATTTATAGAAGCCATCCTGGGTTATGATTTGACACTGGAATGTCCCACTTTTCCTTAGGATGTCCCTATTTTAATCAGAGAAATATTGGAGGGCGTGGAATAGGACATACCTATTTTCATTGGAGAAATACTGAAGGATATGAAAGAGGACCTCCCTATTTTCATCGCAGAAATGTTGGAAAGTATGGAATAAGACATCCCTATTTTCATTGGAGGAAAGTTGGAGGGAATTAACGGTTCTGTGTTGCACTCATGAATGTTGGTGGAAGCAGCCATCTGCATTGCTAGTCAATGGGAGTCAGGGCACACATTTAGTCACCAGTCTGCAAGTGTACATAACCCAAAAGTAAAGATATCATGTGATAAGCCAGCCCTAAGGCACATCTGTGCATACTTCACCTGTCTCTGACGTTACAGTTATAAAGATGCCCTATTGCACCTTTGAACCCAAAATGTGTCTATTGCATATAATGAGCACAAAGGAAATCTCAGTAATAATGTCCCAGATGATTGTCTATAAGCACATGAGTGTTAGGAAGAGCTGCTTCCATCTCCTGAACTGTTTCATCAAAACAGCAACATGGTGATAAAACAAGAAAAGCAAATGGGGAAGGCAAATTGGGACACTGCCCCACCAACCTTAGTCTGCCCTCAATAACCCCACACCTGAACCTGCTTTCTGACAGCCAGTCCAGAGGGTGGCAGGGCCTCCTCCTTAGTCTCAGCACTGTCCCTTGTATAATTCAGCTGGGAGCAGGGTGGAAACAAAAGTAGGATTTTTTTTGTTCTGTCTGTCATTGACTATAGCTCCACCACCCTACAATTTCCTCTTGGCACCATTGGTGGGAAAGGAATCTGTTTGGGAAATCTGCTATTTTGCTTGGGAGGGAGGCTTTCAAATGCTATTTCCCTCTAGACCAGCCTTTCTCAACCTGTGGGTCCTCAGATGTTGTTGAACTACAACTCCTATCCATCCCTAGCTAGCAAGGCCAGAGCTCAGGGATTATGGGAGTTGTAGTCCAACAGCATCTGGGGACCCACAGGTTGAGAACTGCTGCTCTAGACCCAGCAGGACTCTGTAAATACAGAAAGAAGGGCTTCTGTGACATTGGCAGCCAGAAGACCAAACATCTGCCTATTTGCCTGCTTGGAACTCTAAAGCTCTAAATGACCATCTTCTGAAACATTCTCAGCATTTGGGGGGGGGGGTTATTCTCAGTAATGGAATACTAATGTGTCATGGTCTTTCTATCTTATTTATTTTCAAAGGGTCAGAAAATATTGCCAAGAACACAGAGACAAGAGCAGGGGGAGAGGGCGGGAAAGAGAGAGAGGTGGGGTCTTTTACCATTGACTTCAGCAAAGAATGGCCAGATATCCATCCTCTATTACTTCTTTTTCCGGTTAGGAAAACATCCAAAGCCTTGCATTATTCACAATCCTTGAACCAAAGAATCCATGGTTAGTCTGAGATGATGGGAGGTGTAGTCCACAATATCTCGAGAGCACCACAATGGTGTACTAGGGATGGCTGAATATATTGATTTTATTTTCTCCCTGCTTATTTTTCCAATCTGAAATTCAAATCTCCACATCTCCATCCACATCAATATGTGATTTAAAAGAGAGAGAGAGAGAGGGAGAGAGAGAGAGAGAGAGACCACATGAAAATTGATCAGCATCTTAGCCTGAACTTCTCCTTATATACACCACTGTAAACAATTTTGCCTATACATTTTTGCAAAACCTTTTTAAAAAAAACAACAACACATTTGTGTATATAACCATGCATTTCTATGCACACTTTACCCTAATACACACATTTTTAACCCATTACTTGACCAGAGAACTGCATTACAAAATTCGGGTAAGTGCAGATTGCAAAGGAGGGTTTGCGTCTCAGTTCATATCTTGACTCAGAAAGTGTTGATTAGGTAAGTACACCTTGAAACATGAACTGAATCAAATATCGCCTCCATCTCTTCAACTGTAGCATGGAAAGGGTGTGTGTGTGCATGTGTGCACATGGACACATGCATGGGTGCACATGCATGTACATCTATACACATAAGGAAGCTTCCCAACAGGATTCCTAATAATATAAACAGATCTCCAGCTGTTTGTGGTAATCCAAAGCCACATAACCATATCAGGGATCACAATGTCTGCAGATTCTGTTTGTGAACTCAAAATGCTTTCTTCTCCCCCCATCCTTTTAGCATAACTCCTTTTTGGCAGTTCTTGCTCGAGACACTTAAGATTATGATTGTTGCTCCACAGATGTCATCTGTCACAGCATGCCAAGCCAACCATGGGAAGAGCAGCTTGCTTGAGTGTCTTCTTGGCACTGAAGTGACTCCAAGCTGAAGACAATAATCAATTCCCCTAAGAGATGAGTGTGGCAGGATAATGCAGCAGCTTAATCCCCGAGTCGCTTCACTCTCTCCCGGATAATATTTATTTCCAGGCCAGCCTGGTGGTGCTAAATGCTTTTCAGCTCACTAGGCCAGATCCACTAAGTTCATGCGGCAATCACTAGCTAAAACAGAACACTGGATAACAGATGCTCACAAGTCCAAAGAAGAATTGGGGGAAAGAGATGCAGATGAATGGTTCATAGAAGGTTTTTAGTTCACATGTTGTTGCCTTTGCAATCTTATAGCTGAAAACCCATTCAGTCCAGCCGTGGAAGAGCTGCAGGTGGAAGCAGTCGTCCACATGCACAACAAACACAGGATGGATGTGTCAGGACTGGTCGTTGTCCTCTTCAGATCACCACACAAACGCTTCTTGTTCTTTTACAATTATTGCGTATTAACAAACTTATAAATGGTTCTTATCTTTAACTACTATTCCTCAGAGTATTATTTCAGATACCTTCTGAGCTCTGCTTCTCTGTGACCAGCCACTCTCAAAATGGCGACCGTGCCCTTCCTTTCGCTTTCCCGCTCTTTTTTCTACCCTCCTCACTAGAGCTGGCTTGTATCTCCCCTCCTCCGAATCTGAGCTAGAACTTAACCCTTGCCTTTCCTGGGCACATCCTGTCCCTCCCTGTTGTTCCTGTTGCTCTCTTCTATTAGATTCATTGCTTTCCTCCCCCCCCCCCCCTTGGGGAAAGCTTTCTCCCTCTGAGAAACTGGAAACTGCTAACTCTAACTCTTCCCTGACATGATGCATTCATTTTTTGATGCTGATGAGGAAGCACACCACAAACCTGGAACCACCAGGTCCCACAAACACATTGCCTGTGACTAGAGATAGAGGAAGGCTTTTTCCAATTTAATGCCAATGACAGGCAGAGCCAATTGATTATCACTTTGTCTCCATCTTGCTCTCTGCTGAATCCTACAAGAGGCAACTCAGATACTATGGAGGAAAAGCCTAAGGAGACTATGTCATTGGCTCTGGTTCAACTCATACCCTCTGACATTCCTCAGGTGAAAATGGAGACAAAGAATAGCTCCCTCCCCTACCCAACTGACCCTCCTCAATCCCCCCTTTTTAGTTATCGTCCCCACCACAGAGCATTTCCAATCAGAAGAAGGGCAAGGGCCACCACTACTTTACCAATGGGGCACAGCACACACAACATCCACCACCCTGAGAAAACCCCTTAATCCGAATTTTATTTTATTATTTGGTAGATCTGCAAAAAGGAAAACACACACCAATAAATAAATTTTAGAAAGGGGCGAGATTAGATGTGGACACACATTCTCCTCCCCGAGCTCAGTTGCAGTGGTGCTGATGGGGGAAATAAGGACATGGCAGGCTCAAATCAGAAGCTGGGGTAGCTTTTGAAATTCCAGGAGTGTCCCTGGAAAATAGGGACACTTGGCAGGTATGTCAACCTACCGTTAGTCTCATTGACTTTGCTCTACCAATCACCAATCGGTACCAAGCACCACTGCCCACACACTCAATGAAATGTCAAAAACTAAAAGGGAACCCCCAGCAAGAGGGAAAAGGCTGGAATTTAGATAGCTAGCAAATTGCAATAAGTAATCATATAATCTTCAAGCTGGACTTAATTGCATCACTTTCTTGGGAACACCTTTTGTATTTTATCTGCAATTTATGAATGACTGTGCGTCCCTACTTAAGCAACATAATACACAGTTCTGGGTTCCATAAAGATAGGCACAAACTCCAACAAATAATTCTCCAACAAATAGCTATAATTCAATTTAATGATTTATTAGCATCTTAAATTAAGGAATTGAATTGCATTCGATTGAATTAAACTGCTTTGAACCAATGAATTGAATCACTTCATCATAAACAGTCCCAATTAATGTTTGATTAGGTGTTCCTCTGCAAGAACTGTAGCTTCGCTAATGAATATGATAGGATCTTTTATTTACTCGAGTTACTCAATTCATTTATATAATCACTGGGGAGAAATTGTTGGCACTAATTGAGTCATCACAGATTTAGGATTGTTCCTTTTTGGTACTGAATTGTTGGTATACTTGTGCAGAGGAGGGTGACCAAGATGATCAAATGTCTGGAATGGGGGGGGGGGGGCTTATGCACTCTCTGCCAATGTGCACTGGGAGCAGGAATGAGACCCCCCATGCAAAATGGTTTCCACCTGTCATGTTTGTGCTGTGTTACACACACACACACAAACGTTTATTTGGTTTTCAAATCAGAGTTTTACAATCACATATCCAATATATAACACAAAAACAAGATTCCAAGGAATCTCCTGGACTTCCCTTCTCCCCTTTGTGGGTCCTATTATTAATCATTTCCTCCTGCATCTTTTATAATAATCCAATCTTTTACATCACCTTTATGTCTCCAAAATTCACCATTAAACTGTAAGTGTTATTCCAGTCCAGCTAACAGTTTTAACTGTTTACAATGGTTTTTAAGATAAATTATAAATTTTCCCCTTCCTTATTAAAGTTTGATCTTCCTGGTTTCTGATTCTTCCAATTGTTTTTGACATTTCGGCATAGTCCATCAACTGCCATTCTAGGATTTAAATAAACATTCACATTATTAGCATCAGAAAATGTTTGGAAGATAGTGAAATAAGATGATGTATTTTATTTTATTTTTATATTTTTAAGGTTCGATGTTATGTTATTAATAACTTTTTCTGTTGAGACAGCAAAGTGGGTGAAAATAGAAACAAACCAGAAACGCAAGTTGGGGGAAGACTTGGAGGGGAGGGAGGGAGGAATATATAGCAAATGTTAAGAATTTGAGATGTATGTAATGAACGAAAATGAAAAATGAATATATATATATATATATATATATATATAAAAACTTAAACTACCATTCTTCTCTGGTAGGGACTTAATCTTCTTCCCATCTCTGGGCTAGTAGTATCCGTGCAGCCATGGTCACGTACATAAATAGTATTTTCTGCTCCGTTGGGATTTTAGCACCTAGAATTCCTAAAAGAAAGGCTGTGGGGTTTTAAACAAGTTATTTTATACTTTTTTCAGTTCATTGTATACCATTTACCAAAATTCTTTTGCTACCTTACATGTCCACCACATATGATAAAAGGTGCCTTCTTTTCCCTTACATTTCCTACATATATTTGACCCTGTTTTATACATTTTTGTTAATTTACTGGTATGAGCTGCGTCACTTCTTGGTAGCCTTCTCTCTGGTCAATAAGTTTGCCTCCCTGTTTGCTGCCCTAACCCTCTAATCCTTGAGATGGTACACCTTCTGCATGTTTATCTCCTTGACCCTAATCCTAAGAAAGGGTGTGGCTGCTAACCCCCATTTTAGTTTAAGGACCCAAAGAGCCTAAACATTGTTTTAGAGTTGGGTTGTGCCTGCTCTACTTGATCATTTTGTTACCCTCAATCATACAAAGGGGTTTTTGAGTCCTACTCCCCCAAGGTCTGTGTGGTTCCTAAATCCTAGTGTTGGTCCACTGAACATAAGTTTATTTCAGGGCATCATGTGCAAAAAGCTCAATGCCTTCCGTGCCTAGGAAGTTCACTGTTGGAATGCTTTCAATTGTTTTTATATTAAATTAGTGTTGCCAGTCCCCTCCCCCATCCCTGCTGAGCTACTCACAGGATTCCAGGGGTCTTTTTAAAATAATAATAATAATTTTTTATTTGATTTGCAAAAACATAAACATACAGTGGTGCCTCGCAAGACGAAAAGAATCTGTTGCGCGAGTCTCTTCGTCTAGCGGTTTTTTCGTCTTGCGAAGCAAGCCCATTGACGGCTAAGCGGATTAGCGCTATTAGCGGTTTAGCAGCTTTTAGCGGCTTATCGGCTTAGCGGATAAGCGGATAAGCGGATAAGCGGCTTAGAAAAAAGGGGGGAAAGGAAAAAAAACCCGCAGGAACTCGCAAGACATTTTCGTCTTGCGAAGCAAGCCCATAGGAAATTTGTTTTGCGAAGCACCTCCAAAATGGAAAACTCTTTCGTCTAGCGAGTTTTCCGTCTTGCGAGGCATTCGTCTTGCGGGGCACCACTGTACAACAAAACCAATTCCAAATCTAATTATCGAGATTACTCTGAATCTCCTGACTCCTCCCCTCCACACACACACACACACATCCCTTCCATGGGTCTTATAAATCCTATTTTCAACTGCATATCAATACTTCCCCAATTTTTAATCTCCCTAGGTAATCTATACATCTATACATTCCAGGGGTCTTGGCCCTCAACTAGGGTCTGTGTTCCTTTGGAGAATTGAAGCGATAGCAGAGGCTGTCAAAGCTTTAAGAAATGTGATTTATTCACATACTTATGCCTGATTTAGATGGAGGGAGTCCAGATCTTACAGCTTGGTTATCACAAGAGGGTCTTGTTCTCCATGGCAGTGCAGTGCTGGAGTCCAAGGCATCTCTCCCTACCTGCCTTCAGCCACTCTGCCCAAGATGGATCTCCCTTCCTCTTTCCAGAACACCTTGCTAAATACACTCTTTCTTGTCACCTCACACCCAGCTCCCCTGGCAACCTTCCAAATCCCTTCCCTCTGTTCACCCCCAAAGGCAAGGGGAAGGACCATTCTCTTGCACTGCCAATGGCTCTCAATGACCCTGTATTGTTCCTTCAAGGCCCTAGCTTGGCCAAGTCATTCTGCATAGACTAGCCCAGGAATTCCTCTGCAGCTTGCATTTCTCCCTTCTCATTCCGAATAATCAAAATCCTACCAATTATTAATTTATAGGGATTATACACCCAAAACACCACGTTCATTTCATATTAAAGTTATTATATATTTTCCTCCCCACAGAACTGCAATTCCCGGGATAAATAGCAGAACTGGCCTGAGTCGTTTGGGTGCCTGAAATGAAACACAAGATGGGGCCTTTCTCCATTCCATGTACAAAAGTTGACCAGATTGGCAGCTGAGTCTTACATAAACACTGCCAACAGGATAGCATCCTCTATTTCACCTGAGTATCTCAGGCTAGTCTAGGGGGCAAAAGCGGTGCAAGTTGTCTTGGTTGGGTTCCTCCGCATCTGCCACCTGAGGCACCCGCCTCACTCTGCCTAATGGTAGGGCAGTTCCCGGTGAGAGAAGAGGGAACAGCTGCTGAGTCCATTTCAAGCCCGTAGTGTGGATCTGACCTTCAACATTTTCCCCAAAGAAGTGTGCGCTTAAGTGACCTGGAACCAAAATGCGCCCTGCTGTACCATCAGCACTTTTTCATAACTCCTTCCGATTCACTTAACTCTTTGAATAAATCATGGCCCTCTTTCTCCCACACTGCGTCTCATGCAAAGAGGCACCAATACTTCCTTCTGATTTTCATTAGTTTTTGCCCTTCTTCCTTTCTTTCCGTGTTAATCTTCCTGATCACCGCTTACACCTGCTTATCTTGCCAAATGAATTTTAACGCAGGGCTTCTCTGGGTAGAATTAGAAACCACAAAGGAGATTTATAACACAAGGGAGCATGGCTCAGAGGAGGACTTAATTTATTTTCCCAGTTATGTAAAATTTAGCTCTCGCATGCCTGTAAAACTGCCTGGAAGCAACAATGGATGTATTTCACTGCCTGCTCCATAGGAATGATTTAAGGCAGGTTTGAGAGGGCTCCCCTCGCCCCACTCTCTTGTATTTAATTTTTTTTTAAGGAAATATTTTGTTCCACTGGCAGCACAAAATTAGATTAGGATCATCTTTCACTGGAGCTGGGGTGGCTGCCATTAATTTCCCACTTCTGGAATCATGCCACCCACCCAGCAATGTCACAGAATGGTCTACAGCAGCTCCTTGTCGATGACAACAGCAAGTGGAAGTCCCAGTTTGGCAAAGGCTGCTTGGGATTGAAATTCAGGAGTCTACTGCTGCAGTCGAGTTGGTGGGTAACCTTCCTTTAGCCCAAAGGCCACATTATTTTTCTGAGCAACCGTCTGGGGTGTTAAATATAATTGATTTAATTCACTCAGAAGTGCCTGTGTGTATTAATGAAAGTTTAACATGGAAAATGGCTACATGTGTATTACTAACACTGGGGGTTTTCCACAGTAGTTTTCTGAGTGCTCTCTGAGCTCTTGCTGAGTTGATAATTAACTAATTGTTACATGTGAGTCTTGTAACCTTAGATCAGGTGACGAAGATATTGAGTTGCAAATTCACCAGCTTGAAAGGGTGGTGGCCGTTAGTTTTTCTTAGATGGCCACAGGGAACAAACTCATGTAAAAGTCTCTCTGGAAGGGAGGGAAACAGCTTCAGGGGAAACCGATGCTGTGGGAAGAGACAGACCTCCGCTTCTAGGTCTGTTGGGATTATTTTGTATTTTGTAAGCTGCTGAATCTATGCTTTTGCATAGATTTTGGATCTTTTGCATCTTTTGGGTGTATTTTTACCGTTTTTGTTTTGTTTTTGAAGAGTTCTGCAAGTAAAAATTTGATTAATAATTTTATGGGTCTGGACAATGCTTTATTTCCAAAAGGAACAGTCTTTTATGCATCCAGTTGCTTCAAACTGTACAATATTAAAATCTGCAATATCTCATGCAAGTGGAAAACAAGGCCAAAGATAAAAGTGAAGGTAAATTTTGCCCTTCTGCAATAGGCTAGTTTCTATACATACATTTACTCCCCCCCCCTTCCTCCAGGCAAGCAAATGGCATCCTCAGGGTTTAAGAACATGATCCAGCCAGCCAAAAGCACTCAAGGGGAGTGTAGATGAGGCAGGGGCCTGGTGTGGGGTGAGGCTCAAGGGTCAAGTAGAGAGCCTTGAGGGCTGCATTCAGCCACCCATGTCTGAGGTTTCCCAGCCCTGCTGTACCCACTTACCTGGAAATAAGCCCCACTGAACTCAATGGGACATACACCTGAGCAGTCATTTATAGGATTGCACTGCTTGAGAGCAAACATGCACAGCACCAGCTTGCTTGTGCATTGCAAGGGGTTGCTGCATTGCGGGGGACTGAAGCATTTGGCCCTTGGGGGTCCCTTCCAACTCTACAATTCTAATATTTCCGAAAGCAGTTATTCCTAGCAAAAGGTAAGCTCCATACTAGAACCATTGCATTTTTTATTGTTTATTAGCTCACAAAGTCCACTGCTTCACACAAAGTCAAAGTAATATTTGCATAATTATCAGACAACGTGCATGATGTGGAAATTGGGCTGCCCAGATTTGATATCCCAGCATGGGACCTGATTAGTGCGGTTCACTGAAATTAGAAGCGCAATGCTACAAAATGCAGTTCTTAAATGTGTGAAATTGACAACCTGGTATTGTGATGGAATTCTGCCATGATCTCATCTGTCCTTCAAGGCATTCAAAGTGGCATACATAGTGGGTGGGTGCCCCCCCCCCATTTTATCCTCACAACAATTCTGTGAATAGATTTGACTGAGACATGGTGACTGGCTCACAGTCGTGCACTGAGCCTTGTGACCAAGAGAGACTTTGGGTGTGGATGTCTACACTTAGTCTAACACTTAGAGTGGCTGGGGAAACACAGCCAGATGGGTGGAGTATTATTATTATTATTATTATTATTATTATTATTATTATACCACAGTTTTAAATTATTTCATTCAGAACTTATTGAGCATTCCGTTAGCATTTGCGCATTGATATTCCTTCAGTTCCAGCCGATGAACTATTGGGCAAACCAGGAAAAAAGCTGATCATTATTATTGCCACAACAAGAGTATGTTTTAACTGCACATGTGATATATTGTTTGGGTGATTAATTCTGATATATTTTATGGCTCTTTGCACTATATTTGTGGCATACGTGCCTTGTTAGAATTATGACTCTATTGTGATCCATATGATTGCTCCACAAATAAACTCCATCAGTCATTCACTTGTCACAATGAACTTTGCTGGACTGCAGTCTGGGTGTCCTGTCAAGAGTCTTTCTCTCTAGTTAAGTCACCGCTGTGTGTCAGGCCACGCAGACAAGCCAATTATTCAGGCGTGCCTCATCCAAGCAACCGGGACTTATCGTAACCTTGAAGAACATTATTGATTAGCAGTCGCTTGGAAGCATCACTGTTGCACAGCCCCACTTGAAAGGCCAGGAAACATTTTGGAGGAAACAAGTGTTAATTCATTCTGTGATGCTAAAAGGAAGATGGAGAGAAAACAACAACAGCAGTACAGACTCCTGGGCAGAGTCTGTCACCTAAGGACATCAAATTGTTTTTGCAAACCCTGTTGAACCAAGTCTTTGGGGAAGCTGGCACTGTCATTTTCATTGGGTGCTTCTGTGCAAGAGCTTAAAAGCATTCCGAGGTTCTTCCATGGTTAATGCTTTTATACATACTAGGTAACGGTAAGCTACAGGACTCCTGGATGGTTAAGTCCAGTCAAAGAAGACTAAGGGTGCGGTGCTCATCTTGCTTCAGGCCAAGGGAGCTGGCATTTGTCCACAGTCAGTTTCTGGGTCATGTGGCCGGCATGACTAAACTGCTTCTGGTGCAACAGAACACTGTGACGGAAACCAGAGTGCACAGAAACACCATTTACCTTCCCACCACAGTGGTACCTAGTTATCTACTTGCACTGGTGTGCTTTCGAACTGCTAGGTTGGCAGGAGCTGGGGCAGAGCAATGGGAGCTCACCCCATCACGGGGATTTGAACTGCCGACCTTCTGGTTGGCTGGCACAAGGGGCTCAGTGGTTTAGGTCACAGCGCCACCCACATCCCGGGTGTATACATACTACAATAAACCAGAGGTACACCACAGCATTCATGCAGTAAATGGCTGAAATTCATGGTCTCACCACATGAAGGCACATGTATTCAATAATTAACAATGGGCAAATTACAATATTTTATTTTTGCTTTGTCTGGGATTTAATAAAATTGTGTGTTTTAAAATGTGAGGAAAGTAAGCTTGGCTCCTTTCCAACAAGCTCGTTAGAAAACTCAGTCAATTTATTCATTTATATTTTTATCTATTTGGACTTCTTATGTTTATGTGCACTGCTTTGAGGTCAAAAAGTGGTACATAACAATAAGATTCATAGGAAACGATAAATTACAAATTAAAGCCAAGAGTAAAACACTAATGACATACTAATCTAAACATAACCTTCTAAACATGGCCTCCAAAGGCCCTGGGGAATCAGGTGAGACTTCCCCATGTGCCAGAAATCTTTCAGTGTCAGAGCCATCCTCCAAGGAGAGAGGGTTCTACAGATGGGGGGCCACCACAAAGAAAGCCCTGCTTGTTTCCCACATGATGGGTCACACCTGTCAGATGGGACAAGGAGGACCCCTGCCCTGCAGGTAATCTTTTGTTAGCAAGGATTTTGTCTCCTGACAGGAGGAGGGATAATATTCACTGCCTGTTTTTAGAAAGTGGGTTGCTGTGCAGTGGAACTGGGCAACAGAAAGGACGACATGGCTGGGTTTAATGACATAAAATTGACGCAAAGCTAATTTTCACCTTTTTGTGCCAGGCTGCACATAGCAAAGTAAAAACAAATAACAAAAAACATATGGTAATGAAAAACTGTATGGAGAATCCATCAATTGCTAAGAAAGCACATTTAGGTTTGGGGAAATTCCTGGTTGTTGTTTTTAACACAATGATTTTTCTTCCTTTCTCCTGAGGAAGAAATAATGAGGGAGGCTTGGTTA
Organism: Podarcis cretensis; assembly: GCF_951804945.1. Classification (NCBI taxonomy): domain Eukaryota; kingdom Metazoa; phylum Chordata; class Lepidosauria; order Squamata; family Lacertidae; genus Podarcis; species Podarcis cretensis. The sequence continues at coordinate 79,254,041 of NC_137175.1, read as the reverse complement.
GGAGTGTTTTGCCCTACCCCTATGCTAGAAGGAATTTGGAGCAGATTATTATTATTCCATATAATTATATTCTATTATTATGGCATGCAACTACCTACCTAACTGCACAAAATTATATACAATTATGTTCTTGTGAACTTAACCAATAAACAAAAAAGAAAAGCAGAATAATTGCTGAGCGAGGTAAGCTGCTTTGAGCACTAACTCAGTCCACTAAGGGGGGGGGGGGGGGATAGCAAATGACTGCCTCTCACCTCAAATGAACAGGAGTCCAAGTATTCCCAAACTATCTTCAGTCAGAAAACCTTACACTGGTAATAGTTTCCCTAATGCAGCACTCAATAAATGTGCCAATATTATGCATAACATGATATAAGGGGAACGTCCCAGCATGTAACTGAGACATCTCACTTAAGAATGGTTCTGTCAGAAAAGACCAAAGGCCTTTTTGGCCCATCCTCTTTCACACACTGGTCAGCCAGATGTTTCTAGAAAGCCCCCCCCTGTCCTCAAGTTGGAGATGCTGCAATGTATACCTTCAACTATGTTTTACAACTGTCAGTTTGCACAAACTGTTATATGTAGCAAGGGATTTGGAGTTGTATTACTCTGATTGTGGTCTGGAGCCACAAAAATGTCTTGCAAAAAAAATGTCTTAGTCCAGTAATGTTCCCTGCTTTCTCTCCACAGGAGGCTGGAAAAGGCGTGCCTATCTTCTTCCCTTTCCTTTCATTCCCTTTTCTTTTTCATGTCTTCTTGTTGCTGGACCGTTTGGTCCTTCACAACAGTTGGTAAGTCACACATTTGTAACATCTTGCCAAGCATTTTGTTACCACCATCCTTCTCCCTGAAGTTTCTAGTTGAAAGGATCTCAAGCATCAGAGTCGAGAAAAGCCTTTGTCTGAGACCCCATCTGCAACCTTCATTTAAAGCAGTATGATACCACTTTAAACAGTTATGGCTTCCCCGCAAAATATATATATATATCTCAGAACTGTATATTGTTCATGGTGTTGAGAGTTGTATACTGAGGTAAAAAAAGGTAAAGGGACCCCTGACCATTAGGTCCAGTTGTGACCGACTCTGAGGTTGCGGCACTCATCTCGCTTTACTGGCCGAGGGAGCCAGCATACAGCTTCCGTGTCATGTGGCCAGCATGACTCTGGCGAACCAGAGCAGCGCACGGAAACGCCATTTACCTTCCTGCCACAGCGGTACCTATTTATCTACATGCACTGGTATGCTTTCGAACTGCTAGGTTGGCAGGAGCAGGGACCGAGCAACGGGAGCTCACCCCGTCGCGGGGATTCGAACCGCCGACCTTCTGATCAGCAAGTCCTAGGCTCTGTGGTTTAACCCACAGCGCCACCTGCGTCATACTGAGGTAGATAGACCAATAAATAGACTAAGTCGGTATTGCAGCTTCCTGTCATTCTAGAGTTTCAGTTTGTCCATTGCCCTTCTATTAAGGCAACTTCATAGGTTCTCATCATTATCAGAGATTATTTCTAGAGCACTTAAAACCATAAAGCTATAATATAGCAATAATTAACAGGGTCCTGCTCAGAAGTGTCTAATCCAGGCCAGGGGTGGTTTTTTTTTAGCTGGAACTCAACGGAACTCAGTTCCAGCACCTCTCAGGTGGCAGACCCTTCAAGTGTCCCTATTTTCCAGGGGCATCCCTGGTTTAGAGAAGCCGTCACAGTTTCTGATTTGATCCCAGAATGTCCCGCTTTTCCTTAGGATGTCCCTATTTTCATTGGAGAAATGTTGGAGGGTATGGTAGGATGTCCCTGTTTTCATTGGAGGGTATGGAGTTATCTGACTCCCCAAGCTGTCTGAAGGCAATCCTGTTTAGGGAAGTATTTTTTGAACCCAGTAAGATGTGTGGGGTATAAATAGTAAAATTATAATTATAGAATGGGACGTCCCTATTTTCATTGGAGAAATGTTGGAGGGTATGAGGTGGGCACCTTGGCATTATAGGAGAACAAGGGAGGCATTCATGGTGAGTTCTTGCATCTCTTTTTCTAGAAAAATAGCTCTGATCCAGGCAGACATAAAACTGGACAGCAAAGTAAAGCTTTGCTCCAATTTACCACTTTAAAAACAATACCTTGTCCTCCCTCTAGGATGTGTAATTTCTGAAAACCGGAGAGGGGGGATGCAATTGTTCTGCTTTCTCGAATTCCATTACCACCACTGATTTTTTTCAACAAAGATGTCCTACTCTTCTCTCACCATTAGTTAATTCCGACTTTTAATGAATTTTGGCATTCCAGATGATGGCATGTGTCAGGGGTGGCCAACTTCCAAGAGACTGTGATCTACTCACAGAATTAAAAACTGGCAGTGATCTACCCCCGTTTTTTAGGGGTTTAGGTCAAAGTTGGGTGGGGGAAAGCCCCATTTTAAGGAGCTTCGGGAAGCATAAGTAGGTTACCTTTGTGAGTGGGGGCACAACGTTTTTACATTATTTTGGGGTCAAAGAGGAACAGCAACTCACCGAAGGATTGCTGGGGGGGGGGAAACAGCCTCAGTTTGTAAACTCCGTCTTCCATTCTCCAACAATAGAGGGCGGGTCGGAGTGAGGGGACCGGGCTGGAAGGGGGCCAGCGATCAACCATGATCAACCAAAACCTTCCAGGGATCAACCAGTAGATCGCGATCGACCTTTTGGACATCCCTGGTATATGGGGTTTTTAACAGCAGGCAGTTTCTGAGCAGCTGACCCTGCTCAAACAAAGAGTATGAAATATCATCATCATTTTATTTGTATGGCACCTTTCCATAGTTAAAACAATGCTCAAGGCGGCTTACAACATGACAAGATGTACATAATTAGCAACGTAACAAAAGTCATAAGCAATAAATAAAACACATCAAAAAATACACAACCAAATGGAAAACAATTTCCACATAAATCAGAAAATCTAAAACTAAGAATACAGCATTAATATCAATTACAATTTAAAATGGCATAGATAAAAAATAAAAGCAATTTTAAAAAATGAAAATGGAGCCCTCACTGCCCAGATGGAAGGAGGCAGGCAAGGCCCTTCTGGCCCTCAGTAGCAGGCGAGTCCCTCGCTGGGCAGCAGCAAAGAGCCGCAGTCCATATAGAGCCGTACATTGCGCATATTGACTCAGAAGTGTGTCTACAGTGTTCAGTGGGCTTTACTTCCCAGTGAGCATGTTTAAGAGGGCAGCCTAAGTGGTGTGTCAGGAATTACTTAGTGATCTAGCCATGAAAAAATTATGAATGTCACTTCCTGCATTTGAAACAGGAAGGGAAATCATAAGAAGTCTTTTTAAAAAAAGATTGCCAGCATCATATTTTTAGGGAACATTTTACAAAATAGCCAGATGTGTTTCAGCCCATTAAGTATGCCTGAACTGGCTATGGATTTCTTCCTGCTCATTAAAGACTTGCTACACAGTCCCCATTAATTGGTGCTCTGAAAATACAGAAGGATGGGGGGACGGCAAGCCGTCATCTCGCGCACTGCAGTCATGCGGCACTAACAGACTTTATAAACAAGAAGCTGTATCATTGTCCTCCTCTCCAATTCAATCAAGAAACATCATGCTCTTCCCACCCCCAGCCGCCCTAGCACTTTCCACTTTGCCTGCGGTTTTCCTTCTCTTCCTTCACGTTTCAGCAATTGGCGCTGCATACTGAGCAGGTGTGGGAGAGTCCCAACACCTTTCTCTCATCATTTGTGCCTTGTGCCGATTTGGCTTGAGGAAGAATGGTGTTGCATGGCAAAACACAGTTGCTTAATAAGCAGGTGGTATCTGGCCATGCTTCACATGTCAGGGTCCCATCTGTGATGCCAGGAACACAGAGCCAGTTCATTGGCTAGTGGAGAGGGCACACCGTGCCCTCGGGGCCCTCCTCAATAACTCACAAGGTGCCTGTGAAGTTATTTTTTTATTCAAAGTAACAAAACAGCTCGGGCCTAGTGAGCACAGCAACTTTTCGTGGTAGGTCTTACCCTAATGAGGCAGTTGCAACGTCTGAAGGTCTCTGTCAGTTTGCATTTCTTAGTACAGTGGTACCTTGGGTTAAGAACTTAATTCGTTCTGGAGGTCCGTTCTTAACCTGAAACCGTTCTTAACCTGAGGTACCACTTTAGCTAATGGGGCCTCCCGCTGCCGCCATACGATTTCTGTTCTCATCCTGAAGCAAAGTTCTTAACCCGAGGTACTATTTCTGGGTTAGCAGAGTCTGTAACCTGAAGCATCTGTAACCCGAGGTACCACTGTACAGAAAGTATTGATCTGATGTGTAGAGATCTTTTCTGTTCTACTTAATTCAAGAGGGTTCTGGAAGCTTCTCTGTGTGAAAGAAACTTCATGATGTTTGGGTTATTCCTTCTGAGAAGCTGAGTAGAGCTGATTTAAACTGGTTTTGTTATCTCTTTTTTGTCAAGGTTATGCTGACTATAATAGTGAGGCCAAAAGGAGCCTGGGTCTCACTCTCTCTTTCTGTCTCTCTTTCTTTCTGGTATGGTGTTCTGTATGTAGTGTTAAGGTTTAGTCTTATTATAAGTTGTAAGTTTAAGTTAAGCCTGCTGGAACTGGATTTTTTTATGGACAGTGCCAATCCTGAATGTATTGGATTTGTCGTATCTGAAGAAGTGTGCATGCACATGAAAGTTCATACCAATAACAAACTTAGTTGGTCTCCAAGGTGCTACTGGAAGGAATTTTTGTATTTTGTATTGGATTTGTGACCATTATGCTCATTTGCCTTCAGTAGCAATAAAGCTCTGCTGGATGAAATGCCTCTGGTCTATTTTGGGGGGATCCTGCAACGTGTTTAAGTTATTACTCCTCTAACTATACATTGAAATCTACTCTGGATCAATACTGAGTAGAATTTCAATGACAGTCTCTGCCTTCCCACAACTCTCTAAGACTCCACTTCCCCTAGGTCCTTCCCGAGCAACCTGAGGCTCCTTCGGCTTGTCTGTCTTTGCTCCACCCTCTTCATACCTCTCTGAGTTCTAATAGACCAGTGGGGAGGGGAGCTGATCACAGCAGGAGGGGGAGACTCCCTGGCTTCTCCAGCCTCCACTCTCCCTCTGATTCTGAACTGCTCTCTGCCACAGATTCTTTCCGCTCACAAAAACCTGTTGCCTCTTCAGCTTCTGACACTTCTTCCCCCCAGTCTGCCCCCTCTTCTCCCTCATTGTCATTCCACCACCAGTCCCCGGGCTCTGAACCTTCTTCTCTTGTGGGTTTCCCAGCCTCCCACCACCCCACTGCACCCAGGAAGTCCAGGACACCAGGTCACCATCTGGCCCCTCTGTAGCCCAGCCTTTTGGGAGGCAGCAGGGCAGACAGGCAGCAGTGCTCAGCCTAGTAATGAGAAGAGATGCATTGGGCAAAGCAGCTGCAGCCACTTTCAGTACTTTCAGTACTCTCATTACCCTGGGGGTGGACATAGAGGGCATTGCATTCTAGCATAGTAAAGGGAGGGTGGAGACTGTATCTCTTCTCTGCTGGAAAAAGAAACAAAAATGGGATGGCAGCATCAGCCCCATGCTCATGGGCTCTGACATTTGTCCCACCATGTCAGGTGCTGACACCAAACCTAGGTACTGGTAGCTCATTGTTGCCACTTCCTGAAAACTGAATCATAGAGTGAATGGTGCAAGAAACGTTCACATCGCCAGCTGTCTAGGAATACGGTATAGACATGGGAACTTTGCCTGTGACCTAGGCATGGATTATTCAGTTAGCCAAGCATTGGCAGGAAGGATCCATAACTGGTTAAGGAAGAGGAAGCAGAGAGTAAGAATAAATCGGTGGTGGGGAACCTCTGATCCATGGGTCTAATTAAGCCCACCAGGCTTCAGAGGTCAGTCAGCCAAAACGTGATGCCAAACCATGCCCACCTTTCCTTGTCCTGACAATACATAATATATTGGACACAGGAAAGTTTGGGCTACAGATTGAAATTTCAAGCTGCAGCTAAAAGGAGGAAGAGGGGGAAGCACAATCAAAGTGCAGTTCTGTTCTGAGCTGAGCCAAAAACTGATGCTTTCTTTTTTTCCATTTCCTTTTTCCTTTTGGCCTCTTTTTCGTTGCCCTGCACAGTTAATAGAAAAAGATGCCAATTGCAGGTGCCAACTTTTGGCAGCAAAGGAAATACCTGGAGCACACTTAGAATGCAATCCTGATTCCTCCTTTGCAACCCTGACTTGATTTCAAGCCAAGGATGCAAAAGAACACACACACACACACACACACACACACACACCTGCATTGTGTCTTGAATTCAATCTGAGAGCCTCATTGTTTTTCTTTCTTTTTTTCTGAAGTGTTTTTTCTTGACTTTGTGTGTGAATAACCTGTTTGCTACTGTAGTCAGCCCATAGGCACCAATCCTAATCGTGTCTACTCAGTTCATTGGGGCTGTGAAAGTAGACATAATGCGCTTCCTACCGTGAATTGTAAAAACCAGTGGAACACATTTTTTATTATTGTTTTTTTCACATGGAATGTCTTCATCCGTGCTCCTCACTTGAAGGTCTGAAGAATTCAAGCTGTCAAACATGATAGCACATTTAATACAAATGTTTAAAAACATACATTAGATTGAACGTGATGTTTCAGCAAATGCACATGCATAACCATTCTCTGTATAAAATATGCATTTGGGAAATAAAACACTGCATTACAAAAATGCCTTTTATGAGTGGCATTAGGGTGCCTATAAAATGTTTAATATGACCACAGGAATTCATAGACCACAGGACACAAAGAGCAAAATATAGAGAGAGTGTTAAGCCGTCCTTCCCTAATGCCTAAGTGAGAGAAATGAGACAGGATGGATGGCAAGTTCATACTGAACTGCAAAATCAAACCAGTGAGATTGACTGCCATCCTCACTCCACTTACTTGGGTAAAAAAAGGTAAAGGGACCCCTGACCATTAGGTCCAGTTGTGACCGACTCTGGCGTTGTGGTGCTCATCTTGCTTTATTGGCCGGGGGAGCCGGCGTACAGCTTCTGGGTCATGTGGCCAGCATGACTAAGCCGCTTCTGGTGAACCAGAGCAGTGCACGGAAACGCTGTTTACCTTCCCGCCGGAGCAGTACCTTTTTATCTACTTGCACTTTGCCGTGCTTTTGAACTGCTAGGCTGGCAGGAGCAGGGACCGAGCAACAGGAGCTCACCCCGTCGCGGGGATTCGAACCACCGACCTTCTGATCGGCAAGTCCTAGGCTCTGTGGTTTAACCCACAGCGCCACCCGTGTCCCCCACTTACTTGGGAGTACGCCCAATTGAATTTAACAAAACTAACCCCTGAATGGACATGGTCAGTATGACAGCCATATATAGCTATAGCTTTGTGATGGACCATTAGTCACTTCATTAACTTTGTCTTCAAGCTGTGTATCCACAGCACTGACCAGAGGAGAAATGACTACTGGGAGGAACGCAGAGAGAAGAAGAAATGCTATGGTGCATCTGCATCTGCACAACTGGATGTCTTCATCTGCCGCAGCTGCAGCAAAACATGTCTCTCCCGCATCGGTCTCTACAGCCACAGCAAGTGCTGCAACCTTCTAACAGCTTGACCTCACCCCCAAAGGCGCACTCCTTCATTGTTTCCCGACACAGATGGATGGCAGCAAGGAGCCACAAGGCTGTGTTGGTTTTACTGCAAAAGAATAATAGGGCTGCCCTTCTAGAAATGCACTAACTTAGGGAAGGCAATTGATTTGTAGATATATGTTGGCGGCTGAGATATGCATGCCTATCACATGCTACCATGTACATAAAAATACATATGTTTCCATATTAGCAGACCAAAAAACAGAAGACTGATTCAGGGAAAATAAGCCAACTGCAGTGAAAAGGAAAATAGCAGATGAAAGGGCCAATGAATGTTGAAAGATTTTGAGACATGATCGTACATCCCTGCCGGCAAGTCTCTTCTTATGTTCTTGTGATCCAGCCACAAGAAACCAGCAATTGAGTGACAGCCATGTACTGCATTAATTGACCAGTTAGCAGTGCCCAGGAAAAGGGTCCTCCACAGAATACGTGTTGAAGCTCTCAAGGCGCTAATCTTTCTTCAAATTAGGATTCCGAGATGTTCTTATTCCTGATCAACACTTTCAGAAAAATTACATGGTGCAGTGACTGTGCCACTTCAAGTGCAGGTAAGGTCATTACATATTTGAATACCTAAAAAAAAAACCCACCATAAACACCCACATTCTCACATCACAAGTATAAAGCTTAGGAACTCAACTGGAACAGCTCCCTACAGTACGTTAGCTTGTCACAGAGAGGTAATTGAGTTGTGTTTTGTTTTGTTTTTACATAGAGGAGCATTCAAATGTGTAATCACCTGCTTGCACTCTCCAGTGATGCCATTCAAGAGGAGCTGAACAATATGCTTCTTGTCTCCTGTCGGAGATCCGCATTAAGATAAGCCATCAACCTTTCAGATAAGAATGGGGCTGCCCACTGCTTTGGTAAAGGAAAGGGTAGTAGCTCAGTGACAAGTCATCTGCTTTGCATTTAAAAAGTCCTGGGTTCATTTACCCAGCCTAGTTAAGGAATTTCGCGCTGTACATTTTTTTGAAATGTTTGACTTCTTTATTGATTTCATTTGCTATATTTTATCTCGTTAAGTCATTTTGAGGCTGTCTTTGAATAAGGCATCTAACAAATGTAAATAATGCTAATACAAATACTAATAATAATAGGTAGGGACGCGAGTGGCGCTGTGGTCTAAACCACTGAGCCTCTTGGGCTTCCCAATTGGAAGGTCAGCGGTTCGAATCCCTTCGACGGAGTGAGCTCCCATTGCTCTGTCCCAGCTCCTACCAACCTAGCAGTTTGAAAGCACATCAAAGTGCAAGTAGATAAATAGGTACCACTGAGGTGGGAAGGTAAATGTGTTTCTGTGTGCTCTGGTTTCTGTCACAGTGTCCCATTGCACCAGAAGTGGTTTAGTCATGCCAGCCACATGACCCAAAAAGCTGTCTGTGGACAAACGCCGGCTCCCTCAGCTTGAAAGCGAGATGAGCACCACAACCCCATAGTTGACTTTGATTGTACAGAAGAAGGAGAAGAAGAAGAGGATATGAGGAGGAGGAGGAGGAGGAGGAGTTTGGATTTGATATCCCGCTTTATCACTACCCTAAGGAGTCGCAAAGCGGCTAACATTCTCCTTTCCCTTCTTCCCCCACAACAAACACTCTGTGAGGTGAGTGAGGCTGAGAGACTTCAGAGAAGTGTGACTAGCCCAGGGTCATAGAATCATAGAATCATAGAATCATGGGTCACCCAGCAGCTGCATGTGGAGGAGCAGGGACACAAACCTGGTTCACCAGTCCACTGCTCTTAACCACTACACCACACTGACTCTCCGTCAAGGGGTCCTTTACCTTTTTACCTTTAATAATAGCAGCAGGATCAATCCTGGAATCTCTAGGTAGGGCTGAGAATGTGCCTTATCTGAAACCATGGAGAATTACTGCCAGTCACATAGACCAATAGTCTGACTTGGTATAAGAAACTTCCCATATTTCTAAACCCTACGTCCTATTTTCAGAAAAATTGTGGCAGATTATTTCCAGATTTTGTTCAATATTGACAACTGCTCGCTGAACTCTCATGGATTGCGCCAATATCGGGACTCTTGTCTACATTATTTCAAGGTTCTTCTTAGCCTCAGGATTTGCAACTAAACCCAATGAGACTGTACTGGAGTAAGTGGTAAAAAGCCTGCTCACTTGAATGATACAGCCGTATGTATAGAATCCACGAATTTGGTTTCTGCACGAGCAATTCATTTTGCAGCAAAGAACACTGCAGCTGCGCTCAGAGTGAAGGGCTTTACAAAAATCAATGCATAACACCTGCCATTTCAGTGCCGTCGATGCAGCCCCAGGGAAATCGATATCTAGAGGAGTTTGGTGGGGTGGGGGAAAACGATCGGATCGATAACAGACTTAAAATTGAAAGCACTGTGGGATCTACGAACGATCCTATTGATAGTCGCTGGTAGGTTCTGATTACCACTGTACTCTAAGAAAATGAGTCATGCCAATTAGGACAGTTAATACATCACCAACATTTTAAATAGGGGAACCTGCATTCCCCTCTCTGTTGGCATTCACCTGAATACCCATCTGCAGGAGATCGTGGAAAAACACGGAGGCTGCTTGAAATCTGTATTGACCATAACATTTGTATCAAGTGGGTGAGGAAGGAGTACAGCTCAGGGGCTGTATACATGCCTTGAATACAGAAGTCACAGGTTAGATTCCCAGCATATCCACTGCTTCTCTTCTAGAAAAAAGGTACCAGTACTGCATACCCTTCAGTACCCCCAGAAAATGTGGCTGATATTTATTTAAATGTGGCTGAAATTGTTATGTTTGTGGGGTGCCTAGACTCCCCTTCTAATTTATGGACCTCCCCCTTCCTGGATGTAATTCCTTGATGCCAGATACTAAATTTAGCAGTGTCAAAATACTGGCCGAACCAGTTTGCTGGAGCCTAGGATACTGTCTGGGAGAAGAACCATAATGTAGAAGAAAGGAAAAGTAACAGGTGATTAACAAAGCAGTTCCTCTGCACTAGACAGCAGAGTGGTGTGAGCCCCTCCTTCCACTAGGAGAGACAAAAGCAGAGCAGAGTTTTTGGATTTCACTTGGAGATGATGCAAGCCAAAGAAAAAGGTGTCAGTCAGTTAAATGCGGCAAACTGGAGAAAAGGGATCAGAGCATGATGTGAGCTGGGAAAATATCATTTCCATCTGTAAGTGGCAAGTAGGAGGGAGAGACTCAGAGCCATGGCTGAGGTTGCTTTAGATCCAAGGCTGCAGCTACAAGAGAAGCAAGAATCGTCTGGAGTGTAATGTTGTGGACTCTTCCATTGTAGGCTCAGGTTGTATATATGTGTAAATAAACCATATATCCCAAAGACAATCTCCGCTGTGCCTCAATCCCAAAGGAAACGTGAATCCCAGGTAGGCCCCTGGAACTTCTGGAATTTCACACCACTTGGAGATTAAAGATCTCTCTCTGCCTAAGACTCAGGAAAATTGTTGCTGGTCAAATACTGAATTAGAAGGACAAATAATCTGGCCTTGTATGAGTAAGCTTCCTAAAAAGCAAAACACTCTGCCCTTGATACTTTACCCATTGGCTCATGAGGGCAATAATGTTGTTCCCATAGGACTTTCTGCTTTTAATTATAAAGGGAATAGTGATTGCCTGCTGGGGGGGGGGGCAGCAAAGCTGTTGCTTGAAACTGTGGCAAAACTTTTTTTTAAAAAAAAGCTACCCCCCTACAAACAAACAAACAAAAACCCTCTCACATCTAGGCTTCATACAGACAGCACTTTATTCCATTTCCCCAATGCTTCCTTACCTTATAATTTCTGTGTTTTATGTGGTATTTCACACAATGTAAAAGCCACTTCTGGACTCTAGTGTAATCTAGCAGGAGTTTAGTGTTCATTCCATGTTAATTGCTTGCAAGCAGGCAGGCAGGCAGGCAGGCAGGCAGGCAGGCAGGAAGATGATGCCATGTGGCGGGTGGTGACTGTGAGATTTTGACCAGCTTCGGCCCATCTGAAGCTGATACAGGCTCGTCTTATCTTGAGCCCAAGCAGAGCGTCGTCACACAGCAGAAGGATAAGCAGTATGTGCTACATTCTTAATTTTATTTACACTCTATGCTGAGAGAATACAAACATGCATCTTGCCTCTGTGAGAGCAGAGAAGCAACTCCTCTTGGAAACAAAGAACACCGAGAGAACAGTGAAAAACAGGAAACCAGTGAACGTCACATCCAGTCTCCCATTCCCGTGGGAATCCAACAGTAACTGACTGTGGAATGCAAAACAATGTCTTGTGACTGCAGTTGCTGCTCAGTGAGGGAAATAGAAACCAACAGTGACATGCCCAATGACATCTGCTGTTGTGTCACACCACGCCCATTGGTGTGAATGCAATTTAGCACAACATGGTGGTGTGTTGATGGAGAAAAAAAACACTTTTCCACAACACTACAGGTAATTAGAAACCAGGACAGAAGCATTAGCCTTCCAACCACCTAAAAGTATCTAGATTTTGCTCACCCATGAAGATTAATCTAATGTATTGCTCTCTCCCCATCCCACCAAAAGTAACAAAGTCCAGGTTAAAGTATTTGGCCCCTTAGGAAAATTAATTGGCTTTGTAAGGGGCAGGATGTAGCCCACAAGGAAACTATTGACCTGCCAGTTTGATATCCCTCACAGGTCATAGAACTGGGAAATGGCCAAGAAACTTCATAGACAGATTTAAAAACTAGATCTGGCATGCACCCACCCCCAATTTCTTACCCCATTTGGAAAGCATGGTAAGTTTTCAGGGGTGAGGCAAACATTTGTGAAGGGCTCAGAGGGCATTTATTAAATACAGCAGTTTTCATTCTTCCAATATGCCCCATCCCTTTTTATAAACTGTAAACAACACTAAAAACTGGGGGGGGGGATACAGATTAAAAAATTATTATTATTATTATTATTATTATTATTATGCAAACCACTTGAAATTTTTGCCCCCACCCCATATCTAAAATAGGCCCCTTCCAGTTTCATGCTCTCAAAATCAACCGCCAGAAGAATTTTAGGCCTAACATTTTAATAGCTCAGCTTTGTGCTGGCACTACACTCTAATGTGGTTCAGTCTGGCAAAGCTGTTGCCGCTGCAGCAGTGATACAGCTTTATTAATGTGCTCCTATATATACATTTACCTGGGGTTTGGGAGGAAATGGAGGCTTGTTATATTACTGAATAAGAGGAGTCCATTTGGAACTATTAACATGGCTTTATGGTTAACTTAATTCCCCCCTCTCAATATTATGTTAAATAAATCTTCACTTGTTAGCTCTTTATGAACCCCACATTACTTATTACTGAGTGCATGATATGCAGAAAGGGGAATCTTAGAAAGATCTGAAGAAAAGGAAGGAAAAAGAGGAACACAGAAAAGCATGCAAAGAGTTGAGCTAATCAATGCCGCTGAACACGGGATGAAATGTAAATGCTGGCCAAGGGACAGCCAAAAAAGAAGGTTTACAAACATATTTTTCAGCACTGCAAGACTGCATTTGCAATAGTTTGCAGCCCTCAGGAAAAGAAGAGCAAATTTGTAAATATAGCAAAGGAAAAGTTTGAGGAATACCGTATTCCAAAAATAAGCGAGAGTGCTGGAGGTATATCTATGGTGGTATGTGGTGAAATTTTTCATGGGGGAAGATGCCATTTTGTGAGGGTGATGTGCTTGTGAGCATCATGCCCTGCCTTCCTAAGCTTGGTAGAAGCTTCCTGGACTTTGGGAAGCTGGCAGGAAATCTCTTAGACCCACCAGAGTATCACAGCTCCCTCCCTAAGCCAGGCAGAAGCTTCCTGGGCTTTGGGCACCAAGGGAATATTGGGGGACTAGCCTAGTACCCCTGTGGGACACAGGTGGTGCTGTGGTCTGAACCACAGAGCCTAGGGCTTGCCAATCAGGAGGTTGGTGGTTCGAATCCCCGCAACGGGGTGAACTCCTGTTGCTCGGTCCCTGCTCCTGCCAACCTAGCGGTTTGAAAGCATGTCAAAGTGCAAGTAGATAAATAGGTACCATTCTGGTGGGAAGGTAAACGGCATTTCCATGTGCTGCTCTGGTTCACCAGAAGCGGCTTAGTCATGCTGGCCACATCTGTGGACAAATGTTGGCTCCCCAGCCAGTAAAGCGAGATGAGCGCCACAACCCCAGAGTCGTCCGCGACTGGACTTAACAGTCAGGGGTCCCTTTTCGTTTACCTTTAGCCTAGTCCCCCTAGCCTACTGACTGCACACCACTGTATAATTTTCACATGAGAAAATGGAAAAAGAGATAAAGCTGGCAGCTGTAGACATTATGGGGAGGGGGGAACAGAAGAGCCAGGAGGGTCAATTCACTATTTATTGTGGGAAAGACTGGGTCTGTAAAACTGTATTTAGATCCTTTGTAAAATAAAATAAATAGTGCATTAAAAACTTCCCAGTTGCTGTGACAAAAGAGATCTTTAAAGATGTGGCAGAAGCCAGATTCTTTTCAACTTTTGATGCCTTTTCAGGGTCCTGGGAAGTTAACTCAGAGCAGAATAGTATAAAGGGATGCACCTTCAACACATATCATTGGGAAGGCAATACTTCCAAAGGCTTCCCTTTGGTTTGCAGAATGCATTTGAAGTCTTTCACAGGAAAGTTCAACAAATATGTGACTGCATGTTTCCATGGGCTATGGCATACATCGATGATAAACTGGCCTGAGGAAAGACCATTGAAGAACATGATCAGAAACGGGGGAAAGCACCAGGAAGAGACAGAATAAAAGGAAGAGACAGAATAAAAGAGACAGAAAACTGAACAGGCAAAAGGATAAGCTCAGAACGAGAGAAATAATTCAGGTGAAAATATCGGGAAAAGTGGTACAGATCAATCCTGATGTGGTCAAAACTATAATCACCCTAGAAACAAAAATGGTGCAAAATTCTGAGTCGATTCTTCAAGGCTTATAGCAAGGCTTATAACAAAAACTGGCAAATGTGTTAGAATACTTAAAAAAAAAAAACACAAGGCAAACGAGGTAACAGACCCATAATACTGAATTTACAGAGGGCCTTGTCGGTAGTTGTGCCTGCCCTGTGGAACGTCCTCCCATCAGATGTCAAGGAAATAAAAAACTATCTGACTTTTAGTAGATGTCTGAAGGCAGCCCTGTTTAGGGAAGTTTTTAATGTTTGATGTTGTATTGTGTTTTAATTTGTTCGAAGCTTCCCAGAGTGGCCAAGGCAACCCAGTCAGATGGGTGGGGTACTATTATTATTATTATTATTATTATTATTATTATTACTACTACTACTACTACTACTATCTACCCCTAAGGGTAAAGGTAAAGGACCTCTGGACAGTTAAGTCTAGTCAAAGGCGACTATGGGGTTGGGGCGCTCATCTCGCTTTCAGGCCGAGGGGGCTGGCGTTTGTCCACAGACAGCTTTCCAGGTCATGTGACCAGCAGGACTAAACCGCTTCTGGTACAACGGGGCACCATGACAGAAACCATAGTGCACAGGAACGCCGTTTATCTTCCCGCTGCAGCAGTACCTATTTATCTACTCACACTGGTGAGTAGCAGGAGCTGGGACACAGCAACAGGAGCTCACCCCATCAAGGGAATTTGAACCGCTGACCTTCTGATCGGCAAGCCCAAGAGGCTCAGTGGTTTAGACCACAGTGCCACCTGTGTCCCTTATCCATCCCTACTCACAGCTAGCAGCCCCAATTTTCTTCTGTATCAGCTCCTGCTCAGGTGAACCACCACACATACCAAAGATTCAGTTCATATCACTGTTGGAATGATCTAGTGTAGTTGTCCTCATGGCTAAGACCGCAAATGCTTGTCATAAGGCATACCAGCAGATTAGGAGGATGAGGAGCAAGACAATTGATCCCAATAACAAATGAGATAAATAAATAAGTGGCCATGGCAAGCCTACTTGGGGCGGGGGGAAGCAGGCAGTTGTGTAATTTTATCCAAGTTTGTATTCATGGAAGTCATTGCTCATTTACTGCTAAACCAGTTTTCCTGTGGCCTGCCAAGTCACTCTTTTCAATAAGGATACATTGACATACATTGACACACAAATTGGTCACACTGGCAGGCTGGCGTAGGATCTTCTCCAACTCCATTGAGCAGCAGGAGCAGCTCGCTTTGGTCTTCCTTGACACCAGAGCAAGGCAAATATCCAAGGCTAATGAATCAAAAGGCTTAAGCACTCCAATTCTCTAGGCTTAATTCACTAGACTTAACCATTTGAATTCTCATTCCTGAACAACTGTTTTAGGGAGGGTTAATTATTCCCACTAACTAAAGTTCCCATAATTCTTTGAGGGAAGCTATGACTGTTTACGATCACTGCAGATGGTGACAGCAGTCACGAAATTAAAAGACGCCTGCTTCTTGGGAGAAAGGTGATGACAAACCTAGACAGCATCTTAAAAAGCAGAGACATCACCTTGCCAACAAAGGTCCGTATAGTTAAAGCTATGGTTTTCCCAGTAGTGATGTATGGAAGTGAGAGCTGGACCATAAAGAAGGCTGAACGCCAAAGAATTGATGCTTTTGAATTATGGTGCTGGAGGAGACTCTTGAGAGTCCCATGGACTGCAAGAAGATCAAAGCTATACATTCTTAGGGAAATCAGCCCTGAGTGCTCACTGGAAGGACAGATCCTGAAGCTGAGACTCCAATATTTTGGCCACCTCATGAGAAGAGAAGACTCCCTGGAAAAGACCCTGATGTTGGGAAAGATGGAGGGCCCAAGGAGAAGGGGACGACAGAGGACGAGATGGTTGGACAGTGTTCTCGAAGCTACCAGCATGAGTTTGACCAAACTGCGGGAGGCAGTGGAAGACAGGAGTGCCTGGCGTGCTCTGGTCCATGGGGTCACGAAGACTCGGACACGACTAAACGACTAAACAGCAACAACATGACTGTTTACAGTAGCACGGTACTGCTTTAAATGTATAGTGAAGATGGAACCTACAAAAATTATGAACTATATTAAGCATCTGAAGCTCTGTAAGCCTTGGTTAGCAGATTCTCTCTGAGATTATTTGCTGCATTTTTATCAGGATTGGGGTAGAATCGTAGAGTTGTCAAGCTGGAAGGGGTCCGGGTTGGTCATCTAGTCCAATCTCCTGAAATGCATGAATAGGTGAGAGTGCAATATTTTGAGAAAACTCCCTTTGCACCACATTCCTGATCAAAATGGGGCAAAGGACCTTGTAGCAGCTGTCTTTAGTTTTAGAAACAGCCAGATTGTAATTGTAATTGAATTAAATACAGTGATGCATTGAATATGATGTACAGTTTGGTCCGGAAATCCACTCATCTTCAGCCCCTGTTTGCATTCTGGAGCCAAGTGTGATCATACATATAATTTTAGCAGAGAAGAACAGAAAAGACTTCAGGGAGTCTTTGGGTGGTGGTACAATTGTGAATTGTACCACAATTCACAACATCAAAAAAAGAAGATCATAGCCACTGGTCCCATCACCTCCTGGCAAATAGAAGGGGAAGAAATGGAGGCAGTGAGAGATTTTACTTTCTTGGGATCCATGATCACTGCAGATGGTGACAGCAGCCATGAAATTAAAAGACACCTGCTTCTTAGGAGAAAAGCAATGACAAACCTGGACAGCATCTTAAAAAGCAGAGACATCACCTTGCCAACAAAGGTCCGTATAGTTAAAGCTATGGTTTTCCCAGTAGTGATGTATGGAAGTGAGAGCTGGACCATAAAGAAGGTTGATCACCAAAGAATTGATGCTTTTGAATTATGGTGCTGGAGGAGACTCTTGAGAGTCCCATGGACTGCAAGAAGATCAAACCTATCCATTCTTAAGGAAATCAGCCCTGAGTGCTCACTGGAAGGACAGATCCTGAAGCTGAGACTCCAATACTTTGGCCACCTCATGAGAAGAGAAGACTCCCTGGAAAAGACCCTGATGTTGGGAAAGATGGAGGGCCCAAGGAGAAGGGGACGACAGAGGTCGAAATGGTTGGATAGTGTTCTCGAAGCTACCAGCATGAGTTTGACCAAACTGCGGGGGGCAGTGGAAGATAGGAGTGCCTGGCATGCTCTGGTCCATGGGGTCACGAAGAGTCAGACACGACTAAACAACAACAACAACAATTGTGAATATGACTGCTGGATTTGGGGATGAAGAAAAAAATACTGGCAGGGCTTTGCCCCATCTCGCCCTAGTTTCATAAACTCCCATGAGAGGGGTCTTGGAGGGGAACGACAAAAACTTTGCTTGGGAGGCCTGCTCTGACCTGCAGACTGGGGATTAGCCATTCCTGATATAAATCGAATCTTCGGTTTTCTTCCTGACAGAAGAGAACTGTGTTCCAACTTTCAGAAGTTGTGAGAACTTCAGTCCTTAGATCTTGCTTCCCCATTTCCCATTATTATTCCACACAACCTTTAAAGGAGAAAAAGAAGAGCTCCAAAGATTAAAAACAAAATTAGTATAGACCCTTCTCCAATTACAGGATAGTCATACTGCTGTTCAAAGTTGATCAGGCCTTGTTTGTGGGACCTTTGCTACATAACCATTCATTGCTTAGCGTTATTCAAAAGTCAGGTGCTCCTGATTCAAAGCAAATGGTTATTTTATGGTCTGTCTTTTTGATTATGAGGGTAGGATTTCATCAGCTAATCACTTCCTCACCATTTGGCCTTTCCACACAAGCCACTGGCGATTAAGCTTTTGAAATTTCTCAGCCAAATAACCTACTTGGGATAATTAAAAGCAGAGTCGCCTCCTGTCAGTAACTCTTGTTTACAAGCGAGGCATGAATCACGATTACAAACACTTAGGGCGGCAAACAAGCCATTCGTCTTTTAAGCAGAAATATACATTATGTTCTAGTTAGTAGCTAGGCATGGGAAAGCTGTAAAGTGTGAAGCTTTGGGGGAAATGTATGATTTGTGGAGTTCTGTTTAGTGGCTTCACCCGCAATTCCAAAATGAAGGTCTCTTGATGTGGATCTTCCAGCTGTCTAATTGTTCCTGTGTCTTTAACTGCAGTCTGACGTACAGATGCAGAGCAAGGGAAACTTTTCATTGGGCATAAAGTGACAAAGAAGAAACACAAAAGGGCTGACACCCATTTTTACAAAATGCATACATTGCCATACGTTAATGGATCTCAGGTGCATTCTAGCAGCAAGTGGATTTTTGTCAACTCCAAAGAATATTTCTGGGGATGCTACTAGACTAGTTGTTTAGTCTGGAATTGACATCCTTGTTCACTTACTTTTGATAGAGAATTCAGACAATGTCCTTGCATTCTAGCACTTACCTGTTTTGCTCTCCTTACTTTTTGTTTTGTTGTGATTTATTTATTTATTTTAATGTAAAACACAGTAGCAGTTCCAACCTGTCCGCCGAAGACTCATAAGGAACGCTGAGGCTTTCTAGGGCTACTGTGTCTTTAATTAAAGCCATTTTCACCAACATGTGCACATCTATGGGCACAGTACCTCAGTATATACGCAGTTTTCATACACATTATTTGGTGGGAGAACTGCATTGCAAAATTCAGAGAAGCGGAAATTCTGTGTTTTGCTATATATATTGTTTCAGAAAGCGTGAATTAGGTAGCTTTGCCTTTAAATAAGATCAGACTCTATTTCCTCCTCCTAACTCTTGTATTTCTCTTTGTCACAAAGTTGTGCAGGGGCCCTTCGAGAAAAATTGGGCGACCCTATTATGCATCAGTGCCTCTCATTGCTATCCTTGTCACCAGATTTTTAAAAGAGAAAGGCGGAGAAGAATTCAAGTTTGCAGCATTCCACCTTTCTCGTGGCAGAAAAGCCTAAACCGGGTTTGGTTTCTCCTGACTGTGAAATTCTGGCATGCCCCCCGGTTTACCTCCTCACTTCAAAGCATTCATTTAGAGGAAAGCAGATGGAGCGTGGCTGGGAAATCACCTTCTAAATGAAGTCAATGTACCCATTGTTGAACAGAAAATGTAGACTGTAAAGACTTGAAGAAGACTGGTCCTTGGTGGTTTCCAAACGCCTTACACCTGACAGACGTTCTATCCTTCTTGACAGCTGACCTAAGCAGTGGTTAATTGTGCTCTGCTTTGCCAGGTCCTTCAAGCGTAAACTCACAGAACATATTTTTGAAAAGTCGATATGGGGTGGGGGAGAATAGAAGAACTTCAAAGGCCACGGGCACCTCGGTGCATGCATATGCTCACATGAACTTTTACAAAGGTATGCATAACAATTAATTTGTGGCATAGGTTTCTGGGTTTCGTCTACTCAGCCCGGAGCCAGGCCTCGCTTTATTTTTCTATATGCCGGAGATTTCAAGTGTAAATGCTTGCTGGAAATGTCTTTCGGAAAGAAATTCCCCCTAGAATTCTTGCATTAAGTTGAAGCCTTTTATTGAAAGTGTCACTAAATCCTGTTAAATCCTATTTTCACTCAGTCATCAGTAGCTCTGTGCATATATAGACAGAAATAATGCTATAAGGGATTATGCTGGGGGAAAGGAGCCTAAGCTATGCTCGTCACTTCATCCGTTACCAGCAAAAGAACTTGCTGATTCTTTGAAAAGTTTGCTTTAAGCTTCCTGAGTCAAGAGGATATTGACAAAGCAGCTTTTTCAAAAAAAAGTTCATGCTAATGCCTTACAGAAGAATTTTAGCAGGATCAAACTGTGTTTAAAAAGTTGGAGGGGCTACTGCTTAAATGTGCAAACCGGAAGCCCAGTCCTATGTATATTTATTCCGAAGCAAGCAACAGGAAGCTCAATTTAATGCAGGGAAGTGCCGTATTTTTCGCTCTATAAGACGCACCAGACCATAAGACGCACCTAGTTTTTGGAGGAGGAAAACAAGGGGAAAAAATACTCTGAATCCCAGAAGCCAGAACAGCAAGAGGGATTGCTGTGCAGCAATCCCTCTTGCTGTTCTGGCTTCAGCAAAAGCAACGCAAAGCATCTTCAGGGCAGCAGG
Source organism: Podarcis cretensis (assembly GCF_951804945.1). Taxonomy (NCBI): domain Eukaryota; kingdom Metazoa; phylum Chordata; class Lepidosauria; order Squamata; family Lacertidae; genus Podarcis; species Podarcis cretensis. The sequence continues at coordinate 79,233,442 of NC_137175.1, read as the reverse complement.
AGGAACGCTCCCCCTGCCCTGAAGAGGCTTTGCATGGCTATCCCAAAAGCTGGGATAGCTGCACAGCCTGCATTCACTCCATAAGACGCACACACATTTCCCCTTACTTTTTAGGAGGGGAAAAATGCGTCTTATAGAGTGAAAAATACGGTACATAAAAACCGGGGCTGCCATACACCTGGGTTTCCCTGGACATGTCCAGGAATTTGGCCAGAGAATGGCATCTGGGCGGATTTTCATCAAATTGGCAAAATGTCCAGGAAAAAAGCTCATCAACTTTGTCTGGATTTTCACTTTGGGGAATATGGCACCCCTATGCAAACAGTACTATCATGAGCAGAGAGTTAATCTCTGTCTGCTCCCAAGTGTGAGGAAGAGAGCTCTTGTTGTTAAGATGGCTGACTGTAGTTGAAGGCTTTGGGCCTTTGATGTGTTTTCCTCCTAAAACAAACAGTGTAGCTTCTTTCACCGCAGACCATTCCAGATATACTTTTTGTTATTCATTCATGAGGATTTGTGCTCCTGGTGGTTCTGAGATGGCAACAGGCAATACTGTTTTTAATACTGCACCTGCAAAAGGTTTTGTGGCGAATGTATTGCTTCATTTCCAGAGTGCCTCTCCCATAGCTTCCTGCTGGAACCCTGTAACTTTTTCTACCCTACCACAAATGTTCTGGGCCCGTTTTTGTCCCACTTTTATTGCGATTTGGGGCCTTTCTGTACTTGCCATTGGTATACTTGGTTGCTAGGGGTTTTTTAAATGAAAAAAATGGCATGCTTCCACACAATGTTGACATTATTCAGCTAGTATTCTGGAAGGATGCACTTTAAAATATTCATGTTTTTATTCTACCACAATTTTTTTTGACTTTTATGAAAGATCCAGAATGGATCCTCAGTATATTCATTTGTGTGCCTTGCAAGGCTGGCCAGTCCATGAGGCAGGTGGAGGCAGCTGCCTCAGGCGCTGGAAGCCCATGAGGCAGCACCCCACTTTCCATACCACTGCCTCTGCCGCTGATAGCGGTGGCAGTTTCCAGTGAGATATCATGAGATTTTGCCAAAATATGCGAGATCTTGCTGAAATTGTCAGTCTGCATTTCTTGGTACAGAAAGTACTGTACGTGTAGAGCTCTTTCCTATTCTAATTAATTCAAAAGGGTTCTGGAAGCTTCTGGTAGCTTCTCTGTATGAAAGAAACAAGCAGAAGGTTCATGATGTTTGGGTTATTCCTTCAGAGAAGCTGAGTAGAGCTGGTTTAAACAGGTTCTCTTATCTCTTTCTGTCAAGGTCATGCTGACGATAGAAGTAAGGCCAGAAGAAGCCTGGGTTTCATTTTCTTTTTCTATCTCTTTTCCTTCTGGCGTGTATAGTGTTAAGATTTAGTCTTATACGTTATTGTAAGTTTAAGTTACCACATTTTTTCGTGTATTGGTCGAGGTTTTTTGACTCAAAAATCACCTCAAAAACTGGGGTCATCCAATACATGGATAGCAGTATGGCGCCGGGGGGGGGGAGCACTGCGCCATCAGCCATTCAGTTGGCAGGAGCACAGCTTCCCCAGATGCCGCAGTGAGTGGGGAGCGATCTGGGGGGGTGTTTCCTGCCCGCAGCTGTGGGGGGGGAGAAGCTGCGTGCCACCAGCCAGCTCTTTGGGGGGGGGTGCAAATTCATCTGATGCCGCTGTGCATGGGAAGCACTCCCTGGATTGATTCCCAAGCATGACAGCATCAGGGGAGGTTGTGCTCTACAAACTGGATGGCTGGTGGGAGCACAAATTCACCTGATGCCACTAAGCACGGGAAATGATCTAGGGAGTGTTTACTGCCCACAGCTGCGTGGGGAGAGAGGCTCAACAACTTTTGGCCATCTCCCCTCATCTTCTGAAAATTTAGTCCCCCAAAATGGTGGGGGGGGAGTCTTATACAAGGAGGCATCTTATAGATGGAAAAGTATAGCAAGTCTGCTACAACTGGATATCTTATGGACTGTGCCAATCCTGAATGTATTGGATTTGTGACCATTATGCTCATTTGCCTTCAGTAGCAGCAAAACTCTGCTGGATGAAATATTACCTTAAGGTCCATGAATAACCATAGTTTAGAGGTCCCGTGCCCTAAGGAAGTCAGACTATCCTCCACCAGGACCAGGGCCTTTTCAGTGATGGCTCCAACCTGGTGGAATGCTCTGTCCCATGAGACTAGGGCCCTTCAGGGTTTAACCTCCTTCCAGCTATTCTACCTGGCCTTTAATTTGAATTCAGCCTGATCTTTTATTTCTCTTCTCTTCTCTCCCTCTCCCCATTTATGAAGATTACCCTCTCTGAGACCCCACAGCTAATTCTCCCCTGGCCTCCTTGCTGGCCCAAGTAGGACAAATTCAGCCAGCTAGCCCTGGTGATTATCAAATGCTTATTAGATGGATTTCCCCTAAATTTATTTCTGAACTTTGAATTTTATTGTTATTCATGTTTTTATACTTTATTTTATGCTGCTTTTACAATTAAGTGTTTTAAATTTGTTGTTAGCCTCCCTGAGCCCGGTTTTTGAACCGGGAAGGGCGGGGTATAAAAAAAATAATTTATTATTTATTATAATTGCCTCTGGTCTATTTTGGAGGGATCCTGCAACGTATTTAAGTTTTTACTCGGCTAACTATACATTGGAATCTGCTCTGGATCAATATCGAGTAGAATTCCATGACAGAAATCTCGTGAGATCTCGTAGGAACCTGCTGGTGCCACTTCGCGGGCACCACTGTGTAACTCAGGTAAGGGAAGTTTTCAGCCAGGCAAGGCGGTACAGAACCTCCCCATTTTGCCTCAGGCAGTGAAACAGGACACAACGCCCTTGGTGGCGTGTCCCAGTTTCACTGTGTAGGGAGTGGGGGTTGCTGGGCTTTGTTTGGGCCACTTGCCTCTGACCGGTGCAAGCTGTCGGTATGTGAGCTCAGTTTAGAGAGCAGATAGAAACAGTGGTATTAGGTCAAAGCATTGCCCGTGACAGCAAACATTAGCAGCAGATGAAATTTCTTCATAACCAGGGTCACCACAAGAATTCCCTTTCTAATCTGTTATATTTCCGCAAGATTTAGAATTCCAGAATGCTAGGCATTAAATACAGAGAATGCCCTTTCCCAGGCCACTACCACCACTCCAGAATTTCTGAGGGCAATGGAACTACAGTGGTACCTCGGGGTCCAGACGCTTCAGGTTACAGACTCCGCTAACCCAGAAATAGTACCTCGGGTTAAGAACTTTGCTTCAGGATGAGAACAGAAATCGTGCTCCGGCAGCGTGGCAGCAGCGGGAGGCCCCATTAGCTAAAGTGGTACCTCAGGTTAAGAACAGTTTCAGGTTAAGAATGGACCTCCAGAACAAATTAAGTTCTTAACCCGAGGTACCACTGTACCAGGTTGGTCCGTTTTTGGAAGTGGATTTGGAGATAGGAGTGGAAAAACTGAAGCACAGTGGTCAGCTGCCAAGAGAACAAGGAAAACGAGCAAGAAAGAAAGCAAGAAAACAAGCAAGAAAACAATTTGTGACAATAACAGAAAACTTGAGGTAAGAACCAATGTAATGTGAACAGGCATCTGCTCCCGATAACGGAATTCTGTATGTACTGTCACACCCTTTCCCCCCTGTGTTTGTACCAAATTGCAGCATACAAACAGCCATACTGGTAACTTTTACTCTGGCAGAGTTTTACTCTTCATCCTTCTCACCCACTATGAAAAATATCTCTGTCTGGATATGCATGTACTTAAACCCACAAGGATTCTGGTGCAACATCTTTCCATTGAGGAAAACAAATTTGCAATGACAGACTAGACTGCAGGAAAATCCAGTTAATTAGAAATGGATTTCCTTTAGATAAAATAGTGACTGTATTGGGATTTTCCTCTGACATGTATCATTGTAATTGAGGGTTAGTTTCCAAAGTATCAACATGTAGAGTCAGAATATATAGGGTTTTTTTCCACTGACAAACTAAAGCTGCTGTTTGATTGTCTTTTTACAGAGACTCAAGACTGCAGACGGTTTTTTATTTTTAAAAAATGCTTCAAATTATGTCAAAAGAAAACAAGAGTCCACAAAATTGCACACTATGGGGAAAAAACTAATTATAAATGTTCCAGTACAATATTTAAATGTCTGATTTGGGAAATAAAGAAAGACCAGCTTTTTTATTAAGTATGTAGCCTGAATACAGCTTTATTATATCAATGGAATATGATAGTTTCTCCCCCAAAAAGTTTTCTACAAGAAACTTTTTAAATCAAGGCACGTATAATTTTTTAGTGATGTGAAGTTCCTTTTCTCATTTTGGTTCAAGGAAGACAAAAATGAAGATAGACTACAGCATATCCTTTCCACATATTCTAAATAAATTAATTTTTACAGTACCTCATTTCTTATGGTTCACCCTTGAGTAAATCTGTGAGTACTTTTTAGAATGCACAAGGGGAAGTGCATTTATAGGAACTAATATAATGCTTTCCCTTTTAAACATGTATGTGGCTGTAAGGAGAGAATATCACGGACGACATCCATAATGCCCTCCCCATTTGCACAATGGAAATCCTGCTTCTGCAAGGGGAATCCCCTTCTTTCTTATATGTAAGTGTGTTTGTTTCTCTCTCTCTCTCTCTCTCTCTCTCTCTCTCTGTGTGTGTGTGTGTGTGTGTGTGTGTGTGTCAGTGCCTAGAGAAATTTCAGAACTCCCAACAGTTGTTAAACAAGATTTCCTGTGGCTAGAAGAGGGACGTTTCAGTGCCATACAGAGTTCCTTGCCACTCCCTAAGCCTAGTAGACAACCACATTGAACTCAGTAGGTACCCAAACTGCTCTGTAGACTGCCAATGGTCCACAGCCTTCATTGAGGTGGTCTGCGGCATATTCACATTAGATGTTCATAGGGAAAATTATCTCAGTTATTTATTGTACTTTATAGTTTTCTTTCCATGGAATGTGTTTGAATCCACACCTGGCAGCCTGTTTTACCAGGATCAAAACAGCCTCAAAAAATAAACCAAGATAATTGTTTCCCAAAGATCAAGAGAGCTTTACCTGATTTATCTACTGATCCCACCAATTAAAGGTTGCAGTCCTAAACTAATTAAATAGTCCCAATATATTCACAACCGGGGTATCTATCTGGCCGAACTAAACATCGTTGTCATTAGAGGATAAACTTGACAATGTAATTATCCTTTCCTCCCCACCACGCCATTCGATTGAATACTTGTCCTTTGGAAAAATGGAAACTGAAAACAAATCTAGAAATAGCTGCTATCAGAATTTCTGAAGCCACAATCTAGGAGTAAGTCCTATTGAATTAAATAAGACTTACTTCTGAGTAAACATGCATAGGCTTGCACTGGGACTCTCTTAATTTAACAACTTCTAATTTACTCCAAAGTCCTTCAGAGCATTTAGCTAACAATAATTCAGCACGTTGAGTATGATTATTTCTTCAATACTGGGATGCCCGCCAATGATTGTTCCCCCCTCTCTCCAATGGCAGTGTAAAAATTCAAATGCACAATAGTTTCATTAATTTAGACCTTTCCTTTTGTTTGTTTCACAGTGGGAGGGGGGACTATCAGTTGTAGGACTATAGGTATGGATATATTTTTTAAGCGTTGGAAGAATTCATAGCCAACAATTCTTTTAAAAATAAAAAGCAGCAGACTCTCTTCTTGGTGCTTTCTCATTTCCTCCAATTTGCATCTTTCCTATAAATTCACAGATGCCGACAATAATGATGGGAACGTTTTATGCCTCCTCCATGTCTAATGTGATAATGCAAAGTATCTTTTGCATTCATATGCAATGTTTATTCATCCCTTCTTCGTTTGCATAGCTGAATGAAATGTTAGATGCTCATTTTATGAGAATAGCTGCAAACCTCAGGATAAATGTTTTGCCTAAGGAAATAAAAGGTAAAGGGGGGGAAGAATATTTAACAACATATTACAAACAATACCCCATGTCTTAAATGTACTACAGGTAAATTGCTTGTATACCTGCTTGTGAAACCTGATTAAATCTAGAATACACAGAGGTGGAAGGTTGCTTCAGGCTCTTGACATGTTGTATCCTGGCTTGTAAGTCTAGTTTGTCTGGTGAGATCAGAGGCAAGGAAGCTTTTTCAAACCAAAGGCCACATTCCCTTGTGTGTAACTTTCTGAGGACTGCAAGCCAACAGTGGGAGTGACCCAATCAAAAAGTGGGTGGGATCAAAAGTAGGTGGAGTCAAAGCCATATAAATATTTCATTTGTTCACACACACTCATACACAACTCAGTTACACAAAGCCACTTCCAGCTTCAGAGGAGGTGGCTGCACGAGCGCAGTGGCTGGCTCTCAGCCTCCATGGGATGGAGGGAACCCTAGGCCGCATCATCCCCTGGACAGCCAATCAGCTGGCTCGGGGGTGTGGCCTGCCCAATTTAACAAAGGGCGGCCAGGGACCTCCCTCTTTTGCCGCCTCCAACTGCTCCGGTTTCCCACCCACCCACCCTTTAAGGTTTTGTCTTTGACCTTGCTATGGACCTTGGTTGGTCGCTGTTAAGGGGCCTGGTAGGAATTTTTCCACTTGGCAAATTGGCACCAGCCACTTGGCTTTTAGCCTACCTTGTAGCAAATCGTCACAACGTCCTTGGTATTGGCGGTTAGGCATTGGTATTGGTATTGTTGTGTAGATGAAGGGGGGAGAAGCGCCACCACCTCCCCCGCATATTGAAGGGTAGTCCGATAAAGGATTCTGGGGGGCGTGGCCCTGTCCAAAGCCTATGGAGGTGTAGGCCTACAGCAAGCCCCCGAGTGGTGACCCCAGGGGAGATCCTAGTTGATGTTCATCAGCAGGACTCCCCCTACTGGTGGTTAACCCTTCCCAGACTTCAAGCAAACGGGCTGAAGCTGGATAGTTGGTTAGGACCAATGCCACTCATCACCTGTAACCAATAAAGTTGTGGCTTTATTTAGCCCATTAACCTTAATTAATTGTGTCATGTTTCTTTATTTCCACTGGGGGAGGGCGGGAACTCGCCACACAAATCCATCCATTCACATCTACGCAGCTCATCAAAACACATCTTGCCATTCACACACAGAGTGAAATCTAATGAATTCCAATTGCATGTTAGCGTGGGAGCTATGGATCAGATTGGTTCATACTGGAATTCACAAAGCTTGTATTTCTCAAGGACATGATTTAGTGCAGGCATAGGCAAACTACAATTCCCATCATCGCTGACCACTGGTCCTGTTAGCTAGGGATGATGGGAGTTGTAGTCCCAAAACATCTGGAGGGCCGTGTTTGCATATGTCTGATTTAGCTGTATAGGAAGGCGCTTGGGTGAACTGCAGGCTTGGACACTGTCTTCTTCCCTTTCTTCTGATGCAGCCATGACAAAGAGATCAGAAACAGTGTTTCCAAGGTTAAACTAACCATTATTTGTTGTTACAGCTAACTACAATAAACTGGAGTTAGTTTAAACTGTGGCCCATTATAGCCAGGATCAAACAATGGTTCTTTAACATGTTTTTTTCCCCAACAAACCCTAGTTTAGACCAAGGATAACTCCTTAGCTCTGGTCCCAAGGCGGAGCCTATGAGCCAAGGTGGGTTGGTTCTCACAGCACCAAGGAGAGCTCCTCGTGCTTGTTGTAAGTAAAGCTGGAACTTTTGAGCCACTGCCTCCAGTCTACCTCTTCTATGCTTTGTCCCCATGAGTGGACCACTAGATTCTCTTAAAGGGTCAGCCCTTTGGACTGAAGATGTGTGTGTCTCATTGGATCCATGGGCTCCTGTGCCAGACTAGCAAACTACTGTGAGAGACCATCCATTCCCAAGGCCCAAAAAGATTGTCCAGTATATTCTTAAAGCTTTGCCTTCCCCTTTGCTTCCTTTCATTTCTATTGCTGTCTCCTTTTATAAACTCCATGGAAATAGATAGATAGATAGATAGATAGATAGATAGATAGATGATAGATAGAACTTTATTTGCATTAGCCAATGGCCATAGAAATAGTAAAACATTACAGTATACACAGAAAAGGAAATTTGATATAAGAGCACAATTTAAAGTCCTGAATCAGCGGTCAGTTAGTGGCCCTTATTCTGATTGCCCCTGCTATGAAGCTAGCAACCTTTGCTGTTATCTGCTCATTTTGATCTGATAGAAGAAAGGACATTGTGGCAGTGGTTGAGCGCCCTGGGATGGTTAGTACGAATGGGGTGATGATCTCGTTCCTCAGGTCTTTGTAGAGAGTACAAGACAGGAGGTCATGTGCCGCTGTTTCGGTGCTACCATCTCCACAGGGGCAAAGGCATTTCTCAGGCGGGATCTTTTGGAATCGACCCTCAAGTACTGCAGATGGCAAAGCTTCCAGTCTTGCAAGTGTAAAAACACATCTTTATTTTGGGACAATAAGTTTATGCAGATATGGGGCCAGAGAACCAAAACTCCATGGAAATAACTTCCGCCTGTGCTGAAAAGGCAATGCTGGGCTTCCCAGGAAGTAAGCATCAGGGTTGTGCTATTGCAGAACCAAGTTCCACTTAAGATACAATGAAAGCTGTCTTGAACCAGGTTGGACTGGCTTCAGTATTGTATCCTGTGACTAGTAGCTGTCTTCATTGTCTCAAACAGAGGACTTTCTCATTACCTGCTGTCTAATCCTATCTATTTCTTTTCTTTTTTCACAAAATATATTTACATGACATGCACAGAATTTGAAACACTTGTCAATGCTGCTTACACAATGCATACAGAATTTGAAACATAGGTTTCAATTTCAGAAAATAAGAATACTAGTGTGCTGATCCCGGGGGGAAGGTTACCGTAGGCGTAGTCAAAGTCCAGTCCTGGGTCACTAGCCTGGAATCAGTCCACAAGGAGCGGGGCGAGGTCCGAAACAGGAAGCCGGGCGGGGACAGGAGCACTGGAGAGTCAGGTCTGGGTCCGGGCAGGAACAGGAACTCAACAACGACGTTGCTCCCACAACCTGGGACCGGGCCGACTGGCCTTTATCTGTTCTGAGGCCAGGGGCGGTCCCGGCCCCCAGGAGACCCACCTCTCTTGGCCTTAAGGCGAGCACTCCTCCTGGGAGCAACCAGTTCCCTTCGCCTCTCTGCCCTGAGTCTCTGCAGTTCAGGAGAGGCTAAAGGGTTACTGAGCCCAGGGGGAGACTCACCTGCAGGCACTGAGTCCTCAACCACCTCTGGAGCCAGAGTGGGATCACCTGGTGCCTGCTCCTGAGGCTCCGACACAGGTGCAGGCGCTTCAGCATCAAGGCCCTGCCCCAATTCAGCCGGCCATGGAGGCGGGGACTCCTGTGCAGGCTGGGATTCCTCTGGTTCAGCCTCTGAATCGGAATCCCAGGCCATCACACCTAGAGCAAAATCCTCCTGGAGTAAAACTGAAATAAAACTGTTTTGACCTGACATCTGAATCTTTTCAGTGAAGATGCCTGCCCGGTTTCTACTGGGAAGAAGTTCCCTAGAGTTTGGTCCACTAATATGACTCCTTGGTGATGCAAGTCGTGTTTCTGGGCCATGGTGGACAACAAATAGTGCGCCCCCCCCCCGAATCACTGATTTGCTTGGGACGTAAGGGGAAATATCCTGGGTCTAAATTGTTCAGAGCTTTGTACAAGGACCCTGAACCTTATCTGGTGGTAGATGGGAGGCCAAGCCTTTTGACATTGATGTTATTTGTTGGTGGTACCCTGTTCCCATCTGTTCCCATCACCAAACAACTTGCCACATTCTGCAGTAGCTGAAGCTTCCAGATTAGACCCAAAGGTAACCCCACATAGAGCTTAGAGCAGAAGTCCTGTCTTGAGGTTACCAGTACTATGGTAAGGTTTTCCCTATCCAGGAACTGGTGGTGTTGGGGGGACAAATCATGGGCTGTATCATTAAGATATGGTCCTTCTCACTTCAGAAGGCTGCTTCTATGTTCTTCTGAGCAGATCCTCAATTGCATACAGTTTCCAAATTTGGACGGCCTCATTTTCCATAGTTTCTGACCCCATTCCACAAGAAAGTGGAAATACTTTGGCCAGCCTACATACTGCAAATGCAACAGATTTATGATGTCATGTTGATGCTGGCTGGAACGCGTGTGATTATCCAAGCCATTTTAAGTTATTACTGCCCAGCAAAGTGACTATCACTGAAGCGAGTCAAAAAAGGGCACGAATGCCATGCAGTTCAACATAGCCTCCCTGGATTGCTATATTATATTCTGAGAAGCAATTTGAGTCACTACTGGGAATGTGTTAAACCCATATTAGAGTAGCTTAAAATAAATCCATGCCATTATCTAGTGAACAGGAGAAGTTGCTAAGTAAATACACAGCAGAAGGATAAACACATTTCATCAGAGAGACATACAGATTGGTCATCTTCCCACTCACCGCAATTTTACTTTCCACCTCTACTGTGCTCACTCATTAATGGTTCTCTGGATCTGATATTCTACACAAAACCAACCCCTTCAGTCAATGGATAAATATGTGCGGGTGGGTGGTGGGGGGTTTGCCACAAAACCATTCCGAACCACATCCCAACTTGTATAATTCAGGACAGTTTAGACAGGACACTTGCTGCGTTGAGCATAGGGTTGGGGAAGAAAGTTGACTGAGTTCTCATCTAAAGGTGAAACTACCTAAACTACCTGATCTGCATGTTCCGAAACAATACGCAAACCGAAACAGAGAAAACCTTTGAAATCATCACTTCTCTGAATTTTGCAAGGCAATTATTTAGCCAACTAAAATACACATATAGGGGAGGGTAAATGCAAAAATGCTATCAATGAGGGACAATGGATTTTCACCAATGTGCACATTAGGCAAAATTCCATACACAAATATTATGAGAAATTTGCATTTAAATGCTGGTGAATTTTCAGGACTATTTTTTAAAAATCAGTTTTGGAACTGTTAAGAACTGAACTTGAGAGACACAGAGAGAGACTGAAAATGACATGTTTCCTGGGTTGTAGCACCTGCATGAAACCTGGGGCATCTGACACCTCCACTTGGCAAGAAATTGCTATCATGAGCAACTTGTGGGTAGGCGTAGGACCCAGTGTGTAAATACTGTCAAACGACTCTCCAAAACCTGGAGACGGCCTTCTTGTAATCATAGCCACAAGACGAAAAGGCAATCCACTTAAAGCATTTAAACTGGAACTGAACATAACCATTTGAGAATAATCAAGCCATGACTGTGGCTGGGTGGTCCCAAAGAGCTCTTATTCTTGATAGTAATTTCACTAGTAAAAAGTACTATGAAATCCTACTTACTCCTCCACTGTGCTATAACCCCCTAACTAATAAAATGAATCTTTAGCTAAGAAAATGGCATTGCGCTTCGAGGCCCCCAAGCCCTTCCCTGAAAATAACTTCATACTGAAACATAATTTTAGTTTAAGTTATTGGGCAAAATTTAGGCCACAACTTTCTTGATTACAGCAAAGTGAGCGGTATTGGCTTAGGCATGGGCAACAGACTATAACTGACTCCTGCCTCTCTGGCTGGAAGTCTGAAAGGGTAAACACCAAACGAGGGAGCAACATCGATGAAGTCCGACCGAAGCTCACCCCGGGGTTCCTGTGCTCCTAGCATGGCCCTAGCCCCTCAAGAGGACTTCGGACAAGATCCAAGACCCCCAGATTCCTTTACTGGAATACCCTTATTCATAGAGGGGCAGGTGATGGCCGCACCTCCCCTCCCACACACTTCAATAAGCCAATACCTAACTGCCAAACCTTACAAAGTTGTGACGATTGCTAAGGGGGTAGGCAAAAACCAATTTGACAATCTGTCAAAAACCAATTTGACAATCTGTCAAATGGAAAAAAATCCTACCCAGCCCATGCTCCAAAGCAGGTGACCCAATCCAAAGCAAGGCCAAAGCATCAGCACCTAAAATTAGGGAGGGAGGGTGGGTGTTCGGCAGAGTGAAGCAAGCACCCCCAGTTACATTGCGCTGCCGCTTTTATAGGCCCCAGGAATCGCGCCAACCGCCCCAATTGGCCCAAACAGCCTAACATGATCCTGGGGCCTAACAGTTAAGGCTTGGGCCATGCCCGGCAACAATTCTCCCAGCCTTAGGGGCCCACACGCAACCAGGACCCTCACTAAAGAGGATCCCATTTGTCTCTAACACTCTCTAACCCCCAAGCTAACACAATAACCTCCTAACTAATCAAATGGCTCCCTAACTGATAAAACGACTCTCTTTCTCCTCCTCCTCCCCTCCCTCTCTCCTTGTATCTCTCTCTCTCTCTGCTTCCTCACAATCTCTTTCGCTCTCCCTGTCTTCACTATTTCTCTCTCTCTCCCGTGTGTTATGGTTACTGTAGCTGCCATGATTAATACAAATGCACATTGTTCCTCTTCGTGCAAATTTATATATCTGGATTAAACTGCTGCTGCTGTTGTTTTGATTTTTATTTATTTTAAAGCTCTTCTAGGCTACTCTTTTTCTCATGGCTTCAAGTGCAGTGTCCAAGCGTAAAATAAAAACTGCCTCCAGACTCCAGATCACCACTTTCACTGCCTGTCCAAATTCTGATGAGAAGGACAGGACTCATAGACTATTTATTTATGGATTTACCCAGCCTTCGTCTTAAGGTTCCAGAGCAGGTTACAGTCTTAAAAGCCATTTGAAACCATTTACAGTGGTACCTCGCAAGACGAATGCCTCGAAAGACGAAAAACTCGCAAAACGAAAGAGTTTTTCGTTTTTTGAGCTGCTTCGCAAGACGGATTTCCCTATGGGCTTGCTTCGCAAGACGAAAACGTCTTGCAAGTTTGTTTCCTTTGTCTTGCAAGTTTGTTTGCTTTTTCTTAAAACCGTGCATTCACTTCGAGGAGCAACTCATAGCACGCGGTGTGGTAGCCTTTTTTGAGGTTTTTGAAGACTTTGGTGATTTTTGAAGCTTTTCCAAAGTCCGTGCTTCGCAAGACGAAAAAACTCACGGAACAAATTAATTTCCTCTTGCAAGGCACCGCTGTACAACTATAAAGATTAGCTGGGTCCTAAACACATACACCTCAAGTGTCAAAAGCCAGGGTAAAGATGTGCTTGATTTCTTTTTTAAAAAGCTAAAAGACTAGGCCTCTGTTGGACTGGAGCTGAGTTTGTGTGTAGCTCCTTATCGTCAGCCCTGCCTGCTGTAACCAAATGGCACATTCCCATCCACTCCACTGGATTTCAGAATCTATAACATTAACCATTCAATTTAAAGCCACAAGGATTTATAAAGACTTTATATTCCCTGCTGTTTTTTATGGCTGGACATTGAATTTTTAATGTATGATTAACTGCAATAGTCTCATTGGAGATCTACAGGCTTTTCAGGCAAATATGTTACAGGCACTGTCAGCATGTGATACTGATAAAATCTTATTTGCATTTTTCATCTTAGAAGGGAGTATTGTTTTCTTAACAGTAAGAAGCCAATGTGTACAATCTCTGCAGCGGAAATTAATGTAAATCGTGGCAGATGTAGACTTTTGTTTGCTTGTTACCCAGGGGTTCCTGTGGTACTTAAGAACAAATGGGATTAATTTGTTCTTAATCTAAAAAAACACATCTGTGTTTTGAAATACATAAAAAGCTGCTTCTGTGCAGTTTAATGAGTCTAACATTGCACAAGTGTTCTCAAGCAGCATCGTTGGAGGCAGCCCATCAAATCAGCAAATGCATTCAATCTACAATCAAGTTGAGCCAGGGATCAAGTCTACACACACAGCAGAATGACATTAACAAATGATAACACAGTACGAGAGGGCTATACCATACAGGTGGGAGGTGCCGTTTTCTAATGCACCTTGAGACTGAAAATTCCTGGCAAAACAGAAAGAACAAAATTAATTAACACAGGAGAGAGAGCGTTTTTGATCTTAGCCTATAATCTGAAATGGTACTGCTGATTCACCTCAACTCTATCACCTACTCCACTGTAAGCGCAGGTCAAGCCTAAACCAGCTTGAAATTGAGAGTTTTAAGAACCAGTTCTATATCCCAGGGGTTAGCAATCAATAAACTCGACGGTCCCATGGTTCCTCTGAAACGTAATGCTTAGCTTGGTCTGGTGATCCTGGAGGATAGGAACCCCATCAAGAGCATAGCCAAGTACTGTGGTTCTTTGGTTCTTGAACTTAATCCATTCTGGGAGTCCATTTGACTCCCGAAACTGTTCAAAAACCAAGGCGCAGCTTCTGACTGGCTGCAGGAGTTTACTGCACTCAAGTGGAAGTCACGTCAGACATTTGGCTTCAGGAGCCAAAATGTACAAGCACCAAGGCATTTGAGAACCAAGGTACGACTGTAAATAAATAAAAATACTTAACTAAAAGTAGAAATAATCAGAACATTTGAAATTGAATGCTCACTGAGCTATCAGTGAGCTATGCTTACTGAGTGTGCACAGCAAAACTGAACTGGAAAAAAGTAGGAATTTGAGAAAGGTGCTGAAAAGGTTTTCATCAAATCCAAGAAAACTTGTTTTAGTTTAGATTTTTTAAAAATAAGATGGAATTTCTTTGTAATTTTGGGGAAAAAAATACTCATTAACCGCATGAAACGTACACCTCAGTGTTTGTTTGTTTTTTAAATTAACTTCTTAGTTTTCAAATGACTAAAGTTTTTCAGATTTTTCTAAGTGTGTAGGTTCAAAAGAAAGTAATTTTAAATAACTGCTGTTGAGACGTTTCATTGTCCAGGCCCATAAAAATATTATTCAAACTTTTGCTGGGAAAAGTTTTCAAAGCAAAACGTAAGTATCAAAGATACAACCAAAATATCTATACAATGTCTTGTGCTACCCAGCACAGGCTCAGCATCTTAGAAAATATGGAATAATCCAAACAGACCTAGAAGCAGAAGATCATCTCTTCCCACAGACTGCATTCTAGCTTCCATTGGACTTAGGCTGTTTACTCTCCCTCCTTTCTGTTCTCTGTCATGTTCAGAGAAAGACTAACAGCCACCACCCTTTCAGGATGGCGAATTTGTAACTCAATAGCCTCCTCAAGTGATCAAAAGTTACATGCAGTTTAGAGCAACAGAAAGCAATTAACAGGTAATCATTAACCCATTTAGACGCTCAGAGTTCTTTGTGGAAAACCCCCAATGTTAGCAATACACATTTAGCCATTTTCCATTTTAAACCTTCATTAATACTCATACATTTTTCATTATTGTGTGAATTAAATCAATTATATTTAACTGTCCTGACCTACAAAGACCACCAGCCATTCTTGACTTACCACAATCTTCTGCACAAACGGGTCTTAATAAATTAAAGCTGGGTAGTTCACCAGTTGCTCAGAGATGGCATGCACAAGGGAGACGTCACAAAACATGGCAGGATGCCAGCTTTCCAATGGGATCTCACAAACACTATGACAGACAGAAGCAGCAGAGTCAATGTTTATGATGAGAACACTAAAGCCAACATTTATGATGAAGTACTTATCAAGTAAAACCCAAGTATTCTAGCTTAACTAGTTTGTGAAGCAGCCTTTCAGAAAGAAAGCATTATGTTGTCCGTTTACAGGTTTGGTTATATATATATATATATATATATATATATATATATATATATATATACCCACACACCTAATAACTATTTTTCCCCTTTACCATCCACCTCGCAAACAACCCAATCTTATTTCGGTTTGCTTTAATGGCTGCAAAGCAATATCCTGGTAAGAATATTGCTGGGAGCAGTAATTGAGTGAAATAGGCTATGAATTCTTCTCCTGTCCCGGTCTAGCAAATACATGGCATTAAAGAATAATTGTCTTCAGTTTGTGGCAACATCAACAGGAGTACTTTACTGTTGAAAGCAAAAAATATGAGATAAAAAAGCACCCGGTACTTTTCATCACCGCTCAATTGCAGCGATGTCACATTTTCTCTATTGCCCTTTAACAGTTTTAGATCCAATTCTGGAGAGTTACACTTGGGCCATTTCAAATCAAAGTGGAGTGAAAGTTATAGAGGGAGGGAGGGAGGGAGGGAGGGAGGGAGGCAGCCAGTGCCAGTTTGTGATACCTGGGCAAGTTCAAGAGTGTTGTATTAATTTACAAGGGCCTTAACAACTTGGATCCAAGATCTTGGCTGCCTGATTCCTTATAAGGTAAAGGATAAAGGGACCCCGACCATTAGGTCCAGTCGTGGCCGACTCTGGGGTTGCGGCGCTCATCTCGCTTTACTGGCCGAGGGAGCCAGCATACAGCTTCCGGGTCATGTGGCCAGCATGACTAAGCCGCTTCTGGCAAACCAGAGCAGCGCATGGAAACGCTGTTTACCTTCCCGCCAGAGTGGTACCTATTGATCTACTTGCATTTTGAGGAGCTTTTGAACTGCTAGGTTGGCAGGAGCAGGGACCGAGCAACGGGAGCTCACCCCGTCATGGGGATTCGAACCGCCGACCTTCTGATCAGCAAGTCCTAGGCTCTGTGGTTTAACCCACAGCGCCACCTGCCCAATTATACCCCTGCCCAATCACTGAGATGTTTGGGAAAGTCACAAGATTGTATCCTTTCCACTACCACATTGAACTTCTCTTGCACAACAGAACTTCCCCCTTCTCTCCTCTGCAGGCCCCCGTGCACCCTCAAGATTTGCCCCAGAGCATTGGAGGACCCTCTGGAAGCGATTCTGAGAGTGCTTGGGGAGGAG
Source organism: Podarcis cretensis (assembly GCF_951804945.1). Taxonomy (NCBI): domain Eukaryota; kingdom Metazoa; phylum Chordata; class Lepidosauria; order Squamata; family Lacertidae; genus Podarcis; species Podarcis cretensis. Next base: position 79,216,725 of record NC_137175.1, on the reverse strand, counting down.
AGTCCGATTGCACCCAAGGCACTCTGCACATGTGTAGCATTGGCTGTTAGTTAGTGGTCCCCCACGTGTCTCATGTATGACTCATATGCACCAGGAGCTATTCATTCAGTATTGTGGCCAGGGCCGGATTTAGGTTTGATAAGGCTCTAAGCTACTGAAGGTAATGGGGCCCTTTATATGTCCAGCTGTCCTTTGTTAACAACAAATTGTCGCTGTTTTTTGTGTTGAATATATGCTATATGAGAATTTATGGACCTGATAGGTATCTAAAGCCATTTGCACATAAAAAATGTACCTGTATTTTATCAAAGTAATTGTTGAACTGAAATACAATTAAAGAAGAAGTATATTAATAGTGAAATACAATTAAGAAGTATATTTGGGGGGGGGCCAAGAGAGTGGGGCCCTAAGCTATAGCTTGTTTAGCTTATACGTAAATAATTGGGCACTGATTGTGGCCCAATTCTGAGGAACTCTCTCTTGGTTGAGATTGGACAGACCCCTGCCCTCTTGAAATTCCAGCACTTATTGCAGACTTTTTAAATTTCAACAGGCATTTCCAGTTATTTTTTCTCGTTTTATGGTTAATTTTAACTGATTCTATGCCATAGACCTCCTCAACGCCACTTAAAATCTGTGGTAGTACATAAACAAGGTGTTTTCCCTGTGCACCCTGCCCTGCCTTACTTCCCCATCTGCTTTTGTGGCACTATCTCCTCACAGTGCACAGTCTGGGTTTTCTCCTAGGTCAGGGGTCTGCAACCTTTAAGACAAAAAGAGCCACTTGGACCCATTTCCGAAGGGGAAAAAAAAACTGGGAGCCACAAAACTCGTCATTATAAAAATAACTTTTTTCTCACTTTTTTATTATTTCTTTGTTTGACCCCTCAGAATTACTCCTCCTCATAGAAATAAACAAGTTACCTTTTTGTGTGTGTGTGTTCTTCACTCCCCTTCAAAACAGTGACCAGCGTACATGCCCCCTTTCAATGCAGTGACCAGCGTACATGCCCCTTACAATGTAGCGGGCGGGAAGGTGACGTCGGGACGGTGCGTGACTAACGCACGGACCGCCCCCATGCGACGTCACAGCCAGTACAGCGCCCGCCACAGTGGGGAGCGTCGGGGCGCACAATGCGCCTCCTCCCCTCGCTAGTATCCGCCCCGGAGCCGCGGCAAAGGTGTAAAAGAGCCACATGCGGCTCCGGAGCCGCGGGTTGCAGACCCCTGTCCTAGGTCTCTGCAAACCTTACAGCATCTTAATCAGTCAGTCCGTGATGAACATTTGAGCAAGTTGGTTGTGGAGTCCAGTGGAGACCAAATTCAAAGGCCAGGCAGGCCCTTATCCTTTACAAGAGGCGCAACTTGCACCCAAGATTGAGGGGGCCTGGTGCACGATGTGAATGCATGATATCGTGTGCAATGTGCATTGTGTATGTGTGTGATGTCATGCGCCCAGCATGCGCAACATCGCATTATCAGGAGGGGGCCGAGCATGGAGCTCCTCCTCTCTCATGCTCAGGAGGAGCCAGCAACAGAAGCCACATTGTGCTCAGCTCCACACTTAGTCTGCTCCACCCCCTCAACACTGAGGGGGCCCAGTCCCTTCCCAACAGATATTGGGGAGCCCTAAAACACCTTGGGACACTGGTGGCGCTGTGGGTTAAACCACAGAGCCTAGGACTTGCCGATCAGAAGGTCAGTGGTTCAAATCCCCATGATAGGGTGAGCTCCTGTTGCTCGGTCCCTGCTCCTGCCAACCTAGCAGTTTGAAAGCACATCAAAGTGCAAGTAGATAAATAGGTAGCACTCCAGTGGGAAGGTAAACGGCGTTTCCGTGCGCTGCTCTGGTTCGCCAGAAGTGGCTTAGTCATGCTGGCCACATGACTTGGAAGCTGTATGCCGGCTCCCTCGGCCAATAAAGCGAGATGAGCGCTGCAACCCCAGAGTCGGCCACGACTGGACCTAATGGCCAGGGGTCCCTTTACCTTTAAAACACCTTAGCCATATAGAGTTGGCACCCTTGTCCTTTGCTGTAGCTTGGCACTTTGGAACATTTAGGGGGTTATGTTTTACCTGAGATTTCATCAGATTAGGCCAGAATTGGCTGCCATTATATTCTCTTCAGTGCCTTGCTACCTTGAGTCCAGTTTGCAGCCCTCCCAAAAAGCACTTGATGGCTTTATCTGAATTTACTTACATGAAAACATTATTTCCCGCCTTTCTAGTGCTCGTGCAGTTTACGACAATTTTGAAACACAATGCTATATGACGTATTAAAATTTAAAAAAATATGCCACATTAAAATACAGTTCAAAAGCAACAATAGCAGAGATTGTGCTTATGATGATGTGACCATGTGATGAGCAACACGGTACACAAAAGTACTGCTTCTGATTTATTAATTGTGTGGGGGGTTCTATGTGTATTGCTTGCCTTAGTAATATTAAATAATATTTTTATATTTTTATCCTGTTTCATGCTATTGGGGTCATGTTGCTGCTTTAATTACATTTCGCCACAGATACCATTTCCTCTTGCTTTCTAGCTCAGTCACGTGGTTGGTCTTGCCAGTAAGGAATCACATAGCAAATGGAATGATGTCATAACACCAAGTCGCCAATCAGATGTGTCTGTATCATGACATCAGCTGAGAGAAGGAGGGGGGAAGCAGTGAGGTTACTAAGTGAACGTGTTCACAAAGGAATTGTTCCCCCCAAAAAAATAAACGTTGGGGAAAGGAGGTGGTTTTTTGGATTGCTGAAAGTGTTCAGAAAACAGTTAGTAGGTTCAGCTGAGCTTTAGTTAGATTATTGTTTCATAAAATCAGAAGAGACAGTAAGAGCAGGAAGATCTGACTGGTGAGTTATATGATATCATCCCTCATGCTTCTGATCCGTAATTGCTACCTGTGGACTCTGAGTTTCAGGTGCTTGTCTGCAAGATGCTGCAGGTGGGCAGGTCACAGGCTAGCCCCCCCCCATATTTCTACATGTCATAGTTCAGTCTAAGCCACACTGTCTAAATTAAGGCCTGTCTGCATCCAGTCACGTCCTCTATTTTTAGGGTTCATGATATCACCTGCTTCATTTTTCATACCCCTAGTGTGAAGAACAAAAGTCTGCTCCCGCTACTTGCAACAATAAAACATAGTAAATTACAGTTCTTGGAACAAAAACTTTTAAAGAGTGGCAAGAATTGAAAGCATAAAGCAGGTATTCTTCATGTGATGAGAAGGTATTCGGGACATAACCCACCAGGACCTTCTCACAGAAAAGTGAGATGAATTGAAATTAGAGGAGAGCATGTTTATTTCTTTCTAATTTTAGTTCGCTTTAGGAGAGAGCGCACGTACAATTCTGCATTCATTGTGAGTTGTTATCATAAATACAATACATTAGCAAAGCTGGTTTTAAGTTTGCTTTTTAAAAAATAAATAGATGCCGTATTGTAAATATCAAGAAACTACAAAGGAGACTATAACTTTCTTAATGAGGAAAGCAGACTGTGGGTTGTATCCTGTTTCATTCCATTCAGAGTTGTCCCCCTCTGAGTGGAACTAACAGCGGCTACAACCCACTATTACCAAGGCATCCAGTTGAGAGGATGATTTGCATAAGGACTTCGCAATCGTGAGGATGAGGATAAAGTTTGATAGACTGAGAACCTAGTGAGATTCATAGCTTGACCCAAGCCAGCATGTCATGAATGTATAAGGAAGATGTCCAAAGTACCGCTAGCTCATTTTTAGACATTGACTGCCCTGATGTTCACAGTTTGGCAATAAAAATGGAAAAGGGAAAATTGAGTGTTCCAGCAAATGCCATGGACTGGCTTGAAACATTGCCATAAGCAGGAAAACTGGACCAAGGATGTTGGGAGAGGTACATAGCTGGTGGATAACAACACAAAGCCATGATGGACACCAAGGAACACACTGCCCTGTTTCAAAATTGGAGAGAGCACTTAGATTTGCTCTGGGCCCCTCTCCATACCTCTGCCATGCCTCAAGATGGAGTGTGGTGCAATACAAGTCAGGACATTAGTCACCGAGGTCAGCTGAAGTTCCTGTTAACTATGTGGAGAAATACATGTTATGTTCTTAAAATTAAATATTTCATTTAGAAGCCAAAGATCAGGGTTTTTTAAATCACCATTCCTCTGCATCCTCCTTAAATTGTACAAGTATAATTAAGTTCTTGGCAGTTGGTTTCTCAATAAAATTTAATCATGAGAACATAAGAGGCATCTAGGTGGCCACTGTGAGTAAATGAGTAAATGATATTAGAGTAAATGAGCCTTTGACTTGATCTAGGTGTGCTGCTCTTATGTTCTTTAAGCTGTCCCTCTGATAAAGACTGTTCCTTATAGGACCCAATGCACCACCTTATTCTTGGTCAACAGGGAATTTTCCATCGCATTTGATAGCAAACATACACCTTGTAGAGCAGGTATGAGGAACATTTGGCCCTCCAGATGTTGCTAAACTATGATATCCATCTTCCCTGGCCATTGGTTGGGGCAGTTCAGCAACATCTGGAGGGTCAAAGGTTCTTCACACGTCCTGTAGACAGAAGAAAGCAGTGGCTGGCCTGAACTAGCCCTGCATGGTGTCCAAAGGCCCTGAGATGGCAAGTATTAGATTTAGGGGAATGGAGCAGGGAGACAGAAAGTACACTGCATCTTTTTAAGAACTCTCAGCTGGAATCACAGAGAGAAGAGAAAAACATGGAAACAGTCCAATTTTTTGCCATTTGGTTTCTTCCCCCCTCTCCACTCCCTCTGGGAACAGCATAGCTATTTATTATTCAGGAAGTGTTGCATCCAGTTTGAATATCTTCAGGGACTCAAGGCCTTGAGAACAGAGGATGCTGGTTTTTAAAAAGACAATGTCTTTCATTTGCTCAGAAGTGACCTTTCAATCCCGTCGGCATAACAGACAACTCCGGAAGACCTGAATGCAAATCAGACCATCAGCACCACTGGGTATAAGCTCTGCTATGGGTTCCTAGCAGCAACATCCACCTATGTATTGTTTTAATATAAATATGTATCTTGCCTTTCTTCGCTGAGCACTCAATGAGACGAAAAGCAGAAATGTACCATTACAGAGCAAATAATATAACAAAAGTCAACAGATAAAAATGGGGGTGGGTTAAAAGGACAGCCTGCTAAAACCCACATCTGGATAAGGATAGGGAACCTCCAGTTCCCATCAGCCATAGGTGGCATGACAAATGGACAAGGGTGATGCGAGCTGAGATTCAGCAAAAACTGGAGGGCTGTAGGTTCTCCAACCCTGACCAAGGTCTTAAGACACCCATGGAGCCATTAAAGCAGCCTGGTTGAAGTGGAAGTTTGGCGAAGGACCAAACAGGTATGAAACAAGGTATTGGCCTTATGTTTTCAAGCTCTGTGGGAGGGATTTAACTAAGGAGCTTTCCCTAATGGGTCAGGTTCAAGGTGCTGGTCTTGATCTTTAAAGCCCTTTGTGGCTTAGGGCCCTCGTATCTATGGGACCGCCTCTCCTGGTATGCCCCGCAGAGGACCTTAAGGTCCATGAATAACCATAGTTTAGAGGTCCTGGGCCCTAAGGAAGTCAGACTATCCTCCACCAGGGCCAGGGCCTTTTCAGTGATGGCTCCGACCTGGTGGAATGCTCTGTCCTATGAGACTAGGGCCCTTCAGGATTTAACCTCCTTCCATCGGGCCTGTAAGACAGAGCTATTCCGCCTGGCCTTTAATTTGAATTCAGCCTGATCTTTTATTTCCCTTCTCTTCCCTCCCCCTCCCTTTTTATGAAGATCACCCACTCTGAGACCCCACAGCTAATTCTCCCCTGGCCTCCTCGCTGGCCCAAGTAGGACCAATTCAGCCAGCTAGCCCTGGTGATTATCTAATTGATTTTTGAATTTTGAATTTTATTGTTATTCATGTTTTTATACTGTATTTTATGCTGCTTTTATAATTAAGTGTTTTAAAGTGTTTTAAATTTGTTGTTAGCTGCCCTGAGCCCAGTTTTTGAACCAGGAAGGGCGGGGTATAAATAAATTATTATTATTATTATTATTATTATTATTATTAATGCAACAGGATCAATTAGCACTAAAACAAGCTTTGCTCTGTACTGGATTTGAAATTTATTTTAGAAATGTCATTGTTTTATCCACAGTTTATAGCACTGTAAATCACTGCAATAAGCCTCAGAAGAAATTCAGAAATAATAATAATAATAATAATAATAATAATAATAATAATGGCAGACCATTATGTTTCCATGAAGACAATGGCACCTGGACTTCTTCTTTTTTCTTTTAAGGAAGCAGGGTATGAAATTAGATGGCTCTACTGGGGCAAGTAGGGATGGGACATTTGATATTTGTATACCAGAGATATTGCATTGTGCATTCTCTTTCCCTTCCTACAATAGAGTTAGGTCTCAGCACTATCACTGTGTCAAAAGAATTTGCATTTTCATGAGATTTCATTCCCTGACAATGTAGGATGTCTGTAGCTGCGCCATTACAAACACAGCATCAGATTTGAATTGCAAATAGGATCCTGTTGCCTCCTTGTTGACTTTTTTCCTTCTTCTCTTCGCATCCCTTCCTATGCCAGCATGATCCTCTAAGCCTCCCTCATATATGTTCTCCACGCTCAGGTTTGCAAGAGCTGTACAAAGCAGTGGGACTTTGCACAGGATGAAGGGATGAGAATTATCAGCATGAGCTATACAGGATTTGGTTCCACATTCTCATGAAACTTTTCATTTCTATGATTTTGGTTTGTGTGTGTGTGTGTGTGTGTGTGTTTAAAAAAGGATTTCCATTTTTATGGCAAGACCCATCTGTTCCCCTGTTCTCTATTTTACACACTCCTCAGACAGGAAGATTCACACCGAGACAAACAGCAAAAGGAGCACTTGATAATATATACTGTCCACCTAAGTGAAATTGTTACTTCAAGCTGTTTGAAAGTTGAAGAACAGTTGTAAGAGATGATTGCATTACATTACAGAGGCTGGTTGTCGGGGAGAGAGGCGTTCAAGCAAGGCTTTGGTGATGGGGGTCATTTCTATTTCTGGAAGTGCAAATATGACGGATATGAGAAGAAAAGGCTTGACTTTGTCAGCTGATGTCTAGAGGACGGGCTAGAAGTTCACTCCATCCCCTCTGTCTCAAACGTTGTATAGTATTTGCTGCTGCAGAACGAGAAATGGAAATGATGTACATCACAATAACAAACGAAGGCTTTGTTTTTTTCCTGATGAATATAGGTGACCTTTTACATGCTAAGTTACTGTCAGGCCTGAACTGAAGGAGATGAGATTGAGGAGAAATGGTGGACATCACCCACTCCCCTTCTGAAGCTTGCAGAGAAGAGGAAGGCAGTATTGAATTACAGCAGTGGTTTGAGGAAGGTCGCAGCTCAGAGACAGGAGAATAGAAGAGTTGGGAGGTGTGGGAGAAGAGAAGGCAGGGACAGAGTCAGAGCAGCCAGCTGACATGTTATTGTTGGGATTTCGTCACAGTTATCACTGGAGAGTATTTCTGAAACCCACCCACCCACCCAGAACTCAGCGTTCACTGAGAGTGCAAGAGCAAAGGACTCAGAGACAAATAGCCCCTGGTGGCCACCGTAAGGGGAAGTGCTGTTGCTAAAAAGGGAGGGGGAGGAGCTCAGTTGGAGCAACACCATTGTGTTGGCCTGGGATTCGGACTCGGAGGCTGAACCTGAGGAATCCCAGCCTGCACAGGATTCCCCGCCTCCAGAACCAGCTGATCCGGGGCTGGGGCATGAGCCTGAAGGGTCCTCACCTGTGCTGGATCCTCAGGTGCAGGCACCCGCTGAGTCTGCTCTGGCTCCTGAGGGGATGGAGGACCCCTTGCCTGCAGGTGCTCCACTCTCAGCCCCATCAGGGGAAGCTGAGGTTGCCTCTGGGTCCGGTAACCCTCCAGCCTCTCCTGAGCTGCAGAGGCTCAGGGCAGAAAGGTGGAGGGAATTAAGTTCCCGCAGGAGGAGTGCTCGCCTCCAGGCCAGGAGAGGCGAGTCACCTGTGGACCGGACCCGCCCTATGCCTTGGGGCAGATAAAAGCCAGCCAGCCCCAGTCCCAGGTTGCGGGAGCAACATTGTTGGTAGCGTGTTCCTGCCCGCACCCTGTCCTGCTCTTCTGCCAGAGTTCCTGACCTCACCCTACTCCCTGCCTTGGACCCAGCTTCACCTATGACGGACAGCCTCCATACCGCACCCTCGACCTCGGATTGGACTCGGGACCAGCACAGCCATTAATGGGATACACACTGCATTCCTTTGTCTCTCTCCGTGATGATTGAATAAACTCATTCGTAAGAACTCTTTTTTGTTTTTCTCTGCTTCTTGCTGCCACCAGGGGAGGGATAGAATTTCATTTATACTCTCATGCCCTACTGATGGGCACTGCAACTCCCATCATCCCTGGCAACTGACTGTTCTGGCTGTGTGGCTGATGGTAGTTGTAGTCTAGTGATACCTGGAGGGCACCAGTTGGGGAAAGGCTGGTCTAGCCAGCAGTGAGACTATATTTACAACCTGAAACAGGGAGACCTGTTTCCATCGGGAGCAATCTATCCTGCTATCCTACATCCAGGGTTTCTGAGTGCTCTTGAACCAAGGGCTCAGCAGTGCATCACTCTCAACTGATGTTCACAGTCTCTTCTTGTCCCAGCATAGGACAATGGTTGCTTCCTCCGCCTTGTATACTCCTCTCCCACTGACACCTGAAGTTTTAATAACAGACAGCCATATGAAACCACACACACACACACACACACATGAGTCCTAATACCTGTTATATCTTGCTCTTGCCTCCCTTAACATATTTATTTAACCTCTCCACTACTTCACCCCGATTTCTGACCAGTGTAAATGAAACATGGCAGAATTCATTCCTCTACTTACAGGCAAGTGGCCTAACTGCTACAGCACACACTGTGGGAAGTTGTTGTTTAGTCATTCAGTCGTGTCTGACTCTTCGTAACCCCATGGACCAGAGCACGCCAGGCACTCCTGTCTTCCATTGCCTCCTGCAGTTTGGTCAGACTCATGTTGGTAGCTTCGAGAACACTGTCCAACCATCTCGTCCTCTGTCGTCGCCTTCTTCTTGTGCCCTCAATCTTTCCCAACATCAGGGTCTTTCCCAGGGAGTCTTCTCTTCTCATGAGGTGGCCAAAGTATTGGAGCCTGAGCTTCAGGATCTGTCCTTCCAGTGAGCACTCAGGGCTGATTTCCCTAAGAATGTATAGCTTTGATCTTCTTGCAGTCCATGGGACTCTCAAGAGTCTCCTCCAGCACCATAATTCAAAAGCATCAATTCTTTGGCGATCAGCCTTCTTTATGGTCCAGCTCTCACTTCCATACATCACTACGGGGAAAACCATAGCTTTTTGTGGGAAGTTAGTCATTGGCAAATGGTTATCTATGTTTGCCCATAATGTGTCACTCCAGAATCCTTGATGGTTAGCCTTGGTTCCTACTTGTTGCCACCACTTGAATGGCCAATCAGAGGAGAGCTTCTTTCTGTGAAGGACCATCTGACCATCTGAGCACTTGATCTTTCTCTCCTGATTCAGTATCACAGTAAATCAGCACCTTGGACAGCGAACAACAGGTGAAGCAATGTAGAGGAGATTTAAGCCTAAAGTTGGTAATGGAAGATGAATGGGAAACCTTTGGCCCTCCAGTAGTTGTTGAACTACAACTCCCATCAGCTCCACCCAGCATGACCAATGGTGAAAGATAATGGAAGCCCAGAGTTTCCCTATTCATGCCATAATGTATTTTGGCTCTCATATGGTCCTAATCCCCTGTGTTTGGTCTAAGCCAGCAGTTCTCAACCTGTGGGTCCCCAGATGTTGTTGGACTACAACTCCCATCATCCCTGAGCTCTGGCCTTGCTAGCTAGGGGTGATGGGAGTTGTAGTCCAACAACATCTGAGGACTCACAGGTTGAGAAAGGCTGGTCGAAGCAAAGAGGTGGGCATATGACTAGGGCTAATAAAACCCTCAAATGACAATTCCATGAAGTCTTACTTGGCAGGAAAGAACTGGAACCCGGCAGCAGATCTAGGTTATTCTGTCCCCCACCCCTGGTATGATGAGTCCACAGTCTCGATTTAGTGGATTCATAACCCTTAAACCCACAGTGTTGTGGTCCTCTGTGCCAACTGGAGGGGGAGGAACTTGGCAAATCAGAAGTAAAGTCTGAAGCAACTACTGATTTCTGGTGGAGAGAGACATGTCCACTGCTAACTAGGAAATGGTCCAAGGAGTTTTGGCACCTGAGGCAGGATATCTAGATAAACCTTCCCCGCATAGTGGCAAAGTTGTGATAATAAAGTAAATAACTGGGGATCAGCTGCCCTTTAATAGTGTCCCCTAATCTGGACCCTAAGATAGCCTATTATAGGATAGAGACGGACCTGAAACTAACCCCATCCCTCCACACACACACACACACACACACTATGTTGTATCATCTTCAACTCTGCCAAATTTGCCACTCCTCCAAGACTAACCCTCCTGTATGAGAAGATAATATTTTATTCTGCAATCTGTCTTCCCAAATATATTCCCGCCCCCAACTCTTATTCTGCTGATCCTTGCCTCTAATCATTTCTTTTAAAATAAATAAATCATTATGCAGTAGGAAGGGGGGAGCTAATACCCTACCCTAAGGAAAGATAACAAAAGTGACAATCTTGGAAACCTCTACACAACTTATTCATATCAGCCGATTGTATCATTGATTATTTGTGGAGATGCCCATGACACAGAACAATCAAGAGATGAGGGGTGACCACGTAATTAATTTCAATGGGGGTATATGTGTATGGTTTCTCTCCACAATTAACAATTAGATGTGCTTTTGTGAAGGTCACCTTGTTAACACAATAAACTCGGCCACAACACCCTGTCTCTTATTAATTCTCGGCAGAGCTGCACTTTCTGAGATCTTCCTCTGGTTTCTCTTTTTAGTATGGGAGGCTCAAATCCCACTAACAAGCACCAATTTTCAAGTGCCCTTCGGAGTAATCTGGTCACACATGAGAGCTGCTGCGTTAACCAGAGTGTTTGCCATTCTGAATGTAAGTGCCTTTGTACTTAAAGTTCAGTCTTAGAAATCAGGACACTTACCTTCTAACATAACTCATTTCACATAATAGTGTTACCGTTTGTGATGCGCAGATGCCCACGATACAAAATAATCATCTATTTATAGCATAGGCTCGAGTGCTGCCTAAGACTGTGAGCTGGGAAGTTGAAGCTGAAAGAATATCCCCCCCCCCCAATTCAGAGATAGCCAATGTAGTGATATGCAAACGTTGTTGGACTACAACTCCCATCATCCTTAAGACAGAGATAGTAGCCAGGTCTCTGCAGCACGCAATTCTGGATCACGGCCTTGGGGATCCTGCCATCTTCCATTCTGTGAACATGACCAAGCCTGCATAGATGTCACTGAGACAGGAGTGTGAACATGCTGGGATTGTGGGCTTGGGAGAGCACATCTTTTTTGAAATTGTCCTACAGCTTCTGAAATCACATATGTTGTTGTTGTTTAGTCATTTAGTCGTGTCCGACTCTTCGTGACCCCATGGACCAGAGCACGCCAGGCACTCCTGTCTTCCACTGCCTCCCGCAGTTTGGTCAAACTCATGCTGGTAGCTTTGAGAACACTGTCCAACCATCTCATCCTCTGTCGTCCCCTTCTCCTTGTGCCCTCCATCTTTCCCAACATCAGGGTCTTTTCCAGGGAGTCTTCTCTTCTCATGAGGTGGCCAAAGTATTGGAGTCTCAGCTTCAGGATCTGCCCTTCCAGTGAGCACTCGGGGCTGATTTCCCTAAGAATGTATAGATTTGATCTTCTTGCAGTCCATGGGTCTCTCAAGAGTGAGGTGATGTATCTGCTTTTTAAGATGTTGTCTAGGTTTGTCATTGCTTTTCTCCCAAGAAGCAGGCGTCTTTTAATTTCATGGCTGCTGTCACCATCTGCAGTGATCATGGAGCCCAAGAAAGTAAAAGCTCTCAGTGCCTCCATTTCTTCCCCTTCTATTTGCCAGGAGGTGATGGGACCAGTGGCCATGATCAATTGTGGTACAATTCACAATTGTACCACCATCCAAAGACTCCCTGAAGTCTTTTCTGTTTTTCTCTGCAAAAATTATATGTATGATCACACTTGGCTCCAGAATGCAAACAGGGGCTGAAGATGAGTGGATTTCCGGACCAAACTGTACATCATATTCAATGCATCACTGTATTTAATTCAATTACAATTACAATCTGGCTGTTTCTAAAACTAAAGACAGCTGCTACAAGGTCCTTTGCCCCATTTTGATCAGGAATGTGGTGCAAAGGGAGTTTTCTCAAAATATTGCACTCTCACCTATTCATGCATTTCAGGAGATTGGACTAGATGACCAACCCGGACCCCTTCCAGCTTGACAACTCTACGATTCTACCCCAATCCTGATAAAAATGCAGCAAATTATCTCAGAGAGAATCTGCTAACCAAGGCTTACAGAGCTTCAGATGCTTAATATAGTTCATAAGTTTTGTAGGTTCCATCTTCACTATACATTTAAAGCAGTACCGTGCTACTGTAAACAGTCATGTTGTTGCTGTTTAGTCGTTTAGTCGTGTCCGAGTCTTCGTGACCCCATGGACCAGAGCACGCCAGGCACTCCTGTCTTCCACTGCCTCCCACAGTTTGGTCAAACTCATGCTGGTAGCTTTGAGAACACTGTCCAACCATCTCGTCCTCTGTCGTCCCCTTCTCCTTGGGCCCTCCATCTTTCCCAACATCAGGGTCTTTTCCAGGGAGTCTTCTCTTCTCATGAGGTGGCCAAAGTATTGGAGCCTCAGCTTCACGATCTGTCCTTCCAGTGAGCACTCAGGGCTGATTTCCTTAAGAATGGATAGGTTTGATCTTCTTGCAGTCCATGGGACTCTCAAGAGTCTCCTCCAGCACCATAATTCAAAAGCATCAATTCTTTGGCGTTCAGCCTTCTTTATGGTCCAGCTCTCACTTCCATACATCACTACTGGGAAAACCATAGCTTTAACTATACGGACCTTTGTTGGCAAGGTGATGTCTCTGCTTTTTAAGATGCTGCCTAGGTTTGTCATTGCTTTTCTCCCAAGAAGCAGGGGTCTTTTAATTTCGTGACTGCTGTCACCATCTGCAGTGATCATGGAGCCCAAGAAAGTAAAATCTCTCACTGCCTCCATTTCTTCCCCTTCTATTTGCCAGGAGGTGATGGGACCAGTGGCATATACACAAATAGGTAAAAGGTAAAGGTACCCCTGCCCGTACGGGCCAGTCTTGACAGACTCTGGGGTTGTGCGCCCATCTCACTCAAGAGGCCAGGGGCCAGCGCTGTCCGGAGACACTTCCGGGTCACGTGGCCAGCGTGACATCGCTGCTCTGGCGAGCCAGAGCCGCACACGGAAACGCCGTTTACCTTCCCGCTGGTAAGCGGTCCCTATTTATTTACTTGCACCCGGAGGTGCTTTCGAACTGCTAGGTTGGCAGGCGCTGGGACCGAGCAGCGGGAGCGCACCCCGCCGCAGGGATTCGAACTGCCGACCTTTCGATCGGCAAGTCCTAGGCGCTGAGTCTTTAACCCACAGCGCCACCTGCGTCCATATACACAAATACACACACAAATACACACACATACACATACACAAATACACACACATAAACACAGGCTGTCCCTGATCTGGGTGGCTCTTCTCTCAAACTGAGCGCCCCACCCCGGTTCCTGCAATCCACCAAACCCTCTGACTTCATTTTTAGACGGACTTTGGAAACTTTTCTTTTCTGGAAGACTTTTTCCAATGCCTGATTTATGCGCTTTTTATATTGGTTTTGCCAGTTTTATGCTGACGCATGAAGATGCGTGATTGATTTCCATTGTTGTCCTATCGTTCTGGCCGCTCTTGATTTGTTAGCCACTTTGGAGCCAATTAAATTTTTTTAAGTGGTATATAAATGGATTAAAATAAATTAATAAATAATAAATTGGGGACTTCCGGTGCACCGCGATCCCAGCGCAAGCAGGGTTCTCACCGTGAGGGAGAACTCAAGCTATTTTGAAGGATAGGGGGCAACTCCAGGGCGCGGAGACCCCCCCAAACCCTTCTGAAGGGTGTTCAGAAGGACTGGTTCCCGGCGAGACCAGAGAGCGACCAAACCGGCTGCCAGGTAGCCTCGGAAGGGGTGAAGAGTGCGGCGGCGAGGTTTAGCGGGTCGAGGGAAGCCATTACCTACCTTCAGATAGCGAAGCCCTGAGCTTGCAGGGAGAGCGGTGCGCTCTCAGTTTAAAGGACTCCGAACGTAAAATATTTGAATTTATGCGGTTAAAAGAACAAAAGAAGAGTAAGGAAGTATCGGAGCAACAAATAGAGGTAAACGGAGTTCAGCCGATAGCCAAAATCTACTTAAACGCGGTGTGGCACCAGTGCGAGAGAAATTTAAAGTGAGTCGCCTTAGCGGTTACGTTGTTTCTCCTTAAGCGTCTTCCCCCCACCAGATATTCAAACACAAAGTACGTGGAAGGAAAGGAGGGGAAGAGGAAGGAGCCAGAGACAAGTAGCGGGACTCAGAGTTCTTGGTGAACAGGAGGGTGAGAAGAGGAGAAGGGGCGTCCTCTCCATTTTGGCGTCAGAATACAAGAGATAAACGCGGAAGAGAGAGCTCCGCCACCATTAGGAATTTGTTGTGCGTATGGAGGGTGAAAAAACCGATTAATTATATGTATATTTACATGGGACATATATGCATATGATCTCTACCTTTTCTTCCTTGGTTTGAGACTGGGATTTGAAAATTGAGGACTGCTAATTATTAAGAAACGCCGAGCAATTGGGGAAAGAAGATGTCGGCACATTTCTAGAACATTAGTTTGCAGAGACCTGGCGACCTCTAGCGACAAGATGGAGTCTGTGTGATCTTCGACCGACTTCCCCCCCCCCCTGTTTTCCTCCTTTACCTTCTCTTTCTCTACGTGTCATTTTGTTATACTTCCCTTCTTATCAAACCCCCCCACAGGTTTACCCAGCATAAGGATTAGCCTTTTAGATGACCAGAAAATTGTCGAAAATGCAAGGAAAAAACTGTCAGATTACTTTGCAGACAACTGTGACAAAGGAACAAAAATCAATGTAGTCTGGGACGCAAGTAAGGCGGTAATAAGAGGATACTTTATCCAACAGAACGCAATTAAAAATAGGAATAGAGAAAAAAATAAAGAGGAAATTCTAAAACAGATAATGGTAAATGAGCAAAAACTATCCCAAAAACCTAACTCCCAGAAGGCAAAAGAAAGAATAAAAATGTTACAAACTCAGTTTGCTACTATAATAAATAGAGAGGTGGAGTGGAATATCAAAAAACTGAGACAAAAAAATTTCGAATTTTCAAACAAACCAGGTAAATGGCTTGCCTGGCAAATCAAAAAAAGGAAGGAACAAGGTACAATAAATAAAATAATAGTGGGGGGGGGGAGAAAGAACTGATCCCAAAGAAATTAGGAGCGAGTTTGTCAACTATTATAGAAGTCTGTACAAGGACAAAGAGAGAGTTGGTATAAGGAGAATAGAAAGATTTTTGAAGGATAAAAAGGTGCAGAAAATCTCGGTAGAGGATAAGCAAAGATTGAATATACCAGTTGGCAATGAGGAGATAGAAGAAACAATCAAAGATTTAAAGAGGGGCAAAGCACCAGGTCGTGACGGATTTACCGCTGGTTATTATAAAGAGATGAAATCTATTCTAGTGGGACCATTGAAGGAGACTATGAATAACATCTTAAAGAAAGGAGAAATTCCTGGGACATGGAAAGAAGCATATATTGCGTTAATCCCCAAACAAGATGCAGACCCAACTCAGGTTAAAAATTACAGACCAATTTCACTGCTAAATACAGACTATAAAATATTCGCAGGAATCCTAGCAAGAAGGTTGAAAAAGTTGTTATCAGAAATTATTCATAAGGATCAGATGGGATTCCTGCCAGGGCGGCAGATGAGAAACAACACAAGAAGCATAATTAACATGTTAGAATATTTATCTGTTAGAATTGACAAACAAGTCATTATGATGTTTGTGGTGCCGAGAAGGCATTCGATAAGGTGATTTGGGACTTTATGCTGAAAAATCTAGAATACATGGATGTGGGCAATGACTTCTTTAACGGGGTAAAAGCGATATATACGGAACAGAAGGCTAAATTGATTATAAATAGCATGGTGACGGAAGAGATAAAGATACAGAAGGGTACAAGACAGGGTTGCCCACTCTCCCCGCTACTATTTATAATAGTTTTAGAAGTACTCTTGAATTCAATAAGGCAAAATGGGAAAATAAATGGAGTAACATTAGGACAGAACGTGTATAAGACCAAAGCTTTTGCTGACGATGTAGTAATAATGACAGAAGAACCAATAACGGCAATAGAAGAAATATTAAAGGAAATAGAAGAATTTGGAGAAATAGCAGGCTTTAAACTAAACAAGACAAAAACGAAAATGATAGCTAAAAATGTGGACCTAAAAACAATAGAAATCATTCAACAGCACTCACAGATAGAGATAGTCAAAAAAGTCAAATACCTTGGTATTTGGTTAACATCAAAAAACATAGACTTATTCAAAAACAATTATGAGCCGATGTGGAAGGACATAAGGAAAGATCTGGAAAAATGGGGAGGGCTGAAACTGTCATTCTGGGGAAGGATTAATACAATTAAGATGAATGTCTTACCAAGACTCATGTTCTTATTTCAAACCATCCCTATAATTAAGGGGAGCCGAATCTTTAGAGACTGGCAACGAATACTCTCAAGATACATATGGCAGGGCAAAAAACCTAGAATTCAGTTTAAATTATTGACAGACATAAAGGAAAGGGGGGGCTTTGCCCTGCCAGACTTGAAGCTATATTACGAGGCTTCATGCCTTTGTTGGATAAAGGACTGGGTAAAGTTGGTGAATATGGAGCTACTCGATTTGGAGGGCTTCGACAATAGATTCGGCTGGCATGCCTATTTATGGAAGAACAAAAGGAAAGTACATAAGGGATTTGAAAATCATATTTTTAGAGGCCCGTTAATTGAAGTATGGGAAAAACATAAGAACCTGTTAGAGCCGAAAACACCACATTGGCTATCACCTCTTGAAGTAATGAGTATAAAGGCTATTAATATGAGAAGCAACTGGGCAACATATAGCCAGTTGCTAACTAAGGTTGATGGGAAATGGAAGATAAAGCCGTATGAACAAGTAAAGGAGTATGTCTATGATTGGTTACACCATATCCAGGTAAATCAGATGTACAGTAAAGATATTAAAGAAAGAGGCTATGCAGAAAAAGACTCTAAATTCCAAACGGAGATAATAAATAATGAAGTGAAAATTATATCTAAGATGTATAGGATGCTGTTGGATTGGAATTTAGGTGATGAGGAAGTCAAATCAGTGATGATCCGCTGGGCAAGGGATGTAGGTCATTGCATACAATTTGAAGATTGGGAAGAGCTTTGGAAAGAGGGGTTAAATTTTACAGCGTGTACAATGATAAAGGAAAATGTCATGAAGATGTTTTATAGGTGGTATTTAACACCGATAAAATTATCAAAAATGTATAAGACGGATAAGAAGTGTTGGAAGTGTAAAAAAGAGGAGGGCTCCTTCTACCATATGTGGTGGGAGTGTGGAAGAGTGAAACAATTCTGGGAGAAAATATATATTGAATTAAAGAAGATTCTAAAATACACGTTCAGAAAGAAACCAGAAATTTTCCTGTTAGGGATGTTAAGGGAAGAGATTAAAAAAGAAGATCGTAGAACAGTATACTATGCAGTGGCAGCAGCAAGGGTAGTACTAGCCCAAAAGTGGAAACAGCAGGAAATACCAACGGTGGAGGAGTAGAGATTTAAGCTGTTGGACTACGCAGAGCTGGATAAATTAACAGGGAAAATTAGGTATGTAAGAGACCAAGTGTTCATCAAGGATTGGGGAAAGTACGTGGATTATCTGGAATGTATTAGTGAGGGACAAACAATGCTAAAGGGATTCAGAGACGCACTGTGAAAGACTAAGAGTTATTGTTTAAAGCAAATAGGAGACAGAGATAGGTTTAACGACAATATAAGCAGAGAAACGTGTGAACTTGATTACTGCTTCGAAAGATTTATGGACAAGCTGAAGGAAGTCTTGAAAGGGATGGATATGTAATAATGTCAATGGGTAAATCATAAGTTTATGTATTTCTTATTCACTTTTTTTTGTAAATCTTTGTTTTTTTACTTTTTGTATATTGATTTTTCTATATGTGTGTTAGTTTTTACTTTCTTTTGTGGAATCAATTAATAAAAAGAATGATAAAAAAATAAAATAAATTAATAAATCAAAAGACTCACCTGTTTTTCACAGCTTTTGCTACGATTCACTGCAGTAGTGCTTGTCGAGCATTTTGAAGGGCCGTTATTACCACTGGCAGAGAAGCTGTGCTGTAAAGACTTCTTCGGGAATTTATTTTATTTTATTTTTTAAAATAAATCCCTTAGTTCTGTGCTCCCCTAGGGCCAGTTCCAACAGTGATAGTGGGAGATCCTGTCCACACAAGAGGGGACCATATGCTGTACATGCAGGAGATCCCTGGTGTAATCTCTCCAGCTGGGGATGGTATTCAGGAAAGTCATTGCCACTCAGATGAAAGTCCCAGCCTGGTGGAACATTGGTCTGACTCTGTATAAATTCTATATTCCATGGGCCTCAGTCTAGCAACCAGGATTGTGTCTGTGTTTGCAGCTATGTCAAACAATCAGCAAACACCCCAGTCAGCTGTTTGTTGATAAGAGGCAAGAGGACTTAAACCTAGCTTTTTACTGCTGCTTTTCTATTAGGGCTACTGTTTTGCAAAGTGAAGGTTACAGGTTCAGTTTTGGAGAGCAAGTGCCAGCCAATGTAGTCATTGGACTACTGAGATGCGCTCTAAGTGGGGCCACCTTTGTAGGTGACTTAAAAACTACAAGTAATCCAGAATGCAGCTGCCAGATGGGTGACTGGGAGTGGCTGCCAGGACCATATGACACCAGTCTTAAAGGATCTACATTGGCTCCCAGTACATTTCTCAGTGTCGGTGCTGACCTTTAAAGCCCTAAATGCCCTTGGCCCTATATACCTGCAGGAGCATCACCAATCTCATCGTTCAGCCTGGACATTGAGATCCAGCTCCGAGGGTCTTCTGGTGGTTCCCACACAGTGAAACGTGAAGCTACAGGGAACCAGGCCTTCTCGGTAGTGGCACCCAGCCTGTGGAACGCCCTCCCATCAGATGTCAAGGAAATGAACAACTATCTGACTTTTGGAAGACATCTGAAGGCAGCCCTGTATCAGGAAGTTTTTAATGTTTGATGTCTTACTGTGTTTTCATTTGTTGGAAGCCGCCCATAGTGGCTGGGATAACCCAGTCAGGTGGGTGGCACATAAATAAATTGTTGTTGTTGTTGTTAATTATCGGCAGTCTGGTGCACTGTAAGGCAACACCTTATCTTTCAGCTCCCTGAGCGGAAGATGAAGACTGTACACACATTCAGATCTGTACAGCCTTTATGTAAAAATAAAAATAAATCAATGTTCTGAATTTGTTTCAGCTAATATCATCACCATCACCATTGTCAAAAGCCTTTAACAGCCTGGAACCAGTTTGCTTGAAGGATCACCTTACCCCATATATGCCCATTTGACCACTTCAGTCTGAAAAACTGGCTTTTTGACAAGTCCCATAAAATGTTCATTCTGCCCTTGTAAGGAAACAGTGTGGCAGTTCCTACACTCTTGAATCGCCTGCTCAGGCATCTTCGCTGTATTCCTTTTGGTGCCTGCTTTTTGGCAAGGTTACCCTAAGTTTACCAGATTTTTTTCAATGATTCTGGGGACACTTTTCAACTTCAGTAGGAATGATAGGATTTTGTATGGGGACTGATTTGTAAATCCGGGGACTGTCCCCAGGAAACGGGGACATCTGGTAACCTTAGGCTAGCCAAACATAAAGTTGTCATGTGTTTTATGTAATTTTAGCTTATACTGTATATTTCCAACTAAGGGATTTTATTTGTGTCTTGATTTCTTTAAAAATTCTTGTAACTTTGATTTTCATCGACAATTTTAAAGCATGTTTTATCTTCTTTGTAAACTGCTTAGAGATTTTATTTACAATTTAGTGGCATAGAAATTTTGTCAAATGAATAAATGATTATTCCTGCTGAAGGATCAACCTCTTGATGCCAGCACAAATACATAACCAAATGCACATTTCACTTACAATGCACAGCGTGCTAAGATTCAATAGCCTCAAAGCAAGTCACAATTTCATAGAAGATTTCAGAATAAAAACCTTACTGAGACAGCTCAAGTTAGAGGGCTCTTATACTTATCATGTCAGGATTTTTTTAAAAAAATAAAAAGATGCTGCATTCGAGGCAGAGGGGTGAAAACAGAAAAATGTGTTGGACTACCTTTGCATTTTTTTGAAAAAATGTCATTCTATTGTGTTCATAGGAAATGCTGTCATGTTCTTTTCGAAATGTAGGCCCACATCACAGAAATGTCCTCCTTTCCTCGATTGCTTTTTTTGTGCATATGCCAAATGCTGGCATGTGGGCCACCCTGAGGGAATAGTATTTCAGCTCCAGAAATTTGTTAACATAAGGCTGAGCATGTACCATGCCCTTATTATGACAGCTTGTTCAAAAATGGAAAAGGCGAGACAGAACAGAGAGAAAAAGTTCCTAGCTCTCGCTTCAGCTACATATGCTTAGCCCCAAGAATACAGAAATCTGAGAAGCCAGCCAGCTTTCATGTTGGCGGCTCATAAGACTATATAACAAAGGACTTCCATGTTCACCTTGTGCTTACTGTTCCTGTGGCAGAAGTTTTCAGACTGTGTTCTGGGAAACTTAGTAGATTCGTAATGGCAAAATAAGTTTCCACGAAAGGCTTAGCTATACACACACACACACACACACACACACAAAAGCACACATATCTAATCATCTCCAAAAATGTACAACCAAAGCATGGGGCACTACCAGAATATGGCCCTCAAGACGTTACCAACACAAGAATGAGACCCTCTGGCTGAAAAAGTTTCACCATCCCGGCCTAAATGGACTCTGGAACTTGAATTTTGCGGAGTTGTTGAAAATGCTCTTAAGCCCTTTTCCCTGCATTACAGATGTGGCGTTTGCCTGTTCGTTTAGAAAATGTTTGAACAGGGGGGAGAGATAGGGTTAAAAATATAGACCAATAGGAAAGCCGGAGGCGGAGCCTATCTGTGTATAAAAGGGCTTAGCCCGAGGTTTGTGTTAGTTGTTGTTGGGAGTTGTTGGTGGGTAGTTGGTTGGTTTTAGTGGGTTGGCTGGTTGGGAAAGGCAGTTGGAGAAGCAGTTGGCAGGCAGTTGGAAATAGAGAGACAGGGCAGCGGGTTCTTGAGTGAGGAGAGGGAGAAGAGATAGAGAGTGGGAAATAAGACTAAGAAAGTAAAAAGTAACAATGTTTGGAATGCCGTAAAAGTTTGTTTGTGTCTGAAATAAAATACACTCTTCTTTATTTACTTGAGAACCTGACTGAGACTGAAGTGATTTTACCAGGGAGGACCTGGTTGGTGGCAGCGGATTAGTGGTGTACGGGTCAATAGTCTGTGAGACGACCGGGGGCTCCATACGAATGCCACAACAACTCTCAAGGTTCTTTGGTGTCAGGGACTGGTTGGATGAAGAAGAGTGATGGAAGCCTTCCTCCCAAGACAAACCCCCCCCCCCACACACACACACACAAAGGAAGATGGCACAGAGCCTGGAGCCTGGTTGTGGGACATTGAGGAGCAGTCAGCAGAAGAGATGAACTGGGAGCTGTTACAAGCAGGAGACTTGAGTGATCAAGGAGCTATTCAGGAGACAGGACAGGATTAGAAGCTGGGAGTCACAGTGTGCACAGAGATAGTTCCTGTCCTGCTGACTCACCTCCCCCTCTGACCCCCCCACTCAAAGAGGATCCTGCACATAGCTGATCAACAAGGCAGACAGGCCCAGAGGAAGAGCTCACCCCCAAGATGCAGCCTTCATCTCCTTGGGAAGGATCCAGAGTGAGAGGCTAGAAGGGAGGAGCAAACCTAGGGCTTTGTTTCAGCAACGCCTTCATTGAGTTAAGACAAACCACAGGCATTGCTATCTTGTTGTTTTTCTGTTGATAAAAAGCTAATTGCATTCCATGCCTTCCATGTGTGTGCCTGCCCTATGGATGACCTGGCTCGTTGGCAGCTCCTTGACACCTGGGAAGAGCGGTTGTTAAACTGGCATAGACATGTATCACATTTGTCTACATCTTTGATATCATTCAATATGGCCACAGAAAGAAAGGTCATCTCTTTACCAACCATGCTTTCCCCTCCTGCTAAATGGCCAGCATGCTGCAACGGAGAGACATCAACCCAAATCTGATCTAGTTGTCCCTTAAAAGGGGGGAAGAATCATTTGGCAAATTTCAAACTGTACCTCATAGGAAGATAGGAAGCTGTCATATATCAAGGCAGATTGCTGGTTCATCTAGCTCAGTGGTTTCCTGGGGTTTCAAAAAGGGTTTCTTCCAGCCATAGAACATGGGTGGCGCCTTGGTCTAAACCACTGAGCCTCTTGGGTTTGCTGATCAGAAGGCCGGCGGTTTGAATCCTTGTGACAAGGGTGAGCTCCTGTTGCTCTGTCCCAGCTCCTGCCAACCTAGCAGTTCAAAAGCACACCAGTGCAAGTAGATAAAGAGGTACCACTGTGGCAGGAAGGTAAATGGCGTTTCTGTGTGCTCTGGCTTCCATCATGGTGTTCTGTTGCACCAGAAGCAGTTTAGTCATGCTGGCCACATGACCCAGAAAGCCGTCCGTGGACAAATGTCAGCTCCCTCGGCCTGAAAGTGAGATGAGTGCCACAATCCCATAGTTGCCTTTGACTGGACTTAACCATCCAGGGTCCTTTACCTTTACCTCTTCCAGCTGTACCTGGAGATGTTGAGGATTGAACCTGAGATGTTCTGCATACAAGACAGATGTTCTGCCACTGAGCTATGGTTCTTCCTTGCATTCTTTGCCCTTGTTCTGACCTTTATATAATCTCAGCCTTTCTGCAAGGCAATTTGTAGAACATGCTCCACCAGCCCTCGGGATTCCTGCACCACAGAGAAAGTGGGACCTGCATGTCCTTCAACATCACTCCTTGCAAGGAACAAAGGTTTTTTTTTAATGTGCAAAGGACTTCTTAACAGCTATGTTTCAAGTAAGCTAGTATTTTTTAAAAAATATCTAGAGAAATTATGCATAAATTTGTTTCTCCTGCCAATGGAGATTCTGAACACCCCGAGGCAGCTCGTTTTTGCAGAGTGTTTGCTGTCAAGAAGCAATGAAGTGCAAATGGAAGCCAATTGAACTTAGCAATTTGTTTACCCGCGAAGACAACAGCTGGAGAAAAATGGAGGATTTTAATAATTAGCCAGTCACATTAGATAAGGGACACACGAGTATATGATCTCACATTATAATAAGGATACTGCTGCAAAGGGATTAGACAGAATTAGTAATTAACCTCCTTCAAGATCAAAAATGTGTCTCAGTGGATCTGCAGAGGGCTGGAGACGAGCTGCGCTTAGCCCAAAATAGTACACTTTGTTGGTTTTCCTGACCCCTCTGGCAGTTTTGTACTTACAGTTCTCAATATTAATGTGAAAAATGAACTCCAACAAACCCACTTTTTCTTTTCTCGCCCAAAGAGAAAACTTCATCAAAACAGGAACAAATACCTCTTGATGATCTATTGGGAATCCTAAGACATTCAAATGGAGCACGTCACACATCTACACTCCCCCCCCCTCAAAAAAAAACAAAAACCCAATACACAAACCAAAATGCAGTTATCCTTTGAAACTCCCAATGTGTGCATTAGATGAGAGTGTACCTTAGGCATCTGTTCACGAAAATGACAGGCGAAAGCACATTCTGTTCCGGGAAATTGCTTGCCAAAATCTGCATATTAAGCAAAATTGCATACGAAATTTAGATCTTTGGAAAAATGTGGGATTCTCATGAGGACTTTTTAATTTTTATATTAAAAAAAAAAAACGCAGATTGGTGCAGAAATGTTTTGGGAAAACGGAGAGACTCCAAACTAGACAGGTTCATCCATCCTTACTCATTAGCAACCATCCCAGCTGGTGGTCACTACAAGGACTCTGTAACTAACAGTGCCTGAGGTTGTTTTCCCACCCTCCACCCTCCCAGTTCCATTTCCTTTTGTGTGGTGCATCTTAGATTTAAGCCTGAGGGCAGGAGTAGTCAGATCACTGATATATGTAAGTCGCTGTGGGAGCCTCTATTTCTTCAACTTAAGAATGGGATAAAAGATTTATTCTACTTATTTATTTCAAAGTTTGATCTGCTCTTTTATGAAACATAACGAGGTGGCTTACAAATAAAATACAATAAAATCAATCTATAAATATATATAAAATGCAATTTAAAACAGCAGCAGATATGGGTTGTTTTAGAGAGAAAAATATATCGTGAAGGCCTGTCTAAATAGTACAGGTTTCAGAAGACATCAGTCTGTCTCTGCTAAAGCAGATCCTCCAAGTGTCCCTATTTTCCAGGGACAGTC
The DNA here is from genome assembly GCF_951804945.1 of Podarcis cretensis. Classification (NCBI taxonomy): domain Eukaryota; kingdom Metazoa; phylum Chordata; class Lepidosauria; order Squamata; family Lacertidae; genus Podarcis; species Podarcis cretensis. The sequence continues at coordinate 79,191,981 of NC_137175.1, read as the reverse complement.
CTGGATTTACAGAAGCCGTCCTGGTTTTTTATTTGATCACAGAATCTTCCTCTTTTCCTTAGGACGTCCCTATTGGGAGGGTATGGTAGGAAGTCCCTATTTTCATCAGTCATGGTGTTATGCGACATCATCACCCCTCTGAGCCAAGGAGATAAGTAACTATACAACTTTAGAAGACATCTGAAGGCAGGGAAGTTTTTTTTTTAAAAAAGTTAAAGTTTTATTAAGTTTTTATATATGTTGGAAGCCAACCAGAGTGGCTGGGGCAACCCAGTCATATGGACAGGGTATAAATAATAAAATTGTTCTTCTTCTTGTTGTTGTTGTGGAATAGGATGTCCCTATTTTCATTGGAGAAATGTTGGATGGTATGCTAAAGCTCTGAGGCCAGGGCATGGCCTCCTACACTAAAAACTCAGTCCCTAGTGGGGGGCAACCAAACATCAGAGGTGTCAGGAACCTCTAGGTTGGATTCTATGACAGGGAAAATTCTGCTTCCTAAGGCCTGTGTCAGAGACCAGGCTGAGGAGTACTGCTCTGATGAGGAATGGTGGGAGCCTTCCCATCCCCCTGCTCCTGACCAGGATCCTCAAGCTGCCCAGGAGCAGTAGAGCAGCATAGATTTGGAACAGTGGTTTGCAGAGGGGCATAGTTCTGAAGACAAAAGTTGGGAAGAAATGGGTTGTGAACAGCAAAGTGAAGAAGAACTGGAAGAGAGAGAGCTAACAGACTCTCTCGCTGGAAAGGGTCCAGCCTATCAGCTCAAGGTCAGGTAGAGCAAATAAGGTGGCTACACAAAAGGCATGGTGGTTGCGAGATCAGGTTGCAAGACTTGGAAGTGACATGGGGGGAAGTGGGGGAAAACCTTAATTGAGAACACCTTCGTTCCGTGAATGGATGCTTTGTTCTTTTGCTGTGATCATTAAAGACTCTTTAAATGGTAAGCAACTCTTTTCGCTTTGTCCTGCTTATCTACGGCCAAAGTGGGGGGGGGGGAGGAAGCCAAGTCCCCAAAGCCTGCCATCCTGCCATCTAACACCGGTCAGGGTAGAAGTTCCACCAGGATTTCCCATCTCCCTGTACAACCTTTTCAGTTGCCCTAGTGGTTTTGTTTTTGTTGTTGTTGTTTGCATTTCCAGGGGTGTGTCAACAGAATAAGGGAGCTTGGGATTCTGTGCCCAAGATTCCACTCAGACCACCCACCCATAACGGCCAACTTATGACACTACTGCCTTCAGAGCATCACCAGTAGAACAGCAATAGCGGTGGCGCTTTCTTCTGCTGCACTGAATTCTTTGCCCACAGATGTCCCTCTAAAGAATATGAGGCCTGCAGCATCCTATGACCCCCTCAGCCACCTTCCCAGGAAGCCAGGGAGTATGGGATTGTTGCATTGAGTTGCAATGGTACAGACTACAGTTTACACCACTTGATCTAAAACTGCCTATTCAATATTAACTGCCTATTCAATATTCTGTTGCTCAGCAGATAATCAATGATTCTGATGTATTTGACATAATTTCAGTAACAAAGTGGGGTGGTGGTATTTTTACAAGCATGCAAGAATAGCAGTATTTTTACAGGCATGCAAGAAAACAAAAGCGAACCTCAAATAGACCAGGTTGCTGTTTTTAAGTTAGTTAATAATATAACTAGATATAAATACATTCATAGACTAACATACTCCTATCGAGTTACATAAAAACAACTTGAAATGACTCAAATACCATCAAAGATGTCCATCGGATCATCCCTAGCAGCAACAGGCTTTTAAATAATAATAATAATAATAATAATAATAATAATAATAATAATACCTGCCGTAAAAGGAATTCCTTGCAAAAGGAATCTGAAGTGTTAAAAAGGAAATTCAAGAGAATGAAATATGAGAAACCGTCAAGTTCAGAATAGGAGAAAAAAGTACAAAGTGATAAAAATCTGTATAAGAATTGGTGAAAGATTCATCGGAAATGACAAAAAAAAATGGGAACACAGCCGATTACGAGGATGGGGAAACAAGCAAACAACTCTGCAGAAGCTGAGCAAAGGCAAAAAGTGGAATTGTGACATTTCTGTGAATTTCAGTCTCAGAGGAGAGCTTGTGTCGTGTTCAGTACACAGTACATTTATCACGAACAAACCTGTACAGTGGTACCTCCGGTTGCAGACGGAATCTGTTCCAGAGCTCTGGTCGGATCCCGAGGTTTCCACAACCGGAGGGGCCACTTCACTTCTGTGCAAGTGCACGCAGTGGTAGAGCACTTCTGCGCATGCACGCGCAGCAAAAACCCAGAAATATACTTCCGGGTTTGCCGCTCACGTATCCTGAAGTTTACGTAAACGGAGGGATACGTAAGTGGAGGTACGACTGTAATCCATAGCAATGATGGTAGTTTGTTTTTATAAGGCCAAAAAAGCCACCCACATTTAATCTTTATGCTGAATTTGCACCATTGCAGTCATTCATCATAGACATCTCCTTCACATCATTTCATTAGGTAAAGGTAAAGGGACCCCTGACCATTAGGTCCAGTCGTGGCCGACTCTGGGGTTGTGGCGCTCATCTCGCTTTATTGGCCGAGGGAGCCGGTGTACAGCTTCCGGGTCATGTGACCAGCATGACTAAGCCGCTTCTGGCGAACCAGAGCAGCGCACGGAATGCCTTTTACCTTCCCGTTGGAGTGGTACCTATTTATCTACTTGCACTTTGACGTTCTTTCGAACTGCTAGGTTGGCAGGAGCAGGGACCGAGCAACAGGAGCTCACCCTGTCGCAGGGATTCGAACCGCCGACCTTCTGATTGGCAAGTCCTAGGCTCTGTGGTTTAACCCACAGTGCCAGATGCTAAGTAACAGGTTATTTCAGAAACCTGCATCTTGCCCTGACCTGTCTGGAACTATGTGTGCATGGTCATGATGGCACAAATTCAGAGCTCAGTAATTCACATTGGAGGTTTGTAGCTGCAAGCCTGCAGGGTCCAGTGCTGGATGTGGTTCCGGTATTGGAGATCGTGAAACCGACCAGTTATGGTTAGGTGACAATGAAAGCTAAGTTCTGTGGGTACATGTAAAGGTAAGGTAAAGGTAAAGGACCCCTGGATGGTTACGTCCAGTTCAAGGCAACTATGGGGTGAGGAACTATCTTGCTTTTCAAGCTGAGGGAGCCGGCGTTTGTCCACAGACAGCTTTCCAGGTCATGTGGCCAGCAGGACTAAACCGCTTCTGGTGCAATGAGACACCGTGACGGAAACCAGAGCTCACGGAAATGTCGTTTACCTTCCCACTGCACAGGTACCTATTTGTCTACCTGCACTGGTGTGCTTTCAAACTGCACTTGAGCAGAACGTGGTGGCTCCGGCGCTGAGATTCCAGCAGCACGCCCTGCCCCGCCTGCTCCTGGAGCAGCTTGCCCTGCCCCTGTGCATGGCACATGCTCACAGGGCGTGCACACTGTCCCAGGCACCCAAGCAATTAGCTATGCCACTGCATGAGATCTCATGAAAGTTCCACCACTAGTAGGGGTGAAGGGGCAAGGTGCCTGGCAGGGCACTGCCCTATGGGATTCCACCACCTGAGGCAGCTGCTTCAGTCTGCCTCATGGGTGGACTGACTGTGTGTGTGTGTGTGTGTGTGTGTGTGTGTGTGTGTGTGTGTGTGTATTCTTTCATTCTGTTTTCAACCAGCTGGAACAACTACTATGCCTGAAGAATTTTTGTTGAGTGTGAGGCCAATGTTCTTTCTGCATCCCAGTGCCTATACAGTGGTACCTCGGGTTACATATGCTTCAGGTTACATACGCTTCAGGTTACAGACTCCGTTAAGCCAGAAATAGTACCTCGGGTTAAGAACTTTGCTTCAGGATGAGAACAGAAATCATGCTCCGGCGTTGCAGCAGCAACAGGAGGTCCCATTAGCTAAAGTGGTGCTTCAGGTTAAAAACAGTTTCAGGTTAAGAACGGACCTCCGGAACAAATTAAGTACTTAACCTGAGGTACCACTGTATAGCATACCCTCCAACATTTTTGCAGTGAAAATAGGGACATTCTATTCCATTAGTAGTAGTAGTAGCAGTAGCAGCAGCAACAGTAGTACACTGCCTATTATTATTTATACCCTGTCCATCTGACTGGGTTGCCCCAGCCACTCTGGACAGCTGCCAACATATATAATAAAAAATTAAACATTAAAAAACTTCCCCATACAGGGCTGCCTTCAAATGTCTTCTGAAGGATGTATAGTTTCTTATCTCCTTGGCTTGGGGTCACATAGTTCCATACCCTCCAACATTTCTCCAGTGAAAATAGGGACATCCTAAGGAAAAGCAGGACATTGCAGGACCAAATCAGAAACCAGGACAGCTTCTGTAAATATGTCCCTGGGAAACAGGGACATTTGAAGGGTCTGGTGTAGTCCCCCCCCCCCCAGTTTGATTAACAAATGCACCTTCCTCCTCAATGGTAATAGCATTTCCTACTCAGTTTCATGTCCGTCAGACTTGTCTACTTGGACTCTAAATCATCTCATGTAAAATGACCCAGAAGGCCTCAAGTCAAAGTAACACCAAATTTGTAAATATCACTAAAGGTTGGTAAGCCAGCTAATGACAGCAGATAGTAACCCCCAAGCTTGTCGCATTAAATATGACTTTTAATAAAATCATGTTTTCACATTCTAGCAAATATCAGTGTTGGGCACAGGTTATGTATTTTTCCACCCACCCAGAATTGCATAAAGTAACTTCATGCTCTTATGACACATTTAGCAAAAGACTCAGGTGGCATGGACATGAAACTTCCTTGCAAGGCATTGGAAGATCTCCATGAGGGCAGACCATCCCCTACCTCTGCAGAGGAAAGGGGATGTGGAAAGTCTAAATCTCAACAGAAAGTGATCTGAGCATGACAAGGGACTGATGTCAATACCTCCCCCAACTTTCAGATCAGCCTCTTCCTGCCCAGTTGAGAAAACAAGGTCCAGAGTATAACCTGTCACATGTCTTGGGCTGGTGAGATGTTGGGACAGCCCCCATGGTCATCATGGCAGCCATGAAGCCCTAAGCTGCCCCAGAGACAGTGGTCCCAGCAGGGATGTCAAATTCTCCCAAAACCAACCTTCTGGGAGTTCTCGAGACCAGCTGTGTCAGCTCAGACAGGGAGACAACCGGGCAGTGAGGCGGGTGGTAAACCAGCAGAATCCCTAATCTGTCCTGATTGCCCAACCCCAGGAACACACACTCTAGATTTCCCCCAACTGAGTGCCTGGAGAGAGAGAGATGAAATCTCTATAGATTACAGCAAATCCCCCTTCCTCACCTTCAAGTCTGCCTTGATGCTGCACCGAGTACCCAGGTGGTCACAGCTGTGTGAGACCAACTCTACCATGCTCACCAACCCAGGTCTCAGGGATGCAGGCTATATCAGCCTTCTCATGATCATGGATGAGGGAAGTCTTACTCATATGTGACCAGACATTCAGCCAAAACAGACACACCAGTGCCAGATTAAACCCTGTGGAGACCCCTAGGCAGTCGAAATCAAGGGGGGGGGCTCAAAAATTATCTCCCAAGACTTGATTGTAATTTTCTTTCAAGATCAAATCAATATTATTTTGATCCATTATCACAAAACCCCTAAAAGGCATGGGGTCCATTGGCTGGTGCCCATTCTGCCTATTTGGTAATCCAGCACTGAGCCACAGACCTGAGACCTGGCTGATAGGACAACCACAATTCCCCTGGTTGGAAGACAGGCTGACACAAAGCACAGTCACTAACTGCCTGTTTCCCTCATCCAGCCTGCCTCACCCCCAACCCCATAACCACCCCCTTGCCCAAAACCACTGTGATTGGGGTTGCCCCTGCTCTCCCTAGCTCCCTCCTTTCCGTAGGTACATCTTACATCCCTTAATTCAAAGAACAACAAGCAAGCACAAATTTAGAAACACACAACTTAAAAAGCATCTAAAAGAATTTCAAAGAGTTAAAACAATTAGGGCAAAAATAACCAGGGGGGTAGGTTTCAGCTGGAACTCACTGGCACCTCAAGAACTCAACAGCTCAACAGCTTTGGTTCTGTTACCGGAAAAATCCGAGGGCTCCCTTGGACAAAAAGTAAAGACACCAACCAGAGTAAATTGGAGCAAATCAGCAGCCTGTAGACTTGGCCTTTATTGAACTGTTGCAACAGGGTGCTCCCCTCACTTGCAGGAGAGAGGAAAGACACAGAAAAATGGTGTGCAAGGCCTTATAAAAACTTTTGAAATTCCCACCCTGTAGATCAAGACCACCCCCAGAAACATCATACATACATTACAGAAAGGAGGGGTTGAGGGAGGAGTTGTGGTGGTAACCTGAGTGTCCTGTCACCTGGCTGGTTCCCTTCTCCTCCTCCCAATGAGTCATTTTCAGAAGACAAAAGGTAGTCACAGTTTCCTGCCCCCTGAGGGAAGATCTGATCATTGTCCTTTGTTCCAGTCCATGCTGAATCCACTCCCATATGCAAGTTCTTTGTGATCTTGATTGTCTTCTGTCTGGGACCATCAGGGTTGGCATAGCAACTGGGCAGGGCTCCTGTCGATGTGCTGGGATGTTCAAGGGATTATGGCTGGCCTGTATCAAACCTTCCCCATTTTGTAGTCCTTCCTTCATGGAGTAAAATAAAAGTGGAACAGTGCAAATCCGATGTATGGTTGATTTTTTATGAATTCATAACGGAAGCGTAGCGTATGTAGTGTGTGAGTGTGAGTGTGTGTGAAGTTTGTACAAACTGAATGATTGGGGGGGGGGGTTCCTGCTACAGTTCTGACACCTCCTTTTCTAGAAAAAAAAGCCCTGATAATAACAGCAACAGAACCCCCAACAACCCCCCCTAAACAATATCCCAACCTAGTAACCTAGTAACTAGGTTAACAACAAAGTAACCACAGTGAATTTTCTTTCAAACTTTTGTCTCAACTTGCAGAGCCTTCTCCCCTCCCTTGCTGAAATCTCTTTCCACCCTACCTGCCTTCTGAAATCTGAAATGGCAGCTCCTCCGAGACCAAAACCGGGATTATCCTGTGGTTTCGGGAATATGTGATGAGAATGCAACCTTTTCCTGCTCATGCTGGAATTATATAGTATTTTGCCATTTACTTCAGCAATTTACTGATTGCGTTGGGTCATAACGCCCACAAAACATATTGCTTTCTTTCTGTGAAATATTGTACTTGCTCTTTGCTCTGGAGAGATCTAATATTTTCTCCCTTTGCACAAGACTCTACAGGCAATTTTTACTTTATCTGATTTATGGCCAATACAGCCCCATGAGAGTTTCGTGGCTTGGCACAAGTGTAAAGAGCAGAAAACTGTAGCCTTCTGTCTCTTGCTATAAATAATGCCCTAAATCAATGCTGTGTAAATGCTAATTTGTGGTCCTGATTCTGCAGTCTGTGGCAGTCATGGATTCTGGCGTGGCTCCAGCAACGTGAGTGGGATTCTTACATCCATATAAAAATCAGTCCGGCAGTGCCAGGAGCAAGGCCTCTTGTGGAAATGGAGGAATTTGACATTTTAGACTTTTTAACTTTGTTCAGTAACTTACCCCCCCCCCCTTTACTATCTTAATGAGTTAGCTGAACTAATGAAGTGTGATATCCCATTAAGCACGTTGGCTGACAACAATTAATTCCTAGGGGCACGTTCTTCATTGATTGATTACATTTATCATCATGGGGTAATTTAAGAAACATGGACTTCTTGTGGGAATACCAAATGGTGGATCTTTGTAAACTTTAATTAAAATGAAATTAGAGGTAGCCATAGGTTAGCGTAGGCAATCATAATCAAGGCTTGCACTGCTTCAGTGATCGACAAAATCTTGTGGGGTGACCTTATTAAAAAACATAACAACCCGTTATCAATATCCTTTTCACAAGCGCAGTCTGCCTGACATCATTTTTTTTAAAGAAAAAAATCTGTTTGTCAAATATGATAAATTGTCTATACAAGCTGTAGCTATTTTTTCCCCATGGAGAGTTTAGGGAGAAATGGCACAGGAGGAAGGAATCTGCTGCAGTCTCTGTTAAAGTTACCAGAGCCAGCTAATGCCCTTCTTACAAGTTTGGGATGGAAGCTGATCAGTGGAAGCTGGCCTGCTAGGGGAAGTGAAACGCCAACAAGTTGTTCTAATGTTTTCTCCAAAATCTCAATGTCACATACCTTTTCTGTCCCACACATCCAGCTAACTGAGAGAGGCCCTTTCTGCCAATCTCCCATTAGTTTTCAACACTGCTTAGCCAATCCCGGTCCAAAAGTGATGCTATGGCCAGAAGGTCCCCACCAAGCAGAAAAAGTATATGATTGTTTGGGGTTTTTTTAAAAAAAATCTTCTTAGAGCTACCGGCTCTTAGTTGTGGTTGTAAAGTTTTCCCTCCTGTCGTCATGTTGGCAATCTAGCCATTAAATCTAACTTTACCAGGTCTACTGGTAGGGGAGACCCACAAACCAATACATCTGTTCTGAGCATGCTTGGATCTGTTTCCTTGAAGGCCACACCTGCACAGACAAGTCCCAAGAGCAGGATTGTTCCCTGTTGTTTGCTTCATGCCCATTGCCTTTTCGTGTGAAGGACCACTACTGAACACACTGTGAGTCTCTCGTTTGTAACATAAACTTATTTATTTTTTTATTTATGCAATGTTTCTTTTATGGATGAGGTTATTAGGAGGTTTTTATTTAAAAAAACAACAACATGTATTTGCTGATCCTGCAGCAGTAAAGCCTTGCTCTGAAAGAGGCAGGGCTTTCTTCAAAAACACACTAAGACTGATCTATCTACCAGTGACAGATGTGGGGCTCTCAAATTTCAGTGGCCCCCTTTGCAATGCACCTCCTCACCTCTCGCGCTTGGTTCTAGGTCTGGTGTAGTGGTTAAGAGCGGTAGTCTCATAATCTGGGGAACCGAGTTTGCATCCCCACTTCTCCACATGCAGCTGCTGGGTGACCTTGGGCTAGTCACACTTCTCTGAAGTCTCTCAGTCCCACTCACCTCACAGAGTGTTTGTTGCGGGGGAGGAAGGGAAAGGAGAATGTTAGCCGCTTTCAGACTCCTTCGGGTAGTGATAAAGCATGCTATCAAATCCAAACTCTTCTTCTTCTTCTCCTTCTTTTGCCATGTTATGGAACCCCCTGCAGCCCAGTGCCCAGTGCCGCCGAACCAATTGCACTACCCTAAAACCACCTCTGTATCTACAACGTGTGGATTTCGAAGGATGGCTGTGTTTTTGTTCACATATTGTTTGGGAAAGTGTGAATTGTAGGTTTGCCTTTTAATGAGAACTAAATTTCTGCCTACTCCCACTGCATGGGCACCAAATTTCATTGAGATGTTGGAAATGCCCGTCAAAGCATTAAGGAAGTGACCTCATCCAGTCCCTTCCATATTGATTCGGGAACTCTATGAGTGTCAACGCCCTCATGTGCCTGTCTGGCAATCATGCGTTTGTGATTCTGGCTGGAAATCCCATGATAAACCTTTAGAGGTAGGGAGAAAGGACCGTGATGCACCTCCAGTGAGCCACTGGCTCACAGTCTCATATTGGGGGACCAATATCGTACAGCTTCCATCCCTTCCTCAGCTCTAGGGCTCCCCCTGCAGGGGGAAAAGAGGACATAGAACTGTGGAATGCGCAAGACCTTCAAAACATTACTTGCTTGACAGCTTCAGATTAAATTGCAGGAGTACCACCCCCACCCTGCCCTGTTTTGCCTTAGCTCTGTTTACTGTTCAATCAATGTTGGTTTAATAGGGCCAGACAATAAGCTGTCATTGCTTCATTGCCGTTTCTGGCCATGTTATACCCAATTGCATTATAAAAAACAGCAAGATCAGTCCCTCAATGGCATTTTAACAAAGTCACTTAATATGCACACACTGAGATCATTTATCCAGCGTTTAGGATTCCTCCAGGAATTAATCCACTTAGATCAGGAAAATGCAGCATCGCAGGGAGCTAAGTGCTTCCTATACACATTATGGGCCAGAATATACTCTTAGACCACAGCACCAGCAGCACTTTTGACAGATCATCTGTAAGTGTCCATTCATGAGGCATTAATTCCTTTTTGAGAAGCAAAACACTCATGTTTCCTTTTATTAACCACGGTGAAGTCATTTAATATGTTATATTTAACAAACTCACGGGAGAGCTTTTCCCCCAGCCTCGGAAACCATTCCCTTTCTGAAAGAAGCAAGCGTCTTAAGAATGTGCCATATAAACTACAAAGAACGGCTTTTGATTGAGAAAAGCAGCAGCGAAGTTGAATAACGGCAAAATTCAAACAGGAAAGAAGGCAAAGACAGGAGGGGAGTTGTGTCCTTGACTTTGTACTGCCAAATGTCAGGCCACTAGCCTGGATTCAGATGAAAGGGAAGTTCATTGTCAATTGAGAAACGTAAGAAGTGTGGAGCCATGCTTATTTTGAGATGGGTGAGAAATGAAAGTGTCAGAGACAAGCCCAGCAGAGAGGAATCTCCAGAGGCAGAGGAATTGGCTGCACCTGAGTCTCCACCGTCAGAGGAGGAGGAATTGGCTGCAATTGGCTGAGTCGCCAAGAAGTAGGAGGCGGAGCAAGCGATTAGAGCAGAGGCGGGCCAGCAGGAGGCAGGGGAGGACATGGCGTATATCTGGTCTTGGGAGGGGTCAGAAGCCAGTCGAGTCAACTGACTCCAACAGTGAAGGATGAGTTGTGGAAGCTTGGACTGCTGTAAGCCTGTTGTTGAGAAATAAACCTCAGCTACTTAAACTGGACACTTAAACTACCTAAAAGTGACACGGGTGGCGCTGTGGTCTAAACCACTGAGCCTAGGGCTTGCCGATTAGAATGTTGGCAGTTCGAATCCCCATGACGGGGTGAGCTCCCGTTGCTCAGTCCCTGCTCCTGCCAACCTAGCAGTTCGAAAGCATGTCAAATTGCAAGTAGATAAATAGGTACCACTCCGGCGGGAAGGTAAACAGCGTTTCCGTGCGCTGCTCTGGTTCACCAGAAGCGGCTTAGTCATGCTGGCCGCATGACCCGGAAGCTGTACGCCGGCTCCCTTGGCCAATAAAGCGAGATGAGTGCCGCAACCCCAGAGTCAGCCACGACTGGACCTAACGGTCAGGGGTCCCTTTACCTTTACCTTACTTAAACTGCCAGCGTTCCGTGTCTTGTGTGGGAGAAGCGCTAAACCTGACAGCAAGTCAGATGGAGACAAAAAATGGTGCCCCTCCCTTTGCCATCACCTGTTGTTAACATGGCAGGGAATGGGAAACAGGACAACTATTTCCATCCAGCCTAACATACCTGGACCCTTCCCTCCTAACAAAAGAAGCCACTTACACATCATCAAAAAGGAGAAGGAAAGCATCGCTCCAAAAGAGGACATTCATTTGCATAGACGTCTGCATATGCTAATTTATATGCCTAGATTCAAAGTTAGAAATAATGGGGGGGGGGGGAATCCTCTGATCATGCAAGACAAGCTGCTGCCTCAGCCAAGTGGTGTGCAGCATTGAGCCCATAAGACAGCAGGAAACATAGGAGCCAACTCCTAGGGGCCGAGGTCTCTATGGGCCTCCCCATAAAATATTTTAGGGGGAGGGGGCCCCAAAGGTAATTGGCATTGGCATTCAAATGGTGGGTGGGTGTGCGCGCGCTACATCTTGTGATTAATTACAAGGGGCAGAAGAAGAGTTTGGATTTGATATCCCATTTTATCACTACCCAAAGGAGTCTCAAAGCGGCTAACGTTCTCCTTTCCCTTCCTCCCCCACAACAAACACTCTGTGAGGTGAGTGAGGCTGAGAGACTTCAGAAAAGTGTGACTAGCCCAAGGTCACCCAGCAGCTGCATGTGGAGGAGCGGAGACACGAACCCGGTTCCCCAAATTACGAGTCTACTGCTCTTAACCACTACACCACAGTGGCTCTCTTATCTGGGCTTATCTGGGCCCCTCAAATATTTTATTCAAGTTGGCACATGTCAGGCTTCAAGGAATCTGATCCCTCCCACAGTGGACAGCCAAGAATTAGATAAACAAGAAGAGTTCTTACCAAGTCTTTTATTCAATATTCACAGAAGCTTAGAAAAGGTGCCTCTCTTGCAGTAATGGTGTTGTTCCAAGTAAAGCCCCACCCCCTCCACCTCTCCTATTATACATCATCCCTCCATTGGCCTACATCTGTGCTTTCTGCCTCTGAACTTTCTGTTCTCCTACTTTCAATGCTCACCAGATTCTGGGAGAGGGAGGGTCTGGAATGCTTTCTAAAGACACTGAGTCTAGCAGCTGTCTCTCCCCGGTGCTTCTTCTTGTTCCTGCTCCTCTCCCAATATTTCCCAGCTTCTCCCCTCTGCATCTGGAAGTCACACAGGTTCCCCAAATCTGACTTAGCAAGACAACACAGATGACCAGGACAACTATATGTATTCAGAGGGTTTGGAGTGCTTCAGAGTGCCATGGAAATTGCCCCTTTAGTTTTCAGAGGGTCAGGTTGAGCCCTCTCACACATAGCTTTTCAGTCAAGACATAATTAAACTGTCTAAGGCTGCATATAAAGGTAAAGGACCCCTGTCAGTTAAGTCCAGTCGTGAACGACTCTGGGGTTGCGGTGCTCATCTCACTTTACAGGCCGAGGGAGCCGACGTTTGTCCACAGACAGTTTTTCCAGGTCATGTGGCCAGCATGACTAAGCTGCTTCTGGCGAAACCAGATCAGCGCACGGAAATACTATTTACCTTCCCGCCAGAGCGGTACCTCTTTATCTACTTGCACTTTGACGTGCTTTTGAACTGCTGGGTTGGCAGGAGCAGGGACCGAGCAATGGGAGCTCACCGCCGACCTTCCGATTGGCAAGCCCTAGTCTCACTGGTTTAGACCACAGCGCCACCCGTGTCCCTTAGGCAGTATGGTGTGCATACAGCCCCAGTAGTTTGAATCGGTTAAATTTGATAAAATGTTAATTTTCGCTACAAAGAACTACTACATCTCCAGCATATAACTGCCACAAGGGTACTTGGGGGACTCCACCATTCATACCCTTTACTTATTTTAGCACACTAATGTTACACCTGAATGTACTTTCTTAACTCCTCCTAATATGAAAAGCAATTCAGTACAACACAAAGCTCTGACTGCAAAACCCATGCTTTCCCTGTGCAATATTTTTAGATTTTCAGAGTGACCCACTTCTTTTGTTGTCTTCTAGAGTGGGCTCGCCAGAGATAGAAAAGACAATCTATTCATAGTTTACCTCAAATTAGCTTCACCTCTCAAGAACATAATGTGTAATGGCAGCCTCATCTTCTTGTCTTTTGCAAATGCTTTTCATACCACAGGAATTAATTGCTTCCAGATAATGTCCGTGCTCATTCTGAGAACTGAGATGGACAGGCTCACGCATGTTTTCTCAGAATATCGGCAGTAAACATTGCAATTCTCTTCTTCAATTCTGAATTGGTGTGATCCGTAGGATGTTCATTTACTCAGGGGTAGACCACATGGTGCCTTTCAGCTATTGCTGGACTCTACCTCCCATCAACTTCAGCACAATGGTCAGTTGTCAGGGCAGATGAGAGTTGTAGTTCAACAATGCCTGAAAGCCTGCACATTCACTACCCCTATCCCAGAGCCAGCCCACATTTGAGGCAATGTGAGGCAGCCACCACACAGCCCAGGTAGGAGAGACAGTGGTACAGCTCCACAACACATTTCCACTGCACCTCAGGCAGCAAAACATGGCATGTCGCCCCTGCCTATACTGATCAGAAACAATGCTATGGCTTTAAATGTTTATTTGTCATCGTGTGTTGTAGGGGGATTACTTATCTCTGTAAAAATATAAGACATGACACACGGATGAAAACTTAATGCAAAGCACGTTAAAACTTGTTCTTAACCCACACACCAGCTTTTGCAATCTGAGTGAAAGCGTGCAATGAGGAAGAGACAAATGTAAAAATGGACAGCTGGGAACTGGATGAGTTGTAATTTGCACATGCATGGTTGAACACTGATTACTGTGGGAATATTTGGAGATACCATGTTCCTCGGCATGCTCAGATTGGCCTCCTCCACTGAAATGAACAATGTAACTCACTGCTGGTACTACATGGGCATGATGTTGAAAAGTCTGCCACAGTCACTCCAAATTAAGGTGAGCCATAATTATTCTTATATTTCTGGTTTCATTGTTATTGAAAAATACCCTTTTTAAATGTGCTTCCAGAATGTCCCAGAAGAAAAATGCTGGGTTTTTCGTTCAAGTCCTGGATCGACAGGAGCTTTGCCAAAAAAAAAACCTCTCTTGAGCTTGTTTCCAAGAAAGAAACAAATCAAAACTCACAAAAAACTCAACTCAATCCTCATTTCCAATAAAACAGTTAATGAGTTTTGTTATACAGTTCTAAATTTCATTTTTGAAAGTGTGTCTGTTACAGTTATCTAGCAATAACTCCTGATTGGCCAGGGTTCCAAGGAAGGCACTTGGAATGGAGTGAGAGACTGTGTGAGAAATTCATTCGGTCTATGAGTTGGATTCTGTCAGGAGAGTTCGTTCCGACAGGTGGTAGAGCTCAGGAGAGCTGAGAACTCTCAGCATATGCTCTAAGGTTCTGGATCGCAGAACACTGTTAAAATAGAAAGGACACAGTCCCACACGGTGTTAACAGGAAAAGGGGGTCCTCAGAGGGAAAACCCTGACAGGAAAGGGCAGGAGTGATTCCGAGGCCAAGGAGGATTTGGGGTCTGTAAGGAAACAGTCCAGTTGAAATCCTAAGTTCCTGACGTGTGTGTGTGTGGAGAAGTCTGATCTATGAAAGATGTGTAAAAGAAAGAAACCTGAAGCCTGAGCAGCCTATAACTTGAAACACTATACCTTTTAGTAAAAAGCAACAGCACTGCGCCGTGAATAACCTCACTGTTTGTTACATTCCTGTGGAAGAAGAATAACCAAATCTCCTTGTTTACATCTGTTATAATAGAGTTTGCTTGCAACCTGTAACTTGTGATTCATTCTCCATTGGGGATTTCACCGGAGGGAACAGGAAACAGAGGGATGGCATAGTCAGATGGCATCCCAGTCAGGGGTGCCATCTGGGGGGGGGCAAAGGAGCACCCACAGTTTCCTGGGAGGGTACTGGGCCCCCTCAAAATTCTGTGGCAACCGTGCACACGGAAGGCGCCTTAATACATCCTCTGGCAGAGATGCGACAGGGCGAAACGTCTTTGGCTCGGCACGTCCTTTTCACGATTGCCAGGGCACCTTCCAGGAAGGCGATCTCAAAGGAAACTGCCAAAGTGCCTCAACAGACCTCTTGGAGGGGGAGGAGACAGCCTCAGGGGGGCGGCGTGTGTGTGACATCACACACACCACATGGCAGGAAACACACACACACACCCCACTGTTGGACACAATTCAGCGCTTCTGCTCCCAGTTGCTGGGGGTTAACCGTGGCCCTTCCCTTATAAAGAATCGTATTTCTTATGGATGATGCGGCTCACAATTTGTGGCAGAATGGCATTAATGCAGATCCATGTAATATAATGGCTGCAGAAGCTTTACAAGCAGGCTCTGCCTGGGGAGTCTAACAGCACAGCCATTACCTCCTTCAAGTTAAGACTCTCCTGAGGAGTTAGGAAAATTGAGAGATGTGGTGGCAAGGAAAGGATTACAGCGGCTCTCCTGTCCTCCTTAAGTAGCTTTAAAGATTAACACTTATTTATGACACAACATGTTACCATGGCAAACTTAACAAAAACCTTCAACAGGAAATCACTTGTAAAACCTGGGCATTTGGTAAGTAGTTAGGGCTTTTTCTTCTTCTTCCTCAACTTGGTGATGCTTTATCATTTCATTTTCAGGCCATAAGCTGTTTCTAATCCTATTAGTAAAAAAAAAGAGGCAGTAATGCAACCATTCCACAAGAGGCATTTCCCCCCTCTACCCATTCCTATGACACTGGCGCTCGATTTGCTCAAAGAAGATATTACTGTGAACGAAGTTTCGTGTTGGGTGGCCTTTTAAAGAGCAACAGATGAACTCAACGACAGACAATGCAACTCAATTTTACAGCAGTTGTCCCAGACCTCTATTTCCACCAGATTACCACTAGCCCTCACTACCCTCAGCAAGGATGCAGGCAGAGTGGAGACAGACGGCAAAGGAAATCTTGAGGAAGAATGACCTGCATAGTTGCCCTTTTAAGTTACAGGTCAACACTGCTGATAGCTACTAGTTACATAGCCCGACAGAGTTGCTAATGGGAAGACCCATTGCAGCCCTAGAGAAGAAACTCATTCCAAAGTAGCCTGACCTAGGAAAAAACTTACCTCCTCAGATTGCTGTGTTAAAAGGAGTCGTGACAGTTTCTGTAACTGTCACCGTTCAGTGTGAGAATTGCTGCATTTTGAGGTGGAAGAGAAATAGAGTTTACATCCAATTTGACAGAGACAAGAACTGGCAGCCTTCAGCTATTGTGCAAGGAAAGCATGGAGCGCCTGGATAATATTCTGTTGAGATGTTACCTGTCTGATATAGAATCATAGAACTGCAGAATTGGAAGGGACCCTGAGGATCATCTAGTCCGACCCCCCGCAATGCAGGAATATGCATCTGTCCCATACGAGGATTGAACCCACAACGTCGGCATTATCAGCACCACATTCCAACCAACTGAGCTATCTAGGAGAGATCTAACCTGGAATACTTAACAGAAAGGGCCATAGCTCAGTATTAGAGCAGGTAGAGCATTTGCTTTACACATACCCTCCAACATTTATCCTATAAAAATAGGGGCATTCTATTCAATAGTAATAGCAATAGCAATTTCATTATTTATACCCCACCCATCTGACTGGATTGTCCCAACCACTCTGGGTGGCTTCCAATACATATAAACACATAATAATGCATTAAACATTTTTTAAAACCTTCCCTATACAGGGCTGCCTTGAGATGTCTTCTAACAGTTGTACCTCCTTGGCTCAAGGGTCGCATAACTCCATACCCTCCAACATTTCTGCAATGAAAATGGGGACGTCCTAAGGAAAGGTGGGAGATTTCCAGGATCAAATCGGAAACTAGGACAGCTTCTGTAAATCCAGGCCTATCCCTGGAAAATAGGGACATTTGGAGAGTCTGTTTGTGTGCAGAGACCCAGCTTCAATCCTGACATCTCCCGGTAAAGCCAAGAGAGGCCGCTTGTCTGAAATCATGAAGAGCCACTGCCAGGCTGTGTAGGGAAGGGGTAGCCAATGTGGTGCCCACTAGATATCACTGGACTCTGCTGCCATCAGCCTCAGCCAGCATGACCGATAGCAAGGGATGATGATTGCTGGAATCCAACAGTTGGAGAGCACTGCAGTTGCTAGATGGAGCAGTGAGCCACCTCGGTGTAAGCCAACTATGTATAAGCCAACATTGTCTTCCCATTCCTGAGAAAGGACGATCACTCAATGTAGAAGTAATATTCATACCAACAAAACCCAAGCCCAGGTACTGAACCTCTTGCCTGAGCTTGGGATGGGGAAAACTTCCATTAAGCTTCCATTATTGAAGTGATCCCCTTCATGGATCACTGCCTTGCCATGGCAAAGGGACATGAATAACTCAGAGAAGCCATGAACTATGCCGTGCAGGGCACCCAAGATGAAGAGGTCATAGTGGAGAGTTTGGCTGATTGCTGAAGAATTGATGCTTTTGAATTATGGTGCTGGAGGAGACTCTTGAGAGACCCATGGACTGCAAGAAGATCAGACCTATCCATTCTGATGGAAATCAGCCCTGAGTGCTCACTGGAAGGACAGATCCTGAAGCTGAGGCTCCAATATTTGGCCACCTCATGAGAAGAGAAGACTCCCTGGAAAAGACCCTGATGTTGGGAAAGATGGAGGGCACAAGGAGAAGGGGACGACAGAGGACGAGATGGCTGGACAGTGTTCTCAAAGCTACCAGCATGAGTTTGACCAAACTGCGGGAGGCAGTGGAAGACAGGAGTGCCTGGCGTGCTCTGGTCCATGGGGTCACGAAGACTCGGACACGACTAAACAACAACAACAACAACATTGAAGTGATGAGACCTAATTCTCAACTCCAAGACTAAGGCATGGATTTTTATTTACTTTTTAGTTCCACCAATTAATTTATTCAGGAAAGTTTCTTCAGTAAGAGTACATTGACTGTGCTGCTTTCCGTTGCTTCCAAATGCTTGCTTCCACCAGGTGTGATGACAGGTGTGCAGATTCTGTGAACCGATCACTCTATCAACAATACTTTCATCTGGCGGAATTGGGAAAAGGCAATTGCAAGCATTGCAAATCCACCTAGGCTACTAAGATTTGCGCAGCAGGGAGGTTCCTTGCATAGATCACAGCAGTGGTAGTTCAAAAACCCTTGCAATAGGAAGTACTTTTTTTTTTTTTTAATGGAGCACCTATTGTTTTAGGGTTGTCTTGCTATGGTTGCTCCTCGCTATGACACTGGGAAGCACCTGTAGCAAAATGAAGTAGCTAATCTCTGAGGCAAGTAGATAAATGAAGGGTACAACAGGCCCACACAATGGGAAGAAATGGGGGATGAATGAGAATCAGCTTCTATTCGCATGATAGAACTCCCAAACAAAAGCAAGGATAGAATCTCCAGAACAACAACCTTTCTCATTGTTTTGCCTATTGTAGCTTTCCTTAAGGACGCATGGCACTGCAATCAATTCCAAAAACAAAAACAAAAACGCCCGCATCTGGTTTCCCTGAGAACTTTCAATCAAATCAACATTTGCATTATAAAGTGTCCTTTGTGCAGACATTCCAGGGCACCGAACAAAGTCACAGTAGAAAATAACTGGAATCAAATATTAATAAGCCAAGCCAAACAAATACGTCTTTCAATGGTGTGTGTTTTTAAAGGAACAGCCTTCTGCATTTCTAATAACAATAGGGAATTGAGTCCCTGAGCCGTGGATCAGAGTCAATAAAAATTTGCTCTCCTGACACAGACATAAAGTAAATGGCAAGCTGAAAGAGTAACCTGGTAAACAGAGTTACGGAATATTGTCTCAATCCAAGGCAGCTGTCTGGCGAAGCTGTTAAAACAACACAAAACACCTAGCCAATTTATTTGCTGTTGCTAATAGCCATTAGCTTACCAACAGCCAGTCTGTGCTGTTTAAAATAATTTCCAGATCTACCCATGGAAATAGTTAAAGGCCAGTTCTGTGGGCCAGAAGGCTACCAATAAGCAATTGGGGTGGAAGTTATGGTCAGTGTGCCAGGTCACTGCTCTGACCCATGGAAAAATGCCAGCATGGCAAGCGGAGTGGCATTTTGTCAGCTATTCCATAATCCCCACTGTATTATTATTATTTTTAAAAAACCACACATTTAAAAACTAATTAAAATCAAGTTTAAAGCTCATAAAACTTATGCAAGTCTGGGTTGGCATGCCTAAAGAAAAACGTTTTAAGCAGGCACAACATATTGTGTAGTTAAGGCAGAGAGATCCATAGACGCCAACTCCAAACTACGGAAGCTTGTCAACACTGACTGGAAGTAGCTCCCAAGGGTTGCAGCTACAGCAGGAGCAAAGCGGGGGAAAGTCTGGGGGCTGTAGCCTCAGACACACAAATTTTAGGGGGCACGAGCCAACCATCCCCATGCAGGGATCCCCATTCTGCCACCAGGGGTCTGGGCCCCAAAGCCTGGCCTGGCCTTGCCGCCGCATCTCCAACCCCCTCGCTGAATAGCTGCCTGGCCAGCATTGGGAGGGGAGAGATTTGCCCACAAAGGGCAGCATTGGCCGACCAAGCTGCTCGCTGCACGGTGGGCAGGGGTGCAATAAGGTTCCGGTGGCCAGGACTGAGCTGGCAGGCAAGCTCCATAAACCCTCCACACCCCATGTGCGTGTACCCAGCGGCGTTGGTAGTGAGGACGGGGCTGGTGTGGTGGGTTCTGTTGACCTTCTGCACCAGGAAAGGACGCAACACCTCTGAGCTACAGGGGTCTCTCCAAGTCCAAGCTGAAGATGCTGGGGATGGAACAAGGGAGCTTTTAGAGAGAGTTTTGGATTTGATATCCCACTTTATCACTACCCTAAGGAGTCTCAAAGCAGCTAACAATCTCCTTGCCCTTCCTCCCCCACAACAAACACTCTGTGAGGTGAGTGAGGCTGAGAGACTTCAGAGAAGTGTGACTAGCCCAAGGTCACCCAGCAGCTGCATGTGGAGAAGCTGGGACGCGAACCCAGTTCACCAGATTACGAGTTCATTGCTCTTAACCAATACACCACACTGCATAAAAATGCAAAAATGGGCCCAATCTAGCCCCAATTAAGCCCTGTTAAATCCCATCCATAGCAACTGGGGAGTAAAGAACATGCCATTGAAATCAAGGAGACTTTAAAGTGCTTAACTGTGTCTGTCATTGCAAGTATCTGTGTGCGTCATGAAAAATGCAGAAAGATGGTATTGTATGTTCCTCAGAAGAGAGCAAGAGGCGGAAGGAAGCACACTAGTTCTCCCGCAAACTTTGGCACACTAATGAGAAACTGCCAAGAGCTAAGAGCTTGAGGGTTACCATCTAGCCAAATGAATCACCTCTGCGCTGTGCCGAAACATCAGAGGAGACCACAGCCACCAAAGCGAAGCAGCACAAAGGCAAGGAAGGAATCCCTGGTGTGGCGCTGTGGAACGACTGAAGAAATCCTGCCTCGCAACTTCCTGCCAGGCAGACAACTTTGCACTCGGCAAGTCTTCTAATCTTACAGTGAAATCAGCTTTGTGTGCCCTGAGGGAACATCGTAGAGACCAGCAACAAATAATAAAAGGAAAATGGTGCACAGTTCTTTTATTTGTTTTTTCC
Source organism: Podarcis cretensis (assembly GCF_951804945.1). Lineage (NCBI taxonomy): Eukaryota > Metazoa > Chordata > Lepidosauria > Squamata > Lacertidae > Podarcis > Podarcis cretensis. The sequence continues at coordinate 79,171,112 of NC_137175.1, read as the reverse complement.
CCTCCCATATTCCCGACTCTGTCCCCTCCTCTTCACCACCACCGCCACATTCTCTTTTTCATGCTTGGGAACATGCGTTGACTTTAGAGAAGGCGACCCTTAAACAAGCTATAAAAAGGGAGCTTCCTCTTCTGGTGCCTCGTTCGGCTGTCATAAATCAGGACAAGCCATTGTGTCTCTCTGCTGTGGGCAAGAAAGCAAGCAGGATGAGCAAGAGAAGAGCTTGAGGTCTCCCAAGCCCCGTTTTAATTAAATGTGTTTTGAAAAGGTTTCCGGTGCAAAGCGTATATTAAAAGCAGGACACGGCTCTGCACCCTTAAGAAAGGGCTTTTACACGACCTTATCGTCGTATCAGACAACGCAGCGGCGTTGGCAGCGCCATAAGGACAGTTACACAGTGCCAGGAAAAAAAGAGGGCAAAAAGAGATCACAGATTTACATGCTCATTTATACGTCACGATACACACTTAGAAAGGGAAGGGAGGGAGGAAGAATTAAAATGCGACACCAGAGGGTGGAGCAGAGCAACCAGCAACCAGCAGCAAGAAAGAAACAGCATTTTGGAAAGTGGTGTGGCTGGTTATTACTTACATTTGACGGGAAAAGCCTTTGTTAACATTTTAGTTAACAAGTATGCCCTATGACTTTTAGAGCAACATATCTAATATCATTCTAAGAGGGGGGAAATAGCATTAAATAGGTCAGTGTAGATCCAGTCCCATAGTGCTTAGCAGCGGTATCTTTACCCCTGCTCAGTGTACAACCATGGCTACAGGTGCAAATAGCACCTCCAGCTAATGGTAAGGTAAAGGTAAAGGGAACCCTGACCATTAGGTCCAGTCGTGGCCGACTCTGGGGTTGCGGTGCTCATCTCGCTTTATTGGCCGAGGGAGCCGGCGTACAGTTTCCGGGTCATGTGGCCAGCATGACTAAGCCGCTTCTGGCGAACCAGAGCAGCACAGAGAAACGCCGTTTACCTTCCCGCTGGAGCGGTACCTATTTATCTACTTGCACTTTGAGGTGCTTTCGAACTGCTAGGTTGGCAGGAGCTGGGACCGAGCAACGGGAGCTCACCCCATCGCAGGGATTCGAACCGCCGACCTTCTGATCAGCAAGCCCTAGGCTCTGTGGTTTAACCCACAGCGCCACCGGCGTCCCTGTACCAGCTAATGGTAGGGCTACACATACTTCCCAATGGCCCAGATGGGTTTCATCAAGTAACATGAGCTTTAGTGAACAGACTCCTGGCTCCATAACCTGCCCTGGATGGCACAGTTTGCACACACAGCCATGAGCACCTGTTGAGGTGGAGACAGGCGGTTATGTGAATGAAGGTGCTGAAGGTGCAGCCCTCCAAATGGTATTGAACTATGGCTCCCTTCATTCCCAGCCATTCACCATGCTGGCTACAGCTGACAGGTGGTGGAGTCCAGTAGCAACTCATTCATTCTGGCACTAAGTGGAACAATGCAGGCCACAGGAATCCTCTTTCAATAAATCCAGATTGTTGCAGGGTGGTTTATCACGTATCGGGCCTTGCCAACACAGTTATAGGAGCAGCCAGAGCCCAAGGCTGCACAGAAGAGGAAGCCTGGAAAGAGGCATAGAAAATAGCTGGCGCAAAGCAAGGCCAATTCATTATATCAGAAACAATGTTGATGGTTTTGGGGGTTTGATTTTACATGTCAATATGGAGCTGGACCAAGACATTTTGGTGCCTGAGGTGAAAGGCAAAATGGCACCCTCCCTGTTCCACACATAGAATCCAACCAGACTGGCAGCTGAATCCTACTTCAATGTTAGAAACAGGACAAAATTCTCTGCCGTGCCTGCGGACAGCAGGTTACCTTAGAAGGTTCAGAGCAAGTGAGCTTAGGGAACTCAGCTTATGTGGGAGGACTTCTGCCACCTCCCTAATACCAACTGCCTGAGCCACCTCCCTCATTCAGCCTAGCAGTAGGACTGACCCTGTATTTATACTATCATGGATACCTCAAGACATCATCTTGCCAACAAAAGTCTGTATAGTTAAAGCTATGGTTTTCCCAGTAGTGATGTATGGAAGTGAGAGCTGGACCATAAAGAAGGCTGATCGCCGAAGAATTGATGCCTTTGAATTATGGTGCTGGAGGAGACTCTTGAGAGACACATGGACTGCAAGAAGATCAAACGTATCCATTCTTAAGGAAATCAGCCCTGAGTGCTCACTGGAAGGACAGATCGTGAAGCTGAGGCTCCAATACTTTGGCCACCTCATGAGAAGAGAAGACTCCCTAGAAAAGACCCTGATGTTGGGAAAGATGGAGGGCACAAGGAGAAGGGGATGACAGAGGACGAGATGGTTGGATAGCATTCTTGAAGCTACCAGCATGAGTTTGACCAAACTGCAGGAGGCAGTGGAAGACAGAAGTGCCTGGCGTGCTCTGGTCCAGGGGGTCATGAAGAGTCGGACATGACTAAATGACTAAACAACAACACCTCAAGAGCAGAAATAACATAAAAGCTTCCCAGAATGACAGCTTAACCCTCCATCACAATGTGCAGCCCCCAGGAGAGCATTCAGGAGTACTAGGACACAGTCAGGTCAGTTGGAAACGACAATGAGACTTTGCATGGACCAAGCGTTCAGTCTAAAACACTCTGCAGAATCTTCTACAGGGCACAAGGGCTTCATCAATGCAGGTAGAAAGTGGGAAGGCCATTGCTTTACATTTACCAGTTATAAATATTGGCCATGTTTGAGCCAAAGTTGAGCCCCATTTATTTTAACAGGAGTCACTGGAATCAATGGAACATATGACATGAGGTACTTTTTTCCAGCCTAAGGACTACATGTGCTTCTAGGAAATATTCTGGCGGCCACATTCCAGTGGTGGGCAGGGCCAGAGGCAAATGTGGGTGGCAAAGTTTACCTTTGTTAACAAGACTAGTTTCTACAACCCCCCCCCCCCCCACACACACACACACAGTGTGGTGTAGTGGTTAAGTCTTGTAATCTGGGGAACCGGGTTCGCTTCCCCGCTCCTCCACATGCAGCTGCTGGTTGACCTTGGGCCAGTCACACTTCTTTGAAGTCTCTCAGCCCCACTCACCTCACAGAGTGTTTGTTGTGGGGGAGGAAGGGAAAGGTGAGCGTTAGCTGCTTTGAGACTCCTGAAGGGGAGTGAAAGGCGGGATATCAAATCCAAACACACACCCACTCAACTCTCCATTCAGGGAAGAAAGAGATATTATCAGAGTTCAAGGGTACATTCCAGCCAGGCAGAAACACTCAAGGAAGATGTAAGGCAGGGTGCCAGACAAGGAGTAAATTTCATTCTTTATTCAAGGAAACAAAATACAAACCAAGAAACCTACAGGCAAGAAAGGTCCCAGTAAAACAATTGCCAGAACTGATTATCTGTGTCTCCTACTTTCCACTAAATCTCCTCCCCGTCCAGCAGTCTTAAACTCTATGCTCTCTGCTACATGCAAAGCCCTCCGTGCTCTTGGAGAGCTGATTACCGTAAGACCTGCAAGCTTCTGTGAATCTGTTGCAGCCTTCTCTGCTTCATGTCCTGGGTCTGCATTGCTTTCTGCATCTGGCTCCTCTCTCTCACTCAAGCCTGTTGCTTGTTCAGCATCCAACCATTCTGCCCACCCCCTCACTTCATCCTTTGAGCTGTCTCACCACCCACCACTCCCCAAGCGATGAGCCTTTGTCCCCTGAGGCTCCCCTAGGGGGTTCTCTGGCTGATGCCTCCTACCACTCCTTTTCATCCAGCCAGTTCCTGACACAAGGTTCAGTAGGCTGTGTAGCTGAGAAAGGGGTTTGCCCTGGAGAAGTCCCAAAGCTATGTAAAGAGGCTCTGTATTTTTTGGCTGGATAGCATGCATAGATACCCCCTGCCCCCACCCCTTTACTAGCTCCCTCCTATGAAAACATTACAATTTATTTCAGCCATTGCAGGCTTCTCCATGCTGTTTTGCTTTGCTGACACTTGTTTCCACCATTGTGTTTTAGCTATATAGCATTTTAAGATCTTTTGGAGTCCAGGGAAAAGCCTACCTGTCAATCTGGCCTGGCTATAATGCTGGTAGATTAGTTTTTTTAAAAAATGAAGAAACGATCATTTTCATCAGGAGAATTCCTTGCCACAAATAAACAAAAGCTGCTAAGAAGAAGATGCGGGGGGAAATAGCAAGGATTTACAAAGGAAATCTTTTGGGGCAGAGACAATGAGTCAAAATATTCCTTAAAGTACAAGAAACCTTCGGGGGGGGGGGGAGCCTGAAAATGCCATCTGCACTGGGATGCGGATGCTGAACACAAATAGAGAGGCAATTTGCAGCCCCAGATGTACTAAACAGTGAATTGAATCAAGTTGTCCACACACAAATCATTATGGATGTCCCATGCTTTTGTGCAATGAATGTGCAGTGCTGTCAACGCACCTGTATCCACTTAGTTTGCAACAAATTAAGATTGTCCACCAGTTAAAGTCTCATTTAGACCTTCACTGCAGCCCGCAAGGACAATTTACCAGCACAGCATGGAACAGCTTCTCTAATTGTCCCTGACATAGGTCAAATGCCTTCCAGCACTGTCGTCAGGCTGTCCAATTGATATGGATGCTATGGCTCTCTCGCTGCAGACTGGTGTTATCGTGGCCTTTCCCACTATTCGCTAGATGTGATGGGAGGTCTGTAACAGAGTCCATATGCCTGGCACCCCCCAGCAGTTCCTGGAAAGACTGGTTTGCCAACATCTAAATGCCCCACCTTTGAGGCCAGTATTAAACCCACAACTGAATAGTCCAGTGCAGAGCTACCATCACCTACAGAACACAGAGCAGTAGGACTCTACAGCAGCTGCTAAGTATACAGTAATTGTTTAATTGTACATTGAAATGGAAAATAACTCTGTATGTGCCTGTTTGTAGACAGCGCAGCCGGCATGGAAACTTCCACTGAAGCTAAACAAGAGTTGCAGAGAGCCTAACAGGGGCTGTATCTCTGCTGGCTCAATCACACGAAAAAATGTACTGTTAAAAGTCTATGCATATGCTAATCTGCAGGTCTGCATCTTGGGTGTGTTAGCTCTTTGTTCTGAAGCTACTGAAGAGAAAGGATGAGCTCATTCTCTCTCCAGAAAGACAGCCTCAGGCTAATGGAGGCTGTTCAGAAAGGAGGAGCAGAGCTTTGATTTTTAAGCTCTGGATGGAAGATATTCATAATCCAAGATATTTTAACTGTGCCGGGATCAGTATTCTCAAATTGAGCAAGCTGGGGCAGTAGCCTCGAGTATACATGTACACACACACATAATTTTATAGTATTCTCATTCAGAATTAGGATGCATATCCCATGCTTTTCAACTCTGGGAATTCAGAACTTGAGCTGAGAATTTTGTTCCTCGACTTATATCTCCCCTTTATTTGTGGAACCGTTTCGCACTAGATTCCAGAGGAACTGGGGTAATAAAGAAGAAGTTTTGGCGGCACTGCAAAAGGGTATTCTCCCTGCTCATTTCATCATAGATCACTCAGCAGCCGGTCCAGTAGGTCTATGGAATTGATCACTCTCCCTCTCAGCACAAAAGCTCAGAACAAACGTGCAGTTTGGGTGTTATAAAATGCTACCTAGGCCAGGCACATATATCATACTCATTAAACTACAATGGGAAAGTTACAATGGCTCCATAAAGAGCAGAGGCATCTTTGGCTACATACAGATGTAACATTTTCAGAAATAATTCCACCACCCCAGCCGCTGCTGCCATCCTGACACAATGGCTGCTTCGGTTGCTCGGTGAACATACAAATGTAGCAAAGTTTTGATGACAGGAAAGGGTGGGGAGGAGCTAACTTTATTTTAGAGCATAAAGTCTGCTTTTTTATATGCAATGCGATTTTTATTAAACTTTTTCATCATTCAATAAAATAGCAGCTACCCAAAATGCAAATGGAATAAGCTGAATATGAAGTCCTCCCTTAAAAGCAGGGCTGCCACATGTGTCCTCTTTTTCCAGGACACACCCTCTTTTTCAGGGGTAAAATTTGAGACACACTGCATTCATTTGCTTTGAATGGCTTGGACTACTGCAATGCACTCTATGTGGGGCTACCTTTGAAGGTGACCTGGAAACTGCAATTAATCCAGAATGCAGCAGCTAGACTGGTGACTGGGAGTGGCTGCCAGGACCACATAACACCAGTCCTGAGAGATCTGCATTGGCTCCCAGTACGTTTCTGGGCACAATTCAAAGTGTTGGTGCTGACCTTTAAAGCCCTAAATGGCCTCGGTCCTGTATACCTGAAGGAGCGTCTCCACCCCCATTGTTCAGCCCGGACACTGAGATCCAGCGCCGAAGGCCTTCTGGCAGTTTCCACATTGCGAGAAGTGAGGTTACAGGGAACCAGACAGAGGGCCTTCTCAGTAGTGGCGCCCACCCTGTGGAACCTCCTCCCTTCAGATGTGAAGGAAATAAACAGCTATCTTCTCTTTAAAAGACATCTGAAGGCAGCCCTGTTTAGGGAAGCTTTTAATATTTAATGCTGTATTGTTTTTAGCACTTGATTGGAAGCTGCCCAGAGTGGCTGGGGAAACTCAGCCAGATATGCGGGGTATAAATATATTATTATTATTATTATTATTATTATTATTATTATTATTATTAACATCATAGCGTCCTCTTTTTTGCTCTTCAAAATATGGCAACCCTACCTAAAAGTAATGCTTGACCATTGTCACCCACTGAGGACAGTAGCTTCTCTCACTTTTCACCTTGGATTTTTTCCTTTCTCCTCCCAGTCTCTCACCCTCTGAGTACGTCATTTCCCTGTCTCTCACCCAGGGGCCTCCATCTACCACCCCATGTGTTATGTACTGAAGTTCTCACCCTGGGCCAGCAGGGGGATACTGTAGATAGTTATGCAAATAAGGGATCGAAAGTGATGTTCAGTGATTGGATAGTTTTAGAAAATTGTTACAGTTACGTTGTACTGGAGCTCTATATAAGCAGGCTGACTGAACCCTTCAGTTCATTTCTGTTCTGGCCTGTGAATAAACAAGAGCTGTTTGAAGAATCGCTGTGTCGTCTGATATGTTCACCCACAACTTAACACCATGAGTATACAATGTCTGGACCTGAAGAAAGGCCCCAGACATAGGACTCCAAAGGAAAGATAAAAAGAAGAAAAATAAAGAAGAGAGGCAAAAAAAGAAAGCCTGTTTTACAGGGCTTTTGAAATGAAAGAAGTGTCAATCTTGAGGCAGGAAATCATTCTGCATATTAAAAAGCGGCTTCTACAAGATGTAAAACAACGGCCTTGGATGTACACATCTTGACTTATTAAGCCAAGGTATGCATGAGCTTTTTGCCCATTCGCTCGACCTTCATGCTGCCCCTCCTCTCCTCCAACTTCAAATGGCCGTTTTAAGATCCTTCCAACCATAGTTTACTGGTTGAGACATAACAGGAAAACTATGGTTAGCTGAAGACTTCCTGGACTAACTGGCCTGCAAAGAAGGGAGGGAGGGAGGGCAGAGGACACATGCACAATACTCATGCACAATATTCAGCTTAATAAACTAAAAATCTACATCCAAACAATGTTCCTTATCTGAAAACAATGGGTTGGATTAAACAGATCCTTTCCATTTGCAAACAGGCTTTTGATCCAGTAGTTGCCCCCACTAATGGAAGCAGAGAGAAGGCATCCCCCCCCCCCTATTCCCCATTCCTCCAGTGACCCCTAAAAATCTTTCCTCAAGAGTTCAGAGACCCTCCAAAATAGCCTGGAAGTTGGTGGGAGAATTGCAGGAGAAATGAGTGAAAATCACCTCACCTCCTATAAGCAAAGATCAAAGACTCTTCTGCAAATAGAAAGACTTCTACCATCTGCATAAGGACCACCATTGGCTACAACCCAAAGAAAGGGTTTATTTATTTATTTTTATTTTTTTCTTTAGAACACATTGTTGATTCTCCCACATGAATTTATGCAGATTGGACTATTAAATTAATGGAATAGCCAACTCATGCAATTAATTGACTAAGACTCCTATAATGGGCTTGTTTGGAGGTTCTAGCAGGGGAGCGCAGCTATCGTATATCCTTGACCGAAGAACGGTACACTCCTTCTATCTGGGATGGTCGTCCTCTTCCACCGAGCGCGCAGCTTCAGGAGGGACGCACATGGAGCGGTGAGGGAGGAAGGGGACACCCGCCTAGCCAGCCAGATCAGCAGAATCAACCCCGGCGATCAATGGGGTGACAGATGTCGCAGCCAGATCGTCCTCACATCTGACTAAGACTCCTATAATGGGGTGGAGTGGTCGCCCTAATGATTAGATTGCTTTTAGATTACAATAACATCTGGATATCGACTGTGTGACCAAAATGGCATAAAAATATTTGTGGTCATTTTGTCAGAAGAGAAGCAAGAGGAGGAAAAAAAGCTCTCTAACCATCATTTTTACAGCCCCTATGCAGAAGCCATCTGGATAGTAAGAAAACCATCAGTGGAGATATATATATACACAGTGGTACCTCAAGTTACATACGCTTCAGGTTACATATGCTTCAGGTTACAGACTCTGCTAACCCAGAAATAGTGCTTCAGGTTAAGAACTTTGCTTCAGGATGAGAACAGAAATCGTGCCCCGGCAGCGCAGTGGCAGCAGGAGGCCCCATTAGCTAAAGTGGTGCTTCAGGTTAAGAACAGTTTCAGGTTAAGTACGGACCTCCGGAACAAATTAAGTACTTAACCCGAGGTACCAATGTGTGTGTGTGTGTGTGTGTGTGTGTGTGTGTGTGTGTGTTCATAATGTAGCTGGGTTGGAAAAAGAAGATTAAAAAAAAATCCTAACATATTTTCTAGATTACCCTTTGGAATGTCTCCTGAAAGTATCTTGACAGTCGGCTGTAATTGATGAGCTGAATTCCTAAGTGTGAGTGCAGAACATCTTTCACTCACACCTCACTGCATCTATGAGTTATGGGGCTTTCAGTCTTTTTCGGAGTAACTTCCACAATCCACTGCTATCTGCGGAGAGTCTCCTGACTTTGCACTCTTGATAAAGCAAAGGGAAAACAAGAGGGCAGAGTAATCATACCATCTGGAGAGAGCGTAGGTGAACATACACGCACAACCATCTCTGATTGCTATTCTGTTCAGGAACTGTTGCCTCGCCAATGTTGTCTCTCCAATTTGGCCACTGGCAAAAAGAAAGAAAGAAAAAGGTTTAAGCAAACACCCTAATCCAGCAAGGGATATCCTGGCGTAGAAGCTTCTTTTATGCATGAATCCCTTTGCTCGACTGGGAACAACATCTCCAGATTGCATCCCACTGCAATTCACATCCCGGCTGAGATCCAAAGACCTGCTTGAGATGCATCCACGGGCTTGGGTATGCCTGGTAGGATTTTATTTTTATTTTTTTCTTTGGAAAGCAAACTTCCAATTAGGATCGCCGGTATTCAAATATCCTGTTTCCAGCCAAAACGTCACTCCCAGAGCAGCTCACAGCAATTAAAGTCCAACATAAACAGCACTTAAAATGCAACACAGTGTGTTTATGTGATACATAAATAGCATCTGGAATGCTAGGGGGTTCTCAGCTGGCGTTGGATCCAGACACGGTGGTGTATTTCCTCCAGCAATGGGAGTAGCCAACTGCAAGCCGTGCCGGCAAAATAAAAGTTAAATATTATCAGGAATGTATAAGATAGAACAAAAACTAATCTGTATTTAAAAAATTCCCCTCAAAGGTCAGTACTGTGCCCCTCTGAGATCTGCACCCTATGTAGCTGCATAATTGCCATCATGACAGCACTCATCCTGAGACTGCAAGAGAAGCAGTTCTCCACTGGAACTCAAAATGGACACTTGGTGGGGTGGGGCTGCCTGGCTTCAGCTTCTCCTCCAATGGCCTTCAGCAATCCTAAAATGTTTGTGAAAGTCACCTATAAGATTCCTCTGGCATCAAGGGTTGCTGTTTGAAAAACGCAGGTCCCCTCCCCTTAGTCACACAGCCAGTGTGGTGTAGTGGTTAAGAGTGGTGGACTTGTAATCTGGTGAACTAGGTTCGATTCCCCACTCCTCCACATGCAGCTGCTGGGTGACCTTGGGCCAATCACACTCTCTCTGAAGTCACACTTCTCTGAAGCCCCACTCACCTCACAGAGTGTTTGTTGTGGGGGGAGGAAGGGAAAGGAGATTGTTAGCCGCTTTGAAACTCCTTCGCGATATCAAATCCAAACTCTTCCAAACTCTTCTTCTAATTGTCTGGATCACAGCTGCAGATTAAAGGAGAGCTACATGTTACTCTTATTAACGTGTGTTACAGTGTCGTCATTTTTAAAAAAAAATCTGTTTTGCGGTAGAGAATGGTCTATTAGGGCAAATGGGGCACTGCCTCACAAACCTCAGTCTGCCCTCATCCAGACCCCATCTGTATCTCTTCTTACTCTGAAACAGCCCCCATTGGGGTGTCACCGGCTTCCTCCTCCTCAGCCTCCGTGTTGTTTTGTAGAACTCATCAGGGAGAAGGAGACAAAACTATAATTTGTTGGCTCCGCCCATGATGAGCTCTAACTCCGCCTACTGCTGGCCGCCTTGCTTCCCTTCCGACCAGCCACAATAGGCAACAGCCATTACTGCTGCTTTACAGCAGAGGTGGTTTAGAATGGAGAAGTGTGGGGAGAAGGGAATCGTGAATGGTATTTCCCCGCTCCTAATCACCCCCTTGGTGGCACCTTCTGCCCACATATCCCACACCCCGTGTTTCAAATGCAGCCCAAGGTTGGCAGAAATATCTAAGCATCACAAATGGCTCCTAGAAACATAGCCTGTGTACGGTTCACCTGACGACAATAGCAGAGCCCTTACTAGGATTTAGCATTCTGTTGCAGTACAATAATAAACTCGTTTAAGATGGCGCTACATAATTCAAAAGCAGTGAAAAGTGACTGCACCGCGGAAGGCAAATTGTATAATGTTGCAGCTTAATGTATTAGAAGTCAGCATTATCTGCTTCTGTCTAATCATAATTCCAGCCCTTAAAGCACCAGGGATACTATCAGCATAGGCACTATTTTCTGACTCAATTACATTATGCATTAAAAAGGGGTGGTTTACAGCATCTATTAGACTGCTTATTACCCTTGTGCCATACTCAATTGACCAAAAGAAGGAAGGAGGGGGGCACCCAGCCTCGTCTCCAGAGGGAGGGGGCACTGAAAAGGAAGTCATTGTAGCACATAAATAGGTGCTCACAGAAAGAAGTATCTGGGTTTCAGTTCGTTTCTCCCCAAGATACATTTAGAAATGTATCAAAATAAACATTGTGCTTCATTACCTGGTTCTGTTGTTCGTGCTACCCACATAAAGAATTCAAGCAATTAAAGGATCCTCCACACTTTTGCTCAATCCATATTTTGACTGTATTGTGTGCCAATTAATTCCCCAAGGTCCAAGAGCTTTCATCGTTGTTCCATGGCTATGCCTTGCAAAAATCTGATCTTATCCACTGAATCAGATCTTATCAGATGCATGGAAAATCTGAAGAGAGAATTTGTTTAACCGAGCCTCAAGTCGAGCAGGTAAAGTCAGATCTTTTGCAAGGCACAGCAAATAAAGTAATCAGAGGGAATGGTTTTACCTAGAAAGTGAATCCCTTTGGTTCTCTCCTCCCCGCCTGCCCAGGGACCCATTAAAGCTACCTAGCTCAAAGGCGTCTGGATTTATTTGACAAATTTCTTACGCAGGCTCACCTTATTCATGGCTGCAGGACAATTGCCCATAAATCAATGGTGATTAAGGTTGTTTTTGTTTTTACCTACCTCAAAACTGTAATCATGGCCCTTGTTAAAAAACTGTTACAGCTATCTTTCTGAAATTGAGTAGGATTTATGGTGTTAGAAGAGGTGACATTGCCTGCAAATTTCATAATATCTTGCCTCAAAATAACTTTTTGTTAAAAGTTATAGACATTTGCTTTAAAAAACCACAACCTAACTTTAAACGTAGCCATTCCCAGAGTCCCTGGACCTTTTTTTTTTTTCATGCTTTATCCACTCTGGAGGGGATGATACACCTGCAAATTTCAGGCACTTCTGCCAAAAGGAAAAATGGTTATAGCTTATTCTTATTTTCTGATTCAAGATCCAAACCAAATCTTGTAGTCATATTGGTGCAAACATTAAAGAATGACTATTGCCATTATTGTCTTATATTAGGAATCCCCCCCCCATAAAGTATGAAGAAAATAGAAACATGTTAATGGAACATTACCTCTTTTTTCATTTTGCACCCATTTTATTCATTCCAGTCAACATTTCAGCAGATATTTGAACTACCACAGGGCATCTGCTGGGCCATAGCTGACTTTTGGTGTAATGGATGTTAGGTGTGATCTAGCAAGACAGCTCTTATGCTCTGATGAAAGTTTTCATTAGCACTTGCCTAAACCTCTGCTTGCTGAAATATTGGATGGTGCGAATGAAAAGGATGATAAATGAAAATAGTAATGTTCCATTACCATCTTTCTATTCTGTGTACACTTCATTCAGAGTCCTAATTTAAAATGCTACTAATTGTCTTGTTGGAACAGTCCAAGGGAAAGGTCCACCTAGTCCAACACTCTTTCTGACACAGCAGCCTGCCACAGATATTGCTGGCAGCTCAAACATAGAACGGAAGCAGTGTTCTCCCCCATCTGTGCAAGAACCATGGCTGCCAAAGCATTTCCAGAACAGGCCCAGGACGTTCTCCTTTCCAAAAGGTTCTGAGCTCACTCCAGAAGTAGAGGGAGGTTTCCAAAATTAGGAAGGAGAGATCTTTCCCTTGGCTGCTTGCTAGCTTAGAGGCCTTGGACAGGGTGAAGCAGGGTGGAAATGAAGTTCAGATCTCTGAGCTGCACCAACCTTCAACTTTGTGTCTGCTTTCCAGGACACACAGCACACACCCAAACACCTGATCCAGCATGTTGCCTTTACGCAGATCCAAGTGAATTTTGTGGAAATGTGAATTTCCGCAGAGCAGAATATATTTTTTTTAATTAAAATTTTTATTACATTTTCAGTTTACAGAAAAGAAAAAGAAGGACAAACCAGAAAAAAGAAAGAAAGAAAAACAATCCAACTTTCAAAATACATTTTTAGGTTACTAACTGGACTTCCCCACATCTCCCTCACCCTGCGTTCTTTACAATAAACATATCAGCAAATTATTACCTTGTTTCGTATCTTATTTATATTTTTCAGAGTGTTTTACTTCTAAATTTAAAGTACCTTTTGTCAAATATTTATACCTTAAGATAATACATAAAATAACTTTAAATTTCAACTTTTTCTTACTTATAACTTAACTTTCTATTTTCCTAATCTAATTGCAGGAGCTAAAATTTCCAAGTCATGCAGATTCTTAACATTCATACAACTTATAATGTTTTTGTAAATAGTCCTTAAATTTCTTCCAGTCCTCTTCCATTGTCTCTTCTCCCAGATCTCGGATTCTGCCAGTCATTTCAGCCAGTTCCATATAGTCCATCAACTGCGTCTGCCACTCTTTCCGCAGAGCAGAATAAATTCATTTTGCTCTTTTCCAAAACCCAGAGAAGTGAAACCAGGTGGGGCATCTGCTGATCAGAACTGGCATCATAAGCAGGGTATCTGTTTGCCCTGACTGGCAGGACCTTTCAGGGTTTAACCTTGCTACCTTCAAGATCTTTTGACTGGAGATGCCCAAGTCTGAACCTTAGACCTCCTAGATGCAAAGCACTATATAGCTAAAGCCTATATATTATCCAGACATTTCAGGCTCATTATAACCCAGTTTTTGCTCAGGCAAGCAATGGTAAAACAGCTGGCCCTTTGAGGCAATGTAACAGGACAATGGGGAAATGAATCTCTGAAAAATAGAGCAGCATCTACTGCTTTTCAACCACCCACCCCACCCACGTACCCCCTCTCTTTCGTTGCCTCAGGCGACCTATTATGGTGCTGTTCACCTGACCAAGTTGGGGCCATCTGTTTCCTTGCTGCTCGTGTTCCTTTCAGAAGTACATTACACAGTATATAGAATTTCTTTTGCTGGTTTGTTCATGAGAAAATGTCTGCTTGATAAATGCCCCCTACCTTTAAGAAAGAGAGAGAGAGAGAGAGAGAGAGAGAGAGAGAGAGAGAGAGAAAGCTGAATGCCATTTACAAATGGCAACTACTTCTAAGCACAAGAGTTTTATAATGAATTGGTGCCTTGTGAATATCCATTGATCAACACCCTTGTGCATGGACCTGACAGCTTGCTTAAGTGGAAAGCTATTGCAAAAATTCCTATGGCGCTGGGAGGGCTTTCAACAGGAATCCTTCATCAAGTCCTCCGCAGGTGGGTTCTACTTGTATTACATGTGGCACGGGCATGTATCTTCATGGAGCACATTTGTCCATGTGCTGCATGCTAGGCAAGCAATTTCTAAATAGTCACACACAAAATCTCTTCTGCATCAACAACCTGAGTCCCTAGGAATTGCCACAGTTTCCCAGAGCATTATCAGGGCAGGTTGGCATCCTTTTAATCAAGTTTTTTTAAAAATATATTTTTATTGAATTTACGGTATATACCACCCTATATTCGGAGGTCTCAGGGAGGTTCACAAAAAAAGATTGCAATATATAAAATTAAAATAAAAACAATAACCCAATAATACCCTCCCCCAAAGAGCCACATTTTAAAACGGTATAGGATGTTTATCAGGTCAGCCAAAGGCTTGTTTTTGCCTGGTGGCTAAAGGTGTATAATGAAGGCGCCAGGCGAACTTCCCTGGGGAGAGCATTCCACAGATGGGGAGCCACTGCAGAGAAGGCCCTGAGCCATATTGAGGTCCTGAGCTGCATGGATTACAAGAACACAACCCCTTGGCCTCACTGATGTGATCAAAAGGAAAGCAGAGCACCAGCTTGGTTGGAAGGAGGCGTGCAAGACGCCATCCAACTGTTCTTAGGGAATCCACTCCAGATTTGTGTAGGGTTTACTCCTTAGCCTTCTGAGACAGACAAGCTCCACCTGCCCCTCATTTCCTCAACAGCATGTGCAGAAACTGCCTTCTTGACCATTGGACCATTGGACCAACTATTGGTCTCATCCACTCAATCCTCTGTAGCCTATCTTCCCATGCAAGGGAAAGGGTACATGGGGGATGTGGGTTAAGCACATTCCACAGTATGCAACAGGAAAGGCGAACCTATGCTATACATAATTTCTATTACAGGTGCGTTCATCTGGTAAGTAAAAACTTTCCACACACACATTATTGCTTTGAGGCTCTGTTGGTTGTGGTGTATAATTGTATGACTATAACAAGGAAACACATTAGGATGTGGCTTTCCTTATAGCGATGTTTTGCCTCTTTTATTAAGTGGCACTTCCTCAGTATGTCAAAACTGCATCTATATTGGGAAGAAGCAAATGCATTTCTATTGAAGCTTCAAATTCGACACACGCTTGCCCAGGAAGCAAGTCCCATTGAACTCAATTGCACTGCACCTAAATTCATCCATTAAAAAGGGCAGGTGGTTAATCAGTTACCGGTAGCTTTGAAAACCAAGGCCAAAAAAATAAATAAATCAGATGAAAGCCCTCCAATTTGGAGCCATGCATAGATTCATTATCAGATCTGCTACCTGCACCTGGAGAAGATAGCAAAAGAACTGGTTCCTTATCTTTAAAGGGCTTTCAGTACTTCTGCTCTGTACGTAGATACCTGCCTATTTACATTCAGGGGAAGCAAGGTGCAGAGATTAGGGTGGCATGACCCCCTCTCTTTATCCTATCTTTCACTTCTACCTTTGCTTAATAAAACCCATTCAAGGCAGTTCTTGATAAGCAAGCTGAGACAAGAGGCAATCAACTGTGGCATTTACACCTTCAAAACTATGAAATATGGCAAAGCTAATGAGTTAACTAACAATGGCACCTGGAGCCTAGGTGTTGTATTTTTGACAACCTACTTCTCTTCCGTAACAGATTTGCTGCCCATCTATATATGGCTCAATAACTGCGCCATGATTGTAGCGAGAAAAACATTTAGGTTATCTCCTTGATCCGCCCTTTCCCTTACAGGCAACGACTTTTATCCCATTCTGAATACTGTTAGTGTAGCCAAAAGGAATATCGTGACTCTTTTCGTTCTGTGTGCCATTTGTGTTACAAACAAAGTGACTGTCAACTGCTGGGAAAAGGAAAGACGCAGTGAATCTTGTTTTTTATTACTGTATATTCATTCATTTTAAAGGGCATCAGATAAACCTTAGTCAACCACATCCAGTAAAATAAAAAGTTACAGGCCAATGTATGGGGGGAAATGTGTCCAAATTGCTTCCTCATACATATCCCATCAAGCTGCAACTCAGGTGACATCATCCATAGGTAAAGGTAAAGGTACCCCTGCCCGTACGGGCCAGTCTTGACAGACTCTGGGGTTGTGCGCCCATCTCACTTAAGAGGCCAGGGGCCAGCGCTGTCCGGAGACACTTCCGGGTCACGTGGCCAGCGTGACATCGCTGCTCTGGCCAGAGCCAGAGCCGCACATGGAAACGCCGTTTACCTTCCCGCTGGTAAGCGGTCCCTATTTATCTACTTGCACCCGGAGGTGCTTTCGAACTGCTAGGTTGGCAGGCGCTGGGACCGAGCAGCGGGAGCGCACCCCGCCGCAGGGATTCGAACCGCCGACCTTTCGATCGGCAAGCCCTAGGCGCTGAGGCTTTAACCCACAGCGCCACCTGCGTCCCTGACATCATCCATAGCTGCTACCAAAAGCATCTGCTGTGATCACCATGCCCAGTTCTTCTGATGTGGATCAGTAGCTCCTCATTAAATTCATGCTGCAACATGCTCAAGGGTTTTGAATAGCCACCGAGATGTTGTAGATTGGTTTTACGTGGAGAAGGAGAACAGTGGGTCTTACATGAGCTGAATCAGCACCTACTACACACACACACACACAATATGAGACAGAGACAGAGCTGTATGACACCTGGGCTATCCCCAGAGTTACCATAGGATAGGGTTTCCCAGACTTAGGTCTCTAGCTGTACTTGGACTCCCATCATCGTTAGCTAGCAGGACCAGTGGTCAGGGATGATGGGAACTGTAGTCCCCAAACAGTTAGAAACCCGAGTTTGGGAAACCCTGCCATGGGAGATGTTTGCACAGTGGAGGTGTATGCAAACTGGCATGCAAATTCCATGCATCATGGTGTCCCATTTCCTTAGTATTTCCTTCCCACACTAGGCTGTCTCTTAGGGCAGACCCAGGTCATCATCCACAGCTACCACCCATCATGGCAGGCTGGGAAGGATGGCAGGATGAGAACCACTGGCGGCAACAGCAGCAGATATGTTCAATACTTATGAAAATATTTTATTCTCTTGCTAATCATGCTGTTTTCAATATACTTAATTTCCTTTAGCAATGTTTTCTTTTGAAATGATTTGCAGAGTTCTGCAGAGATTCCCAGATGTTAAAACAATAAGACAAAAAAGCAGAAGATCGGCAGCCTGCCATTTTGCTACAAAAAGCAATGCATTGCTGGTGTCTTCTGATAAATACAGCAAGAATTCCGGAATGCACTTAGCAAAGTGAAACAGTGGGGCTGGCCGTACATAATGTTCCCTTGACTTTCTCTCGCAAAAGGAATACATTGGTAAAAGATTACGTCTCCCGCACTTGAACTTCCAGCAGAAAGGTTGATTCGTTCAGCAAAGGCCAAAAGGCAAACTCTTAGTGCTACAGCTACTAAAATTCCAAAAGAAATCTAAAAGGCTCTGAACACTTCACAGCTTTCCCCCCCCCCCCATGGTACTACAACCCCAAGTGCAAGGAAAGTTCAGAAAGATACACGGCTGGACTCTGACAGCGAGCTGGGCATAAATCGGCAATCATGCTCAGTTTGCATCCTACTTAATTCGTGTTTTAATTGTGTCTGTGACCAAAGCTCTCCAAGGTACTGCAAAATAAACATCATGCTAAAACCACAGTTTTTAAAAAGTGTGGTCATTAATGAAAATAAGATCTCTGCAAAGATTAGGGAGGAGTTTTGTGTTCACAGGGAAAGTAATATAGTGGAGCTATAGTACTCTGCATTTTGAACCCCCAAACCTACTGTTCTTTTCTTGGAGGGGCAGGGTTTTCCCACAAAATATATTCCCTAGGCATGTGCAATTGCTCTGTGCTGGGGTCAAATAATGAGGCAAGTTGGGGCGATGAGCATAGCTGTCAACGTTTCCCTTTTTTAAAGGGAAATTCCCTTATTCCGAATAGGATTCCTCACAAGAAAAGGGAAAAGTTGACAGCTATGGTGATGAGGAATGATATTTATGCTCCTGTAGTCAACCAAACACCCCTAATCAGATCAAGGCCCCCACAAAGTCATCTGCCACTGTGTTGCTCTGGTTTTCTGTACCATAGCCCTGTCGGTTCTATGTCTCTGTGTTTCTGTGCTCGTAATCCATGGACTTTGCAAGAAGTGAATGTCATGGCTGGTTCAGATGCAGGTCAGCACTCGAGATGCAGAGACAAGCAGAAAAGTCAGCTCTTTCTTCAAAGAAACAGCATACCAGGCAGCAATGCCTGCGAAGAGGACTGGCCCCAGTGAAACAGTTGCCATACTGAAGGTCTTTGCCTTCTACTTCCCATTAAGTCTCCTCCCCAGCCAGATTTCTCCCAAGCAGCCTTAAACTACACAGGGAGGGGCCACACAGGCTGTTTGTTCTGTTATATGGAAAGCTCTCTGTGATCTTGGAGACAAAGGGGAGTGGAGCTTGCTACAGTAGGAAAGGCAAGCTCTGTGAATGTTTCTATAACCTCTGCCTCCTCCTTCTCTGCTTCATGTCTTGAGTCTGCACTGCTTTCTGCATCTGGCTCTTCTCTCTCACTCAAACCTGTTGCTTCTTCAGCCTCCCACCATTCTGCCCCCCTCTTTCATCCTCTGACCTGTCCTCGGTGTCCCACCACCACTCCCCAGGCTCTGGGTCTTCCTCCTCTGAGGCTTCCCTAGTGGGGGGGTGGGTCTCCGGCTGGTGCCTGCTATCGCTCCTCTTCATCCAACCAGTCCCTGACAGTGAAGCTATTGAAATACTCTTGCATGTCTAGACCCCGCAACCACCCCCTCGTTGAGCTATAAGCAAATCAACACACTAGGACACAGAAATGAGGTTAATTGTTATTGAGCAAATTTTGGCCACAACTTTATTGATTACAGAATGTGAGCGGTATTGGCTTAGGCATTGAATGGACCCGACTATATCTGTCTCCTGCCCATTGCGCAGGGAGTCCAGTAAGGGTAAACCACCAGAAGGGGAAGCCCTATCAATGCAGACCAACTCGAGCTCCCCCAGGTGTTCCTGATGGGGTCATGTCTTGAAGAAGAGAAGAAGAGTTTGGATTTGATATCCCGCTTTATCACTACCCGAAGGTGTCTCAAAGCGGCTAACATTCTCCTTTCCCTTCCTCCCCCACAACAAACACTCTGTGAGGTGAGTGGGGCTGAGAGACTTCAAAGAAATGTGACTAGCCCAAGGTCACCCAGCAGCTGCAAGTGGAGGAGCGGAGATGCGAACCCAGTTCCCCAGATTACGAGACTACCGCTCTTAACCACTACACCACACTGGCTCTCTTGACCCTAGCCCCACCCCGGGCTTCGGACAGGATTCACACCCCTGGATTCCTTTAATGGAATACCCTTAAGCTTGGAGGGGCAGGTGATGGCCACACCTCCCCTCCCCTTCATAAGGTCAAACAATGCGTATCCGCCAACCTTACAAAGTTGTGATGATTGCTATGAGGTAGGCGAAAACTAAATGGCCCCATACCAATTTTGCCAAGTGGAAAAATTCCAACCTGGCCCCTCAGCAGCGACCAACCGAGGTCCATAGCAAGGCCAAGGAAGAAAACCTGCAAATAGGATGGGATATGGAAGAAGCGAGCCAAGAGAAAGCCCCCTGGCTCGCGCCTGAGATTTTAACAGTCCCGACCACGCCCCCAGCAGCCAGCGGATTGGCCAGTTGGTGGCTGATGTGGCTGGGATCCCTGGGCAACGCAGGACTTCGTCCCCCGCCCCCAGAGAGAGGAGGTGGCCATGCAGTCCACTGCAACTTCGCCCCACAGTGAGATGGAGCGGATTTAGCAAAATTCTGAAAAGCATTGGATGATTCCTCACCTCACCCCTGTTAAAGATGACCGCTCTATTTGAGAAAAAAGAAAAACTCCAGAGCTCTTCAACATTTTGAAGGCAATACTAAGGGGAGCCTCCAATTGCAATGCCTTTTGGAGGGCATGCCTTCCCAACACAGCAAATACCAAAATTCTAAGACAGCTAGTGAGAAGCTGCTAATGTTTTGTTTTATTTAAGTACACGCAAAGACTTTTTAATTATTTCTAAGGAATAGAAGAGCAAGAGAGAAACCCTCACTCCTCCCCTTAAAAATATGAAACTAATATGGAGTTTGGACTTTCAGTCAGCTTAATAAAAGTATTGCCTTAATATAGGTTATGGAGGAAAGTGGCTTCCTTTTACTTCTCCTCCCTCCCAAAAATAAATAAATCCCTGAACCTGCAATTTGGCAGCTTTAATCCACTCTGGAGGGGCTCCTGAGCCTGTAAGCTTCTGATTCTGGCAAAAGGGGGGAAATGATAGTAATTTTAAGGATTCCTTGTAAGATTGAATAGGCAACAAACAGCTTCATTTTACGACGAGTGCCTCAAAATGCGAATCACAAATCGAAGCAGAGAGAACAACAAAGAAAGAGATCAGAAATTAACAGATGGAGAGGGGGGGGCAGTGCAGCCATTAGGTGGGATGAGCCCCCCCCCCCCCATGGGTGCCCCACCTGCCCTGCCACCTCCACCACCCATGGGGAAGCAGTTCTGGCAGTGGAGCCAGTTTTGGACACGATCGCGCTGATTACCATCAAGATCTCGCCAAAATCATGCAACATCTTGTGGAGCACTGAGACCTCAGGAATCTCACCTGAAATAGGTGCTAATGCCAGCTTTGCTTCTCTGCTGGTGGCAAAACAGGATACGCTACCCCTGGATAGGGGGAAAAAAGTATAGATACAAGGTCGGTTGAGGGTTCCATGCACAGCCCTTGTATTTCTTTATGTTGCACATTTTATATTCCACTTTTCTTTCAAGGATCTCAAGGCACCATAGATGGTTCTTCCGTATTCCATTTTACCCTCCCAACAACCCAGTGAACAATGGCAATTCGCCCCAAAGCACCCAAGAAGTGCAATGGCTGAGTTTCCTCCATCTTGGTCAGATCATCTAAGCACACCGGTTCTCAACGAAAAACCAGATTAGCTGAGAAAGCCACTTCCGAGCTTGGGAGGAGGTGGGGTTGCAGGCTTCATGCCCAGCCCCTGCGAGAATAGGGGAATCCTCGGCCGCATCACACTCTCAGCCAGCCAATCAGCTGGCTGAGAAAGGAAGCATGGCCTGCCCTATTTAGAGCTGGCGCGGCCGAAGCTCCCCCTCTTTGCATCCGCGCCAGCCAGCTGATCAGTTTCCCACCCTCCCTCCCTTTAGGTAGGCTCCTTGACTTGCTATGGACTTTGGTTGGTCGCCTCGGGGCCTGGTAGGATTTTTTTCCAATTGGTAATTGGCATATACAGCCAATTGGTTTTTCGCCTACCTCGTAGCAACTCGTCACAACTCCATGGCATTGGCAGTTAGGCATTGGCAAGGGAGGGTTAAGTGGATGAGAAGGGGGGGGAGGGAAGCACCATCACCTCCCCCCACAGAAAAGGGTAGTCCGATAAAGGACTTGCCCTGTCCGAAACCTATGGAGGTGTGGGCCCCCAAGCGGTGACTCCGGGGGAGTTCAGCAGGACTCCCTCTACTGGTGGTTAACCCTTGCAATCGGGCTGAAGCCGGCTAGTTGAAAGGGCCAATGCCTAAGCCAATACCGCTCATTCCTGTAATCAATAAAGTTGTGGCCTATTTTGCCCATTAACCTTAATACCTGGTGTCCTGTGTCTTTATTTCTTCCTGGGAGGGGGCGGGAACTCGCCACGCAATGACTTAGAAATATTGGAGAGTGCATTCGGTCTGATTCTCTTTCTCTCTCCCCCACCCCCATGCACATTGCATCAGATTCATGCACAGTGACCCAGGAATACAAGACTTATCGCTTAATTGGCAATTATAATCCTATAATTAAGTCCAGCGGTGGGGGAATTGTAGATAGCAAAATGTAAGGTGCTGGGTTTTTGTGGTTTTTTTCATTTAAAAAAATGCTCAAGTTAACACAAACAGCTTATCTGCAAAGAAATAAGCAGATGCAAGCAGGGCTGCAATGTTGTCAATTACAGTTTTGCCCTCCTCGCCTCCCCTGTAGCGCCTCCATCAAAGTCCAGCTTCCAGCATCAAGTGGTCCATGTCTCTGACAGGCAATTATAGTACACTGCCCATCAATCTGGATACAACTATTCATTGGCAGTAACTCTGGAATTAATACAAGTGAAGGTGGAGGTGGCGGGGGGGGGGGGGATGGAGAAGAGAAGAGAAAGCCCATCTCATCTAGCCACTCTGAACACGCACCTATAAATCCCATCATTGGCAATCACTTAGGGGAGCAACAATGCAATAAATGAGCTCGTGAAAGTGTCACTTCTGACAGTGAGGCAATGGCCCAAAAGCTAGGGCTGAGTGGCATCCGTCCTGTCAATCTCGACAGAATCCTTCAGACTACATCGCAGCATCAATTATACAGCCGCGGCCACCTATGCAAGGAGGGCAGGCAGGTTGGGGCAACGGATGATAGGAAATGTATTTGATTCTTCAAACAGGATGACCCTCCAATCCGCCCCCCTTCCATTTATTTCTCAGCCCACATTTTCGCTGGCCCAGTTTGTTGTTGTTTAGTCGTTTAGTCGTGTCCGACTCTTGGTGACCCCATGGACCAGAGCACGCCACGCACTCCTGTCTTCCACTGCCTCCTGCAGCATGGTCAAACTCATGCTGGTAGCTTCGAGAACACTGTCCAACCATCTTGTCCTCTGTCGTCCCCTTCTCCTTGTGCCCTCCATCTTGCCTAGCATCAGGGTCCTCTGTAAACACAGGTTTCCCTTCGAATCCACAAGCTAAACTTTCACCACTGGGGACCTGGTCACAAATTTCTCTCCATGCTACCAAAGGCAGTTGGGGTTTGATTCTGTTTGCTGAAAGGATGTTGACTCCCCCTGAACTCTTCCTCAGCAGGAGACACTAGGGCAGGAGAAGGAGTTGAATGGGCCAGTGGGAAAACTGTTGATACTGCTACAGCTCATGCAGAAGGAGAAGAAAAGAAGCATGAGGAGAGAGAAAGGGAAGCGAGGAGGAAGACTTCAACAGTATCACAAAAAGGAGGATGGAGGCAGCAGGAAGATCAGAGAGTGAGCTGGTGTGACCCTGAAGTAAAACTTGACTGTTTATTGTCTTTCTAAAGGACACAAAACTGGTTCTTGATGTCCTCCACAGGGCCAATTTCACGATGCGAGAAAGTATGCTCATTCACCTGTGGGGATCTAAATGCTTTGAAAATGACATGTTTTGAAAATCTAGCCCAATATACTGAATGAGAAAATGGTTCAGATAAGTGGTTCGGTTTATTACGGAATCCCACACTCCCTCACATACTGATTATTGGATATCTCTCATGGCCTTCCCCAACTGGCATTTAAAATACGGTGACAAGGCAAAGGATTTTTCTTCTGAAAGATGGAGTCTTAATGACAGTAGGGAATGCTTTTGGTGATGATTTGTAATATACGATCATGAAAGCACAACATGGACTGATGGAAGGAAGAGATTTACACATTCTTCTACTTGAAAGCCCTCCTTGAGGTTGGTTAGATTCTTGGCCCCTGTTTTTGCCTGCAGGTTCTTACATTGTGCAACATGTATTCAAGGGGTCATATTAGAGCTGTCCTCAGACAAAAGCAATCAGGATTAAGTTGCTCCCCCCCATACATTTATATTCCCACCTTCTTCCTGTCATACATGTGGTCCCTAGGAAGTCACCCATCCAGCTACTGACCAGACATAGACCTGCTTAGCTTCAGCATGGTGGTGGCCTCATCTGCTTTTAGACCATACCCTGGTTTCTTTGTTTCCACAACCCTTCTTAGGGTGGTCACTTATGCATCGCCAGAATAGAGGCAACCAACATAAAAAAGAAGGCATGAGTGAGCACATATCTGCATATAATATGTGTGTGCTGATGTATATGAGTAGTTGAAAATTAAGAAATCATTGCTATGCCTTAAAGAGAAATGCAGTACATCTCACCGTAGTGGAGGTGACTCGGACCAGGTGGACTGTGTGCCTGGTCTCTCTGTTGTCTGGGTGTTGAGTGTTGATTGACAAATTCAGGGGCCCTGCTCTTTCTTCTTATGGTTCTTTAGTTGCTAATGAACTTAGACCAAACAGCCCTAGAAACAGAGGGTTGTAAAGTAGTTGTTAGTCAATGACTGGGGTAGTGAATATGGTGGCCTCCAGGTGTTGCTGTTGGGGTTTTTTAATAATATTTTTTATTAATTTTAAATTACAATCCAATAATAGCCTCATTATAACAATACCAAATTATAATACAATTACTAATGCCAGTCATTCAAATATCAAATTATATGATTTATTTCTGCGTTCCAAAATCTTATTAATTTCTATTACATTCCAGTCAAAATAACAATCCCTTATACAACAACTGCAATATTAATAACTTCTGTTCATGTTGGATAGAAGTTCTATCCCTGTCCTTGGGGAAAACTTGCAAGGATAATTACCCTCAATCATGCCTGTTTTTCCTTCACCAATGATCTCCCCGCTGTCGTGGGAACTGCCTCCATTAAGGCAGACCAGAACCAGAAGCTGAGATGTTGCTGCTACTGCTGTTGTTATTAAAATTTCAGTACTGCCCTTCATCCAAAGATCACAGGGCGGTTTACAATATAAAAACACAAAAATACATGCCATAATAAGAAACAAAAACAATAACACACACACACAGTTTAAAAGGGCCTACTGTCAGACATTCTATTTGCATCACCCCACCTAGTATGACCAACAGTCAGGAATGATGGGAGTTGTATTCCAACTAGGGTTGCCTTATATTGAAAAGCAAAAAAGAGGACACATTTGCTGATTTCTACTTTTAACTATAGATCTCTATGGCGACTCTCATTGTACATAACCATGAAAAAAGAGGGTGTGTCCTGGAAAAAGAGGACATATGGCTACCCTAATCCCAACAGTATCTGAAGGGCATCACATTGGCTTCTTGTGGCCAAGAAATGATCTGAGTGACAGCTTTAGGCAAGTAGAAACTAAAGCTCAAAGAACTGAAGTGTGCATGTCTTAGAGCAGTGTTTCCCAACCTTGGGTCTCCAGCTGCTGTTGGACTACAATTCCCATCATCCCTGACCATTGGTCTTGCTAGCAAGGGATGATGGGAGTTGTAGTCCAAAAACAGTTGGAGACCCAAGGTTGGGAAACACTGTCTTAGAGGACCAGGCATTTGGCTGTTTATGGGGGCCATAGAGCGGCTCACGTAGCAAATTTCTGCTCATGCTACTTATCGTTACAAATCTTTATATGGTGGGCAGAACCTGAGAAAACATGAAGTGAAACCTAATCTGGTGGTGTTCACATGCAGCAGATGTATATACCCTCTGATGAAGACTCAACACTCCTGGTGCCTCCTTACTCAAATTCTTCCCACAGTAAAACAAGAACATTGAAGCTCAGTTATTTCTGCTAACTTGACATGGCCTGTGAAATATGCAGCAGTGACGCTGCCTTTATTCTTGCCGTTCTGTTTTGCTTTCCATTCCAGAAACGCGTCTCTTGTTCCATAGAGGTATCCCATATTTTTTCGCCCAGCTATCATGGCTTGTGGAGGTTGAAAAGTGCATTACAAATGGCCCTCTTGTCATTTCCCCCAATTCTCAGAAATCAGAATGGATGAGCAAACCATTCCTGCATTTTTCTAGACATGCTGCTAAATCTCACATTTGGAAGGAGACAGTCATTTAGCTTATGTTTTACTGCAAATATTTGGACGCTTACAGGCAGAAAATAAGCCCTCCGTGCTTTTCTGAGCGTGTGTCAGAATGTTGCTCACTTTCTCCTCCTGAACAGCTTTGCCTACTTGAAAACAAAGCTCAGTTGTGATCCTTTTTTAAAGAAGTCCACAGCAGTAGATCACTGGGTATTAGTTGATGGGGAGTGCATTAGGCCTCTCATATCTGTTTACATCTGTGACTCCCAAAGGAAGCTGCTATCAAAGTTTCCTAGATAGATAGATAGATAGATAGATAGATAGATAGATAGATAGATAGATAGATAGATGTAAAGGTAAAGTACCCCTGGATGGTTAAAGCCCAGTCAAAGGCTACTATGGGGTGTGGCTCTCATCTCGTTTTCAGGCCGAGGGAGCTGGCGTTTGTCCACTGACAGCTTTGCGGGTCATGTGGCCAGCAGGACTAATCCACTTCTAGCACAACAGAACACCATGACGGAAACCAGAGTGCACAGAAATGCTGTTCACCTTCCCGCCGCAGCTGTACCTATTTATCTACTTGCACAGGCAAAATAGATATATAGATACATATATAGATACTGTAGGGGCGTGGGTGGAGCTGTAGTCTAAACCACTGAGCCTAGGGCTTGCTGATCGGAAGGTCGGTGGTTCAAATTCTCTCGACGGGGTGAGCTCCCGTTGCTCATTCCCAGCTCCTGCCAACCTAGCAGTTCGAAAGCATGTCAAAGTTCAAGTAGATAAATAGGTACCGCTCCGGCGGGAAGGTAAATGGTGTTTCTGTGTGCTGTTCTGGTTTCGCCAGAAGCGGCTCAGTCATGCTGGCCACATGACCCGCAGAGGTCAGGGGTTCTTTACCTTTACCTTTATAGAGATACTGTAGATAGCCTAAATTTGGTCTATGGAAGTTCTTACGAAAACAACGTGTGTGGGCTTCCTGTGCATAACACCAAATAATATATAATATATATTATATATTATATATTATATATTATATATTATATATTATATATTATATATTATATATTATATATTATATATTATATATTATATATTATATATTATATATTATATATTATATATTATCCATATCCCTCTAGAGAATCGCCACTGGCTTTCGTGTTATTCTTTCTAATTATAACATTGCTGTGGCTGAATACTGAGTTGCATATCCTCTAATGTTTCCGCACATTGAGAAAATATTGATGTTTGCTTCACATGCTATGCCTTCTCATGTGGTTGCTGGCCAGCATGTTACAGAATCCCGATATTATCCACAATGCAGCTGCTCCCCTGCTCCTCTTTTTGGCAGTGTGCAGCACACATCCCAGTCTGCTGCACGAAAACAGGCAATTGGTATTTCTATGAAAGGAAGCAACAGTGAGCCAGATGCCTTTTTGACAGCAAAAAAAAATAAAATGGCATTGCAGCTGGGGCATCTCAAAAGGAAAGTGGGTAAAAGCCTGTACTTTATGCCCTGTTTCCTGAAGCCTATAATGTCTGAGCAGTTTCTATCCATCAGCAGAGCCAGGGGACACTCCATCTATATTTTAACATCAATCTACAAAGCAATACAGTTGTACCTTGGTTTTCGAACACCTTAGTTCTTGTACGTTTTGGCTTCTGAACGCCACAAACCTGGAAGTGACTGTTCCGGTTTGTGAACTGTTTTTGGAAGCTTTTAACGGATGGATGTCCAATGGGGCTTCCACAGCTTCAGGTTGGCTCCAGGAGCTTCCTGCAGCCAATCAGAAGCCGCACTTTGGTTTCCGAACGTTTTGGAAGTTGAAAGGACTTCCAGAACGGATTCTCTTCTACTTCTAAGGTACGACTGTAATGCAATTTAGTTCAATTGGTTTACATCAAGCTCTTGCCATGTATATATTCCCTAACGCAAGAATCATCTCATCTGTCCAGTTCCAAACAGGGATCAAACATCCTTCTGGTTTGTGTTAATGGCAATCCATTTCCTACACAAAAAGACCAGCTGGATTCAAAAAGACACAGTATGTGTGCCTAGATTGTTTTGCCTTGTGAAACTTCACTACTGATTCAGGCAGGTGCTGGTAATATCACAGGCTTACAGTCATACCTTGGGTTACAGATGCTTCAAGTTGTGTTTTTTTGGGTTGTGGACCGCCAAAACCCGTAAGTACCGGAATGGGTTACTTCCAGGTTTCGGCAGTCGCACATGCGCAGAAGCGCTAATTTGTGCTTTGCGCATGTGCAGAAGCCCCGAATTGCAACCCACATGTGCGCAGATGTGTAGACGCGGGTTGCGAACACTACAGGTTGCGAACGTGCATCCCGCACGGATCACGTTCGCAGCCCAAGCGTCCACTGTACTAGGCTGGTTACAACCAGGTCCAAAATAATTATTTACCTGCACCACTGGTTGTACTTAAGGGAATGGTGTGCTATTCATTCATTGGATCTGAATACACCCTTTCCTCTGCTTTTATATGCTATAGTAAAAAAGTAAATAGGTAAAGGACCCTTGGTCGGTTAAGTCCACTCAAAGGCAACTATGGGCTTTTTATTTTGCTTTTCAGGCTGAGGGAGCCAGCGTTTGTCCACAGATAGCTTTTCTGGGTCATGTGGCCAGCAGGACTAAACCACTTCTGGTGCAATGGGACACCGTGACAGAAGCCAGAGCGCACAGAAACACCGTTTACCTTCCCGGTGCAGCGGTACCTATTTATCTACTTGCACTGGCATGCTTTTGAACTTCTAGGTTGGCAGGAGCTGGGACAGAGCAATGGGAGTTCACCCCATCACGGGGATTCGAACCTCCAACCTTCTGATCAGCAAGCCCAAGAGGCTCAGTGGTTTAGACCACAGCGCCACCCACGTCCCTATAGTAAAAAGGACACATATGCTGATGATTTGGCAATATGTAAACATGTATAATTGGAGCTGTTCATTAATGAATGTAAAGGCAGATGGTTGATCATTCTTTTTAAACCAAAAAAACCCCTACCTTTAAATGGTTCACAGCCCTATCTGTAGCCTTTTTTTCTTTTTTTAAACATAAATCAACAAGAGTTTCCTCATAAAGAGAGAGTAAAAGCTGTGTGCTGGTATGTGGATCTGTAAGCAACTTCGAGAAGTTTAGCAACGATAAACTCATTTAAAGAACCAAGGAAAAGACATCGCAATTCAAGTCAGCTTGCATTCTCTCTGAACCTAACTTCACCTCAATCCACCGGTGAATTTGCCACCAAGTTTACTCAAACCTGCCAGATATTCTAATGACTGCAGAGTATGTCACTGACGAAGCAGCCTGCTGATATATATTCAGCTCAACAAATTAATACCCTTGTCTTTATTTTCAACCTTTCGCCCCTGACCATATCTTGACAAGTCTGAGCAAGAGCAGCTTCCCCTCAGGTGCTAGAAAACTCATTTCCATTTTTTGACTGCCAGCGAAGGGTAAAAACAAAAACAAAAAAACCCCCTATATAATAAACAATGCAGAAAGTGGGAGAAGGGAGGACAGAGGGCCTAGACTTGCCCTCTAGCCTCAACTAAGCAGCAAGGCAAAAGATGAAGCTCACTATTGTTGACACAATGAGAGATCTTTCTCATGCTGAGAGTCCGTATGGCTTACTTGCAGCAGCCTGTGAAAGTTCTCCCCCCATTGTAATGTGAAAGAGCTAAACTCCCTTTCCCTGCCCACCATGCTCCCAATCCTTTTCAAGGCCCCCTGTAGCAGCTATCTGCATCTTTTTCCTTTTAAAAAACACATTAAATGCAATAGCACCTGCAATATCATCTTCAGCTTGGCCCTGCCTCGTAGAAGCTATCCACCTTTCAACAAGAGACATCAGGGACTGAATTTGGGTCTTGCTGCTGTGTTCTGCAAGAGGCAACATGGAGGCTAAGGAGAAGGAAGATGACAGCCAGTACCAATCTCTGGACTGGTTGCAAGTCATTATTGGGTCTCACTGGAAGGACAGTTCCTGAAGCTGAGGCTCCAATACTTTAGCTACCTCATGAGAAAAGAAGACTCCCTGGAAAAGACCCTGATGTTGGGAAAGATTGAGGGCACAAGGAGAAGGGGACGACAGAGGACAAGATGGCTGGACAGCGTTCTCGAAGCTACAAACATGAGTTTGACCAAACTGCGGGAGGCAGTGGAAGACAGGAGTGCCTGGCATGCTCTGGTCCATTGGGGTCATGAAGAGTTGGACACAACTAAACGACTAAACAACAACAACATTATTGTTATTATTATTCCCCGCCCATCTGGCTGGGTTGCGCCAGCCACTCTGGGCAGCTTTCAACAGAATATTAAAAACATGATCAAACATTGCCGCCGTTTGTGCTTCCAAGGAAGCAGAGCTCCATAACTGAGGTGCCACCACAAAGAAGATATTCTTCCAGGTCCTGCACTACAAGAACACTCATTCACAGTCTTCAACATATGAGTCCTAATTCACATTTGGGGATCTACCAGAGCCATGGAAGCCCAATATTTATTCACACTGCCACATGGTGCATACCAGCTATTCTCTAAATTGTACCCATCACATTCACAGTGAAACTAAACCCAAGCTGTCTACACGTCCCGAAAGACAATACATGCATTTTAGCGTCTGATTTTCCTCCAGTGCTGCCTCATTAACCAAGCAGGTTTCTCTCTGCCTCACTGCAGCCCATGACTGGCCGCAGTATATTGTTTGCTGGTTCTCCCATTCCATCATTCACACCTCTAGGAACAGGATCAGCTCTTGCTGTCCACCCTGTAACCTTTTCCTTTATTTGTTTTCACCACCTGGGTAGTTCACAAAATGAGGTATAAATGGGTAGCACCTTCACACCGGCCAGAGAGAGGCACACAAGCAGATAGAGTGCAGCACCATTTGAATGCCTGACGGCTGTAATGAATTAAATTGCACAGCCCACTTCAATTCATTACACCCTCCACAAGACACCGTTATATGTAAAGTGAGCAATTTAAATAAAATAAAAAAAACCATTCTGCTTTTCTCTCCTTTTTTTTATTAATCCGGCGCACCGTGTCACTTTTACAGGACAAATCTGATAAGCTTCCATCTTTTGGCTGTTGAACAAATAGGATAAAAATCATGATTTTTCTGGCCCAATGAAAGATGCAAATGGGCAACGTTGAGATCTAGCAAGGCAGCCATTTACTGAACGGTGTCTTTTGTTTAGATGCTTTCTCACGTCTGCAATATCGATGGCATTTTGTTCCGAAATAAATACAGCATCATTTTACATCCAGCGGCAGCAGTTGTATGTCTCTGCTATGACATTCAGCTCTCCAGCTGTTTCTCACTGCCATCTTCTGGTATTCCAGAAATGTTTAACCGAAAATCATGCAAATTATTCACAATGTAAATTGGTCGGTTGGACACTTAGTTGCCTCCACTGACACTGCGGGACACTTACACCGTCCCTGATCAATTTATTGTAAGCTGCACAGAGTGCTATTAGGTTACAGAGTGGCATTTTAAAATGCTGCAAATCAGCCTTTGTCAACTTGGTGCCCCCATGATGCATTGGCTGCAGCCTTCATCGTCAAAATACAGAAGAAGCACCTAGCCAGATTATATACTTTCTACTAGGGGATGTTTCCCTGCTCACTTTGCTCTTCACCACCTCATTGTCAGGCTTCAGGGTATTGGAACCCTCCCCCGGTGGCAGTGATTAAAAGATCAAACAAAAGGAGACTTCTTACCAGAGTTTCTTTAATAATTACAGCAAGAGACAAATGGACGTATATCTCTCTCAAAAATGGCATTGCTCCCAGTAAAGGTTCACCCCCTCCATGTCAGGAGTTCAGCCTACACTCGAGTAGGACCCTGGCAGAGACACATGCCCGACTGGCATGTTCCCTCCCTCCTGGTCAATTGTTCGGGAGCTTCATAAGCTTTCTTCTGCCCGAACATCACAGCAACCGATGCCAACCGACACCGGCACACTTAGGGATCCGCAGAGTTTGCTCATCATGCGTAACAGACCTCAACAACTCAGCATTTTGGCTAATCTACTTTATTTGCATATAAACACACACAGAGCACTCTCTCTAGTATCAGACACCAAAGAGAAAAAGAAAAAGAAAAAGTCTTCCACCTCACGGAACACAGTAACACAAACATCCTGTCTCCGTCACTTCCCACTCTGTGGAGTCAAAACATATACCCTCATGTGATAGACAACAATCTCATGACTGCAATCATGGAGCAGGAATTCTAACACTTCGTCCCCATTAATCTACATCACTCCAACGTCAGGTAAGCTGAGCTTCTTGCCATTGTGCTTTCTGTTCTAACACTTTCCAAGCCCTTCTAGTCTTGGGCGAAGGGGTGTCAGGAATGCTGTCCAAGGACACTGAATCTGCCAGCTGTCTCTCTCTCTTGGTGTTTCCTCTCCTAGCTGTTCCTCACCCAGTATTTCCCAGCTTTTCCCCTCTGGACTTGTGCCCTTCTGCAAACCACTGTTCTAAATCAATACTGTCCTCCTGCCCTTGGGAAGGTTCAGAAAAAGAGGGGGGCTGCTCCCACTATTCCTCCTCAGTCCAGTCCCTGACACTTACCAACCACCCACTCCCACTCCCCTGAAACATTACAAAACCTACTTACTCATGTACTTACGTATGGAACAAATCTTCACCAGGCAGCAAAGGTCCATGAGTGTAATTGCTATACTAAACTTCCATGCAGAGGAAGTTGTACAACTGAGATGCCACTACAGATGAGATCTTGCTGCAGGTTCCTGCACAAGCTACACCCATCAGTGGGACCACAAGCAGCAGCCCGCCCCCTGCCCCCGCTGATCTCCGGCATATCAGTATAGAAAGAGACTTTCCTACTAATATGTAGGCCTTGAATCATTGAGGGTTTTATATAGTCATCTATTACATGTGCCCCCTTCTGTTCCTGTTCAAACAGGTGTCGACTGTCCTAGGGGGCAAGCCTACAATGTCCACAGAGGCTCACATACAAGACTACCCTCGGGGTCACTTATAACTCTTTAATTCTATGATTCTGTGATTCATTTCCAATAAAATCATCTCTTTTCTTTAGTTAGGAATGCTGAACTCTCTTTAAAAACAAAAAACCATTACTGCTGAGGTTTGTTTTATACAGGGCAAACCATGGTGATTTCAAGCCTCTGTTTGTCATACCCCAGGGCCAAAACCTCCTAACATCTTGCAGCTGTTTATTTTTCTCCAAGCCATACATTTAAAATAACTTGCTCCCCGCCCATCCCTTTCCTCTTTCTCTGTGCAAAACCCCAGGTCTCCAGAATGGAATACCTGGCAGGGATTGCAATGCAAGCCATTACCACCGCCGTAAATATACTGTGTGAGATACATACTCACTTCAGGTAAAGGCGGCATTAACAGTTAATGAAACCTTGAAGCTAATCCTAAAGTATATTAATGGGATTTCTATCTCATTTCACAACTAGGTGACGGTTGCCAGCCTGGGAGGCTCTCGATCTGCAAGGGGGAATCATGGTTGACGATCGCCTGCCCGCAGCTTGTTTCAGCCGCTGTGCCCAGCAAAAATAATAATAATCAAACCCCATTTTTTAATATTAGTTTATCTGATAGTGCTCGGGGATGTAAATGCAAGTTTGAAAAGGCTGGAACTATTTTTCATAGGAATGCATTAAATATAGGCTCGGATTGAAATATACAAGGAGGGAGACCTCTCGCAGAGGGACTAAATGCCTGTGTAAATGAGTGCTTAAAATGGTTTAGCAGAGCTTATTTATCTTTTTTACAGCCTTCGGTATTGTAAAAAAAATGCAGTCACACATTCTTTACTGCTGGCAGTTTTCTGAGCATTTGTGGTCTTGCCAGGGAAAATAGATTGCGCAGTAACTGTGAGCATATGTTTAATAAACATCACCCAAAAACCCCTCGCCCTCCATTAAAGCAACATTAAGGTTTTTATTCAATATGACAAAAGCTCAGAATTCACTGTTAAAGCTGTCGTTTCATTTTTAATGCCAGACACCCCAGGAATTGCGAGGAGGAAGGTAATACTTAATAGCAAGGAACCGAACCTCCACGGCAGCCTTCAGATCAATTATTTAAAAATATGCATTGCCCTAAATGTCTGAGTTTCAGCCATCCCAGGAAACGAGAGCTCTGGCTGAAGAACCCTAAGAGATGGCCTTCCTTGCAATGGAGCTCCAGAAACTCGTAAACCTTAATAGGTCCATAGAACAGACACCAAGAATCCAGAAGAACATGTGTTGCAGTCATCATGAGAAGGCCACTAAAAAATGTCCTGTCGTGTTTTGAAACCCTTTTTCATGTAATTCAGGTGTCACACGGACTAGGGTGTGGAAACGCATAATTTCTAAGAATCTCCAATGAAGCCTGAGTCAAGTGATGGACAAGCTACTTGCAGAAAGGAGTTCTAAACACTACAGGTTGGGTTGGGATAATGTTGAAAGGAATAGTGCAAACCTAACAATGTCTACTCAAGTAAGTCCTATTGAATTCAATTGAATTGAATTACGCCCAGGCAAGTAGTATTATCTCAGGCATGGAGAGTCCTCCCTTCCCTTTGGTAACTTCACAGATAAGAATTAACAAGCAGTTGATGGATTTATAGTCCTTTTATTATAGTATCTGGGACACGGGTGGCGCTATGGGTTAAACCACAGAGCCTAGGGCTTGCTGATCAGAAGGTCGGCGGTTCGAATCCCCGTGACGGGGTGAGCTCCCATTGCTCGCTCCCTGCTTCTGCCAACCTAGCAGTTCGAAAGCACGTCAAAGTGCAAGTAGATAAATAGGTACCGCTCCGACGGGAAGGTAAACGCTGTTTCCGTGCACTGCTCTGGTTCGCCAGAAGCAGCTTAGTCATGCTGGCCACATGACCCTGAAGTTGTACTCCGGCTCCCTCGGCCAATAAAGCGAGATGAGCACCGCAACCCCAGAGTCGGTCACAACTGGACCTAATGGTCAGGGGTCCCTTTACCTTTATCTATTATAGCATCATGTTGCAAGCACAAGTGACGTCTCAACTAGCAGCCCCCTCCCTTCTGTTTCTGCTGTCATTATCTCGTAACTGGGTAACTCCCCCCTAAGATGTTCAGCTCCTGTCTCTCTCTTTGCTTCTGAACACTCTGTGGACAAGAGGGGGGAACTCTTCCCCCTCCAGCTGTCCATCGGAGAGAAGCTGGTCTGCCATAGATGCATTCCCCAGTCCTTGTCTTCAGACCATTTCCTGACATGTTAAGACTGCAGCATTAGTCAGTTATGACTGACTATATGGCAGTTAGTAGGTGTCAGGGACTGGCTGGATGAGGAAGAATGTTGGAAACCACCTGACCAAGGGCCCCCCAGGGAGAGCACAGAGGGAGAGGATTTGGAGGAAGATGAGAAACAGGCAGGTGCCCCAGCACAGAGCAAAGATAGGGATCAGACTTAGCAGCTTCGCCACAGAGCCACCCAGACAGCCTGCAAGCCGCCACCCCCAGAATAAGGTGTCTGAAGCATATCACAGAACAGAGAGCCAGGGAGAAACAGAGAGGGTCCCTCGGGACTCACTGTAGACAGAGGGAGGGGCCTGACACAGAGGGAATGGGATGAAGTGGGAGGCACAAGCCAATCAAAGCAATTGCTTCAGCCAGAAAGGAGCATCCCTTCGAAGTCTCAGTGTATCCTTTGTTCTGCTTATGTAATAAAGAAACTTACTGTAAGTTAGCTGGCGTGTCACTGTCTTTCTCTGTTCTGCAAACAACCTGTTCTCTCCTGTTGGCCCTGACAGCAGCATATGTATTATCAAAATACAGGTAAGACCAGAAAATCAAAGCCAAACAATCAGGAAAGTTCAGTTTTC
This sequence comes from Podarcis cretensis, assembly GCF_951804945.1. Classification (NCBI taxonomy): domain Eukaryota; kingdom Metazoa; phylum Chordata; class Lepidosauria; order Squamata; family Lacertidae; genus Podarcis; species Podarcis cretensis. The sequence continues at coordinate 79,135,224 of NC_137175.1, read as the reverse complement.
ATTGAGGTGAGGAAACACAACGGATGGCACAGCATCCTAATTACTGGTGATGGAGGGGACATTTTAGGCTGTAGCCCTACCATCACTGTGATATACGCAGTAGTGAACAGTAGGGTTGGTTGGTTGCAGTTAACCTGACCTCCCTGCAGTGGAGTCGCTGCTGCTTCCCGACAGGGAGAGTTGGGAGGTCAGCACTGTGCAAAAACATTGGCAGAAGCACCATATTGGCTCTGGTCGTGTGTTTGCACAGCGCCAACCTCCTCACTGCCAAGCCACACCCACTGTCCCTCCCAGCAAACAGCAGCGGTCCACTTGCCAGGAGGTTAGGTAAGACCCACTGTCTGATACCAAACATACAGCCCAGCCCAAATGATTCCTAATGTTTCTTCTTCCACATGGAATCTTCTTCAGCTTCAGCAATATCTCCCTTGGTTGACTAAGGTAATAGCAGACGCATCATGGCAACCCCTCCTGGCCAGTCTACAACAGCTAACCTTTTTATGTTAGTGTACAGCGGTACCTCAGGTTAAGTACTTAATTCGTTCCGGAGGTCCGTTCTTAACCTGAAACTGTTCTTAACCTGAAGCACCACTTTAGCTAATAGGGCCTCCTGCTGCTGCCGCGCCCCCGGAGCACAATTTCTGTTCTCATCCTGAAGCAAAGTTCTTAACCTGAGGTACTATTTCTGGGTTAGTGGAGTCTGTAACCTGAATCGTATGTAACCCAAGGTACCACTGTACATGGTTTTTAGGGGAGATAGATCAGCCTTTACTGAAGACGTGTCCCAGCCTTATATTTGTGTTCCACAGTGCCCAGTTATGTTTGCTTGCTTGCTTATTTACTTATTTACTTACTTACTTACTTACTTACTTACTTACTCATTAATAAAATGTATACCCCCAAAACGATCCCAGCACAGGTCACAACTGTAAAAAACGACAACATAAAATCAAGCCTTAGAACCAAATAAATCTAATTAACATGGTACAGTTCACTTCACCTGTTCCTTCACAGTACAAGCCGGACAGGTGTCTTCCGACATCTTCCTCCATCACCCAAAGGCCTGGAGGAAGAGGAAATTTTTCTGCTTATGAGTCACTGACGTCTCTTAAATAGGTGAAGAACCTATGACTCTTCAAATGTTGCTGAACTCTAACTCCCATCAGCCCCAGACAGCATAGCCTGTAGTCAGAGATGTTGGCAGTTGCAGTCCACTCACATCTGGAGGACCACAGGTTCACATCCTTAGGAGTGCGATGTCCAAATTTATGCAGATACCTTGACATAATTTAAAATAGAAGTAGTGATGCTGTGCAACATATTGATTATGCGGTTTTTTTATGTTCTTATAATTGTAGAATTGCAGCGTTGGAAGGGACCACGAGGATCTAGCCCGTGCAGGAATATTTTGCAGTGCAGGAATATTTGGCTCAGCGTGCGACTTGAACACATCACCCTAAGATTAAGAGTCTCAGGCTCTACCAACTGAGCTATCATCTCCCACTGGTATTCCTCAGCTTTTAACGACCCTGAGGAAAAAATGGGCAGAGGGTTACTACTGAGAGTTCAGCACATAAGTGCCCTGCTGCACAAGACTCAAAGGAATATGTAGTGCAGTGGTCTGTTTTCAACAGTATCCAGACAGGGGCAGGCAAACTGATTTGACTTTCACCTTTGGTAAAAACTGGATTTGCTTTTAAGTCTTACAAATCCTTTTTGGACAGTCTTGACAATGGAACAAAAAATGTGTACACAGTGGGCTTGTGCTGGATTTTTACCTGCAGATATCTGGAAGTTTAAAAGTGAGTTTTGTTAGGATATGAGTGCAAAAACACCTTAGCTTAGGTACCATGTGCTCTTTTACTGTTGTTAGCTGCTCTGAGCCCGGCTTTGGCTGGGGAGGGCGGGATATAAATAAATTTATTATTATTATTATTATTATTATTATTATTATTATTATTCACTCCCTATTCACAGCTGCGTCTTTCTCCAAGGTGCAGCCTTAACATCATTTTTAGAAGCAAAACAAAATAGGGTTTTCTTATTTATATGACTGGAAACCAAAACATATTGTTTTTTTTAATGTATAGTGTGATTTGTAGGTTTGGAGCTGTCAGAGCAAAAACTGGGTCCACCAACTTAATTCAAAATGGTGCCCAGCATCCAAATGTCAACAAAGAGCAACAACCTCAGGAACCCTCATACTGAGTCTGGTGATGATATCTCAACAGGCAGCTGAACCTATGCCAAAAAAACAGGTGAAGTTGGACTTAAGTGATGTTTTGGACTTCCATCTTGAATCAAAATGGCACCTGGCATCTAAACAATGACAGACTCTACCACCCTGACCTGAGGAACCCTTGTGCTGAATTTGCTGACAATATCTTGAGAGGAAACCAAACCTATGTCAAAAAACAACGAAGACACACCAAAGCGACATTTTGGTCCACCACCTTGTTTCAAAATGGCGGCTGACATCCAAACATCAACAAAAGTCCACAGCCTCCACCTGAGGAACCCTTGTGCCAAATTTGGTGGCAATATCTCAAGAGGTGGCCAAACCTATGGAGAACAAACAAACAAGCCATTTTCCAAACTCTACAGCAGATTTCTTCTTCCATTGCTCGCTTCCTATGAAACATTTCAAAGCAATTTAACAACAAAAGCATTGAAAATCAAAAAGTATATAAAACAATTTTATAGAGAGAAAACATTACTCCACTTAAAAGGCTTGTTGAAAAAGGAAGGTTCTCAGTAGGTATTGAAAAGACAACAGAGATGGCTAGTTGAATGTATACAGTGGTACCTCTGGTTACGAATTTAATTTGTTCCAGAGGTCCATTCTTAACCTGAAACTAATGGGGCCTCCCACTGCCGCTGCACCACCAGCGCGAGGTTTCTGTTCTCATCCTGAGGTACTACTTCCAGGTTAGCGGAGTCTGTAACCTGAGGTGTTTGTAACCCCACGTACTACTGTAATGGGAGGGTATTCCAATGGGCAGATGTCACCATAATAAAGGGTCGATTCCTATATCATATGGAACAGACCTACTGATGAGAGAATATTCTTCAGAGACCACACAATGCCATGTCGTTTGCATAGCTGAAGTACTGACCTCACTCTGATTAGGCTGCCTGACAATGCCACATTGTCATGAAAATCTCTCCCTGTGCTGTTATGAGTAATGGAGGAAAGCTCCCATTGGTAGCTATGGGAGAATTCCCCTTACCATTAATTGCAATGCAGGGAGCGATATTCATTGGGATCATAGGTGGGCAAGGTTAAATTACCTCTTCCCCCATTCTGCTGTCCTAAAATTACTGCTCTCATCCTTACTATTAAAGAAACAAAAACCACTGCCTTTAGCAACCCTTAGGTAACAAAGATCCAGCCCATAAATTGCAGAGAGAGAGAGAGAGAGAGAGGAGGAAAGGGAGATGGAGAATACATGAATTATATATGGTTTTTTCACACCAGAGCTACTTTGCTTCAAAGTGGTACACACAAGATAAGACCATGGCAGGCACACCGTATTAGTATCCTGCCTCGTAAATTGCTCTAGCATTATTGTGCTGGACTGAATGGGATGCTGTTCAAAGTTCATTATTAAAAAGTAAGTTAATAAATTATGAGACTCCTTCAAAACTTGCACGCACAATACTCGGTTTTCAGGGAACAATAGGACGCAATTAAGCAGTGATGGTACAAACAATGCCAGCCACAACGATGGCCTTTAAACCTCATTATACATATCAAAGATTAAAACTGTCCTAATTTCTAGGGTAATTATTTTATAGACTTTAATTAGAAGACAGAAAGAGCACTATTGTGTAGCTAAAGTCCATTAACCAACGCCGTAGGCTTGAAGACTGCCAGCGTTTACACTAATGTTGGCCCTCAAGAGAGATGTATTCTCCACAGTACCACTTTACCCATTGAAACAAATATGCAATAAAACAGTATAAAAACATGAAAGCAAATAAAACCAACTTGAAGAATCATAGAATTGTAGGGTTTGAGGGGGACCCCAAGAATTCACAGCTAAAAAATCCCAGACAAGTGGCCATCCAAACTCTGCTTAAAAACTTCCCATTGGGGAGAGTCCACCTGCTCCTGAGGTAATCTGTTTGGCTGTCAAGCAGCTATTAGCTTTTTCCTTTCCCATCAGAAAGTTCTTCCTAGAGTTTAGTCGGAATCTCCTTTCTTGTAATTTGAATCCGTTGGTTCAAGCTCTGCCCTCTGGAGCAGCAGGAAAACGCTTGCTCCATCAGGGGCGGACTTTGGTAGTCTTTTACAAAATGGTGCCCTGTGCAAGGCCAAAATGTAGTGCCCCCGAATGGATCTTCTCAATTATGGATCTTCTCAATTAGGCACCCCTTTAGCTCAGCTCCCTGTATGGCATAACTGCCCACACCACCATAAATCCAGTGCTGTACTCCATATTCCATGTGACTGTTGGATATTCTCTCTGTGTGAGAGAGAATCCTTTGTTCCAGAAACAGAGAAGTTTCAAGAAGCAGCAGAAGGCTGAGACCGTTTAGTCTATGCAAGGACGTTTTCTGTGGGAACTGTTCTTTGGACATGCACAGTGTCACAGGAAGTACTGATAATGGTTCTGTGTAACTTGTTGTGAGTTTCTTGCTTGCATCTTGTGGTGAGAGAAGCAGAGAGAGACTCTTGGACTCTTGTAGCGCTCTGAGCATGCCTTGACCACTGCAGTGGTGAAATGTCTGTATATATTTGCTACCAACATGTTTTTATGCCTATCAGGTCAACCTCTACACTTGATTGACTCTTCATGGCATCCATGAATGTTTATTGTCTACTGTGTGTACCTTCAGCACCAAAGATGCTTCCACGGAAGGAGCTGTGTTGAGATGTAACTCTGCTGAGTATGGATACTGGAACACATGCACAGCAAAAGTGATTCTGGACCCAATCCTTCTAAATCATCCATCAGAGATTGATGGATTGATCCAACAGTGACAGCCCTTAGGATATTTGAAGACAGCTCTCAGTCTTCTCTTCGTGTGATAGCCTGGGATTCAGACTCTGAGGCTGAACCTGAGGAATCCCAGCCTGCACAGGATCGCCCACCTCCAGAACCAGCTGAGCTGGGGTTGGGGCATGAGCCTGAAGGGTCCTCACCTGTGCTGGATCCTCAGGTGCAGGCACCAGCTGAGTCTGCTCTGGCTCCTGAGGGGATGGAGGACCCATTGCCTGCAGGTGCTCCACTCTCAGCCCCGTCAGGGGAAGCTGAGGTTGCCTCTGGGTCCGGTAACCCTCCAGCTTCTCCTGAGCTGCAGAGGCTCAGGGCAGAGAGGCAGAGGGAACTAAGTTCCTGCAGGAGGAGTGCTCGCTTCCAGGCCAGGAGAGGCGAGTCACCTGTGGACCGGGCCCGCCCTATGCCTTGGGGCAGATAAAAGCCAGCCAGCCCCAGTCCCAGGTTGCAGGAGCAACGTTGTTGGTAGCCTGTTCCTGCCTGCACCCTGCCCTGCTCTTCTGCCAGAGTTCCTGACCTCACCCGACTCTCTGCCTTGGACCCAGCTTCACCTATGACGGACAGCCTCCATTCCGCACCCTCGACCTCGGACTGGACTCGGACCTTGCCGCACGGTTAACCCTCGGGACCAGCACACTTCCCCAGGCTGACCACACCCAACGCTCTCAACTGTTCCTCATAAGGCTTGGTTTCCAGACCCTTCATCATCTTGGTCACTCAGGAGTTGAACACACACCAATCAGGGTCCAGCCTTATGGGCTATCCTATGTTGATCCAACCATGTAGGATCTACCTGTCTTGTCTGCCAGCAAGCACTGTTGACTGGTGGCCTGATTCTGCATCAAAGCAGGTGCGAAACACAGGGGGCAGTAGGGCAGTCCTTCACAGCGAGAAACAAACCAGTTTGGGAAATTACACTCATGATGTAATTTCAGGCAACTTCTCACACGGAGAAACCAACAAACATGGGAAGTGAGGCCCACGGTTAGCCTTATCAAGTGGGGATTAAGACATGTCAAACCTCTTTTAAAGGTAGCTAAGGGCGAGAAAGTCTTTTGGTGCATAATAGAGGCTCTGGCACCATGTCTAATCATGTAGTGTTCAGTTTCAAAGAGCTGCAGTTATCAGTCAGTCACACTGCAGGAGCAGGCCTTGCATAACAAATAGCTGCTTTAGGAACATGATGGAGTATCCGGCCAATGTCGAATGAGAAAATGTAGCTATGATGCAAGACAAAACAAAAAACCCAAACCCTGATGAGTCAATACAAAAATGTGCCATCGTGGGGCGGATAATGTGTGCCAGGCTGTTCGTAATCAGAATGCCTTTTATTTTATTTGGCTTTTACTGTGAGTGGGTTAGATATTAGTAAAAAAAAATAATAATCTCTGGAGAGATGACAAAACCATCCAAAGGAAAAGGAAAGAGATTCAAAACTCAAGCAGTTTTATTTAATTTTTATTTTGTAAAAATATTTTATTTATTTAGGCATACATACAAAACAATAATGCACATACACTTACAGACATAAAAACACATAATGCACATACACTTCCAAACACCATACAAAAGAAAGGTAAAAAAGAAGAAATACATAAAATAAATAGATGAAACTACACCCTCGTGACTTCCCTGCACCAGTGCTCATCAACTTTTCTTCCTTAAAATTCTTGTTTGCATTGCAATTCAAATAATTCTACCTTACTTCTCTTGTTAAACTGTCATTTTTTTCTAGATCAACTTTACAAGCTTAGTCTAAACATATCAACATGCTGTCTTTAGAGAAATGTTTGCTCATATACTCTGCAAACCATATCCATTGTGACCTTAATTTCTGGTTTGTTTGATATCTTTTTTGCTGCAGTTATTTTCTCCAATTCTATAAATTCGGATAGTTTATATAACCAATCCTCTTTTGTGGGTGTCTTGTTTCCTTTCCACTTCTTTGCCAGTTTTAAGTATACGCACACACCATTGTTATAATGAATATGTTCTCCTTGGAACTGCGGCACTTAGTAAGCAAGCCTGCGGCATAAATAAAGTCGAAACCTGTTGCAGCTGTTTTTCATGATATATTAGGGAGGCTAAATTGGTGATTTGTTACCAAAGCGGCTTCCTCAGAGCTCTTCATCTTGTCCTTCTCTCACAACATGCTGAAGTACTTCTGACACTGCCAGCCAACAGCAGTCATATTTTATGCCCGCAGATGGTTGAAAGACTTACGAGGGAACTGAAAGGACTGGGGTGGTCAATTGATAAGCCTATCAGTGAGAAGGGGGCAAGAGACACATGACACTGAAGGTCAAGCAGCGTGTTATATTAAATGTGTGGTTTTCCCAGTGATATTCAGAATCAGTTGGTTTGTACATCAAATCTATGGGGTTCATAATTCTCAGTTGTCCTATGAGCCCTGGCTTTGGTCTAATGATTGTCAATATTTTTGCAGTTCAAACCAAGATTGATTCAAAAGTCCATTTCAATTTCCTGCATCGTCTGCATGGTTGGCACAACTCCAGCAGCTAGTCTCCACCACCTTTGTGCATGCTCAATTGTTTCTGGGTGTAACCCTTTATTTTCCAAAATAAATGTCCCATTTGCAAAGTTGAACCCTGGGGAGTTTGCCTGCTGGTTTTGATTAGCACCAACTACCTGGATTCAAGCGCTGTGCTGCCTTGCAGCTTTTAATTCTGGGCCTTTTTCCTTCCTACAGCACAGAGCTTTTTACTCAGTGGCTCCAGGCTATATATATGGATTGCGGCAACCTAGACATATTTTTTCCAGAAAGTGATCTTTGAAACCAAGTGAAGGGTCATAATAGGAATGATGTTAACTAGCACTCAGGAAACATATCTGTTGAGAGCAGAATCATGGAACATTATCCACAGCCTCTGATGAAACTGTTTGTCTGCCAAGAGGAAAAGGCAAATTATCCGAACAACAGATCCGGCTCGCACCGTTTACTGTGTCTCTCTGGGCTTCATCAGTGTATTTGAAGGGGGATATGCCACCATTAGATGGGGAAAGCAGCAAGGCAAAATAACTGCAATTTTCAGCCCCTAACTGCATCTCTGCTAACATCAGACATTATCTTCCGATGAGGTTTGAAGAAAGAAGGGGAGAAATCAAATGGGGTGAGAAGAAAAAATCAGTAAAAAGAGATACTTTTGAGCAGTCACTCCTATGATTACCAGGATGATACAAATAACGATTGATGATTCCTATTTTCCCCTTGCAAGAATAGACGGAAAGTGTCTTTTGCGGTTTGCTCGGTCATATACTTTCTGGGATGGGCCAGTCGTTCCTTATAGTGTACCTACGCTGAGCTGAAAGAAAGAAAATAGCCTGGAAAAACTCACTCTGAAGATCATAAAGGCAAAGTCAAGATAAGAACATCAGAAGTTGCCTCGTGCTGAGGCAGATCATCGGTCCGTCTTGCTCAGTACTTGCTTACACTGACTGGCAGGGAGAGGACATTCATAGCCCTACCTAGAAATATCTGAAGCTGCAATCCCCTGCATGCAAAGCAGATGTTCTGCCCTGCCCCAGTTATTGGAAAACATCTGTTTTGAAACTCCATAAATGCCTGGTAGAAACCGTGACTCATTCAGCTTTGTCTCTACCTTAGCGAGCCCCTGAGTCACTTCCATCTTGAGATGCCTTCAAAACGGCTCAATCCAACTGGAAACTGTGGCCACCTTCCCTGAATGGTCCTGCCATTCCCCATAATCTGAGCCACACAGAGAACTGGTGCACAGTGGCGTAGCGTGCGGGGTGCAGGGGGGGCCAGCCGCACCGGGCGCAACATTTGGGGGGGTGCGCTCACACTCGCAGCTCTCTGCCCCTACCTGGCTCACTCACTCTCTCTCATTGCAGTGCTGGCCGATCCGATCCGAGCTGCCGGGTCGCCGCCCACTGTGGAGGGGGAGGGTGCCAGGCGTGCGTTGCAGTGCGGAGCGGAGAGAGAGCGAGGGAGGGACTATCTGGGGGAGGGACAGTGCAGTGGCCGCCCCGCGCAGTGCTGAGCGTGGGAGAGAACTACACCCGACCAGCCCAGGCAGCAGCAAGAAGAAGCTGGCAGCGGCGGCAGGTTAGGGGTTAGGGGCGCAAATTAATTGCCTTGCCCCGGGTTAGGGGGCGCAAATTACTTGCCTTGCCCCGGGTGCTGACAACCCACGCTACGCCACTGCTGGTGCATGCCCCTGTTTTTTTCTACAGAGAACCTGGTACAACCATCATTATGTGACTCTAACAGCCAGGGTTTTTTGTGGAGGGAACCATATTTTAAACAAGAGGTTTGGGTTAGAGAAGCCCTTTTATTATTACGGTCTGCAATAAACAGAATACTGGCAGGGGGTGGGGCCTGGTCCCTCCCAACCTCTCTCACTACCAAGGAAATACGATAAATGAATAGAAAGAGAAGCTACCCGAGTGACGCTGACACAAAAACCTCACACATTCACCAAGTAAAAGGATGTGAGTTTACTACCCCTCCTCGCCTCTCTTCTCCCCATGTCATATAATGTATACAACATCAATGTCTCACATTGAAGGTAACTGATTTGTAGAAAAGACTACAACCTGAAAAGAGAACATCATTTTTGTAACCCCAGAAAATCTTTAATAAAAATTATTATACACACACATAAACACATACACTGGCGGTGGGGGGGGGTTGCAATTGCCCTCCACAACATTTCATATTCAGCCCTGGACAAGCCATAAAATCTCAACGGCTCGTTTACCCCTCTAACTCTCAAGTGTCAGTAAAAGTTTGCATATTGAATGATGAATAAAATATTTTTCCCACAGGGAATGAGCAACACCCTGTACATCAAATGCTGAATGTGTCCTCTGGCCTTCCCCTTCCTGCCTCCACTACATTTTTTATTTCCTCCGGGGGTCAACTCTCTCAGTGTCTCAATCACATCTCACTCTTAAAAGTCCTGTTAACTTGGCTGCCTTCTGCAGTTACTCCCAATTTGCAATGGTGCAATAAGAGTATGGATCTCGGAAGACAATAGAGCATTGGGCATCAATTGAAATATTGCATGGATTGCCTTCTCTGGCAGGGCAGGGCCACCAGGATGTTTGTGTGAAATAAACATATAATGGCCATTATAGATAACAGTTTGCAGATGGGCCGCACTAGACCCTTTTCCAAGTAGCTGGAATCGACAGGTGCAGCCTTAAGCACCAAGCCAGTACAGATGTTTCTTGACGTAAAAGTGGCTACCTCCAGCAGATGCAGGGTTGCCAGCAAGCATGTGGTCAAGCTGGAATCACATTGTGAAGCCAGCAGTACAAACTGGTGCCTCCTGGCTGGAGATACACAGCACAGCTGCCATGATTTGCCTAATCACAGTGGCCCCCTTTTAGATCTGCTGTGATCACAAACATCAAATATGTATAGATGGGTCTGCAGTCAAAATATTAGAGGACATGCCAGGAAGATTCATTTGCCCAATGCCTCCTTCATTCATTCATCCAAGAATATTACAACACAGGGGAACAGACTTGCTACCTCTCTATCCTGCCTTTCCTCCCAGGAACTTAGAGCAACATACACAGTGTCCTATGCCTTGTATGATCCTCCCAGCAACTCAGGTAGACTGAGCGAGACTGATTGACACTGGGTCATCCAGTAAACAGGTCTGAACAGGAATTTGAGCATGGTTCTCTCCAGTCTAAGTCCCACACTCCAACCTCTGCACTACACTAGCTCTCAATAGTAGCATCACTTTCAAGATCCCTGTGGTCTAGGGTTTTTAAGCCTGGTTGTTTGCCTAATGGCCTTTTATATTCCTTGATTTGGCTAATCTTCGCTCGGCATATACAGAACAATATTGGCTTATTATAACCCTCCATCTTTACCGTGCAAACCAACAGCTGCAAATGTAGGGAATGCAGAATGTATGGATGTGCTTGTTTCGCTCTACGCCGCCTGTCATGAACTATAAAGGCAAATGACTTCTTTTCCCCCTAAAGACTAGCAGTAATCGAAAATAGAACTAGGTCAAGCAAAGACCAGGGCAGATGGAAAGGGCTGCCAGTGATGTCAGAGGAGGTCTTGATTCAGCGGATTTGCAGAGGAAGAAGAGGGCAGCTCTGATGTGCCAGAGAAACAGCAGTGCAGGGATGGAATCCAGGGCATCTCTCCCAGCCTGCCTTCAGCCTTCCTGCCCAAGATGGATCTCAAACTTTCTTCCTCCTTCTTCTCCCCAGCAACCCTTCCTCAAGACTCCCTTCTCCTGTCACCTCCAACACACACCCCATCACCTTGGCAACATCTGTCTCCCCAGGCCAAAGGATTCCTCCCAAATGGCCCACCAACACATTTTCTCATGTTAACAGGTTTGCTCTTCACAAGGCCAGTCTGGCTGGTTTGCCTAAGTCAGCCCAGGGATTCCTTGTCTGGCACAGCTCTGCAGCTTTTACTTTCTTCCATGTCCCAATCAGTCACACCCAAAATGCCATGCCCTCTGCCATTCATTCCCCCTCTATTAAGTCCTGCTGTTATTCATGCACTCACCTGCTCTTGAGGTCTTGCCCCCATCTGCTGTGCCTTATTTCGCTCCACTTTCCTTTCGTTTCAGGTCAGTCTGTGCATTTTATGAGTGGGTGAAAAGGCACAGCTTTCCATCATTGCATTTCCATTGTTTCCATTGGTTTCCCACAGTTCAGGAAATGTCAGGAGACACCCGAGCTCTCTGTCACTTAAAGGGAGAAAGAATGAGGGCCAGTGCGCTAAAATAACACATCGCTGAGAACCTGCTTTCAATTGCTACCTGCGGAGATGCAGCTCCCTCCATCCAGCAAGGCACTGATCTCCAATGACCTATCAACAGCTTTGCTGGCTGAGGCTAATGGGAGTTGTAGTCCAAAACTAGATGGTACCAGGTTGGGGGAGGCTCTCCACTTACTAGTTGTCATTGCCCCGTGTCTTTGTAGCCAGCCACCACTGTGAGCTGTCCGTGGTGCTGATCACCTGAAGATAATCCTGGATCCTTGTATTTTTATGCCACTACAGATTTCCAGCAGGACCTACATCCTGTGACAAATGAACTCCTCTGTGGCTTTATATGCATTGGAAGAAGCAAATGAATTGAATATACATAATTTTGCCAGATGTCCATAACCGGTTTCAATTAAGCCAGTATACTTGGTTTCTGTGGGTGCAGAACCAGAATTCGGGATTTCCATCCTTACAGAGCCTCTGAAGATACTCACAGATGAATGACAAAAGGCTTATAAGGCTACAAATAAAAGACACTTGTTCTTGTTGTTTTAAAGGCTGCTTTTAGCAGGGAGAGACAAATTACATTGGATGACATTTCGAGGAGTGAACAGATAATCGAGAGCCAGAAACTGCCTGGTGTTGAGCAATAATATTTGTAGTGTTGCACATTACCAGTCTCCGCCATTTCCAGAAACAAAAGCCAAGAAATATGATCTGTGCAGCTACTAACTAATAATATTTAGAGGGGCTAAAGATCTGGTTCATGTCTAGGTTTGGTGCAGGAGTGTGCAATATGTTGCCTCCAGGTGTTGTGGACTGCAACTCTCCAGTCCTTGGCAGCAGGGCCAGTGATGGCAGCTGTGTTCTGCAACATCTAGAAGCCACTGAACGGAGTACCCCTGTTATAGTGGATTGCAGTAGCACAACTAATGTCAGCTGTCAGTTGTGCTAACAGCAATACAGAGCATCGCAGGGTCCCCTGCAAAAATTGCAAATATTCATCAATCAATAACGTCCAGAGTCATAGATCTGATGAACTGTAACAGTTTCATAAAAGCTCATTGGAGCTAATGGGAGGGATGATCTCAACAGTAGCTAAATAAAAATGATCTGCTCTGTGAGATAATCAAATCACAGCAAGCAATTTAAGTGGCTTAACAATATATATATATATATATATATGGAATAATGTAGCAGAGAATTAAGGTGTTATAAGGTATTAAGGTGTGTGTGTGTGTGTGTGTGTGCATGTTTGTGTGGAATCTCAAGCTGTATTGCACCACTGAAGGAAGGTTTCAATGCACAGAATGTACAATTCAATTTCTTTTCTCTCTCTCCACATAATGTAAAATTAATGTGCTAATTTTGTATGGCCTTGCTAGATTGTTTTCTAATAGTATTGCGCGCTCTTGAGCTAATAAATAATGTGATTGTGCTTTGTTGCAAACAATGACTACATTGTGCCCTCAATAAAAACTTCTAACTTCCCAAATATTATGTGCTCCATCTCATCACCCCTTTAAAACAGGTCATCACCAGACTTTCCCCAAGTACACCTATAATAGCATCTGCATGCTGGGCTGTGAAATCTTGCTGAACTCTGCCACTTTGAAGTCCAGTTAAAACATGGAGAAGAACCATGTGGTACAGTCCTGGAAGGAGTGTACTACTTCAGGCTGATGATGAAACTGACTGAAGGAGAAGCCATCAACAAGATAGGTAATTCAATCTGAAGTGTATAGTCCACCCTTCAGTGCTGCTGCTACAGAAGGTAGAACTAGCACTCCAAAGTCAAAAGGTACTTAACACAGCAAATCTGCCTTTTAGCATGCTCACAAATGGAGTAAACACAGCTTGGGATCCACCTAACAAGCCCCCAACAGCTGAAGCCCTGTGCAAGAAATTTTGCCCACACAATGGGGCTTTCCCCCCTCTCTTGCCCCATGCTCCACACACCAAATTGGCTCTGGAGACACCCACACCCACCCAGAACAGCACACAGTGGGAGGAGAGAGGGAATTGTTTGATGGAAAACCCAAATGCTTGTGCAGATGTTCATTATTGTGTGACACTGAATTCTGTCCTCAGATTCCTACCCAAGCTAGGTCAAAGTAAGAAATTCTGTGGGACTTCATCGCTAGTAAAGGTGATGGCCTCGATTTTCATGCAACAGCTTTGCCAACAGTTGCTACCAGCCCATGGTTTTAAGCCAGAGACATTTTATTTATGTATATCACTAGCATTATTTCACATATATCTCCCACCTTTCCTTCCCATGGGGAGCCCAAGATGACAATAAAATTGCATAAAATACTTCAAAACAACATTGCAATATACAGTGGACAGCAGCTGAAGCCAACAGGGCGAGCCTGTAATCCTGAAAAGATCTCAGCATTACTTGGGGGGGGGGGGGTCTCAAAAGCTGTTGTGAGCCTAAAGGAGGAGTTCCTGTGGTCAGGTGGGTAAAGTTTGTGCTGCCTTGGTAGACCTCCAGGTAGACCTTCTATTCATTTGGAACCAAATGTTCTTACCTGTGACTTCTTTGAATAATCTTCCAAGCTTTGGAAGAACAGGCACTTTATGAAACTGTTGAGGACCAATGTCTGAATTTATATACAGTGGTACCTCAGGTTAAAAACTTAATTCGTTCTGGAAGTCCGTTCTTAACCTGAAACTGTTCTTAACCTGAAGCACCACTTTAGCTAATGGGACCTCCTGCTGCTGCCACGCCGCCGGAGCACGATTTCTGTTCTCATCCTGAAGCAAAGTTCTTAACCAGAAACATTATTTCTGGGTTAGCGGAGTCTGTAACCTGAAGCGTATGTAACCCGAGGTACCACTGTAACTAGCTGAGTCTCTTCTGGAGGGTTCTTGCCAGCCAGAATCTTAGGAAGATGGTCCTTTCTAGCCCAGGTACTTGGAAAACCCTAATATTAACTTGATATCTTCAGCATGCAGCATTAAGCTATGGGCACTTTGCACTGGATTCAGCAGAGTCTTATGTAGATAGAGATAATCTGGCCCTGCTAAACCAGGAGTTGATTCTTTCCATGGTTATTGAAATACCTAAGTGTCTTTTTTGTGAAATTGTTGGCACTCCCCCCACCCACAAACACACTTCATCCCATGAATAAGCCACTTTCTGCTTTCTCCTTTTTCCATTTTGCTTCATGCTCCATTCTAGCAACATTAATTTCTTAATTTCGCAAAATGGTTCTGAGGTCCATCACTTTGCAGCGAAAGGCACCCTTTTCCATGGTAACAGATGCTGAAATATTTCCCTAACTGACACTTAAAACAAGAGTGTAGACTGTACTTCAAACTTGAAAGGAGGGAAGTGGGGGCAAGATGGCAAGAAGCATTTCTTCTTTTGTTTGTTGCATATAATTTTCTCCCTGTATTGTCTACTGAACAGCATTTAAAAAAAGAATCAGCTTCAATTATCTCCCTAGGAGACTGTCTTTCCTCCTCTTTTGACTACACAAAAGGGACAGCAGACTTTGTTGTGACACACGAAAATCCCCAGCGTACTAAATATTGTGTTCACAGCTAATAATTCAGAGATGCTATCATCACCTGTGCTGATAGCTTCTTGGATTTCAAAAGAAGCCAAATAGAGAGAAGTATGGCAACAAAGAGATGATCGCTTCCTTTTAACAATCTCTCCTCTGGCCAGCTGAAAAATAGCATTTTAAGCAAGTCCCTGTGAACCTCATTCTGTCGTTGATTGCAAGCCCACCTGCTAGGCTTTCAGACAACTGTTTCAGCAGTTGTTTGCTGGCAGCAAACTATTGTCAGGTCCAGCCTCTCTCCACCTAAGGGCAAGAACTGAGTGAAGCAGACTGCAGACAGAAGTCCCTCTAAATAGTAAGAGCCAGGAAGTTTTATAGGGGTCAGAGCTATCACCTAACTCACTAGAATGTGGCATTAATCAGGAGGGGATTCCCCACTCGGATTTGCTCTTTTTCAACTGACCACCTTTGCCTCCCTTGTAATGACTGTTTCGGTTTCTTCGGCTGGGAGCCAGATATCATAGTCTACAACCCAAAAGGGGGAGGGGGCTGGGAATCAACAACATTCATTTACAGGAACTTTAAAATATGAATGCGGTAACACGGAGCTGTGTTTTCATCCCTCAAACCACAAAAGAAAAAGAGAAGGGGAACAAGCAATAAAATCCCAAAGTGAAAAACTTTATCATCCTAACCTACATGAGTCTGCAGAGGTTTGGCATGGGCGTAGCCAGGGGGGACAGGGGGGCAAGTGTCCCTGCAAAATAAATAAAAATCAATTTAAAAAACATAGCTAACTGAGGTTCTGTCCCCCCTAACATAAGGCTTGCCGCCCTAACAAAAATCCTGGCTATGCCCATGGTTTGAGCACCAACTGTTTCATTTTCTTGGAGGCAAAATATAATAATAATAATAATAATAATAATAATAATAATAATAATAATAATAATTTATTTATATCCCGCCCTCCCCAGCCAAAGCCGGGCTCAGAGCGGCTAACAACAACAAAAATAGCACAGTTTACATAAAATCACAATCAATTAATTAAAATACATTCTAAAATCAATTCATAATCCAATTAATGGCAACCATTGGGCTTGAGTTCTATGAGGATTACAGAAGGAGGGGGTCGGACTCAACAGTCCTTATCAAAAGGACTGAGGTCCAGCACCGAGGGCCTTCTGGCGGTTCCCTCACTGCGAGAAGCCAAGTTACAGGGAACCAGACAGAGGGCCTTCTCGGTAGTGGCGCCCTCCCTGTGGAACGCCCTCCCACCAGATGTCAAAGAGAACAACAACTACCAGACTTTTAGAAGACATCTGAAGGCAGCCCTGTTTAGGGAAGCTTTTAATGTTTGATGTATCACAGTATTTTAATATTCTTTTGGAAGCCGCCCAGAGTGGCTGGGGAAACCCAGCCAGATGGGCGGGGTATAAATAATAAATTATTATTATTATTATTATTATTATTATTATTATTATTATATATGAAGTAATTCTGTGGTGACTCCACTTAACACTCCCTTATTGGCCTGATCTTATGGCCTTTGAGTAACTTTGGATTTGGAATCCATTGTAGTGGGGGGGGAGAACTGGGGGGGGGAGCCACATCTGGCAACCAATGTGCCCCTTTGGTTTCAGATAGTACTTGGGTAGACAAGTCTAAAAAGCCTGTGACTCAAATACAGCCCTCTAGTGGCTATGGTGGTGGTTCATTTACCAGAAGTAATGTATTTAGCATTGACACTGGAAAGTGTATACTCAATTCAGATGAAATTAAGGCTCCTAGTGTATATTTTGCTCTAGGGGGGCTTAGTTTGGTCAGAATTGAGTAGACATACTTCTTTTTAGAATCATCATACTATCTGAAACCAAAGGAGCACATTGGTTGTTGTTGTTGTTGTTTAGTCGTTTAGTCGTGTCCGACTCTTCGTGACCCCATGGACCAGAGAACGCCAGGCACTCCTGTCCTCCACTGCCCCCCGCAGCTTGGTCAGACTCATGCTGGTAACCTCGAAAACACTATCCAACCATCTCGTCCTCTGTCGCCCCCTTCTCCTTGTGCCCTCCATCTTTCCCAACATCAGGGTCTTCTCCAGGGAGTCTTCTCTTCTCATGAGGTGCCCAAAGTACTGGAGCCTCAGCTTCACAGTCCTTCCAGTGAGCACTCGGGGCTGATTTCCTTCAGAATGGAGAGGTTTGATCTTCTTGCAGTCCATGGGACTCTCAAGAGTCTCCTCCAGCAAGCGCATTGGTTACCAGATGTGAAATATGTTGGCATTATTTTCAGCTCTCCTATTGACACAAAAGTGAGAGAAAAGACTGTGTGAAAAGCTAGCTGCCAGATCCCTGCCCCC
This sequence comes from Podarcis cretensis, assembly GCF_951804945.1. Lineage (NCBI taxonomy): Eukaryota > Metazoa > Chordata > Lepidosauria > Squamata > Lacertidae > Podarcis > Podarcis cretensis. The sequence goes on along the minus strand of NC_137175.1, from coordinate 79,117,617 downwards.
AACAAATCCTTGTACTTTTCAGTTTTCCAGCGAAGGGGACAGCTCTGATGTCACGTGCCGGCACATTTCAGTGTCATGCCAGATCTCGCACAGTGCCATAGTCTCAGTGCCAGGGAAGTATGCTTTGATGGGGTTTTGCTCCAATAGGATCAAGAGCAAAGACAAGAGAAGATAGATGAGACTAGGGACAGCAACTCAAGGCAAGCAGCCTTGACAATGGAAAACACAGAACAAAAACCCACTGACCCAGATGACAGCAAAGTGCTCCTCCTTTCTTTTGTAATGGTTGCTTGAAGGCTAAGGCCAGGTAGGCAGAAAAGTCAGATCAGCTAAGTCCTAAACCAGGTATCATACCTGGCCAGCAGCAAAGGCTTGAAGAGGAAGATCTACCTATCTGTCTATCATCCATTCAATCCTCACTTGTTTCAGATGTTCAAGTTTCTTCACTCCAGAGTTGCTGGAGAAGACAAAGGTGGCTATGCCATTGAGTTGTTGTGGCAGGAGGTAGTAGTGATGAAAAATTAGGTTTGCCAAACATGTAGTAGACCTGTAGCACAAAACCCAGTGCTAACATCCATAGGTTTCCCCATCCGGTGACTAATTAAAACACATTTCAGAGTAGATGAATTCTCAGAGTCCATGCATTTCAGATCTTCCCACTTGTGTGGATTGCTTTTATGTGTGTAGCTCTTGGTTCAACTGCTTTTGGACTTCCACCACCCGAGAGCCACATTTTATATAAGTGAACTGAGCACATCTGACCACATCTCTTCACGTGCAATCAAGTGCTCTAGCTACGTGACTCTCAGTGTTTCAGAATCTAAATTAGTTATTAATACATTTTCTTTCCTAACTTGAACATCACTTGGATGCTGCAAAGCAGCAGAAGAGAAGTTTAGCAGAAGAGAACAACTGCAATATGAATACCTTAACTAGTCACATGGCAGAACAAAATACTGGGTTTAATTTGTCCTCTCTCTTTGCAGAGGAAAGTGTCCAATGTATGCACAGTAGACATTTTTTTAATGCACCCAGAAAACTATTCCCCAGTTAAGAATCAATCCCATAGAAAATATACTTTTCAATGGAAAGAACAAGATTTGTGCTTTCTGACCTATCACTAAATTCAAGAGAGAAGGGAAAAAATCACTTTCTTTGTGAGATAACAGCACTAGAAGTGAGGAAGGGAATGAAACTATTTTACAGAAGAGGTCTGAAACGTCCGCACCCTTAATGAACTTTGTCCCTGAAAAGATCAATATGAAGAATCTGCTGCATAAGAAAAAGAATCAATAGCTGAGTGCCTGGTAAATCAGAAGAAACCTTCAAGCATGTGTAACGTGAACATTTCCAGAGGGGGATAAGAAAAGAGCAGCAGAGTAACCTGGAGGAATGTGGAATGGGAACTTAAAATGTATATTGCCTGTGAACTTTTCGTTCAGCCACACAAACCAAAATTCCTTGGTTTCTCGAGAAGAACTAGTGACACTTCACACAATCATTATCACACATTGCTATTTATTCAATGGCAAAGAGATACATCAGGAATGATTGACGTCCATACAAGAGGAGCAGGGAGGGGTAAGAGTCTAACAGCACCTTAAAGACTGAGAAATTTATTATCGACCAGCAATTCATTAACCAGTTTAGTTAAAAGGGGGCTTTGGCTTTAATTTCCCCATTCGGGATTCTGTTTGGCAATATGCTAAAAACTATATTTCAGGATTAAAGTCCAGCTCAATGCACACAGGGACATATGCATCCTTTCAAGAGGGAAGATGTAAGATATTAACACGATTTCTCCCCTTGAGCACAGAAATGTCTTGGTGAAGCTTTTATATTTAGGACAATTCTCCTTGCAACTTGTAAATTTGAAGGGGAGGGGAGAATCTGAATCTCAAACATGGGCCAACCCATGCACTGTTTTTCATGATGAGACTGGAAAAATGCAAAGCACATTGTAGACTCATCTCTGAAGCAAACCCTCTTGAACATTGTACTTGGAGAGTATTGCAATGGGATGATGCACTGCACAGCTGGTCTAGCTGAGTGAAGATTATTTTCAACAAAAATGGTTTCCTAAACTTTCCTCTTCTTCCCCCTCCCCCATAAAACAGTTCCCCAGAATAATGCCATGGCTTTATGAAAACGCCATGTAGCAGTACAGTAAAGCCTGCAATCTCCTGCTAGCCATCTGAACCGGAGAAAGGGGAGCCAATGTAATTAAGAATATAACGACACACATGATGGAAAAGTAAAGGTTAGACTGTAACAGAGAACGGAAGCAGCGGAAGAGCTGGCTGCCAGGGAGAGCAAATGATCTCCCTCCAACGAGAATGTTTCTGTAAAACAGGACCATTGGAAAATATTTGTGGTGATGGCTCCAGATTTCAACCCCAGGGTCACTTTCAAAATGAAAAGCACTGAAGTCACTATCTTTTAAGACGGAGAATATAGTTAAAGGTTTAGTTTAAGGGGGAGTGAAGATAAGCTCTGGCTATGACCAGCTTCTGAAGCCTGATTAAAAAGTTAATCTGCCAGACAATGACTTTCCGCACTCATTTCATCCACCCTGGGAGATAAGTGTGTCTGTCACTTACTAGAATTTGCCTTAGCAGGATCTTTCCCTTTCCATGTTCAGCCAAAGCCCTTCACTGACACCATCCAGATTAGGACAAAGTCTGGTTCGTCTCATCTAATGAAGGCACCTCATCTGCCCAGGAGTAATTTCATCACTGCCAATTATCATAACTCATTGTGCGGGTCAATAGTTGCATTGATAAGCTACCTTGAAGATGGGACTCTGGCAGAACAACAGCAACAACGCCCTATCCCTTTGTGTAAGGCTTAAGTAGGGATGCTCCAATTCCCTCCAGCCCTTTATTGGAACAGGTAGTCCAATACCTGATGGGAAGCACAAGTTTCACCAATGATGCCAGAGCATCCACCACCTCTGCTTTTGTCCACTATCCGAAAAGGAAAGTCAAGGTAGCAGAGACAGAACTCTCTAGAGCTTGAGGCTTAGAAGCCTGTATAGTGGTGCTATCAACATTTTCAGGAATTGATTTTGTGAATTAGTTTGTCCATGTGGGTCTCTACACATGATGGCCACAATCTATCCAAAGATGAGAGTGCTTTCGAACAGCAAACATGGTGGCCATCTCTCACGCAGCCTCCAGGCGGAAGCCACAGTTTAAGCCATCTTCCCCAACCATGAATTCAAATGCAGTTCTCTGAAGGCTTAGCACTGACTATATAGGAATGAAATAATTATAACAAACTCCAGGGTGGTGTAGTGACACCAGAGGGCGCTGTAGAGTAGCGATCCGTCATCAAAGGAAAATTGCATTGAGAGTTATATAACTTTTAAAATGTGTTTTTACAGATCAATGCAGATCCAGCCTTAGTCTCCCAGCCTCCCACCCCATCAATCCCGATCAACACTAAATGCCAAAGTTTTTTTCTGGAGCCTTGTTGTTTTTGTTGTTGTTTGCAATACACACATACAACTGTCTTGTGTGCAATCAATTGCTTTATATTCCACTTCCCCAAAGTGTCTGTTTTGAGAGTGCCAAACAGACCCCATGCATTCAAAAAAAAGCAACCATGAATCAAGGAACTCCATGTTGTTCCATCTCATGCCTCTTGGGCGAACTGCCTTATTATAAGATCTTAAACCCTAAAACCACACAAGTTGAAAAATGCTATATTTAGCATTGCTTCCGACCCTCCCCCTCCAGCCCTGACACCAGGCTCTGCTTTTACAGGAACTCGTCACATTTGGCAGTATGACCTGTACATTTGTTGTCTGATAGCGTATATGCAATGCATTTTCTATAACAAGCACCGCTCCTGTGAAGGTCATCACAGAAAAGGCAGGGAGGATCAGAATGAGACCGGCGTAGCTGCAAATCACATTATCAGTCCAAGTAGACAGAACACCCTTTGAGGGTATTAATGATGGTGTTGTGGGGAAGAGAGATAGCCCTGTGAATATGTGAACACTGGAAGTCTTCTAGGAACAGTTTTCTTTGAAATAAAATAAAAGGCTGTTGTCACTTAACTTTCTTCCCAGCTCTTCTTCAGACTCATCAGTACATTTCAAGACAGCTTCCATTCAAGAGACTCACTACTAAGCAGCACTTGGGGCCATGGCAGCTGAATAGAAAGTAGGCTTTCTCCCATCTCAGTTTTATGATAGTGGTTGTTATGTACTGAGTCGAATAGGATCCAAACTGCAGCAGTCTGATTGGTCCTAGAACAATAGGATCCAAAAGGCAGCAGTCTGATTGGTCCTAGAACAATGCAGCAGTATGATTGGTTAGCAGGAACCACCCAATCATGCTCCAGATAGAAGTGAATCCACAACCTGATTGGCTTACAGTAGAATTCCGGAATTAGCCAATCATGTGCAGCCCATTGTGTAAATAATGTATATAAAGCAGATACTTTGAGGGGACTTTCATTCATTCCTCCTCACCACTATGAGCTCAATAAAGAGCATGAAATCACCTTGCGACTGAGTATATTTCAGTGGTATAGTTAGAAGGGTAGTTTGAATTAGGGCAGAACCACATATTCTGCCTGCACTGCGCTGCATGCTGGGAAGATCAGTGCAAGTGTAAGATCAGTGCAAGGAGAGGGTACTTTGGGGTTTTTGCCTCCTCCAGCCAGGGTCTTCTTACGTTAACCCTTCCCATCATATCACCACTTTCCCCCTTCACCCTGTCCCCCAATAATTTTCTTGCTAGTGGGATTCCAGGAGTGGTTCTTCCCCCTACACCCCACCTCTCTCTTTTACATACACACAACTGTGCACATAGACAGTGGGCAATACATATAGTTCCTGTTAAGCACAATTGATCTACAGTGGTATCTTGGGTTAAGTACTTAATTTGTTCCGGAGGTCCGTTCTTAACCTGAAACTGTTCTTAACCTGAAGCACCACTTTAGCTAATGGGGCCTCCTGCTGCTGCCGCGCTGCCGGAGCCTGATTTCTATTCTTATCCTGAAGCAAAGTTCTTAACCTGAAGCACTATTTCTGGGTTAGCGGAGTGTGTAACCTGAAGCGTATGTAACCTGAAGCGTATGTAACCCGAGGTACCACTGTAATTGATACTGAAATGGGAATACCTGTGTATTGGTGAAAAGGTTTAACCTGGGAAGATTCCGCAGAAGCTAAATTAAGAGGGTCTTTGAGCTCTAACTGAGTCGATAATTAACTGTGGTTGTTTTCTGCTAGCTAACACATGAGTGTTTAACCTTAGATAGCATGAGAGGTATTGAATTGCAAATCACCATTTTGAAAGGAGTTGCCTTTAATCTTTGATCCCAGGCTCTGTGGAAGTAAGGGTGGGTAATTGCAGCTCTCCAAGGCAGGATGGTCAGTGGTCAGGGATGACAGAAGCTGTAGTTCAGAAGATCCAGAAGACCCTTGTACTATGCTCTTAACTCTTGCTAATGGTTAGGCTATAATTTTCAGTGGAATGTGGTTTTATATGGGTTTTTTCGGCCATCGTGTTGATCCTCCTTGCCTTCTTCTTTCTTCCCCTTTGCTTTGTAAGATGCTTTGCTTTGCAGGGTGGAGGGGTCATAGAGGAATAGCAGTTCATGAATTTTAACTGAATACAATAAAAGTGAAAATGGATCGACCAATTGCTATGCTGAAACATATTTTTCCTGGTGCTGTGATTATCATTAGAATTTAAAGTCATTTTCCCCTACAGGTTATTACCTCCTCCTAGAGACATCGCAGCCGTGCAGCCCCAATCAAGCCTCAATAGCAGGATATACATTATTAAAATAATAATCAGAAGCTACAGTGGTAGAACTTGTTTTCCCTGCATTGAACTTTTTTTTTTGGGGGGGGGGTTCCCCATGCATGTTGTATTTACTGGAGTGTGGCATTAAATGGGCGGAAGCAAAGATGTAACCGAGCGAGAGATTCCATTCTCCCATTTCATCTGATGGGAAAGGCTTCAACCCAAATTGTCCCTCCTGAGGGAACCCTTCATAAACAATACAAGTTTAGAAAGAAAAACCTGGTAACTAGGCAGCAGCAGTACTGTGCTTCAGAAGTTCATTTACAAGCCGGATGTGTGTTGACTGAGCCAGTCAAATTTCACTGTGTCGTGCAATAAGACTCAAGTTATAGTGGGCAGGCCTGCAACTCTAGGTCTGGACGGGGGCAGATCTACACTCAAGGTTTGTTATGCAAAGGAAGGGTTAAAGGGTGTTTTTCATAACGTAGATGGACACATTACGTTCTGCCTTTAATAATGCGTTATTAAAATGTGACACTAGACGACACTGCAGAGCAACCGACAGCATTCTGACGGAAGAAAACCAACAAGGTAAGAAAAACACTTTAATTTACAAATATCACCTGTGACGTTTTAGGACTATCTATCTATCTATACACACACACACACACACACACACACACACATATATATATATATACACATATATAATATTGTTCTACTAACATTAAACAGGTCAGTGTAGATCCAGCGAGGGCCTGGGTGAGAGACTACCTGGGAACCTTCTGTATGGCAGCTTGAGCTCCCTGGGAGAATTTTCTTGGTAACTACCTCTCTTTTCTCTGTGTGAACAACACAGCCCTCCTGTCATGTGACAAAGGAGATGTTTCTGAAATGCAGGTGATCTTACAACAGCATGAGAATCATCGCTACAGGGCTAAGGGTATCCTAGATCAGGTGTGGGGAATCAGCAGCCTAGTCTCAAGTCGGAGAGGAAGAGAAAAAGGGAAGGGGAAAATGAAGAATAGAGACAAAAGTGATGAACCAATGGACAGAGGGGAGAAGCCCTCTGAAAGCCCTCTGAAAGTGATCAGGTCAGATCTCTGGGGGTTGGAGAGAGAAGGTGGTGGTGAGAGGAAGGGTGGAAAGTGGCAGACAGAGAGAGAGAAGAGAAAATGAGGTGACCTACCCAACACCAGCTCCACCCCTACCCAACATGCCACCCCTAACAGGTTACCCCTGATTGAATGTGGCCCTTGAGAGAGAGAAATACACACACACACCACCCTAGATAAATGCTTCACCGTGGAGGTCTCACTGTATGATCTGCTCTATCCAGAGCCTGGCATGCCTGAGAATAATTAGATCTGGACTGCGTCTCGAACAAGAAGAAGAAATGGTTGGGGATACATCTGGAGAAGACAATGGAGAACCAGAGAGGACACACACACACACACAGAGAGAGAGAGAGAGAGAGAGAGAGAGAGAGAGAGAGAGAGAGAGGAAAAGCCCGCCTTGTGGGAGTTGCAGCAACTGCAGGAAAAATGACAGTAAATTTTCAGAAAGCTCAAAGACAACAACTAATAATGAGAGATGGATGGCTGGAGCAGATGCAGCAAGTCCAGATCCCCACCTCTCCTGGGAGCAGGCAAAATTCATCAATTGTCTTCCTCACTGTGGAAGTCAGAGAGCTTCCCGCTTCGGGAAATGCCTGTTTATAATTGATAGGCAGCAAGTTACACTTAATCCATAAAGGAACCCAAGTGGAGCCTTTGTTCGCAACCGGCAGATTCCAAATTATCCACAGAAATGACTCAGTGGTCACGGCCAGCAGCAAGGAACATCACAAGCCAAGTCTGCAAAGGACTCGGTACCCGAGACCAGGAAAGAGCCCTAATTCATAATTAACACGATTCACAACAGATGGGAAAATGTGAGCACTCCTGTTTGTGAGATGCAATCTCCCGACAATGTGCAAAGCTTGCTATTCGCAGCAGAGTACTCTTCCCAAAGTACCAGCGGTGACTCTGCGTTAAGTGCACTTAATTTTGTTTCAGCCCCAGTTCAGGCAAGTGGCCTCACTCAACTGACTGCAACAAATCTCTGCCTTTCTTCAACAGCTATGAAGTTAGCCCTGGGCTCAGGATCTCATTTGAAGGGCCTTGCAATTGCTAAGGAAAGGACTTGTGGCACTTCAAGGAGCCTTATCAAAAGAGTTGAGGATATTTAGAATTCTGTTCTCTGCCATATAAGAGCCAATGTTCATCCAGTATAAATGGCCATGCATTGTACAGCATGTTTTTTAAGGGGGAACACAGTGCCAGCTGTAATGTATGCAGGAGTCATTTTTTTTTAGTTTTTGTTGTTTAGTCGTTTAGTTGTGTCTGACTCTTCATGACCCCATGGACCAGAGCACGCCAGGCACTCCTGTCTTCCACTGCCTCCTGCAGTTTGGTCAAACTCATGTTCGTAGCTTCAAGAACACTGTCCAACCATCTCGTCCTCTGTCGTCCCCTTCTCCTTGTGCCCTCCATCTTTCCCAGCATCAGGGTCTTTTCCAGGAAGTCTTCTCTTCTCATGAGGTGGCCAAAGTACTGGAGCCTCAGCTTCAGGATCTGTCCTTCCAGTGAGCATTCAGGGCTGATTTCCTTAAGAATGGAGAGATTTGATCTTCTTGCAGTCCATGGGGCTCTCAAGAGTCTCCTCCAGCACCATAATTCAAAAGCATCAATTCTTCGGCGGTCAGCCTTCTTTATGGTCCAGCTCTCACTTCCATACATCTTTTTTTTTAGTTTACTCCCACATAGAAATGCACATGGAAAAATTTGGGTTGCAACTGGATTTTCCAGCGTGTTGTGAGGCCCAGAGGGGGGAAAGGACTCCTGAGGTGGTAAGTGAAGAATTGTTAACCTAGAGGGTGATCACTCAAAGTTGTCACACACCAGGCTGTCGAAAGTAGCATTGCAAGAATCAAAGCTTTCTTCCTGTACCTTTAAAAGTTTCATAGATAACCAGCCTTACAAGTCTATTTTTTAAAAAATATGAATGACTGAACTATTCACACAAGACTGTCAGACTTCTAATGGGGCATTTCAAAATGCAGGATTTCCCCCAATAACCACGTTCAAGTTTTCATAGATACTCCTCTCATAGAATCATAGAGTTGCAAGGGACCCTGTGGTTCATCAAAGTCAAACCCCCAGCAAGGCAGGAGTATGCAGCTGACTCCCTTATGGGGATCAAACCTGCAACCTTGGCGTTGTCAGCACCATGCTCTAACCATGATTTTATTCTGAACCCCTTTCCCATCCTGATACAGCATATTCTGTGAATTGAGAACTGTTTGGGCCAGCTCCTTCCCCACCTAGCGCCTCATCCTCATTTGTACCCCAGCAATTTGTTGTTCACACTAAGTAAGGTAAAGGTAAAGGGACCCCTGACTATTAGGTCCAGCTGTGGCCGACTCTAAGGTTGCAGTGCTCATCTCGCTTTATTGGCCGAGGGAGCCGGCATACATGCTGGTCATGTGGCCAGCATGACTAAGCCACTTCTGGCGAACCAGAGCAGCGCACGGAAACGCCGTTTACCTTCCTGCCAGAGTGGTGCCTATTTATCTACTTGCACTTTGATGTGCTTTCGAACTGCTAGGTTGGCAGGAGCAGGGACCGAGCAACGGGAGCTCACCCCATCGCGGGGATTCGAACCGCCGACCTTCTGATCGGCAAGTCCTAGGCTCTGTGGTTTAACCCACAGCGCCACCTGCGTCCCTTCACATTAAGTATATTTGGTTTAATTCACACTGGAATGGGAAGGGCGATGTGTTTTGGTGAAAGGGTTTAACTGGTAGATTCCATTGAAGCTAAATTTAGAGCAAAAAGAGCTGCCTTGATGGGTTGATAATTAACCATTATTGTTCTCAGGTAGCTCTGATTGGTGTTTGAACCTTCGATCACAACTCCCATCGTCTCTGATCACTGGCCATGTTATCTGGGGCTGGTGGGAGTTGTAGATCAGCAAGATCTGGAGGGTGTCAGATGTTGGTCTTCACAATGTCCCCACCTTGGCAATAGGTGTTGATCATATATCAGCTTCCTTTGGTATAATCATAACAGGGCATGATTTCTAGACTGAGCTTTCATCCCTGTTCTTCTTGGTTCTTCCTTGGATTTATTGGGTTCTTCCCCAATAAATAATGGCCAGTTTCCATCTTTTTCTTTTTAAAGACCAGCGTATTATTTTCTTTAGCTACGTATTTCAGGAAGATCACACTGCTGAAAACCAGCACTGTAAATACCACAAAAATAGGACTTAGGAGCTAGGCTTCTAAGAACCTGAAGGAACTTTCTCCACACACAAATACCCTCAAGAGCAGCATAGACAACAGATTGGCATAATCTTTAAACAGTTTGGACTTCAGCAACCTTTGCAGTGCTAGAACATTTACTGATTTATCATTCTTGACAAGCTAGAACATTTCTCCTAATGCTGATTGACACATTGTGGCTGCATCTTTGCATTCCTCAGCTTTCTACTGAATCACCTATTTGTCTGCTTAAATCAAGAGGAAATGGAGGATTATTCTCAATAGTTTTGTTGCAGCATACTGAACAACCGACAGCTGGTTCACACGTTAGACTCTCAATGAGGTGCCATGTATCGTGCAGAAGCCTCCTTTTCGTTGTACTTGTAGTAGCTCATGGATTCGCAAGCCAATACAGGAATCCAGAGCTAAAGAGGCTCCAGCCCATGTCTTGCCTTGGTCTCCTGGGAATCCAATAACTTTCGTCTCTACCTCATTCATCAATGGTGTTGACCCTAGACACCCTCAAGCAGCCCCACTTCATCTTCTTTTCAGGGGGCAGTGAGATCAAGGAAATGACTGCATGACGCATTTGGGGAAATGATACATAATGAGATAAAAAATATGTTTAAAATGTGTGTGTGTGTGTGTGTGTGTGTGTATCCCAAAATGTTTCTGCTAGGGATTATAGAGATAGAAATCACCAAAAAAATGTTTAAATTGTTTATGTATGTAACAACAACAGCTAGGGTTCGATATGTGCAGAAATGGAAGGAAGAAGAAGTTCCACAAAAGAAGAATGGATAAATAAAATAATGGACTGTGCAGAACTGGCAAAATTAAGAGAACCTAATGATGAGTGTTGTGTGGAAGAATGGATGTCTTTTTTGACTAGTTAAAGAAATATAGTATGATAAACTCATGAGCAGGATTTGAGCTATGAGCAACAAAAGTAATTAGATTGTAATATTGTGGTTATAATCTGATAGATGAGATAGATAGATAGATAGATAGATAGATAGATAGATAGATAGATAATAGATGATAGATAGATAGATAGATAGATAGATAGATAGATAGATAGATGATAGATAGATAGATAGATGATAGATAGATGATAGATGAAAGCGAGAGAGAGAGAGAGAGAGAGAGAGAGAGAGAGAGAGAGAGAGAGGAACAACAACTCCATGGAAAGGGAGATGAGAAGTCGACAAAAATAAGAGAAAAGATGAATTTGTGTTTTGACTGTATATGTTAAAAATGTTGAAACTTAATAAAATATAATGGGGGGGAGGAAATGACTGCATTGCCTGTGTCAGGGATCATAGAATCATGGAGCTGTGTTGACAGAGGTGATCTCTGCCTCTGAATCACTCTCTAGAGGAATCTGGGACATGCCAGAGTCCTTTTATGAACCTCAATTACTCAGACACCTTTCCTTGTGTGTCTACTAGGCTGATGCGCAGGAGTGAGCAGCTGACAGAACCTTTCTTGTTGTTCACACACCGCAAAGGAAGGATTTAAAGAGCCTTTTCCTTTCATCTGAGTTCAGGGGAAAGTGGATAAGTGATGTGGTGCCCTTGGAAGTGCAGACATTTACTAATTCTCATTGGTGTTCCTTTTTTCAGATTGCCATTGTGTATTTATTTATATTTTTTTAAAAAAAATCTGTTGTAAGCTGCCTTGAATATTTTATAGAAAGGCAGGTGGTACATTTTGTTTATGATCCTGGTAATGGTCTACCACCATTCTAGGCATCATAAAATGGAAGTTTGTGAGACCAAATGGGTCCCTCAAACCATCAGTCACATATCCTTGGTGTAGGGGGAACTGTGGAGAGAAAATGGCAGAGTGGTCCAACCTAGTGTTGAGCAGGCAGGCTAGACAACCTTTGGGTTCCTTTGATCAAAACCCAGGATCCACCAGGATGCAGGGGCTGTTGGGATGTAGCCAAGGAATCGGGGGCAATTGGCAGGCCCCCAGCAGGCCCCAGCCCACCAGCTGGTGTGCCAGGCGATCTCCAGTTCTTAGACCAGCCTTCAGAAGCTGGGCACGCACGACTTAGCAGAGTAAATAACTGCACAACAGAAGTGGCAGGGAGAGGCTGTGTTGAGTATATTTACAAGCAGTTTACTCAGCATAAAAAGGTAAAGGTAAAGGGACCCCTGTGGAACGCCCTCCCACCAGATGTCGAAGAGAAAAACAACTACCTGACATTTAGAAGACATCTGAAGGCAGCCCTGTTCAAGGAAGTTTTTAATGTGTGACATTTTGATGTATTTTTAATCTTTGTTGGAAGCCGCCCAGAGTGGCTGGGGAAACCCAGCCAGATGGGCGGGGTACAAATAATAAATTATTACTGTTGTTGTTGTTGTTGTTGTTGTTGTTGTTGTTGTTGTTGTTGTTCTCTCTATCCAGCTGCTTCTGCTGTCCTCAAAGTCATGATCCAGGAAAGGCTCCTAGGGTTGGAAGCTGGGGCAAGGCAGGGGAATTAATCCCTCTCCTTCCTATAGTTTGGACTGCTCTGCCTGTCTAGGATGTAGAATTGTCTGACTTTAAAAGTTGATTTCATAGTTGTTGTTGTTGTTTTGAAAAAGAAGCAGTTCCTCTAAACTTTGTATTGCATTTTAGCCCTGAAAGACTGGCTTTAATCTTTCCCATAACCAGGTTTGATTGCTGTCTAATGTGCTTTGGCCTTTCCCCAACGCACTTTTTAAATGAATTTGCTTCCTGATGTCTCTCCTTTTGTCATTACCTGTGCTACAGTGGGCAGACCGGCAACAATAAGCTGGGAGTGTTCAAGCTCCATAAAAAGTATGAGCATCACCTGACATCTTAAATCTGTCTGAGGTCGATGCAATTAACAAAGAGCAGCGTTTCCCTGTGTGGTGTTTGGGAAATGACAAACTGTGTGTAGGCTCATCCGTCCAGGAACAGTTTATAAGCAAATGCTGGCAATTTAAAATAAATTACGGTTTAATTTCTATATATTCCCCATACACTCACACAATATGGAGTGATTTGTTCATTTGCATCTGGAGTTTGTCCATTTTAAGATAGCTAGACTTTCTGCACCCTACATAGAGGCAAAAAAATATGGTTTTTTGTAAAGGTGCCCCTCTCTCTCTCTCTCTCTCTCTCTCTCTCAAATTAAGAGACACTTTTGCTTGACAGATCAGCCTAGTTGTTGGCCAGAGCCAACTCTATTATTAGGCAAAGTGAAGCTACTGCCTCAGGCAGTAGATGCTGGATAGAAAACAGTGGCAGTCCTCTGACTGTATTTCCTAAGCCACCAGCCACTCTGTGGGGGACAGAGTTATGCGTGGTGCTGTGATCGAAACCACTAAGCCTCTTGGGCTTGCTGATCAGAAGGTCGGCGGTTCAAATCCTCGTGACGGGGTGAGCTCCCATTGCTCTGTCCCAGCTCCTGTCAACCTAGCAGTTCGAAAGCACAGCAGTGCAAGTAGATAAATAGGTACCACTGCGGCGGGAAGGTAAATGCGTTCTGGTTTCCGTCACGGTGTTCCGTTGCACCAGAAGCGGTTTAGTCCTGCTGGCCACATGATCCGGAAAGCTGTCTGTGGACAAACACCAGCTCCCTTGGCCTAAAAGCACCTTTGACTGGACTTAACTGTCCAGGTGTCCTTGACCTTTTTTTTTACAGGTAAACTAGTCTGCTGCCTCAAATGCTGCTATCCCATCACCACGGCTGAACTAAGATTCAGCTCCCTGTCAGGTCTGCTTTTGAATATGGAGTGAGAAGAGGGTGCCATCTTGTTTTCACCTCAGGCAGCAAAGGCAGCAAAATGCCTTGGTTTGGCCCTACCTGCAGTGTCCATTTTTTATATTCGCTATTAAGTGCCTAGAAACTGTTCCAATAACTTCCTGGAGGGAAATACTGTTCTGGAACGTGAGTCGTATGAATGAGAAAAATTAAAAATGGATGGCGATTGGGAAGAAAGACAAGCTTTGGCCACCGTTTCCACCAGCCCAGCACACAGAAATTAGGTAGAGAAGCTCTTTCCTCTCCCTCAGATGGCTTTTCTTTGCACCAGCTACGTTTCTGTGTCAGGCCTCTCTTAAATGTCCCAGAGTCTCATCAGATTAAAAAGAAAAAGGCGTCCAATAGACTAGCAGGTAAGAAGTCACTACCAGCAAGACGCTGAAGAAGAAGAAGAAGAAGAAGAAGAAGAAGAAGAAGAAGAAGAAGAAGAAGAAGAAGAGTAGTAGTAGTAGTAGTACTGGACTTAAGATGGGGAAAATGAGAAAGGGAAATTGACAGATTCACCCATACATAGCCCCCCCCCCAAAAAAAATTTAACGCCAACCCCCACAACACTTTCAAGAATGGCACACTCCAAGCATTATTTTCAAACAAAACTGCCACGTTTGTATGAACAATATTTTGGAGGACAGCATTTGCATTTTCAACAGGCAAATGAACCTTGTTTAGTCACGGGTGTATTTCACGAGCTCAGACAAGGCTGCTTTATAATCTGCTTGGCAGTGTCTGCTGATTTGCCACCATGAAACCGAAGTGTCAGTGGGAGAAAGTCATTTCAAATCTTTTTTCTCCTCCTCCCCTGGTCCCTAACTCCACTTAATGCTTCACTTCCAAGTGAGTCGGAGGACAGCCATCACAAACAAGTTTTTCTTTGGGGGCATTTTGAATCTCAGTAGAACACACAGTATAAATACTGGTGCTCCCGCATGCTCCTTACCTCCCCTGTTTCCTACTCTATCATTTGCTGTAAGAATTAAAATTGGATAATTGCTATATAATTTTTTCATCCTGCTCTGAATCAGTGCGAGTCAAAGCTGCTCCAGAGGAGTGGGCGGAAGAGGAGCTCGTCCAAAGTGCATTTCTCAAGAGCGCAGAAGAGACAGTGATGGTTGGGGAGGGAGGAAGTCAGAACACAGGACTCCTCACCCTGTAGCCTTGCTCAGGCATCTCAGTCCCCTTGCAGTTGGAATTGGGTGAGGGAGAGCAGGGACAAGAATGCAAGCTCCTCTCCCTCCATCGTAGGCCCTCTCACCTTCCACAAGTAGATGGGCTGAACATTTGCAGCAGCTAGCTTCATGTCCTGCTCACAAAGGAACACAGGAAGCTGCCAAATCAGGCCATTGGTCCATCTACCTCATTACAGCCTATACCAGTTGTCATGAACTAGTTGGACGCAGAGGAATGGTGGGAGGAATCAGCTGGGAAACCACCAAGGGAAGAATGTTCAGAGCACAGGGAGTGGTAGTGGGACGACAATGCGTGTCAGGGTGCTGTCGGCAGCTCCCAGCTGGTTGCCCAGGAAATTACAGTCATACCTCGGGTTAAATATGCTTCGGGATGAATATTTTTGGGTTGCACTCCGCAGCGACCAGGAAGTAATGGAGCACGATACTTCCGGGTTTTGCTGCTTGTGCAGGCGCTCAGAATGACATCACGTGCTTGCACGGAAGCGGTGAATCACGACCAGTCCTGTTCGCATCCAGAGGTACCACTGTATAAAGACAAGGAAAAGTTTCTTACAGCCCTTTTTTATTCCAAACTTTACAGAGAGAAGCTATAGAACCCAGCCTCTTGGATAATGGTGCTGTCCCGAGTGAATTTCCACACACACACACACTGCATCTTGCCCACTTCCTCATCCATCATTATCATCACCTCCTCTACGGGTGCTGTTAAGTGCCCTCTGTCTTCAAGCTCTTTGCTCTCCTACTTTTGAGTTGTTTATTTTAAAATTATGGTGTTTTTTATTGGATCAGATGGCATTTAGATAAATTTATTATTATTATTTAAAGCCCTAAACATCTTCAGCCCAGTACACTCCCAACATTCAGCCCAGACACTGAGGTCCAGCTCCGAGGGCCTTCTGGCGGTTCCCTCACTGCGAGAAGCCAAGTTACAGGAAACCAGGCAGAGGGCCTTCTCGGTAGTGGCACCCACCCTGTGGAATACCCTCCCATCAGATGTCAAGGAAATAAACAACTACCTGACTTTTAGAAGATATCTGAAGGCAGCCCTATTTAGGGAAGTTTTTAATGTTTTATGTTTTATCATGTTTTTAATATTCTGTTGGGAGCCGCCCAGAGCAGTGGGGAAACCTAGTCAGATGAGCGGGGTATAAATAATAATATTATTATGAAGATGATTTTTGCTATTTTGTTGTTTTTTCAACCGTCTTGTGTATTGTAATATAGAAAGGCGGTATAAAAATTAAAATAGAAATGAAATGAAATGAAATGGAAGCAGGTGTGCTACCATTGAACGATGGTTCTTCTCACATTATGGATTTACTCCCAGGAGCCAACATTCCTTGACTCCGCTGCCTGTAGAGTGAAGTGTCATAGCAACACACGTGTTATGTTGAGCTGCCGGTTCTGTATTTTGTCACTGTGTGTGCATACGCACATATACACACAGCTGTCCCTTGCTTGTTTTGAGGGTGTACAAACTAAAGATAGTGGATTATCATTAAAGGGATTGTTCTGTTTTTTAAAAAAAAATTCATACTGTCACTGCATTCTTTTTTATTTTAAATGGCTTAGGAGCACTCCTCAACATAGCTGCCTCTCACAATAAAGCCATACTTTCAGATTTCAGACTGGCCTGTGGAACGGAACGGCTTTTGCTCGAAAAATCTCTTTTCATGCCTAGCCTTCTTTCTGCTGTCAGCATCAGAGGGGGCAGGAGTTGTAAAAAGGGAAAGGGGGAAAGGTTCGGTTCATCTCTCTGCTCTCGGCTCCCTTTTCTTCTGTAGAAAAGAGCTCTTTGCTGTACTCTAACCAGAACAAATAAGATTTCCGAAAAGGAGACAATTTCATGGAGGATACACTTTAAAGCCAATTACAGCTATAGTTCAGCTTGGGTCTCCAAATTCCCTCCAAGTTAAATAACTCCTCACTGGCGTCTTGGACAAAGCTCAATCACTTTCCTCCATCCCTTGAACATCTCCCTCTCTCCTCTTCTTTTTGTTTCGGAGACCCGTCAGTGACAAAATTTTAACGGAAATGAAACTTTCAAAGGCTATTTGCTTGCAAGTTGTCCTATTCAAAAACAGATCACACGAGTGAAATTATTTCTGCTTTGCACTGACCAGGGTTTGGGGGGGGGGTGTTTCAGTGTGTGTGATTCAGATGACTCAACATAGATATTTCAGACTTGCTCTCACGTAAAAGGAATGGTAATCTGGCCTGTCAGGAGCAGCCTACCATTGGGCAAAATGCGCCATTTGACCATGACTCCAAATACTTATACATACATCAACCAGTCATCATATTTCGGAGTTATGAAAGGTACTGCTTGAAGACCAGGGGATCAAAAGATGATGAAAATCCAAATCAATGTGAGGTATTGCTTCCAGAATTTTCCAGACATAATCGGTATTCAGCCCCCATAAGCAGTGCCCTGGCAGAAATCAACAACTTTGCCCCAAAAAAATCTCAACAACTTTTGTGTCCAGATCTTCATTTTACATATATATATATGGACCATAAAGAAGGTTGATCGCTGAAGAATTGATGCTTTTGAATTATGGTGCTGGAGGAGACTCTTGAGAGTCCCATGGACTGCAAGAAGATCAAACCTCTCCATTCTGAAGGAAATCAGCCCTGAGTGCTCACTGGAAGGACAGATCCTGAAGCTGAGGCTCCAATACTTTGGCCACCTCATGAGAAGAGAAGACTCCCTGGAAAAGACCTGATGTTGGGAAAGATGGAGGGCACAAGGAGAAGGGGACGACAGAGGACGAGATGGTTGGATAGTGTTCTCGAAGCTACCAACGTGAGTTTGACCGAACTGCGGGAGGCAGTGGAAGACAGGAGGGCCTGGCGTGCTCTGGCCGATGGGGCCACGAAGAGTCGGACACGACTAAATGACTAAACAACAATATATATATGGGGCAACCCTATTATTGGTGGTCCTGCAAACAGTGCTGAAGGCTTTACTAAATCATTATCAGAAAGAAAGTTATTTAACATGATGAAGCATATGCCGTATATAAGAAATAAGCAGAGAGGAATAAAAATGAAGTGCAGACAAAGTACATGAAGTATTGCTTGTCCCCCCAGTCCGCAACGTTTGCTGTTCCATTATCACGGTGTTACACAGCTGAGCATCCATTGCACTGCCTGGTCTTAGGAAACGACAATGCCATTTGTTGTCATTGAAGCGACAGGCATTTTTGTGTGAGTGATACGCAAGGAGTATTATCGTCTGGCCACATTCCAGTGCTTTGGATTGAGAAATACAGGAGGCTTAAAAGCCACTGAACACCTGCCAAAGAACCAGATCTACAGCTTCCACAGACATTTTCAAATATTTGCCCCAAGATTTTGTGTGTGTGTTGCATTTACAAATCACCCATCCTCCAGGAAAAGTCCAGGACAAAGCACAATGAAAAATAAAACAACAAGATACATCAGTCAGTCAGTAAGTAATAAATACTCGCCCATCCATGTATCCATAAATAATAATTTTTTTAAAAAAAAAAACAAGCAAAAAACAGATCTCTATCACCCAACCTTTTTGGGCCATCTTAGCTCCCATGAAGATGCATTCTCAAGTCTCAGGTAACTTCTGGAGAGCTGAGCATGAATCCTGATTTGTACGCACAAAGAACGTGTGATTTATTGAGCATTCGCTCTGATTGGTTTTCCTTGCACTTTCAACCCACACGTTCTTGTGTATATTCCCATCACGTTCCTTATCATAAATAATAATAATAATCTGCTTTGGGGTGGGGAGTGGGTTTGTTGCACGAGATAAATCAGCTTTAATTGCACAGGCTGATTTGGCCAGTACTGAATCCCACTCAAACATAGTGACAGTCTCGGAATATCTTAAGGATCTGACCAGGTATTGCATCGGGGCAACCCACACTGCTGGCAGCTACCCAGGATAATTGATTTTAGGAGCAGAACTGGAAAGCAAATCAAGTTTTCTTGTTTATTCCTATGCAATGAAAGGACAAGCAAGCAGGGGTTGGATTTTGTGCTCAGGATCAAGAAACATGCACCAAGAAATTGACAGAATCTGGGCGGGCAAGAGAATTAGAGTTTCTGCAGCAACAGCTGGTAGCTCCATACTTTGAAAATGGAGTATTGATTCACAATTTATGGGCATTATGAAGTGTCATTTGTCACAAGCTACTTCGAGCCCCTGTGAGAAAAGCAGGATACAAATGTTCTGAAAATGAACTGCTTTTCACACCTATACTCTACCCTTCAGTTGCCATTTATGACCATGCTGTGTCCGGGATAGAAATAAAACTCTGCTTTTAATTGCATGAAACTGAAAAATGTGTTTAAAAACATACACACTGGAATCGTGGAGAAGGATTATGATGAAACACAGGGATCTGGGAAGCTAAATAGGTCTGTTTATGCAATAAAAGCTAGCCAGGTATGTGCATGTCATATTTTTTCTCTCTTAGATCAAAGAAAACGTTCTTCCCTTGAATGAAAGCCAAATAAACTACCCATATGCCAGCCTCAGACATTTTTACTGCAGCTGCCTAGCTAAAATCCCGGCTGTCAGGTGAAAAACTTGGATCCTAGGCTGCTCTGTTGTGTTGGGTTTCTTACATATGTTTCTTACATCCTGTGCAATCCTATGCATGCCTACTCAGAAGTAAGCCCTGTTAAGGGTGTGTATAGGATTGAGACAGTTGTAGAACTGTGCCACAGCTGTTTACTGGCTTCCAACAAAATATTAAAATACCGTAATGCATCAAACATTAAAAGCTTCCCTAAACAGGGCGGCCTTCAGATGTCTTCTAAAAGTCTGGTAGTTGTTGTTCTCTTTGACATCTGGTGGGAGGGCGTTCCACAGGGCGGGTGCCATTACCAAGAAGGCCCTCTGCCTGGTTCCCTGTAACTTGGCTTCTCGCAGTGAGGGAACCACCAGAAGGCCCTCGGCGTTGGACCTCAGTGTCCGGGTAGAATGATGGGGGTGGAGACACTCCTACAGAGTTTCCCACAGTTTTAATACATACATTTTCTACTTACTTTCATCGTTCTAGTGTATTTGAATTCCCCATCCCCGTCCCTTCCCAGTTTCCCAATTCCTCCTTGTCCCACTGCATATCCTACTTTCTTTCCCTCTTCTTTCAATTTAGTATCCTAATTGTTTATTATTGCTGCTCACATTTCTAATCCTACTCGTACGTTTATCAGACTATTATACTTCTTCAGATAATCCATAAATGGTTTCCACTCCTCCCTTAGCAATGCTTCCTCTTGATCCCTAATTTTTTTACCAAAAAAAATTATTTTTTGCCATACTTGCCAGCTCTACGCATTTTGTCCATTTGTTTTGCCATTCCTTCTTAGTCAGAATTTCTTGATCTTTCCACCTTTGTGCATAAATTATTCTTGCTACTGTTGTCGCCTATAGGAAAAGATTAAGTACCTCCTTGGGAATATCAGAGTTTGTTATACCTAAAAGGAAGGCTTCTGGGGTTTTTCTTGGGGGGGGGGAGGTCATCTTAAACATCTTTGTACTGCAATTGTTTGCCATTCACTTCTGCAGGATACAAAACTGACAACAACAGGCTCACTCTGCCTGCAAGAGAGGAGGGACTGTGTAAAAGAGTAAAAGAGTATTGGGAAATAACTTATAATGAATTGGAAAAAATGTTCAAAAGCACCTTTCCAAAACAACAACAACAAAAACAGAGTCCTTTTCATTGGGGATAATTCAGATGGAAATTCCCAGGTGTCAAAAAAAAGGTTATTTATGTATGCCGCTACAGCAGCCGGTGTTTTGTTAGCCCAAAAATGGAGAACGAGCGTGGTCCCAACCGAAGAAGAATGGCAACTTAAACTGATGGAATATGCACAGCTTGCAGATCTAACTTATAGAATAAGAGAACAATAAGAGCATTCATTAAAGAAGACTGGAAAATGTTTATTGAATATATGGGGGGGAATTGTGTACACTTGAAAACGTTGGCAGCATTAAGATAAATTCAACAGTGTAAATAAGTTTTGATGGATGGAATACTGGAATACTGGAATACTGAATGGTTTAGTTTATATAAAATATGCAGGGATTTATGCTATGCAAAATGAACTATGGAAAGAGAAGAAAGAAAGTCATTGATATTTTAAGGTTGTTTAAATGAATATTCTAAATTGTAAAACAGAAAAAATGTAATTGTGTGTGTGTGTGTGTGTGTGTGTGTGTCAGATTTTGCTGAAACCCATGTAAGGTGACTGGATGTAGCAGAGAACAGATATCCCTGTATCTTTAATACAGGGGAGAGGTACCAGTAGCCACCGCACTACAGCTCCCATCATGCCTGGTCACTGACCATATTGGCCAGACATTGATGGGAGTTGGAGTCCAATAGCATCTCGAAAGCCACAAGTACTCCATCCCTACATGACAAGGGCGATGTCACAGACTGGTTGGACACAGATGAATGGTGGGCGGAACCAGCTGGGGAACCCCCAAGGGCAGAAGACTCAGAGTGGTGGTGGGGTGACAATGAGGGGTCAGAGGGAGAAGAGGGAGAGGACTTGGAAGAGGAGGTGTTGGAAGCTGAAGAGGTAACAGGGTTTTAGTGAGTGGGGCGAGTCTGTGGCAAAGTCCAGAATCAGAGGCAGAAGCTGAGGCACAGATGAGTCTGGCTGGTGAAGAGGCACAGGCGTCTTGGCCCAGTATACCTGAAGGAGGGTCTCCACCCCCATCATTCAGCCCAGACACTGAGGTCCAGCTCCGAGGGTCTTCTGGCGGTTCCCTCACTACGAGAAGTGAGGTTACAGGGAACCAGGCAGAGGGCCTTGTCGTTGGTGGCACCCACTCTGTGGAATGCCCTCCCATCAGATGTCAATGAAATAAACAACTATCTGACTTTTAGAAGACATCTCAAGGCTGTCCTGTTTAGGGAAGTTTTTAATACATGATGTTTTATTGTGTTTTTCATATTCTGTTGGGAGCCGCCCAGAGTGGCTGGGGAAACCCAGCCGGATGGGCGGGGTATCAATAATAAATTAGTATCATTGTTATCGTCATCATCATCCTGTGACAAGCTCCCCTCCCTGCTGGTCTCCCAGGTCCAGGGGAGGCATAAAGAGGGCGGAGGAGAAGTTAGCTTCCTACAGGCACAGTCTCAGATTGCTTGAGGGAAAACCCTGGAGAGGAAGGGACTTAGGCAACTGTGGGGAGGTGGGGACCTTCGATTTCAGCAACTGCTTCATGGAAGCAAGACCTGTTGGAGATGAGTCATTTTGCTCACCAGGCCTGACACTCTTGGACACATTGCTCATAAAGAGTTATCTCAGATTTGTTGGGTGCAATTTACTGCTGGCTCGCTCCTGTCAGGTAGACCTAAACCATCCTCAGAACCCTTAAAGGGGTGGGGTGGGGGGAAATGGCTTGCAATTGTCTATTTTTGTAAGGAGATTGACGTGCAGGGAATAATTCAGCTCAGTTCCTGAGTGAGAAGGAGGTCCACCCTTGAGACCATATGAATGGGAAATTTCCCCTTTTTTCTGTTGTAAGTGAAGGAGAAGCTGAGTCAAAGCAGGGACTTGGCAGGCTTGTTTGTGTTTCGTTGTGTAAGTGCTACAACACCAGAGACCCTACGAAGGGCAACGTCCAGTAAGGGAACAAGAGCTGAGGTCATGGCGCAAGTACGGTAAATCAAAACAGTGATGCACTACTAAACCAAAAGCAAGGTATCACATGACTCACCCCTGCTGTGAGGTTTTGGCTCCTCTTTAAGAACTGTTTTCATATGAGAGTGCTTTGACATTTTTCTCTCTCCTTTCATTTTTGTTTAAAGCCACTCATAATTTATTGCTGCAATATATCACGTTTGCTGCTACAGGTTTACTTATTTATTTCAAACCGGGGCTTTCGGCTTTCCAATGACTTATACGCTGTCGGGAAAGAAAAAGAAAAAGCACCCTCTGCTGGGAGAAAACCAGTAACTCGTTCGTTCAATAGGTTTAATTTTTAGCCATGCATAGGGAAGAATTAATAAACTTTATTGCACATAACCAAAGGCCTTTGAAAGGAGAAAAAGAAAAAACCTCACATCTTGTTCATACATAATCTCTTTAGCCATTAGCAGAATATAATGGGCCTTTACCATATCTGTAAGATCCATCATAATTAAAACTCGTATCTGCAGTGCATCAGTGCACCAATATATCAATTCATTAAATACCATTAAAAGGTTTTCCTTTAAAAAAACAAAAACCTTGCACGTAGTTTACTAGCTGCTGTGGCAAACAGTGCCCCCTTATCAGTAATGTACCATCTTTTATCTATTAACTATTCTATTGCGGTATCTTGTGGCATCTTACTCAAGTATACTGTAGAAGAATAGCCGATCAAATTGTCCCTTGGTTCAGTACATGAAGGGCAAAACAATAAGTAATGTGAAATATCTTCAATATCCAAGCACACATTTTTGCTCCTACTGTGGTATTCCTCTATACAGCTCCCAAAAAACCCACAAAAAAACGTGAAAAGCATTACTTGGAAGTTAGAACCAACAGACTGGTGCAAAATCTTAACTGCTCTGGAGACACCTTGGACCTCAAGCTTTCCAATAGTACAATGCCAGGTCCTGTGCGAGAATGGGAATTGAATTCTTATATGTCTTTAATTGAGCAAATCTCCAGGTGGACTCTTTCAAGGAGATTATCACTGCCATCTAACGGAGGGAGAGAGCCAACGCTTATCAGGTTGTGTTTTGGAAGTTGTACTGCCTTTCATCTTGGATTATAGATATTTAAAGCAGGATGGTGACTGTCATCTACCAATCAAAGCTATGGTCCAGGTAGCTTTAAGAGATCAGAGGAGCATCTGTCCGATGCGGATTAAGACTGTGACTAGGGATTACCTGCAACTGAGCCAAGACCAGCTCACGATGGCAGCCATCTCATCTGCCCACAAGGGAGAAAAATCCTGCTCTCCCTTTAACTACTGAGTCTTCTCCTTTCTCTTCCCAGTACAATTATGCTGATCACGTTACTCTAGATTCAGGAATTAGCAGAATCACGACCGGTAGCACAGTCCAAATGGGATTTAGCAACAGCAGTGCGCCACAAATCCCACAGTGCTTTCCACCCTTCCAGTTTGCACAGCCAGCAGTAGAGAGAGTTTCCACCCGAAATAACTTTTAAAGCTGATTTCCCATGAAGTTGGAGAGCTAACATGATGTCAGAGATGTTACTAGGAGCAAACTCCAACCTTGGCAAGCGGTCTTTCCACCTGCAGAGCCTTTTTAAGTGGAGAAGCATTCAGCCACATGGTGCCTTCCCAGCATTCCAAAGTGGTATGGTCCAGTGATGACTGTACCATGTGATTCTGTTGATTGGTTAGAGTTGGTTCGTGCTGTCTTTTTGTTGTTGTTGTTCTAATATGAAAGTGTATTTGGTCAAAGGTGTGATGATCTAATTACAATTTCTTTGGATATAAATATTGTTGGCATCTGTCTGTCTTGAGAGACAATAGATGAAGACACTGCTGTGTCAGCAGTAGCTAAGTAACCTCTCTGGGGCACAAGCCCAGGCAGTGTGAATGGAGGTACTGGACTGCCCAGATAACAAGACTCCCCAAACCCAAATAAAAGAATGAACTGCAGTTACATACCCTCCTATGAAAATAGTGACGTCTTATTGCATAACAACAATAATAATTTCATTATTTATAACCCGCCCATCTGACTGGGTTGCCCCAGCCACTCTGGGCTGCTTCCAACATATATAAAAAATCATAGAACTTTAAATACTAAAGAACTTCCCTGTACAGGGCTGCCTTCAGATGCCTTCTAAAGGTTGCATAGTTACTTATCTCCTTGGCTCGGGGGTCGCATAACTCCATACCCTCCAACATTTCTCTGATGAAAATAGGGACATCCTAAGGAAAAGAGATTGGGACGCGGGTGGCGCTGTGGGTTAAACCACAGAACCTAGGGCTTGCTGATCAGAAGGTCGGCGGTTCGAATCTCCGCGACAGGGTGAGCTCCCATTGCTCGGTCCCTGCTCCTGCCAACCTAGCAGTTCGAAAGCACGTCAAAGTGCTAGTAGATAAATAGGCGGGAAGGTAAACGGTGTTTCTGTGCGCTGTTCTGGTTTGCCAGAAGCGGCTTAGTCATGCTGGCCACATGACCCGGAAGCTGTACACCAGCTCCCTTGGCCAATAAAATGAGATGAGTGCCACAACCTCAGAGTCAGTCATGACTGGACTTTTAAGGAAAAGAGGGACATTCCGGGATCAAATGAGAAACCAGGACAGCTTCTGTAAATCCAAGACTGCCCCTGGAAAATAGGGGCACTTGGAGGGTCTGTAGTTACTCAGATTTGACCATGCTTGGGGTCACTTTCAACCCTACACTTTTATGATTCTATGCTTCTGAGACTGGAAGGAGAAATAAGAGCCTGTCACTTTCCTCCCTCGAGTTCTACCCTCCCATAAGAAGCAGCACACTGGCTGAATTGCTTCCTATGGGTTTCACTTTCGCAAATAAAACCCCATGTTAACAGAAACACAGGACAGTAAAGCCTTGCTCAATAAAACATGAGACTTGGCCTCTTCTGCGTTTCACAATGTTATAGCTAATTCATTTTTAATCAAGCCTCTTTTCCTAGCCCATATCTCTAGATACATTTCTTTCCTTCAGAATGCAGCCCTTATCCACGCAACCAATAATAAGTGCCTCCAACTGAGCAATTTATTTTTCCACATTATTTTTATGGGTTTTTTTTTAAAAAAACACACACATATTTACAGACAATAAAACAGGGGGAAACATATGGGTAAGCATATGGGTTTGTTAGGGTTGCCATACATCCTGAATTTCCTGGACATGCCCGGGATTCAGCCATCGGGAACTGTGTCCAGGCGGAAATGTCCAGGGAAACCCTCAATAACTTTTCTATCCAGATTTTCACTCTCTGAAATATGGCACCCCTGGGTTTGTATATAACCTTGTTTTTTGACAAATTATGGTTATGATGTCCAGATTTCCCTTTTAGGTACAGTCAGAGCCCTGTAGATGTGTTGTCAAAATCTGAAGTGCCACCCCATCGCATAGATGTGTTCTTTTCTTCTGAAGATACTAACAGTGAAATTTAAACCAATTTAATACTTCCTTGGTCATGAGCTGGTGAAGTTGGCTGCCCCTTTTTCTCCCCTGGAAAGCTAAACTAGGAAGTTGGAAGAGTGATGTTCTTTCCCACTTTTTCTGTCAGCTCTGAGTGCTTTCCGTCACTCAGATTAATTCTACTGGACCTGACTTTCACCTGATCCATTGGGGGGGAAATAAAACTACGTGTGCACTGTCCCTCTTTCTGTCTCTGGTTCAGTGATACCTCAGGTTAAGAACTCAATTTGTTTTGGAGGTCCATTCTTAACCTGAAACTCTTCTTAACCTGAGGTACCACTTTAGCTAATGGGACCTCCTGCTGCCGCCGCACGATTTCTGTTCTCATCCTGAAGCAAAGTTCTTAACCCGAGGTACTATTTCTGGGTTAGCGGAGTCTGTAACCTGAAGCATCTGTAACCTGAAGCGTCTATAACCTGAGGTACCACTGTATGTGGTGGGGAAGGCTGTTTCACAGAAGGGACTGGCAAATATGTACATTTCTGTTTCTCTCAATTCCTTATATTCAGACCTCTGCTTCTCCACATCTGTTTGAGATTATTCTTTTTTTAAAGTCCTTGTGAGAATTCATCAGCATTTTGGCAAGGCGATTCCCCCTAATATCAGACGGGGTTTGTTTTTGTTTTTTTGCTATCTCCACTGCTAAATGTATTTCCATGCCTGTGTATACCCGAGTATATGCATTTTTGTACATTTTCCCAGGGAAGTGGGACCGAACTGCTCTGGCAATTGTAGCTCTGTTATATTGTGGTCTACTGACTAATCTCAGCATCCCTAACAAACTATGAGCCTCAGGATTATTTGGGGGAAAGCCATGACTGTTCAGAGTGGTACGATCCTGCTTTAAACAGATAGTGCAGATGCGACCTTTGTGACACAGTTCTCCAAGCAAATAATGTGTACAAAAATGGGCATAAAAACACATATATTAGTAAAAATAACATACAATAATGCATTATATTAGGGGGAAGTGCTTGCAAAACTGTGTATATTAGGAGGGATGCGCACTACAAAGTTGAGGGATCTTTGTGAGGACTTCTTTTGAAACAAAAATAATAAACCACCGACTGAATTGGAATTGTGGAGAACTGAGCATAAGACTGGGAAAATGAGAAACCACGAGAAGCCAAAACTGACAGATTCATTCAGCTCTAGCGCCTACTACCTTCTCAGTTGACAAGCTTATATATAGGGAAGTCAGCTGAGAATTGGCACCTGAAATCTCTAGGGGGCCGTGCTGTTCTTAAATCAAGCCACTGGACTGAAGGTTTCCTGGCTTCTTAGTTCATTATATTCCTGATAGGTCAGAATCTTGCCTGATGGCAGGGGACAGGAGAGTTCTTAATAATATTTTTCTTTTCTTTCTTTTTCACTTATTTTACCCTTTTACAATCCAAGTCCTGCAAAAATGTTTCAGCTCCATAGTCTACAGATCTGCACAGTGCTCTCATTTTCCTACTCATATTGAAATACTGCCCCGCAATGAGGCCAAACCTAGATTCACAAAATGTTTAGGGGTATGTGTACCCCTGCATCTCCCCCCCCCCCCGGAAAAAAAAGCACTGGATCTGTACCAAACCAAAATGGTCAGCCACTTTTCTTCAGGCTAGATGTATAAGACCAATTATTTTAACAATATATCAGTGTTGAAGCAATGATTCTTCCACATCAACTTTGTTGGACTGGTTCATGTTGTGCAGATCTGTGAGTGCTCCAACTGGAGAACAGCCTTTACCAAAGGTTTCATGGGCTTTTAAGACACTCGAACTCAGGACGAAAGGGAGAAACATGCTAAGAGGAAGGCATGTTTGGCAAACCCTCACCATAGAAACCTATGTCCCCACAGAACTGGCCTCCACAGTCCCTTACAGACTCACTGTTTAGACCATGTTCATGGAAGACAATCTTACTCGACTACAAGTGATTGCCAAAGAAGAAGATGGGTATCATCAAAAATATTCAGTAACATTAATTTTGGATGACAAACAAGGGTTTCTTTGGTAATGTTTATCATTTCTGTCAAAATTTATTTCCAAAAATCTTGCAAGAGTTGACATTCCCAGCAGAAATGATAATATTTATTAGCTTATTAGTTGTGTTATTTCTTGAGTGTCTTACTCTAGCCACTAGATGGCCCCCTTGTCTTGTTTGTTGCTGAAAGTTTGATCAGCCCTCATCCTGATATTTTCCAACCATCTCTACTTTTCCAAACAACTCTAATTATGTCTTAATTATGCTGGAGTGCAGTTAGCTAAGCACAACAATATTACAAGGGCTTTCTTTGGTTAGTTAATTGCTTGTGTTCCATCCATCTGTCTCGGACATTTTGTCTAATCTAACAATTTATTTACATGTGAGATCTCTCGTGGATTTTCCAGGAGAAGAAAAGAGCTCAGCTGCCTGCCTGCGTCCTTCCACATCATAGCAGCAACTTTTGCTGCAAACAATTTGGTGATATAATAATAATAATAATAATAATAATAATAATAATAATAATTTATTATTTGTACCCCACCCATCTGGCTGGGTCTCCCCAGCCACTCTGGGCGGCTTCCATAAAAACCAAAAATACACTAAAATATCACAGATTAAAAACTTCCCTGAACAGGGCTGCCTTAAGATGTCTTCTGAATGTCAGGTAGTTATTTATTGCTTTGACATCTGATGGGAGGGCGTTCCACAGGGCAGGCGCCACGACCGAGAAGGCCCTCTGCCTGGTTCCCTGTAGCTTTGCTTCTCGCAATGAGGGAACCGCCAGAAGGCCCTCGGCGCTGGACCTCAGCGTCCGGGCAGAACGATGGAGGTGGAGACGCTCCTTCAGGAACGGCTCTCAAAGATGTGTGCATTAGGCAGAACTTTGCTTCTACGGAGATGAACGAATAGCTTTTGTAATGTTCAAGCGTGTGTTTTGAGTCCTTTGGGGTCAAATTTTATTAATTTGAAAATGCATAGTCTGCTTTTCGTTTCATATTATTTCTCAAAGCAAAAAACGACACCCCCACCCCCACACAAAAGCAATTGAAAACAACTAGTCAATAATAGAATGCCAATAATAAAAAATGCAGTTTATCTCTAAGCCAGAAGCCCCTTTCATATGATCACTCCTAATGCCATCAAAGTTGCTTGTAAGGAGAGATTGGGGTCATGCTCACTGGCTGTGCCCCCCCCATGCCCTCCTCCAACACCCATGGATTAAGAGGGAAGATCTGAAACAGGGAGTCTGCCCCATCACACAAATTTCCACCCTTAGTTGAGTCCGGGGGGCGGCACTTTTTTTAAAGCTCTTTTTTGGCAAAGTTGTTTATTGTTGCTGGTTTTTAGTTTTGCCCTAAATTGAATTGTTGAGCTTTTTTTTTTTTTTTTTTTTTGCAAAATCGCAAAGTTTTTGAGCTATTTCTGGGGAGAATCAGCAAAAGCGACACTGCCGACATGGGCTGCAATATGTCCCGGACATTTTGCAGAAATTTTGCTTGCGACTGAAGCGTTCCGGATATGTCCGGCAAATTCTGGATGTATGGCAACCCTAAGCTCAGCGTTGTATTGTACGACACTCACCATGACCAGGCAGAGTAGCTCCACCTTTTGGGTTGTATCCAATGTTGCTTCAGCTCAGGGTTCAACCACACTTCTGGTTGTCCTGTGATTTCATAGAATCATAGAATCATAGAGTTGGAAGAGACCACAAGGGCCATCGAGTCCAACCCCCTGCCAAGCAGGAAACACCATCAGAGCACTCCTGACATATCGTTGTCAAGCCTCTGCTTAAAGACCTCCAAAGAAGGAGACTCCACCACACTTCTTGGCAGCAAATTCCACTGTCGAACAGCTCTTACTGTCAGGAAGTTCTTCCTAATGTTTAGGTGGAATCTTCTTTCTTGTAGTTTGGATCCATTGCTCCGTGTCCGCTTCTCTGGAGCAGCAGAAAACAACCTTTCTCCCTCCTCTATGTGACATCCTTTTATATCCTTTATATCCTTTGTAGACACAAGTCTGAGAACGTTTTGTTTTGTTTTTTACCTCCTGCCACTTTCCCCGGGAAAACTTGCTATCTTACTGTTGAATTGGAACAAACCTGAATCGGATTTTCTGTGGGCTGACCTTATTCCAATTCAGCGGTAAATGGTGGCTTTTCCTGGGACAAAAGGAAAACCTCTCAAACCCATGCATAGAAGTCACGAACCAAACGGATGAAATCGTGGGACAAAGGGAAGTATGGATGTAACAGCAATAAACGAAAGAATGGAGATTCTGACTAAACATCAGGAAGAGCTGTGAACTGCCCTGAGACCTCAGAGTATAGGACAGTGTATAAAATCAATAAAATTATTATTATTATTATTATTATTATTATGATGATGATGATGATGATCATCATCATCATCATCATCATCATTATTTTCTGGCAGTAAGACCTGTTCAATGGTGGAATGTTCTCCCTCAGGAAGTTGTAAACTCTCCTTCCTTGGAGGTTTTTAAGCAGAGGTTGGATGACCATCTGTCATGAATGCTTTAGCTGAGATTCCTGCGTTGCGGGGGTTGGACTAGATGACCCTCGGGGTCCCTTCCAACTCTACAGTTATATGAGTCTATGGATGAAATTAATGCGCCTAAGTTAGCTGCGTTCATTTATTTGGATGGGTCCTGTCTGAGTAGAAATAACATTGAATACCACTGGTAAGGTGGTATTACTTGTGGATTATCTTTTCTGTTTCTTGTTCAATGTTAAAGGTTGAACAGAATACAGTGGTACCTCGGGTTAAGAACTTTATTCATTCTGGAAGTCCGTTCTTAACCTGAAACTGTTCTTAACCTGAGGTACCAATTCAGCTAATGGGGCCTCCCACTGCAGCCACTGCACGATTTCTGTTCTCATCCTGAAGCAAAGTTCTTAACCCGAGGTAATATTTCTGGGTTAGCAGAGTCTGTAACCCAAAGAATCTGTAACCTGAAGCATCTGTAACCCGAGGTACCACTGTAATTTCCCTCAGAACGTGCTCAAATTCACACCTTTCTGTTTCTGCCTGCAGTGGTTTAACCACCTCACTGTTGCCTGAGAGCTGTTTTTGCTGAACAGCGGCTACCAACTCAGGGGGAAACACAGGCTTTCGATGTTCCCTCGCACGTGGTAACGCTTCAGCTTCACGCAAAAACTTTATGGTTCCTCGCCATATGTCGTTTCCCCCCTGTGTGAAACCGAAGTCATGAATCAGAGTGTGTGGCTTTTTATGACTGCAGAAATGAGTGTGTACCAGCCCTGCATTATCACCAAAGAACCTTAAATGCTGACCTGGTTACATGTTTCAGGAGCCGAGCAGAACCAATAAACGTTCCGACATGAACATAGTTTTGCCATATCGGTCAGGGGACATTTGTGCCATACCTCTGGAATTGCAAAGATGATGATGATGATGATGATTAATTAATTAATTTTATTTATACCCCAGCCTTCCCAGCCAGAACAGGGCTCAGGGCAGCTAACACCAATAAAATTACAGTAAAAACATAATGGGGGGGGACCAATTTAAAATACAGGTTAAAATGCAATTTAAAATGCAGCCTCATTTTAAAAGTATCCCATGGATCAGAACCGTAAGGGGAGGGAAAACATAAGGGTCAGACTGAGTCCAAACCAAAGGCCAGGCGGAACAGCTCTGTCTTGCAGGCCCTGCGGAAAGATGCCAAGTCCCTCAGGGCCCTAGTCTCTTGTGACAGAGCATTCCACCAAGTCAGGGCCAGTACTGAAAAGGCCCTGGCCCTAGTTGAAACCAATCTAACCACTTTGTGACTTGGGACCTCCAAAATGTTGTCACATGTGGACCTAAAAGTCCTCTGTGGGGCATACCAAGAGAGGCGGTCCCATAGGTACGTGGGTCCTAGGCCCACGTGATGCTGAAAGGACAGTATCTCTGTACAGTGGTACCTCGGGTTAAGAACTTAATTCTTTCCAGAGGTCCGTTCTTAACCTGAAACTGTTCTTAACCTGAAGCACCACTTTAGCTAATGGGGCCTCCGGCTGCCGCTGCGCCACCGCTGCGCGATTTCTGTTCTCATCCTGAAGCAAAGTTCTTAACCTGAGGTACTACTTCTGGGTTAGCGGAGTCTGTAACCTGAAGCGTATGTAACCCGAGGTACCACTGTATCTTTATGTCAGTCATTTTGTTGTTGTTGTTGCAGTTGTTAGTGCCAGGGACTGGCAGGGCTCCAAAGAGTGTGTGGCGGATGCAGGGGTTCCCCAGGAGAGGGGACCAGTGATTTATGGGATGTCACGCCAACCACATGGGGAGGAGGGAGAGTCAGGGCAGTCCGAGGCAGAGGAAAGCAGGCAGGGTGTGGCAAAGGAAGACAGTTCAGGTGAGGGATGGATGGATCAGTAGATTCCCCACCTCCCCCTGCCCCACTGTCTCCTAGAATGAAAAGAGCAGAGCAGAGACGACTTTCATACAGGACAAATCTCAGGCTGTAGGCATGCAAGCTGTCAGAGGACCATAAGTTTAATAACTGGTTCCCAAGTTTGCTTCCCCATCTCTTTTTCTTTTTGTGGCATGTCTTTTAAACTGTAAGCCAAAGAGGGCACATCTTCTTCTTCTTCTTCTTCTTCTTCTTCTTCTTCTTCTTATTATTATTATTATTATTATTATTATTCTGCAAGTTACTCTGGGAATTTTTTCGGCTGAAGAGAAGGGTAAAATTATTTTAAATAAATATTCAGGACTGAATGCTCAGATGTTGCATAGCCACCCAGTACCACACATTTTCACCTTGGCGACTGCAGAAAACAACAATTAGGATAGGTGCTATATTTCGGCATGAAATCGTCTGGATTGCAAAGACAAATGAGCAGCCCGAGCTTGTCATATCATTCGTTAATCGGGCTGCATTAGAGATTTGGCAAAATTTAACGCACTGCAGCTAAAAGAAAAGCGACACAGTAATTGTTCGTTTTCTGTCTGAAGTTTCACTTGTGCCTCAGTTGTTTTAAAGAACTTGGGATTTGATTTCCTTTCTTCGTGCCATCAATTGTTTTTATAGCAAATGTAATCACAGTTCCGATTGTGGTCAGTTCCTACATCTGCTGCCGTTTAGGAACTATTAATTTTAAAAAATAATAATAATAAAAATGGAAAAGAAGCAATTTAATTGCATTTCCTAATTTCTTTCCTGTCCTGAACGTACAACCAGAAAACTTCTGGTACACCCTAGAGTATCAGTTGCATCAGCTGTGGTTAGGCCACATGGCGGAGTTCTGAAACTCTCCTATGATGTTAGCACTTTGGGATCTCCAGGCCTACCAAACTCCTGTTTCATGTAACCACTGTGCTGGTTCGAAATCTCGAAAGCCCCAACGCCATTTCCTCCCCGGAGTGTAGCAGAGCAAGTACAGCCTCAGAGCTGGGAGAGGCACCAATTCTATGAGTCAGTAGCTGCACGAGAGATTTGCTTCTATGCAGACTTTTATTTTCTTGGTGAGGGGAGGCTATCATGTCCTTAAACAGAAGATTGATTCAGCTCTCCAGTTCCATGGGTTGAGTCATACCGTGGCCATTTCCACCAATCACTTCCAGGAGCACCTAGTGGCAGGGGGGCGGGCAGGATTCTGCTGGACTCGCAGCTAGGAGACATTCACACAACAGCAAACTGGGCAATTGCCATTATTTTCCCAAACAGTTGCTTTTTTAAAAAGCCTTCACAATTGCAGTGGATTGTGGGTAGCAGTCGCATGGCACACTGGTTCATAAAAACGTCATCTCCTCAGGAGAACCACCCAGTGATGATTCACCATA
Organism: Podarcis cretensis; assembly: GCF_951804945.1. Taxonomy (NCBI): domain Eukaryota; kingdom Metazoa; phylum Chordata; class Lepidosauria; order Squamata; family Lacertidae; genus Podarcis; species Podarcis cretensis. Next base: position 79,083,656 of record NC_137175.1, on the reverse strand, counting down.
CCTCTGAAGAGACTGCACAGGGACCGTATGGATAGACTATTCCAGAAACTTGAGGAGAAGCAAAGGGCCACCCCTACCAGTAGACAGAGTGAGGCAGCCACCTTGGGCAACTGACTGAGAGTGTCATGAAATGGCAGCAAATTATTCATTGCTTAACTTAATGTTATTGTAATTTTTCAATGCTTCTTTTTTTAAAAAAACTGTTAAAATGTTTTGCCTCATGTGGTAAAATAACTGGGTTGGTCTGGGGTACTATATAAACTTGAGTAAAGGCAGGAGGTGTAATTTACTGCTCTGACTCAGGCAGCAAAATATTGTGAGCGAGCGCTGGAAACATCTGCCTCTGTGCCTAAGTGTCTCCCTCCTTTTATTCCTCCGGTCCAACCTACTTTAGTGAGAGACACAGCACGATGCACAAAGCTGACAGTTGTGCAAATGTCTACAACAATTCTGGCAAGAGCTACAAAGAAGAAAATTCACCATATGATTTTCCTGCAGCTTCCTGATCCGCCTACAGAAACCCTGTAACTTTATTCGTAATTTGATAGCAAAAGACATCGAAAAGGATATTTTGCAGGGAGGGGAGCTTTCAATTAAAAAATAACCTTTAATCGCTTCGTGAAACCAGGCTGGGGTTTTTTTAATAAAACGTGTTGGAGTTTTGTAAGGTAGATTTTGAATCAAACACCCATGCAAACATGGGAATATAAGCAATCTTCCTTGCATCTGTGAAGCTCATGGTGCTCTCATTGCTTCCATTGAGAGCAGGGTCAATTGACATTCATGAAGGGATTTGAATGCCCCCTTTTCTTCCCTCTGCCATGGTGAGAACTCTCCATTGCAACTGTGAGTTTCAGAATGAGACAATGTGAACCTTTTTAACCTCAGCTCCACCCTGTGCTCTGCTGAAAGTTGTGGTTAGCTACCAGCTCGTCCGTGTAGCTAGAAACAGTTTTGTCGTGCAGCAGATACTTCTGAACATATTAAAGTCATCATGCTATGTAAAAATGCAAAAATAAAAACGGAGAGCAAGATTGCCTTTCAGCTGGGCAGGAGAGGACTTCCCTAGATTAGTGACCATCTTCTTGTCCCATTGCAATCAAGAATGAACTTTTGGTCACATCGTCATGGCATCAAGTCATATGCTGAGAGTTCACAAAGAGCTGTTTTTATAGTAGCCATTTCACCGTTGAAATTGTCCTCTTCTGGAGATTCACTATACAGTCGTACCTTGGAAGTCGAACGGAATCCATTCTGGAAGTCCGTTCGAATTCCAAAATGTTCAAAAACCAAAGTGTGGCTTCTGATTGGCTGCAGGAAGCTCCTGCAGCCAATTGGAAGCCGCAGAAGCCCTGTTGGACGTTCAGCTTCCAAAAAGCATTCGAAAACCAGAACAGTCACTTCCGGGTTTCGATCATTCGCAAGCCAATTTGTTCAGGAGCCAAGGCGTTTGAGATACAAGGTCCGATTGTACCATAGTCCTGAGCAGCTTCTGTTGTTGGTAGCATGAGCCTTTTTCTTTCCAGAAGCCATTGTACTGTGAAATACAGCAACATTTTATCTTGTTATCTTGCTCTTAAATAAAATATAAATTTTTGATGCCTCTTGTGATCCACGAAGCAGGGGTGAATGACTTAAGAGTCTGTCTTTGTAAGATGATGGATATGCAGTGCTCCTCTACATCAGGAATGGGGAACCTGTGGACATCCATTTGTTGTTGGACTTGGTGGTCGACTTTGGGTTCTCAAATCTCACTGGCGCCCCATGGCTCTTGCGCTCTGTTCTACAGCATTGTTGGGTGCCCCCTGCAGCGCAATGCCCGGTGCAACCAAAGCGGTCACGCTACCCTAAAACTGCCTCTGGTTGGCCTTCAGGTCCCATCAGTCCCAAGCAGCACGGTCAATCGTCAGGGATGATGGCAGTTACTCCTGGAGGGCCACAGGTTTCCACATCCTGGCGCTACTTGAAAGCAAGATCAAAATGAACTGCCCCGGAAATGACATGGCATTAATATGAGACTCCAAACTTGCCAAGTATTGGAATATCCTCTTTTAGCCATTTAACTTATATGCAGAATTCATCATGCAAAAGGCTGGACTGGATGAATCCCAAGCCAGAATTAAGATTGCCGGAAGAAATATCAACAACCCCAGATATGCAGATGACACAACTTTGATGGCAGAAAGTGAGGAGGAATTAAAGAACCTTTTGATGAGGGTGAAAGAGGAGAGCGCAAAATATGGTCTGAAGCTCAAAATCAAAAAACTAAGATCATGGCCACTGGTCCCATGACCTCATGGCAAATAGAAAGGGAAGAAATGGAGGCAGTGAGAGATTTTACTTCCTTGGGCTCCATGATCACTGCAGATGGTGACAGAAGTCACGAAATTAAAAGACACCTGCTTCTTGGAAGAAAAGCAATGACAAACCTAGACAGCATCTAAAAAAGCAGAGACATCACCTTGCCAACAAAGGTCCGTATAGTTAAAGCTATGGTTTTCCCAGTAGTGATGTATGGAAGTGAGAGTTGGACCATAAAGAAGGCTGATCGCCGAAGAATTGATGCTTTTGAATTATGGTGCTGGAGGAGACTCTTGAGAGTCCCATGGTTTCCAAGAAGATCAAACCTATCCATTCTGAAGGAAATCAGCCCTGAGTGCTCACTGGAAGGACAAATCGTGAAGCTGAGGCTCCAATACTTTGGCCACCTCATGAGAAGAGAAGACTCCCTGGAAAAGACCCTGATGTTGGGAAAGATGGAGGGCACAAGGAGAAGGGGACGACAGAGGACAAGATGGTTGGACAGTGTTCTCGAAGCTACCAACGTGAGTTTGACCAAACTGCGGGAGGAAGTGGAAGACAGGAGTGTCTGGCGTGCTCTGGTCCAAGGGGTCACGAAGAGTCAGACACGATTAAACAACTAAACAACAACAACAATACGTCTAACATTTTGAATCACTAACACCGATTGCCTTAGGGTCGTTTTGGACATTCTCCAGAAATGGCAAGAGCGTAAGTGACTCATGTTTCCAGGAAGACATCCAAGTTAGGAGAGATGTGCACCTCTCCCATGCATTCCTCTGACACAGACACATATCAAGCAGAGAATGCGCATATCTCTCTCCTTCCGATACAAAGCAGGCAAAGACAAAGGAGTCCACACTTTGGGAGAACCTCTGAAGTGGTCCTCAATACAGTGTTACCTCCAGTTATGAACTTAATCTGTTCCGGAGGTCCGTTCATAACCCAAAACCATTGGTAACATGAGGCGCACTTTCGCTAATGGCGGCTGCTGCGCTGCCAGCGTGCGACTTCCGCCCGCATCCCAGGGCAAAGTTCGCAACAAGGGGCACCTACTTGTGGGTTAGCGGAGCTCGTAACCCACAGCGTTCACAAGGAGGATGGTACATAACACGAGGTTTCACTGTACCTGATGGAGATGCAAAGTGCCCCCATTCAACCTGGGTGAATCTATGGGAAGGAGCCCTGTATCGAACCATGTATTGAGCAAAGTCTTTCTAAACTGGAATCCATTCAAGGCCAGGCATCAATCCTTTTATATATTATTTCATCGCCTCTTAAGACAGTGCAGACAACAACATTTTATATTCTATTTCAGCCAGACTCTGAATCTGAAGAGCTTGGGAAGCAGACCGGTCTGCACGGATTTATCCCGTCGGTCAGAGTTAGGCCTTTGGTGCAAACGAAATTTCTCTCAGCTCTTTCTGCCTCTTCCATGTAAATGTGAGAAAGGAGCAACCTGCAATCTTTTGTAGAAGTCTTTAAACTCTGAAAATAAGCTTCAGTCCTTCATTACAGAAAAGAGAGAGAGAGAGAGAGAGAGAAATTTGGTAATGCTCCTGCCAGGATGAAAAGCTTCACCATGCATCAGGCACACCAACAGACTTGGTACTCCCACCTCCCAGAGGTACAAGGGCACAATTGTAATAGGGTTGCTGCGGTGCGAACACAGCAAAGCAAACACTTCAAAGGAGCTCTCTTTCTCTCTCTCTCTCTCTCTCTCTGATTCAGAGATCGGAATTCCGAGAGGATTCTTCTTTTCTGCCAGCTCAAGAGAACAGACCTTAATGGTGGCTGGCAAGGAAGGGGTCAGGGTCGGAGCGGACAAAACATATGAAGCAAAGAGGGGGAGGGAAGAAATCACAGAACAGGAAAATGTGAGGGAAGGTGGGAGAGAGACAGAGACACAGAGAGAGATAATAGAACACCCAAAAAAGCAGAGGGAAGTAGAAAAATAAATGGCAAAGTCATTAAAGAAAGGAGGAAAGAGGTGGAAACAAAAAAGCTGGAGAAAACCAGAAGACAAGATGATGGGTGACGCTCTTGCGGGGACGAACAATTATGCCTGCACACTTAGCTTTGCACTAACGGGATGAACTAATTTTCACACAGGCTGAAAATGTTTCAAGGAGTTGGCCCAGTCTACCCAAATGTGCTGTCATTATCTCTGATCAACCCTCCGTTTCCTGGTTGCCTTCATTAAAATGGATGACCAAGCTACACATTATGTTAGACCCCCATTTTTTTAATAATAAAAAGTCTCTCTTTTTATATATAGATAGAATGCTATTTCAGAGCACCTTGGGTTTTTTCCTGTTCCCTGCTCTTTTCCTGAAAGCATAATGAAGCAGTTGTAATCACCCAATGACGTTTTTTTTAACCCAGAAAAACTTACCCGACCAACTTGCTCATAACTTTAAGAAAGTTTACTGAAGTTTTTCTTTATTTCTCTTTCTGTCTGTCTGTCATGAATGTTTTAAAATTCATTTGCAAAAGCTTAGTGCTTTTTGCAAAAAAAGCAAAACAACAACAACCTGTGTTTCGTCTGCTGTTGCTCGGCTAGCATTTCACTGTTTTAAATTGAAGGGAATCTTGTGTTTCAGCCATGTAATATAAGTTGCTTTGAGGACCTCACTTGTGTCACAAACGCATGCCTTCCAACGTTTCATAACTGAAAATAGGGCCTTGCTTGCAGCATCCCAATTATTATGCTAAGAATCATTGCCCAGCCCGTCTTCATGTACATATTCTTTAGCTTAAAGCAGAGCCGCCCCACCCAGGAGGCAAGGAGCAATAATTGCCTCAGGCGGCCAAATCCACAGGGGCAGCAGCTCCAGCCTCCAAGAAATGGAGCATTGCCCACCGCGGCTGCTGTGGTGCCAATGGCTACAACATGGTCCTTGGAGGCCGGATCTTACACCACCTTGGCAGGCCCCACCCACACATTCTGCCCTATAGCATCCTCTTGGCAAATAGGAAGCACTGATGGCCGCCTCCCACCCCTAAGGAGGAAACTATGGAGGCTGTCCTCTGGAGTCTCTGGGCTCTGCACTTGCCCAGCAGAGTACAGTGGTACCTCGGGTTAAGAACTTAATTCATTCTAGAGGTCTGTTCTCAACCTGAAACTGTTCTTAACCCGAGGTACCACTTTAGCTAATGGGGCCTCCCGCTGCCGCTGCATGATTTCTGTTTTCATCCTGAAGCAAAGTTCTTAACCCGGGGTGCTATTTCTGGGTTAGCGGAGTCTGTAACCTGAAGCGTATGTAACCTGAAGAGTATGTAACCTGAGGTACCACTGTAGAGCTCTTTCCCACAACTGCCCCGTGGAGGCTGTTGATTTCCAGTTCAACCAGCGGGGAAGGTTGATTTGATTCCTGCCCTTTTCCCCAATGTACAGCTCTGTTAACTCTCAGTTCCTGATGTAGATCTTCACTTACCCCTCCTTCCCTGGCCGGGGGGTGGGGGTGGGTGGCAGCCCATTTTGTGATTAGTCTCAGGTACCAAAATGCCTTGGGCTAGCCCTGGCTTAAAGGTATTCTAGATGCCAACGGCATTGTCCTAACGCATGGCTGTCAGCCGTTCAAAATATATCCCAGCAGCTGAAACATAAATAAAATAAAATAAAATAAAATGTCTGCAGAATGGCAGCCTGTGCACTAAATGGTTCCTTAGGGGTTTCATGGGCATGTTCCAATGTGCCATCAGAGACTGAGATGTACCTTCTGAGTACAGGAGCCAACTCCTAAGACCAAGGTCTCTTCAGTCCCCTCCAATAAAATATTGCCCCCCCCCAGCTGATGGACATTGCCATTCAAATGGTGCATTTGACCATGTCATGTCAATTATGTCAGACAGGGCTTACCTGGGCACCCCAATAGCTTATTCCAGTTGGTAGCCCTGCTTCTGAGGATGCTGTAAAGACAGTGGTGTTCTGAAGAATGGCAACCTTTGCAGCTCACTCTCAGCACGTGTACCAGAGTCCAGTGGACCTGAAGGAGTGTCTCCACTCCCATCATTCAGCCCGGACACTGAGGTCCAGCTCCGAGGGCCTTCTGGTGGTTCCCTCCTTGTGAGGTGAGGTTACAGGGAACCAGGCAGAGGGCCTTCTCAGTAGTGGCGCCCGCCCTGTGGAACGCCCTCCCATCAGATGACAAGGAAATAAACAACTACAGTGGTACCTCAGGTTAAGTACTTAATTCGTTCCGGAGGTCCGTTCTTAACCTGAAACTGTTCTTAACCTGAAGCATCACTTTAGCTAGTGGGGCCTCTTGCTGCCACTCCGCCACTGCTGCGTGATTTCTGTAATATTTCTGGGTTAGCAGAGTCTGTAACCTGAAGCATATGTAACCTGAAGCATATGTAACCTGAAGCATATGTAACCCGAGGTACCACTGTATCTGACTTAGAAGATACCTGAAGGCAGCCCAGTTTAGGGAAGCTTTTAAGGTTTGATGTTTTATTGTGCTTTTAATATTCTGTTGGGAGCCGCCCAGAATGGCTGGGGAAACCAGACAGACATTGGGGGGGGGGGCAAATTCAGGTGTATTTCCTCTGCTTTGGATGACTCAGGTCTAAGAACCCAAATAAATAAAGCATGCTTTAATTTAAAATAACAATAACAATGCAGATTCATTTTATTGTGGCATTATCTCCTTCACAGAGTCTAAGATTACAGACTGGGATCTTGACTGATGGCATTCCTTTCAGTATTCCATCCCCATCTCTCTTTCCGCAAGTCCCCATCACACACCCTTACTGCCTATGTAAAAAGATTCCAGCAAGCCGTCTGAGCACAGATCCTCTGAAATCTCTTGAACTTGGTGGGAAAAGCCTCCGCTCACTGAGCCTTTTATGTTCGTTCATCCTATTAAAGCTCTTACCCTTTGTTGTCCTTCTCTGAACCCTCTTCAGGGGCCTCAGCAAGTGTTCTCCCTCCACACAAACAAGTTTAGTGACAAGGCAGACTCAGTGCTGTTTTGTTAATGAAGCCTAGCCAGAATGATGATTGCAAAAGGTTCATTTCAATTTCCAGAGAAAGCGAGAGCCCATATTATCTGATATTGGAGGAGGGCTGTTGTTTTTTGGGTCTGCCTGCGGTACTTACGGATCTCTTGCATAATTATAGTCCTAAATGGAAGAGCGTTGACAAAAAATAGGAAATAACGTCCCTGTGGAAATTGTCCTGAAAGAAAGTACAGCAGCAGAAACAGTTGCTAAAGTACAGTGGTACCTCAGGTTAAGTATTTAATTCGTTCCGGAGGTCCTTAACCTGAAACTGTTCTTAACCTGAAGCACCACTTTAGCTAATGGGGCCTCCTGCTGCTGCTGCGCCGCCGGAGCACAATTTCTGTTCTCATCCTGAAGCAAAGTTCTTAGCCCGAGGTAATATTTCTGGGTTAGCAGAGTCTGTAACCTGAAGCGTATGTAACCCGAGGTACCACTGTACTGACAACTTTGATATCGCTGAATTTGAGGCTGGGAAACAAAAAAGAAAATCTGTTGGACATTATGAAATTCATTCGTACAACATCCTCTTCCAAAAAAGGGAGACTTCTGTGTCATTTGCCTTCCCTGCAATTGATGATAAATGTTGGGTTGAAAAGACAAATCCTTAGGGATAGCTCAGTCTTAATCTAAGGGTTCTGGGTTCGAGCCCCATGTTGGGCAAAATATTTCCACATTGCAGTGCTAGATGCGCAGTCTTGCCAATCTGTCCAATGCTTCCATTTGTTTTATGCATGTGTACAATGTCATTTTGAAAAACTGTTTCTAGATAGTGAAACTTTGGGAAATTATCTTTAAAACAATATATGACATGTTAACTATACAGTGGTACCTCGGGTTACAGACGCTTCAGGTTACAAACTCCACTAGCCCAGTAATAGTACCTCGGGTTAAGAACTTTGCTTCAGGATGAGAACAGAAATTGAGCGGCAGCAGGAGGCCCTATAGCTAAAGTGGTACCTCAGGTTAAAAACAGTTTCAGGTTAAGAACAGACCTCCAGAACGAATTAAGTTCTTAACCTGAGGTACCACTGTATAGGAAAATGAAAAATAAGTCTGGCATGTTTTCATGGGACTATCCTAATGTGAATCATTTGCGGGGTTTGAAAGTAAATTACAAATGCTGTAACACAGTTGTGGAAATCCCTTGGGATATAACAAAGAATATTGCAGCGGTAATGGAAGATACCTAAGGTGCTTTTAGAATCTCAGTTCAAACATTTTGAACAAAAGCTTGACAATAAACTTAAGGAAACCAAGAAGGATTTAGAAAGTTGATTAAAGGATATTGAAAGATCCTTATTAGACTTTGAGGAGACTGAAGGAATTAACTGGTCCAGAGCTTTACGTTTTTTAGCGTTTTAAAGGAAGATCAAGAGGTATTAAAGAACAAATCGAATAAGCAAAATCTTCTATAAAAAGTAATGAGCAGTCTCTAATGTGGGGAATGCATTTAATGTCTGGACTCTTGAAGATAAAGTGGACCATTTAATAACTCGAGTACATGCCATAATATCAACATTAGAAATTTAAGGTGGAATCCAACAGTGTCTGTGTACTGAATTTAAAAAAAATCCTTCAGTGCCATTTGGAGAAAATGTGGGATATAGATCGGAACCCACAGCAGCAGAACAGGGGAAGGAGATATACCTCAAGCCCCTTGAAGGAAAGGTGGGATAGTAATGCAATGGTAAAATAACACGTGTGTTTTAAAAGGCCAGTTGTGATGGCACTAATCCTGGGTGTTCATATGTACCTATGGCCTCTCGTACACAGTGGAGTTAGATGCATTTTTTTTCTTTTTTTAATAATTTTTTTATTAGTTTTTCAACATATCATTTTCAGCAATAATTAAACATACTTTTACATCTTATACAATTTTTTTTGACTTCCATCAATCACATCTGAAAATTTTCCAATCTATTTACTTAGTTTACATTTCTTATTTTCACTATTACATTTAAATCTCCTAACTAACATCTCTCTTCTTTCTCTGCTTTGCAATATTTCATGTATTTCTCTTTACAAAACTTCTTGTAGTCCTACTAGCGTAATTTGTTGATTACAGTTGCTCTTCAAATAATTTGTATATTTCTTCCAATATTCAGTAAATCTCTGGTCCTGCAGGTTTCAAATCCTTCCTGTCATTTTATCCAATTCTGCGTAGTCCATTAATTTTGTCTGCCATTCTTCTTTTGTCAGTATTTCTTCTTGCTTCCATTTCTGGGCCAACAATACTCTTGCTGATGTTGTTGCATATAAAAACAGTTTTACATCCTGTCTATAAATATCCTCATCTATAATGCCAAGTAAAAATGCTTCTGGTTTTTTTTAGAAATGTATATTTCAACATCTTTTCAGTTCATTATATATTATTTCCCAGAAGTTTTTTTACTTTCTTACATTCCCACCACATATGATAAAATGTTCCTTCTTTTTCTTTAGATTTCCAACATTTATTATTTGTCTTATACATTTTGGCTAATTTCACAGGTGTAATCTACCATCTATACATCATTTTTGGAGTTAGATGCATTTCATTCCACAGCACTGCGGAGGATGTTTTTCTTCCAGGCAGGTCCTCTGTTTCCTCGACAGCCCTGCCCGTCATACACACAAAGCATAAAGGAAGCCTGAGACAACTGCAAAGAGAGCTCCTTTCCCAACCCCATCAGTGTCCAAAAACAGCAATTCTCTGAACATGCAATCTACCACAATCTTTTTTGGTATCCCAACAACTTCCATACAAAAGGCTTATGATGTAAGGGAAGCAGCAAGCAGTACTGCCCTTAGATTACAGTAACACATACCGAGTGATTCATGCAGTTTGGTGGGATTCTTTAGCCATCCTGTCACACCCATCAAATCCTGGTCTGAAGAAGAGAAGCCTCAAAGCATTCTTGACAGACAGGAGAAGCAATAGTTCAGAAAGGCTTTCGGGCTGCTTATATATCCAGAACCAAAAAAAATCAAGGATTTGGGGGATCAGAGCCTTGCTATATGAGATGAGTGTCTTCTCCCCAAGAATGGCCAACCAGGTGGGTCTCTGGATGCTCTCAGGCAGAGAATGTGAAGGGCAGCCCTGTGCTTTTTGCGGGGAACAATATTCACCTGGGGCAACTAACCAAGACTGCTTTCCCCCGCTCCCCAATCATTGTATTTAAGGTTGACAGGGTCAAGAGTTTCTGTCAGAAGCCAAAAGGGTAGTCAGTTGATAGTGAACATTCAGATTGGACTCCTGGAATTTCTTTTTCTGCTGAGGATAGCAAGAACTGTAGCTGTTCATTGCAGTGATATTTATCACTGCAGTGATATTTTTGCACTAATTTTTTAGTAAATTGAGTATCTTGTGTTTGGAATTTTATACTGTTAAGAGAAAAGTGGGGTATAAATATTAAACCTGCATAATAGGCTAGCAATGTCCTGTTTTTCTCCAGCACCCAAGAGGTATGCTGTTTCTAAAACATGGGTAGGCCCAGGGGCTGGATCTAGCCCAATCGCCTTCTAAATCCAGCCCACGGACGGTCCAGGAATCAGCATGTTTTTACATGAGTAGAATGTGTGCTTTTATTTAAAATGCATCTCTGGGTGATTTGTGGGGCATAATAATTTGTTCATTTCCCCCCCCCCCCAAAAAAAAATATATAGTACAGTGGACCAGCCCCCTGCTGAAAAAGTTTGCTGACCCCTGTTCTAAAACAAGAGGACTGTTTTGGCTCAAAAGTAAATGCATACAAGATGGAAGGGATCACATACTAAGGCTAGGGGAAGTGTAAAAGAAAGCCATTTGCAACTGAATCCAAAACCAGAAGGAAATAGCTGTGGCAAACTCTGCTGGGGGGGGGGGGGATTCCATAGTGATACCAGGAGAGGAAGGAGCTTTTTCTGAGACTGGTTCGTCTATGGATATGAAAGTAGGGCATGGGATTCTCCCATCTCTATTATTGTCATTTGCACAGTCACCCACAAAAATGCCACAGAAACTCCACACGGGGTGGGGAAAACCCAGTGGGGTGTCCCTGTGTTGCTCTCCCTAATATTGTAAAAAGAGATTCCAAGGCTTTCTTTGGCTTCCCTCAAGAAAAAGCTCTGCTTCTTGTGAAAGAACATGCACTGTTTATTTGAGGAGAAAAACCACAGCTGAGGCACAGAGTCTTTCACCACAGTCCTCCATCTTACCAGCAGCAATGTGTGTTCGCCTTTCCACACAGTTTTTGGGAGGCGGGTATGTGTTTGGCTGCCTGAAAGCATTTCAGTGTGAGGTGCGGCTCAGGGCTTAACATCAGTCTCTGCTGGAAGATGGGTAAATAAAGCAAACATTTCCAGTGGGAAATGTTTGCTTAAAAAATGAGAATACAACTTGAGCAGAATGAAACCAAGAGGTTTTGCTCCTTTTTTTGACAGACCTTGTTCAGAACAGTTAGATTCAAGTACAGGACACTTCAAGAAAACTCCCTCGCAGCTGGACAGCCTATCAGAGCATGTTCTGCCTCTCTAAGGATCATGCCACTTTCCCTGGTTGCTAGGCAACGCCTCCACCCGCCTCCCTCTTGGCTGGTTGACTTACGGACAACAAAATTAACCCTTAAGTTAGGCAGTGAACGATCTTTGCTGTTGCCCTTCTAACACCACACCCATGCCTCAGGAACGATGGGATCATTCAGTGACTCCTGAGGCCAGGGCCAGCCCAAAACATTTTGCTGCCTGAGGCAGAGCCGCTAATAATATCCCTGCCCCGAAGGGGGTGAGGGCACTAGGCAGAATGCCCTTGTGTGGACTCCGGCTCTCCTGGACGCTGTCTCTGATCGCGCACTAGCTGCAGCAAGAACTTAATTCGTTCTGGAGGTCCGTTCTTAACCTGAAACTGTTCTTAACCCAAAGCACCACTTTAGCTAATGGGGCCTCCCACTGCCGCTGCGACACCATTGCACGATTTCTGTTCTCATCCTGAAGCAAAGTTCTTAACCTGAGGTACTATTTCTGGGTTAGCGGAGTCTGTAACTTGAAGCGTATGTAACCCGAGGTACCACTGTATTTATCTTTGCAGCAGTAGACTGCATCTGCCTTGCAAAGCTTTTTCTTCACAGCCGTGAAAATCAGGAAAAAAATTACAAGGTCTCCCTTCCAGCAACACCTACTTGCCCCCATTTCATCTTGAGGGTAGAACAGAAATCTAAGAAACAAAAGAATTCAAAAAGGTCTATAGTAAGAGAGCATTTTCCAGATACAGCATTTCCCTACCACCACCACCGACAAGCAAAAGAAAAGGAAGTGATCACAGATGAAATCATTGCTTCTGGTACAGGCAGACAGATGGAGAGAAATCCCAGTCTGTTTCCACTTTTTGTCTTTGGGGCATTTTTGGAATTTCCTCCAGGAAGTAAAAGGCTGCGACCTACGAAACCTCTTTCGGTTAGGCAGCGCAGTTTCCCACCATAAACATTAGAGAGAAATGACACAGCGCCTAAGAAGGTGAGGATTATCTTTGCAACCCAACTGCATCCTGTGCGTCTCGGTAAAATTCCAAGGCATTACCTAGAGAGAGGGAAGTGGAGGGGGAAGGAAGAGAGGAAACGCCAACATATGGAGAGATACAGGACCAAGCGATCGAAGTCCAAAGCTCCGAATCACTGCACAACACATCTGCAGCAGTTTTACATCTGCTACAAAACCCGTTTCAGATTGACATCATCTCAAGATGCACAAAATTAAAAGTTTGCAGAAATGTTTTGGAGCAAGAGAGAGAGAGAGAGAGAGAGAGAGAGAAAGAAAGAAAGAAAGAAAGAAAGAAAGAAAGAAAGAAAGAAAGAAAGAAATTTGGCTCTCAGAAACTGTTCAAGTTATCCAATTAATCAGGAATACTGGATATTGCTTGGACATTAATCATTTGCAACCAGAAAAATGATTTTTAATATAATTGTGGTATGTATGATTAATGAGGCATCTGCAATTATGTCAACTTTGAAGCAAACCCTAATGAAAGACTGCAGTCCAATTTTATGAGAGAAGCAAAAGGGACTTGAAAATATTGTTGTAACATTTAACATTATTGTGCAATATATTATTAGCATGATATATTCTGTATATGTATTTTTAATAAAAAAATAAAACAAGATATTGAATATTAGTGCTCTCTGCATGAAAACATCAGGTGGGGGAATATTCTGATCAAGGTGTCCAATCCTGCACCCCACATGTCAGAAGAAAAGACTGTTTGCCACCACTCTAGCACAGGCAATTACGGTAACTTAAGTGTCTGTCATTGCTCTGGTTGTGAGGAAGCAAGTCTACAACCCTTCTTCCCTTGGCATAGCACAAAAACAGGGCTGGGGATAAAAATCAGGGACTAGCTTCCTTGCATATTCTTATTCCAGAGCACTGATATATCCATGCAGCAGAACCATGTGCTAACCTTCCCAAGAGTGAACCATTCAGATGGCTGGCAAGAGCTGCTCTTTTGATTTTGTTCATTAGCGGCTTTTGGTGCTGATGTATTCACAAGATATTCTTCTGTCCCGTCTACTGAAGTGAAAGGTCCACGTGGCTAGAGAACAAAAATATACAAGCAACCGAGGTGTTGTGATAGGGAAACGGGGACCAAAAGATTTTCCTTCAATATGTCAGAACTGGAGAGTCACTGGGATACTGAAGATTCAATTCCAAAAAGTTCTCTCTCTCTCTCTCTCTGTGTGTGTGTGTGTGTGTGTGTGTGTGTGTGTGTGTGTGTGTGTGTGATTTTAGTAGTCCTTTTTTTATACCGCCCAATTACTAGAATTGGAAGTGTTCATGAGAAACAGTGGGGCGTCCTTTGAAATGGGTTGCTTTCTACCCTTCATTACCTCAGACCCGCTAATGAGCAGCTCTTCGTCTTCTGCATTTTTCTTGTGTTGCCTTTTGCAAGCGTGGCTGAACAAACGTTCGCACTGCGAACAGGTTGCAGCTCAGAAATCGCCCATCTCCTTCTGTGTGCAATGAGGCTGTCCCTGCAACTCCCACCCTGTTCTTTCCCAAAATCTGCCACTCAGCTTATTTCTCCAGGCTGAACTGAAGCCATTGCTTCATCCGATGTTACATTGGCCTGTGGCACTCTCTCTCTCTTGCTGCAGATGCAAGGGAAACAATTCACCCCACAGTCATCCCTACCCAGGTTTTAATGTCCTCAGTGTGAAAGTCTGTAGAGAGCATTTGCCTGCTTCTTGTGCTTTAATTTGAACCACAAACACTTCCCTCCTGCTTGAGGCCAGGACATGTTGAATGACCTAGGTCTGGCACTGTCGCATTTAGGTTGATCTTAACTGCTGCAAATGTATTGCTGGGGAAAGGGAGTTTAATTACTCCAATTGCTACCTGCCCTGGTTTGAATGCTGCCTTGTTGAACCGCTGACCAGAATTTGCTGCACTTGACAGGTCTTTTGCATCTACGTGTTCTGTTTTTACCACACAAATGTTAACCTGCCTCTCCTGGGCATAGAAATAATGTGAACTGTAAATTGTCCAAAAGACTGTCGTAAGAATAAAGGTAAAGGTAAAGGTACCCCTGCCCATACGGGCCAGTCTTGACAGACTCTGGGGTTGTGCGCCCATCTCACTTAAGAGGCCAGGGGCCAGCGCTGTCCGGAGACACTTCCGGGTCACGTGGCCAGCGTGACATCGCTGCTCTGGCGAGCCAGAGCCGCACACGGAAACGCCGTTTACCTTCCCGCTGGTAAGCGGTCCCTATTTATCTACTTGCACCCGGAGGTGCTTTCGAACTGCTAGGTTGGCAGGCGCTGGGACCGAGCAGCGGGAGCGCACCCCGCCGCAGGGATTCGAACCGCCGACCTTTCGATCGGCAAGTCCTAGGTGCTGAGGCTTTAACCCACAGCGCCACCTGCGTCCCTTGTCGTAAGAATAGGTACAGATAAAAATGCGACAGAAGGAATGTTCACGGCAGAACTTGTACAAAACCCTCAGTTTATTAATATTTAGAGGTCAACGCAGCTATGTGCAAACTGTACAACCAAAGTCAGAATCAAGTTAAATTCTATTTTTGTTTTTACAAAAAGAATTGCACTAGGAATACTAGAAGGCTGGCAGTCTTATTTAAAAAAAAAAAAAACAACCACTTATATATTCAACCAATATTTGTACATTAATGCATTGAATTCAACAGTCCTGCACAATTACCACAGTAACACTCCCGGACAACAACCTTCAACCGTTGGGTCTGGGCCCACATCACTGAACACCCCACTGTCAATTTCTTTTCAATGTTTAGATTTGGAATTTTCGGCACACAAAACATGAGCTCTGTAACTCAGCTATGGCCCCTCCTCCCCAAAGGAGGAAGAGAGTCACTGCAACTTTTTAACAGCTGCGTAACAAAAGTAATTTCAGGTGGCCTGACTTTTTGTATCATCTACACAACCTGAAATTTCCTTTCCTACACAGCTGAAATACAGCAGCTCTGCTATCCTCCTTTGCATCCAGTCACTCTTTTTGGAGATGAGGGAGGGGGAAAAACTTGAGAGAGGCACCAAATAATTTAAACCAGGGACTCAGCTACATTCGTAAAGATAAAGGACTTTATATGCATTATAACACTGCGACACCAGGTGGCGCTGTGGAGTCCCGTTTTTCGCCAACGGGATTTCCCACTGTGAAGTTTACAACGCGTTTAACTGAATCGTTTCTTTGATGTGTTTAGAACCAGCCCAGGTCCCATGAGATTTAAGGCGAGTCCCAAATTATTGATACCAATGGAAAACTATTACTCTTAGCACAGGACAGCTACTATCCTGGTTAGCTTCTCTACACACTGTACACACAGAATGTACACACAGAATGTGTACCCAATTAACTCGGGTCAAATATATATTTATATATATATATATATATATATTTACACACACACACAGCCCAGCAATTGATGCTGTGGCAAATTACATTCAATTAACACAACAAATACTTTCTGTGGACATTGACAAACTTATAAACACCTTTTAAAATTGCAAACGTTCTGGGATCTAAAAGAATCTGGGGTGGAATGCAGACCATTGGCTTCATTCAAACTTTATCCAGCTTTCAAGGCTATAGATGCCTCCAAGAGCCATCGCTTGGCCTAAGCTATGATAGGATTATTCCGAGAATAAGTGAGACAATAGTTTGTATGGCCCCTCATGCGCCGAGGTGCTATCGAAATTGCTAACAATAAATGCACCTTGTTATTGAGTGGCATATTTATCAAATCAATTTAATGCCAAGGTTCAAATGAGGCCCCTTCCGTTCCAGACACCCCCAGCCTAACTCAAGCGCAGTCCCATTCAATTCAGGGGAATTCAATGGCAGCATGCGGTGAGAGGCAGTGTTCTTCAAACTAACCATTGAAGCCCTCCATGTCCCAGTTCCCACCAACATTTAATTGAATGTCAAGTGGCGCTTTGGCCAATCTTGAAGCAAAACACTCAGATTCTCTTTAGATTTACCCAGAAGAGAATCGACAAGGAGATTGGCTCCCCTCGCTGCTCAGTAAGGTGGGGAGGGCTGTTACTCAAAAGAAGAAGGAAAAACCCAGTAAGCTCTTTATTTTATAGGTTCACATTTTTCTGGAGAGGAAAATAGTATTTTCCACACCCCACCCACCCACTCTCATTCAACAGGTGTCGTTTCACCAAGGTTTCAGTCTTCAGAGTTATATTGGGCATGAACACTTCCAGCAACCCTAAGTGGCCTTGTTGCAATCCCAAATGACACACAACAAACTTCCAGGGAGGAAATGCTTTCAAGTCACACAATCTGTCCCCGCTCCTCCCCTCCCAAGTGCCACACAACTCCCCTTCCAGCCTATCCTTTCCCTCATCTTGGCGGGAGAGAAGTGATCAGAACCATTCCACGCGTCGGCCTTCGACGGGCCCACGCCTCCTCCATTCGAGAGTTCCTACGATGACGAGGTGACATTACCCGAAGACACAATAGTTTCTGGAGAGTCACCCTCGTCTTTCTGCGGGTGGGAGGAGTTGTCGGATCTGCTTCGGCTGAACTCAATTCCCCCAATGATGGGCCTCTTGAATTTGGTCCCGGAGTCTGCAGTGGGACATTTGCAGCATGACATAATCTTGACAAAAGCTCGCCGCATCTCCTTGTTCGTTAGCGTGTAGATGATCGGGTTAGTGGCAGAGTTGAGAACCGCCAGTACTAAGAAATATTCGGCCTTGAGGAGAACTGGGCAAGTCCGGACTTTGCACCGCACGTCCAGTAAGAGGAGAATGAACAAAGGAGCCCAGCAGATAATGAACACACTTAAAACAATGATCACTGTCTTGAGCAGAGCTAGAGACTTCTCGGAGCTCCTGGTGGCTTTGGCCATGTTCTTCCGGAAGGTCAGCTGACGGCTCTTGGTCCTTACCAAGATGTAGATCCTGCAGTAAAGAACCACGATAGACAACAAGAGGCCCGTGAACACCGAGGTGCAGAAGAGGATATAATACTTGTGGTAGAGGGGCAACACGGTGGAACAGCTTTGTAGACGTTGGATGCAGTTCCAGCCCATAATGGGGAGACCTCCTAATATCACAGAGATGACCCAGCAGGCACTGATCAACAGGAAAGAACGGGAACTGTTGCTGCTGTTGTGTAGTTTCATCTTCAACATTGTAATGTATCTCTCAATGGCGATGGCCAGGAGGCTGAACACAGAGGCGGACAACGCCACAAACATGCTCCCTTCCCTAAGAAACCACTGGGCAGGGGTGAGGGTGTAGGTCTTGTGTCCGGACAGTAAGAGATTGGCGACATAAGCCACCCCGGCCAGCAAGTCAGAGAGTGCCAAGTTGCCAATGAAATAGTACATAGGCCTGTGGAACTTCTTTGTTTTCCAGATGGTCAGAAGGACAAATATGTTCTCCAGGATGATGAAGCAACAGATGATGATGAAGACTGCAGAACTTGCTTTGATCCCGGTATCTGCCTTTTCATTTAGCTTCCCTGTGAAGTTGTAATGTTCTATGATGATCTCATAGTTGAGATAGTCGCTGACTCCACCGAAGGCCTTCACGTGGGGGTCCTTGGTGGAGTCCATGGTGCCGGCCTGAGTTGCAGTTCTCCAGACGGCCACCAAGAGGCGATGTGGAGCAGGTAGTTCAGCAGCTGCCCCGGGCTTCAAGGTCCTAACGTCTGCGGCTTCCAACGTCTAGCTCCTTCTGGGTAACCTCAGTAACCACAGTCCTTAAAAGCAGGAGACACAAGCAAAAAAACATTAATTTAGGAGAAGTGATTTATTGTTATTATACTATTGCTGCAAGTCCAAAGTGAACATTCTGAAAACCCAAACATGAAATCCTGCAAGTTTGCTGCTAGTATGCCCACTGGCAAGTAAAATGACATACCCGATGGGGTATATTATTCAGATTTTATTAGTTAACTAAACCTCATCCAGCGTCAGCTGAAGTGCTAACAGCTTATATGAAACTGTTTACACCTATATCAGGACATAACACCTAACGGAATAAAGGTGTTAGCACTTCAACTTATGGCAGATTGGGTTTATTTAACCAATAAATAACACCTCAGTAGCACAGGGGAAGGCAATGGGTAAAAAAAAGCCATACTGACATCCTCTGCTTTTGACACATGTTCATACATTCATGCTTATAGCCATGAGACCGAGAGAAACTCTATCTCATTTTATATAAAAGCTGCCCAGATTTCCACACCGAAAGCCAAGTCATACCGTTTGCAATCAGATCACAGCAGCAAAGTTAAAACTTCTGTCCTTTTTTTTTTTAAAAAAAAGGCTCCCTCTCGATATGACCGCAATCTAAAACTGCTGACTTGTGTCATAAAACACGGGGGTAATGCATAAAACAAATCTGACTTTTGAAAGGATTAAACAGAAGGAACCGGATAATCTATCCGCGGCACACGCCTACCCAGAGGTAAGCAAGGAGGTGTGTTTAGGATTGCAGTGGAACCCACCCTAAATTAGCTTTGTAAGAGAGGTTTAAAGGAAGGCGTAATTCAGAGGTGAGGAACCTGCTCCCCTCCAGAAGCAATTGGATTCTCATCAGCCACTGGGGAAAGACTGAATTTGAGACATGTGTATTGCATGCAGACATCTCAAGTTCAATCCCCAGGTATGCTCCAGAAATACTCATCTGAAACGCTGGAGCTGCTGGTCAGTGTAGACCAGCGTTTCCCAAACGTGGGTTTCCAGCTGTTTTGGGACTACAATTCCCACCATCTCTGACCATTGTTTCTGCCAGCTAGGGATGATGGGAGTTGTAGTCCAAAAACAGCTGGAGACCCAAGTTTGGAAAACACTGGTGTGAACAATATTGGGATAGGTGGACCCGTGACTCAGCTTCCCAGGTTCCAGCCCCAGTCGGCATGGCCCAAAGTCAAGGCTGATGGGAGTTGTAGTCAAGAAACATCTGGACGGCCACCGCTTCCGCATCCCTGGCATAACTTGCAAAAAAATGGGGAAGTTGCCCTCTGTCACGAACAACAACTGAAGAAAGTGTGGTGTCAGCAAAAATAAAAATCAGTAAAGCTAACAGAAAGCGAGGAAATAAAATGCAAGTCTCCCGGGACTTTCTATTTGGGAGTTGAGAAGGGATAACAGAATGGCCTTTGGCTACTGCCCTGCATGCAGTTTGGAGATTTGTGTCCCATGGATTCTAGTAGTCCAACTCATATCTGTGCAGGATTTGCCATCTACAATTAAGTTAGCAGGAGGAGGAAAGTAAGTGTAAAAGGAGATATGGAATTGAGGATTAACAGAGCACGGAAGGCACCCACAACACTGTGACCACACTATTGATTGTGGTCAATTAACTTGACAGAGGAAATAAAGCTAAAACCTTCACTGCAATCCTGAACACACTGGTAAATCCCAGTGAATTTATTATTATTAATTATTATTATTATTATTATTATTAGAATTTATATACCGCCCTATACCCAGAGGTCTCAGGGCGGTTCACAGAACAAAATCAAAATATAAAGCCACAAAATATATAATCAAAATATGCTTAGGAATGTACTACAAGCTTTTCATGAAAGGGAAAAGTGAAGCTCACTCTATTCATTGGATACCCTTCATTCAAGGCTGAACAATACTGACTTTTCAAAGGGTGAGTATCATAACAAAGTCCAAACCACACAAGACCTTTCCCATTGAGTTACAAGACATACCAGTTTAAGTTACACACACACACACACACAATCATCAGTTTCAAATGGCATATACCTTAAGCCTAGAATCAATGGCTGAACAGGCACGGCGTCATTTAAGCGTGATGTACCGAAGTTTCAAAAGTACAAATCTGAGTCAGGCTTGGAACCCAAGCAGATCCTCACCTCCAGACCCAGAAATCATGCAGCCCTCAACCAGATTGCTATCCCTAGAAACACACCACATTCAGGAATTGAAGATAATTGGGCTCTTACATAAGCCCTGTGAACGCATGAAAGAGAGGAAGGGGATCTGTACTTTCTGCAACTTCTTCAAACCTCCATGCATTCTGCTTAAGTTCTAAACAGGACCTAAGTTCCCACAAGTTGCACGCACAGTCCAGTAATGCTGCCTCCTCCGGAGTTCCTAATCGCGCAACGCGCACCGATGCGCATACAGCTAGTACTTTGCCCAGGATGGGTAAGTTATGAGAGGTGACAGCAAGCAGAGTTGAACCGTCCCTGCTTCCCACACGTAGGGCAGGCACAGGGATCCACACGACAGAAAGAGCTGTGAAGGTCATCAGGTCCCGTGGACTCAAATAGGACCAAACCCTTTTCAGAGTCAATGAGTCCATATGATTGAAGGCGATGGCTGAAGGGGCCCTGGCGGACCTTGGACAAAAGGGTTTGAGCAAGTAACATGCTCCCACATACGACGAAGAGGAAAATAAACTGAGTGCATTGGACGAAACAAACAGAGTGAAAATTGCTTACTATTCCCAGACATGGCAAGGCTTTAAACTCACGTAGCTTGAGAACAAAGCTCCTGTCCCTTGGATCCTCCAGTAAATTTATGACCTGTTCCTTTGACGTCCGCTCTCAAGTTCGCCTCCCTGCAGTCCCCCCTGGGAGGGGGCGGGTGGAGGAGAACACCCTCTTTTAAAAGAAATAAATAGTTCTAGTACCTCGGTTGCACTAAACCATCCACTAACCACTTTCTTGTTGTAGTCTGCCATTTCTAACTCAATACCCAAGTACATCAGACAAGGGTTCTAATCTAACCTCAGAGCTCCCTTGGGAAAGGTTTCCACAGAAAGCCTTTCAGCAGCCGAACCTTTGGCTCCTGAAAATCACTCATTTTTTGCGCATTAAAAAATAAATAAATTGCACAGATATACTTGGGGAAATCTCCGTCTTATGAACATTTCCCATTCTCGAGGCCAGCATATCAACTTCTACACCATCATCAAACTCAGCGATGCACCCATACCTCTAAATAACAGGATATGGCTTATGCGCTGCCAATATCTATAGTACATCTTATTCCTTCATTCCGATCCTCTCCTGTGCCTCGCTTCATAACGCATGGATCCCAGGCATCGCCTCCTCAGTGGAGTCTGCACTGCCGGCAGTGAAAGCGCGTGCCATCGCAGCCCTTGGAAGTTAGCCCCCGCAACTGAAGTTAGCTTGTCAAACAAATGCAAGTTCGTTCTCAGTTGCCTGCAGTACCAGCCGCTGACTGGCATGTGGCAAGGAGCCTTCGGGAATCAAATATACAGATCAGACCCAGAACACTTCTCAGCAGAGGAGACCAGGACCTGCAGGACCAGACTAGAGGCAGTTTGTATGCTCAACTGCTAGGCGCTAAGTATGGAGAAAGTTGAGAGAGGAGGGCACCAAGTACACAAATCACAACATCCCTGGGGGAGTTTGCTGCTTCAGATTAACACAGTTTATTCCTAACTTTCTTTCCCCATCAATTCAGGGGGGCAAGCTGAGGTTTTCTGGCGAGATCCCAGCAAATAGATCCAGGCCACAGCCCCTTCCCCAAGCCCCCAAACCCATATAATTCCACCGTGTCCCTTCCAACTCTACCATTCTATGTTCCTGCGCATGCTTTCCTAGAGTCTCACTGAACGCAATGGGGTTCGCTTGCAAGTAAGCCTGCATAGGGTTGCATTTAAAAATAAAATAAATCACAGCCAATTCACAGAACGACACCCACTCCCAACAAGGCCAGTCCATTCCCCCACATTACGGAGATGCAAAGCTGGGGTTGCCGTCGAATGCACGCTGGAGAGCTCACTGACGCGAGCACTTGCAAACGCGTGTCGTTCTGACATTCACACGTGCACCCAGCCAAACCGGACCTCACCGAGACCCAGCAGCCACAGCCAGCCAGTCCCCTTCTCCCAAATCTTACCTCTCTCGGGCAGGACGCGGGTCTCTCCGGAGGCGGCTGCGCTTCGCATGGCGCGCGTCCCGCCGGCCGCCTCCTTTGCAGAAGAAGAAGAAAAGCCGGGCAGCTCATGGAAAAACCTTTCCCTTTCCCCCCTCTTTTTCTTTTTTGCAAAGTCTTGCCCACCCCTTCGCAGTTTCCTATTATTGTCGCGCTTCCCCGCCCTCCCCCTTACTTACGCGGCTCTCCCGCGTTAACTCTTGGCAAGCCTGGAGCGCACGGCGCGCAGACAACGCGGAGGCGCAGCGCTCGCTCTTCGCTTGCCAAGTCCCGGGCAAAACTGGCCGGCGGCTCTTGGGCGGCGGCTCTTAAACGGAGCGCAGCTGCGGAAGGGTTAACACCTGTTTCCTTCCTTCCTTCCTTCCTGCTCGCTCCTACCTCCCCCCCCCCAAAAAAAAAAGTTCGCGTCTGGCTCTGTGCGGGGACTGCGCGCGCGCGCAGCGGGAGAGGCGGATTTCACACGAGAGGGAAGTTGTCCGCGGACCACGCGGCTGCCTCTGACCCCTGCGGCCTCAGGGCTGCCATCGTCTGGTTGCAAACTGCTCCTGTGCCTTTAACAGCCTCCGGATTTGCAAGACTGAAAAGGCTTATCTGCATAAGAGCTTTTCTTTCTTTTTTTTTCTGGAGGCTACACTGCTGCACCAAACCAAGTGCCGGATTTTCCCTCCTGGCCAGATGGGAAAACTCTTACGTGGATCTGCACGTGTTTCACATAACCCTAGAATTGTAGGGGTGATCTAGTCCCAACCCCTGCAATGCAAGAATTTCAGCTAAATCATACATGATAGATGGTCATCCGACTTCTGCTTTAAAACCTTCAAGGAAGGACAGTCCACCACTTCTTGTGGCAGTCTGTTCCACTGCCCAACACTCTGTCACTCTGAGTTACTTGTTTTAAAAAAGCAACCGGTAAGCTTAATAAACAAGGCAAATCTTTCTGCCTCACGTTCACACCACACATTTAAAATACTTGTGTTCCCCCAAAGAACCATGGGTTTTTAGTTTATTCCTCCCAAAGCAAGGATTCCCGACAGTTCCCATGATTCTTTGAGGGAAGTCATGTGCTTTAAATGGATGGCCTGAATGAGACTGCCAGCCCAGCCTCTCTCTCTCCCTTTCTCTCCCTCTCTCTCTCTCTCTCTCTCACACACACACACACACAAACAGAGTGGAACAGCTTGGAAAGGCAGAATGAAATCAGCTCACCTGCCTGAATTTGATAAATTCCAGTATTTCTTCAAAATCCAATGATTCCTTGAGTTTCTTGAGGACTAGAAAGCTTGGTACCACACTATTTTCATTGCTATACAATTGCATTATCCATCTTCACTCATCTCCTCCTTACCTTCAGCCTCTTCTTCATCAGACTCCTTCTGGCAGAACCACATTCCTCCTTCCCTGCTTGGTCTTTGGCCTGATCCCGCGTCTCCAGGAAGTCCTTTAGGAAGGTGACGCGGCCTGTCGTTTCTGACTCTGCTTTGATCTTGGCGATGATCTCAGAAATTTCAAGGCATCTCCCACTTCCTTCAAATTCCTCTCCCTCATCATCTGGATGGTCTTCTTAGATCACTTCCCAACAACCTGGTTACATCTTGATCTGTTTTATGGGAGGTCAGAAGATGTTGCGCCGAGCAAATGTTATCCCAAACACTCTGGTGCCTTTTCCTCTTGCTTATCGCAAAAAAAGCCCCCAAAATATTTGAAAAGCAAGTTTGCCGGGCAAGTGCTCCATAATAACTTTAATTGCACAATCTGCCTTTGCCAGTATGCAATTGAATCCCATCCAAAAATAGCAGCGGTCTGGACAGGCCCTTAATATCCTTCCTTTTTGTGCAAGGTCTTGTGGAGAATAGACTCTCAAATTCTGTGGAAGTGCAAGTTGAGCTGTCTTCAGGGCAACACTTCAGCTGATGGAACCACTAATAAGGAGAGCAGAGGTGGATTGAATAGTTGGCACAACCACATCCAGCGAAAGGAAAGGGTACGATGTGCTTGTTCATGCATGCATTTGTCACTCGATGGCACACGTGAACCGACTCCACTGAAAAGTATTTTTCTTTAGGTACCATTGGTGACTGGGAAGTTCTGGAGCTAGGACTGGTCAAAGTCACCAATCATGTCTTGATAGGTAAAGATTGCCATTTTTTCACACATGCTTTACTATATCTGCTCTCTTTTCTTCTGGAAAAACAAGCTCTCAAAGGACCTGTTGATGGCATTTTACCATTGTACTGTTGAGAGTGTATTAACTTATGGTCTGTGTGTGTGGTTTGGGAGCTGCACGGTCAGGGAAAAAACAATGCTGTCCAGGGTTGTAAAGACTGCGGAGAGAATAATTGGGTGCACTCTTCCCACCTTGGATCAACAAATCTATGCTTCCAGGTGCCATAAGAAAGCTGCAGAGATAGCGCAGGATAGTGCACACTCTGGAAATGATCTCTTTCAGCTTCTGCCTTCTGGAAGAAGGTACAGGGTTATAAAGACTAGGACTAGCCGCCTGAGAAACAGTTTCTATCCAAATGTGATTTTGGTTTTAAACGCAGTGTAAGGGGTCTCTGTGGGAGTATATTGTATTTAATTATGGGGTATCGGAGTTTTTAGGGGGCTAACCAGGTTGGGATAGCAGGGATAGCAGGCTTGTTGGTTTTTGAATGTCTTATGTAGATTTTTTCAATTTCGTTTTTCTGTATGGGACAATGACAATAAAGATTATTGTATCGTGGTTTTTTTAATTTTAAAAATCCTCTTTACCATTCAGCACAATGATCGATGAGATATTCCACTTTCAAAAGGGTAGCTGCAAATACGTGCATGGGTGTCACCCAAGGAACCCCATTGGTGGAAGCACTCCTCTCCACCCCCCATAGAGCCCCCAAATTGGCTCGAGGGGACCCCAGAACAGCATGCAAGGGGAGGAGCAGGAGGGTCATTCCATCTGGCAATGCTCAGATTAAATGTTTATAGTGCTGTGGCCCTGAATACCACCTTCTGAATACCTATCCTGTTTAATGTACACACCACACACGTGAATCGGACCTTTAAAACCTAATGGGTTGGTTGTAAAGTACGTCTTTCAAAATCCCTGTTGAAAGCAGTGGGGGAATGGTGCTTAACTATTCTTCCTGCTCGGCTCCTGTTTGCTTTGGCTAGCTCTCTCCTACATCGAACAAGGCCCCTTAAATGTGTGCACATCAAGTTGGATGCTTCCCCTCCTATCCATTCTGAACAGAGCAGAGGTGCAAAGCTGCTATATACACATCTATCAATGTGGAGTAACAGCCGTCCCCCTGAACCCCTGCTACCACAAATCAGAATTGTCCTTACTCCGCCTACGAGCTTGCATAAAGAGTGAAAATATCAGAGCGGCGTAGGAGTGGCAAAAAAGTATTCTGATTTATCATCTTGATTTGCCAGACGAGGTGGTTAACAGGGAGGTAACAGGAAACGACTCTGTACTGTCTTTGGCAAGCTCTTCTTAAGGGGGTGTGATAAAGCCAGAGAAATTTCCTGCAAACTTGCAGACACAAATGAAGAGGATCAGGTCTTCTACCAGCAATTGCCCAGTAGGGAGCAACTTCCCGTTGGGATGGGTATACACGTGAACCCAAAGGTCAAATGCCCTTCCTTTTTCTGGCACCCTGCCCCACTAGCTTAGGGGGATACTGATTCACTGCTAGCGACTGTACTGGGATCTGCACCTTATTCTGGGCCAGCCCAGTTAAAGAAAAGAAAGAACGAAAGTCAAGATGAAGCAAAGGACCAGGACGACTTTTCTACTCCTGGCCTTGTCTGTTATTCTCATGATCACTGATCCTAGCTGATGCATAGTGGGACTGTTTCTCTAACTTTCTCTTCGCAACTTGAGAGATGGATTTGTGCAAATAAAAGTTTATTCCCTCTTGCCTAAAACATCTGCACACTACCTACCACTTCATTTTGTAACAAAGTGCAAATATTTCCTCTTTCATTCTTGCATTGCTTGTTGTTTGTGCCCCTCTGATATGGTCCCATATCTAAAACCATTAATCAGCCTGATGTAATTTCCCCTTGTCTCTGATAACTGTTGAAGATCTCTAAGATTATAATGGCATTTTGTGTAAAGGAGTATATGATAAAGTGCACAAGATATAGGAGAAATAGTCCTTTATCAGTTTGGGGTGGATTTCTGGGGGTGTTCTTCAATATGATGTTGGAGCAATTATAAACCTGCTATCAATATATTACTCCATTTATTTTGAACAAAGGAAACAATAATGATAATCTCTGTTGCTGGAAATGTAATTGGAAGGGAGGTCTTTGGTTTGATTTCATTAGGTATGTATTGGGAATTTTTTAATATCTCATGTTATACCATTTTTAATATATGTTGTAAGCTGCCCAGAGTGACTAGGGAAACCCACCCAGATGGATGGGGTATAAATAATAAAACTACAGTGGAACCTTGGTTTTCTAACGTCTCCGTTGACAAACATTTTGGAACCCAAACACCGTTAACCCAGAAGTAAATACTTCCGTTTTCGAACGCGCCTCAGAAGTCGAACTTCTGAGGCAGCTTCCATTTTGAGTTTTCCTATTGTATTGAGGCTTCTGTACTGAGTTTTCAGTTTTCGGACGTTTCGGAACAGATTACGTTTGAAAACCGAGGTTCCACTGTATTATTATTATTATTATTATTATTATTATTATTATTATTATTTTACTACCCAGAAGACGGTTTCAGAATAAGCCACCACTGAGGTCTGCTCCTGAGTTGAAGCAGTCAAGATTTGGGTCAAGATTTGCCTGTGCCATACCAACCCAGAGCAGATTCAACAGGTGGGGTGTGGGGGAGAGACTCCCAAAGGAAGTTCTTGATTGATACCTTTGATCAATGACTGGCCAAAAATCACTATGAGTAATTATTGAAGAAACATCAGCTAACAAGCTTGAGGACTTCAGGCCTGGGGACGTGCTCCTCATCAGTCTCAAGGGCATTGGCAATCACTGGAATGTGTCCTAGAACTGTGTGAATGCCTCTCGGAGGACAGAGAGGTGTGCATGTGTGAATGCGTGTTTATAACCCTCTAGTTTTTGTTGTGTAGTCCAAATTGTACAGTACAATTTGCCTCTGGTCTCACCCACTGATTCCAAGAACTATGTGGCCCTTAGGAGGCTAGCCATGGGGGAATGCAACCTTTGGGCTGAAGAAGCTTCTCTGCCGCTGGTTTCTAAGACCTGAGAAAGGAAACGTTCCAGCTTGGCTTGCCGTAAATGGTGAATATGATCCATAACCACAGGATACTAATAATCACACGGGGAAAAATTCCTGTCCTGTTAAATGGAGCTCTATCATGGACATTTTTCTCAGCAATTACAAATTATCAGGGAGCAGAACAGAACACCTCACTTGTGCACTTACTTGCGTGTGTGTTTTG
This sequence comes from Podarcis cretensis, assembly GCF_951804945.1. Taxonomy (NCBI): domain Eukaryota; kingdom Metazoa; phylum Chordata; class Lepidosauria; order Squamata; family Lacertidae; genus Podarcis; species Podarcis cretensis. Next base: position 79,055,546 of record NC_137175.1, on the reverse strand, counting down.
CAAACCATCCGTTTCAATTGCCGCACGCCTCTTTCTGAATGACTCAGATAAAACTGCTCTGTCAATTCCATCAGCCGTGGAACCCTAACACGCTCATGTTTTGAGGTGATAGACGTCGGACATAACAAGAGAACCGTTAAATTGCAACTGTCAGAGAGAAAGCATGGAGAATCATGTAAGGAAACCCCTTTGCAAACGCCTCACGGCTACAGCCCGGACATATTTTGCTAATTTATTGAGACAACTGAAAGGAAGTGAGCTAACGGAGGCTGAAAACAAACAATATGTTCCTTTCTTTGTGAAACTTGTTCTTATGTATCCTACTCGGAGGGATTTGGTATGTCAGAGTAACATTACACAATCGAAGGAATGGAGTGACTCAGAATGTGTGGTAATAGGATATAAAGGTTTCATTTTTAGATAATGTCAGGATTGGAAGCCTTCTGACGCCATGGCAGAAAAGGCATCAGTTCTTGTGAACAAAGGCAAACAAAACAGCACAAGATAGTCCTGCAGGAGTAATTGGATGACAAATGGGCACAACCCTGTACACGTCTACTCAGAAGCAAGCCCTGGAGAGTTTAATGGGGCATACTCCCATGTGTGTATAGGATTTTCTCACTGCTGTTCACACGAATAGCTCCTTAAATATAACATTTGAGATTCTGCCTTAACATACTTAACTTCTGCATTCTGAAGCAGGGGCGGAGGAAGGGGGGACGGTGGGGGTGGTCCCTCCCTGGTGGCATCCCTGAGGGGAGTGACATTCAGTGTGCCCCCCGCCCGCAACTCCCAAGCCTACCCCAAACCGCTGGAGGAAGGGGCGGAGCTGTGCCGCCTTGCCGGCGGCCTTTCCCCCTTCCCCCTTCATTTGACAGCTCGGGGGAGGCTTGGGAGTCATGGGTGGGCAGCACACCGTTGCCCCCCACTCCTGGGCTGCTTCCTGGGGGGGGGGAGAGCCTCCCCCGAGCTGTCAAAAGGCAGAGGGAAGGGAGGAAGGTTGCTGGCAAAGCTTAGCGGCTCCCTCCTCCATGCCCAGGAAGCAGCCCGCCATGGGTGGCTCGCTCCACCCCCTATGGGCAGCTAGCTCCTTGGGACGCTCACCGTGGTGCCCTCCTTGGACGCTCGCTGTGGGCGGCACCCCCTGGGATGCTTGCCCCGCCCCCTGAGACACTCGCCCCACCCCCGGGTGCACAGCTTGTGCGCCACTCCAAGGGCCGAAGCAGCTAGCTCCACCTCTGTTCTGAAGAAAGAACCAGAGGATGGGTTAATATATAAAGAGCATATGTCCATCACCAGTCAACCATAGAGAGCATGACTGCACTAAAGGAAGCAGAACCAAGCAGAACCTCTAGTTCCTAGGATGTCCTGAGAAAACGTGACTTCAGTGAAGGTTATTCACTTGGGGTAAGATACCTCTGTTCAAACCATAATAGAAAAGTAATAAGTTAAGACATGTACAAGGTCGGTGGTTCGAATCCTCGCGACGGAGTGAGCTCCCATTGCTTGGTCCCTGCTCCTGCCAACCTAGCAGTTCGAAAGAACGTCAAAGTGCAAGTAGATAAATAGGTACCGCTCCGGTGGGAAGGTAAACAGTGTTTCTGTGTGCTGCTCTGGTTCGCCAGAAGCGGCTTAGTCATGCTGGCCACATGACCCGGAAGCTGTACGCCGGCTCCCTCGGCCAATAAAGCGAGATGAGCGCCGCAACCCCAGAGTCAGTCACAACTGGACCTAATGGTCAGGGGTCCCTTTACCTTTTTAAGATATGTACTCTTCCAGTACGGGACGCAGGTGGCGCTGTGGGTTAAAGCCTCAGCGCCTAGGACTTGCCGATCGAAAGGTCGGTGGTTCGAATCCCTGCGGCGGGGTGCGCTCCCGCTGCTCGGTCCCAGCGCCTGCCAACCTAGCAGTTCGAAAGCACCTCTGGGTGCAAGTAGATAAATAGGGACCGCTTACCAGCGGGAAGGTAAACGGCGTTTCCGTGTGCGGCTCTGGCTCGCCAGAGCAGCGATGTCACGCTGGCCACGTGACCCGGAAGTGTCTCCGGACAGCGCTGGCCCCTGGCCTCTTAAGTGAGATGGGCGCACAACCCCAGAGTCTGTCAAGACTGGCCCGTATGGGCAGGGGTACCTTTACCTTTACCTTTACTCTTCCAGTAACCCCACCCCCGCCCCTTTGGGAACCACTGGTCTATAGCACTGCAGGCAGAGTGAGGCTTATCTACATGCTGCCTCCTTGTCTGCACCTTAACTAAGTGAAGGATCTGTTGCTTACAAGAAGTTTGAATTAAAAGAGCTTTCATGAAGCAAGGGCTACTACTTGTTTAAAGATCTTTGTTGCCAGTAAAACTAGACTGTGATGATCTAATAGGAGCATCTGGTTCTAAACTGATTTAGTGGCTTTCATGCAAAACTGTATGTGGGCATTTCATTAAATTAACCAGACCAGCTCATTTCCACTAGCATCCAATGGCAAATCCCGTTTGCCTCGCACGTGGCAAGAATCACAAGGCTGTTGCTGTCTTCTATAATATCACTTTATTTCGATTTAGTTGGGATGAAGAATGACTCATGATTTCCCGAAAGGTATTTTAATGAGGTAGGAAGATGGGAATATTGGGCTGTCTAAAATAAATTTATAGCAAGACGGATCTGTGTAGTTCTGATATCTTCATGGTTTGAGCCATTGCAATGTTTTAAGATTATCCTTTCCATAATGGGTAGGTAAGGTGAATCAGTTTTCTGTCAATATTCATGGAGTTTAAAAATTCCATATCTTCTTTTTTCAGACTAAAGTCAAAGACCTGAAAAGAAAAAGATGTCAAATGTTATAATACTCTTGGTATACTGCTAATGCAACCATAGCAAACTCAACCTTAGTCCTGGTTTTGGTTTCCCTGCAAATGGCCCGGTCCTCAAACACTCTGCACTTCAATTGGAAGAATGCTGCACTCGCAGAGCTCAGGGAATGCTGGATTTCGGCATCACTTGGGAAGACAGGCAAACTAATGCCAGTGTACTGGAAGAAGCAAAGATCACCGGTGTCGAAGCAATGATTCTTCAACATCAACTTCGTTGGACTGGTCATGTTGTGCGGATGCCTAATGATCGTTTTCCAAAGCAACTACTCTATTCCCAACTTAAGAATGGAAAATGTAATGTTGGTGGTCAACAAAAGAGGTTTATAGACACGCTCAAGGCAAATCTTAAAAAATGTAGAATAAACACATTTAAATACTGCATGTCCCCACTGTGGAAGGATGTGTGGATCCAGAATTTGCCTCTACAGTCACTTATGGACTCTCTGTTAAGGCCGTGTTCATGGAAGACGATCTTACTTGGCTACAAGTGATCGCCAAAGAAGAAGAAGAAGAAGAAAAGAAGTCCTGTTTTATACAATCTACTGCTACTTAGGCTAACAGGATCTGCATGGTTTCAAAAACCAGCAAAACAAATCTGACCAAGAGAGAAAAAAGTTGGCTGGAATAACTGTATGGAAATGACATGGGATTAGCAAAACACTTCTCAAATCACTTCCAATTCACTTAAAAACAATAGTCTGTATTCAGCTTGTTTGTAGTAACCTTGAATGCCTATAGGCCAAATGACCCAACATAGATAGATACATATATAGATACACACACACATATATATATACATACATACTACTAACTTTAAAAGTCCATTTCATTTTAGCATAGGCACTGTCAGAGCTTAATCATGCTTCATATTGCAAAGGTTATTATTTGGAAACAAATTTGAAACTATTCTCAATCCCCCCTCTTTTTTTTTTTTTTACTTAGACCAGCACAAGTTGATGCTTTCCTTTTGCAAAGGAATACTGTCAGGTGGAGTTATTACCTTCTCTAAACCCAACAGATGCCCAGGGAGGGATGTAACTGTGCTCCTAAGGTGCCTGGGTGAATTCATAAGTGTTCTCCTACACTTGTGCCTCTTCAAAAGTCTCATTATGCTTTCATTCACTGGGAGTGAGAACCTGAGGAATTCTCTCTCCAGAAGCAGGAACAATGCAGTGTGTGTCGACCTCAGACTGATCAGTGCACAAACTGTTCCCTTAAGTTTGCATCACAGTCAACCCTGGACACTGCAAAGGAGCTAAGTTTTTTCTCACGGAACTTCTTAAGCATATGCAATTCCACCCAAATAGCTGACTAGAACTCAATTCATGTGTTAGCAGCTTTTGGCAGCACCCACACCCCCAAAGCTAACATAGTAGCTGGTGCCAGAGGAATATGCTTAGATAGCAATACAAATATCAATCCTTAGAAAGAAGGATTCAGGCATGCATGGATGAAATTTGTCTCCAGTTGGATAGAAGTGGTCACTGATCCAAAGGATGGAAAGCAGGGCTTCACAAACAAAATCATAGAATTGTAGAGTTGGAAGGGACCACAAGGGTCATCGAGTCCAACCCCCTGCAAATATTCAGATGAATCAACTGAAAAATAACCTGAATAAGCTAAGAAACTATTGACTTTGTAAAGCAACATCCGGGAAATAGTAAAAGAAAAATCCCGAAGAGTTGCTCCATCATGGGAAAAGGATGCACGGCAGAAGCAAATAAAATGATCCTTCAGCTGTAGAATGAAAATAGGGGCGAAGTTTATAGTAGAATTCCCTCAACTTAGAATTGCATTATTGTCCAAATGTGAGCTTCTTTGATATCTCCCAAGCCCTTTGTGACTGAGCCGCCTTTTTGATCATAGAATCAACGTGCCCTACCTCAAGAGAAACAGAACACACAGCATCTTGTGATTTATATTATATAATGTACCACAGAAGTGTGGGACGCAGGTGGCGCTGTGGGTTAAAGCCTCAGCGCCTAGGGCTTGCCGATCGAAAGGTCGGCGGTTCGAATCCCTACGGCGGGGTGCGCTCCCGCTGCTCGGTCCCAGCGCCTGCCAACCTAGCAGTTCGAAAGCACCTCCGGGTGCAAGTAGATAAATAGGGACCGCTTACCAGCGGGAAGGTAAACGGCGTTTCCGTGTGCGGCTCTGGCTCTGGCTCTGGCCAGAGCAGCTTCGTCACGCTGGCCACGTGACCCGGAAGTGTCTCCGGACAGCGCTGGCCCCTGGCCTCTTAAGTGAGATGGGCACACAACCCCAGAGTCTGTCAAGACTGGCCCGTATGGGCAGGGGTACCTTTACCTTTACCTTTACCACAGAAGTGGATGAAATTTGCAGGATGAAAATTTGTGGATGAAATAGATTAGCTTCTCCAGAGTAGATAAAGCCTGTTAAACTACAAATAGCTCCAAAGTCCTTTCTGCTGGAAACCTTTAAAGTTTTATTTTTTATTAAGGAAACATCTTAAAACTTTATTTTGGGGTAGAACTGGATAAAATTTGTAGACAAGATCACCCTTTTGGAGGTACGAATCCTGTAAAATCTCAGGAGGATAGCTGCAGTAGTTTTCCTGCAAGGGCAGCAGTCACAGGTTTGGAGTAGGTAAAATAAAAATCACTTAATCTCCCAATGTGTTTTGTGGGCAATTGGTCTGAAAATTGCAGCTGTGAGAGAAACCTGCCAAACTGCAGACAAGCAGGTCTGCGAGCTTTCATGATAGGCTCCTTTAAAGATGCCTGTGCTTTTCTTTTGTCTGGAGCAGGGGGAGGAGAACTAAAACGGATTAGTTTTCTGGGTGAAATCAGAAGTGCTTGTGCTGACAGAACAAATGCCATGAATATCATCCTTTATATATTTTCCACTGAGAGGTTACTGGAACTTTGGGAAGTAGGAAACAGATTGGGAACAATGGGAGTGGTATGTTGTATACTTTGATGTATGCTGAATGCCAACTTTGGGTATTATGTGGTGAAGAAAGTAGAGAAACTGCAGTCATATAGAGACGGCTAAAGCAAGCTTTCAAGGGAAATTTAACAGGATCTCATGGCAAAGTTATGCCAGCAAATTCATTCTCTCACACAGGTGCAGAATTTCATAGAAGCCTGAGAAGTGTGCTCAGTAATCAGACATTGGCTTCCCAAATTGGAAGTCTTTGTTGGAGTCATAAAGAGTAAACTGTTTAACTCCCGCGGGGCATTTAAAAGAAGCATCTTTTACTCCACCAATATCAAACATACAGAAGAGATCTGACAACTCGCAAGCCTTGTTTACTTCAACAAGGGAACTTTCATCCAAGAGCAGAGCTTTGAAAAGGCAGAGCTCACGTCACCCTGTTGTACCACTTTAAAGGGAAACAGGCTGGTGTTTACTACAGTATATCAGGCCCATAGTACATATATTTTGACTCTGAGGCTTCTGAACTTATAATTTCTGCAGCCTGCTTACTGCCTATAGAGCGGTGACATAATTATCTTCTAGCTTAAGTTGTGGGCAAGGAAAGGAGCCGTAGCAGCTTCAGTTCTCTGCAATCAAATGTACAGCTTGGTCAGAAATGCCTTATGTGTGCATTTTACAACCACCATTGGCATTTCTCAACTGGAGGGTCTGAGCTGCTTTTCAGTCATATAATAAGCAAGCTGCAGTGAAGAAGAAAAAAAGACTGAACAAAAAGTGGAGATTAAACAGTCTACCCTCAGAAAAATCAGACAGGAAACTCTGTAGCTGGGCAGCCATCAGCCTCACCCTTCCCTTTTGACTTTTTTCGTTGTTGATCTTTCCTCTTTTCTTTATTATTTCACAGCCATTTCCATTCCCCCACTGATCATCAGAGCGGTCTAGCAAAAGATGCTATGTTGTGGCTTAAAAGTGTTCAGATTATTGGGACTTCTGCCCAGGTGTGAGGACCCAAACTAAGTGGGATTTCCCCTGAAAGCTGATTTTTGCTTATCTGCAGAAATAACACTTAATTTCACTCCTGTCCTAAGTAAAAGTTGTGATTGAGTGCAGCGGACTGCCTACAGTTTCCAGATGAGCAAAACCCAAGCTATCTAGAGTGCCAAACTTAGTATCATAAAGTCATGCTAGGCTGGCTCCCAAAAGTAATTTATTTATTCAGGGGGTGCCCCACAATAACTTGCATTCGGTGGGGAAAAATAAATCTGAGCTGAAAGTTCTCATGGGGAAATTTCTGACTTGAACTTGCAATAAGAGTGCATAGCAAAAATGGTCCCCTGAAATCCAGAGTTAGTGGCAGCAACTGTCTCCCACCCTTCCTTCTTTCAAAAAATGTGTCTAATTCTGCCATCACAGACAGTGACAGCCCAGAACCCAACCACATGGTGGGTTGGACTCCAACTCCCATCAGCCCCAGCCAGCATAGCAAGTGGTCAGAGAAGATGGGAAGACCAGCCAACTCTGCCTTTAAAATCTGCAAGGAAGGCTCTGCTTGTGATCCTGCCTGATTGGCTAGGGTCTTCTCTGTGGCGACCCCTCAGTTATGGAAATCCCTCCCCATTGAGCTATGTCTGTCGGCCTCATTGGTTTTCTCCCTCCCTGCCCTCCACCAGTTGAACCACACACTTGACTGTCCAAGCCTGTTTGGAAAAGGACGATTGGGACTGATGTCTTTATCATTTCTGCTAGCTGAGAGGTTCTGTTGTTTTACTGCAGTTTTTGCAATAGCGTTTGTAGTAGTTTATTCTGTTGTAAGGCTTTATTGTATGCACGCCGCCCTGGTCTCCTTTGGAGGAAGGGCCAGGCAAATATATAACAGGTGCAGAACAGCACCTATATTACACCAAACATCCCCAAATATGTTCTGTCCAGGATGTTTCAGATAAAGAGTGAAAGAAGCATGAGTGATTTGCGTGTTTCTAGATCTTGACTCAAAGGAGATACATAAATGCATCCCCCGAGGAAGGATGCACAATGGGATAATAGAAACCTGTGGGGAAATGTACATTTCTATCCCCTGGGCAAGACCCAAATGCACAATGAGAAGCCTTCCCATCCCTCTGCCTTTTTGGAACATTAAAAGAAGATTTAAAAATACTGTTTAAAGTGCATCACTCTTGAATATTGACCACAGAATAAATAACAACTACAAAAGCCATTTTTAAATTGAAATGTATGTTCCTGTCAAAAGCACTTCTTTAATTCTATTGAAGTGGGAAACTTCAATAGCACCACTTGTGTTTGTGAAAACAACTTTGGGGTCCCATCCTATGAACTTAAGACTCAAAGGTCAGCCCCATTTGTTTTACTGATATTAACATTTCTAGGCTGTAACACTCTAGCTTAGTCCAATGGGACTTGTTTGCAAGTAGGCATGCACAGAATTATAGTATTAATCTGCTTCATGATGAAAATCAGCAAACAGTTGACAGATGCATGGGGAAGTAACAGAGGAAAGTTACTAAGTGCCCAAAGAAGGAAATTAGGACTGTTGTATTTGTTTTAAATGGGTACGGTGCATTTCTTAATTATCTCTGGCACTGAGGGATACACTCTTGGGTATTGTATTAAGAGGAAACACGAGGTGGGGCTCCATTTGTGCTTCACACACTCCGAATTGTCTTTCGAAACAATTTCTTTTGGTCAAATGTTTCTGTTTCTAATACAAAAAAGGACATGCACGAGTGGTATTGAAATTTGAACAGCAGCACCATCTGACACTCCTAACATAACTGAGCTGCTCTTTCTTCCTCTTTCTTTTTAAAACACCACTTTCAGGTCACTCCAGACATAGATAAATCAATCAATTAATAGTCAAGCTGCTTTATTGCTGCTGCTATTTATTAGTCTTATTTATGATCATCATTTTTACAGGCCCAGCTTACTAAGATCCATTAGCCTGGTAGCGTGATCAACTGTTTGCAGGTAAATCACACAGGGGTGTTCTCTAAGTTGGGAAAGAGCTGGCTATGCTCTCCCACAACAGACCATTGCTAAGCCACAAATGACTAACATAAGTAGGCATGCACAATCACGCTCTTGTGAACATTTCAGCAGGCTAGGAACAGCTGATGACATGGATCCCCAAATCTCTTTTCTGATGAGAGCAGCTTTTGCATCTCATTTGGAAACCAAGGACCCAGAGTCTGGAGGAAGAATAGGGAGGCACACAATGCCAGATGCCTGAAGTCCAGTGTGAAGTTTCCACAGTCTGTGTTGATTTGGGTAGCCATGTCATCAGCTGGTGTTGGTCCACTGTGCTTCATTAAGTCCAGGGTCAATGCAGCCGTCTACCAGGAGATTTTGGAGCACTTCATGCTTCCTTCCGCAGATGAGCTTTATGGGGATGCTGACTTCATTTTCCAGCAGAACTTTGGCACCTGCCCACACTGCCAAAAGTACCAAAACCTGGTTTAATGCCCATGGGACTACTGTGCTTGATTGGCCAGCAAACTCACCTGACCTGAACCCCATAGAGAATCTATGGGGTATTGCCAAGAGAAAGATGAGAGACATGAGACCGAGCAATGCAAAAGAGCTGAAGGCTGCTATTGAAGCATCCTGGTCTTCCATAACACCTCAGCAGTGCCACAGGCTGATAGCATCCATGCCACGCTGCACTGAGGCAGTAATTGATGCAAAAGGGGCCCAAACCAAGTACTGAGTACATATGCATGCTTCTACTTCTCAGAGGTTCAATATTGCTCTATTTGCAATCCTTGTTTTGCTGATTTCATTTAATATTCTAATTTTCTGAGATTGTTAATTTGGGGTTTTCATCAGCTGTACGCCATGATCATCACAATTATAACAAATAAAGGCTTGACATATCTCGCTTTGCATGTCATGAGACTATCTCATATATTAGTTTCACCTTTTAAGTTGAATTACTGAAATAAATGAACTTTTCCACGATATTCTAATTTTCCGAGTTTCACCTGGAGTTCTAAGGTTGCCAACTTCTCTTTCCTTTTCCTTTTCTTTCTGCTCCCGTACATTTAACAGCAGAAGTTCAGCAGGTCAAACGTTTCAGTACATTGAGCATACCTGGAAAAGATTTAACCTGATTTGTGTGTGTCTAGCCCAAGAATGGGTCCAGTGTGGCAGAGTGGGGGGGGGGGAGAGTTGGCAACTTTAGCCAACACCTGCCCTGTGAGGTTGTGTCAATATTATTTTATTTGCCAGGTGGCGAACTGAAATGGCTAAGTTTGCGGACTGACCTTGCGCCCATCACTGTCTCTCAGTCTAATATGCCTGACAGTGTTGTTTTGAGGATAAAGCAGAAGAGAGGGAGAACCTTGCACACCACCTTTAGCTTGCAGGGAGGGTAGGTGGGGTGTAAATGTCATTTATAAATAATACTATTATAAAAGCCAGGCCTTGAGATATGCTGATAAAAGCGTGTTCTTTCGCCCCAACAAACAATACAAGCAACACGCAGACCAGTATACTAGATAGCACTGTAATTCTTATTGCATAATAGACATGATTTAGTAACAAAAACAAAATGTGTGAACTTGTAAATTCTCTAATATATTTGAAATCAATTGAGCACACCTCTGTCAATCTTTGAAAGTCCGTAGAAGTATAATAAGTCTATGCTGAAACAAAGTAATAGATGCTATCCTGTGGGCTAAGCGGTAAAACTTTTTAGGCGTTCTTTCGCCCCAGCTCTATGAAAACGTGCCGAAACCATCTCCGAAGGCAAAAATTTACTTCTTTTCGAACTGTTTATCAAGCAATATGAAACTTCACAGGCCAAAGTTATTTCCTGGTCAAAAGAACCGAGAGCAGCTTTTTCCTTGTTTTCTAAATGCAGCAACATGCCAGAAAGCTCGAGAAAAATTCTCTACCAGTTAATGGAAAGCTACAGCAAGCAGAACACAGGAAGACCCCCAGTTTATACGAGAAAATAGTATTCCGTTCCTGCGATGATGGGAGGCGGCTTTATTGATAAGTGTAACACATTATGTCTGCAAGGAAGGTGCTGTGGGCCAAGTTGGGAGCTGCACCTGTGCTGTGCTTTGCGCATTGTGGTGTAGCACGTCTTCAGATCCTCAGGGATCCTCATGGTTTTTGTCCAGCACCCTATTTCTAGGGATCTGCTTAACCTGTGGTGCTAACTTGTACAGCTGCACCATCCTTACTTTTGCTAATGAGCAGTGCCATTTTGCACTAACGTCCCAAGTTTGTGTGCTCTCTCTTTAACCTTTGTGATCCAATAACTGCCATGTGCTGCTTAAGAACTGAGAAGGAAGCACTTTGCACAGAAGAGAGAAGAAGAGTTTGGATTTGATATACCACTTTATCACCACCCAAAGGAGTCTCAAAGCGGCTAACATTCTCCTTTCCCTTCCTCCCCCACAACAAACACTCTTTTAGGTGAGTGAGGCGGAGAGACTTCAGAGAAGTGTGACTGGCCCAAGGTCGCCCAGCAGCTGCATGTGGAGGAGCAGAGACGCGAACCCGGTTCCCCAGATTACAAGACTACCGCTCTTAACCACTACACCACACTGGCTCTCACAGCTAACTTTCCCATATATAAATGCTTAAACCTTCACATTCGATCTTCTGCGGCACATTCTAAATGCAACCACCAATTGAGCTGTCAGTTGCACTAGAGAAGGCTGGGCCTCATTTTTTCTTGCTTTAGGTAGCTTTACTCAAGAGTTTCCCTCCCTCTGCACTGTAAGGAAGGCAAGCAAATAGCTGTCAGGATCAGCAATGGTGGTGAAAAGCTTTGGGGTGGGGGAGAAATCACAGAACATAACTGTTACTTTCAGTAACTGTTCTTTGAAAGGAAGTGTGCTTTCACACAGTTTCCATGTGCTGGTCGCACCTGCCATTACCCCCTCCCAACTGTCAACAAATCAGCTTTTTAAGGTTAGAACACAAGGTCAAATGGTTAGCTGGATCTAATCTCCAGCCAACTCAGGCTTGCCCTGCAAATATAATAATAATGCAGAAATACTCAGGTGTAGCTTAGAGAAGCTTCTGCACTTTTGCTGTAGCTGCAAAGGTGAATCCTACAGGAAATACAAATGGCCATTTAAGAGGTTTACCCTGGCTTAAAGACCCCAATTCTGTGATGGATGTGTGGCCACATTTGCACATCTTCCCTAAAGCACAAAAATGTAATGTGCATCACACAGTGTGTGTGTGTGTGTGTGTGTGTGTGTGTGTGAGAGAGAGAGAGAGAGAGAGAGAGAGAGAGAGAGAATCAGATGAATCTTCTCCCTTAAGAAAGAGAAGGAGGCGAAGCGCCCAACATTGGGAACTTTCCACCCTTCATGCCGTCATGAACAGGCATCCATGTGGAGCACCTGCAACATGTATTATGCAATAAGGATTTGGGGGAGCGCACGGCCATCTTCTCCACCACCACGAGAACAAGATTTTAGGGGCACATAAGCATCTAAGTATTATAAAGGTAAAAGGTCAAGGACCTTTGGACTGTTAAAGGCGACTATGGGGTTGCGGTGCTCATCTGGCTTTCGGGCTGAGGGAGCCGCCCTTTGTTCACAGACAGCTTTCCGGGTCACGTGGCCGGCATGACTAAACTGCTTCTGGCGCAACAGTACCTATTTATCTACTTGCACTGGCGTGCTTTCGAACTGCTAGGTTGGCAGAAGCTGGGACAGAGCAACGGGAGCTCACTTCGTCGAGTGGATTCGAACCATCGACCTTCCAATCAGCAAGCCCAAGAGGCTGAGTGGTTTAGATCACAGCACCACCCACATCTAAGTATAAAGGACATGCATATACTCCCTGGTGAATATACTGGGGAGATGTGGTCAGAGTCCCACAGTTCACATCAGCCATTCAGGGATCTGCCCTGCACATTGTGTTTGTTTATTGCAGGAAGCATCAAGGTTGCCATAGAAAACACAACAGCAAAGAATATAAGTAGCTCCTGCTTTCCAAAAAAATAGTAATAATAATAATAAACCTCTTCACAAATTAAACTTCTTAGGTATATATCTGAAAATCTGCAATGCATGCATGTTTGCAAGTAATTTTAGCATTTCACTCATCAACTTGATCTGTTCTTAAGTACAGGTAGTGTTGGTCTGCCGTAGTCGAAACAAAATAAAAAAAAATTCTTCCAGTAGCACCTTAAAGACCAACTAAGCTCATACCAATAACAAACTTAGTTGGTCTCCAAGGTGCTACTGGAAGGAATTTTTTAATTTTGCTCTTAAGTACACACTCCCGAGTCAAACCTTAGTTTGCAGTCACATAGCATGTGAAAAAGCCCAAACTTTACTGGAAGTGAGAGATGGACCAATGGAACCCGTAGGAAAAGTGTCTCTGAAAAACATGATCAAATGTAATTTAGGGCGTGGGCCTTAAGGCATCCCTTCAAAATGTTTTCAGAATCTCCCTCAGGAGTTGTAATCAAGGGGAGAAACTTTGTCTCCACTCAAAGTGTTAGCAACAAAACTTCAGGGACAAACAACAATACCAGCTCGCTACAAGCTGGGATGATAAAAAAGCAAGGAACATTTGTTTTGTGATACAGCTAAAACAGCACAGCAGTGGGAAAACTGCTGCAGGAAGTCCTAAAACAATATAAATCACAGTCAGACTTTCCATACACTTCTAGACACAGGAACTCCGAAAATATCAGACAAGCATGACTGCATACCTAATGCCAGGCTGATAATTCAATGGGCAGAGGCTCTGTTTAAAACATACACTACATATACTTTAATGCAAGTTTTAATACTAGGTTCCAATGTCAAGTGTATAACATCATGTTTACCCCGAAATCCAACCTAGATGAAAACTAAATTAACTTGTAGTGAAGATAGGCTTTTCAAATACTGTTGTAAGCAGGAGCAGTGGAAGATTGATGAGTGGTTAAATCAATGGAGTTCACTCTGAGGGGCATTTAATGCCTATCAAGATCTGCCTATCAACCTCCATAGCTGTGGCTGAGGATGAAGAAAAGAGTCTTGGTGAAGTAGATTTGGCACTATCAGCAGTTAACCCAGTCTCCTAATACTGTAGAACCGATTGATCAGCTTTACCAAGGACATTGGGGCCATCAGGTGAAGAAGGTGATACCCACTTCCTACCCCTTAATCTTTGTTTCTGCATCCCCTGAAGCATGAACATCATATCCTGAAGACCTTGAGTTGAGGCTGGGGTGCTGAATACTGTTCTCTACTATCTGGAGATGGGCTATCATGGCTACCAGAATCTTCATGAAGACCCTGGAAGAAGAATGGCAGGACGCCATGGGGATAGTCTTCATTCCCATAGCTGAGCCTCAGGAAGTGATAATGCAGGTAGGCCTCTATCGAAGCTCGAAAATCTCCCCAGATCAGGCTCATCTAGATCTATTACAGATTCTCTATACTGAAGGTATTTTTCTTTAGAACTCGTTCACACCTATTTGCATAAAAATTTGCTCTGGTGTCTCTTGACTTTGGGGGGGAAACAGAGATGACCAAAGAGCAGATACTAGCTCTATGGCACTTATTGCCATAAGATGTTGGATGGCCTTGGCAAAACAGGCACAATTTTCCGGGGTTGCTTGAGTACAGAAGAACCAAGCGAATGAACTAGAGAATTCAAAATAGCAGCTGTCGTTCACTTTTTGCAGAATTTACGGATCTGAGGCTGTTTCTCTGCAGATGCTTGTAAATGCTGAAATTTTAGTCCCCACTGGTGTCAAGGATAACTTCCAGTCAGAAGGAATGGGGCGCTTCTTACTGGAGTTCTGGAGCACATCCTGTGCTGGCATGCATGGAAAGGATGAGAGGGATCTAAGGAATGCTTCATGCCTGAGGGCTGTTTCTTAGGAAATAGTGGAGGGGCTTTTTGCGTCAAGTTTTACTTGGAACAGACGCGTTGACGGAAAAGAACATGACTAAATTAGGCCCAAGGGACACGAGTGGCGCTGTGGGTTAAACCACAGAGCCTAGGACTTGCCGATCAGAAGGTCGGTGGTTCGAATCCCCACGACGGGGTGAGCTCCCGTTGCTCGGTCCCTGCTCCTGCCAACCCAGCAGTTCGAAAGCATGTCAAAGTGCAAGTAGATAAATAGTTACCGCTCCGGTGGGAAGGTAAACGGCGTTTTCGTGTGCTGCTCTGGTTCACCAGAAGCGGCTTAGTCATGCTGGCCACATGACCCGGAAGCTGTACACCGGCTCCCTAGGCCAGTAAAGCGAGATGAGCACCGCAACCCCAGAGTCAGCCACGACTGGACCTAATGGTCAGGGGTCCCTTTACCTTTAAATTAGGCCCATGAATGTAAAGTCTATACTCAAACTTAGTTGAATACCACCCATTATTATTACAGTATTTATTTTTTTTAAAAAAAATGCTAGATATAAAATGACAGGGCTTTGCTGGAGCAGAAAAAAGAAGTATCAAACTTGTTGGGAAGGCTGAAGAGTGATGATGTCAAACTGTAAGGGCTTGGGGGAGAAAAGTGTAAATTCTACCTTCTCTGTTATTAAGCTACATATTACCACACCCAAACAGATTGTACAGCTAATTATCAAGGCAATATTTCATTTCATTTTGCATTACTGCATGAGAATACATTACAAAAGCAGCATTGTCCCTTCAGATACTATGTAACTTACAACAACAATCCAAGCTTTGGCATCTAAACAACTGGGGTTGGATCCCAGGAGACATGTCTCCCATCATGCATTCCATTCAGAATTGCAACATCATCTTCTGCTAGGGAAAAGTCAAAGACCTAAGGGGAATGTATATGTGGTTAGTGGAACACATACAAGGCAACAATAAAAACCAACTGCCTGCTTCTTAAAAACACACCAGCATCCTGAATCATAATTTTGGTTCAAGAGTTTGTATCTACAACCAGATAGTTAGAATGTCATAGCTCTACTTAATTTGGAAAATACTTGACTTCCTCTCTATGATGTGTCTAGGCTCACATAATTGATCTATTTAGACTGTTTTACTAAGCCAGGGATGCCCAAACTTTTTTCAAAGAGGGCCATATTTGATGAAATGAACATGTGTGAGGGCCAACCGAAGTTGTTGAGCTTTTTTAGGATTGAAGTTGTTGAGCTTTTCTTAGAGTTTAGGTTTACCGCGAAGTTGTTGAGCTTTTCTTAGGATTTTACCCCAGGACATATGCCACCAAGGAGGCTGGATTAAATCAATTGGGCCCGTGAAACGGACTTTGGATATGCCTGTACTAAGCCATTTCTCGTCCATCACTGTTTGTTCCCAACTTCCCACACTCTCAGTGCAACATAAACTGAGCATGAACGTAATGTAGGAACTTAAGAAGAGGCTGGAGGACACATTTAGTCCTGCATTCTGCTCTCAAGTGGCCAAACAGATGCCTTTGGAGAAGCCCACAAGCAGGATCTGAGCACAACCAGTGCGCCATCAGAATGAGTAGCCAATGGTAGCCTTATCCGCCATGAATTTATCTAATCCTCTTTTAAGGCCACCCAAGCTAACAGCCATCGGTGACTCTTGTGGGAGACAATTCCACAGAATTCCATAGCTAGCCCTGAAAGCAATGTGGTTGGACCCTGAAGTCTCATCTACAGCTATAATTTCACGATCTGTTCCAAAACCAAGGGATGCCCATAAATACCATCTGTTTCTTTCTCCCCACACCCCTGTAAATCACCATTAACGATTCTGGGAGAAATGTAGGTCAAAACACCAAGTAAAGTAGAACTTGGGAAAGAAAACCACAATGAAATAACAAGTCTTACACTTTCAAGACTATTTAATGAAGCCAGTGTTCATTGGGGGGGGGGACACAGTGATGACATAATATACACAGAATGTTGATGAGACTAAGAGCTTCTGGGAGAAAGGGGATTCCCTGGCTGGGAGGTTTTTTAAAAAAATCCCTTCTCCTAGCCAAACAAAGAGCTATCCCTCCTTGTAAATATGCTTTCTGAGAAGCACAGGTTTAGTTCCTGGAACACACCAGTTGGCACTTAGAACTGCTAGAATGGCTCCTGGGGGAGGATAGACACAGACTGTAAGGAAGGGACTCTTTCCTAGAGCTTACGAAGTTCGATCACAGGCGGCGCATGTCATATGGTGAAAGGCCATTTCCTTGCCTGCCTCCCCTTTACCCTCGCTTGGTTCCCTGAACTGGGAATTCCTGTAAGCTGTGTGCATGGATAAAGGCAGAGACGGCAGCATTAGATGTGCAACTGTTACGCTACGCACCCGGCATATCCTGAGCAAGTTCGGCATATCCTGAGCCTGGATAGCTCAGTTGGTTAGACCATGGTGCTGATAACACCAAGGTTGCAGGTTCGATCCCTGTATGGACCAGCTGCATATTCCTGCATTACAGGGGGTTGGACTAGATGATCCTCAGGGTCCCTTCCAACTCTACAGTTCTATGATTCTATGATTCTCTTCCCTTGGCTGTCTCAGAAGCAATAAATCCCTTCTTCCCCAGAACTACCTGAGGTGTGTTTTTAAGCAAAGTTTTTAAAAGGACAGGTTTGCAAGCATTTATTTCTTCAAACTGGTAGCTTAGGCGACTAAAGCACTGGTTCGCTGTTTTAACTGGTGAAGACCAACTGGAATATCTGTGGGACTGTTCATGGCAAAATGTTCATGGCATATTTTGCCAGCCCACTGCTTTCCCATGCTTTCTGTGTTGCCTCCCCACCACCTCATTTGTGCTGATTTTCTTTGGCGGGGGGGGGGGGGACACTTAAATAATAACAACAATAATTTTATTATTTGTACCCCACCCATCTGACTGGGTTGCCCCCGCCACTCTGGGCAGCTACCAACACATATAAAAACATAATAAAACATCACACATTAAAAAGATTCCCTATACAGGTAAACTGCATTATCAACCGAAATGCTTAAAAACACAACTGCAATGCCCGGTTGCCAAGTATGAACTGACAAGCTAATCAGAACCCTCCTTGCGCCTTCTCCTTCTAATTGCTTCCTGTTCAGTGTAACATGGCCTTAACAAACCCTAATTTTAGTTGCTTTTATCTGCTGCACTTGCCTTCATTTTATCTGTTTGTTTCAGCTCATATGCTGATTGTATGATTTTATTGGTTCGGTCACTGTTAGCTGCCCTGTGTGATGCAAAATGCATTGGAAAGGGTGGAATATACGTTTTCTAGTATGTAAATCAGGGTTTCCCAAATTTGGATCTCCAGATGTTACTGATCTACAACTGCCACCTTCCCTAGCTAGTGGTCAAGGATGATGGGAACTGTAGTTCAAAACCAGCTGGAGACCCAAGTTTGGGAAACGCTGATGCAAATAAATGTCATGACTTCTCCTTCAGTTGACCCATAACAGCTGGTCTATGAACGCAGAGGTTCCATTTAACTATCAAGGATAATTTTATCTACTTATTTATCTAGCTAGCTATCCAGCTATTTCCCAGCTTTCACCCTAAGGTCGCGATAACTTACATGCATTTGCTAAACCCCTTTGAAAGCCATCTAAGCTCTTGGCCATCACAGTCTTGTGATTCTCTGTCTCACTGTGTACAGTGGAGCTCATTACCAGGTAAGTGTGCAGCAGACTGCAGCCTTAGTTCTTCAAAAACCTTTCCTGAAAAAGTAGTTCAGGAGCAAGTATCTGCCCAACATCTCCCATGCTGAAAACTAATGTTAAATAAGTTTTGTGCTTCCTTGCAATCTTCCTATCCTCTTTCAATAACCCTTTCAAATCTTTGTCATCAAAGAAACCAACTACCTTTCTCTGGCTGACTTCCTGCTTCTGATATATTTAAAGAAATGTGTTGCTTGTGTCAGTGTTTTTAGCAAGGTGCTCTCCAATTTCCTTATCACCAACTGACATTTGTTTTGCCAGAGTTGGTGCCCCTTTTTATTTTTCTAACTCGGCCAAGACTTCCACTTTTTAAAGGAAGCCTTCTTGCTTTTTATAACCTCCTTGACTTTGCTCAACAATCACACTTGCATTCTCTTGGACTTGTTTATATCTTTCCAATTTGTGTTCATCGTTATATCTGTACTTCTGGCATTCTGGTATTAAATAACCTCCAATTTATGAAATAACCTCCAATTGCCCTATAGACAATTGTCCTATAGACAATTGTCTCTTGAATATCCCTTTTAGATTGCTTTCAACTTACCCTCATTTAAGTTCTGTCTTTAGAAATTACATGCAACCGTTTTGGACACCCAAAACAGCTTTCCATTCATTGCACAATTCAACAACACACAGGGCACTTCCAGACTGCCATATTTTGTGGTGGGATTAAACTGCATACTGGCAAATTCAGGCTGTGCCATTAAAGTGGGTGCGAAGCTCTTGCACAGCAAACCCAATTCCTCTCCCTTCAAAAAAATCCAGACTTTTTGCAGTTAGGAAAGTGATGGGAAAATGCACTAGAAAGTATGGGATAAAACTCCCCCACTGTCAGGGGACTGCCAGTGGAACAGGGAAGGGAGGCAGAGGGGCAGTTGGGATACAGGGAACCTCTGAAAATCTTGAGAAGCAGTTCCTCTTCCTGCGGTGGGGAAAGCCACACCTCCAGTGGGGAAGAGGGGAAGGAACCAGAGGAGGATGCTGGGAGCCCCTGTGCCACACCTTGCCAGTCTGAGGGTGGAGAAAGCCACACCTCCAGGGTAAAGGAGGGGAAAGGGCTAGAGGATGCTGCTGGGAGCCTCGGCACCGCTCCTTGCCAAGCCCACCTTGCGCAGAGGTGTAAAACGCAAAGAAGGAAGGAAAAGGCTGGGGGTGACTAAGCTCTTATGTTGGGGGAGGACCCAGAAACGACCACTCCCGGATTCTGCTAGCGATTGAGGCAGACATGAACTGATGGTTCTGCACTGTAAATAGTTTTGCACCAAAATAAAACCTGTTATAGACAGGTCGGAGTCCTGCCTGGTTACTCACAAGCAACCACCACTAACATCTGACACCCACAAACAAATCAGAATGACTGCTCAATAAACAGCGGATACTGTATATATCCTTTCCACAAACTTTATGCAAAAAAACCCCTCAGTACATGTACTGTCAGGAAGCAATGTTAAGGGTACAAGGGTCTTAAGCCCCCCCCCATCCTGATCTGGTTCACTCTGCTTCCCACCCCACCCATATTGCAAACATAATTGCCCTTAATCTCCTTAACTGCAGGGGAACTGTCCCCTTCTAAATCTACACTTTAGTGTTAAATATTTTCTACGCTTTGGTCTCCCAAGAACTAAAGCTAAATTTCATTCTACTCCTAAGCCAAACTTTTTTTCTTTTTGGGAACAAATATTCTTGTGTTCTACCCAGAAACAGACAAAGAGAACAATATCTCATAGTGGTAATTGACAACATCAAGTAGAGCAAGCAAAATCAATAATAAAAAAGACGTATCTAATACTTTACCTTTAGAAATGTTACTAAAATCACAATTTTTAAACTTATACAATCAAATTCAAATTCCTCCTTTTTCTGCCTAGTGAAAAGAGAGCTATCCCCTCTATAAGGAACTTTTAAGTTTCAGCAAGTGGAAGTACGTTTAGGTTACTACTTATAAGGCTAAATCTTCATTTTAGCCCACCTCATTTTAAAACATACAAATTTAGCTTTATCCGTTTCAAATTTAGCTTTAGTCTAGGTTTAACTGAGAATTGCCACAGG
The DNA here is from genome assembly GCF_951804945.1 of Podarcis cretensis. Classification (NCBI taxonomy): domain Eukaryota; kingdom Metazoa; phylum Chordata; class Lepidosauria; order Squamata; family Lacertidae; genus Podarcis; species Podarcis cretensis. Next base: position 79,035,118 of record NC_137175.1, on the reverse strand, counting down.
ATTTATTTCCTCTTTTAGCACATGATGCCCTTAATACGCTATATTACGTTTCTTTAAATAATGCAGCAATTACTCTTTTGTTCTTCTCATGGAGGTGCCTACTTCACCTGGCTCCTTGCCATTTTCTCAATGTTTTGTCACTGGGATTGTGATGTTTTGGATCAATCAACAGCTTTTTAACTTTTCATTGTTTCCTTACATGTGTGCTTGCTAAAGTTCTGTTTCATTCTCATGTTATTCCCAAATATTCCATCTTATGTTAATAGACATGGGATGGCAGAAGAGGAGTGTAAAATAATGAAAAGTTATGTCCAAAGTACAATAATTCATGTACATCTGGCACAAGGCAATCTGCTCTTACCTGACAGTTTTCCAGGACCCTCTCTGGTTTTGTAGACTTTGGAATAGTGACAATGCCATTCTAGGATGAAAAATAAAAACAATTTATATATTCCTAAAGTTCTATTTTTAAAAAGAAAACGGAAAGAGGGAGTGGGAGAATGAATTAGAACTATCTCACCCAAGTCAATGTGTCTAATTAGTGGAAGTTGTCAGTGAATCATCTCTTTACAAATGTTAAGTTAACCTGAAACAATTCAGCTTAGTTGAGATGATAAGCATGTGTCTGGAATGTACCAGGTGGGGAATTCTAATGACTGGAAGCTCTTTCATATAAAAACCCCTGCACATGGAAACTAGGTGTCTGGGAGAAGTATTTTAGTCTACTCTTCTCCCTGATGTGCTAGTTTCCTATGAATCCTGTAAACCCCTATCCTCAGTGGTACAGCCCACATACAGATTTACTCCCTTCATCTGCTGTTTGGAAGCGCTGGCCAGGCTTCCTCAACCTCGGCCCTCCAGATGTTTTGAGACTACAATACCCATCATCCCTGACAGCACTGGTCCTGCTAGCTAGGGATCATGGGAGTTGTAGGCCAAAAACATCTGGAGGGCCGAGTTTGAGGAAGCCTGCACTAGGCCAAAATACCTCCTTTAGCAAGACGTCTGCAGTCACTTTTGGGTCCTATGTGTCTCCGAATATAACAATATTAGAAGTCTCTCTATAAAACACCAATACTGAAATGACTTGCAAGTGTATCTATCCAAGGGAGGAACCATGCGCTCATCAAACACAACTCTGCAGATCAAGTTTGGGCACAGTGGCATTGACAAAGAATTAATCCACACAGGACCCCACTTCTTGCAGGCCAGTATTTCAGCCTCCGTAGTTCTACACTGACAGAAGAAGAGGATGCTCAATTTTTGGATCTCTTCCACTAATAGATTGCTTGTGTAACACTGGCAGGAACAGCCAAGCTAAACTTAGTCCCAGGGACAAGGTATCTTTCAATCTCTCTACCCAACAATCGTCTAGACTTCAAGCCAATTACTTTAAATAGCCACCCAACAACCTTGAACCATCAGTGTACTCCTAGCACTGAGGGCACTAAGAGACACATGAGGTATGTCTTCTATTACTGGGCATGTTTTATGTGGGTGGGCAGGAAATACATTAATGTTTAATAGGGTATTGTATTTTAGTGTTTTATTGGAAGCCGCCCAGAGTGGCTGGGGAAACCCAGCCAGATGGGAGGCGTATAAATAATAAATTATTGTTGTTGTTGTTATTGCTATTATTACTATTATTATTACAGACAAATTTTTAAAACAGAGATAGGTTCAGGGACGCCAGCTCCTAGGAGCTGAACCCCTTTGAGCCTCCTCCCCCCTCAATATTTGTTAGCAGGGGGCTGAGCCCCCCTCAATGTTTGTCCAGGTGCGATGCTGTACATGATGCTATCACATGAGCCAGGAACCTGGTGGCTCCTCCTCTTCCTGCCATGGAGAGGAAGTGGTCCCCAGCCTGTGACAGCAGCAGGAGGAGGAAAAGGTGGAGGAGCCACTGGAAATGGAAGCCAAGCTGCAACACAACGCACAAACATCACATGTCACATCCGGGTGTCACACACAACATCATGCATGATGTCAGTCCCTTCCCCCAGTATCTATTCGGATTCGGCGCACCTCGACGGGACCAAGAATGCTGGCAACTTTAGAACTTACCTGTATGCTCCAGCGTATACATATTTGTGCAGGAGTTCTGCCATATTTCTTTGCAAGCTGAATTACGTCTGGATGACTAAGAGCTTCACCTTTAGCAAGTGGGCAGTAGCCTTCGAAAACAATATTCCTGCTTTGGCAGTAATCCACTAATTCTTGAGGCCTATGGAAAGGGTGGTATTCAACCTTTTATAAAAGAGAAGAAACTTTGCAGTTAAAACCATCACCAGCTTTTAATCTATCACAACTCAAAGGTCAAGCAACTGAAGTGTTACTTCTTATTTGGCAGAGTGCTATCAGTTTTAAAAAAAAGAGGAAAGAAGAAATTGATATTGATATTTTCTCTTCCCTTCAAAATGCCAGGAAAAAGTCCCTTGGGTGCAAACATGGTACCCTGGAAAATTTGTACGCTGGCTGCCAACATCCTCAGAAGTTACAGAGATGCACCAACTCTTTGTAGTAATGTTTGAAGCAGTTTGCTGGGTGCATTAGAACTCTGTCCCAAGACATCAATCATGCAAGATCATTGCCTCTTTCTCCTCCTCCTCCTCTCCCATGTTCCTATGAACAAGAGACTGAGATTACACTGGGTTCTCAGAAAAGAACAGCACAGCCATACATGATCTGCCTATCACCAAAATGCCACTATACAAGTACCTGCCTTCACTTCAGTTGTACAGTTCCACCTCTTTGTAGAGCAAATTCACACAGTTGCTCTTCTACCATCATGAAATGATCTCAGCACATGACCTATGTGGAGATGAGTCTTGCAGAATAGCCTGGCAAGTATTCACCCATCCCATATGATCAAATTTGACCTCATTTGTAAGGCTTTCATCAAAATCTTCAGTTAGGTTAGTTGGTTGTGCATAAATCTTAACAGAGGGTTACGGGAAGGAACCACCCCCCCCAACGGTGCAGCAGTAGCATGTTAATAAGGGGCAACTTGGGGAAACATAGGCTTTCTTAAACAACACACACAGCATGGCTGAGATATCCTTAAAATGGAAAATCCCATTCATTTAAATTTGTAGCAACTTATCCAGTTCTTAAATATATATATTTTAGACAGAGCATACGTATATCTTTCCTGCTGACATATATGGACTGGTTACACAGTGACATTAATCCAGCCAATATTCTGTAAACTTTATGGTATAAAGCAAACAAAAAAGGTCAGGTCCAAGGAACTTAAAGAGTCAAAGGGGGAGAAGTGAAGGAGAAGGGTGGAAGAAGAAAGAGTACCAGGGGCATGAACATAGAAAGATTTAGAAGGGACGGGGAATTGGGCAAAAAAAGTGTGTTGGATGCTGAGGCCAAAAATGGTCCCACTAGGGAAGCTGGTCACAAAGAAAAAAAGAAAGAAAGGAAAGGAAAGGAAAGGAAAGGAAAAGGACAATATGGTCCTTGATTTCTCATTAGTCTTAATTAGGCTTGTGATTAGTGCGCATGCATGCACACACACACTTTTAAATGAATAAATATGGTGAAATCTCCACTAGTGGTTATGACTATGCTACCCAAGTTTTGCTAGGGATTAGAGCAGAATGTAAAAGTTTACTCTTTCATAGACTGGGAGAAAGGTGTCACAGTATACCTGCTGACATAGAAACCTGTCCTTTAGTTACAATCATGGGTCAGGAAAATGTGGAGTTTATTAAAAGAGGAGTGTGGGCAGAAGAAAGAAAAAAGGCATATAAGTTAGCTTGCTTGCACAAATCATCTGTGCAAGGAGCTTTGCTGGTGTGTTCTGTTTGTGTGCCCCATCCAAACCGACGTAATTGGTTGCAGTGGCTCAATGATGGTGTCCCACCTCTCAAAATCAACAGTCAGTTCCTCCTGAGGAATAGGAGAATAGGAGGAGGTGACAGGCAAGAGGAAGAAGGACTAAATATGTGTGAATATGTGACGAATATAACTGATATAGGACCCCAAGATTCTCGCAACAAGTCATTCTGTGGCAAAACGTAATAAAACGTGAACTATTCTGATGTTACCCCTCCCTGTAATTGAAGCATGGATGATTAAGCAAATTCAAGAAATGACACGGTTCCTGGACAGAAAAACACAAGCCCCTCATGTGCAGAAATCCAACATAAATTATCTGGGGGGAAAAGCTGCTTTAACTGTCACACGTCTTCCAGTGACCTAACCGTTTTGCGTACTTTTGATGGAGAAGACGACACAATATCTCAGTTTAGCACCATGACATCAACACAGGGAATGTGGAAAATTTCGTCCACCCCGAGGAGGATGAAGGACTGCTTCCTGTTTCTCATCTTTAGTACATGTTGTCTTTCCAAGCAACAATAGTCAGGAACAATAGCCTGGCATCTGCTCAATCCAGACTCTGAAAAAACCAGGCTCTCAAAGGCTAGGCTGAGTCAGCCTAAACCGACTGTGATCAAAAATGACGGGCTGGATAAGAGACAAGGTTCAAACAGCAGACACATCCATCTCTTCAACCTTTGAAGTTTCTTGACCTCTCTGTGGTATTCAGCACCACATGTTTACAGTTTGCAGAGACGTGATGGGGATGGCTGATTTGCCCATGCTGCTTGCACCTGAACAGGCTATGGGGCATGCCCAGTATTTACTGTTGAAGACTCTGAGGAAGAATGGAGAAGCAATACTCCAGGTGGAGCTTTCAGACTCACCAAATGCCAGAGAACTAACAGTGTGTTATTTCCCAAGGAAGAAAAATGCTGGGGGGAAGTGCAGAAAAGGTCAACCATAAATTATCAGTACGTTGGAGTACCTTGGCATGTGTGTGTGTTTTAAGAAACATGCAGATTATGGAAAGGATGGGATAAGAGATTTATAAAATTATGCATCATGTGGGAAAAGTTGATAAAGAAGCTTTCCCCCTCTCTTATTGCATTATAGTAGAACCCCTAGTTTGGAATTATTCAATGAAATGGATTGTCAGGAGGTTCAGGTCTCCTGGCTCTCACTGGATGAAGGACTTGAACTTTGTGTACAGTTTCTGCCCAAACCTTTAATGCTCAGTACATAGGCAAAATAGGTGCTATACGTGGCTATTGATCCAACCCTTGGGTTCCATTATATAGGAATGGGGCATGCACAGCTTCAATGTGGGACTGAGTAGCGGCTGTTGCCTTGGGATTTGCCCTCACTTTGTTGGGTGTGTGGTGCTGGATTCAAGCCCTCTCATGCTCTTCACCATCTCCCCAAAACACCAGTTTGCTAGTCAAAGCCTTCAAACCACTATGCATAGTATACTCACCTGGTTAACGTGTGGGGTTACCTGGCAGTCTTCCTTCAGTTGTTCCAAATGAGAAATAAGAAAGTTGCTTACTCCAATAGACCGGCATAAACCTGAACAAAAGCAAAAAGGTGCTACGTGTTTATAACATTCCGCCATGGTGGGAGATAGGAGAGGGGCCTAGTGCACACATTATAACCAGGTGGCCCAAAGAGAGTTGGGTTTAACAGTACTTCAGCCTGTTAAACATGGAAATGGGGTCCACTCCCACATACAATTTCTGTAGTCACTCAGGGAACCCCTGCCATCAGTGAACACGTAGAGGTAAAGGTAAAGGTACCCCTGCCCGTACGGGCCAGTCATGACAGACTCTAGGGTTGTGCGCTCATCTCACTCTAGAGGCCGGGAGCCAGCGCTGTCCGCAGACATTTCTGGGTCACGTGGCCAGCGTGACGAAGCTGCTCTGACGAACCAGCACCAGAGCAGCACACGGAACGCCGTTTACCTTCCCGCTATAAAGCGGTAGCTATTTATCTACTTGCACTTAAGGGTGCTTTCGAACTGCTAGGTGGGCAGGAGCTGGGACCGAACGACGGGAGCTCAGCCCGCCGCGGGGATTCGAACCGCCGACCATGCGATCGGCAAGTCCTAGGCGCTGAGGTTTTACCCACAGCGCCACCCGCGTCCCTACTGAACACGTAGAGCCGGCAGACAATTGCTGATACCGTGTGTGTACTTTACCATTTAAAATCTGAATACTTTTGATACCCAAATTTAAGTAGTAGAGCATGCCTTGGCTGTGTCCGAATGGCCCTGTGCAAATAACTACCTCTCAGCATCAGTCAGCTTTCTTATGAGATAAGAAAAGGTTGTTACCTACATACAAGCTCTCAGAAGAGGGTGGGCTATAAAAATAAATACATTTTAGGAATGATGAAACGGTCATCAAGTGAGGGAAAGGTTACACACACCCCAATTTATGCATAATGAGAGTTCTGAGTAACATCATAGGGTAATTTTTTAGAAAGAACAACACTGAACTTGCAGTTTGACAGCATTATCTGAGGACACAATTCAATCAAGATCCCTTTAGGAAGCAGTTTTATAATCTAAACACACAGGGGGCTCCCTGGTGGATTCAAGCTCCAGGCTAAATTCTGGGAAAAGCTGGTGTAGTGTAAGCAAAGAACAATTGGACTTTGCCAGGTTGAAAAGGAGGAAATGGTGTTCTGAACAGCCTGCCAAAAGCTCAAAAGAAGTGGAACATGCGTAGAAGACTAATAGGGTGTAAGAAAACACAAGGACAAACAATCCAAACAGACTTCTGACTACTTTCAGGTTATTACTGCAAGGAAGACATTCAGTAAAAGAAAACCCACAGAAACTATACTTATGAAGTCAGGAATTAAGAGCACAAATCTATAGCTGGGTTTTGCATTTTCTAACGCTGCCTGCCATCAAAGGGCCATAATTACATGCATGCAGCTCAGCATGCTTCCACAAAATTATGTGTGTATATAGAACTGTGCCGATAGTTCCAGAAACAGCTAAAAAGAAGGGGGAAATTTGCCCTAATTTGCTAAACTAAAGCGATTGTTGCATAAGTGGTTTCATCTGCCATAGGCAAACTGATAACATCCAGAAAGTTTAAGGCAATCTGTTTTCTCTGAATCCATCTCATGTCTTTATTGGCAAGGGTTGCAAGCTTTCAAGCTGCACAGAACTCTTGTTTCAGAATGAAACTATTATATGGGGCAATTATCAGCCATACTGATTTTCTTGTGCTTCACGGCAGTGCTAGATTAATTATCCTGTGTATTCTACAGAATACTGCAATGGAAAAGTACGAGGTCATCCTGCTTCCTTGAACAGTGGAGACAAGGGTAGTTTCCTCCCTTCCCCAGAGTCCTGACGAACAAGGGTCAAGCTCATTGATGGAGGAAAATTTAAGACATGGGTAACAAAACATGGAAGCTACTTAGACAGCCCAAACACAGCAAAAGGGGCTTGTGAAGACAACAGTTGGACAGGGAACAATGGGAGAAAGGAATAACTCTGAGCAGCCATCAAAATGATGGGACATTGTTCTTGGCTAAGAAGCAGCCATGCACTAATTTTTATTTCTGTTTTAGAGTGCACATTATGGTAAAGTGAGCAAGCTCTGGTCCCTTAACCCTACCAGCCCAACAAAAGATGTTTTAAAAACAATTTCTAACGCTGTATGGAACCTACCTAACAACCTTCAGTTAAGTTGACCCTCGAATAATTCTGAATGGTGTTCACGCTTCTGCCACTGTAGAATTCCTGGGAGAAGAAAGTTCTCCAGAAAAGGTTTGTTCTGAGAAAACCTCTCTCTCTTAACCAGACGCTTCAGATGTAAAACAGGAGGTGGCTAGTTCCATCACACCCTAGTTATGAGCTTACTTGCAGTACCTCTTTATTGGGTAAAAGGACTGGATGGACCTTTCATTTGAGGCAGTACACAAAGTATTATATTTTTTATGAATAGCCAGAGACAGACCATTGGTTCCAAAGTTCACATAGCTCACTTCCCCAAGAGCACAGGGTAGACAACAGCATTTTACTTCAATGACCGCTCTATTATAACAAATATTATAAAGCTTTTAAAACATGAAGTAAAAGTCTCTCTCTCTGTGTGTGCACCCACCCACCAAAAAAATGCCATTAGGATCTCCTAAGATACGATCCTGTTTAATAAATGAATTGGCAATATGATCACTCACAACTTATGAACAGACTGCTTACCAAATTAGACTTTGCTTGGATAAATATGACAATATTTGGAATGTGTTTATACAAAATGTATAATAGGCTATTAATAGTTACATATGTATTCAGATGGGACGCAGGTGGCGCTGTGGGTTAAAGCCTCAGCGCCTAGGACTTGCCGATCGAAAGGTCGGCGGTTCGAATCCCTGCGGCGGGGTGCGCTCCCGCTGCTCGATCCCAGCGCCTGCCAACCTAGCAGTTCGAAAGCACCTCCAGGTGCAAGTAGATAAATAGGGACCGCTTACCAGCGGGAAGGTAAACGGCGTTTCCGTGTGCGACTCTGGCTCGCCAGAGCAGCGATGTCACGCTGGCCACGTGACCCGGAAGTGTCTCCGGACAGCGCTGGCCCCTGGCCTCTTAAGTGAGATGGGCGCACAACCCCAGAGTCTGTCAAGACTGGCCCGTATGGGCAGGGGTACCTTTACCTTTACCTATGTATTCAGATAAAAATTGCAACTTTAGAAAAGAATGTATGGGTTAGGGTATTTTTTCGCACATATCCATATATTATTTCTTTCTCAACACGTTTTTGTGCCTTTTCATTTTTCTTTTCATTCATTTTTCTTTCTATCCCTTCATTTATTTAAAATTGAAAACTTTTCAATAAAATATTAATACCAACAAACCTTTTGGAGCCAAAGCAAACAGCAGAAGATCGAAGCTGAACATTCCCAACTTTGGAAACCAGAGTGTACGCAAATTCCAAAAGATACCTTCAACAATGTCATTGCATGAAAAAGCCCTAAATCCATATTGAGGCTGGGAGAAAAGGGGCTTTTTCCAATGGCAACATTTGAATAGCAAACGTCTTGGACCACAACAACAGCCTCTTAACTGCTACATGCACTGTGTTTATGGACATGATAGGCTGGATCTTTTGATTGCTCTTAGGGACTTGGATATGACACAGAAAAGGAGTCAACCTTAACGCGTGATGAGGCTCAAGACTAGCAGCGCTTTATCAGGGAAGGCCAGGACTTTAATGTGTTGCTGCACCGAATCTTGAGGGAGCTGACAGCTCCCAGAACACGGAGGTAGCATAAATCCAGCAACCTCTCACTCGTGAAAAGGTGAAAACGGAACAGACACAAGTTAATCTGAAAAATACAGCATGAGACAATTTCGAAAGGATTATTAACATGCTAATGAATTGGCACACAGCCACCCTATGCGTGGAATCACCACTGATTTGTCTTGTCACGGGAATCATACATAAATGGAACAGCTAGAGGGAAGGAACTCCTTGTCCGTCTCAAACAGCTGTGTTGTCGAGCTCAGCATGCTTGCATAATTCCCATTAATGCTAATAGGATTCGGGGATGTATAATGGGGTGGACACCTACCTTGATCCGGGATTTAAATATAAATTTATATTAACATAAAAGGAACATTTGCAATTCAGATGCAGCGCTCACCATACCATTTGCATGCTAGAGAGGAGCAGCAAAATATGGCAATGCATCAATTTTACTTGTTTTATATATATATGTGAGCTGCACGCATTCATACGCGCAAGCGGCAATATATGGCCTTTAAATCGGTAGATACCTTGCCCTGAAGGTCCTGGAACGAGGAAGATGTTCACAATATGAGGCCATTTTCCCGAAATGTCAGCGTTCACCATGCACAGCCAACTTAGCCACAAAAGTATGAATGTACCTGCAACATACTTCAATGAAGAAACACATAAAAGCATTCTTCATGGATATATATTACAAGTATATCCGTCCATTGGGGGGCGTGGTCTAATCATTAGTTGTGCATAGGCCTGGCCAATGTATTGATACATCATCCTGCAGACTGTCTTGCCAGAATGGTGCATGCTCTAGTTATCTCCCACTTGGACTACTGCAATGCGCGCTACGTGGGGCTACCTTTGAAGGTAACCTGGAAACTGCAATTAATCCAGAATGCGGCAGCTAGACTGGTGACTGGGAGTGGCCGCCGGGACCACATAACACCGGTCCTGAGAGATCTGCATTGGCTCCCAGTACGTTTCCGAGCACAATTCAAAGTGTTGGTGCTGACCTTTAAAGCCCTAAACGGCCTCTGTCCTGTATACCTGAAGGAGCGTCTCCACCCCCATTGTTCAGCCCGGACACTGAGATCCAGCACCGAGGGCCTTCTGGCGGTTCCCTCATTGCGAGAAGTGAGGTTGCAGGGAACCAAACAGAGGACCTTCTCGGTGGTGGCGCCCGCCCTGTGGAACACCCTCCCTTCAGATGTGAAGGAAATAAGAAGCTATCTTCTTTTTAAAAGACATCTGAAGGCAGCCCTGTTTAGGGAAGTTTTTAATATTTAATGCTGTATTGTTTTTAACACTTGATTGGAAGCCGCCCAGAGTGGCTGGGGAAACTCAGCCAGATGGGCGGGGAATAATAATAATAATAATAATAATAATAATAATAATAATAATTATTATCCAGGACCAGTTTGAGGGCCAGAGCACAATGGTGCCTTCACCCTGCGGTATATCATGGGTGATGCTTGCCTGCTGCCCAGCGCCTAACCTTCCTTCTCCAGCTGCCTCCTTCCTCCCTGCGACGGGCGCTGGCGGCAGTGGGAGTGGCAGCAGTGTCACCCCAGCACCTCGCAGAGCCAGGGCTGATGCTCCTTGCTCCTCCCTCCATGCACCACATGCCGGAGGGAGCTGCGGCGGTTTCGCCCTGGCACCTTACACGGTTGGTGCTCCTTCCTTTCCAACACTGCAGTGTATCGCTATACACTGGTGATACATCACAACGTTGAAAGAAGGTGAAAGACTTCTGGGAAATGATTTATAATGAATTGAAAAAAATGTTGAGATATACATTTATTAAGATACCAGAAGCCTTTTTACTTGGAATAATGGATTACTTGAATTTGCCCAAAGAAGATGTCAGATTGTTTTCGTATGCCACAGCTGCAGCTAGAATTTTGTTGACCAAAAATTGGAAATCACAAGAAGTACCAACAGTGGAGGAATGGCAGATGAAGATGATGGATTTTTTGGAGCTAGCTGACCTGACCGGGAGAGTCCGCGACCAGAAGGAGGAGGAGTATCAAGAGGAATAGAAGAAATTCAAAGATTATTTAGTTAAATATGTTAAGATAAATTAAATAGAATTACTTGCGAGAATCAGATTGGCCTAGGATTTAAATATGTGATGTTGTAGAATACTATGGATAAAAGTTAAAATGAAAAGAAAGAGAGAGATTAATGGACCAAGTAAATTTTATGTGAAACTAGTTTTGGAAAACTACTACAATGATATATATGGAAACTCAGCCAGGGGGATTTGAGGAAGTCACCCAACAATGATAACAAAAGTGGAATTTTTACAGTTAGGATATATGTTTGTTTGTTTTTTTGATGTTTTTTGTTTATGTTTGTGGACATGTTTGTTATAAATTTGGAAAATTTAATAAAAAAAATTGAAGAAAAAGAAAAGCTGATATCACCCAGCCCTAGTTCTGCATGTTATATATGGACCCTCACTGCCTATTGCACAGCATCCACTACACCTCTGTTGTCAGACATATGCTGACAAATGACAAAAAACCTCATACAGGTGACTGGTATTTTTTCAAGTGCTTAGAAATTCAGAAACTTCACCTGCCAATGTGCACTTGTGATCCTTAGTTCAGACACAACTGCATGCCGTCAATGGCACTCCAGCTTCTAAAAAGAGCAAGCAGTATTTTAGTAGATAGCAAAGGAAATATTTGCAATGTGGCTTTTTACACAGTTGTGTTAATATTATCACTTTTAACTACACTGTTCTTTACAGGTTCCTACCCAAAGGAGCTTATAATCTAAAGTGAGACTTAATTTTGCTACAGTCCCAGCAACACAAAGAGCCGAGCGAAGGGCAGGCTGAAAGACAATGCAAAATCCAGGGGGAGATGGAGATGTCCTAATTCTTGGCTTCCAAAAGGCATTTGGAAAGTAGACCCGTTAATCTTGAGCACTGGGCTGTTTGACAACTTTCATTTAAACTAACAATCATGTGCTCAATATGTGTCCTGTTAATTGGGTTACAACCCACAACGCAGCAGTTTGCATAATTTGAATTTAATCTGCGAGAGCAGGTCAAGCTCCCAGAGTTTAGGCCTATGGCGGAAGAGAAAACAAGTAAATAGATTCACCATGGTCCACACAACTAATAAATCAATATTTCAAAAGAAGCCTGGAACAAAACATTACTTCCAATTGTAATATGAAAGGGAATGGGGCAAAGATGTTCCACTTTGTATTGAAAATCTTAACTGACGTTGACTTGAAGAATGAAAGAACTTACAAGAGCTGGCAATGAGAACCGTAGAAGATACAAATGTATTTTAAAGTGTGGGTTGCTGGTAGATCACTGTCCTGCTCTAAGATCAGAGTTTAATTCCCCAAAGCAGATTATTTTTCAGTGGTCTGCTCATTTTAGTTTCAGGTTTCTTAATACAGTGGTGCCTCACAAGACAAAATTAATCCATTCCGTGAGGCTCTTCGCATAGCGGTTTTTTCGTCTTGCGAAGCAAGCCCATTGACGGTTTAGCGGATTAGCGCTATTAGCGGTTTAGCGGCTTTTAGCGGATCAGCTGATAAGCGGCTTAGGGCTTAGGAAAGGGGGGGGGAGGGAAAAAACCCCCCCAGGAACTCGCAATACATTTTCGTCTTGCGAAGCAAGCCCATAGGGAAATTCGTTTTGCGAAGCGCCTCCAAAACGGAAAACCCTTTCGTCTAGCGGGTTTTCCGTCTTGCGAGGCGTTCGTCTTGCGGGGCACCACTGTAAAAGATAATAGTTACATCTCTATCCTTTTTTAAGCCGCTAGTTTCTCATTTGTTTGGTTTCAAGCTGGGTTTCCCAAGTTTGCTTTCCATTATGTCAAGAATGCAACTGGTTCAAGCCTCCCCAGACCCAAGCAAAATGGGGTTTGTAGTGCTCAGTGTGGGCACAGGACTGGTTTCATGGAAGCATAGAGTTGGAAGGGGCCACGTGGGTCATCTAGTCCAACCCCCTGAAATGCAGGAATCTTTTGCCTGACATGAGGCTTGAACCCACGACTGTGAGATTGAGAGTCTCAGGCTCTACCAACCCAGATGGGCTTCATAGCTTGGGGAAAGATTTTAATTTCCTTACACCATCCCTCACAATTATGGTATCACATGAAAAAACTTGAATGGTTGAAACTCTGTTGGTTGAAAGAGTGGATGAAATTAGAAAACACGGAACTGTTGGATTTGGAAGGATTTGATAACAGATTCGGTTGGCACGCATATTTATGGTATGATAAGAAAAAAGTTCATAAAGGTTTTGAAAACCACATCTTTCGAAGATCTCTCATTGAAGTTTGGGAGAGGTATAAAAACCTATTGGAACCAAAAATACCACATTGGTTGTCTCCGTTGGAGGTGATGAGTGTAAGGAAGATCAATATGAGGGGGAAGTGGATAACATACGGGAGTTTAACAATGAAAGAAGGAGGTAAATGGAAATTGAAACCGTATGAGGAAGTAAAAGAATATGTTAATGATTGACTGCACTACTTTCAGGTTAATGAAATGTTTAAAAAAGATGTTAGAGAAAGAGGTTTTTCTGATAAAGAATCAAAGTATCAGCAAGAAATATTGAATAATGATTTCAGAATTTTATCTAAAATGTATAAATTGCTGCTGGAATGGTATACAAAGGATGAGGAGGTTAAGTCGGTTATGATTCATTGGGCCAAAGACTTTGGATATAATATACAATTAAAAGACTGGATAAAATTGTGGAATGAAGGAATGAAATTTACTACCTGTACTGCAATAAAAGAAAATGTGATGAAAATGATATATAGATTGTATCTTACACCAGTAAAGTTAGCAAAAATGTATAAAGTAAGCAATAAATGTTGGAAATGTAAAGAAAAAGAAGGAACATTTTATCATATGTGGTGGGAGTGTAAAAAAGGTGAGATGCTTCTGGGAAATGTTATATAATGAGTTGAAAAAAAATGTTGAAATATACATTTATAAAGAAACCAGAAGCATTTCTATTAGGAATAATGGGAAATGAAATTAATAAGGAAGATTGGAAATTGTTTTTGTACACAGTAACAACAGCAAGAATATTATTGGCCCAAAAATGGAAACAAGAAGAACTATCTACGATTGAAGAATGGAGGATGAAACTAATGACTACACAGAACTTGATAAACTAACAGGAAGGATCCGGAACCGGCGAGACCAGAAGTTCACTGAGGACTGGACTAAATTTAAAGATTATATGAAAAGTATATGTAATGACCAGATAACGTTTGTAAGTTTACAAGAAGTTCTGTGAAGAATTAATAGTAGAAATATTGTAAAAAAAGAAAAAGATAAGATAAGTTATTATTATATTGCAATATTAAATAGGGAATGTGTAAGAAGTGATTAAGATGGAGAATTATCAGACGAGCTGATGGAAGTCCAAAAAGATTGTGTTGGTGATAAAGTGGATGTTTTTTCTTTTTATAATTTTACATTGGAATATATATATATATATATATATATATATATATATATATGAGAAAAAACTTGAATGGGAATTGGATGGGGGAAATGGTCAATGGATGCTGCATATTCCCCTCCGGGTCGCATTTATTTGGGCTGAGCCTTCCCAAACCCCAGTGTGACATGAGAACAAGTTACCAAGTTAGCCAATTGCACAAAGAAAATCAGGGCAGGAAGAAAGGAGGAAGATCAAGATGGAAATAGCAAGAGTGCATTGGTACAGACACACGTTTAAGGCATTTGATATAGGTCCTAGAGTTGCCTGTGTCACCCCTAACCAATGTCAGCCTTGTTGTTGTTTAGTTGTTTAGTCGTGTCCGACTCTTCGTGACCCCATGGACCAGAGCACGCCAGGCACCCGTCTTCCACTGCCTCCCGCAGTTTGGTCAAACATGATCATGGATCACTGCCTTGCCATGGCGAAGGGGCTTGAATAACTCAGAGAAGCTATGAACTATGCCGAGCAGGGCACCCAAGATGGACTGGTCATAGTGGAGAGTTCTGACCAAACGTGATCCACCTGGAGAAGGAACCAGCAATCCACTCCAGGATCCCTGCCAAGAAAACTCCATGGACAAAGACAACAGGCATATAAAAAAATGTCAGCCTTATCCACAGCTAATGATTGTGTTGGGAACAACTTTAAACATGGTTAACACCAAACCGACTCCATTAACAGCTTCAAATGCTGGTGTCGAATCCTTGCTACGCATAGAGCCCATGCATGTGCAATCTTCGTGTATGTAGGCATGCAGATATAAGGGTTTCCCAAACTTGGGTCCCCATCTGATTTTGACGACTACAACTCCCATAATCCCTAGCTAGAAGGACCAATGGTCAGGGATTATGGGAATTGTAGTGCAAAACCAGCTGGTGACTCAAGTCTGGAAAACCCTGATCTACTGCAAAGCCAACTGTTTCTTTCTGGATAAATTGTGTCAATATCACCCTGTTCTAGTTTATTCACAGTCCTTAGAACTACTCCCATCAACCTTTTAGACAAAGCTGCTGTTGTGAATTATGACAAAGGAAGTTCAGAAACAACTAAGTGATAATACTTCATATGCACCTATATGACAGCGGTCCTACTAAGGAGATTTTGATTCATTTGTGTTAGAGAAGACTGGGTAATGTCTAATAAAAACAACTAATTTTCTTTTCAGCAAGTATCCAAGAATACTGATGATTTCTATGCTTCCAAAAATACAAGTACCTAGCTGTCTACTATCAGGGAGATCAGTCATTTGAAGCTGAGGATCTATTTGGAACCTCTATCTAAATATTAAGGTGTTGTTTTTAAGAGCTTAATTTAGATTCATTTTTATGAGGTTTGTAGTACATAATCCATCTTCTATCAGGAAAACAAAATACTTTATCATCAAAGTTGAGAAGCTCTGTGTTCAAGAGAGTACAAGCACTGCATACTGATATATCAAAGGAGGATAATATGCAGGTTTTACAAATTAATTAGGTTTACATGACGATTTATGTTCACCTACTCATTTCTTATTTGATTTAATGGATATTATTATTGGGGAAAGGGGGGCAATTAAGGAGCCTCTTTCCAAATATGACTGGCTTCCTGCAGAGTTTTCCAACAGCGGAGACTATGAAATTGGAGTTACATCAATATACGTGCAAGTCAAGTATTGAATCTACAACTTCAGGCCACCTTTGGAGTGATTTATTCGGGACTTCAAAAATATCCCTGCAGGATCACTCTATTAACAGAGACTGATTGTGCTTTGTTATGAGGTTGCCGTTAATGGATTTATCACAATGGTTTT
Organism: Podarcis cretensis; assembly: GCF_951804945.1. Taxonomy (NCBI): domain Eukaryota; kingdom Metazoa; phylum Chordata; class Lepidosauria; order Squamata; family Lacertidae; genus Podarcis; species Podarcis cretensis. The sequence goes on along the minus strand of NC_137175.1, from coordinate 79,018,746 downwards.
GTTTGAAAGTGCCTGAAGTCGGTGATTTGACAAAATAATGTTAATGTTCTTCTGATGACTGTGGATGGTCCCCTGAACTGGCAGGGATGGGCACAAGATGAGTGCTTAAATTTCTATACAGTTCAGGTAGTTCTGTCCCTATGCCGTATTTTTCGCTCTATAAGACGCACCAGACCACAAGACGCACCTAGTTTTTGGAGGAGGAAAACAAGAAAAAAAAATTCTGAATCTCAGAAGCCAGAACAGCAAGAGGGATCGCTGCACAGTGAAAGCAGCAATCCCTTTTGTTGTTCTGGCTTCCAGGATAGCTGCGCAGCCTGCATTCGCTCCAGAAGAGACACACACATTTCCCCTTACTTTTTAGGAGGGGAAAAGTGAGTCTTATAGAGCAAAAATTATGGTAATTCCCAAATGAAAAGATTCTGGTTTATTCAGTTTTATGCGACTACAGCGGTAAGAAGGTTACTCGCCCCAAAATGGAAAGAAGCAGAAGACCCAGCAAAGGAAGAACGGATACAAAAACTTATATGCAGAAATGTACGAAACTTACCGGAAGAATTAAGAAATCAAGATAACAAACTTTTCATAAAAGAATGAAAATGGTTTATTGAATATTTACAGACAAATTGCAAACGGATAAAAATGTTGGCAGGATTACTTAACAACCTGCAGTTTCATAAGAGTATATATTTAAAGTAGATAATTAAATGAGCAGATTAAATGAATTTGCATATGCAGGAGGTATTTTTAAAAAATTAATTTAAGGAACCGCGGGGGGGGGGGGAGGAAGTCAAACTTTGAAATGTGAAAACGATTGTAAAACTAGTGAAATGTATAAGCCTGGTGAGTATAAATAAAAACTTTTTAAAAAGATGAGCGCTTAAGGATCACATGCAAGAAACTGCAGCGTTGCTGTTAGTACAATGGGCAGGCTGGTGGCAAGAGACTGCAAGATTTCTCCCCGTGGATTTGATATGGGTTAGCGGTTCTGCAACTTGCAGCTATGTCTCTGCGTCCATTTATGTTATACTTGTAACTAAAGTAATATCGAAGACACAGCACGTTTCCATTGCTACTACGTCTGGAACCAACCAAGAAAGCGAGGAGAGTGCAGGCAGTGACCATTCTGCGCACATCCAATTGATGTGTGACCGCCAACACCCGAGTCCTTTTGGAGCTGGAAGAGGGCAGAACAGGGGCATAACAGGGGGACGGTATGGGGGCAGGGCAGAACGGGGCCAGGCTTTTGCGTGCTCCGCCAACACATGAGTGGGCCAGGAAATGTGCAAAATGGTCACCACGTGTGTAACAATATCACTGATGGATTATCAGCACACCAGCATTCTGTAACATTCAGTGGTTTAGAACTTAGGTACTTTCGATGGGGTGAGCTCCCGTTGCTCGGTCCCTGCTCCTGCCAACCTAGCAGTTCGAAAGCATGTCAAAGTGCAAGTAGATAAATAGGTACCGCTCCGGCGGGAAGGTAAACGGCGTTTCTGTGCGCTGCTCTGGTTCGCCAGAAGCGGCTTAGTCATGCTGGCCACATGACCCAGAAGCTGTACGCCGGTTCCCTCAGCCAATAAAGCGAGATGAGCGCCACAACCCCAGAGTCGGCCGCGACTGGACCTAATGGTCAGGGGTCCCTTTACCTGTTTACTTTCGGGTGGACTTGGCTTCAGCGAAGCAGTAACAGGGCCGGTGAGGAAGTGCAAGCCAGGGAGCGCATACCATTAAATGCGTCTGAGAACTGTTGGGGCAGCCTAAAATATACCTGTGTGGCCTGAGGAAAAGCAGAAGTGAGGAAGCCTAGGCCAGAGAGCACATACCATCAGTTCCAGACACAACTAACTAGCAGCTCAGAGAACTCTGTTGGTCTATATTTTGGACCATTTGTTGTAAAAACTGTAAACGGCCATAGGTACCATGGCAGGAAGGCGGTATATAAATGCAGTCATTCCATCATTTGAGGGCCGTTTACTCAATCTGTTTTTCAAAATACCAAATCAGCTTCCTTTTCTGTCAAAGAGGAAGTTGAAACGTACACGTGCTGCTGTGTTTCACATCTCAAAACAGCCTTTTAAAGAAGGCTGGTGTGCTGATAATCCATCAGTGATATTGTTACACACGTGGTGACCATTTTGCACATTTCCTGGCCCACTCATGTGTTGGCGGAGCACGCAAAAGCCTGGCCCCGTTCTGCCCTGCCCCCATACCGTCCCCCTGTTATGCCCCTGTTCTGCCCTCTTCCAGCTCCAAAAGGACTCGGGTGTTGGCGGTCACACATCAACTTTTATGACTAGCTTTACTAAATACTAATAATGATACCCACCCATCACAACAGGGTCCCAGGTCATGTTATAGTAATTTAAATGCACAATATTAAAAACAGTTTCAAGCAAATTCTTGTGACGGATTGGGCTGCTGGGGCATGCTCTCAATTGCTCTTCTGATTGTTCAAATTGCCTGACGGGCATGAAAGAGATGCAGACATGGATTCTTCCAGCTTGCTCTTTTCCCTATCCCGTCACCCACTCTGACCCGCTGCAGGGCAGAATGAGAGTCCTGCTTGCTCCAGCAGGCCAGAAAAAGAAGATAGGCGGGGGAACCAGGGAGAGAAGGACAGGCTGTATCAGGTATGCAGTTGCAGGCAGGCTGCAGTATTCTGGCTGCAACCTGGAAACTCTAGTGACTTGACAGACGCATGTTAAAGTTGCTCTCCAGCCAACGTCATAATTGTCTTGAGATGGGGGAATGATATTAAAATTAATCAACTATCTTTCAAATCCCCACTGAGCCATGAAGCTTGCTGACAGTTCTAGGGCTCATGAACTCAGAATTGTAGAGTTGGAAGGACCCCGAGGGGCATCTGGTCCAACGCCCTGCAATGTATCCATGACAGATGGCCACCCAAGCTCCAATGAAGGAGAGTCTTCCACCTTCCAAGGTAGCCCATTTATACAAAGGTGAAAAACTTAAAAAAAATATGTGGAGCTAGATCCATCATGCATATAGAGTCATACCTCAGGTTACAGGTGGCATTTTTTTGGGTTGTGGACCGCCGAAACCCGGAAGCACCGAAACGGGTTGCTTCCAGGTTTCGGCGGCCGCACATGCACAGAAGCGCTAAATCACGCTTTGCGCATACGCAGACACGCCGAATAGCAACCCACACGTGCACAGATGCGCCGCTGCAGGTTGCAGATGTTGCGGGTTGCCAACGTGCATTCCGCACGGATCATGTTTGCAACCCGAGTGTCCACTGTATTTTGCTCATGTTCAAAAAAATCCAAAGAGGCGGCGGAGGTAACCCCAAGCGAGTGCACATTCATTCATTCATTCATTCTTTTTTTATGTTGCTTTTCTACCCTCCCACCCCCCAGTGCTCAAAGCATCTTACAACAATACATTTGAAAATCAAATGCAAAAAGAATTTGCTAATGACATAGCAAGTCACGGTAGCAAATATTATAACATACAAAAGAATTTTCAGAACTGTAAGTATAACAAGATTACATAAACAACACCCAGCATCCAATAACAAAAACAACAATAAACTAAAAATAATTTACAGTTTCACCTTGGTCCCAAGAGCTCCCTCCCCCCCCCCCCATGTTGCTCAGGGTCCCTTTCCTGGAACAACTTGCAAGGCTTCCAATCGCAAAGGGCAGTACATCTGGAAACAGACCTCCCATGATGTCCCCCCTGCTGGCCACATGCCATTTCAAGAAATCAGATTTGTTACCTAACTAATTTGGGGGTTTCTCAGTCATGACATGCTCAGCAGGCCTCTTGGAAGAGGTGGGAGCGTGCAAATCACAATTTCTCCCAGACTACACCCAAATTTCCAGGGTGTTCCACAACAAGTAGGAAAGGCAGCTCCACTGGGATGAGTTTGGGAGCCCATCAAATTGCCTGACCTCACCACCTCCTTGGGCCAGCCCAGCAGGAAATGAGGCTGAACACTTTGAATGCTGCCACACTGCATTTTCTTGCCAGAAAAAGCTTCAAAACAAACTCCATGTGAAGATTAAAAAGAAAAAGGAGGAGGGGACCTTCAGAGTAAGATGGACAAGCTGATCTCTTACCAGCAAAGATTTGTAAATAAATGCTCTCAGCACCCAAGCTTTGTTTGATTACAATAGCTTGCCTTATCTCTCTTGAACACTGACATGGGTGTTTTTATCAAGGCTTTCAAGCCTTAACTGTACTAAGTTCAGACATCAAAACACTTTTTAGAACTTTTACTAGCTCTTAACAATTTCCTTAGGCGATGTTGCCTCCCTCATCGCACGCCAAAGCAAAACATGCTGCAGAAACAAGCTTTGAATTTGTGAGTCATCACTTTTCTCCTGGCACAGGCTCTGTATCAAAATGAATAATAGGCAGGCATTCAACAGGTGTAGCCTTTCCTGAGATGGGGATTGTGTGTGTGTGTGTGTGTGTGTGTGTGTGTACACACTGGGCAAATTTCTGCATTGTATGCAACTGTAAACATTCATGTCACACAAGAAGTCATGCAATTCAAACTTGTCACTCGATTTCAATTTGTGGGACTGCGTAAGGAAACTTCCAGCAGAAAGAAGGGTTCTGCATGGCAACAGAAAAAGTCATCAAAGTGAGAAAGTGTTGAATTTTGCCTGCAAAGGAAGAATCAAAAGTGCAAAGTGAACTTTTTCCTAGGTTTACTATGGTGATATACAGTATAGTGTAGTGTAGTGTAGTGTATATACTATGAGATATTTCACATTAGGCAGCGGCATAACTCCTGTAGAAAGGGAGAGATTATACAAGCAATCAGTTGAAGGAAATTAGATGTCTACCATATAGAGAACTTGTTTTTAAAAAAATAAAAAGTATTTTTTTTAATAAAAAAAAATCCATTATTGTAAAAGGTGCCAGTTGGACAATTCGCACTGAAAAGTTGTGCAGAAATCTTTTAATTAATTACTCACATCTTTGCTTACAAAAATGTGTAGCTTCCCGTCATGCTTCTTAAAAGCTGCTTTGCAAATCATTACTGTTTAACTGAATGCCACGTGAGACTTGAGTTTGTTTTCTTGAAGAGATATCATCATACAGCATCCCTTATCTGATCAAACGGGGTGTGGTGCAGCGGATATCACTCATGAACCACCTCCAACCACAGGAGGAAGCTCTGACCTACATGAGTCTCTATTGTACTGTTACTTTTTAAAAAAAAAAAAAGGCGTAAGGAATTCAAAAGTTAGTCCTGTGGCAAAAAAACCCCCTGCTCCCTCACAGGAATGAGCGAGCATCCATTGCTCAATTCCAAAATAAGTTGGGCTGCTCAAATCAAATGTTTTATGAGCACCTGCAGCCTTCCCTGCCAGTCCCTTGCCCTCCTCACCTAAGAGAGGAAACATGCATCAAATGAAACTTCGCCCCACCCCAGCCCAGTCCACAATGGGGACACAAGACAACTCAAAGTAAGCTGGCCTATCTCACAAGCCTGCATCTCAAGGAAACTCTTTTCATACCAAACCGCCCTCGCCCAGCAGCGGCCGAGAAATTAAAGCACAAGTTGTTGCTCTTTATTGCGGGTATTTACAGCCCAGTCTTCCAGCAAATAGGGACGCAGGTGGCGCTGTGGGTTAAAGCTTCAGCGCCTAGGACTTGCCGATCGAAAGGTCGGCGGTTCGAATCCCTGCGGCGGGGTGCGCTCCCGCTGCTCGGTCCCAGCGCCTGCCAACCTAGCAGTTCGAAAGCACCTCCGGGTGCAAGTAGATAAATAGGAACCGCTTACCAGCGGGAAGGTAAACGGCGTTTCCGTGTGCGGCTCTGGCTCGCCAGATGCAGCTTTGTCACGCTGGCAACGTGACCCGGAAGTGTCTCCGGACAGCGCTGGCCCCCGGCCTCTTAAGTGAGATGGGCGCACAACCCCAGAGTCTGTCAAGACTGGCCCGTACGGGCAGGGGTACCTTTACCTTTACCTTTACCTTTACCTTCCAGCAAATGTGCAGGCCTGTTTAAATAGTCAGAATCCACAAAATCAATTAACAGGACCCAGCAGCCGCATCTATAGGGCAACCTTTGGATTATATTCCTGCTGTTTTTCTCTCCGCAACAACCCATCAACAGCGAGCAGCTCCAACAGCGGCTGTGGGTTTGTAGCCCAACACTGAGAGTACAGCCATACCTCGGGTTGCGAACGCTGCGAGTTGCGCTTTTCCGGGTTACAGACCGCGCTGAACCCGGAAGTAATGGAATGGGTTACTTCTAGGTTTCGGCGCTCGCACATGCACAGAAACACTAAAGTGTGTCACGCGCATGCGCAGCGCTGTGGGTTGTGAACGCTGCGGGTTGCGAATGTGCCTCCCGCACGGATCATGTTCACAACCCGAGGTTCCACTGTACTCAAAAAGGCACCAATGGTACCTTTTTGAGGTTGAGGAGCAGGCAGGGAAGTTCATGTTTGGGCCACTCACCAGACTTGATCGTCCAAGAAAGGCTCCTTCGCTGTAAGGACACCAGAGTGGAGGGAGGTTAAAATCCCTCTCCCTGTTTGCCTCCTTCCTGCCACAGCTGTTACACGCCAAGGTTAAACTATTGCTTAAATTACAAATCCCAAAACCTCAGAGGCTATCAAAGACCATCTTCCTTAATTTCTCAAGCAGGACGTTTATCAATAGCTTGAATTGCAGCTTTTATAGAGAACATCCCCATTAACTTTTATGACTCTTAAGTCACATTCTCATTCTGTTCTTGGAATGCCCCATTCTTTTCAAGCATAAACAAATGGAAAACCCTTTAAAAAAAACAACGTACGCTTAGAACAGAGTTTTTGTGACAATCAAAATCAACTCCTAGAACAATTGTGTAATAAACCATAGTGGTTGATTATTACTATCTTTTTAAAAAATAAAATAAAAAAACCTAGAAAGCGGGAACAAGCAGATTTAATAAATGCATTTCATTGCTTTCACTCAGTCTTGTAATTTTTGCTCCTGATCAAATGCCTCATCTTCCAGTGTTCTTTTTCATAACTCCACGTGTTTTAATTTTGCTAATTGTTCACACTTCTACAGTATGCTTTCAAAGGGTCAGTGAAAAAGGTTTGAATCGTTGTTTGAGGTACTGAATAAAATACGGATATAACTGGGCCTGCATGAGGTGGTTGGTTGTTGAACAGTATGGCTCACCAAGTGAGTCTACAGCTGGGGCAAGACTTGAAATAAGTTCTTCCCAGCTTCTTACAGCACAATCCTGTGCATCTGTAAACATAAGTTGTTCTACTGTAAGTCAAAGGGGACTTACTCCTGTGTAAGTATGTTTAGAATTGAAAGCTTGGTCACAGTGCTACACAAGCACTCAGCTGTGGAAAATAAGTGATCAATTAGAAGGAACCATGCTATTTTTTTAAAAAAAACTGCTTCTAAACCCCAGGCCAGGGCCATAAGTCAAAAGGGATGATTAAGCATTATCTGAGTGTCAACTGAAACTTTAGTGGTTAACCATGCAAGCAAATTATTTAATCATTTCTTCCCTCATGGGGTACTGCCTATAAACGTCCAAATTTATTAACATTTGCATATCACTTCAGAAACACATGGCCAGAGGTTCAAATTTTCTGCATTGCTTGAGGCAGAAAGGGGTGATTTGTGGGATGCAGGAGCCGATGGACCAGATAACAGAAGACTCAGGACAGAAAGGCTACTTTAATTGGAATGAGATTTACGTGACGTTAATTTAAATAATGTAGCTTAGGGTGGAAATTGTGTTCGGCATCCATAGGTTCTGTAATGAAGTTTCATGCAGGGGTGATAAATCGAGGATGTGCCTAACATACAGTTTTAATTCCTGACGCTTCGCTCGGCCTAGGTGCAGATAAACAGCCAAGTTAAATTAATGCACATGATGAAGGAAACAGTAGAGAAGAGGGGCACAAGTTGTGGGGGGGGGGGGAGAGATTCAGTTCAAAAATCTCCCAAAGAGATGCTTTGTAAGTTAATTAACCTGGGGGGGGGGGGAGAGAGAGAGAGAATCAAGTTTCAATTCCTCGTTCAGGCAGTCAACTAAAACCCTTGCCCCAAACCACCAACAGAAAATTGTTACACCAATAATATCCCCACCATCACCACAAGGGCTCCTTGGTCCCAATTAGTAGAAGCTTTGAACAGTATTGGTAAGGCTCTGAGAATCTGCAACCAGACCCACAAACCCACTGTAACAAGAGTACTTGGGTTTGAAGCCATGACACAAAGCTACTTCAGTTCAGCAGTCTTGCCTTTTTTTGGCATTCAATTCCATTTGAAAACAATGACAATACTCTGGTGTTTCGGAAAACGTTTCTTGAGGTTGTCCCTCCTCTCCCCGATTACAGTCATAGGAAAAAGAAAGAACACCCTCTTTGAATTCTGTGTTTTTACATATGAAGACATAATAACAAACCTCTGTTCCTTGGCAGGTCTTAAAATTAGGTAAATACAGTGGTACCTCGGGTTAAGTACTTAAAGTGTTCCGGAGGTCCGTTCTTAACCTGAAACTGTTCTTAACCTGAAGCACCACTTTAGCTAATGGGGCCTCCTGCTGCCGCCGCGCAGCCGGAGCACGCTTTCTGTTCTTATCCTGAAGCAAAGTTCTTAAACTGAAGCACTATTTCTGGGTTAGCGGAGTGTGTAACCTGAAGCGTATGTAACCCAAGCTACCACTGTACAACCTCAGATGAACAACAACAAATGACATATTACACTGTGTCATGATTTATTTATGGCTTTAGACTTGGGGTATCCAATGACACTGAGGTGGGCTGTTCTCTTGATAACCCACTTGGTCCTTCCCCTCGGGTCTAGGTCACCACCCCCCAATCTGCTGTGTCCCACTGAAGGGTCAGAGTCCTTCAATGGGTCCTGCTCACGATTTCCCCCTGTGTTGGGCCTGTCCCACGTCAGACACCTCCGATCCCCAATCTCTTCCCACTCCTTCTCCCCACTGGACATTTCCAGAGAGCTCCAAACAGCAATGCTGCTTCTCATTCCCACCATCACCATCTCATAGAGGCCTACTCTGAAAAGACTGTCTTTAGGCCTCTTCTTCACTGGACCAAGAAAGGAGCAAAGTTCATCAGGATTGCTAAGTGTTCAGATGTTTAAAAAGCACTGCAGGGAAAGGGTAACAAAACTCCAGAGTGGAGCACTGTTCTGTGACACTTCCAAGGCCTGGTATGAATGATATCAGAACATAGCTGTCAACTTTTCCCTTTTCTTGCGGGGAATTCTATTCGGAATAAGGGAATTTCCCTTAAAAAAAGGGAAACACTGACAGCTATGCATCAGATTGCCCTAAGATATATCCCGAGTGGAAAAGATGGTGAAAATGTGTTGTGATATCCCAACAGAAACACTCTGTGAATTTTTGCAACTGTGAAAAAAATCAGCAGCAACTATCAAAGCCACCCCACCTTTCTCATACAACTCTTCCATGGCTCGCCAGGTCTCTGCTCTGACTTCTCGATTGCTTTTACCGGGGATGTGCGAGTCAGGCCAATGCACCAAGTAAAGATCTAAAAAGAAAAAAGAAAATCCAATGTTGCTTTTCATGAACAAATCACACCAAACTTGTTTTAAAGAACCATAAAGCTCCCAATGAAAAAGTAAATCAGCTGTTGAATTGGGGAGTTGCAGTCTCCACCTGTGAACCACTAGTACAAAACACCGAATGGTGCAACCTCTGCTAGTTTTAATGCAATTTCAGTGCAAAAGTTCCAGTGAAGCAGCCTTAATAGGCAGGTAAGCCCAGTTTCCTAGATGCTCAAAGACACAGCCACTCCGCAGACAAAAAGCAGTATACAAAAGCAGTTTTGTGCTGAGCTTGAGAAACTGCAACATCCCAAGCAGAATGACTTAGCAGCCCTGAGAACTGCAAGACCTCTGGCCTGTTCCAATATGTGGGGCTTTCATCCTTCCTCGAATCAGTGCCTCCATGATTCTGCATGCAAGCTGCATCTTGGATGTCATTGGTTCTTTCAGTGCGTACATTCAAGTTGCATTTTGCAGGGTGAATATATACACAAGTGAGGGGAAGTATACTGGCAGTAAAAAATCACATGTTCAATTACTGTACAAAGAGGCTCTTCACCTCAGCACAACAGAGAGTATCTTAAGCATCAAGTTTGTTGGGTTCCTTAGAAGTCCTTTCAGGCACCGGCACACCAGAGATTGTCATAATTTGTTCAGTATTTATACAACAAAGCAACACAACTTTGGATGTCCCAATGTGAACATATTACATGCTTATAAACCCCTCCCTCCCCATCTTCTTGAAATACCTGTCAAAAAAAAAATAAACCAGGAATCTTCTTGGGAGCTTCATTAACTACGAATCCCAAAACTGAAAATAACCTCCCAACTGGTGCCAAAGTTTTGTAGTCGTTTTGCAGCATGAACCCAGGTTTAACACATTTTAATCTTATTGTATTGGGTACTCTGCACACTGCTTAGAGACAAATGTGATTAAGCAGTATACAAACTGCTGAAATAATTAATAAAGAAAATCCCCATCATGGGATCTATTTTTGGTCACGTTAATGCATGGCGAAACATCAGGAGCGTGTTACGGAATGTCGGGAACTGGCTTTTCAAATTAATAAATAGGAGATTGTTTAACAAGTCTTACACCTTGCTCACCCTAACAGCTATGAGCAAATCGTTAATATTTTTCTCTTTTTACTGGTGAAGGTCTGAGGGTTGACCAAAGCCACCTACCCACTTTACAGGTGAACTCAAGGTCCAAATTTAGTCCTCTACCCACATGACCACAAAGGTCCAAATGAGATGACCAGAGATTTTCAGTGCATTGTTTCTTATGGGCAAAGTTCATAATGTCCCCTTTACCACCAGATAGGAAAAACAGCCACTTAGTCACATGAGAGCTGGTGGAGGAGTTCCATCATGCTTTTAATAGCAATAAGACATATGCACAAATGGATGGACTGAGCTGAGGGGTGAATGGAATCCTGTTCTGCTGCTGACACTGCAGTAGTGTGAGCAAATGCTTAGTCATCATTTGGAGTGGCTTAATGTGCAACCTCAGCAAACAGCATTAGAAATATATATTTTTTTGTCTTTAAAAAAAAGGAGGGGCCACTTCTCTTGACTTTTTGCCCTCTCATATGTCTAGCAATTATGACATATGCATACATTCCATCAAGCATGAATGGTGTGGATATCTGTGTCCACGCTCCTCTTTAGAAATAATTCAAATATAAGTGATTCCACTTTTAAAATAAATGGGGAGCGCATAAAAAATACAAGCAGCCACTGTTGACAGCAGCATGTACTTATGCTAAGGGATGCACACCCAAGTACAGGAAGTCAACTGAGAATTGGTTCTAGCACTACTGACCAAAATAATAATTTCAATTCTGCTTTATGCTTTGAACAGGCTTTGAAAAGAGTCCTGCTGCAGGTTAATATACTGTTTTTGTTGCCCTTTGGGGTTCATTATGTTGTTCTGTTTGTTCTTCTTAATGCTGCCTTTTAGGTATTATTTCAACTGCAAGCCACTTTTGAAAGCCTGAAAGGTGGGTTATCCTTTGCAGAGCAATAATTGTCTGAAAAGCAGGATAAAAATACAGTAAATAAATATACAAACCAACCAAAATCTTTAAAAGGAAACCATGATTCGATCCAAAGTTAAGCAATTCTCGTCTTTGCAATACTTATGCATATGTGGCAATATGATCCACTGAACTCAGTGGAACTTATTTCCAAGTAAATGCACGTTGGATTGAACTGTAAGTCCCACTGATCCCTGTGGGAATTAAGCACTGTAGCTTTTAGCCCAACACAACAGCTATGCACCAAAAAGTGAGAAGGAAGCCAACATTCTTCAGACACACATCTTCTGCTCACTACAGGCAATCAAATTAATGTTACATGGTGGCAAATCAGAACCAAATGCCAAAAACACAAAATAACCTAACACATCTCAATGTATACAGTATTTTGATATACAGCCAATTCTGCTATTGCAAGTCAATGGCCATCTCATTAATTTTCCGTTGTTGTGCGTTTCCCGGGAGTCGTTAAAGCTTAGAAGAAAAAGTTCCATTCAAAATGTAAGGCTGACTTTGCATCGTTAGCAGTCACCAGCATGCTTGTGAGTGGAACTAATATTTGCAATTCCATCCGAATTCTCAACAGAGTCAAAGGGAAGCTGCTAACAAAGACCAGAAAGTGAGTCAAAACACACATGGGAGAGAATAAAACAGATTATACATTCAGCAAAGCACTGACCATAGTCAGAGTGATGGAGAGTTATCTGCAATGAACAGTCCAAACAAATCCCAGAGTATGCAGCCTCCAAAAGCCAAAGCCAGAGATTTTATATTTCTGCAATTTCATATTGATTCAGTAAGAATGCTCGCCTTTGGAACATAACTCTTATATGGAAAGAGTGAAAATCATAGTCCCCCCCACACACACACACACAATGTAATGAGTGGAATGTATCTGTTAAAGCCATGTTCCACAGCTAAATACAAGACACTGTAATTTGTCGTGAGTTGGACACAAAACCTGCAGATGGCTTTTGCACAAAGAACATGCACTCACAGTTCTTTAGAAAAACTCTAATGCAAAATCAGGAAATGAGAAAACCTGCACAAGTCAGCATGGGCCCAGGTGTCACAGCAGCTCAGTGTTAGACAGGAGACATCTTAGTGCATTTTGTACCAACAATTTGGAAATGATCTCTGTTCCAAACCCACTGAAATCAAAAGGTTTCTGCACAAGTGTACAACTGGAGGCTGCCCATTTGCTAAAGTGGACACTCGTTTTTAGCTCAGGGAATTATCCCTTGGTAGATTGTGCATTATGATAATTAACAGGTAAGCAAATGCATTCTTGAGATCTTACAGTTCAAATGATTGGAGATTTGGTGTTTGTTTGTTTGTTTTTAATCCAATTTCTGCAGATACCCCCACCTGCTCCAATTGCCCCTGAAAGTCCTCCACCTTGGAAGTTTCTCCGTGGCTGCCAAGGGTCATGTGGTTTGTAGTCAGAAATCAGGTGAACCGTGTGTCATGTGCTGCCAAGGAGAGTCCCTGCAGAGGCACTCCTAATCCATTCTCAAGTCCTCTGTTGCCAACTACTTCTCCTCCATTTCCCAAGATAAGAATAGGAGTGGAAGGGATCTAGCAGGAAGGGAGGAAGCAAGGTGAGTTGCAAGACCCATTAAAAAATGCAACCCAGCTTGAAGAGGGCTACACTATGAGTGGGAGGGAAGCTGTTTTTTAAAGGCATCCTGTGCCTCAATATTTGTCACGCACCTCCCACTCATAGTGTAGCCCTCTTCAAGCTGTTTTTTAAAAGGGAAGCTGTTTTTTAAAGGCATCCTTGCATGCAGTAATGCCTTTAAGGCACCTCACTGATGCATCCAAACTAAAGGCAGGTGGCACCCCCTCACCAGCTACAAAGCCACTGGGGTGCCTAAGTCACAGTTCATATTGCACAGCGAGTGAGGATAAACATATCTTTATGCAGCTCCTATTCATCCTAATGGGACTTGGGGAGAATTTTTCAGTAGCTTTTGCCTCTTGTGTTGCCCGAGATGGCAGATTGGCAAGGCAAGTTATTTTGAGACGACTCTGAACTGCCATCGGATGCAACAGCACCAAGTCCCACAGAAGGAAAGTTTATGTAGTATAAAAACCACTATGGAGGACATACCTATGTGAACTGCAAATCACCAAAAAAGAGTTTTACTGTGGCAGGTAGGTCACAATTGTTGGACAGGGTAATTAAGAACACTGTACTTTGAAACACTCATGAACAAGTTAAGTGGCCACCCGTAACTTCTGAAGCAATGGTGATGGGAGGAAAGCAGCTCATCCTTAACTGTGAAAGTGCAAGCAGAAAGCCTTTAGACCTGCCTTCCAAATGTTGCTAGGCTACATCTCCAATCAGTTCCAGCCAGTATGGCCAATAGCCAGGGGCACTGGGAGTTGTAGTCAAGCCACATCACATTGACTGCCTTTGTTTTAAACCAGGTATCAAGGCACATGCTCCTTAAGGTTCTATTGGGCAGCTGGCTCAAGGACAACATGACATCTGGGGGGTGGGGTGGGGTGAATATATTTTTGCATGGAAATACTTCTGAAGCAGCAGATCCAAAGATGATGAGGCATCTTTGAAGAAATCCCCCAAACCAAATGCAAGTGTTCAAAGAGCAGCAACAAAATTTAAGGAAGTAACAAGAGGAGATGCTGTGTCATTGTGAACTTAGTTCTGCAGAGCTATTGCAACAGCATTGCAGACAAACACAAGTGTCGGGATTCTGGGTCATGACACACTGCCAGTTTTCTTACTAGGAGCCAGCGCTGATGTAACCAGGGCAATATCTTAACCATGGTAAAGGGACACAGAACACACATTCCCCCAGACTGAATTCTTCCCTTCTGCCTCAACCATTGATGTCAACAATGGTTAAGAAGAGTTTGGATTTGATATCCCGCTTTATCACTACCCTAAGGAGTCTCAAAGTGGCTAACACTCTCCTTTCCCTTCCTTCCCCACAACAAACACTCTGTGAGGTGAGTGGGGCTGAGAGACTTCAAAGAAGTGTGACTGGCCCAAGGTCACCCAGCAGCTGCATGTGGAGGAGCGGGGAAGCGAACCTGGTTCACCAGATTACATGTCCACCGCTCTTAACCACTACACCACTCTAGCTCTTCTAAGTTCCCCACTTAGCTGTCTTCAAGAGCTGGTTATGGTGGGAATCAGGTCAGTCTTACCTATCACCAGGGCTTTTTTCAGCTGGATCTCACTGGAACACCATTCTGGCACCTCTCAGTTGGGCACCATTGTCATTCTAAGAGAACAAGGAAGGCGTTCACGGTGAGTTTCAGCACCTCGTTTCCTAGAAAAATAGCACTGCCTATCACTAATGCTTCTCTAGCATATTTACAGTTAAGGGACACATGAAGAATTAGCTTTGAGAGGCTGTGAAGAACCAGCGCATGTTCCCACTCCTAAGCTCTTTTCCATGACTAAGAAACCTCTCCATGATGAAAAGCCTAAGTTTAATATAAGAGTTTTGGTAAAAGCCTTTTGCTGCAAGACACCAGCTGGGCAAGCAATGCACGTGCTAAATATTAATCCAGATTTCCTAACAGGATACTGCAAAGAGAATTAGGGGGAGAAATGCCATACCTAGATACTCAACACCAAGTCTCTTGCAGGACTCTGAGCAGGCTTGTTTAGCGTTCTCATAGCCATAGTCTGTGTGCCAGAGCTTGGTAGTTATCCAGAGATCCTCCCGTTTTACACCACTCTCCTTGATGGCCTTCTGCAGGAGCGATTCACAGCCATATCTCTTTGCCGTGTCAATATGACGAATGCCACATTTCTGAAGCGCATACACCACAGCATCATGGGAGTAGCCACCATAATGGGATGTTCCTTGGAAACACAAAAGGCAAAATTTCCATTATTTTATGAATACGCTTTTCGTATTTCAAATAGGACTGCAACAGTGACGTGGGGTGGAATTTTTTTCAGTGTTTTCTTTTCCCACTGAACATCTTCCATTGCATATGTCCATCAGCAATGATGAAAGGAGGCCATCTGCAAATAACTGTTAGGCAAGCCTGGCAGTTTGAGAGTTTTTAGCTTTGTTTACTAAATGCAAGTAAAAGTAAGCATGAAAAACCAGATCACTAGTGTAAGATTTTCTGATGCCACTGATTCCTCCCCCCCCCCCCGCCAATGACCTCAATTCCAGAATTTTTTCCAACACAAAAAAATCTGGAAAAACCCACATCGCTGGGATGCAACATATAACAAGTGAAATGAAAATAAAATGAAAATAGATTAAGTTAAAAATTGATACCCAGGGATAAAATCCTATATTTCATAATTTTGGGCACATCTGTCACCACTGCAGTTAAGCTACTTCACACTTCACATCCTGCAAATTTTGCAAGGGAACTGACGATTCTCTATGAAAGTTGTCTAGCTTCCTGTCTGTGGTTTCCAGGATTCATTGGGAAGTGTGAAATAATTTATTTTACATGGATTGTGCTTGCAGTGGGGAATGTTGTCAGTCAAAACAGGCCTAAGGTGCCTCATTACTAGATGAAACCTAGTAGTATTGATGTATGACTTTCTTTGCATCCTACATTGAAAACTCAGCTTCTGCTAAGAAGGCATACCCCGTGATGTGCCTTTCCATGTGAGACGTTTGTGTCAAAGTGATCCAACAGAGTTCTGAGTTTGACTGATCTGATAGATAAACTCAACCCATCCCCATGGCTTCTGCTGGCCTTTGCTTTCCACGCAGAAAGGAAACATGTGGTTTGCTTTCTCTGTGGCAAACTGTGCTGCAATTGTGATATGCGCTGGGCAAAATTCATTTGAATTGCTCATCTGTTGATGATTGGCAACTGAGTGTTTCAACAGATTCCAATGAGGTGACATTATAATAATAATAATTTATTATTTGTAGCCCGCCCATCTGGCTGGGTTTCCCCAGCCACTCTGGGCAGCTTCCAACAAAGATTAAAAATACATCAAAATGTCACACATTAAAAACTTCCCTGAACAGGGCTGCACTGATGGACATGACAGTTCCATCTATAGTTTAGAAAGTTTAGAAGTGTGAGCAAGTTGCGGGAAGGCATGGTTTCATTCAAAGCATCTATCTATAGTGCACAGAGAAAACTAGTGAGGGTAGGGTTACATTTTTTTTTACCAGAAAAACCTACACATACCCCAGCCTCTAAAGTGGAGCGGGCAAGCACACAGGCAGGCTAGGAGCCACGGTCAATTCATTTCCAACAACAGTGCAAATGAAATTATAGTAGCAAGTATCCAATTCAACTCGTGTGCTGTTTTTAAGGTTTTCTTCTGCCTACCAAAAATCCAAGTTCTGTTGCACAGATGTGCATCCATTTTGTTAGTTCTGCAAAAGTTATGCTTTTTTCATTATTCATGTTTTCAAACAGCTGAGAACTGTCAACAAAGGAAGGAGAAACAAAAGGAACTGAAAGTCATTGTGACATTTTGAACCTCTTTTTTGAAATCCTAAGAGCTAGAAACTTGTATTTTTAAAAACATAAAGCATTGCAAAACACATACAATGCTCTGGTTTTAAGAGCAGGAAAAAATTGTTTGCAAACCCAAGAATGCAAGTGATTTTAAGGGTTCTGAATAGGGAATGACGTTCCTGGCAGCCTAGATGCATGATGGTAAGGTGACATATGCAAGCATATTGCACAGTACGCAAGCCAACAGGAGAGGAAATGGCTTAGCCGGAAGAGCAATTAGCAGGTGGACTGCAAGATAAAGAACATGTACCCTTGCGGGTACAGCAGGGCCTGCTGCGTTTATCTCATAATTTCTGGATATCTGTTTTTTCCTGCCTACCGCCCATCTGCCTACCAGCACAACAACTCGAGGAAGAGCCCACTCAACTCTCAGCCTTCGGTCAGCTCTACACTAAGTTTCCAATCTCACCCATTTGATATGCTAGTTCTGTGGGGCCTTATATATATTTTTGTTGTTGTTTAGTTGTGTCTGACTCTTCGTGACCCCATGGACCAGAGCACGCCAGGCACTCCTGTCTTCCACTGCCTCCCACAGCTTGGTCAAACTCATGTTTGTAGCTTCGAGAACACTGTCCAACCATCTCGTCCTCTGTCGTTCCCTTCTCCTTGTGCCCTCCATCTTTCCCAACACCAGGGTCTTCTCCAGGGAGTCTTCTCTTCTCATGAGGTGGCCAAAGTACTGGAGCCTCAGCTTCACGATCTGTGCTTCCAGTGAGCACTCAGGGCTGATTTCCTTCAGAATGGAGAGGTTTGATCTTCTTGCAGTCTTTTAGTACATGCTAAGATTTGCGCATGCGCTTCTGAATTTCTCCATGCAATCTTGCACCCTTGAATGTGATAGAAAAATACCACATACTGCAAAGGTTCTTCCATACTTCCCGGCAGCAGCTACAATCGAGCCTATGGCTGGTCACTCACCATGTACTCTGCCCAGTTCAAACGTCATTCTTCCCATGATCATTTTCCACACACACCTCATGTAGATATTTTCTGCCATTTGAACGAGCCCAGAAAGATGGTCACGTGGGTTAATTTTGTTCTCATAACCTTAGTACATTTTGTTCTACTGCCCCAGTTCCTGAGATTGTTTAGTTCACTCTGTATAGCTTCCTGACCCTTCTCTGTATTAACAATGCTTTTTGTCATCTGTAGTTTGCATTAAGTAATCTCCCCTCTCCTCCCGCAGGTTGGAAAGTAAAATACTGCAGTGAGGGCAAATGAGATATCTCAACTAGATAGTTTACTCATATGTCTTTTTAAAAACTTGTTTTCTTCCCTTTAACCAGTGTAGTAATAATGATAATGATAATGATAATAATTTATTATTTATACCCTGCCCATCTGGCTGAGTTTCCCCAGCCACTCTGGGCGGCTCCCAATCGAGTGTTAAAAACAATACATTAAACATTAAAAATTTCCCTAAACATCTTAAAACAAATGCACAGATATACAAATGCAAGGGAGCATACAACTCTCGTTACAACAGCTTCCTGGCTACTGGTACGTTTCCGGACAATATTTAAAGTGGTGGTTATGACCTATAAAGCCCTAAACAGCTTAGGTCCAAGCTATCTGAAAAACCACATCCCCTTAGGGAAACTTGCCCGATTTTTGAGATCTTTGGGGAAGGCCCTTCTCTCAGTCCCGCCACCCTCACAGACATGTTTGATATGGCCATGGAACAGGGTCTTCTTGGTGGCTCCTCCCAGACTTTGGAACTTCCCCCATAGAGATGGATGGAGCAACTTCACAACTGGTCCCACCCATAACACACACATACACTTTGAATCCATTGTGCACACAAAACTACCCTCATAGAATCATAGAGTTGGAAGAGACTACAAGGGCCATCGAGTCCAACCCCCTGCCAAGCAGGAAACACCATCAGAGCACTCCTGACATATGGTTGTCAAGCCTCTGCTTAAAGACCTCCAAAGGAGGAGACTCCACCACACTCCTTGGCAGCAAATTCCACTGTCGAACAGCTCTTACTGTCAGGAAGTTCTTCCTAATGTTTAGGTGGAATCTTCTTTCTTGTAGTTTGGATCCATTGCTCCGTGTCCGCTTCTCTGGAGCAGCAGAAAACAACCTTTCTCCCTCCTCTATGTGACATCCTTTTATATATTTGAACATGGCTATCATATCACCCCTTAACCTCCTCTTCTCCAGGCTAAACATGCCCAGCTCCCTTAGCCGTTCCTCATAAGGCATCGTTGACCAGGCCTTTGACCATTTTGGTTGCCCTCCTCTGGACACGTTCCAGTTTGTCAGTGTCCTTCTTGAACTGTGGTGCCCAGAACTGGACACAGTACTCCAGTTGATGTCTGACCAGAGCAGAATACAGTGGCACTATTACTTCCCTTGATCTAGATGCTATACTCCTATTGATGCAGCCCAGAATTGCATTGGCTTTTTTAGCTGCCACGTCACACTGTTGGCTCATGTCAAGTTTGTGGTCTCCCTTTTCACATGTACTGCTCTCAAGCCAGGTGTCACCCATCTTGTATTTGTGCCTCTCAATTTTTTTGCCCAAGTGCAATACTTTACATTTCTCCCTGTTAAAATTCATCTTGTTTGTTTTGGCCCAGTTCTCTAATCTGTCAAGGTCGTTTTGAAGTGTGATCCTGTCCTCTGGGGTGTTAGCCACCCCTCCCAGTTTGGTGTCATCTGCAAATTTGATCAGGATGCCCTTGAGTCTATCATCCAAGTCGTTGATAAAGATGTTGAATAAGACCGGGCCCAAGACAGAACCCTGTGGCACCCCACTAGTCACTCTTCTCCAGGATGAAGAGGAACCATTGATGAGCACCCTTTGGGTTCGGTCAGTCAGCCAGTTACAAATCCACTGAGTGGTAGCATAGTCAAGACCGCATTTTACCAGCTTCTTTACAAGAATATTATGGGGCACCTTATCAAATGCCTTGCTGAAATCAAGGTAGGCTACATCCACTGCATTCCCTTCATCTACCAGGCTTGTAATTCTGTCAAAAAACGAGATCAGGTTAGTCTGACATGACTTATTTTTCAGAAATCCATGCTGACTATTGGTGATCACAGCATTCCTTTCTAGGTGCTCACAGACTGTTTGCTTAATGATCTGCTCCAGAATCTTTCCTGGTATTGATGTCAGACTGACTGGGCGGTAATTATTTCAGTCCTCTCTTTTCCCCTTTTTGAAAATAGGGACAACATTTGCCCTCCTCCAGTCTGCCGGGACTTCGCCTGTTCTCCAGGAATTCTCAAAGATGACTGCCAGTGGTTCTGAGATCACATCTGCCAGTTCTTTTAATACTCTTGGATGCAGTTCATCTGGCCCTGGAGACTTGAATACATCTAAACTAGCCAAGTATTCTTGTACTATCTCCTTAGTTATTCTGAGCTGTGTTTCCTCTGCTGAATCATTTGCTCCAAATTCTTCAGGTCGGGCATTGTTTTCTTTATCGGAGAAGACTGAGGCAAAGAAGGCATTGAGGAGTTCAGCCCTTTCTGTGTCCCCTGTTTGCATTTAACCATCTCCTCCTCTGAGTGACCCCACTGTTTCTTTGTTCTTCCTTTTGCTACGAACATACCCATAAAAGCCTTTTTTGTTGCTTTTAACCTCTCTAGCAAGCCTGAGTTCATTCTGTGCTTTAGCTTTTCTGACTTTGTGTCTACACGTGCTGGCTATTTGTTTGAATTCCTCTTTGGTGGTTTCCCCCCTTTTCCATTTTTTGTACACATCCTTTTTTAATCTTAACTCGGTTAAAAGTTCTTTAGATAGCCACCCTGGCTTCTTTAGGCACCTTCCATGTTTCCATCTCATTGGTATTGCCTGAAGTTGTGATTTTATTATCTCCCTCTTAACAAACTCCCAGCCATCATGAACTCCCTTTCCTTTTAGTATTTCTGTCCATGGGGTCTCACCCAGCACTTCCCTAAGTTTTATGAAGTCGGCTTTCTTAAAGTCAAGAAATTGAGTCCTAGTATGCTTGGCTGCTCCTTTCCGCTGTATAGTAAACTTCAGAAGAGCATGATCACTCGCGCCTAATGATCCTTCCACTTCTACCCCACTAATCAGGTCATCAACATTGGTTAGGACCAGATCTAAAATGGCTGTTCCTCTTGTTGCTTCTCCCACTTTCTAGACAACGAAGTTGTCTGCAAGGCCAGTGAGGAATCTGTTTGACCTTATGCTCTTGGCTGAGTTTGACATCCAGCAAATATCCGGGTAATTGAAGTCCCCCATTACCACTATCTCCCTTCCTTTTGCATGCTTGGCCATCTGTTCCAGGAAGGCATCATCTATGTCCTCCGTTTGGCTTGGGGATCTATAGTAAACTCCCACAATGAGGTCACTGTTATTCTTCTCTCCCTTAATTTTGACCCAAATGCTCTCACTTTGGCTTTGAGGTTCTAAATCTTGGATCTCTTCACAGGTATACACATCCCTGACATATAATGCCACTCCTCCTCCTTTCTTGTCTGGTCTGTTTCTCTGAAATAGATTGTATCCCTCCATTATTACATTCCAATCGTGGGACTTATCCCACCAGGTTTCAGTGATGCTTATTATGTCATATTTAGTTCGCTGTACCAAGAGCTCAAGCTCATCTTGTTTATTTCCCATGCTTTGCGCGTTAGTGTACAGACATTGAAGTCCATTAATCATTCCCCCGTGTCTCTTATTTAAGGATTTTATTTATTTATTTATTTGGGTTAGCAGGAGAGACCTTGCTAGCCCGAGACCTCCTTGGGATAGTGTTGCTTCCTAATTACATGGTCCTTAGATTTAATTACTTACCATTTTTCTACCCTTACACTATTTATTCTAACATGCCTTCCTGGAATTCCAACACTAAGGTCATAGCCCTCGTTCAAGTGCTGAAGTAGCAATCAATATGATACATTCTAAGCAATTAAATATTTGTACAGGTTAGCCTTACATTTTGGTAAGTTATTTTATTACATTCTGAACAATCTAGCCAACTGTGCCTTCATGTCATTATTTATCATGACAACTTAAGAATGATTGCCAGGAAAATAGTAAATTCAACATTGACAGGATGTGTTCCATATTAAAATGCACAAATTGTATTTCTATATAATGATACATGCTACAACTGTATTTAAATGTTACAAAGGAAGTTAGGAAGTATCCAGAACCAACACACTACAGGCATGTAAGGAAATGAATGTGCTTATATAATTACACCATGGAGATATTAATGGAATGTTGAATTATATAACTACCATAGAAAAGCTACTACACTTTTTTTTCATAACAAACTCTTCCCTTTTAATAAGCTGGTGTCGGTGCCAAGGAAATTAGGTTGTAGCTATTGTGTCTCTTTGTGTCTGAATAGCCACTTCCAAGCACACCAAATGAATGGAGTTCATTCAGAGGTCTTGCAAATGGGCTCAGACCCCTTTCGTGCATAATAGAGTCCAGCAAGAAAATTTAGGGCACACAGATCTTCTACAAAAGCCCACTCCTGTATGCAAAAGAACCTGGATCCTTGGTTAACACTGCTCTTTGGGTGTGTTAAGTACGGTATGTTTGAAGGAACTGGCTAGTAACTCCAGATATCATATTTACAGACAGCCACATTTGCAGGAAGCTGCAGCGAAATTTCATGAAACAAGCAAACAAACAAACAAATGAACCAGCCTCTTTCTGAAAACCTTCAGGAGCAGCTTCCCTTCTGGTGAAATCCATACAAATCATAAAACAAATGAACAAATCGTAGATTTGTAGAGCTGGAAGGGACCCTGAGGATCACCTAGCCAAAAATTTAATATTGCAGATGGCAGATAGTTCCTCCTCACCTCCCTTCCAAATTAACAATTAATATACCAGCCAGCAGACACAGACTGGAAAATTACATAATTGCCACCAAACCTTAATTGAAAAGTTGCAGCAATGGCAGTATTGGGGGCGGGGGAGGATGGCCTCTGAATTCTGAACACCACCGCAGGGAGGGACCAGCTGACAGCCTTCTGAGGATTGAATTCTGCCTGTAGGCTGCCAGGTTTCCAGCCTTTATCCAAACCATGCCAGATTCATGCAAGAGGAGAAAAGCTTTAATTCAGGAGTCTTTTCCTTCTCACAGCTTTTAAAGTGATTTCTATGAGCAAATAGCTATGATTTTTATTAAATTTTAATATATAATTATAACAACAACAGAGCTAAATGTAAATAAACAATGCTCCCTCCCACCCCATTATCAAACTAGCTTGCCTGAGAGTAATGGTCTCTTTCTTCTTTCCACAGAGGTTCGGTACAAGGTATTACTGGAATCCACAAGTATTTGACCTTTCCGACCTGGACCAGGGTCCAAGATGCTTACCCAAAAATGTCCACCCAAAATTTGAGACATAGATGAAGACCATATTTCTAAGGCAGAGGCTAGCAAACCGGTGTCATCAGTTTACAAAACACTGAATGTCTCTGGCTTTTCTTCGCCTCATGAACAGCTATTTTTATGATTTAAAGTTGCAATCCTGTACGCACTTACCTAGGAGTAAGCCCAACTGAATTCAGTGTTCTAAGTAGACATGTACAGGATTGTGCTATGATTCTTACTAATTTGCAAATGTACTAAGGAATCACAATCTCATTCTTGATCTCCCTTTAATTTCAAGCAGATGGCTTTAAAACTTAATATAATTATGGTAAATTGTGAAAGCAGCTACATCTGCAACAATCACCTTTCCTCCCTGATCTGGCTGCACACTTTCTGTTCCGTGTATAGTTCTGGATGGAGACCCCAAGAAGTCTGCACAATGCTCTGAACATTGAACAAAAGCTATAAAGTGGTATCCAGCTAAGACAAACCCAGAATAGACCAAATTGCTAAAGTGTGCTAAATTAGTGATGTCCTTTAATTTCAATGGGTGAACTCTAAGGAGGACTACTAAAATCCAGAGATGATAAGTAACAACGTTTTATGTTATTGACTCTTTGGCAGTTATACAATATTATCATCATCACATTATATAAACAAAGGGACTGCTCTTAAGTTTTTCAGAGTTATGTTTATCTTTTATTCATGTATTTTGCCTCTGCTGAGAATATCCTATTACTGTTTTTTAGCCCTCTGAATTAATTTCCTGACAAAAAGGCTTAGAAGTTTTTAACTGTTGAGCTTCCTACAGTACAATTCGGAATGACACCCCAAATATTTACAACCTTTATCTATATCCTCTGAAATGTTGTTCCCATAAAAACAGGATGTGTGCTAAGGAAACCTATAGGTAGTTATACAGAACTCATTAACCTTGAGTAAAACCATCTTGTGTCTTTAGCTCTAGTTAAAACTGAGAAGAGTCCTTGCAGGATGTGGCCATAAAGTGGAAAGCTGATCCATAATAGCATACGCATACTAATTTATTTTGACATCCAGTCTTTCATTTCTGTGGAGTTACTCAACATTTGGACTACATCGTGGGAATGTTTTAACTAAACCTGGATAGGCCTTTCAGTTCCACTGTTTTGCTTAAGATATGTATCATTTCCAAAGCAACTCTTGCATAAAATAATCAGGCAACTTCATGTTATTTTTCTGATAAAAAACAATTAAAGTACAATTACATCTGTACAATCATGTTTCAGTAACACAGCTTTAAAAAAACACAAGCAACCATGAAACGTTCAGCATGCTTCTCTTTCTTTAAATCCTTGTACAGACTATCCTTACAGCAAACCAATGCACTAAAGTTAATTCTTTTAGGAAATAGTGACCATGTGTGAGTTCTGATATTTAGAAATTAATTACACCAGAAGGGTCTCGCTAATACATTATGCCAACTTCCAAGAAGACAAGCTCATATAGGAACATAAGCAGCTTATACCCCAGCCAGATGGGCGGGGTATAAATAATAATAATAATAATTATTATTATTATTATTATTATTATTATTATTATTATTATTATTATTATACAAATTCAGACCATTGGTCCATCTACCTTAGATACTGTCTACCTTAGATACAAACTTGGCCCTCCAACTCTTTGGGAACTACAATTTCCACCATCCCTGACCACTGGTCCTGTTAGCTAGGGATGATGGGAGTTGTAGTCCAAAAACAGCTAAGGGGGGCAAGTTTGGCCATCACTGGCAGTGGCCCTACAGGGTTTCAGACAAGGTGTCCTTCCCAGCCCTACCTGAAGATGCTGGGGATTGAACTTGTAACCTTCTGCAGGCAAAGCAGACACTCTATCCCTGAGCTTCAGCCTTCCCAAACACATACAACTTTGTATATGTACAACTAGTTCTCAAAATATTTGCCTTAAACATTCATAGAGGCATCCCACTAATCAAACAATCCTAACAGAACATCAGTCGTTTCATTTCCAACACACCTTTTACTTCTGAATTTTTCATATGGCACCTGAGACTGTTAAAAAGCAGAAGTAATAACAGAATGAGAAAAACTGAAAGACTGGGGGGGGGGGGCGGACCACAGGGCATACATAAAGAAGCCATAAACATTAGCATTTCGGATGAAGATAATACCTTAGCTATGGTTAGTGCATAATTACATACTTGGAAGTAGGGTCCTCTGTTTTATTTTTGGCACCAAAATTACTTCGGAATGCATTTTCCACAACGAAATTATTACTTCAGAGGCTAGTACACCCTTCTACATGTCTCTGATGTACGACATCTGATCAGTTTATCTACCCTTCCTTCTTTTTTCAGTTCCCCAAGTGGTTTCTCAGCATCCCACCACAGCAAGTCTAAGGGAATGTTTATGCGTGACAGCTACAGGGATGATCTATGGCTACGTAGGAGCAGGAACCATGCTCCTGTGTATTAACAGTATTTCTGAGAGTAGCATCACTAGACAGCTGAGCAGGCAGAGGGCTCAGTTCAAAACAGGATTCAGATGGAGAACGAGGCAGATCCCACTTGATGGCCTAAGCCGTGAATGGGGAACCTCAGCCCCAGGGGCCAAACGCAGCCTTTGAGCCCTCTCTGTCTGGCCCTTCAGACTCTCCCCAAGCAACATCTTACTGGCTCTGATTTGCAGTCTTCTTTATGCCAGGCTAGAATGAGTGCTTGAACTTGTGCTTCTTGCTTGCTTGCCTGGAGGACAGGAGTTGCTCTGCTTGTCCTGCTCACCAGTGCCATTGTGGTCCCTGGAAGTTGGGCCAGAATGGGACCATGGGCTAAAAAAGGTCCCCTATGCAGATGCTAGTAAGCCGGTCCACACAAATGTAATATGGGAGTGTGATGGGATAATGAGCTGCTTGTGCGTAAAAGGTGAATCCCTCAGAGCTTTGCAAAGGTTTCAAAGTTCTGCCTTTACGGGAGCCTCAAGGCATGACTCCCTCAATCGCTGGCAGAATCTGTCAGTGGGCATTTCCGGAATTTGCGCCAACATAAGAGTTCCTTAACGGGAACTCTCCTTCGGGATTCTCGGCGTGACAGCTTCCTGCGAGGGGTAGGTGTACCCAGAGGAGGTCCTGAGACCTCCCCGCTGTTCTCACTGGAAGTCTCCTGGAGCCATCCCTCCGACTGAGTTTCTCCATGAGCTCTCTCTCTCCCCCTGCTGGTTCCTTCCTCTGCATCCGAGGGTCTCCTAGCCTCCGTGAGCCCCTCCACCACCTGACTCTCCGATGGCAGTTCCCTGACAGGGAGGGTCAACCCCAGGACAGAATGACCTAGACAAAGACCTAGAAACATTTATAGCCTGGGCAGAGAAAACCAATAGGATGGAAAGAGGGAGGCTAGCCCCAAGAGACAGCCATTCACACAACAGGAGGCTCTTGGGTGAAGACCAGACTGAACCTGACAGACAGCACTCACTCCAGCAACAGAGTAAAGATTCAGAGCGCGCTGCATAATACACTAGTGGCCAAAATTGTAGAAACCTTTCAGGAAAAGTGTATTTCAGGGCTTGATGGCTCATAACACCACTTTTTTTTTTAGTAATACCATAAAATTATATATCAATGGAATGACAAATTTCTAAGTGTCTAACTTGCTTTAAATAAAAATTTAAAAGGTATTTCTGCAGCTCACTTTGAAGTGTTACCTGCAGTAAAGAGGCGAGGATGTGAAACCAGAGCACAGAAAGCCAGGTGATTAAAGTCCCTTCTATGCAGGAAATTTCATAAGCTGTGCTACAGCACAGCACACTTTTATTTAAATGTCTTTATGGAGAAAGTGCCAAAATCTTGAAGCCTTTTCTTTCACTCAGCACTTTCCCACCGTTGTGAGAACGATTTCTCATTAACAACCAAATTGTTTTTAGATGCTCTGCTATAAGATGTTTCCTTAGAAACCGTTTGGTAAAAGGCTGTGGCTTTCTTCCATAGAAAATCTCAAGCAGTGAAAAGGCAGATTTTCTGGCATAAATCAAATCCAATTTCCAGGGTTCACTAAACCTTTTCTCCTCAGAATAATGTTTTGTGACTAGATCTGAACAGTTAATAGTGCACGAAGAATTGCTGGTGTGAACCAGTTTTCAATGATTTCCACTCTACTCCTTTTGTTACAGCCAATTGAAATAACTTCCAGTACTTCTTATACCTGGACGGATCCTTGGGCTTGCCTGTTCTTCTTTTCTTCCTACCATCAGATAGGAAGAAACCAAAGAAGTATTGTTAGCTCTGTTTTTCACATGAGAGAAATCAAAAGAATTCACAGATTTAATACTTTCGGCACAGGATAAATTCCTTCCCTTCTAAGATTAAGCCTTCAGATTACCTGTCTGAAATAGCTCAGTATATTGTTTTGCTGCCTATTTAGAATACTGTGTGTGTGTTGTGACACAATTAAATATCCTGAGACAATTAATGTCTCAACTGCAGTAGTTGTGGCACTTTTTCTACCTAAGGGATGCTATTACATCTGACTAAAAGCATCATAATTGCATTATAATTCTGCATACTGAAGACTAAAGATCTTGAACAGAGAATGCTCAGTAGCCTCACAGAACTGCAGTTCACAATATTCCTGGGGGAAATTCGCTGCAGTTAAATCAGTGTGTAGAATAGAAGTACAATCAGTTGTAAACAACTAATGCATTCTGTGTTAATCTCACACATTTTTATATTTATTACATACTGACATAAATCCCTAGGGTGCAGGAATACTAACATTAATAAAAAATGTTGAGCCCATGAGAGTGTGTGTGATACAAATCAAATATAATCATCATCATGTAACTAGCAAAATTTCTTTTTATTATAGTTGGGGGGGGGAAGCACCCATATATTGCAATGATTCCTATTTAGGACAATACATTAGCTGTGTTTGCATGTAACAATAAGCTATCGTTTAGAATGAGGAGAATGAGCCAGATTGAGCCTCACACTCATGCACACTCCTTTTGTGTCACTGCAAGAATATCAGAAGCTTTCACTTCTTTTTGAATAACCACAGTTTAGCCTTATTCTGAAACAACTGTGGTTAATTTTTAATTTTTTAAAACCAACTTAATAGCCTATAGTTCAAATGGCCTCGGCCCAGTATACCTGAAGGAGCGTCTCCACCCCATCGTTCTGCCCGGACGCTGAGGTCCAGCGCCGAGGGCCTTCTGGCGGTTCCCTCATTGCGAGAAGCAAAGCTACAGGAGACATCTTAAGGCAGCCCTGTTCAGGGAAGTTTTTAATGTGTGACATCTTAGTGTATTTTTGGTCTTTGTGGAAGCCGCCCAGAGTAATAAGCCGCCCAGAATAATAAGTTTATAATTATTATTATAAAATTGGGTTGTTTCAACAAACCATTGTTGTGATAAATCAAGGTTTGATTAATTGCAACAAGCTGTGGTTAAGCAAAAAACAGAAGTGAAAGCTTCTGATCTCCTCCTTGTGGCCATGCCAGAGGAGGGAAGTAAATGTACCGGTACAAGTTCAAGGCTTCGGTGCAGCTTGTTCTTGTAATAAACTTGAGTTTATGTCCAAATGAAGCCATTTAGTTTCATTCACACATGCAGGGTCTTATTCAGCAGAATAGGCACATAGCATCAGAAATTGAGTAGGTTTAATCTCCCACTTTTCCTTCTCCCTATAAATGTCAGTCATGGGAGAGAGTAAAGGGGCATATTTGCAGTCACAGCTAAGGTGGGAACTAAAGCTGATGGTGACCCAATTTCTTGCAAGGAGTATGCTTTTGTTCTTCCCTAACAGTCTTGCCAACCCATTTACTTTGGTTCACAGAACATTCTGGAAGGGTGGGGGGAAGACAATGAGAATGTACCTTCCCTGCCCAACTGCCCAAGCCAAACTAAAATGACCAACTTACTTTAGCCTCAAGACATTCACTTTGTTCAGGGATAAGGAAGATATGCTTTAACAGAAAATGGCACAAAGGCCAATTTTGTGATTCCTGATTTACTATTTCTACTATTCTGCTATTTAAGTATACAATGGTATATGAAAACCTGAAGGATGTAGTTAGGGGCATTAAGGGTGCATTCCTATGCACACTTACCTGGGAGTTCTGGTGCACGAAAATATGAATATATCCTAAATATGTCATGCAGCATATTAATGCTCTTTGGTTCCCCAAGAGCAAAAGGAAAGGCACACTACATAAAATTCAGAAGCTACCATCTCATTAAAGAAAGACTGTTTATTAAGTGGTACTGCCTTACCCGTTTCTCCCTTTTAAACTGAGAAGCAAAAAAACTAAGCAAGGCATTGATTATTCTTCTGTGATTTCATGGTAAGCAACCTGCAAGTGCAACTTTCTGATATACATTATTTTGGGGGGGGGGGGGGATTTTTAATTCAGCCATCTACATACCATAGCTGTCTCCCTTGACAAGAAGCACCGACAAACCCAAGGGGAGCAGAAAATCAGCATTCTCCCCCTGACTCAGCTGAAGGCACAATGGCTGCAACCCAAGTTGCAGCCTCACGTGATACAGCCATTCAGGTCCCGTTTTTTGTACATAGCCTCTGGCTAAGAAAGAAAAGCCATGAACTACAAATGTGGCATGTGAAAGGGGGGGGGATGCTAGAAAGCTTCCCTAGATTTTAGAAGTACTGTGGGAGAAAGACAAACACAGTTATCAGGTTTAAGGACATTAACCATGTGTTGAAACAGTCCAACAACTTTGTGTACCAACACTTTACAAAGAAATGCACACCTGTGCATTTTCTACAAAGCCTTTTTCAGTTCTGTATGAAGCACAGTACTGAAGACTGAGAATAGGAAGCATTTACCTATTTCTTACCTATTTCAATTGCTCTTAGGCTGACTCACAGAATAGATTGGAATTTGTCAATCTGTGCCACAAGTGGACAAGGAAGTTGTTAAGTGGTGACATTCCTGGACTCCAGAATGAGTACAGTCATACCTCGGGTTGAATGTGCTTTGGGATGAGCGCGTTCAAGTTACGCTCCGCGGCAACCCAGAAGTAACGGAGGGCGTTACTTCCGGGTTTCGCTGCTTGCGCATGCGCAGACACTCAAAATGCTGTCACGCACATGCGCAAATGCAGCGAAAAGTGACGCGCGCGTGCGCAGACATGCCGTTGCTGGTTACGTTTGCTTCTAGATGTGAACGGGGCTCCGGAATGGATCCTGTTCACATCTAGAGGTACCACTGTATCCACAGGCCTGGCTTCTGCCTATCTGAACCACTTTCTGCTTCTCAGCTCAACAGACTGGAGGAAAAACCCAGAGAAGCACGACCAAAGCAGGGCCACATCCTAGCTTTCCCAAACTTGAGTCTCCCACTGTTTTTGAACAGCTCCCATCATCTCTGATCACTGGTCCTGCTACCTAGGGTTGATGGGAGTTGTAGTCCAAAAAAAAAAAAAAAGGTGACCCAAGTTTGGGGAAACACTGGGGAAAGAAGGTACAATGGGCTTTTACGATTGTGACGAGCTGAAGTTACTTTGTTGAAACTTTCAGAGTTGTAGCCAACTCAGTTCCTTGCAAAGCGGACCCATTGAAAGGAATGAACCTGTTCATTGTGCCCATTAACTTCCATGAGTGTGTAGGACTAGCATTCGATACAATCCTGAATTCTCAAGGTTACGTTAACAGTTTGCTACTAATTGACTCTGGATAATGGAATAAAAACTGAAACATGCTCTCATTTCAAATTAAAAGTTTCCACCCCTTTCTATTTTGTAGCACCATTTGGATCTGTATCAAACCGGAAAGCAAAACGGTTTCAAAAACAAGAAGGAATGTTGTTCCCAAAGCCTCGACTCCTCCACATAGGCAGAAGAGTGGAAGAAAGAGAAATGGAAGTGATGCAGAAATAATCCTCCCCTCCTTTCCTGTGTTAGAAAGCAGTATCAGCGAGTATTCCATATCCAGACTACTGGTGGGGGAAATCACCCAGCAGCAATATCAAATTTTTAGGGGAAAGCTGTACATGCCAGGACAGAGGGCATACGTTAGCCAAGGGTGTACAGCCTCCATATTCAATCAAAATAATAATGTAAGAATTCAGCAAATAATGTTGGTGTGTTCACAACACAACATTAATTAGATAAAAACCAAACTTTCTTAAAAAATAAAAAATAAAGCAGAAATATTTTAATTGACCAAGCTAGCAATAAAATTAGTTGAAATTAGTTGAAATTAGAATTCTTTCCCATAAAATACTAACTCATGGCTTTGGGATGGGTGGGTGTCACAGCAGATCATATGGATTTGTGCCTGAAATTGCTTAAGAATAATTCTGATAAAAACAACTTAAAGACAGCAACTTGGCTTATGAATTTCCTTTCCTTTATTGTCATTATTTTTCAAATATGTATGCACAAGCTATAATTGAGTGAATTGCTCAGCTAGCCACAAATCCTTGGCATTAGAAAGCAGCCAGAAGAAAATACTTGGCCATCTGTTTCTTATACTGTAAAATCCCCTGAATTTATTCCACCATATCCAGATGCTTTTCACAAACTCAAAAAAAAAAAAAAAAAATCTCTAACAAAGCCTCATGAACTGATCTTCCTTCATCATTGCAAATTCAGGTTAACAGAATGGATTGCGCTATTTATGTTAATAGATTCGTTTTCTTCTACTCTGGATAGTGAAAGATATTCAGGGTTGTGTCTAATGATGACTTTGGACTTGCACAAGGGCTTCCAATAGCACAAGGCACATCAGTTTTGCCAATTCCTGCTACTCATTGCGCCCTCTGTTCCCAAGGTTTTCCACAACCTTGAAAACAACCTATCTGAATACATCTCCCCTCATTTGGCTAGCATCTATGAATATTATAGTTAACCTCATATTCTGGATCTTTCAGAAATTGCGTAGATAAACCAAGTTGTACTTGTTGATTTGATTTGATTTAATACTTGTATTCTGCTTTTCCAGCAACAGAGCTCAAAGCAGCTCACAATAATCACATTTAAAAAACAACAAAGACTGCAATAGCTATAATATCGAACACAATAACATATAAATAAAGCAAACAACAGGAATAAATTCACCAAAACAATTAGTAGAATCCAAGAAAATCATAGTAACTTAGTATTGCCAGGATACTTCCCCCAGAGAAACACCACGAGAAGTTACAGGAGGGTGGGGTAGAATCTTATTTAGGATGGTTTTCAATTTTATCTGCTAGGAGTTAGGTAAGGCTAAGAGACTGAGTTTCATTCAGTAAAGAATAAGCAGGAATTGGAACCCAGAACCACCTGAGCTAAGTTCAGAACTCTGTGTACTACACTAGCATTCTGGCAGCATGTTGTTTCACAGGCTCGTGCTACTTAAAACCCTGAAATTCTAATAATTACGTCAACCAGAATTCTTTTTTATTTAAACAAAGGATGTCCAATCGAAACAAAAATTTCCCCTTCACAATAAGGAGACCAAAAACTGTGCAATGTTTAAAAGGCAGCTTTTAAAATGCCGCAGAAACCAGGGTCATTCTTTTAAGAACATGTATCATATAAAGTTCCAGAATTGTTACATGGTGAACAGCTTTGCAACTATGGGTTTCTCTTCTGTAATTTAATAAAATGCTTATAGAAGTTATCTTGCTGAGACTACAACTAATGAAATACTTCTTAAACACCAGGAGATTCCATTTATTAAGTCTCTCGCCTCCCACAATGGCTTTCAACAATAAAGGCACATTGAATGCACTGTGTGGCTTCCAAAAAGCTGCTCTGGTTGCTGTATTATTTTTTCCAATTGTTTTTAGCCGTTATGCTGCAATGAAGCTTTTAAAAAGAAGTTTTATACGGCTACAGAAGCCTTTATAAAGGCCAGGAAGTGACGCCTCCTTACTTATTAGAATTAGAGTGTACGATGAGCACCATGTGGTCCTATTTCAAAGGGGTTTCAAGAAGAGGAGATATTCTGCAGATTTTAATTAAACCAGCAGTTCTGAAACTGTGTTTTAGGGACCCTGGAGTTCCTTGGGAGGCTTAACCAGGATTTCTCAAGAAGATCAGTAATTTTGGACGAATATCCCTAAAAACAAAACTTGTTCCTCATCATCTTAAATGACACACAAGCACAGAATCACCTTAAGCATTTCAGATATTGCAGTTGCCTTGACGTATTATTTACTCAGGTTTCCCACGCCCACAGAGCTCCTGATTTCCCACTTTCTACCAGCTTCTTGGGCTGCAGATCACTGCAGATGGTGACAGCAGTCACGAAATTAAGACGCCTGCTTCTTGGGAGAAAAGCAATGATAAACCTAGACAGCATCTTTAAAAGTAGAGACATCACCCTGCCAACAAAGGTCCGTATAGTAAAAGCTATGGTTTTCCCAGTAGTGATGTATGGAAGTGAGAGCTGGACCATAAAGAAGGCTGATCACCGAAGAATTGATGCTTTTGAATTATGGTGCTGGAGGAGACTCTTGAGAGTCCCATGGGCTGCAAGAAGATCAAACCTATCCATTCTTAAGGAAATCAGCCCTGAGTGCTCACTGGAAGGACAGATTGTGAAGCTGAGGCTCCAATACTTTGGCCACCTCATGAGAAGAAGAGAAGAGAAGACTCCCTGGAAAAGACCCTGATGTTGGGAAAGATGGAGGGCACAAGGAGAAGGGGACGACAGAAGATGAGATGGTTGGATAGTGTTCTCGAAGCTACCAGCATGAGTCTGACCAAACTGCAGGAGGCAGTGGAAGACAGGGGTGCCTGGCGTGCTCTGGTCCATGGGGTCATGAAGAGTCGGACACGACTAAACAACTAAACAACAATACCAGCTTCAAATATTCTTTCAATAGGAAGAGGAAAACTGCTCTTCGGGATTTTACTTGAGACCTCAGCAAGGAGTGCCTTACTATCAACGAGAGTTTTGCCACTAATTTTAGCAGACACAGAGCAAGTTCTTATTGCTTGGGCTCTGCTGAGCAGCCAACCCAGATGCCAGTTTTGATAGCTGCAGGGTGTGCGAGTGTGTTTGCGCACGCACAGTCTTTTTAAAAAGTTAACAGCGGGATCAGTTCCAGAGAAAGCCAAGTGTGTCGTAATGCAAGGAAGCCCTTTTCCCCCCACATCAACTGCAGTTCAATGAACAAAATAATCCCTTTCTCCACTTCTCAAAGGGGCGTAGCTAGGGAAAGAACATTTATTTGCTGTGCTCCACTGATGAGAGAAAAAGACTTTCCAAACTTCATAATGAAAACTCGCATGCCTGAGCAACTAGGGAAGAGTGACCTCCTGCTAATTTTATGTAGTTCTTGAATGCAAGTAGCTGGTGAATACTATGCTGCTGCGCCGTGAGCTGATGCAGCATAGTGGCCATGGACAGGCAGAGAAATAACCCTTTCCTTTTCTCTTAGCCACAGGTAAAGGTTTTAATGCTCCCTTTCATTGCCTATTACGCATGCGAATTTCCACCCACCTTTCATTTTTTTGAGTTAATCACTATGTAGGGGTTATTAAGATGGTGAAGCACTTTGAACACTTGAAGTGTACTACATAAAAGCTAATTAGCATTATCATTATCATCACTGGATGTTTGGATGCTTGACTGATGAAAGGAAAGTGATTAACACTCCTAAGGCAAAGAGGACCAGCAAGGAGATATTACATCACCAAAGACCATTTTCTGATGCCTCGCTGCCAACATCTACAAAAACAAAAGCCCTCTTTCCCCCACAATTTTCTGTCCTTGGGTTGTGCATGGGGAAATAATTCTACAGGAGGAGGAACAGGATTTAAGGTATGGTCACAGAGCCAAGTATCACCATCCAAACATCTCCTTAATGAAACGAGGCTCCCAGTAAGGGTGGGCTCAAACCACCAACCTTCTGGTTAACAGCCAGACACACTGAGCTATTGCTTTTCATTACCAAGTATCCAGAGGCCTAACCTACATCACAGAGTTCCTTGGAAGATCAAAGGTGGGCATATGATGATGGTGAATGCAATGAAGCAAATAAAACTATTGCAGGTGATCTGTTGATTATCCCATAGGGTTTGTACTGCAAGGGCAAAACTCATGCTGTTGGCCTTTCTTTCTTTTTTCCAAGTTTTTATTTATACTTTTCAAATTTATACATTTCATTAATTATACAATCATTTCAAGGTTTGACTTCCTTAAGCCGTTGCCCTTTCTTGTTTGCGAGCTGCTTTGTGATTCATGAGGGAAAAGAGGCAGGAACGGGGTTTTGTGTGTGTGGTTATATTATTATATTATATTATAGGAATATAATGAGTGTCATCAACAAAGCGCATGAGGGGGCAGCTTATGTTATGTTATAATGTTATAATATGTTATATTGTATTATATTATATCATATTATATTTATTGTATTTTTTTATTATAGAAATGTAATGAGTGTCATCAACAAAGCACACGAGGGGGCGGCTTACGTTATGTTATAATATGGTATATTGTATTGTATTATATCATATTTATTATATTATTATATAATATATAATATATAATTATTATATAATATAATTATTATATTATATATAATATAATGAGTGTTATTAGCAAAGCGAGCAAAGGGGCGGCTTGTTATAATATGTTATATTGTATTACAGTGGTACCTCGGGTTACATACGCTTCAGGTTACAGACTCCACTAACCCAGAAATAGTGCTTCAAGTTAAAAACTTTGCCTCAGGATGAGAACAGAAATCGTGCTCCAGCGGCGCTTCAGGTTAAGAACAGTTTCAGGTTAAGAATGGACCTCCAGAACGAATTAAGTAACCCGAGGTACCACTGTATATCAAATTATATCCTATTATTTTCATTATATTTTATTATTATAGGAATATAATGAGTGACATTAACAAAGCGCACGAGGGGGTGGCTTACGTTATGTTACAATATGGTATATTGTATTATATTATATATTTATTATATAATAATAATAATAATAATATAATGAGTGTTATTAGCAAAGCGAGGGAGGGGGTGGCTTATGTTATGTTATATTATGATAGGCTTATTTAACTTATATGCAGAATTCATCATGCGAAAGGCTGGGCTGGATGAATCCCTAGCCGGAATTAAGATTGCCGGAAGAAATATCAACAACTTCAGATATGCAGATGACACAACCTTGATGGCAGAAAGTGAGGAGGAATTAAAGAACCTTTTATTGAGGGTGAAAGAGGAGAGCGCAAAATATGGTCTGAAGCTCAACATCAAAAAAACGAAGATCATGGCTACTGGTCCCATCACCTCCTGGCAAATAGAAGGGGAAGAAATGGAGGCAGTGAGAGATTTTACTTTCTTGGGCTCCATGATCACTGCAGATGGTGACAGCAGCCACGAAATTAAAAGACGCCTGCTTCTTGGGAGAAGGGCAATGACAGGCCTAGACAGCATCTTGAGAAGTAGAGACATCACCTTGCCAACAAAGGTCCGTATAGTTAAAGCTATGGTTTTCCCAGTAGTGATGTATGGAAGTGAGAGCTGGACAATAAAGAAGGCTGATCGCCGAAGAATTGATGCTTTTGAATTATGGTGCTGGAGGAGACTCTTGAGAGTCCCATGGACTGCAAGAAGATCAAACCTCTCCATTCTGAAGGAAATCAGCCCTGAATGCTCACTGGAAGGACAGATCCTGAAGCTGAGGCTCCTGTACTTTGACCACCTCATGAGAAGAGAAGACTCCCTGGAGAAGACCCTGATGTTGGGAAAGATGGAGGGCACAAGGAGAAGGGGGCGACAGAGGACGAGATGGTTGGATAGTGTTTTCGAGGTTACCAGCATGAGTCTGACCAAGCTGCGGGGGGCAGTGGAGGACAGGAGTGCCTGGCGTTCTCTGGTCCATGGGGTCACGAAGAGTCGGACACGACTAAACGACTAAACAACAACATTATGATAGGAACGTAGTGCGTGTCATCCACCAGGCGAGCGAGGGGGCGGCCTGCGCACTTACCCAGCCCCAGCATGGGGACCTCGAGGCCGTTGGCGAGGCGGGCCGAGGGCCCCGCGAGCGCCTTCCCGGCCGCCCACGCGCTCATGGCGAGCCGCTCCCACCTCAGCGGCCTAGGCGCCATCCGCGCGCCGCCACCGCCTCCTCCTTCATCTCCTCCTCCCCCCGCAACCAGACGCTCCTCGTTCTGTCTCTCGGCTCCGGCCGCCGCGAAACTGTCGCGAAGCCGCTCGCTTTACGGCAAAGCGGCGGGGATGCCCGGAAGAGGCAGCGGCGGCTTGAGAAGCGCTCCGCTGGCGGCGCACGTGTGAGTCCGGGCGGGGAGGCGGGAGCAAGCGGGGGGGGGGGCGGCGGGGGGAGCGATGGGACTCTCCGGCCAATGGCAGGAGCCGCAGCAGCCGGTGCTAAGCGAGCCCTGCTGTGCATATTGGCGCGTGTACAGGTGTGCATGATGGTGGTGGTGGTGGGGTTTCTCACGTAAGCTTGCAGACCCGTGTCTTGGCCGAGGTCGCCACCTTAGGGGTTATCCCGTATCCCAGTGTATGTCCTGTATTGGTACGGTGTCATGCTGCGTTCGGGGCTGGGGGGGGGGCTATTGGGTGGTTGTTTTTATTTTTATTATGTATTTTGTGGTTTTATATCCTGATTTTATTATGTGAACCGCCCTGAGACCCCCGGGTATTAAAGGTAAAGGGACCCCTGACCATTAGGTCCAGTCGCGGATGACTCGGGGGTTGCGGCGCTCATCTCGCTTTACTGGCCGAGGGAGCCGGCGTACAGCTTCCGGGTCATGTGGCCAGCATGACTAAGCCGCTTCTGGCGAACCAGAGCAGCGCACGGAAACGCCGTTTACCTTCCCGCCGGAGCAGTACCTATTTATCTAATTGCACCTCGATGTGCTTTCGAACTGCTAGGTTGGCAGGAGCAGGGACCGAGCAACGGGAGCTCACCCCCTCGCGGGGATTTGAACCGCCGACCTTCTGACCGGCAAGTCCTAGGCTCTGTGGTTTAACCCACAGCGCCACCCGCGTCCCTTACCCCCGGGTATAGGACAGTATAAAAATTCAATAAATCATCATCATTGATACAGTCTTGTGCTGTCTTTCCCTTTCGCTGAGATTCCCGCATCGCAGGGAGGGTTGGACTAGATGACCCTTGGCTCCCTTTCCATCTCTGCGGACCTGTGATTTGGGGCTTTCCAAAGATGCGCGTTTGAAAGGGTCATGTGGGAAAGGTCACGTATTTAAGCTCTGGGTAGCCAAGCACAGGCAGATTTACAAATTTGTGTGTGAGAGAGGGAGGGAGTGTGACAGATGCCTGAGGGGTCATCTTGTGTTAGGCAGCAGTAGATTGTAATGGGTAGCTTTGAAGTCACTTCAGCACCACAAAAACAACTTAACACCCACATGCCCAGCCCCATATTTTGCCAGAACAAAAGTGGCAACCCGTGTCTACACATGCGCAGTGGGGCTGGAACTCTAAATTAAGTGTTCATACAATTCTCCTATTCTTTTCCCCTTTTTCACCCTCCAAGCAGTCCAGGAGAGCGCACAATTTGCTACTTCCCAACAGTGGGTGGGTTAGGCACAGAGAGAGAGAGAGAGAGAGAGAGAGAGAGAGAGAGAATGGGCAGTCCAAAAGTCACCCAGTGAGCATGAGTTTCGTGCCAGTCCAGCGTAGAAATGCAACCTGCTTCTAGGTCCACTGAATTTAGTGTTTCTTGCTCCCAGGTAAGTGTGTTTCCCACAACTTTACTTGGCTGGCTTTGGGGAAAGGAGGGGGAGGATGAAGCAGTGCTTCTCTGTGTGTTCCCATTGCAGCAAGGCTGCCGATCAGATCAAAGCAATCGGAGCATATAATGCCATCTCTGTCGCAGCTGCACTGACTACCAATCCATTCCTGAGCCCGATTCTTAGTGCTGGTTTAACCAAAATGCACCATATGGACCCCAGTATCCAGTGGTACACATCTCCTGACTCTTACATACCCATCACTTGACACCCTTTATCCAGGTGCTTCTATAAGAGGTTTGGAGGATGGCAACAAAGGACAGGGCCTTTTCGGTTGTGGCTTCACATCTGTGAAACACTGATAGCAACATCCTTTTGGCGCCAGGTTAAAACCTACCTCTTCTCCCATGCTTTTGTAGGAATATGACTACTGTGCTTACTGGTGTTTCTGTATATATAATTTTAGAGGAGGGGTATTGTTGCTTTATTGCAAAACTTGATGATTTCTTAATTGTTATATAACCCACCAAGAGATGTTTTGCACTGGGTGACAAATAAATAGTAGCCATATATTACTTTCTTTTACTGCTTATGGAAACCTGTAATTCTAGAAATAAATTCTGCTGGGGAAAAACCTTATTTGTTTATTTATTGTTGTTGTTGTTAATTGAATGTATATACCGCCCTATACCCGGAGGTCTCAAGACAGTACACAGAACAAAGGGCAGTTCACAGAACAAAATTATTTACAATGTTCCATTTACTAACAACGATGCACTGAATTTCTGATTGCTTTTTTGTTCTGTTTCAACTTTTTGGCAGGTTGCAAAGCCCTCCACCCTGAAATTGGTGTCTATTCTTTTCCATTCCTTAAATTTAATAATAATAATAATAATAATAATAATAATAATAATAATGCTTTACCTGATTGGACTTGGACTTGGAGATGCCAAAGATATTACAGTTAAAGGCCTGGAGGTAATAAAGCAGTGTAGCCGAGTGTACCTGGAAGCCTACACATCGATCCTCACTGTTGGAAAGGAAGCACTGGTACGTAGATGCACCCTAAGTTCTTTGGAGGGATGGTGGGATACAACTCTGGGTGAAATAATACCCCCATTCTTTTCCCCCAGGAGGAGTTCTATGGCAAAGAACTGATTCTCGCCGACAGAGAAACTGTAGAACAAGAAGCAGATACAATCCTGAAGGGTGCCCATCAATGTGACGTGGCTTTTCTTGTAGTTGGAGATCCTTTTGGGTAAGGGGAGGCAACACCTCTAAATATTCCTGTTACCAGTGCCATGTTAAACCTTAACCCAGCGGTTCTCAACCTGTGGGTCCCCATATGTTGTTGGACTACAACTCCCATCACCCCTGAGCTCTGGCCTTGCTAGCTAGGGGTGATGGGAGTTGTAGTTCAACAACATCTGGGGACCCACAGGTTGAGAAAGGCTGCCTTAACCTCTACTTGGTTTATGTGGCAAGGACTGACTTTCAAACATGTTGGCTTTGAGCCTACCCAGGGTTTTGGAGAAGCAGCTATGCTTCTTTTGAATATAAAAAACTGGCTGCCAACATCAAGGGTGGGCAGAAGGATATATTGGGACCTACTGACTGATCTTTGGGGTTTTTGCAGTGGATCAGCAAGTGTTTCGGACTCTGAATTGGTCTAACAATTATATTACTGCCATGCTCTGTACGTGGGGTTGCCTTTGAAAACCGTTTGGAAACTGCAGCTGATGGGGAACTCAGCAGCCAGGTTGCTGACCAGAGCAAGACAGTTTGAGCTTATAACAATAGTTCAGGCATGGCTTCACTGGCTGCCAATTAGTTTCTGGGCTCAATTTAAAGTGCTGGTTTTGACCTATAAAGCTTTATACAACTCAGGACCCCAATACCTCAAGGACCACCTCTGTCTAGGACCTTTGTCACTTGCAAGGGAGGTGCAGAGGTTAACGTGACACGAGAACAGGCCTTTTCAGTGGTGGCTCCCCCATTGTGGAATGCCTTCCCCAGAGAACCATGCCTGGTACCATCATTAGCAACTTTTAGGCGGCAGGCCAAAGTGTTTCTTTTTACCCAGGCTTTAGAGGGTATTATGTATACAGTGGTACCTCAGGTTAAGTACTTAATTCGTTCCAGAGGTCCGTACTTAACCTGAAACTGTTCTTAACCTGAAGCACCACTTTAGCTAATGGGGCCTCCTGCTGCCGCCACGCCGCCGGAGCCCGATTTCTGTTCTTATCCTGAAGCAAAGTTCTTAACCTGAAGCACTATTTCTGGGTTAGCGGAGTGTGTAACCTGAAGCGTATGTAACCTGAAGCATATGTAACCCGAGGTACTACTGTACTTGTAGCCTCTTACCTATTTTTAGTGAGGTGAGTTGTATTAGACCTGCCTTTTTATATATGCTATGACTTTTTTGGATTTGCTGTTATATTATTTCGTAAGACGCTTTGGGTTACTTTCTGGGTTGTTTTTTTAAAAGTTACAAATGTTGTTATTGTTGTTGTTTAGTCGTATCCGACTCTTCATGACCCCATGGACCAGAGCATGCCAGGCACTCCTGACTTCCATTGCCTCCCACAGCTTGGTCAAACTCATGTTTGTAGCTTCGAGAACACTATCCAACCATCTCGTCCTCTGTCGTCCCCTTCTCCTCGTGCCCTCAATCTTGCCTAGCATCAGGGTCTTTTCCAGGGAGTCTTCTCTTCTCATGAGGTAGCCAAAGTATTGGAGCCTCAGCTTCACAATCTTGTCCTTCCAGTGAGCACTCAGGGCTGATTTCCTTCAGAATAGATAGGTTTGATCTTCTTGCAGCCCGTGGGACTCTCAAGAGTCTCCTCCAGCACCATAATTCAAAAGCATCAATTCTTCAGCGATCAGCCTTCTTTATGGTCCAGCTCTCACTTCCATACATCACTACTGGGAAAACCATAGCTTTAACAATACAGACCTTTGTCGGCAAGGTGAATAAGTGTAGTAATAACAGCAACAATGACAACAGCTAAAAAACCTGCCACATTCTAACTGAGATTACTTTAAAAAGTATGGGGACAGCAGGTCAGGGGGAAGAAGGGTTTGACAGGGTTTGCAAACATGCTTCTGGTCCCGATCACAAATTCCTCAGAGCCTCCCTTAAATCTTCGCATCATAGAATTGTAGAGGTGGAAGGGACCCAAGGGTCATCTAGCTCAACTCCATGCAGTGCAGGAATCTCATCCATGACAGGTGGCCATCCATCTACCCATCCATTTGAGCTACTTTTTTGCTCCTGGCTCCAGGTGGTGGACTTCAAAGCTCTAGCTGAAAAAAACAAAAACCCAAATTAGGTCCCACAAGCCTGAACTCTGCCCATCCCAAGCCTATACAACTGAAATTAACGCTTACATTAGGTCTGCAATGAACATCTGCACCAAGTAAAAGCAACATCTTGGCGCAAACATCCCATAGACTTGCACGCTCCTCCTCCCACCTCTCGCTCAAGTTTCTGCCTCTCTCCCACAGTTGCTGTAAGCATGCTGCAACCGCGCATTCACACTAGCTCTCACCCGAATTTGAAACCAGGGTTTGAAAGTGGATTTTCGACCTTTGGTTCCAAGTGAATCCAGTGAGTGTTGACCCTTGTCTGTGCCAAGCCACAGAAGGGGAGGAGCGAGGTCATGTTAAACCAGGGTTGCTGTCTTATTGTGGATTATTCTTTACGTGCAACGGGCTGGTGCGTGCTAACCAGTGTTAGAAACTCAGATATATAAGCTAGGCGCCAAATGGCTCATTAAACCAGGGTTACAGTCACCAAAACAGAATGCCTGGCTGCCATTTTTGGGTCAGATGGCTCAAAAGCGGTATGTTTCAATGCAACTTTTTGGTTCCTGAAATACATTTTGATTTGTGCAGATCCCCAGGCATGCACCTCCAGATGGTGGAGACGTCAGACACCGTTCTGGCACCCGGGCAACTTCCCTTGGTCGCAAGTAGCAGATAGCCAGGTGCAAAATGCGCCTGGCAAATTTCAAGCACCGGAGAGGATGCTAGCTAGCCATGGTGCACCCCTGGTTTCCTAGCTATGGTTAGTAGATCAGGAATCTCCCGTCTGCCAAAATACGGAGCACATCTTTCGAGTGAACAGAAGGCCTGTATTCCTATATAAACTGTCCCATCAATAATGAGGTGACAGCCCTAAAATCCATGGCAATTGTCCAAAAAGCAATTCGACTGGATTTCCCCCTGCATGGCTTTTCTTATTCGTTGCCCAAGATGCTCGATTATACTTAGTTGAAAGGCGGTTTCGGTTCAATTACGTTTTGCAGCTCTGAGCCATGTGTTTGCTTTTGGTGCTGCGATGTTCCTCACACACTTCTAATGTATACTGCGGACATCTGGGTTGTGGCAAAGGCCTTATCGGTTTGGTCTATTAAGCCTCTTAAGTTCTGTTTTCCTATTCCCCCTGGAAGCCACAGCCCTTTCTGTTGCAAGGAGGCCCTAGCTAGTCAAGCATCATCAATCTGTAATGTCAAGCCATACAGGAGACAAGCTTTTTGTCTCCAGCTGGTGATTCAAAATTAATATTGCCATGTTAGCCACGGGGGGCGGAGGGGGCTGGGAAAACGTAATCACCGTGCACATCATGAGAGGGCACCCTCCTTATAAAGAAATGTATGTGTCAAGCGGGGGGGGGGGAGTAATTAATGTAAATAAAGCTCTAGGGAATATTAGGATACCATTTTCCTCCTCCCCTCTTTTCTAATTGAGCTGGTACTTAACGGCAGATGATGCCAGGCTGAGAGACTAAAGTCATTACGCCATTCATGGAAGTAACAGTGTTATTAAAATTTTGCGCCTTTGTACTGCTGCAGCAAAAATATTTTTTGCGTGTCAGCCCAGTGGTCAGAGATGATGATGATCATTATTGAATTTATATACCGCCCTATACCTGGAGGTCTCAGGGCGGTTCACAGAATAAAATAAAGATATAAAACTACAAAATACCTAATAAAAATGAAAACAACAACCCAATAGCCCCCCCCCCCAAAAACCACATTTTTAAAGGGCATAGGATGTCAATCAAATCAACCAAAGGCCTGGTTAAAAAGGAACGTTTTTGCCTGGCACCTAAAAGTGTATAATGAAGGAGCCAGGCGAACTTCCCTGGGGAGAGCATTCCACAGATGGGGCAGATGGGGAGCCACTGCAGAGAAGGCCCGTTCTCGTGTTGCCACCCTCGAGGAGGAGGCACATGAAGAAGGGCCTCAGAAGGTGATCTCAGGGTCTGGGTAGGTTCATATGGAAAGAGGCAAATCCTTGAAGTATTGCAGTCCTGAGCAGTCCTGGGAGTTGTAGTTCAAGAACATCTGGGAGCCGAAGTTTGAGAAAGGCTGCCATACAAGAATAAATCTATTGAAAGCTCCTTGTCCTAAGCAATCACGGTATCCATTGTATTTGATCAACAGTTATAATCAACAGGAAAGTACTCTTGTTCAAAGGCCCTAAAGGACAGAAATAGTTTGAGCTGTCGCCAGAACCTTTGCTGTCTGATTTCAGAGAAACCCCTATTCCAAGCTCAAGTATAACACTAAAGATGGTTCAACTATTAGGGGTTCCCTGGCTAATCATAGAATTGTAGAGTTGGAAGTGATGCCAGGATTCATCTACTCCAACCCCCTGCAATGCAGGAATCTCAGCTAAAGCATCCTTGACAATTGTGGCTCAGGGGAAGGATAGTAGCAGGGTTTTTCAGTTTGTCTGTCTCTATGCTGGCGCTGTGGGTTAAACCACAGAGCCTAGGACTTGCCGATCAGAAGGTCGGCGGTTCGAATCCCCGCGACAGGGTGAGCTCCTGTTGCTTGGCCCCTACTCCTGCCAACCTAGCAGTTCAAAAGCATGTCCAAATGCAAGTAGA
Organism: Podarcis cretensis; assembly: GCF_951804945.1. Lineage (NCBI taxonomy): Eukaryota > Metazoa > Chordata > Lepidosauria > Squamata > Lacertidae > Podarcis > Podarcis cretensis. The sequence goes on along the minus strand of NC_137175.1, from coordinate 78,973,785 downwards.
TAAATAGGTACTGCTCTGGCAGGAAGGTAAAGGGCGTTTCTGTGCACTGCTCTGGTTCGTCAGAAGCGGCTTAGTCATGCTGGCCACATGACCTGGAAGTTGTACGCTGGCTCCCTCAGCCAATAAAGCGAGATGAGCGCCACAACCCCAGAGTCGGTCACGACTGGACCTAACAGTCAGGGGTCCCTTTACCTTTACCTGTGTCAAAATCATCCCCTTGAACTGGGCTTAGTGACAGATAGTCACCGTGCCATCTCTAAGGGTAGCTCCACACAGAACACATTGTGGTGGTGAAGCTGGGACGTTCCTAAGTTTCGGGCTAAACCTTGTCCAGGAACAGTGATAGCTGGCAGTCAGTATTCTGGGCCACTGGGCCACCAGAGCTTCTGGTGACAAGCTAGAATCAAGAAGTGACCACAGACCTTCTATGGGAAAAGCTGTAAATCCAGTTCCCTTTGTCTAGTGTCTAAAAACTCCAAGTGACACAAAATGTTAGGAAAGGAGCGGGGTTTAGGCAGAGAGAGACTTTCTGGGGCGCTTTTGGAAATTCAGTGCCTGTGGCTGGAAAAGGGCTGCTTAATGATGCTTCCCCACCAGATGCTGTTTCTGTTCCCTGCTCACCTCCATGGAATGAGCAGCACTGAACTAAGACACCTTGGGGGAAAAGAGGGCAGCTGAAGCCATTGTTCAGCTTTGCGTTTCTTATTTAAATGCATTTCCACACCCGGCTGCCTAATGCAGCGAACATGATTGATGAATACTTGAGTAGCAACATTTACAAAGTCGGGGCTTTCAGTAATCATAGATGCTGCAGAAGAGGTTATGTTTTGGCAGCTATCTTTGGATGGTGCTGCCTTGCAAGCGTCGCCACCCCACAAAATAGTTCAGATGGGGCAGGCCATATACCGTATTTTTTGCACCATAACACTCACTTTTTTCCTCCTAGAAAGTAAGGGGAAATGTCTGTGTGTGTTATGGAGCGAATGCCTGCGGGTGGTGGTGGGGATCTGCAGTCGTGAGCAGAGGATCCATGGTTCCCCTTCCTTCCCTCCTCTGTGGTTACAAAGCATGGATCCACATGGATCCTCAGGATTTTTGCATTGGGCTACCCCAAACTCACTGTCAGATCACATGCCTGTGGCCACAGCATGAACCACAAAAATCATATATCCACTATTTTGTTTAGAATATTTTTTTTCTGGTTTTCCTCCTCTAAAAACTACGTGCGTGTTATGGTCTGGTGCGTGTTATAGAGCGAAAAATACGGTAGATTCAGATGACCCTTTTGAGCAAAAGTGAGGATGGCAATCTGCTTTCAACAGGGGATGCACATCAATCTGTGCCTTAATTTGCATGCTGTTTGCCCACTCTAGTACTCTTCCCTTGACTTTGCCCCAACCATTTGTTTCTGTACGTCCCTCTAAAGAGAGTGGATCTTTTAAAGGAAAAATAAAAAGTTAGAAGTCTGTCTGGCATATACAGTACAGATCTAGCACTCCTGAGGGGTGACAATCCATCTTTCCCGAAGTTCTCCTCAATAGCAAATGGGAACAGTTAGAAAACAAAACCCCTTTTGCATACTGGTGCAAGTTTAGAGCATGCATGCAAAGTTTCTCGTTTAGAATTGCACAACGGCCTCTTTGCACAGTAATTAAGAAGAGGATGGGAGTTCTGCCAGTGCTGCTCTGCGTGCTGCTGTTTGCCAGTCAGCAAGATTCTCTGCAATCTTCTGTAAGAGGCAAAAAAGAAGGGGACGTCAAACTAGCAGGCAAAACTGCGTTATTACAGTGTTATTCAAGTTAAACTGCAAAAAAAGCTGCCTCCTTCACCTTCCACATGGTTACATTGCTAAAGTGTCTTCAGTGCAAACTTAGAACCTGCCCCTGCTCTTAACTCATTGTACTTGTGGTCCTGAGCTGTTTAAGGCTTCATAGGTCAAAAAGTGTACAGATTCAACCTCAGGAACTTTGCTTGTTTGTGTATGATGCATTATGTGTCTTTCGCAAAGGACGAAACAGGAGAACCAACCTCGAGGTGCTGAAGAAAGAGGAATGCACTTAATTGCAGTAAATAAAAAGTGTGTTTCTTTTCCTCCAGCACTTTGAATTCGCCTCTCCATTATTTTTTTTATTTTTTACTTCCTGTGCTTCCTATATACGTACAGGCGCTTATTTATTTGAGTAGCTGTGAGAAGTTTGGTAGAAACAGGACATTTTTTCCAGCCAGAACTCACTGGTATTCCATTACAGCACCTCTCAGGTAGGCGCCATTGCCATTCTAAGATAACTCACTCATGGCGGGTTTCAGCACCTCTTTTTCAAGAAAAAGAGAAGTGGGTAGAAGCACAGTGGTACCTCGGGTTAAGAACTTAATTCGTTCTGGTCCATTCTTAACCTGAAACTGTTCTTAACCTGAGGTACCACTTTAGCTAATGGTGCCTCCCGCTGCTGCTGTGACGCGATTTCTTGTTCTCATCCTGAAGCAAAGTACAATTTCTTGGGTTAGCAAAGTCTGTAACCTGAAGCGTCTGTAACCTGAAGCATCTGTAACCCAAGGTACCACTGTATTCTTAAATGGCCTCCCCACACATAATAGACACACACACACACAGTGCTCTTCAGATATTTTGTTGGACTACAACTCCCATCATCCCTGCCCATCGGTCAGTACTGGCTGGGGGCTGATAGGAATTTGGGAATCCAAGGAACGTTTGGAGGGCACCAGGTTGTGGAAGGCTGTTTTAAGTCAGTGAGGCCCAGTTCAGGCCCTCTGTACATCCCATATAACCCACTTCCTCCTTACTGCAGGGCGACAACACACAGTGACCTCGTCCTCCGGGCGGTGAAGTTGGGAGTGCCCTACAGAGTCATCCACAATGCCTCCATACTCAACGCCGTTGGCTGTTGCGGCCTCCAGGTAACACCTCTCGCGCACGTGGCATTCCGGCAGCGGGAAACCACAACTCTGTTTACTTCTCCAAACGGGTTTCTGCAGAGCGCGGGCTTGAGGCACGCCTTCCAATCTGTAGGAAACAGCTGTGAGGAGTTGCACACTTTGTGGCCAGACTTTCTGTGGCGTTTCCTTTCTCTCTCTCTCCTTTTTTATAAAACAGCATGATGTAACTGAGCTTCTAAGAAGTAAAAGCTTTATGAATGGGGGCAATGCTGTTCTTGATGCCCTGGAAACAGGGTGAATAAATATCAATGGCTTAAAAAATTAAAATAAAAAGTCAGATTTTTTAAACTTTAAATCAGATTTTTAAAATACAGTGGTACCCGGGTTACGTTACCTTTGGGTTAACGTAATTTTGGGTTGGAAATGCGGCAAACCCGGAAGTGCTGTTTCGCCATGCGCAGAAGCGCTCTTCACGCATAAGCAGAAGTGCTCTATTGCGCTTTGCGCATGCGCAGAAGCGGTGTCTCTGGATACCGGCTATTCAGGGTAAGTACGGACCCCCAGTGGCATAGCGTGGGGGGTGCAAGCTGCACCGGGCGCAACATCGGGGGGGCGTGCTCGCACTCGCAGCTCTCTAGCCCTACCTGGATCACTCACAAATTACTTGCCTTGCCCCGGGTGCTGACAACCCACGCTACGCCACTGCGGACTCCCGGGAGGAATTAAGTTCGTATCCGGAGGGTCCACTGTAAATTGCTTTTGAAGGAAAAATCTTTCTAAAGATAGTTTTCTGTTTAAGTTACAGTATAGTCCAAAGGCTATTCATCAGGAAATAAGGATTTATTTTGAGTTTTTCATGTGTGTTAAAACTCAGTCTGGTGTTGTTTTAACAAAAAAATGTTTAACCACATCAGTTAACAAACATGGATACATATGCTATGAGGTTGTTGTTTTAGTTAAATAAATTGTTTAAATTGTTATTAAGGAAATGATTATTTTTCTCCTTCCAATAAAGTACAGCAGAAAAGTTGTCCAAATATAAACACCTGTCTATGTATTTCTAATGGTATAACCAAATCAGTAATTTTTGATATAACTGTAAAAACTACTCTGAAAATTTATTATTCCAAAAATGAAACCTTCATCTGGTTGTAAATATTAAGATTATACCAGCAAGAATGAGTCTCTCTGTAAATTTTTTTGATTTAAATCAAGTCTTACTGACTAGTGATTTAAATCATGATTTAAATCACATCTACACTCCCCAGAAGCAAATATTGGAGAGGCTAAGAGAGGTTCTCCGCACTGGGTGTCGTGAAGCTGGGGAAGGGGAAGGAGGAGGAGGAGGAGGAGGAGAAGAAGAAGAAGAAGAAGAAGAGGAGGAGGAGGAAGAGGAAGAGGAAGAGGAAGAAGAAGAATTTATTTGTATAGTTGCATCTGGGTGGGGCTGGAGCTGAGAAACAGCTGAGCCTCAGGTACACATACGACACACAAAGGGTGGGTTTATTGCACTTTTCATCCTTAGAAGGCGATTTCCACTACGTTTCAGATAAAGGAAAGGGAAGGTTCCATGTCACATAGCGCCAAACTAAATTGCCACAAGAGACATGGCAATGGTCCCCAGGGAAGGTAGCTTGCAAAGTGGGCTTAGACCATTGGAGAAATCCGCAAAGGGTTGGGTGTGTCAACAGCTCCTAGCCCTTCCCCCTAAATGGAGCCTCCATTATCAGTGACAGTATACCTGCGAGTGTCAGATGCCGGGGACAAATTTGATTTGTATCAGTGGATTTGACTTGTGCCGATAGATTTGAAACAACAAAAGTTAGGGGCGCTTTCTTAAACGATAGGAATTTGATGTTCATAAAATAAGGGCTGACTTCCTTTTTTGCATTTTAGTTTAAGTCTGATTTCGTCGATGCAAAAGACTCCTGCTCCATTAGTCTGGCCTTGGTTACTGAAAAACAGGAAACACCTTTGTAGGGTTTTTTTTTTCTTTTTAAAGAAAAGGAGTTTAAGCTGATGGCTTGCGTCTGTTTGGGAAGGCTGCAGCCGAGTAGCTCTCTAAAGCTACATGCGTTTAGAGTTCAAACTCATCACAATGGGGCCTGGCTGAATAATGTTCAGGAGTGATGGAGAATTCTGTGGACTGAGCATTGGAGCATGGGCTTCTTTCTGTCTCGTGATTTTTAAAACCACTTTCATTGACCCAGAGCGAAGGAACTGATAGCTGTACGCTTTGGCAGACTGTCATCAAGTCTGGGATTCAGCAAAAGACAACAGGGGGCGGGGAGACCTTTGACCTAAATACGTAAATACTCAAAATACTCAAAAGTTAAAATACTCAAGCAGAGTATGAATCAAAGGGTTAAACGTTGCCTATTGACTTTTCCCCTTATTTGGAGTAATGCAGCGGTCAGCTGACAGTAATTCCTGGTTGTATTTTGAGCAAATTCCCACCCGTCCCCGCAAGTTACTGGCAGGGCTATTTTGGTTGTGAAATGCAAAATCTGGATTTCTCATTCTCTTTCTGGATTACCCAAGTGTTGTATTTGAAGAGGACGCCTTGTGTAATATTCCAAGAATCATTGACTGAGCAAGAACCATTGACCAAGGGGCAGGGACGTTGCTGGACCAATGGTGTATAAGATAAACCTTCTAACTTAGCCGCGTGGGATGATAGGCAACTTCTGAATGGGGACAGGTTCCCCATTGCTGCCCGCTCAACCAACAAGCCTCATCTATGAAAGAGCCACAGTACTGACATGTGAGCTGTATCACGCTCTGCTGAATAAAATTTGAGGATGCGTCAAGATAAAAAAAAGTAAAACAAAATAAAACACATTAAAAACTACACATAAAAATATACATAAGGGATCAAAAATAGTTAAAATGTTTTCAGAAACAAAACTAAAAATAGGAGAAATATATGACTTCAGAAACTCAACAGGCATTAGCTGAGATAAATTCCAAATCCCTTTTCATGAGACTGTAAGCCACGGGTCCCAAACTTTTTTCAAAGAGGGCCAGATTATTTTATGATTTGAGGGCCGACCAAAGTTGTTAAGCTTTTTTTAGGATTGAAGTTGTTACAATTTTACAAGTTGTTGAGGTAGATAGAAACTTTATTTGCATTAGCCGATGGCCATAGCAATGATAAAACATTACAATATACACAGAAAAAATGAAATTTAGTATAAAAGCACAGTTTAGGGTCTGGAATCAACAGTCAGATAGTGGCCCTTCAAAGTTCTTGAGCTTTTTAAAGGATTTTACCCCAGAAAATATACTGCCACGAGGCCCCCAAAACGGACTTTGGCCATGCCTGCTATAAACCTTTGCAGCGAAAGAAACTATCTTCTGAGCCTTGTAATAAAAATCATATTTTTTTCTTTGATTTTCCAACACTTCAATTTCTTTAAACACCCCCCCCCCCGGCTTCAAGATCTTGGACCCAACAATTTAAGAATAATGCACTGAAATCAGTTGCTGCCCATAAAGTTTGCATTCAAGAATATAACCAGTGTTGCTCCTTCGGAAATACATAATTTGGCTGGAGCTGGTATGCTCCCAAATCTCTCCATTGGTTCCAACTGTTCAAAACAGAGTTGAGAACAAACTTTCTTGTATTCTGTTTACAAGGGAATGCTTCTGGTTACATTTCCAAATGAATTCAGCCCCTGCACCGAGAATCCATAATGCAGTAATACATCAGAAAATTTTTGAAACTAGAAACTGTCCAGCGCTAGCACCATCTGTTCCTCAGACACACGAAGATCTGCCTTATCTTCATCTATATGAATTATTCTGCACCAGCGATTCAGCATCCTAATCTGTATTAAGCCCAGGACGGTGTCAGAACCTAACTGTGCTCTAATTAAATAAGCAGGAGTAGCTTTGAATATCCCTGAAATCATACATAGAAAAACGGGCTTTCAACTCTTTCGACTAAGGTGATATTTACAAAGCAAAACTCAGCATCTTTGGGAGTAAAAGACTCCTTTTGGAATTTGAGAAGGATACAAGTAGTTAAGATTCAAAAGCACCCTGTTTTTAAAAATCTAAGCAACTCAAAAACCAGCATGAAAAAGTGAGGGAGCAAAATGTTATTCTCTCCACATCCATGTCAAACCATTGCAAGGTTCAACTTGGAATTCCCAAAGGAGCATTTTACTCTGAAAAATATTGACTTACAAGAAAAAAAAAGTTTTACATCAGAGATCACTGGATCCTGTTTTGTTTTCTTTGAGGCGCTTTCCCTGTTTTTTTCTTTCTTTCAATGTTTACAAAGCCCCAAATGTCTCCACCAAAAAGTGCAAGTTTTTCTTAGAACAAAACCCCTCACCCATTAAAACTAGTCTTATTGATCCCAGGCACCTAAGACTTTCTTTAAGACTTGTACACAAACAGCTACTTTAAATTTATTTTGTGAAATGTGCAAGGTCGTAGGATCCTGAAGGCAGGGGGAAACTACCTCAAAATATCAGTTATGATTTATCTTTGTCCGTTCTGTTTGTGTACCATTTTCCTCTGCTATTTTGGATTGGGCACTGTTCACAACCAGCTCATTTTCTTTTGAATCCCTTTTGTAAACGTTTTGTGCCAGCTTGTGATGTTGAAAACAATTTATTTTTAAAAAGTGTGTTTACCATCCTATTTGGAATCTTGAAACACAGGGCTTTAGGTACGACTTGAACTCATGTTGGAACAAGCATCTCACTCACACACACACATACACTGTGGCAGCTCATTTATCTTCTGCAGAGGTGTGGGGGAATAATTTTAAGTTGTTGGTGAATCTTGCATTTAACTATCAAGCAACCGCTGATTTTTATCTTTTAAAAAAAGTTTTATCAGCCTCGCCGCCACTTCAGCCTACAGTGTGACACTCCTCGGGGGCATTGTAGTTTTTAATTTGTCAATCCTTTTATCGTTATTATGAGCCACTTTTGAATTCAACTTGGAAAAGCAGGTAGCCGTCTCTCCCAGCCCCATCTGGAGATACCAAACACTGAGATTTGGCCCTTCCCATCAAAACCTCTCTATATTGCACATTGCATAACGCCATGTTAAGTCTTGTGTCTACAGTCTTTATTCTGATAGGTGTCTTTCACATTATCATCTCCCCCCCCCCCCCGCCGCCCCTCTTTTCTTGGCAGCTCTACAATTTCGGAGAAGTTGTGTCTGTCGTTTTCTGGACCGATACATGGAAGCCCGAGAGCTTTTACGACAAAATAGCCAAAAACAGAAGAAACGGCATGCACACCCTCTGCTTACTTGGTAAGGACCACTTCCTCTTAAAAAAAATATATATATATATTCAGTTTTACATTTAATATTTACATTAGTATATAAATCATAATCATATACAGTCATACCTCGTGTTGTGTTCCACTCTTCTTATGGACTTTCAGCTGACAAACATGGCAAACTTGGGAGTGTTTAGTTCTGGGTTTGCCGCATGCACAGAAGCGATCTGCACACTTTATGCATGCGCAGAAGCGATCACGCCGCGCACATGCGCAGAAAAGGCGCTCTAGTTGCGGACTTTTCAGGGTGCGAATGGCACCCCGAAACGGATTAAGTCCACAACTAGAGGTACCACTGTACAAATAGGATTTTCTGAATCCCAGACTTCCTTCCACCCCTCCATGGGTTCCATGGTTATTCTTTTTCAACTGCATTGTATAATGTCCTCCATATTTCCTTAATAGTCAATTGTTACCATAGTTCTTGTTACATTGCAAGTTTTCTTAAAATCCTGCCAATGTTTTTAATTGTTTACAGTGTGCTTCTAAATAAGTTACAAATTTTCCCTGTTCTTTATGAAATTTGATGTCTTCTTGGTTTCTGATCTTCCCAGTCATTTTCGCCATTTCAGCATAGTCCATCATTTTTGTTAACCATTCTTCTCTGGTAGGGACTTTGTCTTCCTTCCATTTCTGGGACAGAAGTATCCTTGCAGCTGTTGTTGCGTACATAAACAGTTTTTTCTGCTCCTTCAGTATTCCTGAACCGAAAATTCCTAGTAAAAAAGGCTTCTGGTTTTTTTCACAAAAGTTATTTTAAACACTTTTTTCAACTCATTATAAATCATTTCCCAATATGCTTTCGTTCTCTTGTACGTCCACCACATGTGGTAGACAGGGCTGGATTTCAGTTTGATAAGTCCCTACACTACTGAAGACAATGGGGCCCTTTATATGTCGCTGTTTTTTGTGTTGAATATATGCTTTATGGTAATTTATGGACCTAATAGGTATCTCAAGCCATTTGCACATGTTGCCATGCAACCAGTCCATGCAGAATGTAGGCACCCTATATATAGAAATGAGCAAACCAGTGATATTTTAGCAGGCTGAGCCCATTACTTACATCACAGGAGCCTACACAACACAAAACACTGTTGCTGTATGTAGGTTTTATTTCATTTGTTTTTTATCTTCTATTTTGGAAATGTACATCCAGGGTTTTTTTCCTTTAATTTTTTTGGGGCCCCCAAGAGAGTGGGGCCCTAAGCTATAGCTTGTTTAGCTTATACGTAAATCCGAAACTGGTGGTAGAATGTGCCTTCTTTTTCTTTACACTTCCAACAAATATTTGTAGCTGCTCTGTGCATTTTTGCTAATTTAGTAAGAGAAGGACCACTTCCTTATATCACACTTAACCAGCCGGCATTATTTAGAACGCTCAGTAGCTGAGCAGCTATTTGATTTGAAATACTTTATTGTCACTTGTACAACTTGTATACAGTGAGATTACACGAGCACCCCCCACTCAGCTCTCTTAGTCTTAATTCCCCTCATTTACTGACGCACACCCACCAAACCCGAAAGTCAGTTGCCCTGTTGTTATCTTTTCATTCAGCAGCCTAACAGCCCACGGATAGAAGCTGTTCTTTACCCTGCTGGTGCAACTAATCATGCTTCTATATCTTCTGCCCGAGGGCAGGAGATCAAGAAAATGCCGGCCAGGGTGTGAATCAACCCTGAGAATTTTCCTCATTCTCCTGAGGCAACCTTCTTCTTCTATTTCATCCAGAGGATTCTCGAGACAGCCCCTAATATCACCACCCTCTGTAGGCACTTCCTATCCGATGATGTCAAACCAGCGTACCACACCGTGATGCAGTATGAAAGGACACTTTCTACTGTGGACCGGTAGAAGGAGATCATCAAATGTTGATTGACATCGTTCTTTCGCAATACTCTGAGGAGACGGAGTTTCTGTTGGGCTTTCTTAACCACCTGGGTTGTATTGATTTTCCAAGTAAGGTCTTCACTGAGATAAACTTCTAGGAATTTAAAGGAAGAGACTCTCTCCACACTGCCCTCCCCAATGTACTGCAGGGCTAGTTCTCCTCTCTTCCTCCGAAAGTCCAACACCATCTCCTTTGTCTTGCTGATATTAAGGTGCAAGTTGTTTCCTAGGCACCATGTAGATATTTTTTGGACCTCCCCTCTATACGCTGATTGAACATGAGATGAGTCTGCTGGATTAAGGTGGTGGCCTAGCCTTTTCTCACGGGGGCCAACCAGTTGCCTATGGGAAACCAGCAAGCGGGATCTGAGCACAAGAGTGTCCTCCCCTCCTTTGGCTTCCAGCAATTGGCATTCAGAAGCACCACTGCCTCCACCATTTGAGGCAGAGCATTGATAGTAGCCATGGACCGCTTCCTCCTCCATGATAGCCTCTGCCCTTGCTGTCCAAACACAGAAGCAACAGCATCAAACCGTAGACTCAAAAGTCCTCCGCCTTACGCATCCTCTGCCTTTTTTCTTACCTGCAGCAATTGCATCTTTAAGAAATAGCAAAGCTGAGCAAAACCCCCAAACCCTTCCCTGGACATAGGAAAATAGCATGTGTCATGGAACTGAGCCTCTGCCTTGTTGTTCTGGTTTTCTTCTATGTACAGGTTTTTGAGCTTTTTCTCCTTTGGGAGACATCAATTCCAACCCCACTCTCACAGCTCGAAGGTAAAACAGTTTTAACTGGTAGATTCTGCTGAATTCTGTAAATTGGTCCTTAGCCCGGTGATCATTTAGTTGTCTGTTAACACCCAGAAAAGGAAACGAGCCGTGCCCATGCCATCAGCTTCCTGGCTTTGAGGTCTTAAGTTGCAATCATCATCCAGCGAAAAGGAAGTTTTAGCAAGTTCATTTCTTTACTAGGACCGCCAGGATTTTTACTGCGTCTTTTGCAGCAGTTCCAACAGAAGGAAATTAAGCTTTTCCTGGCATGAGGAGAAACAGGGGGGAAGTTTCATAGCGTAAGCGGTTGTGTTCCACGCTACTCTTAAAAGCAGGAGAGCTTGATCAGTAGAAACAGGAGGCGATCTGACAGTCTCTGCACTGGGGCAGGATTTATTTTAATCATACAGAGCTTTTCAGACTAAATCCAGCCTTGCATGAAACCTTCCAGTGTGCGAGAGAGGGAGAGATTATACAGATGCATTCAATCACATAAGGAATTTTGATCAGGATGGAAATCAGACTGATGCAATTTGCAAGCAATTAGATCATTCCGTGCTGTTTAGATATTGAGGTTGATCGGGGAGAATTGAGTTTCTTCCGACTGGCAGGATCCTTGATTGCAGCCTGAACGGAACTGTTCTCCCAGTGCTAAAGCAGGTTTTCTACGAGTTTACAGGACACTCCAGACACTTTACGGGTCATAACTGTTTACTGGGGTTCCTACAAGCATAGACCGCCCCTGTGGCTTCCACTGCTCTCCTTGATTACAAGCCAGGATTCCCAAAACCTCCCAAGTCAAAAGGCGATTTCCCATGTGCACACCGGAAAGAGCTGCATTTTGCCAGCATATAGGTAAAGGTAAAGGCAACTCTGACCATTAGGTCCAGTCGCGGACGACTCTGGGGTTGCGGCGCTCATCTCACTCTATAGGCCGAGGGAGCCAGCGTTTGTCTGCAGACACTTTTTCCTGGTCATGTGGCCAGCATGACTAAGCCGCTTCTGGCGAACCAGAGCAGCGCACGGAAATGCAGTTTACCTTCCCGCCAGAGTGGTACCTATTTATCTACTTGCACTTTGACGTGCTTTCGAACTGCTAGGTTGGCAGGAGCAGGGACTGAACAACAGGAGCTCACCCCGTCACGGGGATTTGAACCGCTGACCTTCTGATCAGCAAGCTCTAGGCTATGTGGTTTAGACCACAGCGCCACCCGCATATAATATACACAGCGCCAGCATATAGTAAGTTTATAAATCAAGTCAGAACATGCATGCAGAAGTTTCATACATTCCTGGAATTGGCATCTGGAAGCTGTCTGTACATCAGGACTTGATTGTAAATCTTCTCTAACTGTTGAAATGTATGAAAACCTATAGGTGGGGATTTTGGAATGCATTTTAGAGAGAAGTGGATTTAATAGGTGTTAAATGCTCCCAGCCACCAGTGTGAAATGTCATCATGGCCTCACCATACACCTTAATCTGTACATTTTGCATTTCATTGATCCTTTCTCTCCCCTCCATTCTTTATGAACTGCATGAAGGAAGGGTTGACAAGCAAGCATTATTGTGGTTTTTTTTTTTTTTTAATTACCTGCTGACTTTTTCAAATAAATGATGCAAAAAATCTTACAACATCTTACAAGTTTGGGCTTCTTCTGCTCCTTTCTTCCTGTTCCTGCATTTCTTTGTCTTCAACAATTCTGCACTGTCAAGTGACTGGTTATTGAAGGAGGCATTCCAGCCGTTGGTTTAAATATTAAAATGTACTTAATTGAGGAGCTGGTGGAAAGTGTGTTTGCTGGATACAGATTAAATCAAAACTTCAACTGACTGAATGAAATGAAATTGCCACTGTGTATAAATGGCAGGAGAAAGATTATGATGCTAGCTCACTTCCCATAGAGAGAGGGTAGGAGGAAAGGTCTATTGATATTGGCATTCATAGCATTTAATTGTGAGTATGCGCATAGAAAGCGCCATGGTGTTCAGCCATTGGTGGTGGTGAGAACATGTCAGAGAAAGCCATGGATCAACAAGATCCTAACTAAGTTGTGGACGATATATCAATACTTTGTCTCTTACCAGTATGGACTCCAGACCGAGACAAAGGTTTCATATTTTGTCACTCTGTAATATATCAAGAATGCACTGCCCAGCTCACCTCGCAGACCCGGCAGGCAGGAAACAGCACTCTGCTGCAAAGCAAAGCCTTTACTGCAAAGTAAATGGCCATTTCCTGCCTGCCGATCTGCAAGGCATAAGCTCCTGTCACCTCTCAGCTGGCATTGCAGAGTAAAGAGGCAGCTGGAGAAATCCCTTTAGCGCACAGCGCTTGCAGGATCAAGAACTAGGCTTGGGAAGTCAGATTCCCCTCAAGATGTGGACGCTCTTGCGTTCAACCGTGCATGCTGAGGCAACTAGAGTGGGGCAATTGTGCACATACAATTATAGAAAGTACTAAGAAACTTCCATAAAGAAGAATTGATGCTTTTGAATTATGGTGCTGGAGGAGACTCTTGAGAGTCCCATGGACTGCAAGAAGATCAAATCTATCCATTCTGAAGAAAATCAGCCCTGAGTGCTCATTGGAAGGACAGATCCTGAAGCTGAGGCTCCAATACTTTGGCCACCTCAGGAGAAGAGAAGACTCCCTGGAAAAGACCCTGATGTTGGGAAAGATGGAGGGCACAAGGAGAAGGGGACAAAAGAGGACGAGATGGTTGGATAGTGTTCTCAAAGCTACCAGCATGAGTCTGACCAAACTGCAGGAGGCAGTGGAAGACAGGAGTGCCTGGCGTGCTCTGGTCCATGGGGTCACGAAGAGTCAGACACGACTAAACAACAACAACTAACAAACTTCAGCAGCAGAATAAGAGATTTGGCCGGAAGAAAATGCTTTGGCTGTAGCTTCTATCTATAAAGTAGTGCTAAGTAACTGTCCTCTCAGTGCAAGGATTTCTGCTTGTGCCATGGGGCTTCACCTCTTCTCCCCACCCCTACGTGCCTCCTAAATCCATCCTATGCATTTTCCCAGTCTCAGGAGCATATTTGGGAAGAAAGGAAAGTCCCACTGCACAAGCAGAAAGCCTTGAGCTGACAGGACTACGGAGTTGGATACCCATTAATTTGCAATGGGTCTGCACTGACTATGGCTTAGTTACATGTCACACCCTGACTGTTAGCATTTACAATTTGGCTGCTGCTTCTTTTAAGCATCGCCTTTGTCTTGAATTTTGTTGGGACTTGCATGCCTTCTCCTGCGTATTGCTTATGTTCTGTTCTTGTTTGTGTACAACTTGAAGGTTTGCATTGGGCAAAAGCTGTAAAATGAAGCCGAAATTACAGGTAGGAGAATCGATACTGCAAAAGCTAGGAAACGCATTGGGTTGTATCAAGCCAAGTCATACTTGGCATAAGCCCATTGAAATCAATGGACATGAACCATAGCCTTTGCAACTCATCAGAAGAAAAGGCAATGATAGAAATAGTGACAAAAATCTGCCGCACAATGTTTCAAAGCCCTGACAAAAATTAGATTTGTTATTTGAGATGGTTTACCGAGATCTGAATACTTCTAAGCTTAGGGAACTTTATGGAACGACAAGAGGCACAGCTGCATATTTAAATATACCGTATTTTTCGCCCCATAGGACGCACTTTTTACCCTCCAAAAATGAAAGGGAAATGTGTGTGCATCCTATGGGGCGAATGCAGGAGGCAGGCAGGCGGGAAAAGCTCCCAAAAGCCTCACACAAGCTCCGCGCGGCTTGTGTCCCTTCATCAGTCCCTTCTCCCTCCTCTAGAAAAGCCCACAGGAGCCGTGTGCTCCTTAAAGGGTGCGCGGCTCCTGTGGGCTTTTGCGGGAGGTGGGGGTATTGCCATAGCCGCACGCAGCCTCTCCCAGCTGGAGAGGTGATGCGCGGCTTTGGAAGCAGCCTCTTTAGCCGCGCGCCATCTCTCCAGCCCGGAGAGTGTGCGGGGGGTTAAGGAATAGCCCCACGACCCTCTCCTTCGCAGGAGAGGTGACGCGCGGCTTTGGAAGCAGCCTCTTTAGCCGCGCACCATCTCTCCAGCCCGGAGAGTGTGCGTGGGGCTAAGGAATAGGTCCGCGACCCGCGACACTCTCCCAGCTGGAGAGGTGACATGCAGCTAGGGCAGCTGCCTCTTCTCTTCCTCCTCCAGCTTCGCTTGAAGGGCGTTGCGCAGTTCTCCCTCTCCGAGCAGCGCCTCTCCTTCTCAGGAGAGGTGTTGCGCAGAGAGGGAGAACTGCGCAGTGCCCCTTCAGCCACACGCCTGCCTGGAAGCTGGAGGAGGAACAGAAGGGTCTTCCTCTGCATCGCAAAGCCTGGGGCGAGCTGAGCTCAGCGCGCCCCAGGCTACGAGCTTCGTGCAGCTCTCCACAAGCCGTGGGAGCCCGGCGCAACTTCGCGCCGGGCTCCCACGGCTTGCGGAGAGCTGCCTCTTCTGGGGGCTGGGGTAGGGGGAAGCACCGTGCCTGGGGGGGGGAATAATTTCCCCTCCTTTATTTTCCCCCCAAAAAACTAGGTGCGTCCTATAGGGTGAAAAATACGGTACAAGAGAATGAGTTAGCGCTCAACAAAATGAAATGAGCTCATCTTACCAAAATCTGCAATCCACCTAATTCAATAGGAAAAGGTGACTAATGTGGTTGAAGGCTTGCCATGAGTCTTTTTGGGTTATTTGATTGGAGACAGGAAGGCACAACTAATTGGGCTTGCATGTCCAGGCCCCTGGGTTTCTGCCCATAGCTCATTCATGCCGCTCTAACTTAATAGACGATCAGTTTCAAAAAGTTTCATCTCCTCAGTGAAGCACGATACAAAACATAGTTTTCCACTTACAAGACAGCGAGAGGAAACGCCTTCATTGATCTCGTCCGTTCTAACCCCAAATATGCTCATGTAGCAGTAAGTCTGCCCTAAAAAATCAACAGAGCTTGTTTCTTGGCCTCAATCACAGTTTTAACTTCCTACAGCTGATGTGTATTTAAGAGAGTTCAATTAAAGGATGCTGTGTCACTTTCCACAAGAAGAAAAACCATTGCAATGAATTATGCACAATAGAATAGTGTCTTAAACATAGTCTTATACAGTGGTACCTCGGGTTACATATGCTTCAGGTTACATACGCTTCAGGTTACAGACTCTGCTAACCCAGAAATAGTACCTCAGGTTAAGAACTTAGCTTCAGGATGAGAACAGAAATCGTGCTCCGGTGGCGCGGCAGCAGCGGGAGGCCCCATTAGCTAAAGTGGTGCTTCAGGTTAAGAACAGTTTCAGGTTAAGAACAGACCTCCGGAACGAATTAAGTACTTAACGCGAGGTACCACTGTAGTCTTATATGTTAATAGTGAACTCATTCTGTGGGTACCTAACACCAGCACCTGCCTTACACTGCATGGCAACAGTGGCTCATCTAGCTGAGCCACACTGACTGGCTGGAGGGTTTCAGGCAGCAGTTCCCTGCCAACTTGTCCTGGAGATGCCAAAGATTGACCCTGGGAGATTTCTCATGCAAGATGGATGCTGTACCACTGAGCTGCAGACTTCCCCATGCGTCTCCAAATTAGGACCATCCAAGGATACCAGCCAAGCTAGATGAGGAACAATTAAGAGGCTTGGAGCTGCTCAGGATTTGCAGAACTACACAGAGCCTTTGGTGGAAAGAGAGAAACCTAAAAGCAGCCCTGGAATGATGGCTGACTGAGTGTCACAGAGGAAAATGTAATGATGACTGGCTGGCACAGTCAACATGACTGCTCCTCACGGTAACGATTTGTTGCAGGTCCCACTTAGAAAGGATGGGTAGTGTCTTTCGATCAAGTAAAACTCAGAGCAGACCCAGCAAACTTGCGGGACTTAAATGAGACATCACTAAGTTAGTTCCAAAGGTTTCAGCAGGTCTGCCGTGAGCGTGGCTTGGTCAGATTTCAACCATATACCAGACGTTGGGTTGTAAGACTATACTGTCAGTTTGCATTTCTTAGTGCAAGAAAGTATTGATCTGATGTGTAGAGATCTTTCCTCTTCTAATTACTAATTCAAGAGGGTTCTGGAAGCTTCTCTGTGTGAAAGAAACAGGCAGAAGGTTCGTGATGTTTGGGTTATTCCTTCAGAGAAGCTGAGCACAGCTAGCTTAAACTGGTTCCGTTATCTCTTTCTGTCAAGGTCATGCTGACTGTAATAAGAGGCCAGAAGGAACCTGGGTTTCACTTTTTCTTTCTATCTCTCCTTCTGGTGTAGTTTTCTGTGCAGTGGTACCTTGGGTTACGAACTTAATTCGTTCCAGAGGTCTGTTCGTAACCCGAAACCGTTCTTAACCTGAGGTGCACTTTCGCTAATGGGGCCCCCTGCTGCCACCACGCCACCGGCACACGATTTCCATTCTCATCCTGGGGCAAAGTTCACAACCCGAGGTACTACTCCTGGGTTAGCGGAGTTTGTAACCCAAAGTGTTTGTAACCTGAGGTACCACTGTATGCTTAGTGTTAAGGTTTAGACTTATTTTAAGTTACTGTAAGTTTAAGTCTGCTGCAACTGGATTTCTTATGGATGTATTAGATTTGTGACCATTATGCTCATTTGTCTTCAGTAGCAGTAAAGCTCTGCTGGATGAAATACAGTTGCCTCTGGTCTATTTTCTGGGAATCCTGCAACGTGTTTAAGTTGTTACTCTGCTAACTATGCATTGGAATCTACCCTGGATCAATATTGAGTAGAATTTCATGTATACATGCCAAGGGTGTGCATGAAAGAGAGATATCTTTCTTATATAAAACACAGCACAATAAAAAAAGTTCTCCGTCTTAATGCTTGTGAAAGTAATACACAGGCAATCGACTTGAAGTGTATGTCCCGTTTTGTTTCCCTGCAGACATTAAAGTCAAGGAACAGTCGCTGGAGAATCTCATGAAGTAAGTTGTTTCTTCAAAAGTGTGTGGTCTGCAACTGATAATTCACAGCTTAGTGCTGGCATGTAAGTGAAACGCATACTAAAACCATGGTATAGAGATTCTCTCTATGTTTCAGTTAAACGCATGGTTGGGTGAGGGGGAGGGAGCCAGTAGTCCTCAAACTGTTACTGGACTCCCACTCCCATCAGCAGCAACCCAGCATGGCTAATGGGCCCCAACCCTTGAGTTAAAAGGACCGATCAGCTGCCGTACTAATCACATTTTAGGCCATCCAGCTTGCTCTCTTAACTAAGAATTGGAGTTGGTTTAGGAATCCTGCTTAAACGGTGGACATGAATGGTGAACACGGGTGCCAAAATATCTCTGTAGACTTAAGGAGGAAGTGCCCTCTCCTGGTACCCAGTTTGGTTTTGTCTGCAGTCCGTCCCACAGTGTCGCAGGAAGTGCTTGAGGCAGCACTGGGATAGGTGAAGGCAGGAACCGGCGTCTGAAAGATGCAAAGCAACTCTTCGCGCTAGCACTGCCTGTCAATATAGATAACGCTTAGAGGGATCAGCGGTCTGAGTCAGTGTAAGCAGCTTCCGATGTTTCTGTTGCAGGATGGGGCTCATGTGGCAAAGCAGCGGTGATGGTTGTCTTGGTGTCTTTTAGCGTCTAATGAATAATTTTTTAAGATGGGGCGAAGCTCATGGTTTAATAAGTCTGTTCAGTTTCTCAGGTTCCAGTAATAAGTGCCCAGAGTTAGATTAGCTAGCTGTGACCCCTAGTAATTTCATCTGTGGTACAGTGGCACCTTGGTTCTTGAACAAAATCCATTCCAGAACCCCGTTTGGCTTCCGAAATGTTCGAAAACTGAGGCACAGATTCCCATTGGTTGCAAGAGCTTTTTGCACTCAGCGGAAGCCGCATCGAATGTTTGGGTTCTGGAAAACATTCAAAAACCAGAACACTTACTTCCGGGGTTTTGGCGTTTGGAAGTCGAAACGTACGATAACAGAGGCGTTCAGGAACCAAAGTTTGATTAGTTTCATTTTTCTCCTGATCGTTCAGTATTTCTAATCTAGGAGAGATCAGTCGAGTCAGCTTCCTTCTTCCTCTCCACTGGAACTATTGATCACCTCCAGACACGTCCTCACTTTGGTCTGATTCACATCCACGGAGTCCGACAATCTCTGGTGGAAATTTACCTTGGAACTTCTTCATAAGCTTTGCTCTTGCCAACTCCAGGGCTGGCAAACTTTGCAGAAAACAACCCTTTGAGAGCTGGCTTTGGGGTCTATAATTATGTAACTGTATAATGGTAGAAAAACACAGGCTTCCCTTCCAATTTGGCACGGATAGCATGCTCTTTGATGTATCTCGGCAGTTACAGTAGATTAGCAGGGGTCTCAAAATATACGTGACTTGTGATTGTGCCGAGGAGTCAGCACGACATGTGGCACCTCTCAGATGCGGAGAGCATTTTCAGTTTACTCATGTAGGCTCTAATTCCTAGCTTGAAAGCTTCAAAACAGCCAAGCAGTGGCTCTGATTCACAGCACACGCACAGAGGAGACTTTCATCAACACCAACTTAATTGTTGGTAGACACTTCTTCTGCAAGCTGGCAGTTCTGGGATGCTGACGCCACACAAAAAAGCCTGCTAGTAGTGTCTGCTGTTCCCGTGGCCGTAACATACACCTGGATTCGGTTGTTTAAAAACTTGGAAGTGTTTGCTTTATGTCTCCAGCTGATCAGAGGACAGTGCGTATAACACCCGCCTGCTTCTCACCAGCGACTGCCCATAGACCTCCTTTTCGCGGTGTATTCCTTGCCAAAAACATGATGGATGAGACAAAACATGCACAGGCTTCTAGCGAGGGTCTAAACTAAATGAGCCTCTACCCTCGTACCTACGGGACTGCCTCTCCTGGTATGTCCCATGGAGAGCCTCAAGGTCCATAAATAGCAACACCCTCGTGGTCCCGGGCCCTAAGGAAGTTAGATTAGCTTCAACCAGAGCCAGGGCCTTTTCAACACTGGCTCCGGCCTGGTGGAACGCTCTGCCTCATGAGACCAGGGCCCTGCAGGATCTGATTTCTTTCCGCATGGCCTGTAAGACAGAGTTGTTCCACCTGGCCTTTGGCTTGGAGCCAATTTGATTCCCTCCCCCTCTTTCTTTTTTCTTTTTCCTTTCTCCTCCTGTGATGAGGCTGCATTTTAATATTTTAATGTTTCAATATTTTAATGTTGTATTTTAATCTTGTTTTTAAGTTGTATTCATTCAACTTGTTTTTATTATTGCTTGTTAGCCTGAGCCCGGCCTTGGCTGGGGAGGGTGGGGTATAAATAAAAATTATTATCATTATTATTATTACATTTGAGAGCCATTTGGCTGCCAGCCCCTCTTAAGAGCTTCCAGAGAGTGAATGTGAGACCTTGGTTTGATGCGACAAAGAAAGTTTTATCTTGAAGCTTAACCATTTG
The DNA here is from genome assembly GCF_951804945.1 of Podarcis cretensis. Lineage (NCBI taxonomy): Eukaryota > Metazoa > Chordata > Lepidosauria > Squamata > Lacertidae > Podarcis > Podarcis cretensis. Next base: position 78,953,520 of record NC_137175.1, on the reverse strand, counting down.
GGGCAAGCCGTGTTGAATTCAGCTTGGCTTTACTGTACACGGACCCCTCTACTTGACTGGGGTACAGGGGGGACAGTTGCTGACCAGACTACTGTACCTTTCTTCCCATCAGGGGGAAGAAGATTTATGAGCCACCCAGGTATATGAGCGTGAACCAGGCAGCGGAGCAGCTTCTCGCTATTGTGCAAAACAGGCGGCTACAAGGCGAAGAACCAGGTAAGCACGTGAGCTCTGGCCGCTAGCATTTGGAAGCTGGCCCTCCCCTCTTTTGTCCAGACCGCTGCAGCATCAAATAACTCGCAATTTGTGATGGAGATGGGCCCTTTTGAAATTGGCAGGCTGGAAATTGCCTACAGAGGCCAAGCATTCGCTGTGGTTCATCAGCCACAGTGAAGTGAACTTCAAGCAGGACCGGAGGCAGAGGGCTGTAGCCACAAAACGTTGGCCTGCACACAAACCAGCCACAAACTCCACGAACCAGTTGGTTTTTTAAAAAAGAAATGCAAATCCCATATGAACATACTTTAGAGTGAATCATTTTGACCTTACTCTATTCTCTGTACGTGCTTTTGCTGGAACTACTAGCAGAAACAGCGGAGGCGCATTGATCCTGGGAAAGTGTGTCTTAATAGTCAACTTTCAACGGATCTAGGAGTTCTCGCTGGTTAATGAAATGCAGAGACTTTCCATAGGGCTGTAGGGTGTCGAATGGCCAAGTAGTGATTGGCTGGAAGCAATGACATAATGCTCTGCAAAGTCCGGCTAGCTCACATGCACGGCCTTTCTGAAACAAAACGGGAGGCACAATTAAGAGGCCAGAAAGGATATGAAAGAATTACCGGTAGCCGTTATCAGTGGAATTAGTCTTTTAGATTCTCAATGGAGTGGCCTCTCTAAACAAGCCCTGTTTGGAAGGAGGCAAGTCTAAAAAACTATGACACCCACAACTCAGAGCAATCCAATCAGTGGTGGACTTTGGGCTTTCACATTTCAGCAGCATCCTATGTGACGCCAAAATTTGGCGCACTAACAGACGCCTCTTGCCTTCCGTTCCAAGTCGTGTTTGCGGCGCCCTCTTGGCTCAGCGCCCAGTGCGGGTGATCTGGTCCAGCATCCCTAAATCCGCCTCTGATCCAATCAGGCTCCATGCAGGGATGCAGCAGAATTTAACAAAACCTGCAGGTACATCGCAGGCAGCTTACGTTGGGATGGGTGCTTTCGTCTTCCTACGTAACACATGCCACTTACCCTTCCTTGTGGGAAGTTTTGATGCCAGCAATACCTTCATATTAATCACAGTTTACCGTATTTTTCCATGTATAAGACGACCCCTATTTTGGGGGACTCCCGATTAAGAAAATGGGGGGGGGGTTTGCCAAAAATCGCTCACCCACCTGACCAACGCTGCCAATCGCACGCGTCACCAAAGCCAACAACTGTCTGTCTGCCCGCTCGCCGCCAGCAGCTGCCAATCGCCCACCCAATTGTCACAGCAGCAGCCAATCGACAACAGACCTTGCCGCTGCCACCAATCACCCACCGAATCGCCGCTGACAATCTCCTGCTCGCGGCTGCAACCAATCGCCCCGCCCCCCCCGCACTATCCGTGTATAAGATGGCCCCCAATTTTAAACATCATTTTATAATTTAAAAAATTGTCTTATACACGGAAAACTACGATACTTACTTCCAGGCTGAGGAAGCTGGCGTTTGCCCACAGATAGCTTTCCAGGTCCTGTGGCCAGCATGACTAAACCACTTCTGGCACACAAGACACCGTGACGAGTGCCAAAGGGCACAAAAATGCTGAGCTCAGTCACATAATAATAATAATAATAATAATAATAATAATAATAATAATAATAATTTATTTGTACCCCGCCCATCTGGCTGGGTTTCCCCAGCCACTCTGGGTGGCTTCCACAAAGACCAAAAATACACTAAGATGTCACACATTAAAATCTTCCCTGAACAGGGCTGCCTTAAGATGTCTTCTGAATGTCAGGTAGTTGTTTATCTCTTTGACATCTGATGGGAGGGCGTTCCACAGGGCGGGCACCACTACCAAGAAGGCCCTCTGCCTGGTTCCCTGTAACTTGGCCTCTCGCAGTGAGGGAACCGCCAGAAGGCCCTTGGCCCACGGCCCTCATACTAGCATCTTCCCCACACTGCAGCCCTGTCTAAGCTTCTCTTGCATATTCTCCATGGTTCTCCAAATGGTCTTGGACTCCAGAGCCATCATCCCTAAACATTGGCCATTGCTAGTTGGGGCAGATGGGATTTCTATTAAAACACCCAGAGGACCTCAGGTTTCCCAACCTGCTCTGGTCCTTTTGCTGATAAATCAAAGCAGTTACTAGGCCAGGAGGGCAGAATCAGTCTTTTCAGCTAGGTGGCCTTCACTTGATGACACTTTATGAATGACTACTTACCCCACTGGTTTATACCTGCAATTCAATACCTTGAGAATGAGAACTTGCTTCCTGGGCTTGACACTCCTCACATTTGCCACATCCTATCGCGAAGAACTTGAGCAATGTACACGTGTGGGTTGGTTTTTTTAGAGAAGTCTATATTAGTCTTCAGAGGACAGTGTCTTTTTTTTTAAGCAGCGTGTAACTTTTTTTAGAGAGAAAGCATCACTTCCTGCAGAAGTGTGCCAAGCGCACCAACCTCTTTCACTATGCTTCCGTAATATTCTTTGTTCTCTTTAACTCCCCCCCCCCTTTGTTTAACAGAAATTGCAGAAAACACCATCTGCGTAGGCTTAGCAAGAGTGGGCGCAGTGGATCAAAAGATTGCTTCCGGTACTCTACAGGAAATGACTACGGTGGCATTAGGCGATCCTCTACACTCTTTGATCATCACTGGAACTTTGCATCCGTTGGAACTAGACATGCTCAAGCTCTTTGCAGTTGACAAATCCATTTTTGAGCACGTGGCTGAATAAATACTTGTTTACGCACGTGCTTTGAGCTGAATCTGGTGTCACTAGTTAGCCATACATTTTGCAAGAGGGGGAAGCCCACCCTGGCTGCCCAAGTAGACTGCCGGAAAGTCCTGTTGCCAGTCCCTATGAAGACATCAAACTATTTACCAAGGAATACAACCCGCGGAACAATAATCAAGTCTGGTCGTTTGGCATGCTGCCTAAATTTGGTATGAAATGCATTTTTTTAAAAAAAGTTACCTACCAATAAAAAGCCAGTTCAGAATGAGACATGTAAAATATGCTTTTGTATATTACAGAACTGTTTCTGCACATCAGTATAAATAGTGTTGGTTGTTCTAGATACAGAGTCAGTCTTCCACTGAAAAATCCAGGCCCGTCTGTGCTATGGCTTCTCTCACAAAACGTGTGCTCTCTATACATTTTAATGGTCATTCTGATCAAAGCACCAATTTTTTACTTAGGCGCTAAAACCCTCAGTAGCCTTGGAACTGAACGATGCTGAAGCTTTGAGAAATGAAACGCATTGTTCGTTTTATCAGCTTACATATGTAACACATTAACAATGGCTTGCATCCAATGCTATCCATATAATGTAGCAATTCTTTTGACCATAGCAGTGCATTCTACGGATTCCATGGTGGTTTAGATTTTGACCTCGCCACAGCTGAGATAGACTAAGCTTGGATCCAGTGTTCCTCTTCTGCAAATCTTCCATTGGCCTTCATTCTTCCATTGCAGCAGAGATTTCTCTTGTCATTGAAAGGGAGGGGGGAGAGATAAAACTATTTTCATTAATCCTCTCTACAGACACTCAGGCAACCTTCCACACTGTTCTGAAGGGCCTCCCAAGTCTCCAGAACAGGTTTAAAGGGTAAGGGATTGCCTCTCCTTCCACAAGTGAGAGCTTCGGACGTCACAAGATTTGACTCCCAACTTCTGGTTCTCACATTACATTTGTCCAGGAGATGGTTTGCTTGAGGGCAGCCAGGAATGTGCAAATTGCACACACACACACATACACACGGAACAAAACACACAACATTTGAAAAACATTTGCAAAAGGAAAAGTTTATTGATAGGAAAATTGATCCCAAATATTGTCTCAAACATATTAGCTGTTTAAATATTCCAGAGATGGTATTCAAGTAGAAAAAATATGCATTAGAATGTCCAGTATTGCACTTACGGCAAGTCAGACTGGCTACTCGCTTTAGCATTCCCAGACCAATTACAGTATACACAGTCGTCAATTATCTGCAGTCACCTCTTTGAATTACTGAAACAGTGAAGTCCTTCAATTGCACCGGTACATCATGCATTGAGAAATACAACAGGCTGACTGACACAAGAGCCCCACTTGATGTGCAAGTTAGGAAATGGGGTTTCAGCACTGTTTTCCCATTCTATCAGATCTAAGTGTTACAATTTTGGCAATAAGATCGCTATGCCCATCAATTCTTTTATGGTATACCTCTGGGACGTGAACGTGAGCACTGCTTCTGTTAAACACTTGCCACAGAAAAGTGATCCCAGGCCAAAATTAGAACTGTTCAGGTAATGGGACGGTGAAAATAAATAAAATAGTCCATATCCACAGTGGCATTTTCAGTTCCAACCAAACGCTTGGTGTGGGCCTGTGCATTTCCACGAGGCTTGGTGGCAGCATTGAATCAGTCAATGAGCCACAATTCTTGGAGGGTATAAAGCAATTATCAGAAGACTGAAGATCAGGTCAGGGTAGGAAACAGCATTTAGAAAGGGCACACACAAAAAAAATGTTGCAGGAATACAAAAAAATACTTTCGGCAGCAAGAATCAATGCGACAGCAATGTAGAAAATGGAACCAGGTTAGCCAAGTTTAAGAACTTGAGCTGAACTGCCATATTTGAATGAAATCGTGCTGCATTTCCCCTCCCCCTCAAAAATGCTCCTTTTATTTGCACTGGCATAACCAACTTCCAATCTCCATTTCCTCACATCTATTCCAGTATCATTCACCTGGTCAAATGCAGTTAGCATCCATTCTTCGGTTTTTAACCCTTTGCACTATTCTAAAGCCCTAGACCACGCAATATTTCATTTACTAATCAGGACTGCCTGTATCTTAATGTAGTTGGAAGCTTTCCTTTTTAGAAGCGGCCTTTATCCTGTAAAAGCTTCAGGAGTAAGAATACCACCTAGGCAGCTGGCTACCATCTGTACCAACATCTGACCTATGCAGTGGTTTAATGTTGTACAACACATAACTCAAAAATTAGACCAATCCTATGACTGTGTAGTGTGCCAACATCTAAGCCTAAAAGTATAAAGGACACTTTTTCTTCACTTCATACAACTTAAGGGGTTGGTTGACAACAAGCTCCCACTAATATAAACCTCCTCCCCTAAACTGAAGACCTTACATTATCGTTAGAGAGAAACATGGACATTTGTTTATTGGGTAAGCACCCCTATTGCACTAGAATCTCATTTTGGCAGTTGTGTAAAAGCTGTGCATTAATTTAACCTCTGCTGCCAAAGTTAGATAAAAAGCAAATTTAACAAGGCTAAGTATTTGTCATTTGGGTGAGAGAAGTTAGAACAAAGAGGACTACTTCCATGGGGAAAGGCCTGAAGCAAATTAACACCAACTCAAAGGTTAAGCAATTTCTAGGCTCTCAGGTTCAGCCACAACCAATGATTTAGTGTGTGCTCAACAGAAGACACAAGCAAAGTTCTGAAATATGGACAATACGCACGGGGGAAAATGGGGGTTCTTCCTTACCTTTTTTAAAAGCCATTTTACTGAAATGGGTTCAGAGCCAATGGCACTTCACATTAATCTACAGAGGTACACCGTATCTCTGAAAGGGAAAAAATTGGAATTTGCTATAGCGTGTGGAAAAAGGGCACGTGCATTTTCTACAGTGTATGCACCCACGGGGTAGGTTTCTCACAGTGCACTTCTCACATTATATGGGAATCTTCATGTGTGAAGCAGCCCTGATGTGTCTTGTGGAAAGGAATGGATATTACTGAAGAAGTAATGTTCAGACCAGATTCAGACCTTGAATTAGAGACTGTGTTGGATACTTGCATTTCTAAATGAATAGCAAGCAAAATAAAAATAAAATTGGCAAGTAATGGAACACACGCCGAGTTAAGAGATACATTTTAAAAGGAGATTATTCCCATAAAAACCAGAAGTTCCATGTTACAGTCTTTTTAAATAGAAACTAATGTACCAATACAATTCTGTTTTAGGCATTTCTGATGCCTAACTTCATTAAAAGCCATGAATAAATCTCCCTCCAGCTAAACCTAAACCAACGGGGCGGGGGGCGGGTATCTAACCATTGGTTAGCAGCGACTTTTGTTTTTCTAAGCAAACTTGTCTTGACACTCAACTGTTCAAGCAAATGGCCTTTTGAGGGGGACGGAATCAGGTGATTTTCATTCATTTGAACATATGTGCGATCATCTTTGTTGATTAGTAAAAAGGGACTTGCTTACTACCATACATTCCAATTCCAACCAACTTCAGCTTCAACGTTGGAAACGAGAGATGCGTTTGTGAGATCTTTGTTATTCCGTCATGAAGCGCTCTGACAGTTGCCTAGCAAGCCTTTATACATTACACTAGCATTGCAAGATAAACCCAGGAAATGTATTGCCCAAGGTGAAGTTTAAAAAGAAACTTAGTTAAGACAGAAAATGAAAAATGATGGCTGTGAAGCAATATTTAGCTGAACCACACAGTTCACTCAGAAGACTCTCCTTCTTAAGGTATTAAGTGCTGAAGAACCTATGGCTCATTTTCAAATCTAATGCAAAAAAACCCTTTCAAAATATGCAATCAGATTCAACAAACCAAATTATATTCCGTGATAATGTATACATAATGCATGGGCTTTATTGCATATACTAGTTGAACTAGTGGTTTTCTGGCTGAAGAGCTTGTGAATTAATTCTGAACATGGACTGTGAAGCAAAAGTTCAGATCATCTGTTGACTATCATATACAAACCTTCATTCTGCAGTTAAAATAAATCTGCCAGTCAAAGCCTCCAGCACCAGTCAACCAAAGAGGCAATGCATCCTTTGTTTTGAGTGCTTCGTTATTTTCTAACTACCGTTAAGAATACGAAGGTGCTTATCAGCCTAGATTTACGTCCTGGTGGTCAAACGTTTTGTAAACAAACTCTGCGTAATCATTTTATCTTTGTATTGTAAAACTGAAGAATCATCTCCTTGGAAGTTTAAAAATGTAACAGAGAGAGAGAGTCTAATATCTACCATTATGCAATTACACATAAATCACACCAATCACAAGCAAGAGTCCTATTGGGTATAAGTAGTAGCCATAAAAATTAATAAAAATCCCCGATGTTCAATATCTGTGCTGGCAGATACTTTGACGGAAAAGGCACTCTGAAAACCCAATATGGTTTGGTTCGTTAAGTTTGCAAAGTACAAACAGTCTTACACGTTGTAGAATGTCAACCACTGTGACATTTTAAGAAAAAAATAAAAATTTATTTTCTACCCACCCTCCCTGTAGTTAACACTGGCTTTCTGGGAATAAGCAATAACTTCCAGCAGCTTCACAAAAAGCAAAACCAATGATTGCAATACCACATTATCATTAAGTTTGCTGCAGGGACAAACTTGGCCAGTAAATCCACAAAGGTTTGGAGCTCGTGAAAGTCAACCCCAAGTAGTCCAGGGTTAGGGCCAGGGCCACGCAGTTTTTCGGTTTTTTTCTCTTTATCTAGCCCACAAGGCAGCAGAGTCTGTTGAGTTTTGGACAACCGTAGAGAAGACGGGAGCGGGTCTCTGTTCCAAAGGAAGTACAGTGTCTTTTAAACCATGACAGTACTAGAAAGCTTTGGTCCAACGAGACGGTCGAGATATTTGCTACATAGCGGCAAAGTCAATCTGTACATAGAGCTGCCTCACTCCAGCCTGCGAAGATGGAAGAAAAGAAACACATTGGAATACAAATTCTAGGGGATTGTGTGACCCATGTCAAAACCTACCAAACATTAAATGGGAATGGATTCTCTCGTGCATTTATTACATTTTGATCCCTCTCCTCCCAGGAGCTCAAGGTGACAGATATCATTCTCTTCCTCATTTATCTTCACAAAAGCCCAGGAAAGTAGTTTAGACTGCGAGGACGTGACTGGCCCAAGGTCTACCAGTGAGCTTCATGGCTGAATGGGGTTTTGAACCCCATTTTCCCAGGTCCCAGTCCAGTGTTCTAACCACTATGCCACACTGGCTATGGTTGTGAAATTGGCTAGCAAAAGCATTTGACGCGTGGCACGTTTAGAGAAGCCCACCAGAAATTAATGCAAAATACACCCTGCACAAATTCCTTTGTTTAGGAAATTTAAACGGAATATCAAATAGCTAGCTGGGTAGTTCAGATCAAATTGTGTGAAAATCTCTTGGAAAAGTAAGAAATCAAGATAACAAACTTTTTATAAAAGAATGGAAATGGTTGATTGAATATTTACAAACAAACTGTTAACAGATAAGAACATTGGCAGGATTATTGTAATAATCTTTATAAGAGTATACATTTAAATTAGATAAATAAATGATTACGTTACTTTGGAATATGCAAAAAAGATTTTTTAAAAAAATTACAGAACTGCAGAAAGAGGGGGAAGGAAGTCAAGTTTTGAAATGTTCAAATGATTGTAAAAATATTGAAATGTATAAATTTGAAAATCATAAATAAATTTTTTAAAATAAATGTGAAAATCTATTTTACACACACACACACATTGTGCTTCTTTGGCCCTTACCCCTTTAGACTGCCAGTGACCTGCAGAGCTAAGGATCTAGCCAGCAGGCCAGTTCCTGTTCCTTCTGACATTTAAAAAAATGTAGGCTAGCCTAGTTATTCATACATACATTATACATATGCACACTAGAATTATCAGAGCAAAAAACGAACGTGAAACAGCATTCATAGCAATCACATATTGAAAAGGACCAATCTTAGACTGACCGCAACAGAACACAAAACGTAATCACCTTGTCCTGTTACTCTTTTCTCTTCCTTTCCAGAAAAACAGCATTACCCCGGCTGAAAGGAACAGCGCTGTTCCTACATTTACATGACACACATCAAACATACCTGAGTAAAAATGTTGTGAGTCTGGCTTAGAATCCACTTTGCGTCAGCATCTGGAGCTACAAACAGTTTCAAAGTCCCTATGTAAACATCAGTACAAAGGGTCCAGAAATGAGGGTCGTGTAAACTGTAAACTCCTTGCAACTGCTGAACCTAAAATACATAAGAAGCATTTAGAAATCAATTTTTAAAAAGGAAAACAAGAGAAATTTAGCGATATACAAAAGAGCCCCATGAATGAACAATGCGTGCATATTTCTTTTGTTTAAACTGAGATGCAACCAATGTACTTATAGACTCATAGAATTGTAGAGTTGGAAGAGACCTTGAAGATCCTCTAGTCCTGTCCCCCCCCCCCCCGCGCCCCCCCCCCCCGCCCATGCAGGAATATGCAGTTGTCCCATATGGGGATGGAATCTGCAACTTTGGCATTATCAGCACTAACCAACTGAACCATGGTTGTCTAACTGCATTTATAGCCCACCTTTTTCTACCAAGAAGTGCCAGGTGATACACATGGCTCTCCCACTTTTCATTTCATACCCACAACAACCCTGGGAGGTAGGTTAGGCTGAGAGGAAGTAACAGCCCCACAGTCACCCAATGAGCTTCATGGTCAGGGGGGATTTGAACCATGGTGTGGGTTAAACCACAGAGCCTAGGACTTGCCGATCAGAAGGTCGGCGGTTCAAATCCCTGTGACGGGGTGAGCTCCCGTTGCTCGATCCCTGCTCCTGCCAACATAGCAGTTCGAAAGCATGCCAGTGCAAGTAGATAAATAGGTACCGCTCCAGTGGGAAGGTAAACGGCGTTTCCGTGCACTGCTCTGGTTCACCAGAAGCGGCTTAGTCATGCTGGCCACATGACCTGGAAGCTGTACGCCGGCTCCCTCAGCCAATAAAGTGAGATGAGCGCCTCAACCCCAGAGTCAGCCACGACTGGACCTAATGGTCAGGGGTCCCTTTACCTCTACCTATCCCTAGAACTGTGGTCTTAGTCCGACATTCTACCCAGTACACCACATTTATTACTTTTATTTATAGCACTGGCATCAGACTGTATGGCATCCTATAATAAGAAGGCCAAATTCAAGCCATTTCTCTTTTTTACCTTGAAGACTAATAAAGCAATCCCAAACCTAGGTTCCTCTGGGAAGAGAGCCAATTCTTCAACTTTCTTCCCATAAACTGGCTTTCAATCCACGGAGGACGAATGGTCCTTTGTGCCATTAGAAACATTACTGTTCGCCCAATTCAGTATGACCTTCATATTGAATGTACGCTTGCAATACATTGTGTTTCAAATAATATGCTTGATTTTATCAGGACTGTTTTGGCTAATACACATAATCCCTTGAATTAAACAAAGGACCTCACTGCTTCCAGCTTGAAACCAGAGAACATGTGAATTAATTACACAGGCAAGCTTTCTTCTGATGATTTAAGTGTGCAGAAGGTCATCAGATGTTCAAAGAGGCAAATAAAAATATTTCTAAAACAGACTATATAGGCCTATGATGCTGTGTTCTAATACCTTCTTGGAACTATTATATTTTACACAGAGTGATATCCAAGAAGTATACAGCTACAATGCAGAACATTGCATTCTCTGCCCCTCTCCACCCCAGAGTATGTTACAGGCTTTTTTAAACATGTGGGGAAGGTACAAAGAGCAGTTTCCATCATGAAGCACCCAGTGACTCAAGGAAAATGCTAGACGCTATGCTTGTAGGATGTCAAGCATGCACCTTCACTGTTCAGTCTTAAATTATGAGCATCAAGAGCATCAAATATCAGCTAGTATCAGCCCAATGCAGTACAGAAACTGTACAAAATCAGAAATTTGTTCTATCAGGTAATTAGATTTGTTTCATCATATTACGCTTTTGATCATTCAGGAAGAAGACGTGTACAGGATTTGCTGGAGGACAAGTGTCCTTCAGATGTCCGGCTTCTGCGATTCCATTATCCAGGAGCATGTTTTAAACTTATGGAAATATTTCAACTTACTCTTTGATAGCATTGAGGCAGACTGCTTTCCAGGGACGGTGGAGTTCGCTGCATCAAAATTCCAATGGACTCTCTCAGAAGTGGAACGACACTAGAAAGGTTTACAGAAGTCATCTTAAAACCTACACTTTTTTTCTTTTAACAAAGCATGCAAAACTATTCTTATGCGACGCATGAGAAATAAGTACCTCCCAACCCTCAAGTCCAAAGAGAGATTTTGGTGGGGGGTGGGTTTTAACCTGCCTTTTCAAGCAGTGCTGTAAGGGAATATAACAGGGGGCAAGAGGTTATATATATATATATTATATATATATATATATATATATATATATATATATATATATATATATATATATATATATATATATATATATATATATATATACACACACACACACACACACACACACACATACACATACACACACACAGACAAGTTGAAACCAGGGCTGTCAACCAACAGAATTCTTTTTCCAGACAAAAAAAAAGTGAATGAGAGAAAGCCAGGACTTTTGATTTGCTCGAAAGCTTTATTCTCTAAATACACATGTCTTGCATTAGGAATCCTTTGGGGGACAGGGGTAATTTTGATGAAAATGGCTAAGCTACTCTTAGCTCACAGAATATAATGGGGCACAAATATATAAATCTACAATTATAACTGTTGTTGCATATTCCAACAAGATCTAGTAGTATTCTACTTGCAGTACAATATTCATATAGGCAACTGGTTTAAGAATAGGTTGAATAAATTCAACAACCAAATGTATCCCTATCGTGTTTTATGACTTCCTTGATATTGTATGGGGGGGGGCTGGAACCAGTCTGTGACCGAAATAATAAAATTCAATTCAATTCAACAACAACACTACCCATAGCAGTTTTTAGGGCTTCCACCGCATTGTAATCCTTACTGACAGAGACCAACTAGTTGTGAGCTGCAGGAAGTGAAGCCATTTGCTGTGTGTGTGTGTGTGTGTGTGTGTGTCTGCAAGACAGCCATTGGAAGGATTCCCACAGATTCCCACAAAGACTGGGCAACACACTCATCATCCTGCAAGCCGAGTACGCAGTTCGGATCGAGCTCATTCCAATCTCTGGCCAAAACAGTATGACACCCGCCACAATGACATGTTTTCATGGTCATCGTAACCATGGGAATCGGTTCAGAAGCCAAGCCATGGGCACAATGCACGCAATCAAACGGGCCCTTGTGAAAGAAACATGTCACAGGTCACACACAGTTTTATCAAGAACTGTGCAAAAGAAAAGAATGCCCCATTGTTGCCGGGGATTGGATATATAAGCTCCAGGGGGAGAGAAAGACTAGCTGCAGAGTGCTTAAGACGCTACATAAATAATGCCAGAGGCCGAGGGACGGAACGTAAGCGGTTACAGAAAGGCTTCAGCTTGCCCAGAATCAAACAGGAAGCCTGGGGCAGCCACGGAGATCTCCCAAGTTCTTCGGACAATACTGCTTCAAAGGGGGTGGATGGAGTGTTGGCAAGGCAGGAATCCAAGTAATGACATGCATTGTGCATTTAAAAGTTTGAACCTGCAGAGCTTAAAAATACACTTGCATCCAGAGATGGTTTGTCAAGAGGGAAGGAAGGCAACCAGTGCAAGCTCATGTTTCTGTGACTCTCTCGCTACTTCCCGTAAAAAGCCAGAGTTCAGGAAAATATCGTATCTTTACACTTCTAATAAATAAGCTACTATTTAGCAGACCAACATTATTTCCTTGCAGGGGGAGGGGGGAAATCAATGCCAAGTCTATCAGACAACAGCCTGTGGCTCAGGGACTTTCTAGAGAATAACTAGGGGGTAAGAAATACCCCAGATACAGGATCTGCAGGATCTTCCTGAAATCTATATGGAAGAAATGATGATTTAAAACACACGCACACACATTGTTGATTCTGCAGACCCAAGATCCATTACAACGGTAATTACAATAGCCATAAAAATGTAGAAGAAATGCAAGAGACATTATTGCCCTTGCGTCTGGCTTGGGGAATGTTTTCCTTATGATCCAAGATAATAAGGGCGGGAGGGAGGCGAGGAGACCGACCATAAAACAAAATTACTAGGGACTGGTTCAGCCATAATGAAATGACTTGTCGAAAACAGCCAGCTGTGCACTTCTTGAAATGAGACAACCCAAGGATTTCAGCAGAGCTCAAGCTGAAAGCATTTGGAAGCAATTAGAGGCTTCTTCCGCTAACTGCAAAAGCGACAATATCATGGAACTGGTAGACGCAGAAAGGTCCCAGGGTGAAGGTACCAGGATAGCCAACAAGCACAAGTTCCCCTGCTTAGGATTTATTTGGCTCCAAAGCATAGGCACCATCTCTAGGGGGCCCTGGAGGACCTAAGGGGCACCCATAATCTGGGGCCCCAGTCGGCACCCCTGCTCCAAAATGAAGGTGTTACTAGCTGACTGGGGGCATATTATGAATCTTCAGACACCAACTACATTGTAAACGGGAACATGTGTGTGTCTGTGTGTTTTTTTTTTACACATACTGCACAGCATAAAAGGTAAAGGTAAAGGTACCCCTGCCCGTACGGGCCAGTCTTGACAGACTCTGGGGTTGTGCGCCCATCTCACTTAAGGGCCAGGGACCAGCGCTGTCCTGAGACACTTCCGGGTCACGTGGCCAGCGTGACATCGCTGCTCTGGCGAGCCAGAGCCGCACACGGAAACGCCGTTTACCTTCCCGCTGGTAAGCGGTCCCTATTTATCTACTTGCACCCGGAGGTGCTTTCGAACTGCTAGGTTGGCAGGCGCTGGGATCGAGCAGCGGGAGCGCACCCCGCCGCAGGGATTCGAACCGCCGACCTTTCGATCGGCAAGCCCTAGGCGCTGAGGCTTTAACCCACAGCGCCACCTGCGTCCCCAACACTGCACAGCATACCTATGAGAAATAAAGATATCACAATTATCAGCCATTTTGAATACCCTCCAACCTTCAATGGCACAGTCCATATTTAAGTGCTACCCTGCGTTTTCTCTCTCTCTCCATCTTTCCAGCAAATACACCGAGATCATTACATAAGAACCAATAACTGTATTCATGGTGAAATAATGAGTGTGGAACAAATAAAAACTTAAGGCAGAGATGAAAAAGCCTGCAATACGCTGCTTCTTCCATATATATATATATATATATATATATATATATATATTCCTTTCTGAGTTGGAATAAAAAAGAGAGACAGGAATACCCTCCACCCTGTCTGGAACAAAAAGGGAACATTTGAACTTCATTTGAGCCCATTAAGTTTGAGGAGTGGCCAGAAAGCTCTTGACTCAAAGCTGAGTCCCAATGGCACCTTTCCCAGGCCCTTTGGGTCCTCCACAAACTGCTGCTCACTGGCAGTGTAGCAAAGGAAAATGCCAATGATCCAAACTTCCAGGCCAACAGCTCCAACTTCTTGAAGCCAGTCCCAAAGTATGTTATATCTACACCTTAAAACAGCCAATTAATGCTATGGAGGAAAAACATTCCTACCATCACTTTCCAGGCTGAAATACAGTCCACATTGGAGTCTACTAGACATCCCTAAATCTCATGGTGGGCTCAGGCTTCCCAACCCACAACACATTGCACACTGAGCTGTTTAATTTTAGTTTTAAGCCCACTTCGGAACAACTGCAGTCCTTAAAAGGAAATATTCAAAAGGAACAATGGGAGGAGAGGAACCAGAGGAACTATTCCTTTTAGCAAGGAGGTTACGAGATTCTCAATGAAAACTGTGGAATCATCAATTCAAGCAATTTAGGAAAACTCAAAAGAAGTTTTTTGCTAGATGACCTCATAAGCCTTTTTCCAAAGGTCTGTGGCGAAGTGTCGCCGCAGGAGGAGAAATTGATGTCAGTCCATCCTACTGCAAACATTCACACAGCTATTGAGTAATAAATTCCCATCAGAGGCTGTGTGGTTTGAAATTAAAATGTTTGGTATATGTATTAAATAAACACCGGGAAGAATGTGGACAAAAAGCCAGGCGGATAAAGAGCAATAGTCAAATAAAAGCCTAAGAAACATGGCTGGAAAACTGTGGCCCGCAATTCTGAATCAGAAAGCAAGCCCAGGCCGTAATTTGCCAAATCAGATGCAGCAGAAAACTATGGTATGGTGGAAAGGTGAGCACACAAGGGTAAAGTCCTGCATGCAAACCAAGCTAAAATCTTCATGATGGGTGTTGGGGGGAGTACAGTGGTGCCTTGCAAGACGAAAAGAATCCGTTCCGCGAGTCTCTTCGTCTAGCGGTTTTTTCGTCTTGCGAAGCAAGCCCATTAGCGGATTAGCGCTATTAGCGGCTTAGCGGCTTTTAGCGGCTTAGAGGATAAGCGGCTTAGAAAAAGGGGGGAAAGGGGGGGAAAGTCAGAAAAACTCGCAAGACATTTTCGTCTTGCAAAGCAAGCCCATAGGGAAATTCGTCTTGCGAAGCACCTCCAAAACGGAAAACCCTTTCGTCTAGCGGCTTTTTCGTCTTGCGAGGCATTCGTCTTGCGGGGCACCACTGTATAATGGGAAATACAGTGGTACCTCAGGTTACATACGCTTCAGGGTTACATACGCTTCAGGTTACAGACTCCGCTAACCCAGAAATAGTGCTTCAGGTTAAGAACTTTGCTTCAGGATGAGAACAGAAATCGTGCTCCAGTGGCGCAGCAGAAGCAGGAGGCCCCATTAGCTAAAGTGGTGCTTCAGGTTAAGAACAGTTTCAGGTCAAGTACGGACCTCCGGAACGAATTAAGTACCGTATTTTTTGCTCACTTTTTCCCTCCTAAAAAGTAAGGGGAAATGTGTGTGCGTCTTATGGAGCGAATGCAGGCTGCGCAGCTATCCCAGAAGCCAGAACAGCAAGAGGGATTGCTGCTTTCACTGCGCAGCGATCCCTCTTGCTGTTCTGGCTTCTGAGATTCAGAATTTTTTTTTCTTGTTTTCCTCCTCCAAAAACTAGGTGCGTCTTGTGGTCTGGTGCGTCTTATAGAGCGAAAAATACGGTACTTAACCCGAGGTACCACTGTATTTAAAACTGTCCTGGGTAAGATTTCTACCCAGATTTCTACGGGAACTTCCGGCTGGTCAACAGGAAGGGAGCGATAGAAAATGTGAAAGAGGGGGAAAGAAAGGGCAACCTGGAAGAAGGAACAAACAGCTATCAAAGTCTCAAAATTCAGTAGCATCTGAAAATCAAGTTGGAAATACTTGAGTGACCTATCTATTTTGGGGGACGTGGGATAAGGCACAAGATTTAATTTTCTTTTGCAACTTCAGAGTAGCGCAGTGTTTCGACTACTGAGCTAGCTATCAAGGGCTGGAAACATCTACATTTGTATCTAAACCATTTCAGAGTCCATCTACCTTGTCCAAAAATGTACCATGGAAATTACACTTGAAATACAGCCACTTTTGTCGATTAATGTGCACCACCATTAAGGTACATCATTCAAAGGCTTTATTTCTTGGCCCACTAAATATGCAGCACATTCATTCTTCCAGCTTGGTATAATGCTTAGCCTTTGGTGTTTCCGCATCACCATTGTGGCTTAGACAGTGGCTTTCTTGAGAACTCTTGATTAATGTTATTCTGTGTCACACAGCGAATCCTATGTACATAGAAGATTCTAGAGCAGAGCCAACATTCTGACATCTTTGTTGTGTGCTTGGAAGCATGTCTATTTTTGTTTGGAAGGAACTACATGCCTGCATAAATCACTGCGGTTCTTGGAAAAGATTAAATTGCAATCTGATAACAAGTTTGGTTGTTTTCTAGGGACAAGCTAAAGGACAAAAATAGTTTCTGTAACTTGTAAACTTTTAGGTAGGATGTTAACGAAAGGTCTTTGACAGCAATCCTTAAATTCAACCATTTTCCATTAAACTTTTACAAACAATAACATGCAGCGTTTTTCTTTAGTTTTTAAAATATTGGGGCAATAGATCAGGGACCTTGTTTGAGACAACCACAGTTTTCTTTGTAAGCATGCTTATGAAGAAACCCTCAGTTTCCCCTTTTGAAGAAGAAGAAGAGTTTGGATTTGATATCCCGCCTTTCACTCCCCTTCAGGAGTCTCAAAGCGGCTAACATTCTCCTTTCCCTTCCTTCCCCACAACAAAAACTCTGTGAGGTGAGTGGGGCTGAGAGACTTCAAAGAAGTGTGACTGGCCCAAGGTCACCCAGCAGCTGCATGTGAAGGAGCGGAGACGCGAACCCGGTTCCCCAGATTACGAGACTACCACTCTTAACCACTACACCACACTGACTCTCTCTTTTGAGTGAGCTTCATTCAGCTCTGCACATTTCCCTGATTTATTTTACACCAACCAATCAACTCCAGTATGCACAAGTGGGGATGCATGTTCAAGCCCCACACTGGACAAAAGATTCCTGCATTGCAGGGGACCCTTGTGGTCCCTTCCAACTCTACAATTCTATGATTCTGTGATTCTACAGCGAGACATTTACACTAATTTGACTTTAGTAGAGAGCAGGTGGGTGCTGTGGTCTAAACCATTGGGCCTCTTGGGCTTGCCGATCGGAAGGTCGGCGGTTCGAATCCACACGATGGGGTGAGCTCCTGTTGCTCTGTCCCGGCTTCTCCCAACCTAGAAGTTCGAAAGCAAACCAGTGCAAGTAGATAAATAGGTGCCACTGCAGCGGGAAGGTAAATAGCGTTTCCATGCGCTCTGGTTTCCGTTACCATGTCCTGTTGCGCCAGAAGCGGTTTAGTCATGCTGGCCACATGTCTGTGGACAAATGCTGGCTCCCTTGGCCTGAAAAGCGAGATGAGCACCACACCCCATAGTCAAATTTCGACTGGACTTAACCATCCAGGGGTCCTTTACCTTAGCTGAACCTGTAGTAAACTGGAAATCAAGTGCTACATTGGCAAAAAGGAGAGTTGCCACTGTTTAATCCCTTTTTCTTTTCTTTTTGGGAGGCAAGTGTAATACTGACCTGATCAACTCCAATCCCCATTATCAAAATACAGTACAAGTTGAAAGCAACTTCACATGTATTTTTCCTTTTTTGCAGTAGAATGCACCCACCAACATCCCCAAACTACATGCATGTTCATAGTGTTTGGTAATACTGTTACAAAACCTAACATTAGACATGCCATCAGAGCTCATTCCCCTACTCATTTTCTGCAGGATGTGCCAATATGTTCCATTACTGGCCAGCAATATTCTTCTCCTATCCAGACAAGACCTACACAGGACTCATGGATCACTCTCTACTAAAGAAAATAAACGGACACCATTCACACATAGAAAGCAGCAACGTGCAGACACAAGTAGGAGAATATTTCCGCCCCCCATGATACTCCACTGTTGACTGGAGAGTCACTATAATCCAACCTAGACTTCAAAGGGAAGCTATGCTGTAGAATTGCTGGACTAGGACTTACTAAACTGGGTAGCTTAGTTGGTTAAGGAAAGACGTGCGGATCAAGAATTGGCCTCCACAGTCACTTACGGACTCATTGTTAAGATCCTGCTCATGGAAGACCATCTTACTCGGCTACAAGAAGAAGAAGAAGAAGAAGAAGAAGAAGAAGAAGAAGAAGAAGAAGAAGAAGAAGAAGCAGCAGCAGCAGCAGCTGAGGCTGATAATGCCAAAGTTGCAAGTTGGACTAGATGATCCCAGGGTCCCTTCCAACTCTACAATTCTAATAAACTTCTAATAGTAAATTCAATTCTATTATATTCAGACTTAATTGCATCTGTGGACTTCTTTTCTACTAAAAGTACTACAATTAGCAGAGGAGGAGGGGATACTATTTTCATAGTACAGTGGTACCTCGGGTTACAAACGCTTTGGGTTACAAACACTTTGGGTTACAAACTCTGCTCACCCGGAAATAGTACCTCAGGTTGAGAACTTTGCCCCAGGATGAGAACAGAAATGGCGCGGCGGCACTGGGATGCCACATTAGCTAAAGTGGTACCTCAGGTTAAGAATGGTTTCAGGTTAAGAACGGACCTCCAGAACAAATTAAGTTCGTAACCTGAGGTACCACTGTATCTGCAACTGTCGGTGTGTCACTGTCTATTATTATCTCACGGCGTTTTGGCCCAAGACTTGACATTTTTCTCTCTGGATACCTGCCGACTGGAGATAACTTTTCATGGATATAATGGGCTCTAGCCCATACAAAGTGTGCTCTAGGCCCCTGTAATTTGAGAATTATTTTCATTTTATAACAGTAATTAATATCTGAGTGGGACATGCCATTAGCCTTAGAATACCGAAGACACTGTTTAAAGAACATTAATTGACATGCTTCCGCATACGTACAACCATAATACAGATATTGCCCGCTTGTTGCGCAAAAAGGCCATGTTGCCTCATTCCAGTGTTGCATGACACACATCTGGCCTGGAGCCAAAGCAATGACACTGCACTATCATAAACCGGAACTTAGGATTGATAGCTGGTGCTGATATCTTTTAAAAGAGCCACAGAAACGTGATTCACAAGTCAACAGAAATAAGTCCAAATTTGCTGCCATCAGCTTTAGACACCCCAAGTTTCAAAATGTAAAGAGCTGGGGAGCACTATAAATCAATGAAAGCCAACGCTGACAATGGGATTCAGATTTAATGCCAAGAATTTAAGGTGAACATTGGGCCTGGGTTATTTTGCAGCAGTGCCTCTGATTCAGAAATTGCTTCCAGGAGGCAGAAGTGGTGTTGTCCTGCAGCCAAATTTCACCCTTCTCCTCCACCTCCTATCCATACACCCTTTCCCCAGCAGCTGGCTGCTTGCACTCTCTTGCGCTACCAAGAAATCATCTGTGCAGCATGCTCATCTCCCAGAAATTCTCACTTCCAGATCAGAGAGAAACAAAATATTACACAAACTTGATTTACCGTATTTTTCGTCCTATAGGGCGCACCGGCCCATAGGATGCACCTCGGTTTTGGGGGGGGGGGAATGAATTAAAAAAAATTATTCCCCCCCCAGCCGCGGCTGCCGCCTCAAGCCTTGCGCACACCTGCCCGAAGCACGGGGCACCCTCCGGAGGGCTCCGCGTGCTTCGGGCGGCAGGCTGCCGCCCCAAGCCTAGCGGGACCTCCCGCCGGGCGCACAGGGCTTGCGGACACTCGCCCGAAGCACGGGGATCCCTCCGGAGGGCTCCGCGTGCTTCGGGCAGCAGGCTGCCGCCCCAAGCCTCGAGCGCCCGGCGGGACCTCCCACCGGGCGCGCAAAGCTTGCGGACACTCGCCGGGGCTGCAGGCTGCTATACACCACAAAAGTGAAGTACAAATTATATGACTCAGGCCTAGACATATTGGGCTCTATACACAAAGGCCAAAGTTCTCATCTAAAGAAGTTGTTGAAAGCTCCCTCTATTACCATCTTAAGACAGGAACATTGAAGACAACAGTTTAGACCTGGGACTGCCAACCTATTTTGGTTCATGGACAGGTCTGTGAACCGGAGAAACTGCCGCGACCATCAAGCACAAATTGCAGCCTATTCCATTGGGTCCAACAGAATGCTTCTTTCAATCCTAATTCCAGCAGGGGGAGAAAACCCCTTGGTTGCTTTGGAAACCCTATTGCGGGCTTATCTGTGTCCGTGGGCATCACACTGGCAACCGCTGGTTTAGACTCCTATTCTCACTCCGAAAGCTTTCAAAAAAATTGCTCCTAACGTGCAACTTAATGAAGAGTTCTGCGTGACTGAAAAGTATGAATGCCTTGTCAGCTTCTATTTAGAACCGTTTCTGAAAGCTATGTTACACAGTGGAACACTTCCCCGCTTCAGAATTCCATTGCTGCGTAGGCTACTTTTTAAATAAGCTTGAGACATTCCACCACAAAAGGCAGCAAGAAGCCTCAGAAGACAATGACGGATATTGAGCAGCTTTTTATGAGAAGTTTGGCAGCTGAGTTTGGGTGAAGATTACACTGCGTGCCAGCCGGCAGGACTCCATTGAATTTGAGGCCATTCTTGTCCATTTAGTAGTACAGTACATTGCTTATATAAACAACACACAACGGAAAGATGCTTCACAATGGGGGTCAGAAAGGCCATTTTGCAAGCCTAAAATACGCAGAAATTACATGTGCAAGCAAGACTGGCTGCCGACAGGAGAACGTTTTAGGTGTGGAAATAAATGGCTCCACAATGCGAGAAAGGGGGAGAGGAACAAGTAAGCGATAAAGAGAACGGATGCTGCAATTATAGCAACTAACAATCAAGGCTGCAATATTTGCTTTAATTCCAAACCCTAGAAAATGACCACCCATCCCAGCACTTACCTTACTCCTATAAGCATAGCTATCAGCATCGAACAGATAGGATCAGCTATCATTAAACCGTAGTTCTGCATCAGTAACGCAGATATGATGACACCAACACTTCCAAGTGTGTCAGCCACAATATGTAAAAATACACCTACAAACAAACATACGTTAAGATCAGAAAGCATATTAATGTATTTTTTTCAACGTAAATTTCAGTAGGCCTTCAAATAAGTGGCACAGTCGACAATGGATAGCAGACAAACAGTTCCTGTGTAAATATTTACTATGATACTCATAAAACTACAGGAGATGCTTATTATCACATTACATTTGCAGGAAAAATCTACTACAACAGATCTCAATTCCATCCTGCAAAGGTAGTGTCAGAAGCTGTGAGCCACAAGTGGAATCCATACTGGGGCTTTTCCCAGTTTCTAGAAGATGCAGTGCAGGCTATTTTCACATCACTCAGACAACACAAACAATCCAAGAAGTGGTACCCATGCCAAACATACTATGGAAACAGCTCCTCCATATGATCAGGAACATTTTTACAAGAGGAGTTGCCATTTATTTACATTATTTGTGGTCACCCTCTAACAAAAGTCACCTGGGTGACTCACACGATGGAAAAAAAAACCCCTATAATAAAATAGGTTCTTTCCTAAAACAAAAACAAAAAACTGTAATAAAATAATACATAACAATAAAATAAATTTTCACTACTTGTCTATATACCAGTTTCCCAAATGGTTACATGTCCCTTCATAGTATGCAGAGCATAAGGAAAATCGTTGTCACAAAATCAAACACCCTTTTGAGGGCCTGAACTTTCTGCGGAGCAATTGTTTTTCTCCAAATTAATAAAACACCAAGCACGATGAAATGTTTTAATACATTTTAATGAGCTGAACTCGAAGAAAGCTTTGCCAGAAGGAAGTTTTGCACACACACACACACAAAAAGGTTTACAATCCCTTCTGCATTTCAACTGCTGAAAATACTTTTTGTGTGCCAGCAACAAATTCTTTTTCCAATTACACTACTTAAGTTCGTATATAAATATAGGCAAGTTACACAAATCTGAACAAATGCCAAGCCCCTCCATATCAATGATATGTAGAACCTATCCCAAAACTAAGCCTAGGGATCCCTCTGCTGGTAACCGAGGGCATAATCTCCCATGAAGGATGGAGCAGTTCTAACAGGACTTGAAATGCTTATCTGCATTGCATTCATACTTCATTTTTTAAAAGCAGCTGCTATCTTTAACCGCTTCTGTCTGATTTTGTTGGCAGATGGATGGAGCTGGAGGGAGGAGAGAGAATCAACTAAGCTTTCGTTTCTCCGCATTCTGCTAACAGCTCCCTACACCAGATCAAAGCACATTCCATCAGTGCAAAGTGATGCAACTCACAACAACTGCTCCTTCCTGTTTCCTTCTGAACACAATAGGACATAAGCTAAGTGAATTCTCAAGTATGATGTAGAAAAATAGGGGTGCTTGGCTTTTGCTGCCCAACTCCCCAAGGGGCTGAGTCCCCTAAGTCCAGGATCGGTCAGAAAAGAAATGTGTTTCCTCATTGTTAGTGAATTTCAACATAAAACTTATATATATATAGTTTTGTTTCTTCCAGATTTGCACTATGCTATTATTGCTTCATTTCCACCAACTCTGTTTTAGCACACTCTGTTGATAACATACCTTCTAAAATCTGTTTGCTGGATCCTGCAGCCAATTCAATGGGATGATTATCTGTAAAACAGCAGGAAGATAAAACGCATTTATCCTCTCAATGTTATGCGAGTTTCTGTTCAGCACTGAATTTCTCTTTCAGGGATCGTATTATTTGCAGCAACTGCTTATACAGCATCGCCCTCTTAATCAAATGGAACTGGAAATCCTTTTTTAAAAAATTAAAATAAAAACTGAACCGAGAATGTTTTTTTAAAGGGAAAGTATAGAGGGAGGAGGGAAATCAATGAATTCTCCAAAATCCAAACTTTCCAAGCGATTTCATGTTAGGTTCTGTTTTAAGGTGACAGGAGAAGAGAAAGATGGAAGAAGCAAATTAACAACGCAGGCACAAGCCATAGAAAGCTCTGTTGTCTGCCAACTTGGGACATAATGTCACGATTTCCAAACAATGGGTCGTATCTAAGTGCAGATTACTATTAGGCTGAGAATCCAGAAGCAAGTCAAACACGGCCAGAACGTGTAAAGTTTAAGGCCTTAAAAACAAACACTTAGAAATCAGACATGAATTATCTCATATTACAGGAGTCCAAATTATTCTGCAGCTAAGCCACTGACGTTTTAATTACCTGTTCAAAAAAAATAAAAATGGAAGCCTAGGCAATAATTACTCAACATCTACACAGCATGATTTTTTATAAAAAAAGATCCTTTTCAGCAACCTTCCTTCAATGTCAAAAATGCAATCAACAATTTATGTTATTAGCCTACGCTTCCATCTAGCTCAAGGCAACATACATGGTTGTGTTGCTGTCTCCACTACAAAACATTTTATCCTCACTGCCAACCTATGAAGAAGGCGAGGGTGAGGGGGTCTACTGGCCCATGATCACCGACTGAAAGTTGGCAAGAAAGTGACTCTGAGTCATTGTCCCCCTTCACCTTCAATGCGGTTAAAGAAAATGCTGCCATGAGCCTTAAAATAGAACTGATGGCAGTCCCCATTTAATCTGGATTTTAATCTGTGTTTGTTTGTTCTTTTCAAATGACAGCAAGCAGCTTCAGATACAGATTTGCAAGGATCCATTTGAATAAAAGAAGATTTCTTCTGCATGTAAGTATACGCTTGTGTGCTGTTTATTGTTATTATTTATTAATTTGTTAGTCACTTTATTTTGCCCAGAACAGCCCAAAATGACTTAAAACCAAACAGACAGACAATAAAAACCCTACATATATATATTAAAACCAAGAGGGAAAAGAAATACATTAAAAACACCCCATCCCCTTCTAAAAGGCAACAGATAATTAAAGGCCAAAGACCTGGTTATAGAGGAAAGTTTTGCCTGATGCCTAAAGATATATATATAATGAGTGAGGTGAGTTTCCCCTGGGAGACCACTGTGCGCTATTAAGAGCACACCTATGCACATCTGAGTGGCATACACATGTATTGAATAACATCAAAATTTAAATAAATACATACATATGGCACATAGTTCCTAATCACAGCAATTTCCCTTGGAGCACACACAGCAAGAAACATAATCATGTGCACATATCACAAGCAACATGGGATACTTACAATCTCTTACATATGAAGTCTTCAGAAAACGTGTTAAATGGTCAGACGGCAACATTCACCTGTTTACATATAAGTCGTACCTTGGTTTTCGAACAGCTTAGTTCTCAAAGGTTTTGGCTCCCGAATGCCACAAACTCAGAAGTGAGTGTCCCAGTTTATGAACTATTTTTGGAAGCTGAACGTCCGCCGGGTCGAATCTGTGTCCAGGGCAGCTGTTTACCAGCTCCATCTGGTACGTAGGCTGAGACCCTATCTGCCTGCGGACTGCCTCACCAGAGTGGTGCATGCTCTGGTTATCTCCCGCTTGGACGACTGCAATGCGCTCTATGTGGGGCTACCTTTGAAGGTGATCCAGAAACTACAACTAATCCAGAACGCGGCAGCTAGACTGGTGACTGGGAGCGGCTGCTGAGACCATATAACACCAGTCTTCAAAGACCTACATTGGCTCCCAGTACGTTTCCTAGCACAATTCAAAGTGTTGGTGCTGACCTTTAAAGCCCTAAACGGCCTCGGTCCAGTATATCTGAAGGAACGTCTCCACCCCCATCGTTCTACCCGGACACTGAGGTCCAGCACTGAGGGCCTTCTGGCAGTTCCCTCACTGCAAGAAGCCAAGTTACAGGGAACCAGGCAGAGGGCCTTCTCAGTAGTGGCGCCCTCCCTGTGGAACGCCCTTCCACCAGATGTCAAAGAGAACAACTACCAGACTTTTAGAAGACATCTGAAGGCAGCCCTGTTTAGGGAAGCTTTTAATGTTTGATGTATTACAGTATTTTAATATTTTTTTGGAAGCCGCCCAGAGTGGCTGGGGAGGCCCAGGCAGATGGGCGAGATATAAATAATAATTTTTTATTATTATTATTATTATTATTATTATTATTATTATTATTATTATTATGGAAGTCGAAGGGACTTCCAGAATGGATTCCATTGGACTTCCAAGGTACGACTGTACAATCAATGTTATTTTCCTGCCCAGAAAAGTCAAGGGTTCCACAATGAAGACGACACAGCTTGTGCATGTGTATCTGTGAGTCTGCTAGGTCATATACACTTACCATGGCAGTAATCTTGACTCTGCGAATCCCCATGTCCATGGCTGTGATCATGAGAATGCCCATGCCCGTGCCCATGCTTGGAATCATGGCTGTGCCCGTGTCCTCCATGACTGTGCCCATGGCTTAGAGCCCCGTTAAACAGGGAATGGCTATGTTCATGCCCTGCAAAAAGAAATTTGTTGGAGTGACTTAGAACGCTTCTGTGTATTGTCACGACTAATACTAATTTCTCAGGGTTACCCCTGTAAAGCTATTCCTGTGTGATGAGGAAGGGGAAGCCTTCTTAGGTTTAACAAATGTCTTTGTAGGTAGCTGCAAATTTAAGTCTGAAAACAATGAAGTAATAATAGCTTCTTTCAATTGTTCCATAAACAAGACGAAAATGGCCAAAGACGTTTTGGTGCTTGAGGCAGAAAATCCATACGGTCCCCAATCCCCAAAGTTAAAACAGAAAACTTGTTGCCCCAAAATCTACCTGTTAAAACTGAAAATATTTGATACCCCAAAATCTTCCACTGAAGCTGCCTGCCTCACCCTGAAACAGCACCCTTAATAAGTGTATCTAATGATAAGTAATCTTAACTGATTGATTATATGTGTTTAAGTTAACTTATAAAATAGCTTTGCAGGAAAAAAAGTATAGTATTTCTTCTCAGCTGATGCATGTATGAATCACAGAAGAGGTTTTGTCCTTTTTTTGCACCCAGAGGTGATACCTCTAAGATGGCACATACCATAAGGACTTATATTTCAGTCAATTAATTGATCAAAACTATTGTGATCAACTAAAAATGTGCCCTTGCTCAATCTAGCCAATCGACTAAGGCCCAGTTTCAGACGCAATTATCATAGAGCATAGGCCAATAAACCAATTCAGACATCAAAGGGAACTGTGGTTTAAAAAGCTAGAATAGATGCACTAAAGCCAGGATTGCAAGGCTCATAAGCACACAGCTGTATCTTAGGCTGATAAACCATGGCTTGAGAGTCATGCCTGAACCTGACCAAAGCATAGCTCCATTCTACACTAGTTCAGAACAAAGCCATAGCTCAAGTTCATATTTCTACACAATAGTAGTTTCATCACAAGCTATCGCCTGTTTAAGCACTACAGTTCCCCCATGCATGATATTTCCCATCATTTGCATACTTCCAGATCGCAGCTTATATGCTCCTTGCTAAATTTAAAGCAATACTACATGCCACATATTAAAAATTTATTTCACATACTAAGTATAGACGGCAGTGAAAACCAGTGAGTTGTAGTAGCATACTATATAGGACTTAATGAATTGGCCAATAAAAACAACAAAGCAGGTTCTGATTCTTAGAATGTCATTTTAAGACATTTTTTACAGCGCTGTTTTGCTGATGCTAAGGAGGCAAGGCCTTCTAGTGGCTCTCTAAGCTATGGAACAACTCTTCCTTTCTCCTGAAAAGTCCAGTGGACATCAAAGGTATTCCAAGGCTTTTACGATGCTGGTGAAGGGTGACCAGTGGTTGCTGATATTGCAGCATGAGAGGCACAACACAGCTGTATAATGAGTGTACAAGACATCTCACTGGAACTTTGCTGTACGACAGAACATAGTACTGAGCCATCTAGTGAAACTGGAGACAAAATGATTGATTAAAGGCCGCTCCAGATTGGTGTTTTGTTGGAAGTGCATTCTGCAGCATGTCACTGTTGAAATAATAGTGCGCTGGTGGTAGATTTATACTGGACCGTCCACAAATCATTGCATTACTATAGGGCAGCAAAAATGGGACATCCCAACCTCCTTGCGCCCCCCAAAAACCAACCTCAGAACATTTGAGGTATAAAAAGTTACAGGATTTAAGGAGGACGTTCTAGTACATCCACTGAGTAGAAATTAAAAAGTATGTTCAACCCAAAGCTTTTGCAGGCACAAGCAAAATTGAAAGTGGGGTCGTGTCTGACTGCCCCAATAACATCATGAGCACAAATCATCATGAATGTGTAATAAAAGGGATGCCTGGAGAGGCCCGTAAGATTATTGTTTGAGCATCTTACCAGAACCATGAGAGTGGCCGTGTCCTCCGTGTTGGAACACAAAAATTCCTATCAGGTTTACAAGAAAGCCGAGTATAGAAACTGGAAGAAGTCTTTCATGATGCACGTCAGGTGGTTCAAGGGCTCTCTGCAACAGGGAAGCGGAAAGTTTGAGTGTAAGTCATTTACAACATCCACTTATAGAACATTCTCAGGGTATCCTACATATCAGTGCTCTGTGAAGCATCGTCTGCATCCACACATAAGGAGAGTCTGCTGAATCAGGCCAGCATCCTGTTCTCACAGTGGCCAACCAGATCCCTGTGGGAAAGCCACAAACAGGATCCGAGCAGAAGAGGACTCTCCTCTCCTGTGGTTTCCAGCAACTGGTATTGTGGAGGCAGAACAGAGCCATCACAGCTAGATCCCTTCCACCAAAGAGCTCTCAATCAAGTTGAACCATGGCTTGTTTTAATCCCCCAGGAATGCTGCACACATTACAAAAAACCCACAGCCTGGTTTCTCATGTGAACTCTAGCCATGGTTTGTTTCCAACCAACTACAAGCACTAAACCAGAAATAGTCAAGAGCAAGTCTTGGCTTATTCCTGGCATAGCACTTATCTAGTTTGTTTGGGGGGAAAAGACTGAAGAATCAAGTCGTCAGATGAAGCTGCCATTCTCGTCCCCAGGATACATGAATGTTTAGTATGGATACAAGCTGCTTGGAATATCTCGCTTGTGCTACGTCGCTCCTAATTCTTTCTGGGGATTGCACCACTAGTTGGTCTTTCTGAGAGTAGAAGTGTTGGCTGCCCATAGCCTAGCCCTCTGATAGGGAAGCATGCTGTGGTTTGTGCCTGCTATTTAATGATCATGGGACTAAAACTGGGCTGTCTCAAATCTTGTGAAAAGATGGTTTGGGGATAAATTTCCTGCATTTGGAGGCACTATTGAACATATTTCTTTGCTCCGGCAGCACTGGTGCTATTGACTTTAATGCCACTAGGTTCAGGCTTACATTGTCATGCAAACCAGGTCTCTGGCACCAACTTCCAAGTAAATAACCACAGAACTGAACTGCACGAATCAGTTTATTTATCAGGAATGATTTATAGCCATCTTCATAACATACCTCGACACCTTCAGAGAAAATGAAGAAGGCTGTGAAGATCAGAAACAGACCGTTGACAAAGCCAGCTAGTACCTCTGCTCGAACATACCTAGAAAGATTTTTACAAAGATCTTAGTAGCACTCTGCATTAGACCAAATTCCACAACTATTGAAGTCTTAGTTTCCCCCCCGTAGTTGAAAAACCCAGTAACAACTGGTGGCCGAATAATCTGAATAAAGTGATATTTTTAAAAAGAATAACTAATGCAAGAATTGAAGCTAGCACTGTGTACTATTTGCTCCTAGAATGCAAATAAGGTATACAGACTCCACACCAGAACTGTATCCTCACAAAAGTCCCTACAATAATTTTTCAAAATGAGAAGCACTGACCCACTGAATGAGAAACAGAGCTGTGAACACTGCTTTCAAACCAACTGACACCGTTTATTGAGTGAGAAGATCCAAAAGCGCTGCTGCTCACCTGATCTGCAGGCACAACTCTCACCAGGTAGTGGAAGATGTGCTCCAGAGTGGGTGCAGTCCCCCATTTCCTGCAGCGAGGCAACGTTCAGCTTGCTTCTTGCCAGCAAGCACGACTTTGCATGAACCCACACAGAAAGCAGCCCTTAGCCAGGTCAAAAGCAGCACACCAGGCCCTGCTTCTCATTTGGCAGGTGCTGCTACCAGCAGCATATGAAAGTTCATTTTTCCTTTCTTACTGAGGCCAAAATCAGATATGCCACGTGTTTGCTAAAAATGTATTTGCCAGTTTAACTTGAACGTGTGTTAACTTTATCGTAAGATTGAGTGCATGGAGGATAGAAATAAAGCCAACTTACCTCCTCATGCTCTGCTGTCTGAAGTGTTGCCTTTTCCCCACCCCCCAAATCAGCTCACTTTCATTATCAGAGCTGAGTTAGGAGGAGGAAATTAAACTAGTGGGGGGCACTGTTGGTGTGGGTTTTGCTATAGGCCTCTGCATGCTTGACTGAGCAATAGAAGTGGACCCCACATGAACATTACAGTGGTACCTCGGGTTACATACGCTTCAGGTTACATACGCTTCAGGTTACAGACTCCGCTAACCCAGAAATATTACCTCAGGTTAAGAACTTTGCTTCAGGATGAGAACAAAAATCGTGCTCCGGTGGGGCAGTGGCAGCGGGAGGCCCCATTAGCTAAAGTGGTGCTTCAGGTTAAGAACAGTTTCAGGTTAAGAACGGACCTCCGGAACGAATTAAGTACTTAACCCGAGGTACCACTGTATAGCCAAATTGGCATGTGTGTTTATCAAAGATGTGAGCATCTGTTTTGGTCCTCAGAAGGGTTTGTGCCAAGTTCAGGGAAGCCGAAAAGATATTGGGCCCGATGTGGCCTGCCAGACAGCTACTGATACAAATCAATTTTTTACCATGAGCCAGCAAACATGATGCACATGTGCAAAGCATGAAACTGAAGAGGTCCTTCAGGCATCATGACACAAAGGTAGCATGGGTGCATAATGCAAAGCCATAGTTAGAAAGATTAGCTGGTACACCAAGCACTCTGAGCTCACTCTTCCTTTCACCAAGCACAGAAAGGAGGCTTCGGTCTTAGCATTGCATCCAAGCCAGCACTTTCCCAAACAAACCACAATCAGGAAGCCAGGAACTAACAGGGGTGCAACCCACAGAAAGCCTTGGGAGCAACACAGCACCAGTCAGATTTTCAAGGCAACTTGTATCCACACTAAACATTCATTGTGTACCCTAAGCAGAGAGAGCTTCGGATTTCTGGAAGCTTGCACATGTCCCTGAGAGTGGGAAAGTGTACCCAAACCAACAGATAAACAGCCTGACATTAATTTGAGTCATATTTTCATTAACATTAAAGGCGAAAAGTTCTCAAGTGTCTGAGACTTGGCCCTCCTACTAAAAAGGTAGTACAATAGGTACAATAGAAATATTTACAGCCTAATTCCACCAGCCCACTTCAGTACAATTCCTAAACGCAACACTGCCCTGTTTAGTTTGATTAGAGTATGCTGACATTCTGTCATCTATTATCATCAGGCATTAGAGGCAATATATAGGTTTCTTAGAACATCTATGCTTTTTCTACTTACCCATAAGAAAAGGCATCATTTGATCTCCACTTTGAAATTACTGACGCTGCCAGCCCAGCTAACAGAGCAGTGCAGTCAAAGAACATGTGAAAAGAATCTGATATTAGACCTAAACTGGAAAAGCAAAGAAAACATTTGGTTAGGTACCAGAAGTTATAGCACATTTGAATGCTTCAAGGTCAGTTCCATTAGCAACTCCACTGTGCGCAAGGATTGCTCAAAAGCCAGCGTTCCTTTGGAGTTTTTACTTATTGTTTTCTTGCTAATACACATTTACATGGTATCTAGTTCATTCAAAAACTCTATCCCATCAGAACCTATTAAGAAGTGAGACTAATTAATAGATCTTATGCACAAAACATTGGGAAAATTCAGTACAATGAACTACAAGATGATTAATTTATTAGCCAGAGGAAGGAATTAAGTGTACTGTGACAAAAAGTAAAATCATGGATAAAATATTTGTAGTCTATCCTGGATAAGACATTCAGATGAAATCAGAGGGTATAACATAGCCACCAACACTTTCCCCACAATAGAGGCAAGGCAATAGCCTCACCTAGCCATTCCTGAACACCTGGAGGAGTTCAAAAATGTATGTGTTCACCGATTCATGGCAAATTATTTCCTGATCAAGCACATTTAATGACAAGTCTTCAGCAGGTGGTAAAAGGCAGGATTAATTTGAAATTCCAATCAGGAATGTTAACGAGAGCTTTACAGTCACTTGTTGTTACAATCCACTGGTGAGAAATTGTCTAGCCTATCTACATAGCTATAATGATACTGGGTTATAGTAATGAATCAGTTTTCTGCCAAAATATGTTCAAAATTACCCGCAACTGTTTTTTTTTATTAAAAAAACCAGAACCAGTAAAATAAATTTTACCTTTGATGTAGTTAAAAATAAATCCTACATTGAATCTATTTTAAGTGGACCGGTTCACACAGTCCAATGAGGTAAATACTGTTTGTTCCTGGGGATCCAGTCATACATGATATGATCTGGTAGATCTCCAGATATAGCTTCCCTATGCTAATATCCACAACTGTCACTGCTTGGAAATGCTTCATTTTTCTAGCAGTTCAACAAGTCCCTGTTGACTGGTTTGCTTCAACACCAGAAACAAGCAGGCTCAAAAGAATTAGCAAGTTCAGCTCCAATGAAATGGTTATTTTCCTTATTATTAATCTGCATGTTGAAACAACCATATTCTCTGATTTATCAGTGAAGGTAGGTTTGGATCAATCTAAGAACTAAATAAAAAAGGGAACCAACTCCATAAAAAAATTTACCAGCCTACCCAGGAATGTAAACCTGTGTCTCACACGGCATCTGGAACAATTTGGCAAGTAAAAACTATTACTCACCCCAGAAAATAATTACTCCTATGGTAGTTTATCCTAAATTTGGAAGCACAGCTTTCAAAACAGGTCTGCCTGGAGTGAGTCGTTTTATTAAGTGATGTTAACCTTCCTCTAACTTAAGCTGTATTTATATTAGCATTACTCCGTAAAAGCATCTGAAGTACATAGCATTCATCAGCTGTTCAGAAACACTAGCAGAATGCATTCTTATGAAGCTCCCAAAGATTTTAGAGCATTCTCAGAGGACCTTCCCCTGCCTTGTGTAGGGAGGCAGCGAGTGACCAGGGAAATGTGTCTTTTCTGCCATTGTACCCTGCTTGTGAAATGCTCTCCCCAGGCACACTCAGATTCTTTTTAACACTGTGTGAATAAGACCATCTTACTTGCCCAGGCCTTTAAGTACCAACATTAGATCTTTTAACTGCTTTGAGTTTTACTTGGTTTTACATATTTCTGATACAGTCATACCTCTTGTTACATTCGGGTCAGGTTACATCTTTTCAAGGTTCTGTCCCGCGGCGACCCAGAAGTACCGGAAAGGGTTACTTCCGGGTTTCGCCGGTCGCGCATGCGCAGACGCGCAAAATGACGTCACGCGCATGTGCAGAAGCAGCGAATCGCGACCCGCGCATGCGCAAACGCGGGTTGCATTCCTTTCAGGTTGCAAACAGGGCTCCGGAGCGGATCCCGTTTGCAACCAGAGGCACCATGTACTGGTATCTTATGTGGTATGTTTATTTGAATTGCAGGCATTCTCTGAAAGTCTCTGGACTAAAGAACAGAAAATAAAGACTATCATAAAAACAAATTCATTCCCAGTGGCTCATAAAATATTTTCGTTCTGAAATTGTGTGTTTCTATTTAAATTGTCAGAATGAGCTTTCCACTAATCATAACCATAAGTTAGATTTAACCCACCTCATCTCTCCTAGTATTCACAGAAGACCCACCCACAAGAAGCAATATTTAAACATTTATTATGAAGATACTGTTTGCTACAAAAATAAATGGGGCTCTTCAAGACACAGTAATGCAAAAATTCACAGAGCAGCTTCTAACAGCGTTGGGGCCTGACAGATACCAAGCTTTTGAGTATAAAAGATACCAAGAAGTCAGAGACTATATGCATACAAAGATAGCCTGTCATACTACAAGGTGCTAGGATGCATAGGGGACTATTAAGGCAGCTAATGACTGCTGGTCATAGATGAAAGCCATTCCTGAAGAAAGCGTCAGTGAAGAGCAGCTGGGTTGAGCTCTGCTGATTGAAGGTGCCCTAAACGCCTTCAAGCAACAGCACCCAACACCCACTTCCCCATTTTGTGCTCCAGATGGCAGGGATCAACGCACAACTCCTGGGGTAATCCCCACTCACTTACACAACGTCCAAGTTTGCAGGAAGGCAGTCAGCTCATCAAGCTTGCCAGAGGACACTGCCATGCTCATCACAGTGGAATAAATGTTGAAGTCTGCTTCAGGGTTCAGACCCATCACAGGAACCAATAGGTTTCTAGCAGTAATTTGCAAGTATCTCATGCATATTGGGATGCAGGTGGCACTGTGGTCTAAACCACAGAGCCTAGGGCTTGCCGATCAGAAGGTCAGCGGTTCCAATCCCCAAGACAGGGTGAGCTCCCGTTGTTCGGTCCCTGCTCCTGCCAACCTAGCAGTTTGAAAGTACATCAAAGTGCAAGTAGATAAATAGGTACCGCTCTGGCGGGAAGGTAAACGGCATTTTTGTGCACTGCTCTGGTTTGCCAGAAGCAGCTTAGTCATGCTGGCCACATGACCCGGAAGCTGTCTGCGGACAAACGCCGGCTCCCTCAGCCAGTAAAGCAAGATGAACGCCGCAACCCCAGAGTCGTCCGTGACTGGACTTAACAGTTAGGGGTCCCTTTACCTTTATCTCATGCATACGTGGTTTATATATTGATTTTAAGTCACAACAATTTATTTTCTGACATAAGAGTGCCAAAGCCTTCCATCTAAAATCTTAGGGCGAGCTACCGTATTTTTTGCACCATAACACTCACTTTTTTCCTCCTAGAAAGTAAGGGGAAATGTCTGTGCGTGTTATGGAGGGAATGCCTATGGGTGGCATGCCTACGGATTTTCCTCCTCTAAAAACTACGTGCGTGTTATGGTTGGGTGCGTGTTATAGAGCGAAAAATACGGTATATTGTTGCAACAGATACATGGTCAAATATCTCTCAGAGTTCTCTGTACTGAAAGGTGTCCATGCTGTCAAAAACCGGCATGGTTCTGTAATCCAACTGCTGTTCATAACATCAGGCTCTGAACTGCAAATACCTTTGCCACCAATACATTTCTAAAGGGCACAAACATGAAGGGAACCCATGCTATTCATGCATATAAACCTTTAAAAAGCAGCCCAAACTAATAAATATTGAATAAGTTGTATCGATACAGTGGTGCCCCGCAAGACGAATGCCTCGCAAGACGGAAAACTCGCTAGACGAAATAGTTTTCCATTTTGGAGGTGCTTCGCAAAACAAATTTCCTATGGGCTTGCTTCGCAAGATGAAAATGTCTTGCGAGTTCCTGCGGGTTTTTTCCTCCCCCCCCCCTTTTTCTAAGCCGCTAAGCCGCTTATCCGCTAAGCCGATAAAAGCCGATAAACCGCTAATAGCGCTAATCCGCTAAACCATCAATGGGCTTGCTTCGCAAGACGAAAAAACCGCTAGACGAAGAGACTCACGGAACGGATTATTTTCGTCTTGCGAGGCACCACTGTACTTCATTCTCTCTCTACAGTACTGGTTAAATGCAGGAAATTCTTTCAAAGGCCTTTTGTTTGCCCGTTCCCCAGTTGCCCGTAGCACTAACACCTCCTCCTACATACATGTGTTTCTTAACACGTATATAACAGTATGTGCCAAGTATGATATTTGTATTTATTCTGCAATATATTGACAGGTTCAGAAGCTGCCATAACTTCCCAAATTATCTGTCAGGGGTTTCCTACAGTGCTTTCTCTGTCTACAGAAGGGGGAAAGCCATGTGTGAACCAGCTCTTAGACTAGTGTACTTGATTTGCTTTGATAAGCTACTGGCATCATCCATTTGGTCACTACAGTGGTACCTCTGGTTACGTACTTAATTCGTTCCAGAGATCCGTTCCTAACCTGAAACTGTTCTTAACCTGAAGCGCCACTTTAGCTAAGGGGGCCTCCCACTGCTGCCACGCCGCCGCGGCATGATTTCTGTTCTCATCCTGAAGCAAAGTTCTTAACCCGAGGTAATATTTCTGGGTTAGCGGAATCTGTAACCTGAAACGTATGTAACCTGAAGCATATGTAAGCCGAGGTACCACTGTACAGGACACAAGGACACAGCTTCTTAAGAAATAAGTGATTGATTATATGGCTTCCACAAGAGAATACAAGTGCCATAAACTATCAACAACTTTCCCAAATTTTGCCGGATAAAAATAAAGGCCTACATATCAATCAAGAACCACTACAGCATCATTACAGCTGCAGAAGTTACGCCTTCATGAGCTCAAGGAACAGCATGCTGACATTTTGCCTTTGGCAACATCTAATCTACAGGACCTGACCAGTTAAGGTTTCCTTATCCTGCAGCATTTTCTCCCTGATCTTACTATAGCAACCGTTCTACACAGGGTACACTGCATAACTCCTCAGGAGTACCAAATCTAGCAGATCATGTACAGTGGTACCTCGCAAGACGAATGCCTCGTGAGACAAAAAACGCGCAAGACGAAAGGGATTTTCGTTTTTTGAGTTGCTTCGCAAGACGATTTTCCCTATGGGCTTGCTTCGCAAGACGAAAACGTCTTGCGAGTTTGTTTCCTTTTTCTTACAACCGTTAATACCCAGGGAATCCGCGCTTCGCAAGACGAAAAAATCGCAAGACGAAACAACTCGCGGAACGAATTAATTTCGTCTTGCGAGGCACCACTGTACTCAGAGGCAACGGTTATGCAAGCAGTCCCTCCAACAAAAACCTTCAAGCCAGCCAAAAAGGGATAAGGCCTCCCAAAAATTTCTTTCCCCACCCCTAGTACAGTCACCTCCTCCTCTTGAAACCCTCCCTGCCTTCTTTTCTTCCTGAAGTTTAAAACCTGCTCTTAAAACAACGTGTACCAAAAAGATCGCTTCCCATAAAACAAACATTGGCTGCTCAGGCTTCCAAGGAGGAGGAATGAATGAGATAGTCCAACACACACCCTCTTTTCCCAGGGCCAATGACACTCTCGGCCATCATCACACACCCAGCGCTGGTGCTTCCTCAGCACCAGCCAGAGGGAGACGTGGCAGCAGTAGCGCAGCGGAGCTGAACAGGCACCGCCTCTCCCACATCCTCCCTCGCTTCCCTTCCCGGTACCTGTTGCTCCAGATGCCATACAGCAGCTCCACGAAGGCAAAGGAGAGGTTGAGGCAGAGGAAAAAGAAGAGATTTCTTGACGTCTTGTCCGACAGGATCGACCTAAAGGACGGGCAGGAAACAGGGCGAACTTAGAGGAGGAAAGCATGAGGGTGAAAAAGAGAGTTAGCCAAGAAGCGATGCTGGCCAGGGTCTTGCCTCTCTCAAGGGAAGAAGAGAAGCTGGTACTCTGGGACAGCTCAGTCCCTAGAGCAGGAGACTCTTACGCCCCGGGTCCTGGGTTCGAGAGCCCAACTTTGGGCAAAATAGTCCTGCACTGCAGGGCTTGGACTAGATGACCGTGGGGGTGCCTTCCAGCTGTGGCCACCCCCCACCCACGTCCTTACCAGGCTGGCTAGCTGGGAGCCCCTCCCCCCCCAAGCGTCAGTTACAAGCCACCCCCCATGCACCTGTATCTCCACCTCCCCTGGGGGGGGGGGTCACATCCCGGACAAGAAGGCCTGCCAAAGCAAAGCCTCCTCCCCCTCACACAGCGCAAAGCCTCGCTCCTTCCCCGAGGCAGCCTCCATACCGCCAAGCCCTCATGCTGGGCTCGCCTCCGACGCGCGTTCCCACGCACACGCGTGCGGACGCGCGTCGGGCTGCTTCTTCCCCCGGCCTCGCGCTCCTCACCTGAACCAGCCCGAGAGCTTTCGGAGCAGGTTGAGCCTGGGCGGCTTGTACTCGTCGTCCTTGATGGACAAAGGCAGCATCTTCCAGGGTGGCGGGCCGCGCGCGGGCCGGGCGGAGGGGGAGCGGGACCTGAGGCCTGGCCTGGCTCGGCTTGGCTTGGCTGGCTGGCAGGCGCCCCCCTCCCGGCCCCTGCGCGCTCGCTTCTCTGCCAGGTGAGCCCAGCAGCCGGCCCCTTCCGCCAAGGGAGACTTCCGGCACAACCGGACCGAGGCGCCGCTACGGAGCCTGCGCGGTAGGAGCGGAGGCCGAGTCGCGTCACGTGGGGCGGAGAGCGGGAGCAGAGGGGGCGGGGCTTCTCGCTCTGTGGGAGGGGCTGGCTGGAGTTTAGTCAGGGCCTGGAAATAACAATAACAATAACAATAACAATAACAATAACAATAACAATAACAATAACAACAACAATAAGTTCTCCAACCTGCCCCAAACTCATAACTATTATTATTATTATTATTATTATTATTATTATTATTATTATAACACTGTATTCCATTGTTTTGCCTGCTTCTTTACAAGAGACCTTTCCACTATTAGTATTGCTATTAGTATTAGTTCCTGGCCGTGAATAATAATAATTATTAATTAGATTTATATACCACCCTTGCCTGAGCATCAGAAGGAAGTTTACAGTAAAAAAACAACAACCACAAAAATACATAAAAGAAGCAATGACCCTCCAACACACAGCTTTAAAGAAGGCCACAGACTGCTTAGTTAGACCAAGGTCTGGGTGAAGAGGAATTGTTGTTGTTGATATTATTATTATTATTATTATTATTATTATTATTATTATATTACTTGTACCCCCACCCATCTGACTGCCACTCTGGGCAGCTTCCAACAGAATACAAAGAATCCCCCATCACAGAGGAGCCAACTCCTAGGGTCTTCGGCCCCCAATAAAATATTTGAATGGGACAGCCAACCCCCCAAAAAGTTGATGGGTATTGCCATTCGAATGGTGTGTGTGCACCACGTCATGTGAGTGATTCATAATGATGATGATGATGTCTTTAGGCTATACAGTATGGCTTAAGTTACACACACATATATGTATATAATGTGAGCATAGGACTGCACTGACACCCCAACTGATCTTGCTCCCCCTTTCTGATACCAGGGGAGTCCCAAAGACTGGAACAGAACTAAATGTGTCCCTCTGGCCTCAGCTTTGCAGTATCTCTCCTCTTTCTCCAGCCCACCTATTTGCTTCTTAGGCAGCTAATTGCAACCCACCTCACCCCTCCAAAGTGAAGCAGAGCACTAAAAGTTAAAGGACCCCTGGACGGTTAAGTCCAGTCAAAGGCCTCTATGGGGTTGCGGCGCTCATCTCACTTTCAGGGCGAGGGAGCCAGTGTTTGTCCAGACAGCTTTCCGGGTCATGTGGCCAGCATGAAAAAACCGCTTCTGGTGCAATGGAACACCATGACGGAAACCAGAGCGCACAGAAACGCCGTTTACCTTCCTGCTACAGTGGAACCTATTTATCTACTTGCACTGGCGTGTTTTCAAATTGCTAGGTTGGCAGGAGCTGGTACAGCTATGTGAATAGTCTACAGTCATACCTCGGGTTGAATGTGCTTCAGGTTGAGCGCTTTCAGGTTGCGCTCCATAGCATTCCGGAAGTAACGGAGCGCATTACTTCTGGGTTTCGCCGCTCGCGCATGCGCACTCAAAATGACATCACACGCATGCGAGGTAGCAGCAAAACGCGACCCGTGCGCGCGCTGTCATGTCCTATGTTCTATTCAGGATGCGAACGGGGCTCCAGAACGGATCCCGTTCGCATCCCGAGGTACCACTGTATATGAATAGTTCCTTCAACAGTTTAAAAAATGGGGGACAGGCATCTCTACCCTCTGCCCCAACTCGCGTACACAGAATCCTAAACTGGGAGCCAGTATTTTGGCACCTTAAAGGGTCACCGTGCAAATCCGGCAGGATCACAGCCTAGTAAATCACTAAGAGTTTATTTTGACCTCTTCTTGTAGAAGTTGGAAGGGAACCCCGAGGTCATCTAATCCAACCCTCGGCAATGCCCTAAGAAGCTCTTAGTGATTTGCTAGGCTGCAGTCTCAAACAGATCATACATGACAGATGGCCACCCAACTTCAAAATCGAGTGTTTATTTTTAAAAAATAAAATCTAACGCCACTCTTTCCAACCCCCATAGCCATTAGCGATTCTAAAAGCGCGCTGCCCTTAATAACATCCGGAATCCATCAGAGACAGCTGAAATGGAAAATCGCAACAAATAACCGAGAGGCGAAGACTCAGTTCTGAAGATCCCGCTCTCCAAGAGGCGGGATCTTCTTCCAACAGGAAGCACAACGCACCCAAAAGGGAAGAGATCGCGGGTCTTGGTCCAGCCCCTTTCGCCTTCCTCTCGCGCTGCGATGGATGTTTGCGATCGCAGCTGATTCACCGGGAGAGCGGCTCAAGATCCGCGGGGCTGCGCGTGCCCTCGCTTCCTCGGGAGCCAGCCGCCCGGAATCTCCGTTGTCCCGACGATGTGAAATCCCGGCCTGGCTCCCGTCGATTGCAGGTTAGGCGACCGTGTGAAGCCGCCAACACGCGAACGAGGCCGGCGGCGGCACAATGTCCTAACCGGGGTGTGGGAATGATGCGGGAGAGAAGCAGCGTTTCATGTTCAGACCGTGGAAGAAGAGACCGAAAGATCTTCTGCATCAAATGCAATGCCTCTTCCTAGCGGCTTATTTTGTGTTTGTGTGCGCTTGGCGGTGTTTGTTTATTGGCTAAGCGGGCGGGTAGATCGGGAGACGATTTTTATTTATTTTATTTTTTTACAAGGCAAGGAAATGGGCTGATGGCCTGCATATTGCACGTGGTGCTGCTCTGAACAGCTCCTAGGATCAGGCAGCGGGTCTCTTTATTGGCAGGTAGCCAAGCCGCACCACCATTGCCTGCAGGATCCATGCTCTTTCATTACTCCCCGCCCCCCGCCCTTGCAACTATTGCTTTGCTTAAGGTTTTGTAACAGTAGAAAGGGGGTTGGTGGTTCCCCCCCCCATCCCAAAGTGTGCATGCCCCCCCCTTGAATGCTGTTTTGCCTGCAGCCCAGCAAAACCCGTTAGCAATTTTGCATCTGCAAGCAGCCCCTTGGGATCTCAGCTTTACAAGCCCAAATCTTGCAGCAGGGGATTGCTCAGCGCTGTGTCCTGCTAGGTGCGCTTGGGCTTGGCCACATTCACATCTGGATAGCCTGAACCCATCTGTGCGCATTTGGGAACAAGCCCCATTCAGATCAGCGGGGCCTCGTTCCCAAAGTATGCACGGTTCCAGGCTGCAAGTTGGAAATAGAGCTGTGTTTTAGTAATGATGGACCTCCGGGTATAGGGCGGTATATAAATTCAATAAATAAAAATAAATAAATGATTGCAAGCACACTTCTGTGGAAATGAGCTCAGCGCAGGTCAGGGAACAAGCTTCTCAGTGGAGATTGCCTAAGATCATACCAAAAGGGTTGTCAAAACAAGGGATCAATCTGAGTTCTACACTACTCTAGTAGTGGTGCATACCTATGTGCGATTGCCGCTCATATTTAGCCCCCCTGAAAATGAGACTACGGTTATCTCAAGGTATAGTGTACTCGGTACTTTTTTTTAGGGGGTGCTCAAATGTATGCAGTACAGCGGTACCTCGGGTTAAGAACTTAATTCGTTCCGGAGGTCCGTTCTTAACCTGAAACTGTTCTTAACCTGAAGCACCACTTTAGCTAATGGGGCCTCCCACTGTCGCCGCGCCGCCGGAGCACGATTTCTGTTCTCATCCTGAAGCAAAGTTCTTAACCCGAGGTACTATTTCTGGGTTAGCGGAGTCTGTAACCTGAAGCGTCTGTAACATGAAGCGTCTGTAACCCAAGGTACATCTTTTTTGTGGGGGTTGTTA
Organism: Podarcis cretensis; assembly: GCF_951804945.1. Lineage (NCBI taxonomy): Eukaryota > Metazoa > Chordata > Lepidosauria > Squamata > Lacertidae > Podarcis > Podarcis cretensis. Next base: position 78,912,200 of record NC_137175.1, on the reverse strand, counting down.
AAAAGTGTGGCACTTACTGTAGCAACTTCACGGTGAGTCCTGGCACCTATTTGGGGGGGGGGCACTGAGTGTGCTTCAGCATAAAATAAAATCATCCAAAAAGCAAGCAGTTGAGATAGAGACATGGGAAGACAGAAATGGGGGGGGGGGCTATAAGTACATCACAAGCTAGAATTACCATGTTTTCTGTGCATGAGCAAAGTGCTAGTGAAAACTACTTGATAGTTCTCACTTTGATGCTTTCCTAGCGCAAGTAGGAGAAACAGCCCAGAAAGCTGCTGTTAAGCTTGGCAACTTGTTTATGTCTGAACCTGGGACTGTGGTTTGTATTGCTTGGTCCCTGCTCCTGCCAACCTAGCAGTTCGAAAGCACCTCAAAGTGCAAGTCAATAAATAGGTACCGCTCCGGCGGGAAGGTAAGCAGCGTTTCCGTGTGCTGCTCTGGTTCGCCAGAAGCGGCTTAGTCATGCTGGCCACATGACCCAGAAGCTGTACGCCGGCTCCCTCGGCCAGTAAAGCGAGATGAGCGCTGCAACCCCAGAGTCGGTCACAACTGGACCTAATGGTCAGGTGTCCCTTTACCTTTACTTTTACCAAGGCAGCATAGATGACTAGCCTTCAAATCTTGTTTGTTGTCGGCTGACGAATCCTGGCTTATTCCGGAGCAGCAAACTGCAGACCCAGATTCAGATGTGACGGGAAGCCAGGGTTAACTGTCCCCCCCCCCCCCCATGTTGGAGGGATTAGTTAGCGTCGGCGTTTGAAATTCACCAGGCTCATTTTGCCCCTGCCTATTGGCCACTTGCAACCAAGTGAAGATGCCAGGCGCCAAGATGGCGCCAGATATCTCTACCATCTGGAGGTGCAGGCCTGGGGGTCCTTGGATTTTGCCTGTTTTCACACACTAGCAACACATCCTGTAGAAATCTTATGTCATGTTTTACCTACGCAATCAGAACAGGAACCAAAAAGTCATATTGAAAAATACAACTTTCGAGCCGTCTGGCCCCAAAATAACAACTAGACATTACATTTTGGTGATTGGGACGCGGGTGGAGCTATGGGTTAAACCACAGAGCCTAGGCCTTGCCGATCAGAAGGTTGGCAGTTCAAATCCCTGCGACGGGGTGAGCTCCCGTTGCTCCGTCCCTGCTCCTGCCAACCTAGCAGTTCGAAAGCACGTCAAAGTGCAAGTAGATAAATAGGTACTGCTCCGACGGGAAGGTAAATGGTGTTTCCGTGTGCTGCTCTGTTTTGCCAGAAGCGGCTTAGTCATGCTGGCCACATGACCCGGAAGCTGTACGCCGGCTCCCTCAGCCAATAAAGCGAGATGAGCGCCGCTACCCCAGAGTCGGTCACGACTGGACCTAATGGTCAGGGGTCCCTTTACCTTTACCTTTAACCTTCGTTTAAGAAGCCATTTGGCACCTAGCTTATATATCTGAGCTTCTAACACTGGTTAGCATACACCAGCCCGTTGCACGTGAAGAATAGTCCACAATAAGACAGCAACCCTGGTTTAACATGACTTATGAACATTGCTAATTATTTTTTCACTTGGGATTGCACTATAGCTAGAAGTGTTATCCTCAACATAGTTGGCTGTAACTGTATATTTACTGTGCAGCCTTATAATACCTACTTAGAAATAACACCCCCTGAGATCAGTGGGACTGACTCCTGGTAAATGTATAAAATTGCAGCCTTAGCTGCACAATGTGTGGGACTTACATATAAATGATAGCAGGGCTGCATACATTAGGTGGAAATAATAAGAGGTTTTTATAGCCTGAAGATACAAGTCATTTTCTCTCCGCAATCAAAGAGAAATAGGACAGCTAACCACACAGTACACACATTAGCAAATTTGTCGCCCACATGTTTGCCTGCTGGATGATTTCGCAGAAGCCCACCTGCAAGAATGTATTATTGTGAATTATTTCATTTTCCAACAGAGCTAAAGGCTTTCCAAAATACCGTTCCCTGGCACACCAACTAATAATTGTAAAGCTGCCAGTGCAGGAATGAGGTGAGTTCTTGCAACAAATTTATTCCTCTTTTGAAATACTTTACGTAAGTGCTTTTTTGAAATTAAATTATTGCCTGTGTGTCTAACTCCTAGAAGAAGGGAGAAAAATGCTGCTATAAATGTTAGGAAGTGATTATAGGAAATGTTGCTGCTGCGCTACTGAATCGTAGTTTGCCTCCTGGAACCCTTCTTATGTGCCTCAATATCAGATCTGTACTCATATGTGATAATTTTTTATGTAAAGAAAGGGAATCTGTGTTCCTAAACACACTGCTGCCTTGCAGAACATAGTTTCAGTTTGTGTATGAGATGTTGTCACTGATGGCCTGATCCTATAAACCGCTAAATAGCTAAAATCACAGCAACAAGAACCCACACACTGAAACCCCATTGTGAGCACACCAGTGGTGTGTACTGTGAATTAGTTGTTTGTTGCTGGGGTGTATAGGAATAGGAGCAGAGATCGGTTAAATCTTAATGGACACTATCACTAATAACTCCAAAATCCACAGTTGGGCGATACCTTTACTAGGACTAAGGACACTATCACAAGAATGTACCAGAACTATTTATCTGGCAAGATGTCACACAAAGCAGCAGGTGACCAGGGAACGGGGAAAATGAAGATATTTTTAAAAATACAAAAATTTGACTGATGTAGTATCCGTAAGGTCAGCTGAATGCCAAGATGGAGGTTGCGAGTTGAAATAGCCCCTCCCAGGTGCTACAGATTTCAGGTTTCTGAAATTCCTAGGATTCCAAATGAAGAAGCAATGGCTCTGAGAAGTTTAAGTCCAGCTTGCAACTCAGTTCAGTCCCAATCCTTAAACAACTATGGGAGTTAATAAGTCAGTGATGGGAGCATCACATATAGGGCTTTCAGAAGTTCCATCTTTATTGAGTTGTTGTTCGTCTGGCTTTCACAGCATGCCTTTGCTTCATATTAGCTCTGGGAGCGGAGCCTTCCATCTAACATTCACAGAAACCAAAGGTTGCTTGCGTTCTCACTGAGACACAAGGGATTGTGGTTAATTGTGGTACCCAGTAGCTCCCTCAAAAGGGACCTCCAGACTGGTTCCAGGAGACCCTCTCTGGTCCACAAAGTGCCTGGTTCATCTTCTGAGAACTCGGTGTCTAGGACCAGCTCAGGGCTAGGCTTAAGAGTACTGCTTAGCATATATCCTTGATGTGGCCAAGTACTGTTCTGACGATACAAATGAAACAGTTGGCTCATTCCACTGCTCTTCTCCCAGGTGACATTTGTTCACTTTGGCATTTTTTCCTATTGGTTTTTCTTCCCCCCCCCCCCCCCCGTCCAAGTGTATATGTTTCCATATGCCTATTGCTTCATTTTGAATTGCCTTGTGTCTTCATCGATGAGCCTTTGAAGTTTCAATTCCCACACCTGAATTGGATTGTTCTGCTTTTATTGGATTGGAACTGTTACATTTGCCTAAAAGCACAGATCAATGATGCCCTAGTGGCACAAAGGGTTCATGTATATAGGAATGGAGAAGGAATCAATTTTACATGGAGTTTGGTGGCTCTCCAACCTTACTGTTTGTCACATCACAAAACCTCTTATATTGAGTGCCTGCTTATGTCCGAGCTGGGGGAGAAAACAAAACATTGTCAAACATTCAGAAACATTGATATGTGATTTAAGACCCATAGCAAATTCTCCACTAACTTGTCAAAATCCACCTGACTTTACTAACCCTTCAATTTTAATTTTGTATTTTGCAAGGTTTGACCATGACTGACTGACTCCCCTCCTTCCTCACTTTTTTTTTAAAATAAAGGTTTTATCACACCTGTAAACTACCCGGAAGAATTATGGGGGTCCGGCTACTTCACTTCTCTTCTGTTGTGATCCTGTTGTTGCTCCTTGTGGCAGGTGCGTTAACTGCTTTGCTGCCAAATATTAAGGAAGACAAAATGCTCAATTTGCGGAGGGAAAGAAAATCTCAGAGCCAGATTGCCTCGGATTCCTTTACTCTCATTATGCAGACATACAATCGAACCGACCTTCTGCTGAAGCTTTTGAATCACTACCAAGCTATCCCTCATTTGCACAAAGTGATTGTTGTGTGGAATAACATTGGAGAGAAAGCCCCTGAGGAAATTTGGAACTCCCTGGGACCGCACCCCGTCCCAGTTATCTTCAAGACACAGACAGTAAATCGCATGAGGAATAGGTTTCAGGTTTTTCCCGAGCTGGAAACAAAAGGTAATTATTGGTGTGTTTCTCTTCTCCCCCACCCCAGCAACTATTACTGCTTTACACCATCATTCTCAGTTTGCGGGGGGGGAGTTACAGCTAAGTGTTATTTCTCACCATGCATCTTCATCACTTGATGGCTACAGCATCAAGCGATAACCTCTGTGGGTGAATGCACAATCACGGATCAGATTCTGCAAACAGAATTTCCATACATCACCTAAAACTACGGATGTCGCAGATCTACAAAATGACTCGTCTAACTGTATTAACTTCTCCAGCTTGTCATTATGAAGTAAGCTGGGACACGGTTGGTCTAAACCATCAAGCCTCTTGGGTTTGCCAACCATAAGGTTGGTAGTTCGAATCCTCCTTTTTGACACAGGGCTAGGTGCCAGAACCTCTGTGGTTATGTAGGGTGGAGTTCGACGTTGCACTAAAACCAATGCTGCCATCAGCGTGAGTGGAACAAACTCCCTTTTCTTCCCCCATGTGCTGTTTTGGAGATTCTCTCTATCCCCCGAAGTTTTTTTGAGCGGGGCATGGGGAAGGTGGGGAGGTAAACCCCATTGGGCTAATGGCAGGGGAACAACTTAGTGGAATCCAACTCCTAGTTTCTAGGGCATTTCCCTAGTGCCTTCAGCTGTAGCGTTCTAGGTACCAAGTAGGATTGAAGGACTCTTGAAGAAGACTCCAGTGAGATTGCCCCCTTATTGCTAATTTGGAAGAAGTGTTCATTCTACTGATGTCCTCGGTGGAGAGACCAGGCAACTTGTTCTGGATTTTGGAATCTGCCTCGGAACGGGGAAAAAAGCAAGCAACCCTATTTCCTGGAATTTTTGCTGAGCCAAATTCCAGATCAAGCCATGGACTGTTTTTCCACCTTTGCCTAAAACGCAGGTGCTGTTGTTCTTTTTTTCCAACAGAGCAGCTTGCACATTCAGTTGTGTGTCAGCAATGGATGAGAACTTAAGCGCTGTACGGGCACTTGTGAACCAGCCCTGGAAGGTCAACATTCCTAAGCCTAAGAGCTCTTATGTTGTCGTTGTTTTATGTGACAGAGAGACACTGTCAATTCTTCCTCCTCCGCAGCACCCTCACAGTTCCTGCACTGACCTATCCTGACTCCCTCTCCCCAGTTCCAGTCTTCTGCTTTTCACTCACTCCTTAACAGCGGTTGCTAACATGCTTCTTCTAACACAGCATTTCCCAAACTTGGGTCTCCAGCTGTTCTTTGGACTACAGTTCCCATCATCCCTGACCACTGGTCCTGCTAGCTAGGGATGATGGGAGTTGTAGTCCCAAGGATGTGTGCATATAGAACTGCCCCCCTATTGTATAATAGCATGCAAGGGGCTGTTTCACCATCTCCTGCTCACCTTCGGGAAGCACCAGCAAACTCCGCATCTCATTTTGGGCACCCTGGGATTTTCCCCTTTTTGTTGACGTCACTCAAACCAAGTCTGCAAGATCCTGAGCCTTGAAAACGTTCCCTAGATTGTGGTTCATCTCTCATCCTGAAAAGCAAGCAAAGTTTTCTGTCCCCCCCCCCCACCCAAGCAAGCGTAATCACAGTGAATATTGTTCTAATTTGTCATACGCCTTTTGCTTAGTAATGCCTTTTTAAATGTGTGTTCTCATCAAAATGCATTTTCCCTCTGTTCAGCTGTTTTGATGATGGATGATGATACCCTAGTTAGCGCCCATGACCTAGTTTTCGCTTTCTCCATTTGGCAGGTAATGTCTGCATTTTGCTTTGCATGCCTTGTTTTTAATTGTACTGAATTATTATAATGTTTTTTGGTATTTCTCTAAGGGTGCGTAGTTAGCTAGGAGTAAGCACCAAGGAATGTAGAAAGACATAGTTCAGAAAGGAAAAGATTTTTGTTTTCACATATTCCTAAAAGCAGTGATCCCCAGAGACTGTTAATTTCATTTGTCTACCGCTTTATATTTCTAAGAAAAAAATCTCAAAAAGTAGTTTACAACTTACATTAAAACATCAAATAAAACAATCTTAGAATAAAACGTTACAGGAGAAAGTCAACTATAAAGTATACATTCAAAGCAGGAATAATTAGCAGGAAACTAAAATACTATCTTTAAAGATTTTGAAATAGAGCATTACAAAGAAGGTCAACTACAGAATGCACATTTAAGTTAACAAAAAAAACTTCAAAAGAAAATGTTACTAAAGGAAGTCAAATATGCACATTTAAAACAGCATAATTATCAAGAGACTAAAAATATTACTTTAAGCGAATGGATTGCAAGTCTGTCAAACGGGGGCTGGAGATAGTGGATTAGGTTGAGCTTTGTAGATCAGCATCTTAGAGAGAGAGAGAGTGGGAGCTTCAATGGCATCCTTCTAGAGGTTTCACCTGGGACAAAAAACCCGGCTAGCCCTCCCCCCCCCCCCTTGGCTACAACTCTGAATTTTGCCTGCTTTTGTTGCTCTATATCCCCTCTGGACAATGGGAAAACATCTCGGAACAAACTGAAGCAGAAAAATTCCACCACTATAGCACTACTATTGTGTCAAGAACACCAGCCAGGAGGAACCCTAAATATTTTTTAGTATCTGCCCATTTTATGTGCTTGTGAATTGTACCCACTAGGAAGTCTAATCAGATGGCGTTGTGTTAACATTTCCCTTTGATTCAGTGCATGAAAGCGTGCAGTTTATTGTCAATTCTTCTGCTTAGTCTCTTCCCAATTGATTATAGAATCCTCTGTGATCATTCGGAACGAAGCTCCGAATGAAACGTCGTATAATAATATTTTCTTTTTCTTTCCAGCAATTCCCAGATCAGATAGTGGGTTTTGTTCCTCGAAAGCACTTGCCCAGCTCTTCGGGGATATACAGTTACGGAAGCTTTGAACTGCAGAGTCCTGGCAATGGCAACGGAGACCAGTATTCCATGATTCTCGTAGGAGCTGCCTTCTTCAGCAGTGAATACCTCGAACTCTTTCAAAAACAGCCTGAAGCTGTGCACGCCATGATAGACGAGACTCAGAACTGTGATGATATTGCCATGAATTTCTTAGTGGCCAAACATACTGGGAAGCCCCCAGGCATGTTTGTGAAGCCAGTCGACATCAGGAATTTGGAGAAAGAGAGTAACAGCGGCTATTCTGGAATGTGGCATCGGGCAGAGCACTTACTCCAGAGGTCCTACTGCCTCAATAAATTGGTTAGTATCTATGGCTACATGCCCTTGAAATACTCCAACATCATGATTTCTCAGTTTGGCTTTCCAAACTATGCTAATCACAAGAGCAAAATGTAAGGACGTGATGCAAGGAAATGCTTGACGTGCTTCCCAGCGATTCAAACGGTAAGCTAAACAGAGAAGGGCGTACCTTATTCGGAGTTTGTGTCTGCAAAAGGTCTGGTAGAGGTCTGGTAGAGCATTCCTTCTCTCTGCTCAGCATGCAAAAACCTTCAGTTGGAATAGAAACAGCAAATAGTCTTGTGGCTCCTTAACAACTCACAAATTTATTGCGGCCTAAGCTTTTGTGGACCGCTGTCCACCTCATCTGTCGTATCAAATGCTGTCCTGAGTTACAGGTATATATATATCTTCAGTTGGCTTTGTCATTTATCCCTCGCTCAGTAGCCAGTCGCCAAACTACCCGCATGAAGATACGAGTATGCCAGAAATACAGGTGCATTTGCGTGATCAGTGTCGCTAATACATCTCCTCTAGCAGAAGTTGAAAGTCCGCAGGAAAATGTATTACTTGCCAACCTCACCACATCGATATGTGTCAGCATTTGCGACCTGAAAGAAGGAACCGATTTTCATAAAGTTTCCCCAGCAGTCCTTAATCATCAGGGGCTAGCAGGCCAGTGGCTATTTGCAAGCCTCTGTGTGACGCTTCATTAGCAGACCATACTTCAGTGTTGCTTGTAAGAATATAAGAAGTGCCCTCTTGCATCAGGCCAGAGGCCCGTCTAGTCCAGCACCCTGTTCTCACAGTGTCTCACCAGATGCCTATAGGAAATCCACAAGCAGGACATGAGCACAACAACACCCTTATGCTCCCAAGCAACTGGTATCCATAGACATACCACCTCTGATGCTGGAGTCAGAGCATAGCCATTATGACTACTGGTCATTGATAGACAAATTCATTGAAGATTGGGCTAACCCCCTTTTGAACTCTTCCAAATTGGTCGCTATAACTACATCTTGCGGAAGTGATTTCCATATTTTTAACCACCTGTTATGCAAGGAAGTCCTTCCATTTGCCTGTCTTCAACAGTAGCGTAGCAGCAAATTCAGAAGTCCTTTCATGATAGTCACAGCCAATCGTGAACAAGGTTCTATAATTATACTGTCATCTTATTATGATACAATAAATAACGATTAGGGATGCAGTATAACAATCTGTGCAGATCTCTCCGTGCTGCCCTTCAGCTAGGTCTACTAGGTTCTGTGCACATACACAGGCAAATGATTTGCCGTGCTGCAATATCTTATTTTGGAGGGACTTGGTTTGTGTTTTTCTTGAAGTTCCATTGTACATATCGGAACATGCGCACCATAACCTTGAAACTGAAGCACCTTTTGTTTTCAGTGTTCCTAAATGCTTAGCTTTGGAGCATACAGAACAATTTGGTATTCTCGCACACCTTCTCAAGAGTAGGGCTAGGCATGTATCGTCCAAAACCAGTTTGAGGTCCGTATCATGGTATCGGTTTCATAATTTTTGACCTGGCATTATATCACGAATCATTGTGTGTGTGTGCACGTTATGCAAAATGTAGGAAAACCCGTGAAGCCAGCCAATGCCTCTGCATAGCTCCATCCTTATTTCAGACATGATGATGATGACATTAAGATACATCAGTAGATCATGATGTTTAGTCGGTGATATATCATGATGTTGAAAACCAGATATCGCCCAGCCCTACTCAAGAGAGACCCTAATAGCCAATCCTCAGTGGATGACTCTCCTCTCTGTGCTGATTGGAGCCAATCAAAGGATGAGAAGACTTCTTCTCAGTGGCTAAAAAGCAGCCCTTCCGTGCTGATTGGGTACCTCTAGGATGCTGGAGACAAGATAACCTATTGGGGCCCAATAGGGCTTTGACCGCAGACCACTACACTTCTGGTCCTGTATCTTCCAACATTCCTCCTCATTGGATAGCCCTGAAGTTCTAGTATTAGGACAGGGAAAAGGGAGGGGGGACTTATCCCTCTTCACTTTTTCCACACGCAAACTCACTTTTCTAAACTAAAATACATTTCTCCTCCAAAATAAAAGAAATAAATAGTAGGTCCAACTATTCAAAGCCAATCCGCACATTTCTTCGCTTGTGAGGTCTTTCTCCTCTGCTCCCTTGAATGTATTTGCTTTAGCAACACTTGTTTGCATTTTGAGATCACTTCGCTGTACTGCTCAAGCCAAGGGCTGCAGGGAATTGTTTGCTGAGTTTTCAGATTCTGGCATAACTAGAGGAACATCTCCAGGCTCGTACAACTTGTGCTTTGCTTGCTGTACTTGAGTCTGAAATGTTCCCGTGTCTCCCAACGCAAGGGAGAGATGAGGACCAAAATGCAGTTTCAAGCTTGGGTCTCTTCCAAAAATCCTGTGAAGGCCAGCTAGGTGGGAATCTTTGCAGGGAAATCGGAGAGCAAGACGGGGAGAAGTCAGCACAACAGAAAGACGTAACGAAAGCAGGAGGGGAAGTGTTTCTGGGTCACTGTCTTCTCCTCTTCTGTCACCTTGTGTTCAGTTACATACACGCCACTGGAGCGGTGGCTTGGAAGCCAGAGTGTCCCTATGTGCACAGCCATGGGTGGTGGTTTATTTTCTTTGTTAACAGCACCAACACTCCGCAAACATACGAGCTACATTTTTAACCTCCACGATGTTTAAACACACATTTACTGTTCAGAACAGATGTGCTGCACTTAAAAGGGGGGGGGGGACATCCCGTTGTACACATGAAGATCTCTCAACTTGATCAGCTGGGTCAAGCGTGCATAAGCCTGTTGAATTGCAGCCCACATCCACAGTGTATATCAGCTACAATGGTGGGCTTCCTGCAACTTGCAAAAATCTAAACCTTGCCTACATACACCGCAAGACCCGCTGCAAAAACAGCAACTTGCATTGAGCATCTGATAGGTTACACCCAACCTGTAGATCAATTGCATTTCTTTGTGCAGTGCCACAACTGTGTATTCAGTGCCATGCAGATGTGTGAAATTAAACGATTGCTTCTGTCAGGAATTGCAAAACAAAACAAAACCTGTCGCCTGGCTCTGGAATTAGAGCTGTGCTGCCCTGTATATTAAGGTGCCATATTTTCTACTTCCATTCATTCAAATAAGCTTACTTTTAGGTCAGAGTGTTGCGCTTTTGTTTCTGTACTCCGTTCAAAAAATGAGCCAGTAATGTACTGCGGTGTTGAAAATATTTCTATTAGCGAACACAGTGGCAGCTGGTTGCCAATTTGGCTGTCTAGTTTGATTGTATTTGATGAAAACTCTCTTTTTCTCTTCCCCATCCCTCAAGTTTTCTGTGTTTTGCTCTTTTATATTCACATGCTATTGGGTTGTGTGTGTTTTGTTTTGTTTTGTTTTGTTTGTTCTTTATTTTCTAACCTAAAAAAAGGAAATAAAGATGTGTAATGATGGGAGTGTCATGTGGTTATTGGGCAAAAGAAACTTGGACGGAAAGCAGGCTGACTCTTCTGCACTTGTTTATCCAAGAAGCCTACTGAATTAAAGGGGGCTTAAGGTAAAGGGACCCCTGACCATTAGGTCCAGTCGTGACGGACTCTGGGGTTGCGGCGCTCATCTCGCTTTATTGGCCGAGGGAGCCAGCATGACTAAGCCACTTCTGGCGAACAAGAGCAGTGCGCGGAAACGCCCTTTACCTTCTTGCCAGAGCGGTACCTATTTATCTACTTGCACTTTGACGTGCTTTTGAACTGCTAGGTTGGCAGGAGCAGGGACTGAGCAATGGGAGCTCACTCCGTCGCGGGGATTCAAACCGCCGACCTTCTGATCGGCAAGTCCTAGGCTCTGTGGTTTAACCCACAGCGCCACCCGGTTCCCTTACAAAGGGGGCTTACTCCCAAGTAAATGTGCATAGGGTTGCAGCTATGCAACCCCATGCTTATTCCAACATTCCCACCATTGGAATGCTGATTTACCCCCCCCCCCATCACTTCAAACATATGGGAAGGCAAGATAGACTATTCATAAATGAAAACAATTGGTCCAGGGCCATACACAGCTACATAGACACGTGGACTGATCGCACCTTAGCTGGCGGATATGTTATGTTCAATCAAGGCTTAGCTCCAAACCTGTGAGATGAGATGCATTGATGAATTGGCCAAGATATTTCCTGACAAGGACAATCTGACATTCACTGCTTGGATTTTTCCAGAAATCGTTAAAAAGCTGTTTCATCCCCTGGAGACACTTAATGTAGCCAGATTCATTGGATAGCCTTCCAAAACAGGATACTGTAGTGAGCTCCCGTGCATATCTCAGGTAAAGTTCACCCTTTCAGCTCTTGCCACGGTTTTCTGGTACCTTCCACAATATGCCTGCATTAGTACTGTCGTCAGCGGCTCTTGCAGAGCAGCAAGAGGCACTCTCTTAAAATAGTGCATTTCCTTTACCACTGAACAACCACAGCCAGGGAAGTATAGTCTGAGTGTGAGTCATGGACGTGGAAAATCCCAGTTCAAAGGCCAGACCCGCTATGACGTTCAGCAGATAGCTTTGATGGGTTGTGCGCTCTGGCGAATCTGCTTTACAACATTGTAAGGCTGCAGCCCTATACCTACATCGAGGAGCAAGCCCCCCACTCCCAAACTCAATCGGACGTACTTTTGAGTAGGCATGTATAGGATTACATTGTAAGCCACTGGTTTAAACTCTGCAGAGGAAGGAAATATGCAAATTCAAATAAACAAAGGACGCATTTGCACAATACATTTAAAGCACTATCATGCCGCTTTAAGCAAGCATGGTTTTTCCCAAAGAATCCTGGGAGTTCTAGTTTGTTAAGGGTGCTGAGAGTTGTTAAGAGACGCCCATTCCCTCGCAAAGCTGAAGTTTCTAGAGTGGTTTGACAATCAACCACTTCCCAAGAAACTCTGGAAATTGTAGCTTTAGGAGGGGAATGGGGCTCTCCTAACAACACTCTGCACCCTTAACAAACTACAACTCCCAGGATACATTGGGGAAAGTCAGGCCTATTTACCGTATTTTTCGCCCTATAGGACGCACCGTCCCATAAGGCGCACCTAGTTTTGGGGGGGGGGGAAATAAAGGAGAAAAAATTATTTTCCCCCCAGGCGCGGGGCTGGGGCGGGGGAGGCCCGCCCGAGCTTCCCCTGACCCCAGCCCCCAAACAGGCAGCTCTCTGCAAGCTGTGGGAGCCCACGCAGCCTGATTTTCCACGTCCATGACTCAGCACGCAGGCAACTCTCTGCAAGCAGCAGGAGCGCTCCCACTGCTTGCGGAGAGGTCCGCGAAGCCTGGAGAGCGAGAGGGGTCGGTGTGCACCGACCCCTCTCGCTCTCCAGGCTTCACCGAAAGCCTGCATTCACCCCATAGGACGCACACACATTTCCCCTTCATTTTTGGAGGGGAAAAAGTGCATCCTATAGGGCGAAAAATACGGTAAAGTGGTATGATTCTGCTTTATATGCATACTGTAGATGGGGTCACAAGGAGTCCCTTTTACCTATAATTAAAGAGCAGAGCTTATTCGCCTTACTTATAAGGGTGGGACTTGGATGCTTGATCCTCAGTTGCAATCTTTTACACCAATTAAATGACACACACAGTGGATTAAGTTGTTGAGACTGAGCATTTCTTGAGCTCAGTGAATGAGTTGGGCATAATCCCAAAGGCAGGGACAGGAGAATGTGGCATAGCCTCTTTCATAAGTCCAGGGAAATGTTTTCCTGCGTAATCCCGTTGACCCATATTTACGTATGAAAATAATGGAGGTAGAATGATTTCCCGTGGCCCACTACTTAAACAGCTGTCGCTATTTTTGACCCGCCAGAAAACAAGTTCCTGGGTCTTCATCCAATATCACGACTCCTTTGCTGAATTTTCTCCATTTGACCAGCAGATGTCGCGCTTAGGAGTTTTTATACTAAATGTCACCAACACTACAGAGGGCTTAGCTGAAGAAGTGTGAGAAGATATACGCATAGTTGTAGGATTATGCTGCAAATGCTATGCGTTGGTCAGCGTGCACTGATCTACACACATAAAACAAATTCACGAACAGGCGTCTTCCACAAGGACCAACATCGATGCCACTCAGCGAATGCAGCTTTCTCCCAATTGAAGTGCAGAGTGTTTGAGGACAAGGACGTTCGCAGGGAAACCAAAATGCTTGTTTACAAAGCTATTGTACTACCAACCTTATTGTATGCTTGTGAAACATGTACTACTTATAAATGCCATCTCCAGTTCCTCGAAAGATTCCATCAACGGTGTCTCCGAAAAATTTTACATGTCACTTGGGAAGACCAGTGTACTCTGGAAGAAGCAAAGATCACCAGTGTCAAAGCAATGATTCTTCAACATCAACTTCATTGGACTGGTCATGATGCCTGATTATTGTCTCCAAAGCAACTACTCTCTTCCTAACTTAAAAATGGAAAGCATAATGCTGGTCGTCAACAAAAGAGGTTTAAAGACTCTCTCAAGGCAAATCTTGAAAAAAGTAGTATAAACACCTACAATTGGGAAACACTAGCCTGCGAATGTTCCAATTGGAGAACAGCCTTTATCAAAGACGTCGTAGACTTTGAAGATGCTCAAGCTCAGGAAAATAGGGAGAAATGTGCTAACCGTCACCATGATCAACTCCCGCCCGGAAGCCGATGTCCTCATTGTGGAAGGATGTGTGGATCCAGAACTGGCCTCCACAGTCACTTACGGACTCACTGTTAAGACTATGCTCATGGTAGACAATCTTACTCGGCTACGAGTGATTGCCAAAGAAGAAGAAGAGATAGATGATAGATAGATAGATATAGATAGATAGATAGATGGTAGATAGATAGATGATAGATAGATGATAGATAGATAGATAGACAGACAGAAATATAGGAAACATAAAGGATCATTATCCAAAGTCTAGCATAATCAAGAGACTATATAGTTCCAAACACTATTTTAACCTATATATTTCACAGTAGACTGTTTCCTTTAACAGATAGGGTACAAATGGAAGATTGTTGCCAGGTTATATAGACAGCAGATCAATCAGAAACAAGCATCTTCATTTGCTGCTGCCTTGATCAAGTGCTGAATAAACAACATGTATGATAAATTCCCACATAAATGAAATTTGAGGGGAACCATGTTTGAGAAAGAGTCTAGTAGAGATGAGTGGGAAAACAGCATCAAAAGACTGCAAGAAACAGATAAACAAGAAATGCAAAGACTTTCCTAACAGTAATCCACAACTAGATGGACCCAGGTTTCCCAAACTTGGGTCTCCCGCTGTTTTTGGACTACAACTCCCACCACCCCTAGCAGGACCAGTGGCCAGGGATGATGGGAATTGTAGTCCCAAATCAGCTGGCAACCCAAGTTTGGGACACCCTGAGCTGGATTTTCACTGGCATAGCCTGACGTGTTGTGACAGTCATTTACTTCTGCCTGGAGTAGACTTGGTATGGTGGGAGGGTTTTTTCACCTGTGCCAGATTCACAGGCCAATCAGATCCAATGGAAGCTTGGTACTTGTGAACGATAGGCTGTCCTTAACTTGGGGGTGGGGTTATAAGGAACAGGTTGGTTCCTTCTAGTTTCTAACTGTCATTGTGGTCCCAAGAGTCCAGGAGCCCAAAGAGTAAGGTGAGGTCCTGGTCATTTTATAACGGCAATTCCCTCTTTTTTATGTTTGCACAAACTCTCACCTGGTCACAACACCCAAGGTCTCAGTACCTTCCTACAGCACTGGTTGGGGATCTTTCCTAGCTTTGGCGTTGTATCAATAACACTTCCGGCTGTTATTTATTTTCAGGAAAATATTAATGTGACTGGGGAGGCTATGCAGGATGAAAAAGGGGGCATTCATATGATTGTATCATTTATTATTATATATCCAGGATAGCTAGCATATCCTAGGTTTTATTTTCTCAGTAACTTTAGAACTACTTCCTTATCCAGTTTTTAATAGGTTAGTCACATTTGCAACCTCCCACCATAGCACTGCTTTGGACAACTTCTTATTGACATTTATTTGCACATCAAGCTGCTGAGTGCTGAGACAGGACGGGCTTTTTGGGTCGGCTAGAAATCCTCTATTTTTAACACTTTAACCACTGCAACTATATACCAAAAAGTGAATTAACTATATGGAGCAGATGAGGCCAAGGTTATGACTGTATGTTGTAACTAACAATTGAAAAGTGGAAGTGCTATATATCGGTTTACATGGAGGATTTGCATATACAGTACAAACTCCAGTGTTTGTGAACATGTCTGTGCAAGATGGGCTAATTCTTTATGTGAAAAAACTCCTTACACTACCCAATGGCCAGAACCCAAAGCACATTTTCCCATACCTGAGACTAAAGAACACCAATACCATTATTATTGTTGTTATTATTATTATTATTATTATTATTATTATTATTATTATTATTATTATCATCATCATCATCACCATGTGTTAGCTGCTCTGCAGCACTTGTTTTCATGTTCATAAGAGTTATAGGACTCTATCAGACATTGTCTTTGCACTTGCTATGTCTTTCATGCTTCTATCAAAGCTACAACCCGTCTTCTAATGAGAAAACAGATGCATCAGCAAGGCTGGCATTCTTGGGCAGCTGTGGAGAGTCAAATGCCTGCCCTGGGCTCCCCCTTTTCATTATTTCCTAGACAGTGGTGGGGAAAGGGGAGCGGAGGAAGCCCTTTCACATTTGCTCATCAGTCTCTTTATAACCATCATTGTGATGTGAAGCAACGAGTTCTATAGTCTCAAGGTGGACGATCCCAGTTTTGTTCCCACCGTTTAAGGACACACTAGCTCTAAGAGTGCCATCCGCTCAGGTTATTATCATGGATTACTGAAGATATGCCTTCAGCAAATTCTGAGTTATGTGCAAAGTCCAGACCACCTGAAATGGTTCGAGCTTCTCTTCACATAAACACATTTTATAGGAGCTGATCCTTTCTCATTACACTTGCTTTTGACAGTAGCTTCTTGCATCTTAGCACTTCCTGCTCTGCTTTACATATATTGGGTAATGTTCTGCAGCTTTAATGGGATTGTAAAAGGTGTCACATGAAATTGTAATGGCACAGAACAGAGGGGTATCATCGTCTGTTACAGCCTACAGGTAGATCCAACAGGGAATTGCTTTTTTGTTGTACGTTATGTTGGCTGAGTAGCTTTCCTTACTCGTTAGTTCTGAAAGTGGACACAGAAATAGGTGGTTTATTTTTTGTGATCCTGAGGGTGTGTATGTGTTGGTAATGAAGCTCATGTACAGAAGAAGCTACTGTTACTTCAGTATGGGTTAAATCTGATTAACGAGATTCTTATGAGGCCAAGTCTGTAATCCTAAACAGAATTATATGGGAGTAAGGCCCACGGAATCCAGGAATCGACTTCTGAGTAAACAGAAGAATTGCCATGTAGAGTCTCAAATTTGCACATTAAAGAAATGGTCATGGCTATTTGCTTACGTTGGCAAAAAGCCCACTGATCAAAGTGAAACTTGTGTCTACGTAAATCATGCCTAGAATATGGTTTTGCTGTAACGGAGATGGAAAGTCCCTGTTAAAAATGTCACCTTGGCCACAAACTCACCCAATCCCCTTAAACCAGCCCCTATTTGTCTGTCTCAATAGCCTACTTCGTAAGGTATTATAGCAGGAGCTCTGGATTGCCTGAAATGTGCTATATAAATGCCAAACATGCCTTGACAGGGGTTGAGAAACCCAGTCTTTCGTCTTCCCACCATTAATCTAGGGCAATTGTTTTATGTATTTATTTTGTGTTTTGAATGAGACTTGCTTCTAAGTGAACATTCGCAAGCTCATGATCCCCTTTCCTTTACCCTTTGCAGCCACAAGCCTGTGCGCATTTTCCTGGAAGCTGCGTCATCTTCTTCTTCTTTGGCAATCCTTCGTAGCCGAGTAAGATTATCTTCCATGAACATGGTCTTAATAATAGTCTGTAAGTGACTGTGGAGGCCAATTATTCCTTCCATACGTCCTTCAACAGTGGGGACATTGGTTTCCAGATGGGAGTTGATCACGGTGAGGGTCTGCCAAACATGCCTTCCTCTTAGCACATTTCTCCCTTTCGTCCTGAGTTCGAGCACCTTCAAAGTCCACGATGCCTTTGATAAAGGCTGTTCTCCAATTGGAGCGCTCGTAGGCCAGTGTTTCCCAATTGTCGGTGATTATACTACATTTTTTTACATTCACCTTGAGAGAGTATATAAACCTCTTTTGTCGCCCATCGGCATTATGCTTTCCATTTTTAAATTCAGAATAGAGTAGTTGCTTTGGAAGACAGTAATCAGGAATCCGCACATGACCAGTCCAACAAAGTGAATGTTATTATAGGACTTCTAAGGTCTCAAATGTAGAATAAATGTTGATAATTGCACAGTGTAAACATGCATGCATAAGTATATAAACCACATGTCTGCAATAGTACAGGAGAGCAATCCAAAAGCCATCTTGGCTCTCCTAAAGACTCTAAATATTTCCTCTGCCTCCTTACCCCCCTTTGCCTGAGAACACTAGGCTGGTAGCAATAAGGGGACATTCCTAAAGGGATTCCTCTGCTATATGTATGAACCTTCTTTGTATTGTCATGGTTTACCCAGATGCTCTGCATTGAGGGATGTCTGACAGGCATCCTGGTTGTCTTATGAAACGCTAACGTTTTGTGTAAACTGTGTCTGGAACCATGTAAAACTTGCTAAATCCTCAGGAATATCACCCCTTGGCCTGCCTGAGCCACAGCAACCCCACCTTATGCGTGATGCAATTTCTGACCATTTGTAGAGGGGATGTCCTCCTTCTCCACGCCAAAATGCAAACCCTTAAAAGAGATGTTTCTTCTGGGCTCTGCTCTGGGTCTCTCTTGCCTCCTTGCTAGGAGAGGGAACTCCGTTGCAACAGAAAAATGAAGATCTGTCTTGCTTTCGCTGCCCTCTGCCCTCCATCCATTCATCTCTGACCTATCCTGGACTTGGGGGACTTGGCCCCTTGGGGAGATGGGCAGCAAAAGCCAACCACCCCTATTTTTCTATATCAATATTGAAGAAGCATTGCTTCGCCCCAGGGATGGATCTTTGCTTCCTGGAAGCCAACCTCACCCGGTTGGTAATACAACTGAGCTTCAGGCTTGATTGGGATGGTTGGGGGGGGACGGCATCCCCCCCCCCAATTTTTTTATTGGTTTTCACAACATTATAAACAAACACATAAAACAAACATAAATCATAGCCTTATTAAAAATTACACTTACTAACATTGTTAAGTGACTTTCTCGCTTCCCCTTGGTTGAATTTCATTGCATATCCTTTTAACGGTTTTCCAAATCACAGTTCTTAAAAAAAATAAAATAACTTAAACATTAACATCCTTAGATCTTCACATTATGAAATTAAACATATTAATTCATCACTTAAATAAAATCCTAAGCCAATTAAGTATCTGCAAGCTGTTTTCAGTTAATTTAACTTAACATGTTTAACTAAGTAATCATTAAATTGAGGGGGGGCGGCATCAGTTGCACCGACTCCGGGGACCGACTCCGGAGTGAAGGTTGCGCCCCAGCCTCACAACAACAACACACTGAACGAGGCGGCCTCTGACTAAACTCGCGTAGGCCCGGTGCCTCGGCCCGCCGGCTTTTGGAGGGGTTTTCGGCTTAAAGTGGAAAGAAGGAGCGGCCTCCCAGACCGCCCCCCCCCCTTGGCAAGGAAGCGGCCGGGCGGGAAGAGCCCTGAGGTAAAAGCGCGCGCGTGTAACAAAGCCCTGGTAACGCGGTTGCTACCGCCGGCGCCGGCTGCTTGGTAACGGCGCGCTGCCCCTTTAAGCCGCCGGAGGGCGGGACGGCGGCGAAGGAACCCCTTCCACGCCACCCCGCGCCCTCCTCCCTTCCCCTCAGGCCGGCTCCGTGCTCCTTTCCACCGCCACTCGCGGCTTGCTGCTGCTGGGGGTGGGGGTGGCCGCCGTAGCCGGAGCAGCGCCTCGCCGGCCGGTTGCCTCCTTGAGGCGCGCGCGCGCACCTCCCATCCCATGCGGGCGGCGGCGGCGGCGGCCGCACAAGTCCAGAGCCAGCCAGGCGGTGGCGGCGGCGGCGGCGGCTGCCCGTTCCCTCAGCATGCCGCGCCGCTGCTGCTGGCGCCTCTGAGTCCGGCCGAGCGGCTGTCCGGCCGCCGCCGCTGCCGCCCAAGACGACGACGACGACGACGGAGAAGCCGCCGCCGTTCCGGGAGGCACTCATGAGCTCGGAGGCGCCTTCCCGCGCAGCCACGCAGCTCCGCGCCCTCTTTCGCATGGAGCCGGCTCCGCCCGCCTCGTCCGAGCAGCTGCTGGGAGCCTCGGAGTTCCTCAAAGGTGAGGCTGCAGCGGCGGCGGCGGCGGCGGCGGAGGAGGAGTCTCCCCTCCGCGAGTAGGGGTCGCCCTCCCGTCATATAAAGGAAGGGGGCGCGACGCAACAACTGCCCCCCCCCCGGCTGTCCCGGGAGCGCCTGGCCCGGGGAGGCGGGGGTGAGAACCGCCTCTTTCCCGGGGGCGAAGTTCGGCGCGCGCCCCGCAGCGAACGCGAAACTCCCCTCAGTCCCTGCGGGAGAAGCTGCTTCGGGGGGAGCCCCCCCCCGCCAAATCGCGAGGCGGGCGGCCAAGGTCCCCCCCGTCGGCGGGAGGGGAAGGAGAGTTATGGAGGAGGCGGAGACGTCGCCGCCCAGCTGCGAAATCTTGGTGGCAGGTAATACTTGCTCCGGAGTGAAACCCGATCAAATGCGTAGGGTTGTTTCTTTCTTTTTTCTTACGGGGGGGACAAGCGACTCTCCCTTCCCGCTTTGAACTAACACCCAAGTTCTAGCTAAGCAGCGGGACGTATAACTTGAAGATCTTACTTCATGGTCTCCCTTTTTCTTTTTTCTTGCAGACAGACTATATTTTGCTACTTTACGAAACCGACCCAGAAGCACAGTAAACACGCACTATTTCTGTACGGATGAGGAGCTTGTTTATGAAAAGTAAGTTCGTATCTCTTCCGCTGTTTAAAAAAAATTCCTCCTTCGCCTTTCTGCTCACTTTCGTTTTCAGCGTTGTTGGTCCACCCTCCCCCCCCCCCCCGCTTGTCGCCAAGTGTTTGGGAAAAGGTTGGGGGAAGAGGGAGAACAAACTTAAGCGAAATACTTGCGTATAAGTTAGCGGTATATGTGTCCAATTGGTTGTTTTTTATCAAACCAGTCCTTGAGACTTAATTGCATTTTAGTTGAATTTTAAACAGAAAATGGGCGCCTCCTTCCCCCACCTCCGGTTTCCTGCTTTTTTATAAAATGGATTCTACTCTGGCCATAGGTCTCTGTGTAAAGTATTATTCTCAAATCGAATTCACATCTTAAAGAAGAAGCCTGTTGTACCTGTCCACAAATGTTGGGTTAGAAGTATTTTCTCTACAATTCGATGAAAAAGCAAAACATTGTAGATGCCCTACTGATCTACAGATCTGTTAAGTGCATGATAGTGGTTAGCAATGAATATATATTGAGTTTGCAGCATTAAATGTGCTGTAAGATGGGTCATTCAGTTTTATGGTAAGTGAACCTTAGTTCACGGAACTTTGGAGCATGGTTGTTAAAATCATTACTTCATCAAGCTGCTTTTGTGACTGTGTTTTTGTACACTGTGATTAATTCTGCCTGCTGATTGATACTTTCTGGGATGAAACAAGCACTTCAGGAGTTCAGAGAATAACAAGAAGAGCTTTTAAGATAGTATCTTTCTTTTTACACTGCCAACTTTGGTTGCAGCACTGCCTTCCCCCTCCCAGCAATTTCTGTCTCTGATGTAATTTAGCCATGGAGTTTGGGCACTGAAAATTTACAGATGAAAGGGAGGGATTTGCATTAAAGTTGTTGCTTAACAATTCTACTGCAATAGTAGCTTGTATCGACTTCAGTAGTCAGTAGCAGCATAATAAAATGGAAATAAAATAAATAAAGGAAGGCTCAAAACCTTCGTGATTTCTTTAAGTGATATTCATTGCCTAAGTACTTTTGCATTCTTCAGACTGTAAGACGCAATACTGCTTTGCTTTCAGTGAGATTTAAGTTGCAATCCTGACACAATATGCCTGGAAGTTAGCCCCCTTGAATTCAGTAGAACTTGCCTCTGAGAAGACATAGGATTGTAGGGTTATGACTAACTTCTGATGGATTGTGTCCTAGGCATTCTTACACAAATGTTTATTAGTGAAAGACAGATTAGACTTATCATTGGAAGGACCTATATTTAGCAGTGCAGTCAAGCTGTAGATATACATAGCAGTTGTGTTAACAATCCCTGAATGCTTTGGTTGTCATTCTTATCACTCTTCATTTTCTAAAGTGGCTCATGAACCTGCTTAAATTGGCTGGCAAGTTTGTTTTAAGTTCATTGTTGGGATGCTGATACAACCTGTGTCACTCTCATTCTCTTAGGAGCTTCAAATCCTTGTTGGCCAGTCACAGATAAGCCCTGACACTTCTGTTCTAGAAATATTTGAGGAATTGCACACTGCTCTCTGAGACTTAAAAAAACACCGTGGGTAACCAGATTGACATCATTTGCTGGACAGACTTAGGATAAGAAGAGTGTTAAAAAAAACCCGATGAAAAAGATGGATGGCAGCATAGCTCCTGAAGCAGAGTATGCAGGGGAAGATGGAAACACATGTTTAGGAGGAGGAAGGTAGTACAGATTTCTGGAGTAGGCCATAACCTGGGCTGCTGTCCAAGGTGTCCAAATAAGTAGGATTAATCCTTTGAATAGCGGACAGGGCAAATGTGTAGTGACTGACAGGACTAATGCATTGCAAACTGGAAGCAAAATGCACGTAGATATTCAGTGATGTGGGATAGGAAACATTGCAGAAAGTTTCATTTTCTATAAAAAAAAATGTGTTGCTTCATAAAATAAGTAAGTACTTTGAGGAGCACATCATTTTTTATTTTAACTACCCTGAATAATTTGGTATACTGTAAGTAACATAGGCGCTTTTCAACTAAATAATTGTGGTAGTGGAAGTCAGCACAAGGAATTTCCCCTTGTGCTACAGGACTTCTGAATCCTCCTTCCCCAGCGACTTTCAGCCAGCCCTCCCATCTGCTCTGGAGAAGCCCCAGAACAACACACAGTGGGAAGAGAGGGGAGATAGTTCTATCAGGGTAAGCATTTCTGGTTGCCCAACAGGACTATCTCCTTTGCGCTATGTTGATTACAACCCATAGGGTGGTATCTGACTGTCATAATTGGAGTTGTCAGAGCTGCCCAAGGTCCCAGCTCACAGAGGACCAACGCCAGGTCGACGTTATATACAAAAGTCTTTATTGAAGTTCAGTTTCCATTCCAAAGCCGTAGCGCGCAGCTCTACGTCTTAAACCCTAGACCGCCGAAGTTCCGTCTGAATCTCCTCCCCCCTGACACCAGTTTAAGATTCTAGCCCTGCTCCACCTCTTCCTCTGCTCTCTTCTCCTCTGGGTCCTCCTGTCCGCTGGGGCATCCCCCTTTCTGGACTCTTCTGACGCTGAGTCCCCTGACTCCTCCCCCTGCCTCCGGCGGGCTTTAGGACCCGGTTCCCAATCCTCGTTCTCTGCTGCCCTGCGCGCCTGTACTTTTGAACTTGGCTCTCGCGCCAACCCAGTGACCTTCCTCCTGACCGTTACACTGCTTCTGTCACTGCTTCCCTCTTCCGGGATGCTAGCTGGACCTGACCTCCCCTCCGTTGCCTGACTCTCCGATGGAGGCGTGGTCAGCCCTGACTCCTCTTCTCTCCCTGCTGGGGGAGACGCTACCCCCGATACCTGGGACTCTTCCCCCCCACTATGCTCAGGTGGGGAAGCTGGTCCTGATCTCCAACTGCTGCTCTGGGAGTCCCCGCTGGCCCCTTGCTTCTGGAGTGTCCCCCTTGGGAGCGCCCTGGCCACCGGCGTCCCCTTCTGTGAATCTTCCGATTCGCTGGAGAGGCTCATGGAATCTCTCGGGCCACTGTCATCTTCTCCTACGCTGCCCTCAGATTCTTTCCCTTCGTTCTCCATCTCCCCTCTTCCCTGTGCTTCTGCTCCTGAGCCCCTGACAGGAGTCAACCCACTGAAATAGACCACCCTGTTTACAGCACAATCCTATACAGTGGTACCTCGGGTTAAGAACTTAATTCGTTCTGGAGGTCTGTTCTTAACCTGAAGCTGTTCTTAGCCTGAGGTACCACTTTAGTTAATGAGGCCTCCCGCTGCCGCCGACGCACAATTTCTGTTCTCATCCTCAAGCAAAGTTCTTAACCCAAGGTACTATTTCTGGGTTAGCAGAGTCTGTAACCTGAGGTACCACTGTACATGTTTATTCAGAAGTAATTCCCATTGTGAAGTTTACTTACAGGTTAGTGCAGATAGGACTGCAGTCTTAATGTTTCTGTCTGATACACTCCAAGCCCATCATTAGGTGAAAAATTGATATTTACCCTTAAGGCTTTTGGAGTCAATTCAACTCCATGAATGAATTAAAACACCTCCACCCCTATCACACGTGATAGAGTCAAAGTGTTCCTGTCAAATGCTGTTAATAGATTAGCTATTTGCCATGTCTACAGGTGCTTAGCATAGGACCTGTTCTGTTTATTTCATGTGGGAAAGGTGACCATAGAAGGTGAAAATACTTTTATCTTTTATCTATTTTCCTAATCGACAACACACTCACTTGCCCAGACATTGCCACAAACTGTGTTGGGGATCAGTAGTACCCTACAGATTTACAAAACTCCTTTCTGAAGTTGATTTTTGCAACATTTCCTCTTCACTTACCTTATGAACCTGCAAGATATTTTTTAATAGATTACATCCTATGGTGGGTTTGCATTAGCATATGCACTTACTGTGAAAGGCAGGGCTCTTCCTGATTATCCCCCCCAATGCCATCCACACCCTTAACTTCTACTTGGAATTCAGGGATTCTATGGGACAGTATGGGATCACAGAATCATAGAATGTGCACAAAAGCTGCAAGTGTTAGGAGGGATTGATGAAAATGGAAGTGCTCCCTGCACAAAACCACCATTGGATATAACCCATACAGTGGTGCCTCGGGTTAAGAACTTAATAGGACCGTTCTTAACCTGAAACTGTTCTTAACCTGAGGTACCACTTTAGCTAATGGGGCCTCCCGCTGCCGCCGCACAATTTCTATTCTCATCCTGAAGCAAAGTTCTTAACCTGAGGTACTATTTCTGGGTTAGCGGAGTCTGTAACCTGACGCGTCTGTAACCAGAGGTACCACTGTAGTTATCATATTGCCCAAAACTTAGCAATACAACTTTGGGTATTCCAATTGCAGTTGCTAAGGTTGCAAGCAGCCATCACCCTTAATCCAGTATGCAGCAAGACTTAATGCCCATTCTCAGTCAAGGACTTTTAACTGGTCACTTTTTTCACAGAAATGTCTTTACAAAATGGGAGTTCTCAAATCAAATTCACATTACAAATCGAATTACCATCAAGGGTATGATGTCACTGGCTTTCCCCCAAAAGGATAAATAAAGTCTTTGGAATTGATGTCTGGCTTCAGCCCTGGACTACCAGTATCAGAGAGGAGCTTCCTCCTCGGTGTGACCTGTGGAATATGTTTACCCACAGTCTTCCACAATGCTGTTTGCAGCATAATAATGTTGCAGCTGATGAACAATTAGGGCCATTCAAAAGACATTTCCAGTGAGGCAAAGTATGCTTTCCAGACCTTCAAAATAATGCAACAAGATGGACTATATGGAATTGACGGAAAGGACTGGCAGAATCCGAAACCAGGGAGAGGAGTTGATGGAAGAAGATTGGAAAACTTAAAGTTTATATATAGAAATATCGCAAAATTAATGAGTGATAGAAAAATGGTGGATTGATATTTTATGGATTTAGCAGAAATGTTATAAGGAGTTAAACATATACAAGTATTTTAGTTTTAATGTTAAAATAAGGTTAAAAAAATTGGTGAAAGGAGGGAAAGTAAAGTTACATTATATTGAGATAAATTACAGAACAAAAATTGGAAAAGATGGAAAGGATTTGCTGAAATAGATAATTGAATTAGAATACAAAAAAGGGAGGTGTGAGGAGGTCAAGGAAATAAGCGAATGAAAAATAAGTTGGGAAGATTAGTTGTGTTTTTTGTCCCCCCCTTTTTTTCCCCTCTTGTTGTGATGTGTTGTTTTGTCTTTGTTTGGTGTTATTGTTTTTACTTTTGCTTTTTGTAACCCTTGAAAATTTTAATAAATATTATTTCGAGGAAAAAAAATCAAAATAATGCAACAAAATTTTGGTTATGTGGAGGAAGGTGCCCCAAGAGCTTGAAACCTAGGCCCGTCAGGGGCTGAGAACCTTAAATTTACATGGTTCTAGATGAAATATAACAACTGATAATCTTCTTGCCAAAGGCACACAAAGTTCAGTAGTGGGGAGGGATTGCTTTGGTTGGCTCATTGAAACAATCAAATTAGAAATTGCCCCATAATACCTTGCCTGCAAATCCAGAAGTCTTTCAGCAGCATTTTTGGTTTATAAAATTACTCTGTACAGTATGCCTGAATTTCACTAATGCATATTCCTATTCCAGATGACCTACATTCCCTGTTCACTTTTATATAGCTTTAATTATACTTAAACCACCAGGAAGACTAAAAAAATTCTTAGTCATTCGAAAAATAGGGGCTTTTGTTGTTTGGCCACATAACGTCACTTAAAGCCTACGGCTCTTAAGAATAATTGTATTGTAATCATAATAATTCAGTTGAGGATCAAAACTTTTAAGGGATATTTCAAAATACTCTGTTTTGTACAACAAATTACCTGCCTCTGGTACAACAAAAGAAGCTCTTATTTGAAGTAGCTCATTTTAAACCTAGCATCAGGAGGGATTCTGTAGGTTGTACACTCATATGAACTGCTTATTGCAAGAAATGAAGAACCACGGACTTCATTTGGGACCTAAAGCCATAGTGACATAGCTTTCTTGCTCAAGAAGACTTATCTTCTCTTTCAGAATCTGCTTTTTAGGTTTATCTTGATTTCTCTGCAGATTAGTACCCCGCCCCCGCCAAATTCTAACTCCATTACAATTGATGTAAAGTTCAGTTAGTCAGTGGTTCTAGGAAAGTTTCAGGTACTATGAGAGAGGAAGGCCTTGCTCTTTGTCTTATTTTGCTTGTAAAGTGCGCTATACTCCATTTCCTCCCTAAAGCTGAACTAGGATTTTTAACTAGCTGATGCCGCCTGATTCAAGAGCATCAGGAGACTAGATAGCGCTTAAGATAACAGTGTATTTTTTCCAACTTTAAAAATGCTTTAAAGCCTATAAACACTGGTTTCTTTAATAAATCTCGTTTTATGTTTGGCAACCAGAAATTTGTGTCTAGGGTTAATCTTGCTCTGCAGTCCTACTTGCTTTACCCGCTTGAACCACAGTTCAGGGGTTTGGAATCTTCCCTAGTCACAGGGATTTAGATTCACTCTCCAATTATTGGGAGGTCAGCTGGTTTTGTTTTATACTGGGTGGCCTACCAGTCTTGGTATAACTGATATGTGGCAACTGCTGTTCAAAATACTTTGCATACTAAAACATGCGTAACTGAAGCATCTCCATCCAAAAAAAACAAAAAATCATCCCTTTGTGGCTTTCTTCTGAAAAATCTTCCACTGCATGGTCACTACTGTCAGCTGCCTAATCAGAATTATTGCATGCTGCAAGAGCTTACTGCTGGATCATACCAAAAGGCTAGCTAAGAATGCTGACCAGCGGCCAACCAGAGGCTTCTGGGAAGTTTCCAAGTAAATGAGAGCAGCAGTCATCCCATATTGATGCCTCCAGAACCTTGTAATAAGGGGTATGCTGTTGGCATTCATAAAGCTTCTGCTCAGCTGTCAAAGCTAATAGACCTACTTCTCAGTGAATCTGTCCAGTGCTTTATTAGAACTATTTAAGTTAGGGGCCATTGCCCCAACTTGTGCTAAGGACTTTCCCTACATTAATTATGCTTTGTTTAAAGAACTATTTTCTCTTCTCGTGTCCTCAGTTGACTGCCAATGCAACCACAATGGATGACCTCCAAGTTCTGGTACTATGAGTAAAATCTTGTCTAATTCCTCCACAAATGCCCTTTAGCCATCTTAAAAAATAACAACACCAAAAACCTAAAAAAAAAAAAATATCCTACTCTTCAGTGTTTCAGCATATGTTAAAAAAAAAACCCTGTTTCCAGATTTAAGAACAGTCCATCTAGTCCAACATCCTGTTCTCATTGAAACCAATCATATGCTTCTGCAAAGCCCACAAGTAGATCCTGGGTGTAGTACCATTCTTCCCACCACCATCGCATGATGCCCTACAACCGGGTTTTCAGAGCCATACTGCCTCCAACAGTGAACACAGCCATCATAGCTAGTAACCACAAATAACCTTGTCCTCCATAAATTTGTCTAATTCTCTTTTAAAACCATCCAAGATGGTGGCTATCACTATTTCATATGGAGTGAATTCCATTGTTCAGCTATGTGAGGGTTATTCTTTTCTTTTCTTTTTGTCTGTGTTCCCAAACCACACACACTATTCCAAGCTGGCACTGTTTTAAAGTGTTTGCACTCCTACCTACCAGGACATGTCCAGAGCTTTGGAAGACTTTGCTTTTTGTCCCATGATCCTTGCACTTTGGTGTTTGCCTCCAACATCTATATGAAGCTGTTGGGAGTGGTCCTTAGGAGCTTTGGGGCAAAGTCTCGTAACATTTATGTTGGGAGGGGCTGTACATGATCTGTACCATTGTCTTGGTGGACTGGGTGAAGGCCAGTAAACTGAGTATGAACCCTGAGAAGATGAAGGCATTGTGGGAGATTGGCCTGTTATTGATGGGGTCACACTCTCTCTGAAAGAACTGGTACTTGTCTTGCCGTAACAATTTATATTCGGCTTGCTAGACCTTTTTTTTTCATTTGAATAACTTTTCCACTGTTTTAATGGAACTGCCTTGCCCTTTAGTCTTCTTGATTCTGTCATTGCTATCAAACAACATCTCTTGGCCTGTCTAGCCTTAAAAATAAAACAAAAAATAGAGGTATAACTTTCATAGTTGTTTTATAAATTGCTCCATTTCCTTAAAGAATTTGACTGTCTTTAATGACACTTATCACGTTTAAATTCTTTCTTTCACTTTAATGGATGTTATTATTTTAAAACTGAATTACTTTGCTTGAGAGCCATGGCAGTGTTTTGCTAATGATAGCACTGTGACTGTTTCCCACTTGACCATTTACTGGGCATCACTTGTCTTTCCTTAGCAATGCTGATCAAAACATAATTTAGAGTACATCTGCAGTTTGGTTCACAGCAGGATTAGAGTGGAGAGTGGTCTTAGCATACTTCAGTCTCTGCCTGGAAGGCTTCTCTGACATCAGAGTATATATGTACAGGCAGTGGTGTAGTAGGGGTGTGTGTGTCGCCCTGGGCACAAAATTCTGAGGGAATGCAACCAGGCACCCCCATGCAGGTGCCGGCTTCCATGGTGATCCCCACCCCAGTGGGGACCTAGAAATCTAGAAACTTTTAATCCAATTTATGTCAACTAATCAAGTAGTCAGTTGGTCTGTTGTGTTTATTTGTTAGAAACCATTTTCATCACAAAAATACAAAGATACAACCAGTTTAGAAATACATTTTAACATAAGTGGTCCCTGGCACGTGGTATGCCATGTTCTACAATGGAATTTTCTGATCTGCTAATGCAAATAGAAACTTCCTATGTAGTGCATTTATCCCCATCCCATCAAGAAATACCAGATTTTCTCCCTATTATTCCAAAAGGAAGCTCTCTGGAGAATTCATTTGAGAAGGCTATTCCTGAGAGAATTATGTGGGAAGCAATACAGTAAGGAAAGAACTAATCAGTGTGAAGAACATTTAAGCCACTTTTTTTTTTGCTGTCTTCCTGATTTGTGCATTTTTTAAAATCTCAGAATCATGCTGAGCTTCTGTTCTAGGTGCAGAAGGATGATGGAAAAGTATATGTCACTATTTTTGGTTCAAAGTTCCCTAATGCCATGCCAATGCAACATCATTATTTGAACCACCATTAAGGCCCATTCAGTCATGCACCATAAGCAATTTTTAATGTGTGATGGTATCAGAAGGTGGCCTTGCCCATCATAAAGGTTCTTCTGTAGTGCTATTAATTTTTTTTTTTTTTAAAAAAAATAATTTTTATTAACCGGCCAATCAAATCAAATCAAATCACATCACATCACATAAATTCCGAATTGCAAAGCCGAATTTTAAATTTTGTTGAGGGAACCCATATTTCAAGATCCGAAGGGGGATTCTGATCATCTTCTTGCTACTGCATTAATGTCCAAATCAGTCCAAACAAAGTTCATAATTCTATCCAGTCTTATCTTGCTGTTTCCACATCACCTCTTGTTCATATATTTTCTCTTTTTTCTTTATGATCTCTTCTGATAGTCTCCTTAAGCCGATAAACACCAATAATAAAACTGTGTGAATTTTTCCGTTCTTCCAATCCTCAAATCGAGATGGTTTCCATATATCATCGCCTTCATTGATAGCAGCGCTCTTTCCATCATTAATTACAGAACTGTCGTTCTTAAGTCCCACTGAGGAGTTTCACCCACAATATAAAAACAGCTCTATTTCTCTATTTCTCCTCTCAGACTTAAGTCCTCCGACAGAACTTCCCAATGTGGTGACGGCACTTTTAACTGCGTCATTCCAAAGCCCTTATACATTCCACGCTCTTCTCAAAACATGCTTTGGTTCGAAAGTTTATCTCCACACAGCCTTAAATCCACAGCTTAAGTCCTTAAAACGACATTTCTGGCTTGTGTGTGTGGGGGGGGTTTCTTGTTTAATCACATATAAGAAAGAAAGTAAGGTTTTTTCCCCCTCCCCCATCAGTCTCTTTGCCATACCGAGTCTTGGCGTATCTTCTCATGTTTTATACTTGCTCCTTCGACTCTTCTTGTTTTATCAGAGATCTCTTCTGTTAGCAGTCTTTACTCCCCCTTCTTCCTTGAAATATGTGCATTCGCTTCATCCAAATTGTTTCTTTTGAAGTTCTTGCAGCTAGTGGCGCGGATCAGAGATGGCGTCCAGGAGCGCCGAAATCCCACAGGAGGGCATTGTGCCTAGTGCCCCCCTCCCCACAAATTCGGGGGTGGTATAGGGCACAGCAGGCAAGGGCAGTCCCACCCCACAATCCTGGGGGGGGTAGGGAGGCTATTTACTCCCATCACAGCCTCCAAATTACCTTGTGTGGGTCGGAGAGATGTTATTGTCAGCCATCTTCTGATGCGCCCCCTAGTGGCCCCCCTGTAGTGCTATTAATGTAGTACGTTTGTCATCGTCATCTTGGCTATTCCTGTCTGTTGGATCAAGGGACCAATCAACCGTATTTTGTTGATTGGGGCAGGTCTTGAAGATGTTTGCAAATGCAGTTTCCCATTTGTTGACAAGCATGGATTTACATTGTTAATCCCCTATTGTGAGATATCTGCATTCTCAGTATCACATATTTTGTGTTGACTGTACTGGCTGTCAATTCAGTACCTGAAACAACTGAGTACAGCATGTTGTTCCCTTCTCCTCTTTCTGAAGGCAGGTTAAGGCTGTTGTCCTATAATCCGAGTAGCACTTTTGAATTCACATGCATAGGATTAGGACCTAAAACCTTCTTTTCCAGAAATCACCGGGTTACTGTTTTCTGTGCAAGTCTGCTTTTTTTAAAAAAAAACCTGTTTACTGATGTTTCATTGCATCTAATACCACTGTCTTAAAATTACTGAATACCATTGTGAAATGTATATGAACACTTATATTTTTAAAATAGGTATAGCTTCCTCCCCATCCTGCCACCTATTTTCAGGTTTTTTCACATGAAAGAAAGATCTAACTTTAACAACTAAGCCTTATGAGATCTACAGAGATTTAGGCAACTTCCTGCTTCCTATAAATGTAGCAATCAGCAGCAGCTGCCTTTCTTTGTAGCCACATTGCTTTGATAACTTTTGAGTTCAAGTTTGTACCATAACTGCCATGTCTCAAATGCCAACTATTAACACTCCAGCTCTGCCAAGTCCAATTAAATATATTATGATTAAACATCAAAACATGTCATGCCCAGGAAAATGAATGTGCTTTTATACTGTCTAATGAAAATAAAAAGCTGAATAGGCCAGCTATTCTTTTCCCTTTAAGCCCAGTGTATTGAAAGCGATTATTCATGTTAAGTTGACATATATGTCTTAAATAAATGTCTTTGCCCTATTTTTACTGCTTATCTTGTAATAAATATGGTGAAAAGTAAAGTAGAGGGGAATGATCTGCAGCCACAGGGCTGATTTAGTCAGACTGGTAACTAATTAATGAGTTGGGAACTTGTCATTGGCTTATTCTTCAAGAAGAATGCTAGCTCTTGTTCTGTTCTTTGCAAGCAGATCTAGGCTTGGCATATCACACTTGACTGGTTAATGCACAATAGGCTTACACGGGCAGCACATTCTCTAGCTGGTCTGTATCTGTTTCAATTGGAGGAAGCTCATAAGAACCTTAACTCCTTGTGTCTCGCAACTAAACTGCGTTGCTCCTTCTGAAATCTTAACATCCACCTCAAACACACTTTGAAGATACTGGATCTTTTAGGCGTTCAATCAGCAGAGAGACTATAAACCATGGGTAGGCAAACTAAGGCCCGGGGGCCAAATCTGGCCCAACCACCTTCTAAATCCAGCCCACGGACGGTCCGGGGATCAGCGTGTTTTTATATGAGTAGAGTGTGTCCTTTTATTTAAAATGCATCTCTGGGTTATTTGTGGGGCATAGGAATTCGTTCTCTCCCCCCCCCCCAAAAAAAAATATAGTCCGGCCCCCCACAAGGTCTGAAGGACAGTGGACTGGCCCCCTGCTGAAAAAGTTTGCTGACCCCTGCAACAGTTGCAAAAGTTACTGTATCTGGCGGTGAGCTACATCATACAGCTTATCTGTGAGAGACTCTGAATTCATTTATCAAAATGTCATACAGAGCCAAGTACCTCTTTGAAGCTAGCAAGTCCCATCAACACCAAAGTGGCATGTTTTAGCTTAATGTGTCTGTCTCCGGAAAATGAAAACTTAGCTGCACCTTCCAACATCACAGAGCTGTGGGACTATATCTGACATTAGCTTTGTTTTGTCAAATACCTGATGGCATCAT
This sequence comes from Podarcis cretensis, assembly GCF_951804945.1. Classification (NCBI taxonomy): domain Eukaryota; kingdom Metazoa; phylum Chordata; class Lepidosauria; order Squamata; family Lacertidae; genus Podarcis; species Podarcis cretensis. The sequence goes on along the minus strand of NC_137175.1, from coordinate 78,879,465 downwards.
AGGTATACAGTGGTACCTCGCAAGACGAATGCCTCGAAAGACGAAAAGCTCGCAAGACGAAAGAGTTTTTCGTTTTTTGAGTTGCTTCGCAAGACGGATTTCCCTATGGGCTTGCTTCGCAAGACGGAAACGTCTTGCAAGTTTGTTTCCTTTGTCTTGCAAGTTTGTTTCCTTTTTCTTAAAATCATGCATTCACTTCGAGGAGCAACTCATAGCACGCGGTGTGGTAGCCTTTTTTGAGGTTTTTGAAGACTTTGGTGATTTTTGAAGCTTTTCCAAAGTCCGTGCTTCGCAAGACGAAAAAATCGCAAGACGAAAAAACTCACGGAACGAATTAATTTCGTCTTGCGAGGCACCACTGTACAAATCTTGTGACACAAAGTAATTGGATTCTGAAAACAGGACTACTAAGAAAATGTTAATTAACTCAAACTGCTTGAGTGCATACTTTCCCCCAGTCTATAAAGTGCTGCTTTTGCACTCTTTAACCTGAATGGACCTATCCTATATGTGTGTGTTATGGGCTGGCAACAGTTACTAAGGGCTCTTGGAAGCATGACACTTGGTTTGCGAATCAGCTCAGGTCCTCTCCCTCTTTTATAACAGTAATGCCTCATCTTTATTCCTGGAAGGTGATCACAGCCTCCTGGACTCAAGTTCACTCTTTATAATACATTAGCAGCAGCAGCAGCTTATTGTCTATTATATTTTAATTATTTCACTCTATTTGGAGTTCTTTTTTTTAACCTAAAAGTGTTGTTCTGCCCCTACATTACCATTTGGGTAATTACCATTTACTGAGTTTTCAGTAATAGTAATAATAATAATAATAATAATAATAATAATGGGACAAGTGTGAGATTCTAACCATTTATTTGTGTAAGTACGGTAGCTATAAAATTAGCAAATGCAGGATTACACACCGTAATATAAAGTATATATTGCAATTAAAAAAATTTCTGAAGGGGCAGAGTATACATATTTTTCCTTATCTCCTGACAAATCAAGATGGTGATGTTTCTGGTTTCTGAACAGCTGCACTTAAATCAGCCAGAAAAACTATATGGCACCCCTGGAAAATTGTTAATTGTCCATCTGCTGATCAAACATGGCCATTGAATATAATCAAAGGTGGTCCTTCAACTTATCTGTGTGGAGCAGACATCACCTTTTACTGTAATCTCATTGTCTCACCTGCCCTTACACAGTAGAACCGAGTGTTAATTGTGCTCTGCTGCTACATACTGTGCCTCTAGGTTTCAGTGGAGATGTTGCTAGGAAGGGAGAGCCTTCGAATAGTGAAATATTTGACAACAGCAAAAGGACTAAAGTACAAGTTTTTTGACCATTGGTATATATTTCTTCTAGTTTTTATGCAGATTTTGGACCTTTAAATGTGGCTATGGTACATCGATTCTGCTGTAAACTAAACAAGAAATTAAAGGTGAGAACATTATATTTTCTTCTAAATATTGGTTTTTTTTGCTAAAATTTAACAAACTGTTATTATTAACAGCCATTTATGATAATTAACAGAATTGCTGAACTTACATTAAGATTGTGTTTTTCTCTCTCTGAATAAAGAAAATGACAATTTATGCTCCATATGAAAATTAAACTATGGATTTGTTTATGCAGTTCCATGACATCTAAAATATATACCAAATATATTAACGGTATTCTTCCAGTTAACTCACAAGATGATCTGAAACTTTGTTGGAGAAAAAATAGTTTGAAAATGATTATATTTCATAGAAATTAATGCAGTCGCTTGATTTACATATAAAGGTAAGCCAGGATGAAACAAACCATAGCTTACAGGGAACAAGCATGTATGCTGTTCAAATTGCAGCCATCTCTCTTCCTTTGCTGCATTAAGAGGAAACCAACCAGATTGTTGACTCACAATTACATGCAAATCAGTGCTTGTGGCTTGTTTTTTCCCTCCAAACCACAAGAGCAAGCAAAGAATATGCCATGGTTTGTTCCTGGCTTTGTTCTAGCTCTGTGTTTGAAGAGAAGCAAACCATGAGTTGCTAGTTTGAAGATAACGCAAGGGTTGCCAGACAAGAAAGGGATGAGTGTGATTTGAGCAGTGCGCTAGGATTCTGTTTTGTTTCTCTGTTGGATGTGAAATAGGCCGTTATCTCAACATGATAAGTTTAAAAATTTCTTAAGGCATAAACTGTCTTGAACCGTGATCCATGTAGCCTATGTCATAATAGATCACTCTTCTTTAAGAGTTTCATCCCTATGCTGAGCACAAGAGTAGAAAACAAGTCACTGGTTCATTGTTCTCTAACCCCTATTCATGTGAGAGATTTAACATTTGATATTACTGGTGTTTCTGCACAATAAGCAGCAAGCTAAGAATGGAGCCTGGTGATTGATTTACATGTTCTGGACTTTTCATTCAAAGGTGTGACTGTCTTGTAAGCATTCCCTCTGTCTTTATTGTTGTTGCTGAGTGAATACATGAGGAGACTGTTTGTTCCAGATGTCTTAAAGAGGTTATTTTGGTGTCCCAGTTCCTCAGGCGTATTGTCTACTAGAATTTAGGCAGGGCAGTCATTCAGTAGGTTTTACTAGAAGATGAGCACAGGCGATGGGAAGTTAGCCACAGGAATGCCATCACCTGTGGCTGATGTAATATCCAGACCATCTCAGAAAGAGGCTGAAGAAGAAAAGTGAGAAAGACAAGTGGCCAATTTGCAGGCATATTGTGATTGTCTAGGGATAGATGAATCTGTCGGTTTTGTTTCCCTCTGTTTTTTCCTTTTCCGATCCTACGTTTATCCCATTTCTGCAGCAGTTTGTGATTTTTATTTATTTTTAGTCTGCGTAAAATCTTGTGAGGATTTTTTGCACATTTCTCCTAATATTTGCATTTTGTGTGTACCTTTTGGGGGTCTACATAAGAAAATTCAGAGAAGTACAGATTTCAAAAGATTAAATGTGTTTTAGTTCACATATTAGTTCGGAAAATGCAAAATTAAGTTTTAATATGAGGCAAATAAATCCATTCTCCCATCTCTAGTTGAGGAGGAGTGATTTGACCAGGGAGTGAGGTGATTTGAAAGAACTGCCAAGACACACAACGCTAAACTGGTATTACTTAGCTGCCAGTATTTCATTTGCTTAAATTTGTGGTTCTGTGCTAACCATCCCTTCGTACTTTTTTTTCCTTTTTAAACAGTCATTCAGTCTTTCAAGAAAGAAAATAGTATATTATACCAGCTTTGACCAGCGGAAACGAGCAAATGCCGCATTTTTGATAGGTGCATATGCAGTAAGTATCACTCGATAAGTCTGTCTGTCTCTCTCTCGCTCTCTTGCAGGGACTTGCTGACCTATATGTTTCTGGCTAAGTACAGATACTATAAATGCTAGTATCACTGTCCTTTTGTTATAATTCTTCTACAATCTAGTCCAGTATTTAAACAGTGGGAGAGATTTCCCCATTCTGCTGAACCTTTGTCTCTTCTGTTGCTCCCTTTCCTGCTTCTGGTCTTAAGCAGGGAAAGGAGGTAAAAAAGATAGTTATGTTTAGTGGTACACTGTGTTCACATAATACAGCATTGTTCGTTCTTGTGTCCAATTTCCTTTCAATATCTTCCTTGGACTGGGAATCCAGACTCTACGATTGATCCCAGGGGGTTCAGTCTGCTGCAGGGACTTTTTCCCTTACTCATTCTTCTTGGATTCAAGGGAACCAGCAGGAGAGATTGCCCTACTGCTTTCATGTTGAGCTGTGAGCACCGTTTTGACCTCTCCTTTGTTAAAAGGCACTTTGTAAGTTATGTTTGTTAAAAGATCTACGGCTGTGCTGGTGAGGCAAGATAGCAAAGTTTGTGTTGGTTTTATTTGGGAAGCTTGATATTATTATTATTTGAAGCATGCATATAAAATGTTGCAGGTCATTTATCTTTAAAGGTAAACAAGGTAAACATTTGAAGTTTTGTAGCAGTACGCCTTAAAATAACGCTCTTTTCGCTAAATGACAGTAACTTACATTTTGGATTTATGCTGTTTAGAAATGGGTCTCCTGTATAGGGAAACGGTGTGTAAAAACCTGTGCCAAAAAGAAATATTATCTCTACTGAGATCATCAACATTACTTTGGGAATATGAACTTGTATAAGTACGTCATATGTCTCAATCTTCCTGTATGGAGTAATGGAAACAAATGGGCCCTTTGTGGAGCAACAAGAGACAAACAAATGAACTAGTTGAGCTTTTTCTAGAGGAGCATAACATTTGCTTTAACTTCATATGTGTGCTGAGAAACACCAAACAATAGTCATATGGGGATGGTATTGACATGGAAATGAAATCAACGAAGGACCAGTACTTCACAGGAAGGAAAGGAGCAATTGCACAAGCTACTGTGTTTCGACTCGTAGCCATTGAAAGGGAGTTAGCTTTAAATTACATTCTTGTGTCTACCAGCCCTCATTGGACAGTAGGACTTAAAACCCAATCTTTTTGGATGTCTCTGTACATTTGTTCTGTGCTTCTATATGGAAATTCTTCAACAGGCCCAAATAGTTCCGTATGGTATGACTCAAGGGGGTCCAAGGATGATGGTCTGTAGAATGTGGCCTGGAGGATTTGTGTTTCCTGTTCTATAATTCAACGATGCCATGATGAACTTGGTGTCCCATTTGTCATCCTTTCTGGCTATAATGTTGGAATTGTTTCTAAGGCTGTAATGGCATTATATTCTGCACGGTTGAGATTATACTTCTTGCTGACAACCTCATCCTGGATCTGACAACGGAAGCCTTCTGTGTTTAAATAAATAAAACAAACCTGGTTGCTATTGCAACAGGCGTGATCATGCAGAATCATTAGTGTTGAGAAGATAGTGCAGCAAAAGTACTGCAAACAGTGAATTGTGGTAGAAATATTCCTTTTAATAGTAATTTATAAAGCATGTTGAAATGTCCAAGCTTAATACAGCACTTAGATTGGACATAGACTGCAGATAGGAATTATCTAAGAGACACAGTGCAGAAGGAATAAGGAATGAAGAGGAAAACAGGCATTGGCGCACAGTTCTTTATGGCAAGGAGGACGGAAACAAGTTTCCTGTAGCTTCTGCTTCTCTGATTGATAGATGGGGCTAGGCTTGCCTGTCCCTTCAATTATGTTCATCCTGAGAAGCCTTGGCAGAGCTCAGAGCATGCTTCCCTTTGGCTCTGCCCTCCCACAGCACTCCTTGTGCCATAGATAGAAGAAACAAACAGCCAGGTTAATGTAGAACTGCACACACACAAAGTGGAGCAGAAGAGCAATTATCCAGCTAGGACAGACACGTCTGCCTGGCTTGTGTATGACTGGCTAAATTAATAACATTAATGGTTGAGTTAAGAGTGCCACTGTTGCATCCCTTTTTAGCATGGACAGACTCTAATGGTCTGCTATACTTTCCTGCAGAGGAGTCAGGTGTGTGTTGTTCATGACGTTTTAACAAGGATTAGGGATGGAGATGCAATCTGTATCTTCAGTTGTGGGGGTAAGGATTCTGCAGGGGTTGATACTAGGCACATCATAGCCTCATCTAATTGCTGTTTCCCAGGTGTGGGTGCAAATCAAGCTTAAAGGTGAGACAGGTAGTGCCAGAAGTGGGTCAGTCCTGCTTTGCACAGTATGCTTCTTAGGATAGTAGGCTGCTCTTTGAAGGAAAATAGAATGAGAGTCTCTCCTCTCTTGCCAAAATAACCTTCAGTTGAATTACTAGTCCTAAACTTGCATGCAGCCAACATTTTCCATTCATTTATCTCTCCCTTCATGTGCTAGGTTTATTATGCATAATGCTACTGTTTCGTAAAACAATGTTTCCTGATGTTTGTGTAGTCTAATACTGTACATGACATTCTGAACATTGTTAGTTTAGAGGTTTGCTTTTTTACTTCCGTAATGCTAAAATATTAATGTGTAAAATGAGAATAGGCAAACACTAGATTAAATTCTAGAATAGAACTTCCACTGGTAGCTGTGTACTATAAACAGCCACACAATGTGACTTACGTATTTTCCGTTGAACCCAGTTCCCAGGAACACATATTTCCCTCTCATCTTGCTTTATTTATAATGCTGCCTTGAGTGTTGTTCAAAATGCAAGGTGGGAGCCCCATTCTTTCCCCCCATTTCCTCCACACTGTTAGCAAACTGTGTTCCTAGTGCTACCTAGTGATGTCTAGTTAACATTTGACTCTACCATTGTGTGAAACAAATCACTCATGAAACCAGTATCATGTCCTGGTGGCATAGAGCACATCTGGTCATACTGTTTACAGTAGAAAGTAATCATACTGTGTAGAGTGTTTTTTTTCCAGACTGCCTTAAATGCAGCTCTATAATTCTCCCAGGATACTTTTGTTAGTTTCAGTAGAACTCCTGGTATAACGTCATCGGCTATAGCAAGGAACTGTTTAGCAATCACTGGCGTGTGAAATAATGGAAAGCCTGAAATGATTTTGCATGTGCTATTGAGCATTTACTGTACCAGCTCAGAATTTGCAGAATGTAGTTTAAAATTCCCTTGAAATGTGCCTATGCAGTGTCCTAATCATAGAACAGTTCATTCCTTAGAAAGAACTTTTCAGGAAACTGAGAGAATGAAAATACGGTTTGCAAAACAGTCCTAGAAAGGTTTCCTTGAATCACATTATTATCAACTACTGTTAGCAATGAAAACATAAATTTAAGTTTTGATAAAGGACACAGTTCTCTATATTTGTTAGTAATTTATTCTTTCATAAAAATTTATATGCCGCTTGATGATAAAAAAAACCCTCAAAGCAGCTTACAAAAGATAAAACAGTAAAATCAAGAAAAAAGCACAGCCATACTTTAAAACATACAGAAGTTAAGATACTAAAACAGATTAAAATGACCTCAAATTTCTAAGCATATTGGTTTTTAACAGGTGCCAAAAGGAATACAGTGAAGGCGCCTGCTTGCTCTCAGTAGGCAGGGAATTACAAAGTGTAGGCACTGCCACACTGAATGAAAGAGTTCATACAAATGCAGAATAGCACCTGTAGTAGTGCCAATTCTGTCAATTGATGCAGTTGAGTGGGCAAATGTGAGGTAAGGCGATCTTTTATAAAGACAGATTTCATTCATAAGTTTATTAGCACTTTTTTTTTTTTTTTTTTTTTGCTACTGCTTACTTCTGTAAGCCGTCATGACCTACATCTTCACTACTACAAAAGAGAAGGAAGTAATTTGATTTCCAAGAAGTGTACTGAATGAGAATAGGAGTGCTTTATTATAAGAGAGTCAGGAGAAGAATACTGACTCGAACATAACCACAGAAGTCAGAGGAACTAATCGTTTCTGTGGCTTCAGTGGATGTGTTCTTGTCAGTATAACAGTGGATAGAACTGAACTCAGGATGTTGCAGCAAACTGGGTGGAGTTTCCTGAAATGGTGCTCATAATGCAATCCCATTCATACAAAAACATGCCCTAAAACATGATTTATTGGAAAGTGAATTGCAAGCTGTGGTGCTTCTATCAAACATGAGATGGGCATATCTACATTAAGAATAATGGATGGTATCCAACCATGTTGCTTAGCTAATGGTAAGAATCATGTCGGTAGAAAGGTGAGGGAATATATTTTGGGCAATTCTTCTCCCCGCTGCAGCCCTTTCCAAATCTTCTGCAGCAGATTGGGGGAAGGGGACATCTCTGAAAAATGCTTCCCTCTCTGTTCTCACTGTCTGCTGAGCAACAGCATTGTATACAGCCTATTGGCATTTCTCTGACAGATTGAAGCATGAAAATACTCTTTTTAAGGCTGTGTAGCAGATGCTAAGGAATGGCAGGTTTCATCCAATTCACATCAAGGTCTTGTTTTGAGAAAATATATCGTACCACTGCAAATACCATTTTAGCTTTTCTAAGACAGTGTGTTGCTCACGTTGGTTTTCTTTTGCAGGTAATCTCCTTAAAGAAAACACCAGAAGAAGCTTACCGAATACTTTTATCCGGATCTAATCCACCATATCTTCCATTTAGGTATGGCTGCCGCAGTAATAATACCTAACATTTGCCTAGCACTTCCAGGTATAATGCATTATTTAGTTTCAATCCTTAACAACAACCCTATAAGATAAGTTTGTATTTGTTATCCCCCACATTGCAGGGGGAGCCTAAAAGACAGTAAGGTTTGCCTGCAGCCTCTTAGTGAGTTTGTGGCAGAGGTGAGAGTCAACCCAGGCACTTCCTGATTCATTGCTCAGCCTCTTAACCATTACATTATGCCAGCTGTAGTTACAAATTAAACAGATTAGCTTCAAAGCTTCTAAACAGGTGTTTGAGGCTGGCATATTGTGTTGCAGTTGCTGCCTAGCATTTAAATTATCATGATACATGGATGATGTTGTGTAGCTTCTTTCGGGCACCATGATACTTCCCTTAGTCTACATTTCTCTTGCTTCATTTTTGGACCTGTTTTTCTGACTGCTTTTTGTTCCTTTCTCTTGCTACCCACCAAAGGTCCAAAGAGCTGTACATGCTCTAATTTTTTTTCCTGGCTCCCTACTGCATTCCTTCTCCCACATACCACCTTACCACCTCCCAATAACAAGTCTCTGGAAGATTGCCAGCACAGACCTTTGGGGTGGCAGGCCTATATTTGTGGAAGCTCTGCTAGCACCAATGTTGACAGGGAAGCTCTGCTAGCACCAATGTTGACAGATTTTGGGCACCAGGTTAAAATGTGCTGGTTTTTTTTTTAATCCTCCCAGGCATTTGGATCCTAATATTGTTGGGGTTCTTGTGGCTATCTCAGTTGGAATCCTTGTGTTGTGTGAGGGAAGGACATTTTTGCTTGGTTTTGGTGATTGTGGATCATTGGTTTTAGTGTGTTGTTGATTTTACACATCATACATATTTGTGGTTGCATGAATGCTATTGTTGTAACTCACTTTGAGACTTTTCTGGTAGAAAATGACAAATAAATTCAATGATTAATATTACTTGAATGGTTTTGGCTTCATTGATAAAAATTAGCTAAACCTTTGCTTTTGTGTTCTTTACTGTGTCATTTGGTACATTTCTGCATATTAAATATGCATGTCTTCTTTCAACCAGATTTAAGAGGCTATGTCTCCAGGCTTGTATTATGGGCTTGTAACTTCTGAGGAACTGATTTGCACTTCACCGCAAAACCTAGAGAGTTAGTGTTTGGCAGATCTAGTTAAATAGAAGATGTAGGTCCAGCATGGGCTTAACGTGTCTTCCACAGCCTTGGAGCCTTATTGAGACAGATGTGAGTCACAGATGCCAATGAATTAAGTTTGACCATTAGGTAGATGGTGACAGAAGCCGTTCCTTTGTCATTATCAGAATGACTTTCTACCTTCTGCCTGAAAATGTAGGAAAGAGTTCAAGGATAGGTACATAAGGCTGGCATTTCCTGACAGTCATTTTCATTAGGGCAAAATTGCTGCTGATTTAGCTGCATAAAGAAGCTGGCTGGGTGCCAAGCATCAAAGCTTTCTCAGCACAGAGCTATTTGTAATACCTGGAGTTTAGATAGCTGCCAGGAATGTATTCTGAGCTGTAGGCATCAAATATTTAAAGCAAGGGCAACTTATCAATGATAGCAATGCTATTTTGAAGCCTGCATAGCTACTGTGTATGCTCACTTGGTGGGGTCAGTGCATGGAACATGGTAGTTCTAACACATACACTGTTTAGTTATTTACTTGTTTTCTTAGTTGAGAGCAGAATTGACTTGTGCTGCTTGGTTACTTTTCTCCTGGAGCCTGCTTATTCATTATAGGCCTCCCAGTGCCAATTGTAAAGCGTTTGACACAAACTGCTTGTTTTCCCCTCTGAAATGTACCTGAGAAGGGACTGGAAGCGAGGCTCAAACATGCACAGTCTCTTCATTGTGTTCCCCTGCAGGAATACCCAGTTTTCCCTACCTAGGTACGATTTCAAGAGAAATGCATGTCTGAATCTAGTTGAAAGGGATGAATGGAAGAACAGAAAAAAGATACATATGTCCATGATCCAAATCAGCTTGTTGTTTGTTCCTGAACAACAAAAATGCTTTTCTTCATTTGTAAAGATTCTCAGTTTAAATGACTGGATTCCAGGATTTCTCAGTCTAGTGACCCAAGAAGGACCAGTTACGGGATGCCATTATAAGACACTTTTAGGAGATTTTTACATTGTGATATCTATTTAATGTGAAGGGTTCTTGTGATTTTGTTTATAAGGCAACATGCCTGCCTCTTGTGCTTCAGGGAGCATTAAGAGCAGCTTACAAATCACATAATTAAAAACAAAGCCAATACTGAAATAACCAAACAATCATAAAGTACTCCTGGGCCTAGAATCAATAATCAAAAACCAGAACCAATTCTAGGCGGCTATCTAGACCCGATGCCTGATTATCTGAAGTGAATCAGATTGCTGGGTATCTTGAGATAACGAATTCTACAATCCAGATGCTGCTACTGAGAAGACCTACTCTCAGGTCTGTTTTCTGCACCTCCTAGGCACCAGGACACGATCATTGCACGATCGAGTCTCTTGAAATATGTAGTATTAGTTTTCATTCAAATAGATCTGGTTTCATTTAGCTCAATGACCTGGAAAATCTTAATCTGCTTAGAAATTCAGACATCATTTCATTTTAGGACTGTAGAGGCAAAAGACTGCTTGAAATATCAGTATTCAGCTAGATCATATATACCACGCAGCCAGGTTCCAACCTCTGTGTATGGTGGAAAGACAGGGGAGAAGTTAATGCTGGCTGAAGGGATTAATATTGCATTGAGGGCACTTAACGTTAGTTTTTAGTCAAATCGCTTTATCAGTGCCAGACCTTCTAGCTTCCCAAAGGATCTGTTGCAGTGAAATATGACTGCATTCTTTCACAATAGGCAGCGGTACCCATTTTATAATGCTCAATATTTTGTTTTATAGAGTTTTCATATATGGAAGTGCATACCTCCAGTTTTTCTGCTTAGCCTTTGCCCCTTCATTAGGCAATACAAACCACTGAGGAGAGTCTGCCACAAGTGAATTGCTTTCTATGCAAGTGACTGAGACCGCCAGTGGACTGCAGTAAGGGGAGATTCAGCCGAATCTCCCCAGTGCTCCCTTGTCTCTGCCTCTTTGCATACCAGTGGTGCCAGATACAATCACCTGTGGCCGGCCCAGGGTACAACAGCTGAGTAAACATTGACAGCAGAAAAGGACCAAGCTGTATAGGGAAATAGGTGTACACGCAGCTGTCCTTCCTGTCCCAATTGGAAACCATGGATGTCTTCCAAAGGCAGTCACTTCCACTCATTCAGAAAACTCTTGATTTTAGTTATTTCCGCTCTGCCTCTTTAAGGCAAACTCTCACAAGGTAGTTTACAATTAAAATGTCAAAAACAATACAACAATGGAATATCGTAACAATACAGCGAGGGGCATTTGAATAGAAAGAGCGACAGATATAATTGTCAATAAAAAGCTTGGTGGCATACAGAAATTTTTGAATCTCCTTAAAGGCCACAAGAGGGGACCCACAGAGTTCACAGCAATTGCACAGGTGTGGGGCCACCACTGGGAAGTCCCTGGTACCCACCAGTCTGGTCAACTTTAACAGCAGGCAAGGGAGCATTGCTTCATCATGCTAAAGTATATCTAGAATGTTATGTCTACACTATCCATGGCTAACCCAGTGCAGTTTGCTGCCTAAAGCAAAGGACAAGATGGCCCCCACTCCCAATTCCACATAGAGAAGCTGGCTGGACTGGCGGTTTCTGGTAGAGCTTGTCTTAGCACCAACCTAAAGCAGTTATGCACATGCAAATCAATGAGTTGGGGGGTGGGGCCTGGTGTTTAAAACTTGAGTGAAATTATGGGTAGTATTGAACTAAACTTTACTCAGAGTAGACCCATTGAAATGAATGGATCTAATTTTGTAACGTTCATTAATTTCCCTGAGTAAAACTTAGTCGAATACACTCAATTGTTTTCTTAAATGTTTGGTGAAATGCCATAGCTTTATTTTTATTTTATTCCAAACCCACCACCACCACCATTTGGGGTCTTAGTGAACCACTTCACTTAATGGTTTCTCTGCTTGCTGTGTCATTTGTAATTCCATAGATTTTGAATTGTAAATACAATACAACCTAAGAAATAAAAGACACAGTGAGAATACAATTAACAATCAATATTCAGTGCAGTGGATGTGCATCCACAAATCCAGACACACTGTTGGCTACCTGAATAAAGCTCACAAACCCACTGGCGGCCCACAGTTTGTAAACCACAGATCTAGGGTACGGCCATTGGTTTTATAGGGACTGACACTTTACCCTGTGGTTCCTGGATAAAAAATATGTGTGCTGGTAAGTTTTGTAGCTCTCTTTGTAGACACTCATTTCATACATGAGAGAAATGACAGTTAACTTGAAACTTGGCATTGGTAGGTGCATTTCTTTCAGAAGTAGGACGGCGAATATTTAAGGCTGACTCCACTGCAAGAGTTTAGTAAAGGACATACTTTAAAAGATCGCTGTACACAAATGGTGTACAGTTTTAGAGAATGTTTGGCACATGAAAGCATTTGTTTGCAAGGGTAGTCTATAGTGACAGTTGCTGCTGTGGAAGGGATATATGGTGTTGCCACAGCTTTGTTAATAGTATATGGCAAAGACTTTCTGGGCTTGCCTGAACTTGCTGGATTCCTATGCAAAGGAAAATAAAGACAAGTCTTTCTGAAAGCTTCCTTTCGAAAAACCATTGCATTAGTATTGGCAGGTAAATTTTTGATAGGAAAGCTTCTAGAAACAACGAGACTACCTCTGTAATTCCAAAGTCTTCACTTGGTTTTTGATAGAGTTGCTAAAATTCCTTCCATAGTGTCACACACCCCTATGCGGGGGGGGGGGGGGGGCGGCGACACTGATTGCTATAAAGATAATTTTACCTAAACAGGACCTTCCTGCATAACTTTTCTTTATTTTCCCCCCAGATGTTCATTACTTACTTTTGAGAAAAGGCAAGAAATAGTGACACAACAGAAGGGTGTAAAATTACACATGAGATGGAGAAAGCAGATAGAGAAAAGTTTTTCCCTTTTTCTCTTAACGCTAGAATGGGGGTCAGCAAACTTTTTCAGTCCACTGTCCCTCAGACCTTGTGGGGGGCTGGACTACCGTATTTTTCGCCCTATAGGACGCACTTTTTCCCCTCCAAAAATGAAGGGGAAATCTGGGTGCATCCTATGGGGTGAATGCAGGCTTTCGCTGAAGCTTGGAGAGCGAGAGGGGTCGGTGCGCACTGACCCCTCTCGCTCTCCAGGCTTCAGGAACACATCCGCAGCCTAGGCAGCCCTGCGGGAGTTCCTGCAGGGCTGTCTAGGCTGCGGATAGCAGCCTGCTTCCCGGAGCGTCGGGCGCCCTGAAAGCAGAGCGCCCGGCGCTTCGGGAACACATCCGCAGCCTAGGCAACCCTGCAGGAGTTCCCCGCAGGGCTCCCCACGCTGCGGATAGCAGCCTGCTGCCCGGTGCGAGGGGCGCCCTGAATTAGAGCGCCCCGCCCGCCAGACAGACATCCACAGCGTGTTGGAGCCCTGGGGAGTTCCCCACAGGGCTCCCCACGCTACGGATAGCAGCCTGCCGCCCAGCGCGAGGGGCGCCCTGAAGCAGAGCGCCCCGCCCGCCGGACAGACATTGGCCAGCCCCACAAGCTCGGGGGACAGCAAGGAGGCGCAGCACCGCCATCCCATAGTTCCTCGACCTGGTTCGGTTTCCCCGACCTGGTTCTGGGGGGGGAAATAAAGGGAATTTTTTTCCCTTTATTTCCCCCCAAAAAAACTAGGTGTGTCCTATGGGATGGAGCGTCCTATGGGACGAAAAATACAGTATATTTTTTTTTGGGGGGGGGGGGAATTCCTATGCCCCACAAATAGCCCAGAAATACATTTTAAATAAAAGCACACATTCTACTCATGTAAAAACACCAGACGGGCCCCACAAATAACCCAGAGGTGCATTTTAAATAAAAGGACACATTCTACTCATGTAAAAAGCACTGATTCCTGGACCATCCATGGGCTGGGTTTAGAAGGCGATTGGGCCGGATCCCCCCCCCCCCCCGGCCTTAGTTTCCTACCCATGCGCCAGAACTTGGGGCCATCCAATGAAGCTGAGTGTTGGAAGATTTGGGACAGACAAAAGAAAGCGCTTTTTTCACACAGCCCATCAACTATGGAATTTGCTCCCACAAGAGGCAGTTTTGGCTACCAACTGGGATGGGTTTAAAAGACGGCGAGACAAATTGAGAAGGAGAAGGCTATCAGTAGCTGCTAACCACAATGGCTACGCTTTGCCTCCGTGCTTGGAGACAGTATGCTTCCAAATACCAGTTGCTGGAAAAATAAATACATAGGTACCTCTGGATGTGAACGGGATCTGTTCCGGAGCCCAGTTCGCATCCAGAGCAGAACGCAATGTGCGGGTCGCGATTTGCCACTTCTGCGCATGCGCGTGACGTCATTTTGAGCGTCTGTGCATGCATGAGCGGCGAAACCCGGAAGTAACGTGTTCCGCTACTTCCAGGTCACCGCGGAGCGCAACCCAAAAACGCTCAGCCTGAAGCAACTTCAATCTGAGGTATGACTCTACGTACCAAGTGAATGATAGCTTATAGCAGTGCTGGGGAACATTTTTTCCAAGGCTGCATGCCAATGGTTGGAGCAGAGACAAAAATGGGAGGAGCAGTAAATGTAAATATTATCTTTACCTAAAGTAGACTAGTTTTTACACACACACACACACACACACACACACACACACCTCTCACTCTATTCTTTAAGGCAAGCAGAAGTTGTTTTCGGGGTTAAATGTCACATTCTAGCCAGGCAAAAAGAAGGAAGGAAGAAGATGTGAAGTCAGGCCATTGGTGGATGAGACCTAGAGAAAGTCCTGGGGGCTGGAGTGAGCCCCGGGAGGCCACATTTGTGTGTGTGTCCCCCCACCTCCAGGCCTGAAGTTCTCTACCCCCGGCTTATAGGATTGTAGTGTCTGAAATCTTGAATATATGTTCAGTCTTTCTTCAGGAGAATAATTTGTCAGTAGGAATAAGGATTTACCCCCAAAGGATAAGATCTCTCACTACAATATAAAACATGGACTTGGTATCTGGGCAGCAGTATTAGGTGCCTTGTAATCAGACATCGTGAATAAAGGGCTTATTGTACACAGAGGGATAAAGCCAGTATTTACATGCAAGTGGGAATGGAACAGCTAAAAGAAAGTGTAAAGGTGGTACGAGGTTTCTAGAAAAACAGCTTTCAGGAAGAAAATTGCCCTTTTCCACTTCACTTACCGCCCCCTGCGCACGGAATCTGCAGCAATCTTAGTATAACCTTGCACAGAGTCAGGGCTTGTGCTTGTGGGAGCACTGTTGCCATAATATACCAGTCTGCCTGGGGCTAGGGCCTTTGTATATACTGTTCTCTAAAGCTGAAATTCAGCACCAAGGATGGTACATCATATGCCAAGAGAAGCTGGATTCTGCTGGGTTTTAAACCTTGAAAATACACGCAGGTCTGTTTCCCACCCTTACTCATAGAAAACAGGAGACTGTTTGTTCTTACCCTATCCGTTGGTGTGTGATATTTCTCCAGCCATTGCCTGTCTTTGCAGTTGTAAGCCCCAGAAACTTGCTTTTTCAGTGAAAGCTGACAGGTCCTCAGGATGTTGAACTGAGTGGACCATGCAATTAAGCAGAAGAGCAAAACATGATAGTGATCAAACAGCAGCAGCTGAAGCCTTTTAAACACTTGGGTTTATTACATTCCAGTAGAAATTATCATATGAAAAAATATAGAAGGTATTCTCTTTTGCACACACTTGTGTTAAAATGTGATATGAGGGGTATTCAAGTTTATGGTTCACACTGAATAAACTTTATACACCTCTTAAATGTAAAAATCCTCAAAGCGGTTTAAAAAAGATAAATTTACTAACAATTAACAGCAAGAATATCAAACAAATCAAAATATTGAAACCAGCAATAAACTACAAAAACAGTTTAAAACACAAATTACCTATGCAGAGTTTTATTTCAAGGTCAATATTGTTGCAGATCTGGAAGCTGGTACTCGAAAAGGCTCAGCTTTGGCCCTAGAGCGGCCATGTTTAGTAAAAAAGAAAAAGAAAAAAAGTCAATTGTATCTTTTAAAAAAATCAATTGATTAATAGGACGGCATACTTTCACGAAATGGTTTCGTCACAATTGACAAATGATTATCAAGTTGCTTTGTGGCTTTACTGTATAAAGGCCTGAGTGTGAATAATAATAATGATAAATTAATCTAGTTGTCTATAATGGCAGCAACTTCTCGCTGATGTTACTGGTGGTTCTGGCAGTCTTGCCCTTGATAAAGAGCAGACCATTCCTGGAAGCACCCTTTACCTCCAAATCCCATCAGCTCCAGGAGCAGATCAGTTGACCATGCCCAGGACAGGGCATTTCCTGCCAAGACAGCTGACTTGATGGTTGTTAGAGTCCTTTATATAGCAGCTTAAGAAGCTGGTACACAATTGTCTGAACACAGCCATTTCCCCCCCCCCCCCCCCGAGAGAGTTGTATTATTCATAAGCAGATCTGATTAAAACTCGTGATTAATCAAGTAACGCTTTTTACGTCGGCCTTGCGGAGTGCATCAGAGAACGTGCATGTTATGCTTTTCCTTTTTGAGAGTAATTGCAGCCTGCTTTCACACATCTGGGATTCCTTGCACATCTGGCATTCAGATTTTGCATTAAACATCCAATCATTGCCTATTGCAAATTCAGGTTTCCTTGAAGCTACCTTTACAACATCCTCCATTAGCTAGTGTGGTTAAAATACTGTACTTCTTAATTCTTTTAGCATTGCTTGCCTTAGCTGTATTATGGCAACTAAAGGGGAAAACATAAGCCTGTTCATCGGCCAGAGAATGTGTTGCAGGGAATTTCCTTATCTCCCCCCCCCCCACTCCACAAAGAACAAACACACTCCTTTAGCTGCCAGTTGCCTTAAGACTGCTAAACCAAAGTGAGCCATACTTTGGCCTCTGCCACCAGCTAAGGCACCCACAGTCACTCTGGAAGACAGCCCCCAAGTTGCATTCAACTAACATTTACTCAGAGTAGGCAGTGCCAGATTTACGTATAAGCTAAGCAAGCTATAGCTTAGGGCCCCACTCTCTTGGGGGCTCCCCAAAAAAATATGAAAGGAAAAAAACCTGGATGTACGTTTCCAAAATATAAGATAATAAAACCTACATACAGCAACAGTGTTTTGTGTTGTGTAGGTTCCTATTTTGTTATGTGCAAATGGCTTTAGATACCTATTAGGACCATAAATTACCATATAGCATATATTCAACACAAAAAACAGCGACAATTTGTTGTTGACAAAGGACAGCTGGAATATAAAGGGCCCCATTACCTTCAGTAGCTCAGGGCCTCATCAAACCTAAATCCGGCCCTGAGAGTAGGCCTATTGAAATCAATGTCCATATCTAACTTAAGGCCTGTTAATTTCATTGGAGTGAATAAGCAATTGCTCCAATACTTGCCTTCCTTTCCCTCACCATCCTTTTTTTCCATTTGTTATTTTATCTGTTAGATTATCTTTTACAGACCATCCCTGTCTTAGAAAATGTTAGGTTCTTTGTACGTTAATAATAATAATAATAATAATAATAATAATAATAATAATAATAATAATAGGCTTTGAGACTAATACTGGTTTCTTAGCAAGTATCTAGCCTTTTTTCTTCTTTAACTAGCCCTGGCTAGACTGTCCAAAACACAGTAAAGCATCGCTGAATGATGAATGATTAAACAGGAATCTATATTTAGATTTGGATTCTCAAAGCTCAGGAGGTCATGTCGTCAGTTTGACTTTTCCCACGCAAACGTTTCAGGCAAGCATTATGTACGGACTAAGTTTCAGTAGCCAACATATGGTGCATTAGCAAAAGTCTGGCTTCTGCTGCTTGTGTGAATAGACTTTCCAGATAAATTCCATACATATTCTAAATACAGTATTACAAAAACCTCATTAAATAGTATCATCAATGGATGAAAGATTATTCTGCAGCGCACGGGCAAGGTTTCTCTTTAACTTGGTTCCTATCGCTTCTTCTTTTGTAGCAGTTAGTAATATATTTGTGTCAGGGAGAAGATGCAAATAGCCCTCTTGGAGGTCAGGGGTGTGGGTGCACATTCAGACATATCTAAGAATACTTACAATGGAAAACTGCAGAGTATTGAAATTAGAGTTGAAAGTGAATTATTCTCCCAGCTATTTGTGCTGATCTGGTGAAGCACAGCCAAAATTGCTATCTACATTGTAGTTCTAATTTCCCAGTTGCGATGGCCACCCTAGATTGATTAATATCTATTTAAACGAGGGGAAAATAGTCCAAGCAGAGTCTGTGGAGTATCCATTTTAAGTAGAATTGCCAAACATTTAGGAAGATATTATTTCAAATTATTTTTATGCTCCATTTTTGTCATCGGTGTTATACTCCCTTTTTTTTTGCATAAGTATTTTAAATGCTGAGGAGTGGTGAAGTATACATAGTGAAGCGGAGAACTATCATCTTAATTAACTGTAATTTGAAATACTAGTCCTGTGTGCTATGTATAGTATATAATATATAGTATGCTATGTATGCTATGTGCTATGTATAGTATATAATATATGTGTAAGGCTTCATAGACTCTTACGAAACGAACAAACAAACAAAACCTATTTCTTAATCCAAGAACATATGGTGAATATAATAGTCTAATAGTCTGAAAAGCTGGTTTGAGGGAGCATCATTTACCTTCTCTTCTTCTTCCTTCAGCTTTCTTTTGTGCCATGTTCCATTCAGTCTCTGGAGGGAACTGTGATTTAAAATAGTAGCAGTAAAATACACTTGAAATGTGTCTGTAGGACTAATTCCAGAAGTGTGGATTATATTTAAGTAGCCAGAAGTGCAATGACTAAGGTGCTGGACTGAGGCCAGGGGACGAAGGTTCATATCCCCACTCTGCTATGAAGCTCACTGGATGAACTTCGGCCAGTCTCTCTCTCTCAGGCTGGCCTACCTCATAGGGTTGTTGTTATGGTAAAGTTGAATTCGAGGCAGGAGAAACATGTATGCTTCCTTGTATACATGGTATACAAAGTATACATGTAGCTAATAATCAATAATAAAAATCAATTACTTTCTATTTGAGTTCATCCTATTAACATTTTAGATGAACTTACCATCAATAAATTGAGGAGAATTGTGTGTAGAAGCATTTTCATGTGTAACCTTCATGTTGAGGGTCAAATTTCAGAAATTTAAAATATTGCCATTTACTAAAATGGGGTATGATAGGTAGATGTTTTTGTATTTATCTGGAATATGCTGATATTTCTCTTTTCATAGGGATGCCTCATTTGGGAACAGTACATATAATCTAACTATTCTGGATTGTCTACAAGGAATAAAAAAGGTAACGTCACAAAATGCATTTGAAGGAGAAATCATATCCTTAGGCACATGCAGGTGAAAAGGTAAAAGGTAAAGGACCCCTGGATGGTTAAGTCCAGTCAAAGGCGACTATGGGGTGTAGCGCTCATCTTGCTTCAGACCGAGGGAGCTGGCATTTGTCCACAGACAGCTTTCCAGGTCATGTGGCCAGCATTACTAAGCAGCTTCTGGCTCAATGGAACACCGTGACGGAAACCAGAGCGCATGGAAACACCATTTACCTTCCCACCACAGTGGTATCTATTTATCTACTTGCACTGGTGTTCTTTCAAGCAGCTAGAGCTCTGAACTGCTGACAGGTGCACTATTTAGGTTTAGCAGAATTTTGTAGTGACCTATAGTGGAGTACCTCATTGGACAAAGTGACAAAACTGCTATATCAGCTAGCCCTGCTATATTATCAGCTCCTGTATTAACCCACCCTTGACATTAGATGTGGCATTCATACACATGACTGTGTAGCAGCCCTGGTGCCTCAGGTTTTTGCTTCCTTCCTTCCCTCCCATTAACTCCCCAGGAAGTCAGTTTCGGGAGGACGGGGCAGGTTATATCAGAACTGTTATCCTTTTTAGGTAAAATAACTGCCGCATCACAACCACCACTGCTCGGGATGACATGAGCGGCAAGGCTTTATATACAGTGGTGGCTCCACAGCTCCATTCAACTCCAGTGCTCTTGACTGGGAGTTAGGATTGCTTTTAATATATACCACACATTCAGCGTACTTTCAGCTGTCTCTCCGAGCATAGGGCTCAATGTTTTTGATTTTCGGAAGCCAGAATAAATTAACTAAAATGCATTTTCAGCACATCCTGCTCTGTGCTTCTGATGTTATCCAACAGAAACCAACAGCCTTATCACTGCCTTTTTAAAAGTATAATGATAAAAATTAATATCTGGTAATGCTGCTTCTCCTCATCATTTAGATCTAAATAATATTTTGTAAGCAGCTCTTGTATATTTACCATACCATAGGTACCCAGTACGTTTCCGAGCACAATTCAAAGTGTTGGTGTTGACCTTTAAAGCCCTAAACGGCCTCAGCCCAGTATACCTAAAGGAGCGTTTCCACCCCCATCGTTCTGCCTGGACACTGAGGTCCAGCGCTGAGGGCCTTCTGGCGGTTCCCTCATTGTGGGAAGTGAGGTTACAGGGAACCAGGCAGAGGGTTTTCTTGGTAGTGGCACCCGCCCTGTGGAACGCCCTCCTATCAGATGTCAAGGAAATAAACAACTATCTGACTTTTAGAATACATCTGAACGCAACCCAGTTTAGGGAAGTTTTTTTATGACTGATGTTTTAATATATTTTTAATCTTTTGTTGGAAGCTGCCCAGAGTGGCTGGGGAAACCTAGCCAGATGGGTGGGGTAGAAATTATTATTATTATTATTATTATTATTATTATTATTATTATTATTATTAAAGATGAATTTTGTAAAATAGCTCAATCATGCCTTAATGGTTAATTGTAAATATAGAGATATAGATAGATATAGATATAGATAGTAATAGATCTATTTTTATCAAATCTCTTACCTAGCCAGCATATAGGAATAATAATCCAGCAATTTAAATCTTTCATTGATTCTTTTTAATAATATCTGATGATCCTACTGAACTATTTGATTTGTGCTTGTTCTTTTGAAAATAAATTGCTAGATATTTAATTTGTGTGCAGTGGTACTGCGGATTACGGACTTAATACGTTCCGGAAGTCCGTTCTTAAACCGGAACTGTTCTTAAACCAAGGTGCGCTTCCCTAATGAGGCTTCCTGCAGGCAGTGCCCTTCCAGCGTTCTTAGACCGAGGTAAAGTTCGCAAACCAGGACACTACTTCCAGTTTTGCGGAGTTCGTAAACCAAATAGTTAATTAACAGGACTGTTCTTAAACCGAGGTACCACTGTATTAGTATCAGGAACAGAATGTTTTTAACAATACTATCTACAGTTTGTGTAGATTAATTCCAGATCGTTTGGATAGGATGGTATGTCTTACAACCAGATAGTATATTACAGTTAAACAAAATTGGGAATATGGGGACAATTGATTATTCCGATTGGTGTCCTTAGAGATGCATGAAATGCGTAGACACATATTTTCATTTCTTGCTTTACTATTTGAACCCCGGTGATAAATCTGTTTAACCTAATCGCTATAGTTTAAAGGTTCAATAGCTAAGGCAAGTAATAGAGGGGACAAGGGAGACTCCTAAAAAAACCCAAGAAAAATTCCTATGAAAACTGCCTTCCTTTTGTCCCATATATTTGACCAGCTTGGTGCTCATTCAGATTTAAATGGTTCAAAATGTCCTTTGGATGGTTGCCTGTGAACTTGACATTTTTTGTTTTCTAGGCCTTACAGCATGGATTTATTGACTTCAAGACATTTGATGCAGATGAGTATGAGCATTATGAGGTTTGTGCGTCTTCTGAACTGAATAGTTTGCCTGAGTTTCAACATGCACTTATTAAGCACAAGTAGTTCTGCTTTGTGGCGAAGCTTGGGTTTTTCCTAAATTGTAGGTGCTGCATAATTGGTGCATTGCTGCTTTCTTTCCCAATTACCTTCCAGTTACTGATGCATTTCTTTTTCAGTAAAAGAGCAAATACAAAGAAGTGAAAGGCTGCTGAGCGCCATGGCATGATCCACTTATAATGAGATTAGAGCAGGGGTCAGCAACCTTTTTCAGCCGTGGGCTGGTCCACCATCCCTCAGACCATGTGGTGGGCCGGACTATATTGGGGGGGGGCAGTGAACGAATTCTTATGCCCCACAAATACCCCAGAGATGCATTTTAAGTAAAAGGACACATTCTACTCATGTAAAAACATGCTGATTCCCGGACCGTCCGCAGGCTGGATGGAAAAGGCGATTGGGCCGCATCTGGCCCCCGGGCCTTAGGTTGCCCACCCCTGGATTAGAGGATCTGTATTGCATGGTACTGTGCAAATGCCATCCTTTAAAAAAATGAGTTCTCAATATAAGAGAAGTGAGGGGGAACTCCTTCTCCTCTCAATTTCTCTTGTTCACTTAGTCCGAAGAGGGAAATGTATTCTTAGGGTAGTTGACCAGTGTTAAATGCTATTTATGTCTACCTGGTTCTTAGCTTGTGGAGTCTGAGTAATGGCTATTGCATGCCTCAAGTTTACTGCTGCGTCATTTTACTGGGCAAGTAATGTCACTTCTGTTTGCCTTGCACAGTATTTTATGTGTTCTAAGTCTGAAACATTGTTATTTGAAGAGAGTACTTGAGAATGTGTATTTAGAACATGTCTGGTCAAGTTTTTCCAACAGGAAGAGTAGGTAGGTGGATTAACCAATGGTCGCATTGTGAAATACTTGCACTACTTGTTAAATATTAACTTTGGGGTTAAGTTTTTTTTTTTATAAAAAAAACCTGAAGCTTCCAGAAGTAGCACCTCTTGTCCTTCAAAAAAAATAAATTTTGAACCTTTTCTATATAATCTTTTCCATTTAAAATTTGCTGCCTCCTTTTCATCTCAACTTAATACAAATTGCTAAGAATGACAGTGTCACTTATTTTTAATGCTTACAGAGATTTAGCTTCACGCTGTATCTAAGCAGACACACTGGCCAGGATCTAAAGAATTAATAATAATAATTATAAAATGTGTATGCCGCTCTTAAGCCGAAGATCTCAGGGCAGTTAACAACAGAAAAATAAAAAAATGAGAACACAAAAATACATAATAAAACAAAAACAAAAACAAAAGTACTGCTTAAGGCCTTACAAGAGGGGGCTTGGACACACCTAGTTGAGTTCTGGAATTCTTTTTAATCTCGCATGCCCTATGAGATCCTCTCTTTCAAAAATAACTTGCTCTTCAGCATAGGTGCTTGCAGTTGCTAGAAAAGCAAGTCTTAAAGCCACAGTGGGCTCATGAACCTAGTTCCACATGCAGTTCCTTGGATCCTGGACCCTTTTATTCACTTCCCTTAAATCTGTCGTCTGCACCCAATTAAATATGCCATTGATGACCTTGGAATTCTGTTTGTGTGTATGTAAAATAGAGGAGTGTTTTACAAAATACACAGCAGTGAACTACCACATCCAACCCTGTCTCTGTTACAAGTATACCTGTAGAATTAAGATTTTATTAAGTGTGCACTTTAAAAAGGAACATGAAGTGGCTTTAATACATTATTGTGGTACTCTCAACATCTAGGTTTAAAATGGAAGCTATTGGGGATGAATGGTATCTGTAATGGGATAAGGGGTTGCTTGTGCGTAAGCGCCACACCGCTCCAAGCTGAGTAGTTGGCTAAAACTTTCCCTGCCCGGACAGCCCTTACTTAGTGACTGTCTTAATCGCTGGCAGAATCCGTCAGTGGGCGTTTCCTGAATTTCTTCCAACATAAAAGCTCCTTAACCGAGAGTCTCCACCTAGCTTCCCTGCGCGACAGCTTTCTGCGCAGAGTGGGCGTCCCAATGGGAGGTCCTGAGCTCTCTCCGCTGCCCCCTCGCTGGAAGCGTCTCTGAGCCTTCCCTCCGACGCTTCCCCCTCCTCTCCTTCCTCAGCGGAAGTTCTCCCCCTGCTGGTTCTCTCCCCAGCGTCTGGGAGCCTCGCCACCTCCCTGGGCTCCGATGGCAATTCCCTGACAGTATCCAACAAGCTTGCTCCATTTGCATCCTACTGATGACTTCAGCTGATACACACCTCTGCTTCATCTCTGCTTCACACTTGGCATAATAAGAGGATGAAGCATGAAAGTGATAGTTGGCCAGAAGCTTGTATTTACCACATTTTTAAAAACAACAAAGCTAATTGGTCTCAGTTTGTCTTCCCTTAAAGATTAGTTTTGAAAGTCTTAATCATGTCACAGACTTCCATTGCCGCTCTTAACTGGAGGAAAAGAGATTGAGACACTTCTTTGGTCCTGGAAGAAGTGCTTTGGGTAAAATTTGAGCAAACTGACAAATCTTTCCAAGTAGATATTGCAAGCAGGTAAACTGTACGATGTCAATACAGCTCTCTCTTATGAGCAGACAACAAATGACTTTTCAAAAGCTTTGCAGAAGACGACGTTGTTCAAAAACTATTGTGAAGATAAATATTTTTCTAAGTCTCTGCTTTTGTTTTCCACTAGCGAGTTGAAAATGGTGACTTCAACTGGATCGTCCCAGGAAAATTTTTGGCATTTAGTGGACCACATCCAAAGACCAAGATAGAAAATGGTATCTGTTTTTTCCTGTCTTTTTTTGTAGAGTTGTGTGTATTTTGCATGACTAGTAAATTGACTGTGATCCATTGATCTACATGTGTGAAAAGTAGATATTGAGACCTTGCTGTATGCACAGGAACATTGTATGCACCCCTTTGGAGAACACCATGCTATTAGTGGAAACAATAGTTGTGTGGATGTGTTAAAAAGCTACAAGGGTGCTTCCAAATGGGTATTTAATGTAAGCTCATGTGCACAAGCTTTTTACAGCATCTACATGCTGCCATTAGCATCAGTATTGACTCTCCTTATTTAACCTTTTCTGTGGAAGATAAAATACATTTTTTAAAAACCCAACCTGTTGCCAGAGACCCATTTGTGCTATTGAGCTTTTGTCTGGAAGTACCCATAGAGGCCAAATGAACATTGTTTCATGTCTGCATTTTTTTAAAAAAATATAATTATCGTTAGATGAAAATAGCTTATAAGTGGGGAAGACGACGAACCTTCCTTCTTTCATTCTTAAAACTGGCAGTTTGCATGAACTACAAGTTTAATTACAAATGACCTACAAAGCTAACATTTGGGGAGAAGATAGGCACTGCCTATGAGGACTATTAAACATAAGAGTTGAAAATGAAGGCAGGACGGTTGGAGGGACTAGCCCAGCATCTATAATACCTAGATAATGGTCTTAGATAGTTGTAAGGATTCCTAAGGTTATGTTTGAACATGCTACATAAAATATGAATTCTTTATTGCCAATGAGGCAGATTCTGGGGCAGAATGATCTGCCTTCCTATGAGGTCTCTGCCAGTGGAGTCCAGGCATACAGTATTGCAGACTGAGGACTTCATGAATACATACCCTATGATTCTAATCTAGAGTGAAACCTATAAGGTGGCATTATTCCCTGTTTTAGATACTGTACTGGCTAAAATAATACTCACTTCTTTTAGACCAATATGCTAGTTTTCTATTCTCCTATTCAGAATGAATGTTTTATTCCTAAAAGCAAAAAAAGCAAAAATCCAAACTCAAGTGGTTGGGCTCTCTCTCTCTTTTTTTTTTTTTTTTTTTGTGTAAATCATTTTCCTTTTGATGCCCGATTTAAGCACAGGGAACATCTTGCTATTAAGAATTGCCCTAGGATATTCTTGTATCTCAGACTCTTGTATCTAGCCTTAAATTTGTTCTGCTTTCTTTAAACGAGCCATAGCTCTTATCAGTTTGGTAGCTACTGAACTATAAAACATATCTTCAAAAGCTATATAAAAAGGAAACTGTGGGGGGCAGCATAGAAAGGAAGAGCATGCATATTTCAATGTGTTGTTGACTTGCTGAGTTAGCTGAGGGAAGAAATAGAAAATACATTAGTTGTTGTACCCCACAGCTGTAAATGTTCTACTCTAATATACAGATACCTGGAGAGTTTTGTGTTAATGCTTGTTTTAATCAAGTCATTTTCATGGTGATGAGGAAGATGCAAGAATGCTACATTCTGGTCTACATCTAATTGAAGAAGGGGGTTTTCCACTCATACTTCTTCTACCCTATTAGTTGTTCAGCTTCTTGCAACGTTAGCTAATATCATTAGTTTGTTCCTTGTTCACATGTCACTGTTACAGGCTTAGCAATACTGTGCAGGCTCCCAGGAATGAGCTTGCAGATGCTTTGCCCCTCCTTGGTATTTTCTGCTTCATGAAGATAAGCCCAAGGTTTGGCTTAGCATGACACCTGGGCAAAGACTCGTGGCTGTCTCCACACCAACCATGAGCTATAAACCAAGATTTGTTCATGGCTACACCTCATAGTTAGGTGAGAGTGCATAACACCAACATGCTAGGGCAACCTTGACTATGGCAACACAGTAGATTATATCTATATCTACATCTACATATATCTATCTCCAAAGAAAGACCAAAGCAGTGAACATTTGCACAGTCTCACTAAGCTATATTTGGCTTAATGCGTTGTGCAAACTAAGGTTCCGTGACTGAAAGTTTATTGACTACAATTTTAGGCCGGTCAACTTTGTATACTTGCACAGATTTTCTTAGTAACGTTTGCTTTCTTTTTACACTATGTTGATTACATTAGTAATGTTCATTTTTAAACAAAAAGTGTTTAAAGTCTGGTGTTGTAGTTGTTGTCTGTACCAGTAGGAAGTTTTTGGAGGTCATATACAAACAGCCAGGCATTTTCGCTCTTCCTGTTACAGGCTACCCTCTCCATGCACCGGAAGCCTATTTCCCATATTTCAGGAAGCACAACATAACAACTGTCATAAGACTCAACAAGAAGATTTATGAGGCAAAGCGTTTTACAGATGGTGGGTTTGACCACTACGACCTGTTCTTCATAGACGGAAGCACGCCGAGTGACAGTATATTGCAACAGTTCTTGACCATCTCTGAGGAAGCAGAAGGTGCCATAGCTGTGCATTGTAAAGGTGAGTTCTTCCAAAAGGAAAAGCAATTCAGTGGTATTGTATTCTGGCACGAAGAGGAATAAATAAGAGGTTTGAAAATAGCATTCTCAGATCTTAATTTTAAAAATGCTGCGTTGGGTAAAATAGTCTAAATTATGAAAAGCTTCGGCTGTGATTTTGAGCAGAAATTTCATAATGGTTCCCGCTGTTTTTAATGCAGACACTATTTTATTCCACTGAGTGATGCTATTGCCTCTCTTTTTAATGAAGCGTGTCTTTTCAATATTTTAAAAAATTATCTTGTAGACATAGAAATTACTGTTCTTATGCTGTTGGGATAGCAGTGATAAATTTTGCCATTTGTCTGTGGTGTGCTGTGCTCTGCTCAAATGAAACAATTCTTATTTGGAAAGCAGGGGTGTAAAAGTATAGTGTTGCCCTTTCCTCTCTCTGTGCCCCTTCATTCTTATTAATTAGCTGAAAACAGAGGGCAAGGTGCTTTTTTGGCTTTTGTTCATTTTGTTTTAAAAAGCCAATCAGCTTCTGTTCTTGGGCCCACAACCATCCTAGAGATTCATTCTCCCTACTGTCTTCTGAAGGGAAAATATCAGTGTTTCTTTTGAACTGGAACAAACTTTTCCAGAACAAAACTATTTCCGTCTCAGGCTGACCAGGGTTAAAACTAATAAAAGACATTTCACAGGAGCCATGTAGTAAGCTAATGAAAGAACCCGGAGAGGTAACAGCATTGGACACCAAGTGTTGCGGTGCTCTGTTAGCTGAAGATTACCTTGGCTTCTTCATTGCAGCTTGTGCCTATGCGACTCTCATGATCCTGAATTCACAACCCTAAAAAACACATTCTGGATAAAAATGCATACCCAGGAAATCATAAAGTGCTAGCTAAGGAGATGAAGATCAGCTGTGTTGGTGGTTTTTTCATTAGGTGCTGAAATCCTAGTAAATCTTGCACTAAACATGTTTGGGGTGGGGTGGGGAAAAGAGCAACTCTAATAAACCATTTTTTAAAAAAGAAGAATCCTTGGGATGGAGCTACACTGAGAATGAATCAGAAATGCAGCAGAATAAATGCAGATTCAGTGTCACCCTGTATTGTGGCATCCTCCAGCTATGAGCAGCTAATGGTGTGTGACAGAAATACTCCCATATCCCGAAATCTTCACACCATGTAAAGAAATGATCTTTCACATTAAAAGGGAAGGGAGACCTTGACAAAGTAATGCCTTTTCATGTGACAAACATCACATATAGTTTCACTTTTCGCATACGCCTTCAGTTTGATTTGCGCAGCAAAGCAGTATACCTTTGTTCAGTAGATTTACCCAGAGCAGGAATAGAAAGGGCAGTGGAGGTTAAGACAGGAATTAGCAGGGCTCTGTGGGATCTAGCAGGATGTTTGTACTACGATGGATTCCTGGTGTTTAAAATAGACATCAGTAATGTTCTTTTGTAAAACATTAGGACATGGTACAAGGAAACAAGTTTTATGAAATATCACACATTTAGAGGAATTCGCCGATATTCTTAAATGTGTGTAGTTCTGTACCTAACATCAATTTTATGTCTCTTCCCCACCCCACACCCCACCCCATGTTCTCACTGTAGCTGGGCTAGGAAGAACAGGAACACTGATAGCCTGTTATATAATGAAGCACTATAGATTCACACATTCTGAAGCCATTGCCTGGATACGAATGTGCAGGCCAGGTTCTATTATTGGACCCCAGCAGCACTTCCTTGAGGAGTAAGTATGACACCTCTGTTAATCATATAATTTGCTGTTCCACACCAGACACTTTCCCCTCTCTGTAGAGCTTAGCAAGTCTGCTGCATGAATGCCAGATTATTCAGTGACTTTCTTAGAATTCTCTCAGCTGAAATTGCGAGTACGATTCCTGCTCTATACTCTTAATTTATTACAGCTCCGATTTATTGTGTTACGCAGGGTATGATGGCTATTGTAGCTTCAGGGCACGGGTTAAGAAGTTGTAAAGTAGTTTAATCCTCCTGCGTGACTTTTTGGCTGAGCAGAGTGAGTCAGTATTTTGTGTGCATTTGTAATGTGATATCTTTGTTGATAACCGCAGACAGCTCAGTCGGTAGAACATGAGACTCTTAATCTTTGGGTCTTGGGTTCAAATCCCACATTGGGCAAAAGATTCATGCATTGCAGGGGGTTGGACTACATGACCCTCATGGTCCCTTCCAACTCTACAATTCATACGAATTGTATGGATTAAGGTATCAGGATGTACTTGCAATTCTGTCATGAATGTACGTAACTTCTTTCAAAGTGGAATACTGGCCCTTTTCTCCTACGTGTTCTTGAAGAGGGAGGAAAGATCTAAAATATATTTTGTGGAATCACTCAAGCCGTAGTACCCATAGAAAAGAAAACCCACAAGAAGTAGCAGGGCTACCCACTTAAGATGATAGATTGACCATCTGATTTGCCTTATGGGATTCGTAGTTCTGATGGTGATGCAATTGGTAATGATGTTATAGTGGCGCTAAATATTGTAGCTGGTCAGGGAAATGTGTCAGCAAAATTCAATGTTCTGATTCCATGCCCCACATTCTCCATCATTGTATTTATCACTCACACATACATGTCACATTACTCATGAAACCCACACATGCTAAAACACACACACACACACTGCAATGCATCGCCCAAGGGCAAAGGTGGTTGTTGTTGTTGTTGTTTAGGCGTTTAGTCATGTCCGACTCTTCGTGACCCCATGGACTAGAGCACGCCAGGCACTCCTGTCTTCCACTGCCTCCCGCAGTTTGGTCAGACTCATGCTGGTAGCTTCGAGAACACTGTCCAACCATCTCGTCCTCTGTCGTCCCCTTCTCCTTGTGCCCTCCATCTTTCCCAACATCAGGGTCTTTTCCAGGGAGTCTTATCTTCTCCTGAGGTGGCCAAAGTATTGGAGCCTCAGCTTCAGGATCTGTCCTTCCAGTGAGCACTCAGGGCTGATTTCCTTAAGAATGGAGGGTAAAGGTTAACACAGAGCTATATTTTTTTCAAAAATTGTATTCGTGTTTTAGTGCTGCATGCTGCATTTTGTTTTCCGAAGGGTAATCGACACATCTTTTTAATAAATAGGTGCTACACAGTCTCTAACTCTCCAAAGAAAACTAATTTGTATGTAAATGGAATGTCCCCTTACCCTTCTCTGTGGTATCAGTGGCAATGAGGTTGCATCTCTGGGGGTGGTGCAGTCACCTGAAGCCCCTTCCTCACTCGCTCTAGCTTAAAGTTGAGAAACAATCTGAACTTGTCCTCCATGACGAGTCTCTTGCCCTGTTGCCCCGTACATAAGGGGTGGGACTCACCTAACTAGCTCCATCAGCTGAACCCTGCACAACAACCTCTGCTTGCTCCGTGGGGCTCCCTCCCCATATGCCCCCTGAAATTGGATCTGTGGGGTTGGGAGAACCGCCATGGGGTTGGGAGAACAGCACATGGAGGGTGAAGAAGGGGGTATCATTCCACCTGACTTGCGCACACACCACAATTGGAAGATGTAATGGCGTTGCCTCCCATTCCTAGTCTGTGTAACCTTTTTACAACAACTGATTAGCAGTGAGAGGACTTTTCAGCCCGCCCGCCCCATTCATGGAATCGTTGACAATTATCTTAGGCTTGTCTTGAATCTGCTTCTCTTGACTCATGCATATATAGGCCCCCTACATTAGATAGGCACTCATTTGCAAGATGCAGCTTAATGTGATGGTGGGGAACCCCAGGCCAAATGTGGCTATTCCTTGACCCTCTCAGTTTGGCCCTCTGGACTCTTCTCTTGCCCCCAGTACATTTGCCTGGCTGGGAAGTGTCCTTGAACTGTGATAATTTCCCTTGCTTGCCCAGAAAGGAGGAAGGAGACTTTGGTAGTCTAGGTATGTGTCAACCTCCAACTTTCACATGGCTGGAATGTAGCCTGTTGTACAAAAGGAAAGAGTCACATCCATTGCTCTGCCCATCTTTACATCTGGCCCCATATATCACTGGTATGTAGCCCCAGAAGTTTGCCCATGAGGGGATGAAGCAGACCTTTGGCTGAGAAAAGTTCACCACCAGCAATTTTATGGCCATTTCCCCTGGGAAATATGTCACTATTTACAGCCCAACAGTAGTTAAGCAGAATATGCTAGATATTGTTATGTGGTATCCAGGTATCTGACAGGATTAATCCCAGCTCCGATTATACTACTACTAAAGGTAAAGGTAAAGGTACCCCTGCCCGTACGGGCCAGTCTTGACAGACTCTGGGGTTGTGCGCCCATCTCACTTAAGAGGCCAGGGGCCAGCGCTGTCCGGAGACACTTCCGGGTCACGTGGCCAGCGTGACATCGCTGCTCTGGCCAGAGCCAGAGCCAGAGCCGCACACGGAAACGCCGTTTACCTTCCCGCTGGTAAGCGGTCCCTATTTATCTACTTGCACCCGGAGGTGCTTTCGAACTGCTAGGTTGGCAGGCGCTGGGACCGAGCAGCAGGAGCGCACCCCGCCGCAGGGATTCGAACCGCCGACCTTTCGATCGGCAAGCCCTAGGCGCTGAGGCTTTAACCCACAGCGCCACCTGCGTCCCCTATACTACTACTACTACTACTACTACTACTACAACTTATTATTATTAATACTTCGCCCATCTCGCTGGGTTTCCGCAGCCACTCTGGGCTGCTTCCAACAGAAGATTAAAAACGCAATAAAAGATCAAACATTAAAAGCTTCCCTAAACAGGGCTGCCTTCAGGTGTCTTCTAAAAGTCAGATTGTTCTTTATCTCCTTGACATCTGATGGGAGGGCGTTCCACAGGGCAGGCGCCACTACCGAGAAGGCCCTCTGCCTGGTTCCCTGTAACTTCGCTTCTTGCAGGGAGGGAACTGCCAGAAGGCCCTCGGCGCTGGACCTCAGTGTCCAGGCAGAACGATAGGGGTGGAGACGCTCCTTCAGGTATACTGGACCGAGTGCTGTTTAGGGCTTTAAAGGTCAGCACCAACACTTTGAATTGTTCCCGGAAAAGTACTGGTTACTGAAAGGTGCAGAGCTAGGAAAGCTGAGGGCATATTGATATTAGCAAGACAGAATGTAGGCGTTTTAACATCCGAGAACGACCACATGACCACATTGGCAAATCGGCTGAGAAGGAGGTTTCAGAGTTTATCCTCTTTGCTAAAGGTCGCAAGTTTAAATGCCAGAGATGAACAATAGTTGCTTTCTCACAAAGCGATGATTCACGTTTGGAATTTTGGCTCTTTTCAGAGAGTTTTTTTTTTTTAATTAAAAAAAAAAGTTCAATTTTTAATGCTTTGACACAAATAACTATCTAGAACAAACATCATAAAACAACAGTGAACGATGCTCCTATTTCATACTGCCATTGTTTTGTAGTTTATAGAAAATAATGCTTTTGGCACAGAGAGTTCTGTATTCCTGGCTGTTCCAAAAGGCACATATCCCCTAACTTTGGGATTTAAAAGGTTAAATGCATTGAGTCCCAGTTCTTTTTGTAGTGATAACTTTCTCACCTTTGCAATCCCTGGATCCCTATGTGAGACAGAAGAATAGCACTCGAAAGCATTTGAAACGGGCAAGAACATATTTTAGTTTTCAGTAGGAAAGCCTGAACAGTAGTGTTCAGGTCCAGTTGAAGAACCCATGTTTTCTCATTAGTGTCAAGAAAACTTCCTTGCATTCTTTTTTTCAATTGTGTCCTGTACATCTGAGAAGAACACAAAATCCTTTTCTCGCGTGAAGCTCTGTGTTGATATCGAAGCTCATCAATGAACATGCAAATTGCTAGACTGGCATTCTAACCTTCCCTGTAAGAACTGTGCTGTTTAGAGTAAAAAGGCTGTCATTGCAGAAGCAGGGTGCAAAGGAACTTGAACTGTGCAGGGTCTCTGTTCTTTTAGATTGTGTTTTTCAGTTGTCCTACCCAAAATACTCCAAGCGTTACTTCTGGACAGTTAGCCTCCTAACAAATAAATGCTGGGAAATAATTGTAAACAGTTGTTCATGTGCACTTTGCAATGTATGAATAAGATAATCTAAAGGAGAAACAAAAGCTTCCTCGATAATTAGAAGAAAGGATAACATATATTTCACCTCTTAATCTTTGCTCATATGTGACACAGATTCCCAGCATGTTATTTCAAGAGTTAATGGCTTTCATCATCAGCCGTATAATCTCAGATCACACTTAATTATACTGGATATCAACTTCCTCACTCTAAGCAGAAATAACTCCCCCCACCCCATCTTTCTAATCCTGACCTATTCACCAGTTATGTAACCTCCCTGTGGGAGCTTTTCTCTGAGTCAAAGTATGTGGATAATGCTATTTCTTTTGGCTCACTTCCAGAGTTGTCACACTTCGTTCTACTAAGCAAAACTGCGGGGGGGGGGGAATTGCTTGTGGGGGAAATCAGTAAAATTTAGCATAACAAAGTTAAAAAAAAAACAGCAACACCCAGCTACATTATTTTTCATAAATGAAGGAAAAGGCAATGGTCACACAAAGTAACTACTTTTTTTAGATGCATCCTGTTTATATGTGCATCAGTTTAACATATTTATATTTTCATCAGTTCATTTCATGAAAACATTTAAAAGGTTATTTAAAATGAACTTTTAACGACACAATAAAATAAAATTTTCACAATTTTGTAATACAGTATATTAGAATTGATTTTTTTCTGGTTATAATCTTTCCCAATCAAACGTCTGAAGAAGCAAGAACACCCAAAAGAAACTCCCAGATAAAATTATTTAAAATAAAGTTATGTATAGTATAATGAATGATTTCCAATGCTACAGTATGTGTAACCAAGTTGAGAGTCCTATTTTACTGTACTCTACCCTGGGGCTACTCTGCAAAGAAGTCTTAAATATTTTTAGAAATTAATAGTTGTTTATACTGTGACTTTGACATGCATTTTGCTGGAACTAATTTTGCCCTTTTTTCACTGTTAAATAGAAAGCAGTCGATGTTATGGCTCCAAGGTGACCTCTTCCGATCGAAACAGAAACCAAGATTAGTAGATGAGAGCATGAGCAGAATTCTGTCTGGCTTGGATGACATTTCCATCAGTGGGACTTTGAATAAAATAGAAAGTAATTTGGATAAATATGTAGAGGTAAAATTTCACTGGAATTATCTCATTAATATCCCAAGTAGAAAAGCTGCAATGGAGTAGTTTTTTGAAATATAATAATGCTTGATATACGTCTTTTATCCATCTATCTCACTCTTGTGTGTTCAGAGCACTTCACGGGTTCTCAAATAACTTCATATATTTTACTCCTGTAAAAAGTGTTCAGTATTATTATTGCTTTAGTACACTGGGGGAGGTGTGGGCAAGAAGACTGAGAGAGAGCATGTCTAAGGCTACCTAGTAAGTTCTTAGAATAGATGAACATCATCAATGTAAATCCCCAATTGACCTCTCCGGTGCCCTCATATTGAAATTAAATAGTGTGGGAGACAACACAGTTTCCTGGGGACCCCAACAGCACAAGTGGTATGGGTCCAAGCAGCCTTCCCTGCAAACTACTTCCTGGAGTAGGCCGCTTAGCTATTATGCTACCCCATGATAAGGATTGCAGCCAACAAAGTTCTACTCAGAGGAGGCTCATTGGGATTAATGGACCCAAGCTATTTCAACAGGTCTCCTGTTGAGTATGACAAACATTAGATACCACCTTCAGTGCCCTCACATTATATCCTGGTCTGCTCACTGACAGTAAGTTCAAGTTTCCAGGCTCAGTCATAGCTGGAATACAAGCCAAGATGTTCATTGTGAAGCCAGCGTGGAAGAGCACTTGGCCCCAGCTTGGGAACTACAACTTATGAAGCCAGGAACGATTGTCCAAATGTGTTTCAGTGTTAGCACATTGATTGGCATTCAGGTTAATTGCAAGCTAATGGGTCCCGTCCCCCCCAAACAACGCAAGGTATGTTGGAATGGAGAGAAAGCAAAACGCAGATGTGGCAACACTATGTCCAACCTTGGTTGTGTTAACTGATGTGACGGCACTACGTTGTGCTTTTGGCCTTTGTCCATCTTAGAACCTGGAACAGGATAATTCCAAAGTTACCCGAGGGCAGGTGTAGCTTTGCTTTTATAATTTGAGCTAGAGCAGGCAAAGGCAAACTCAGCCCTCCAGATATTTTGGGGACTACAACTCCCATGATCCCTAGCTAACAGGAACAGTGGTCAGGGATGATGGGAATTGTAGTCCCAAAAACATCTGGAGAGCCGAGTTTGCCTGTGCCTGAGCTAGAGTATTTCCTCTCAAACGACTGGTCATCAACTTTTAAATTCCAACCTGTTAGATAAGATGCACTTAGCTGCTTATGTGTGAAATATCTCTGTTGTGGAAAACGCACCCTGGGATGGCTTTGTGGGAAATGGCAACTTGAGCCCATGGGTTATCTGTGTAGTTGATAATGGACCCAAAACAATATGGCACAAGAAGGAAAGGTATATTGCCTTCAAAGGGCTGGGCCCCAGGTAAAGTAAAACAAAAAAACACAATCCTGTTTTGAATCTCCTTAATTTTGTTGAACTGTACCTGTTTTCCAGAATGAATTGGAAGACACTTCAGAGCAGGAAATCAAGAATGGCATGACGCAGGGGGACAAACTTCGTGCCTTAAAACTTCGGAGGCAGCCACGTTCAGCTACAACGGGAACTCTTAGGTGACCCATTCACAGTTCTCGTGTTCGGGGAGCTATCTAGATTAGCAGGTGGTATTCCACCAATACTTTAAAACACCTAATTTCACAGGTCCAGCATTAAAAGATCTGTTACTTTGGACAACAATGCCTATCCAGGCTTTGACAACAACTTTCCCGGGACGTGGGGCAAGAGGCTGGGGACAGCTCTTTGTCTAAAGATGTTAGTTTTAATGGGAAAAGAGGCTTAAAATATTTCATAGAAGTCAGATTCTGAGTTACCTGAAGAAATGTAACTTCGTGTATGAATGTGGTCCACCCACATTCTTACTCTGCAACAGAGGATTCAGGAAGAGGCGTCTAATCACCTGCTACCTGGTCCTTTTGTTTTTACTTGTGATGCCAGGGACTGACCCTCGGACCTTGTCCATGAAAGGCTGTGTCTTCCTTCTGAATGTGGCTCTCTGTGCCTTAAGACTGTTGAAGGAAGCCCTGCTTTGGGTGGTCACTATCTGAAGGGTACAGCATGAGATTGAGGACCTTCTTAGTGCAGACACATGCCCTGTTGAGCTCCCTCCTCAGGGACATTGGAGAAGATCCCAATCTTCCTGAGCATGGGTAAAATGTTTTTCATTTCCTTTCCTTTTTGGGAATCAGTTTCCGGATTGGGAGAGAAATGTGGTGAACAGCCTGGTACTTTGTATATTAGTAAACTCCTGTTTCATCAATATGTAGTATTCTTGTTGGTTCTTTAATTAGATTGTTATACTGTATATATTTTAAGGATTTTAGGTTTGGCTGTATAGTGGGAATACTTTTGATTTAAAATGCCATTGATTTTCTAGGCTTGAGGATATGAAACTGCACTCCAGATCCAGGTCTCAGCCTTTCAGGTACTTATTTCCATAGTTCACAGAGAAGCAATTTGGATTATATTTTCACTGACTTTTTGGCAGATCTTGAAACGTCCCGTTTCCCCCTCGCCCTCTCACTTAAAAGTGATTGTCCCTGTAAGTTGTGTGTGTTAGAGCCGCTTCTTATATCACAATTCTTGTTCAGAGAACTGTTGTTGGAATTTGCTCCCGTTAACGGCCTTTTGCAGTGGGACATATTTTATACCTACTTCTCCTTGTGAGCCTGCCGTGGGTATGCTAAATGTCGGGAATGTCGCTTAGCCATTTTTGTGTCTGATTCACAAGTAAATATGTATATAAACCTTTCATTCTCTTAAAATTATCCCACACTGAAAGTGACTTTGAGCGTCATTCCAGCGAGCAAAATGCGTATTCAGAAAGCTGCCCTGACTCATCTGCTTAATGGCTTTAAATGCATTCTTCCACACAGATAAGTGTCGACTTCTGAATGTGAGTCTTTGAAGTGATGTGGTAATTGAAACCAAATCTCTAAAGCAGGGTTTGCTAATCTGTGGTCCTCCACTTATTATTGGAATACAGTTCCCATTACAGTGGCACCTCGGGTTACATACACTTCAGGTTACATACGCTTCAGGTTACAGACTCTGCTAACCCAGAAATATTACCTTGGGTTAAGAACTTTGTTTCAGGATGAGAACAGAAATCGTGCAGCAGCGGCGCAGCAGCAGCAGGAGGCGCCGTTAGCTAAAGTGGTGCTTCAGGTTAAGAACAGTTTCAGGTTAAGAACAGACCTCCGGAACGAATTAAGTACTTAACCCGAGGTACCACTGTATCCCTTATCCCTGGCCATGCTGGCTGGGAGTTGGGAATGCAGCAACATCTGGAGTGCCAGAGGTTTCCCACCCCAGCTCTGAACCTGCTCCATGCATTGTAATATATTCACTTGGGTGGCTCTTCATGATTCAAATTATCTCTGTGAGCAGTTTCCTTTACAGTTGCGCAGCATCTAAGAGTACATCCAGACTGGGGACCTGAGTCTTCAGGGCACAGCACTTTGCATGAATTGGTCCATATAACAGTCTTGAGTGGTTCCATCTCACCAGGCTAGTTTGTTTGTTTGCTGAGCATCGCTAACCTCAGACGCCTAGAGTGGTGTTTCCACTGCCTCTCTGGGATTTGATGGAACTCTGGGAGAAGATAATCTGCATCTTATCAATATACTGGGGTCACTATATCCCAAATCCCCAAATGACTTCCCCAGTGGTTTCAGTCCTACCGATAGGTAGCCTAAGTATTAAGCTTGCGTTTCTCAAAACGTTAGTTTAAGCGAGATGCTTCTGTCTAAATGATTAAAACATACTTTTGTTCTTCTTCTTCTTTTTCTTCTTTCAGACTGAATACGGCACCTGTCTCTCAGGGATCTGTATCTCCTTTGAAGTCCTCCAAAGTGGCTGCTGCTACATCACCTGCAGCGAAGAGAATAAGCAGAAGTTCTCACTCCTCCTCAAGCCCAAATTTTAAAAGGTATGCCTTACTCTAGTCTATCTTTTCCTTTGCGGGGTGGGGAGATATAAAGGAAGGGCAATATCAAGTTTTTTTGGAGGGGGAAATGGATCTCAGTTTCATAGATTCGCATCTTGGTCTTTGTGATTGGACTGCTGATTGTGGTAAATTAGTTTGATAGTCTGAACAAGTGGCCTTGAGTACTAATGCAACTGTGGCTGTGATGCTGAGAGGGGCCCTCTATTAAAATATCCACATACAGGGGTTTCTACAGAGTTCCCCCCCCAAGCACTTTTCAGCTGTTTATAGAACCAAGAAATAGATAAATGGCAAATGAATCAGCTAGGAGCTAGGAAATTCCAAATATCCATAGTCATCTCTTACGCATGGCTTTGGGGGTGGTCTTCACTTACAATTCCAGGCCTTTTTGATGGTTGCTTCATCGTTTGCCTTACGGGAAAGAATGAAGCTGTGTATCGCCATCACTTAATTTTGTGACAATGGTTCTTTCGTTGTTTCCTCCCCCTTAGTACCTTTTATAAATGTGCCTTGCATTAACCATCACGTTATGTACATTTTGTGTGTGTGTGTGTGTGTGTTTTTACCCCGCATGTGTTTTCCGTTCAGCATTTCCATAAACTCCAGGCTAGCCAGTTCTCTAGGGAACCTGTATGCCGCTTCAGATGATGCCGAGAGCAAACTGACATCATCGTCCTCTAGGACAGGTTATTCTGTAAACCAAATCTGCAGTCACTTGAATGGCAGCGCGCACCTGCCTGCCAGAAATTACCATGAGCAGAACAACAACATGTACAACAGGAGCGGCAGTAGCGCTACCAACCTCAACAGCTATGCCAATTCTCCCAGCGTCCTGACAGACGAGTACAGCACCTACAGATCCTTTACGGGGCTCGCTGCTTCTCCAGCAAGATACTTGAGTCGCTCAATTCCCGTAAGTTCACAGCTAAAGCAGCCCTTCCAAGAACCTGACAGAATCTCCCTTAAGCCTGAGCTCTCTCTCTCTCTCAAAAGGGTTTCTAACCATTCTAGATCTCAGCTTCTGGTCTTTTTTTCCTACCTAGGACATGCAGATCTTTTCACCTTTGCCATTTCCTCTAAGCCGAACCGATAAGCTGCTCTTTACTTCTGCTTCTTCAACGTTTGCTCTAAAAAGCAGATCTTTTAACTCTCTAACATCTTCCGTATCATTCTTGCATTAATCTATCCATTTCAAATCATTCATAGTAAAATGCTGAAAACCTGAACCTCATCTGAAAGTGTGAGGTCTTCCTGAGTCACTAGATGTATTTAAAGGTAGCATAAACAAAGTTAAATAGGGTGTAGCATTCTCACCATTATAAAAGAATCGGCCCAATTTGTAAAACGATGTAATGGACTAAAACAATGGAAGTCTTTTACTTGCCCTAAAAACAAGCTTCCCTGTTTTTATATCTTCTAAAACTTTTCATCTTTATGGTGCCTTTTTCCTATGTGTGAATGAAATGTGCAGCTAACTTAAGTACATACTATTAATGTATAGTATTTGACATACTTTCATTATATTTTTGAAAGTGCCAGACAGAAAAGCCAATATATGTTTCTTTTACATTCCATAATCTGCCTCAACTTGTACATGCTGCAATTTTTATTTTTAAAACCCTTTCTTTAACCCCCCCTTGACTTATTTGAATACTGTTTAATGGTCCAGCACAGCAGTGCCTAGGATCAGGCTGCAGAATTGTTGCGACTATTAGTGAATACCGCAGTATCTGAAGCCAAAACCAGCACCTTCAGCTACTTTGGCATGAGTTATCTGTCATAAAGGTCATTTGAGGTTAGTGTGGAAACCTGCTTCCCAGAACTGAGAACTGGGTTTCTTCATATGAATTTGTTCCTGAAAATTTGTGATGGTGCTCTTGAAAGCATCCAGCGTCTTACTTCACTTAGGGATAAAAAACCTGTATTTTTTTTCTCTTTGGAAATAATATTGTAATCCCAGAAGTTTATTGCAAGAGGTGTCTGTGACAGTTGCCTTTTTTATATATAAAAAAGTGCATTTGTTTTTAATTGAGTTTCTTGTGTCAGAACATTATATAAAACGCCATAAAATGTCAGCAGTTTTAAGGTGTTATAAAAGGAAGGCACCATGGCTGAAGCAGACCATTTCTCAGTGCTTTTTTCCTGGCATATACTACCTTAAGTTGCAGGTGTTCTAAATTACATTTTGGAATATTATTCTGCAGCAGAGGCTTGTGCTAAATCACCTGAATGTTTGAATTTGGTAGATAGGTGGAAGGGAATATATATATATATATATATATATGTATATATATATATTGCATCCTTTTGTGCAAAGAATGAGAGCTGATATATGCAGTGTCAGTGATCCTTAACAAACAAGAATGGATCGGACAACTAGTTTGTCACAGTTTACTTACAGTATGATTCCCATGAATAATAGTGTGCAAGGAGATCTGGTAGGGTCTCTATAGCTGCCATGTTACTGAAAAACAACACAGTTGTGGCTACTCAAAATCATGGTAGCCCTATTAGGTACATTCATCCTCCACTCTCTGATTGCCACTAAGTGCAGATTGAGACAAAAGAAAGTTAAGAATTGGACGGGGAGGGGAAAGAGATAGGTCTGAATTGGGCTGCAGGCCATACTGAACGCATTTAATATTGAATTGGGCTGTAGGCCATACATACTGCATTTGATACTGAATTGGGCTGTAGGCCATACATATTGCATTTTATATTTAATGACAGTTCTTGGCTTTTATTTATCTTGCTCAGAAACATCTCTTGTTTAATGCAAATTGATTATATAGCCGGGAATGTATCTTAATAGCCCTTCCCTTTTGTTGCACAGCGGGCTATAATAGGTAGATTACATTTCATATTGGGAGATCTGCATACATAAGATTAGATTAGTTCTGACTGTACATAGCAGCTTGCTTGATGGCATGATAGCAGAATGGCACGCACTTTAGGAAAATACAACATTAGAGAAGCAGTTTAGGGCCTGCACCTGTTGGCAAGAAAGTCAAAAACAAATGTACTGTGTCAAAACGTTGATCTTAATCATAAGTGCCTTGCTATACTTCTAATCAACGTCACTTAGACTTGGAAATAGCAAAGTAATTTGGGGGGAAAGTGTAGATGCAACAAATACACTGCCAAAAATTGAGTCCTCCTGGGGTCTGTATCCTTTTTTGCTTCCTTCATCTGAGTAAAAGCTGGCTTAGCTCATCCTTATGAAAGTCTCTGAAAAATCTCAAAAGCATATACAGTGGAACCTTGGGTTACGGCGGGGATCCATTCTGGAGACCCCGCCACAACCCAAAAACAACACAACCCAAAGCATCACGTCTGCGCATGTGCACGATTTAGCGCTTCTGCACATGTGCAAATGGTGCGAACCTGGAAGTAACCCATTCCGGTACTTCCGGATTTGCACTGGTCTCAAGCCAAGGGTGACATAAGCCGTAGGCAATGTAAGCCGAGGCTCCACTGTAGAAAGTTTTATTATTATTATTATTATTGCTACAAAGAAGATAAGGAAGGCAAGATGGGCGTTTTGAGTTCCAAAATAGAAAAATCTTCCCCAATACGGAGACCACAAAGCAAAACTTTGACATTTTAATTCTTCGTTGCTTGTGCCGTATTCAGAAATTTACACGTTGGGTGTATTGCTATGTTCGCTTTTTCTTCTGTCAAATGGGCAGCACTGTGAATATGCAGCACAAGTCAAGGCTGGTTCAAACATTCAGTGTCTGCACATTTTCTTCACGTGGTTATTTACATGGGTACAGCACGCAGCCTGCCAGTAGCCATTTCCGTGAGGACAGATACGGCTTTCCATCAGCGGCTTTGATTACTACTGAACGATGGGGAGCATTTCTCTTTATATAGGTACATACACACATGTATAACCAAATGGAGAGAAGAATCTGGGCTTGTTCTGATAACATGGAGCATATTCTACTGTGTAAGGGTTTTTGTTTTTACCTTAATCCAGAAATGTTATTCAAACGAGTAAACACAATGATGGGAGAAATAGCAGAGCAGCAGGATGCGAGTATTAATAGTTGACAGTTCTAATAGTTGACACTTTATTACACTGACCTTTGGACCATTATAAACCTGCGGAGGCTTGCGTACAGCTTTCTCCCTGCTTAGATGTCTTAGTAAAGTTACTCCTGCAATTGAACAAGGTCTTTTCGGTGTTATCTGTCTTAGCTGGCATGTGGCTGGAAGGGTTTCTTCTAACATATTTACCTGGAGGTAAGTCCCATTGACTTCACTGGAGCTTACTGCCAGGTAAGTGAGCTTAGGTTTGGGACAAATGATGAGCAGTCTTGTGGATAA
The DNA here is from genome assembly GCF_951804945.1 of Podarcis cretensis. Taxonomy (NCBI): domain Eukaryota; kingdom Metazoa; phylum Chordata; class Lepidosauria; order Squamata; family Lacertidae; genus Podarcis; species Podarcis cretensis. The sequence goes on along the minus strand of NC_137175.1, from coordinate 78,836,824 downwards.
TACTTGTGCCAGTTGCAAGAATGAGCAGGGTTTCAAAAGTCGCCCTTTGAAATCCACATTCTCTTCTCAGAGTACACAGGGCTTTGTTAATACAAATACCGGCATGCAATATACACTAACTACGGAATGCAATTTTATGGCTTGCTCTTAACTCTGCTAACTTTCTCCCCCATCCATCTTTGCTGCTTGCAGTACTGTTGATTCTCATTTGTACTTCCTACTGCTCCTTCCCCTTCTTTAAGACGTATAGCTAAAATGTTTCATTGTGCTTTAAAGTGTGCTGCTATTTCAAAACAAGTTAGCCATGCTACACTCACTTCCTGAACAAAGTTAAAACCTGAAGGGCGTTCTTTCATTGTTGAAGCTAAAGTGAATGTGATTAAACTACAAATTACTGCAATTTCATCTTGCCACTTTCTTTACGGAGATGAATTTTAGAGGTGATTATGACTGCGCCTTTTGTTTTAAAGCACTTAATGCAAAAGGCAGCGAGAATTCTTAATTGGTAGCAACAATGAAAATGTAGAGTACTGTGGAACAAAGTGGGTCTCTGAAGATTCGTCAGCTGCCAAAAAGAAAGAAAGAAAAAAAAAAACATTTCTATTCCTCATAATTTAACATTCATCTTTAATTACCATAACACAAAAGAAGTTTGCTATAGTAGTTCCATTGGTTTTTGTGGGACACACTATACATTACAGGAAAAAGAGTCCTTCTTTAAAAGATCCTATTAGCTGAAGTGCTTTTCCAGCCCAATCTTACTGTTAATTTTTGCTGTCTCTGCATGGCTGCAGCTGATACAAAACCACATCAAAATTTGCGTCCTCAAGGAAGAATGCCCTTTGTGTGTCTGCATGAGTCTCTCTAATGGGGTCGCCTCTTTCCTGATATAAAGGAGGAAAGGCCAGATCAGAGACTCTTGCAGAAAAACACCAGGAAGTAGATTCCTCTGAGGGCGGGTAATTCTTCCTCTTTCACACTCCAAATCAGTGTTTCACAAACTTGGATACTGAACTACAATTCCCATCATCCCTGACCACTGGTCCCACTAACTAGGGATGATCTGATTTGTAGTCCAAAAACAGGTGGAGACCTAAGTTTGGGAAACACGGCTCTAAATGTAAACTTGCCTGGTTGTAAAGGCCCGAGCGCGCCTCCCATTTTAAATGGGGGTGTGCCTCAGCTAGCAGACATTTGGGAAACCTGATTTTACCACTTCCCTTTTACTCTTCCAGATGTCCATTTGTACTGTATTTTTCATAGTGTAAGTGTATTAACTTTGCTTCCTGGCCATGCCCTGGATCTCTCTAGTCAGTGTTTTTTGTTTTGTTTTTAGAACAAAAACAATCATAATGACAAACTTGTTTGATATGGAAAAGTTGATTGTTAATTGAACCTCACTGTGTCTCTTAACTGAATCTTAACGCTAGTTTTTGTTTCTTGCCTGCACAGTCCCTTCAGTCTGAATATGTTCAGTACTAAAGCTTTGTTGCTTCGGTGAAAGCTGGACAATTCTTAAAATTCAGTTCTCTTCAAGAAGAGCAATGTTGTGGGGAAAACAACCAGCCCAAGGGGACAAGACCTCTTCACACACGATTAGAGCTAAAGACACCAAAATCTCTGAATTACCTAGAGACTTCAGTTAGTGACTACTACGAACGCACTGAAGTTAAAACTTACGACTAGTACAATTTTGTGTATAGATGCAAGATTTTAAAATGGAGAATATTTCTAATGGATTTTAGCAATATATTTGTAATTATGGTTCTCGATAACAGTGTTATTATAATGTGTGTATATAAGTATATATATATATATAAATATATATATTGAGTAAAATATTTTGTGTGTATATAAATATCTATAAATTGTGTAAACATAGGCTATATTTTGATTTAAGCTTCACTTTTTTAATCCCTCCAAAACTCTGTGTGTATTTTTAAATGTCTTGTTTTACATTTCAAACATTAGCCAGCACCCAGAGGAAGCAATGGGTGAAAACCACGGCTGTGTACACCTGGAGGGGAATGGGTTTGCTGATAAGTGGCGCCCCCCCCCCCACCTCAGCCTTGTGGGTTGCTGCATCTCAGAGGGTCCTTCAACTTCTGCAGCATGCAACAAGGTGTCTCGAAGAGGGGAACTAAAAAATCTATGTGCCTATTTGGAAGCCCCCGTTCATATCTCTTGAACCTGGCCGTTGAGAACAGAGCTGCTTGCTGATTTTATTTTCATGCACTGTGGCTACAGTATTATAAATAATTTTTAATAGTGGGAAGAAAGTTAATATCAGCCTCATTGCTTTGGCTTTGAAAATGCTGTTTGAAATGGACATTTTTCAAAGGGATATAGAATGCCTATGAAGCAGGCCTGTTCTAGCGTCCTTAATTAAGTGTCTTTTCCATGGAAAGGGAAAGTAATTTTTAAATAAATAATTAGTATGTTACCTTGTTAACATTTTCAGCCCAGTAATTTGTTCTGCAAAGACGTTCTGTTCTTTAGAGCCTTGCCTTTCTGTATTTTCCTTTTCTGTATAATTCAGTTCTAGAAACTCTACTGTACCAGAATGCAAAGCCAGGATGAAATATCCATCTATGTATAGTGAGGAAAGTGTTTGTGCATAGCACGGAAGACATGTACTGTCTGAAGTTGTAATAGTTGCAAAGATTTTGTCGCTGCATATTTAGACATGGAGGCAGGAGTTGCACGTTTCCACTATGGATTGCAGATTCACTGTTAAAACTATGCCCCTCTTTGTGTTTTACTCCTTCCATGTTCAGTCATGCTATCCTACTTACTATACCGGTAAATGCTGTTGCTTTTCGCTCATGTCTCTTTCCTAGTTCAATTTAATCACGGAACTATTCCAAACAGACCTGCTATTGTAGGTCTTCACCATAACCCTTCAAAATTAGTTCTGAAATAACTGCACTTCTGATATTTCCGTCTACAGTATTGTCAGTGTCGCTCAGAGTGCAATAATTGGGAAAGTGAAATTCAAATTATGTGAAGAAGAAACCTCTGCACTCCTTGGTCATGTTCAAACAATCACATCTCAGCTTAATTGGCCAAGATAAGAACAAAACCTTTGCATTCATATGCAGCCCCATCGCTCATCTCTTCGCAGGGCAAACAATCAAACCCAGAGACCTCTAACCATAATGTCCTATTTCAGCCAAACCAGAAAATTTATGAGCAATAGCTTCAGAAGAAATTGGGATATTAAATCAAGGTTTGAAGTTGATTTAATTTCCTGGCTTGTTGCAAAGCTGGTAACTATAGTTTTCCACTTCTCTTATTTAAACCAAGATACTGTTGTCTAAACCAGGACACCGCCCCAGGAATGTATTTTTTTGGTCATATCAAGGAGTGATAATTACTGATGAGTTTTTTTTAAAAAATAAATCATTATTTTGAAGGGAAATAGTGCTAATTATGATGGATAAATTCTTCTTGACTGAAGCTGGTTTAATCACTGAATTCAATATTTTTTTATCATATGTACATAAAATGTACTGTATATGAGTAAGCGATAGGCAGATTCTAAGGTAATTCTACCTCTATAAAGTTTGACATGTATTTTGTTACTAGTTTAGTTACTAGAAAGATGTACTATTTTTGCAATGTAGAAATAATAAACGCTAATAATAAAAGTAAAAATTATGCACAACTTAATTTCTTTGTTTTAATCAGGTGCTGGTGCACCCAATACTTCAGTTTTGTGAAATGTATTTGGAGGACCCCCTAGAATCTAAAATCACCGTCCCTCAAATTCAAGCCTTCCTTCACAGTAGCTGTTAATGTGGATTATTTCGCTCTTGCAGCTACCCACTCCTCTCACTGCTCATTTCTTGAATGCTGGTCTTTCTTGTTCTGGTAGCAACCTTGTCTTAGGGACCCCTCACAGTCTTCCTGTTTCTGGTCTTGCAATTGAGACCAGCCTTATTTCTTCCCAACCATGGCCAACATCTCTTCTAAAGCATTCGCATTTGTTTTAAACCATCCTCTCAATCTTGCGCTAAAGAAAAACATGTCAGCATCATGTACAAAGGTGTCCCCTTGCTGTGTTAGCTGGAAGGTGTTTGGCAGACCTACCAGGAGGCTAACCATGAACAAGTAGAGAGTGTTTCTTCATAGAGAATAGGAAAACCCTGTACAGTGGCACCTCGGGTTACAGACGCTTCAGGTTACAGACTCCACTAACCCAGAAATGGTACCTTGGATAGTACCTGTTCAGGATGAGAACAGAAATTGTGCTCTGGCGGCAGCAGGAGGCCCCATTAGCTAAAGTAGTGCTTCAGGTTAAGAACAGTTTCAGGTTAAGAACGGACCTCCGGAACGAATTACGTTCTTAACCCGAGGTACCACTGTATAAGCAAGGCCTGGGGAGTAGCTATCTGGCCTGAAATTAATAAAGAAATGTCAGAAGTTTCCACACATTTCCACTTCCACTTTTTACTGCTGAAGTGGAACAGACATCAATCAGAACAAAAGCAACTTTTTTTGTAGTGTATCTGCACGTTTATATGGAATTCCCAAACAATGCCTTGCCATTTCAGTCTGCTCATAGCAGCCCAGCTCGCATGACAGTATATGGCAAGCCATATTATGGCTTACCTTACCACGATGATGTGGCTACCCAGAGAGCAGCTTGAAGCCTCTTTGCTGCTCCTACTCGGTCCTTTTTGCTTTCTCAACACACTGAGCTGTGTGGGTGTGGGTGTAGATATTCTCCTAAAAGCATCTGCTTTACATTTTCTAGTGAAAATTAAGTCCCATTTTTTCTTTCCCTGTAAAACATTTTATACCACTGAAATGATTTCTCGCCTGACATTTTCTTGCAGTTTAGCGCTATTCGTGCATCTAATAAAAGGATGCCATTTTTCTGAAAAGAGGTCTCTGTAATGTCGATCCTTCCATAGATGTTTTACTGCAAGTCGTTTCATGAACAGCCAATCCTTCTCGGATTACCTTTTCGGAACAAATTCATCCAGTCTTGAGGAAGGAGGCCAGAAGACTCTCAGACCCAGTCCAAGCCTTCCCAGGAGGAAGGTAGCGTGAGGGCTGGGGGCAGTGTCAAATGCTGCAGAGAGCTGCCCCAAAAAGCCTTGGATGGGGCTGCATGTTGGACCATCTAGATTTAGGCGTTTCAATCTCTGGGTGTCAGGGAACTGACATCAGAGCGAGAGGCGGAGGCAGGGCTCCAGAGCGATGCCGGAGAGGGGACCAGCAGGGGGGAAGGAATTCAGCGTAACACCAGTAGAGAAGAGAGGGAGATGGAGGAATTGGAGACAGGGCTCCGAGACCCTTCACCAGAAACTAGTGGAGAGAGCGCTGGCACGCCCCAGCCTTCCCCTTACTTGCGCAGACGAGTTCCGCGCAGGGAACATAGGCGGAGACTTGGCATCAAACAGCTTTTATGCTGGAAGAGGTTCAAGAAACGCCCACTGACGGATTCTGCAAGTGACTAACAGGTCACGGAGGGCGAGCTGTGAGCCTAAGCATGGTTGGGCAAGCAATGAAACTAAACCGAAGCAATTTACGCACAAGTAACCCCCTTACAACCATAACACTGGGTTTAGCAGTTCTCCTCTATGTGGCCAGCTGACAGCATAGGTGCCATAAATGGCACACAGAGGGATCACAAATTCCTTGTAGCATATCCAGCAAGAAGCAGGAGAAACTACAGCTTGTGGTCTCCGGCGCTGGGTTGCTCCCTTGTTTGGTGTGATTTCCGCTTGAATCTGCTAAGCTATGTGAGGCTGTACATACAACTGCAGTATGTGCTGGAGTGACATGACAGTGTTTTTACGCTGTACAGTGGTACCTCAGGTTACAGACACTTCAGGTTACATACGCTTCAGGTTACAGACTCCGCTAACCCAGAAATAGTGCTTCAGGTTAAGAACTTTGCTTCAGGATGAGAACAGAAATCGTGCTCCAGCAGCGTGGCAGCAGCAGGAGGCCCCATTAGCTAAAGTGGTGCTTCAGGTTAAGAACAGTTTCAGGTTAAGTACGGACCTCCAGAACGAATTAAGTACTTAACCTGAGGTACCACTGTATACCGCACTATGATCCTCAGAGGAAAGGCAGTACCAGATTTTTCGACTATATAAGACGCACCACACAAGATACACTGTATTTTTCAACCATATAAGATGCATGTAAGAGGCACCCGATCATAAGATGCATCTAGTTTTAGAGGAGAACAAGGAAAAGAATGTTCTCTCCTCTCTGCTCAGCGCCTCTCCAGCAAAGCGGGAGGAGAAACGGAAGGGGCTCTGTTTCCCCTCCTGCTTTGCTGAGGGAGCACTGTGCAGCTCCCCCTCTCTGCGCAGCACCCCTTCAACGAAGTGGCAGGAGAAGCGGAGCCCCTTCCATTTCTCCTCCCGCTTCGCTGAAGGGGCGCTGCGCAGAGAGAGAAAGCTGCGCAGCGGCTCTCCAGCAAAGCGAAGACAGGAGAGCAAGAGGGATCGATCCTCTTGCTCTCCTGGCTTCAGTGAAAGCAACGCAAAGCCTCCGGAGCACAGCGGGAGCGTTCCCACTGCGCTCGGGAGGCTTCGAGCGGCTATCCCTGAAGCCAGGAGAGCAAGAGGGATTCGTGCACACCGATCCCTCTTTCTCTCCTGGCTTCAGCAAAAGCTGCGCAGCCTGCATTCACTCCATAAAACACACACACATTTCCCCTTACTTTTTAGGAGGGGAAAAGTGCGTCTTATAGAGCGAAAGATACGGTATATAAATTTAATACTATAATCATGCCATTTCCACCACCCCCTCCAAAAAAACAAACTTGATTGCACACTGCCTAAATGACCTTACTGAGTCGGACCTCTGATGCATATATCTCAGTATTGTCCACACTGACTGACAGCTGCTCATCTGGATTTAAGACGAGATGTTCCCAGCGCCACAGCCTTTCAGTGACTGCTAACTGCATTTCTTACCCTTTCTGAAAGTGATCTCTTAAGAAAGGGAACACTTCTCTTTTTTTAACATGCAGAGAACAGGAATTGCTCTGCGGGGTTTTGTCTTTCGTTCTAAGTGCAGGCTGGCATCTTGGGAAGGGGAAGTTACGGAAGAAGAGGAGGTGGCGGGAGCAGCACGTTGGACCGCCATTGCCAGGCTAGCACTTCACAGTTTCAATGGCGGCTGTGCTTTTGCACTCATTGCGGCTCTTGATCTTTCCAAGGCAGCTTAGAGAGGCGTGTTCAAACCATGCTCCTCGTTCCAGTGCAGTGTGAGGGCGTCAGGAGGTGGTTTTCAGCTCCAAAAGCCATGGGGGGGGGACACAAGAAATTGCCATTCCCATGATTTGAGTAGCTTTCGTTTCTTTGAAATGGTTTTGCCCGCCCAGGGCCAGTTCCCACTTTTTGCATGGCAACTGCATACAGCGCGGGAGGCTGTAATCATGTCTTTGCAGTTGGATAAAGGCTAAGCCCCAGGGGTCAGCAAACTTTTTCATCAGGGGGCTGCTCCACTGTCCCTCAGACCTGGTGGAGGGGCCGGACTATATTTTTTTTTTGGGGGGGGGGGAATGAACGAATTCCTGTGCCCCAGAAATAACCCAGAGATGCATTTTAAATAAAAGGACACATTCTACTCATGTAAAAACACCAGGCAGGCCCCACAAATAACCCAGAGATACATTTTAAATAAAAGGACACATTCTACTCATGTAAAAGCACGCTGGTTCCCAGACCATCCGTGGGCCAGATTTAGAAGGCGATTGGGCCGGATCCGGCCCCAGGGCCTTAGTTTGCCTACCCATGGGCTAAGTTATTCGATGGATCTGTGCATCTGGAAGCAAACATGCACCGTTGGGCTTCCCGGTGCACGGCCAAAGCATGCACCCTTGATTTTAATTATTATTATTATTATTATTATTATTATTATTATTATTATACACCATAAATTGTAAAAATGCAAGGAGGTGTTGCAGATGTTCACAGGCTACATAGCCCCTTTGACATGTTTCAGCTGTTTTTACAGCAAAGAAACCTCTCCACTTTTAGAGCATTTAGCTCGACAGACAACACTACAGTGGTGCCCCGCAAGACGAATGCCTCGCAAGACGAAAAACCCACCAAACGAAAGGGTTTTCCATTTTTCGAGGCGCTTCGCAAGACGAATTTCTCTATGGGCTTGCTTCGCAAGACGAAAACGTCTTGCGAGTCTTGCGATTTTTTTCGCTCCCCCCCCCCTTTTTCTAAGCCGCTAATAGTGGCTTAGCCGCTTTGCCACTTTGCCGCTAAGCCGCTAATAGCGCTAATCCGCTAAGCTGCTAATAGGGTTGCTTCGCAAGACGAAAAAACTGCAAGACGAAGAGACTCGCGCAACGGATTCTTTTTGTCTTGCGAGGCACCACTGTACTATTATTTGCAGCTGATATCCAAGTCTAGCTTTGTTTGTGTATGGGCGGAGGCGTCCGATGATAGCAGCCAGGGGTATAGTCTGAAGCCATATTTTCAATATTTGCACACCAAAACTCTGGCTTCTCCAGATGTTGTTGGACTCCAACTCCCATCAGCCCCTGCCAGAATGGCTTAAAGGTCAGGGATGATGGGAGTTGTAGTCCAACAGGTGGAAGGCCGCAACTTCCCTATCCCTGTCCTGAAACAGGTGAGGTAATACAGAGCAAGCGCTTCTTTAAGCATGTGTGGAGTGTTTTTTCCTCTCCTCCAAGGAATATCTACAGCTAGATGCCCCCCCTACCCTCAGATACAGGATTGTTTGTAGGGCAATTACAGCAGATGGGGATGGATCACATTCTAACAAAAACAACCTGCTTTCTGGTAGAGATAAGGCTGCGAGATAAACCTACCTTGCTGTTGTACTAGAGGTTTTTAACTTTGCAATTTTGGATTTTATTTGCTTGTTTAACACACAGGAGCATACAGGCATCTGAAGGCAGCCCTGTGTATGGAAGTTTTTAATGTTTAATTATGTTTTTGTATATGCTGGACCCCACCCATAGTGGCTGGAGCAACCCAGTCAGATGCACAGGGTATTATTATTATTATTATTATTATTATTATTATTATTATTATTAAAAAGAGTATGTCCCCATCTGCTATCTGAACTGGTATGGCCTGCTTAGCTGCCTTTAGATTTTATCGCTTCAGTTTACTTTATGTGATCTTCATATAGGCTGCATTGCTATAATATATTTAAAGCACATCCCCCCCCCCAAAAAAAAATACTGGGAACTGCCGTTTGTTAAGTGTGCTGGGAATCATAGCCCTGGGGGTGGGGGTTGAACTACAGTTCCCAGAGTGATTTGGGTGGGTGCTTTAAATGTGTTTTAAATGTATGGTGTGTACAGGCAAAGCTTTGCATATGCTGCAAGATGTCAAATGTAGAGTTCTCAAGTGATGTGCATTGCTGGGGAAACCCAGAGTGATTGGGGAAACCCAGCCAGGTGGGTGGGGTATAAATATATTATTATTATTATTATTATTATTATTATTATTATTATTATTATTACATGTGTGAGCCGGTCCTCAAAAATATACAGAAGTGTTCACAAAATCTGTCCATAAGTAGATAAAGAGAAGATGAATGAATGAAAATGCCTTGGTTTTAGAATGCTGCTGCTTGGGATGTTTCATTCTTATCCACTATTTTGTTAATTTATTGAATAATTTACTTTCAAAATGCTGTCCTTCCATTGATGCAAGTTTGTATTTGCTGTACAGTCTTTTTAAGTTTAATAAATAATTTTGTTTATTTATGACAGTGGCATACAAGGGAATAGCAAAAGGAAAAACAAGAGCAATAGAAAATCTCAGTAAAATATGCACAAAACAGAACAGCAGCATTAAAAAAAAAAAAATCAGAGTTGACAAAACCTTAACAGTGTGTTCACGTTCTGTCTGGTCAAATGGATACATATTCTTTGCCTGGGAGCAAAAGAGCAGCAGGTGGCTATAGATGAGCCTCCCTTGGAAGGGCCTTACATAATGGCAGTGGCGTAGCGTGGGGGGTGCAGGGGGGGCCGGCCGCACCGGGCGCAACATCTGGGGGTTAGGGAAATCCACGGGTTAGGGGGCGCAAATCCACGGGTTAGGGGGCGTAAATCCATGGGTTAGGGGGCGCAAATTACTTGCCTTGCCCCGGGTGCTGATAACCCACGCTACGCCACTGCATAATGGGAGCATCACAATGAAGAACCAGCATTATGATTTGTGCCTCCCCCCACCCCAAAAGAAAGAAAGAAAGAAAGAAAGAAAGAAAGAAAGAAAGAAAGGGAGGGAGGGAGGGAGGGAGGGAGGGAGGGAGGGAGGGAAGAGAGGATTTGGTTTTAATCCAGTTGTAAATCAGTGTTGGTAACTCTGAATCAGAGACAGAGCAATTTCAGCCCTCTCTGTTCCCGATTCTTCTCAAATCTTAAATCCAGTTCTCCACATTTCTGCAGCAATTTGCAATCCTCGTGAAAATTCTTCCGCATGTTGTTGTCAATTTATCCCAATAGGCACATTTTTGTATGCAGCTTTGACTTATAGAGTCCAGATTTTTGCGAGCAATTCCTCCTAAAAGAACGCATTTTTGAATGTTATTTTCTCCAATATATTCATATTTATGCGTATTTTTTTACCTTACAAATATGGATTTTTGTAAACCGTACTTGGTTGGAGAACTGCATCATTTATTATTATTTTTGGATGAATGCGGATGGCTGTGCTTCAGTTTTCGTTTTATAGGCGTTCCCCCCACCCCATTTATGTGGGGGGTTACATTCCGGGAGCCCATACGCATAAGTGAACTCGCATAAAGTGGGGAGCACCCTCTAAAAAACCTCTTAAAAGCCTCAAAACACCCATTTTGTCTTGCTGTCCAGCTCTCTCTCCACAGAACTCCCTCTCCAACTTGAGCTGAACCTCTGGGGCCGGCTGGAGGCTGGATGATGCGCAGTAAAGCATCTGTGCAGCTACTGCTTCGCTTCCCCGAGTGTCGGCTGCTAGACGGGGAGCTGAGCAGCCTAAACAAAGCCCCACTGTACCTCAGGTCTCTTTGGGGCTTCATCCGCCCTCGCTGACATCTTCTCCAGGCTCTGAGGAGATCTCCAGAGCTCTCCTTCCACTTCCTGGTTTGTTGTTGTTTAGTCGTTTAGTCATGTCCGACTCTTCGTGACCCCCATGGACCAGAGCACGCCAGGCACTCCTGTCTTCCACTGCCTCCCGCAGTTTAGTCAAACTCATGCTGGTAGCTTCGAGAACACTATCCAACCATCTCGTCCTCTGTTGTCCCCTTCTCCTTGTGCCCTCCATCTTTCCCAGCATCAGGGTCTTTTCCAGGGAGTCTTCTCTTCTCATGAGGTGGCCAAAGTATTGGAGCCTCAGCTTCACGATCTGTCCTTCCAGTGAGCACTCAGGGCTGATTTCCTTCAGAATGGATAGGTTTGATCTTCTTGCAGTCCATGGGACTCTCAAGAGTCTCCTCCAACACCATAATTCGAAATCATCAATTCTTCGACGATCAGCCTTCTTTATGGTCCAGCTCTCACTTCCATACATCACTACTGGGAAAACCATAGCTTTAACTATACGGACCTTTGTTGGCAAGGTGAGGTCTCTACTTCTCAAGATGCTGTCTAGGTTTGCCATTGCTTTCCTCCCAAGAAGCAGGCGTCTTTTAATTTTGTGACTGTTGTCACCATCTGCAGTGATCATGGAGCCCAAGAAAGTAAAATCTCTCACTGCCTCCATTTCTTCCCCTTCTATTTGCCAGGAGGTGATGGGCCCAGTGGCCATGATCTTTGTTTTTTGGATGTACTTCCTGGGACCGTTCTATTTATTTAATTATTTCCTGGCAGCACATGCATGTGCGGTTGCGCATGAGTCGGCTGCGCGTAAGTGGGGGGTGCCTGCATTTCAGAAACTGCGGATTGGGTAGATCTGGCTTTGAAATGTGACCCCAGTGGCCATTTTGTCCTCCGTACAGTCTCTGAATAGGTATGTACCTCCCCAGGTGCATTGAAACACACACCCAGAAAGTATAAGGTGTCTGGAATTTGCATCAGCTACAAGCCTAGTAGACAACTTCTTGGGTGTAGCAGCATTTATGTTGGGGGGGGGCACCCGCTTGTCATCATGCTCCGTCTGGCTCCGTCTAGCAGATTCGGAATGAACCGTCTCCCCAACAGTTGTTTTAAATGACTTTCTGTTGACCTCAAGCTCTCGGGGGAAAATCTGTCAAAATCTTCAGTGGTTTCAAAACTAGGGAATTAAATAAAAATAATAACATTGTTGACTGAGGCCTGAGGGCTTTCCACAGTATAAATAGCCTGTGGGGAATTTCCAGTCGTTTCTAGACAGGCCTCGTAGGGGCGCGCTCTCAGGAGAGAAGGCCAAGAACTATGAGAAGCTTCTAGAAGCTGAGCTACCTGCGATGCGATTGGTCGGTTTGCGGAAGCCACGCCTATCGCTCCGTCGGTTGCGTCTCTCGGAACGCGCCACGACATCATCCATGTGACCTCCGTGAGCGCTTTCAAATATTCTGATCATTCCTACTTTTGGTTAAGTGTTTTATTTATTTACTTACTTGATTTAGGGGGGAGCAGCAGTCCCCCCCCGCCCCCCTGACCAAGCCCATGGGAAACTTCCACCTTGTTGGATTGGGGCATTTTGGTGCACCCACCTTGGGCATTTTCAGGCAGGGATCACTTTGTGATTGTTAATTGACAGCTTTCAATATAAGGACAGCACCTGCCCCCTCCCTCTTTTAGGAAAAGCCATGTACTGCATCCCTCCTATTTTGTACCTTTCTCAGCTCCGTTGCCACGACGCTTTGCGTTCACAAGGACAGGTTTCCGGAGGTGGGGGAACCCTATGGCAAAAATACACCAGAGAATCGGCACAGTAATATGATGAAGACTCTGTTGCCAAGGAGCAGAATGTTTTAAGCAAGAGCGTGGTTTTTTCCTCCCCATATTGCAACTAAAGATTTGATCTAAAATTAGAGGGGGTTTTTTTTTAAAAAAAAAAAAGGGAAAAAGGAGGAAATAAACCAACCACATCCTCACGGAGGGGAGTCGGAGGAAATGGAAGTAGATGTGAGCAAAGGAATTTCTTCTCCATCCTGGAAATCAGTGCTACAGGAGAGGTCCAGGAAGAGACCGGAGGGGGGTGATTTGAGAACTCCGGTGGGTGGCGATGGAGGCAGGGGGAGAGAGATCTGTCTCTGTAATTGCAGGCTTTTCAGTGCAAGCTGGGTTCTTTCTTTTTCTTTTCCCCTTCCCCTCCCCTCCCTCTCCCTCTCCCTCTCTCCTGCTCTCGCAAGCCTGAAACCTGCTGAATAATTCATAAAGATGAGAAGCGCCGAATTTCCCCAGGCTGATAATACAGTGTGCATGCTGTAAAGCGAGAGAAGATGCTCCAGGTCTTCAGATGAGCTGCTGCCGCTCTTGAGGCCATTGCCCAGAGGGTGCCGGGACTCCTGGTATTTCCACAGCTGAGGCTTCTTTTCTTCTGCCTTGCTTGCTTCCTCGCTCGCCTGCCTGTCTTTGGGCACTCGTTGCTGCCTGCTCTCGACCAGGAGAATCTAACTTTGCTGCAGTCATGGAGATTTGGATGCAAGCTCTTGTTTTCGCCCTCCTTCTGCTTGCCTGGCTTGCAAACACCAGCCTTGGATCCATCGGCAAGCTTGCTCTTTCGTGATCTGACATACTTGCAGCCTCCTCTGTGTAGAAATACAGGGAAGAAGACCCACGTATCCCTTCTTTCACCTCTGCCAACAACTGACTCTGGAGACCTGGCATGATCGGAGAAGTTGGTGTTTTTCCATGGGATCTAGTCTTGCTCTCTGCCTGTTTTGGAGATCACCGTCTACATTCTGGGACGTCATGTATGTTTGGTACTTTTCTGACAATCTGCTTTGGCTCCTGCTGTGTTCTGCCTGGTCTAGGAGATTTTCCTGGATTTCTTCATGGCTCAGCTAAACCTTCTCCAGAACTAAGCAGTGCTGAGGTTGGTCTGGAGCACCTCATTTGTGCGCCGCACAATGCCCAATATCTCCTTCTCCTCTTCTTCCTCCTCCTCCTCCTGGAGCTCTAGATCCTTGCAACAGCTGCTTTGTGAAGAAGACTCCCTGGGGACGAAGATCTCTTTGTCGCTCTTCTACTTGCTGCTAGCCATCTACGGGACCATATCCAACATCATGGTCATCTACCTGGTCTTCACCTTCAGGAAGCTGCGCACCACCAGCAACGCTTTCATTGTCAACGGTTGCGTTGCGGACCTGAGTGTCTGTGGCCTTTGGATGCCGCAAGAAGCGGTGCAGGGACTGCTCCCTTCCGGGTCCTCGACAGTGCGGTCAGAAGGGTACCGCTTGCTCCGTGCTGGGCTGGTGGGCCTTGGGCTCATCGTCTCACTGCTCTCCCACCTGCTGGTGGCCCTCAACCGCTATGTCCTCATCACCAAGCCGCCCATCACTTACCAGGCTGTTTACCAGAGGAAGCACACGGCCTGGATGATCAGCTTGTCCTGGGGGCTGGCCCTCCTCCTTGCCTCGGTCCCCCCAGGACTGCAGATGTGGCAACCCAGCCGGCAGGAGTCTCGAAACGGCACCAGTACCAAGAGCTCGAACTACATGGGCCTTCTGGTAGCCCTGGCTGTCCTCAGCCAGACAGTCCTCCTGCTCTACTGCTACATGGGGATTGTCAGGAGGGTGAGGGGCAGTGTCAAGCGCGTCAGCGTCCTCAACTTCCACCTGCTCCAGCAGCTGCCCTTCCCAGCAGCCCCGGCGGCTCCCCGCCGGGCCCGGCGCCTCAGCAGCATCTCCGTCTTGCTCCTCTGCCTCGCATTCCTCCTGGCCACGCAGCCTCTGGTGTGGGTCAGCTTGCTGGGCTTTTTCTTCTGGCCCATGCCCCGGGGGCTGCAGATCGCCAGCTGGCTGCTCTTCTGCTCTCTCTCCGCCTTCAACCCGCTGCTCTATACGTGGAAAAACGAGGAGTTCCGCCGCTGTGCCCGCTTAGTGCTACCCGGAGGGGAAAACCCGGCGGTGGCGGTGGCCGCCGCAGCAGCCACTACTGCCCTCCCCACAGTGTCTCTTCCCTCTCAGGAGCCATCGCAGCTGGGGACCAAGGTGGAAAGTCTGGGCAGCTTAGTGCTTCACTGACACCCCCCCCAAATTCGCACGATCTTAGGTGAAAAGTTGTTGGGAGACATTAGCCTTGGACTTAGGCAGGGGTCAGCAACGTTTTTGTGGCTTGGGCCGGTTCACGGTCCCGCAGACGCCGCAGTGGGCTGGAGTGTGTGTGCACGTGCGTGCATGCACGCTCAAATGCTATTTCCGGCACACCTTCCTGTGCGGAGGAAGGGTGCACAGCTTCCCATTGGCTGCAGGAGCTTCCAGCAGCCAATTGGAAGCTGGCCAGCGTCGTGGAAGGCAGTCCTCGCTCTGCTCTGCGCCGGTTTAGCGTGGCACACGGGAGCTGACCAAGCAGGTGGCAGGGGTTCCCAAGTGGGCGGTGGGGGTCCATGGGCCAATTAAACGACCCCCATGGGCCGCTTGTGACCCATGGGCCTTAGGTTACTGACCCCTGGACTCAGGTATTGCATGTGGGCTGTTGTCAGCAGGTGGGGATGTTGTCCTTTACAGAGGTTGCTTCCAGATAACCTGCTTAGCCATTATTTACGTTGATTCGTTTGTGCAAAGTCCACAGGGAGGTTAGATGATGCTAGCTATTAATTGAGCGTCCTTTCCGATTGGTTTGCAGTGAGGTCAGGTGACCTCATGCTGGGCAAGTGTCACGCCAAACTTTCTGGTGCCACTTTCCTCATGGCAAAAAAAGTTCCCTTTGGGAGAGCAAGTGGATTAGTTGCTCAATATCCATTTTTAATGGTACAACCTGAATTTGCCTGGACGGGACGAAATCCCATCTGAAAATAGCAACTGTCTGGAAATGCCCTTATTAGATTTCCCCCCCAGAAATGGGAAGTCTGGATTAAACAGGGCATGGCCGGGGGCGGGGAGGAGGATACAGCTGAGGCTGCATGCACGAAGAGCAGCAATCCCATAATAAGCAGCCATCTGGAAGCACCCACCAAATGACTCACAAATGGTGGGGCTTGGACCGTAGAGAATCTTGGGCATTAATGCTACGGATACATCACTTAAAGTACACCCCCCAAAGACTTCTGGGAACTGTAGTTTCTTAAGGATGCTGGGCTATGTAGTTCTGTGAGAGGCAAACTACAGTTCCCATGATTATTTGGGGATGTTTTTTACAAGTACGCTGGTGCTGTCTTTCTGCTTGGTTTACGAACGGTGGACTTTTTTTTTGGCACACCCAAGTCAGAAGTAATCTGCCCCTCAGTTTGTAATTATCCAAAGCAAGTGAGCTAGGGCAAATGTCTCCCTTTTTTAGGGTTGAGAACTCCCCATGAGGAGAAACGACAGCAGAGAGCACAGAGGGGGGAGTTAAGGCAGCTGCTGTGAGGGCCTAAATTCTCCAACCAAACAGCTCACTGGACAACCTGTGGGCAAGTAGCCGTTATGGGTTGTATCCGACTCTACTTAGGATAGACCCAACTGGAATGAATGAACTGAAGGGAGTCATGCCCATTAACTTCAATGGGTTGACTGTGGATGGCTAGCGTTGAACGCACCCCTACAAGCTTAACCTACCTCATGAAAGGGGTTGTGTATGTGTCACAGGTGCCCTTAGTGCTTGAGGAAATGGCAACAGTGAACAGAGAGGTTCTGTTCACAGAAGAGGAGGGTCTCTCCTAGGATCCCATCACTGGAAGTAAAGGTTCCCAATCTCATGAGCGGTGGCTCAACCCTAGGAGTTGGGTGGGTGGGGGGTTCAGTCTAATTTGCATTTAAAGGTGAAGCTTCCCTCGTTCACACTTCCCAGTACAATAAGTGGACCAAAGCACTTCTCTCAATTCTGCAGTGGTGTTTTCCAGGCAAATAATGTGTACTAAAATGCATATATTATGGAGAAATGTACGTAAAGATGCATATATTGATGACAATGGCATATCTCCTTCCAAAATCATTACATTAGAGGGAAACGGCTTGCCGGAAAAGGTATATATATTAAATAAAATTGCATACGAAACTTGTGTTAGGAGAAATTCCTCCAAGAACATGGGCGAATTTTCATGACGACTTTTTTTAAAAAAAATCACAAACTAATATGTTTTCATATTTAGCTTTGTAAAAATCATACAAAATCCAATGAAAATGATATTTTTAAAAGACTAAAAAGAAATGTGGAGAACTGAGCTCAAGATTGAAAAAATGAGAAACAGAAAAATCAAAATGGACTCTTTCCTCATCCCTGATGTCCCTGAATTCAGTCATTTTATGGAACGGCAGCCATTTTTTAATGGGCAGGAAAAGTAAAGCACTGCCATATCCTGAAGCTGTTGACCCAAAACATTGCCAAACTTCAGTACTCACTATTCCTGACCATGCTGGCAAAGGCTGATGGGAGTTGGGCATCCGAACCATTGAGAAACCACCATGTTGGGGATGGCCGCTGTAATGTTAACAGTCATGTTTGCATGCACTGTCCCAGGCTTGCACAAATATGTCTATGCTGTAGTAATGATGAAACCCCTACTGCTAGCTGGCTTTCTTGTGGAGATCTTGGAATGATTGGAGTTGTGTGGCCAATACACTCTTGGTCCCTGGATCACAGGAGAGAGAGAACAGAGTGGCTTCTGACTGAGTCTATGAATGTTGACCAAACTTGGTCTACATTGGTTGTGGTAGCTAACATGATGTTCTCCAGATGTTCCAGGACTCCAGCTCCCGCCAGCCCCAAGCCAGCATGGCCAAAGGCCAAAGATAATGAGAGTTGTAGTCCAACAACATCTGGAGAGCACAGCATTGCCTACTCTTAATAAAGGTAAAAATGTAAAGGGTTAAGTCCAGTCAAAGGCGACTATGGGGTTGCGGTGCTCATCTCCCTTCCAGGGAGCCAGTGTTTGTCCACAGACAGCTTTCCGGGTCATGTGGCCAGCATGACTGAAGAAGAGTTTGGATTTGATATCCCGCTTTATCACTACCCGAAGGAGTCTCAAAGCTGCTAACATTCTCCTTTCCCTTTGTCCCCCACAACAAACACTCTGTGAGGTGAGTAGGGCTGAGAGACTTCAAAGAAGTGTGACTGGCCCAAGGTCACCCAGCAGCTGCATGTGGAGGAGCGGAGACGCGAACCCAGTTCACCAGATTACGAGTCCACTGCTCTTAACCACTACACCACACTGGCTCTTCTGGCGCAACGGAACACCATGACAGAAACCAGAGTGCACGGAAACACCATTTACCTTCCCGCCACAGTGGTACCTATTTATCTACTTGCACTTTGACGTGCTTTCGAACTGCTAGGTTGGCAGGAGCTGGGACAGAGCAACGAGAGCTCACCCTGTCACAGGGATTCAAACCACCGACCTTCTGATTGGCAAGCCCAAGAGGCTCAGTGGTTTAGACCACAGTGCCACCCGCATCCCCTTACCTACTCCTAATAGAATACGTTGATGCAGGTTTCTACAAAACATTTTCCCCAGCACTGAGCCAAGATGGGATGGCCATCTGGCCACTTCCATCCTATGACTCAGTGAACAATCTCCTTGAATAATGAGGGAGAACTATTTATACAGGTACAGATTTACCAGCTCTACCTATGAACAAAAGCAGGTTTCATCTTTCCTAATATGGAATTTTCCAGCCCGCTTGAATGTTGCTCTCTCTCTCCCCAGAATGCAGAGGCTGATGACAGCTGACAGTGGGTAGGCTGCTAAGTTAAGCCTCCAAGGGGGCACGATGTGAGCTAGTACTGAACACATGTCATTGCTTGTGCTGCAGCAGCAGATCTAAAAGGTAGAATTAATGTGCTGGGTACAAGGCTGTGCTCCCGTGCTTTCCGTGGGAAGGATTTGGGAGGGTCCAACTTTGCGATTAGGCAAAGCCATTATAGGATATACTGCAGTGGTTGAAATGCTTTTTAATATATTGTTTTTGTAATTATTTTTTATTTGTTTTTAGGGCACAATATATCACCATAACAGTTAGAATTCCATATATACTTACCTAATATTGATATTAGGGAAGTGGGTGGTGCTGTGGGTTAAACCACAGAGCCTAGGACTTGCCGATCAGAAGGTCAGTGGTTCGAATCCCCGCGACGGGGTGAGCTCCCGTTGCTCGGTCCCAGCTCCTGCCAACCTAGCAGTTCGAAAGCACGTCAAAGTGCAAGTAGATAAATAGGTAACGCTCTGGCAGGGAGGTAAACAGCGTTTCCATGCGCTGCTCTGGTTCACCAGAAGCGGCTTAGTCATGCTGGCCACATGACCCAGAAGCTGTACTGTGTTGCAATATTGCAGTGATAACACTTAATTTTGCAATTAATACGTTTCATTCTACTGCATTCCCGTTCTAACCTAATTGCCAACTTAATCTCAGAGCAATTTCGAAATTAAAACAATGACACTCAAATAAAGTATTTGGAGATTAGGGATCTCTGGGTGCTTTTTAAGGGTGCATGGAGGGTAGGACAGGCAAATATTCAGAAATATTCTGCTTGATCCACACTTTCTAGGCACGGGGGTGAGTGGTTCTCCAATTGTCCTGCTGCTTTCCCAGGGAAAACCCACTCTTTAGTGATAAATTGGAACAAACGGCAATCCATAGGAAACCCGAATTGCCGTTTGCTCCGATTGAGCACTTATGAGCAGTTTTCTCCCGAGGTAAGCAGCGGCACAAGAGGAACTGTAGATAGGCACAAAGAGTGAGCAGGGGGAAATTGGCGTTCAGAGGCTTTTCAGAGGGTGCCCCCCCACTTTACGCAATTTCATTTATGGGGGGGCAACGTAAACCCCATGTAAGTGAGGCAACACCTATATTCAAATGTGTTGATATCCATGATTAGCTGCCTTTTAATAGCCTGCTACTTTGACATAAACCAGAAAGAGGTGCTTCCAAGCTTCTCCAGGTGATTTTCTTGAGCATCCATCCAGATTTCCTTGCATAAAGCTTGCACAGAGGTTAGATAGTGTGCAGTCTATAAAGAGCAATCATTCTGATCTGTTTCGGGGTGGTATTTACATGACCATAGCTATTCATTTTGATTTGCTTGCATGGAAGTTTTGCACCTTCCCATTACAGTCGTACCTTGGATCCCAAACACCTTGGAAGTCAAACTTTTTGGTTCCTGAATGCTGCAAAAGTGAGTGTTCCAGTTTGCAAACGTTCTTTGGAACCCGAACGTCCGATGTTGGTTCCGCGGCTTCCGATTGGCTGCAGGAGTTTCCTGCAGCCAATAAGAAGCCGTGCCTTGGTTTTGGAAGTCAAACAGAATTCCAGAACGGATTCCGTTTGACTTCCGAGGTATGACCGTAACTGGTTGGTTAGCCCACATTTTTTTAGTCTATATTTCTCTGTCACTTTTCTAAGTGCAAAAGAAATGTGTTGCTTCTTCTGAAGTTGATTTGTTGCACCAAAGCATTTCAACTGCGCAAACCTATGCAACTGAATCCCTACTGCAAAACATTGAGAGTCTGGAGGCAACTCCAGATGCAGACAGAGTTGGGGGTGCTGCATCCTTTGCCTTGCCTTGGGAAATGTACAGTATGTCTAAAGGTTTTCCTTTCCTGTCTCTGTTCTTCACAGTACAGCATCTAAAAGGATTTGGGAATCAAAGTAGATAGATAGAGAGATAGAGATAGAGATAGAGATAGAGATAGAGATAGAGATAGAGATAGAGATAGAGATAGAGATAGAGAGAGAGAGAGAGAGTGCCTTTTAAAAAAATTCTATAAAATGCCATCCTTTTTCTTGGAGGCTGTTTTTAAAGAATGTGCACTTTAAAAGAAACAAACAAATGGAAAACTAAGCAAAATCTCACCCGTTTTCAATGTCAAGCTGTAACCGTACTTCAAAGTTGGCAGTAAACAACCAAGCATCTGCTCAGAACTCGATATTTAGTAGAGTCGTGACAGCTCTCATCCTCTGTTAACTAGTTATACATCATGCATTTCCAGTTTTATTTAATATCCACAGACATTCCAGGAACTATTGAAACTGATGTGTGTTGAATTTTGGGGTGGCCCTAGCTGTGAAAGGAACCAGAGTGGGAAGCCATTTTTTCTGATACTGCGGCTCCGTTGTCCCATGTTGATGGTAACATGTGATAACTTGTCTGCATGAATCCAATGGCCTGGTTCCCAGGTCACTATAAACTCCAGTTTATCTTAAACCATGCTTTAATTGTGAACATACTGCTCCCCTGCCAACACAGGCGGCACTGTGGTCTAAACCACGAGCTTCTTGGACTTGCCAATCAGATGGTTGGCAGTTTGAATCCCTGTGATGGGGTGAGCTCCCATTGCTGTCCCAGTTCCTGCCAGCCTAGCAGTTCGAAAGCACGTCAAAGTGCAAGTAGATAAATAGGTACTGCTGCGACGGAAAGGTAAACGGTGTTTCCGTGCACTCTGGTAAACGGTGTTTCCGTGCACTCTGGTTTCTGTCACGGTGTTCCGTTGTGCCAGAAGTGGTTTAGTCATGCTGGCCACATGATCCGGAAAGCTGTCTGCGGATAAACACCAGCTCCTTTGGCCTGAAAGCAAGATGAGTGCTGAACAGCTTTTCTCCCTGTCTCAGATGTGTGATGCACATATGACTCAAATAAGCCAAATTGTGACTTCTCAGCTCATCTGAACCTAGACGGAGACATGTTTGTTTGTTTCGAACAAGCCACAAGTGGCAAGCCAGAAAGGTTTATTTCTGTATTATGGCTCATGGGCAATCACTTGTTTTGAACAAACGAACTATGGTTTGGGTTCAGATGACATGGCAAGCCATGGTATAGCTTGCGCAGGGACCCACATAGCAGGGAGAGGCACATTCATAACCATGATTCAACACAATTTGCTGCTTATCATGACATGCAACCAAGACCATAATGTCCACTCAACTGCAATGCTTTTCCATTTACCCAGTTATGTAGTGTTGATATGTCACATGTTGTATATGGTGATATGAACACATGACAGATGGGGAGAAATTCTATTCAGTTTGGCTTTGAAGATCTACTTAATTTGCACTTTCAGAACAATTATTTATTAATATATTTTATCAGATTTATATACTGCCCTTCATCATAAGATCTCAGGGCGGCTCACAGAATATGTGAACCGACACAGCCATTCTTTGAAATTTGCACTTCTCCAGATTTTGCAGTTCTCCAAACAAGTAATGTGTACAAAATGGCCGCTTAACGCCCTTCGCCAAACCTGATATTCAAACTAGCCAATCCATGGTGGCCTGGGGGACATGGTTTTGGGGGAGTGGACCTGAGGGAAGCAGGCTTCACTCAGGTCCACCTGCCAGCCATTTACAAAAATGCATATACTGGGTAACGTGTACCATCACATGCATTATATTGGGGGAAATTGCTTTGCAATTTTTTGAACTCAAATGCTGTTAAATTGCATTTTTAAAAATCAGACTGGTGTGAAAATGTGGTGAACTGAATTTCAGACTGGAAAAATTAGAAACGGGGAGAAACTGAAATGAACAGATTCACCCAGTCTTAGAATAGGCACCATTTCTGCAGCACAACATCATTTCTGAGGTGGCAGATTAAGTACGGGGTCGTTTATTTCCTCCTCCCCTCATTTGAACAGTACAGCGAACTGTTCAAGCATCCTGCACGATCAAAAGTGCGTATGTCAAAAATCGTTACAGTCCTCTTGCCCAAAGTTGCCCATTGACCTCAGAAATGCAGCATAGAATCTGGTTTTCCCATTTTCTCCACGTAGCTAAATTCTGTAGCCTGAGGCTGGCTAGGAACTTTTATGACATGAAAGGTATGAAGCCTGGCGTGTGGGCTTCTGACTCATTCAAAAGGGTAACAAAGACCCGCCATGACATCAGAAGGCTGACGGTGAACAGAAATAAGAGTTTACTAGGTTTCGGGGCTCGCTTAGTACCAGCAGGAACATGATGAGAAAGAAAAGTAAGGTTAAGCAGATGGAACAGAGGCAAAGAAGGAACCTTTGATGACACATTCATTGTACAGGAGAGACCTCAGGTAGCATGTGAATCATAGATGCTTTTGTTAATACACAGAAGGCTTATACTTCATTTTATGGAAGATAATGCATTAATATATAACCTACGATTCTAGGCTGCCTAAATCTGGCTGGTGGCCGATACTCCTGCCATTTATTGACAGGCCTAGAGAGAAATGAATTGCATTCACGTAGTGGCAGCAATGGATCGCAGAATCCAATCCTTTCCATTATGGGGCAATGCGATAAGGCCAGAGTGTCTGTTCTACACCATAGAGTTGGGCTAGAGAGACACAAGCTGCTTGGCTTTCACCCAAAGTGGAATTTTTCATTTTACCCCTGCCTGAAAGCAAAAATAATCTGCAAATTGATCTTTAGTTTTCACACGAAACAAGGCGTGACATAGAAAGGCAATGAATTCCCACCTTTGCCTGAACACTCCTCTGTTAAAAATCCAGTTACGCTAATGTTTGTATTATTTGCTTCCTTCAAAATGCTATAAACACATTTTGCCGCTCCCTGCCCATTTTTCTGAGTTCTCTCATGATTGTGCCCTTGTTCCTTCCATCAGCTCCTTGGGCTCTCTAGACGATCTTGGGTCGTGGAAAAAGTAAATAACCCCTTCCCTTTACATAGGAACCGGTTCTAAGTGATCGGAATATCTTTGAACCATGGAGGCTTTTTCTTGACATCTATAAGGAGTGAAGCTAGATGGTGCTGTTCCTCAGGCAGATTCCGCCTAGCAGGTTGGCTACGTTGAAATTGAGAAGTAATTTGTCTCTGGCATTTTTCTGGAGGTTGCTTTCTCTGTTCTTTTTTTAGAACAGACAAACCAACAGGCACATCTTAACGCACAAAGCCACACACACAGTACATCTATGACCATTGGCCATGCTGGCTGGGACCAATGGCTGCTGGTGGAAGACCACAGATTTGCTGCACCGGCTTTGCTCTTTGAAAGTTTAGGCCACAGTAAATTTTTGAAACTGAGCAAATTTAAATCAGTGGGATTTAAATTAAGCCACGACTAACATGACCTATTGATATTTGCACTATGGATTCACTTAACTTGGTCTTGATTCAGCCATTAGTCTTTAAAGTAACACGAGATCTTATTTACTATGAATTATGCTTAGGCATAGGGACGCGGGTGGCGCTGTGGGTTAAACCACAGAGCCTAGGACTTGCCAATCAGAAAGTCAGTGGTTCAAATCCCCACGATGGGTTGAGCTCCCATTGCTCGGTCCCTACTTCTGCCAACCTAGCAGTTCGAAAGCACGTCAAAGTGCAAGTAGATAAATAGGTACCGTTCCGGCGGGAAGGTAAACGGCATTTCCGTGCGCTGCTCTGGTTCGCCAGAAGCGGCTTAGTCATGCTGGCCACATGACCCGGAAGCTGTACGCCAGCTCCCTCGGCCAATAAAGCGAGACGAGCTCCGCAACCCCAGAGTCGGCCACGACTGGACCTAATGGACCTTTTATGCCTAGGCATGAGTGAGCTTGAGCTATAAGAGACACATGCTTGAAACCTTAAATGAGTTATTTTAAAGAAGTTCAAGGAAGAAATGTTTTGTTCCCCTCCTGCCTCTTGCAGCCCATTGAAATCTTCTCAGTGTGGTCTACTGGATAGTGTGGAACAAGGTGCAGTGGGCTGCTGGGCAAAGAGGGAATTGCCCCCAAATCAGTCTTCAACCAATCCAATACTAGGTGATTCTCTGCTCCTGCAGAAGCCTCTTGCAGGCCACCCTACATTGCCCAGGAGGGGCCCTTGACCCTTAGGATAGGAGCTTGGCTGCAGAGGAGAGGAGGGAACAGGAAACTTCTGTGAACTTTGAACAGACATGTGCTTATGGATGAAACATTGGCTGCTGCTCCAACAGTGGGGCAAAATAAATACAAACTGAAATAGAAGGCATGGTCAATAATCTTTCTGGCTTTGATCATTCTGATAGGGTTGCCATACATAGTCAGGATTCGTCCGTCGAAATGGCATCCGGGTGAAAGTATCAAATAGCGGCTAAAGTGTCCATGGAAATCTGGGCCTATGGCAGCCCATATTGGAAGTGTTGATTTTTCGGCTCAACAGCTTTGGCCAAAGAAAGAGAGACAAGGAAGAGGACAGGGAGACTGCATACCTGCCAACATTTTGAGTCCCCAAAGTAGGTTGCGTGTCTTCCCGTTGGTGTTCCCGTGTGACCCACACAAGATCACAGAGCCAAAAAAACATGCTTTCTGGGGGGTGCTGTGTGCTGTCACAGTGCCCCAAAACACACATTTGGGGGCATGGAGTGAGATTGCAGCCCTGAAAGTAGAGCTGTTTTGGGGCAAAATCATGGTGCCCCAAATGGCCACCGTGCTCTCATAGGGGTGGGAAACGGGATGTCCCAGTTTTTCTGGGACACTTGCAGGATATGAGACTACCCGTCTAGTTTTCTTCAATGATTTCTGACAGGTCTGCACAAATTATATGGCTCCTCCTCACCAAGCCAAGCATAACTGACCAACCATGGATGGTGGCCCACACCAAGGTATCTAGAAGCCACCTTGTTTTGCTGCCTGTTGGGAATTGAAAAACAAACAAACGAAAAACAAGGGATGCTGTCATGCACCTAGAAGGCCACGTTATGTGGATGGTTGGCTGCCTTGGGGCTGGTGGACTCACAAGTTGTGCAGGCCAATCTATATTATTCTCTTCTGTAGTTTTTTGACACAGCCATTGCTAGCAAATACTACCTGTGAGGCCCTAAATCTAAGCTCAAACTTTACCTTCATTAACCGGCAGAGAGCTGAGCTGAGAGCCAAACTAAAGAAAACCCTATGGATGTGTATCTCTTTTGCCTTGAAAAGTCTGGGGAAAGTATGTATGGGAAGATTAGGGTCACATCTATGGCAATGGAGGAAAACTTTCATGTTTGTTTTGTACGCTGCCCCTTAACAGGGCAAATAGCAGCTGCAGAGGGGTGGTTTTCTTCAGGAAAATGGTCCCCACAAAATTCTCCCAGCATTATTGTTTCAGTCCTCCTGCCCCTGCTCTTTACAAAGATTTAGACTGGAGATTCAGTCAGTCATCTCCAACATCTCCTGTAGTTTTGAGTAGCCAAAACAAGCAGATTCCAACCTTATTTGGGAATATAACATTGCACTGGAAATCCCTGCTGATTAAAGTAACCAGAACAATGGCTGCACTTAAAAGAATGGGACTTAAAGTAGAAGAGATGGAAATCAGTAGGGATTTTCCCACTCAGAGTGGGAGAGATTAGTTTACAGATCCCTGGGATTGAAGTTTAATGAGCTCCCATGGTCCCAGAAATTGTAAATAATGCCAGCAATGTTATCCTGTGGGGGATTTTTCAAACTGAGATCATCAACTCCTACATCTGGGGTCCCAAATATGCCCCTGGGTACCATGGCACTCTCAGACCATGGCATCTGTTGAGGCCCTATAGAATCATAGTTGGAAGCAGTCCCAAGGATCATCTAGTCCAACCCCGGCAATGCTGGAATCTAGGCCAAAGCATCCATCTCAGATGCCATTCTTCTGTCTTGCACCCCCCTTTTTTAATGGCTTTGGGTGTGGAGTTGTTTGTTGCTTGTTTTTGGCGGGATGTTGTCTGATTCCACCCACCAACCCTGTGTGTTTTATTTTTAACAGCATTCTGCCTGGGTTTGGGTGGAGGGGAAAACGTTCTAAACATTGCCATTTTCTCCCTGTTGGTGAAATGGGTATTTTGTGGTGCTCACAACAGTTTCTTAGGTTTCCCCCCCCCCCTTCGATAAATATTTCCCTGGGTCCACAGAGGTCGCAGACCCCTGCCTTCATTGAAAGCTAACGGTTCCAGGAAATGGCCACAAACCATGTATGCTCTGAGCTTAAAGAGAATGAAATCTCTTTACCAAACCCTGTGCCTAAGAAGCCTAATTTGGCAAGACAGATTAACCTTGTGAACTAAGCATATTTCCGTGTGTGTGTGTGTGTGTGTGTGTGTGTTTCTGCTAATCATAGTGAGGGATGTTAAGCAACACGCAGAACACTGAAGCCCTGACTTCCTGACTCCTGAACATCCTGCTTATTTCCCCCTTTGCTTTCAGCATAGTCTGAAAGCTGTCCCTAAGTAACTGAATCTCCTGATGTGGGAGGAAATAAAGCAGGCACACCTTGTCTTGCTCAGTCCTTGCCAACTCCCTCGCTTGTTGTGTGACATGCCTGGAGTCTAGCCCTTGTGCAATGGGCCCAAGAGAGAGAAGGGCCTATATACTGCAACTGCTTTATCTCCTTTGGCCCCCAAAGGCAAAGAAGTGTCAAAAGATGTAAAGGGATAGCTGCATCCTCCGGCTTCGAGTCCAGGCACCCTATCATAGAATCATAGAGTTGGGTCAATTGGTCCAACCTAGGGTTGCCATCTTTCAAAAAGTGAAAATCCGGACACAAAAGTTGCTGAGCTTTATTGGGCAAAGTTGCTGAGCTCTTTTTTTGCTGTGGGGAGAAAAGTTGTTGAGCTTCTCTTAGTTTTGCCCAAAGTTGTTGAGCTTTCCCTCCCAAATCTAAACAAAACAAAACAAAACATTTTTCAGCTACCGTATTTTTTGCTCTATAAGATGCACATTTTCCCCTCCAAAAATTAAGGGGAAATGTGTGTGACTCCTATGGAGCGAATGCAGGCTCCTTGGCTTCAGCGATAGCAATGCAAAGCCCCCGAAGCGCAGTGGGAGCGCTCCTGCCGCGCTCTGGAGGCTTTGCGTTGCTTTCGCTGAAGCCTGGAGAGCGAGAGGGGTCGGTGCGCACTGACCCCTCTCACTCTCCAGGCTTCAGGGATTGCCGCCTGAAGCTTCTGGAGTGCAATGGGAGCTCCTGCTGTGCTCCAGAGGCTTTGGATTCCATTCGCTGAAGGGTAGGTGCCCCTTCAGCTAAGGCGCAGCGCCCCTTCAGCTAAGCGGGAGGAGAAATGGAAGGGGTTTTGTTTCTCCTGCCGCCTTGCTGAAGGGGCGCTGCGCAGAGAGGGGGAGAATTTTTTTTTCTTGTTCTCCCCCTCTAAAACAAGGTGCGTCCTATGGTCAGGTGCATCCTATAGAGCAAAAAAGACAGTATTTTTTATGGGAAATCGCCAAGATCTACACTGCTGACATGGGCTGCCATACATCCAGATTCCCGCCCGGAAACTGCTAACGATGGCAGAATCCTGGCTATGTCTGGGAAATTCTGGACGTATGGAAACCCTAGACCAACCCCCCTGCAATGCAGTAGTCTCAGCTAAAGCATCCATGACAGATGTCCATCCAACCTCTGCTTAAAAACCTCCAAGGAAGCAGAGTCCACCACCTCCCAAGGAAGACCGTTCCACTGTCAAACAGCTCTCCGTGGCATCAAGTTCTTCCTAGTCTGCTCCATCTGCCCCTGGATCTCTTGGCATTTGAGTAGGCAGCACCTACAGCAATACGTTCAGGACTTATTTTGCACCCAGCAGAAACAGATGCAATATTATACTTATATTGTAATTAGTTTCATAATTATATATTATATATTTTTATAGAAAATATATTATTTTAATACAATTTATTATTGTTGGTGATGATGATTTTGTTGGGCTCCCAACAAAATATTAAAAACACAATAAAACATCAAACATTAAAAACTTTCCTATACAGGGAAACTGCAGCTTCCTCCCAGTTTGCGATATACATGGCAGGTGTGCAGTTCAGCAAATCGCATGCTGGGAGCCCAGCATCAATTCTGACCCTTGCTGGCTCCTAACAATAAAACAGCGAACAGGGTGGGGATACGATGACTACTGCAATCGACACAAGATAATATCACCAAGGCAGCTATCTGTAAACAAACGATAAATATCCATTAAAAATGGCAAAAGTAGTTTCCTTCCCAAATTGGTTTTATCTTAAGCAATAGCAAACACAGTAAATAAAGAGTTTGCTTGTAATACACCAGTGGTTCAGTGCTCATTTCTTCTCTTTCAAAAATAGATTTTATCTTGAACAATTGCAAACGCAGTAATAAAGAATCCACTTGTGATATAACAGTGATTCAGTGCTTGGACGTTGTTCCGGTAATCTGACATTTTGTCGCTAAAGATCTTAGTCATCGAGCTTTGTAGTAAATAATATACAAGATAAGACAGTATGTAAAGGACTTTAAGCAGGGGTATATCTGTCCCCATCTGCATGTTTCCATCAGGGGAGCATAGAAAGAGGATGATGTCTGTTAAGTTGTGGGTAGACATAGCAGACGACACAGCGATTCTTCCAAAGCAGCTCTTTATTTGTAAGCTGGAACAGAACTGACTGAGGAGCTCAGTCAGCCTGCTTATATAGAGCTCCAAAACAATGTAACTGTTGCCATTTTCTAAAACTATCCAATCACTGAACGTCACTTTCGATCCTTCATTTGCATACAAACTATCCAATCACTGAACGTCACTTTCTATCCTTCATTTGCATAACTATCTACACTATCCCCCTGCTGGCCCAGGGTGAGAACTTCAGTACATAACAATGTCCTTCAGTTTGTTAAACCTGAAGGAGGTCGATGACTAAGTTCTTTAGCAACAAAACGTCGGCTTACCGGAACAACGTCCGAAATTCTTACTGAGTTTCTGTGCCATTCCAGAGGCGGGGAAGACAAGTGGAAGGCCTTGTGGAAAACCCCTTCTCTTGATGCTCCCTTCTCAAGTTTACAAGAGAGGGACACATTCCAGTTGTGGTGGAAATGGTGGAGCAAACAGTGGGAGTGGGGAGGGGTGCAGTGGTGGGGCAGGGGAGCCATTCTTATTGTGCCTCAGGTGGCGAAACAAGATGGGCCAGCACTGGTGGGGGGGGGTTGGGGTGGCGTCTCATTGGGAGCACTGCTCTGACCTTTGTAACCCTAAACGGCTGTGGCCCTGTATACCTGAAGGAGCATCTCTGAGGGTGGACCTTCTGGAGGTTCCCTCACTGCGAGAAGCGAAGTTGCAGGGAACCAGGCAGAGGGCCTGCTCAGATGTCCAACAAATAACCAGTTATGCAACTTCTGTAGACATCTGAAGGTAGCCCTGTATCGGGAAGTTTTTGATGTCTGATGTATCATTTGCTCTTTTATATTCTGCTAGAAGCCGCCCAGAGTGACTGGGGCAAACCAGTCAGATGGACAGAATACTTCTTCTTCTTCTTCTTCTTCTTCTTCTTCTTCTTCTTCTTCTTCTTCTTCTTCTTCTTCTGTTGTTGTTACTACTACTACTACTACTAGTCCCCTGATGTCTGGTGTCAGCCCTGACTGTGGCAAAATCCAATCTTCCTGGTGTTGTGTGATTCCTTTATTTAGTTCCTTCTCAGTGCAGAATATCTGGTCTTGCTGTATGCCAAGTTCTTATTTGACCCAAAGAGCAAGCTTCTATTTAAATTGTTGTCAACTAAGCACTTGAAAAAATAATGCAGAACTCATATCAGGCTAGGCTCGTCCGCTGTTCTCAAGCACCTTGGATATATATATATATATATATATATATATATATATATATATACCATGATATTTATAAACTATGCATTCTTATGCTATATGGCTCAAGTTAAATCTAGCATGGAGGCTGGAGGCACACAATTCCCTGAGCCTTAGGCAAACAAGAGACGCTGCCAGCATTTAGTGATGAGGGATGCAAAGATTTCCTTGTTAAATCTGATACCTATTTCCAGGAAATAACATCGGTGCACACTCTGTCCTCCTCACTTCTTCCACAGTTGCTGCCACTCATAAAACAAGTTCCTTTTGCATCTTCCTTAACTGCTCCGACCTATAATAAAATATGGCTTACTGGCTATTTTCCCAGGTGCATTAACTTTGGGTTTGTTTTTTTAGGAAGTGCTTGTGCCACATGCAGTAGTGCTGACTTTGGATTCCCAAATTGTGGACTCAGCTATGCAGCTGCAAATATGTTTTAAGTGCATTACACAAATGTGGCACTAGATGGCGCTGATGAACTAATGGCAAATTCCATATATATTTTAAAACATTTAAAATAAAAAAGCTTCTTCCCCCAGCCTCTATCTTCAGACCTGAGCCCCTTCTCCTTTCCTTCCCTGCTTCCCAGCCTTTAAAATTAGCAAATGCAGCAGTTTCCCCTAACCTGATAGAATCTTGTGTGGGTTTATGGAGGGAGAGTGGAATGATTGCAAGGTGATCTTGCCATGCAGCAGAACTAGCGTGACACCAGCATGTCAGGGTTAGCCAACCCTGTGCCCTCCCAGTGTTGTTGGACTACAACTACCATCTGCCCCAGTCAGCATGGTCCGTTGTCAGCGATGATGGGAGTTGGAGTCAGTAGCTGAGGCCATGGTTGGGCTGTGTTGCTTAGTTGGCTGAGTCACTGCTGCGTAGCATGAGCCCGTGTGGCATAATGGTTCGAGTGTTGGACTGGGACCTGGGAGAGCTGGGTTCGAATCCCCACTCAGCCATGAAATGAAGCTCACTGGGTGACCTGGGGCCAGTCACCCTCTCAACCTAACCTTCTGGAAAAGCTGTCCAAATGGAACTGAACTGAGTTTAGTGAGCCTTACTTCTCAGAAAGTGCACTGAAATATACTCGGAGTCGAGAGTGGATTTCATGCTCTTTATTCAGCTTGTAGTGGTGAGGAGGAATGGAAGTTCCCCCAAAATATCTGCTTTATATACATTATTTACACAATGGGCCCCACGTGATTGGCTAATTCCGGGATTCTCCTGTAGGCCAATCAGGTTGTAGATCCACTTCCACCTGGAGCTGGATTGGGTGGCTCCTGCGGACCAATCAGACTGCTGCATTGTTCTAGGACCAATCAGACTGCTGCATTCTGAATCCTATTGTTCTAGGACCAATCAGACGGCTGCATTTTGGATCCTATTCAACTCAGTACATAACATGCACATAGGATTGTGGGAGAGAGGTGATGCTTGGCTTAACTCTTCTATCGAAATCAAAGCGCTTGGCTTCTCCTGGATCATGCGCTCAGCATCTAGAAACACCCTCTGCTGCCTGACTGGGGTGCATATTTTCAGAGAGACACCCTTGAGGACCTCTCTGTAAACCTCCCATTTTATGGCTCCTTTTGGGTTGTTCCTTTTTCTTTCTGTGAGCGAGCGATCTGGCAATTCATTCAGCTCCTGGGTTGGATTATCAGCATTGCCAACACACCAAACGGCTGAACTGATATAAGCAGCAGCACACCAGCATGAGACTGCCCACCCAGATAGCTCAGTCGGTAGAGCGTGAGCACGACTTAACCTCAGGGTCGTGGGTTTGAGACCCACATTGGGCAAAATATTTCTGCATGACAGGGGGGTTGGACCATATGGCTCTTGTCATCCCTTCCAACCCTACAATTCTATGATTTATGATCTATGTTCAGAGGTGCTAGATGTTCAGAGCCAGGTGACCCCGCAAAACCCCAGAGCTCCAGTTTCCTGAAGAATTCCTGCTGATGAATGTTTACTCAGCAGGCTGAAAAGAAAAGGAGGGAAAATCCCCTTTCTTTTCCCTTTCCTATTGTGTATCTAAAAACCGAAATGAGGCAAAAGTCCAAGCCTTAGCTCCACAATGGGGGGCCTTTGGAGAAAGGGAGTATTGCTAGCAGCAGAGAGATTGGATCAAAATAAAAGCTGGTCGCAGAAAGGCCTCAATAAACATTCAGTGGATTCAAATAAACGGTTCTGCAAAGGAGTTGAGATTTTCTTTCCCACTTTTAAAGATCAGGTTTACGCCTTCGCATTTCCTCTTTTTTGCTAGGCTAGGGTATTTCCACGGCTTCATAGACCATTCAAAAAATATCTGTAAGTAAACAGGAGCTTAAAAATATTTTGTATTAAGATGGCTACCAGCACAAAAGGCTGGGAAATTCCACTGTTCCTGTGTCATGTTGATTTTGGGAGCACTGCCCAGCCCTGGATAGCATGACACCCAAAAAAATAACGCCGTTTAGACAAAGAAATAAGCTACTATATGGGGCTGAAAGTAGGTTTACTAGGAGTGCCTGAATATTTTCATAGGCACACCTCACATTAAAATCACATTTATATCCCATTCTTCCTGCAAAGAGCTCTTGGTTCCTCCATCCTCATATTTATCACTATTAAGTACCGTTGCCCTCAGTGGAAGAATTAAGTCCATGTTTTAATATATTTCCCATTGAAATCATTGGAACATTAAAGGTGCTTAGCTTGGATCGTGTCCATACTGAAAATGAAGCGTTCCATCATAATACAAACACGGCATGTTGTTTTCTGAACAGTTTGGCAAATGTTTTCTACTAACGGTGAAATAAAGAATGTCAGCACACTGAGCCATAGGGCTTTTGCAAGTTGCACCGGTTTATTTTCAGCTCTTTTCAGTTTATGCCATATGTTCAGGAAAGTATGCACTATGTACAAGGAAAGCCTAACGGTTCTAGAATTTCCTTCCTTGAAGGCAGCTGTACCAGAAAATAAATTATTCTCCTACTACTGTATTAAGGACAATGTTTCCCCCCACTAACAGTATGCAAACAAACACATTTTGAAAAGTTCATTATCACATTTTTATTAAGCCCTTCCACTAAAGGATGAGAGGAAAGTACACATATAGACCATTCTCCAATTTTATCTTTACAAGAGGTGGGTTAGAGAGAGAGTCAGTGAATTGCTAAAAGTCAGCCAAAAAACGTAGAAACTGACTGTAGTCCTGGTCCAGCAAAAGGACACAGGAAGCTGATTCGTTCTGAGTCAGATCCACTATATTTTATTTTTAAATTCATATCCTGCCTTTCTTCTTAGACCAGGGCACATATGTTTTCTTGACCATTATTCCTCGCTGTCAGGTCTAAATTTACAGAGCCGGTTTGGAATCTGTTCTATGTACAGTGGTGCCTCGCAAGACGAAATTAATCCGTTCCGCGAGTCTCTTTGTCTAGCGGTTTTTTCGTCTTGCGAAGCAAGCCCATTGACGGCTTAGCGGATTAGCGCTATTAGCGGCTTTTAGCGGCTTTTAGCGGCTTTTAGCGGCTTAGCGACTTAGCGGATCAGCTGATAAGCAGCTTAGCGGCTTAGAAAAAGGGGGGAAAGGGGGGGAAACCCGCAGGAACTCGCAAGACATTTTCGTCTTGCGAAGCAAGCCCATAGGGAAATTCGTTTTGCGAAGCGCCTCCAAAACGGAAAACCCTTTCGTCTAGCGGGTTTTCCGCTTGCGAGGCATTCGTCTTGCGGGGCACCACTGTACTATATAATAAGTGCAGTTCTAAACATGTTTACTCAGAAGTTTCATCAAACTCAATAGGCTAGCTGTATTTATTAGTGTGTTTAGGATTACCGCCAGATTAATATTTGTGTTTCATAATTAGTAATCGGAGAGATTCTCTCTCTCTTTCGTGTATTTATTAAATTTAGATGCTCCATTTCCACGCATAACACCCTAGGCAGCTAACAGCATCATTTGACATGGTAAAATCAAAGCAAAAGAAATTTTAGAAAACACATTTATTTCCGTCATTTATTTACAAGCCGGAGGTTAAGAACGGACCTCCGGAACGAATTAAGTACTTAACCAGAGGTACCACTGTACAGTACTTTGCAATGAAGGTTGGTACACAAGATGATTGATAAATAATAAATAAATGCTCTCAGTGTTGCTGACAGGCAAAAGAAAATGAATCAGATAAATGGCTTAGGACCACAATACCTCAAGGACTGCCTCTCTCTACATGAACCAACCCAGATTCTGCACTCATCATTTGAAGTCCTTCTTTGTGTGCCTCCTCCATGCGAGATCTGGAGGGTGGCAACACGAGAAAGGGCCTTTTCTGTGGTGGCTCCCCGTTTATGGAATGCTCTTCCCAGGAATGTTCAACTGGTGCCTTCATTATACATCTTTAGGCGCCAGGCAAAAACGTTCCTCTTCAACCAGATATTTGGCCGATTAACATCTGAAATCCTTTTAAATGTGTTGGGAAGTGGGATTATTAGTTTGCTTTTGTTCTTATATTTATTATGTGCTTTGTGTTTCTTTTATTGTATTTTTATGTTGTGAACCACCCTGAGATCTAGGGCTGAAGGGCAGTATACAAATTTAATAAATAATAATAAAGCCATAATCAAATCTAAGTCATGAGAGAGAGAGAGAACAGAGTATATCAGGCTTCCTCAAACTTGGCCCTCCAGATGTTTTGAAACTACAATTCCCATCATCCCTGACCACTGGTCCTGCTAGCTAGGGACCATGGGAGTTGTAGGCCAAAAACATCTGGAGGGCTGAGGTTGAGGAAGCCTGGAATATATAATAACAGTCAAAGTTACTAAGTCTACTTTTTCTTTCAGATTCAAACTGTGATATGGTATCAACGTCTCCTCTCTCAAAGGTGCTTTTTAAAAAAAATATCCACCCAAATCCTTGTTTTCAGCTCACATAGATTCCCCACCCCCATCTCAGCCTTTGTGACTAATATCACGCATGACTCAGCCCCATTCTTCAAAGGCTATCTCTTCATGTTGCTGATCATGTAGATTGAAATGAGTCAACTTCTAAACTTCTGCCTGACTCCTTGAATGATTTCCCATTCAGTGGAGGAAGCTGGAGTTGGCCCGATTGCAAACCATAAATGAAAGAGAAAGGATTACGTGAAAGAGAAAGGAATCATTTTCATCTCTTGAGATAATGTAAAAAGTGTTGGTAGGAACATACTGGATGTGTCATTGGTGAATTATGTAATTTAACGTTTGCATTTTGTGTAAATATCGTTTCGTGCAGTTGTGGAATGAAATTTAAATAAGCGTTAAACAAAATGTAAGAAAAAGAAATTCCAGATTCTGTTCTTCTCCCTCTCTCATGAATAGCTCGGTTAGAACATGGTGTTGATCACACCAAGGCTGTAGGTTTGATCCCCATAAGGGACAGCTGCATATTCCTGCACTGCAGGGAGTTTCCTAAACTTAGGTCTCCAGCTGTTTTTGGACTACAACTCCCATTATCCCCAGCTAGCAGGGTCAGTAATCAGGCATGATGGGAACTGTAGTACAAAAACAGCTGGAGGCCAAAGTTTGGGAAACCCTTGTTGATCCTCAGGGTCCATTCCTATTCTGTGATTCTCTATTATTCTCATAAAATTAGAACCCAGGGCCAGTCAATAAAGCTGAATATTAGACGATCCAGGAGAGAGGGAAAAGGAAGTCCTTCATAGATTTGCCTAATTATACTATGGAGCTTTTGATTTCTTTTTACTTTTAATTTGCTTTTAGCTTTTCATGATTTTATTGTTTGCTTTTATGTTTTTTTTCATATTAATGTAAACCGCTGTGATATATGTTTTATGATGCACTGATATATAAATATTTTTAGAAATCAATAATAAATAGTTACCGGGAAGAGGTGTAAGCACCCTGCAAGCAGATCAGGACGAATGCTTGTTGCCAAATAACTGCCCCCTAAACAAATCAGAATAAATTGCTCAATAACAGCTGGGCGTAGGTTTAATGACAGTGTAAATTTTGTGCAGGCAAATCCAGACGAATGCTGAATAAAACAGAGCGCTGTGTCCCTGCCTGCTGTGATAGGTGTCTTCTGTTCTCGAAAACCCAGGTGCTAATAAATGGTAAATCAGCAGTTTAACGAGAAGATCTTAACTAATTTGCCCCTTCCTATCAATAAGGAGGCTTTCAGTACTTCTGATAATTGAACCATAAACATTTAGGAAAAGATGAACCCCACCCCATAATAGGCAGCCGCCAGTGTTGATCAGAAGTGAATGTAGTCTGTCCTCTATTGTTCAAGATTTGAGAGGTCAGCACAAGAATATTAAAGGTGACACAGATTTGTTTTTTGTAATGTTGCCAGGCTCTTGGTATTGGAAATACATGCTTTAAAAAAAGAACCATGCATCCTGTAAGATGAAAAGCTGCCCTGGGGAGTATCAGTAAACGTTGCAGCCCAGCCAAGAAATGACAGTCATTTGCGACATCTTCCTTTTGGGAAATTTTAAATGGATAACTTCTTAGTATAAAAGAAAAAAAATAAATAAATGACTGCTCCAAACCCTGGGTGTTGTTAAGGAAGACAGAAACATTATCGCCAGGAGAATAAGCTGTGAGGGGTGAAATCTCCATTTTAGATTTCACTTCAGTGGCTAGCTCCCAACATGAGCCTCCCACATGCAATCCAGGATTAAAAATATATAACACAGGGTTTTTAAAATAGGGGTTGCAAAGATTTATTGAGCTTTTGTGAGAGAGAATCACTGAAAAACAGCAACACTGTAACAGCACAATCCTGTGCAAATCTACTCAGAAGTAAGTCACATTGAGCTCAGTAGGACTTGCTCCCAGGTAAGTAGGTATAGAATTGCAACCTAAGTATTATTCTGGTCTAATATACATGCACAGGAATAATGCAAGTACTTTATGGCAAATCTGCTACTGGGGGGGGGGGGGTTTCATATGGTATTTCAGAGATTTGCCCCCACCCTCCCCGTAAATAGCTTTTATATAATGTCAAAAGAGAATCCGCCTTTGTGTTGTATCCCCCATCTTCCAAATGTGGCATGTTATTGACAGGGCCAGATTTAGGTTTGATGAGGCCCTAAGCTAAGTGGTCTAAACCACTGAGCCTCTTGGGCTTGCTGATCAGAAGGTCAGTGGTTTGAATCCCTGTGACGGGGTGAGCTCCCATTGCTCGGTCCCAGATCCTGTCAACCTAGCAGTTCGAAAGCACGTCAAAGTGCAAGTAGATAAATAGGTACCACTCTGGTGGGAAGGTAAATGGCGTTTCCGCGCACTGCTCTGGTTTCGCCAGAAGCAGCTTAGCCATGCTGGCCACATGACCCAGAAAAACTGTCTGCGGACAAACGCCAGCTCCCTTGGCCTATAAAGTGAGATGGCGCCACAACCCAAGTCATCTGCGGCTAGACTTAACTGTCAGGGGTCCTTTACCTTTACCTTTTAAGCTACTGAAGGTAATGGGGCCCTTTATATGTCCAGCTGTTCTTTGTCAACAACAAATTGTCACTGTTTTTTGTGTTGAATATATGCTATATGGTAATATATGTACCTAA
The DNA here is from genome assembly GCF_951804945.1 of Podarcis cretensis. Lineage (NCBI taxonomy): Eukaryota > Metazoa > Chordata > Lepidosauria > Squamata > Lacertidae > Podarcis > Podarcis cretensis. Next base: position 78,798,774 of record NC_137175.1, on the reverse strand, counting down.
TAGGTATCTAAAGCCATTCGCACATAACAAAATATGTATGGTACATCATAGGAGCCTACACAACACAAAACACTGTTGCTGTATGTAGGTTTTATTTTATTTGGTTTTTATCTTATACAGTGGTACCTCGGGTTACAGACACTTCAGGTTACAGATGCTTCAGGTTACAGACTCCGCTAACCCAGAAATAGTACTTCGGGTTAAGAACTTTGCTTCAGGATGAGAACAGAAATTGTGCGGTGGCAGCAGGAGGCCCCATTAGCTAATGTGGTACCTCAGGTTAAGAACAGTCCTCCAGTTCTTAACCTGAGGTACCACTGTATTTTGGAAATGTACATCAAGTTTTTTCCCCTTTAAATTTCTTTAGGGCCCCCAAGAGAGTGGAGCCCTAAGCTATAGCTTATTTAGCTTATACGTAAATCTGGCACTGGTTATTGACAGTAGGACATGCAAGCTGGAAGGAGGCATGACACCTGCAGTTAGTGCATTATTTTGGCCATTGGTCACATTTTATGTCCATTGTGTGTGCAGAGGGCAATGATTACATCTTTTTCTCCCCACCTTAGGATGGTTGGAATGAAGAGTGCCACCCAACTTGAGAAGAATAATGGGACGCTGCCGAAGATTACAAGATGAGAGACAGTTCAGAAGAGAGGAGAGACTCGGACTGCTGCAGTTAGTGGGGATGGGAACCTGTACGAAAGCAGAAGACAACTAAATTTCATTAAATTAAATCAGAAAACAAACCTAGCGCACTGAATCGGCTTCCTTTTAAATAATGGAGAGTCAGGCCGCAGTCCTGAATCTCATCAATTTACAGTGGTACCTCAGGTTACATACGCTTCAGGTTACAGACTCCGCTAACCCAGAAATACTGCTTCAGGTTAAGAACTTTGCTTCAGGATGAGAACAGAAATTGTGCTCCTCCTGTCCCCTTTTGTTGGCAACCCTCTGTCTCAAGAGACAATGGAAGAGTGCACCGTTAGAGAAAAAAAATATTAAGGGCACAAGCCTGGGCAGTGTGTTTAGAGGTGCTGGGTAGAGGTAGATTTAGGGGAGCGCAAGTGGCATCGAGCCAAGAAAGTGCTGCAGGGGCACCCCAACAATGACTTAGAATGAAAAGCGAGAGGCGGGGGGCACCAAATTTTGGCCTTGTACAGGGCACCACTGAAATGCAGAAGCCCAAAGTCTGCCACTGTCCTGGGTGCCCAGACAACAAGACCCTCCCCACCACCTCTTAGCCTCACTGATGTGGTCTAAATGAAAGCAGAGCAATACATATGTCATCATCGCTGCTCTGAGCCCAGCCTTGGCTGGGGAGGGCGGGGTATAAATAATAATAATAATAATAATAATAATAATAATAATAATAATCAGCTTGACTGCAGGAGTTGCCAAAAAGAGGTGTTCAAGGCGCCATCCAACACTGCTCTGGATTTGTGTTGTGTTTACTCCTTCGCCTTTTGCGTGTTCAGACCCAGAAACCTCCCCCCTAAATAAATTCATACTTGACCTAAATTTTGATTTGGTTTTTGAATTTAGGCCACAACTTTATTGATTACAGAAAGAGACTGGTTGCATAGGCTCTGGTTCGACTAGCTCTCTGCCATGCAGGTAGCACTGACCCAGGGTTCCAGCATAGGTCAGCCAAGGGTGAACACCTGGATAAGCGGAAAGCCAGGAACGGGCTAACTCCGCCACCCAAATGTCCCCCTGGACTCAGGCACAGGCACAACTCCCTCTCAGGGGTTGACCAAACCATCGAGTCCCTGGATTCCTCTAACGGAATACCCTTCACATAGGGATGGCGAGAGCATTCTCCCGTTCCTATCACCTGAACCAGAGCCTATCTGCAACCTTCCAAGTTGTGACGATTTGCTACACGAAACCCAAATGGCAACAGCCAATCAGCCAAGTGGGGAAAATTCCTGCCGTGCCCCTGTCCCAATGACAGACGACACACAACGGCATAGCAAGGTCAAGCGCAAAGCCCCCAAAATAGGGAGAGGTGGGTGGGTGTTCCGAATGCATGCGCCAAAAGAGGAAGCTCTGGGTCATGTGCATGGGCATAAATAGGTCCCTCGAACCATTTGGACTGCATCCCATTGGCCAAATTATACCCAACTTTGAGGGACCCACCAATCAGGTGTTGTGGCTTACCAATTGTACCCACCCACAACACAAGGTGTCGGTTGTCCAGGCCTCACTGTAATACGTGCCCTCTTTAAGGGAGGACCCAATTTCTGCTCCCAAATATGTCCCGCAAGGCAGTGGGTTCAGGGTTTTCCTCGGGGTTTGCTCCCAAAGCCTTTCTTACAAATGAGCATACAGTGGTACCTTGCTTCTCAAACTTAATCTGTTCCGGGACTCCGCTCGACTTCCGAAACTGTTCGAAAACCAAGGTGTGGCTTCCGATTAGCTGCAGGAGCTTCCTGCATTCAAGCGGAAGCTGTGTTGGGTGTTTGGCTTCCAAAAAATGTTTGCAAACTGGAGCACTTACTTCTGGGTTTGCGGCATTCGGGAGCCGATTTGTTCGACAACAAAGCTGTTTGAGAACCAAGGTACCACTGTAGCAAGGCAGCAGAGATTTAAGGTCTGTGTTTTCCTTCTTCCCGATGGGCTACCCTCCCACGTGAATGAGCCCCATCTGGCCCTCTCTTCCCTCTACAGCACGTGCAGAGACCACATTCTTGACCATTGGACTCATTTTGGGTCTCGTCCACTCAATCTGCCAGAGCCTGTCTTGCAGTAATACCCTGCTTTACAGCTATATTAAAATTGCTGGTGCTTGGAGCTTCATTTGCATCTGTCACACAGGGCAGGGGTTTCTAACCTTTTCGCTCCAGGATAGATATTTATAGATTGTGGCTAAGGTGATAGGTATTTGGCTTCCAACTTCAGATGTGGAGCACATTGGAGCCAAGGTAAACAGGAATGTGTACACAGCCTAAGACAGGTCTTGTCTCCTTGTTTTCCTAATATATTTATTGCAAACAGTGAATCATTCTGTGCATTTTAAAAAAATCTTCATTGTTAACCTGTTTAATTGCCTTCCCATTGGGAAATATGCAGCTGTGAGTCATTTCAGTTTTCTTGTTATGGTGGTGGCCAAACCTTTTATCTTTTGTCAGATTGCTGGTTAATAGTTCAGAAATAACTTTCATCAAGTCCCACCCAGACCACCCATTCCAAGCACAGTTCTGTCCCTTTAACAGTCATGGTAACTTCATCCTGGCAACTTGTAGTTTAGACACTTCCATTTCCCAACATCCTTAACAAATGACCATTCCCGGGATTATCTCTTGATTGATTTGGGAAGAGACCTGCCCATTCTCACAGAGGAAGAAGCAACAGCATTCTGTGTTGCAGATATTAATATTGCGCAGTTTGAAGGGACTGGAAGCATAAGAACTGACTCCTTTTGGAAGAAATTGTTGTCCAGGCCCATAAAAGTACTATTCAAACTTTTACTTGCAGAACTCTTCAAAAACAGAACATAAGCATTAAAGTTACATCCAAAAATATCCATACAATGTCTTGTGCTGCCCAGCACAGGCTCAGCATCTTAGAAAATATGAAATAATCCAAAGAGACCAATGAGCAAAGGTTTCTCTCTCTTTAATAGCATCCATTTCCCATGAGAGCTTAACTTACATCAGGGTTACGCATACCCCTAAACATATTGTGAATCCAAATTTGGCCTCATTGAAGGGCAGTATTTCAATATAAATGAGAGTACTCTTAAACATTTTTTTATAGAAACTGAGTATAGTATAGTATAGTATAGTATAGTATAGTATAGTATAGTATAGTATAGCACTGAGTATAGTATAGTATAGTATAGTATAGTATAGTATAGTATAGTATAGTATAGTATAGTATAGTATAGTATAGTATAGTACTGAGTATAGTATAGTACTGAGTATAGTATAGTATAGTATAGTATAGTATAGTATAGTATAGTATAGTATAGCATAGCATAGTACAGTGGTACCTCTGGTTAAGAACTTAATTCGTTCTGGAGGTCTGTTCTTAACCTGAAACTGTTCTTAATCTGAGGTACCAATTTAGCTAATTGGCTTCCCGCTGCCACCGCGCTGCCGGAGAACGATTTCTGTTCTTATCCTGAAGCAAAGTTCTTAACTCGAGGTACTATTTCTGGTCTAGAGGAGTCTGTAACCTGAAGCATCTGTAACCCGAGATACCACTTTATACCAATATCTATAGCTACCTTCAAGTATTAAGAAGAGATCAGAACTTTGCACTCCCAACTTTTCCTGGAGCAGAGAATTTGTTTTTGGGTTTCTACACCAGAATATGCTCAGTCTCTTACAGGCAATTTATACACCTATGTGCCATAAAATATTGGCCCTTCATTGGAAGTGACATAGAGAGTCTTGGTGGTGGTGCTTAAAGTGCACTTCCTGTTTCACATGGCAATTCATCAGTTGATGTTGCGGTCCTGAAGTGGCGAATACGCATACACAAACACCCTAAGAAGACATATGTGGCTATTGTTGTTTGCTTGGACTGGGAAAAGGATGGTTATGGAAGTTCCAGGAGTGTGGATGACCCTTCTTCTCCTACCCCCAAAATGCCCCACAAGAGTTGGAAGGTGGCTAGCTTAAAGAAAGTCCCTAAAACTCCCTTGGACTTTATGGAAGAGAAAGATGTGTGTAGCTTAAAATAACAGAGAAAACCCAATCTTCAGGGCCATCGCTTTCCTCCTGAGATGGCACCAGGTGCTCAGGCATTGTCATAGGCAGGATACTGGATCATAAAGTGGTCTTGCTGACGAATGAAAATATCTTCCAGCATAAGAGCCAGGGTTTCTCTCACCCCAAAGGCAACTAACACCAATCTGAGTGCACACTTTTATCCAGACAGCCAACTCTAGCCAAGTGAGCGCACCAATGTTCTTTTCAACTGCCCTTGGAGGAAATCTGCAGGGACAACAGGACGATGAGGGCTTCCTTCGAGGGATATTTACCTTTGCCATAGCAGCACATGGGTCAAAATAATGGTCAGCATGAAAATGCAAAACAAAGAAGTCAAACGAAGCGAGGAAGGTCAGTGATCTGATGGTAAGAGGAAAGGTAACAATGGAAATCTTGTGGATGTCAGTAATTCGGTTGGTAATTTATAGATACAGCATCTCCTCCTGTCTGTTTTGCTTGGACATCCTGCTTCTGTTCTATGTGTGCCCTGTGTGATAATTCGATTCTGAAAGCAACTCCGGTGAGAAGAATGCACGACACGATGCAGAATTTGGGAAAGCAAAATTCCCCCCACAAATGTTTAGAAGTGATGGTGGGTGATGTTGAAATACGAAGTGAAATCTCCCATCCAATATATGCCTAAGGATTGGTCTAGAACAGGCTTCCTCAACCTCGGCCCTCCAGATGTTTTGAGACTACGATTCCCATCATCCCTGACCACTGGTCCTGCTAGCTAGGGATGATGGGAGTTGTAGGCCAAAAACATCTGGAGGGCCGAGGTTGACAAAGCCTGGTCTATAAGACAGCGTGGCTAAGAATCCTTAAATATTATTGCGTACCAACCCAATCTCCACAGCAGTACGAGATCCAGGGATCCAGGCGCTTGCCCTTTGAGAATAAGGCAAAGCGGAGACTGTGGTGTCTTTAGGATATATGGTTTATTTACGCATATATGCAACCTGAGCCTGTGATGTGGAGGGGTTCACGGCAATACACTCCAGTAAGGTCTCTTGCTTCTCCCATAGGCACAGCACGATTGGATCCAAAACAGAAATCAGCCATGCTCTCTGATTGCTTTCTGCGGCCTGTTGCAGTTTTTGTCAGCACATCGCTACCAACTGCTATCCTAAAAATGCTGGCCTTTTATCTCCTACTTCACTAGAGTACGTAGGAGCTTATACCCCTCTGCTATTCAGGGCAAACTGCTTTGTTCTTTGCCCATCTCCCTGCCCATGTTAGGTTAATAACTCAGCCATCATCACTTTCTCCATGCATAATTTTACATGCTTCCATCGTGTCTCCTCTGGCTCGCATTTTCTCTAAACTCAAAGGCCCCAAATGCTGCATTCATGGGGGAATGAAAGCCAGCCCAAACGCAGCAGAGGACAGGAAAAGGATGTTTATGCTGGCGTTAACCCACCTCCCATGTGGTAGAAGCCTATGGCTACATTTCCTTACAAATTCCCATCATTTGGCGGGCAGCTAGCTAGTAATAACATGATATTTTGTCTTAGTCACATGATATGAAATATTTGGTCCCCTGGATAATCCAAACATCAGCTTTGACTTTGCAAATCACCCCCCATCTTCGTAGGCCTGCAGACTTTGCTGTTCCAACTTATTAATGCTAAGAATGTTTCATTTGCAAGGGAAATTTATTTAGCCCTTTGAAAACCCTCTATGCCTTGGCAGACAGTAAGGGCCCAAGTTCCTACCTGGCAGGAATATCTAAGAACTTGCAAATAATGTGGTAATAATAATAATAATAATAATAGTGATGATTTGATGGTCCAGCTAAATTCTGTGAAATGGAGGCTATGATTTTTGAGCAAGCAGCCAGAAAGAAAACCATCTTACAATTTTAGACCAAAGAGCCGAGGTTTTAATCGAAATCATTTTGTCGAGAACACAGTGCCCCCGTAATTGGGCCTGTTCCATCAAAAATACCTGCCGCAGAGATTTTAAAGAACATTTCTTTGTTCGCCTGTTTGTTTAAATATTTATAAATGGCACTTTCATAGAAAATATCACTAGGTGGTGTACAGCATAAAAACACACAATGCTGCAAGAATATCAAGAAAAACATCAGTAGCGTGCCAGTAAACCAGTTGATGAAAAGGTCGTAATTTGAAGCTGTAGCTACAGTTTTTAAAAGACACGTAAGAGAAAGCAGGGATGTCTTCCAGCAGACTCCCACTGGCAAGGTGTTCCAGAGGGCACATGGTGTTGTTGTTGTTGTTGTTGTTGAAGTGTAGCTGGTTTTAGAATGTTTAACTATTTTAGAAGGCTTTTCGGGGTTTTTTTTAAGTATGGGTGTGCTTGGTGCCTTGGGCTCCTTTGGAAGAAAGAGAAGGATATACAGTGGTGCCTTGCAAGATGGAAAACTCGCTAGACGAAAGAGTTTTCCATTTTGGAGGTGCTTCGCAAAACGAATTTCCTATGGGCTTGCTTCGCAAGACGAAAATGTCTTGCGAGTTCCTGCGGGTTTTTTCCCCTCCCCCCTTTTTTTAAGCCGCTAAGCCACTTATCCGCTTATCCGCTTATCCGCTAAAAGCCGCTAAAAGCCGCTAAACCGCTAATAGCGCTAAGCCGCTAAGCCGTCAATGGGCTTGCTTCGCAAGACGAAAAAACCGCTAGACGAAGAGACTCGCGGAATGGATTAATTTCGTATTGCGAGGCACCACTGTACTTTCAATACATAACAGCAACAACAACAGCTGGTCCCTGGCGAAGGCCAGTCAAAACTCAGGGGCAGGGGGGACCACCCAAAGTGCCCCATCAGAAGAACTCAGTGATCAAGATGGACAATGTTTGATTGGAAGTGAAGGGCAGTGTGGTGTAATGGTTAGAGTGCTGCACCTTAGAGACCAAGGTTCAATTCCCCACTCGGCTGGGTGACCTTGGGCCAGTCACTCTCTCTCAGCCTAGCCCACCTCACAGGGTCGTTGTGAGAAGAAGAATGGAGGGGGCAAGAAGGGCAAATGCCACCCCAAGCTCTCTGCAGAAAAGTTGGGAAATAAATGCCATAATAAATGAATAAAAGCAAAATTCCCAAGTGCCTCTGCATAGAACTGCAGCCTTGGCAACTCAGTAATCTCTGTTGTTGACTCTCCCGCTGTCCAACAGTTCTTCTTACAGGTGCTTTTATCTGGAAAGTGTATTTTTAGGATAGGTTCCCTTTAGTGTGCATAGCAAAAGAGGCAGAAATGTGTTCAAGTATGAGCAGCTCGTAGCCTGATAAGAAATATACACAGCCACAGGCTAGTCGAGTGAATGGCGACATGAGCTGCGGAGATTGAGTTTCCCTTTCAAGAGGCTTGTTTGGCTGAGCATCAAAGACGGCAGTCCTTGTATTCAGATATACATATTTGAAGGAAAATGTTTTGCATGACTGTGTCACCCTCTATCAGAGCGCAGAGTGAGTGCTCTTTGGAGATAAAGAAGCAAGTTTTCTTTTTAAAATAATGTGATGTGCGTGTGAAATCCTGGCATACGCTGTCTGGCTGGGTGCTGGATGATTTTGAAGAATATTTCAATTGAGCGAAGTGACTCATTTGATTCCTTAACTATGAAAATTTCTCAGTGTATCAATGTGCTCTTAAGTCCCTGGTTTTCAGCCAAATTGTACTTTGAGCGACATAAGAGGGTTTTTATTTTATACAAATCAGATACACATCTAAGCTAGTGGTTAACTTCAGGCTGCTCCAGGCTGGTGTACTTCGGCAAGTGTATTCTGCAACATGTCATTGATGCAATTATAGCACTTTAGTGATAGATTTATGGAAGTCAAAGGGCTGATCTGGAACAGAAGAAATGGAGGTGAAGGCATCTAAACCAATTAAATGTTTTCCTCTCAAAGACTTCTTTTGCTTGAAACGACGTTTCTGCTAGCCAAGTTTATTTGAAAACAGGATGCGGACAGAAGGTCTGATTTTAGAGACAGTATTGTTAACTAGATTCATGCCCATTTTCACATTTTAAATTTGGGATTTCCACAACGTGCATTTGGTGCCAACAACAACAGCGCATTTCCTTACTTTCCTTTTTTCTGGTTGTCATTTTTCTTGTTAGAGCTCACTAGATTCATAGATAAGGTTTCGTTTCATCCAAAGAAGAACTTCTGTTTCAAGGAAAGGTGAAAATCAGGACATGGCTGGGCTCCTCGATGGAGGACCCTCTCACTCGGGCCTTCACTCCCCCCACCTCTTTGCCTCTTCACACACACACCCCACACACATGAGGGCCACAGTGTCAGGTTTGGAGAGTAATCCCCTCCCTTTGGTAACTTCACAGATAAGAATTAATGAGTGGTTGAAAGATTTCTAGTCCTTTTATTACAGCATCATGCTGCAGGCACAAATACACAGCTCTCGGCAAGGAGGGCAGTTGGCTACTCTAAACCCTCCTTCCGACTTCCACAGCATTTTGGGCGCCAACGGGGAGTTCCTCCCTCCCTCTGACTCCTTTGCTCTTTGATACGTTCGGACCTCCAGGTCCATGGTGAGGGGGTGTTCCCCACACTCTCAAGTGATGTCTCAACTAGCTGCTCCCTCCCTTCTGATTCTGCTGTCATTATATCGTAACTGGGTAACTTCCCCTAAGCTGTTCAGCTCCTGTCTCTCTCTCTGCTTCTGAATATGCTGTAGACAAGGGGGGGCTCTTCCCCCTTCAGTTCTCCATCAGAGAGAAGCTGGTCTGCCATGGAAAGCATTCCCCAGTCCTCGTCTTCAAACCATTCCCTGACATGCCGCAACTCCCACCCCCACCGTTTGTTTTGCGTGGACAGGCGGAGTCCCCCAAACCCTGGGCGGCCCCCGTGTGGAATAACAACTCAAGACAACATGCTATGGGATTAAAATTGGCCACAACTTTATTATGTTTCAGATGTGGGTAGACCGCGGCTCAGGCATTGGGTGTTTATCCCTCCCAGTCCCTGCCGGGGATCTGGGGAACATCAGGGTTATCCAGTGTGTGTGGGGGGGTGGATGGGCTGGCTCTGGAGAACATATATTCAAGCAGAGACAGCCTGCCCCCATTACGCCGCCATCGCAGGGAAGAGCAATGACGACTTTTAGGCATACGGTCAACGCCTCCCCTCAAACAACTCCTTTAACAGGGAACCCTGGTATCGCCACTGTGAAGAGGAGGGGGGCGTGGGTTACTGCTGCACGCCCCCCACTTTAGGGAAGATAGACTAAAGGATTAGGCCCAAGGTCAGATACCACCAAAGTTGTGACGTTTTGCTACAGGAAAGGCAAACCTGCCAATTAAGGAGAATTCCTTTCCACCCTTTCAACAGCGACCTTGATGTAGCAGCGCCTGCGTACCTGTGGAGAAAAGGTTAACCTGCAAAAGAAGTCTTAACTGAGGGTGGGAGAAGCTCTGGAGCCAACTGACAATTCCCAGGTAAGATCCTCCCCCAATTGTGTGGGCAGAGTGGTCCCTCCCCCTACCTGGCAATACCTCCCCAGGCGGGATTGGGCAACTGGCTGAGGTAGCCGGAGACCTCCAGGTATCCCACCTGGGGAAGGTGAAGCCAAGCCTGTGCTAATGCTGCTACATAGGGTCCAGGGGGCTGTGCGCGACCACGCAAAGGGCGCCCCCAATTTAATGTGGGGAGCGGTCATTGTTTCAAGCTGAAGTTCCAGGTTGGGGGCGGGGGGACTCAGGAGGAGCCAGGCCTGACCTTGTGACATAATTCCGGAAGCCAGTGTCACTCGGGCCATGTGACATGGAGGAGGAAGGGGCATGTGCAGGTGTAAGGCAAGAGTGTGGTACCCAAAAAACCCACGTTATTTGGCCCCACGCTCTCGCACAAGTAAAAAGCAATACATTCCAGGATCCAACCAATCAGAAGCTGGGATGCCTTCTGTAATTCCAGGGTATCCCGGTCAAATTGGGATGGTTGGTGGGTATGTTCACCCTAATGGTCCATTATCCACCGTGAAGAGGTCAGCTGTATTTTGGTAAATCTAACAGTCTTTCTCTCTTTCTTGCCTTCTTGTTTCCACCTCCTTTACATTCCAATCTACATAGAAGGCAGGAATTTCCCTTTATTTCTGAGAGAGAGAGGAGGATTTATTAGTTTGAAGGCGGTTGCTCAATGCGTTGGGAAAGAGGAATTTTCACATTTTCCACCAGAAGGGCTGGTGGAGGGGTCAGCTTCAGCCGTTCCATGAAATGGGGCAAAATTCAGAGGGCGGCCAACTTTTTGGCCAGTCTCTATACCTTTGCCATTAAGAGTGGATTCCTCTTCAGACATTAGCAGGTGATTGTGGTTATTCCCAAACTGCAAAACTTTTTTCACCTGCTGATTTGTAGATCAAGCTTGGGTTAATGAGCAGACCAATATGTTGCTTTCCTGGTCAGCTCACCTACAAACTAGGGATGAATATTGGAAATAAGGATACAGAGAGAAAATGCAGAGTAAAGTTAAATGATTCAGATTTCTGCTCTGTCTACCGAGGTGGAAAACGCTCATTTAGTTTCGGTTTCCTTCAGACAGCTTCATTTCCTGGTTCCATTCTGTTTCTGAATTTTGAAGTCACCCCATTGTTTCCACTCGGAGGGCCACCCAAGTCTAGATTAAAGTAATTTTCTTTTAAAGTCCCTTCCTGGAATTAGGAGCAACAACAATAACAAAAATCCCTTTCAATTATTTGGCTATGACAACCCCTACTAGGCCACTAGAGGATAGAGAAATAAAATCGCAGATTACTTTGGTAAAAGAGTGAAAGAGCTTTAGTTACCAGCTTTTCTAAGGTCATTAAAGTCGATCTCTTGTGTTTCTACCCTTTATGATATCTCTAGTTTATCTCTTTAAAATATAACCTGTAGCCAATTTCTACAACTATTATGGACTGGGGGTGGGGAGCAGGGGTACTGAGGAATGACAATTTTGGTGTGGCATTTTTCTATATTTATTCGTTACAATTCTATTCCATCCTTTACATCAGAAACTCAGGTCAGCAAACATAATCTGTTCTTCTGCCCCATTGTGTGGGCTGAGAGATAGTGCTTAACCTAGGTGGGTTAGCGGGAACATCTAGAATATTGCCAGGGCACTTTTCAAAATAGTGTGCAACGGTGTTCTCCATTACTGTTATGTATTGAAGTTCTCACCCTGGCCACCAGGAGTATCGTGTATATAGTTTTCACTCAGGTCCTCATCAGTTACTTTAGGCGGAAAACCCTGAGTTGTTGTTGCTACAATGTTGACAGCCTATAAAAGTCGGCTGAGCTGTTTGCTGTTCAGTTCTGTTCCAGCTTACAAATAAAGAGCTGCTTTGGAGAAATCGCTGCATCGTCTGCTATGTCTATCCACTATTTAACAATTACTGTCCCTTCAATGTGCATTTCCACAGACCTTTTATTCATTTATTTTAATCCTTTGAAAGAAACCGGGGCAGTGATCTACTGATATACAGAAAAGATATGCTGCATGTTCACATACGAAGGCATCTTCGTCACTGTACAGCTTCCTATTTTGACTATTTTTAGTCATACATAGGTTATGTACATAGTGAGGAAGAGCAGAACAGCTATGCAAAGTCAGTAGGTCTGCCCCAGGAGGGGGAAACCGAGCTCTGTGCACACATGTGCTCAGGAAGTGCTTGAGAGGTGCCCCTTTGGCACAAAACGGATTATAACCATTCCAGTGTCACAATGACAAAAAATGGGGGACAGGGATGACATGGGGATGGTTTCTCTATAAGTAAAAGTAAAAGGTAAAGGACCCCTGGATGGTTAAGTCCAGTGGACTTCAACAATGGGGTGTGGCGCTCGTCTCGCTTTGCAGGCTTAGGGAGCTGGTGTTTGTCCACAGCTTTCTGGGTCATGTGGCCAGCATGACTAAACTGCTTCTGGTGCAACAGGACACCGTAACAAGTGCCAGAGTGCACGGAAACACTGTTTACCTTCCCGCCACAGTGGTACCTATTTATCTATTCATGCTGGTATGCTTTCAGATGGCTAGATTGGCAGGAGCTGGGACAAAGAGACAGGAGCTCACCCTGTCACGTGGATTCAAACTGCCGACCTTACAATCTGCAAGCTCAAGAGGCTCGGTGGTGTACAGCACCCCAAAAGATGCAGAGAGAAAAGACCCATGAAGCCAGTGTGCTTCATGGCTAAATAGGGATTCGAACCCTGGTCTAATCCAGCCTGCTAGCCTTTGCACCACATTGTGTTAAGTTGTGGGTGAACATATCAGATGACACAGTGATTCTTCAAACAGCTCTTGTTTATTTACAGGCCAAAACAGAACAGAACTGAAGGGTTCAGCCAGCCTGCTTGTATAGAGCTCCACTAGAACGCAACAGTAACCACTTTCTGTAACTATCCACTCACTGAACGTAACTTTCAATCCCTTATTTGCATATGTGGACCTGAGTGAAAACTATCTACAGTATCCCCCTGCTGGCCCAGGGTGAGAACTTCAGTACATAACACTTTGGCTCTTTTCTCAAATGCTTCAATGGTGAACAAAGTTTCGGAGCGAAACGGCTTGTCAAATTCCCTTCCAAGTGCATGACACATTGATAGTGCTTAGCAATTATACAGAGCTTCTGTCACGCTCAAATTTGCAACGAACCAGAAAACAAAAGGATCCATCTTGTTTTCATGCTGCCTAAGTTTGCAAAAAAATAACTTTTTTTTCCACATAAGGAAAACTGTCACCCGCAGTGGCCTATCCTGTTTCACCGCCTGAGGCAAAACAGGAAGGTGCTGGACACCCTGCCAAACCCCTCACTTACGAGGGCTCCTGCAAGATCTCTCTCGAACCTGGAAGCCACCACAACCACATTCATGGAATGTTTCTGGCCTTTGTTTTCAAGCTTCAGTTTTTAAATTGGTTTTTTTAAAATGGTATTTTGTCATGTAAGGTGCCTCATCAGGGCTAAGTCCTAAAAGTAATTAAATAAAGGAGTGACGAGGGGAGGAACACAAGGGTGGGGAACCTCAGGGCTAGGGACCAAATGTGACCCTCCAGACCTCTCTATCTGGCCCTTGGAAATCTCTCAAGCCCCACCTCGATTCCTCAGGCCACACTGTTCCTACTTTGCACTGTCCTTTGGTGTTTTTGCCTGGCTGCAATGTGCCCGCCTTGCATGACCAGATGGATGAGAGAAGTCGGCACAGAAGCCAGGCAAATGTAACAAAAGTAAAATTTGGTGTTCTCATTCCCTCTTTGCAAGGGGTTTGGGGGGGTACTAGAACCAAGCGAGAAAGAAAGAGGCTCACTTAAAGTCCTGTATATGTTGTCACTTGAAGTCATTTAGGGTCATTTAACCCTTTTTCTTTACCATTTCCCCCCGGTAGAACAAGCCCTAAAATTCCTTCCTATAGGCAGATGAAGATGATGGATTTTTCGGAACTGGCCAACCTGACTGGAAGAGTCTGCGATCAGAAAGAGGAGGAGTATCAGGAAGAATAGATGAAATTTAAAGACTATTTAGCTAACTATATTAAGATAACTTAATTGGGAAAGCTTGCAAATAATAGATAGGCTAAGGATTCAAATACGTAAGGATAAGATTTAAGATGTTTAAAGTTAAATTAGAAAGAATGAAAGATGTTAAGTGATCAAGTTAATTTTTTGAGAAAATCGATTTTGGAGAACTGTTAAAATGATATATAATGAAATTCAACCAAGGGGATTTGAGGAAATCACTTAATAATGTTACCAAGATTTAAACAGGATGTATGTATGTCTGTTTGCCTGTTTGTTTGTTTTGAAATTTTGAAAGTTAATAAAAAAATTGAAAAAAATAAATAAAATTCCTTCCTGTTAGATTTTCATTTTTCTCCCGCACTTAAATTTATTTTCTCTTCCTTTCTCTCTCTCTCTCCCCCCCCCACTCCCTTCTTGACAGAGAGCCTCTTGCTTTTCTTTCATGCTGTTGTCAGGGTTTTTTTTTTTGTGAGAAACGAAATATAGCTCAGGAAGCAGTAGAGGGAGAAAAGCCCAGGGAGCGACTCCAAATCCACTCCTCGCTGAGGGGGGGGTTCACTTTTCACTCTTGCTTTATGGGGTTTCCCGGCATGGAAATTCCAACTTTGTCTTGCCCACCTCACCCCTTCCCCACAGCCGCCCCTCCTTCACTGTATATAAAAAAGAAAGAGACGGAGTTTCCTCACACTGCTTTCCCTCTCGGAGCAAATACTTTCAAAAGCCTTGGCTTTCACTTCAGAAGGAGCAGCATCAAGGTTTTGAGACTGGTTTCCTTTTCCCCCTTGATACCAGTTTAAGGCAAAAGGCAGCCAAATGTCAAGAGGAACTTTGTCAGTGTTGACGGCGCTTTTACTTATGGCTGTCCTAACTTGTGAGTTATGTGCTTTGCTTTGGTATTTTTCAGGAGGCGGGAATTCTGTGCTTTTAGATATATACCGTATTTTTTGCTCTATAAGACTCACTTTTTCCCTCCTAAAAAGTAAGGGAAAATGTGTGTGTGTGTTAGGGAGCGAATGCAGGCTGTGCAGCTATCCCAGAAGCCAGAACAGCAAGAGGGATTGCTGCTTTCACTGCGCAGCGATCCCTCTTGCTTTCTGGCTTCTGAGATTCAGAATATTTTTTTTCTTGTTTTCCTCCTCCAAAAATTAGGTGCGTCTTGTGGTCTGGTGCATCTTATAGAGCGAAAAATACGGTACTAACATTGCTATCTGTTGAATTTTGGCTTTGCCTACCCACCCTGCCCTTCACTTCAGAAAATAAACATACAGTTGTAGTTTGTTTAATGTGAGGCGTGTTTTTAAAAATTGCATGCTCAGTCTATTAGTATGAGACATTTAAACTGTTACCTTATAAAATGAATGGTTTCAGGAAAATAGCATCACTCGTGCAAGGAAGAAATTTCAATTATAAATCTAAATTATTTATGTGCAGAAGAGGGTCCTTAATAAGAGGGTAGTCCTAATCCTTATTTGAGAGTAAAACCTGCAGTGGAACTTACTTCTGAGTAGGGATGGATCAGTCCATTTTGGTTATCCCTGTTTATCATTTTTCCAGTTATCCACATTTTGCATTTTCGTGTGAATTTCTGTTTTAACTAACATATGCATTGTTGCAAGCAATTAAGTTCTTTTCACCAATATATTAATTATTATGCACACTTTCCCACAAAATATGCATTATTTTGTTTGGCGAAATGTATTGCAAAATTCAAGTAAGTGTGAATTTTGAAGGAGAGCTGCATACATTTTTGTTTTGGAAAGCGTGAATTTGCTTCAGCTTTAAATGTGAACGGAACAAAATTTCTCCTCCATCCCTACTCCTGAGAATTAGTGACTTCATGCATAAGATTGTGCTGACAGTCTGATCCTGCCTGTGTTTACTCATAAATAGCATAAATTCTTTCCCCTGAATTCAGTAAGACTTATTTGAAGTAGGTAGCCATGTCTGTTAAAAATGTCTACTCAGAGGTAAGTCCTAGTGAATTGAATTAAGAATGTCTTCTCAGAAGTAAGTCCTATTGAAAGCGGGGTTAGGAATGCAGCCTAAATCTTGCTGAGTTCAATGGGGCATATTCCCAGCCAGGTAACTTTACATTGGAATTCCTGCCCACGTACTTATGTACAGATCATGCAATTTTAGAAATGCTGTTATAGTTGTATGCAAAATCAATTTGTGTATTAAACAGGTCAAGTGAAATGAATTAAACAAGGCCTTTGGGGCAATAATTCACCTGCTGTCGGCTGTTCAAAGCAGTTGGTGACAGGTGGATCTTAGGTCGCCAGCAAGCATAAACTTGTATAGGTTTATAAACTGTCACAATTGTAGATTTAACCCCAGACACCTGAAACTCAGTACAGTATTTGCTTAGACAGTTGTGTGTCCTTGCTTGGCAGAAAGTGCCATTGAATTCAATGGGGTGTGGTCTGGAGATGACTTGTTGAGAATAGACAATCTGACGGATTTAGACATTGCCTATATGGTGGGGAATGCCATTACAGGAAAATATAAAGCCTAACTGAATTAAAGAGATTGACCCTGTTTCTTTCCCTCTTCTTTCAGCTAAAGCATTTGAGGTGGAGGACATTGTGCCCGGCCACCAAGTTGCCGCACAGATCGGTGAAGACCTGGTGCTATGGTGCAACACAACTGGCTGTGATCGCCCCACTTTTTCATGGAGGACTCAGCTTGACTTCCCATTAGGTGCAAATGTGAGCCGACGGGGAAGCAGCTCAGTCTTAACGATGAAGGTTGGCTTTGAAAACGAGCACGAATATCTCTGCATCGCTACATGCGGGGAAGTCCGGAAACAACAGAGGGTGCAAATTGACATTTACTGTAAGTAGTATTCCTGCACAACCCTCTGAAACAATCACGTTTCAGCCTACTAATAATTATAACCCTTGGCGCCGGTTTGTTTTCTCTGTTTTAGATGCACCTTACTTTTTCCACGGTCTAGATCCAGGATTTTACGTGTTTATTTTTCCACGTGTGTCTCATTTGATCTGTGCTCATTTCTGAATTTGTTTGTTTTGCTCAAGACAACCCAGATTACAGAAAGAGGTTGCACACCAGTTTATACAGTGTGAATAAACTGAGTAGCATTCTCCTGGGGTGAGGGGCCTGCACCCCCTCCTCAAAAAAGTTCAGTTAAGCAATTTTGGACCCACCACTGTATATGAAGTCGCTCTTAGAGGCATGAAGTGTCTTTTATCAGTTTTGGCTGATCTATGACCTGCAGCCCTATCTGGACACAAAGAGCCTTGCTACCATTATAGCTCAGCTGGTTAGCGTGTGGTGCTGATAACGGCAAGGTTGCAGGTTCAAACCCCATATGGGACAGCTGCATGTTCCTGCATTGCAGGGGGTTGCAATCATTTATATGTGAGGTTGCCCATTAGATGGCCCTGAGTTCTAGTATTGTGTGAGAGGAAGAAAAAGCTTCCCATTACCTGCTTTCTCTGCAGCGTGCATTAACATACTGAATAGGTTGTGTTGAACAAAATCTCCATGGAAATCCACCTGCTTAAGCCTCATTGAAGGGAGCAGGAGGTGAACAAAGCACAGTCAAGCTCTTGAAGAGTTTCCAATTGAATATTGTCAGTGAGGGGGGACGACTCCCCAGTACAATGGTACCTTGGTATTCAAATGGCTTGGCTCCCGAACGCCGAAAACCCAAGAAGTGAGTGTTCTGGTTTGTGAACTTTTTTGGAAGCTGCAGCCAATTGGAAGCCATCCCTTGGTTTTTGAATGGTTTTAGGTGTCGAACAGACTCCCGGAACGGATTAAGTTCAAGAACCAAGGTCCCACTGTACAGATGGAGCCATTATAATTTAAAACACATGGTAGAAATTTTCCATGTTGCTTTCTAAATACACGGAAGCAAGTGGGTCCTTCATATTTTGATGCAGCTGAATGAGTACTTGTTCAACAAACATGCGGAATTTGGAAAGTTCTTTCTGTTCTTGAAATTCCCATATGAAAACCACCTCACTGCTGCTTCAGTTTTCCTTCAGCTGTGATAGGTCTTAACTTGAGAAGCAGATCATACTCAAAACACCAGAAACCTGAATCTAGGGTGTGTGCACAACATGCAGACATTCCACTTTGAGCCTCTCTTGAGTAACCTTTTCTCCTTCTGTGTCCTATTTCTAGCATTCCCCAGTGATCCTGTTATAGAGATCAGCCAGCCGCTTATTCTGGGGGAACCAGCCACTATCACCTGCCATGTTCCTAAAGTGTATCCCGCTGACCGGCTGGAGATCTACTTGGAGATAGAAGGGGAGGTTCGTCGGATGACAGAGTTTTCCCGAGAATCCCTTAGCAAATCTGTCAAGACGAAAAGTGCAAGCATGACGTTTACTCCCAGTGAAGAAGATAATGGGAAAGAAATCACATGCAGAGCTGAACTGCCAATTGATGAGATGGAGTTTGAGCCCAAGGCGAGGAAAACAACACAAATACTGCATGTTAACTGTAAGTAAATTGAGACAATTGGTATTCAGGTCTATGTTAGATGTACAGGAGAGAATCAAGACCTAGGGTGCAGCACTGATTAATTATCCCATCATCATCATCATCATCATCAGTGTGGATGTGACATAGTTTTCATATTTACACACTGTAAAGGTAAAGGTACCCCTGACCATTAGGTCCAGTCGCAGATGACTCTGGGGTTGCACGCTCATCTCGTTCTATAGACTTAGGGAGCCAGCATTTGTCTGCAGACAGCTTCCGGGTCATGTGACCAGCATGACTAAGCCACTTCTGGCGAACCACAGCAGTGCACGGAAACACCGCTTATCTTCCCACCAGAGCAGTACCTATTTATCTACTTGCACTTTGACGTGGTTTCGAGCTGCTAGGAGCTGGGACTGAACAACGGCAGCTCACCCCGTCGCGGGGATTCAAACCGCCGACCTTCTGATCAGCAAGCCCTAGGCTCTGTGGTTTAGACCACAGCGCCACCCGCGTCCACTGTAGTGTGTGACAAATTTAGTGACACAGGGGAACAACCTTGCTGAAAAAAGGCCTGCTGGGTTAATAATACAGTGGTACCTTGGGTTACAAACACTTCGGGTTACAGACTCCGCTAACCTGGAAGTAGTTAAGAACTTTACCTCAGGATGAGAACAGAAATCGCGTGTCAGCAGCAGAGCAGCAGTGGGAGGCCCCATGAGCTCAAGTGGTGCTTCAGGTTAAGAACAGTTTCAGGTTAAGAACGGACCTCCGGAACGAATTAAGTACTTGACCCGAGGTACCACTGTAATAATAAATCTGTCCCATTTTTGCTCTTGATTTGGCCATTGTTTAGCGTAAACTACTTGCTGGTTTTTACTACAATTAAGCGATGAGTATATCTTGATAAGTAAAGAAAATAAACCATATGAAAGCAATAATACATAGGGAGACACTAATGCTTTGTGACACACGAAGTAGATCTTTTGGCACTGGCTGCAAAGGGAAAATTAAAACTGGAAAGAGTTAGATGATATTGCTATGATCTATTTTGGAGATGTTTAATCTGATTTTTCTTTCCTTTATATTATTGGTGTTGGTTGTATTGTTGCTATGTTTGTATTTTGTACACTATAATGTAATGGTCAGAGCTTTTGGCTAGCACAATAAACTTACTGAACTGAATGAAAACATTTAACAACGTACACTAATGACAGGTTTGCAACGTGGTTGTTTCTCCTCTCGTAGATGCCCCCAGACTTCCAGACTTCTCCATCCCTCCTGCTGGGTCAGTTAAGGAAGGAGAAAGTGTTACTTTGCAGTGCTTTGCAAAGGGCAACCCTGCTGCCAAGGTCACCATAAGGAGGAAATCAGCCAGTGAAGAAGTGGTCCTTGATAGCAAGGATGGAGTCGTCCACATCCCTAGAGCGACTCCTGATGATGCAGGAGACTACGAGTGCGAAGCAGAGAATGAGTTTGGGAAAGTCAAAAGGGCAGAAACACTAAGTGTGGAATGTAAGTTTGAATAAATAAGCAATACTTAGCATCTATTTTATTTATTTGTAATTTACTCAATGAATTTATATGCTGCCTTTCTGCTCAGGCACCCAAACTGAGTTTTAGAGCTCTCCAGTTTTGCGATTGACTCTCTGGCAGATAAAAATAAAAACACAAACGAACACAAACAGCCCTCTCCCCAAGTCCTCTCTTCCTTCTTACAGGGCAGGTGGTGTCTGTTGGCCCTGGAAGAGGGTGGACTTTGTATCTCTGCCTGCCCTGCTCTCTGCCTCCTCACAGGGCAGAATGGTGTTGTTATTACATTTCTGAGTGCCCTTGCCCTGTAAGACAGGTCAAGACTGACCAAGAGCCCCTCTTCTTGCCTTCAGATGTGTTTAGCAGAAGACCTTCGTGTTCTGGAAAGCGCTGGTGTTAGCATAAGCTGCTTCGTGAAAACTTTTGCTTTGAAGAGTGTGGTATAAATAACTGAAATAGATAAATGAAAAAAAAATCTCCATATTCCAGCTGTGGGGCTAAGGCTGTGAGATTTGTTTTAAGACCAGCCAGGGTATCTGCAGAACACATCTCACATCTTTAGTCAAGGCTTGGATAAAGTGCATCCCTTTGGTATTTTGTTTTCTAGATGGACCAAGGAATACAAGGATTGTCGCTGTGCCTTCTAACACAGTGAAGGAAGGAGACACCGTAACTCTGACTTGTTCCACCTACGGGAGTCCCACCCCAAAGGTCTTCTGGAAAAAGCAGCTTTTGGGTGGAGGCTCTCGGCTCGTTTTGGAAGGTGCTACTTTAACCATAAAAGCCGTACAAGCAGAAGCTATGGGACTTTATGAGTGTGAAGCAGTTAACGTGGCTGGGAAAGAAAGCAGGACTGTGGAAATAATTGTTCAAGGTAAATAAAGGTTTACAGCCAAACAAGTTCAGCTTTGATTTCTAGGGCCAGATTGTGTGCTCTTCACTTTTGGTTAAGGGCAGAGATGAAATTAACTTGCCCGCTAAATCCTTCTCTTCAGTTTTTAGTACTGGAATACTCCCCAGCTCTGAATGCTCAAATGTTTGCCAAATATTTGAAAAGTTGATATCTGTATGTGATTCTTGTTTTCAACATTTGACAGTATTTGCACAGTTTAACTCAACCTTTTTATCTGGATTGATTATGAATATATCCCCCTTTTTCTTCAGTCTTGTCACCCTCTACTCCAGAAATGTCACATTCTACTCCAGAATTGTCAGCAACTGCTTCAGAATTGTCACCCTCCAATCCAGAATTGTCACCCTCCACTCCAGAATTGCCACCCTCCACTCCAGCATTAACAGATCAAACTGAAACTGTTACTGAGGTGGAAGATTTCGCCATTAAGAGCACAACCTATAATACTCAACATCAAGCGACTGACAGCAAAGGGGACGATCCGGAAAAGGAAACTTCCCTCACCACAAACGGAAGAATCTTTACAACGTATACAGCATCCAGAAACAATATAATCACGTACGCAGTGAAAGTTGATGATGTTGGAAACAGTACAGAAGAGGACAAAATAGTCAAAGGTAAGTAATTCACTGCCCCTCCCCAACTATTGTTTCGTCACACCAGAGATGTGGCAATCATGGGAGTTGTAGTCAATCAATACCTGAGTTAGCCAGAGAGATAACTACAGTCATAACTTGGGTTGAAGTAGCTTCAGGATGAATACTTCTGGCTTTCGCCGCTCGCGCATGCGCAGACGCTAAGAATGACATCACGTGCATGCGCGGAAGTGGCGAAACGTGACCCGCGCATGCACAGTTGCGTGTTACATTCGCTTCAGGGTGCAAATGGGGCTCCGGAACGGATCCCGTTCGCATCCAGAAGTACCACTGTACTTAGTTGCAGTATAAGCCCTAGGTGGTTTACAAGAAATATTAGGATCCTCAAGAATAATAGATTTAAAAACAATTTAAAATATTTAAAGTTAATTAAAACTAATAGTAATAATAAAAATGAAGCATGATACCCGAACAACATCCAAGTGTCGGGATGTGCTTGTCTGAACAAAAAATGTGGAAAGCTGAATTTAAGACTGAAAACTGGAGAAGACATGCCAAAAAGAGTACAGCAAAATTGACAAAGACGTTAAACCACGGAAAATAATTTAAGGGAGGAAAAATACCATATCTTCGGCAACAGTTTGGGTGTTTTATTATGTCTCTTTACTCAAGAAGATCTAGCAGTGGAAGAAACTGTCCATTTTAGTTCTCTCCATTTCTCCAGTTTTCAGTCTTAAATTCAGCTTTCCACATTTTGCAGCAATTTGTGTGTTTGTGTTTTTTAAAAGAAATCCACAAGAAAATTCATCACCGTTTTAGCATGAATTTCTCTTAACAAACACGTTTTTGCTTGCACTTTTAATGTGCGCATTTTTGCAAGCAATTTGCATTTTTGTATGTTATTTTTACTAATACCTTCATTTCTATGCACACTTTTGACCTAGCCTATGTTGGAATTCTGCCTCGGTCAGAGGAATGTGCCACAGCGTAGGCACCGGCAGATATTCCTTGGCGACCTCCCGGCTGCTACTCCCGACAGATAAGCTGGCGAGGTCTCGGCGATTTTTCTCAGGCTGTGAGAAAAACACACCGTTCCTTCTCTCTCCCCTTTGGTGTCCCCCAGGGAGGGGAAAGAAGCAGACAGAAAACTATTTACATCCTTTATTTCTGTCTTTCACTTCAGTACAGAGAAAACATGTCTGCACTCAACAGCAGTAAGAATAAACTCCACCCATGTACTTCCAGTACAGGTCATATGACACACACACTGAGCTAACATCCGGTGCTCAATACAGAATGGATTGCCCCTTTGTTCCCATGGCAACAGTCACCCACATCCTGTTTGGCTTTCCAGCCACAAGCAGCTGACTTGGCAGCTATAGCCTTTGCTTGCTGCTGCATTGCTGCTTTAGAATAACAGCCTATCAATTTTTGTCAATATTATTTACATCACAATATTCGGATAGGTGTGGATTTTGAAGGATTCATATTGAACATATTGTTTCAGAAAGTGCGAATTTTGTGGATTTGACTTATAAAGGTGTACCAAATTGAATTTTTCCTCCATCCCTAACAATGACGCAAACAGTTGAGTTGGAGGAGGGAGCAAGAGTGTTGTTAAATTCAGAAGGGAAGGGAATTATTTTGTTAGGACAAAGCTAACCAACATGGAACACCTTGCGTGATGTTGGACTACAATTCCCATCAGCCAAAGCAAGTGTGACTAAAGGTCAGGGATGATGGGAGTTGTAGTCCAACATCATCTGTAGGGCGGTACATTAGCTACTCTGTGTGAAGATGTATTGTCTTTAAGGTAGCACTACTGATATAGTAGCTCAACTTCTTTCAACTTCTTTATCTTCCCCCTGATTTCTGCAGAGAGAATAGAAGAGCCAGATTACGTGACTCCTGTGATCATTGCTGTTTCTTCGTTAGCAACGGCAGCTGGACCCATGGCAGCCCTACTGATTTACATTTTCCGAAAGGCGAAAATCAACAGATCCTACAGCCTGGTGAACTCCCTGAAACCAAAAGTATAAACAGAGCAAGAGTAACCACACGTTTTCTGCAAGATTAACAGAGGTGGATAATGTTGTGCATTGCTTTGATGAACTTCCTCATCATAACTCAATGTGATAAACCAAAAATACGCACTTTCGTGAGAATCACTGTGGTGTAGTTGTTAAGTGTGTTGAGCTAGGACTGGGGAGACCCAGGTTTGTCCCTACGCAGCTGTTAATCTCGCTGGGCTCCCTGGGGTCAGTCCCTCTCTCAAGCTAACCTACCTCACAGGGTTGTTGTAGTGAGAAAATGGGGATAGGGCTATGGGTGCTGCCCTGAAATTCTTAGTGGAAGGACAAGGTATCTGAAGAAGTGTGCGTGCACACGAAAGCTTATACCAAGAACAAACTTAGTTGGTCTCTAAGGTGTCACTGGACAATTATTATTTTTTAAAAAATATATTCCGACTGTGTCAGACCAACACGGCCACCTACCTGAAGGTTTTAAAATGTGATATATACAGCTTCACATCTTTTGGTAGCTAAGTTAAGGGATCTGTGGGCAATGGCAGACCATGGGGTTTCAAATTTCAGCAGCGACACCACAATTTCATTCTACATCATAGCTGTGGTGCCCCCAAAGCTCTGCACCCAGTGGAACTGAACCACTCAGGCACCCCTAAATCCACCTGTGTCTGCAGGGCAGACGTTATCTATTAATAAAAGGTTAATCACTTCTTTTCGAACTGCCTTCACAGAAGGAAATACTGGAAGCATTATACCATCCTTATAAATAGCATATATTTTAGCTGAACATGGGCCATAAAGTCACAGATCTGTCACGGATGGTTCAGAAAATAACACTGGTGAGGTTGTATTATTACAGAGTGTGGGGTTCCCCTCCCCTCTAATCCACTGGATTCCAGTGGAGGGTATTTTAAAAGACACACTTAATCTTTCCATTGAAATCAACTGTACTTCTTACAGTTGGGCAGATCCACACCACACATTTGAACTAACATGACATTGGGTCTGTATACATACCCAATCCTTTCCGTCATTTTCAGCAATGTAATCTGGTAGTTTCACGAACCTACAGCAGTGTAAAGTGAAGTTCTATGAGAAAGACTAGGTGGAACTCTTAACATGTTCCTCAGCACCCATGCTAGACTACAGTTCCCAGGAATCTTGGGGGGGGGGGAGCTGCAACAGTTAAGCTTGTTTAAAACTGTCACAACATGGTAGTGTGTAGACAATGTTCTGTGATGTCATTCTCTATGACTGAATAAAACTAAGGCTGCAAACCTATGCACGCTTCATAGGGCATATTTATCTCAATAAATATGCTTATGATCACATGGCAGAACGTCCTCCACTCATATTAAGTGGAGTTCAAAACATGTGTTGTCTCCCTAAATTCTAACTACAAAACAACAAAACTGACTTTTAATGTCTACTTTGAAGGACGCTCTCAACTGTAATTTTACAAAAATTAGCTTGTACAATAGCGCTCATGAAATTCATTTCCAGTGGAGTGATGATATGTCCTCCTGAAAAGATTCTCGACACCCTCACCTGCAATTTCATGTTCTTGGTACTTTTACGTCTTGCACAGTATTATTTAAATCTGTTTGTAGTAACAAAGTTTTTTTTATCCTGTGAATAGAATATTCGTGTTTACATTACCTCCGCTCCCATTTGTAAAATGTTGTTCCGCTAAACAGCAAAGTAGCTGAAGTTCTGTAGCTAGTTGATGTGTTATTATTACCTTTGTAAATAAATGTCCTTTTCCTTGCTTTGTAAGGGTTGCTGTTTTCTTTTGGCCCTTGCGAGATTTCGTAGAATTGTTTAGTTGTTTGCTGTGAACTGGGGACAGGGAACCTGTAGCCTTCCAGATGTTGCTGGACTCCAATTCCCATCAGCCCCAGCAAGCATGGCCAATGCCCAGGGAGGATGGAAGTTGTAGTTCAGTAACATCTGTGGAGCCCAAGGGGCCCCAGCTCTGCTGTAAACCTTGGTTTGCTTAACTACACCTGTCTTCAGCACTGCAGCTCTCTCAATCAATGGAAATTAGCTAGTAGGACTAGGAACTAATGAATGTTAATGTTGCCCCACAAGGTGTCTGTCTACTTTAGCAGTGGCAGTTGTGCTAAAGTAATTGACAGTGTGAGCCTAGGGTGTGAAGGACGGACTGTCTGAAAAGAACATCGGAAGGTGGTGGATGAGAAATTTCACAGCAGGTCTTTCAGATGCCCAACATGTAACCGATAGTCACCAGGGCGTCTGCAGGATTTTTTCCAGGTTGAGGGCAAAATACACACCGTACATACAAAACTAGTGTTTGAGAACAGACTACCATTTCTGGTAAATTCCAAGCTAGGTAGACCTGGCCTCTGAGAAACTCCTATACCATCTCTACTCCTCTGTTGTTTCACGATGAGTAGACCTGACGTGTGTGATTGTATCTTGCCAATGAAACTTTTAATCTCACTTCTGGCTCCCATCAACCCGCTCTGGCCCTTGATTAATTGCACCGCTGATGCAATCAACTTTAACTTGCATTTCCCCAAATGGCAAGAGCAGCAGGAGAAGGGATTGCTACACTGCTAAGTGGTCATAAACTCTGCATCCCTTCCCACCTCCAGTAAAATGGATGTAACAATATTGGGCTTCTTTGCAGAGCTGCCATAACCCACACTCTCTTGATAAACCCCCATACCTGCTTTATCCCACTTTTTCTTCCCAAGGAAATAACCAACCTTGATGTCCCCATTTTCACTTTTATTTTTACAATGATGAGAGCTCTCTCTCTCTGCCTGGGATGATCCTATGGCCATTGGGGTGTGCTTCTGAATATTCTCCTATGAAATATTGGCATTGGCAGGGCATTTTTTTAACGTTAACAAATTAAATATTAAAGTTTACAATATTAATAAATTTTGAGTAAGACCCGAGTAAGAAGACCACTTTCTGCTTTGGAAGAGAAACAGTATTTGCATATGAGCCTTTTGCTCTTATCATTTTTGGCCAGTGACTAAAGGGTTGGAATGTCTTACAGCAATTGTGTGATTCTTGGGATTATGACTGCTAGCCTAAGTACATTAGCCAGGTCAACAGCAACCATTCTGCAGATTAGGAATCCTTGATCCAAATTGCCTCTTCCCCAGTAAGCACATAACCTCTTTTAGGAAAGCTTCTCTTCTGCCAAGATTCCAGCATTGATTCTCAGCAGCTTTTGACATATCCCTTCATGCAAACATTTGATAGTTTGTTTAGAAAGAGAGGAATGCAACCACTTTTTGAAAATGTTTTGCTGTTTCTGCTCTGCTGATGCCATGTCACGTACACAGAAAGAGCCGGCAAGGGCTCCTCCAGATGGGTCTAATTTTATACATTCAGTTTGAAGTTAGATTGGTGTTAAATTGCCCTTATTATTTCAATCAATGCAACAAGGATCCTCACAAATGTCTTAAGGCAGTGGTGTCTTAAGGAATATGGCAGGGAGGGAAGGAACATGGGAGTTTACTGTATTTCAGCTTTTGTCCAAAGGCTACCCTAAAACCACATGGTAGGATGAATAAGACTGACCTTTCTACTACACACTGTTTCAGACTAAAGATGCGGGTGGAGCTGTGGTCTAAACAACGGAGCCTCTTGGGCTTGCCGATCAGAAGGTCGGTGGTTCAAATCCCCGCGACAGTGTGAGCTCCTGTTGTTCTGTCCCAGCTCCTGCCAACCTAACAGTTCGAAAGCACGGCAGTGCAAGTAGATAAATAGGTACCGCTCCGGCGGGAAGGTAAATGGTGTTTCTGTGCTCTCTGGCTTCCGTCCCGGTGTTCCGTTGTGCCAGAAGCGGCTAAGTCATGCTGGCTGGCCACATGACCCAGAAAACGGTCTGTGGACAAACTCCGGCTCCCTTGGCCTGAAAGCGAGGTGAGCGCCTCAACCCCAAAGTCGCCTTTGACTGGACTTAACTGTCCAAGGGTCCTTTACCTTTTTACCTGCCTTTTGTTTCAGACTTATGGTGTGTGGCTGGGTGGGTGGCTGTGTGTATTCTGCAACGTGTCACTAGTGATGGATTTATAGCGGACCACCCATATGGACCATGCACACATCATTCTTTGTCTTTAAACTGGACAGCCCTTCAGAAAAATGATGGTCCTCTGTAAAGTTGGACATCTTACCATTATTTTCTGATCTGCCTTTGCCCCCATGCAAAGTTCCTTTGCCTTCCTGAAGGCCCTGGTCTCCGAAGTGAAGGAAACCAGAAGATGGAAATTTGCGCAAGATTTCAACACTGGGATGATGGGCTGGATTTTCTAGATAGCATGTCGAACAGAGAGAATGCAGTGCAAGGAAATCTGTTCTGCATCTCTGCACGCTGTCAACAGGAAGAAAGCCAAGAGGGCAAAAACTGGCAGTTCTCCTATCAAGTGAAGTTCTCTACTGAATGTTTAAAATATATGAAGAGAAATTGTCCAGTGGTACCATGCACTAGAAATTCATGATGCTTTTCATAATTTATAATGAAAGAGTAATTTAGAATGCTATTTAAGCCATTGCCAAGCATTTAATACCCTCCAATATTTCTCTGATGAAAATAGGGACCTTCTATTCCATAATACTAATAATTTTGTTATTTATACCCTGCCCATCTGACTGGGTTACCCTAGCTACTTGAGCGGTTTCCAACATATAAAAAAACCACACATAATAAAACATTAAATGTTTAAAAGCTTCCCTATACAGGACTGCCTTCAGATATCTTCCAAAGGTTGTATAGTTACTTAGCTCCTTGGTTCGGGGGCTACATAACTCCCTACCCTCCAACATTTCTCTGATCAAAATAGGGACATCCTAAGGAAAAGCAGGACATTCAGGGATCAAATCAGCAACCGGGACAGCTTCTGTAAATCCAGGACTGTCCCTGAAAATAAGGACACTTGGAGGGTCTGGCATTTTATAATATTTGCATGGAAAACGTCAGCAGTTCTGAACAACTGCAGCAACATGAATTGTCAGGAAACACAACAGCAATTCTTTCTTTACATTATAACTGTCAGAGCTCTAGGAAGGTTCTACTTCTGTGTTTTTCTGTGAAAGGAAATCCCAGTTCCATAAGACATAAGAAGATGCCCAATTGGTCCATCAATAAGAAGTCAATCCATTGGTCCATCTAGAGCAGGGGTCAGCAAACTTTTTCAGCAGGGGGCTGGTCCACTGTCCCACAGACCTTGTGAGGGGTCAGACTATATTTTTTGGGGGGGAAATGAACAAATTCCTATGCCCCACAAATAACCCAGAGATGCATTTTAAATAAAAGCACACATTCTACTCATGTAAAAACATGCTGATTCCCGGACTGTCCGCAGGCCGGATTTAGAAGGCGATTGGGCCGGATTCGGCCCCCGGACCTTAGTTTGCCTGCTCATGATCTAGAGCATCATTGACATCTCTACAGCAACTGGCAGTGACTCACCTGGATTTAAGGTCTCCCAAGAGACGAAGGGTGGTTTACAATACGAAAACACAAAAATACATACCGTAACAACAAACGAAAACAATAACCCCCTCCACAGTATTATTATCCCCAGGTGAAGGCCTTTACAGATGTTCAGATTATCACTAACCTGAAATTACAGCCCGGAAGCCTTCGCCTGCCTCAGCTGCAACAAAACATGTCTCTCCCTTATCATTCTCTACAGCCACAGAAGGCGCTGCAACCTTCCCATGGTTTGACTTCACACCCAAAGGCACACTCCTCCGTTGTCTCCTGAGATAGATGGACGCCAATACATTTGGAATTACAGGGCAAGATTAGTTATGATCACTTTGAGTTCAACCTATGAAGCTTTCTTTAGGTATCCTTTTCCCCATTCTCATAAGGCCACTTGCTGTAATTGGTTGATCATCATATCTTCTTGTATGCGTGAGTTCCATGCATGCCAAAAGATTCCCAGAGGTTGAACTCCTTCTCCCCTTCCCCTTCCTGGATACAAGGAGTACTGGGGAACACTGCTACATTACCTGCAATGGGAAACCCCTCTCACTTATGGCTTATGTGTGTGGTACGGAAGCTGTACTACCCAGGACAGGATGGGGTTGTGCAGAGTTGTTAAGGCAGCAGAGAGCATTGTTGGCTGCCCACTCTCCACCTTAGAGCAGATTTATGCCACAAGGTGCCATAGGAAGGCACTGGACATAGTAAAAGATCCATCGCATCCTGGTCACTGTCTCTTCGAGCTCCTGCCGTCGGGACGGAGATACAGGACGATGAAGACAAGAACGAGCCGTCTCAAGAACAGCTTCTTCTCCAGAGCGATCTCAGCCCTGAATGGGAAACCTGGACTTTGAAAGTCATCTAATCTTCCTTGCTGTATTATACTGTATTGTTTCAATTAGTGTTCTTATAGTTGTTCTGATTTTGTGTGGAGTGCCCTACCTGGGTGGATGGAGCAGCCAAGTAAATTTTGTTGTCCCTGAGAGGGGGCAATGACAATAAAGATATTATTATTATTATTATTATTATTATTATTATTATTATTATTAGGTTCATTAGCTAGTCCTGTGTTGATTAACTAGTACTGGCCGATGGCCAGTTTTAATTGGCGAAATAAAATTAAGGGCACATTTTTGTTTGTTTTAGGGTATTTTGGTTCCGGTGTGCATGCAAAGGAAACCGAAGAGGAACATACAAAAACTAGCTTTTTCTTCTTCACAAAACGATTGTTCACTCTTGTTTAGTAAAGGTAAAGGGACCCCTGACCATTAGGTCCAGTCGTGACCGATTCTGGGGTTGTGGCGCTCATCTCGCTTTATTGGCTGAGGGAGCTGGCGTACAGCTTCCGGGTCATGTGGCCACCATGACTAAGCCGCTTCAGGCAAACCAGAGCAGTGCACGGAAACGCCATATACCTTCCCACCAGAGCGGTACCTATTTATCTACTTGCACTTTGACGTGCTTTCGAACTGCTAGGTTGGCAGGAGCAGGGAACGAGCAACAGGAGCTCACCCCGTCGTGGGGATTCGAACCGCCGACCTTCTGATCGGCAAGTCCTAGGCTCTGTGGTTTAACCCATAGTGCCACCCGCATCCCTCACTCTTGTTTAGAAAGCAGTAAATTTCCTTTAGCATCTCAAAATGGCACCTATTCTATATCTGAAGCTTGGATAATGTGCATGTTATCTAAATGAAATGGATTTGCTTGCAGATGATAAAAGGATTGGAAAATCTTTTATTATCAATAGTCAGACCAACATTTTAATTTTATTTCAACATGTTTTGGAAGTTGGATTGTGTAGCAAACAGTTCAAAGATGAGGAAGTCCTCAAGAATAAGATACTAATCACAGTACATTTTGACTTATTGACAGCACTCAAGGGGACCAAATTACAGGAACAATCTAGGTCAGTATAAATCTTCATCCTGAATCAAAGATCGTTTGAAAGATGTTGATTGTTCCCAGTTTTCCTATAGGAAATTCACAGTGTGACATCCAACTGGCAGCTGAGTCATTCATACAACAATGCTTCTATGGAGACACAGGATCATAGACTATAAATATGAATTGCTTTTGTCCATGTCAAAGGGTCATCTTACCTGAAAATGAAATTGTGCTGTTGAGAGAGGAATATTGTCAGAGCTGCCCAAGGTCCCAGCTCACAGAGGACCAACGCCAGGTCGTGGTTATATACAAAAGTCTTTATTGAAGTTCAGTTTCCATTCCAAAGCCGTAGCGCGCAGCTCTACGTCTTAAACCCTAGACCGCCGAAGTTCCGTCTGAATCTCCTCCCCCCTGACACCAGTTTAAGATTCTAGCCCTGCTCCACCTCTTCCTCTGCTCTCTTCTCCTCTGGGTCCTCCTGTCCGCTGGGGCATCCCCCTTTCTGGACTCTTCTGACGCTGAGTCCCCTGACTCCTCCCCCTGCCTCCGGCGGGCTTTAGGACCCGGTTCCCAATCCTCGTTCTCTGCTGCCCTGCGCGCCTGTACTTTTGAACTTGGCTCTCGCGCCAACCCAGTGACCTTCCTCCTGACCGTTACACTGCTTCTGTCACTGCTTCCCTCTTCCGGGATGCTAGCTGGACCTGACCTCCCCTCCGTTGCCTGACTCTCCGATGGAGGCGTGGTCAGCCCTGACTCCTCTTCTCTCCCTGCTGGGGGAGACGCTACCCCCGATACCTGGGACTCTTCCCCCCCACTATGCTCAGGTGGGGAAGCTGGTCCTGATCTCCAACTGCTGCTCTGGGAGTCCCCGCTGGCCCCTTGCTTCTGGAGTGTCCCCCTTGGGACCCCCCTTGCCCTGGCCACCGGCGCCCCCTTCTGTGAATCTTCCGATTCGCTGGAGAGGCTCATGGAATCTCTCGGGCCACTGTCATCTTCTCCTACGCTGCCCTCAGATTCTTCCCCTTCACTCTCCATCTCCCCTCTTCCCTGTGCTTCTGCTCCTGAGCCCCTGACAAATATCAAATTGGCCAATCACATTCCTATTGTTTACTTTTAAGTTCCACCAGTTTAAACTGGAAATGGTTGCAGAGATGCTGAAATTTCCCATTAAAACCAATGAGACATGCGTTTTTTAATTATTTAAACATTTTTATTAGGAATTTCAACAAAACATTTTATCAAAAAACATATCATCTTTAATTCCCCCCCCCATTTCCCCCCTCCCCCTCCCCATAAAGTAACCCACTCTCCCTCCCCACCCCCCAGACTTCCTTCAGCTCCTCTCTCTGGTTTATCAACAAATATTATTCTCTGCATGTTACAAAGTTGTATAGATCCTTAATTTTTCTGACCGGCTATTATCAATAAAAATTTGTGAGTGTTTATTCAAAACCTGCCAAGGAGTCTAGTTTGTTTTGTTCTTTCTTTAGGTACTTTGCAAAGGGTTCTCATTCTTCCTTAAAGTCACAGTTGTCCTTATCACGTAGTTTATATGTCAGTTTCGCCAATTCCGCATAGTCCATCAGTTTCTCTTGCCACAGTTCTTTGGTTGGGGTTTCTTCATTCTTCCATCCCTGTGCTATTAAGACTCTTGCCGCTGTTGTCGCATACATGAAAATGTTTTCCAATTTCCTTGGCAGGTCTTTTCCTACAATCCCTAACAGAAAGGCTTCAGGGTTTTTTTTTACAAATGTTAATTTGACCATTTTCTTCAATTCATTATATATCATTTCCCAGAATTTTTTAATTTTACAACAAAATCCCACCACATATGATAAAAGGTCCCTTCTTTTTCCTTACATTTCCAACATATATTTGAAGCAGTTTTGTACATTCTTCCTATTTGCCCTGGTGTTATATACCATCTGTACATCATTTTCATATAATTTTCTTTCAACAGAGAGCAATCTGTAAATTTTAAGTCAGTTTTCCACAATTTTTCCCAGTCTTCAAACAGCTTTTTTTAATTGTTAAATGCAAGATTTAGTTTGTTCTTTGAATAGATGGTCTGTTTCACAAGGCCTTCCAGCATCAACCTATTTGTTCATTCTGTTAATTCTCAGGAATAGGATAGTACCATACTTTCAGGGCAAGCATGATGTCACTGGGATCCAGATAATAATTTATAGTGGAATGACGTCAAAAATTAAATGAACATAGAATGCAGCTTGTTAAAACTATGAGCCAGGATCCAGCCAAAGAGAACCACTACTGACTTCTATGGGAGAGAAATAAGTACATTCTTTAGATTATAATCTGGTTTTTTGTGTGTGTTCATTTGTTTGGCCATAATTCGCATCTTAAATTTTGATTTCCATCAGATTAATTTTACTTTTTTTCTGATCTTCTTCCTGGTGTTTTTATTGGGCCCCTACAACATGTCTGGAAGCAACAGAACGTGATATTAGTAATTTGACTTACCATATGGTTACTCTATGCCCTCGTTCATTTTCTCCTACACAAATCGAGTGTGCGTGGATGTTTACTTTGGAGAGCCACTTGAAGGCTGTCTTTCTAAGACGTCTATGCTTAAGAGAGTGTCAGTAAGAAGGCTGACAGAAAAGAAGGACAAGCCTCTCTCAGTATCATATCAGAACATGCCGGAATGATGACCATGTGGTTTGGAGCTGATACGTTTCGTTTCCAAGTGACAGAGAGCAGAGCTATCAGTGTGTAGGGGTGATGTCTATTGAGCATCATGCTCAAATATGATGCAGTTGCATCGCTGCAAAAAAAATTATTGGGATAGAGAAGGAGCTTGGCTGCAATCCGAGGTTCATTTGAAGTTCAAGGGATTTGGGCCACCATTTTAATTAGAAACAGGATGCTACCGAAAAGCAGTGAGTGATATCTAACTAACACATCCTGTTGGTGCAAGGATTTCCATTTCTGCAATTAGACTTTCCCCTTTCTCCTTCCTCCTTGTGTGCCTCCTCAGATCTGCTCTGGAGAGTTGGGGAACCCCCTAAAGTAGATTTAGGGGGTGCAGAGGAAGGGGGGAGTGGAAATCCTCACACTGACGGGACCATGGCTTAGGGCTGATTCTAGGCCATCAGTATTTTGGGGTTGAATTCGATCTCGTGCCACCAATTTCATTTACACCATACCCAATGTCATTCATCTTCCCTGCAAACAAATCCAAATTAATGTTCCTTAAAAACCAATGCCGTCTAATCTCCCTACAAACAAATCAAGATGAATGTTCAGTAAGCAGGTCTTCTGGAAGCACCAATCTCACAGCAGTAGTCCATTTATTTGCAAATTCATCACATTTTCACACAGGTCCTTCAAAGGTTGCTTTTCGATATTCTTTTCAGCCTCACCTTCAGGGTACACATTTGTTTGTTTGTTTGTTTGCTTGCTTGCTTGTTTCAAAAAACTCAATTAGGTTTAGAACTATAAACACCTGAGCTATTGCACAGCTACCGTTTGCGATTTCTGTTTCACAGCCGTTATGATTAATTGTGTTGGTAGCACAATCTTTGGAAAGTGCAAATCCCGGTTTTGAAAAATGAAATGGGAAAACGTCGGGTGAGCCAGCTGCACTGCAGAAAACAAGCTCACGGGCAATGAATCACACTCAAGAGTTTCTCAACCTGATGATGAAAAAACCCATCACACTTCAAGTGCTTAGATTCTTAGCTGAACTATTTAAACCTGGACGCACTTGTACCAGGCATTACAGCTTTCGATGTATGTCGTTTTCCTTTGGCTCTGCACAGCGTTAACAAAGATCAGACCCCCCCCCCCCCCAACTGAAAGCATGCAGGTCCCATGAGAAAAACCTGAGGCTGCTTACAAGTAAAACAAGTATACAGTGGTACCTCTGGTTAAGTACTTAATTCTTTCCGGAGGTCCGTTCTTCACCTGAAACTGTTCTTAACCTGAAGCACCACTTTAGCTAATGGGGCCTCCTGCTGCCGCTACGCCGCCGGAGCACGATTTCTGTTCTTATCCTGAAGCAAAGTTCTTAACCTGAAGCACTATTTCTGGGTTAGCGGAGTCTGTAAGCTGAAGCGTATGTAACCTGAAGCGTATGTAACCCGAGGTACCACTGTATATAGAAACATAATAAAACTACACAGGGCAGCCTTCAGATGTCTTCTAAAGGTTGTATAGTTATTTACAGAAGTACCACTGTTTATCCTTTCTCTCAAGTATACAGTCACCCACTTCTGTCTTTTCATATAGTGCTGCTCTTTCTATAACAGCTGACAGAGCCAGCCTAGTAAGATCCCCCTATCTGCAGTAATAGTAGTAGTAGTAGTAGTAATAGTAATAATAATAATAATAATAATAATAATAATAATAATAATAATTTATTTATACCCCGCCCATCTGGCTGGCCTTCCCCAGCCACTCTGGGCAGCTTCCAACAAAATATCAAAATGCAGTAATACATCAAACATTAAAAGCTTCCCAAAACAGGGCTGCCTTCAGATGTCTTCTATAAGTCTGGTAGTTGTTGTTCTCTTTGACATCTGGTACACATTTAAAGCAGTATCGTCCCACTTTAAACAATCATGGCTGCCCCCAGAGCATCCTGGGAGATGTAGTTAGTTGTTAGGAAAGCCCCTATTCCCTTCACACAGCTATAATTCCCAGAGCTCCATGGGGAGAGGGGCTGATTGTTAAGCCACCATCTCCCCTACTATTTCAGAGCTTTGAAGACCAGCAGGAAAGGGGAAGGACTGAGGAAATTTAACAAGTGGGGTGTTCGTGCAGTCCCACAAACTGTTTTGTGCTGCTTCCTTGGGGACCCTGGTGGGTTGGGAGCATATTGAGCCCATCGATAAGGCAGAGACATGCAGCCATGTTGGCTCCTGTTTGTGGATCTTGCCCAAATACATCAGCCAGACATCCTACATGCTGTATCAAAATGTTCACACTGATGCTGAAAACAAAGGGTACAGGAAGTGAGAGGACAGCAGAAGTCTGCACTGGGCCCAATCACCTGATATATATAATTTAAAAGGGGGGAAGTCCAGGGGGGGAGAACAAAGTTGTGTATAAGCAATAGGGCAGAAAGCAATATACAAAAATGCAATGTAATATACTTCCATACATTCTTATATAAATTGACATAGTGTTATTATCATAATACATATGTAGATGTTAATAGCCTGCCACATTCTGTATAAACCCATTCCAAATGTGGTTAGGTTTATCCAAACGAAGTCTACATCTGTAAGCGTCTAAGCTGCAAGTGTTGTCATATTGCCGGTCTATTGATTAAAGGGTATCACATCTTTATTCTTCCAGTTCATCAGTTTCGGTCTCTTGGCTACCATTAGGGGGTGTAGAATCCATTTTTGTTGTCCCATTGTTAATTTCCATACAACAGGTATGTAGTTCAAAAGAATATTCCTCGCTGAAAGTTCTAACTTTTTCTGCTCAGTCATAGCTATATACACATGAGTTGGTGTTATTGTTGACTATAAAGGTCAACGTAAAGGTAAAGGACCCCTGGACCAGTCAGAGGCGACTATGGGGTTGCGGTGCTCATCTCGTTTTCAGGCCAAGGGAACCAGCATTTGTCTACAGACAGCTTTCTGGGTCATGTGGCCAACAGGACTATCATCATCATAATTTTATTTGTATGCCGCCTTTCCATAGCTAAAACAATGTTCAAGAAGGCTTACAGCATCAGAAGATTTACATAATTACTAAACCACTTCTGGAGCAACTGGACACCATGACGAAAACCAGAGCGCACGGAAACATCTTTTACCCATGTCCCGCCACAGCGTTACCTATTAAAACACTTCCTGTAAAACTATAGGAATATCTAAATCAGGCCTTCCTCCTCCAGCTGGCAAGATGACTGGGAAACACTTCCCCCGCCATAGAAGGTCACACCATACCTGCAAATTCTGGGTTTCCCCTGCCATCGCTGGGCTGCTGCTGCTGCTTAGCAAAATCCTTAAGCTGCCCTTCCAAACTATGGCCCTGGGAAAGAAGAAGGACATTGTATTTTCCTGGCATAAGCATCCACTCTAGGGGACAGGGGTCCCTGGGCCGTCTTCATTAATGTTCTTGTGGGGCACAGTCCCCTCAATATTTTCTTTTCCCCCCTTTGTCTTCCCATTTCCCTCCCTTCCTCAGTCTGCTGCCTCCCCCCAGCCACATCCTTCCTTCCCCTGTGTGGCACAGAGCAGCCCAGAAGCAGAACAGGGGAAGGCGATCCAGAGGAGGCAGGGCATTCCTGCGGTGGGGACATAGGGCCCCTGGGGGGCCAGCCTGAGCACTGGTGAGGGGGCCTGGCCAGCTGACCCAGGGAAGAAGGGAGGCAGGACAAGCACGCCGGCCATGCTGCCCTTGCCCATGTCACCACTGCCTGTCGACGCTTGCTGCTCCCGCCTGGGTCTTCCTGCTATATACCTGCTGGAATTGACAAGGCATATGACCCTCACCTGAACCTCACCCGACAAATAGGAGCGTACAGATCTTGTCTGGAGATGTTGCCTCCGAAGCCGCTTGCTCCGCTCGGCTGTTGGCGACTGTGAATAAAAGGTGGCTGGGCTAATTGTCCCGGGGTTTGGGGTGGGGGGAGGTGACAAAACTGATTTCCAATAAGTGCCACCCCCTTTATTGGGTCTTGGGTTTGCAATTTTGGGAGAGGGGAGGTTGCCTGCTGGGGAGCGGGCCGGCTGGCGAGGCCCCCTAGATTTAGAGGCCCTAGGATTCAGCCAACTTAGCCTATACATAAATCTGGCACTGGCTATATCCTATACAGGAGCAGGGCCGTCTTAACCATTGGCACTAGGGGTACACGGCACCAGGGCACCGGGCTCTCAGGGGCGCCAGGCCGAGAGTCCGGGGCTGAGCGTTGGAGTCCGGGGAAGAGCCTCTGACAGCCGAGAGTCCGTCGGAGCACCGTAAGCTCTTCTGCTGCAGGTGGCTCTTCCCCAGACTCCAACACTTGCCCCCGAACTCACACCGAGCCACAGCAGCAGAAGAGCCCGCGGCACTCCGACAATCTCGGCTCCGCTCGGCTGTTGGCTCTTGCTCCAGCTGCATGGCAGGTAACTGTTTTGGCGCCGCACCCAGAGCGCTGTGTAACGTCGTGGTGGGATCCGCTGCGTGCCAACAGTACCGAAGGCAGCAACAAAACCCGAGAAATAGGAGCGTACAGATCCTGTCCGGAGATGTTGCCTCCGATGCTGCTTGCACTCCCCATCGTTCTGCACTGGCACCCCATGTTGGATGGCACTGGGAATGTGCACCAACAGCAGAAAAGCCAGCAAAGAAACCCGCAGCTTGGCGCACACAACAGGATGCATCGCACAGTGCCCACAGCGTTACATGGCACTCCACTCACAGCCAAAACAGTTAACCACCATGCGGGGGGGGGAGGCAGCGGGCAGACAGCACGGTGGCTGTGCCACCCAACATTTTGTCGTCCACCCAGCATGGAACCCACACCCCCTTCATACGCTCCTGTGCGTGGGGCGCTGGCACCTCTTTTGGTTGGCATTGTGAGTCCCTGTGTCCCACAACCATTCTAAAGGTTCTAAAGATAAAAACTATTTCCTTAAAAAAGGCAACAACTTTGCCTAAAAAAATGTTGACAACTCTGGGCAACCTAGGGGCGCTGGGTAGATCTTTGCACCCCGGCACCGCATATGCTTAAGACGGCCCTCCACGACGGCCCGACCCCTGGCTCAGAAGGAGGGGGCAAGACAGGCGAGACAGGCCTGCTCCACCCCAGCCCACCCCTGTTTTGCTCAGGTTGGTGCCACAACCTCCTGGCACATGTGGGGAATGGATTCCCCATGGAATTAACATATCACAACCTTCCAGGGCGGCTTCCCCTTCTTCACTGCACCACAGCGGACGCTGTGGCCTGCCTGTCTTAGGACCTGGGAGACAGAAAGGAAAATACAAAACAGAGGAAGTAACCAACCAGTTATTAACAACAGAAAATATCAGCTGGGGACCACAGCTGAGGACCTGCCGAGCTATCAACAGCTGTGGACAAGTCATGCCAGGGAGCCAAGCCACATGCACACCAGTGATGGGTGACACTAATAGTGAAGAAGAAGAAGAAGAAGAAGAAGAAGAAGAGGAGGAGGAGGAGGAGGAGGAGGAGGAGGAGGAGGAAGTTTATTTCTATGCTACTCATCTCCTCTGGGCCTCGGAGCTCCTCCTACCTTCAGAGTTCCTCTTCATGGTCACTGATGGGCACACTTGATCCTACTGCTGGACTAGTGATCCTGAACAGCTGCCCAGCCCAACTTCAGGTCCCCCACCAAGTGCCTCCCTTCTAGAACATACTGCTCTCAACCGACTCTCACCTGCCTTCCCCCCAACATTCACTCCCACATTCCAAGCCTCCTCCAGTCTCCTCCTCTCCACCAGAATTCCTCTCCCTCTCTTCCCCCCTCCCTCCCTGCTTGACATTCCCTTGGGAATTCTAATAAAAAGGTCAAGGTAAAGGACCCCCAACAGTTAAGTCCAGTCGTGGACAACTCTGGGGTTGCGGCGCCCATCTCGCTTTACTGGCCGAGGAAGCCGGCGTTGGTCCGCAGACACTTTTTCTGTGTCCAGCATGACTAAGCCGCTTCTGGCGAACCAGAGCAGTGCACAGAAACACCATTTACCTTCCCACCGGAGCGGTACCTATTTATCTACTTGCACTTTGATGCGCTTTCGAACTGCTAGGTTGGCAGGAGGTGGGACCGAGCAACGGGAGCTCAGCCCGTCACGGGGATTCGAACCGCCGACGTTCTGATCAGCAAGCCCTAGGCTCTGTGGTTTAGCCCACAGCGCCACCCTCGGGAATTCTAACAGAATCACCTTAATTACCCTATTGCAAAAACAGAGGAAGAGGTTACAGATGGGAAATGTCCGGGAATCCCAAAGCCTGAACTCACAGACCCTAGTTTATTATGTCTCCCAGGAGGACTCGGGATGTACCCTGGAACTCAACCTTTCTCTGTCGCCTCCCTGGGTCAAATTAAAGATTGTAAGCCCCTCGGGGCAGAAACCTCTTTCTCAAGGGTCACATGCAGCAATGGTGCAAACAAATAATACAAAATAAATCTCGCTACGCTCCTGCCCTGTGCAAGCTGAAGCCCGCCAGACCCCTTTCCCTGGAAACCAAAGGCTGTGTACACACCATTGCTGAGAG
The DNA here is from genome assembly GCF_951804945.1 of Podarcis cretensis. Taxonomy (NCBI): domain Eukaryota; kingdom Metazoa; phylum Chordata; class Lepidosauria; order Squamata; family Lacertidae; genus Podarcis; species Podarcis cretensis. The sequence goes on along the minus strand of NC_137175.1, from coordinate 78,758,528 downwards.
GCAGGGACTCAGACCTTAGAAATACAACGGGCAGAGAGGGCTCTTTGTGACGTCCTTTCCCCTGCTCTCCTGGAGAGAAAGGAGCATATTGCACTTTGTGTTCCCCTCTCTCGTCTTTGGAGCCGCATTGGATGCAGACATACTCTTCCGCATGTTATCATGTAAATACCAGTCTTGTTGCAAAAGTTAGGTGCCACCCCTACACTCTGCAAGACGCCGGGGGGAGGGTCCTGGCACTCACCCAGGGTCCGTGTTCCTTTGTAGAATGGGGACATGGCAGAGACTGTCGTAGCTCTAAGAAATACTCTTTATTCCCCTATTGGTCCTTTCCATCTGCGTGGAGGGAGTCCGCATCTGACAGCATGGTCCTGTCAAGAGGAGCTTGTCCCCCACAGCAGGGTGGCCCTGGAGTCCCAGGCATCTCTCGCAGCCTCTCCCATAGGCCATCAACCCCTTTTGGCATATTCCTGCCCTGGCTTGGGAAGAAATCTGAGCCTGCACTTTCCCACTGACGTCTATCTTCCTTTCAACACAGTGGTACCTTGGGTTACATACGATTCAGGTCACAGACTCGGCTAACCCAGAAATAGTGCTTCAGGTTAAGAACTTTGCTTCAGGATGAGAACAGAAATCATGTTCCGGCAGTGCGGCAGCAGCAGGAAGCCCCATTAGCTAAAGTGGTGCTTCAGGTTAAGAACAGTTTCATGTTAAGTACGGACTTCTGGAATGAATTAAGTACTTAACCTGAGGTACCACTGTACTCCAAATCCTCCAAATCCTACCGCTTATTACTCTCTGGGGTTTAGGGGTGTCCCCAGCAAATCCATCACACTATTTTGCCTGCATAGTTTTTACTGCTGCTGTGAATCAAGGCATGATAATAAAGTAAGGAAGGCTTGTTTTAAAACTTCTCAGCTTGCTGCCCGATTCTTTCTGAAGTGCCCTAAGAAGAGGGAAGGCAGCTAACTTCTATTCCTAAGCTTTTAGTTTTGAGGCCAAAAAGGGGATTATAAAATTCTGTTCAACTCACATTTGTGGGTATCTGGAGGGATAGATTTCATTCAACATCCACTCTCCTTCCTGTCAAAACCCGTCTCAAAACTTTGGGAAATTCTCTTTAAAATGATCTAGAACATGTTTAGAACATTGATGAGTGTGTAGGTTGGCATTTAATGGAATGACCCTGTGACTTCAAGATGTGATGTGTACGGAGCCTTAGAGTTAAGAGAATAGAGGCACGGAAAGGCCATATGCCTTGTAAGCAACCTTGTAAGCAACCAGATATTCACAACAGAAAATATCATCTGGGGACCACAGCTGAGGACCTGCCAAGCTATCAACAGCTGTGGACAAGTCAAGCCACATGCTTCAGTGATGTGTGATGCTAATAATAATAATAATAATAATAATAATAATAATAATGTTATTTCTATGCCACTCATCTCCTCTGGCCCTTGGAGCTCCTCCTACCTTCAGAGGTCCCTCTCATCATTGCTAATGGGCACACTTGTCTTGCCAAGTCTCTCACCATCATCTGACAGGCATCCCTCTTGCAGGACAATATAAGGCTTGCTTGCAAAGCAGCACTTTGTGACATCAGCTGGCAAACAGGGGCCAGGCTGCTGGGTTGTCAGGCAGCTGAATTAGGAAAAATAAAATGGGGGGGGTGTCAATGTGTGCTGGGATGAGGCCACCGTGGGTCAGGCCAGAGGGTGCTGTTGGGGTGTGTGGTTGTGCCTCTCCTTTTTGTGCATCTTCCTCCCCCGCCTGTTCCTTTAGCTGCTCAATAGAATCATAGCATGGCAGAGTTGGAAGGGTCATCTAGTCCAACCCCTGGCAATGCAAGGATCCTGCCCACAGCAGAACTACCCAAACTGCATAGAAATTTATTCATGTATGCGACTACAGCGGCAAGAATGTTACTCACCCCAAAATGGAAAGAAGCAGAAGTCCCAGCAAAGGAAGAATGGATATGAAAACTTATGGAATATGCTGAGATAGTGAAACTTGCTGGAAGAATAAGAAATCGAGACAACAAACTTTTTATAAAAGACTGGAGATGGTTTATTGAGTATTTACAGATAAACTGTAAACAGATAAAAACATTGGAAGGATTATTGTGTATATACAGTATTTAAAGTAGATAAACAAATGAGCAAATTAAATGAATTTGGATATGCAGAAGATATTTTTTTAAAGTAACTTTAAGGAACCGCAGAAAGGGGGGGAGGAAGTCAAGTTTTGAAATGTTAAAATTATTGTAAAATTAAGGAAATGTATAAACCTGAAATGTATAAATAAAAATTTTAAATAAATGAATAGAAGACGCAGAAAAGGGAGTATGTAAGGGGGGGCCATCTTATCTTGTATCTTTTGCAAGTGAGCAGGGAAGTCACATCTCTGAGTGGCCCTCCTTGATGGCATCCTCATCACGATCCTCCCGCCCCGTCTTATCCCCCCATTTAATATGGGTTTGCTCTTACCACCGAGAATTTGATGAATAAAAACGACAACATGGAAACCTTCAATCTGGATTGTTTGGGGATGGCATTTCGATGAGGAAGGCGTTGTGTGGATACTTATTGCATTTCTATCCTGCCTTTTTCTCCAAGGTAAGGTAAAGGTAAAGGACCCCTGGACGGTTAAGTCCAGTCCAGGGTGACTATGGGGTTGTGGCGCTCATCTTGCTTTCAGGCTGAGGGAACCGGCGTTTGTCCACAGACAGCTTTCCGGGTCATGTGGCCAGCATGACAAAACCGCTTCTGGCGCAACGGAACACTGTGATGGAAACCAGAGCACACGGAAACACAGTTTACCTTTCCTATTTATCTACTCGCAATGGTATGCTTTCAAATTACTAGGATGGCAGGAACTGGGAAAGAACAACGGGAGCTCACCCTGTTGTGCAGATTTGAACCGCTGACCTTCTGATCAGCAAGCTCAAGAGGTTTCAGTGGTTAAGACCACAGTGCCACCCTACTGTTGACTGTGGAGGGTGGTGGAGAATATGGATATACCTAGGGGTTGGTCAGGTTGACCCCTGTCCAGGGCGCAGGCCCAGTGGGGGACACAAAAATTGCACCTCTCCTCTCTGGCTTGGAGTGGCTAAGAGCCCATCTGCTTATGTACACACTCCAGGGGTTGCTCCTCCACTAATCTGGGTGGCCGGATGAGGGGCGCAGACTCCTTTGGGTCCCTCAGCAGAGAAATCCCGTCGCTGATCTGGGCTGTCACAGCGGCCCTGCAGAGCCCCCTCCCCAGTCGGCCAACAGCACTATTAGACATGTAAGCAGAGCACCCAGCAGGGCTTAGAGGAAAAATGGCAAGAGTTGCAGGAGGAGGAAAAGGGAAAGGAGGGAGGCAGAAAGGAAAGCAATGAGCGGAGAATGGGAGTGTTGTAAACAAAAATTGGCCTTTTCCCTTATGGGGTATCCAAGACCCCATATAGAGTCCTTACATAGATTCCCTATTGGTAGGAGAGAATAACAGAGGCCAACCAGAGAATATTGAGAAGCAAAGCAGCTAGTAAGCTTGATCTTTATTGATCTGTTGCAACAGGGTGCTCCCCTCACCCGCAGGAGAGGAAGAGGAACCCAGAAAAATGGCGCGCAAAGCCTTATAAAGACTTTTGAAATTGCCACCCTGTAGATCAAGACCACCCCCAGAAACATCATACATACATCACAGAAGAGGTGTAACCTAAGACCACCCCTCAGATACATCACACCTACATCGCAGAAAAGGCAGTCTTAAAACAGAAATTTGAATGTTGTTTTTCTCCTGTCGTTGTTTATCTCCTGTCTGGCAGGTTACTTGATAGGATTGCCTGGGTAGCCTGGCCAGTCTTTTGTAATGATAAATACTTACTTCCTGGGCCAAGTCACAGGCTCACAACCTATTCATATCTTAAATGTGCCCTTAAGACAGGATTTGTGAGGAAAGAGACAATGGGAGGTTTCCCACTTTGACCTTGTAGAGAAAACATTTGGTCAGTTTAGGAATCAAAATGGTTCCAGGTCGGTCTTCCTGTGCTGATCTATGTACGTGCTTGGTTGGTACACTTATGAACATTACCATATATCTAAGGCCATAAAATTCCTAGCACAGGAGGAAGGCGGACTGATGGAGGAAGAGGAGAGGCGGAACAGAGCCGACCTCGGAGGCTGTGGAAGAAGTCACTGGTGGAGTGCAAAAGGCAACAAAAAGCAAACTTAATGGGTTTCTGGTCCATGGTTTCTACCAGCTTCAGAGGCGCCAATATAGCTCCTTGCCAAGAATGCAAGGGAGCCTAGGTGTGCTTCTGTTGGAGACACAAGGACCAGCACATGAATGAAAGGAAGGACTCATAAGCTTAGAGCCCAGAAGACTATGAATCACTTCCTCCCATCACAAATGTGCCGTGCTGATCTTAGGATAATATTTTTTATATATAAAAAACAACAACCCCAGCAGTGATTAGCTGTTTAAACTCCCCAGGATAAACGGTGCCAGCCAAGCAAGGGAGATCAGCTTTGTAAGAGCACATGAATACAAATCTGGAAATCGAGTTAAAAATAAGCTGTTCCCATGGGGACTAAAGGGGAGGCTGGCTCACCCCATCTCTCTGTATTTCTATGCAAAATGGTGACAAGATTCTCCATAATTAATGTGCAAAGATGCAAAAAAAATATGGAACAGAGAGTCCTGCTTTTGACATCATTCCCCTGCTTTTTTTCTTTTTTTTTTCTCTTTTGGCAGGGATAAATACCGGTAATGTTTCTTCCTTCTAGAAATCAGCACTTCTTACCATGGGTGGGTAATACCCACCTTACCTTGCTGCCTGGTGCAAGCTCCAAAGGAGCGTTTACATGGCGGAAATAGAATTAATTCCTGGGAAAATATTCTGAGCGATTTGAAAAGCAGCATTTAACAACAAAGCTGCTAATTGTGCTTCAACTGGTGGCCACTAACTTCTAAAGAATTATGCCCAAAATACTAGCTCACTTGAGCCAGTCTCAGCCTAGCCAACCTCACAGCATCGTTGGAAAGAGGGAGAGCCATGTGTGTTACCTTGAGTAAGAAACAAACACAATGATAAACAGACCAAAACAGATTTGGACTGGACAGCCCTTCATATAGAGGATTCCTTCAAGCAGACGACTGTCTTCTGTAAGATAGGATACATGGGCCTTGTAAATGAAAATGGGACTCTCCAGCCAGAGTTAAGCACTCTTAAGAGACTTAAGTGGTGCTTCGCTCCTCCCAACCCACTAAATTCAAAGGGACTTGGAAAGTGCCTAATTTTGGCTGCTTATTTATTTAAGTTGTTGGTATGCTGGGTGTTTTTTTTCAGGCAGACCTCGCAAAGCATTTTACATAATATTATTAAAATAATAATCACCAGTAGCTATTATAAAGTAGAACTATTATACAATAGAATAACAATCATCAGTATCACTTATACAATAGAAGACCTGTTTCCGTATCTGCCCTGCCTTCTACCCTCAGGGCAAGACAGACACCCACACATTATTAGGAAGGGAGGCACCAAACTGCTTCTCCAAGATTGTGATCAATGTTATTCCAGCTCTATTTGTGCCATTTTGAAGTTAACAGAAAGCAGGGGTGTCATGAAACTTCAAGGCAAGCTGCATTCAAAGACCATCAATGAAGCACACCTCTCTGTGTAGGATTCATAGCTGTCAACTTACAGATTTGAAAATAAGGGACCAGCAGCCTCGGAAATAAGGGATCAGCAGCCAAAATAAGGGATTTTCAGAGCACAAGTATGTTCGACTTCTGAGCCCCTCCGAGCCAAAGGCAGAAAGCCCAGTCAGCAGCCAAACGAAGCCTCAAGCGGCGGTTCCCACAGCGCAGCAACCCGGCAAAGGGGATGCAGCAAGGGAAACCACCGGCACCTTTCCGCTGGGAAGCGCTGAGCAAAGGCGAGTCCCCAGGCAACGCGGCCAATTTGATTGGCACAAGGCATGCAAGCTCCACCCCCCAGTCGTTCTTAGACTCCTTATTGGGTGAGCAACGCAGCCAAGCAACACAGCTGGAGCCTCCCTCCTCCCTGGCTGGCAGGGAGGGAGGGAGAGGAGCTGCTTCCTTTGAAACCTGGGAAATTTAAGGGACATCATCAATAAGGGACAGCAGCGGGACACGGCACTGGGATAAGGGACTTTCCCACCAAATAAGGGACGGTTGACAGCTATGGTAGGATTGCTTACACCACCACTTCTAAGCATACACAGGTCATCCTAGAAACTGAGTTCCAGCAAGTTCTGGCTGGAAAAAAGTCGTGTGTATGCACTCAGCTATACAGCTGCAAATAAAAATGTTTTAAAGGTGTTGTAAAATGTAATATACAAATGTGACACTAGATGGCGACAGTGAGCTATGCAAAATTCATTGTATTTTTCCAAACGGTTTTTTTTTAAAAAAGCATTTCACAGCTTTTTTAAATATGTGTGTAGATTCCACCTGTGTGTGTGTGTTTGCGTGCGCATTTTGCTGTACATTTTGAAAAGCAAAATGGCACTGCCATTCTTCCTCTTGAGATGATCTTTCAGAAAGCACAGTCATCTTCAGCCCTCCTTGCCAAATCACCAGCTTTTAAAATTTAGTTTTTAGTGAAAATTTTAGAGTGATCTAAAGAATGACAAAAGAATGACGGAATGATTTCTAAAATTCTTTTAAAAAAAAAAAACCCGCCAACAAATTATACAAAGAAAACAACAATACGACATCTAAAATTTATCATAAAGCCACCTCAGAAAGAAGTCACAGCTCACATGCATCGGAAGGCCTTGAAAAGCCCAAATTTCATTCACCAACTGCCCAAGAGAACAGATATATTTAACCTGGTTCCAGAATCCCCTCAAAACCGCCACATTCCATGCTTTCACCCTATTATATTTTGCAAACCACTCTAGTGTTACTAAATATTTTGAAGCAAGCAGATGAACTCATGGCTCTGACATTAAGTTGCTCACACAGACCTTCATGAGTTATTTGTACAAGTGAGCCACCTGCCAATCACACAAGCAAACAGTGTGAAGAACCAACCAGCGAGCAAGAATGTAGGTGCTTTTGAGCAGGGATGGCCCAATGTTGTTGGACGGACTCCAGCTCTCACCAGCCCTTGCTGGCATGGCGAAAGGTCAGGGACTAAGGGAGCTGAAGCTCAACGACAGCCGAGGAGCCATAAATTTCCCATTGATGCTTTTGAGGAACAAATCTGTAGCAGCTTTCCCCAAAGCTGCTGCTCTTCAGATATTTGGGACCACAAATCTCCAGCTGGAATGTTTGGAGCTACCGTCCAAAATATATGGGTGTTGCCAAGTTGGGGATGCTTGGTCTATATACAGTGGTACCTCGGGTTAAGTACTTAATTCGTTCCGAGGTCCGTTCTTAACCTGAAACTGTTCTTAACCTGAAGCACCACTTTAGCTATTGGCACCTCCTGCTACTGCCGCGCTGCCGGAGCATGATGTCTGTTCTCATCCTGAAGCACTATTTCTGGGTTAGCGGAGTCTGTAACCTGAAGCGTATGTAACCTGAAGCGTATGTAACCCAAGGTACCACTGTACGTTTCTGAGCACAACACACAAGTGTTGGTGCTGATCTTTAAAGCCCTAAACAGCCTCAGCTCAGTATATCTGAAGGAGCGTCTCCACCCCCATAGTTCTGCCCGGACACTGAGGTCCAGCACCAAGGGCCTTCTGGTGGTTCCCTCGCTGCGAGAAACCAAGTTACAGGGAACCAGGAAGAGGGCCTTCTCAGTAGTGGCGCCCACCCTGTGCAACGCCCTCCCATCAGATGTCAAAGAAATAAACAACTATCTGACTTTTAGAAGACATCTGAAGGCAGCCCTGTTTAGGGAAGTTTTTAATGTTTAATGCTGTATTGTGGTTTTGATATTTGGTTGGGAGCCACCCAGAGTGGCTGGGGAAACCCAGCCAGATGGGTGGGGTATAACTAATAAATTTATTATTATTATTATTATTATTATTATTATTATTATTATTTGGATTGTCATCTTCACTTAAAATTATCACTTTCCTCCTGGTGGCAGCATGTCGGATAATGACCACCTGGACAGAATTTCAGACCAAGCATGGCAAATTCTTCGAAGCAGTAACTTATTTATGATCCACCCTCGCTACCCGAGCAATATTGTGTATTAACCTCTCTGCTTCCGCTGAACTCCTGCAGTGCCAGCAGCATGAAATCCAGATTGGCATGAACTATCTACGCAAACATAATGTACATTTATAGAGCAGAACAGAGATGTCTCATGCCTTGCGCTGAGCAGAAGGTTAATATATTCTCTACATCTCGTTTAATCTTCTTTACCCTAATTGTTTACTGACAATATAGTTGCACTGGGATTAGCTATGATTAACTGTGCCTCTTAAGTTAATACAGGAACTTTCAAAACGTGTGGGAGTTGTTTTTTTTTAAAAAAGTTACTTACCAATATCAAAATGTATTGCACTTAATATTTTAACGACCAATTAATTTTCTAAACTGGGGTACAAATACACACAGCATGGACTTTGGCGAAATTAAACTTGCGAAGGCAAATGAACAAACCGTTTTTAACCGCTTATAGTGAAAGACCATCACTAAGAAAATGAGGAGGAAAGACAGATTTGTCAGTTATAATAAAAAGGATAAAAACAGATCGACAGAACGTAGGAGGACATTGAAAGAGGAATGGCAAAACATTCATATCTCCCCCCTCAGGTTTAAGGGGGAGTTCTACTTACACCAATACTTACTTTAAAAAAAAAAAAATCCCTGCACCCGCTTTACAGAAGTTATAACAAAATCTGCAAGGCTCAAAAATACCTCAAAAATGTAAAATGAAGACATGGCCGAGGCAAAAACAAATAAGCCAGCTCCATGGGAGATATTGATGCATTTGTTTAACTCTCCTGCTGAAATCCATTGGATTTAAAATTGCGCAACTTTTGCTTGACTGTGGGCTACATGATTTGTGAAGCTAACCTCCTCTTTCCTCCGTCATGTTTATGTTGGGGTTTTTACTTCGTCTTGTTTATGAAAGACCGTTTTATTCCTGCAAGTGTTTAAGCGGCTGCAACCACACAACTTGAACAGCCATAGCGGCAAGATTTATGGGGTGGAGAAAGGAGCAACATTGCACATTTCGCAAAATCAATCACGGAATTGTACGTCTGGCAAGGATGCCCTGTAATTTAACTCAGTTTGCTGAAATACGTCCCCTTCCTTCCCAAACATTCCTGGGATGTTAGTCTAGCAGTTGATGGAAACCAACTCAAAGACTGCCAGATTGTTTGCTAGACCAGAGTATGGGCACCTGTGTCTAGGACTCTAGCTCCCATCAACCTCAGCCAGCAGGGCCAATGATTAGGATGATGGGAGTTGTAGTCCAATGATATTCTCTTGTTAGCTATGCTGTTTTAAATGTGCATTTTATATTTGACTTCACTTAGCATTGTTTTCTTTTGAAATGTTTAAGATTTTTTTTTTGGTTAACTTTGTGTTAAATATGTATTCTGTAGTTGACCTCCTTTATAATGTTTTTTTCTGAAATCTTTAAGACAATATTTTAGTTTCCTGTTAATTATGTTGCTTTGACTGTATACTTTATATTTTATTTTCTTCAGAAATGTTGATTCTGGATTGCTTTATTGAGGTTTAATATGCTGTAAACTGCCATGAGGTTTTTAAAAATATAAAGCGGTATAGAAATGAAAATAAATAATAATAATAATACTGAGAGAGAACCACATTGGCTACCCTGATATCTTGTCAGTAGGTTAGCACTGCTGAGGTAGTAGCTCAGCTTCACTCTTCTTTTATTTCTCTTTCCTCCCATCCCTGCCTTAACCCCACCCCCCAAAAAAACCCCTGGATTTACAAAAAAAAAGTGTGCTTGCTGCTCAGCTGTAATTTGTGGAGATGTAGAACAGTCCTGGTTCACTTCAAGCTGAAGATCTGGTGTGGATCATGTGATTATCCCTTTGAAGTGTACAAAATATCTATATATTTTTAAGCTCAGAGCTGGCCTTCCTACTCAATTATTGGCACAATCCCTTTTCAGTGAAACCGGCTGGCTAGGCAGGAAATGATGCACAGCCCCACGTCTCCCCACAAGGAACAGTTTCCATATACTCAAGAGAAGGTGTGCTATTGTATAGAGGTTTGTAAATTTTCAAAGGGATTATTATTATTATTTAGTGGTCCAACAGCAACCTGTGAGCTTCTAAGACTGAGGGCAAGCGTCCTGTCCCAAGCTGGCAGCAGGAATATTATTGGGAGGGGGCGTCTGTGATCCACATACCCTAGAGCCCCACTTGTCCTAGAGCCATTGTGGCATAATGGTTAGAGCATGGGTAGGCAAACTAAGGCCCGGGGGCCGGATCAGGCCCAATCGCCTTCTTAATCCGGCCCGCGGACAGTCCAGGAATCAGCATGTTTTTACATGAGTAGAATGTGTCCTTTTATTTAAAATGCATCTCTGGGTTATTTGTGGAACCTGCCTGGTGTTTTTACATGAATAGAATGTATGCTTTTATTTAAAATGCGTCTCTGGGTTATTTGTGGGGCCATAGGAATTTGTTCAATTTCCCCCACAAAATATAGTCCGGCCCTCCCACAAGGTCTGAGGGACAGTGGACCAGCCCCCGGCTGAAAAAGTTTGCTGACCCCTGGGTTAGAGTGTTAGACTAGGAGCTGAGAGACCAGGGTTCGAATCCCCACTCAGCCATGAAGCTCTCTGGGTGAGCTTGGGCCAGTCACAGCCTCTCAGCCTAACCTAGCTCACAGGATTGTTGTGAGATTGAACCTACACTACCTGGAGTTCCTTGGAAGAAAAAGGTGGAATATAAAGGTAATAATAATAAAATAGAAGAATTCCCAAACCAAACCTTAGCTTAAGCTACCTTGGCAACCAGTCTTTATAGGTCTTTAGAAGGACAAAATGGGATCAGGAGTTGCTTTCTTGCAAAAAAATGAAATGGAAAACTTAAGCCTATCTGATATCAAATCCCACAAAGTAAATACAGTGGTACCTCGGGTTAAGTACTTAATTCGTTCCAGAGGTCCGTACTTAACCTGAAACTGTTCTTCACCTGAAGCACCACTTTAGCTAATGGGGCCTCCTGCTGCCGCCGCGCCACCGGAGCACAATTTCTGTTCTTATCCTGAAGCAAAGCTCTTAACCTGAAGCACTATTTCTGGGTTAGCAGTGTGTGTAACCTGAAGCGTATGTAACCCAAGGTACCACTGTAAATCACTCATATCACTATGTGGCAGATTGGTTAGCATGGCAGACATGAACCCAAGTGGCCTAACTATAAAACCAAAGCAACTTTTATCCTAGGAGCATAGTTCAACACCTTCTGTCATTTGTAATAACACTTCCACTCTGCAAAGGATGATTTCTACAAGCCCTCACAATGCACTGGTAATGCAGGTCTGAGTAGATGCTGGAAGAGACTCGCTCAAGGCCACGTACTGTTGCAACAGCAACAGATGTGAAACTTTTAATTCAAGAGCACACAGAAACGCCATTTACCTTCCTGCTGCAGTGCTACCTATTTATCTACTTGCACTGGCGTGCTTTCAAACTGCTAGGTTGGCAGGAGCTGGGACAGAGCAACGGGAGCTCCCCCCGTCACGGGGATTCGAACCACAACCTTCTGATCAGCAAGCCCAAGAGGCTTGGTGGTTTGGACCACAGTGCCACCCGTATCACAAGGGGACTTACTCCCAGGTAGGTGCCAGAGTGCAGCCCTTTCAAGACCAATGACAAGCCTGATATTCTGCCCTTCTCATTTTGGGAGGTGCCTCCACCTGCCCTGCATAGCTGTCAACGTTTCCCTTTTTTAAAGGGAAATTCCCTTATTCCGAATAGGATTCTTCGTAAGAAAAGGGAAGAGTTGACAGCTATGCTTATATGAGGGAACCTCTGTGTCAAGGATAGGGAACCTGTGGCCTTGCGGATGTTACTGGACCACAACTCCCCTCTGCCCTGGCCATTGGTCAGACTAGCAACAGATGTGAAACTTTTAATTCAAGGCTGCTGCATTGACTCTCTGGTCATTGAACTAGTGCTACTTTCTTTGAAAGCAGATACCCACAGAATGCATGTTACTTTTTCAAGCTGCTCAAATAGACGATGGATAAATTAGGGCCTTTTTTGGAGGGGAGGAAAACAGAAGAAACTCAAGGGAAAAGTCTTGTGGTTGTATTTTTTTTTAAAAGGATACTACTAATAAGTTATCTGCTGCCCCCTTCAGGCAACTCCAAACATTACAAATACAGCTGAACAGCTGTTCCTTCCGATTACGGTAACAAGAAAATCAACCCACCCCAGCTTCTGTCACTACATTGGGACACATTTGGAAAGGGATTACAGACAAGCTATCTGGCTGACGGGAATGCAAGGTGAAAATCAGCTAACACCTGCACAAACCAGGAGAGTTCCTGGAAGCAGATTTGCCTGGAATTGTGTCATCTTAGCTCCTGGTCATGTAAGCAGAAGTCCTCCCTTGCCCCAGTTGGCCTTCCTATTGCTGCTAACAGGGTAGATTATCTCTCTCTCACACACACACACACATGTCAGTACGCCTTTCAACCGATGTCAGCGACTGGGCTCAGTACCGGGTTCTGCCCCGACTGGGCTAGGTGACAGGAGCACTTTCAGAGACCTTCCAATCCTGGACTCGCAACTGTGCATTGTGAGCAACAAACTCATACAGAGTATAAATAACGCGGAAGCTAGCTGTGAAGCATAACTCCTTTTATTTCTAATAGCTACTACAAACTAACAAACTACTGGCTTGCATGAGTGTTACATCTCCCAGTCAGCCATCTAGTCACTACATAGTTAAGACTCTCTCCACACAGAGTCAGGCAGTCAAGTAGAAGAGCAGTTTCCACCCCCTCCTTTCTCAAAACATCAGATCAGGAGATTCTTGCAATGGGAGGGGTGAAGGTATCAACAACACACACACACACACACACACAACACAACATGTTGTTGTTTAGTCGTTTAGTCGTGTCCTGACCCCATGGACCAGAGCACGCCAGGCACGTCTGTCTTCCACTGCCTCCCGCAGTTTAGTCAAACTCATGCTGGTAGCTTTGAGAACACTATCCAACCATCTCGTCCTCTGTCATCCCCTTCTCCTTGTGCCCTCCATCTTTCCCAACATCAGGGTCTTTTCCAGGGAGTCTTCTCTTCTCATGAGGTGGCCAAAGTACTGGAGCCTCAGCTTCAGGATCTGTCCTTCCAGTGAGCGCTCAGGGCTGATTTCCTTCAGAATGGAGAGGTTTGATCTTCTTGCAGTCCATAGGACTCTCAAGAGTCTCCTCCAGCACCATAATTCAAAAGCATCAATTCTTCGGCGATCAGCCTTCTTTATGGTCCAGCTCTCACTTCCATACATCACTACCTGGAGGAGGAACCAGCAAGCCACTCCAGTATCCCTGCCAAGAAAACTCCATAGACAAAGACAACAGGCATATAAACACAACATACCCTCGAACATTTCTCTGATGAAAATAGGGGTGCCCTATTCCATAAAATAAAAATAGTAATAATTTTATTCTTTATAGCCCGCCTGACTGGGTTGCCTCAGCCACCCTAGGCTGCTTCCAACATACAGTGGTACCTCGGGTTAAGTACTTAATTCGTTCTGGAGGTCCGTTCTTAACCTGAAGCACCACTTTAGCTAATGGGGCCTCCCGCTGCGCCGTCGTGCAATTTCTGTTCTCATCCTGAAGCAAAGTTCTTAACCCGAGGTACTATTTCAGGGTTAGCGGAGTCTCTAACCTGAGGCATATGTAACCTGAAGCGTATGTAACCCGAGGTACCACTGTATATAAAAACATAATAAAACTACACAGGGCAGCCTTCAGATGTCTTCTAAAGGTTGTATAGTTATTTACAATGCTTCTGGGGGGGGGAGGTGTTGGTACTGCGTACCCCCAGAAAAAAAAGGCACTGGTTACTTATCTCCTTGGCTCGGGATTTACATGACTGCATACCCTCTGATGAAAACAGAGACATCTTACCATACCCTCCAACATTTCTCCAATGAGAATAGGGACATCCTAAGGGAAAGCAAGACATTCTGGGATCAAATCAGAAACTGAGACAGCTTCTGTAAATCCAGGACTGTCCCTGGAAAATAGGGACACTTGGACACACACACACATAACCCTCGGCATGGCCCTGATGTTGTACTAACAACACGTAACTGATCAAATTAAAACAACTATCACTATGCCCACCTCTGCCTTCTGAATTCCAACTCTGCACATGGGGCAAAGTACAGACAATGCTGAGGAGATTTATATTCAATATTTTTTTTATATATTTTTTTTAAATAGCCAGAAATTGCAGAGGACTGGGAGAGTGCCAAGTGTGAAGGGTTTGTGGCATGTCTGCCTTAAATATTCGCACTGATTTTTAATGGCATTCTTATCACTTCTTCTCTTTCTCGCACTGTGTTGCGTTACAGCTTGAATTCTGCGGAACTCAAACTGGGCTACAAGAAATGCAACGTAAGAAAGAAAAGGAGCAACGAAAACACAATTATAAAGCATACGGCGTCTAGCACGGCGCACTGAAATTGCTACAACAGGCAGAAATATCATTAAGCGCGTATACCGAGACCCTCGGCAGTTTTCAAGAGCGACTGCACTAAGTCAAAGCTTGCAGCAGTAAATGGACAGGGAGAAGGGACACAGCTACATTCTCCCATTCCGGAACCTGCACACTTGATGCAAATCAGGTCATACAGGTGCAACCGTCAGAAAATGCCCCCCATATTATTTGCAAACCTCTGCCCTTTTACTGGTAATAAGTAGCAAATATCTTCATCTGTTGAGACTGCTTTATTTTTATCTGTAGTCGTGTGCAAGAAAGGGTTACAGAAATAAAAAAAGAGATGTGAACAGAAACTGCTGAAAATGACTTTTTGTCGACATGTGAAGGATTCCATATGATCAGCTCCCAACAGGGGACAAGAACGATCGAATCACAGAAGTCCGTTTTTAAAAGCCGAAGCTATCGCTTTCCCTGCTCTGCTGTGATCTATACTGATCATCTGCTGTGTTTAACAGCAGCAATATAGGCTTTTTATTATCTAGAGAGCCCAAAATGGATGTCCTTTATTAGAATTAATTCAAACATAACACTAATCACACTTTTCTCCCTTGAGGATGTCAGCAATATTTTTAAAGGCAAAACAAAAACAAAGCCAAAATAATAATAATTAAACCATTCCAACAAACAGCAGCAGCTACAAATTGGTGTTTAGCAGTCCAACTCCTTGGCACTCGATAATGTAGGCATCCTTGGGGGATGCGTCCTCTTCTGATTTTGTCACAGTAAATTTAGCCTGCAATGAAAATAATTTTAAGTGTCATAAAGTGGGTTTATTAACGTATTCTTTAAAATGCACATGTGTAGCCACCTGTATATAGGGACGCAGGTGGCGCTGTGGGTTAAAGCCTCAGCGCCTAGGGCTTGCCGATCGAAAGGTCGGCGGTTCGAATCCCTGCGGCGGGGTGCGCTCCCGCTGCTCGGTCCCAGCGCCTGCCAACCTAGCAGTTCGAAAGCACCTCCGGGTGCAAGTAGATAAATAGGGACCGCTTACCAGCGGGAAGGTAAATGGCGTTTCCGTGTGCGGCTCTGGCTCACCAGAGCAGCGATGTCATGCTGGCCACGTGACCCGGAAGTGTCTCCGGACAGCGCTGGCCCCTGGCCTCTTAAGTGAGATGGGCGCACAACCCCAGAGTCTGTCAAGACTGGCCCGTACGGGCAGGGGTACCTTTACCTTTACCTAGCCACCTGTATATTGTTTGCATGACGTGCAAGAGCTTGTTTATTAAAATCAGGCTCTGAAAATAAAATATAATAATAACAACAACAACAACAACAATAATAATAATACAAAACTGATAGTAAACAACGTTCAGTTTAAAACTTGAGGTCTTAAAAGCGTGAGTAAACTTGTCATATGAACAGACCTGAGGAGGCGTTGCTAGACCCCACCTGAGGGAGACTATTCTATAACAGCAGCATAAACTACTGAAAATATCTACCGTATTTTTCGCTCTATAACACGCACCCGACCATAAAGGTAAAGGTAAAGGTACCCCTGCCCGTACGGGCCAGTCTTGACAGACTCTGGGGTTGTGCGCCCATCTCACTTAAGAGGCCAGGGGCCAGCGCTGTCCGGAGACACTTCCGGGTCACGTGGCCAGCGTGACGAAGCTGCTCTGGCCAGAGCCAGAGCTGCACACGGAAACGCCGTTTACCTTCCCGCTGGTAAGCGGTCCCTATTTATCTACTTGCACCCGGAGGTGCTTTCGAACTGCTAGGTTGGCAGGCGCTGGGACCGAGCAGCGGGAGCGCACCCCGCCGCAGGGATTCGAACCGCCAACCTTTCGATCGACAAGCCCTAGGCGCTGAGGCTTTAACCCACAGCGCCACCTGCGTCCCACGCACCCGACCATAACACGCACGTAATTTTTAGAGGAGGAAAACAAGAAAAAAAATATTCTAAACGAAACAGTGGATGTATGATTTTTGTGGTTCATGCTGTGGCCACAGATATGTAATCTGACGGTGAGTTTGGGGTAGCCCAATGCAAAAATCCTGAGGATCCACGTGGATCCATGTTTGTAACCACGTTTTTGCACCACTGCGGCCCCAGGCAACAGTGGGTGCGTGATTTTTTTGGTGCAAACTGTAGCCATGGACATGCTATGTGATCTGATGGTGAATTTGGGGTGACCCAGTGCAAAAATCCTGAGGATCCATGTGGATCTGTGCTTTGTAACCACATTTTAAGTGGGGAGGGAAGGAAAAGCACTCAAGGGACAAGGAGCACGCGTGGGGTGGGTGGAGAAGGATGCTGCTAATAATGGAGGAGAGGGTATATGGGGAGAAGGCTCCTCTCCTCTTCCACTTTGCTCCTTTAAAGCCAGCAGGCTCTGCTTCTCTCCCTCCTCCCCGGCTCATCCCCCCGGCTAAGCGAGCTGAAAAACTTTGCTGCTATTTAGCAAGCTGAGTGGGGAGGAGGGATAGAGAGCCTGCTTGCTTTAAAGGAGCCAACCAGACAGGAGCCGCTTACACTCGTGTAAGCGGCTCCTCTCCTCTCCCACTTTGCTCCTTTAAAGAAGCAGGCTCTCTGTCCCTCTCTCCTCCCCACTCAGCGGCTCTTCTACCGCTTTGCTCTTTCAAAGCGAGCCACGGAGGAGGGAAGCATTTGCTTCGTAACACGCACAGACATTTCCCCTTACTTTCTAGGAGGAAAAAAATGCGTGTTATGGAGCGAAAACTACGGTAACTAGAGAAAGCAAGTCTGTGAAGTGTGTACTCATCAACCGACATTAAAAAAAAAGAAAACTATGTATCACTCACCTTTGTCAGCTGTTCTGCAAAATGTATAGCAGTTTTTGTATGGAGAGTAATTGGTCCAGTTTTCACTCTGGAGAGGCCATTTGCTAAAGCCATGAAAATGATTAGCTTGAGAAGAGAGAGGAAGAAAAAAAACCGCATCATTATTAGTGATGCAACTCCCATGGCAGCTAAAGAAAGCCAGTTGAAGTAACATTCCTTGCCCACATAACTCACAATAAAATCCTATTCATGTCTTTGCAGAAGACATGTCAGCAAAGGTAAAGGACCCCTGGACGGTTAAGTCCAGTCAAAGGCGACTATGGGGTTGCGGCGCTCATCTCGCTTTAACGGTTAAGGGAGCTGGCGTTTGTCCACAGACAGCTTCCTGGGTCATGTGGCCAGCATGACTAAACTGCTTCTGGCACAACGGGACACCGTGACAGAAACCAGAGCACACAGAAATGCCATTTACCTTCCTGCTGCAGTGCTACCTATTTATCTACTTGCACTGGTGCGCTTTCAAACTACTAGGTTGGCAGGAGCTGGGACAGAGCAATGGGAGCTCACCCTGTTGTGGGGAGTTGAACTGCCAACCTTCTGATCAGCAAGCCCAAGAGGCTCGATGGTTTGGACCACAGTGCCACCCGTGTCACAAGGGGACTTACTCCCAGGTAGGTGCCAGAGTGCAGCCCTTTCAAGACCACCGACAAGCCTGATATTCTGCCCTTCTCATTTTCGGAGGTGCCTCCACCTGCCCTTGTCAAACTCTTGTTTCCTTATATGCATAGCTGTCAACGTTTCCCTTTTTTTAAGGGAAATTCCCTTATTCCAAATAGGATTCCTCACAAGAAAAGGGAAAAGTTGACAGCTATGATTATATGAGGGAACCTCTGTGTCAAGGATGGGGAACCTGTGGCCTTGCAGATGTTACTGGACCACAACTCCCGTCTGCCCTGGCCATTGGTCAGACTAGCAACAGAGTCCAACCACACTAGGAGGGCAAAAGGTTTGCCATCCCAGCTCTACACGAAACGCTTACTTGGTCTTGCAGATAATCGTCCACTGCTCCCCCATGTCGAAGATTTCCAAGCAACATCTCGGCGGCTTCGATTCCAACTTTGTCAGCATTTTTACCTGTGTGAAGAAGAAGCACAGGTAGAAACTAACACACCTGTGCTGCATGTGTGGCAAGTGTTTTGTGCTTGTGTGAGCTATGTGCCAAAAAAAAAAAAAAAAGGTTAGCTACCGTAGCTCAAGAATGTGGCCTTTTAGTGACTGTAATTATTACATCGTAATTACGCAGAACATGGATAATATAAAATAAGACACTACCACGAAACGAAGCATGTCAGAGCGCCAAATTAGTTTCCATTAGAAGCTTTTTCAAAAAAATAATAATTAAAAACCCTGTTTGCCCAAATCCTCACCTCTTTTACCAAGCGATGATCCGGCCAGCAAGCAACCTGTGGAAGTTTCTGCAACAATTCTAAACAGAAGGGGGGAGGGTGAGATGTTGGAACAGTTATGAATAGAAAACAGCCTTTGGAAAACTTTAAAGTGCAGATAAGTAAATTTCTGGATAGCGAGCGTGCGGAAACATGCAATTTGAGCCCACTCACATTATTCCACTTCCGGTTCCAAAGGCCTCATTATCCAGTTCTCGAACAGCCTTGATGTTGACGTCAAGGTCTCGGATTTCCTTTCTGATGCACCTCACTGCTGCCGACGCCATGTCTTTTGCTAACTAACGTGACAAGGTCAAACAAAGAAAAACAACTGAAACCTCGACAGAAGAGCTTTCCACCATAGTCTGAAGTTCCTACGTAGAAAATGGCTTCTATCATACAAAACGGGCGATAAAATTCTCCTTACCCCTCGGCACAGACACCAGGCTTGCTAAAGTGTCTCTTATACGCAAAGCATGTTACTGCTTGGTAAACGCTTGCCTATTAGACAATGTTTATGCAATGTAGGTCAGGGGTAGCTAATGCAGTGCCTTCCCAAAATTTGTTTTTGGGACTCCTATCATCCCCAACCATTGGGGCTGATGGGAGTTAAGAGTCCTATAATGTCTGCAGGGCACCCCCATTGGCTGGCTATACCTGGATTAGCTTCCTCTGCATATTTAGAAAGAGGTGCTATTCCAATGTCATAAAAACGAGACCCTGGAAGATACATTATTCTAGGTCAGGCTGATTCACCAACATCAGCGCCCCCAGAGTCTCTGGCAGGGCTCTTGCTTATCACATGCTCCCTGTTCCTTCTTTGAATCAAAGGTGCCAGTTATAGCACCTGAGACACCCCCCATAAAAAACTATGGTCCTTCTCCTTCTGGTTCTATAACAAAATATGTGTGGGCACCTGCATACATATGCGTTACAAATTCACTGATTTGCTGGAAAGAAAGTAGCTACACATTTTTTTTATTCACCATGTGCAGCAGAACACATGCATTTTCCCCATGAGGGTGCATTTAATTTTTCAACTGACAGATCACCAAAAGGAGGGGTGCTACAAAGTTTTGGTTAAATTAATACAATTTGGTTCTGCTTGGCAAGTAAAATGTGTGTCGAATTGCACAGAAATCATTAAAAATCATTGCCAAGTACAGTTGTACCTTGGATCCCGAACGCCTTGCGAGTCGAACGTTTTGGCTCCCGGACTCAGCAAACCCGGAAGTGGGTGTTCTGGTTTGCGAACGTTATTTGGAACCTGAACGTCCGACACAGCTTCTGATTGGCTGCAGAAGCTTCTTGCAGCCAATAGGAAACCGCGCCTTGGTTTCTGAACATTTTGGAAGTCGAATGGGCTTCCGGAACGGATTCTGTGTGACTTCTGAGGTACCACTGTACTTGCAGTTAGTAATAAAACATAAGATTGATATATAATCTATTTAGTACTAACTGACATTTCCAGAAGGTAACATTAAAATGCCTTGGTTTTCCAAAAGCAGTTAGTGAGCTGGACTTACCAAGCTGAGAGCTGTCCAATCACAAAAAAATAAAGAGCAGATTTGAACGCCTCACACCCAAAAACCTTGTGACCCCCTCACTGAAAGAAATTTGCAAAAAAAATGAGTTTTGACCTCTAAAATGACACGCCCTAAGCATACGAGGACAGGCTCACTTTGACTGGCAGAGCTCCAGCTACGAAGGCTCTTCCGTGTATCTTGGTCACGGTGCCGCGGTCGGTTAAGTCGATTGGGCTCAACTGTTTTACAGGGGACATCCGTATGATCACTTCGCCACCCCCCTTGGGGTAGTAGCCCCTGTCAAGAAACAGCAGGTTATGGGCCAGGTTATGTTCCTGTCATGGCAATGAAGAAACAAGTCAAATAAAAACTAGAGTTTATGGCTGGCTTATTTAAGCACAGTTCAAGGTTCAAACACAATGTCAAACTGCAGTTATTTAAAAGCTTCAAATCTCATCCTCGCAGTCACAAAAGGAGGAGCCTGAGACTTACCTCCTTTTTATATCACAGTCCAGGGTCAAACTGAACTTCTCAACCATTGGTTTGAAGACCTGGAGAGTAAATACATTTGCTGAAAAACACAGATACATACATATTTTAGTGAGCAAAATATTCCTTCCTATCACCCTGTCAGAGTGTCAAAAGAGTGTTGTTGTTTTTGACTTGTGTGCTGTCAAAGCACACACGTCAGTCATTGCTATGGGAGGTTGTTCTGAGCATATATAATACACAGATACAGTGCTATTTTTCTGGGAAAGGGGGGGCTAAAACTCACCATGAACACGTCCCTTGTTCTCTTAGAATGGCAATGGCGCCAGAACTGAGAGGTACCGGAACTGAGTTCCGGCAAGTTCCGGCTGAAAAAAAGCTCTGCATATATAGCGACAGAAAGATAGCTAGCTAGAAATGACGACTAGTTAATTTGCATGAATTCTTTTAATGGCATGATGTATTTATGTTTTTTAATGTTTACTTGGAAACCTTTGGGTAACAAGCAACGAGTCAAACAAACAAAATTGCTAGTAAGGTAGTGGCTTAATTCAATCTTATTAATGTTTTATTACTTATTATGATTTATAACAAATTATTATCATGAGATCTCAGGGCAGTTCACAGAACAAAAAACAGGGTAAAAACAAGTCTTGGACTCTCATAATCCCTCTTCCCCTTCATTTGCACATGGCAACAGTGATGGGGAGGTAGATTAAAAGCAGCCACTTCTAATTTGTCTGAATGCAGAAAACGTTGATTTGCACAAATCATTATTTATTTGCAAACTATTATCTGAAACCACAGTTTAATTGTGGCAAATACCTGGGGATAAACATGACAGCTAAAAACTTGAACTTATTTAAAGATAATTATGAGAAATGTTGGTTAGAGGTTAAAAAAGATCTAGAAATATGGTCCAAACTGAAGCTTTCCTTGTTGGTACGAATTGCAGCTATAAAGATGAATGTATTGCCAAAAATGCTATTTCTGTTTCAAACCTTGCAGATTGTGGACAAGACTGATTGTTTCAAGAGGTGGCAGAGAGATATTTCTAAGTTTGTCTGGCAGGGCAAAAAGCCCAGAATAAAATTCAAAATATTAACTGACGCGAAGGAAAGAGGGGGGTTTGCCCTGCCAGACTTTAAACTTTATTATGAATCAGCAGCTTTCTGCTGGTTGAAAGACTGGCTGCTTCTTGAGAACACAGACATTTTGGATTTGGAAGGTTTTAATAATGCCTTTGGATGGCATGCATATTTGTGGTACGACAAGGTTAAAGTGCACAAAGCTTTCAAGCACCATATTTAATGTCTGGATAAGGTACAAGGATTTATTGGAAAGCAAGACCCCAAGGTGGTTGTCACCCATGGAGGCAAAGGCTCTGAAAAGACTCAATATGGAGGCCAAGTGGCCGAAATATTGGGAGATTTTAGAACAAGAAGGAGATAAATGGAAATTGCAGAGTTTTGAGAAACTAAAAGATAGAGTGCGAGATTGGCTACATTATTATCAAATAAGAGAGGCCTACAATATGGATAAAAAATTAGGCTTCCAGGTGGAAAAATCGAAATTGGAAACAGAATTGTTGGAACCTAAAACTAAGATTCTTTCAAGAATGTATAACTTGCTGTTGAAATGGAATACTCAGGATGAAACAGTTAAATCAGCTATGATTAAATGGGCACAGGACATTGGTCATAATATTATGTTTGCTGACTGGGAAAAGTTGTGGACCACCGGTATGAAGTTTACGGCATGTAATGCCTTAAGAGAGAATATTATGAAAATGATTTACAGGTGGTACATGACCCCAGTCAAGCTTGCTAAAATTTATCACTTGCCGGATAATAAATGTTGGAAATGTAAAGAAACTGAGGGTACATTCTTTCACCTTTGGTGGACGTGCCCGAAGATTAAGGCTTTCTGGGAGACGATATATAATGAACTGAAAAAGGTATTTAAATATACCTTCCCCAAGAAACCAGAGGCCTTTCTCTTGGGCATAGTCGGCCAATTGGTGTTAAAGAAAGACAGAACGTTTTTTATGTATGCGACAACAGCAGCAAGAATACTTATCGCAAAATATTGGAAGACACAAGATTTGCCCACCTTGGAAGAATGGCAGATGCAAGTAATACACTACATGGAACTGGCAGAAATGACTGGCAGAATTCGAGACCTGGGAGAAGAGGCAATGGAAGAGGACTGGAAAAAGTTTAAGACCTATCTGCAGAAACACTGCAAATTTTATGAATGTTAAAACGATGCTAGATATAAAAATAATATGGCACAAGGGATATAGTGTTAAGAAGTATGCTAAAATGTAATAGAAAAATGGTGAAAAATTAAAGTTATATTATGTCAAAGTAAATAATATGCTAAAGGTGTTTAAACATAAAGAGGAAAGATTGGAGACATAATAGAAGCGATTCTAATAATTGGAAACCAGTTTTGAAAAAGGGTAAGGATTTGCTGTATCTGACTGAACAAAGAGGAACACAAAAAAGGGAGGTGTGAGGAGGTCAAGAAAGTAAGTTATGTAAACATGAACCTAAAAATTGGAGTTTTTATGTTTAACTTTTTTTCTTATTTGATCCATGTTTGTGATTGTTTTTGCTGTTTTGCATTTTTCTGATTTTTTTTCACTTTTTTATTTTTTCTCTTTTCTGTTAAAAAACAAATAAATATCTTTTAAAAAAACAAACAAACATTAATCTAAGGATCCAGAAGATCAATAAAGTCCAGAGTTGTATAGACAAAATAATAATAATAATAATAATTGTGGTTTGCAGGCAAAATAAAGTTTTTGCAAATCAGTTCCCTGCAATCAGGCAAAGCAAGTCATGGCTTGCTGCACACTAGAAAAAGACTTGCACATGACAGGGAAATCATAAGGAAAAATCATGGTTTGACATTATGTCTGAACTGAGTCGATGGGCAGTGCTGACTTTTAGTTTCCACAAATCCTGGTTTGTCATTACGTATATCTTGGTTTAAAACAAACTCCAGTTAAGTTAAATAATCCATGGTTTGAAGTTGCATTCTTCTGAAGCATGCCTTTCAAGGAAATGAACTGCAATGAAAATGCCTGAAGGAACCACAATTCTGAAGTCAGGCGTACTGTGCTACTTCTACAATCCCATTTGTTTAAACAAATAAGAATTTATAGCGCCTGAATGAATGGTTTCAAGAAGTGAACAGGCTAGTAGACAAGCATTCACAGTTAATTCCAAACAATCAGACAAAGAAGCAATTTATTATAGTTAAAGGAAATAAATCTGCCAATATAAGGGAAATAATCTGCCTTTATATGGGACTATCTGACATCTGCCTGTCAAAGGACTACTCAGAACCATACCACCGTAGCTGCAGCATCAGACCATTCAAGTAGTCTTGTCAGGGAAGCTACCAAAAACAATTTTTTTCTTTCCTCCTTCCTGCCAACAACATGCCACAACGCCAAAGTAGGTGGACGTGGAAAACTTAGAATTAGTAACTTTTCGTGGCTTTATCTCCACTTTCTGGAATTTAGGTCCACTTAACCGTTTGGTGGCAATTTATTTCGGATGCAGCTTTCTTGTGTAACGTTGTTGCCAAAGTCTAATGAAGCAAAGGACTGACTTGAGCTGCATAGATGGAAGGGTCAACTGACCATCACTGTATAGTCAATCTGGGGAGCCATCTCTGCATTGGTGCCACCTTTCAAACGAAGCTCCGATGGAGAGGCTGCAAAGAGCACACAGGGCATTGCAACTTGCATCAGCAGGCAGACACTCCTGCAAGGGGAATGAGACACAGACAGAATGTGTTATTTATTACGGAGGGACTGGAGCCAATGGGGATTCCAAAACTCTGTGGGAATGTTGTGGATAGTAGGAGAGGACATAGGAGTGGAGGGCCTTCTAGTGGTTCCCTCACTGTGAGAAGCAAAGCTACAGGGAACCAGGCAGAGGGCCTTGTTGGTAGTGGCGCCCACCCTGTGGAACGCCCTCCCATCAGATGTCAAAGAGATAAACAACTACCTGACATTCAGAAGTATCTGAAGGCAGCCCTGTTTAGGGAAGTTTTTAATGTGTGACATTTTAATGTATTTTTAATCTTTGTTGGAAGCCGCCCAGAGTGGTTGGGGAAACCCAGCCAGATAGGCGGGGTACAAATAATAAATTTTATTATTATTATTATTAAATATTATCCTTCCTTCACTCACGCTAGTGAGTCAAGTAGCAGAGTGCATTCCCCTCATACCAGGGGTGTCCAAACTTTTTTCAATGAGGGCCAGATTTGATGAAGTGAGGGCCGACCAAAGTTGTTGACCTTTTATTTTAGTATTGAAGTTGTTGATCTTCTGTTAGAATTTTACCCCAGGAAATTAACTGCCACAGGGGCCGGATTAAACCAATCGGCAGGCCAGATTGGGCACCCGGGCAGCACTTTGGACATGCCTGCCTTATACAGCAGGAAACTGGTTTGCAGATTCATTTGAATCTCCTTAGCTAAGCAATCCAGTCTGGCATGCCCAGATTGGATTTATTCCTGGTAAGTCCCCTTTGATCCCTCTCCAAAAGAGGAAAATGGCTGCGTGACTGGACCTGTTGTGGGGTCTGCAAGGGTCACGGCCACCTACCTGGTCACATGTGAGGATGCTCCAGACCAGGTGTAACAAGATGTTACACTAGCTGGAGTAACATCCCCTTGTCTGTGTCCACTCTAGGGAAACCAGGAATGTTGTATTTGACTGCTCCAACGGATTACATCTCACACTATCTACCAGTGACAGAGATGAACCTTACAAAAGGGTTATACTTTAAAACACACACACCGATGAGATCACAGAAAATCTGTGACCCAGTATACAAAGCTTCAAAAAGCCAGTCCCAGTGTTCAGAGTTTGCGAAGAAAAGCTATAAATATTACTATTTATTATGACTCCAGTGCACTCCCGTTGCTGTTTTTTAAATCCATGAATACGGGCCACCCAAGATCCAGAGCTATCTTGAAGTTTCTGGTGAAACACTGCATTTTGAAGCAGTTTTCCCCAAGACAGCTCCAATCTAACTCAAACATGGCATCCCTTTCCAGGAATTTCTTTTGCCACCAGTTTCACATCTGATTTACTAATAAAGATTGTGCAAGGAGGCAACTTGGCGAAGTATAAAAACCAAGGTGCATGTGGCAGAAAGCCCCAGGTATGGTACATTTGAGTACATTTCATTTTCCTTCTGGATTTCCTGGAGACAGAGAAACCAACTGGACAATTACCGTATTTTTCGCTCTATAAGGCGCACCAGACCATAAGACGCACCTAGTTTTTGGAGGAGGAAAACAAGAAAAAAAAATTCTGAATCCCAGAAGCCAGAACAGCAAGAGGGATCTGGCTTCTGGGATAGCCTCTTGCTGTTCTGGCTTCTGGGATAGCCGCGCACAGCCTCTCCCGGGCAGCGGGAGGAAGGCTCCCCCAAGAGCCGCATTTCCTTTAAAGAGCGCGCAGAGCGTGTGTGTGGTTCTTTAAAGGGAGCACTGAGCAGAGCCTCCCGCCTGCATTTGCTCCATAAGATGCACACACATTTCCCCTTACTTTTTAGGAGGGGAAAAGTGCGTCTTATAGAGCGAAAAATACGGTATGTCCGGCAAAGACATCACCACCTGAGGGTGTGGCCCGCAGCAACTTGTGCATACAAGGAAAGGCAAATTCGACCTGAAAGGCAGCAAGAAAAAACACAACCGATCGGCATTTTAAGCCACTAAGGTGTCTTGTCAATACTGGATCCATTTTCTTTCATTCTGTTATGTACAATTTCTCTTGAACACGGAATGACAATTGCTACATCAGCACCCAAAGAAGTCACAGAGATATACCCCGCTGTTTTGGTATCCGCGACGTGGGTCCCACCCTGGATCTTCCCTGGCACGAAAGTGACTTCGGTCGATCCAATTTCTCCACCTTCCATCTGCCCGTTGCAAAGGTCGCGAACCATTTTCAATCCTGACAGGTGCTGAGGCCTTCAAGTCAAGAGGACTGAGTTAGAATAGAAGCAAAGCCTGTGTATGCACTCACGTAGCAAAGAATACTCAATTTTTGCATGTCCGGTGCAAACTTCTCAGTACACCAGAGGTGCAAGCAGTAACTTGCCTGCAAGCTCAGGGTGAGCAGCCATTGTCCCTGGCCAAGAAAGTTAGTGGTCATAGCGGCAATCACCTTCCAGGGAAGGAGGAAACCAGCGCTATCACAGCTGCAGAATTCCCTGGGAAGAGGGACTGGTTGCTAAAGTACCCTGGAATTCATAGCTCTGTGACGGGTCTCCTAACAACTCTCAGTATCCTTTAACAGCTCCCATAATTCTTTGGGAGAAGCCGTGACTGTCCAAAGTAGCACAATAATGCTTTAAATGCACAGTGCACATGAGGCCTCAATCACTGCTAGTACGCAGAAGAGATGCTAAGTCTGTACGGGGGGGCTAAGGGATTTCCGGCTGCAAGCAGAGGCTCATATGACTGAATGCTACCCAGCAAGAACAACAAAAGATTCCTACACATAGAAAACGAGCGTGTTGGGGAGAATCTTGCCCTAGAACAGGACTGGGGACTCTGTGGGCTTCCAAACAATCATCAGCGCAGCTAAAGGTCAGGGAGGATGGGAGTTGTAGTCCAGCAATAAATAAAATAAACAAATAGCTGAAGAGTCACAGGTTATCTCCCCAAGTGTTATCGATGGTGATTATAATTTATACACTGTCCTATACCCATAGGCCTCAGGGCAGTTCACAGGATAAAATCAGAACACAAAACCAAGAAGCACACAATCAAACAAAAACAACCCTCCCCCGAAACACATTTTAAAATGGCAGAGGGTGTACGTTAAAAACAGTTAAATCACTTTTAAAAATGTTTGAAAAGGACATTTAAAAAAATCAATTTAACAGAAAAAGCAGTACTCTCTGCTGGGCAGCAACACCAGTCCTTATGAAGCCTGTCAGGCCCCAGCCTGGGTCAGGTAGATAGAGGCAGGAGCAGGACCCTCAGGCTCTCAGCAGGGTGGTCCTTGATGACTGTCCACCCCAACTTGCTTTGCTATGCAAAATGGATGCGCATTCAATCACACTGACATTCCCACTCTGCAGTCTGAAGCGATAATGTCCAGATGCAGAGCATCATGGGGTCAGGTGATTGACAGGTGGGCTGTCCTATCAAAGCTGGCCTGCCAGGTTGGGGGCAACGAGGTTCCCCAAGGCCTCTCCTAAAGCAAACCACTTTGTCAACTGTTCTCCTGGACTTACCTAAGGCCAGGCTGACTCCTGCCAGCTCGGATATTTTTCACATGTAAGGGCGTACCGCAGAGGCAGCTCAGAGCTGTGGTGACGCGCAGGATCTGGCCACCCTGAAAAGAGAGGATCAAATACTTGCGACAGATAGAAGTGACTGTCATGCAGGTACAGCCTCATCACGGTTTCCAGGCAAACTGCTCCTCTTTCCAGAAATTACTGTTGTGCTATTGCAGTTACCCAGTCTATATGTATGCACGCGGACTTTGTTTACAAGTCCCACTGGATACCCGGGTGGGTAGGCAGAGTTCTTCGGGGAAAGGCCATAGAATGACAGAATTGTGGAGTCAGAAGGGCTCCCCAGGGTCATCTAGTCCAACCCCCTGCAAGGCAGGAATCTCAACATGTGGTCCCCCATCCAATTTGAAACCATAGTGTCTAGCTTTGCAAGTGTGCTAGCAGTTTCATTGCTGCGTAAGTCAGTGGCAGAGGACCTGCTTTGTATGCAAACAACCGCATGCTCAATTCCTGGGGTCTCAGGGTAGGCCTAGGACAGATCCATGCCTGAAACCCTGAAGCGCTACTGCCAGTCTGTGCCAACACTTCAGAGCTACATGGCCAATGGTCTGGCTTCTTATAAGGCAGCCGCCTATATTCCTTTGACTGCAGCTTGCTTTTAAAGTGCTTTTTGATTTTTGTCATAAACGCCACTTGCACCAGCACACCTGCAAGGCGGGTTACTAACCAGGGGCGGACTTTGGTAATACGGCACCCTGAGCAAGGGCAAAATTTGGCAGTATTCTGAGAGGAAGAAGCTGTTCTACAGTGGAACGGGAGGTGAAGGCCAGGGGTCAGCAAACCTTTTCAGCAGGGGGCCAGTCCATTGTCCCTCAGACCTTGTGGGGGCCCAAACTATATTTTTTGTGGGGGGAATGAACGAATTCCTATGGCCCCACAAATAACCCAGAGATGCATTTTAAATAAAAGCATACATTCTATTCATGTAAAAACACCAGGCAGGCCCCACAAATAACCCAGAGATGCATTAAATAAAAGGACACATTCTACTGTTGTAAATAAAAATATGCCCTTTTCCCTTATGGGGTATCCAAGAGCCCATATAGAGTCCTTACATAGGTTCCCTATTGGTAGGAGAAAATAACAGAGGCCAACCAGAGAATATTGAGAAGCAAAGCAGCTAGTAAGCTTGATCTTTATTGATCTGTTGCAACAGGGTGCTCCCCTCACCCGCAGGAGAGGAAGAGGAACCCAGAAAAATGGCGCGCAAAGCCTTATAAAGAATTTTGAAATTGCCACCCTCTAGATCAAGACCACCCCCAGAAACATTATGCATGCATCACAGAAGGGGTGTAACCTAAGACCACCCCTCAGATACATCCCACCTACATCACAGAAATTTAAATGTTGTTTTTCTCCTGTCACAGTTTATCTCCTGTCTGGCAAGTTACTTGATTGGATTGCCTGGGGAGCCTGGCCATTCTTTTGTAGTGGTAAAATACTTATTTCCTGGGCCAGGTCACAGGCTCACACCTTATTCAAAAAGACATATCCTTGAGACAGGATTTGTGAGGAAAGAGACAATGGGGAGGCTTTTCCAGTTTAACCTTGCAGAGAAAGGATTTGGTCAGTTTAGGAATCAAAATGGTTCCAGGTTGGTCTTCCTGTGTTGATCTATGTATGTGCGGTTATGAACATTGCCATATATCTAAGACCATAAAATTCCTATCACACTACTAATGTAAAAACACGATGATTCCTGGACCATCCGCGGGGCCGGATTTAGAAGGCGTTTGGGCCAGATCCGGCCCCAGGGCCTTTGTGTGCCTACCCATGTGGTGGGCTCTCCTTTCCTGGACGTATTTTTAGCAGAGGTTGGGTGGCCATCTGTCATGGCTGCTTTTGCTGAGATTCCTGCATTGCGGGGGGGGGGGTGGACTAGATGACTCTAGGGACTCCTTCCAACTCTACAGTTCTATTCAGAAGCAAGCCCCACCGAGCAGGGCTGCAGCCTACTATAAGTAACCTGGGTGGGGTAAGGAGAAAAGTAAACACAAGGAGTTTGGTATTCCCGTTGGGGAAACCAAGCAAGGTGTTATGCGGCTCCACAGCAGGGGATCGAAGGGGAGACGCTCCCCACCCCCAAATCTCCAAGAATGCAACTCCGATCTATCTGGAGACCGGTCCCGCCTCCCCAAAAAACCCCATTCATTCAGGTCCATGGCGGCTATGAACCCCGAGAAAGGCGGCCGGCCCCGCGCGTAATCCTCTCCGGCTCCCAGCTCACCCCTTCCATGATGCCGCCGTCGATCTCCACCGGCTCTGGATCGCCCATGCTCGGAAGCCGCCGTCGAGGATCCGAGCCCCGGAGCCTGCAGACCTGGGCGAGAAGGAGACGCCGGCACACCCGCCCTTTGCTCCAGGCCGCCGCCAGCGAGGAAGGGAAGCCGCGGACTCGGCTGAAGCGCCGCCCCCGCCGGGCTCGGGTTGGAGGCGCGCGGAGCAGGCGCACAGGGAAACCAGCGCAGCCGCCCTTTCCTCGGAGCTGCGGATCTGCAGCGCCGCTTACGAAGCGGGATTTGGCTTCTCTTATCTACCGACAGGCTCTTTCGGTAACTGATTTTATTGAAACCGAAAATGCGTAAGATCCTTCCCAGAGCGCAGGAGATTTATTTTATTTTTTGATCTCAGGGTCGTGGGTTCGAGTTCCGCACCGCGGGGCGAAAGCTCCCTGCGCCGCAAGGGGTTGGACTGGAATGATAAGCTGCGCGCAACTGCCACTGACAACAGACGGCAGCTTGTCAAAACGCCGTATCATAAATTTCATTTATAAATTTCATGTAATTTCATTTATGTGCCATAAAATTCTAGACGCCGCTTGTGAACAAACAAATTTGCAAAAAAAAAAAAAAGTGAAACGCAAAGATCAAGAACAATTTGCAACCAGTGCGTGCAAAAGGTTAAAATGCTAGAACAAATACCGCAGCGTTGTCTTTCCTGAGTGTGCTTCGACTAGCTTTTATTCGGTTTGAGCAGCAATAGGATCCGGCCGACCCCGCTCTTGAGGCAAGAAGGTAAGGCGACCACCTTGGGTGGCACAATCACAGGGGCAGCAGATCCCGATGCAGATCTTTGTTCCCCGATGTAGATCTTGGTTCACGCCTTGTTCCCATGGCAGGGAGGGGTTCGCCTCGAGTGCCAAAATGTCTTGGGCCAGCCCTGAACAGGGTATAACGGCAGTGCAGAAACATTGTTCCTTACTTGCATTGCAGGACCAGATGATCTGTGTGGTCCCTTCCAACTCTACAATTCTGAGATTCTACTTTAGATCCCGCTTTTTCCCCAAGGAGGAGGTTCTTTCTCCACAATAACTCTGTGAGGTAGGTTAAACTGAGACACACACACACATATATATATATATATATATATATATATATACATACATACATACATATACATACACACACACACACACACACCCCTTGCTCATATGCAAATACACGTATGTATGTCTCAGTTTAATATATATTAGTTTATATAATACATATATATATATTTATATAAAATATTATATATAGCTCAGTTTATATATATTAACGATGCCACAACACTGCCATAGGCAGAAGCCTGTTCCTTCTAAAATATATACCCGGCTTCGTGCGCTGCCGAAGAGTTCTGTGCCGCTCGGCTGCTTGCGGCTGTCCATAGCGGAATCTCGCTTTGCCTTCCAAGCTAAGCGCCTCCCTCTCTCAGCCATTCATTGGAGAGAGAGAGAAACAGACCTTCAAGGGGGCGGGGGCAGCCTTTCAACGTCTTAATTGGCTACCGGGCGCCAATCGTGCGATCCCATTGGCTGCCAGGTGGGAGGGGTGTGGAGGCGAGGGTCTCTCCTCTCTCTTCTCTTCCCTCCCCCGGAATAAGATGGCGGCAGCCGTCGGGCTGAGGAGCTTTTACAAGGCGACGGGGCGCCTGGTAAGGGGGCAGTGCAGTGAAGCCCGTGAGAAATGGGGGAGGTTAGGGGTGGGTGGGTTAAGAGCAGCTCCTCAGTCGATCCCGCGCCCCAGCGATCCTCCTCTGTGGAAAGCAAGAGATCTGGGAGGACCTTGCCTTGAAACCTGCCAGTGATTGCGGGTATTCGAGCGCCTTGGTTGCCCGCCATATGGTTGTTCAAGGCGGGTTGCAAGGATCTGAAGGGTCACCTGAATCAGGGTCGTCAAAAGTGGGGAACTGTGGTCGATCCTCCTCCCCACCCCCCTCCCAAAAGCGTCCCTGTCGGTAACACCTTAAGAGATCTTCTGCTGCAGTAGGTAGAGCGTGTCATCTTAGGGGGGTTGAACTAAAATTTTGCAGATTTCTCCCATGAGCAGTGTCTTTAAAAATATGCTTTTGAGGTGCGAGGAATTCAAATCTGCTCTTATTTTTGTGACCGGACTACATTTGGCTTGGTAGATCTGCGTTCCATTTTTTTAAAAAAGCACATAAACTAGTTTTGCAGAACTGAAATCATGTTAATCTTACCATCTGAGAATGTAAGGTGATAGCAAATAAGAATAACAACATATATAACACCAATCCATGTTAATGGTTTCTGCACAATTTGTTGCACGTTTTGCTTAGCCAACAAAGCTAAATTATATTGATGTAACCGAAATATCTTTTGCCTTACAACTTTTTAAGCACGCCTCAGTTTTTGGAAATTGAAGAATTCAACACCCCCCTACCGCTGCTGCTGTCTTGCCCATTTTTGCAGTCTTAGCTCTCTGAAACTTCCCAGTATAAAATCTGCCCTGCCACTTTCCTATTTGTATATAAGGCTTTTGAAAACCACAGCAGTTTTTAACAGATTTGTTAATGAAAGATGTTTTCCAACCACTGTTAGTGCTGGTGTCTTGATGGAGCTTCCATGTAACAGAGGTAGCATACCTCTGGGTAGGTCCCAGATGTTGGGACAAATACTGGTGGTTTGAAGACAGGCAAGGTCCCCATTCTGCTGAGTCTAGGTGTGGTCGGTGCCTGACTGGGAGACGTCTTAGAAACCCCATGTATGCTGCCTGAGGTTACACGATGAATATTTAGAAATGGGAAAAACAAAAAAACCAGGAAATTATGGTTAAAAAATGTCAAGTTGTTTATGTTTTCCACTTAGTCCTCGAAGAGCTCAGCTTATGTATGGTCCCCAGGCAGTCTATACATACAGTAAAAAAGGTAAAGGACCCCCGACAGTTAAGTCCAGTCACAAACGACTCTGGGGTTGCGGCGCTCATCTCGCTTTACTGGCCGAGGGAGCCGGCGTTTGTCCACAGACAGTTTTTTCGGGTCATGTGGCCAGCATGACTAAGCCGCTTCTGGCGAACCAGAGCAGTGTACAGAAACGCCATTTAACTTCCCGCTGGAGCAGTACCTATTGATCTACTTGCACTTTGACATGCCTTTGAACTGCTAGGTTGGCAGGAGCAGGGACTGAGCAACAGGAGCTCACCCCGTCACGGGGATTCGAACCACCAACCTTCCAATCGGCAGGCCCTAGGCTCAGTGGTTTAGACCACAGCGCCACCCGCATCCCTCCTGCCACCCGCATCCAAACTTCAGATCTTGTCATAGGACCTCCTGCCATTTGTCCAGTGGCCTGTCCTTTGTGAACCCACTGAGGGACTCTTGACCTGACATTTGTGGATGATGATTAGATTCCATGTGTGTCTTCTCCATTTGTGATGAACACTGTGAATGGGTATTTTACAACGTATTCAAGCTAGCAAACTTTTGTTAAACTGATACAGTGGTACCTCGCAAGACGAATGCCTCGTAAGACGAAAAACTCGCAAGACGAAAGAGTTTTTCGTTTTTTGAGTTGCTTCGCAAGACGGATTTCCCTATGGGCTTGCTTCGCAAGACGAAAACGTCTTGCAAGTTTGTTTCCTTTGTCTTGCAAGTTTGTTTCCTTTTTCTTAAAACCGTGCATTCAGGCGGTGCAGTTGCGACTTGACTTCGAGGAGCAACTCATAGCACGCGGTGTGGTAGCCTTTTTTGAGGTTTTTGAAGACTTTGGTGATTTTTGAAGCTTTTCCAAAATCCGTGCTTCGCAAGACGAAAAAAACCGCAGAACGAATTAATTTCGTCTTGCGAGGTACCACTGTATCGTAGAGTTGGAAGGGACCCCGAGGGTCATCTAGTCCAACCCCCTGAAATGTAGGAATCCTGCCCACAGCCATCCCTGGATGGATTCGAACCACCAACCTCCTGGTTAACAGCCAGACCCACTGACCCACTGCGCCGCATGGGACTAACTGCAAGTACATCCTTCACTTGATTCTTATCTGCACACACGCAGATTAATCTGGCATACAGTTGGAACTTGATAACTTGAATTGGTAAATGATATGCATGTGCTTAGTTAAGTCTAAGCTTCTTTGATAATTCCATTGAATTCCACTGTGAGCTGCGACTATTGTATGATAGTCCGATACCTAATCCCAATGTAAAGGATTGGGAATGAGAACAAGCCTGCTGTGTGGATCTTGGTGTGGTGTTTTGATTTCATTTAATGTCTGGTGCAAGTTTGTGTGTGGTTTGCAGGATTTGTGAGTTGAGATGCTGCTGCAGTCTACTTTGAGTTCAGATTGTGTAAAAAAGTTTTGGCAGAAGTTTACTTCAGAAAGTAGTTAATACGCTGATGATGGACACTGAAATTGCCAATTTCAGTACTTTATTCATGGGTGTTTATGATGGTATTGGGGTGGTTATACATGACCACACTACCAATACTGTTTACACTTGCAAATGTTTTTGGAGTAGACATACTAATTTGTTTCTAGTCAGTGCAAGTCCCTTAGCGTCCTGCTGAAATCCTGTAACTCTTTATACCCCAAATGTTCAGGCCTACTGTTTTGTCCAGCAATACTCCCCCTTCCCCCGTAATAGGCTGACTTTGGGGAAGCATTGCAGAAGAACCAGTAACATGGAATGATGTTCTGATGGTCCTGTAAATTTCTTCCTAGTATAGGAGGGAAGAGAATTTGAGAATTCTTTACTCGGAGTTAAAGGTACCACATTTAAACACGTAATTGCCAACTTTCCCACACAGGTCTCCTCTTTCCTGGGCCTGCCAAGAAGATCATTTCTCAGTTTTTACTATGTGAAATGCTTGAGGTACTTTGCGGGACCTGCTACACTTCTTTATTAGGAATCCCAGCGGTTAACTTTTCTTTTAAACCATTTTAGGTTGATTCTAAGGCATTCTTGATCTCTTTTGGGAAGCTGTGCCAAACAACAACTCTTTGAGTATTGTGCCATTTTTGAAATGGAAAAACGGTGCCTTGTAGATTATTCTGTAGATGCTCTCTCACTGTCCTAATGACTTCAAAACTGGACTTGGGAGCAGGACACCCTCTGTGACTCCTCCCACCATTGATGGATGGATGAGACCTGATGCATTTCTGTGGCTGAGCTGAGCATCCCTCCAGCTTCTCAAAAGAAGATCTTCTGCAGCGCACCTGCTCCTTTGCATTCCTCCACAGCTTGAGAACCTCAGCATAGGAATTCTCCTTCCCTTCCCACTATTTCACTAAGAAAGTAATAAGCAAATACATGGAGTTTATATCCAGTGAGAATAACATTGACAATAAGATTACGTATCTGTGCCCTAAGTAAGTAAGTAAGTAAGCATCTATGGAAAATAATCAGTTGCACTTTCTCACTGCTGATTTTGACATAATTGCAGCATTAATCTAGTTGTGATTTTGGTAAACAATAGTGATTGGGACCACAGCTGAGGTCAGACAGATTGCTGGTGTGGTTTTTTTCTTGGTCACCTCTTCAAAGCTCTGATGAGCTTGTAAGATACAAAATGGCTACCTCTTCAGTGCTGGAGCATGGGCAATAGATGCACTGTGGACGTACATTTCCTGATATTGCCCAAAACTGAAGAGAAGGGGGCAGCTTCTCTTTATACGGAGTTCCATGTTGACTCCAAAGCCCATGGCCCAGAGCTAGTGGAATCTGATGGTAGTTTTTAATATGGTTGTTTACATTTCTTCTATATAGGCCCCTCAGGATTTTGAGGACAAATCTTCACTTTTTTGTTAACTTCCAATGAACACACAATATGGCAGAATTTGCCTTCTGAAACAAAGCAATTAATAACAATGAGTAAGATGCAAATGATAACATCTGCTGACTTTAATTGTCATTTTTCTCCTCCAATAATAAGTTGCTTCTGTGTGCTTCTGACAAATTGAAAGAAGAGAATAAGCGGTGATTTCAGTCTTGCTTGTCTCTAAGGCTTGGTTTTTGTTTCCTTTGCCAGCTCTGCATCCACCATATTAGATTGTACAGTAACTTCCGTTCGCTAAAGGCAAAATACAATTGTGGCCTTGACAAGCCCTCATGGAGGTATCGAAATCCACACCGATTGCTCAGAACAACTATTGGTGAGTTTCTTTCACACATAAAATTGTTTTATTTTATTAGGAGTTCTTGTCACTCCAAAGAGGCAAGGAAACAAGGAAGGATCAACATATATACTTGGAGCAATCTCAATTCTCCAAGTGCCAGGACTTATATAGCCAAAATGGAGCAATGGACAGTGAATGGTGTCCCATTAGGGCAAATGGGGCACTGTCCTCCCAACTTCAGTCTGTTGTGGAAGCCACCACTGGGTATCAGCATACTTGGGGAAATCCCGAGGTTTGCAAAAAGCCAAAAAACCTAAAAGAGAGGTGAGGAGGAACAAACCTCATGCATAGTGTAGGAGTCCCAAATAGCTCAGAGAAGACTGGTGTGCTCAGTGGCCATGAAATGCTGACGGGGGGGGGGGGGGCGGACTGGTAGTGGGGTTTGAATAGGATGGAGTAGCTGAAACCCTGAAGCACTCCATTCTGCAGTAAGCATCACTGAACATAGTCTTGAGGTAAATTATGCAGCAATACATAGTTAATTCACAGAGCCCAAAACAACATGGACCCAAAGTATCTTAAGGACCATCTGATAGTTTTTACTCCACCTCAAATTACTGAGATCCTCTAATGGGGCACTGCTGGTGGTTCCCCATGCCTTCACTAGAGACCAAGTATTTCATGTAGCAAGGCCTGCCCTGCGGAACTGCCTGCCACCAAAGGTTTGGCAGGCACGGTCCCTGGCTTCTTTCACATCTTCTGAAAATCGTTCAGACGGGTCTTCACAATCAGAATTTTAACCCACCAGTACCTGCTGTTGATGTTTTATTGATATTTCTGCTTGGGTTTTATGGGAGTGGTTTTATTATGTTTTGTGTGCATTGAGCCTCCTTTAATATACTTTAGGAAAGTGAGGTTTATAAATATCTACATAAATGAACGGCTGGAAGTAAGCAAGGTTGATCAGAGACTGCCTGAGAACCCTGTGTACCCCAACTTGATTCCACAAGGGAAGAAGATTGAGATTTAAATGTAATAAAGAGGTTAGAAAGTGGGGACAGTATTGCACTTCTAATTAGCAGTTGTTGGGACCTGACTCTAATGTAATGTAAGAATTGTATAGTTTGTACATAGAGCTACTCCATGCTGCTGTTCTGTTGTTTTGTTTGACATTTGTTCCCTTGTCTTTTCCTCTCCAAGTTTCACATGGCCAAATTGTCCAGTTCAAGCTCTCGGATATTGGAGAAGGGATTACAGAGGTGACAGTGAAAGAATGGTAGGTTTCCTCGCTTCATGCCACAAGGCTTCCTTTGCCTTGCACTTCCCTGACAAGTTGGTATAGGGTAGAAAAGGATGTTCGAGTTGTGTTAAGGCAGGAATCTCATTGTGTCAAGAGGCCCCTCACAAAATACACATACAAAGAAAAGGACATTGATAGGTAGAGCACTCGAAAGCTTTCAGTCTGCAGGTTAAAGTTCTGCTCCTAGCCATCACTGTTGTCAGCTGGCAAGGGTTGAGCTATATAGAGCAGAGGCCCATTCTCTGACAGCGACTGGCACACGGCCCATTATGGGGAGAAATGGTCCCTCATCTTTGAAGTCCACTAATTTCAAGAGTATAGCTTGAGGTAACATTCTGCCTGTATCCCACTAAAGAATAGGTAAAGGTAAAGGGACCCCTGACCATTAGGTCCAGTTTCAGACGACTCTGGGGTTGCGGCGCTCATCTCGCTTTATTGGCCGAGGGAACCGGCGTACAGCTTCCGGGTCGTGTGGCCAGCATGACTAAGCCACTTCTGGCGAACCAGAGCAGTGCACAGAAACGCCATTTACCTTCCCGCCGGAGCGGTACCTATTTATCTACTTGCACTTTGATGTGCTTTCGAACTGCTAGGTTGGCAGCAGCAGGGACCAGGCAATGGGAGCTCACCCCGTTGCGGGGATTCAAACCACCGACCTTCTGATCGGCAAGTCCTAGGCTCTGTGGTTTAACCCACAGCGCCACCCGCGTCCCTGACTAAAGAATACTTCCACATAATTTTGGAAATATCTTTCTGTATCCACGGAAGATAACAGTGAGACACGAGGAACAACCAATTGGCCAGAATTAGAGAAGGATGAGAAGGTGGACCTCAACCACGTCCTTGAACAAGCTCTTTCAACCAGAGGGTCTTTCCACACACTGTGCCAGGAAACATAAAACTGAGTGTGCATTGGCAGTTTGAAAAGGGGGGGGGGCTGAGCTACGCTAGGGGCCCCACATAAATCAAGGTTACCACAGCAATCGGAGGGAAGGTGAGGAAAAGCAGCTCCTTTCCTGAAATATCAGCAAACCATGATTTTACTCAATGCTGGCAACCCATTTCTGCCATATTTCCCATGGTTCTACCTGCAGCACCTATTTGGAGCACACCGCCTTATTGAAAGAACAGCATTAAAAAAGGAGAGGTGCCGATTGTCCCATTGTTCTTTGATAACCCTCCGGCTTCTCTGCCATGTATGTTACGCAGGTCTTTCTTTTTTCTTAGGTATGTAAAAGAAGGCGACGTCGTCTCCCAGTTTGACAGCATCTGTGAAGTCCAAAGCGATAAAGCCTCTGTCACCATCACCAGCCGTTACGATGGCGTCATTAGAAAACTCCATTACAACTTAGACGAAATTGCCCATGTGGGGAAACCACTAGTGGATATAGAAACAGCTGCCTTGAAAGGTAACGTCAGTGGATTTCATCATTCTGTCAGGATGGTCTCATAGAATCAAATGGGAAATAGGTAAATGGGAATTTTAAAAACATAAAACCAGTTATTGTTTCCAAGTGCTTTGCAAGTTGCAGGAGGTTCTTCACTAGGCAGGGGGTGGGGGCAGTTTTAGGCACTTCTCAATTCATTTTTAGAGCCTGGTCACTCAGTTATGTTACAAACAGAAATCAGGATTCAGAGAACCATTTCAAGCGTACAAGGGCTTTGAGCAACAGACTCGGGTTCTTATTTCTTGTTGCCATATAGAAGTCTTGGGCTTGCATCTTCTCCCCTTCTTCCTCTTTTGCAGGCCAGGTTGGAAGCTTCTGTCTTGCATTTTATAGAAACCACTAGGGCACCTGAAACCCGGGGAATTCTGGCCTGGTTAAATTCTGGTTGGTGAAAATAAGGCAGGATCAAACCATACTTTCAGGTCCAAGCTTGTTCTCAGAACTAAAAGCATAGTTCCCTCCATTTGTACGTCACAGTGGTTTAAAATCAGAAGCATCCGATCTTGCCCTGCTGGCATGCAGAAGACGAGGAGAGGGGAGATAGGCGCACACAAAACTGCAGCTCGTTCTGATAGTGGCAAACCCTGGATTCCTGTACCAACTAACCCAGTCCACGTCGCAAACTGCTTTGGGGTGTCTCAAAAGCCATTAGCTGTCTGCTATGCTATGACGCACCATTGCTGCAGAGCCACAAGCCTAAAGTCCCTTTGAAAGCATGGAGCTAATTGTATACAGTGGTACCTCAGGTTACATACGCTTCAGGTTACATATGCTTCAGGTTACAGATTCCGCCAACCCAGAAATAGTACCTCGGGTTAAGAACTTTACTTCAGGATGAGAACAGAAATTGCGCAGTGGCGGCGGCAGGAAGCCCCATTAGCTAAAGTGGTGCTTCAGGTTAAGAACAGTTTCAGGTTAAGAATGGACCTCCGGAACAAATTAAGCACTTAACCTGAGGTACCACTGTATATCTTTGCACTCTGGCCAGAGACGAGGGCAGGCTGAGGGCAACTTGGAAGCTGCCTCCCTTAGGGTGTTGTCCCACATCACTCCAGCGATGTGTGAAGGAAGGAACCACCATGCCGTAATCTAAACACGCGAACGGTCTCGTTTCACATTCCAAAGCTTAAACAAAGTCAACTGACAGCGTTGTCACTGGACCCATGTTCTCTTTTCCCTTGAAAGCCACTTTCACTGCTGTGTTTTAAAGTTAACCCCTTTGCGTCCAACCTGCAGATGTCGCTCCCGAAGAGGACGTGGTCGAAACCCCTGCCGTGTCTCACGAAGAGCAGACCCACCAGGAGATCAAAGGCCACAAAACCTTGGCAACTCCTGCCGTCCGCCGCCTTGCCATGGAAAACAATGTGCGTTCCCTTTTCACTGAAGCGGGCTGCCTTGCAGTTGATCTCTTTTTGCGGGGAGGGATGCGAGGCTGGTGTAATGCATTCGCAAACTGTGTTAACGTAACGGCTAACGCAGCGATTGTGCTAATGTAACGGCTGATCAGAAGGTTTGATGCTTCATGGCAGGAGTAGGTAACTTCTTGGTGGCTGAAGGTGGTACATTGCCTTCCTGTATGTTAGTGCCCCACCTCCTATACAGTGGTGCCCCGCAAGACGAATGCCTCGCAAGACGGAAAACCCGCTAGACGAAAGGGTTTTCCGTTTTGGAGGTGCTTCGCAAAACGAATTTCCTATGGGCTTGCTTTGCAAGATGAAAATGTCTTGCGAGTTCCTGCGGGTTTTTTTCCCTCCCCCCCCCTTTTTCTAAGCCGCTAAGCCGCTTATCAGCTGATCCGCTAAGCCGCTAATAGCGCTAAGCCGCTAATGGGCTTGCTTCGCAAGACGAAAAAACCGCAAGATGAAGAGACTCGCGGAACGGATTCTTTTCGTCTTGCGAGGCACCACTGTATTGTGGGCTGGGCTTTATGGCAAGCTCCACCCACCACATGCTATATTATGTCATACACAGTGGAGAGGCTAGCTGGGGATTAATGTGGGCTGAGAGACTCCATGGAGCATGGAGAGGCTCCGGAGGGCTGCATTGCAACACTCGTGACTTGATGAAGTGGCTTGCGTGGCTAGCATCAGGAATTTCGAAGCCATTCACTTCTGTTAGAACACAAGAGTCTCTTAGTGATATACAATATGTGTGACTTTGCACACAGTCCGGCGCCCTTACCCATAATGGCACAAAATGACGAGCCCTTTTTGTGCAGGAGATGTTCTGAGTCCATGTCATCAGGAGAAACCCCTCATGCCGCTCCCACAATTGGGAGAACCTTGGAAGAAGCCCTGAAGCAGCCTGGGCCATCCTCAAGGAGTTCCTGGAAACACAAACGGGGAGTTTGAAGTGTGAGGCAGGCAGCGTAGTCCCATCTGCTGTAGAATCAGACTTGGAAGGTGCCCACTGCCAGTACAGGAAATACAGGGACGCAGGTGGCACTGTGGTCTAAACAGGGCTGTCTTAAGCATATGTGGCGCTGGGGTGCAAAGATCCGCCCAGCCCCCCCCCCCCCCGGTTGCCCAGTCCCAGGACCACAGGAGGGTGGAGCCAGTTGGCCGCCTCAGTGTCTCGCTGGCTCAGTCACCCCCGAACTTGCGGCGCAGCAGAAAAGCCCACCGTAGCACTCCAACCAACGGGTGGACTGTTTCCTGGACCTTGGCCTGGCACCCCTGAGAGCCCGGCGCCCAGGTGCTCCGCACCCCTAGTGCCTATAGGTAAGATGGCTCTTGGTCTAAACCACTGAGCCTCTTGGGCTTGCCATTTGGAAGGTCGTCAGTTCGAATCCCCGCGATGGAGTGAGCTCCTGCTGTTCTGTCCCAGCTCCCACCAGCCTAGCAGTTTGAAAGCATGCCAGTACAAGTAAATAAATAGGCACCGCTGTGGCGGGAAGGCAAACAGCATTTCCGTGTGCTCTGGTTTCTGTCAAGGTGTCCCGTTGCACCTGAAGTGGTTTAGTCATGCTGGTCACATAACCCAGAAAGCTGTGGACAAATGCCAGCTCCCTCAGCCTGAAAGCGAGATGAGCGCCACAACCCCATAGTCGCCTTTGACTGGACTTAACTGTCCAGTGGTCCTTTACCTTTACCTTTTACAGGAGATTACACCCACCCAGCTTCTCTGAAGGAGAATCCACCACTTCTCAAGACAATCTGTTCCACTGTTGTATAGATCATACCATCAGGAAGATCTTCCTAATGTTTAGTCTAAAGTTGACCGCACCAATAAGTTAAACCCATTGGTTCGGGCCCTACACTCTGAAGCAACAAAAACCAAATTTGTTCTTTATTGATGTGTCAGCCCATCAAATATTTGAAAATATCTCCTGTTCAATCCTTTCCTCTCGGCTTTTAGCAGCCTCAGTGGAATTGTGTGTGGATCTTTGTCACAGCACATTTCCTGTGTAGCCTTGAGCAAATGGATGATATAGAATTTTTGGTTCACACTATTCAGTTGCATCTATGTGTACACTAATTTAAGGGGCATGTGGATTCCTTGGGGAGGGGGTGGGTTACCGGTCCCAGCTCCACACTCACCTAGCTTCAACAATCCTGCAAAATTAGATGCTTTCAGATTATATGACTGGACACATGTGGAGTCAGTGTTA
The DNA here is from genome assembly GCF_951804945.1 of Podarcis cretensis. Taxonomy (NCBI): domain Eukaryota; kingdom Metazoa; phylum Chordata; class Lepidosauria; order Squamata; family Lacertidae; genus Podarcis; species Podarcis cretensis. The sequence goes on along the minus strand of NC_137175.1, from coordinate 78,715,648 downwards.
ATGAAGTACCTATAAATATTTGCAGAGGGCAGTATCCAACCAATGCATCCCATCAGCGTAAGGATTTCCCTTTCTGCAAAGGAAATTTGGGAGAGGGGGTGCATGGGGGCAAGAGAGGACAAGTTCTGTTGTGCAAGTGGAATTACTTGCACTGAGGAAATGCCTAAGTTGGAAACGGTCCACGTATTCTTCAAACGCTTAACTTGCCTGCCTTCTCTTGCATTTCCTTTTGCCATTTCAATAAAAAGGACGCGTTCCCTCTCTTCATGCCCTATATCCAGAATTCTTTAGCTTGTGCTCTTGCCTTTCAGATTAAACTGAGTGAAGTTGTTGGAACAGGGAAAGATAACCGTATCCTCAAAGAAGACATTCTCAATTACTTGGCCAAACAGACGGGAGCTATTTTACCTCTATCGCCAAAACCTGAAATTGTCGCGCCGCCGCCAACACCGAAGCCTGCAGCAGATAAGCCAAAGACGCCCAGAATCCCTCTGCCCATTTCCAAACCTGTCGTAATTTCACAGAAAGATAAAACAGTGGCCATTTCAGGTAAATAAATTAATGAAACCTCCTGAGGATCTAATATAGAACAGCATGCGTAAAATATTTGTAAAGGGCAACTGAACAAGTAAAACATGAATATTTGTTTTGGCATTCGTAGCGAAGCACACTGCTGGTGTTTTTCCTCTTGTAATGCCAGTAGGATGTTGAGGGGTGTGCTGCAATTTTTTGTTACAGTTAGAGATGAATCCAGGAAAATGGCAATGCAGAATTTTTGGGAGAGCTCATTCAGGCACTGATACTTAGGGAAGCTTCCAAAGACTGGCAGGTCTGCTCCCTACTCCCATCTATTCTCCTATTAATCAGGAATCACCAGATTATCTTCCTGACTCCTGGAAAATTAATCCAGACACTGTCTTGGTGAGACTTCTAAGCCTTGGCATTCAGTGACATCACCATGCAACAGGGCAGGGGAGAACAACACCCTGTTGTGGTGCAGTGCCAACGTAGTGTATTTTCTGGTTACCCTGGTACTCTGGGTAACCAAACCATAGACATGGCCATGCGTCCTTCTCAGGCATTGATAAAGTCTGCACACACTTAGCCTCAACAGTACAACAGCCTTGGATGCTGTAATCTGTTCATTGGGCAAATACATTCTTACTGTTTGCAGTCTTCTGCAAATAAATAAGAAGGTATTTTCTCATATGGTTTTTCCCCCCGAGTTTCTCCTATGGCTTGCTGGAGTCCTATCTGCGATATTTAACCTTTTTAATAGTTTTGATGGGACGCGGGTGGCGCTGTCGGTTAAACCACAGAGCCTAGGACTTGGCAAGCAGAAGGTCGGCAGTTCAAATCCCTGTGACGGGATGAGCTCCCGTTGCTCAGTCCCTGCTCCTGCCAACCTAGCAGTTCGAAAGCACGCCAGTGCAAGTAGATAAATAGGTACCACTCCAGCGGGAAGGTAAACGGTGTTTCCGTGCGCTGCTCTGGTTTGCCAGAAGCGGCTTGGTCATGCTGGCCACATGACCCGGAAGCTGTACACCGGCTCCCTCGGCCAATAAAGCAAGATGAGCACAGCAACTCCAGAGTCGGCCACGACTGGACCTAATGGTCAGGGGTCCCTTTACCCTTTACCTTTAATAGTTTTGATGCCTATGTCTGAGGTTGTCATCGTCGTCAGTTAATATAAATTTTGTTAAATAAATTTGAAGGAAGATGGAAAGCAAGGCAGGAAACCGGGACATCACTGGGCGTCATTTTTCTTCTTCTCCCCCTTATTTCCAGGATTCCAGAAGGTCATGGTGAAAACCATGTCTGCAGCGCTGAAAATTCCTCACTTTGGTTATTGCGACGAGATTGATCTCACGCAACTTGTCCGGCTGAGAGAGGAGCTGAAACCTGTGGCACTTGAACGTGGAATTAAGCTCACCTTCATGCCTTTCTTTTTAAAGGTGAGGCGGAACCAGCAGGCCTTGCTAATGTGCAAAACCAGAGGGGTTTGTAAGAATCTCAGGCTGTCCGTACAGTAGTTTTGGTAAGATGCAAATGCATCAAATTGTAATAGGTTTCAAGGGAGATAATATATATGTCCTGGTGATTTTTATGGACAGTTAGTACAGAAATCTATATCATAAATAATAAGAGTCCTTTAATTGGTAGACAGCACTCCTTCTTACAGGCTGTTACACTGACAACATATTTAGTTTTGCACGTATCCTTCGCTGCAACAATAGACTGACCTTTTAAAAAATACTTGATTTTTTTCATGCTTCTCAAAATATTTTGAAAAGTATGAGGCGTAGTCATGGTCCTCTTTCAAAATGCAATTCTTTGAGTTGGGGTGCCTCAGAAGTTGTTGGTGTTAGTATTTAATTTATATACCACCCTTCATCAAAAGATCTCAGGATGGTTCACAATAATGTTGTAATTAACAAAAAGCATCTTCCACCCAATAATTTTTTCCATGGAATACCAGAAATTACTTACTCTGACTGGAGACATTTCCACTGAAATGCTAGATAAAGAAAAGCCAATGGGCTTCTAGGCACATTTATCTAAATGGGGGGTGTGATTTTAAGTGTGTGTGTGTGGGGGGGGGGGAATCCAGCTTACAGAAGGGCATTTGATCCAGCAGAGGCATTTGCTATTGAAAGAGGAGGGGAAGACAATTTCTGCCCATTCCCTTTCCCCCCATCAGCTCCGGAAGTGAGAGGGCGGAAGTGAGAAAGGAGAATTGGCAAAAAAATAAAATCCCCTCCACTTGCATTAGTAGGCACCTCTGCTCAATCAGAAGCCCTTGGGAGCATAGGAAGCTGAGTCAGACCATTGGTCCGTCTTGCTCAGTAAAGTGCACCGATGGGCAGTGTCTCTCCAGAGTTTCAGACAGGTATCTCTCACAGGGTTACCTGGAGATGCTGAAGCTTTCTGCATGGAAAATGGGTGCTCTACCACTATCTCCCTATGTACACGTATGCAGAAGCTATGTTGCACAGTTTCTGAAGCATGCAGCCTCTTGGCTATGGCTGCTAGAATAATCCCATTTGTCTTTCTTGAAAAATATTTAACAGGCCGCTTCTTTAGCCTTATTACATTATCCAATCCTCAACGCTTCGCTGGATGAAAACTGCCAAAACATCACTTACAAGGTTTGTATACTGACATTCCTGTCACATTCTTAAGGGAGATCCAGCTCTGTTTAAGATGATTAGATAGGAGAGGGGGTGTTAGGGGAGCGGTAGTACCTCTGGTGGGGGACATGTGGTGCTCCTTGTGGGGTAGTTTGTCCACCTTGGGTCGTCCGTCCCACACACACACACTTGGCTCTCACCTGTGGCTCCTTGAAGTTGCTAGCATGTGATAGTAGCCACACCCTGGGAATGGCTTTGACTGGCCGGCTAAACCAGGTGAGGGGAGCCGATAGGCCTCAGACTCCTGGGGTTAAAGACTTCCCCTGCATGCAAAGACAGGCTCCAGTGGATTGAGCGGACGAGACCAATAGGGGACGAGAAGACAGTTTCTGCATGGGGGGCAGATGGGGCTCATCAGCCTGGAAAGGGAGCCCGTTGAGGAGGGGAGAGACTCCATCAGGCAAGGCCCCCTTCCACCTGCCTTGCCCCACCTCCGGCCCTAGGAGTCCTCATAAGGGAGCTATTCCTGGAGGAAGAACTGTGAGGGGAGAGACTCCACCAGGCAAGGTCTCCTTCCACCTGCCTTGCTCTACCCTCTGCTTCTCAATGTGTATTGTATTATTTTATGTACTGTGGCTTGCCCTTGTTTTATTGATTATAGTTTAGATATTATTGTAACTGTTGAGTGGATTTCTGTTTAACCTTTATATGTTGATATTATTATTTTATACTATTCGAATTGATTGTTGAATGTTACTTTTTTGAGGTAGGCTGCCTATTTTAAAGTTATGTTTTATTATCACATTTTTGTATTGCATTAGATTGTTATAAGATGCACATTTTTTGTTTCTTCAACTTGTAAACCGCCTTGAGAATTGTAAGATAGAAAGGCAGTATACAAATTAAAAATGAGGATGAGGATGATGAAGGAAAACTCTGGTCCTAAACCACTGCCTTGTGGGATATCTTCAGGAGAAGAAAAGGCTAAGGAGTAAACCCAACACAAATCTGGAATAGAGTCCCTAAAGTGGTTGGATGGCGTCTTGGACGCCTCCTTTTGACAACCCCTGTAGCCAAGCTGGTGCCAAACGTATTGCTTTGGACTGCATCAGTGAGGCAACAGCATCTTGTTGTCTGAGCAGCCCAGGTCCTGCATCCACACCAGCCAGGCTTGCATCCCACGGAGGTCACTCGGGTGCTGCTAACACAGTGGTTTGACTTCACCTGTGGAGGCGCACTCCATTGTCTCTCATGATTGATGCCAACAAGATACAGGAAATTATAGTTTGTACTGCAAGCAAGCAGGGTGCTTATGGAGTACCTCAACAGCAGTTTGCAGCTTACATGGGTTTGTTGTTGTTGTTTTTTAAAAAATTAAAGTCCTGTATTTTATCTCAGGAGTTCAGAGCAGCGTATGTGGTTCCCCCCAACCCCATCTTATCCTTAACACCCCTGCAAGTCAGCCTGAGGGAGAGATCAATTCACCCAAGAGCCACCCTTTGAGCTTTTGCTGGTAGACTTGGAATTTGAACCCGTGTCTTCCCGGCTCAGTTGACAGTACTGGCTGCATCTAGCATTGCATGAATTGAAGTCCAGGGAGAATGTATTGGTCATGCCTTCTTACATCTTGAAGAGAAATTCTATTTTGTCCAAAACAAAGATGAATATTTTATATATATTCATGCATTCATTCATTCATTCATTCATTCTAGGCTTCTCACAACATTGGAGTTGCTATGGATACAGGGCAAGGCCTAGTTGTCCCTAATGTGAAGAATGTCCAGGCCTGCAGTGTATATGAGGTTGCTTCAGAATTAAATCGCCTTCAGAGCCTGGGGTCTGCGAATCAGCTGGGAACAAGCGACCTCACCGGGGGAACATTCACTCTCTCCAACATTGGCACAGTGAGTTTAAGCAGCCTTTAAAATCCAACTCTAGAAACATACCTAGCCATATTGTTTTAAATACAACCAGGCCACAAACTATTACCCCATGGGGGAGGGAGAAACTGGTCTAGCTTTGGGGACTAAGCCCCTGGGAGGACAGGGGGTTAGATGAATGAATATTCAGTTATGTAAATACCCTACTTTTAAGCTGAAAAAGGCCCCCACAGATGGATAATAATATCAGGCTAGCAACTCCCATCATCCCTGGCCCATCGGCCATGCTTAGGGCTGAGGGGAGCTGGAATCCCAACAATATCTGGGAGGGATTAGATTCCCCATGCCCAGCTTAGATGATACCCACCGCTGCCAAAGTAGATAGTCCTGTTGGACTTCATCACAGGGCAGTGGAGCCTGATGGTCTCTGTGGTGGGTGGAGGAGGGGTGGCGAAAACAGCTACGAGTGGAGATGGCGAAGGTATCCATTGACCTTGCAGTCTGCTGTTGCTTCTCTTCCTCACAGGGCATTTGGAATATGAGAGAGTGGTATGAAGAGTAATGGTGTTATGTATAGTGGTACCTCGGGTTACATACGCTTCAGGTTACATACACTTCAGGTTACAGACTCCGGTAACCCAGAAATAAGAACTTTGGTTCAGGATGGGAACAGAAATCGTGCTTTGGCGGCACAGTGGCAGCAGGAGGCCCCATTAGCTAAAGTGGCGCTTCAGGTTAAGAACAGTTTTAGGTTAAGAACAGACCTCCAGAACAAATTAAGTTCTTAACCCAAGGTACCACTGTACATGCGAGCACACATAGCAAACAACTCAACATGCACAGCTTCACCCATGGGCTGGGAGGGAGGGAATTGTTTCCCCCAGATTAAATATCACCCAATACAGATGTCATCCCAAAAAATGCTTGTTTATTTTATTTTTTTTTATTTTCCAGATTGGCGGTACCTATGCAAAACCTGTAATTCTTCCTCCTGAAGTAGCTATTGGCGCTCTTGGGAAAATACAAGTATGTTGATTCTGAATTATAAACCTACAAATGCAGTATTGATTCAATATTGATCACTCCCATATGTTTTTGAATGCATTGTCACGACCGGTGTGCTTTTTTTTCTGGGGGGGACGCAGGGGTATCCGTACCCCTACACATTTTGTGAATCTTAAGTTTGGCCTCATTGAGGTGCAGTATTTCAATATGAGGAGGAAAATGAGAGTACCCCTAAACATTTTTTTAGAAAAAAAGCACTGGTCACAACGCTCTGTAAGTGTTTTTTGGTTTTCATATAGGGACAGTGAAACCTCAAACAGAGTGTTTTGATTGTGAGGAGTGGCCAGATTTTGAACCAGTCTTGCTTCGGTTTCACAAAGGCTCATTGTCCTGCTGCATTCACTGTGAAGAGTCAGGGCTGTGGATGAGCACTTGCTCCACAAAGTCCCATATTAGGGGATGGTTTTGGATCGCTCAATAAGCCTACAGCCCCAAAAATACTTCCTAAGGCGTAAGCCCCATAGTGGGAATTGGTTTTGAGCAAATATGCACAGGATTGTGCTGTAAAAGTAACTTGAAATACTAGCATTTTCCTCAATTGCAGATTTGCTGTCTGCTCAGTTGAGGCCTTTAGAGAGAGAGAAATCACACAACTGACTGTTTTCTGAGTGATACTATCAGTTTTGTGAGGCAAGCTTTCAGAGTCAAGAGTGGAAACTCTCTCATCCGACTAATTTCAGGGCCTCTTGCGTATCCAGGGCAATAGCCAAAGGTGTTAGAGAGTTGTGATGTATTAACAATACTCCATTAGTATTCTCTCCTTTTCTTCCTGGATTTTTTAGGGCCTTCCTCGGTTTAATGCGAAAGGTGAAATATTTAAAGCACAGATAATGAATGTGAGCTGGTCGGCCGATCACAGAATTATCGATGGCGCAACCATGTCCCGTTTTTCCAACTTGTGGAAATCTTACTTGGAGAACCCTGCTTTCATGCTGCTGGATCTAAAATAAAGAGGACTAATGCATGGGTGCATCGTTTAAATTTTGAAACTGCTATCAAGCTAGCTATGCTAGCAAGTGTCCTTAAATACTACATTTCACAATTCAGTGTGTGAATTCTGTGATCACATACAAGGTGTGATCAATAGGCCTTTCTGATCACTGGTCAGTGTACTGATTAGCTGTTACATTTTGTCGGGCTGAGTAGGTTAGTTTGTAAATTATTAGGCTAGAGAACGTCATACCAGACTGTCATACTTTGGCTCTTTGGTGCGGCAGTGAGAAATCTATGTTAATAACAGGCCATATTCCACTACACTGACATTGCCACATGAAGGTTACTAGCATTTATTTTTTAACTGCTTCTGCTGTTGGTAGATTAATCTTTTCTCAGAATTTGATTGGAAACAGGGTTTTCTCTTTCACAAAACAAAAGGGATGTTACCAAGTTTCTGATGCAACAAACGCACAAATCATGTTCAAATAAAATGATTTTATTGCTTATTTTATTAAATACACGGGAATGGCCTTTCATTGGTTATTGATGCTAACGTTTCTTTTCCAAACGTCCTTTCTGCCTGAATTAATTTCTGTAATATATGAAGCAACTGTCGGCAAATGGGAATATGTCCAATAGGAGTAAAGTTTGAAGTTCATACAGGGCACAGCTTAGCTAAGGAGCCATAAATGAAACTCATGCAAAATGGAGGTTCTTCAGAATCCCAAGTGCGTTGACTTTGGACAGTTCTTGGTGCTCCGTATCAAGATGGTATAGATAGGTATTTTGTGTGAAATCTAATGAATGTAACAGAGGTGCCCAAAAGATAGTTTGCACAATACGTTTGTTTATTTCGCTGTCCTCCGCATGCTGCTGTGAACCAGGGGCACAGACTCCTGGGGGCCCAGCCCTTTTGGGACACACACACCCCAATATTTTGGGGGGCCCGATGTCCAGAAAACAGGAGGAGGTCTGAGCGCAGTCCAGCTTCCATAGCCAGTTCCTCCTCCTCTTCCTGTTGCGGAGAAGGAGGGTCCAAACAGCCCCCTGCCAATGGCAGCGGGAGAAGAAGGAGGAGCCATTGGCTCTTGAAGCCATGTGGCCGCCATGTCCAACCCTGCCCTGGCTCCTCCAGATGCCCTGACATCATGTGTGACATCAGCCCCCCACCCATCGCCCTTGCAAGCACCTCTGGTGTGGACAAATGTAATTTGTGAAGCAAGCCACCACAGATAGACATAGCTGACATCACTTCCTGTGATCAGAGAGGCACATTTTGAGCCAGCACAATAATAAAATTTGCCAATGGCCAATTCCTGCGTTGGGTTTCTCCACATGAGTGCATGCCTGGGTTTGGAAAGGAGGCTGTTAAGTAGGAAGTAAAGGCATACAGCAGAAAGGTGTTTGCCCATTCACATGAAATGAATACTTTGAAAAGACGCTGGGTTCAAGCTGCGTCAACTGTTAAGTGGTTTCATCTGAGGATTTTCCACAGCGTCGCTGGAGTTCACGATCCCTTTTTCTGCACGTGCATTTAGAGCCGAAGAATGGTATCCAGTTAAGTCGCTGTGTGCACAGGAATTGCCCCCCATACCGTCCCCCAAATCTGCTCAGAAGGCTATTCCAACTCTATTGTGCAATTGTGGACTGGACTTCAGAACAGCAAAAACCTGAGATGCAAGCAGAAAGAGGTTTGAAACAAGCAATACACAAATGCACAACTGTTTAGGGAGATTCAAAGTGACCTTAAAAGTGAGCATGCCGAATTAAAGGCTGTACGTGACACAAACTAACAGGCACTTTAAAGAAAGAAAAGAAAAAAAGCTTCTAAAAATCATATGGGAAATAATCATACACTCAAAATGCTTGACGGAAGCTTAGTATTGCACGCACAGCGTATTTTCAAACACTATTGTACTGTATCCTCATTGTGAAAAGTTATTTGGTTAAACATCCCTACAAACTTCTGAATAGTATATGTTGATTTTTAATTTTTTATTAAAAAAAACACTCCTCTTGTCATCTGTGAGAAGAAAGTTGAGGTAAAATATCTGAGATTTAGAAACCTAAAGATGTGAAATAATACTCAAGTCTCATATAGATCTGTGAGGAATTTTGTATTCACCTTTGCCGATTAAAAAACAATTACTATATACTGTCTTAACATTTCTTTTAAATTGTTTTCTATTCTTGAATAAATTTTTTATTACAACCTTTGTGATTTGAGACTTTTATCTGAGGGTATTTTGTGGCTTTAAATCCACCAAGAACATAAATCCACATAGTCCCGAATACACACCATTCGTCTCGTCTCATGAAAGCAGCCGATTGAGCTCATCTGCAGAAACTTGTTTCTTTAAAGATTTTCCGTAGTGCCAACAGCATTCGGCCTCCTTTTTACCTGTGTGTTGACACATAGACTGGATCGAAAAGTGGATGTAAATCCCAAAGGAAAAGTAGCTTTGCGGCAAGATCAAGCTATAATAAGAATGGACAGTAATCGGTGGGAATATCAGAAGTAGGGAAAGACCGAGAGATTCTGCAAGAATCTGGCTGGGCAGTGCCAATTTTTCTGTTTCCCTCCTCACTTCCTTTCACCGAAGCAAATCATCATAATGTTTACAACAGCCAGGATTTGCGTATAAGCTAAACAAGCTATAGCTTAGAGCCCCACTCTCTTGCCCCCCCCCCAAAAAAATTAGTCTCTTTGTAAAAAATTAGTCTTTGTAAATTGTGTTTCTAAAGGAACTTCTTTTATTGCCAAATGCCAATGTGTTTGCATTATTAAGTTTGTTATGAATAAAAAATCATTTTAAGTTAGAGCTTAATGATTATTTCACTATTAATATACTTATTAATTGTATTTCACTATTAATATACTTCTTAATCGTATATCCGTTCGACAATTACTTTGATAAAATGCATATTTTGTTATTTGCAAATGGCTTTAGATACCTATTAGGTCCATAAATTCCCATATAGCATATATTCAACACAAACAGCGGCAATTTGTTGTTGACAAAGGACAGCTGGACATATAAAGGGCCCCATTGTGACTGAAGGGTCGGCTCTAATTTTTTACCTGTGCATTTCAGTCCCAGTACTTAGGACAGAGAGCAAAACTTAGATCTCTAAGCTTAAGGAACTTCCCCTCATTGTGGAGGGAGAAGAGAGACCTCCTTTGTGACTGCCAGCCCTGGCTGGTAAAAAGTGCCCCCCTTATTGTTCTTCTCACCCCAGAGTCATCTTTAAAAATGCTGAGTGCACAAACCTCTGGATTTATTTGCAATTTTGCAGGAGCACCTCTCTCATGCTCATAGAACTGCCCACAGTACACTAGGGAAGATTAAGTGATTACTTCTTCATTCATCCAAAAACTATACTGTAATGTCTACCCTTGTCTCTGCAGCTATCCTCCTGAAATTTGGCAGGGTTCACGCTCTCTGGAGGGGTGACCTTGCTCCAATTCTTGCCAAACACAAGAAAGTAGAAGGCAGATTGAGAGAGAGAAGTTACTGCCAGGAACTTTACAATAAACTGTTCGAGCCTTTCTGGGTGTTCCCCATTAGAAAGAACTGTGGGCAGTTCTATGAGCATGAGAGAGGTGCTCCTGCAAAATTGCAAATAAATCCAGATTGGCAGTTATTCTATCCAGGATTCCTCAGGATTTTAAATTCGTGACACCGATCATAATCAGAGCTGTATTGTAGTAGCAATATAGTAAAACTCCTCTTTTTTTGTACAAAGCAGCTGAGTTTTCTTTGACTCGTAGGAACACGACAACGAGTTCTGAAAAGCGGAAGGGAATTCAAAATTGGGTAAATACTTCAGAGGGCTGTGACACCTGGTCGCAGCAATACTTACTATTCCCGGCCAGCGTCGTGGGTTAAAATTAGAACTCGTCAGGCGTTGCATTTCACTCTTCCATAGTTGGTACAAAGGTTGTAAATGGCTTTAGCAAAGCATTCAGGGTTTGCGGCCGATTTCTGTTGTCCCACAGGAATCGGGGAGTCATGGAAAACCAGGCAATAATTGAGGTAGGTCATTACAAAATGCTTCCATTAAACGCCTGAGGTGAATGCATTACCAACGGATTTGTTGATCTGTTTGCTTTGTGGCTAAAAACGGGAGCAGGCTTTTGAAACGGCTGAGCAATTGTGAGACTGGTTTTGTCCAAAATAAATAAATAACTCGCCTCTCCTCTTTTTGTCTGCTTGACTACATAGGCCTGCAAAGGAGGCTGTGATCGTTTTAGGCTGTGGAACCCCCTCACTTTCATTGTAAATTTATTATTATTATTTTTACTGAAAGTTAGCAGGGATCAACGATTCTTGACACTGAAGGTCTCTCCAGGTTTTCCTCTTTTATGTGTGACGCCCCTGTATGTGACAGTGATGCAGAAAAATGAAACCAGACACTGAACCTGGAGGTGGAAGGGCCATGACTGAAACGTCAGTTTGTGTCGGCACGTTTACAGCTGTTAAGGCACTTTGGGAAGTCAGGATCCAGAAAATCAGCGAAGAGCTTCGAAAGCAAAAGGCATTCAGTCAGAGGTCTGCAGAGAGGTAGGTTGTTAATACGACTTGAGTTTTCCTTCCCCCAAAAAAACAACTTAGAAATTGATTTCCTAGCTTCATTGGGAGCAATATATTAAGTTGAACTATCTCCTTTGAAGGCCTGATCTGTTGGTTTATTTAGGGTATTTATGAAAACTCTGATACTCCAAAGGAGCTCATGGCAATAGACAGCAAGCAGAAAGCAAAATGCACCAAACTTCAATCAAAACTTGTATGAGCTAAAAATTAAAATTCAAAAACAATGGAACACCGACGCATATTGCTTCTGAGGATTAAGCATCTTGTTATCAAACTGTAATACTTTAGGTAATTCAAAATGTCTTCGGTTGATGTCTGAAAACTAATAATATAGGAGACAGAGAGCCAGGGCCTCACCACAGAAAAAGCCCTTCTATATATTAATATGTTACAACCTTTTTCTAGGCTGACGCTTGTTTGGGAAGAGAGAGTCAGTTTGGCCAAGCTCAAAGAAAAAGTTATCACAGAAGACGGAAGGGCTGTTTTAAAGATTGAACAGGAAGAATGGAAGGTATCATTTGCTTGCTGCTGCTAATGAAACATTTTACAATGTTATCCCGGCTTCAGTGCTCCACTTCATCAGTTTAATCCAAGCTTTGCCAGTAATTATGGACTACAACTCCCATCATCCCTGACAATCATCCACACTGGATGAGGCTGATGGGAATTGTAGTTCAAAACATCTAGAGGGTGCCATGTTGGGTACAACTGATTTATTCTACTGTTATATGCTCCTGTCTCCTTGGGGGAGAAGAGCTCCAGGGACAATGCTACAAAGCCTTCCTTTATTTTGGATTAGTGTGCATGCTTGGAGATGTGTGTCTCTATACTATCATTTTTTTATAGACAGAAGCACAGCACATTGGAAATACACAGGCTTCCAAAAGTAGGAAGCACAGTCACTAATCCTGCATCAGATTGCCACATCAACAGTGCTGAGCTCCCCGCAGCTCCCTAACCCAGCTTCCAGTTTCATTCTCTCTCCATCAGATGCTCTCGAGCTGCAGATTGCTTCTAATGGTCTCTCTGTGCTATTCTGCTGTGAATGCTGACTTCAGCCAAGCAGAGGAGTACCCTAGACAGCTCCATGCTAGGTTCAGGCTGAAGACTTCATGAGAGCAGGGCTCTGATGTTGCTTCAGCGACAGTCGCCCTCAGCCTGGAATAGGAACCGTCACTCTGTTTCAATAGCTAGTCTCATCTTTGGTGTGAGGAATACTTTCCTCTCAGCCTGCTTTGGCAGTCATTGAGTCCAATGGGATGGAGGAGATGGGTTGCAGTTGGGCTTCTAAGCTGGAGTCTCTTGAGCCAAAGGAAAGTGACAATCAGAATCACAACACCTTCCCCAAAACCTGATGGGTGAGACAGCCCAAGAGCAAGAGGGAGAGAGATTAAGGCATCAAAGAACAATTCTTCCCTTTTGTTAAGCCACTGGTTGCCCATTAGTTGCTGGACTCATAACAATATGCTATGTGGTTTTATATTCTGATTTTGTTCTGTGAACTGCCCTGAGACCTATAGGTAAAGGTAAAGGGACCCCTGACCATAAGGTCCAGTTGTGACTGACTCTGGGGTTGCGGCGCTCATCTCGCTTTATCGGCCGAGGGAGCCAGCGTACAGCTTCTGGGTCATGTGGCCAGCATGACGAAGCCGCTTCTGGCAAACCAGAGCAGCGCACGGAAATGCCATTTACCTTCCCGCTGGAGCGGAACCTATTTATCTACTTGCACTTTGACGTGCTTTCGAACTGCTAGGTTGGCAGGAGCAGAGACCGAGCAACGGGAGCTCACCCCGTCGCGGGGATTCGAACTGCCAACCTTCCGATCAGCAAGTCCTAGGCGCTGTAGTTTAACCCACAGTGCTACCTGCGTCCGTCCTGAGACCTATAGGGCGGCATATAAATTCAATAAATAAAATAAATAAATATGGCAAACAATGTACAACGACTACAAATGTAGTCAGAGAGTGGTGGGTAATGAGGGTTTGGGTTGAAGTTGAGCTCTCTGGCATTTATAGACTTTAATATACAGTATTGAAATCCGGTCCATGTTAGCATACTGAATGCTTACTATTTTTATTCCCTCCACCCCCCCGCCCCCCAAATCTTGGAAATGGTAAACAGTGTTTTTACCTATATTCTTTGTACTGGATTATTGAAGGTGTCAAAACTATATAGGCATAAACAAAAATCTCTTAGTAGCCGTTCATTTGCTATATATGTTCTGCATTGGTTCCTGGTCTTATTTGGCACCAAACTGATTGGATTCTTGTACTTGTTCATCTGGCATGATAACTGACATCTCCGTCTTGTTTCGTCTCATGCAAATTTAGACTCTGCCTTCTTGCTTACTGAAACTGAACCAGCTCCAGGAATGGCAACTACACAGAACTGGTCTGGTTAAAATCCCTCAATTCATCGGTCGCTTTCAGAGTCTCATTGTTCTAGATCTGTCTCGAAATTCCATTGCAGAAATTCCTAGGGAAATCGGTGAGTTGAGCCATGAAACCTTGTAGTTGCTTCTGAATCAGGAATGCAGGAATTGCACAGCAACATTTACCCCGTCAAAAAGAATACAGTGGTACCTTGGGTTAAGAGGTTAATTTGTTCTGGAGGTCCGTTCTTAACCTGAAACTGTTCTTAACCTGAGGTACCACTCTAGCCAATGGGACCTCCCACCGCCTCCGCACAATTTCTGTTCTCATCCTGAAGCAAAGTTCTTAACCCGAGGTACTATTTCTGGGTTAGCGGAGTCTGTAACCTGAAGCATCTGTAACCCGAGGTACCACTGTATGCTTAAAATGCACCGTCTGTTGATTTTTGCTGAAACGTAAATCATTCTGAGATTGCTTGAAATATAAAGTGGTATACAAGTCAGATAAAATAATAATAAATAGGGATTCCTGTTGGGATGGCTTCCCACAGAGAGGGCCTTCCCATATGGTCTCTGTGGAGGTGGACCCAACTGAACACTTCCACAGTCTTGAAGATAAAATTGAGAGAGCCTTCAAAATCTATCAGAGATGGCCCCTCCAAAGCATCCACCTTCTTGATGTCTTCATCTGGGTTTTTTCCAGAGGGTGCTATTGTTGTACATGTGGAGGAAAACCTTAAAACAGGGGTGCCCGAACTTTTTTCAAAGAGGGCCAGATTTGATGAAGTGAACATGTGTGAGGGCCGACCAAAGTTGTTCAGCTTTTTTTTACAAATTTACCCCAAAGTTGTTGAGGGTTTTTTTAGGATTTTACCACAGGACATATATAGTGGTAGCTCAGGTTACATACGCTTCAGGTTACAGACTCCGCTAACCCAGAAATAATGCTTCAGGTTAAGAACTTTGCTTCAGGATGAGAACAGACCTCCGGAACGAATTAAGTACTTAACCTGAGGTACTACTCGTACTGCCATGGGGGCTGGATTAAATTAAATTGACCGGTGGGCTGAATTAGGCCCCCGAAACAGACTTTGGACATGCCTGCCTTAAAACATGTAGCAGAATTTCCAAAAAAAACCCAGACCAGAGGCAATAGTACTTCATTCAGCAGAGCTTTATTTGTGCTGAAGGCAAATGAGCATAATGGTCACAAATCCAGTACATTCAGGATTGGCACAGTCCATAAGAAATCCAGTTGCAGCGCTTACAAAACCTTATAAACTTAACTCATAATAAGGCTAAACCTTAGCACTAAGCATGCTATGTACAGAACACCACACCGGAAGGAAGAGAGATAGAAAGAGAAAGAAAGTAAAACCCAGGCTCCTTCTGGCCTGTATTTATAGTCAGCATGACCTTAATTGGAAGAGATAAGAGAAGCAGTTCAAACCAGCTTCCCAGAAGGTATAACCCAAACAACATTAAGCTTCTTTCATACGGAGAAGCTTCCAAAACCCTCTTGAATGAATTAGAATAGGAAAGATATCTACACATCAGGTCAATACTTTCTGCACTAAGAAATGCAAACAGAGAGATATTTGTTGGAAAATAAGCTTTTAACAAGTGAACATCATCACCCATTTTTGTTTCATTCGTAACTTTTGCAGGCCAGTTGTCAAATCTCCAAGAGCTGATCCTCAGTTACAATAAAATTAAATCTGTTCCTAAAGAGCTAAGCAACTGTGTCAGCTTAGAAAGACTGGAGCTGGCAGTGAACAGAGACATCTGTGACCTTCCCCATCAGGTTTGGAAAGACCATATTCCTTCTCTCCGTTTCTCTGATCACAAGGGTATCAAGAGACTTGCTTACAATTACTATTTTTATACCAGTGTAATCAATGTGGACGGATGTGGGTGGCGCTGTGGGTTAAACCACAGAGCCTAGGACTTAGAATCATAGAGTCATAGAGTTGGAAGAGACCACAAGGGCCATCGAATCCAACCCCCTGCCAAGCAGGAAACACCATCAGAGCACTCCTGACATATGGTTGTCAAGCCTCTGCTTAAAGACCTCCAAAGAAGGAGACTCCACCACACTCCTTGGCAGCAAATTCCACTGTCGAACAGCTCTTACTGTCAGGAAGTTCTTCCTAATGTTTAGGAATGACTTGCCGATCAGAAGGTCAGCGGTCTGAATCCCCGCGGGTGAGCTCCCGTTGCTCGGTCCCTGCTCCTGCCAACCTAGCAGTTCGAAAGCACGTCAAAGTGCAAGTAGATAAATAGGTACCGCTCCGGCGGGAAGGTAAACGGCGTTTCCGTGTGCTGCTCTGGTTCGCCAGAAGCGGCTTAGTCATGCTGGCCACATGACCCAGAAGCTGTACACTGGCTCCCTCGGCCAATAAAGCAAGATGAGCGCCGCAACCCAAGAGTCGGTCAGAACTGGACCTAATGGTCAGGGGTCCCTTTTCCCTTACCCAACCAATGTGGAATCTATTCCTTCACCACGTGCCAACTTAGCCCTTCCCTTCCCTTGCAACCAGGTGGCACCAACATGGAGACACCACTTGTGAGAGCGGATTTAATGTAACTGTCACAGTTCACCCAATTGCGGAAGCCTTTTAATGGTCAAAATTGCAGTAGCTGCATGTACAGTGCCATGTGGGTATGTCAGTTCTCATAAAGACACTGCTGCACAACCACTGTCCAATAGTTAGCTCAAAGACAGATCCCAAGGATCCCATGGCTGCCATTTTGAGCTATCCCCTAGTATCACATTCCATTGTACAATTAGGGCTGTTTACCGATTAGAGGAATCTCGGTTGATTAACTGATTTACCATTGGTTAACTCTGCATGCATCGGCACGTAGAACAATAGTTCCGAAGGAGAAACATAATTTTGAAAGATGATGCATGCATGTTCCACAGTAGGCATGATTAGATTTCCCTTTTGTATTTGCAAGAAGGTGGGAAGCCTATTATAAGATGGCATAGGACACAACAGCACAAGCCTATGCACATTTACTCGGGAGTAAGCCCCACTGTGTTGAATGGAGATTCTTTCTTAGTAAGCGTGCTTAGGACAGCATCCTAAATGTTGCAGCCAAAGCAGTTCAAGGGGGCAGCGCTAATGATTTGTTTATTAGTCAGATTTAAGGTGCTGGTTTTGACCTTTAAAGCCCTTCACGGCCTAGGACCGCCTCTCCTGGTATGCCCCACGGAGGACCTTAAGGTCCATAAATAGCAACACCCTAGAGGTCCCAGGCCCTAAGGAAGTTAGATTAGCCTCAACCAGAGCCAGGGCCTTCTCAACACTGGCTCCGGCCCGGTGGAACGCTCTGTCTCATGAGACCAGGGCCCTGCGGGAACTGATTTCTTTCCGCGGGGCCTGTAAGACAGAGTTGTTCCGCCTGGCCTTTGGCTTAGAATCAGTTTGATTCCCTCCCCCTCTTTCTTTTTCCTTTCTCCTCCTGTGAAGAGGCTGCATCCTAATGTTTTAATGTTGTATTCTAATCTTGTTTTTAAATTGTATTTTAATCAACTTGTTTTTATTATTGGTTGTTAGCCACCCTGAGCCTGGCCTTGGCTGGGGAGGGTGGGGTATAAATATTTATTATTATTATTATTATTATTATTATTATTATTATTATTATTATTTTATTGCAAGGAGATCCATTATTTCCAGAGAGGTTACTCATGCTTCTACTTCCTCGTTCCGTTTTGTAATGTTTGACACGGCTCTGCCTAGCTCGCTCTGCAGCCGTTTGTGTGTTACATTTCTTTGCAGAAATTCTCAGGCTTGGTTTTCCCTTGTCACTCTACCAAAATATCTTGGGACTCTCTGTTGGCCCTTTCACCCTGTTTGCACAACGCCCGCAGGCTTATGTGCTTATTATACAAAGTCAAACGGAGAAAGAGAACAAACGAGCCATTGCTATAGAAACAGGGCCGATTTATTTATTGAACAAGCATATCCCACTGGTCACTCAGACACCTGCTCTGCAGCTTTTTGTTGTGGCTCATCTTTCATACAGTATTGTATACTGGACTAGATTCAAGAGTAAGCTGCCTGCCTGACTATATCCGACACATAGCCCTGGTGCCACTGATTTAGATATGATTCTTCTCAAGGAGGTGGCAGAGCTTAGCTGGCAATGGCACAAGGTCAGACCTTTGTCTATGGCCTCGTTGGACGCAGAGGACTGGTGGGAGGAAGCAGTTGGGGAACCACTAAGGGAAGAAGGCTCAGAGCCCAGGGAGTGGTGGTGGGACGATGTTTTAGTGGGCTGAAGGAGAAGACTGGGAAGAGGTGTTGGAAGCTGAGGAGCTAACAGGGTTTAGTGAACTGGGAGAGTGTGTGTCAGAGAGAAGTCCAGAATCAAGAAGTTGGGGAGGGAGGCAAAGAGGCAGAGATGAGTTAGGCTGGTGAAGAGCCATAATAATAATACAGTGGTGCCCCGCAAGACGAATGCCTCGCAAGACGAAAAACTCGCTAGACGAAAGAGTTTTCCATCTTTTGAGGTGCTTCGCAAGACAAATTTCCCTATGGGCTTGCTTCGCAAGACGAAAACGTCTTGCGAGTTCTTGCGATTTTTTTCCTCCCCCACCCCTTTTTCTAAGCCGCTAAGCCGCTAATAGCCACTAAGCCGCTAATAGGGGTGCTTCGCAAGACGAAAATACTGCAAGACGAAGAGACTCGCGGAACGAATTAATTTCGTCTTGTGAGGCACCACTGTAGTAGTAATAATAATAATAATAATAATAATAATAATAATAATAATAACAACAACAACAACTTATATCCCGCCCATCTGGCTGGGTTTTCCCAGCCACTCTGGGAGGCTCCCAACGGAATATTAAAAACACAATAAAACATCAAACATTAAAAAACTTCCCTAAACAGGGCTGCCTTCAGATGACTTCCAAAAGTCAGATAGTTGTTTATTTCCTTGACATCTGATGGGAGGGCATTCCACAGGGCAGGCACCACTACCAAGAAGGCCCTCTGCCTGGTTCCCAGTGTGGTGTAGTGGTTAAGAGCAGTAGACTTGTAATCTGGGGAACTGGGTTCACGTCTCTGCTCCTCCACATGCAGCTGCTGGGTGACCTTGGGCCAATTACACTTCTTTGAAGTCTCTCAGCCCCACTCACCTCACAGAGTGTTTGTTGTGGGGGAGGAAGGGAAAGGAGAATGTTAACCGCTTTGAGACTCCTTCAGGTAGTGATAAAGCGGGATATCAAATCCAAACTCCTCTTCTTCTTCCCTGTAACCACACTTCTCGCAGTGAGGGAACCGCCAGAAGGTCCTCGGAGTGTCTCTCCCTCCTGCTCCCCTCCCCTTTCCCAGAACCAAGAGAGGCATGAAAAGGGCAGAGAAGAGATTGTCTTCACACAGGCAGTCTCCAATTGCTTGGGAAAACCCTAGAAAGGAGGGAAGGCAGGAACGTTCAGTCTTGGCAACTGAACCATGGGGCAAAACCTACCAGGGATGAGCTGCTGTGCTCATGAGGCCTCTCTGCCAAGTCTGTGCAGACTGTGTTCTTGCTAATAAAGCATTAACTCCAACTTGCATGGTGTGGTTTACTGCTGGCTGGCTCCCGATACCTGCTGAGCTAAGTCCTGCACATGTGGTACAATGCTTAGGACCCTAGACTTCTGCTTTCCTTTCAAAGATCAATGGGGAGGATGGATTAAAGATGACAGAAGCAACATCAGTTATGTCCAGGTATCTCCTCTGATCTCTCCCACCTCATGGGGTGGGGGATAGGGAGAGACACTACTGTTTTATTGCACAGGAGAGCCCAAAATTGGATCCAACACTTCCTCAATGTTTATAGGCCACGGCATGCTTCATAAAGTTGTTATCACTGAGATACTTCTGCATTTTTACCAGCTCAGCAACATGAAGAAGCTTTATCACCTAGATCTGAGTATGAATCAGTTCACCACCTTCCCATCAGTCATCCTGGATATGCCAAACCTGGAATGGTTAGACTTGGGGAGCAACAAAATTACAGAAATCCCTGGGGATCTGGACAGGTAAATTGCAAACCTTGGGGAAATTCCTGCCGCTTTCCAGTATTTATTGGTAACAATCAAAGTTTACTGAAATAAAATGTCTTGTTACCAGATAGTAAAAACTGAAATATATTGCAGTATAGGCAAGCTGTATTATTGTACCATTTATCCTAAAGCAAACAAGTCCTTGCTGGTCGTGGGACAGAACAGGCTTTGTTTCCTCTGCAGCCAGCAGAGAAACCAAGTTGCCCATCCTTCCTCCACCAGCCTACTCCGTTACATGCATGAGATTCTGAATGCTTATGACTACCAGGTGAGTCCTTAAATAGAAGGGTGTGCAAACCAAGCTAGCAGTTCAGGCTCATAAATTGATGAGGATCATAGAAGCCCCCTTTGTGAGTTGTGCAGAGAGGGATGAACAGGTGAATGACAAAACAATTTTGGCATGACTGTCTGACTTTGGGGGGCCATATTCTCCTCTGGAAATGCTATAGTTAGTTACTATTGCAAGGGTTTACCCTCCACCAATTCAAACTAATGGATTGACATTGTCAGCCCTGACAAGCACCACCTGTTCAAGATCTCAGGCAGATACCGTATTTTTTGTATTTACGCACCTGACTGTAAGATGCACCTAGTTTTTAGAGGAGGAAAACAAGGGGGGGGGGAATTCTGAATGAAACCATGGATGTATGATTTTTGTGCTTCATGCTGTGGTCACAGACATGTGATTTGATGGTGAGTTTGGGGTAGCCCAATGCAAAAATCCTGAGAATCCATGTGGATCCGTGCTTTGTAACCACATTTTTTCACCATTGCAGCCCCACGAAACAGTGGGTACGTGATTTTTTTTGGTGCAGGCTGTAGCCATGGACATGCTATGTGATCTGATGGTAAATTTGGGGTGAGCCAATGTAAAAATCCTGAGGATCCATGGGCTTTTACCTCCCCCCTCCCAAGCAGCCTCCTTTATCTCTAGCGTCTCTTATCTCCCTCCCCAATCCCTTACCGATCAGCTGCTTCCTTTCAACACTCTCTTTCCTCTTGTTTGCCTTAGTATCTTTTCCTTAGCTGGAGCAGTTTTTTGCTCCTCCTTTTGTTCTAATTTCTCTCCTCATTGCTTTAGTCTTCCTGTCTCCTCTCCTTGCAAGTTTGCTGTCTTTACCTCCCCACTCCCAGGCAGCCTCCTTTATTGCTAGCGTCCCTTATCTCGCTCCCGATCGCTTGCCGATCAGCGGCTTTGTTTCAACACCCACTTCCCTCTTTCAAAAAAAAAGCATGACCTGCTTTTTGCCCCTGGGCAATTTGGCTCCAGGGACCACGCATTCGCTCCATAAGACGCACAGACATTTCCCCTTATTTTTTAGGAAGAAAGAAGTGTGTCTTATGGAGCGAAAAATACAGTATTTATCCTCAGCTAGCTGCCAGAGATTCCGTAAGCGAATACCACAGAGAAATTGCTCATAGCACTCCATGCTCAGCCTTCATTACTACCACCGCAATGAAGAATTACAGGGGGTAAAGAAATGTGCATATATAGCCAAGTAGTTTTCTTCATAATTAAGATATCTGCTTGACTTCACAGAGCTGAAAACCTACATACTTTGTGGCTCCAAAGGAATGAAATAACTCATTTACCCGAATCCATTTGTAACCTGAAAAATCTGAGCACACTTGTCCTTACCAGCAACAAGCTCCAAGATATTCCTGCTTGCCTAAAGGACATGACGGAGCTGAGGTGAGAGGAAAGCTATCGCTGTGCCGGAAATGTTCATATTCATAGGCAGACACACAAACCACACCGCTGCCTTAATATTGTGGAGAAAGTGGTCCAATAAGGTTTTAAAGAGCACATACTACTCCAGTAAACTTCGCTGCAAACCATTTCACCTGAGGATTAGATTTTAAGGCCTGAAACAGATCTTCCTCATTTGCTTTCTGAATTTCTCTCTAATGCATTACTAGATTCGTCAACTTCAGAGACAATCCACTGAAGCTGGAGGTAACACTACCCCCTTGTGAGAATCCTGAAGAAGAAGAAGAACAGGAACTGTATGGCATTCAGTTCATGCACGCATACATTCAGGAGTCGCTCAGCAGAAAAGGTATCTTTATACCACTAAAATAAAAGTTATATTTGAATTCAGTGACCAAATGCTAAGGGCATATTTTCATGTGATGCAACCTTGTAATTTTTTTGCTTTCTAATCTTTATTCTTCCTCAGGGTGGAAATATATTCCTTCTTAAGATTGTTGGCGCTACTTTTAACAAATAACAAAGGCATTTCTCTCTGGGCTGTCAAGGCAGGCTGGGAAACACTAATATATTACTAGATTTGTCAGCATGTTTGCATGTGCTATCTAATTTTTCCTGCCTCACCCCCCTGTAGCGTAAGATTTTCTAAGGGGAAACAGCTTTGAAAGTTCTGGTGAAAAATCACCCCTTCTTGAGGCAAATTACAGCTTCAGAAATAAGGGTTTTCACTGCACAGGAGAAAGGGTTCAATGCTCACTCTCTGTGCAATGCAATCCCAGTTCTGATGTGGGAGCCTCTAGCTGCTATTTTAAAAGAAAAAACATAAACATGTGAAAAGTAAACTATGTGTTACATGTAAGGTATAATTTAATTTACAGTCCATTGGCAGGGGAAAAAATACTCAACAGGCTTCAGCTAAGTACTTTAATTCTATGCAAGCACATAATGCAAAGAGTATAAAAACTTGTTTTTAAAAAACCTTTCAAAAAGATATGTGAACATATAGGATTATAAATAAGTTGACAGTATTATTTTTTTAATGCAAGTTTCTTGGCATGTAGATTTCTTCCATTAAATATTTTCTCTTTCAGAAAACATCGAAAGTGGTATGCTAGCTGGTGCTGCTGTCAATGAAAAGTAAAAAAAAATCTTTGCCAGTCTGAGTTTTCACTGCTGCTGGAAGTTCACAAGAATATGTCTTCCAAACAAAGGCGTTCTCTCAGTGAAGGAGACTAAGTTGATGTTTCCTTTCTTCTGGTTCCAGAGGAGGCTATAAAAACCTCTAGCTATTTGGTAAGCTCTATACTGGATGTTAGAAGAGGAGACATGTTCTGCAGACTGTGTGTCCAGTTTTTTCTAAAGTCCTCTCGCTTTTAAGCAGTTGAGGGGGTTAATGAAGACTGACATGGCACAGCTGTCAGGAGTACATTTTCTAAGGACACGCTGAGATCTGTATAGTGCTGTAACACAGCTTCATATCCTCTCTGCTGTAAATATTCGACCCGACCATGATCAATCAACAGTTTGCAAAGCTGACCTATCTGCTTTCGGTCCTCAGTGGTTAACAGCCTAAAACCAGAAGGAAAAAATATTTTTAAGTACAGCAATTGTAACATCTCAAGGAATCAGGGCATCAGATTTAGAGCATTGCAATGCAAATGGGCGATTTAAGAATTCCTTAAAAGTCGTACAGTACCTTAAAGACCAACAAATTTACGTTTGTGGACTGAGATCTACTTTAAAATCTTGTAGGTTGCAACAAATTACAAAATACATTTTGGAAGGGAAAATAATACTCCTAATTTACATATCTGAGAGAGTATCAAATGCAGAATGTTAAAACCTATTTATTTCAATAATCTGTTGTGCTGAAAAGGATCACGTACCCTTGCAGGCTATCCAAATTGTATTCATCTTGGTCATGTTCTTCTGTCTCATTGCTTTGTTCTTCATTCTTTGTATGAGTTGCATAGCTTTTCCTCTCAGTTTCTCTCATGCCACAAGTGGCCCAGCTTGTCATCCTTTTAAAATAATTGAATTCCATCACCCCAAGTCCTACTTTTGTGAAGAAGTCTTGGCCTACGTAATGCTTCCAGTCACATCTATGATGGCAACACAGGGCAATAACAACTCCAGCCACAGGGCTCCAGCTGTCTGCTATAGGCTTGCCATGCAATTCACCAGAATTATTAGAAGTTATGCTGGTTTCATTGCTCTTAAAGCGTTTAGGTGCAGGGCTCTCCTTTTCGCCTTCGCAGAGTTTTGCATATGTTTCAACTAAGCATCTCAAAGCAAGATCTGTGAACACAAAAGTATTGTTTAAACTGTGGCTGCTTCAAAGAGCAATAGAAATAATGTATAACTTGTAACATTTATGTCATCTTGGTCATGTTCTTCTGATGTCTGAACCATCTTTTCACCTGATTCCATCAGTTAAAAAAACTTTGTTCATTGTGCCATATTTATGGTGCAACATTTTCAAGCTATATTCTTACTTAGCAGCCCAACCCAATAGGACTCCAACTCCCAAGTTAAGTGTAAGAAGGCTTGCAGCTTAATAAATACAACAATTATTTATGAAATGGTTTGGTAAGTTCTATTAACTTGCCTTAAACTCCTTTATTTTGTTACCTTATCAGTGTTTCCCAAACTTGGGTCCCCAGCTGTTTTTGGACTACAACTCTCATCATCCCTAGTGAGCAAGGTAGGGATAATGGGAATTGTAGTTCGAAAACAGTTGGAGACCCAAGTTTGGCAAACAAGTGTTCAGCTATATACCAAGGAGAGATAATGACATACTGATTCTCAGAATAAAGTCAAAGCCTGCGCCAAGCCATGTGACCCTTTGGGCTTATGTGATTTTAATCAGCGATAACTTCTCACTGTATAGTTCAATCACCTCTCTCTTCACCAACTAGGACAGTCTTGTACCTGTTGCCGCACCACAAACATGTTTTCCAATTCCTATCACAGGCAGCTTCTCTTTCACAAGAACCGGGACCTTATCTGAAAGAGAGAACCCCAGCCAGCATGTTTCTGACTGCTGCAGACACACACGTGCATCAAGCAATTAGAAGAAAATCAAAACAGAAAATCGTATGCTTTTACATACAAATTACATGTTGGTCCAACCACAGAGCAGCCAGAGATACTGTGATGAAAGGTTTTTAAAAGAAAGATTACCAAAAAAAAGCACAGTAGGACATAAGAGTATCAAATCTAACAACATAAGTAAATCAAATCAAAAGCCCATCTCACAAGCTCTTTTGAAGCCAGCTCTGGGAAACCCATAAGCAATAAGGATGTGAAGGCAATAGCCCTCTTCCAATGTCAAACAATTCAAACACACATTCCTAGTCAAATGTATCAAGTTTTATACAGTGGTACCTCGGTTTTCGGACATCTCCGTCACTGAATGTTTTGGTTTTCGAACGCCAAAAACCCAGAAGTAAATGCTTCTGTTTTCAAATGCGCCTTGGAAGTCTAACGGCTTCCGCTGTGTGTATCTGTTGTTTTTCACAATTTTCTCTATTTAATTGGCAGACCGCTCTTTGTACCTCGGTTTTCGAACGTTTCAGAAGTTGAACGGTCTTCCAGAACGGATTGCGCTTGAAAACCGAGGTACCACTGTACTTGGATACAGTGCCTTCAAGTTTTTCAGTGCAATGCATTTGGCCACAAACAAATATTCTAAAAATAACATACAGAGGACTAATCTGAAGTTAGTTCACTGATGGCAATCTGAATGTGTAGAGTAATGCACATGAAACTGAAACACTCTAATTGATTTGTGTGTCTGACCTGCTTCATGATTATTAACACTTAAGGAACACAAATGGGGAGTGTCTAGTAATGGATTTGAAAAGTTGCATTTATATACCTAACAGTATATAAAATCTTGCTACTGAAATCCTGTTCTCTAGCTCTTGCACCACACTTGTTCTCAAATCTCAGTTTAGTAGGACTGATCCTGCTTTAACTGTTTCTAAAATCACCAGGGGTTTTTTCTGCACTGTCTTTCACAGAGTTCATAAAGAATGATTACTGTCAAACTGAAGCATATGTTAAATGAAAGAGCAACTTACTTAAACACAAATGCTGGATATCGACTTGAAGCCTTTCAAAGCAATTTTTTCTATGCTTACCATCTACCTGTGAAAAAACAAGAAGAAAGTTTTATGAAGTAATTGCCTCCTAAAAGAGTTACTTGGCAAATTCCAGTTATATTTCACAAACGAAATAAAAAAATGTTCAGTAAAAATTTCAGTATTTTTTTTCCTGCTGCAATGTTGTTATTGGCAATACTTTAAAACAGACAAGTTTAGATTTGGCCTTACTTTTTTATTGATAATCTTATTTTTTGTAAAAAAAAAAAAAAGAAAGAAAAAAACCCTTGAGTTGGCTTCCCCTGGGGGTGAGGGTGGGGGGGGGGTTATAAGGCTTGCAATACTGCCTTACCTTAAACCTAGTAGTTGCTCTTTCAACAAGAAGAAAATGCACATCTTTAGAATCTTGTAAGGCTATATCCACCCAGTGGGACAGCTTTCCTCGTCCCGCTCCAAATTCAACAAAACAGTTGCCAGGTTCAAGCAAATGTAGTCTTTCCATGTTACCTAATATAGAAGCCTACAGATGTCAAAAGATTATCAGCTCAGCAAAATCAATTCTCTCTACTATCATCAACGTAACAATCAGAAGAATTTTCCATAGCCCGTACTAAAATGCTACTTCTGATTCTACCCATACTAATGGATTGCAGGATTAAATTATTGCATTGTTATTTTGAGCATATTCTGGTAATTCCATGCAGTGGGGTCATCTATGTGGCATCCACAGGCACATGCACCCACAGAGGCCCTCTTCTTGCTAAAATTAGGCTTGAAAGCAGTGTAGCGAACAGAACAGGTTGTGGTGTGTGTGTGTGTGTGTGTTGTACTTACAACAGTTCCTTTGCTTTGCAAATGCATACCCATGCACCAAAAAAAGTTGGTGAAATTGCAGCCAAACCTATTTTTGATTTCTGTTTACTTAATACTATGAGCATTTTCTTTTGGCATCTACTTTTTAAAGAAATTCATGGGTTTATTTAATGTCCAAACTCATCACAAACAAATGTAAATGAAAGCTCCATAAAGCACAGAGCAATTTCAGAAAAAAATATATAGATTTGCTAACACTTCCAAGACATTTATCAACCAGAAATTTCAAAGAAAGTTTTGCTAAAGTCAGTATTTACCACTAAGAGTACTCACCTGTTGTTTCAAATGCTTAAAAGCCACGTCTCCATTTTGGGGGTCATTCAAGGCCTCTTGTAAAGCTTGGTGAGAGAGGATTTGGTCCTTAAGTACATAATTTATACCTGAAGAGGAAAAGCATTATTATCCCTTGCCTGAGTTTCAACTGAGGCAGTCACAAAGAACCTCCTTCCAAGTAGATACATCTTGTAGACAGAAGGGTAATGGATGGCATGATGGGGCTCTGCAACTCCCAACCTCGACAGGTTGTGCCACTGCTGCTTATGGAGAGGGGAAAAGAGGCAACATGGGCCCAACTCATTTATGCAGCAAATCCTGCACCCCGTCAATGCAGTTCCACCATAGCAATGCCCCTGCCTCCTTGCCCCTCTGTCTCTTGCAAACAGCAGCAACACAACTGACCAGAGGTGTCAGGTGAGCACCATCGACCCACTACACTGTCCCCTCCTGTGACCAAGTTACTAACCATATAAGAATACACAATTTTGAACAGCAAAAATATTTTAAACAGTTGGTGTTTAAAGGTTTTCTAGTCCCATCCTTACATATAGTGATACCTCTGGTTGCGGACGGGATCCGTTCTGGAGCTCGGGTTGGATCCCGAAGTTTCCACAACTGGAAGGACTGCTTCTGTGCATGTGCGCAGTAGAGTGCTTCTGTGCATGCGTGCATGGCGAAACACTTCCGGGTTTGCCGCTTTCACAACCCGAAGTTTACATTACCCAAGGGTAACGTAAGCCGAGGTGCTACTGTATTCTAAAAACATTAGGCTTTGACCATTAGGATTATTTCTACAATACTCTTATTTCCTCAACACCCGACATAATCTATTATAAAAATAAAATAGACTCACAGTTACTTGCTCTTCTTAGCTTTCTAATTAAGTCCTCCAACTCTTCTTTAGACAGCGCAGAAATCGGTACCTGCTGAAGGGTACACAAAAGGAAACTTATACAAAGTTTATTCTTTTCTCTCCATTTATGAAAGAAAAGGTTAGCCTATATATATATATATATATATATATATATATATATATATATATGAGAACCTCAAATAAGCAGTATTAAATCTGATCTGATTCAAACAAGGTGCACCTGCCCTTAGACTGGTGCTGGTCACCAAGAAGAAGGGATCATGTACGGATCCCCCGGGCATGATCCTCAAGTTCTCTCCAATTAGGAAATGTAGTGACTAGACAAAGGAGAATAAAAGGGAATTCAATGCAGAAGCAATAATGGTGCAATTCTCCCAGCCTGTCTACACATTCTAACTGAAGTGTATGGAAAGCCTTGAGGAGGAGAGCTTGATGTTTCTCACTGTACCTAGTAAATGTGAACACACATCTAGAAACTTGGTTGTCTGGGCAACTGTCAGTTACATCCTACCTGATGCTCTTTTTTTATATGCCGTATATATAGCTGTTTATGGTATCAGTGGATCCTGCTTGGTGTGATTCATAAGCACCTGTAGTCCAGTCCTACATGCATCTACATGTAAGCTCCAATGATTTTAGTGGGATATATTTCTGAGCAAAAACGCATAGGATTAGGCTTTTTCATCAGAGCCAGCCACAGCAACAATGGATGAAGAAGATAATGGCACATATAAGAAGATGGGTGCAGTCATCTGAACAAAGGCCCTTTGGGTGTGGTGCCTCAAATGATCAGCAGCATATGATTTTGTCCAAAACCAAAGAAACAGCTTTTTCTATACTGAGGTTTAAGATACGGGTCAGCTAAAATCAATGTTTAAACCCATTGGATTGTCTTCTAGGCTAATAAATCTTGCTGCAGAACCATGAATGACACACAAGGAAATGTGCACTTACAAGAGGCAGTATCCTTGCACCAAAGAACACATTGCAACTGCTTATCATTTGCAACAAACAACATATATTAAAATTTAATCACTCACCTGCTCTCCTGGCAACTCTGTCGTATCTTTCAGTCCTGCATTAATATCTTGAGCATAGTAGACCTTAATTAAATCGTGGAACAAATATCATGTTAGGGTCTAATTATGGCAGGACAACATACAATTACTTTTTCAGTATGTTTATATGGTTTTACCTAGCCTTTCATTAAAAGTTTCACGGAAAGAGTTGCTTCTCCATCCCCTTTCCATTTTTCTTTTGATGCCATTCTTCTTATTCCCCCGTTTTAAACTTTAGTGGCCACCTCTTTAGAGGAGCCTGCCTTAGACTCTTATATCCATAGTTTTAAGAGAACCCAGTACTCCATAAATCATGTCTGCATAACTGTAATAAAAACACCACCCAAACAAAGCCACATAGATTTTATCTCACCAGAGAACCATCAGAAGGAAGACTGGCAGTAACATCACTGCAGAAGGCAGCTTTGCTTAAAAGACACCATTATAAACCCCGTTTAATTCATTCAAACCATTAGATGTACACTTACAGGCTTTGGCTTCTCTCTTGAATTACACTTTTTCAAGTGTTTTTGTAGCTGATCTTCATATACAGTACTATAAACAGAAACAGAAAGAAAACTAGCGGCACTATTCACTGTTCTCAAAACAAAAAGTTAGCGTACAAACATCTATTAAGCATGCTTACTGTTTCGGATCCAAAGGGCATGGAATTCTTTTCCTGCCATTTTCTTCCTGAGTGGCAAAAAAAGTTTTAACTTTAAAACTGTGTGTTTACTTTAGCAGTCAATTGTATTGTTATATGTTATACAGAGAGTGGCCCCAGTGAGATCAGTGGACTTGACCATGTCCTCTAAACTGCATTTAGCACCCTGGAACAGAATACAAAATCAAAATTGGCTTTCACAGAATGGGGTGTGCAGTTTGCACTCAAACCCTTAAAACATTACCTGGAAATACTTAAAGCATGCGTAAAACAGAAAACTATTTTTATTTTATGACCTGATGTTTCAGACTGCTGTCCTATATACACATTAACCTGGCAGCAAGTCCTACTGAAGTCAATGGGTCTTACTTTGGGGTAAAATGCCATCATAGAATTGTAGAACTATAGAGTTGGAAGGAACCCCGAGGGTTATCTAGTCCAACCCCCTGTAACGCGGGGAAGCTTTTGCCCAACTCCAACACACAACTCTGAGATTAAGAGTCTCCTGCTTTCCCAATTGAGTAAAGGATTGCATTGCACAGAATTTCAGATTTCAGTTTCCAGTTTTATAGGGTGTGTTTTTTCCCTCCTGGGAATGATACACTGCCTACAAGTCGTCCACTATAAGTATTAATTTAAAGAAGAACTAAGGATATGTGTGTGTTGCATCAGATGAAGACTTCATCCAGCATGGAAATAAACGAAGCCACGAGGAATCTGCAACTACTGAATATGTGGTGGATCTGTCGCAACATACCACCGTGCCTCTGAGCACGTGCAAAGCGCATTTCCTCGTTTCTGGAAAGAAGGGTGTCTTTATCGACGGCGTGGTTTTTATTTTGGTCATCTGATAGTGGGGTGTTTTTTTGTTTTGGTCATTGTTTATTGGAACGAAAGCGAACTAGCTGTTTGCCAATCTCTCCCTCTGCCTCCACGTCGCCTGGTGAGAAACGAGCTGCAGCAGCGGCCATTTCTCTCTCTCTCTCTCTCTCTCTCTCTCTTTCCTCCCCGCCCTCCGCCTCCAAAGCGACTACCTCACGGCCTCCGTGCTCGCCGCAGAAGCGCTTGCCCCGGGCCGGCACCATTTTGCAGAAGCGCCTTTTCCGCGCCACGAAATAGGCGCAGCGGCCCGGCTGAGGGGAGACCGGCGCGTCGGCGGCAGCAACCTCCGCCGCCATCTTGCCGCCGCCGCCTCCTCCTCCTCCGCTCGTCCCCGAGAGGCCTCCTTCCCTCTTTTCTCCGCCCCGCGGGAGGCCGGCGCCAAACTCAAAGCGCAAGATGGCGGCGGCCGAGAGCCTCTTCAGTCAGTTGGTGCCGGTGCAGGCCAAGTGCCAGGGCTGCGAGGAGAGGTGAGCGGCGAGGCGCGGCTTCCCCACAAAGGGAGACGTTTTCCGTGTCTCCCCTCACAATGGCCTACGGGGGGCTTTCTTCTCCCCACTCCCTCCATTGCTTGAAGGGCCGCCCTATCTCCGCCGCAGCAGGCGGGCGGTTGGCTCGTCCCCTGACGGGACCCGGGGAGACGGAGGGGCCCTTGAGGTGGGGTGTGTGTGTGGGGGGGGGGGAAACCGGCTGCTTGCCCCCCACTTCTCCAGCGCAAGACCCTCGGGCCCTTTTGAAACAGGAAAGCTGCGGGTTTCTATAGTTTGGCCGCTTTTGAGGGGGTTTATCAAGTTTTGGGGGGGGCTTTTTCAGAGACTGGTCGTAACACGAACTCTGGCGGGCTGGGAAGACGCGTGTCACGCTTTTCAAACAACCCCCTTTGCAGGTAAATGTCGTGCGTTGGGGGTGTTAAAGCGCTGCGAGGCTCGGGAGCAACGGACTCGGGAACCTGCGTGTGTTTGTGGTCCAAGCGAGTTCAGTGGGGAGGAGGAGCCAGGCGCCGCACCTGAGCCTTAGGGGTCTTTTGCCCGAGTTCATCCCCTTCCCAGCATATTGGCGCCATCATTTTGTGTGTGTTGTGCCGGATTTACGTATAAGCTAAACAAGCTATAGCTTAGGGCCCCACTCTCTTGGGGGTCCCCAAAAAATTAAAGGGGAAAAAACTTGGGTGTACATTTCCAGAATATAAGATAAATAAATAAAATCTACATATAGCAATAACAGTGTAGGCGCCTATGATGTAAGTAATGAACCCCGCCTGCTAGGCTGCTCCCTAAAATATCACTGGTTTGCTCATTTCTATATCAATTGCTTTGATGAAGTACATTTGTGCTGCAAATTGTCTATACAAATGGAACCTGTAACAATGCTGTAGTGTGGAGTGCTTGTGTTCAGGATTCTAGTCAGCCTTGTCATTTTCCAGGATACGGTGCATTGCTGTCAACTTTCAGATTTGAAAATAAGGGATCAGCAGCCTCGAAAATAAGGGATCGAAAATTATCTTTCCCGGGGACAGTCAGGATATCTAACAATCCTGGATAGCAGCGGGAAGCAGCAGGAAATGGTGCTGGAATAAGGGAATTTCCCGGAGAAAAAAAAGGGAAGGTTGACAGCTATGATACAGTGGTACCTTGGTTCAAGAACAGCTTAGTTTATGAACAACTTGGATTAAGAACACTGTAGACCCGGAAGTAGGTGTTTTGGTTTGTTAACTTTGCCTTGGAAGCAGAACATGTTCCGCTTTCTGCTGAGTGTGTTCCATTTGTAAATTGAGCCCCCACAACTATGGGAAAGCACACCTTGGTTTAAGAATGCTTTGGTTTAAGAACAGACTTCCGGAACGGATTAAGTTAGTAAACCAAGGTACCACTCCTCACCATCACTGCTGCCCCAACAGTTGCTCGGCATCTTGTGCTCACTGATCATGCACAATCTGCACTGGGCTGTTTTGAGTTGTTCCCACCACCGCATCCCCATTGGAAATGATAATATAAGGTAAAAGGTAAAGGTACCCCTGCCCGTACGGGCCAGTCTTGACAGACTCTGGGGTTGTGCGCCCATCTCACTTAAGAGGCCAGGGGCCAGCGCTGTCCGGAGACACTTCCGGGTCACGTGGCCAGCGTGACATCACTGCTCTGGCGAGCCAGAGCCGCACACGGAAACGCCGTTTACCTTCCCGCTGGTAAGCGGTCCCTATTTATCTACTTGCACCCGGAGGTGCTTTCGAACTGCTAGGTTGGCAGGCGCTGGGACCGAGCAGTGGGAGCGCACCCCGCCGCAGGGATTCGAACCGCCGACCTTTCGATCGGCAAGTCCTAGGCGCTGAGGCTTTAACCCACAGCGCCACCTGCGTCCCAATGATAATATAGCCTGCTGATAACTTGTACTCTTTTGGCTTCATAAGGATCCACACTCAATGAGTGGGCTTGTTGTAATTAACTAAACAATGGGTGGTATGAAACTAAGGTTCACTTAGAGTAAACCCATTGAAATTAACAAACATGACTGTAAAGTCCATTAATGTCAATGTGTCTATTGTAAGTAAAACTTGGTTGCATACCACTCCATATTAGTGGATTGGTTTTAGGATTAGTGATCTGTGTATGAATGAATGGTTTAGATAGCAATTTTAAAGCAAGTGGCATGTATGGAGACATTACGTTAAGAAAAGTATCTGTTACACAAGTTCACTTTTGTATTGTTGAGAAAACTTCCTAGCTGAATATAAATATAATTAAATAATTCAATGATTAAGGCTTCATTGCTGTTTTGTAGCTTATTTTAGCACTTAATCTAATTTTTCCTGTGAAAATCTTGATCAGAGCTGAAGTACAAAATATTTCATTTAGTAAAATGAAGAATAAAGATGGAGTCACATGTCTGTTTTGCAGGCGAATAAACGTTCGTGTGAATATTGAGCTGCAATCAACAACAAATCCCATTCATAGAAAGGTTTGTATTTTGCTTGTCATGTGTTGGTTTTGCTATCCTTTAGTTGCTTCTTCATATGATCATGTTTACTAACACAAAGTAGGCTCATCGATAAAACAGCTAGCACCAAACACATTTGATTCCATGAACAGCCTTGTAAGAAGAATTCTGGGATTATTAGTCTTTCCCCCCCAAACACACACTGTGTTTCCTGAGACATTTCTTAAGTATAAACAATGCCCTAAAGGCTGGGGTATGGACAATTGAGAGGGATGGTGTAGTCCAACAGTATATGGATGTCCACAAGTCCCCATCCTTCTTGTAGGAACTGCTGTACAGTTTCTTGTGGAACGTTATGAATAAGCATTGTCTTTGGGGTTAATATTTCTATGTTATGGTGCTGTGATGTCATCTGTTGTATAGATGCATTCAACAGTTACAAAATGCATGGGTAGGCTGTTGCTGACCTGGTTTGCATGTAACACTAAGGCATAGTTTGTTTGAATGTCCGAGCCTAGCAGAGTACCCATGGTTTGTTTTCTACTTTGTTACTACTTTGAGCTTGTTTGCATGTAATGCTAAGCTGAACAATGGTTTAGGATGAACAAGCAGACTGCTGGAGATTGGATTGTGCGCACTTTGTTCCTCCTGCTGTCCTCTTCCTTCTGTCAGTTAAGCCATGGTTTTGCTTAGCATGTAATCTAAACTCAGCCTTGTTATTTGTCTTTCTTAAGACAAATTGAGTGGTAACCCAGGTTTGTTATTAGGTTTGCAGCTCATCTTGTGACAGCCAAGAAAAAGGCCTTTTTGTTGTGGTACCCTGCCAGTGAAACAGTCTCCCTTGAGAGAAGGCAAACACCTACTCTTGGTTAGAAGTGGTTGCTAAAAACATACTACTACTTCAGGTTTTTGCTAACCATTAATATCACCATATTGATTTTATCTTAACTTTTTTGCTCCTGAATTTATTGTTTTTATTGTATTTTTAGTGTTTGATTGTGAACCACCTTGAGATTTTTTTCTTAATCAAAGGGGATATGGAAATATTTAAATACCGTATTTTTCGCTCTATAGGACGCACTTTTTCCCCTCCAAAAATGAAGGGGAAATATGTGTGCGTCCTATGGAGCGAATGCAGGCTCCCTGGCTTCAGCAATAGCAACGCGAAGCCTCTGAATCCTGCGCTCTGGAGGCTTCGCGTTGCTTTCGCTGAAGCCAGGGGAGTCTGGTCTTTGAGGCTGGCGGTGGGGGAAAGCAGTGCTTCCCCCCACCGCCAGCCCCACAGGCTCGGTTGAAAAGCCCGCAGGAGCCGTGCGCTCTTTAAAGGGTGCACGGCTCCTGAGGGCTTTTGCGGGAGGTGGGGGAATTCCCCCACCTCCCGCACAAGCTGCACGCTCTTTAAAGGCTGCGCAGCTTCTGCGGGCTTTTCTGCCAGGTGGGGGAATTCCCCCACCTCCTAGAAAAGCCCGCAGGAGCCGCACAGCCTTTAAAGAGCGCGCCGCTCTTGGGGGCTTTTCCCCAAGGAGGGAGAAGGGACTGACTGGCCGAGTCAGTCCTTCTCCCTCCTGTGGGCTTTTGTGTGAGATGGGGGAATTCCCCCACCACCTGCAAAAGCACGCAAAAGCCGTGTGCTCTTTAAAGGCTGCACGGCTTCTGCAGGCTTTTCTACGAGGTGGGGGAACCTAGTAAAGCCCGCAGGAGCCGCGCAGCCTTTAAAGAATTGTGAAGCTGTAATAAATTTCTCCAAACTATTTTCTTCTAGGATTTAGTTGTTCGTCTAACTGAGGATTCTGACCCCTTCTTTCTATACAATCTTGTTATTTCTGAGGAAGATTTTCAAAGGTAAGTTACCAAGTTCTGA
Source organism: Podarcis cretensis (assembly GCF_951804945.1). Taxonomy (NCBI): domain Eukaryota; kingdom Metazoa; phylum Chordata; class Lepidosauria; order Squamata; family Lacertidae; genus Podarcis; species Podarcis cretensis. Next base: position 78,680,376 of record NC_137175.1, on the reverse strand, counting down.
TTAGAAAATACTTAGATAAAAGCTTGGGAAGCTGCGTTTTAGCTAATGATTATTATGCACATTGTTCCTATGTACCTAATGACTTGCATATCTCAGAAGGAAAAAGGAGATTCCAACTAAACATCAAGAATAACTTTCTGACACTAAGAGCTGTTTGACAGTGGAACAGACTCCCACAAGACCTGTTGGACTCTCCTTCCTTGGGAGGTTTTTAAGCAGAGGTTGGATGGTCATCTGCCATGTATGATCTAATTAAGATTCCTGTATTGCACCAGATGACCCTCAAGGTCCATTCCAACTCTACAATTCTATGATTTTAGTAACAAATAGTCTATAGGAATACATATTTATTATACTTTTTCTTTTTGCATAGTTTAAAACTCCAGCAGAGTCTTCTGGTAGATTTTTCTGCTTTTCCTCAGCGATTTATAGACCTCCTTCAACATTGTATCCAAGAACAAAATAAAGACATCCCAAGGTTAGTAACGCTTAAGCAGTAGTCTATGTTTTCTTTAAAACAAGTAATACAAACAACAAAAGTAGGATTCAAGGAGACTGATTGTGTCTAAAGCACTTACCTATTTTATTAACACCATTTGAAATCTCACGTTCGGTAACAACAAAAATGGGCAATGCAAAACCTATGGGCAGGATTCAGCTAATGGAAGCCTGCACAGGTGGGCTTACCCACTCTCCTGTCCCCATGCCCTCTCCCAAATTGACATGGGGAGGGGGCAGAAGATCTGCTAGAACAGTGAGCTGGAGAAGGAGAGAGCTGACTGTTCCATTGTTCCGAGCACAATTCTAAGTGTTGGTGCTGACCTTTAAAGCCCTAAACGGCCTCGGCCCAGTATACTTGAAGGAGCGTCGCCACCTCCATTGTTCTGCCCAGACACTGAGGTTCAGCACCGAGGGCCTTCTGGTGGTTCCCTCACTGCGAGAAGCGAAGTTACAGGGAACCAGACAGAGGGCCTTCTCAGTAGTGGCGCCCGTCCTGTGGAACGCCCTCCCATCAGATGCCAAAGAAATAAACAACTATATGACATTTTGATATGGGACGTGGGTGGCACTGTGGTCTAAACCACTGAGCCTAGGGCTTGCTGATCGGAAGGTCGGCGTTTCGAATCCCCGCAACGGGGTGAGCTCCCGCTGTTCGGTCCCAGCTCCTGCCCACCTAGCAGTTTGAAAGCACGTCAAGTGCAAGTAGATAAATAGGTACCGCTACGGCGGGAAGGTAAATGGCTTTCTGTGTGCTACTCTGGTTTGCTAGATGTGGCTTAGTCATGCTGGCCACATGATCCAGAAAAACTGTCTGCGGACAAACGCCGGCTCCTTCGGCCTGTAAAGCAAGATGAGCACCACAACCCCAGAGTTGTCCATGACTGGACTTAACGGTCAGGGGTCCCTTTACCTTATGACATTTAGAAGTCATCTGAATGCAACCATGTTTAGGGAAGTTTTTAATGACTGATGTTTTAATGTATTTCTAATCTTTTGCTGGAAGCCGCCCAGAGTTGCTGGGGAAACCCAGCCAAAAGGGTGAGGTAGAAATAAATTATTATTATTATTAGGCAAGGAGAAATGTTTGTGCTGCCAGAGCAACCTGCTTAACTCTGTGTTGCATTATTCCATATAAATCTATCAATTATATTTTACTTTGACTTGCCTCTAGGAGTGCTAGTTAGGGTTGTTGACACCCTTTAAGTGGAGAACACATACCTCTTGCTGCAATAGAGTTAGAGGCCAAGTACAAACTCTGCCCAGTCCATCTAATACTCTGTTATAGTGCAATGTGCCTCCCCCCCCCTGCCCCCAGCTGCTTCCTTGTTCCATTTCCTTTGCCTTTTCATGAGCTACTTCCAAAAGATTGTTGCTGGCTTTTTAAATAAGGCTTGCAGACTGCTTAGGAAAAGGTTGTTGCACCTGCATTGATCCACACTGCTACCAGTGGGCAGAGGAAGTAGCCAGTATTTGTAATGATTGGTGGATTAACACACTGATGGGGTGACAGTGGAATTGGAAGAGTTATTTCCTTTGTACCAGTCTACCCTTCCATAAGGATGTGTGTGTCATGTGCTGAGAGACCCAGCTAACAAGTCATTTTTAAAGTGTTCTTAATCTTTTTAGGTTTTTGCTGCACCTGGTTTCATCAGGCCCTAATTTAGATCACACTCCTGCTTTTTTAAATGTGGTCGAGACAAACCCATTTAAACACCTCACACACTTATCACTGAAATTCCTACCCGGAAATGATGCAGAAATCAAGAAGTTTCTGGCAACATGTTTGAAATGTGTTAAGGTAAAGCTAAAATTTCAGTTGTATGTTTTGAGTTACATTTTGTCCTGCTGTGTGGTCTGGCATACTCTGCTTTTCTTTTCGTGACAGTGGTGTAACAAGGCCGCCTTGATAGACGTTTTCTATATTTTACAATTGAAAGTTCACATATCACATTAAACCAAAGTGGAAATAATGTATGGTTTAATGTGAAATTGCAGGTGCTCCTGCTGCACTGCCAGGAACAAGTTACGTTCTGGCTTATCGTCATCTGGACTTGGGTTGTAGTTTGTTTCTCTCCAGCCAAACTATGAACTGAATCCAAGGTTTGTTCTTGGTTTACCACTCATGATTTGTTTGAGGGAAAGAAGCCTCAGGCCTGTGTTTGTTTCCTTGCAGCGCAGTGTAATCAAAGCGAAACACTTGTGAATTCAGCAGTGTGCACCAACATGCTGTTCATTCACATTAAACCATACTTCATTTTAACTATGGTTTAATGTGATAGGCAAATGAGGCCAGTGCATCTTTCAGAATTAGGCCTATGGAAAGGCACCTAATAGTTAAGTAGCCCAACTCCTGTAACAGGAGTGAGTTTGTATCTGATGTGCTGAATAGCAGTGCAGTCATACACATTTTACTCAGAAGTAATATCCCTGTGTCCAGTAGGACTTGATTCCAATTGAGAATGTTTAGGATTGTAGGTTTAATGATTTCAAGAACTGGAAAGGGTTGCATTGACCGACAAAGCTGTCAACTGTACCTAGGAAGAAAAATTGCTGCTGGAACAGAAACTTAGAAAAACAGATGAGGACCTTACAAGACAGCTGAACTATGCCCAGCAGGTAAGAGCAGAATTCCACTGTGGGTCAATTGGTAGAAAATTAATGTTTAAAAAACCCACCATGTGTTGGGTTGTATACAATGTTATCTGTGTGAGAGCAAAACTTCCACTGTTGTAAGCACTGGGGCATCACCTTCCTCTAGTTGAGATTCCTGCTTTGGACTATGAGCTGCTGCAATTCTCTGATTCTTTACCCTCCCCCCTGCATGTCCTTAAAATGACAACCCCTCTGGAACAGATTTTTGGAGTACATTGGGGGGCTGCAGAGAGAATAGGAACCCATTGCACAAATCAAAGTCTGCTTGAGCAGTGCTTGACTCCTTTTATTATTTAATTACTGTATTGTGTTTACTTAATGACCTTTTTGTACCTGACCCTTTAGAGAAAGAAAGTCTGGCAGATCCTTACCCCAAGGGGCACTCAAATCAAAGTCAGACATAGCAAAACAACAGAGGGAAGGGGGAAATGGAGGTGTGGGCAGGGCAGGGAAAGAACATGCACTAAGGTGTCAGGGCTAAGAGAATGAGCCCAAAGGCTCCCCATGAAAGGTGTGTTTTGAAGGGTGGGATTAAAAGAAAATGAAGATGATTGTCTCTATTTTATTGAATTCATTGTATAAATACTGTGTCTAAATTTAGGATCTGTGATATGCCTTCTTGCTGAGAATTCAGTACAGGAGGAGAGGAAATGATTTAAGAATAGCTGCATTAGATGGCTGAAGCAAAATCGACAGAGTTCTCTGGCTCCTTGAAGTGTAACAAACTTATTGCAGCTTGTGCTAACATAGGCAAAAGCCTGTTTCATCAGATGCATGGGAGGTTAAGGGTAGGCTTAGCTGTAAAAGCTCATATTTCACTTAGGTTTTAGTGTTTAAGGTGCTATAGGTTTCTGTAAAAACAGAAGAATTATGTGTGTCTATATAAGGATGTAAAGTGCAAAGCAGTCACGTTTTTTTCTGGGATAGCTGTGATGTGGGAAATGTTCTGTAGGTTAGTCTTTGCAGTGGGATGTGTTTGTAATAGGATAACCTGCCTGTAACCATTTTATAAAGCACTGGCATAGTATTGATTAAAACCCCTCAATTACATGCAAGTTGGCCATCTTGCTATTTTTATTTTCTCATATTTAGAGCTTGTCAGAAAAGAGCAGGGAATTGGACAAGTTGAGAAATGAATTGGCATCCAAAACAGCATCTCTAACCAACAAATATACCCAGGAACTGACAAGTGAGAAGGAGAAAGCTCTGCAGGTATGTAAAGAGAAGCCTATATACATCTAGCAGAATCCTTATGCCTTTAGTAGTTGCTCAAGTAATTGCTTTTCTTTGCAGGCACAAGCACAATATCAACAACAGAATGAGCAACAGAAAAGGGATCTGGAAAGCTTGCATCAGAAAACAGTGCAGCAGCTGCAGAATAGATTGAAGGAATTGGAAAATGTCAACAAGGAGCTAATGGAAAGGAGATACAAAGGCGATTCGACAGTCAGAGAACTTAAAGCGAAATTGTCTGGCATAGAAGATGTAAGTAATATTCACCTATTAAGATCTACGTTGGGAGACAATTTGATAGTTTCCAGTCACCCATACAAATATACTAAATAGTGCCAGTTATGTATTGAAAACAAGTTTTTTGTTTTGTTTTTATAGAATATGCTTAACTTCTGTCAAGCATGAAACAAAGCATGAATTTTTGCCAGCAACATTTTTATTTAAATGCTTGTAAAATATTTCTTCAACCACATAGGAATGCCAGAGAGCAAACCAGGAAGTTCTGTCTCTACGTCGAGAGAATGCTACCCTAGATGCTGAATGCCATGAAAAGGAAAAACTAGTAAATCAGCTGCAGACTCGAGTTGCTGTTTCAGAACAGGAGGTCAAAAGCAAGGAGGATCTGGTTACTAGGGCAAAAGAAGTATCGGATGCAACACATGAGCAAAAGGTTCTTAATTTTACTTTCTAGAATACAGCCGTACTTTAACTCATGGAGAATTGAATGCTGAAATGAAAGAACATGAGCTACAATCCAAAAAGCTGCTTATCGGTGCACAGCAGGGGTTCCTCATGCCCTATCCACTTTACTTCCTATTTGATACAACATAAGTGTTGTGCTCCTCAATATGCCCTTGAAATTCCTTTTAAGTTTTAAAAATAGTGTGCTGTGTGACATGGGACATTCCCATTAGAAAAACAAATCCAAAAGCTGCTGGGCACACACACAGATAGTTATGTAGTTCTCTGAATTATGGCTATATTTAGAAAGTGTAGGCAATACTACAATGTATTGACTTTTTAAAAAGTTACCGTATTTTTCGCTCTATAAGATGCACCAGACCACAAGACGCACCTAGTTTTTGGAGGAGGAAAACAAGGAAAAAAAATATTCCGAATCTCAGAAGCCAGAACAGCAAGAGGGATCGCTGCGCAGTGAAAGCAGCAGTTCCTCTTGCTGTTCTGACTTCTGTGATAGCTGCACAGACTGCATTCGCTCCATAAGACGCACACACATTTCCCCTTACTTTTTAGGAGGGAAAAAGTGAGTCTTATAGAGCAAAAAATACGGTATATATTTCACCACGCTGTAGTAACTATAGTAATATAAATAAGCATTTTTGGATGTGATGGGCTTTTCAGAAATTGCTAGCATTTTACATTACAGAATAGGAATTTCAGAACTAGTGTTCTTGCTACTTTATGCAACTGATCCATGTGAATATTTCTTGGGAAAACGAAACCTCCCTAATACTATTATATTCTCTTTTAAAAGGTAAAGCTGGAAAAAAATATAGAAAAGAAACAAATTCAAATAGGAAATCTGGAAACAACACTAAAGTCACTATCATCTGAACTCCTTAAGGTTTGTTCAAAACACGTTATTGTCCTTCTTGATGATGATTATTTGACTTCATGTTTTTCTTGATTTAAAATTCTGCGGTTGTTTATTAGGCCAATGAGATAATAAAGAAATTGCAAGGCGATGTAAAAACTCTAATGAGCAAACTGAAGCTGAAAAATACAGTAACAATTCAGCAAGAAAAACTCTTGGCTGAAAAAGAAGAAAAACTGCAGAAAGAACAGAAGGATCTACAGGAAGCAGAAAGTTCTCTCCGAGCAAAAGAGCAAGAGGTAACTTGAGGGTCAGGTTTCTATCCAGTAAGTGTTTTGTTTTTTTTTTTTTTAAAAAGATGCTTAACTTTAAACTCATGCTATGTCAGTTCATTCTAGGTCTCTGCCTTGAATCATAATCCCTGTACAGCCCTGTTTCCGTATGGTATTATGTTTTATTTGTTGTAATACACTTTGCTTTTAAAGTAAGTTTTGGCATTGCCAATTAAACTGCTATGGACTGATAGTGTTAAAACATAGGTAGGCAAACTAAGGCCCGGGGGTCGGATCTGGCCCAATCGCCTTCTAAATCCGGCCTGCGGATGGTGCAGGAATCAGCATGTTTTTACATGAGTAGAATGTGTCCTTTTATTTAAAATGCATCTCTGGGATATTTGTGGGGCATAGGAATTCGTTCATTCCCCCCCCCCCAAATATAGTCCAGCCCCCCACAAGGTCTGAGGGACAGTGGACTGGCCCCCTGCTGAAAAAGTTTGCTGACCCCTGTGTTAAAACATTTCAGGTGTGCAAGTTGCAGGAACAATTGGAAGCAACAGTACAGAAGCTGGAGGAAAGCAAGCATCTTCTCAAAACCAATGAAAACGGTGTGTGCATATGAGATTCACTAATATCTAATCCTATCAACTTTTCAGAGCCTAACAACTGAAGCTGGTTTGAGACGTAATCTCACTTTCGTGGATCTACAAATCCTATGTTCTTATATATGTAGCAGTTGATCAGCTTTCTGTTAAGGAAGTGCAAGCATGTACATATTATTGTGCAAAGACTAAGAATTCTGTTTGGTAGCTGGAACCTAAAGAAGAATTTCTGGGGCTGCCATATTTATTCCTCCCCTTTTGTTTCCTTCTCTCTTCTGCAACTTCACTATGTAATTTAAATTTTTAATAAATAATTCCTGAATGTAATTTCTCCACTTCCCATCTATTGTGTAAGGCTGTCACAGAGTACTGACTAGGTTTCTCAATCTCTAATTTAATATATGACAAAACTGAGGCTGCGGTCCTACACCCAACCATGTTGAACTTGATGGACTGACTTCAGTGTAGACATTCATAGGATAGCACTGTGAATTATTTATGTATGGCTGTCCTGCAGTATACTGAGCTATGGTTTAGATTTAAAACTGCAGATAAATGCCCTGAAAAGTGAAATACTTGGTGCACATTTTTTCTTTGTAGTCATCACATGGCTAAACAAGCAGCTGAATGAAATTCAGATGACGAGGAAGCAAGAAGTGTCAGGAACATCTACTAGTCCTAGTGGGACCATTCCAAGAACTGGCATTTCACCTCACAGTATGGTAATAGTAATGTCCTTAAGAATTTTTGTATGGTCCTTCTGGTCCTTTCCTTCTCCTATAGTGTTAATTTCTCCACATACTGGGAGAGAAGGAAGTGCTTATACCTAATATCCACTACCATTAAGATACAAATAGAGGAATTTGTTTTCAAATGGAAAGAGTACAGTACAAATTATAAAGTACTATATAAATTATTAGTATAGTTTAATTTTGGATGTGTTTGCTTTTAAATACAAAAAAGGGGAAAGGTATGAAAGGAGCTTTGTAACTAATAGTGTGCTGTTGTTGCTCTGGCTTTACAATTTAAATTTTCTTTTGCAGGTTGACAGCAGAATTCCATTTTTGAACTCAGGACTAGGCTATCCCATCTCTCCTTTGCTGCCTTTTCAAGGTTTCCCAGATACAGTGGCTGTCAAAAGCATCAACCAGCAAACTTCAGGACAAAAGGCAGGCACCCAAATATATAATTTTATATTCTATTGCATCTTTCCAAGCTAGCATTATAAGCTGCTGCACACCCAGAATACAGGCTTTAAGAATATGTGTAACAAGGACTGAGCTTCAAGTTCTCATATGGAGAAACTGCTACCTGTGGCAGCAGAACTAAAAGAAATATTTTTTAATGAACAAAAAAATTACCCTGTCATTGTTTTGGCAAACCTCATCCCTCAGGAACAACTCTTTCCCCTCTTAAGTTGTTGAAATCTCTTAGCCTCTCCTTTTTGCAGGTACCGCGCGCCGGACAGCTCTCCAAGCTTCAGCGAAAGCCTGTATTCGCCCCATAGGACACACACAGATTTCCCCTTCATTTTTGGAGGGGGAAAAGTGCGTCCTATAGGGCGAAAATTACGGTATATAAAGTGAAATTAATTTTCACAACTGCCCTCCTTTATAATTTCAACAAAATACTGAGAGTGTGGAAGCCTAAGGTATGCCTTAGCGGCTTAAATTAAGTTTTAGTGTTGTGCGTATGAACCAGATTTTAGGATAACTCTTCTTGGCATTCTTTAATGTATAATTAAAGCCTAGACATAGAAATGTGAGTGTGTGAAAAATTTTCTGTCTCCAGCAGGTTCAGTTCAATGTGCAGCCTCAAGAGATTAACAGGTGTTCGGATTCGCAGCCAGGAATTCCTCTGATGACAAATCACCCAACAAATAAAGAGAAGTGAGTGCTTGTGCTTTTAGTTGAGGAGTGGTCCATCGGTGGCCCTGGCCTAATTATGGGTGGAGGTTGCCAGAAGAAAGGAAAGGGGTGCCAAAATGGATGGCACAAAGTCCTTTGGCAAGAGTGATTGTCCCTCTGCTGGCAGTCTGCAGGATGTGGGCAGAGAAAAGGAGTGGCAAGGAAGGAAGGAAAGCAGGATTCTACATCCTGAATGTGTCTCCCATATTATCCCTGAAGGAATGTGGCCTTTGACTGAAAAAGGATCCTCAGACATGTTTTAGATGACCGATCGTAAAAAAAATGAAAGTATTCTCCTACCCACACCCCAAGAGTAACAGCAGCAGTATTATTTTTTAATTTTGAGTGGGAGGAATGTGCCCTTGAGATAAATCTCTTGGGATTTTATACACAGGTATGCCTGATCTTTTTCATCAGATTCCTTTTCACAGAGAAGCTATTCACTATGACTGAACCCATTTATGATAACTATCAAAATACCATCCGTGACAGAGACTAAAGGGCAACATGGCGATGCATTGGTCTGTTTTCCTCCGGCCACACTGGGCATATCAAAAGTGGCGGGATCCAGCAAGTGAATGTGATGTTCATAGAAGATGCAAAAGTATTTTGTGATGCTACTTGAATCCAAAGTATAGGTGAAACTGTGTACATGCAGTCATTTTGATATGCATACTTTTTAATTATCAGCTGAATGAGATGAATCCCTTGCGGAATTCAATCTGACTTCCCTTAAACATGTATAGCTGCTTTATGCTGAATTAATACTGGGTTACATGGATCATTGATCTACTTACTATGTCTGGCACTGGCTCTCCATCAGATGCCTTTCCTATCAGCTGCTACCTGATCTCTTTAAGTGGAAATACCAAGGAACTGAACCAGGGCTTTTCTGCATGGAACGCATATGCTCTAGCAGTGAGCAACATGACTCTTCCCAGCTGTAGCCCCTCCCTGACAATGGGCTTGATCTGAATAGAACCCAAAAGCTGCTGCCAGACCTTGAACACTATTACATGAGCACTGTTCCACAGCATTTGATATTTACATACATTCATTCGAAATAAGATGGGTTTATGAAGCAATTCTATTTCCTCCCACCACGCTGATGAAGAATTATATGAAACAGTAGTCAATATCCGTAAGCACTGTTCAGTGTTGGACATATATTTGCTGAATACACAAAGCTTCACAGCTTATCTTTCATCGTACAAAGTCTGGTACCTCACTTCATTTAAAGATTTTCAGAGACTTTGAGACTCAAGATTTCATTTTTTGTACTTGTTATGGTTTGAAGGAATTCTATAAAGATTGGGACGCGGGTGGCACTGTGGGTTAAACCACAGAGCCTAGGACTTGCTGATCAGGTCGGCGGTTCGAATCCGCTCGACTGGGTGAGCTCCCGTTGCTCGGTCCCTGCTCCTGCCAGCGTAGCAGTTCGAAAGCACAAAGTGCAAGTAGATAAATAGGTAGCACTCCAGCGGGAAGGTATACGGTGTTTCTGTGTGCTGCTCTGGTTCGCCAGAAGCGGCTTAGTCATGCTGGCCACATGACCCAGAAGCTGTCTGCGGACAAACGCTGGCTCCCTCGACCAATAAAGCGAGATGAGCGCCGCAACCCCAGAGTCGGTCATGACTGGACCTAATGGTCAGGGGTCCCTTGTTTATTGCGTATATGTATGGTCATCATGTTACTTAGACATTGCAGACCTTGGACGCTGGCTAGGGAGACCCAGGTTCAAATCTCCACTCGGCTCGGCCAAGCTTACTGGGTGACCTTGGGATAGTCAGTCTCTCACCGCCTAATCTACCTCACTGGGCTGTTATGTTACGATAGATAAAACATAGAAGAGCCATGTACCTTATCTTTAGTTCCTTGGTGGAAAGGCAAGATACAAATAATACTACTTTGACTAAGGCAGTCCAGAACAGGCTACATGTCTGAGTGTTCCTGAAGAAATGTCTAACTTGTGGCCCTCAATATGTTGTTGGGACTCCCATCAGCACCAGCCAGCAGGTTGGACTACAACTCTGACCGTCCCCAACACCATCTGGAGAGCTTTGACTTCTTCTAAAGAAAGCAGTATTTTAGGAGACCATAAAATGTATTATTTGAAGATCTTATGAAACCCCAGCTTAGTGAGCTTATGAATATGCTTTGAGTGTGGCAAACTGAAACGGCTTCTTCTTACTAAGTATCTTTCTTCTGATTTAGTGGGGAAAACATGGGATTGGAAGCAAAATATTTGAAGAAAAGAGAAGACAGCATTCCTTTACGAAGGCTCAGCCAAAACACCTCTCACAACACAGGTGGGCAAGCATGCATGTGCATTAAACTTAAAATGTGAGAAGTTGCTCTAAAACTTTTTGAAATCTTCTGAAGCTGTTCATTTAAGATTCTTTTCCCCATTATTAGGACACCCGAAGTCAACTGCCTTGATAAAAACACAAGTACCAGCCAAATCTGCAGCACCTTCCAGACCCTCTGCTTACTTCCCTGGATAGTGGACAACGCATTTGCCATGGTAAAATGTTTATCAGCAGTTGCAATTCTTTTTATGATTATCTCCCCTGTAAAGTGTTAACATAAACTCATTTAGTAAGCAATGAAATATCTGAGAGATAACAAGAGCTAGTTTTTTGGTCTGCTTACATTGTAATGTGAATTACAGAAATTTCCTAACAAGACTTCCAACATTGTAAGGACCCAAATGAGTGATAGAGCAATTTTGTATCAATTATCATCAAAGTGTACTGACGGGAAGAAAGGTTTGCAATTTCTCTCCCAGGCTGAATTCTCTGTGCTACATGTTTCTTCTTGGATATGGACCTCAGAGGTAAAAACTCATCTTTGAAGCCTTGGAGCCTTTTCTTTATTTTAAAGCTTGTCAAAGTTACTATGCACTTCAGCTGTGACTCTTCAGGTCATCGCTACCAGCTCCTAGTTACATTTAAATTAAAATTTTACCAAGGATGAGCTCATCCATTCATTCTTTGCAACACTTCAGAGGCTTTGGGAAGTGCAAAAATGTCCTACTTACCATGTCAAACTAAATTACCTTAATATTGTCTGTCTGTGGCTTATTTGGCCAGATGGTGGCACTCTTTATAAACGTTTTGAACCTTTCCTAACTTTACAGGGAGAAAAGTAAATACGCTCCTCCAGGTTTATTTTGCAATCTTACAAATTTATTTTTCATTGCTCCTAAATATAAGTAATTTGGTAGTGTTCCACTAATTTCAGTGGGACATGGAGCAGTGCAAAAATCCACCAAGATTCCTAATAGTAAGCAAGTGTGTCTAGTTCTTACCAGGGTTCAGGAGGCATTTACTTGACATGGTTGACTATCAAATGCAGCAGTCTAAATTAGATTTGCCAGGTGAGTTCAGCCTTACAGCAAACTCTTATTTTCATTTAATTTTGAAATATATCAACTTTTTATATCTTAATGGTCTATAATATCAGAGTATCTTTAACATTCTAAGTGACTGTTCAACATTTGAATCACAACAAAGGATAATTTTGCTGCTTTTCAAATTATTTTAAACTTAAGATGTCAGTTTTTAAGTTGTACTTCAAAATGATTTTGAGGCCTTTACATTGCTACTGCAATCAGTAAGATATATAAGCACTATTCTGATTCTCCCAAAAGCTATGGAATTTCAGAATACTTGATGTCCAGTGCAAGACCTATTAATCTCAGTGGGTTGTGATTACACTTCTCTATTCTAAATAGCAGCAGTGTAAGATTTTTGCGAAGCATGTTTTTTTTTTATCAGTCTCACTGATTTATATTGGGAACTCTACATGTGTGATTTCAAAATTGAAGTGTCATTTCTTTAGCTGTTAGCAGTCATGATATTCAAGTCTCTTAAAGGTGGTTAGTATAGTAGGTTGTTACCCACTTATGAGTGGCTTGCTTTTTTAGCACATGGGCTTTTTGTATATTGTTACAGGTGTGTAAATACAAATTATTTGAACATGTATGGCAGAATCATTCCTTGCAGTGTAAAATTTGTACATTTGTCTTTTAATCAGAATGCATGTTCACATGTATCTAAATGCTCGATTCAGTAAATTTTCAAATAAAATGAAACAAATATTGCTGGTGGAATTAATCTATAAATTTTGACTCTTAAGATGCAAACATTTAATTTTGTCAACTGACAAAAGCTAAGGGTTGCATGGTATTAAGGCTACAATCCTACAAAGGCTTACATGGGTCTGACTTCTCAACAAATATGACACAGGATTGTGAATGCTCTTAAAAGAGACTGTTGCAGAAAGTCAGCTTCTGCCCATGTTACATCTATTCCATGCTATAGAAGATGGCTCACCAACCTTTTTTGGACTAGTGGGCACATTTTCAACTTTGAGAGTGCTGGGGCTGCCATGGGGTGGGGACATGGCAAAACACAATATGAAAGAGCTACTTCTAGCAACTTTGTTACCCTGGGAAGACAGCTATATCCTGTTGGTCCTGATTGTGGGAGATCAGTACAACACTGATTTTTACCTTCATGCATTGTGACCTGTTGCTAATAGCAACAGCATGCATTCCTCAGTACCAGGAAAAATATACAAGGTAGGCATAACACACTCATTCTCACTTCACAGAAATTGCTTCATAGGTACCTGCACATTTTGCCCCATAGCTTGCTTTCTGAATGAAACAGGAGATAACCCCAGTCCAGTAGGCAAGATTTGCCTAGCCTTCACTTGAAGGACACCAGGATTTTTAGATCTTACATCAGTGCATTTGATTTGTGCCCTACTCCTTGTATTCCAGAACAGAAATTTTGCAGTTTTTCTGCCAGTAGAGAAAGCATGTCTTTTCTCAGATGTTATAGGGCAAGGTAGCAGCACTGTCTATTTTTAAGCTTAAACGCCTTATTGAGTCAGATCACTGTTCCATCACCAAGAGTTTGAGATAGCTTTTTCCAGCTCTACTGGAAACACCAGGGATTGCCAGGCTGACGAGCCTTTCCCCTAAATCACCTCCTTAAGCCTTGTCCACCTCCATAATTCTACCCATTCAACTGTTAAGTTTTTCCACAGGAAAATTACAAAATGAGGCTAAAAGATGCACCAGTCCTGCCTAGGACCAAACAACTACAGCAAAGGTGTAAATATAAATGCCCAGTTGTGTGCTTGCAGTACTACTATAGTGCTTTCCCACTACTGTCTCAAGTGGAGGAGCTGCCCACCAAAAGCATTTCAAGTTTCAATTCTACAGTTACCTTATACGAAATTGTCTTACTCATATAACTCCTCCACTAACTGTATATAAAGAAAATTGTTACTGACAAGACCAAAAAACTGAACATTACCTAATAAGATTCCCTTCTGGAACTTTGTTAATTCTTTATATAGCCAAAGGCAGAAATCTTAAAAGCTAAATCCAGTTGGTGCTATGTAGGTACATTTTGCTCCTATAACAGTTTTACAAGAGCCAAATTTGAAAAACACCCTTTTATTCAGTCAGTAGGGAATTCTTTCTACAGTATTCCATCTCTCCCCTCACCAAGTGCTCCGACAACTGTCTAAAGCAGATTTAAGATTGGGGGGGGGGGGATTGTCAAATTTTCCTCCCCATTCTGCTGGCAGAGTCTTTTCCATTAATACATAGTCACCACTGGATACTACACCTTATAGAATATGTTTCCCTCTTCCTGGTGTCTCATACAAACAAAGCACAGGCTGGTGATGCCTTTAAGTAAACAATATCTGCGAGTACATAGAAGCAGCAGTGTTACCATGAGAAAGGCATAAGCTCATCTACACACATGGCATATAGTCTTGTTTCAAGTAATTTGTTTTTAAAAAAATCACTAAAATATTCAACTTTATTAACAGTGTATTTACATATTTTTTCCAGCTTTTAGTCAACCGTGGTGCATTAAAAAAGCTAAGCAATAACCACAGTACAAGATGAAAACATTTTGAACTATACAATACTTTATACACGTTTTATACAAAGGAACACTTAAATAATACAACCGGACACAAAAATATACATTTTTAGAGAAATTCACATCAGTAATTGTATAAAGCTCTCTCCTGTACTGTGGTCCTGAAACGGCAGGACTAATCCTTGGCTCTGAAGTGTTACTTGTGACAGTCCTGAAAGGCCACTATAGCGCAAGGATTGCCGCCTCTGTTACTAGGCATGGCTACTTACCAGTCGCCACTCACTCTCTCTCTCTCTCTGCAGACTTCATTCACAAATAACAACAGAGCCAGAGAAGGCAGATCAACTGCCATTTGGCTTTAGCTCTGTACTTAAAAAGCTACCGTCGCTGACCAGTAACAGAAGTGGCAATCCAGCATAGACCACACCAACGTCTTCAAGGCTATCAGCTTAGAGTTGAGTTTGTGTGTTCAAGTGTTGAGGTCCTTATGCAAAACATCCAAAGCATAGTGGTATCAAATTGTATTTAGGAAGGTAGAGTTCTGGAGCCAGTAATAAAATCTTTTAGGCTCACGCTACCCACTAGTTTTAAGTACTACATACTGATATATACTTAATTAAAAGAATGAAAGAATTAGCAGAATAATGCACTTAAAGGAGTGTGTACTGTTCAGGATGTGTGTTCAACACATGATTGTGTTAGTAAAAATAAGGAAAGCCTGCCAGACACTGATTTGACAGTCCAAGGTCAACCCAGTTCACTTTTCTTGGTCAAGTGCATCTACATTAAGGCTTTGAATTCGTCTGACCCAAGATTTTACAGTTAAAATAAATGGGTACCCAAGTCCTGCTAGTATGTCTCATTGAGACCAACATGAAGAGAATAAAGCTTAACACCTTCCAGAAACTGATGCAAGAACACATGCCGATACCTTGAATATATATAATTTAGTTTCAAAATTAAGATGTAAAGATTTAATAAGTTTTTGTTTTTTTTCACTAGGACATTATGGCAAAAAATCCTAGAGGGTAAAAAAAAAAATCAAAAATCAAATAATTTAAGTTGTAACTTCTTTGGAGGATTTTCCACTTCCTGTTTGTGGTTCTTACAATTTTCATGCAAAGAGATAAAATTTCTTAAGACCACCTTAAGAAACGACACTTTCAATGGAAATGGAATGTGCATCCAGAACTGCAGGTGGGGGGGGAAAGAGAGTAAGAAACTCGCTCTAGGAGTCCTCGAGTTTTGTTGTCATACATTTGTGTCTTGTAATAAAGGTTCCTTGGCCTCTCCAGGGGCCTGTGGACTGTGCGGGTGACCGTGGCCACCGCAGTGCTTTTTCCAGTTGCTCGATCGACCATTTAAGTTGGTGTGTTCGGGAATAAACAAGGCAACAAGCAGAGCCAGTAATACGGAGCATGCTCCAAATAGGAATGGGGGACCAGGAATGATGGAGTTCTGCAAGGAAAAGCACAAGAGAGGCTTACCAAAAGAAACCACCACTTTTAGTCTGAATTGCGTTTCCCCTTTAGATTATCTTACGCCAGATGTTAGTGCAGCAAAGATTGGACACTGGGCCAACAGAGTTGCAAAGTTTCTTTCCCACCCTTCCTCCCGCTAACCTAAACGAATAGAGGGCACTGGACTTTGAGCCACTAAACACAAACAATAACCTATCATCTCACCCCGGCTGTGTGACATATTTAAAACCAAACTACAGAACTGCTCCAGATATTTGAGAATGCCAAACCCCCAGGTAATCCCATATATGTCATTCAAAGTAGAGATGATGGCTACTCTATGCATTGTTGTTGTTGTTGTTGTTGTTGTTATACTGCACCAAGCATTGGACTTGCAAGAATAAAATGTTCACACAGTAGTTTGCTGGTAAAAGTAATACAAAATCTTTGTTGGCAAAATTCTGGATTTATCCTTGAATGCCACTCCCAAATGAAGTGTGCATTTATCAATCAGAAATCAGTCTTAAGCTGCATATGGGTTTTCTCCAGATACTGCAAAAGCACTGCACTTGCAGCCTCACCCCCCTTTCCAACAGCCAAAACTTCAGCAGGCAAGGTACGACACAGTTAACAAAATAAAATGATTTTCCAGCAGTGGACAGATGTGAAGTATTATTTTTTTAACTCGAGAATGGTGAAGCAAATAACCTTCAGTATTTCCATGCAGTGATGAATTGATATATTAAGCCATTTTGAAGATTAGATATTCTAAGCCAGGTACAAGGTACAGTATATTCTAAATGTTGTGGACTCCCAACTCCCATCAGTCCAATCAGCATGAATGATGGACTGAGATGATGACACCTGTTTGGTACCAACACAGGCTACCCATGCCGTAAGCTTGGTATTCGCAACCTCTGCTATCATGTACCAGAGAAGATACTTTTTAGAGCAACCTTCACGGATTCTGTTTCTGAAATGACCCTTAAGGACAAGTCTACCACCACATATACACCTAAGAGGTACTTGTATGCAAGCAGTGAAATGTTTGCCCCCCTCTGTTAAAATATACAGAAACGCTGAAGACAATACCTGCTGCGAATGGTGCTGTGTGGCTACATTATCTCCCAGATCATTCTGAGTCACTGGAATTTCATTCAATTCTACATGGAAAATGTAGAATATAAAACCATAAAGTGCTGGTCCCAAGCCATTGCAGAGGCCTCTAATTCCTGTTATCATTCCTTGTACGACACCTGGAAAACAACAAAAGAATCAGCTACAGGCTAACAGTTTTCTATACTGGGGCCATACTGTGTGCTTAACAAATATTTGCCTGCCTTATCTGGAACAAACTGTATGGAAACTGTCTCCCCACAATCCCAAGATTGCTAAAGACATTTTGATCACTTTTTACTAGTACTCAATGTACTTCTAAAAAAATAAAGCCATTTATTGGTTCCGAGAATTTTCCACTTCACGTGTCTTGTCTTATGAAGTACCTACCCTGTTGATCAGCATCAGCAGTTCGCGAAACAAGTGCACTGACGGCTGGAAACGTGATGCTAGACATGGCAGCAACAGCCCCTGCTGCCCACATCATCCTGGAAAAAAGTACAGATAAATTTGTCAAGGTATAATTCAGAATCACCTCTGAGAATTTCAGCTTGATATGATGTAATGCTGCAGGGAAACCAACCATTTGTATGACATGAACATGCCTTTTTTATTATTTTTATTATTATTTTTATTATTATTATTATTATTATTATTATTATTATTATTATTAGCAAAAAGGTCTCATCAGTGCTAATATTGCAAAAAATGAGCAACAAAATAGCTTGAATAATGTATGTAAGATGGATAGAAGACATCGGAAAACAAGAGCTTGTTACACTTCTCTGCAGTCATTAAAGGCAATACCCCCAGAAAGTCATACTCTCAGTAGACCACTTCAAATCAAAAGGCTTAAGTCATGGAAGATTTCAAGCCGTTCTAACAACTTCTGATTCCACCCCCAGAGTTCTACTCCGTATAACATCTGTGGAATCACTTTTCCAACAAAGGTTTTTAGTGCCGGGGTCACCAGTTGCCCACCCCTCGAATAGAAAAAGCTGAGCAGAGCACCAGTTGTCCTACGTGTTAGAAGTGCTACAGTCTTGAAGTGGGCAAGCCAGCTAGATGTGGCTTGAAAAGTGATACCAAGATATTTAAAAAGGAGACATTGTTCAATTTTGTGTTCGGTCTTTGTGATGAAGGCCATGAAAGCCAGGGAAAGATTTATAGACGACAATGTAAAGACCCCTTCACCGTCTGTTTAACTCCCTCCTTTTCTATCTTGTGGGAAGAAGGTTTTGTTGGCATAGTATGTAATGAATTTTAATATTTTTAACTACTGTACTGTTGATTTTTGTGCACAGGCATGGTCCTCACAATAAATGGATTTGTTGTTGTTGTTGGCTTAAGTCATGACAACCCACTGCTTTCAAAGAACACCCTTCCTGGATCAGATCAAAGTTCCATCTAGTCCACCTCCTCTTCCCACAATCAGATGCCTATGAGAAGCCCACAAGCAAGATATGAGCAATGGAATTCGGAGGAATACTGCCTCTGATCCTGAAATATATATACCCATGCCTAGTAGTCAGTGATAGCCTTATCCTCCATTAATTTGTCTAAACCCCTTCTAAAGCTGTGCAAGTTGACGGTCATCACTACAGTACTGTGGCTGTTTAACTGCGGTGTGAAACTGCTAGTACATTTGCCAACTAAGCAGGGTCTTGCATGGTTTCAAAGTGGATGGGCAACTGCGTGTTGAGATTCCGGCATTGCAGGCGGTCGGACGATCCTTGGGATCCCTTCCAACTCTACAATTCTATGGTTCTATACCTTCTTTTGTCCGTATTGAATTGTCCAACCTTCAGCTTTAGTGCATGGCCGCGGGTTCTAGCATGACAATATGATTTAATCAGATACAACCCATGCATCTGGATGGGTGTACTGAGATTTAGCCATTGTAAAGGTAAAGGAAAAGGGAGCCCTGACCATTAGGTCCAGTCATGACCAACTCTGGGGTTGTGGCGCTCATCTCGCTTTATTGGCTGAGGGAGCCAGCATACAGCTTCCGGGTCATGTGGCCAGCATGACTAAGCCGCTTCTGGTGAACCAGAGCAGTGCACGGAAACGCCGTTTACCTTCCCGCCGGAGTGGTACCTATTTATCTACTTGCACTCTGATGTGCTTTCAAACTGCTAGGTTGGCAGGAGCAGGGACCGAGCAACGGGAGCTCACCCCGTCGTGGGGATTCGAACCGCCGACCTTCTGATCGGCAAGTCTTAGGCTCTGTGGTTTAACTCACAGCGCCACCCTCGTCCCTTTAACCATTGTATATCACCCTAAATGTGTAGCTCAGAACAGAGACATTATGACAATCATCACTGCGCATCTTTAGAACACACTTCCCAATACTATGAATGAAAGCAAAAAGAGAGATTTGAGTCACATAGCATATATTTTAAGGAGTCTTCTAAATAAAGAACAGGATTCTGCCAATAAATAAACAAAAAAGCGACAGATTGAAAACATTACTTACCAGGGTTCTGAGCCAAAGCCATACCACGCAAGTTGCAGTATTTGAAATCCCAGGCCCAACAGGATGGTGTTTTTGTTTCCAATTGACCTCATAAGTAAACTCAAAACTATTGTCTGAGGGGAGAAAAATGTCAATATTTTAGTTAATGCAGTATATGGTTATTGGAAACACCCAGGACACCTCAGAGATTTAAAAAAGGATTCGCTACAGAAAATCCTGGATTAGTTCTCAGTGACCCAGGCATCTGATTTCTACAAAGCTGGAGACTGGGAACATGATTTGGGGGTGGGGGGGGAGTGGAGAATCAAAGTAACAACTACTGTTTGCTTTCATCACACACATTTAGTAAAGCTGCAATGGAGTGTAGAAGTTGAACTTTATGTACCATTTGTACTGGGAAGCCCTTCATTTTCATCTTATTTTTGCTGTGGCTCCACAGATTATAGTTTAAACATCAGTGCCCTAACATGAAAACTTTAGTGCCTTACTTAGCTAATCTCCAGTGACAACCCAACCACCTCTGTTCTTGAAGATAATCTGCTAACAGAACCTCTGAGGCAAACCATGATTGTCAGTTATAGTTACCTGGGCAACAATGGAGAGAATCCCAAGGACTGCTATAAATGCTGCAACACTTTCTGGTGAAAATCTCATTATCTAAAGGATAAATAAAAAATCATTGGATCATTTTTACGTTAAACATAGATGAGCGTGTGGAAGTGTGCTCAGTTCACATAATGTTACCTATCTAACTAAAATCTTCCATTTAATAAAATACTGAATATAGCTAGCTAACTCAATTTCAAGGCAGGACAATTTTTAAAAATGTCCCTACAATGGTACAGGGGATGCAGGTGGCGCTGTGGTCTAAACCACTGAGCCTAGGGCTTGCCAATCAGAAGGTCAGTGGTTCAAATCCCCACGACGGGGTGAGCCCCCATTGTCTGGTCCCTGCCCCTGCCAACCTAGCAGTTCGAAAACACGTCAAAGTGCAAGTAGATAAATAGGTACCACTCTGGCGGGAAGGTAAACGGCGTTTCCGTGCACTGCTCTGGTTCACCAGAAGCGGCTTAGTCATGCTGGCCACATGACCTGGAAAAACACTCTGCGGACAAACACCGGCTCCCTCGACCTGTAAAGCGAGAGGAGCGCCGCAACCCCAGTCATTCGCGACTGGACTTAATGATCAGGGGTCCCTTTACCTTTACAATGGTACAGAGGCCTGAGTTTCAGTCAGTTCCTCAGCAGAAAGTGAACGTGCTTCTAAGCAACGGAAATGATTCCACACAGCACAGAATAAAAAGTGGTTTGCCCCCGTCAGGCAAAGCTGACAAGTCCTAGCAAATGAATCTATCATCAAGTCGTTCCGGCTTGATCACCCCTCATTTCTGTCAATTAATATTCCACAATCAAAATAATTAGGCAAATGCTTACCTGTCTGAGGTACAAGAAAAAGCTGGAATACTGTCCTGCCTCAGGGAGGTATGAGAGAAAGACTGTTATGCAGATTAGCAGCACAATGGAATCCTGACCAACTTTCTTCAATGACTAGAACAAGAGGGGAAAAGGGAAATGGTCAAGTATCATTTATAGAGTCCATGTGATGTAGTGGTTAGTGTGTTGGACTGGGACCTGGGAAAGGAGGGTTTAAATCCCCACTTGGCCATGAAGGCAACTGGGTGACCTTGAGCCAGTCACTGCCTCTCAGCCTCACCTACCTCACAGGGTTGTTGTGGGGTTTAAAGGAGACTGGGGAAGGGGAGAACCTTGCATGCCACTTTGAGCTCCATGGGAGAAAAAGATGGGATTCAAGCACAATAAAATAAATATATGTTCCTTGCCTCATGGGAGGACAGTGAACAGGGCCACACATATGGAGGGTTTTCTGCATACATGAAGAGATCTCCACAGGAATGCAGGATAAAAGATGAGTAAATTTTAAAAGGGGAAAAAAAACCTGAAACAGCCCAACTGTCCACTGCCATTCAGGAGCCACAGAATGTTGAAGAGAGTTTGAAATAAACAGAGACGGAGAAAAACTGACGGATGAACACCTAATGCCTTATCCTGTGTGGGCAATTAGGAAATGTGTGCCTCCCCCAACCCAGCCATATTTTCCCTCTCTCTAGAATTTCTCCAGGACACAATAAGGTTTTGAAGGGCAATATCCCCGTCAAAACTAAATCCTCCCCAATCACATGGACATATATGGTCTGAAGCAAATAAAGGGATTTTCAGAAATTGGTTTATTACTTTCATGTCTCCATTCTGGACCTTCATAAAAAGCAAGGAGGCCAGTGAGGACTGAGCTTTTCTCGTATAGCTGAATTTCTGTCCCTGCCCATTTAATAAATGGACAGAATTCAGTCCTGGTGTAGCAACTTTAGCTGGGACACACGGTACCCACCCCATAGCCGTTCATTCCTCTCCCGGAGTTCAAGAATGTGCTCGTGTTGGAGCCCAAGTTCTTTTGTCTCCTGACACTGCCCCAAACATTTTTACAGTAGTTAGTGAGCCTGTTCCACTTGGATGGGAACTTCCATATACAGTGGAACCTCTACTCATGACCACAATCTGTTCCAGAGGCCCAACCTGAAGTCAAAACAGGTTGCTAGGAGAGGTGCCGTGGTGCACAGGTGGCGATTGTCTGCTTCTGTGCATGTGCGAATGGCGATTGCCGTTCCTGCACATGCGAGAAAGGCGGCAAACCTGCTGGTGACTTCCGGGTTTGCTGAGGACGTTGGGTGAAATGGATGTGAACGGAGGCAAACGTAAGAAGAGGTTTGACTGTACAGTCGAACCTTGGATCCCGAATGCCTTGTAAGTCAAACGT
Organism: Podarcis cretensis; assembly: GCF_951804945.1. Taxonomy (NCBI): domain Eukaryota; kingdom Metazoa; phylum Chordata; class Lepidosauria; order Squamata; family Lacertidae; genus Podarcis; species Podarcis cretensis. The sequence continues at coordinate 78,657,854 of NC_137175.1, read as the reverse complement.
TTTGGCTCCTGAATGCCGCAAACCCGGAAGGGCTTCTGCGGCTTCCAATTGGATGCAGGAGCTTCCTGCAACCAATCAGAAGCCGTGCTTAGATTTCTTAACGTTTTGGAAGTCAAACAGATTTCCAGAACAGATTCCATTTTGACTTCCAAGGTACGACTGTAGTTTCTTAAGGCAGTTGGGGACAGCTAACTGGCTAAAGAAAAATCCTGCCTAGACCTACAAGCGTGACTCTGGAAAGAGAGATTAAGTAAGCAAAATTATATGGAAATATAGACCAGCCAGGCATTTAGCCGCAGACCAAGTGTGTTCGCGTGTTTTGAAATTGGGCCACCCCACAGCCTCCTAAAACATTAGCTAAGCAACCAATTGCAAAAAGCAATGGGATGAAATTCCAGTACAGACATGCTCAACAAAACATTTACTGTTACACATTAATAAAAACTCCAGAGTTTCAAAGCACACCACAGCACCCTCTGTTCCAAACGTTTAAATACATTATTACCGCAAATGGGTCAGCTTGTTCCCAAGAAATGGGTGCTCCCCACGACGCAGGCCTCATCTTTTCTGGCAATGATTCAGGTACAGCAACAAGGATAAAGCAAATATCCAGCAATGCAATAGCTGTAGCCAGGACCACAACCAGGCTGTCTCCGTACACACGACCCAGGTAGGCACCAATGGCAGGACTGGTAACTAAACTTGCAGCAAAAGTTGCCGAAACCTATGAATGATAACAGGGATAATATTTTCAGTGAGTAACCACATCCTCTCTTTCTAATGTCAAGAAGGATTCAAGAAAGTTGACAGGCGGAAAAAAAAGAAAAGAAAGTTGACAGAGAAATAGAAAGCATTTAACACAAAACATCACCATAAGTTTTGATAATTTATAGACTTAATGATCATGATTTCCCTATAGCAACTGTTGAATGTTAGGTAACGGAAGAATGACTTAAAGTTATGAGTAAGAGTAACAATAGATTGTTCTTTCACAATACAGAAGATGTAAAGATTCTTCTGATAAATAGGAACAGGAAGCCAGGAGCGTAGGATGCCAATCAAGAGGAACCCAATTAGGTGCATGTACTTCCTGTAACATGTTACAACTCACATTAAAAGAATTCTAATTACTAACGACTGTTGTGTTTAAAACATTCAGATAAACTACACACATACCAAGCCATACGCCATGCTCCTTTCATGTTCTTGGGTTATATCTGCTACATAAGCAAACACCACTGAAAAGGTCACTGCAAAGACTCCAGAGACAGATATAACAGCAAAGTACCACCTAGGAACACAAAAAACCACAGTAATAGTTTCTTAAAGGGATAGTTTCTTAAAGGTAGTTACAATTAACAAGAAAAATCCTAGCCTGGGCTGGAGAAATACAGCCAAATTTTCAAATAAATATTAAAACAGCATTTTTTTGACAAACCTTTCCGCAATATATTAGATTTAAAAAGCTTTCATATTTGTTTTATTTATTCAAAGTATTTATAAACTGCTTTTTAGCTAAGCCCATACGATGCACACAGAAAGAAAAACATGGGTTATGTTAAGTACATTGAATAGGTGCATTTGGCATACTTTGTCAGAGTGAACGTCCTTGAGTCATAAAAAGTGAATGTTTCAGCAGAAAAGGAGAAGCAAAAAATGACATATAACCGGTCATTCCAGAGAGACGCTCTACACCAAAAACTGTATAGGACTCATTCTTGTCTAAAAATGTGAGGAACAAGAAATTGCAGAGTCCCATGAACCAAATCTCTGCTTCAATAAAGCCTAGGGACTGCAGGAAAGCCTAAAGCATACCAAAAGGCAATCTCCAGCACTGCCTGAGAGCAAAACAAGGAGAGCAGCCAAGGACAGCTTGTCTATGTCATTCACAATGCATTCATTGCTAAGTGAGCTGGCACTCTGCTAACAAGCACCATCTAGCTTTGCACAAAACACAGCAAGTTTTGACATTTTGTCGTCGTCTTCTTCTCTGGCGATCACTCATAGCCGAGTACGATTGTCTTCCATAAACACTGTTTAAAAATGAGTCCGTAAACGACTGTGGAGGCCAATTCTGGATCCACACGTCCTTCCACGGTGGGGACATGGGTTTCTGGGCGGGAGTCAATCATGATGTGGATTTGCCAACCGTGCTGTTCTTATAATGAAAACCAAGCACACAAGACTAACATGACAGACGTATACAGGCAAATTTTAAAAGGGGACACTAACCATGGACTGATCTTCATTAGTGGAATTGGTGCACAGGTAAAAAATACTGTTAGCAGCAGGAAGGATTTTCGACCCCAAACGTCAGACAGAGCCCCTATCAGAGGGGCGCTCAGGAAAGACAGTAAGCCCTGGGAAGTAAAAACAAATGTTTAAGTGAAGAACAATGCACACACTGAAGGCAAAAAGAAGAGCTGAAAGGTTTCACATCCCGATACATTCATTTAAAGCAGTGCTTCCCAAATTTGGGTCTCTAGCTGTTTTCGGACTACAATTCCCATCACCCCTGACCACTGGTCTTGCTAGCTAGGGATGATGGGAGTTGTAGTCTTAAAAAAACCCAAGTTTAGGAAACACTGATCTAAAGCCTTTTAAAAAGAAATACATTCACCTAAAACCTACTTTAAAAAAAGAGAGAATCTGCCCCTTCCTTGAAATGACTCACTACTCTACAGCAAGCAGATTCAGTTCATAGAGTGCCTATAACACAAAGTGCAGGATAGGGCTCATATGGATGTCTCTTAGCCCACCAAAAACACAGGTAGCCCGACAGTACTCCTTCCAGTTTTGGGGGTCGGCATTGCAAAAGCCTTTTTGTGTGATATACAGTGGTGCCTCGCAAGACGAAATTAATCCGTTCCGCGAGGCTCTTCGTCTAGCAGTTTTTTCGTCTTGCGAAGCAAGCCCATTGACAGCTTAGCGGATTAGCACTATTAGCGGTTTAGCGGCTTTTAGCGATCAGCTGTTAAGCGGCTTATCAGCAGATCAGCTGATAAGCGGCTTAGCACCTTAGGAAAAGGGTGGAAAAGGGGGAAAAACCTGCAGGAACTCGCAAGACATTTTCGTCTTGCGAAGCAAGCCCATAGGGAAATTCGTTTTGCGAAGCGCCTCCAAAACGGAAAACCCTTTCGTCTAGCGGGTTTTCCGTCTTGCGAGGCGTTCGTCTTGCGGGGCAGCACTCTAAAGCAGGCTTATACACCATGGTTCACTAGATGAGAACAAATCACCTGCAGATAACCAGGCAGGAAAAAACTGTTTGGCCCTCAGCGTGTTCCAAATAAATACTCGCTCAAAAATATATGTTATCTGAGTGACTCACAAAAATGATTAAAAATGCATTATAAACTTGTTCTTTTTGATAAAGAAAACAGGAATCATAAAACTGAGAAGCCTATATTACACACACACACACACACACACACACACACGAGTTGTTCAAAAGGCCTGGGTTAATAACACGTCTTCACTTCAAGATTGAACTAGAACATTAGGAATCCCTGTCACTACAGGAATTTAGTAACACCGTATCTTGAACTGAAGGCTATGATCTTCCTAGAGTTTTGAGAGGATTCTTAAAGGAATGATATGAAATACGTAGGGTGAACAAGAATTAAATGCAGTCTAACTTTTGGCTTATGGTGTTTGATCTCACCCTAAATTCACGTCAGGTATAATCCTGAACTTGTATAGAACAAGGCGGAATAATTGAACCATTCAGGTCTAATTTGCAGGCATCTGATTTATGAATGAATCATACACTTCAATAGAAAACATTTAAAAACTAGGCTGGTCTTACCTTTACTCCTTGGATTAGGCCATTCATTAAAAACGTATGTTTGGGAAAGGTTTCGTGCAAAACCTGTGAAACAATTACGCACGTGACATATTAATGAAGGACACCTAAGAGTATGAATACTCTATTTAAGCATAAAAAAGTTTCAAAGTCCTTAGCCTTCATTACCACCATCACAGTTTACTGAGACAGAATCACTTCCCTTCATAGCAGAAAATGCTCACTACTGCCAATATTGTAAAAAGCTTATCACCATTTGTTACGTGATTTTTCTGAGAAAAAAGGAAGAGGGAGAAGAATGATGTTCTACAGCTAAGGGCCTGCAATACCTGCAGCGTTCTGATGCGATACAACTGTATCACTCAACATGGGAACTGTTTCTACCATAAAGACCATTGCAACTGCTGATGCATCCATGCCCACATTCATCAGAAATCCCAGTGTGGCATGGTGTTACTTGGCAGTGTGGCAACACTACCACCAGTAGCTTCCTTTTGCCCTGACTTCTGAGATACTATGCCTCTTTTTTTAAAGAGACAGTTTCTAGGTTTCTGCATATGTGAATTCAGATAATGCAGACACACTTATATTGTACTTTTTAAAAAATGCAAATAGTGTATCAAACTAATATAAAATGTGATTATGACTTTCTTCAGGTTCTAATTATATTAAAGAAAATAAATATCTAATGCATCAAAAGAAAAAAATATTATTACTCTGAAGAAACATGAACATCATGATTTAGCATCATATAATGGAAAAGAATTATGTAGTATTAAATTGTAACTAATTTTGTTATTCCAATATTATTTTTTTTAAAAGGCTTATCTCTCTTTAAATCTGCCTGCTTGCTGGTTGTTTCATGCATTAATTTGATCATTAGGAAAAATTCCCATATATTCTGTCCATTCTTTGAAAGATTGAAATATTTTTTCCTTTTCAGGGTTGGACAATGGATAAACTTGCCAGATGTTAACAGACTGGCAAGCCAACTGCACTTCTATAAGTACTACTTCTGAGTTTAGTACACACAGAAGAGTAGTTTTAGGAGTATTTGAAACATTATATACAATAATTTCCTTTATCATGTTTAACACCAATTTCTATTTCCATTTTTACACAATTAAAAAAAAAGTGCAAGTAACCAGTCAAAGGTTTTAGAGAGCTAGTATAAATTATTCTGGTACCAAGTGCAGTTTTTTTCTGTCATTACATAACAGTACACAATAAGCTATAATGACCATGCAAACACAGGAACATTGATGGTCAGCAATTTGTTTACTACCTCCATTATCATATTTGCATACACTGCACTATTTGCAGTTGTTTGCTTTTTCTGCATAGAGAATTTGGAATTGTGCTCACATTTATATCATGAGGCACTGAGAAGGAAAGTTTGACTCTTACTGAGGGGTGAGCTAGGAGAAAAGAAGTCTGAAGAGACAGAGGGCATGGATACTGTGCATGCTGCAGAGTTAGAACTGGCGAAGGAACCTTTAGGAAGACCTTTCCCTGAAGAGATTACAAAATTCAAAGCCACCTATCCACATGCAAGCCAGACGTTGCTGGCATGTTTCTGGCCAAGACAGATTCACACTGCATCAAAAAAGGGGAAAGTGAAAGAAATCAGAGCAGAGCTGCCCTAGGAAATTCTAAATGGGTGTGTGTTTTGGAATTGAATTTACAGAAACACGGCCTCTGCTGGATTGTTTTAGGCTTTCCATACTTCAGAAAATTAGCAGTGAAATAGTGCAATTACTTCCTTCTCTTATTACAAAGCTAAAATTATATGTTCAAAGAGTGTTTATTTTTAACCTTTCAAATGCAAGACAAGACAGTTTACTTGGATTACATGAATATTTAACTGAGAACAGAAGATTTACTTGAGGACAAATACCCCGGTCACACTATGTCTCTTGAACACAAACCGCCCCATTTCAGTTACATATTACCATCAATAACAGCATTTTGCCAGATACAGAAATAGCAATAAACCACAATAGAACACTTAAGAATATATTCAGAATTTGCTTTTAGCATGCATTAAGTCATCTTAAGGGGACTGGCTCTCTCGTACAGCCATACACATAACCTGACAGTCATGCCAAGACTGAACACATTTATCTGACGGCAATAACTGTTTACTCTGTTGCGTATTTCCAAATAACCATGCACTGTTTTATGCATTACAGATGCACAATCCCCAACATCCTAAACTGTAGTTGAGCAGTAAGAATGAGTAACCCATCTCACTCCTCCTCCTAAATATTTGCTTGCTGATTCAATCAAACCTCAGTTATTCCAAAACAGGGAACAGTGATTTAATGTCAGTTTACTAAACAGCTTTAAGTAACCAAGGAAGGGAGGAAGCAGAGAGAGGAGTGGGAGTCTAATCCCTTGTTAAAATACAGTAATTTAAAAAAAGAAAAACACTTACCACTAAGGTAGGTGCTGTCAGAAGCCCCCATGCAAAGAATTCCAGAAATATTACTATCACAGCATGATAGACACTAGGTGAGCCTATTCCTTGAGGCTGAAAGAAAGAAATATAATTGTTACTACATATAGCCCAACTAGTCACATATAATTTCCTCACTAGCAAACAATAGGGAAGAGGTGGTTAACTGTGGCCTCAGACGCTGCTGAACTTTAACGCTCATCAGCCCCAGCCAGCAGTACCAATGGTTAGGGAAGATAAGACTTGCAGTTCAACAGCATACAGAGAGGCACTCCTGCAACAGGGGATGAAAACAGATGTTACAACTCAAGGGAATGAAAGACACCCAAAATTACAGTTTGCAGTTGCATGCATGCATGCATGCATAGAACTTATGTCTCAGGTATTCTACCCACCCACCCAAGCAACCAGGAGAGATTTATGAAGTGACTTTGCTTGTTGACAAGATAAAAGTTTGTCACATTCATGCATAAGGACAAAATGGGGTTTGGCCAATTATAGTTTGCTCTTAAAGGAGGAACAAAATGTATGCTAGGATCCTTGATTAAGGGCAAATTAAGGACAGGTATTCAGACAAAATGGAAAATCTACGGCTTGCTGGCCACTTTAGGAAACCCCCATGTGTGAGTAGAGAAGGTGCATGAGCCCAAGACTCAACTTTCCATGAGCATGTAATGGAAAAACCACAGTCTGAACGCATCAAACTATTCATACAATTTTTCAGTAAGCATTTTCATTTCCATTACGAAAATCTATTTTGACTCTTGTATGATTCCACTATAGGTTTGAATACTGGTCCTCTATTCTCTCAGGTCGTGACATTTATGACAATGGTGCATGTTCCAGTTACCTATCCTTACATTACTAGATTGGTGTTTCCCCAATTAATCCTCTCAAAAGTGTACTACAGTGGTGCCCCGCAAGACGAATGCCTCGCAAGATGAAAAACCCGCTAGACGAAAGGGTTTTCCATTTTTCGAGGCGCTTCGCAAGACAAATTTCTCTATGGGCTTGCTTCGCAAGACGAAAACGTATTGCGAGTTTTTCCCCTCCCCCCTTTTTCTAAGCCGCTAATAGGGATGCTTCGCAAGACGAAAAAACCACTAGACGAAGAGACTCGCGGAACGGATTATTTTCGTCTTGCGAGGCACCACTGTACTTCTTTCTTTTGCAAAGAATTTGCATACCTTCATGCAAAACCCACTATCCATGAAAATGTATCAATGACAAAGTAACATGCAGCCATAGGATTGCTTGAACAAATCAAAATGAGAGTATCCAAGTTTTTAAGTGTGGCCATTAATTGCATAAATGTATTGGAAAACTGCTAGAGACCTTTGCTAAAATGGATGTTAAGGTTAAACGCCTTACTGTAGCGAAAACTCTTCAATATAGAACATACTACTGTTAAGCCAGCGGCTTATTGTTGGGCACTACACCCAGAGACATTTTGGTTCTCTTACTTACTATACCTCTCCCAATAACTCTGCATGAGATCACATTTAATTGGGATTACAAGTGCAATACATGTTTGAGGGCATGGAAAGGTTGATGCTAAAAACCTTAACTGCCACAGGAATTCAATTACTCCTCAAACTAAGCTGAAATTAAGCCAAGAATGAGTACAGATCTCACAGCACAGTTTACACCTTTGTACTGCAGTACACACAAAACCAAAAAGGAATATTTTAGTGTAGCACTACTTTTTTTGTGTGTGTGTCCAAAACTGAGCTGAATTTTGCATCAAAACTCATGTATGGAAAAACAATACCCTGCCAAAAGTTGTAACTGCCAGAGTGCTTCAACATTTCTCCAGAGGCGCTCCTGGCACTGATGCATCTACGCTTGCATTCTTTCTGTGACTACAGAAAGCTGGGGGAGGCGGAAGAAATGTAACTGGAGGGTTTGACAGTCTTGTTCATCGAGATAAGATAGATGATCACCTGGCTGGGAGGCAGAAAAAGTCTGCATGCCTCTGCCACCCCTTGCCAGCTGCAATGTGAGAGAGAATGGAGGAAAGTTAATCATTTCCCCATTTTTTTTACTGAGCTCCAAACATGATCTCTAACTTTAATATTGTTTCATATCTCTCTCTCTCTCTCTCTTTCACACACACACACACACACACACACACACACACACAATAATTTCCTATTTAGCAGCTTATATGCAAAAGATTAACTTCCCCTCCCAATCTTTCAGCCAATTAGAAGGGGAGTAGCTGGTTGTTTCAGTTTCTGATTCCCCATTTTTCTTCTTTTTTGTCTCTCCTCCCTTTAACTTTGGGTTTCATTTTGTACTTGGGAGTTTATTAGGCTGAATTTTTGAGCCTCTTGTTCAGAACTTAAACCAGAAATCAACAACTATGGAATTTAAAAACCCCACTTCAAATAGATCAAGTCGCATTCCTTCACACTGGCTATCTCCCACTCCCCCAAAATAGGGGCATGTTCAGAGGAAATGTTTTTGGTCAGACACCAAAGCCACCCAAAAAAAATTGACACCCAAGTGTACACACACACACACACTGAGAGTGGCAGCAGCCAAGGTGTTGTGGCATTTCCTTACATAAAATTGTTAAGGCTCCTGCATCTGTACACTGCATCTTTTATGGCATTGTGACACATCTATAGCACTCAGACCAGCAGCAGCCAACTCATGCTGATATGCTTTCCCAGCCAAGCCAACAGAGGGGAGGATTTCATCTGCAGCTACCCTCAGGATTTCATCCTTTTCCCAAAAGGACATGATGGAACAGTGGCAGATGGAGGGGAAAGGGAAGGAGCAGTGCTTCAATTCCTTGTAATTACTCATAACAGACTTGGAAAAAAGTTAAGAATCTGCTGCAAAGGATTAAAACATGGAGTGTAGAAACTTTTAAAAAACAACAGTACTCAAGCTGCAGTAGCATCACACAACTTAACATTTCTAAAATTCTAGAGCACTTTCAAATACAATCAAATGCTTAACCACATCCTGTCACACCCAGGAGCTGTATAGCATGCTTCCTTAAAATGGTGGTATGAACAGTCGGAATTGACTGAATATTACAAACGGGGAAGTACAACAAAGATGAATGACAATGAATTAATGTTACTTCCTTTTGGGGGGGCAGTATTCCTTTCTTTCCTTTCTTTTACTTTTTTGCATTGACATTGTCTTGAGTAGTGTTAATTCACATTATGGAACACGAAAACTAGCCAGAACTCTGTCACTTATGTACGTTTTCCTCCAGACATATTTTACAGTACTTCGTGATGCTTGAAAACATCCACACAGAAACATTCATTTATAAGAGCATCTGACTGACCACATTGCTTTTATATGTAGATGCAAAAGTCAGCTATGTTTACAAGCAATTCTGCAACTTCTCATGAAGGCACCCAGGCCTTAAATATGCAGCTGAAGACCACAGAGCACCAAACACATCGCAACTACTATACCATTATGTACAATCAGCACAGAAGGGCAATTACATGCTTCCCTTGAGGGTGTAAAGTAGTAACAGCACCTCCTCATTCTCCACAACAATCTTACTCTGGGCTGGAAAGAGCACGACAACACTCCTTATCCAAGGGGAAAATGCACTGTGATGAAGCAATATTGTTCTTCCTACATATGAATACATGAAGTTGCCTTAGAGTGATACGTGTTTTAAACCATGATTTGCCATGTGTAAACTGATCATGCTCACTTTGCCCCTCTCCCTACTTGCACTAGAGAGAAACAAACCATGAGCCCTGCCTTCATGTTCCATCCACACCATGTTTTGGTTTTACTCCAAACCACAAGGATAAGCAAAAGTTTGTTCTTTGCTTATCAGCCATGTTTTTTTGGAGCAAAACAAATCACCATCCCTGGTTCAGATGCAATATTAACCCAGTAGTTGTGGTTTGTAGAGTGTATAGCCTATGCATGTTAAGCCAGGAGTCAAAACCTCAGTCTGTCTAGTTCAGCTTTCTCCAAACAGGTGTCCTCCAGATGTTTTAGACTATACAAACAGTGGTACGTTGGTTGTCAAACTTAATCCGTTCTGGGAGTCCATTCAATTTGAAAACCAAGGCACGGCTTCCGATTGGCTGCTGGAGCCACATCGGACATTCAGCTTCCAAAAAATGTTTGCAAACCGGAACGCTCACTTCCAGGTTTGCGGTGTTCTGGAGCCAAAACGTCCAAGTACCAAGGTGTTCGACAACAAAGGTACAGCTGTAACCCTCATCATTCTCGGCTACTGGGCAACAGTTCAAGAGCAATGCTAAACCAAGGTTTGACATTACGTGCACAAGCCTCGGTCTTGTACGCTTCTTCCTACTCTTCTGTGTGGCCATTACCTCTTTCCTTTGAGATTAATCCAAGAGTAGAAGTAGGTAATTGTGGTGCATGATGGAAGGGACCATGTGTCATGGACTGGTTGGATGCAAAGGAGTGGCAGGATGAACCAGCTGGGGAACCACCAAGGGAAAAAGGCTCAAAGCATAGGGAATGGTGGTGGGATGACATGAACGGTCAGAGGGAGGTGGTGTCAGAAACGGGGTTTAGTGAGCAGGGTGAATCTGTGGCAGAGAAAAGTCCAGAATCAGAGGCAGAAGGGTGGCCAGGAGGCAGAGATGAGACAGGCTGGTGAAGAATCACGGGTGTCTCCCCCTCCTCAAGGTCCTCTCTTCACCCAGACTTCCAGAACCAGATGAGGCATGAAAGAGAAGGAAAAACAAGCTGCACACAGGGACAGTCTCCAATTGCTTGCAAGAAGCACTGAAGAGGAGAAGACATAGGTGGCTGTGGGGAGGAAGGAACTTTTAGTCTCAGCAACTGATTTCATGAAGTAAGATGCTGTGCTGAAACCGCCCAGTCTGTGAAAATAATGCTTTGCTAATACACAGTTATCTCCAGTTTTGAAGTGTGTGATTTACTGACTGCCTGGCTTTGCAGCAGAATGTGAGCCTGAAAGTTCAGATAATCTCTTCCACCTAATAACCAAAAATGATTTGGTGATTCATGTGAACCACCACTATCAGTAGCTTACCAAAGTCTAAGGCAGAGGATTTTCCTGTCTCTACTACCTGAGATTCTTTAAGTAGTGATTCAGAGGTCTGAAGCTATCGCCAAGCTAGGGCATGTGCCTTGGGAAGCCGTGACAACCCCTCCTCATGTCTTATAATAGGCAGTGCTGCAGGTGTCTCAGTCATCCCTTTAAGGATGAAAAAAGTGACTTGTCTGCAACAGCGTACTTACTCTCCTGCTGTAGAAGAGCATTAGGTCACAATTGCCAACTCCTTTCTTAGCAATAAAAAGGCCACACAAGTACCGACCTATTACTGAAGCACCTTCAAGGATCAAGAGGAGTAATCCCCAGGACAACAAACATTTCAAGTACAGATTTCTGGAGTAATTTATAAGGCACCCTATGTTTTGAACTTTCACATACATTTATGTTGAACTGGAACTTAGAAATCTGACCTGCAATAAGGAGGGTGAAAGTGACAACTATGAAACCTAAAGTATTTGTTTTCTAGTGTGAGCATTTCCAACAGTAATTTGACAAAGGGTAGGAATTGAGCAGGAGCTGGAGGAAGATAAGTTTCACTGTAAGTTGTAAGGAGACATCCTCTGAATCAAAGTCAGGAAATGAGACATCACCTGTTAAATCAGAACTCAAGGCTACTAATAAGTATACATCCTTTCTCAACTTAGTTTCAACATAACCAACCTCAAAAATATGAAGCAGTCTCTCCTTGAAAGCACAGGAAGTTCACAGAGGGAGTCCCCAGAAAGTGAACAACTGTTGGATAAGAAGTCAACCCTCCATTCACAGTCTTCACTAACCTGGTTCCCTCCACAGGTTTGGGACATACAACTCCTGTAGCCAGGGGTAGTCTAAAACATCTGGGGGAGGGGCACCAGGTTGGCAAAGGCCACTCTCTCAAAACCGCTCTATACAGTGCAGCACAAGGCATTACACCGCCTGTGCTGACTACTTAGCAATTTTAACAATAATTATGTAGGTGGTGTTAAACATTCAAGGGAGCAACTTTGTGCTTTAATAGTTTCTATCGTAACATGAATACAGTGTCTCCACCTGTGCCCCTTTTCTACTGATACAGCAGATCCCACTCAATTAAAAAAAGCTAAACTACATTGGAACAAGTTACCTGAACAAGAATAATCAAGATATACAGACTGTGTGCCTTCCTAAGTAGAGAAATGGACAGAGCATTGACAAGCAAGGTTTTTTTTAAAAAGGACTGTGAATTTTACAAGCAAGTGAGGCTGCAACAGGTGCTCTACCTACTTTAAGCACTATTAACAACATAAGAGTATTTTTCTGAAAATATATAGGATATAAATAAAATGAACATGGCAATGGCGATAAGCTGAAAATACAGTTAACTGCAAGTAAAAATGTGATATGGAATTGCAAAAAATATTGAAATGCTTTATTTTCAACAATTCTGTACTATTATTTCCCTTTTAAAAACAGGAAACTCAGAATTCATTTAAGAAAATGTATCTTCTAAGCTTTGTTCCTTCAGTGAAAAGTGTCATTCATTTGAACCATCATAAATAACTGTGTAAATTGATAACACATGAGTTTGACTAACAGGATTATGGCATTCAGAACTCTGAGTCAAAGCTCTTCATTGCCAATTTGCACAAAACATTTTCCTGCATATGAAGAAACATGCATGACTTTCTCATGTGCAGAACTGTGAAGAGCACATCTGCAAAAACAAACCAACCAATCCAACAGCAGAATCCAGAATAGCTGCTCACACCAAGAGCGGTGACATGAAGAATGTAAACAGGAGGCCTGTCCCCAAAGACTCGGGTTCCCTGATGTGTGTGTTCCTAATTGGCCACAACTCTTTGAATCATATCTATTCATGGTTCTACACGTTTTACATATGTACTGTTCACATTTTATGTGTGAATTATGGAAAACATTGGTGCGACCACAGAATGTGTTAAATGTAAAACAACTCCGAATTCATAACCGAGCAGGAAAGTCAAGCCAAACTCAAATCAAACATCAATAGGCTATTATCAGTTCTCTGCCATAAATTCACTCTCTCTTTGCTCAAGTCCATAAACTATAGGTGGCTAATCTTTCCAGCCAGTTGCTGCTGGACTTCAACTCCTCCCATCCCCCGTTACCTGTCATGCAGGCTAAGGTTGATGAGTTTAGAAGTCTAACAACATTTAGGGGATCACAGGTTAACCACCCCTGCCTTAAATACATAACAAGAACAGGCAAAGCTGGATTCCAACCATAGTGTTAAAAATGTAAAAATTGCAATCACAAGCTTGACCAGTAGAGTACAAGAAGATAATTGTGCATCTGTTACTTGATGTCTCTAGAGAAGGAAACACAGTGTGTGTTCATGTGTCTATGACAAGATGATCTCCACGCAGAAAATACATTTAAAGCATGAAGCTATCCATTAGCAAGAGATGTACATAAGTAGCTCATAAACAGGGTGTGTGAAGGTGTGGGTGTGTGACATGCTGTAAATGGCAAAGCATAGAAATTAAAACTAAGTTCAGCAATTGAAGCCCCCTAGGCCAAAGCTCTTGTTCAAACTGCCAATCCAAGGGTAAAAGTGGATGTGCCAGCATCCCATCTGGGGGACTGGCAAGACTGAACTAGAAATACTAGTTGCCAAGAAAATGATCTATTACACAGAAACCTCAGCATCCTTGCAAAATTACAAATGCCTTTGAAAAGTGCTCTACATCTTGTGACAGAGAAAGCTGTACAGACATTAATTTTGCGTTCCCCTCCCCCCCAAAAAAGTTTCAGGGATGAAAACAGGGACATGCCTGTATACCGTGAAACATTCAAACCAAGATTACTTCATCAGCACACATTGCTGAAACAGCCATATATTTAATATAGCATAGTACAGAGCAGGCATCCTACACCGGCTGGAGGTGATGCACAGGTGAAACCACAGCAGTTTCCTTTAACAAAAACACCTGACTATGCTAAATAGAATTTGCAATCTCCGGGTGGATCTTTCCTTCAAATAGTGAATTCGAGCAGCTCAAGAGTGTCCATCACTATGGAAGCACAACAGGTCCACCCAGAATAAAGCCAATGATTTCTGCACCAGCCAGGAGATCTCAGAGAAAACATATGTTTGTGAATCAAAAGAAAGACGTGCCCTTTTCCTTCCACGCTTTCCAGTATAGTGTGTGTATATATATATATATATATATACACCATATAGTATATCTATAAAGATTTCTGAACCAGAAGCCCCTCTAATGATATATAGGACAGTAGAGGAAAGAGAGGAAGCTGTTCTCCCCTCCCCCCATTCTCCCCACCTGAAATTCACCTTCCTCACGAGGCCCGATTACAAATTTTGTCCCTGAGGAGGGACACGCCTTTTAGGGAGCCTATCGTGTGACAAGCTGGTTTAGTGTAACGGAAACCCCAAACCCACTCGGGACCAAAGGACGGCGGAAGGCAAACTCGCTCTCTAGGGAAAGTGTAGTCAACCAAGCTCCTTTCAAAAGCCACCCTTAACATTTTCCCACGCAGAACCAAAAAGAAAAAAGAACCCCCCCCCGGTCAAACCGGGGCAGTTGACCCATTCCGCCTTCAGTTCAAGGCGACCCACCAAACTCGTTGGGCGGGCAGGCGGCGGCACCTGGGCCCGAAGCACGCGGGCGGGAGGCCTGCCTGGTCCCGCGGGGGTCTCGCGAAGTACCACCCCCCCCGCGCCCCGCTCCCCTCAGGGCTCCGCTCCCCTCAGAGCCGCCCCCCCCTCACCGTGCCGCCGTCCTTAATGATGATCTTCTTGGCCAGCAGGATGCTGCGGTTGGCGGCCCTTTTCTTCTTCTTCCCCGCCTGGGTCATTTTACCATCGTCCTGGAGGGCCGAGGGAAGGGCGGGCTGGGCAGCGAGAGGGGCTCGGGGCGGAGGCGTCGCGTCTTCCTCTCCCGGCAGCGGCCGGGACCTCGCTTCCTCCAAGCGACGGCCTCCCTCTCAGGCACCCGCCGGCGCCGCCATCTTGGAGAGGGGAGGAGGGGAGGGAGGAGGGGAGGGCGGGGCGGAAGGGGAACAACAACTGCGGCGCCGGCAACAGAGACTCACATCACGCGATCACCCGATTGGTCAGGGGGCCCTGCACGTGAGCCCCGGGGGCCTCGCCCCTAACTCCACCCCCCTGTAACACACGGCGGAGGAAGGGAGCCAATCGCTTTCGTCGACGCTAATTTTCGCGCCAGCCCCGCCCAACCTTCGAGAGGTTCACGCGACGGGACGCGAGCGTCGCTGGGGTGGGCGGGGCTACGTGACTGGCAGAGCAGGGCGTGGCAGGAAGGACCCTCGTGAGGGAGGCGCGTCACTCTTCCCTTTTCTAGCTCTGTAGGCATGAATGTACCAAGATTTCATAAGTTAAAATGAGGCTGCGGTCTTATTATTATTATTGTTTTTATTTTTATTTTATATACTGTGATCTTTTTCGGTGAACCGCCAGACTTCTGGGTATAGGGCGGTATATAAATTCAAATGATAATAATAATAATAAATAATAATTCAGAGTTCCAGTTTGAAGAATTTCACACAGGACTTTACGTGCTACTAGCCTGCAACTCATGAGATGCCCTTTGCCTTCCACAAATGAGGGCAAATAGGGAATTGGAGGAGTCTGAAATACAAAAATCCGTCAGTTTGGAAAGCCTCAGTTATGATGCCTCAGAATTTAGAGTTCGTTCTAGGGTTTGTCTCCATTTCCACTGCAATCCTGTCCACATCACCATACCCTCCTCCAACCAAACAAAATACCCTTGAAAAGGATTGGAAGGAAGGGACTGGTGATGAGAAGGGCTTGCTTCTCATCAAGACAGGAAAAGAGTAAGCCTTACTCTTGAATGGAAATGAGCTCCTATGTGATGAAACATCAGGTTCCTGATGAGGAACCTGAGATTTAAAGTTTTCTCTGCTTCCCTACTCTGATTGGGAGGCAGGGGAAACTACAGATCTCATGCTCTCCAGCAGGAAACAGCGTTCACCAACATGCACAGCAATTCTCATACTGGAAGCAAGCCCTTCTCACTTCCATTTATTTCCCTCCCTTGCCAAGGATAGTCAAGATGTTGGTTTTTTAACGACTCAGAATTGGGTTGTTATTTTAAATACATTTATTAGAAAAGCTTTTTTCTTTTTTAAGTGACTTCTGCAGCAAGCCAAATGGAGCTCATCCATCACCACATTTCATGCAGGCCACAGTTGCCCAAAAAGCTTCTGAAAACTTTGGCAGACTTCTCCCCACTCCCTGGCCCGAATTTAAATTGGAAGGACACTTTCTTCTTACAGTCTTAAATATTTGCTCTTAGTGTGTGTAAAGAGTAAAACTCAGCTATGCAAAACTGCTATGATAGGGTTTGGAAGGTTGTGCTTGTAGACAGACGAACACAACATTGTGGAGAAGTCAGGGGCAATATTACCAGAGATAAATTTTATGATAACTGGTCTCCATTAATTTCTTTCATTAATTCCTCAGCAGAAGAACCTGGACCACCTTCTATTCTATATTTATTTTGAGATATTTGCTGAACCTCCAGATTTTTATTTATTTAGGTATCATGTTGACTGCCTCCAAGGTTTAAAGAAGGTTATTTTCAACTTTGTAAGTCTGCTGTTGTAATTGATCCTATATGTTTGGCATTTATAGATATATTCTTTCCAAACACATGTAATGAGGATGTATCATTCATGTACGTTTCCCCCCTCTCTTGACATGATCCTTGGAATTGTTGTGGTTGTTTTGTATCGGTTTGTTTTATTTATTTTTTTAAAAGAAAGAAAGAAAGAACAGCCCAACCAGAACTACCGTAACTATGAAGACCTTGAGGTCATAGTGGATAGGTCAGGTGTCAACCTGGTGTGTGGAGGCTGTGAAAAAGGCAAATTCTAGGGATCATTAGGAAAGGAATATAAAATAAAAACTGCCATGGCCGTTCTGCTGTTATACAAATCTATGCCGTGGCGACATTAGGAATACTGAGCCCAGTTCTAGATGTCTCACCTCAAAAAGGATTTGGTAGTGTCAGAAAAGTTTCAGAAAAGGGCAGCCAAAATGATCAAAGGACCAGAACAACTACCTTATGAAGAACGGTCGCAGCATTTGGGGCTTTTTAGTTTAGAGAAAAGGTGAGCAAGAGATGACATAACAGAAGCACATAACAGCATGTGTGGGATGAAGAAAGATAAAGACAAAAAAATTCTCCCTCTTTCACAGCAGAAGAACCCATGGGCATCCAATGTTCTGCTTCATTGGAAGGCTCAAGACAGACAAAACAAAGTCCTGCTTGGGTGCTCTCTACATAGGTGTCCAGCTGGTTGCTGTGAGAATAGGATGCTAGTCTAGATGGGGCTCTGGCCTGATCCAGAAATCTCTTCTTACGTTCTTAACCTCCAGGTAGTCTAGCCTATGAGGGGACGCGAGTGGCGCTGTGGGTTAAACCACAGAGCCTAGGGCTTGCTGATCAGAAGGTCGGCGGTTCGAATCCCCGTGACAGGGTGAGCTCCCATTGCTCAGTCGCTGCTCCTGCCAACCTAGCAGTTCGAAAGCACGTCAAAGTGTAAGTAGATAAATACGTACCGCTCCGGCGGGAAGGTAAACGGCATTTCCGTGCGCGGCTCTGGTTCGCCAGAAGCGGCTTAGTCATGCTGGCCACATGACCCGGAAGCTGTACGCTGGCTCCCTCGGCCAATAAAGTGAGATGAGCGCCGCAACCCCAGAGTCGGCCACGACTGGACCTAATGGTCAGGGGTCCTTTTACCTTTACTTAGTCTAGCCTATGCATTTGGAAGAAGGCAAGCCAAGAGCAGAAAACGCACACTGAGATTAGCAGAAAGCATGTTTTGGAAGTGAGACCTCACAGCTCACAAGGGTTTCTTTCATTTACTTCTTTTGGCCCTCCAGTTCAAATTCAGCATAAAATATTTCTTTAAATAGTCTGAAAAGGGCATCCATTATTCCGATAGCTTGCGGTTCTAAAACAGGATGTCTACCAAATTATCCCCCTTCTTTTCATCTTTATCCCATCAGGTTCTGGACCCAAATGGAAAAATCATTTTCACCTTACCAGCTGAAATCCTTGGCGACTTGCCTACAACCCTTTCACAATGTTCTGCAGCTGAGATTGTATTTTTGAGATTATATTACACCTTGGGAAGGGGAAAGGTTCATAACAGGCACCTGCCGCAACAGGTTTTGACAGAGCAAAGAGGCTGCTTACCTGTCTGCAGCTTTGAGAAGGTGGCTGCGTATGCATATTATAAACTAAAAGGCCTGAGGGGAAGCAGGGCTGGTGTTCTGTCTTTTGGAAGCTGAACAAGATTAAACCTCAGCCCACGCTCTTACCTACTGGTGAGGAAGTGAAGAGAATAAAACAAATGCTTCAGGAGGTGACTAATAAGGTGTCTCCTGTTGTAGCGTAGTTTGGGCCATAGATTGGTCAGGCACCCAAGTAATAATTTCTCCAAACTTTTTTTAAAAGCTTAGACCACACTTCCCCTTTTTTCTACCTGTTTTGCTTCCAATCCCCCAAACTTGAAATGAGCTTGTGGAGCTGAACAGTCATGCAATTGCCTAGGACTTGCCGATCAGAAGGTTGGCGGTTCGAATACCCGCGACGGGGTGAGCTCCCGTTGCTCGGTCCCTGCTCCTGCCAACCTAGCAGTTCGAAAGCCCGTCAAAGTTCAAGTAGATAAATAGGTAAATGGCGTTTCCGTGTGCTGCTGTGGTTTGGTCATGCTGGCTATGACCCAGAAGCTGTATGCCGGCTCCCTCAGCCAGTAAAGCGAGATGAGCGCCACAACACCAGAGTCGTCTGCGATTGGACCTTACGGTCAGGGGTCCCTTTACCTTTTTACTGTCTGCCAAAGAAATAACGTCTCTGCCTAGAGCAGGGAAGCTCTCTAAAGACAGAAATGAGGTTGGCTGTATGTATCAGCAAGCTGCAGCTATGGGGGCAGAGGGAGGGAGTTCTTACCACCTTTTTGGAGTCAGTGGAAGCCTACAGAGCTAAAAAGTGACTAGGGAAGAAGGAGCTCCATTTGGCTCTCTGGAAGTTTACCACTTCCATAGTTTCCTCCCTGCAGATCATCACCAATATTGGGGCCGGGCTTGCACCACAGGTTGTGAACTTAGGACTCTCCTAAGTGAATTCTTAAGGAAATCAGCCCTGAGTGCTCACTGGAAGGACAGATCCTGAAGCTGAGGCTCCAATACTTTGGCCACCTCATGAGAAGAGAAGACTCCCTGGAAAAGACCCTGATCTTGGGAAAGATTGAGGGCACAAGGAGAAGGGGACGACAGAGGACGAGTTGGTTGGATAGTGTTCTCGAAGCTACCAGCATGAGTATGACTAAACTGCGGGAGGCAGTGGAAGACAGGAGTGCCTGGTGTGCTCTGGTCCATGGGGTCTCGAAGAGTTGTACACGGCTAAACAACTAAACAACAACAACAACAAGTGAATTCTGACTTGGAAGGTACAAAATTTCCTTCAGTATGCATAGAGCTTTGGGTTTCATCAGGGTAAAAGGATCATCCTCATCATTGATTGATGCAAGAGCACATGCATGAAATCTTTCATCCAAACATTCTTTTGCATAGAAGCAGCTGCTAACATGAAATCAGTCCAGCATTATAAATATCAGGGAAGATTTATCTGTTTTAAAAAGTGAACAAAATCAGGTCTTTTAATTCTTCCAAACGGTAGCCATCAAATTACATTTCTACAACTCCAGCAACACGTATGCATCATAATAAAACATCCTATTATGTAAAAAGCAAATATTCTGGCCAAACATACAGTCCACTTTCTAAAGGGAGACAAAACAGCAGCAGCAGGTCACAGTAAAAATATAGTTTTTACAAGCAAGGACAAAAAAATTGCTCATCTTTCTGTGTGCAAATGACTGGCAGGGGAACAATTATTCTTTGGCTAAGCCTAGAATGTAAGAAAAACTACAAGCAAATTCAATTCAATTTTATTGTTTCATAGGAAGTTCTATATCCAGTTTTGTGTATATGTACATACAATTCATGTACAGTATTGTTTATCCAAATCTGCTATCCGTTTAAACCAGTGCCAGAGCTAAATCTGCCAAAATGGACTTTGACAAACAGGTATTATGTCAAAAGAAAGAAGTGACAGGGGAGAATGATGACTGGTAGCAGTCATAAGTGAAATCAATGAATCTGCTTAACAAATTCAGTTTTGCATCAGTGGGTCTCTCTAACGATGAGCCAAGAAACCTGGTTGTCTTCTGTTTTGCTGTTGCTGCATATGCCAAGTTTAAACTCACAATAATTCTTCACATCAACAGCAGGTAGCTATTGTTTTGTTTCTCTAGCCATTGCTCTGGCTTGTTTAAGATGTATGGAAAACATATTCCTAAGATGATCAGATACAACAGTGAAATATTCCTACTACGTGCATGTACGCTTCCAAAATAAATTTGCACTCATTATAAATAATGTGGGTGTGACATAAAGGTAAAGGTAAAGGTACCCCTGCCCGTACGGGCCAGTCTTGACAGACTCTGGGGTTGTGTGCCCATCTCACTTAAGAGGCCAGGGGCCAGCGCTGTCCGGAGACACTTCCGGGTCACGTGGCCAGCGTGACATCGCTGCTCTGGCGAGCCAGAGCCACACACGGAAACGCCGTTTACCTTCCCGCTGGTAAGCGGTCCCTATTTATCTACTTGCACCCGGAGGTGCTTTCGAACTGCTAGGTTGGCAGGCGCTGGGACCGAGCAGCGGGAGCGCACCCCGCCGCAGGGATTCGAACCGCCGACCTTTTGATCGGCAAGTCCTAGGCGTTGAGGCTTTAACCCACAGCGCCACCTGCGTCCCAATGGGTGTGACATAGTGAGGTATTAATTGGCAAGGTTGATTTAAGCATATCAAAACTAGGTACTTTCAAATACTGTACACTAGTGAACTCTTGGCTGCAGAAACTACAAACAAGGGCATCTTGGGTAGTCTGGGTGTTTCAGAAGTGGCATGAGAGCTGTTCTTCTGCAGGTTTATCCCATAGATGGTGCTGCTGTAGCATTTAAAGGCATGCCGGCATGTGAGAGGGACCTTTATAAAGGGTCCTTAGCTCATTATTATTGCTGCTGTCCCAGCTATGCAAGAATGGTTTAGTTAGCTCCCACCATGTGGTGGCAAGCTTTTAAATGTTACAGCATAAATCAGCTCCCCTAATTGTAATGTATGATATAGGTAAAGGACCCCGGACGGTCCAGTCAAAGGTGACTATGGGGTTGCGGCGCTCATCTCGCTTTCAGGCCGAGGGAGCCAGTGTTTGTCCACAGTTTTCTGGGTCATGTGGCCAGCTTGACTAAACCGCTACCGGTGCACGGAGGACCGTAACGAGTGCCAGAGCGCACGGAAATGCCATTTACCTTCCCGCCACAGCGGTACCTATTTATCTACTTGCACTGGCATGCTTTCGAACTGCTAGGTTGGCAGGAGCTGGGATAGAGCAACGGGAGCTTACCCCGTTGCGGGGATTTGAACCGTAGACCTTCCAATCAGCAAGCCCAAGACGCTCAGTGGTTTAGACCACAGAGCCACCCGTGTCCCGTCTGAGGATCCATTCTTACTCAACCAGTGATATGTTTGCTATTTCCCCTCTTCTTCACTGCATGCTTCTCCAATAATGTCTGTGCAAGGGTAATAATAAGGGCAAGCAAGACTCCTCAGTAGGAGCATCAAATTTTTCAATAACTTTTCTAAGAGTTACAATTAATCTGTAAAGTGTGGAATCATGGAAGATTGCAGCCGTTACTTCTGTGATTAGAAAAGTGTATTGGTTTTTAATTACTTGCTGCATGAGAGGGTTTTTTAAGGTTTTAATTTCTTCTTGATTGGTGAGCTACTCTGGAAACTTTGGGATACAGAGCAGGGTAGCAATGTATGGAATGAATCCGATTGTTCCATTTTAAAAATGAATCTGATTGTGCCATTTTAAAAATGTGAAGTAGTCGCGGCATTGTTCTCTGAGCGCCTGCTTCAGATATTTAACTAGTTTTAATTGGTGCTTTTTCGGGGGGTGGGATAGCTATTTTCTATTTTGTTCTGGGATCTAGGTTCAGTTCACTTGCCAGTCAGGATGGCACAGTGTGACTTTAGGCAAAACTTTCCCCATCTGTAAAATGGAATTTAATAGTGATAAAAGTTGCAGGATTGCTGTGAAGACAATTGAACAGCTAAACAGCATTCAGTGGACACTGAACTGTTACATCGCCCTTTAAGGTCATTCTTCTCCCCACCTCCATCAGCCAATTTTAGTATTTCCAAACTTTTATTCTTACTTACAGAGGTTGTTCAACACCGTAGTACCAATTATTTCCTCAGATTACAGGATTCAGATATCCTATTACAGAGCAATCCCTGTCGCCTCAGAAATTAATCCTATTGGGTTCAATGGATCTTTCTCCCAGGTAAGCGAAGCACATTCAAGTAATTAAAAATGATAACGGCTTAATCT
This sequence comes from Podarcis cretensis, assembly GCF_951804945.1. Classification (NCBI taxonomy): domain Eukaryota; kingdom Metazoa; phylum Chordata; class Lepidosauria; order Squamata; family Lacertidae; genus Podarcis; species Podarcis cretensis. Next base: position 78,635,076 of record NC_137175.1, on the reverse strand, counting down.
CAAACTATTACGTTGAGTCCTGCATTTCAGTTAATCACAGGTCCAATTTCATCCTATGGCTTTGGGGAGGGGGTGCGGATACCGTCAAAATGATTAAAATATGCTGTATTGATTTTTTTTTATATAAAGTGATTTGCTATCCCTCTGAATTAGGGTTGCTAAATAAACAAGCACTCTGTTCGCCCAACAGAAAGGAATTTTCAAGATGAGATAGCCAAAATGATCAAGACTAGTATAATGTCTCCTGAGAAATACTGTGTTTGGGGCAGGGGTAATAGGAACCCACCCTCTTGATAAATAAACTTATCCAGTTATCAACTAGCTACCATTTCAACTGAATGATTATGTCTCTGACAATGCCTGAATTTGTCCAATTCAAGAGCCCCCAAAGAACGAAAGAGAACCCTAATAATACTGGGAAATTCATGCCTACTGTAACTCTGTTCCATGCCTATAGTTTTATCCAAACAAGCATGGGGGGGGGGGAAACGAATGAATTCCAAGTGCAGCATTGTAATAAGCAAAAAGTAAAACCGAATTTAAGGAAAAACATCGTCTTCCACCCTGAGCTCCCTTCCACCAACATGAGAGATGACTAAACTTTCATAATTAATTTTCTTCACAATGGCCAGTTGTTGTTTTTTGTTAAAAAAAAAAGTCAGTTGTGTTTATAGTTCTTTCTAGTTCTAAAATCTTGCAGTGCGATCCTATAAAGTCTACTCAGAAGTACATTCTATGGAGTTTCCTGTTTCTAGGAAAACAGGTATGGAATTGCAGTCTGAATGCAATGGATGGTTGTTTATTTTTATATAATTATTTATATTTGGTACTTTCCAGGCGTTTATTTTCTGTATTTGTTGGTTTTAGTATTGCATTCTGCACAATTTCAGTATGGATATCCCTGCTCTGTGGAACAGCGTTCCTGGCAAGATACAACAGAAACCCACTCTCTGCATTTTCCAGAAACAGTAGAAGACATTTTTGTTCCAACAGCCTTCTCTCTCAGCTGGATAAATGCATCTATTTTGTGTTGTTTTAGTTTTGTTTTGTTTTAGGGGACGCTGGTGGCGCTGAGGGTTAAACCACAGAGCCTAGGACTTGCCAATCAGATGTTTGGTGGTTCGAATCCCTGCGACGGGGTGAGCTCCCGTTGCTCGGTCCCTGCTCCTGCCAACCTAGCAGTGGGAAGGTAAACGGCATTTCCATGCGCTGCTCTGGTTCGCCAGAAGCGGCTTAGTCATGCTGGCCACATGACCCGGAAGCTGTACGCCGGCTCCCTCGGCCAATAAAGCGAGATGAGCGCTGCAACCCCAGAGTCAGTCACGACTGGACCTAATGGTCAGGGGTCCCTTTACCTTTACCTAGTTTTGTTTTAAAACAAAACTTTTGGTGTTCAAAGGTTTTGGCAGTTTGTACTGTACCTCGCATTGAGTTGATGGTGTAGAAGGCAATTAAAACATTAGTGATGATGGCAACAACATCCACCCACCTTGGGAGCAGTTGGAGAAGGGCAGGGTTATAATTAATAAAAAAAGCATTCGGTGCAGGGCTGAATAACATATGGACTGTTAGAAAATTGCTCATGGTACAGGAAATGGGAACACTGGAAGACTTTCATGGCTTCTCAATTGTTTCTAAATTAAGGTCTGAAGTTGTTCTCTCTCCATCCCAACCCCAGTCAGATTATGATGTTGGAAGAAGTTAGGATGCAAGGAAATGGCACTGGGAGAGCAGCTTTTGCATTGTGAGTTAAGATGTAGAAAGGGTTAGGCATCCTCTCCACCCCCAAACACTGATTCTCCTCTGCCCTAGATTTGTGCTTATAAGAAGACATGTTCAGAAAGCATTTATCTCTGGGGTCAGCAAACTTATTCAGCAGGGGGTCGGTCCACTGTCCCTCAGACCTTGTGGGGGGCCAGACTATATTTTGAAGGGAAAAAGTGAACAAATTCCTATGCCCCACAAATAACCCAGAGATGCATTTTAAATAAAAGGACACATTCTACTCATGTAAAAACACACTGATTCCCAGACTGTCTGCGGGCCGGATTGAGAAGGTGAATGGGCCAGATCCGGCCCCCGGGCCTTAGTTTGCCTACCCATGATTTATCTGTTAGTATGACACCTACCTCCTCTGTGTAACAGATCCAACAATATGTGCACTGGATTTCTTGCACAAATGGGTAGAATTTCTTCAAAACATGCATGGTTCCGCTGCCTGAAATCATGATCACAATACAACATAACATACTCTCAAGAGAAGTTTCAGCCAGTATCACAACAGACTGATAAAATTTCCCATTTTCTCCTTGTAATACTAAAACAACAATGACTTATAAATGAGGTTCAAGGGTGGTAAACAAATGTGGGTGGATACATCAGTTGATAGTCAAAACGATACAGCATTTTTTGTTAAATACGGTTGGTCAAATCACCATTACAATTTTGAAAAAATAAAAATAAAACCTCCTTTGTTTTCATAAACACTTTATTTCTTTGCTAATGCCAATGTTTGGAATATAAATTACTTTCACTTTGAACCGTTACCAGTGGAAACGCTGCAGAAAAGCGATCATTAATGCACCATTTGTAAATTAATTCTTTACCGTAAAAAAGAAAAAAGCTGTGCACTAACCTGACACTTTGATTAGGCTTGACTTAACGGACTTGAGATTTCAATCCCATACACACTTACCTGGGAGAAAGTCCCACTGAATGTAATGGGAACTTGCACCTGAGTAGAAATGCATGGGATTATGCTCTGAAATATTTTAACAGACTAATTCTGGAGCAAAGTAACATTAAATTAATGTAACTCATAGCTCTCTACGAAGAACCCCATAGAATTGTAGCTGTGAGAATCACAAGAGTGCTCTGAGACTCCTAGCAGCATCACAGAAACATCTATTTATTTCTTTGACATTTATTTCTTTGACATCTGTGGAACACCCTCCCATCAGATGTCAAAGAAATACACAACTATCTGATGTTTAGAAGACATCCGAAGGCAGCCCTGTTTAGGGAAGTTTTTAATGACTGATGTTTTAATGTATTTTTAATCTTTTGTTGGAAGCCGCCCAGAGTGGCTGGGAAAACCCAGACAGATGGGCGGGGTATAAATAATAAATTATTATTATTAATTAATTATTATTATTATTATTATTAGAAACATGTTGGGGCAGAAGGCAAGAAGAACCATGGTTGTTACACAGATGTGTAAGTGGGGTGTTTTGTAGACATTTTCTTACTTTTGATATGTTACCGTAAGCAGTTTAACACCAGATTTGCCCACAATATTAAGCCATAACAAGTGTTCCAAGAAGGTTTGCCCAGCCATTCCAGGATGAAGGAAAGAAGGTTCTTTGGCAATCCCCCCATACTCATTGCACAATAATGTTATCAATATTAATACAGTTAGCATGTATTCTTCACAAGACTGGACAAAAACCACTCTCAGTTACATAATTCTTACGTGTGTGTGTGTGTTTTTAAAGCTCTGTAATATAATACAGTATATTCACATGATAGATCACCATGGCTCCAAAAGGAACGATAATACCTTTAAACATTTCCATGACTAATTTTAAAAATACAGTTTAAAAAATTTTCAGATTAAATTTTGAAGCAATGAAATGCACTGTAAGGTAATTACAAGAATTTTTTTTTGCTTTTATATCTTTAAATAAAAAGGATTTGCTCTTTGAACACACACATATCTGCTGCCAACTCTGGCACTCTATCATAGCCTTTTGTTGAATAAAAGCACAGTAGCTATGCCTCTTCGATTTGTTTTTACGAAGCCTTTGCTCAGACTCAATGGTAGTGCTGCAGCAGCATACGTTGTGACCTGATCCCTACAACACTTCTGATTAATCCTTTTTATTATTTGTGGATTCAGATTCTTCCTCTCTGGGAATCTTATCAAAAATGTTTATTGTGACCGTAAGAAATGTGTATAGATATGTTTCCCAACACCAATTTCTGTTTACTTGTACAGCTTTCTATATAAAATATATAAAATGTCTGAAATGAGAACGATTCAATCCTACTTTGCAGTTTAAATTGGAATACCAAATCAGAAACGCCATGGTTGCACCAAGTCTTATTTCACTTTGATTTGATCATTACAAATATACAGCAAGTTAAAAAAAACATACTAAGATGAAACAGTCAATTTGCAAAAAAGAAAAGAAAAAAGGTATGATTCAACAAATGTCATGTGCTCTTGCAAGAAGAGTGCATAGGGCATTTCTGCAGCTGTCAAATACAGTAAATAATTCTGATTTAACCTCAGAGTTCAAGCAGGAAGCATTTCTAATTGTAGGTATTAGGTGCAACGTGTTCCCTTCAAGTTTTGTTCTAGGACTTCCTTCGTTTCCAGAGGTACATACTGTTTTCTGTCTTTCTGTAGTTTGGTCTTCCATAAACCATTATTTTAATATGTTGTCATTCTTCAGATACCATGTAAACTCTTCCATTCCAGTGCTTGGTGGTCCTCCATATAATTATTTTGAGGTCCTTAATGCACAGTTTTTGCAAAAAAAAAAAAAAAAAAGGGCTGGCACTGAAGATTCTGCTATGCTTTAATAGGATTCCCCGTGGGCTTTGGATCATAACCGTATAGGAATGTAGCAGCTATTACAAGAACGGCTCCAAGGAAAAAAACACTGAAAGTGAAAAAGAGGGGGGGGGGGAGACTTAAGACCATATACATTCATAAACTAAATATCATTTACTTAAATGTATTTATTTTATGGCCAAAATGTTCATTAGTTTTGCTTTTCCCATTTCCCCATTCTTTTTACAAGCAGATATCTGGCTTTTCTCTTAACCTGGTCATATAATGAAACACCAGGACACATACAGAGGTCTGCAAAGGAACTGGAACAATAAAATAAAAGTGATAAAATAGCGCCTTATTAAATAGATGCAGTGAGCAAATATGAGACTTTTGCACGGCAACACGACAGAACTTCCCAGCTTGCAAATGGTTACTGTTAAAGTCTCATGATGTTGTCTGAGAGAGAATTGGACAAAAAAGCCATTGTTTTGCTTTGGACACTTCCACAGGCATGGAAGACAGTGGCTTAGACTGAGAAGTCCAATATGTAGGCTGCAGGGTTCAAAATGGCTGGAAAAGTGTGCATCAAAATTCAGGGTATCAAAAAATTGTGGCTATCAAAAGAGTGGGCTTTCAAAATTCAAGCAAGTATGTACCTGCTCTAAGATATTTCTATTGGAGTTAAATATTTTTCTTCCGTTTCTGGCTGAATGCACTGCTGGTGTTTTAATATTCTCTCTTAAAAGTATGCAAATAAGGAAAGGAAAGATTCTAATCAACTTATGTTCAACTTGGGAACATAAGAAGCTGCCCGATGGAAAATCAAACTGTTGGCTCGTCCAGCTCAATCAATGACTGGCAGTAGAAGGGTTTTATAAATGGTATAAATGGTTTTTCCGAATCCCACCTGAAAAGCTCAATCTGATGTCATTCAGCACGAGCAAATCTGAGTGTTTTTCCTGGTGGAAAAGCAGTTCCTTCAGCAAAAGCGTTTTTGTGAAAACCTCTGAGGATTGGGAATTTTTGCAAGCCCCAAATCAGTGACTTTGTCTGCTTGTATGACTATCACTGGCATGTCAGTATTTCTGTGTAGAGAACTGCTATGGCAACAAAACTGCTGCACTATCCTTACAAGCATACAGTGCTACCTCGGGTTAAGTACTTAATTCGTTCCGGAGGTCCGTTCTTAACCTGAAACTGTTCTTAACCTGAAGCACCACTTTAGCTAATGGAGCCTCCCGCTGCCGCTGCGCTGCTAGAGCACGATTTCTGTTCTCATCCTGAAGCAAAGTTCTTAACCCAAGGTACTATTTATGGGTTAGCGGAGTCTGTAACCTGAAGCGTATGTAACCTGAAGTGTATGTAACCCGAGGTACCACTGTACAATATTGGCTCCCGTTTATGATGGAGGAAGGAAGATTTTTGGCTTAAAGTTTCTTGCTGCTCAGCTGCAATTTCATGTGCTCTAGCACAGCCCTCAGGTAAGAACAGGGGTGATCGACACATTACACCATCAATGACTGTAATAGAGATTACTGCATCAAAAGCATGTACTATTCTGTTACTGAGCTACAATCCTGAGTGTCAAACAAGGGAAACCGTTGCAGGTGCACTATCAACAGTGCTCTCCTTGTTCCCTGGCTCCCATTCTAGAGGAGAAGATGATAGATCTTTTCTTCATTCTACCAGATGGTGTAACGTGTCGATCGCCCCTGTTCTTACCTGAAGGCTGTGCTAGAGCACATGAAATTGCAGCTGAGCAGCAAGAAACTTAAGGCCCAAAATCTTCCTTCCTCCATCATAAACAGGAGCCAATATTGTATGCTTGTAAGGGTAGTGCAGCAGTTTTGTTGCCATAGCAGTTCTCTACACAGAAATCCTGACATGCCAGTGATACAAGCAGACGAAGTCACTGATTCGGGGCTTGCAAAAATCCCCAATCCTCAGAGGTTTTCACAAAAACACTTTTGCTGAAGGAACTGCTTTTCCACCAGGAAAAGCAGGACTCAGACTTGCTCACACTGAATGATATCAAATTGAGCTTTTCACATCTGATGAACAGGACTGGCACAGCTCAGCAATGGAAAAGAATCTGCACAAGAAGTGGGTGGACCATGGAACTTGGAGCAGATAGATGGGCAACAAGCTCCATCAATAAAAGCCTAATCTATGTTGACCCTGCTGGGTGAGGCTTTGGAGGGCTTTAAATGGGCATGCCATTTGTGTGTCTAATCACCATTAAACTTTTTGAAAAACACCTAATCCCCACTGTTTAGTTTAGTTGTTTAGTTCATTTACAGTTTGATTACAATTGCCAGGCAAATACTGATACCTGAATATGTACTGAATTAGAACTCAGGATGCCCAACATTAGTCCAACAACAGATGGTGAATATTGGCTTCAAAAATATATACAGTGGTACCTCGGGTTACATACGCTTTAGGTTACATATGCTTCAGGTTACAGACTCCACTAACCCAGAAATAGTACCTCGGGTTAAGAACTCTGCTTCATGATGAGAACAGAAATCGTGCTCTGGCGGCGCGGCAGCAGCAGGAGGCCATTAGCTAAAGTGGTGCTTCAGGTTAAGAACAGACTTCCAGAACGAATTAGGTTCTTAACCCGAGGTACCACTGTACAGTCATACCTTGGTTGCCGAACGCCTTGGAACTCGTACGTTTCGGCTCCCGAACAATAAAAAAACGGAAGTGAATGTTCCGGTTTTCGAACGATTTTCGGAAGCCGAACGTCCAGCGTGGCTTCCGCGGCTTCCGATTGGCTGCAGGATACTCCTGCAGCCAATCGGAAGCTGCATCTTGCTTTTCGAACAGTTCTGGGAGTCGAACAGCCTCCCAGAATGTATTTTGTTCGAGAACCAAGGTATGACTGTATTACTTGAATATTATACCAGTGAAAATTAGTAGCAAACCAAAGCTGGCTCAGCTAGATGTTTTGCACTCTGGCATACTGAATTTGATCATTTTCCTTGTCTGAGTTAATGTTTGAGCTATTAATAATGGGCTTCTGGTTGAACTGTAACTTTAGTTCTTGTAGATAGCACCTCACATTTAAACACTAAACAAAATCAAGATCAGCAGATACAGAGGTTTTTTTTTTTTTGAGGGGGGGAAAGGTAGAGCTCTTTTAAATATCTTACAGTTGCTAACCATATGTACTTGTAATCAAGTTCCTCTGTATTCAATGAAACTCACAATGAAGGGGTTTTTTGGGGGGGACACAAATTCATAATATGGTTTTACATAAAGATATGTGCCGCCTTTTTCAAGGAATCACTCTAAAAAATATTTGAGTCTAGATTAATATGGAAGTAGTCTAAAATGCCTTAATTTCATATTTCCTTCCCTAAACAGTAAAACACTGTGACCATTACTCTTTGCATATGTTGATCTTAGCGGAAACGAAAAGTAGTATGTTTGGCTCAGAATAAACCCACTGAAATAAAGGGCCAAATTAAAAAATATTTCAGTTGCATGGTTAACAGCCATGCTTGGAGATTTTCTTTTTTCAAAAAAATAAATTAATAATAAACTGGGGGAGCAATTTTTATTGGAATCGCAACATGGAGGGAAATGAGTTGCGACATTTGCAGGAGCAGGGGGTTCATCATGTTGCTGGGGAGAGAAGGGTTATATCTCCTCTCCCTGAAGGCTGTGGTCATGATAGGACTCACATCCCCAGCAATTCAGTCTTAAATTTTAAAAAATGTGCATCACCAGGCTACACAAGAACTGCACAGTTTATGTCTAGCTTAACGCTAAGAACCGTGTAGTCAGTTTAATGAAGCAGTGGCGTAGCGTGGGGGGTGCAGGGGGGGCCGGCCGCACCGGGCGCAACATCTGGGGGTTAGGGTTAGGGATAGGGTTAGGGGGCGCAAATCCAGGGTTAGGGGGCGCAAATTACTTGCCTTGCCCCGGGTGCTGACAACCCACGCTACGCCACTGTAATGAAGTAAATCAGTGCAATTCAGGCATAAAAACTGAGTCGGTCAAAAAAGAAGCATGTGAAAAGGTCCTGAAATAGTTACATAATGTGCATTTAATAACCTTTGATAGACTCCGACTAGAATCTATATTTTGTATAGAATCTATATAGAATCTGTATTTTGTAGCATGACAATCACTATTCTCCATGATAAAGTACAAAGGCTGCATCCTATTGCAATGTATTTAGAGTGCATACTAACTTAAGCAGTTAAATTTACTTAAAATCAGTTGAGACACAAATTTCAAGTTATTTATATAACGTACTCTTACCTTGTAGGGACAAAATCTTGCAGCCAGAAGTATGAGATTAATGTTGACAGTATAATAGACAAGGATGTTGCAAATCCTTTTAAAATGTTGTCTGCATATTTTATAACAGCAGCTATAACAAGGCCTCCAAGTGCCTGACAAAACATTGAAAAGTAAGTTGTCATCATATTTGAAAACTTCTAAGGAGAGGCCTTCCTTACTATGCAAAGAAAATGGAAGACTGTCTTTTCAAAGACGGCACCTCCCTTATGGCTTCTGTAAGTATTGCATTAAATAGGTATTTGTAACACTAACATGTAGGGCAGGGGTCAGCAAACTTTTTTAGTTGGGGGCCAGTCCACTGTCCCTCAGACCTTGTGGGGGCCGGACTATATTTTGGGGGAGAAGGACGAATTCCTATGCTCCACAAATAACCCAGAGATGCATTTTAAATAAAAGCACACATTCTGCTCATGTAAAAACACCAGGCAGGCTCCACAAATAACCCAGAGATGCATTTTAAATTAAATGACACATTCTACTCTTGTAAAAACACACTGATCCCCAGACTGTCTGCAGGCCGAATTTAGAAGGCGATTGGGCCGCATCCGGCGCCCGGGCTTTAGTTTGCCTACCCATGAGTAGGGTGAGGAAGTGCAAAATTATATCACATTAATAATAGGGCTGTCAACTGACTGAAGAGAACTTAGCTGATTAATTGGGGTTTTGTCAATTAAATCTGACTATGAATAATCTGAAGTAAAAAATGAAACTATTATAAGATGACACCTGCACTGTCTTAGAAGAGACATTATGCTTTGTGTTAGAAGTTTGATTTGGTGGTGGAATTTGCCATCATATGTATATTTCAATTTAGGAAAAACAATGTCTGATTAATGGGGGGGGGGGGGCTTTTTAATAAGTCAAAGTATTTTAAACTAGTAATTGAACTGAATAAAGATAACTGACCCTCCTCAATAAGAAGCAGCGGTACTTATCCCAGAAAACTGACATGTTTATCCTGCGAGAGAATATGTTCTGCTGGTTTTTGAGTAAAATGTAACTCTGGATGCATTACCTGCAGAACGACGACTATCCAGGTGAGCTGGTTGTAACCTTGAAAAAATCCATTCTTCGATACAAGTTCCCCATCATAAATGTACACGCCCATCAAGCCAAATATGCTGCCAAAAAATCCTAAAAAAGACGAGACAGATTTTTTAAAGCACAGTGAAATGAACGGCAAAAATAAAAGAAGAAACTCTCTTAATTCACCTGCATGTAGAAACGCAGGTTGGTCCCCTCCTGCATCAATTAATGTGCTCCATGTGGGGAATCCTGAATCATGTCCTGGTGCTTGCAACTAGAATAAAGCTCTGTCTGTTTACTGGCAGGTGCTGGTCATAGGTAAAAAGTAAACTGGCTGCCTCTCCTGTTCAAGGCCTTTGTTATGATTTTTTTATCTTTTTATCCTTAGCCACCAGACCAGAGTGGGAACTCTCTCGCCCAGGTCCACCAACCAAGCGTCACCCTATTGATTGCCCATGACTGGGCAGTTTGAGCTTTAGACTTGGTGGGCTGTTCTGCCCTGCAATGTGGCTGGCCATGGAATTTATGCCAGCTGGCCGCTGGAACATGACTGCTCGCCACCCTGGGCATGGTGTTCAGCCTGTGACGGTTGAAACTGGCACCCACCTGGAGCAGGATATTATGATATTTAAAGCCCTAAACGACATGCTCACAGCATATCTGTCAAAAGGAATGTCTTTCCCCTTAGATTTGAAAATGTATTTATTAAAGCAAGCTTTTAATTTGTGAGTCTGTCACTTTTAAGAGTTTCCCCTTTTAAAAAGGCTATTTTGATCTGAAGTTACGAGTTCTTCATTTTGAGCCTACGTTTTTGCATTTTTATTAGCTGCAAACTATTTTATCGATCATTGCTTTTCTATTTTCTTCATTGTTTTATATACACGAAGGAGCGTCTTCACCCCCATCATTCTGCCCAAACACTGAGATCCAGCGCTGAGGGCCTTCTAGCAGTTCCCTCACTGCAAGAAGCGAAGTTACAGGGAACCAGGCAGAGGGCCTTCTTGGTAGTGGCGCCCGCCCTGTGGAACACCCTCCCATCAGATGTCAAAGAGATAAACAACTATCTGACGTTTAGAAGACATCTGTAGGCAGCCCTGTTTAGGAAAGTTTTTAATGACTGGTGTTTCAATGTATTTTTAATCTTTGTTGGAAGCTGCCCAGAGTGGCTGGGGAAACCCAGCGAGATGGGCGGGATATTATTATTATTATTATTATTATTATTATTATTATTATTAGCTGCTTTGGGAGCAATTTGTTACAGGAAAGTGGTGTGCCAATTGTTGCTTGTGAAGAAGGCTGGCGTATACAGTTTAAAATAAATAAACAGAATAAAAATCTGGGCCTCCCCACTTTTTAAGATATGCTTTAAAATTCTCTGTGCATGGGCTCCAGAATGCCCGGGATGCTCGCGTGGGGACAGTTCCAAGAATTTCAATATATATGCATTTTTCTGTGTCTGCTGAACCCTTGGAACCAAACCCCCTTGTAAGATGCAATCATACTGTAAATGCATTTCTATTTTCCTGTGCTTTTATAAAAATTGCAGTTACATTTTACTGTTATAGTTATTTTACTGTGTAACCAATACTGGATTTTTCAATGCTGCCTTGAGTGCATTTAGGAGAAAGGCAATTAGCAAAGTTAATAAGGATGGATTCAACTGCTAACATGAGGTCTCATAGCACAATTGTACAGTCAATTCAGATCTAACCTATGAACTGCAGAGGAGCTTTTCTACAGGTTCATAATATATCTCTACAAATATACATGCAATCATATTTTTAAAATGGCAGTCCATAATCCTGTAATCAGTTGTTGAGAAATGATATGTTTTGTTTTAAACAAAAGGAATTCATGCGTGTTTTTATTACACAATTCTATTACAGACATGGGGGGAGGGATTTAAGTATTCATCAAGAAAATGTTTGCAGGATACATGATATTCCCAGTTTATTTTCAAAATAAAGGCATAGTATAAATAACTGCCACATTAGGATTATGCAGTAAATTGGAAACATGCAGTCAAATTTAATCTAGTTCTAGTACAATACATGAGCCAGGATCCAAAGTCTTATCTTAGGTTTGCCCGTGAACTTGCGACACTTCAGACGGAGTGTTTGACTTTTTAATCTTTAAACAGACGACCCTCGTGGAAAATGACAAAGCATTAAAAAATCCCCTAAAAGAGAATTTTAGTTGCACTGTGGTTTGGATCTCAGCCACTGTATTTAGCACCCATTAGATGATATCAAATCAAACAAAACAAGCTGACTCAGACGTTAAATGAACAACAATTGTATTCTGAACAGGATGCAGCATTTAGAGTTCCTGTTAGCAAAGTTAATGGCAAATTTGGCATATGCTTCTGTAACAATTTAATTACACAAAAGCATGTTGAGGTACTCTGATTAGATTCTGCTGGAAATCTGAATCTCCGTTCTGTCTTTTTCTCGAGACAAGACTCACCCAGCTGAATGTTCCTGATCCATACTGACTGTTTTGTTTCTTTCAAGATTTTCTCAAAATACACTCCAGCAAATCCGCTTGAAAAGCAGGCTATAAGTACTGCCATCAGGCCCACAAACTGTGATCCTGCTGAGAGTTCTTTAGTGGCTGCTTCTTGTGAATCTGATGGCCACTAAAGGAAACAAGCAAAATAAAACATGTATATTAAAATCGTACAGCAAGTTGCCAAATATAATTTAACATAGCGCAGAAGTTTGTGCTTTGTTCTTGCTGACAGGAAACGAAAAGAGGCAATGAAATACCAGAAACATTTCTCATCCAGCTCTTGTTTAGTCCTTATTCACATCTTTATACCCATAAGCAGCTATTGATGGCATTCCAAGTTTGCAGTGAATCAAACTGTACTGACAATAGAATTGGGCTTTTAATAATTCCCTTTAAAAGTTGCATGCCTAGGCGTAAAGGTATAGGGACCCCTGACCATTAGGTCGAGTCATGACCGACTCTGGGGTTGCGGCGCTCATCTCGCTTTATTGGCCGAGGGAGCCGGTGTACAACTTCCGGGTCATGTGGCCAGCATGATTAAGCCACTTCTGGAGAACCAGAGCAGCGCCCAGAAACGCCGTTTGCCTTCCTGCCAGAGTGGTACCTATTTATCTACTTGCACTTTGACGTGCTTTCGAACTGCTAGGTTGGCAGGAGCAGGGACCAAACAACAGAAGCTCACCCTATTGCGGGGATTCGAACCGCCAACCTTCTGATCGGCAAGTCCTAGGCTCTGTGGTTTAACCCACAGCACCACCCGCGTTCCACGCCTAGGCATAGTCCTTCACATTTAGAAAATATAAATATTTCCGCCCAAATTAATGCCCACCATTTTGTTTGGGCAACTTTTAGGTTTGTGGCTCTAAACATATTCAGGCTGCCCTGATGTTTATGCAGAAGCCAGTCCCACGTATCTCAATGAGACAAACTCTCATATAAGTTTGCATGTGCTGGTAGTTCAAGGTTGCAACCCTGTGGACACTTAATTGTGACTTCCGAGAAAACATGCTTTGGACTGGGCTGCACATTTGCAAGGTTAAGCATGTTTACCTGAGACTAAGCCTTACTGAATACAGAGAGCCATGTTTCCAAACAAACACAAACAGAATTGTGCTGTAATGCATGCTAATAAAAACATCTAGTTCTTAACCCAGTCTTCTGAAGCATTTTGGGGTTTCTCAGGTTTACTATTTTATTAAATGCTGTTTTTGTGTTATCTAACCAGGCAGAGGGCCTTCTCAGTAGTGGCGCCCTCCCTGTGGAATGCCCTCCCTTCAGATGTCAAGGAGATAAAAAAACTACACAAATTTTAGAAGATATCTGAAGCCAGTCCTGTATTGGGATGTTTTTAATGTTTGATGTTTTACTATGTTTTATATATGCGGTAAGCCGCCCAGAGTTGCTGAGGAACCCCAGCCGGATGTGCAGGGAATAATACTACTACTCATACTACTACTACTAATAATAATAATAAATAAAACAACTAATCCAGCAAGTCCTTCAACAGATGTTGAACACTGGGAGCACTGAATTCTATGTTTTGTAAGTGGTGCCCCTAAAGAGCTAGGTACATTTACTGGTGACATGGCCTATATCTCGGGATCATATCCCAGAACAGCATGCATAAATTGAACATGTGAAATATGTTTAGGACAGTATTTATTCTGCTACTTCCTTCCAAAATAACAAGATTATTAAACAGTGCCCAAAAGAGTTGTGAACATTTGGCTCATGTTGCTCTGCAGCATCACCATCTGCTTATCAATGTTCAATTAATCAGGAGTTCAGTGCACCCTGAAGGTATATTTGATGAATGAATCACAAGCAGAGATCCAGGGAGGGATGTTTATTGACAAAAGAACTGATTGCAGTTGTGTTCTATTTCTTTATTCCTCTTTTGCCATTTAATATCCAATTATGGGGGGCACGGGTGGCGCTGTGGGTTAAACCCCAGAGCCTAGGACTTGCCGATCAGAAGGTTGGCGGTTCGAATCCTGTGACGGGGTGAGCTCCCGTTGCTCGGTCCCAGCTCCTGCCAACCTAGCAGTTCGAAAGCACGTCAAAGTGCAAGTAGATAAATAGGTACTGCTCCAGCGGGAAGGTAAACGGCGTTTCCGTGCACTGCTCTGGTTCGCCAGAAGCGGCTTAGTCCTGCTGGCCACATGACCCGGAAGCTGTACGCTGGCTCCCTCGGCCAATAAAGCGAGATGAGTGCCGCAACCCCAGAGTCGGTCACGACTGGACCTAATGGTCAGGGGTCCCTTTACCTTTACTATCCAATTATGGATTTTTGACACGAACACAGAGAAAAGAGTTTGCCCAACTTCATTGCAACCAAGTTCAAACACATGAAATGGATCCTGAGGTTTTGTTGCACCTATTGATCTGCTTCACACAACATGCCAAGCCAAACGTTGGCTTAGGAAGACTGTGCAAATGTGCATGATCCCGGAAAGAAACACCATTATTAGTGGGGCTCAGTCCGTAGGCAACATGTCAAAACTATCCTTCATGTGTTCTTTTACAACAGTTTTTATCAGCAGAATAGAGAACACACAATATATCTTATTATGAGACTCCTTCCTGGCCAATCTTAAAACACCCTTCTGAACATGTTCCTAGAAGGTACCAATACATTTATTACCAAGCAAGTGCCCAAATATTTAAATGTTTTAAAGTCTCTTGGATCTTCTTTGATATTTTACTGGGGCTATGATTTTGTGTCTTGTACAGTGGTACCTCGGGTTACAGACGCTTCAGGTTACAGACTCCACTAACCCAGAAATAGTACCTGAAGCAAAGAAAAAGAACTTTGCCTCAGGATGAGGACAGAAATCGCGTGGTGGCAGCGCTGTAGCAGCGGGAGGCCCCATTAGCTAAAGTAGTGCTTCAGGTTAAGAACAGTTTCAGGTTAAGAACAGACCTCCAGAATGAATTAAGTTCTTAACCCAAGGTACCACTGTACTCTGTATTGTCTCATTTCTCAGCTGACAGCATCTGAAGTCAATGGATAAACTGATCTGGGAATCAACATTTAATACGGATTCCACCCCTATTCTCTCATTTATACATATCAATAAAAAAACAATCCTCCCAGAACAGATTTAGGGGGCACAGAGGGAGAGAAGGAAGGGATGTTCCACTGTGCAGTCAAAAGTCCTTCATTGGATACTACCAGTGCTTTTTTTCTGGGGAGATGCAGGGGTATGCATACCCCTAAACATTTTGTGAATCTAAGTTTGGCCTCATTGAGGAGCAGTATTTTAATATGAGTAGGATAATGAGAGTACCCCTAAACATTTTTTTTTTGGGGGGGGGGAAATCATCACTGGATACTACCCCAGGTATTAAGTAGTAAAGCAAATAAGATCTACACTTTTAATATTCAGGAGTATGTTTATGTTAATATTTACCTGTACAAATGCAACTCCAGCCATCAAAATCACTAATGAAAGCCATTGATACACACCTAATTTCTTACTGAGCATGGACACAGAAAATAACGCAGTGGTAAGAATTTTCAGCTGATACGTGACCTGAAAAGACCAAATCAAGATGACTCTTGATTAATGACTCATTATTTGTGTGCACAATTTTAAAAACAAGCAACAGCAAACTCCTCAAAAGCATACCATACCTGGTAAGTGGCTGCATCTAGGTTTGACAAGGCAACATACAGGAGATTATTCTGTAGTGTGTAAATCCCAGAAGGAATAGCCAGTTTAAGTGTCTCCATAGGCTTATTAAGGATTTCATCATGCAACACTCTGTTCAGAGATCGTAAATTGCACTCTATGCAAAAAGAGAGGATAATAAATTCTTTTAAAAACAGATTAGTGTGGCCTATTAATTATAATGAGCTTTTTTGCTAAAAACTTTTAGAGCTTTGTTTTTAAACATGACATTCCTAGCGAAAAAATTGCATAGCTATGTAGTTAATGTCCATTTACAGCAATGGGTTTACTGCGGCGTCTTCATTGCATAACTGTGCAAAGCTGACAATGGTTTGTCCCGATTAAGATATAGCAATATCTAGTTCTTGCTGATGAAGACATCTAACTCATCTCTTCAGCATTAGGAACACTGGCAGCAAAATGAAAAAGTTGTTGCTGTGTCCAAAATACAATTCTGTACATTTCTAATAGTTAATTCAGGTGGTGAGTGGCAACAGAATTGTAGCAAAAACAGGACCACCAAGAAACAAGAAGATTATAATTGTGGATGGGAAAACCTGAGTTTACAAGACGTGGATTTTTTTTATTTTTTTTACACACGCACAAACAAGATTAAGAGGTCAAACTGCTCCCCCCCCCAAAAAAAAACCCAGCCCAATGAGGTTTGAGCATGCTCAGTAGTTGTGGAATACAGTTGGGGGAAACAAAACAGGTAGGTGTGGGATGAAGAGCGGAAGTTTCTTTTTTAGGAAGACGAGTTCCTGCAACACTGAACAGGAGCATTTCATTTAGGAGGGAGGATACAATGCAATTTTTTGCTAAAGGTCCCACCTTGTATTGAAAAAAGTATTAACCGCCTCATAATAAACAAACAAACAAATAGCAGACACCTACTGCTGTCTTTGTAAACCAACAAAATACAGGCTGTGATCTTCAAAAGCTCAGCAATAACCACCGCAGTCGAAGATAGATAACGAGGTCCTTCTTCTTTCAGTGTCCTTGAATACCGCATAGTCAAAACCAAGCTAGTTGTCTGGAAGACCAAAATCCCCAAGGAAAGGTATTTTAAGTTGGTAGACATCGCTTCACTATCGCTTTCCTGGGGAGGGGGGGGGAGAGAACAGAAAACATATATATCAAATGTAAAACAGGGACTACTGAGTAAAATAATATATTGAAGCCTGTTTAGGAATTGCTTTCAATACAAAAAGAAGTCTCTGAAGTCAAGGAATAACGAACCAAGTTTTTTTAAATGAAGCCACTGCATTACAGGTAGAACAAATGGTCTGTAGTGGCAGCGCTGAGCCAATGCAACAGAACAATACCTTGTTTTTGCTTACTTTGGCTGTTGCCACTTGCTTTAAGGACTATTGCTCCGTGGGTTTTTCTTTGAGCCGCCTGTCAATTCCCAATTAAAACTTGAAGCTACTCAAAAGCAGGAAGCATTTTGAAGACAGTTAAGAAAAACAAATGTGGCTTCTTAAACTATATACTCACAAATTAGCAGGTAGTTTAAAAACCACCCCATGTTACATGGGATGTTTATTTTACAAATTAACTAACAGATGGGTGGTTCTTATTTATAACCTGCCCTTCCACTTACTAAAGTAGTATTCAGTGCAGCCAACAACATTCATCATGCAATAAAACAATCAAAGTAGCACAGCAAGGAAGTAACAGAGTCCACTTCAAATGCCAATGCTAATACAAAGCCTGCTGGAACAAAACAGTCTGTGTGGCAGTGAAGAATTCCACTGCTGGTGAAAGCTATGGAAAAGACCAAGCACTGAATGTCAAAGCAGGAATAGGGAACCTAAACTACAGTTCCCATCATCCTTCCCTATGGGGCTGATGTGAGTTGTAGTCCAAGAACATTGGTCTGGCCACAGGTTCCCCATTTGAAAATGGGGCATAGCAAAAGCTGATTAGAAAGTCAGAACTGTGTAAAAAGCAACTCCAACCTACTCTTTTACACACCTTTAGAATTTCATCATGATTTTTCAAGAGCTGGCGGCTATTCTTCTGTATCTGAAGGTTTCAGCGCCTCTCCTTCCCCCACTGGAAGTCACATTTACACACATACCATACCCTCCAACATTTCTCCACTGAAAATACAGATGCCCTATTCCATCATCAGGGACGCGGGTGACGCTGTGGGTTAAACCACAGAGCCTAGGACTTGCCGATCAGAAGGTCAGCGGTTCGAATCTCCATGACGGGGTGAGCTCCTGTTGCTCAGTCCCTGCTCCTGCCAACCTAGCAGTTTGAAAGCACATCAAGTGCAAGTAGATAAATAGGTACCGCTCCGGCGGGAAGGTAAATGGCATTTCCGTGCGCTGCTCTGGTTCACCAGAGGCTGCTGGCCACATGACCCGGAAGCTGTACGCCGGCTCCCTCGGCCAATAAAGCGAGATGAGCGTCGCAACCCCAGAGTCGGCCACGACTGGACCTAATGGTCAGGGGTCCCTTTACCTTTACCTTATTCCATCATCAATCATCAGTAGTAGTACTGTAGTAGTAGTAGTAGTATCATTGAGGCATCTAATCATAGCCTGCATTTTTATTGAGGCTTGATCAGGGCCTGTATTTTAAAATGAGCTTAAAGATTTTCAAATGTTCATGCCAGGCAGAAGACCAGCTGCCTAAGAACCTTGGCAAAATGTTTATTCTCCTGGACAAGGGCCCCCCCTGATTTATAGCAGAAAACAATTCTCAAAGTCAAAGGGAATTACAGGCTGACAGCCAAGGTTACACTGACCCTACATATTACAGAAGATAAAAAAAGAGATAAACATAATTAAGAGTTGATAAATAGTAAAATAAAACCATGTGCCTCCCATTGAACTTGAGCCATATTTTCCTAAGGTTGAAAGGTCAAGAGCAGTGAAAAAGGCAACTGGCTTGGCTGGAGAAGAGAGGTTTTCTTTCTATCTTATTTTGAGGCTGGAAACTGTTCCTTCCTTTTTTACTTTGAAAAGGTTTATTCTTCTAAAAAGCTATCTATGTTATGTATTAAATATATTGGCTTAAATGTAATTATGCAAAGGAATTAGAAGCTAAGAAATGTTAAATCCTTATGCTAGATTCTTATTTCATATAGTTGGAAGAGATCACAGGGGCCATCAGCCACCAGCCCAGCCCCCCCTGCCAAGCAGGAAACATCATTAGAGCACACATATGGTTGTCAGGCCTTTGTTTAAAAGACCTTCAAGAGAAGGAGATCTTTCAATGATGATGTGAACTCAAGATCCTTGACATCTGTTTAAGATAAAAATTTAAGATTAAACCATTTGTTTTGGAGGGCAATAGGGCAAGGTGAGCTGGTAATTAAGGTTCCTTGTTGAGACACATGTAAGATATATTACTACTTATTTGTCATTTATAGATAGAAGAATATATATCTTTTTGTTTCCCATAAAAGGACAAGAGGAAATGGGTGTATCTTTTGTGATTGGTTCTAGCAAACAGCCAATAGGAATTTCAACCAGGCTGATTGGACAGAGGCAGCCACAGGAGGAGCAAGGGGGCTGGATTAAGGAAATATAAGTGCTGGCCAGAATGGCAGGAGGCCAGGCCAGAGCTTGGTAACCATATACCACTGTGCCTCATATTTATTTGTCTGACAAATAAATTATTATTTTAATTTCTCTATTGCTGCGTTGAATATTTCATTCCAGCTAAGCGTTAACCACAAGCAGGGTGCTACATCATCAGACCCCACCCATCTGACTGGGTTGCCCCAGCCACTCTGGGAGGCTTCCAACATATATGAAAACATAATAAAACATTAAACTTTTTTTTTTAAAAAAATCTCTATACAGGGCTACCTTCAGATATCTTCCAAAGGTTGTAAAGTTACTTATCGCTGGGGGGGGGGGCACATAACCATACCCTCCATAAGAATCTCCTAAGGAAAAGTGGGACATTCCAGGATCAAATTAGAAAACTTCTGTAAATCCAGGACTGTCCCTGGAAAATAGGGGCACTTTGAGGGTCTGACATACAACTTTACTAGAGTGCTGTGTGCGCATGAATATTTGGGCCTGACGTTGTCTCATGTAGTTCCATACTAATAGGAGCATACTGTTAATAAAGCAGACTTTGGAGCGTACTCTCCCCCCAAATGTAGACTTTATTAGGGTTGCATTGTGCCCTTAATACACAAGAAAGCTATACAAATTGTCAGAGCCAGGCTGGGGGCCATGGACAGCTATATCCAAATTTAATCTTCTGGAATCAATGAGGGAGAGGAATCCACTCTCAGGCTCGCCAAATAGCCCCCTCAGTCTGCTGAGGTAACTTCTACAGATTACTTGAAAGGTTGTCAAAGGCATCTATACTTTGACAATGACCTTGCTAGCGTCCTGTTGCAGCAGAACAAAATTTAAGTTTCTCTGGGGATCAACGCAGGCCTTTGGAGACATGGTACACAAAGGAATGAAAAGACCTGCGATACTATCCTGGAAGGCCAGAAGCACTAACTTGGTTGCCTTCAGTGCCAATTAGCTGGTTACAACTGCATGATCAGATCATAAAAGGAACCCACTCCCAATTAATTTCAATGGGTCTGATTTGAGTAGAATTTAGTTGGACACAACTCTCTTATCCCTGATTCAGGATACAAACACTTTGACTTTTGAGGGTTACATCTCCATCAGCAACTAGGTTATACTGCACTATTTTGCTTCTCTCTTAACTAGTATATTATTCAAACTTAAGCTCTAATTTCACCAAGATAAAGACGCCCCTGTTTTTCTTTACTTCTGCTTTCTACTTATCTTGGAATCTGATTGTTTTGTTTAAGGTACAGGGCAGATCTGGGTTACATGTCAGGATTTATCATCCCACAATAGAGAGCTATTGCTCTTTGGGGTGTAGCACCTGAGAGAAACTTATTCTGGCTGCCATCTCTATCTCGGAACAGAGCCTACACCTCTGGCCTTATGGCTCTAATATCACAATTTTTTTGTACTTAAAAAACAAAAAAAAAACTTTTCTCATTCCACCCCCCCCATTCATGTTTGATGAAGAGTTGTGCAGAACTCACAAGCTTGCCAAAAGGTTTTAATTATTTTAATTATTTTTCCAAATTATAACAAATCAAACCAAATTACTTAAATTTAATACAATTTCTTAAAATCAGGTTTCCTGCTCCTGTTGCCAACATATGTCCATAATTTCCCCTCCCATACCGCTTCCTTTCTTATTTTGTCTCCAGCTGACATCCTTCACTTGACGTTAAACCAGCTTTTTTCACCTTACAAAGAGCAAGCTTGCCAAAATGTTGTGACATTTTCGTTGGCCCTCATAGAGGTATTTATGTATTTCTTTTTTAAAAAATTGTATACTGCTGTATCATAAATATATATATAACAAAGCAGTTTACAGCAACATAAAGCCATACCATAAAGCCACAGGAAGTTATTATATAACTAATTATATGGTTAACATCGCATGAAGTTAGCCTCCAACATGGGGGCAATCACTCAGCAAATCAGTTTCTCAAATTTATATTTAAAATAACAATTTTGTTTGGCCCTTACAATTCCCCACCCTGACATCTTATCAAACTTTTCTCATTGTTGTTAGCCGCTCTGAGCCCGACTTCGGCTGGGGAGGGCGGGATATAAATAAAATTTTATGAGGATGATGATGATGATGATGATGAAAGTCTTCTGGGCTTGAGAGTGTCTACATACGTCTGAGAAGAAGAGAAAGGCCAGTTTTCAGGATATTGTGGGTGTGTGTGGGTGACAAGCTTTTTGGGAGGCCTGCGGGTGGCGCTGTCGGTTAAACCACAGAGCCTAGGACTTGCCGATCAAAAGGTTGGCGGTTCGAATCCCCGCGACGGGGTGAGCTCCCATTGCTCGGTCCCTGCTCCTGCCAACCTAGCAGTTAGAAAGCACGTCAAAGTGCAAGTAGATAACTAGGTACCGCTCCGGCGGGAAGGTAAACGGCATTTCCATGCGCTGCTCTGGTTCACCAGAAGCGGCTTAGTCATGCTGGCCACATGACCCAGAAGCTGTACACCGGCTCCCTCGGCCAATAAAGCGAGATGAGCGCCGCAACCCCAGAGTCGGTCATGACTGGACCTAATGGTCAGCGGTACCTTTACCTTTTAGCTACTTATTCACCCTCGATAAAACCTTCATGGAAAGAAACTCAGAGCGTGGAAAGAGAAGCTGCCATCTATCTCGGCTTTGCTCGTTCCTCCGTCAGGCCATTTGGCTCTTACCCCATTCCAGCTCTTTACCCCATAACAGAGAGGCTGAAGTTGCTTGCCACCAGGAGAGGTGGGAAACGGGGACTTGCTAACCTTCTCCATTGCACTGGTCCCTCCCAGGCTAGGCGCCATGGTGCTTCCATCTTGCCACGGTTCAGGACTGCCTCTCGTAAGAGGATGAGAGAGGTGCTCAGCAGAGGAGGCTGGTGCCTGCTCTGCCTCTATGAAGGGGATAGCTGGCATGAGCTGCAACGCTGCTTTTGCAATGATGCCAAAGTAAGGAAAAATAAAAGTCAGGAAAGAAGAGCCTCTCTGGGTACAAAGCCTTCAATGCTCTCTAAGGGGCTGGTTACTGCTGGGTGCCATTTTGACAGGGAAGACAGGCCAACCTCCAGCCTTCTCAGCTTCCTCCTTCTCTGCCCCCAAGACAGGAAGGGGAAGAGCATGGATCTCACTGGACTTGTGTACCTCCTCCGCTCTCAAGAGGGCAGCATTCCCTCCAACGTTTCTCCGATGAAAATAGGGACATTATTTTAGAAGACATCTGAAGGCAGCCCTGTTTAGGGAAGCTTTTAATGTTTGATGCATTACTGTATTTTAGTATTTTGTTGGAAGCCGCCCAGAGTGGCTGGGGGGCCCAGCCAGATGGGCGGGGTATATTATTATTATTATTATTATTATTATTATTATTATTATTATATTTATACCCCACCCAATTGACTGGGTTGCCCCAGCCACTGTAGGTGGCTTCCAACAAATATAAAAAACCTAGAAAAAAAAACATTTTTAAACTTCCCTTTACAGAGCTGCTTTTAGATGTCTTCTAGTGACTTATCTCCTTGGCTTGGGTGTGTGGAGGGTCGCATAAATTCACAGCCTCCAACATTTCTCTGATGGAAATAGAGACATCCTAAGGAAAAGCGGAACATTCCAGGATCAAATCAGAAACCTGGATGGCTTCTGTAAATCCAGATCTGTCCCTAGAAAATAAGGACACTTGGAGGGTCTGGGGCTTGCAAAAAATGTTCCTCTGTGCGTTCTCCAATGGCCTCTTATCAGCAGTGGGGTGGGTGTATGGGAATCTATGATAGCCTTAGGAGAAGGCCTGAGACGATTTTGGCTGGTTAACATACGATACCCTTAAATGTGTCATGGGAGTGGGGATTACCAGTTTGTTTTTGCTCTTATTTTTATTATGCATTTTGTTTGTTTGTTTTCCAGTTGTATTTTTATGTTGCAAACTGCACTGTGATCTATGGCTGAAGGGCGGTAAAATAAATAAATAAATAAATAAATAAATAAATAAATAAATAAATGATGTTTGCCCAAGCTGTTCAACCCCTCAACCTGTCCTGTCCACACTGGCTCGGAGGGCAGGAAATTATGAAGACATGAAAAGGTCAGGTGCTAGCTCTTTCTTCAGCAAGCTCCTATTACCTGCTAGCCAGTCAAGGATCCTGAATAGCCTCTTATTTTGGTAACCCAGAGAAGAAATCCCAGATGCGATAAATGCCTCCCACTATTTGTACTTTCCGAAAGAAATTAAAATGCCTTTTTGCTTCAACAAGCTTTCCCAGTTGGCTGAACAGATCTCTGCCAAGGGTGTCTGTTTTGTATTGTTTTTTAAATCCATCTTTTCTTATTTTTTTACACTGTTCTTAATGGTTTTTACTAAGTTTTGTAAATTGATTTGAGATATATATGTGAAACTCAGTATACTACTACTGTGGTACTTTAGGACAAAAAATATGTATGTTATTTTAGGATGGCACCCAATACTTGTGCTTTTTCTAAGCAAATATTAAAATAGTAAAGTTTTTTTTTCAATCTGCTGCCCAGATAACCAGCAACTTTTTGCTTGACCAAAAGGTTTTTTTTAACTGATTAATATGTCGATCAACTGAATACTGCAATCTTAGTCAAATGTGAACTTAACATCCCACAATGCTTATTTCCCAATGATATTTCAGAGAAAAATATCTGATGGGTTCTTGCCTTGAGTTTTCCAGAGCAATGTGGATTTAGAGCTGAAAACCAAAGTTTGGGATAGGGGATTATACCACAAAGTGGTAGTAGCTGTCACTAAGACTAGAAGGAAGGAAGGGAGTTTACAGCTAGGTGACTTTCCATTGCGTCTGTGACCAATTTCACCTTTTCTTTACACCTTTTCTATTTTAGATGATGCCACATTTAGGAACCTAATGGAAGAGGGTGATTTGGGAACAGACCCAGCCTTGATTTCAGTGTCAAATGAAAGCGGGAGAGCTCAGAAAGCATTATTTCATGAAACTGTATGAGTTGCTTATAGAAACTTAGGTGAAGAAATGCTAATCTGACTAGGACAAAAGGGAATGAGAACGATTATCTGTGGCTTTTTTAAAAAACGGTTCAAGGATTAGAAGAAATAGCTGTAAGGGAATAAGATAGGAATAAGCCCACAGGAAGGAGTTACAATATCGTAAGGCATCCTGACACTCTGGGATGGGGCAAGGCATAAATGAACTTGTACATTTGTAACATTTCAATTCAAAGACAGATGTATTTCACATTGACCAGCATTTTGAGTTTTGCACAAATGTCTTGGACGTGAAAAGAACACGTCTAACTGTTCTTAGAATTCTCCTGCACGCATTTTATATTTGTATAACATCTGAACAACTAAACGAAATACAAGCCAGAAAGAAATAGCGATTTAAATTTTCATGAACTACCTTAACATACGAGCTGCCAACTATGGCCTAATAAACAAGTCCAACAGAAGACAGATGGCTGTTTCTCCTGAATGACAAGTTTCTCAACTTTTATGTCAAACCAGCTTCGGCTGGTGGCCCAGCTACACCCTTATCTGTACAGGGATAGGCCAACTACTGTTGTCTACGCTCTGATAACCTCAAGGTTAGATTACTGCAATGCGTTATGCGTAGAGATGCCTCTGAAGATGGTTCGGAAACTTCAGCTGGTGCAGAATTCAGCAGCCAGGTTGCTCATCAGAGCAAGACGGATTGAGCGTATTACACTGATTCTGGTTCGACTGCACTGGCTACCAATTAGTTTCTGGGCCCAATTCAAAGTGCTGGCTCAGGACTAATTCTGATTGTTCAAGTAGATTTTGGGCTTATGACAATCAAAGAGAAAAACAACTATGCCACATACAAACCACTTTTGAAACTAAGGGGATTTCCAAAAGTGGTTTGCAATATAGCATACACATCTATTATTTGAAGGGGGGGGGGGGCAAAGATTTCTTTGTCATACCTAATTCCTTTGGCATACCAGAAGTCGCTCTTTGGATCCTCACCCCCATTAAGAGTTCAGCCAACAAGAAAACCCCCAACATATTCAGCACTGTTATGTATTTTCTTAAGAGCATTCTTAATAAAAACATATACGGTAGAAAATGGTTTAAAAAACAAAAAAACCATAGAGATATACTAACTTCAATTATAATCTTCTCTCCGTTATCTGCCATTTCAAAAACTGAAATGTTAGGCACATAGAATTATTCAGTCAACCTTGGTGGAGAAGAACGACCCATCAGGTATCAGTTGGTAAGTTCCATGCCACATTTTCTTCCAAAGCAGTCTTAGAAGAAAGCACTAGATTTCCAAGTTTTGTGTAGCATCAGCTTGCTATATGCCAATTTTGCTTGCTGTCGTTCTTCTTCAGCAAACACCAACCTTCGTAGCATATGCAAAATGGTTTCATTTTCTTGTAGGGAAAACGTTTTTCTAAGTCAAGAGGTGACTCCAAAAGACCGATTCCTCATGTGGACACTTAAGTACCTTGCACACAGAAAAGCACTTTTGATGCTATGCTGTACCTAACACCGCCTTTAAGACAAGTGACGTGTCAGAAATTGTGTAACTAGCAATATGCTACGCGTTCCACTGAAACAATAAACCACTCACTGTTAAGCACGCTGCAAAGCACAGCCTGTTTAGAGATATTTATTTAAATATCTTGTTTCCTCTAGATAAGAAATCTCAGACTAAAGATCTTCAAAACAGAGACTGAATTCCACAAAGCACTTTATATACGCTAAATATTTACGAACATAGAAACTTTCAACATAAGGTTTAACCCTGCTATGTGTCTGTGGAAATGGACAACTACAAAATGTTTCTAAGACGCAGGTTGATAACCTTATTTGCTCCTTTAAAACAGTGCATGGTACATGAAAGACCAAAATGAATGGAGTTTTGCTGAGCAGCAGAGAATGTGGTGCATTTTTATTATATTCAGCAGTATAATTTTGGAGGTAAATATTAAATATCTATAACCTTGTCAAAAACAATGTAAGAAATACTTTACCAATGGTTTTTTGAAGGGGCGGATATGATGGCAAAAAGCAATGGGCTCAGGTTTTAACACAGGGGTTTTACGCTGGAAATCTTCCTATTTGTAGAAACTACTGGGCAACAGAACAAATTAGCCAAGGGAGACTTTTAGAAAACTAAGGCTGAAAGCCTGCAGCCTTGAACACACTTATGGCTAGTCCTACTGAACTCAACAGAACCTATTCCTGAGCAGACATGCATAGGATTGCACTATGAACATTTAAGCCTTATGGAATAGAGGCATTAGGAATTAAAATAGGAACTGCGATTATTCAGGTACTCAATTGATTTTAGAATGCTGTATTGTTTTACTGTTATTAGCCACTCTGAGCCCCGCTTTGGCTGGGGAGGGTGGGATATAAATAAAAATATTTTTTATATATTATTATTATTATTATTATTATTATTATTATTACTGTGAGTGTGCTGCATGTGTTTGCCCACCTTACAATAATAGGCTAAATCTGGGCTGGCTGCAGCATTGACTGGGTCTTTGGCATAGTTTCAGCCCCTGGGCCCCTCCTACATCAGTTGAACACTCACCAATCCCCAATGGAGTTACCTAGTGGTGAGCTGTATCATCAGTGTTCCCCTAACCCAGTGGTTTTCAACCAGGGTGCTGTGGCACCCTGGGGTGCCTTGAATGATGGTCGGGGTGCTGCAGGCAACCCTGGCCTCTGTCCCTTTTTCCTTCCCTCTATCCTCTGATTCTCTCTCGCGTCTCTGCCTCCCAAAAGTTTGTTGCTGCAGCCCTGGTTACAAGCTCCCCAGATGAATGGTGCCTCTGGGGCTGGCCAGGGGGTGCTTTCCAGGCCCTTGTGGGGCAATGTGAGGAGGCGTCTCTCTTTGGGGCGGGGGGGGGGGCAGCTCAGAGACCAGGGGAAGCAGCAGTGGCTGCCCAGAGAACTCCCAAGGAGAGGAGGCTGGGGGAACACTCCACAAGGGAGGGTATTTGAAAAGGGATGAGGGGGCTTCTGGCTCTGCAGGCAAGGGGTGACGTAACTGAGCTCCTGAGCCCCACAGGGGTGTTGCAGAAGGAATGTAGTTGGTCAAGGTAGCTGTGGACCCAACCTTGGGGCAGCTTGGAGCCACCATTTAAATTCCTCACAATGCTTCAGGGTATGAATAAAGGCGAGGGAGAAAGTTGTTGTTGCTGAACCTAAAGTAATACAAGTGGAGAGGGAGAGAGCCCCAGTTTTACAGAGGCAATTTGATGATTATAAGTTGTTGCCTTCTATGAGTGAATTCAGAGAAAGTCAGATTTTGAGGATTGGAGCCCTGCTTGGACTGGAGAAGGAAAGTTGGATAGATCCCCTCATGCAGGGATTTACTGACCTTTGGGACCTGGACCTGGGTCAGGAGGAGATTGGAGTTGTGGGGACCTTCAGATTTGGAGGAATTTTGAAACACGTCCTGAAATATCTTTTGGATTTTAGTTTTAACTACGGAGATTTGGCTGACCTGTCGAGAAGGAATAAAAACATTGCTAGGTCGGAGCTTCCCCGAGATCTACTCTTCAGCATCAAAGGAAGGAAATTAAGAACAAGATCAGCAGAAGACAAAGTAAAGTGCATGTATAAATACTGTATGAAGAAGACATGCAGAAGGGACTTGGAAAAGAGTTAAGAGCCTCAGACAGAAGATCACCAGGTTGATGGACTATATGGAATTGACGGAAATGACTGGCAGAATCCAAGACCAGGGAGAAGAGACTGTGGAAGAAGATTGGAAAAAGTTTAAAGTTTATTTATAGAAATATTGTAAAATTAATGAGTGTTAGAAAAATGTTGGAATGAAATTATATGGTTTTAGTAGAAATGTTATAAGGAGTTAAGCATAAATAAGTATTATAGTATTAATGGAAAATAAGGTTAAAATAAGTCAAGATAATTATAAGACAGAAAATAGAGAAAGATGGAAAGGAATTGCTGAAACAATTAATAGAATTGGAATACAAAAAGGGAGGTGAGAGGAGGTCGAGGAAACAAGGGAATGAAGGATAAGACATTGAAATGGTATGATGTATGTTTTTAAACTGTTTTTGTTCTGTTTTGTTTAGTTTAATGTGTTAATGTTGCATTGTGTATATTGTAATGTCTTGTTTTTTCTTTTTCTTTTTTCTTCTTCTTTCTTTTGTAAGGTTTAAAAGTAATAAATATTATTTTTTTTTAAAAAAGAATAAAGGCTAGTCAGACATGCACCAACTACATTGGCCTACACCAGGGGTCAGCAAACTTTTTCAGCAGGGGTCCGGTCCACTGTCCCTCAGACCTTGTGGGGGGCTGGATTATATATTGAAAAAAAATATGAACGAATTCCTTAGCCCCACAAATAGCCCAAAGATGCATTTTAAATAGAAGCACATTTTCTACTCATGTAAAAACACCAGGCAGGCCCTACAAAAAACCCAGAGATGCGTTATAAATAAAAGGGCACAATCTACTCATGTAAAAACACACTGATTCCCAGACCGTCTGCGGGCCGGATTTAGAAGGCGTTTGGGCCGGATCTGGCCCCTGGTCTACACCCATCAATGTAAACATAGTTCTGTTTGTTCAAACCTCTCTCTAGTTCAGTATTTCCAATGTCAGACCTCACTCGCAAGTACCGGTACTTTGCAGAGAATTACAACTTTCCCCTTCACATTGTCAAAAGTTGTTGAAGCAGGCCATAAAAGAAAATCGGGAGGGGGGGGCAGGGGCAGGGTATCCATTTCTTTGAGAACAGAACCCTTCACTTATTTAAGTATTTCAAAAGCTTCTCCTAAACCAGACTGCATTTTTTTTAAAATTAAGACTGATGTTCCAGTCTCATAGTGTGAAGGTAGTAGAAATCTAGTCAAGTTTATTATTCTGTCATGTTTGGCTTGTTTATCTGCCCCGCTGCTTGTCTGTTTCGATTGTGTATTTTTTA
The DNA here is from genome assembly GCF_951804945.1 of Podarcis cretensis. Taxonomy (NCBI): domain Eukaryota; kingdom Metazoa; phylum Chordata; class Lepidosauria; order Squamata; family Lacertidae; genus Podarcis; species Podarcis cretensis. The sequence goes on along the minus strand of NC_137175.1, from coordinate 78,605,514 downwards.
AAAAAAGTTGTATAATCACTTAAAAACACGCAAACACAATTGTTAAGTGCCTTGAGCAATTTTTCAAGCAGAAAAGCAGGATTCGTGAAGGAATAAATACCCCCAGTTTTCCTGTTCTACTTGCTATCGCCTAACCTCACCCATCTTTGTTCCATACTACCTAACCTAAATTGCAAGAGGATGGAAGTTGTGGTCCAAAACATCACATCAATGCACGCTTCCAGCAGTAGTAATACTCACGACGACTATCTAAAAAGCACCTCACCAGCCATGAAAATAAAGATTTATTCACTGCTCAAAGCAGAAAAGGGTATCCCACCCATTTCAAGGTGTGACGCAAATCTCACACAGCTTAAGCTGTGATGCAACCTCATCCATAGTTATTTTAACAAAGCACTTGGCAAAGGTAGATGTGTTTTTCAAAGACTGATGACAGTAGCAGTGGTACTAACATTTGTAGGCAATTATTAGCTTGACTTTCAACTCAGGGGTGGGCAGAGTTCAGGCTTGCGAATCTATTTTGTCTCTTCCTAGAATCAAAAGATTACCAACCAGAGTCAGGTGCAAGAGACATAAAATGAGCTTACTTTCTTTTGCACCAGAGTCCACTCCTAGTTACTTCAACTTTTCTTCATTTCAGCAGTCTAATTGAGCTGTAAAAGTCATTTTGCTGTTGCTATTGTTAAACAATCAGAGTTGGAAACCCACGCAGATCTACTGCAACTTACACAGATTTGCCAGTAGATCCCAATATGCTCTCTGTCTACCTCACCCCTTCTTTAACAGTACAGTGGTACCTCGGGTTAAGAACTTAATTTGTTCCGAAGGTCTGTTCTTAACCTGAAACTGTTCTTAACCTGAAGCACCACTTTAGCTAATGGGGCCTCCCGCTGCCACCACGCCGCCAGAGCACGATTTCTGTTCTCATCCTGAAGGGAAGTTCTTAACCCAAGGTACTATTTCTGGGTTAGCGGAGTCTGTAACCTGAAGCGTATGTAACCTGAGGTACCACTGTACCACTGCCTTCCTTTTGTAAGCCACTGAGTCATTTCTTATCATCCTCTTTCACCCTCCTGTTATTTTTTCTAGTTCTTGGTCAACAATCAAAAATCAAATTCTACTTCTTAAGCCTTCAGTTTCCCTTCAATAGTAATTCTACAAAGACACAGATATTTTAGGATACTTTCCAAGATCACTGTCTCCCCCCGCCACCAAATTTCAATTACCAGGGAGGATATGAGAAACCTGTTTCACTATGCTTTTAATACTTCTGGAAGTTGTACAACCCAATTGTGTGGGAAAACCTTTCAAAGAGGCAATGTAGAGAGTCAGGCTGTAACCTGTAAAACATGTGATACATCTTCAGCCTCCTCTATTCCTCCCTGCCAAATAGAAATTCCCTGACAGAATACACAAAGGTGTGATTAGATGGCTGCTATTCAGATATCAAATAAGGAAGAGCGCAAAACCAGAATCCTGATACACAGGAAATTCTGGGCCTCATAGGTTTACATTACTCCACAGATTAACTGTTACTGTGCACGCACAGTACATACAAAGGTTTTCATTGTGTAAATGTTACTCCGTGTTTTCTCGTTCTATAATATAGTGATAGGTGCCAGCTGGTAAAGTACACATAGTAACTTTAGGCTGCAATCCTATACACCTATATGTATTTTCTTGAGAGTAAAGCTCAGTGAAACCACACTGCACTTCTCCTAAGATTTGGACAAATGTGCCATTAATCCTTAGGTACAGTATAAACTGAATTAATACAAGTGTCGTAATTCTGGGAGTTTTGGCTATTTGTGTCTTTTTCATATGCAAGGAATGGCATTGTATCTTTCCCAGTGTTAAGATTCAAATCTTCCCTCAAAATTCAGTTCCTTATCTACCTACACCCCTGAGCTACATGCTCCTGGCTTGCAACAAACTAGCATAAATTTGTTAAATAAAACAATAGAGGAGTTGCTGTTGTTTCTAATTAACTGCCATGTCTCCTGTGTTCCTCGCTTGCCAAAGTACAAGTTACTAGAATCCAGGCCATCTGAGTGTCCAAAGAACTCGATGCACAATAGTAATAAATTTGTTTCTCAACAGTCCTTCAAGTTGAGCCCACCAACAAGCAGGCAACCTATTTGCCAGGAGTGGCATAAGGCACAAAGGAATGGCAAGATGTTTCTTCACTTCATGCATCCCTGAGCCAAATGTCTCCTTAAATTTTTGTAACCCTCAAGCTTAACTAGCCAATTCTAAGCTCAGTGGTCGCTTTCCTTGGCGCCAGACATTTCTAAAACAAGAATCACAGAGCTGCAGAGTGGGAGGGGGTCTCGGGGGTCATCTAGTCCAACCCCCTTGCAAGTCAGGAATGCAGCCCACAGCGGTCCCTGGGTAGCCTCAAACCCCCAACAGCCAGACACGTTGACCCACTGCACCAATCACAGAACTGCAGAGTTGGAAGGGACCTCGGGGGTCATCTAGTCCAACCCCCCTGCGGCGCGGAATTCTTTGACTTGAACCCTTCACCCTGAGATCAAGGGCCTCATGCATCACCGACTGAGAGCTGCCTCCCAGCTAAAAAGCCCATCTTTTATCCTGGAACAAAAAAATCAAAGCTCCTCGAGGGACTCCTGAGGGCAATGCGCAAGGCGAAGGAGAGAACACGAAACTTTCCTTTCCTCGCCGCGATCCCAAAGCGTCAGGCACGGCCGAGAACGGGCTGGCTGCTTCTGGCTGCGGTTGGGCGGGGCGGCACTCTGCACATGCTCGGAGGGACCACCGGCGTTCGGTGGGGGAGCCCAATCCCTCGGGGATGGGGTGGGGGGTGCTTGAAAGCCAAGCCGCCCCCACCCCGAAGAGCCCCGCCTCCTCCAGCTTCGCATCCCCTCCGGGTCCCGATTCCTCCCGCTGCCTCCCTCGGCGAGGAGCTGCCCTGCCTTCCCGCCCGGGTCTCCTTCGCTTCCCATCCTCACCTGCCGCGCGGGGAGCCTGGCGCGCTTCCCTTCCGGGTGCTGCTTTCTCCCCCCCACCAGCCGCCGCCGCCGCCGCCGCCATCCACTCCCGGTCCCGCCCCGACAACGCTCCGGCTGCAGCCGCGGCTCCGCCCGCTCGGTTCCCAGCGCCCCGGACGGCCCTTCCTTTCTCCGAGGCCTCTTGCCCAAGCCCCGCGCTCCTCCAGGGCGAACTTCCCCCGGGGAACCCCCGGAGTGCGGGCGGGAGAAGCTTTCCGCAGGGCCGGGGAAAGGAGGCTGAGGGGCTGGAAGCGAGCGGAGGGCAGCAGGCACCCCTCGCCCTGGCCCACCTCTTCCACCCCTTTTTACAAGTGCCATGCACAGTCCTGGGACAGATTTATGGTGCTATAAGCCTATATTCTCTCACACAAAAGAAAAAAATTCCTTCCAGTAGCACCTTAAAGACCAACTAAGTTAGTTCTTGGTATGAGCTTTGGTGTGCATGCACACCAAAGCTCATACCAAGAACTAACTTAGTTGGTCTTTAAGGTGCTACTGGAAGGAATTTTTTTATTTTGTTTTGACTATGGCAGACCAACACGGCTACCTATCTGTAACTTCTCTCACAGTTGTTGATTATTATTATTATTATTATTATTATTTAACCATGTTCTCCTTCATGTTAAACATTATCTCTCTTTTTCTTCTACATGAGAATGGGTAACTTTCAATAACAGTGTTATAGGAATTCTAAGGTCTATACAGTATATAAATCATATGTTCATAAATTTACAAGGCAAACACATACATAAGGACAGTATATTAAACTATGTGTCTGAAACAGTACAGGAGAGCAGTCCTGAAACCATTTTGACTCTCCCCAATGGACCTGAAATGTTTCTCTGCAAGGAGGAAGAAAATGGGAAAGCTTCCTCATTGTCTCTTTGCTCATAAATCCTGTCTTAAGGGCGTGTCTGTGTATGAAAAGGGTGAGCCTGTGACCTGGATTCAGGAACAAAAGAATGGCCAGGATGCCTAGGTAAAAGCAATCAGTGACCATTATCAGGTATCCTGGCAGACAGGTTTTCTGCTGTAGACCTCCCCTTCTGTGATGTATGGTATGTATGATGTTTTGCGGGGTGGTCTTGAGCTACAGGGGAGGCAATTTTCAAATGTCTAGATAAGAGCTTGAACACCATTGTTCTAGGTTCCTCTCCGCCCTCCCTGCATGGGGTGAGCAGGGGACTCTGTTGCAACAGTTTAATAAACATCATGCTTACTAGCTTCTTTGCTTCTCAATATTCCCTGGTTGGCCTCTGTTATTTTCTCCTATCAATAGAGAACCTACTTAAGGAATCTGTATCGGCTCTTAGATACCCCATAAGGGAAAGGGAGCAGTATTTTTCTTATAACAAACTATAAAGGACATTGTTTAAATTTTGTGCTCACAATATTTGTGAGACACGGCAGGTAGCCAGGATCTTCCAAATAACATTTGCCTTCCCACCACCTAAGATAGACCTGCATATCTGTGATCATTCAAGCAAAATGCACCCCACCCACCATGAATGGCAGCCCACCAAGGGCTTCATAAATTTGCTTTTGATATCTTGTCTGAAAATTCAAAAGCAAAGAGTGAACTGTCAAGCTGAACTGCAAACAGCTGAAAGCATGTTAATAAAAACTTTGCGAGCGTCCAGTATGATCCCATTGTGTCTTTGGAAACTACCATGTGTCACAGGGGTTGGTAATTATGAATAACATTTTCAGTAGCCGTTGTGCAAGTTCCTAACATAGTTGTTCTTTCTGGTAAAGCAAGTCAAAGTATGTAAGCAGGTCAAGTCCTGGGCATTATAATGGTGCCAAACTGGCTTTTCCTGTTCATTGCTTGCAATTCCAGATTCATAAGGCCTATGGGTATGTTTCTCTTCTTTTAAAGGCCTATTGCGCTCTCTTTGAATGCTATTAAGTTTCTGTTTCTGAAACAAGAACCCTGAGTTCTTCCTTAACTCATATTCTCTGAAGAATATTTGGGAGTGGCAGGTGTAGCAAGTGAAAAGTGAAGACAATGATGAAGCCACAGCCACAAACAGAGAATTGTGTGTCCATGCCGGTTCCATTATGTCTCTTTTCTGACTAGATGCACAGAATGGTAATATATTTTGTGTGACTTTACAGAATGTTATGTACAGTGGTACCTTAGGTTAAGTACTTAATTCATTCCGGAGGAGATAATAGCTAGAGAACTATTTCTGTTCTCATCCTGAAGTTCTTAACCTAAAGCACTATTTCTGGGTTAGCGGAGTCTGTAACCAGAAGCGTATGTAACCTGATGCATATGTAACCTGAGGTACCACTGTACCAGTATGTCTCTGGTACTGGATATAAATATGAATTTATACATGGCACTAAGGTCCTCTTCTCATGGTAGACTGTTAGTGTAGTATTTGCTGCAGTGTGGTCCCCAGTGTGGAATGTACAATGCCCTCTTTAAAACTGTTTACAGTGGTACCTCGGGTTACATACGCTTCAGGTTACAAACTCCACTAACCCAGAAATAGTGCTTCAGGTTAAGAACTTTGCTTCAGGATGAGAACAGAAATCGTGCTCCGGTGGCGCAGCAGCAGCAGGAGGCCCCATTAGCTAAAGTGGTGCTTCAGGTTAAGAACAGTTTCAGGTTAAGTACGGACCTCCGGAACGAATTAAGTACTTAACCCGAGGTACCACTGTATCTGTGAAGCAGTCTGTGTGGCTGGCTTTGTCTTGAGATGCTATGAATGAAGGTTCTTCTTCTTTGGCATTCACTCGTAGCCGAGTGAGATTGTTTTCCATGAACACGGTCTTAACAGTGAGTCCGTAAGTGACTGTGGAGGCCAATTCTGGACCCACAGATGAAAGGTGCTAATAAATGCTTTCAGCAATGGAAGCTATATTGTGGCCAACCATCTGTAAATTTAATGTTCATTTACATAGAACTACCCTGGCCACAAGCAGGGACGCAGGTGGCGCTGTGGGTAAAAGCCTCAGCGCCTAGGGCTTACCGATCGAAAGGTCGGCGGTTCGAATCCCTGCGGCGGGGTGCGCTCCCGTCGTTCGGTCCCAGCGCCTGCCAACCTAGCAGTTCGAAAGCACCCTCGGGTGCAAGTAGATAAATAGGGACCGCTTACCAGCGGGAAGGTAAACGGCGTTTCCGTGTGCGGCTCTGGCTCGCCAGAGCAGCGATGTCACGCTGGCCACGTGACCCGGAAGTGTCTCCGGACAGCGCTGGCCCCTGGCCTCTTAAGTGAGATGGGCGCACAACCCCAGAGTCTGTCAAGACTGGCCCGTACGGGCAGGGGTACCTTTACCTTTTTTACCCTGGCCACAAAATTCCCTAGTGGAATTTTAAATATTGGATTTGTTGATGAGCACTTAAAATTGTATTCTTATCTTATAAAAATTTAAAGACGGACTTATCTGCACAATTATTCAAAGGTTTCACCCCCAGCTGCATTTCAGCCATTCTACTGAAACATTCATTTATTTATTTATTCGGTGGTGTATACAAAACAACAACGTCAGTCTGTCATTTTGGCAAAGGGATATCTTTGATTCATGTTCATCATTCCTTCCTACTTCTCCATCTATGTTGCTTTGGTGTCTATTTCCAGCTATCTGAAAGCACCAGATTCCCTTAGTTTCCCTAAAGCACCAGATTCCCTTAAATAAACCTTTAGGCATTCCCGATTCAACATATAGCCAGAATATCTAGCTTATGTTCCCAAGCATAAACTTTATGAAACCTACGTAAACTGGCTTCTTCAGTCTCTCAAATTCAGTTACTGAAAATAGAACAACAAATTGCAAAGGCACGGCAGTTCGTATGAAACCAATAATAAATTTATTAGAACAATTTAATACCTATTCAAATGAACAGTATATTACATCCTAAAGACCTTTCGAAGTTGTATCTATCAATTGGTTTTGAACAGAATCCTAAAAGCCTTATTTGAGAAAAAAATGTGTTTTTGCCACAAGCTATGTAAAACAATGATGCAAGCTTTAAAGGGTTAGGCACATGTGAACACTAGCGGAGGCAGCCATGGTTACTTAGAGTAGAACCATTGAAATCACAATGGACTTAAGTAATTTGAGTCCATCAATTCCTCTCAAGTGAGACTGGCTTAAGAGTGAGACTGAAAAACCCTTTCCTGACAGTTAATTATTTGACTACCAAAGGTCCATAGAATTTTAATGGAGTTTAGGCTCAACCCAAATCCTCTCTCTTGTATTTTATAGCTTCTAAAGTGTCATAGAGGTTCCTGCTTTAGGGATGTTACAATAAGGACTTCAAAAGCCATGTAGTATTGTTTAGAATGTCCTGAATTCTGATTTTGAGCTATGAACAACACCCAATAAAATAAACACCTATTGTTTATTTTATTTTTTATTTCCTGCCCTTCACTCTAAGGTCTCAAGAGCATTAAAACACAACATGAAAAACAATTCAAAACAACTTAACAACCATAAAAATAAGCGGGGTCCTATGAACATACACTTTGAGAAACTCTTTGTACTTTTATAATCTGAGATACTTGAAGTGGGATTAAAAAACAACAACAGTAGAGTTAGGGTTTGATCCCCCTTAAAGCACTGCTGAATTCTGATTCTGGATGTGCTTAATAAACACACTAATTTAATTGCAAATAGACTGTCTTAACTGAATTATGCATAATGATGTGTTGTCCTAATTCTATTGAAACAAAAGGCCCATTTTAAAATCCCTATGCCGTTTCTAAGTTTAAGGACATGTTATACTAAAGATGACAGGAATTTAAGTGGTCTTAAATTTCTGAAACCTTTAAAAAAGTTATATGCAAACACAAAGCATGCTGTTGCAGAAAAAAACACACCACTCCATTGTATTAGTGGGTCGGAGGCAATGTAATAAACATTTTTAATTTAGATCATCACTAGTGTACCTGGTACATACTGTATGTGATGCTATCACATTTCTCTCTAAGAGTCTGTTCATTGAGGGGGGGGGGATCCACAAGTAGGGGTGGGTGTTGTTGTTTTTAAATAAAAAAAAAATAACCCAAACATTTGTAATTTTAGAACAAGCCTTCTCAAAATGTATGTCCTCATCCCTGCTTGAGAGGTGTCTGAAAGGCAAGCCTTTTGGAGTTACAGACTGGATGGGGCTGATTTAAAACAAAAACAAAAATTATAACTACGTTGTAGGCTAGCTGGCAACTGGTAACTTAGGGAGGAGCTAGAGTTGATCCACCAGAGCTGGCTGGAGATACCAAGTAATGACTGTAGCTCTAGTGAAGAGAGGGCACCACCAAAAAGCTGGGACAGGATGTAATTGCTAGCTTTGAGCAGGACAGAATCAATCAACTTTTGCTCCATATTATTGTGGCCATTTTGCTTGGCCTTCGGAAGGCAAGTTGGGCAAGAGGGGATTTACAGAAACATTGTGGAATTTTAATTTGTGCATCCAGCACAAGCTCACCCCATCAGTAAAAGCCTTGATGTCATAGCTATTTGTATGAATATAGGAATGCTCAAGCTTGTGAGTGGTTCCTGGTTATTTAAATCCGTGCATCTATTTGAAATTGAATATAGCTTATCTTTATTCTCTTATAATCATCATAAAGGTCTAACATAATTGTGCTTATGAAGAAGAGGGAATGTTGAGATATTCACTGCAAGAATAGTTTCTCTTTCGTAATCTCTAGGCTGATTACTATAAATTCACTGAGGATAATCATCCTTGTTATCTTACTGTGGGTCACTTTCTGAAAATTAAGGTGTATTGCCAAAGGTTTGTATTATTACCATTCTATACATCCATTTAGGGGTCTTGGCATGTGGGAGTTATCACTATTCTAGGACCACAAGACAACATTTTAAAATATGTTTAATTCTCTTGATAACAATAGGCCTAGCCTATTGTAGGCAATTCTGTATTGGGAAATTTTTAATGCCTAATGTTTTACAATTTTTTATGTGCTGTAAGCTGCCCAGGGTGGCTGGGGAAACCTAGCCAGATGGGCGGAGTATATATAATAAAATTATTATTATTACTATTGTTACTAAATGGATTGTCACCTATAACTCCCAAATTCTTTAGAACGAATAGAATCCTGCTTAGAGCAAATGCAGAGGAAGCAAATAAAACATCATATTTCTTGCAATTAATATCCCTACTTCATACGACGCATATGAAGCTCTGCTATGAAAATAAAGAGACAAGAAGAGTCAGTGTCATGACCTATTGCATAGTTAACCCAGGGGTGGGGATGGGGGGGGAATAAATGTTTTATCAGTCCATAAATTCGACTCAATCGTTTCATATAGAAAATATTCTGTTGAAGATGCCAATCTTCCTTATTGGTATGGCTTCAGAAGTTTAGATCATCCATTGAATAAGAGATAGTAGAGGTGCGAGAACACTGAAAAGTATCAAGCTGAAGATCGGTTGTTTGCCAGAAGCGTCCTGCAAAAGAACACACATATATAATAACTCTAGAATCGGTTTCTAGTATTGTGAGGCAGTGAAAAAATTCCCTTTCTGCATAGTTGTAGAAACCTCTTTCAGCCCTCATATTTACCCCATACAAAAATGCCCCACAACACATTACAGCAGTTCTATACATGATTTCTCTCAATTAGGTTCAGTGAGGCTTACTCTTAAGTCAGTAGGCCTAAGAATGCAACCTGAGCCTTTCCTCATAGGAAAGTGCTTTAATTGCTTGGTCATTTGGGCAGTAGTCGTTTTCTGCACCTTTTTCTAGCTCTTCCTAGCACACAGTATTCCTAATGCGCACAAGCAAGAGACTTCTATAATGGCATTATGGCACTCATCATTTTTTATTTTCAATCCCTTCCGCTAGTAATTTGCATCATAAAATATGCATGTTTCATGGCTGGCACACAATGAATTGATGTTTAAAGTAAACTACCTTTGCTGGGGAGTCACAGATCCTTTCAGTGCCTATTGGCCACAATGTGAATCCCTTGGCCCTTTCTTCCACTGAATTTTGGTGGGCATTTATTTTGTTGCCCATTCCCCTGTTTGGAGAGCTCCATTTGGAAGGTTTCGCAATCTGTTTGGATTCCCACCATCGCAAACGATTTGGTGGCATCCACAAACCCGACCACCTGACTGCACATCATTTATGAATAAGGCCTTGTCTGCTCATGAGGCGGCAGAATGAACTGTACCGCTTCAGACTGCCAGTGGAAGCATCAAAATCGTTAAGTGTTTCCCTATGTTAAAAAGCAATAGCCCAAACATGTACTTGAAAGTGGAAATTTCAAACAGAGAAGAGGCCAGGATAAAACCTTTCTCCCTCACATCCTAGGTTTTTGTTTTGCTTGCAGTGAACTTGTGGGAAACTTTCAAAAAATGGCACGCACCACCTTCAGAACGCAGTGGTACAGTCCATTCTGCCACTGCATTACGATGCCTGAGATTAAATAGCATCAGTCTCTGGACAAGTCCTAAGGGTACTTCACTATTTACCTTCCTGATAACCCATCCTTTAATCCTATGACTTAGGATCCTTTGGCTAAAGTCCAACTACAAAATGTTAACAGGACTGTAATTTTTACAAGGTGCGATAAGAACCCTTTTCGAACAAAAGATATGTGAAAACTTCCATTTAAATACAAAGCGGTGTGTGTGACTAATTTTAACAGTAAAAGGAGCAGGCAGGAGAGGGACTTTGAATCCTCCTCCTCTCTTGCCTTTTCCTCTTCTTGTCAGTTGCTGCAAGTAATTTTCTCCCTATGCAGCTCTGATACTAGAAGTGAATTGGAAGTGGAGAAAATACCTGGAGTGTGGAAGAAAGGGAGGGTCCACTTCCCTCTCCTGCACCCTCCCTTTGAAAAACCCAATCCACATTTCTACTGTACACATACATTGGGTGGATATACAAGAGAGAGAAAAAGGTGTCTGCTCCCTTAGACTCCAGTGCATCACTTCAAAGCATTGTTAGAAGAGGAAGAGGAAGAGGAAGAGGAGGAGGAGGAGGAGGAGAAGAAGAAGAAGAAGAAGAAGAAGAAGAAGAAGAAGAAGAAGAAGAAGAAGGCGCCCAGATGTGGCAGTCAACCAAAAGTTGCACAAAAAGATCAATGCACATTTCTAGTCTATGCCACCAACTCAATACCATCCAATATTGTTCACAGTATAATTTTGAACATGGCCATTGTCATTTAACAGAAATAAGGAAGGGGGGCTGTAAATGTTCTGAAAACAGTGTACTTACAGAGTGAGGAGCCTGATTGCTTTGAAAACCCTGCAGAAGGGGGGAAATGAGTGCAAATTATTTCAGCAACTCAGCTTCGGCACATTCATAGTAAGTCCTCATATAGCCTCAAGGTGCAGAGGCCTTTCTGTGCATAGCCTAGGAGCCTCTGGCTCAGGATGGGACCTCCAGAGCCCAGAATTTCCCCTTTTCTTATTGAAACACAGTTCCCTCCAGATTTCTAAGATGTGGCACAGATTTTTGCCAAGGAGGAGTTTGGCAGCATTCCTACACAGAAGCAAGGCACTTTCTTCTGTAAGGGCATAGAAAACTGCAACCATGCAGATTGTTCAACAAAATTTACTCTTTAAGAATACACACGATCACAGACTTGCGGCACATTCCTATACTTGTTTATTTGTGAAGAAGTCTGGCAGAATTAAAGGCCGACAACTCCCATGAAAGTGTACACTGTATTTTAGGCAGCAATTCTAAGCACACTTACTAGGAAGTAAATCCCACTGAATTCAGTCAAGCTTACTTTTGTGTGGGACGCAGGTGGCGCTGTGGGTTAAAGCCTCAGCGCCTAGGGCTTGCCAATCGAAAGGTCGGCGGTTCGAATCCCTGCGGCGGGGTGCGCTCCCGCTGCTCGGTCCCAGCGCCTGCCAACCTAGCAGTTCGAAAGCACCTCCGGGTGCAAGTAGATAAATAGGGACCGCTTACCAGCGGGAAGGTAAACGGCGTTTCCGTGTGCGGCTCTGGCTCGCCAGAGCAGCGATGTCACGCTGGCCACGTGACCCGGAAGTGTCTCCGGACAGCGCTGGCCCCTGGCCTCTTAAGTGAGATAGGCGCACAACCCCAGAGTCTGTCAAGACTGGCCCGTACGGGCAGGGGTACCTTTACCTTTTACTTTTGTGTAGAGATATATCGGATTAGGCTATTAGTGTTAACTTGTGAAAATATCACAGCACATGATAAAGCGAGTTCTCCTTCATGAAGAGCACATGTTGCGGTGGGGGCAACCATGACATCCCCTGTTGCTGGGCGGGTTAGTATGGATGGCCACGAATTTGATTGGGCACCTCCAATTGTTGCTGGGGAGAATTTAATGTTGCAGAATTGTTTGATTGATGGGGTGCTATTTATTCCCTGTGCGCAGCGTTTCGCTGCGCACATCGGATTACCTGCCCACCCTCCCTATATTTAGGGTTTGTTCGTGCTGACCTTGCTATGCCTGTCATGGGGTCATCTGCTTTTGGAGCGGGGGCCTGGTAGGAATTTTTACCATTTGGCTGATTGGCTGGTGCCATTTGGTTTTTTGCCTACTGCGTAGCAAATCGTCACAACTTGTAAGGTTGCGGTTAGGCATTGGTTAATTTTGGTTGGTAGAGGGGATGTGGTTGGCTGTGCCTGCCCCTCCAATGCTGCTGCTGCAAGGGTATTCTGGTAAAAGAATCCAGGGGCCCGCCCTGCTCTTGTCCGAACCCCTGGCAAGGGGCTAGGGCCAAGCAAGAGCCCCTGGGAGCATTTGGGGAGAGGTGAGAGCCTGGCGCCCAGCTCTATTCGCTCCCCCAAAATCTTTACCCTTACTGACTTCCACAGGCTTGCGCTTGTCAGTTCTGTTCCTACCTCTATGTGGGAACAGACAGTCGCTAACCAATGCCTAAGCAACCACTCCCATACTGTAATTCAATAAAGTTGTGGCCAAAATTATGCCAAAAACCAAAACAAAAATGTTGTGTGAACTGTGTCTTTATTTGGGGGTGTCCTGGGGGGCCTTGACATGCAATAAACCAGTTTTAATACTGGGTCGAGTGCTTCATGATTGATTACAGTCCCGGACTATTTAGGAGCTTTGCTGATACTTTCAAAGTCATATATATACTTTTAGAAATGCTCTCCAAGCCAAGAAGAAGATTAAAAGCTAATGCAGAAAGGCTGCTTACCTTGTTGGAACCATATGGCCTACTTCCGTATGGTGAACCCTGTAAAAATGAGAAACCCATTAAATCTAGAAAACGTGCGCTACTATCCGGCTGGGGTGGAGGAATCACCTACTCAGTTATGGTCCTCCTTGTGAACATTGGCCACTGATTCTAACCAAGGTTACAAAACAATCCTAGAAATGTAAACTCAGAAGAAAGCGCCATTGGGTTCAATGGAGTATACTCCCAGATAAGCAGATATAGGATTCTCCCTCGCTTCTCAGCACCAGTGTGTAAATACTCTTTGGTTTTAAAAGTATTTAGTCACATATTTTGAAAGAGCAGGCGAAAGCCTACTTCATAAGGATAGCAAAACAACAACAACAAACCTATGGTTACGTGAAACATACTCAATAAACACACAAGACATAACCGACTGTACTTTTGAATAAATGAGGTATACTATTCACTGTATCAATTTGTAGATTTCAACGGAAGTCTCATAAAGTTCAACGAAAAATGCAGAAGACCCAGTGGATCAGTTCATTCTCTAAGTCAGTTCATGCATAAGGTCCATCTATTCCAACTGTCTGTTCAAAGAGTCCAATAATCCACATGAAGGGTTGTTACAGTTCCACAGAATCCTTTCACAGAGTCTAAAGACAAGGATTTCTGGAATATTAGCCTTGTTTCGCCATCCTAGGCTTCATCAGTAGAACAGGCTCATACACTACTATGCTATAAGATCCACTATCCTGTAATGCTGTTCTACTGACAACCCTTCTAACAACCCTTCATGTGCATTATTGGACTCTTTGTACAGCCGGTTATTTCATAAGGATGACATAGGCTTGAAATCCAAATGAATTAAGTGTTTTCAAACTTTCTACCCTGAGAGAACTACTGCCATGCCTACTTGTCTGCTGAGGAATATAGGTGTATCTGCCTTAAAACCCTTTTGTTGCCCAATTTCACATTCGGTTCTCATGAAGCACTGGCTAGGCCTGTTGAGTTTCACTGTAACTGGGAAAGATTAGGAGTGACGGGCAGCTTTGCTTTCTTTGCTGCCATTGGAAGGAGCAGCAATCATGTTGACATCCTGCCCGCCATTTTGAATCCTTCAAACAACATGCAAGACCTAGCAGAATTCTGTGGCACTGTGAGGGGGACAGGGCAGTGGCAACAAAAAATAGTGAGGGTATTGTGAGAAAGCTGCCTTATTTTTCTCTGAGGGTGAGAAAAAGAAAAATCTCCAAAACTTCCTCAGAAAAAATGTCTTCTGATAAATTTTGTCTCGGCTCTGAAAAGCATAAAGCACATTGCCATATCATATTGAGAGGACAAAGCAATTTAGCATGGCTCCATGATGATTTACTGAGAAGTTAGTTCTACAATGTTTATTGGTACTTATAAATAACAAATACATTTGTTAAACAGTCCTTACATATCCACCATATTGGCTGCCTAGCCGTCCGCCACCATACTGGCTACTTCCATAGGGGTAACCCTAGAATCAAAACAGAAATGAGAAAATAAATAAATATATATATTAAAAATGTAAACACCAATATTTTATTTGTTAATGCTGTAGAGAAAATTTTTGTCTTGTCCACCACCATGCTGGCTACTTTGGTTTCCACCATTTTGGTACAATCCTGTAAAGGAAAGCTCTGATTTTATCCACCACTCACGTAAAAAAGAAAAAAGCTCCATATATAGGCCAAACTAAATAATGTTGGAGTACTGTGACTGGAGCTCCTGTTTCTCTTTTTGCACTGGGGGAGAGGGTATAATCCATTGCCTCTGTAGAAGTTTTTCAATGCAACCCCTCTCCCCCAATATTATTCAAAGTTGAAAGGGATACAGGCACAATATGGGTGCCTCTAGGTTTCAATCTCCACGACTACTAGCTGCACAAAATTGGCACACTGAAATTGGTTACCCCACAAAATAGCCCTGAACTCAAGGGCTTTAAGGCTGCTTTTTGAAAAACAAAAATATTTCACAAGCTCCTAAATGTAAATTCTGTTGAGAATTGTTCCTTACTTGTCCATATCGTCCACCACCATATTGATTGTTGCCGCCATATTGGCCATATTGGCCGTATTGGCCGCCTTGGCTGCCACCATACTGGCTACTTCCTGATTGAGAACCCTGTAAAAACAACAACACAAAAGGCAGGTTTTTAATGCAATTAATGTGGTTGAAGTTTATTCCTTGTCCCTATATGGGGTCAGAAGGACAATTACTTAGAAATAATGCCATTTGTTCATATCTTTTAAGGGTAATATAGATATGTTTAAAATATATGCCACAACAGACTAGCCTCAAACATTTAATAACTGAAACAGTACACACAAGAGATTAGGTGGGCAACCACAAAAGAATTAGCTGTACTCATGCTGCAGAAAACAGGAGTTTGGGAAAATAGTTCATTCATAAATAGACAAACACACACAAACAAATGCATCCATCTCATATGGCTTCCAAAACATAAAAATGAATACAGCAGGCAATGGGTACTTACAGTCATTCCACCCGGACAATAACACCCAGGCTGAAAAGAAAACACAAAACATTTGTCATATTTCTTTAGCGATCTTACTAGAATGCCCCACCGGTATTAAATTTACGGCATGTAATGCCCTAAGAGAAAATATTATGAAAATGATTTATAGGTGGTACATGACTCCAGTCAAGCTTGCGAAGATTTATCATTTGCCCAATAATAAATGTTGGAAATGTAATGAGACTGAAGGGACCTTCTTTCACCTTTGGTGGACCTGCCCAAAGATTAAGGCCTTCTGGGAAATGATTTATAAGAAGGTACTTAAGTGTACTTTTTATAAGAAACCAGAGGCATTTCTCTTGGGCATGGTCGGCCAATTGGTGTCAAAGAAGGATAAGATCTTTTTTATGTACGCCACTACAGCAGCAAGGATCCTTCTAGCAAAGTATTGGAAGACACAAGAACTACCCACACTGGAAGAATGGCAGACGAAAGTAATTGACTTTATGGGACTGGCGGAAATGACTGGCAGAATCCGTGACCAAGAGAAAGAGACGGTGGAGGAGGACTGGAAGAAGTTTAAAGTATATCTTAAGGACTGTTACAAAATTGAGGAGTGCTAAAATGTCATGGGGAAGGAAGATGCAGAATTGCAGCTGAAACTGTTTGATGACGTAAGGAGAAATTGAGAAAAGTAATAAGTTTAAATTTAACTAAAGGGTTGCTGGAAAACTTTAAAATAAGGATGCAAAAAAGGTGAGGTATGGGGAAGTCTGAGAAAGGAGGCTTATGAAAATGAGGTTAAGAAATTACATTTGTGTGTTTGTTTGCTTTTGTTGATGTTCTTATGTTGCTATTGTTTTCTATTAAAATTGGAAAATTAATAAAAATTATTTTTTTAAAAAAAGATCTTACTAGAATGCCGTTTTTATGGAGGAATTTTGTGTGAATTGAGATTGATCAATGATTCTTTACGAAACACAACCCTGTATCAGGAAATTTTAAAATGTTTAAAGTTTTACAATTTTTTATGTGTTGTAAGCTACCCTGAGTGACTGGGGAAACCCAGCAAGATGGGTAGGATATAAATAATAAAATTATTATTATTATTATTATTATTATTATTATTATTATTAACCCTAAAACTTCAGCTCTTAGTTCTTCCAAGATGCATTTTCCGAACATTGCTAAGGTTTTGGTTTTGATATTCTTCTTTGTATTTCATTTCTGTTGCATTGTCTACATTAGATAGCAAACCTTTTTTGCACAGGGTCTGTTTTCTTAAAAATTCAGGTACATTCAGCTGGCATGCAATGAGCGCTCACACCCTTCTTTGTGGGCGCCCTTTGCGGGACCGCACACGGCACCACGGCCCATTTGGGACCCACCAGCTGGTTGGGCTGGCCTGCCTCCCTGTGCTAGTCCTTGGAGGTTCCTGCCAAACCTCAGTTAGCCAATCAGCCCTGCAGGAAGGCGGGGCCAGCTGCTTAAATAGGAGGCGGAGCTGGCAGCAACCATGTGATTGGCTCTGGAACTTCACCCACCCTTTGTTTAATGCTATTTTGCAGGTTAACCATTTTCCTTCCTGTTCAGCGGGTGCTGTTCAGTGGTTGCTGTTGAAGAGCTGGAAAGGAATTTCCTTGCATTGGCAGGTTTTGTCTTCCCCGCAGCAATTCGTCACAACTTTGGCGGTTTTAGGCCTTGGGCGGAATCCTTTAGTCTGTCTTTCCTAAATGGGGGGGGCATGAAGTGGTGACTCCCCCCCCCCCATGGCGATTCCAGGGTTCCCTCTTGTTATGTACTGAGGCCAGCATACCTTGAGGACTATGAATGCAACCTCCCGGGCAGGACTGGAACTTAGAGGGGAGGGGTGTTATGTACTGAGTTGAATAGGATCCAAAATGCAGCAGTCTGATTGGTCCTAGAACAATAGGATTCAGAATGCAGCAGTCTGATTGGTCCTAGAACAATAGGATCCAGAATGCAGCAGTCTGATTGGTCCACAGGAGCCACCCAATCCAGCTCCAGGGGGAAGTGAATCCGCAGTCTGATTGGTCCACAGGAGCCACCCAATCCAGCTCCAGGTGGAAGTGAATCCGCAACCTGATTGGCCTACAGGAGAATCCTGGAATTAGCCAATCACGTGGGGCCCATTGTGTAAATAATGTATATAAAGCAGACATTCTGGAGGAACTTCCATTCCTCCTCACCACTATGAGCTGAATAAAGAGCATGAAATCCACTCTTGACTCCAAGTATATTTCACCTCTTAAAGGGGTTTGTATATGGGAGTCTCTGGCCATACACTGAAATGTTGTCAGTAAACAGGGATATGGGGTGGGCTGCCAGCATACACAAGCGTCTTGCTGTGCACCCTCCCATATCCCATTCACCCTGAAAAGCCCCAGTTCCCCCGGCTGGGGGGCTGGGAGGGATACACGCCCAATGCCTAAGCCAAGGTCTTCCTACGTCTGAAAGGTTTAATAAAGTTGTGGCCAATTTTTAATCCCATAACACGTTGTCACGTTCCTTCTGGTGGTCTCTCGGGGCTGGGGGGGTGTCCGCCTGGGTATGCAATTTACAAGCATGGTAATGAGAAAATGCTTACCTGTCCACCAGGTTGCCTGCCTCCGGCGTATGATGAGCTCTATATTTGCAAAAACAAACCAACAGGCTTTCATGTTCTAAGCTTGTCTATCTATCACTACACAAGAGTCTACCAATAGCATCCAGTAATGACAGTATCAATTGTGTGAGGGGGAAATGCTTACCGGACTACCCTGCTGGCTTCCTGAAGGGGATGCTGAACCCTGTAATTATACAGTGAAAACACAGGTCATATATATAGCAATGGCTTTCTGATTTTTATACAGTATGCGGAATATGATAATAAAGCTTTATGATAAAATAAAGTGGCCATTACACAGTCAACACAGACTGGAAAAAGCCTTGATTGCGGAGGGTTAGGTTAATATGAACTGACTCCTAAGGCATTAAATGTGGAAAAAGTTTGGTAAAGGAATCAGGGGAGAACGATGATGGTCTGTGGTCCAGCGGCCCATCATTAATCGGCTTCAAATCCTGGTTAAGAAACAAAGTTAAATGGAAGCTGATTGGCCTCATTCGTGGTTGACACTGGCTTTGGGATGGAGACACATGATACAGCAACCTTGCTAAAGTTAAGCTGATCTGAGCCTAGTCAGTGTCTCCATAGACCATCTGGGAGCCCTATATATGTCTGATGCCTTGAATTTCACCATGGAAAAAAGTCAATATATTTATGTAATAAATAAAATAAAGGGGATAAGAGATGCAGACAAGAGCCACAATGTGATCATCTGTTTACTCGCAGAGCAGGCAAATGACAAATTGCACATCTGCTCTAAAATACTGCAGCAAATTCACAAAATATCTAAGCAAATTTACAAACTATTACAGCAAATTTATGAAATGTTAATATTTTAAGTAACCATTACCTGTCCAGACTGGCTTCCTCCTGAGGACCCCTAAAAGCAATACACAAGCAATCAATTTCTGTGCTAATATGGCAAGATACCGATTTCTCTTTGTGTGGTTTCTCTCCCCCCCCCCTTTCTGCATGTTAATTTCTTACCTGTCCAACAGACTGACTGCCTCCTGAAGAAGTCGAGTTCTGTAAAAGAATAGGAAGTGTTTGTTTCTGTTCCTTTTAAAAAGCAACAACCAAGCAATCTTTGGGTGGTTTAGATTTCTTTTGGAAATAATAGAACGTCTATACCTCAATCCAGCTAGTTGCCAAATTCTTACCTTTCCACCAGGCTGGCTGCCTCCTGAGGAAGAGTTGTTCTGCAAAAAATTAGGAATTGATTGTTTCTGCTCCTGATACTTTGCGGTACGCTTCTTTGGAAACAGGTAAACGTCTGTATTCTGACCCTGCTGCATGCGTCTCTAATGCTGGATGAGAGCAGCACCAATTTGCTTTGCATCCAGAGTTCCTTTCCTATGGCTCATGAGAAAGAGACTAAATCTACTACCACCTGCAGTCCTTCTGAACAGCTGACTGCTCCGATTGCTGATTTTTCTGACCGCAGTACGCATGTGCATCTAGTGTGTGATAGGGTATCTTTAAAGATATAAATAAGGTTGCTATATGGCCTGCTTGTCCAAGTTTTGGCCAGATTCTGAAGGAGCGTCTCCACCCCCATTGTTCAGCCTGGACACTGAGATCGAGCGCTGAGGGCCTTCTGGCGGTCCCCTCATTGCGAGAAGTAAGGTTACAGGGAACCAGGCAGAGGGCCTTCTCGGTAGTGGTGCCTGCCCTGTGGAACGCCCTCGCAGCAGATGTCAAAGCAATAAACAACTATTTTACTTTTAAAAGACAACTGAAGGCAGCCCTCTTTAGGGAAGTTTTTAATGTCTGATGCTGTACTGTTTTTAATATTCAGTTGGAAGCCGCCCAATTATTATTATTATTACAAAGCAATGCAAGAAGCAATTTACAATCTCCTCCTTGTCAACGTATTTGCTCTTTTTTATAATCTATCTGAAGGGAAGCTGCCCAACTTCTCCGCTTCCTAGATTTTAATAGGCTTCTAAAAATAAGTCAGCTTAAGGCAAAGTATCTCATACAATCTTATGATTTCCAAGCCTGGTCCTGAATTTCCGATGCTTGAAGTAATCCCGTGGATACCAATCCCTTTGTCTCCCCTTCGTCCTAAATCAAGATTCTTCTCCCCCAGACATTGAACTCCAATGCAACTTTACATTTTGGCTCCCCTAATCCAAGATTCTACTTTCCTCCATTAACTTTTTAAAAACCGGATTCTTTAATTATGAGTGACTATGTATATAATATATAATCTTTCTTTCTTTCTTTCTTTCTTTCTTTCTTTCTTTCTTTCTTTCTTTTCTTAGGGCCCTCGTATTTACGGGACCGCCTCTCCTGGTATGCCCCGCAGAGGACCTTAAGGTCCATGAATAATCATAGTTTAGAGGTCCCGGGCCCTAAGGAAGTCAGATTATCCTCCACCAGGGCCAGGGCCTTCTCAGTGATGGCTCCGACCTGATGGAATGCTTTGTCCCATGAGACTAGGGCCCTGCAGGATTTAACCTCCTTCCGTCGGGCCTGTAAGACAGAGCTATTCCACCTGGCTTTCAATTTGAATTTAGCCTGATCTTTTATTCCCCTCTCTTCCCTCCCCCTCCCCTTTTTATGAAGATTACCTGCTCTGGGACCCCACAGCTAATTCTCCCCTGGCCTCCGCACTGGCCCAAATAGGACTAATTTAGCCAGTTAGCCCTGGTGACTATCTAATGTTTATTGGATGGATTTCCCCCCAAATTGATTTTTGAACTTGGAATTTATTGTTATTCACATTTTATGCTGTTTCTGGTTGTATCACAATTAAGTGTTTTAAATTTGTTGTTAGCCGCCCTGAGCCTGGTTTTCTGAACTGGGAAGGACGGGGTATAAATAAAAAATATTTATTTATTTCTCTTTCATAGTTCCTTCAGTGCCCTTGAAAAAAGCTTTTGCCAAAATGCACTGGACATTTTACACACACACACACACACACACACAGAGAGAGAGAAAGAGAGAGAGAATAATTTTGAGATCTCCTTCTTTCTTTCTTTCTTTCTTTCTTTCTTTCTTTCTTTCTTTCTTGTGTCTGATGTCACTGCATTTTTTCCTCTTGATTTGCATAGCCGGCAGATTTGCTTAATATGCAGACTCGGCTGACCAGATTTGGAAAACTGCAGCATAGTATTTTGTTACTATTTCGCAGTTATCATAATGGTTCCTAACGGTTATTAGACTGATCTGTGAACACATTCTGATAAACAGGAGAACACCAGTTTTCAAGACCCTTGGAAAGATTTCTCAAATGCATGTCTCAGCTCCACACATTAAAAGATGATCGCATCTTAGAAGTATATTTAAAGCATGATTACATTGGAATATTCTTTCTGGGACTAAAGAAAAAGCCTTCTATTCAAATTCCAAATACTCATGGACCAAACCTGTACTAAGGAGGAGCCAATGTTCCAATTATAAAGGCGCATTCACTGTCAATGGTAAGAGAATTATAAATGGGAAAGATTTTTTACCTTTCCATATTGGCTGCCACTGCCGTACGATCCACCCTGCCCATACTGGCTGCTGCTGCTGCCGCCATATGATCCACTCTGCCCATACTGATTGCTGCCGCCACCGTATGAGCCACCCTGTCCAGAAAACAATTATTATTATTTTTTTAAAAAGATGGTTTGTCACTGATGCACCATATTACCATATAAAAAAATCTACAGCAAGCCACTCTCTAAGCAGAAATAAGCAGAAAATCTTCTTGGCCCTGCTAGTACTCTTGATTCAATGGGAGGCATCCATTCACTACTGGCAAATTTTGCAGATTTCGCCTCCTCCAGTCTCCAGCACCTCCTGAAAATCTCTTCTGGAAGGTCCCAGGAGCCTCTGGAAAAAATCTCCAAGGGCTGCTGGGGACCTGCATAGAGGAAAAAGGTAAAGGTAAAGGGACCCCTGACCATTAGGTCCAGTCATGACCGACTCTGGGGTTGCAGAGCTCATCTCGCTTTATTGGCCAAGGGAGCTGGTGTACAGCTTCCGGGTCATGTGGCCAGCATGACTAAGCCGCTTCTGGCGAACCAGAGCAGCGCACTGGTTTATCTTCCCGCTGGAGTGGTACCTATTTATCTACTTGCACCTTGACGTGCTTTCGAACTGCTAGGTTGGCAGGAGCAGGGACCGAGCAACGGGAGCTCACGCGGATTCGAACTGCCAACCTTCTGATCGGCAAGTCCAAGGCTCTATGGTTTAACCCACAGCACCACCCGCGTCCCTTGTGCATAGAGGGAAGGAAACTGGCAAAGTTATCTCCCAGTAGATGGCACCATTCAAGGCAACCCACACTTTTGTCTCCTTATGTATGGATTGGATCCAGGCTTCTCTCCTATCATGGATGGGGAGGCTAATTTTGCACCTCCCGCTGTAGCCCTCAGTGCCACACTGTTCTGGAGGGTGTCAGTGTCTTCATCCAGGACAGCATGGAAGGATGGGGGGGGGGAGCAGGGAGAGGGAGGAAGTGGCAGAAAGTCACCCCCCCCAACTTCTACCAGATTCATCCAATGGATCAGAAAGCTTTGTGGGCACAAGAAAACCTTCCATCTACAGAAGGTGAAGTCCAGATGGCCCTCTGCCACCTTGAGATATCTATCTATCTATCTATCTATCTATCTATCTATCTATCTATCTATCATCTATCTATCTATCTATCTATCTATCATCATCTATCTATCTATCATCTATCTAGCATCTATCTATCTATCTATCATCTATCTATCTATCTATCTATCATCTATCATCTATCTATCTATCTATCTATCATCTATCTATCTATCTATCTATCTATCTGTCATCTATCATCTATCTATCATCTATCATCTATCTATCATCTATCATCTATGTATCTATCTATCTATCTGTCTATCTATCTATCTATCTAATCTATCATCTATCTATCTGTCTATCTATCTATCTATCTGTCTATCATCTATCTATCATCTATCTATCTATCTATCTATCTATCTATCTATCTATCATCTATCCCACATCTATGTATGCTACTTTATGAATTTGTTTTTACCTGCCCATATTGGCTGCCTCCACCGTATGAGCCACTCTGTCCACCCTGCATGGGAAACATTAATTACAATAGCTACTTTTTATGGCTGCTTTCTATTATCAGGAGCAGAAATTAGCATATAAATGTTTACTTTTATTTATTTTTTATAGCTGTGTTTATGCTAAGGCATATGTTACTTAATATACATACATTAAATGAGTTTTTACCTGTCCATACTGACTGCTGCCACTGCCATAAGATCCACCCTGGGGAGAAAATGCTTTATTATTATTATTATTATTATTATTATTATTATTATTATTTAAGAATAGCAAACCTTCTCTAAGATATTTTCAAGATTTAAGAGCAAAATAAGCATTGTGTGTGTGTGTGTGTGTGTGTGTGTGTGTGTGTAATATTACTATGGCAGGCATTTCATTTATCTATTAATATAGTTCTTACCTGTCCGCTGCTGCCGCTGCCATATGATCCACCCTGGGGAGAAAATACTTATTTATCATCATCATCATCATCATCATCATCATCATCATTATTATTTAAGAATAGCAAACCCTCACTGAGATATTTTCAAGATTTAAGAGCAAAATAAGCATAGTCTGTGTGTGTGTGTGTGTGTGTGTGTGTGTGTGTGTGTAATATTGCAATGGCAGGTATTTCATTTATCTGGGGAGAAAATGCTTTATTATTATTATTATTATTATTATTATCATTATTATTATTATTATTTCATTATTATTATCATTATTATTGTTTAAGAATAGCAAACCTTCCCTAAGATATTTTCAAGATTTAAGAGCAAAATAAGCATAGCACATATGTTTGTGTGTGTGTGTGTGTAATATTACTATGTCAGATATTTCATTTACAGTCATATCTCAGGTTTAAGTAGCTTCAAGTTAAGTATTTTCGGGTTGCGCTCCGTGGTTACCCGGAGGTAACAGAGCACGTTACTTCTGGGTTCCACCGCTTGCGCATGCCCAGACGCTTAAAATGACGTCACGCTCATGCGCGGAAGCGGTGAAACGCAACCCACGCACATGCGCAGTCACATCTTACTTTTACTTCAGGGTGCGAATGGGGCTCAGGAACGGATCCCGTTCGTATCCAGAGGTACCACTGTATCTATTAACATAGTTCTTACCTGTCCGCTGCTGCCGCTGCCATATGATCCACCCTGGGAAGAAAATGCTTATTTATTATCATCATCATCATCATTATTATTATTTAAAAATAGCAAACCTTCTCCAAGATATTTTCAAGATTTAAGAGCAAAATAAGCATAGCATGTGTGTGTGTGTAATATTACTATGTCAGATATTTCATTTACAGTGGTACCTCGGGTTAAATACTTACCGTATTTTTTGCACCATAACGCTCACTTTTTTCCTCCTAAAAAGTAAGGGGAAATGTCTGTGCGTGTTATGGAGGGAATGCCTACGGGTGGCATGCCTACGGATCTTCCTCCTCTCAAAACTACGTGCGTGTTATGGTCGGGTGCATGTTATAGAGCGAAAAATACGGTAATTCGTTCTGGAGGTCCATTCTTAACCTGAAACTGTTCTTAACCTGAAGCACCACTTTAGCTAATGGGGCCTCCTGCTGCCACCGTGCCGCTGGAGCACGATTTCTGTTCTCATCCTGAAGCAAAGTTCTTAACACGAGGTACTATTTCTGGGTTAGCAGAGTCTGTAACCTGAAGCGTATGTAAACTGAAGCGTATGTAACCCGAGGTACCACTGTATATATTAACATAGTTCTTACCTGTCCGCTGCTGCTGCCGCCATATGATCCACCCTGAACAGAAAACAATTACTACTTCAGATAAGGTTGGTGCAATACCACATTATATTAGTATATCTGACACTAAGCTACTTTCGGTATTGTGGAACAGAAATAAGCATAACACTTTTACGATAAGAAATAAGCATAACACTTTTACGATATCTGAAGATATCTGAAGATATCTGAAGAAGATATCTGAAGATATCTGAAGAAGTGTGCATGCACACGAAAGCTCATACCAAGAACTAACTTAGTTGGTCTTTAAGGTGCTACTGGAAGGATTTTTTTTATTTTGTTTTGACTTTTACGATAAGATACGATCTTTGTGCATACTATCTAACACTACGGTATAGACCAGTGTTTTTGGACAACAATTCCTTTCATCCCTGACCACTGGTCTTGCTAGCTAAGGATGATGGGAGTTGTAGTCCAAAAACAGCTGGAGACCCAAGGTTGGGAAACACTGGTATAGACAATGTCTCCAGATGTTGCTGGAGTATTACTCCCATAATTCATGGCCATTGGTTATGCTTGCTGCAGATGATGGGAGCTGGAATCCAGTGTCTGGAGACCCAAGGCCGAAGAACATCTGTAGAGATTACTTTGGCCACCTCATGAGAAGAGAAGACTCCCTGGAGAAGACCCTGATGTTGGGAAAGATGGAGGGCACAAGGAGAAGGGGGCGACAGAGGACGAGATGGTTGGATAGTGTTTTCGAGGTTACCAGCATGAGTCTGACCAAGCTGTGGGGGGCAGTGGAGGACAGGAATGCCTGGCGTTCTCTGGTCCATGGGGTCACGAAGAGTCGGACACGACTAAACGACTAAACAACAACAACAACATATATATATATATACACACACATTTACCTGTCCGTATTGGTTGCTGCTCCCGTATGATCCACTCTGTCCACCCTGAACAGAAAACATGTTACTTCAAAAAAAGATTGTTTCTTTGAGATGCCATAGTACCATATGCTTAACACACATTGTGCAACTAATCGGGATCCATTTCTTTCTGGTATTTGCTAAGAAACTGCCTTGGTTGATCTAGCTGGAGAAAAGACAGGAATTCCAGTGCCGTGAATTCAGCTTAACATTATTGTCATTCAAGTTAATGGAATGGACATCAAAGGTCTCCTAGTCCAAATGCCTGCTACGAGTTAACACCTCATGGATTTCTCTCTAGTTACCACCCACCTCATAAAAAAGGGCCAGATCTTAAGGATTATGCAAGAACATAGGAGGGAAAAAATGCTCCTTCAATAGCCTAGTCTTAAGCTATTTAGAGGAAAATCACCACATTTAGTGGTGCCCAGAAACCAACAAACTAACGAACTGTTAGCTAGAGATGGATAAAATATGTTCAGACCAGCATTAATAATCTTGATACCATGTTCTGAATTTAAGTGAAGTTTCTAAAAAGCTTTCAAATGACAAATAATGTAACAACCAATAGTCTAGCCTGGCTCTTACCAGAGCACAGATAATGCCATAATGACATGTACATTGTATATTACATGCATGTATAATTCTTTTACCTGTCCATATTGACTGCTACCACCATATGATCCACCCTGTCCATATGGATGACCATAACCATATGATCCACCCTGTATTTGAAAAAGTCTTATTACTTATTACTACTTATTACAACCATTTTTTTAAAAAAAATATGCAAGCTCAATATAACTGCATAATAAATAAACTGTAGATAAATAGTCAAAGCTGGGGGGAAATATAGGAGAAACAAACAACCATATTGGCAGTTGTCCCCATATGATCCCACTGTCCAGAAAACAGCTATTGCAAGAAATATTCTCTGATGCTGAAACACTATATTGCTGAAATATATCTGCACTCAGCTACTTTCTATAACCAGAACAGGAAATAAGCATAATTTTTTTTCTCATAATACTCTCTTTCTCTCTGTCTGTTTCTCCATATGCTATATTACAAAATAACATTTACCTGTCCATATTGGTTGCTGCTGCCGTATGATCCACCCTGAACAGAAAACAATTATAAATTGAAAAATGATTATTTTAATACATCTCAACTAGCTTCCTATATTCAAAGACAGAAAACCCCCCACTAAACTTTTATCTATATAATAGCACACTGTGTATTACAATACACACACACACACACACTAACAAAATACTTTTTACCTGTCCATATTGGCTGCCACCATAAGATCCACTCTGTCCACCCTGAACAGAAAACAATTATAAATTGGAAAAGGATTACTTTAATATATCTCAACTAATTTCCTATATTCAAAGGCAGAAAAAACCCACTAAACTTTTATCTATATAATAGCACATCGTTTATTACTATATATATCTATTCTATCATCTATCTATCTATCATCATCTATCTATATTACATATACTAGATAACAAAATGATTTTTACCTGTCCATATTGGCTGCCACCATAGGATCCACTCTGTCCACCCTGAACAGAAAACAATTATTACCTTAATAATATTACCTTAGCACATGTGCAGTACAATCCTACCACTGGCTAAATGGGGTTAGGAAGGAGTGCAGGTTTGTCTCCTTTGCTAGAGATGAACTTGGGCAGCAAAGGACATGGGAGTTCCTGTTATTCCCTGTTATGTTCCTCCATGGTCATACAGAAACGGCTGTGCCTTATTTTGCTGGCATTAGGACTCCAAACAGAGATTCAGCAGGGGAGAGACAAAGGTGGCCTTGGGCTCCCTTGATCCAAGGCCTCTTCATTTGCCAGATGGGCTCCTGAATTGAGCTCTTACCCTCTGTTAGCATGGAGCTGGCCTTACTTATCTCCTGCCCATTTCCCATTCGGACTGGGGAAGTGGGGATTAAAAACAAAACACCCACCTAGCCAAAAAGAAAATCACACCCCAACACCATCTACTTGGGCCAGCACAAGCTGGCAGGGTATGGAAGTGGTGGCTATTCCATCACTATTCCAATTCAATTTAGGATTGAATTCTAAGCTACTTTTATGTGGAGGATCAGAGTAATAATAAAAATATGTATACCATGTAAGACCTCATATATATTACAAATAGTGAAGGTAAAAAGGTAAAGGACCCCTGGATAGTTCAGTCCAGTCAAATGACTATGGGGTTGCAGCGCTCATCTTGCTTTCTCAGCTTTCCGGGTCATGTGGCCAGCATGACCAAGCCGCTTCTGGTGCAACGGAATACCGTGACGGAAACCAGAGTGCACGGAAACACCGTCTACCTTCCTGCCGCAGTGGTACTTATTTATCTACTTGCACTGGCATGCTTTCAAACTGCTAGGTTGGCAGGAGCTGGGACAGAGCAACGGGAGCTCACTCCGTTATGGGGATTTAAACCACCGACCTTCTGATCAGCAAGTCCTAGGTTCTGTGGTTTAGACCACAGCGCCACACTCTCCATTACTTATACACTGTATGTTAAAAGAGTTTTTACCTGCCCATATTGGCTGCTGCTGCCCCCGTACGTTCCTCCCTGTGCAGGAGACATTTTAAAAAATACATTCATGTATCTGCCCTAAGCAACTCTCAATTTTTAGAGCAAAATAAGCATTAAACAGGTTTTATTTTCACGTCTCTGCATATACTGTATATTTACCATGGTGTTGTATCTGGCTAAATCATACTCAGAGCAGAACCACTGAAATAAAGTTAGTCATAGTTAACTGATGTTGAATAATTTCAGCGGGCTTACTCTGAATATGACTTAGCTGGATGCAAGCCATGGTGCAGTATATACTCTGTACGTACTATAAATTAAAAGTGCTTTTACCTGTCCATATTGGCTGCTGCTGCCATATCCGAACCGTCCACCCTGTAAAGAAAATAGTTATTGTAAAAAAAATGTTGCTGGAAAAAAACCATATTGCTTTCTACATTCAGAAGCAGGAATAATCAGAAACACTTTTAATATCTCTGGGTGTGCTAGTTGTAATGCCTATTAAAAGTTCTTGCTATTTATTAAAAGTTATTACCTGGCTGCCACCACCATATGATCCACCCTGTAGGAAAAAACAAACAATCCATACTTCAAAAAGGTTCTTGATGATCTGTTGTATTACACTAATATAGGCACACTAAACTATTTTTTAATGTTCAGGAGCAGCAAAAAAGCAGAGGAATATCTTACTAAGTCATACTCCAAGTAGACCCATTAATATTAATTGACTGAAGATGCTTAAGTCCGTTGACTTCAATGGGTCTGCCAAGAGTATGACTGATGCTGGATATCACCCATAAAACCCATTTTCCCATGCGTTTTTAAAATCTTAGTGTATAGTATTACTACATGATGCATTTCATATATGCTAAGTATCAAAAAAGAGTTTTTACCTGTCCATATTGACTGCCATACGATCCACCACCCTGCGCAGAAAACAATGACTTCAACAACAACAAAACCCAATTGCTAAAGATGCTATATCACTTTAATAGGTCTGCACTGTGGAAATACTGATAAATGTAAAAGTATCTACTTTACATGGGATGAGCAATCCCAAAAGTGGGGGGGGGGGGGGGGGGGAGGGACAGACTAAAGTCAGCAACTGCCTTGCCAGACCTGTGTCACCACAGAGGAAGAAAGAGTAGCTTTCCTATTTATTGTCTTCCCTACCCCATGACCAGGAAAAGTAATCTTGTGTGAACCAGATGTCCTATTACCTATAACTGGGTAAAAGTTAAGGTAAAGGACCCCTGGATGGTTAAGTCCAGTCAAAGGGACTATGGGGTTGTGGCGCTCATGTCACTTTCAGGCTAAGGGAGCCGCTGTTTGTCCACAGACAGCTTTCTGGGTCATGTGGCCAGCATGACTAAACCGCTTCTGGCACAACAGGACACCGTGACGGAAGCCAGAGCACATGGAAATGCCATTTACCTTCCCGCCACAGCAGTACGCATTTATCTACTTGCACTGGTGTGCTTTTGAACTGCTAGGTTGGCAGCAGCAGGGACAGAGCAACGGGAGCTGACTCCATTGCGGGGATTCGAACCGCCGACCTTCCGATCAGCAAGCCCAAGTGGTTTAGATCACAGCGCCACCCACTCCCTCCAACCTACAACAATGCTAAATGAAGTCTAAATGAAATCACATGAGACAACCAGTTTGGGAACAGTAAAGAAAAATAGTTACCTGTGCACCAGGACAAAAACATTCTCCCTGTAAAAATACAAAAGTTAGCTCCATTTTTGTTGTAAGAAGTCAGATGAAATGCAATTCGCTTTCCCGTAAGTTTATATCGATAAAATGGGAGCTGCAAGATTCTATGGACACTTCTGCCACATTTTAAGTAACATGTGTAAATTTTGAAAAGGATTTAAGTCATAATCTATTCCTACATGGGATAGCCCCAATGTTGCATCAGCATCTGGGGGAAAATCCACCTACTGAATTTCTGAGGTTAAATTGATTTCTGTTTTCTGATGCTGTTGCTTGATGGCGTCAGGCCCAATTGCTGTGCCACCTCTAGGCTGGGGCAACAATTTGTCTTGAGCGATAGGGATGTGAATGTGGTGGCAATGGCCCCACACCCTGTCGTGTTCCACCCCTGCCCAGCCAGGGCTTGGATTGTCCTGCCACTTATTTAAAAATTTATTGTATGAAATTATGTGTATTGAGATGCAGCTCGCCCTATAACTGGTGAAACCGATGAAGGGCAGGATATGAACTGAGCAAAAGCCTGAAACAAATGCACAGGGAAGTCACTCGGGATAATCTTAAGATTTTCTTTGAAATGCAGAAGAAAAGGAACTACAGTTGCCCAAGTGTCAGCAGCAGCGTAGCGTGGGGGGTGCAGGGGGGGCCGGCCGCACCGGGCGCAACATCTGGGGGTTAGGGGGCGCAAATCCACGGGTTAGGGGGCGCAAATTACTTGCCTTGCACCGGGTGCTGACAACCCACGCTACGCCACTGAGTGTCAGAAAGAGGCTGGTTGTCAATAAAAGGTAGTGAGGCAAGGAAATTGAGGATTGGAGAAACCGAAAGCCGTAAGGATGAAAAATGACCAGAGAGGAAATTGACCAGGAATTGGGGGGGGGGGGGAGCAATTGAAAGAAGGAATAAAAACTGAAGTCTCCTCACTCTCCCATTAACGTTTGGATACAAGAAACAGTTGAACAAGGTCCCATCAAATTTGCTTACCTGCCTATTGGCATAAGCCACAAATGATCCATCCTATAAAGGACAAAGTGAATTAAAAACAAATAGCATCTCAATATACAGTTCATTCTTCTATCTGCACTTAACTGTTCAAAGTGCTGCTTGCTGCATGTGTTTAATTATTTCATCGCACCAAGCTCCAGCATTAGTAAACATAATTTGAATTTTGAAGTATTTAAGGCAGATGTTTATAGGTTGATGCACACACTGTGGTCCATGTGTTAGTAACCTCGAGGCTGGATTACTGCTATGCGCTCTGTGTGGGGCTGTCCCTGGGCCTGGTTCAGACGTTCCAGCTGGTGTAGAATGCAATGGCCAGATTACTGACAGGGACATCTGGCCGACAACATTTGCCACAATTGTTAATGCGTGTGCAATGGTTGCTCTTCTACTCCTGAGCAAGGTTCAAGGGCCTTGTATTATTTTACAAAGCCCTGAACAATTTAGGAGCACCTCAGCCCCAGCACAGTCGCAGAGATCAACTGCAGGGACGTTGTCAGTTGTGGCCTGAGTTGGTGAGGCTCATTCGACAGAAAAAAAGGAACCGAGCCTTTAATGTAATCGGCCCGGTATTATGGAATACTATACTATACCAGCACAGATTTAGCAGGCGCCTTCGGTTTCAACTTTCAAATGCCTGCTGAAAATGTTTCTATTCTGTCAGGCTTATTTAATAATTTTTAATAATTAAAAACAAATCTTTCCACAATGTATAGCTGATTTCTGTTTTTATTTTAATTTTATATGTTTTCGATTGAATGGTTTTATGCACAATTGTTGTAAACCACTTTGATTTTTTTTGTGAATAGCGATATGTGACTATATATATATATATATATATATATGAGCAACAGTGCCATAATTTGTCTTTACAAGATTATCATGCTGTTGTACAATGTAGGTGGAAGACCCTAAGATTTGCTGCTGACCAGTGAAAGTTATTCCCCCTGGAAGCTAGAATGTCAGGAAGCAGCCTATGCCATAATCAATCTTCCTGCTAGCAGCTGTTGAAACAGATGGGATTTCCCCACCAGCGTTGACCTGATTTTCATTATGTCATAAGTGCTATCCTATATAACCAACAATATACACCCAAAAGTGCACCTGGAGGCACCTTTGTACAACTTAAGAGCTCATGTTACAATCCAGAAATTTCTGTTTTTAACTTTCTAGCATTGTGCCTGTATAAACAATATGAAGCAATGTAAGTTATTGGGTGAAGACAGAAAGAACAGGGGAAAAAGATAGCCCATATTGCATCCTGCAGTCACAGGGTGAGCCCAGATTTGCAACTCAAATGCAAAGCAATGAACTGAAGACAATATATATTATTATCAATAAATTACCTATACTAAGTAATAAACTATGCCAGCCCACCACTTTTAAAATGCTCTAAGAGTGCTGCATTTTCCAGCTTATTTGCTGTAACTAGCTTTCCCTTTCAGAACCAGATTTGCATTTTTTTCATAATGGAATCCTAAAGAAGAATATATTCATTTGGACTACATGCACTGAGTATATTTCCAAATAAACTCTGGTGCTTCATATTTCTTACATAAATCTTTTCCCGTGGGTTCAGATTTTATTTTATTTTTAAGCCCAAATTGTGTTTTGGAAGATCATTTTACATTTTTTTGTTGAGTTTCTTTTCGTTTTCTTTTGCATGAGATTAACGATTTCATTAAAATTCCTAAATTTATGCCACGTCCTGATTAAAAGCATAAAGAACCCTTGATTTTTCCCCACTTTCAATAGGAAAGTATATACTCCCTGGAGAGTTACTTGCTCTCACTGTCTTTGTATGAACACCAGAAAACTATAGAAAGTTAGTGGTAATTACTCTTGGATCAGAGTTGTTTGAAGGACCATCTTATCAAATTGATCTACAAGGGGAAAATTCTTACCTGTACATTATGGTTTTCGTTATTATAAAAGCTTTCGCCCTGTGAAAGATGCAAAATAATAAATAAACGCCATGTATTTCTGTAATGTAATTATCAAAATATTTAAAAACTTTACAAAGAATTACTCTATGGCCATTAGGATATACAATAAGAACCAAACAGTCTGATGTGACTGAAATACAGAAACGTCAAGAAAGTCTGACAGGATTGTGTAGGGTATGTACTAAAGTGAAAGCTAAATTAGTAATATCTGGGGAAATTAATTAAAAGGACCACTGTAGTCAGGAGCCAGAGACTGTAGAGGTTATTTATTTACTTACGTAATTTCTATCCCACCCTTTGATCGAGAAGTACCCTCAAAGCATCTTACATAAAATACTACAATGCAACGACATTGGGGCTGCTTCTACTTCCTCTGGGACACAAAATTGCTCAGGGGCATGACATATCTGTTTTCATAGGAATTCACTGTCCAAAGGATGAGAAAGAGGAACAAGTCTGTCTCAGGTGAACTGCTGAGCATTGACATTTGGATCTTTAGCTGCCTGGTTCGTTCTTCTTCCTTTCATCCCCTAGATCTGCAAACCATTTTTACTCTCTGAGGGGAGTTCTGTTTCTTGGACAGGAGCCTACCATGTTGCAAGGCAAACCACTTTTGAAATGAAGAGGAATTTCAAAAGCCTGATACAACGTAGTGGGTGGGTGGGTGGTTCTGCTGCCCACTGAAAAAACAGTCATTAAAAAATGCACCAGTTGTTTGCAAGTCCTTGAAAACTCCTAATACTGCAGTCTGAGAGGATGCCGATTTTGGTAACCGGTCCTCCTCTATAACAAATAGGCCGGCATGATTTTCTCTGCTCCAAACCCTGGTTATTAATGCCTCAAAGCAGGTTCTAGCTTGCCTGAGCAGCAGTTAGTATAGTTCCCAACTTGTTTACCAATGGTCTTTATGGTGAGATGAAGAAATTTCCTCAGGGAAGGAAGTGTGCATGGCTGATTTCCTAGCTGCAACACACATGTGCCCAATTGTATCTCCATTTGTCTCTTAGTGAGCTCTTCGCATGTAGCGCCACACCACACAGACTGGGCAGGCACAAGAGATGTACAATGGCCTCATTTCAAGTCATAGCTAGTATGTTTCAATGAAGATTTGATGGGAGTGGATGTCCTTACCTGGCCATAGGTATTGATACTTGGTGGATTAGAGGTTTCATTCTGTAACAAAGCCAGAAATTTCAGAAAGCAGAGTTATTTGCTTGCCTCAGCAACAGCTTAAATAAACGAAACGAGGCAAAAGAGGAAAATCTGCCTGTTCACTGGCTTTTCAAAGCTATAGAAGTTTGAGAGCCCAATCAGTGGAAAGGCAGCACCAATGTTACAAAGGAAATGAAAAAGCAAGTTGTGCTGCTTTCAGCAGACATTGTATTCATTCGAGAATTGACAATGTACCTTGCATTTGATGCCAAATTTCAACGGTGCTCAACGCAAGCCATGTTTGCAAAGGAACAATCAGGAGCCTGGGGTCTAAATTGTTTGTTGGTAAGAGCAGGCTCCAGATTTTTCCTTTGCAAACATGGCTTGCGTTCAGCGCTGCTTTGCACCTGATAATATATGATGCTGGGTGATTGACAGATAGGTGGTTCCACCCACCTGTGAAAGGTGGATCATGAAGGGTTGGCCATAATTGAATCTGGACCATTGATGGAAAGGGGTTCACTACCCCGATATATAGACACACATTGTATAAAGTTGGTATAAATAATCCTAGAAGTTTTCAGGAAACATCTTCTGGTTTATTTGATGTGCTTATTTAGACACATGTGCTTTTTCTTTGCCATTAAGAGCTGTCTGGTTTGGGGGGAAAGCTCCCCTCCAGTCTGCTGCAAACAGAAGCTCAGTGGACAATTATATTTATGTAGGTTTTAAGCAGGCAGTGCTGAGTCAATAAGGCTTTTTTTGACGAAGACCTGTCTGAAATAAGGCCCAAATCATTTCTTCCATTAACTACACCGTAGGGCTGCATTTAGCTCTCCTCATGCAGCCCAAACAACACTTCTTCTTTTATTTTATTTGTAATTTGTTTATTGAGATTATTCAACTGAGTACAGTAACACACATATGACACAAAAATTGAAACATAAACCTAAATATGTCTTTTGCGGGTGGAAGCATGGAAACACAGGAGAAAGCTGAGTGTTATCAGAGAAAGGTTACATCATGTAAAAAGGTACATTCAGAGATATGCATTAGTTAGACCAGGCACATGTTCCGAAATACCACAGGTACAGGTCACCCTGTTCCTTCTTGATTTGTAAATGTTATAACGCTCCACCAGTCTGCAGCGAGAGAGTCTTGTTTCTTCCTGCCTCTTGCTAGGCAAGCGATGTGTTAGCTTCAAAGGTAAAGCTATTTCCTGCACTTTATTTTAACACCTCTACAGTACAAACAATTAATTTTGGCACTAGCAAATACAACAGGTGCTGAAGAGTCAAAATGAAGAAAATGGTGTCAGGAAGTTCTTACTTTTTCACTCCGAGCTGCTCTGATCAGAGCGCGAGCCTGCAGAGAGAGAGAGACAAGGGAAAGTTTAATGTCTTGCTTTTATCTGAATGAACACCAAGCAAACTATTGTGTACCATACTAAGAGTTTGGTTAGCCACTTCGCAAAATATGATGTGGGCCACCTGAAGCTCAGAAAGAACTGCAGAGATATAGGTAAAGGTAAAGGGACCCCTGACCATTGGGTCCAGTCGTGACCTACTCTGGGGTTGCGGTGCTTATCTCACTTTACTGGCCGAGGGAGCCGGCATACAGCTTCCGGGTCATGTGGCCAGCATGACTAAGCTGCTTCTGGCAAACCAGAGCAGTGCACGGAAACGCCATTTACCTTCCCGCCGGAGCGGTACCTATTTATCTACTTGCACTTTGACGTGCTTTCGAACTGCTAGGTTGGCAGGAGCCAGGGACCGAGCAACGGGAGCTCACCCCGTTGCGGGGGCAGAGATATAACAAGGGATCAAATTTTGAAAAAGCTCTTCTTGGATCTTCCCCATCTCTGAATGAGTGTTGGAGGACAAAGCCGATTAGGAGTTCTGCTCTCAACATAATATTTTATTCCAGTAATTCAGGCTGGGTGGGAGGAGCATAGAAAGAAATCGGTACTGGAGCATATCTTCCAACTATTTTTTTTAAAAATATATATTTGGATTGGCAGAGAAGATTGAACGGGATGGGCTTTCTGCAGCAATCTCTACAATCTCCCTGAGCTGAACGTTAAAACAACAAACAAAAAGGATTTGAAAGATAGTGCAAAGGAGAATGGGAGGAAGCCAACACACACCACCTGGCTGGAAATATGCCACAGCTTTTCCTTCCATGGTCAGGGTTGTGGGTTCGAGTCCCATGTTGGGCAAAAGATTCCTGCACTGCAGGGGGTTGGACTAGAGCGATTGTTGTGATCCCGTCCAACTCTAGAATTCTAGGATATATACAAGTAGCACTTACTTTTTCGCTCCGAGTCTTTCTGGTGAGAGTGCTCTGCACACTTCGTGCCTTTCTGATTACCGGAAGTGCCTTGGGAAGTAAGGAAAGAAAACATTAGTTTTAGATAACATTTATGCTTCTAGCTGAGAGCAGTGCTCTTCAACATTCCTATGTTCAGGGAACCTTTCCATATCACTGAGGAACACCTGCATTTTACAAAATATTGTTTTAGGTAGGCCTGCAGGGCCTCTGCATTACTCTGTATAAACATAGCATACACCTTGAAACACACCCAACACTCTTGTCTGCAGTGCATTATAAGGGAGGATCAACAGCAGTGGGAAGGTTGACTTCCCTCCACTAGATGTGAAAGAGCTGGGTTCAAATCTCTGCAGTTAAGAAGCTCACCGCATTTCTCTTTCTCAACTTAACCTAGCTCAAAAGACTGATATATTTTGCCACACAAACTGGCCAATTCACCCATGAGTGTTCAGGCTCCACAATAAAGTTGGCGCCATCTACTAGTGAGGTCTTTCTGCTTACAGAGCACATCCTCAGGAAGAGCATATTGTACAAATATGTATATTTGCATATAAAAAATGAAACATACAACATCAAAGACGAGAGAGAGAGAGAGAGGTAATACAAAATTATGGAATAACTGTTTTTTCTTTTCTATTTGGCTGAAAGTTCTGCTTTATTATCATTTGGTAAAACTAGCAAGGACCAGTTAAAACTGCCTTGGTCTGATGCCATTACTATATCTCTTGCAGGAAAACATGAACTTCTGGGATGAAGGCTTGGACTATACAGAGATGACAAATATACAAGTCAAATAAAAATTATAATAATATTACAATAGGAAAAGTGCCTAGGTACACAACACCACAGAGAATACCATGGGTAGCTAGAACCAGGCAGTTTACAAATACCACAATCACACCATGACCCAACATGAAGGGTCAAAAATGTATGACTAAAACTCTCTGCTAATGTACATGAACCCGTGTGCAGTTATCTACTTCCTGAAACAGTTTTTGAAAGCATTTATTCTCTTGACCTCAAAGCTGGCAAAGAATCCTGCATCCTGTTGATACAGCTACATATATTTATACAATTTCAAGAGCATATGAGCCAGTGCTGCCAATAAAATCCAATCCTGCTGACTCTTTTAAGAGTTAAAACTGAGATTATGGTAACGGGTAGTGCTTACTCGTTTTTCCTGAATCTTTCTGATGAAAGCTGTGAATGCCTCCTGTAAGGGGAAAACATAAACCCAAGTTAGCAGATGCTGAATGAATCCTTCTGTGGCTTTGTTTGCACAAATATGCTCTTTAGAAGCATATTTGGAGCAAATCCAACATGTGGAAACCAAAGAGTACTTACTTGAGCTGCTACGTCCCTTCTGCCTCTACAGTTTGCTGAGCTCTGTCGAGATAAGTGGCATAGAATGAAATGAAAACAGGAAGCTTTTTTATTTTTTTAAAATTAAAACAATGCCCACTTGATTTGTGATCCATGAAGGTGGAAGCTGAACTCAGCCCTCCAGCCAGGTCCCTGACATTCCTCATGCCCAAGGCAATATGAAAGGTACAATGGTCCAAATGCAATAGATCAATGGAAATTGCTAGCGCCACAACTGTGCAATTGTGCAGCAGCCTCGTGATATAATAAGGAAAGCCAGCCAGCTTTCTCTCATACCTGGAAGGCTATAGAAAATTTATGGTATTAGGTTCCATTTAGTAGTGCAGCCATATCAAGATTTGAATTATCACTTCCTTCGTGGGCTGCATTTTGAAACAGCCTGTAACAGTTGCCTACTCTAGAATATTTGTTAGTCAAGTCTTAGGTTCTTGAGCATGAGCGATGATTATAGGGTTCAAATCTGAGAGTCATATTCTTCCGATTCAAAGGATAATGTGTGGCCCCCTAATTCAACATAAAGGTAAAGGGACCCCTGACCATTAGGTCCAGTCGTGGCCGACTCTGGGATTGCGACGCTTATCTTGCTTTACTGGCCGAGGGAGCCGGCGTACAGCTTCCGGGTCATGTGGCCAGCATGACTAAGCCGCTAATGGCGAACCAGAGCAGCGCACGGAAACGCCATTTACCTTCCCGCCGGAGAGGTACCTATTTATCTACTTGCACTTTGACGTGCTTTCGAACTGATAGGTTGGCAGGAGCAGGGACCAAGGAACGGGAGCTCACCCCGTCGTGGGGATTCGAACTGCCAACCTTCTGATTGGCAAGTCCTAGGCTCTGTGGTTTAACCCACAGCGCCACCCGCGTCAGGCAATGCCTAAACTGATATTTTAAAATATTACAAATGAAATATATATATATATTTTACTCTTACCACAGCTTTTCCTCCATAAGTAGAGGCATCACCCTGCAGAGGGGGAAATAGTAAATTGTTATATATTTTATATATTTTGAAAAACAGAACCAAGAGACTAATTTGTAATATCTAAATATAAGGTGTTCGTCCCCGTCCCCCGCCTCGCCCGAAGCGATGCTAGGAATGCATCAATAGTACTAACTGAAATGGTTTAGCATCCCCTCCTCCAGGGAATTTTAAGGAACTGTAGTTCTTTAAGGGTTTAATGGGCTTTAGTGGATAACTGTCAGTACTTTCATGAAACAGGATTCCGTGGTGGAAACCACCAAGATATATAGGTAGAAAAGTGATAAAAGTGTATATCATCAACAGACCTAGGAATCAGTTACAGATAGGTAGCCGTGTTGGTCTGCCATAGTCAAAACAAAAAAAATTCCTTCCAGTAGCACCTTAAAGACCAACTAAGTTAGTTCTTGGTATGAGCTTTCGTGTGCTTGCACACTTCTTCAGATACACTGAAACAGAAGTCACCAGACCCTTCTATATAGTGAGAAGGTGGGGAGGGGTATTACTCAGAAGGGTGGTGGGATTGGGTGATTGGCAGATAGCTGTGATGAGCCTGTTGACGACTCTTAACGACTGCAATAGATTTTTCCTGTAAGACCTATTGCAGTCGTTAAGAGTTGTCAACAGGCTCATCACAGCTATCTGCCATCACAGCTATGCACACGAAAGCTCATACCAAGAACTAACTTAGTTGGTCTTTAAGATGCTACTGCAAGGATTTTTTTTTATTATTTTGTTTAGACCTAGGAATGTTTGTCAATCTGAAATGTGCCACTAGGGGATGCTGTTCGTTAAAATGTGAGAGAAAGCAGAAGACAGCCATTTTTATATCAGATTCCATGTGGGTTTTAAAAGTTGAAGTACAGATATTAGAAACACAAAGAGTTGTGAAAATGGCTTTCCCTAGTCAAATGTCTTATTTTCTCCTGCCTTTCCTTTAGCCCAGCGAATTAATCAGGAAAAAAGCACTAATTTCATCCTGTATAATCATTTTGTACAAATGTAATGCACTGCAAGACAAATGTAATGACTTACCAGCTTTTTTAAATTCTAGTTTCAGTTGTATCACCTTATAATATCGAAAATACTGTTTGAAGAATGTGAAGTAGAAGATTTCAGACAAAATAATATTCATGCTTATGATTTATTTATTTTTTAAATGAGTTGAGTTCAGCAAAGTAGAAAAGGTAATTGAGCAAGATGACTACGCTTAAAAAAAAACTTTGAAGGGGGGAAAAACTGTGAGAGTATCCCTTTAGGATTTCATTTCAGAAACAAGTGAAATGTTATCTCCTGGGGATAATCAGCACATCACATGCCAAGTGTAAGGTGCAACGCAGAAGGGCTACTCTTACCTGATCGCAAATGATATTGCCGTAACGTCCACCAGTCTGCGATCCCTGCCAAAAAGTAAAATAAGGAACCCAATTATTTACCATGAGAAAAACTGCATAAATATCATGGGTTAAGGAGCCTGGAACTGAAGGCTGCACACCAAGGAACACCAGAGGTTTGTTGCCGGCTCTGTCACTGGGGGAGATGGAGGGGGGGCACTGTCCCATATCTTGCATGTTGTGTGTGTGATGTGTGTCCCTCCATGTTTGGGTACATGTAGATGGTCATCACCAGCCCAGTTCCTGAACTGATGGGGCACCGGCAGTATTTACTGGGAGAATGTGGGCACCTGTTGGTTTTCATGACTTCTTTGCATCTTCTACCTGTGTATATTTTTCCTGTCCTTCAGGGCTGAGCGTGCCTTTTTCCTTGGCAAAGCAGAAGTGTATCTCTAGTTCCAACCTAAGTATAGGCTTGATATCCCCATCTCTCTGCAGGCGATACCATGGAATAATCTGCACATATGCTATAATATTAAAACAATGTTTTACCTGTCCGTACTGACTGCTGCCACCACCAAATGATCCACCCTGTACAGAAAAAAATACGTCTTATTTAACAAAGGATTACCTTAACCTATCTGCACAAAGCTACTTCCTCTATTTGGGAGCAGAAATAAGCAGAGATACTTATTTGCATTTTATTTTCTGGATCTCTGTGTATACTTTGCACATTAGCAAGTGTTACTGGTATTATTAATTATCCACCCTTCACCCTTAGGCCCCAGGGATGTTTACAATATTTTAAAAAAATCAATATGAAAACACAGTATTAAAAACAGTGTGTAAAACAACTTAAATAAGGTGGACTCTGAAAATAGACATCTCAAGTGTCAAGGGATATATATATATATACAAAGCATTAAAGAAAGAAAAAAAATCACTTGATCTTTAGAGACCCTTCTGAGTATCTTTATTGAGGTGTTCAATAAATTTATTACCGACAGGGGGAAAATATATCTGAAGGTTGTAATATCTCTTAGACATGCTATGTTTGTTATTTCCTAACCTGTCAGTTTTGATATTTATTAACTGGTTCTACAGAGGCTGAACTTTGTTATTATTTCATATTTTGGTCTCTCTGTAATGGATGGTTGACAAAAGATGAGATTGATCGATTGACCAAGCCCTCTATCATGTGTATTTTTAAAGTGTTTTTACCTTTCCATATTGGGTGCTGCTGCTGCTGCTGCTGCTACTGCCGTATGTTCCACCCTGCAGAGGATACAGTTTATTATTATTGTTATTTTTTTAAAAAACAGATTTTTCTGCTGAGATACCAGCTTGATTTAATACATCTGCACCAGCCCTGCAATAATATGGTATCTGGAAGAGGCACTAGGATAGAGTGGATCTCCCTCTTTGAGGACAGAGAAAGAGAGAGAGATCTACATTTGGAGAGGAAGATCTCCCTGCCCAGAACCATGGTTATCTTCATTGATGTTAGGTCAGAACTGCCATAATGACAGAGGAGAAAGAGAGCATGCCAAGAACAAATCAGGAGAAAGCACCCAGTCTGCGTTTCATGTGCTCCAGTCCGGAGCACAAAAGCTCAGGAGTTCTAGGAACTGAGCCTCAAGGCAACAGAAGAGATTGAGTATGACCATGGTTGGATACTACCCAGATCAGAACCACTGACATTAATGGATTAGGATTCATTTACTGGTAGGTCCATTGATTTCACCGGGCCTACTTTAGTTGGCTACATCCCATAGATTTCTGGTGGAGTTTTCTCATGCTTAAGGTGGGTTATAGGTAAAGGTAAAGGGACCCCTGAGCATTAGGTCCAGTCGTGACCGACTCTGGGGTTGCGGCGCTCATCTCACTTTATTGGCCAAGGGAGCTGGAGTACAGCTTCTGGGTCATGTGGTCAGCATGACTAAGCCGCTTCTGGCGAACCAGAGCAGCGTACGGAAACACCGTTTACCTTCCCACCGGAACAGTACCTGCTTGCACTTTGACGTGCTTTTGAACTGCTAGGTTGGCAGGAGCTGGGACCAAGCAACAGGAGCTCACCCCGTCGCGGGGATTCGAACCGCCGACCTTCTGATTGGCAAGTCCTAGGCTCTGTGGTTTAACCCACAGTGCCACCCGCTTCCCGGTGGGTTATAGTTTGCTCTAAATTAAGGTAACCAGGGTTTTTCCAATGAATCCGGGGACACTTTTCAACTTCCTACTAAATATTTCCTACTATTTCCTAAATATTTCCTACTAAATAGATTGATTTTGTCGGGGACAGATTTGTAAATCTGGGGACTGTCCCCGGGAAATGGGGATGTCTGGTAACCTTACTCTAAATAACTTGGTCTGGGTCACCGTCCTTGAATGCATCTTACAGTCATGGATTCCGAAAATCCTCAGCCTTTCCTCGTTCCCTGACATGCCCCCGCCCCCCCAAAAAAACTAGGGAAGAAACTATGCCAGCCCACCACTGTATTTCTGCCCTTGCAGAGCTATGTAATCTGCTGAATTGTAACTGGAAATCAGTAAATTAAAACAGGCAAATGAGAACAGGGCAGAGGAGGAGGGCATGGGCACAGTTCTGCTTTCGCACAACCTAACAGGGCACTAGATGAGCTGGTTGGTCCACCTTTGTTTCTCTGTCTACCCCACCTTTAAAA